>NC_046613.1:5105666-7533166 GCF_900324465.2 Anabas testudineus | reverse complement strand
GACTTGAACCTTATAGAAGATAAATTTTTATTTTACAGGGGAACAGTCCAACCTCTAAATATGAACAGGATCTGTTTTTTCATATGTTTTCTTACTAACCGGGCTCTAAATAAATTAGGGTAGAGGAACTCAATTATGGTGCCAGTAGAAGTTGAAGTCCAATTTGTTTTGTACGGTAGCACTAAATTGAAGGGACTGTAATAGAAGTCCAAGCCCTGGCAAATTTATTAAAGACTTTGGATCACTGCTTCATTATATATCTCATTTTCTCTCACTTATATTGTGGTGCATGTAATTTCCCTGCAAATAGTCAAAAAGGATATATTAGAGTTATCAGGCCTGAGCTCTGATCTGTGCGGATACATTTGAAGGTCAGACCTCATAGAGGAAATGGAAATAAAGAGTGTAATTTAATCTCAAGTGTATTGTAATAAAACTAGACACACGGAATGAACAACAGCGACAATGTGAGGTCCATTGTTTTAAAAGCTGATGGACTAATTGTGTTGCAACAAGGGCCACTTTGGAATAAGAGAACACTTCCAGAGACACTTAATAAAATAGAAACTAAATGGGTGGGGGGGGGGGGGGGGGGGGGGGGGGGGTGGGGGTGGAAGTGCTTTGTGTGTGTCTGTGTGTGTGTGTGTAGCAGAGACACAAACTCCCATGACAGTGCGTAGATCCATATGTGTTCCTTTTTTTCCCACATGATATACGGCATGTGTGTTTTGAAACGTCCTCATTTCCCGCTATTTATTCAGACTAAGCCTTAGAGAAACGTCTCGGGCTGACTGTGTTTTGTCTCCCACACAGACTAATAATCACTAATGTGTTAGCTGTGTGGTTGCTGTTTTCACAGAAAGTGACAGACTTTGGAGAGGAGAAACAATGCCACTTCAATTTGCACCTTGTCTTTAGAAATGTGTGAATAACACACAAAGTGCTCATGTATTACAGTGTGTTAACCAAACCCTTGGGGAATGTGTTTTTTTTTATTCTTTGTTGTTGTTGTTAGATATAAAAAAAAAGGGTGAGAAAAGCAAGAGATGAAGGCATCATTAAGGGAGAATATGGCAGATTCGCAGAAGTCCATGCAAACTGTGTTGAAATTCTACTATTTCATACAGTATAGTCACCCTGGAGATGCAGTGCAGATTAAAAATGACAGTGATTCATGTAAGGTTGAGCCGCATAGATAGATATGTGAAATGAATTGCTGGCAATAAAAAGACAATTTTGTTCCTAATGTGGGGGATCGGGCCCTTGTGACAGTCTCTATAAAGAGACTTAACGTCCCCCTCGGTGCCTCCCCTGTCCCAAATCCTCACTGCCACCTCTTCATACATATACATGGCTGCTAAAGAGATAGTTCATGAATACAATCAAAGACCCGGTCTCTGATAGTATTGTCTGCGCTCCGACGTGACTGTGTTCGAGAATGTGAGGCGAGTTATTTTTTTCTTTTCCCCAGGACCTCTCATCATAAATGCTATTACTTGGCTGTATGCATTCAGCTGTTTTGCATGATCATCTCCACTTGCCTTGTCATCCATGCAGCAGCGATGCTAACCGGTGAGGCTTTGTATTTATCATCCACAGCAGTTGTGTATTTCTCTACCCATCGCTGCCCGTACAGGTACCTCACATCGCACCAAGTGGGAAGGTGTGCTTAGAAAATGCTTTACAGAGTTAACTCTCAGTAATGTGTGTGTGTGTGTGTGTGTGTGTGTGTGTGTTTCTCTGTTTCTCTGCACTTGTGTCTGTAGGTTTTTTTAATCTTTGTGTGTGTCCGTGAGGGTGAAATCTTTTAATGCAACTGTTTATCAGAGGAAAAGCCTGAGGGCAAAAATCTCTCTCTCTCTCTTACACACACACACACACACACTCTTTATGAAATGTTAGTTGCAGTGAAGTTTGTAGTAGGTCTGTGTGCCTGGGTTGTGAGTTTTTATTGGTAGTGACTTAGTATTGTGTTTGCTCAGGAAGAGTTAGCTGTGTTAGACTGCAGCTGCCAGCCTCCTCTTTATTACACTGTGCTGTAACTGAGCTGGAACACTAGTAGTACCAGGTCTTCTCTCTCTCTATCTCTGTGTGCGTGCGCGTGTGTGTGTGTGCATACGTACCTGTGGCAGCTGTCATGAGCATGCTGTCTAATCATCTAATGTGTCACTCTTCACAGTGGAACAGATTCCTAACTCTGGTTGCTGTCACTCTACCAGGGAGCTATCACAGCTCTCTGTTTAGTCAATCAGCGTTTTAATTGCACTCCAGTGAGAGTGTGCAAATGTCTGCTGGGGACACTCGATAATAATACAGCAGTTTGTTAAAGTGTACTTAAATATGCACAGTACATTATACCCATATTTACCTTTTTTACCTTTACCTTTTTTCAATTAACAGAACCTTCAATACAGCTGCGTTCATACGTAAGCTCTGCACACCACCATGATGAATTTAAAATAATACACTCAAGATTAGAGCAAAGTCAAGACTTTCAGCTTTAATTCAAGGGATCTGACAAAAGCCTGGTATTAACCATTCAGGAATTACAGCCTTGTTCATACACACCTCCATATTTTTAAGGACTTATAAATAATGGTAGAAATAGCTGACAGGCAGTTGCATGGCCAGGTGTGTCCTCTTACTCCATTATTAGTCATTACTACATGACTAATCGAGCAGAGAAAAGGCCTGGAGGCAGTTCTGAGTGTTACATTAGCATTTGGGGTGACCAATACAACAGTTTGGACCATTTCTAAGGAAGGAAGAAATTAACTGGCCGCTAAGTAACAACCAAAGAAGTAGGAGTACAAAAGTGGACTGCAAAAGACTTCCAAGGCATCTAGGTGTTTCATTGTCAAAGTCTACAGTCAAGAGACGACTTTATAAATGTAAATACTGTACAGAAGCTTCACAACAAGGTGCAAACCACTGTTAAGAACAGAAAAGACAGATTAGACTCTGCCAGAAAACACCTAAAAAAGCCTGAGCAGTTCTGGAATAAAATTTTTTGAACTGACGACACTAAGATTCACTTCAGATTGATGGAAAGAGAAAAGTGAGGAGAGGGAAAGGAACACATCATCTGTCAAACATGGTGGACGCAGTGTTATGATGTGTCACTTGAGTTTATTGATGACTCGGCTGCTCATTAAAGTCTCAGGACGACTTGTTAAGTGTTACTCAAAGGCAAAGAAATGGGACATTCGTCACTGGCCAATGAAGGCAGTCCCTACTTTTTGTAATCATGCTAGTTTGTTCCACTATTTATGAGCCTCACATAATGTGTTAGTGTGGGTTTAATTCAAACCCTTTGAATTAAAGCAGAATTATTTCCAAACCTGTGCATGATGACAGGAACAAACGTGCCCGTGTGTGAACAGTGGAACATACGGCAGGTTTAGTGGCAGCCAGCAGTAAGTAAGCCCTGCTGGCCTTAGCTGTTGCTTTAACTGCAGTAACTATGAGTGGATAGTGGAGTGAGTGGATTTTTGATACTGCCTCTTATTTTCTTTCATCTCGAGTCCTTTTTCACACAGGAGGAGAAAAAGCTGATTGGTGGCTTTGTGTCAAAGAGTCAGAGCAGCATTTTTCAGATTACAACAAAGCTGCCTCTAGAACAACATGTGAAGAAAATATATTCCACACTGCACGGAAGGAAATCTTCAAGAAATGGTGTGTGTACTGTTTTACTTTTTTTATCTGCCTTTTACTTTTGATGAGCTAAGCTTCTAGTTTTGATGATCATATGTTTCGAATTGAATAAATCTAAATGTAATCTTTATTATTTAAAGATTTACTAACATTGAGGATTCACATTGCAATCCAGAGTCTGTACCTTTAAACTGCTGCTTGATATGATTCTATTAAAAAGAATCACTATACGACATGATAAACATATATGACGTTGATTAATTAGACCTTCTCTACAGACAGATTTGAAAATGACACTTACTGGGTTGCTACGGAGGCACCACTGTGACTCGAGCAGCGAGCGGGTTGGCAGTGTGTGACAGAGGAGGCCGTCCTCTCTGACAGACCTTGCTCTGACGCTGTCTAAAATATATGACTCCAGGTGATGCGCGGTGCTAATTAAAATTGATTACAGAGCCTTACTGGTTTTGTGCCTTTCAGTAATAGTTCTCCTCAGTCGGTGTGTTTGTAGTTTCCTTCAGTCAGTGTTCAGCACATCTGATAATAATAGCAACAATATTGTTGTTTATTACTGTGATTCTGTATGTGTGCAAATCTCTGCCCTAACACACAGAGACGCTCACATCTCGAGTGTCTCAGCGTGACCTTATTAAAAAAGTCATCATTGTTGGCGGAAAAAGCCTAAGTGCTAGAGGGGAAAATGACACCACCTCTAATGAGGACATTGCAACGACGCCTTCAATGAGCGTTAGAGTCGAAGACACAGAAAGAGAGTTAGAAAATGAGAGAGAGAGAGAGAGAGAGCAAAAAGGAAAAAAGGCCCCAAAGATGATCAGGTGGCATTGATTTGGTCACACGGAGAGATGAGGAGATGCCGCAGAGCCAAAGAGATGCCCAGTGCGATGAGTGAGCTGCAGGCACTAGCATCCAGAGAAGCCCGGGTAGTGAGAAAGTGACCACAGACATCTATACATCAGCTCCTCGTTCTCTTTGACCACCTGTATCTCTGAGCCTTTCTATCAACGTCTCAACCAATAGATTGATGCAGCAAACATTTTTCCCTCCGAGTGTTTTCTTTTTAGCTTTATTTTTCACCTCCTGTCTTCCTCACGGAGTCCACGGGTTCACGTCTGGGCTTTGATTTGTGTTTTTGTATGTGCATGCGAGCAAATGATAGTGCGCTGGTGTGTGTGTGTGTGTGTCTGTCTGTCTCTACCTGCCCAGGCTTGGGATTAAATGCCAGTCTTGTAGATTGATGTTCTCTCTGATAGAACGCCACAGCAGGAATGAATCCATTGCAGCTTAAAGATGGGAATAGAAGCACACACTTGAAAGAAATATATCGAATTTTCACAGCACATACGAGTCGACACTGCACACCCACGTAAAATGCAGTAATTTTAATAGACAGTTGCCACATCGCTTCAGCATTTTTCTCTCAAGCAAAGTGGTCTGCTGACTGCTGATGGTCCATATTCGACATAGGATGAGACTCACCGAACATCAGCAGAAAAGGTCAGGGGAGGGTAAATGCTTCCTCTTTCGACACACGCAAGGGGTCATACTCTGGTAATGTGCTGTGAGTGGCTGGCAGTTCGCCATGCAGAAAGGGCACACTTCTACATTTACAGAGAAGTGGAGGAGCGGGGGAGGGGCTGGTGGGTGTATGTATATTTTATAAGTAAGTGCATGTGCACGTATGTGTGTGCTGCAGTTTTGGAACCCGTCCACTTTTTGAGAACATTTTTATCTTCTGTAGGTCACCTCCTTAATGTGCGCATGCATCTGATTTATGTACGACGTAACTACTGTTGTGTGTTGTAGCTAAAAGTGTTGGCACGCGTCCACATGTAGAAAAGAAAAAAGAGGAAAACACACATTTCTGACTAAAGTAATTAGTATCAGATACATAGCTTTTGATTTTCTATTAAACATATTATTTCACATAATACAAGAGGTGAAAATGTTTTTTGTAGCTCCAGTTCTCTCAGGTTCTCTCCTAGATGTGACTTTCAGCCTCCTAACTCAGCTGAACTGGAAGCTACTGTTTTTGTTTTCTTTGAGCACTTTGTATTTTCTGTGGTGGCCATAGAGCGACTTACTAGAAAGCCCTCATTTAGTTTGATTTGTCCAACAGACAGTCTCCCCGGTGTAATATGACTTGTCAACATGTATTTTAGCATTTGAATCTTTTATTTGTTGTTGTTGTCTGTTTGTTTCTCTCTTAAAGGTGGGCTCATTCTCATCATTATTTAACTGTCCTTGTGGTCTGTCCTATGTCCCTGTTAGGGCCACCTCTAGGGAGGTTGGCTGCAGTCCAGAGGACCTCAAACGTCTTAATAATATTAGCGTCTGTGGTCACAGAGACCTCAAAATCCTTGGAGATGGTCTTAGGCTTTACATTGACCGTGCTGAATGATTGTTAATTAAAACTTCCAAGGAGTTCCATTATTGGTCGGGTCATTTTAGAAGATCTTCATAGAGGAGGCAAGAATTCAGCTTCAGTGCAGTGTGGTTTTGGCCTAGCCAAAGGCATACCAATATATAAAGTGGGTTAAATTTCATATTTGCACGTGTGCCACTTTATGTGTGGATGACCTACATGTTTAAACAGTTAGTTGTGTAATCAAATAGCTGCTTGACAGCATTTTTGATGATCTATTTTCTTTTTTCTTTGCTTTCTGTACCTTATTTGACTGTTAATTGAATCATTTGAGTCTGACTCTGTTGGACAAAGGGACCAGTTGGAACATATACGCATACTGTGTTCTGATATGTATTTTACACAATAATTGTAATAGCTACAATGGTGTATATGATTTGTAACAAGCTCATCTCACCAAATATCTCTTTATATTTTCTCTGCTTTCGACTGGAACAGCTGTGACAGGTGAGTACTTCCTCACTGCTTCTGTCACCACTGTCACTCTTGTACATTAAGCTGCGACTCATACTAAACAAGCTGTGTTCGTGTGTTTGTATGTGTGAATAGTGCAAAAAGAACGATTGTGTAGCCTCTCTTTGCTGTTTTCTATCATCAGTTATGATTTCAAATACAAGATGGGTCTTAAACTTTCTTTTGGCAGCAGACAACAGTAGCAGTGTATTTTCAGTACATTCACAAGAGTCCCAGAAGAACTAGTAGATTTCTCATTTCTGGACTTAAAAAGACCTGCATGCTGCATTTACAGGCATTAAGTCAGAAGTAGTCATGCTGGAAAATGTAATTCACTGCGCAAAGTCTCACATTGTCCAGAATCTCAAGTTCATACACAAGCCTATCTGGCCTCCACAAATCCTCCGAAAGTGGAAATGTTCTTACGGAGCAGCAGCAGGAGGGGAGCTGTCCTTGGTGCTGAACTCACGGGCGATTTGAGAGCAGGAATTTACCGTCTCTCAGTGTTTTTGTGCTGAAACACTGTGCTGTTCGTAGCACAGTTGTACATTAAGAGTCGTCTCTTTGGCTTTTATGTTGACTAGACAGTTCGTGACACAGCTCGGGATGTAAATTTGTTTCACAATGTATATTCATTGTGTGTTTGTGACTATTCGAATAAGGTTTATTTTATGCCTCACTCATACACGATGTTGCTCAGATCTTTCATGTCTGTGCATGTGCATCTCCCCTCCCTGTTTATGATGCTGTCAGTGTAATTCTTTTTTATATTTTGCTAGATCCAAATATAAAAACAGTCAATCACAACATCATGTCAACGTTTGATGATTGCCTTATGTACTTACATTGGGAAAATGTCTATCAAACATCCTGGCAGCATGAAATATACATTAGGGCATGTTTGTTTTTCTGCCTTTATGAATACTTTAAGTTAAAGCTACAGATCTAAGTTGGTGTGTCTGTGAGGAATGAAGCATTAGTTGATCTCACTCTGTCTGTGGATATGTGGAAATCTGATTGATTTGGCTCAGTCTACAGTGAGAGTAGCAGCACTGCATTGTGGTGCTACAGTGAGACAGAAAACTCATACCTCCACTGTTGATGGTTTATCGCTTCTGACTGGAATTGAATTGTGCTTTTCTGAGCGCTGATGTTTTTTTATGACCGAAGGGCCCACAGGGACCTATTACAAACCCGTTGTGTAGTTTCAAAATGCCCAGGCATCAATTGGAATATCTGACTGGATGTTACTGAGTTCCTCACGAAAACATACATTTCAGCAGAACAAGTCTTGAATCTGACAGCAGCCGTAGGTGTGAGTAGAGAGTGTGTGTAAACAGACGGTGGAGAGCGGTGATGGCAGAAAGCTCAGAACTGTCTTAACTTGGAGCTCGTCTCTCTACATGTACTGGAACATTAGCTCACATCACACTGAGAAATGCCTTCAGCAACATCTTTCCTGCTGGTCTGCATTCTTCTGCGCACTCAAATACAGCACATACATTCACTGCACACACACACACACACACACACACACACACACACACTTTTACACCACTCTCCTCTCCAAAGAAGAGATGTTTGCTAGATGTGTACAATAATGCGTGTTTGTGTGTGTTGTTTCTTTGCAGTAAAATACACTCATTAGAAGTACACACTAATTAACAGCCCTATTAGGACTCAAGCAGCTTCCTGCTGAGGCCGAGGAACATGCACAGCCAGATCTTACTATGGTTGTGAGGACACTCATTGAAATAATACACTCCCTAGCCATTTGGCCATAACCTTAGCTATCTCAACTATATCTAATCCCAACCCCTACCCTAACCATAAAACTCTAAAACTCATCCACAGCTCTTTTCACTTCAAACAACCACATAAAGGCATGTGCACAGGCACAAACACATACACTCATCAGCATATCCTTATAGTGTACATGAAGAAACACCAGACAAACAATTACATGCACACACTGCACATAGAGGTGTAAAGATACAGCAGTATAGAGGTGCACACTTATAAACAAGCGTCTTTAAATGGAGACACCATTCATCATCTGTTATATGGCAGCTCAATGTTATGCTGTTTTGTACATGGCATTAATGAAGGTCAGGTTTCACGTACGTAGGGGTTGTGAGGGGAGTCAGCTGTGACTGCGGTCACTAACTCTCACAGTCCACGATGCAGCGCGTGATTTCCCACAAAACGTTCACATGAGAACCGCAGCAGCCTCGTCACCTTCTGTCACCACCGTGGCCCGGATTTCCCCCACTCGTGCCATTCCCTCATTCTGTCATTAGTTATGTGTCAGCGACATTCATACGCAAATGAAGTGCAAAACTCCTAATGATAGTTTATCACAGTAACGGCGCAGCAATTAGTAGAGGTAGTGGTCATGCAGAGGAGAGACCAAGGTCAAAGCAAAATGACTGAAGACTGCAAATTGAAGCAATGGATGTGCAGGAATCGCTCTCAGTAATTTTATGAGTAAATTTAATTTGGTATTAAGATCACACATTTTTAACGCACCACTTATCCCTTGCAATCGACTCTAATCTCTCACTTGTGATACAGATGTAATGTTTCCTATTAAATGTATTTGTTGGTGTGATTCCTCGCAGTTGCTTTGTGAGAGAGAGCACTGAAGAACGCCTCCAGCATTTGCTTCTGCGTCTATGTGTCTACAATGCTAATGTGATTTTGAATGACATGTGCTGGTAAATATCTGTAAATACATGAACTCTCTGAAGGACATGTTTGTTTTATGCGTCTCCTATTATGTCTAAATGTACATGTCTCCTCTCTATCTGTTTCTATGATGATATTGGGAATGGCAGAATCATTTTTTTTAAATGCCCGACAGGGAGGTAAAACTATGCCTTCTTATTGCCTCTGTGCCTGCAGGTTATGCATGAATGACCGTTCAAACACACACACACACACACAATAACAAACACGCACAGCGTAAAGGCCATTTGCTACTTGCTGCATTCTGTCTTCGTGACGCCGCTCTCACCAGGCAACTCACAGATCCCATAATTTACCCCTTATCTTGCTGGCGGAGGTTGTTTGTAGGAGAATGCGCGTTTGTGTGTAGGTAGAGCTGTGTATGCTTCCAGGCAACCATTTATGTGCCTGCGGCCCAGGCACCAGTAACTCTACACAATGTATTTACCGCCACCTTGATTTGCTCTATTGTTTGAGTCTTAAAAACATTTGGCATTTGCAATCACTCTCCCCTGCTTTGGCTAATTACTGCATTTTATTGAGTAGGTGGTGCAGCGAAAAGAGAAATTACAGGCAGTATATAATAAAAAAAAAAAAAGTAGGATTCTCAGTCAGTCATCCAACTTACTCGCAGTTGAGATGTTAGAGTTTAACTTTAGTAATTATTGAGGCAGAAAGCCGTCTGCTGAGGGTGGAGGTATAGAGGAGGTGAGCATGTCGGCCTTGAGCAAACCCGCATATACAGGAGCCAGGAGCTGAGAACGGAGATGGGATCAATGCTGCAGGTCTTATTTAGATTCCAATTACAGCCATTTCTGATCTATTGGCTCCTCGTCTAACCAGCAAGCCAGGGCTCTGCCTTTGATCAATGGCCACACACACTCGGAAACACAACCATAAACATGCTTCGGCTCTTTCTGTTTTTTCACACACACAGAGCATGGATGCAAAACCACCCAAATGTGTTTGATCAATGCTCAGCCTGAGAACAGGATCTACATTATTTCATGCTCTGTAGTTTTAATAGATTGCAGATTGTCATTATTTTTCTCTTCCCACACACAGATCCTCCTAGAATTAATTTGTAAGGAAGAAGTATTTGTCCTTGGATGTGTGTTCCTGTGATTTTGGTTTTGATCTTGATACGTAACAGGTTATCAACACATTCCAACTGCATATTGTGATAGTATGTATGTATTTACCTTTTTTTATTTTACTGCAGGACTTTTCTCTTTAATATGATAATATACACTATTATCTACATTATTATTGTTATACGTTGATGCTATATTTATTAGTACATATCATATTCACGTGTTTTAAGGTGGTAGGTCATAGTTTACCAATAGGAAACTTGGGAAAAACAGAAGATGACCTCAAATGATTGCAGACACAGATGCACGGACAAATTCACACACTCAGCGGCCCAAACTCCTCCCATACTCTCTGCCCGCGTGCGTCTGTGTCAATATGTTTGCTTTGTTTGGATGCGTCAGTTCATTTTGTTGACTTATTTTCTGCATCAGAAACAATCGCTGTGGAGATTGGGAAGGGGATTAATTTTATGCAAATTTATGCAAATAACTGTGACACAGAACTCCATCCGCATCGGTTC
Organism: Anabas testudineus; assembly: GCF_900324465.2. Lineage (NCBI taxonomy): Eukaryota > Metazoa > Chordata > Actinopteri > Anabantiformes > Anabantidae > Anabas > Anabas testudineus. The sequence goes on along the minus strand of NC_046613.1, from coordinate 7,522,274 downwards.
TATGCAAATGATGTTTGTAAAACAGGCGCATTGGAAGGTCCCGCATATCCCAGCCCCCTCACATCCCACCTACCCCTCAGCCCTCTTCCCAGCCCAGCCTCCTCACCCTCCCCTCCCCTGCTGGCACAGCCCAACACTCTTTTTTGTCGTTTCCTTTTTTGCCCCCCTTTGGTTTTCCTTAATCCCCTTCTCCACCCTTTCTCTCACTTGTCCAGCCACTCTGCCTGGGCCGCTCTCCCCAGTCTCACCCGATACCCCCCACCCGTAATCCTACTCTTCATTCCTCCCCGTCTCATCCGCCTGTGTGCTTCATGGCGCTAATGGGGCTTGAGGAAAACATTGTCATAGTGCCTAGAAAGCGCAGAGCCGGGAGCCATGCAGAAGGCATCCAGGAAGGCCTGACATTAGACTTGCTAATGGAAGGTAAACAGAACACAGAGAAGACGGGATGGAGAAGGAAAACACAACGACTAGAGCAGATAAAGGGGGCGACGGGACTCCAATAGCTGCATGAAGGGTGGGCAGACAGAAGGAGAGAGAGAGAGGGAGAGAAGTGTGACACGGAAAAGTCAGGGAGAGAGACACACAGGCGCTTCCAGGGGAAATGGCAAACAGTTTTATCCTCTCTTGGCCTGTCCTGCCAGCCCAGGGAGAGGGAAGGGTGGGGGGGGGGGGGGGGGTGAATGGGGTGTCTCTTTTCTCCCTGCATGCTCCAATCCTCTTATCTGGCTTCTCGTTTCATGAAAGATTGTGACATCACGCGTGATGCTTCAAAGGCAAGGGGCTGTGTGCGTGTGTGTTTGAATGTAAGGGAATTTATAAGCTCACCCCAGATTCTTCAGACAACCCCCTTGACACACACTACTGCCATAAAGGAGGAGAGAAATTCATATAAAATGTGGCTGTTCACGGTTTGGCACTCATTCGCTGTAGCACCAGGGAAAGTGCCATTACTCAAAAATAGTGGCCTTACAGAATTAAACCTTTGAAAAGAGTTAGTCTCACTGTGACTGAAGTGCCAATACAGCACTGTGGCGACTTGTGTGAATGCCGTGTGGTGCACTGAAGCAGTTGGTCACAGTATGAGGGTTGAGAAGGAAACTATTTCCACAGAGCTTGTGTGGAGGAGCCTGCCACAGTCTCACACCTAAATGGCATTTGTGAATAATATGCTTTTTTCTGCTGCAAGTGCAAGCAATGCAATACAGCTAAGTAATATCTCTCTGCTGAGCAATACCGCCTGTCAGCATTATATGGATGAGTTGATGTGTGTGTGTGTGTGTGTGTGTGTGTGTGTGCACGCGCTTGTCAGATCCATTTAGATTGCAGGTGTAGCAGTAGGAATGAACTGTTCACAGAAAGAAGGGGAGAGTCCCGCGTCCGCCGTGCATCATTAGCTTTTGTGACCAGTCTCATGGTTGACCGTGTTTCAGCCATTAGAAGAGAAGTTTGAAATGAGCGGGAGAGAAAGGAACAGTCAGATGTACGACGGGTGCACAAAATGTTGAAGCATTTCTGCACAAACTTTTATATTGATGGCAAATTAGCTTTATTATTATTATGTATCTATTAGCTTTGGTCTTATTTTTTTCTGTTTTGATAAACTTTTCTATTGGGTATGATAACATTCACCAAAGAGTACAAAGAGTACAGTCTGCTTGTACACACTCTACTACAATAGGTATGAAGGAGTGAGAAATAAAAGTATAGTGTCTGTGCTATTTTATGCCTTGAGCAACAAAACAGAAATGAATGAAGTCATGCCTCAGAAGATGGAATCAACATTCTCCATTTTGTCTCAGGAGACACTATTGTTGCTGTTGGCAGCATCATATGAAACATCTGGTTGGTGACGCTGGCTTTCATTGACTATATCAATAGTCCATTGATGTCTGATATTTACAATTCAAAATCCGGGACATGCTCTATGCCACTCAGTAGCATTAAGATTATGTCAGTGAAACACTCACACACCACAACATCACCAGTGCAAATAATGGGGAATGTCCCTGTGATCGTCAGTAGGTGCAAATCAGACCCCAAATCAGCTTAGTTATCGTGTAGTTTGGGCTGTAGTTTATCTGGCTCTTAAACTGAACATGGCTGAACACTCTGCCAGTAAATATCCCTCTCTGCACAAGAAAACTGTGAGCAACAACTTCAGTAAGGTCAAAGTTCAAAAGTCAGCTTGCAGCTTGTGATGGGTGATAATTGTTCCAAATATCACTGCCTTAGTTTTCTCTTTCAGATGAGCTAACCTGGGACTATGCTTTACAACATGTCTCATTGTCTAACTACTTGTGTTTCTTGCGCCGTCAGATGTCTTTTTAGCGACGCGGTTGTGTTCCCAGGTCCCTGTGGTCAACTTGGCAGCCAAAAACTACAAATAGTAGACCAATGTCTTCCTTTAATTACCCTTTAACTCGCACTGACAGGAATGGCAGTGCAGAGGGACAGTGAGAGGCTCGTGAAACAGGCAGAGCAAAGGAGAGAGAATGACAGGGAGGGACACGCGCACGCACGCACACACACACCGACACACACCGACACACACACACACACACACACACACACACACACACACACACACACAGGGAACCAGACAATACAGATTTATGTGGCAATACAATTGCATGGCAGTTGGTGACAGCCATTGTGGTGACATCCAAACTCAGCAGGCCTCCGGCTCTGTTCTCTGTGTGTCTGTATGTACACACTCCAGTGTCTCCAGCAGCTCTCATCTGTCATGGCTACAGATGGCTGCTGTGCCATCACGAGGCGCTGCTCTTTGCTTATGACAGACATTTCAATGTGTCTGTTCGTATGAACATTGCTGTTTACGTGGCTCATATGACAGCATGGCTAAATGAATTATACGCCTGCAGCTAACAGCCCCTATGAATATGCGTTTACTGTACACACAGATACACAAGTTGTGACATATGCGCACTCAGATCTGTTTCAGTTCTTTGGATGGTGTTTTGATCCCATAAGGCCAAATGTGTTTTTGTGTCACTTTCAGTACGTTCCTTGCAAAGTTGTCTGAACAGTGGCTCTGCTGTTCCTTTTGTCTGCTTTCTAATTCACGCTCCCTCTTCATGCTGTAGCAGACAAGAGGGTAACGAAGTGAGCAGAGATGGATGAGGGGATAGAGAGCGATGGTGACGTGGGGAGAGATGGAGAGAAAATGTGAGAGAGAGGGAGGATGATGGAGTGAGACGGTGTGGGGAGTTTGATTCTTCCAGTTGTCAGAGGCGCTGCATTATTGATGCACTGAGGATCCTGCATTGTCGCTGAGACTCTCAGCCTGTCACGTCACGTCCTGTGTGCTCGTGTTTGACTTTGTGTGTGTGTGTCTGTGTGTGTGTGTGTGTCTGTGTGTGTGTGTGTGTGTGCTTATACTAGTTTGTTATGGTCACATAAGTCCCACAAGAGTGTTACCTGTCAACACCTCCATATCACAGGGAGCTCAGTCAGTGACAGTGCTGTCTCTGTTGTGCTGACCACATGGGAAAGACACACACATACACACATACACACACACACACGTTTCCTTTCTGATTTGTTGGAGGAGGTGATTGTGTGTGTGATGGGTTTTGTGTTGTACTACTGGATTCTCTTGGGTCTCTGACTCTCTGTAAGTTTCTACTTGCTGCCTGACTGTGATTTGGATTTGTCAGTCTACATTATGAAGTCAGAAGTAATGTGGAGTAGCACACTGTGCACATGCGTGCACACACACACGTGTGTGTGTGTGTGTGTGTGTGTGTGTGTTTGATGATTCTCTGACGTTGAGGGATGGCCCCTCTGCTCTGAGTTTTGTCTCATGAATTCTTTAGACGATCTTCTCGGCAGACAGAAAACCTCACCATTAGATACACATACAGCAAATGATCAGTATGTTCATGTCACACTGTACATCCCCCAGTGCGGGGGCACCCAAACCTGGTCCTTAAGGCCCTCTGCCGTGGTTTTCCAGTTATCCGTGCCCTACCCAGTGCTAATGGACTGAGTGGAGTGGTACTTCAAGCAGTGGAACTAACAATTTGTTAACTACCATCAGCCTTTTTTCTATGAACTGGCTAATTATTCAGTCTGTGAAATGATTAAAGTTAAAAAATCAATCAAAGTTTAATCAGCGGCTCAAAGTAAAGTAGTCACAGTAGCCCCAAACCTCAGGAACTTTGGTTAAAAATAATATAAAACACAGAAAGGCAGCAGATATTCATATTCAATAAGATAATACCAGGAAAATGTTAAAAGACTTATCAAAATTGTTGCTGTTAATTTTCTTTCCTCTAATTCATTCATTCTCTAAAAATGTTCCTGTGGTCAATCGGCTTCTATTAGAAACTACTTTTATGAAAGTCGTACGTGTCACCTCATCAGCTCACGCCGCTCCACTCGCGTGGTAGTGCAATCAGTTCTCTTTTTCTTTTTCACCTCGTCTCTCTCTTTTTTGTGCTTTATGTGTTTTTGCTCTAAAGAAAACGTTTTTACTTCCGGACGCTAAAGCTGCTCCTTTTTAATTAGCAACACTTAAAGATGCAGTGCTGTATCACTTAACAGTGTATTGTTTATCACTTTTAAGACTCATTTAGTGAACACTGTTGTTAAGTAATGTACCTATTTACTCCATGAAATATTTTAACAAAAAAGAACTGAAGTAGAAACTTTCCTCATTAATTGTTTTCATTCCTTAACTGTCTGGTAAAATTTATATCTTATTATGGGTTCAGCAGTGCACTGTTTTAATTTATCAGTGAGAGCTGGTGGCATTTTTCCAATTCACTATATAGTAAAATTTTTTCCTCTTTTTTTTGTATTCTGCAGAAACACATTAAAGACAGGGAGATGTACTGTTGTTGAGATCCCCATGCTTAGTAGATTCAATTAAATGCCAGTGCTCTAGTAAGTTACAGCAAGTAGAGTAATAAATGTGTTTGACTCAAATCATATTTCATCAGTGCTTCTCTGGCTTTTATTGCTGTGACCTTAAAGCATGTACTGTGTAATCAGTTGCTGCCTTTGGGCTCTGGGCGAGCGCCACCGTCAAGATGACACACATCCTCACCCTTCCACTCGCAGAACTCCCAGTCATATTTTGCTTTTATCACATGCCATGAACTGAGCTCTGGATTTCATTTCACAGGGACTGTAATGTAGGAACTTATAACTTTTTATGACAATTTGTCCGTTGGCAAAGGACTTCAAGTTAAGAATTATCTGCAGTGAAAAGCAATTATCTGAGAAAACATAATAGAAACCAAATGACAGATGAACAGATAAAAAAAAAAAAAAAAAAAAAAGAGTGGGAGAAAATAGAGAGAAAGGAAGAGATAGATGCTAAGATTGTGCTGGCCATCTTCCCAGAGCAGAGGAATCGATCAGCAAAACCAGGGAGCCTTACTATTTCCTCTTTAGGTAGAATGAGCCATTCTAATAATGGAAAGCAGTCATCATCTGCCTTTGCTCTCACCCTCTCCCCATTTCTTTTCCCTCGTTTCATTTTTCTGGGAAAACAATCATAGTCTCGTCATAGGGCCGCCTCACTCTCCCACTGTGATCTGACATTTGAAAAAGCAAACCCTCTTAGCCAGAAAAATGGCCGTCACACAGCAACACTAACTCGGGACAACCGGGGGAAAGCCAGTGCACACGTGCACGCACGCACACACGTAAGGTGGTACGCCCCGTGAAGCTGTCGAAACCCCTCAGTGTACCATAGCCCCACGTCGGAAACAATGAAGAAATCAACAAGGCTGGAGCTCAATGGGCCAATCACGGCTGCCGCATCTAAACCACCACTACCTGCTAGTCCTAATGAGCAAAACAACCTTTTGCGCCACACTTATTTCTGCCACTCAAACTGTGGCAGTCCCACAAAACACAATTATCGCCATTCAGAAAGTCAAGAGACCAAATGTGTGCCGCTCGTCATCTCTGGGAGTATTTCGTTTGATGTACATATGTGTTTTTGTGTGTGTCTGCTCTCCCAGATGTATTTTAAAATAGTTTTTCCCTCATTATTCTGTCAAATCTCCACCATTTTTGCAGTAAACCTGCTCTACGTAACATAAGCAGCAAAAAAAATACCAATAAAATACTGCAGAGTATTTTAGTTTTAGCACTAGAGATGTCACCTTTTTGTACTGTATAAATAAAACTACTGACTAATGCTGCTTTAAACCTCTGTCCAAAGCATTGGAGGGAGAAACTCAGAGTGATGAAACTCCGTGTTGCCATTGCTCTGAGCTGTATTTACAAGTAGACTGCTCAAGGCTGCACAGTACTCAACCTCAGGGTAAACACCACAGTACAGTAAGTTCGAGTGCGCGCGTGCGTGTGTGTGCGAGCGTGCACGCACACTTGCGTATATTTTTTGTGAGCGTGTGCATCCTGCTGATGTCAAAGAGAACAAGCTGTCATTCAGGCAATAAGCTCACAACAGGGATGTGGCATCAGAATGTGACACATGTCAGCGTGACAGCTTACAGCAGCGGCTGTGTGTCTGCTGTCTGACACACTGGAAGTCAGAGAGACACAGACAGACGGAGAGCTTGTACAGAGGACAGTGCAGGCAGATACATGCAGATAGAAGGAGACTGGCCCTGTTAACCCACGACCTTCTTCCTCCCCTCTCTTTTCCATATTAAGCACCCCCAGTCTGACTCTCCTCCTCCTACTCAGTCGCCCCTTCAGATCTTTACAGCTATGTCATCATTCCTCTTTTTATCTCATCATCCCGCCACTAAAGGGCTAATTTGGAACACGCCCTCTCCGACTCTTTCTTCTTCATCTCCTCTGTTCTTGCTGACTTTTTCCTTCCCTCTCTTTCTTTTACTGCTTCCCTTTTTTTTTTATTATTGTCTCTCCTCACCTCCATTTCCTCTCCTTCCCCCTTCTTGCCTTCCTTTCACTTCTTACTTCACTTCTTCTCCCATGTTAACTTCCGCATTGCAATCTGGAGCACAGTAAGGGGTCATTAAAATTCAACAACCTTCCACAATAACTTTAAAGGCTGCTTTTTAATAAAACACTAATGAGGCGCACTCCCTATCCACTGCTCAATAATCTGTTTGTTTCTTTCTCACTTGCTTCCCAGATGAAACAATGAGACATTTAGTATCTTTCCAGGGCGCCAAGTATAGAATGTTGTGTATTGAAATGAAATGCATTTTACTTCTTACGCAGCTGCATCCTGTGAAATATGTAAAGCCTAATCTAAGAATACGTATGCTGATGTTACTGGTCACTGGCTTGTCTTACTCTACTCTGTGTGTGTTCCTCTTGTTATAGAGTATACTGCTATGTGTGACTTTGTAGCTATTTAATCTCTAAGTGGTGTAAGCTGAAGATCAAGAGGGTCAGTGGTTTTACTAAAGAGCAGCAAGGTTCTTGCCAGACCACAGCTCAATGGCTAATTCACTACACACTCTATATCTATTAGGCAAATAACCTTTAATAACCCTCGTAAAAGCCTGATTAAGGGTTTCAAATGCTCCTGCTTGTGTATTAATTAGCGCTGTGAATGTAAAGTGGCATAAATGGACTGTTGTTAGCCTTCTGTATCATATTCACCTACACTGCACATTTTTGGCTCATGTGGCTTACATATATGTTGGTACTGTAGATATTCCTTTGACGTACAGTACATGAGCACACCTAGAAAAAGATTCACAAAGTGCTTCTCTATTAGTAGTTAATTCCCTTGGCCAGCTTCTCCCGTCTGTGGTGCACGTGTGGGTCAGCTACTTGTCTTTGATCGTGGTGGCAGAGCTGCTCAGTCAACACAAAATCGGCATCTTTAAAGCAACAATATGCTCATATCTGCTCCTGATAGCTCCTCACCTCCTGCAGTCAGCCAAAATTGGGTGGTGCGAGTGTGTATGTTCACGCATGTGTGCGAGTACGTGATTATGTTAGAACATCCACTGCTGACAGTTTGGTTTTAACTTCAGCTGATAAGAACTCTTGCTGGCTAGTCTAGACGTGTACTCCTACACCTCCCCTTTGGATGAAGCAGAGAGTGGGACAGAGACTTTGATGTTGACATCTACATTAAAATAGACTGGATAAAAGTGAGAAGCAGAGGAAGACGGAGAAAGAAGCAGAGAGGCTGAAAGAGACAATGCAGCCAGCAAAGGATGGCATATAAGGAGTTTTCTAAAGAGATGTTGCCAGGAGCCATAGAAAACTAGAACGGATGGATATGCAAAAAATGTATAGATACATGCGAATACACAGCAGGCATAGGCGAGCTGAACAGTAGAAACTGTCAGAGTCTTCTACTCTGATGTATGTTCCTCAGTGTGTGTGGGTGCATGTATGAGTATCCATGTGCAAGACAGTGTTTTGCTGCTGGGTTTTTGTGCGAACGCTGGGTTTGGGAATCACTTAACTTCTGTCACTAGCTGTTATGTCTCTCCCAGCCACAGAGACAGAGGAAGAGACTGATGGTAAGAAAGAGGCAGCCAAGAAAGTGCACAGGTCTTACCTGAACTGAGAGAAATGCTTTTTAAGTTTGTACTTTGTCATTTGTAGTTATTGATCGTGTCTTTCTGTCTGTTATTCTGTCTGTTCTTTCTATTGAACCAAACTGCACATGGGGTTATGCTCTTGTAGACAACCTAATCTTATTATGTCTATGTTCTTATGTAACAAATTATTGTTATTAGCCATTAATGGAAATAAAATCACAAGGTACTGGTTGAGGTATATGAAAGGTGCAGGATATGCAATATTGAAAATCCACAGAACACAGGATGTAAGGGCAGGTTTACATCCTCATGCAGTCTGTTTCTGACATTGCTGTTTACATGCTCTGGTGTTTTGGGTCTTTGTCCTGTTGCATCACCCAACTTCTACAGAGTTTCACCTGACGTACAGACATTCTCACATTATCCTTTCTTTTAACACTTTAGAATTCACCTTTCCCTCAATCACTGCAAGCAGGCCACTTCCTGATGCAGCAATACAGGCCCAAATCACGATTTTTCCTCCACCATACTTTACAGTTGTGATGATGTTTTTATGATGGTATGCTGTGTACTTTTTTACGCCAAAGTTTTATCAGTCCACAAAACATTTTGCCAAAACTGCTGTGAAGTGTTAATGTGCTCTTTGGAAAACTTCAGGCGCGCAGCGATGTTCTTTTTAGTAAGCAGCAGCTTCCTTCGTGATGTCCTGCCATAGACACCCTGCTTGTTCAATGTTTGAGCGTTCACATACTTTTTCCACTAGCACTGTGAGGTTTTTATGGTTGTTTTCCAATTTTTTGTGTTATTATTTTAGGAACATTGTATTTGTTAATACTCCTGAACATCAGATCACATTTTATAACAAATTAATGAAGAAACTACAAACTACAAGAACTTAAAAATTCTTGCCACTGTATTTGTGAAACTTAATTTTTAGGAGACAAAGTTAATTCAAACATAACCCTATTTTTGGTTGTCTGCATTTCTTTTTGTATCAATTACTGCTTTAGTGAGAACCCAAGGGGAGTGAAAGTCTGGTCTTTATAGCTCAACACAGGGGCCCTGAGCAGGGTTAAATATTCCTCTGTCATGCTCTGCCACTGTTACACTGCATCTGTGTCATATTTTAAAACAACTGTTGCACTTGGCTGACAAATATAGATATACTGTACCTCAGAGCGTGGGTATGTGCTTCCCTGTGCGCATACACAGAGACACACATATGCGAACAATAAATGCATCCAAGGGCACCCATCTTCCTCTTGCATCTGTGTCACCCAGCCACCCCCACAGCAGTGTGAGTCCCGTCTCTACATCCTCCTCCTCTCATCCTGAAAGGTCAGGGCTCATCACCATGTCAGATGGAGTTTATTCATTCCTGCTCTCCCACCAACGTCTTTCTCACCAAGTCGGCTGTCAGAGTGGGTGAATGTCGTGTACTTGGCAAAACCACGTCTCTAGGATTTCTTTGCCTCTCCTCCTTTCTGACTGCTGCGACTCTGCTCCTGTGTCTCCCTCTAGAAACGTCTCTTTTTGTGCTTCCTTCTTTAACATATTATGCATACATTTATGCATGCACATGAGTCGACATAGATTCTTTCATTGTTTCGTCTTTTGGGTATGTGTTTCTGATTTGCTTGCAGGTGAGCAGAAGAAAGCATGTGATGAGATTTTCCTTAAATCCCGCCATTATCTTGACTCAGAGCTCAGTCTTTCTGGCTCTGCTGCATATTATCTGATTGCACAGAGGAATTCCTTGATGCTGCCTGTGCAAATTGGTTTGCCAGACGCCGTACACATGAAGGAGAAACAGAGAGGGAGAGGGAAAGGAATCAGTGGCAATTAACATCACCTCTTTACACAGACTACTTAAAATGCTTTCACTCTCAGCATAAAAAACTCTCTCTTTTCTTTATCTCTTTCTCCTGGGCTCTCCCACTCCTTTTTATATCCTCACCAAATATGAGTCTTTGAACTCCCTTGTTGGAGTAGAGAAATGTGGAGAAATCAAACAACACATGTCTGCGCACACTCAGACCCTTGTTAGAGAATTGCTGGTGTCAAGATGCATTAAACAGGTCAGACTGAGAGCAGCGTGATGTGGGCTAATTTAAGGCATTAAACCAAACGAACATAAATGTTTATGCCAAATAGCCTAAAGCAATAGTCAAGAAAGATTAGAGGTGGAGGCTGAGATCTAAAATTGAAACTCACTGTCAGATGTGTTACACTAAAAGCAAAAATATTACATGCCAGAAGATGCAGCCTGGCATACTTAGCCCTTAATTAGCCATCTTGTAAAAACCTGGTTTGAAATTAATGGTTTGCGGTTGCTGGCAGCCATAATGGCTATCATTAATTCTTGTCTGCTTTGCTGTCGTGGTCCTTCAGCTCCTATTGTCCTTAAAGCTGAGGCTAATATGAGAGTAGTGTATTGGGCTTTCATCCCTGCTCTGCAGCCAATTAGGTTGACAGCAGCTCGTCTGTGTGGTCCAGTGGAGCATGTCTCTGGTTCTGTCCAAACCTGACCCTGCTGCTCATCCCTCGCCACCTCCTGAAAGCTCTGGATTCATTGCGACCACTCTGATCGTTACAGCCAGCCCACATATGTGTGTGATTGTGTCAAGTATGAGGGGTCCTCTGGGTCTTGGTGACCTACCATGCAGGGGATTTGTTCTGAGCTTTCCAAGTTAGTTGCATGGAATGGCACGGCAACACGTTTCTTCGGCCAGGCAAAGTTTGCCAGCATCAACAGAAACCAGTACAGCAGGGGTTAGCCACAAATCTCTTCGCTTTTAGAGAGGGTGGAGAAAGGGAGAGAATAAAGCAAGAGAATGGCAGGTTTATAAAATGCTACAAGTCCTGTCATCCTTGTCAGTAAAGAAAACATGACCAAGGGAGGGAAAGAAACAGGGACAGAGAGAAAGAGACAGCTGTGAAATAGTTTTGAAATGCCAGTGCAAAGTGAGCAAGTGGTAAACTGAAATACATTTAAGTCTAGTTTATTGATGTGGTGGATTTGAGGCACTGGCAGATGTGAGCTCCTTTCAACCTGCAGCACTGTTGGATCACAGGCTCAGACTCCCTGGGGAGCTACACTTCACCAAACACACCACTCAGGTCTGGATCGAAATAGAAAATGAAGGATTTTTATCCCACAACAAGAAGAAATAAATGTCTCTTTGTGCGTCTTAACTTTGTGTCTCTCTGTCTTGTGAGTTGCATAGGTCAGATACTTCAGACAAAGTAGTCCATGTTATTCATAGCGTCAGATTCACCTTACATCAAACAGACTGTCACTGTCTATGCATTAAGTCCTGAATTATACATTGTCACAAGTCTGGGAACTCTGAATTGTACATCTTCCTCTTTGTACATGCACCACGTCTCATATAAGCAGGTAATAGAGAGATGTACAGGAGTCCAGTTTGCAGGAGAAGATGATGATAACTACAACTCTGTGTGAACAGCTGTCAGAGTATAGGGAATCTATGGGGGAAGCTCACACCCTCCCTCAATTATAGGCTCATGCTGACAGCCAGCCTCTCTGCTCATCAGCCAGCCAACCCACCCAGTCATCAGCCAAGCCTGACTCTCCTTCCCCCATTCTCATTGAAGATTTACTCTAATTCCACCTCGATAATCCACTAGCCAGCCAACCTTTGCTGTTAAGGCTGAAACATGCTTGTGTGACATTTTTGGCATTTTGCCTTTTTTTTTTTTTTTTGATAGAGCTGACAGTTTAGAGTTTATACCAAGGCAGAAAAAAAATGACAGAGAGAAGGGTATGACATGCAACAAAAAGTCCCCTGGCCAGGAATCCAACACATATTGTGTGTAACCAGTGGGTAGCCCCACCCATCGAAGTATGTGAATTTCTATTAATTTCCCAGGCCTAGGGGCCACGTGCTGGAGGGGGCGCTGCTGCAAAAAGAATAAATAAAATAATAGGAATAATTTACTTCCCCGACCGGTGCCCTTTCCTCATGCTATGTAATGAAAATATAAAATGAACAAAGGCGTGCAGACAAGATACCCTTTTCTTTCTTTTAATGCAATTGTCTTAATGTATTTTATAGAAGGTCTGTACACCAGCTAAAACTCTGAAGAAGCTGGTCAATAATCGAAAACACTGGAGCATGTCCTCAACAGAATGGCTTCTGTTGTAGACTTTCCTGGGTTAAGGGAGCCCATTGCCTATGGTCTTTGTTTAACAGTTATGGTTTGTTGATTGATTAAGAGTTCCCAGCGTTGCTTTGTTGGATTTTAAAATAAGGCTCAGTTTAGTGTTCTGCTTGGCCCAGTCACATTGCTTACATGGTACATTTCTTAATCATTCATACCCCAAATTCAGTATAAATCATAGAATAGTTTCATTAATATAATAAAATTAGATATTACACACAAAATGCTGATGTGTAAGTAACATTCAGCTGGCTGGTACACAGGTTACACTGCTTGCTTTTTATGTGCTCATTCATCTGTTTCTTTTGGAGTAATCACAGCCATAAGTACAGGTTTCTACAGTGTATGTGCCTAAAACCCATTCATATGTATTTCTTTTTAGAAATATTTGAAAAATCTTGATTCTCTCATTGTTCTTGTTCCTCTATTTTTCTTTGTCTTTTTACTTTTTTTCCTCTCTGTCTGTCACCATGCTCTATCTTCTGGTTCCCTGAAGCCCTAATCAAGGCTCTTGGATGAGGCGCACAGAGACAGAAAGAAGAGCGCACGGAGGCTCCCAGTATGTTCACTAATAGGGCAGAGGTTGGAGTCTGTCAGCTGTGGCCATAAAGACTTTGGAGCTACAGATCTGACAGCACACGGTTTCTTCAGAGTAACCAGGAGACCCTAGTGATAATTCAGACGGCACTGCACGGTCACAGGCTAACTGCTAGCTGCAGCGCTGTTTGGACACATCAAGGGCCCCAGGAGAACACGGAGACTCCAGAGCAAAAACTATTTTTATAAATATTGCATAAACTAAAGTCCACTTTACTTTTTTGCTTTTACATTATCTTCTTTTCCTGCAACTTATTCTCTAATGAGTTCTTCCATCTCCTCCCCCACTTTCTTAAGCTTAAACTCAGGTAATTTGAATATGCAGATGTGAAGTATGAATGATTAATTAGGGTAATGCAGGGGGATTCAGAGCGCTATACCTTTTCCATGTGGATAATGAATGACTACAGCAAATTTGCATAGATCTTAACCTCATCTCACTATTGTTAACTGAACCACACAGTGCAGTGTCCACACTGAGTATGTGCTCATGTCCAAAAAAGGACAAAATGGGCCTGAATCCTTAATGAAAAGCAGGCTGTTGGTATGCTAGGACATGATGCAGTGACAGCTTTGCCGTCCCCAGTCTACTAAACTATCCAAGACCCAAATATTGAAATCACCACAGGATTGTTGGGGAATGATGAGGTCAACACGTGTGTTAGCTGACGTGTTAGTTCAACTTACAGCCTGACGCTTTACATATGTTACACACATGGGGTCACTGTGATCGATCATCTTTCAAGCCGTGACCATTTTGATTTTCTCTCTTGTCTAATTGGGCACAGGGGACCCATGGTGGGAGAAAGGATTTGAGATATGATCATCGGCCTTTTGTTGGAACAGCAAACCACATAATGCATCCCTGTGTACCCTTAGTAGTTACAAAAATCTAAGAATTATAGGGATGTGCACGTGTGTGAGTGTGTGTTCAGTGAGAAAGTAAAAGAAAACTATATTTTTGATTCTGTTATTAAAAATATTGTAGTAATCGTTTCCACATTAGGTATTTTTTTGAAGCCCCGGTGACCAGTTGGAGCGTTTAAGGCATGATTAATAATGTTGATATTTAATGCACCCAGTATGCCGCTGGAGCCAAAACAGTTGTCAGTTAGTCAAACTGTGCGTTAGATGAGTAGTTTCAGACTAGTGAACCCCCCCCCCTCCTGTTTCAGTGGAGCTGCTGAAAAATGCGCAGAGAGTCTGTAATTGAAATGTAGTTAGAAAATATTTTTTTCTGTTAAGTTGAATTTGATAGCCTCCAAACTGTGCACACATTTGCATATTTTTAATTAAATGTCTGGGCGTGCTTTTTTTTTTTTTTTTTCTATTCCACATCATCTAAACCAACTTGTCACTTCCTGTATTGTGGTATTAACTAATTCATATTGCCCTGACTTGTCAGTATATATTTCTCTGTTTACTTATTATTTAGGATACACTGAATATGTACGTCTTCTCTGCATTGTGAGGAAACAGTGGTGGACTGCTCCGTGTGTGTTTGTGTGTGCTTGCTTGCATGCATGTGTGGTGTGTGTTTCAACTACATGTTCCTTTTACATGCAGTGTATTTGCATACCTTGTCTCAGCAAACATTTTCCTGCATGTCTTTTGCTTGACCAATCACACCTTTGCAGAATGGTTGCCATGACAGCCTTACAGCCTCAGCCACTGCAGGGGTACTGGAGGTGGGTGTTTGTGTGTATGTTTGTTCTTGAAATGTTCTGTGTTTCTGCCACAAACACACAAACACCAGGCAAAGGAAGTAAAAAAAAAATGAGATTTGAATCTTGTAGATGTTCCAGTGTTCTTATCTGTGTGTGTAGGGCAACATGGCCTAGCTATGACAGAAAATAAATCCTTGGAGATTTTACCAGCCTGATCGATAGCTCATTGGTGAAGAAGCGGTAAAAGCAACAGCCTCTGAACATTTTCGATCAATATCGCTTTCTGATCATCTTCAATTAACATCTAGCTTAGATGGCATATTGCTAAGGTACAGTTGTTATTGCTGTTTGCTATCAAGTTAAACTCAATAGTGGTGTCTACGTGTGTGTGACCATGTTTGTGTTTGTCTGCATGTGCACAAGCAGTGTCTACTTTTTACGCATTTGGTCTGAGTGTGTGTGTGTGTGTGTGTGTGTGTGTGATTGAATTAAATGTATTTGTGCCAGAGGCTCAGTGCAGGGTGCAAAGGGGGAGACACATTTTCTTTTTCTCTTTCATTCTATTTTTTACCCAGGCTCATAAATGTCAAATGTGAGTTGAAGAAATTATGCTTGTTTAGATTATTTAGATTCAGCCCACATTCATTCCCAAGATCTGCAGTTTCCCCCGCTCCAATTTGCTTCACAAATAGACATGGACGTCGGTGGTGGTACATACGAGTGCACACAGACACACATGAAGTCGTACACATGATGGATGTCAAAAAGAATTGTTTGGTTTTCATTTTGAAGCAGCTGAGAGACAAATATCTAATCACACATACACACGTGGTGGAAAGAACGCCAGCACTAGCCATGCACACATACAGTGAGCGGGAGTGAAGTCATGCGAAGAATTTGCAATGACTTGCAAGTCCAGTAAGAGGTCCAGAGGAAAGGAAGTGCACCGGAGACTGGAGAGGCGTGGGCAGCCTGGGGTCAATTAGTATTCATAAAAGACAAATGAATCTATAGCTGCGATCTAATACCAATTATTTTTGATCACCTAATCAATTAGAGTTGGTTAGGGTTACTGTAGCTAAATAGAATATTAACTGCGACGTTCACCATTGGCATTGAGATGACTTTTTATCAGTCGCCACATTGGACATGTTAATTTCCTCATCAAGGTGGAGAATGGAAGGATATTCACATGCATGGTCGGAAATGCACACTGCGCAGACACACACAACTGCACACAGTTATTACAGGCCCTTTATTAAATATCCCTGTGGCCCCCTAATAGACAAATAGCATCTGATTCTATCAAGGAGAGTATAGAGAAAGAGAGAGCGAGGGAGGGGAGAAAATTAACCGAGTCCTCTGTGGCAGAGAGAATATGCAGCACTGAGAGACAGCGTAAATGAGTAATTCAGAACTGATTGATTGTACAAGAGAGTGAGAAATGGAGAATGGGAGAGAGAGAGTGTGCAAAAGAGGGAGCTTTACAGAGAGCTGGGTAGAGATGGATAAGATGGCAGAAGAGGAGGGGTGATTGGAAGTGAGGGGAAGAGAACGTAAGGTAGAGATGTGATAGACTGGAGGAGAGATGGAGCGGGTGTTTATTAAAGCCCTATGTACTGTACAGGGCATGTGTGGTGTTACTGCACCTAACCTAGTTTAAGTTCAACCACCGCCTTGAGCTTGTGGAAGAGGAGTAGCAGAAATATCAGGTCAAGCCCAGAGAGGGGGAAGCCCAGTAGTTAGTATTCCCCATGTGTAGGATGTGGACAGACAGGAGCGTCTGGTGGGGGCAGGGAGAGGGTGTCGGAAGGATCAGGTAAAACCAAACACTGGTTTGTTCTGAGTGATGATGTATGTGGCTTTAAACACAATGACTTGGAAAAATATCTTTATATATCACTTTGCCTCTCAAAATACATATTTGTTGCCTGGATGACGTCCACTAGCAGCACAGGGAGTAGGACATTATTTATACGGCACAGAAAACAGAATAAGAAGTCTTATACTCCATGGTTTGTTACATCTTGGCAACTAAAATAACAGGTTACATTTAGGGAGAGATCCTGCTCAAGTGATGTCACTCGAGGGAACTTATCGGACTTCGAGCCGCAGACAGCTTTACACAAACTTTATGCCGCACTACTCACCACTCAGTGGGGATTGCCTTGAACCTTAATGTGCTGTCTCTGCCAAGATATAATTATAAGTGTTAATGGAGTAGAATGAACAGACGGAAAACAGCCCTGGCTTAAAACAGTACGACTGCATTGGTGAGAGCTGTTTTAAGCAAACTCAGCAGTTTGGATTTGTTTGGATTTTTTTGTGCAGTGCTGTTTTTTTTGTTTTTGTCTGAATGCAGTTATGGATGTGTGAATGTGTATCTGTGTGTGTGCATGTGTCTGAATTCCGGCGTAGTCATGCTTGATGCAAACAGTGTATGCAGGTATAGCTGGTGGATGTATGCAAACAGGTCGCAGTGACACTGACTCGCCCACTGTGCGACCCGTAATGCATATGGATTGGTTCTCCACTCATACCACATGCGTCACTTTCGTGAATCACACCGACACATGCGCTGGTATGAATTCATCTTCATTCTTGCAGATTCATTGGTCTCTGCCCTACACGTCGTGCCCTCTCTCTCTAATTTGTCTCTCTCCACCTTCCCCTCCACGCTTCCGCCCTCCCTCCGTGTCTTTGAGGCCAATGGCCGAGACAGGCTCACACCATGCACTATTGATGGGGATGGTTAGTTGGCTCTTCCTCCACATATAGTCCTTCCTGTCTAATTAGTGTTGAAGGAGAAGAGCCCGTCACCGTGTGTGTGTGTGTGTGTGTGTGTGTGTACATGTGTGTTAGCTCCTGCTCTCTTATCTCAGAGCTCTCATTAACCAGACTTTGTTTTCCTTGGCTTCATTAGCATTCCCATGACAGCAGTTGTTACCTCGGCACTAGGCTAAATGCTAGGCTAAATGGCAGCCATAAAAAGTCAGTCTGCCCCTTTTCATTAACTTTAGCTTGTTTACAATGTCTTAAGTGTTTCTAAGTGCAGTGGCACAACTTCTCCTGATAGCTCTTTGGCTGTGGGTCAACAGAGACAGTGTTTGCTTTAGCTGCTCTGCTTTAAAATAGTGAGAGACAAATCATCTCTTCTGCTGAATATGTTAGTCCTCCTCCCACCTCTGAGTGAATCTACTTGTCTGTGCCCACGAGGAGTCCTGGCCACTCTATTAACATGAAGGCAGCATCTGCACAGACATGTATCCTCCAGGTGCAGTCTCTAATATTTCTCCCAGGCCAGAAGGCAGACAGAAAATGTATAAACCAGGAACAAATGGGCAATGCACCAGGAGGGTGTAGTAAGAAGGAGCACAGGACTCTGTTTGTGGTGAATCTGTTTATGTTCCTAATTAACATGAGGTTGAATCAGGGGGAGGTGTGTGGAGGAGACCAGGCCGTGACAGGAGAACCCGTGTGCTGATTTTCATGGCAGGACCGAATGATGGAACTACAATCCATCTATAATGATCGCCATGGAGACCACATAGCAGCAAGATGAGGAGGAGAGACCGTTCGGCAGGGCCCCAGAGGGTTCAAAGGCTAGCTTCTCTGTATTTCCTCCATCCATTCTCGCCTTCCTCCTACGAACACATCAGCCACCAACCACCAAACAAACAGCCCTGCCGTTAAAGGACTTTATGGTTTCATATATTTTTCACCAGTAACTTTTACTGTGTATGCTGTTAGGTGTGATTATTTCAAGTTTTAAAGTGGATGCATTGTTTTTTATGAGGCCATTAATATATATGAATATATTATTTAGTATATTATGAAAATTAGTTCACAGTTACAAGTTCTGTTGGTTTTACACAGTTTTTTTTATCTTATTTTTCTTCTGTCGCAGAGATAGATAGATTCTTTCTATCGTTTTGTCTATGTGTTGTCTTTTTGTACTGCAGTTTAGAACAGACTGCTTTGAGTGTTTGTTCTGCTAGAACAATGTACAGTGGATGTGTGGGCTGTGTTTTATCGACATGTCTATTGCTGCAAGCTTAAATGAAGCTATGAAGAGGTGAGAAGCTCAGATCGCAATCAAAGAGTGAGGGATGCTTTCTAGACTCATCATTTCGTACCGGTGTTTGAAAGTAACAGTGAGAAATCGGAGGCCTTCAGCAGACGGTGGGCGCAATCATCCACAATGTAATGCAGCCACAAAACATGTGTTTTAAGTAAGGGCTGTTCCTATCTTTCTGTCTCTGGTGTCAGATTATTATTACCCGGGGTTGGAGGGAGGTGAGACACATGTAATTATGAGAAAAGCTGTCATACCTTCTATCCATCCTTGACCATCTTCCTCTTCCTCCCTCCCTCACTCCCCTCTCCTCTCCCTTTATTACTCTTCACTCTCGCCCACTAACGCTGCCTATCAGTGGAGCCGGCGCTTATATTTCGTCGCAGGAGCCTGAGTGGTCATTATTCACAGCCTAGGCTGGGGCTGTTTGCTGTGAAATAGCTCACAATGTACTAACATGCGTTCAGAAATGCAATTAGCGCAGCGATTAGCATTGCTATTTCCGATTTTAACCCATCAAATGCGCAGGCACCTCTCTCAGGACCCCTACAGTGAAGCCTGACAATGCATTCATAATGAAAGGACATGCAGTTTCATCCTATATTCATTGCCCATTTGAGGTGTGCATAAAGGACATGGAAGAGTGTGTCATAGATTTATGTAGGAAAATGAACAGGAAAGCATTTCCTTTTTTCATTTCCTTTTTTCTTTTCCTTTCTTGTGTTCTTGTCCCCCCTCCCTCTCCATCTCAGCATCATGTAGTCTTTGTATCAGTATCAGTTTGGCCTTTTTGTCCACACTACATCCCCAAGGAGCCATTCACTAAATGGAAAACCCCTCTCACTGATAGATTTACACACACACACACATACAGTGCACAAAGTGTCAGTGTAATATTGTTATTTCAACAGCATGGCCACTGACCCCTCTGAAAAGGATCCCTACTGTGGCTGTATACACATAACCTTAATAATTCACTGCTCTCAACCACACTCACACGCGCAGTCATGTCTCACCATACTTGTGAGGACACTCATTGGCATAATGCATTCCCTAGCCCCTTACCATAATCCTAATCATCACAACTAAATGCCCAAGCTTAACCTTTGCCCTAACCAAAGCCTACTTCTAACCTCAGCTCTGAAGCCTAGGGTTGAACCTGTGCCAGTACCGGGTTAAATGACCTCACAAGACTAACATGTTCTCACAGCAATAGTATTTGAACAACATTTGATCACACAACGAAATAGACGCATACAAATGCAAAGAAAAAGAAAAGGTCTAAATAATTTACAGAGAGGCGTCTAGCCCCCAGCATGAATAAGTAAGAGGCAGCCCACTGGCCGACTGCAGCCCTCTCGCGGCTCCGCTGTGACCACGTACATAGTTTAATTGGCTCATAAATATTGCATTTCTTGCTTTCTTGATAGTCCCATGAATTGTGTATTCAATTTTGTTTTCATTTAACCATTACTTAGTGAGTATAACAATTGTGGTGTCAAGAGATTGGAGCTTCTTTTTTTTTTACACACGTTTGAACAATGGAAATGTGAGATTATGCAGATGTTGACTTCATTGTTACTTCAATTAGATTAATCTAGCATTAACCTACAGTATGCTGCTCTCACCTTTGGATTTGTTTTATTCTCATCCTGACTTTAAAAACCTCTTTACCAACTTCAACCTGTCCCAGTTCACATGTACACCTGCATTCATCTGTACACACGTGAATTTTCTATATGTTTTCATCTGTGTTTATGTTGCTGAACTTTTAAATATCCACTCTTTGCTTTACTGTGGTCTCACTATCTTTCTTGTGTATGATAAAGACATTTATTGTAACAACTGTAGGAGTTCAGCTAGTGTGGTCTTAGGGATAGGAGATATTTAGACCAAACTCCGACATGAAAGACCAGTCTATTGCTCTATTCATTCCTGTATTGGTGAAGACATTCACCTCTACTAACTGGGGTAACTAACTGTGCAATAGACTTAATAATTAATAATGTTGCTGCATAAACAGGAAAATAAGGGTTGTACAATTATCTTTAGCATGTGGATGGTTAGTGAACAACTTGGTTACAATTGACACAAAATAACCACTGACACATTTGTTTTAAGGAATGACAGGTAGACCTAACTGTGACCAGTTAGTGTGACTGAAGCCACTAGACAATTAGAAAAAAAGGAAAAGAAAAACATAATTCTACTAATAGCATTTCTAAAACGCCTCCATTAAAATAAAACCCACACAAAATCTTTAACCTGGTATCTATATATTGATCTTAACATACATAAAAGTTGGTTTAATTAGATTGGACACTTCCCAAATCAAATCTTTATTTTAAAGTTTTTTAATATACCCTAGAGACATTTTGCACACAAAACAATGACTCTACATGTCCTCAAATGTTAAAGGTAACTTCAGGATCTTTGCACCGTCTCATACAGGGGTTACAGCAGGTCTGTCTACATTTATGTGGGAGGAGCTGGAACACAAACTTCATGTTGCAGTATTGACTGTCTTTTCTCGTATTGATTATGACGAGCTGTAGGCTGTGTGCTGAGCTTATGTGCCGGTCACTTTGGTCCTCGCATTATTCAGGCTGAATTGATTCTGCTGTTCATCCTTTTGAGTTTGTTAAGACATACACGACCAGAAGGGACTGTTTGTGTGAGCAATGTTGAATCGTGGTGTACATTTCCCTCGCAGAAAGGGTTTTTTCTGTCTGGTGTGAGAGGTTAAGGGAAACTCCGGTTCTGGAGTTTTAGTTGACACCTACAGTTACTAAAAAATGACATTATATGTCAAATGTTTACACTCCCCTTTTCATTTAGTGTTTTTTCTTTATTTTTATTATTCATCTTACATTTATACTGCAGACATCCAAACTATATTAAAAAAATTGAATAATGACGTGAACAAAAAAGTGTCACATGCTTTTTCCTTCACTCTCTGGTCCAACTCATCTTAAACCATCTCAGTGATCGTGAGCCCACGTCATCTGAGGCAGCGCTCCATCACTTTCCTTGTTGGACAAATGTCTATAACACAACCTAGAGGTGTGTTTGGGTCATTGTCCTGTTGGACAAAAAAAAATGGTGCCACTAAAGTGAAAACCAGATGGGATTCTGTGGTCATCATGCTGGATAATTGTGTCCTCAATTTTGACTAAGTCACCAGTAAATTGCCCCGATAAAATCACGCCTCCTCCTCCATGCTTTACAGGAGGAACCACGCATTTAGAAACTGCCCATTCACCCTCTCTAAGTCTAACACAATTTCATCAGACCAAAGAAGTAATGATGGACTGTCTCTTCTCTTTACTTAACTGAGAGTTTCACCCCATAATATGGATTTATACAGTAGCTGCATTAGCACAAATAGGGCTCCTCACTCTGTATCCACCCTTCCTTTCCCCAAGACAACTGATGGTCTGTAGCATTGGTTCCCTCTGATCACTTGTCCTGTACACTGCTCATTACCTGGATCAGCTAATCTTTAGGCTGTAAGTGCAGGGAAAGTTGCAAAGTAGCACATTAGTACATTAAGAAGTCAAGAAATGTCACAACTCTTGACAATTCAGTCTGTGAACTGAAAACTATTCCAGGTGAATCTGATGAGAGAATGCCACGAGTGTGCCAAAGTTACATGTAGCTACTAAGGACAATGTAAAGTACAGTACAATAAAATATTAAACTTATTCTAGGTTATTTAACTTGTTTTTCTTGACTACATAATTCTGTAGTTGACCTGTCAAAATTTCTGTCTTCAGTATTGTACAGTGTTAAACAGAAGAAAGAAAGAAAGAAAGAAACACTGAATGAGAAGGTGGATTCAAATGTTTGACTTACAGTATGTGTGTGTATGTATTATTGTAGCTCTGAGTAAGAGACAGAAATGGTGTAAAGTGTTATTCTACTCTAGCACTTCTGATAAAAAGCTAAACTAAGCTATATACAGCCCTGTTGGATATTTAACCAAGGTCTACAATGCCTATAAAAAGTATTCACCCCCTTGGATGTTTTATCCTTTTATTGACATTATAAATCAATCATGGTTAACAAAAGTTGGCAACCTTGACAAAACAAAATACCTCATTAATGTCAAAGTGAAAACAGGTATCTACAAAGTAATGCCAATTAAATAAAAGTATGTATGGTGAAATCAGTGTTTGCATTAATATTAACCCCCTTTAAAATATCCAACAAAGGTCCAGATATTTGGTGCTAGTAGTCCCACAATTATTGAAATGGGGCTCACCTGAGTGCAGTAAATGTGTCTTAAGTGATTGCAGTATACAGAAACTTGTGTCTGGAAGATCCAGTCACTGGTTATTCAGTATTCCTTGCTACAATTAAACCATGAAAACAAAATAATACTCCCAGCAACCCAGAGAACAGGTAATTCAAAAGCATAAGTCAGGGGATGGATACAAAAAAATCTCCAAGGCACTGAACGTCATCAAGAAATAGGGATATGTGACATGTCTAAATCTGCTCAGAACAGGCCGTCCACACAAACTGAGTGACTGTGCAAGGAGACTAGTGAGAGAGGCCACAAACACACCGATGACTACTCTAAGGGAGTTACAAGCTTCAGCAACTGACATAGGAGAGACTGTACATACAACAACTGTTGCCCGGCTTCTTCACCAGTCAAAGCTTTATGGGAGAGTTGCAAGGCGAAAGCCACTGTTAAATAAAACTCATGTTATATCACGACTTGAGTTCGTCAATAGGCATGTGAAAGACTCCATGGTCCAGTGGAAGACGGTTCTTTGGTCTGATGGGACCAAAATGGTGCTTTTTGTCCATCAGACAAGATGCTATGTTTTGCACACACCAAAGACTGCACATCACCACAAACACACCATCCCCACTGTGAAACACGGTGGGGGAAGCATTATGCTGTGGGGATGCTTCTAGGCAGCTGACCCCGGAAGGCTTGTTAAGGTAGAGGGTAAGATGAATGCGGCATAATATATGACAATCCTGGAGGACAATCTTATTCAGTCAGAAAGACAACTACAGCTTTGTAGAAGATTTGTTTTCCAGCAAGACAATGACCCGAAGCATACAGCGAAAGCTACACAGAAATAGTTTACAGACAACAAGGTGAATGTTCTGGAGTGGAGAATTTCCCCATGCAACCTGACAGAGCTTGATCGGTTTTGCAAAATGGCATAAACTTCCAGTCTACAGATGCCCAAGCCTAACTGAGACCTATCCACACAGACTCCATGCTGTGATCACAGCCAAAGGTGCGTCTACTAAATACTGACCTGAAGGAGGTGAATATTAATGCAAACATTGATTTCACATTATACATTTTTATTTAATTGACATTACTTTGTAGAAACCTGTTTTTACTTTGACATTAATGAGGTATTTTTAAAAACTTTTTTGTCAAAGTCGCCAACTTTGACCATGATTGATTTATAATGTCAATAAAAGGATGAAACATCCAAGGGGGTGAAAACTTTTTATAACCACTGTATATAATAGATTTCTGCCCAGACCACCACAATACATGATGAGCGTCTCTGTCATGTATTTTCCTGACTTTACTACTGTAACTGTAACTAACTAAAGTTCAAGCCTCTTAATTCACAGAGAACTTGTCACATTATTACTGTACTCTTGTCTTCTCCTCCCCTTCTTACCTGCTTGTCTCCACTTCTGTCCTGGCTATCTCTACTGGTAGGTCCCACTACTGGCTTGCATCCTGGCATCTTAATGGTTAGAGGGGCTAACAGAATCCCTTCGTCTCTCTCTCTCTCTCTCTCCCTCCCTCCCTCTCTGTCTCTCTCACATACACATACACACAGTCACACACACACACACAAAATAAAACCTCTTCTCTGTGTTGCACGTCATCTCTCCGGGCAGGGGATTGGTCTGTTCTCCAGCAGTTATCTCTTTGGCTCTGTGACTGTCATTTTATTAGTAATTAAAGTATCTGTTAAATCAGTGATGCAGGCGCTTTAGGAGACGAGCTCCTCACGTCATCCTTGGCTCCCTTCACAACAGCGATTTGGGAGCGAGTAGGATACACAATGTACTGAAAATTCAGACTGGGGAAGGGTTCTGCAGAGGCCATCTACTGTATGCATGTATGTGTGATGGGTATAGTAACAGGATGGTTAAGAGAGAGGAGTAGACAGAAGAGAATGGAAGGAGGGATGAGAGGTAAAGGGAGAAAGAAAGTGAAATAGCGTAAAACGCTGAGCACTGGGTGCCGCATGTCGGCAGGTATCAGGGGGAGTATTTGGTGGCCGGGAGCCAGTATGAGCGAGATGAGGGGAGGCGAGTCTGCAGAGCCAATAAATTGCAGGCCTTCAAGCCCCACTTTACATTAATGGAATGTGCAGCGCTGCTCTCTCCAGTCGGCCGCTGAGATTAAAGAGTAGGGAAATGGCTGTAGACAGGCTTTCCCCAGCCTGGGATCTCTGGCCCCTGGGTGCACCGGCTCACAAAACAGCGGCAACAGGGGTCCACATTGACCATTTTAGTGATAATGGCTATCCCTAAGAAACACTGCAAGGTGTCTTTGCCTTGTGGTCACGATGCGATGGTGCTGCAGAGTACGTGTAAGTGTTTTTTTATTTTGTTTTTTTTTAGAGCATCAAAAAGAACAGTGTAAAATCCTCGCTTGGGTTGTTTATGTGAAATACTGTATTAAAGATCAGTTTCTGGGAAAGTCAAGCTGGATACAGTGCGGTACTCTGAAGATTTCTTACAGATTATGTGGGATAAAGTGTGCGAGTATGAGAGAATGGCTGAACCATATCCACCTAAACCCTTCTCTCTTTCACAGCCCCTAAACCCATTACCCCGCGATTCATCTCTCAATTGAACTGTGCCACCGCTGTGTCTCTGCCTGTCTCCCGGTGGTTTTACACTTGTTTGATGGAATCAGATGCATCTGTGTAGAATCAATTAAAATGCCGTTGCCTTTCTTAACTACTTCTCATCGCTTGCATGTCTCCTGCCAGTCTTTTAAAGTGATTACACACAATTATTTCAATTAGGTGTCAGGAAGTAGTGCCATCATCATCAGACAGTAATCAGGTTGTGGTGGAGCAGTGGGAGACAGAAAAGCGACAGCTCCTCTCATTCCCTTTCATTAAAGATAGAGGAGAACGTTTCTGAGCGTTTTTGTCTCTCTCTTTTTCAAATTTCCTCTTATTTTTCAAAAAATGTGTCACTCTTTTAAAATGCAGAGAAAAAGCCACTGTTCGTACCCCCTGGAAGCTGTTCTCATGTCTGCTAATGAATGAAATGCATTTCTGGATTTCTCTCTGAGAGATGGATGAAGATGAGGGATTGAGTGAGACACAAAGGAAGTGAAGGCCTCCTGTTGTCTCCTGGACAGAGTCAAATAGAGAGGGAACACAGAGAGACACTATACACAAAGCCTTCTGGCTATACTTTACATTAGGGAGCGGTAATAATAATACCTAATTGAATACCCATTGTTTCACCAAGTATTTCAAATGTCATTCAATTTGATGCTCACGTAAAGAATGACACTGATACATAAATATATTATTCAAATTATTTCTTTCTCTTTCTTGTCACAATAGTACCCTGTTTAATCGCCTATTTAGTTTCATTTCTTTCTTTGTTTTTCTTTATCCATGTAATTCTAAGTGCATAATAAATTAAAAGAGGGCAGGCAGATTAAAATCAACAAACAAATACGATAAAACCAACTTCCCTAAAATTTAACGTTCAGGAAAATAGAAAACAAATAGTCTGTAGACCAAGTCTTACTTTCCTTATTGTGTCACATTGTTGTGAGTTAAGATGAGCTGGGTTATGGTGGTGTGACTGTGACTCTGCTTGGTCTCCAGTAGACTGTCCTTGATTAACAGAATTTGCTATAGGGGCTCCCAGGGGACTAAGGTACGGCAACAAAGCTAGTGCAATAGCTGGCTTGGTGTTGTGATAACAGAGGTGTTGCAGATGGAGACACATACAGCATAATGAACAGCCAACCACCCACTGCAGCACAAGATGCATGCACACACACACACACACACACCACATTTACAGGTGCACCTGTACAAGAACTTGCATGCAAAAGCACACACATATTTGCATAAACTGTATGTGCTTCTCTAATCACTCCCATCTTTCCCTCAGTGTTATTTTCACACAATGTCCTAATTGAGAGAATGTGCAGAAACCAAAGTGCACGCACACCATTATGAGGCAGCCCAGCCCTCTGCAGCACATGCTCGGCTGCTCAGTCGAGGCCACGCTGACTGCATGTCTTCCAGCAGCATCAGTATGCTACTGGCATGGTCCCGTGTCTACACCACTCTCCTCTCCTCTCCCTCCCTCCCTCCGTCCACCTCTCTTTTATGCCTCCTTCTCCATTCTCTGTCTTACCTTCATCCATTCCTCCCTGCTCACTTGGTTCTGATACTCCCTCTTTTCAGTGTAAAACAGAACCGACTTTGGGCTTGTTATTACTTCAGAGCTGCTTTGTACTCATATCTGTCTTTATCTTATCATCGAATTGTGTGTGTGTGTGTGTGTGTGTGTGTGTGTGAGTGTGTGTGTTTTTCTTGTATTTGCTCACTATAGTACTTCTCTTTCTACTACCGCTCTCCCTGGTCTCCCTCCTTTACCACATCCTTTAGTCACTGCTGGCTGTGCTTTTGGGTTTTCAGGCCCAAGTGGGAGCAGCATACTGGGCTAATTATACTGTTAGGATCCAGCCATATTGGCTAATGTTGTTTTTCTGCCTCTTCTTTCTGTTGTATTGTAACCAAGGGACGGGCCCATTAATTGCCCTACTGATGGCTGTCATCATCCACACCCCTCTATGTCCGACACAGAGGGGTAGAGCGTGTGTGTACTTGTGTGTGTGTGTGTGTGTGTGTGTTTGTGTGTCTGTAGGTCTCAGTGGGTGTCTGATGGGAGGGTGCTCAAGTGTGGAGGACTCATCATGGGTTATTAGGAGCATGCAGGGGGGCCATCAAGCGTGAGAGAGCGATAGAGGTGGCAGAGAGATAAAGAGAGAGAAAGATGGGTGAGAGAGAATCATTCCTAAAGCAAAGTAGTGCTCGTCCTAAAGTCTGGCTTTGAAAGAGACTCATTAAGTTTCTGCTCCTCTCCTCTTACTTTTTTTTTTTTTTTGTCATGAATAATATGTTTGGACAAAGAAATGCTGAACTTCATAAAGTTGGGGGATTCAATGAGAGACATTTAAGAGTGGACAAAACCAAATCAGCAGAGGGACCAACCTTTAGACCTTAATGTGGATCTAGATGATCACATTAGGGTTCCTACATTTCCCAAAGCCTAATCCCAGAACTTTCTAGAATCTTTTTTCAGACCAATTATTGTGTGGTAAACATGCAACAGTTTGTAATGCTGGCCTGAGCTAATATACGATTACCCTACTGACATTATTATCCCATTTTCTTATTATACAACTGTACCTCTAATGAGTAGCACAGTCTCTTCAGAAAGTACAGTGTACAGCTCAGAGCCCTTCACTTTTTACACATTGCATTGTAAATTTATTATAAAGTGAAAGAAGACATTTATCATCAACCTAAAAAAAATATTATACGGAGACTTCTCCTGAAGTCACAGTCTCGTCTCTGCTGTTGGCTTCAGGTCATTGTCCTGCTGAAACATTATCACCTCTGTGTGAGACCTCATGCACTCACACTTCTCTGTATCTACAATTATCATTCATACATTCATACATGCTCATCTATCTCCCTGTCTCTCCATGACATGATGCTACCACTACCATGCTTTACTGTAGGGATGGTAGTAACCAGGTGATGAGCAGTGGCTCATCTGTCGTGTTTGACAGCTTCACGTTCTGCTGATTCAACTTCTGCCCAAAGGGTTTTGTCTCATAAGACCACAGAATCCACTGTATGTCCTCATACTCTCAAGGTATTTTGTGTGGTCTCTGGCAAACTCCAGATATGTTGTGGCCTCTAAACCACTGTGTGACACAGGTGTGTTACTCAATCACCTGTACTTGCAGCAGGCTCTACCGTCTCTGCAGAGGACCTCTGAAGACCTGTTAGACTGACTGCTGGGTCCCTGCTTAACACCCTGATCAAGACCCTTCTTGTTCAGTTACTCTGTTTGGCCAGACAGCTAACTCTTCCAAACATCTTCCAAGTCCACTGTGCTCCTGGGAACACTCACAGCATTAGAAATGCTACTTTGTGCTTTGTGCTAATGGAGGTTTACACTGGGTTTCTTGGACTTTCTGGCTTGGTTTTATTCCTGGCATGCAGTGGAAAGTGTGAGACTTATTTACACAGGTGAGCCCAAACAGGATGTACCTGAACATCAAAGAGATCATGAGAGATTTTAGTTTTAGAATGTTATTAAAAAGTAAAGGGATGTGAACGTGGTCCTTCGAATAAGATTCAAGATGGAAATAGTGTTGCTGAGGTGCTTCTTTGAATACACACTGCAGACTCCAGCAAACACTACTGTAGTGTTTGCTGGAGTCTGCAGGTTACAGACTGGCAGACCATGGCACTTTACACATATGCATACAGTACCTATAGCACAGTGGTCACACTCATTAGCCACTGTTAATTTCCTGCGATGCATTCTCACACTACATGCAGGCAGACGAGGATGAAGGATAAGAATCTAGACAGTCTTGTACGCCATGATTAATTTATTTCATATTCTTCTAGCCTGGAATGAATGTGCAATTAATATTTCATATTCCTACACTTTTACACATGACACATGATTGCAACATGATTATGAGAGGGACACACAGTGGGTGTGTGTGTGTGTGTGTGTGTGTGTGTGTGTGTGTGTTCGGGAGGTGAGAGAGGAGTGAAATCACACATTTTGCAAATTGCATTGTTAATAGTGTTTGTGTTTACCAGTAATGCTAATCTGACGATTGAACAATGGAAATAGAAAACAAAATTAAATAAAAAGAGACAATTAAAGACAGAACAGAAGATGACGGGAGCAGAGACACAGCCACAACATGACCACATGTCAGTGTGGGGGGGTGAAGTGTGTGCTGACACAGTCAGTGTTTTCTTAGTTTTGATTTCATATCTTGCACATCAGTCTCTACCCTTTGGGCTGCAGGAAAAAATAAATGAGAGCTGATACAGATTCCATATCACATGGAAATAACCCTCAAATCATTATTATTGTTTGTGTTCATGTTTTTTGTTTTTTTTTTTTCAGTGCCGGGGCCTTTATTAGAACATGCTGTGAGGCCACGTGGTATTAATGATGTGTATAACAATGAAGATCCTGCATAAGCTTCAATGATACGACTGTACACTGAAACACCCCCACATGCACCCTCTGTGAAAGCTTATGTGGGTAATTATACTTCTGCGAAGACTGACACAAACATATCTGCAGATTTAGCGGCGCTGACTTGCATAACACAAGTTGTACAAGCTGAACTGGACAAAGAGGGAAAGCAGTCGCCACAGCACGTCCAAATGAGCAGACAGAGAAGAATGTTCCTGCTTTTACACACACACACTGCAGACGATGGCGTTTCGGCACAGTTGTAGTATTGTGAAGATGCATAGTACAGGAGCGCCGTAGGGCCGTTGGAGAAGTTAATTAGAGACCAGGTCAGTCATACCCACCTTCTGACCCATGTCCTCCCTTCCCATCACCCTCCTCTACATCACTCCTCATCTGTCATTCACAGTCCCACCACTGCTAATGAGCTTATTTCGAGTAATACATTATGTCTGCAGCTGTGCCGTACCTTCTCCGCACATTGCACCTCGGTTACTTCTTCTCCACCAGGAAGAGCCATGGCTTTTCTTTTCTTTTTTCCCTCCATGTCTCCAATTAAATGCTCCTCTGTTCTCCCTTCTATCATTCCTCTCTCTTCTCTCTATCCTCTTGTTTCTCATCAGACGAGTGTTGGAAGCAGGTTGTAAAACAGGCTGCCTTGTTCAACCGGAAACAAACCCCGCGGCCACCGTAGTTTTCTTACTGAGGCAGAGTCCCATTAGCCTCTTTATTCTGTCTGTGCGCGCGTGCGTGTTTGTGTGGCTCTGTGTGTGCGCTTACGCGTCTGTGTGTGTTTTAAGAATGTGTGTGACATTAGCCTTGCAGTCACAGGTAATGATCTCATCTCCCCGCCAGTGACTTGAAGCGCACAGAAAATTACACACACACACACACACACTGTGAGAAGGAAAGATGGGAGCAGAGATTGGTATTGTAATAGTACTCTAATGGGCTACCTGACAAGTGCTTTTTCTTAATGCTATACCCCCTGTCCCCCTCTCCCTGTTTCTCTCTCACTCTCTTCCCCCAGGTGCATTTTCCTTTTTTGAGGAGCATTGACATGGACACCAGGTGTGGTGACGTCCAGGTTTGTATTCAATTCTGATAGCACATCACAATGCCTCTCATGCTTGTGTGCGTCAAATATACCATCTCCTGAATAACACAGCTCTGTCATAGCATCATTACCTGCTATTTGTTCTGCCAGTTTTACCTTTTGTTCAGCTGCTCCATGCCTGTGTTTTAAATTAGTCCCCATTTTCTATGTAGCACGCTATGTTGAGCCTCTACCATTTGATGAATGTGAAATTGATGCACTATATATCCCCCTCACCCACATACATGCTATGATTTCCATTCTAATAAAAGAAGGTTATGTACATGATGTGTTATCCCCCAGTGTTCTGCGTCACATTTTATAAATGCCCGAAATAATGTGTGTTGGTGACGAGGCAAAATGATTGAATTGTCATACGAACAGAGAACTTCTGATTGTCTATTGTTGTGAATGAGATCACGTGAATGAGTAATGTTTGACACAAGTAAAATCAGTTCACATAACAGAATTAAATCTGCGTCAGCACCCGACAGAAAAAGTGAAAGAGCAAATAGGGCAGCATAAGAATAGAAAGTCACACATGATGCACAGCAGTCATCTCTGTACATGACATTAATCACATGGAACCAAGGTGAAACAACAATGAAACAATGCCGAAACCGTCCAGGGGGTGCTGAGGCAACACACAGCAACAAAAGATGAGTGCTGCCAACTCTCCTCCGCTTAAGCTGTTGTGAACCTGTTGAAAACGAACCAAGCAGCAAACATTAAAAGCAGCACCACTAAAGCACCGATTATAACCCGTGCTGATTTTGTACCAGCTCCTGCTTTTAAAAAATCAACTGAGCATTAGAAAAAAAAAAAAAACGCTTTGATATGGCATTGTTTAAGGATGCCACAACACAATAACAGATTATTTCTCTCTCAATCCTCCAGCCTGTCTGGCTAATGCTAAATCAAGTCAAATCAAATTTTATTTATGTGGCTCAATTTCACGAATCTCAAATTTGCCTCACAGGGCTTCACAGTCTGCACCGCAGACTACACAGACACAGCTGATGGGATTTCAATGAGACAAACTGAACTTGCTGTTTGATTGAGCAGTTGTTTAGCTTTGAGCCCATCCACCTGGTATCAGATCTATCTGATGTTTTTTAGCTGGGAGCAACCTCTCCACCTCACAGACACGCTATGATGCTCTTATATTCCTGGCTCTCATTTTTCTATTTATACCCACTGAGATGAGCAATGAGCCCCAGGCAGCCCTCACTCACCAACCTGAACACACTTTCTCCCTCACGCACACACACATGCTGTGAGTTAAGGCTGAGGTGGAGGTTAGAGCGTTTCATCAGCAGCGTGTCTGACCATATGAACTAATATGATGCAGTTAGCTGCATTGTCAAGCCTCAGAAAGCACACAGAGGACTGGGATTCCTGCTGTGTCCTTGCTTTCAGCTGCACGGCATCAAAGAAAAAAAACTCACTCTAAAAAGCCAATAACATTTGCTATTACTGTAATATTCATTCTGGGTTTGCAAACATGAAGATGTGACAAACAAGAGAATCAGGACTGTGTTGGCAGAGGCACAACACGCATCCTGAAGCAGCACTGAGACAGTAATTGGGGCGGTTTAATGAAACTGTGAGCTGTCCAGTTATCAAAGCAATAAAATTAGAAACCTAAAAGCTCAAGTTTCCCACCAGTGTGCAGGCCAATGTTGATATCACACGAGAAATCCGTTCTGAAGTGGATTTTTGAGCTTTAATTAACTAAAGCATTCAAAATACAATTAAGAGTGAGCTGGTAACCTGCGTGTTTTTATGACACGATGAGGTCAGTTTATCACATTAAATGCATGCCTGCACTTGTACACTGAACACATATCCAGACATGCAGGGCTGGCACACACACACTCTCACACACACACACTCAGAGGGAGAGAAAGAGAGAGGGAGTACTACTGTGTAACTGAACCACTTAAAAATGAATGAACACAACATCCATGCGAAACAGCCCATCCTGCATTATTTACAATATTGAGAATACACTGAAAGTATGTCAGCTTGACTTGTTCCACCCCCTCTGCCCTCTTTTCCCCTTTCTACCCCTCCCAGTACTACCATCATCCCGTCCAACACACACGGACTGATTCACACAGTTTACCAGCAGTCGAGCAGCATCAGTATCATCACTCCTCAGTCTAGTGGAGCAGAGGGTAGTTAGGAGGAATATAGTGTCCACCAAGTTCTCATATCAACACAAATCAAACTGATTTTTCTACATATAATGCTTCTTCATAGATAATAAATAATAAATGTCCTGGTTCTTCGCAGTAAGGATTTATTTCTGGGGGCAAACAGGCAGTTTGAACAGATGTTTTGTTGGGATATTAACAGCAATGTGTGTAGCTGTTTGAAAGGCATACTTTGTTGAATAGTGTCTAATCATTTCTTTTTCACATCCATCCATCTAAATAATAGGTTGCAGTGGATTATACAGTACTGCAGCATGGACAAATGTCTGTGATTTTAAAAGCCCCAAATTAATGTTCATGCATTTCTTTTAATTTCCATCGCTGTTGCTTGATTGATACTCTCATACAATAAGGTGAAAGCCAGGGTTAGTTACATTTTTCTTTCACTCAGTTCTTGTCTCCTATGATGTGTCTGACATGATATCTTCCATAAATAGAAATCTTGATTTTTGTGGTCATTGTGAGGACATCATGTCCAAACAGCACTGTCCAGTGGGTAGAGGTTACTGAATAACTCTGAGTTTCTAACCTTCATAAGGCTGCTCTGTCACTGACCATTGTGACCAAAGTAACTTTCTAACATCAATATCATGTGTACGACTATGTGCCACAGTATGTAATGTATGTAATGTATAGATTTTTTTCAGATGCAGTCTTACCATTTGGCAGGGGCTTAGAGGACGTGGCCAGTAACCAAATATCACTTGAAATGTGTGTTTATTCACTTTCTCATTAACATCTACTCTACTTTTGACACATTATATTAAGTATTACTTGCGTAGTTGCTACAGCTTCCAGATTCTACAGATGCTACAAATTCCTCTTTAAGCACATACATAGAAATGGATAAATAAATAAATAAATCATAAGTAAAGCAAAGCTACACAACTGTAGGGCAAACAAAGTAAGATTAACGTTTCACTGACAACTATTATCTTTTCTTTTCTTGTTTTGTAAATTCTATTTTCTTTTCTAAAAAAATTCAACATTTGCTAATTTTCCTGCTAATGTTATCACCATTGCCTCCTGTCACCTCCATAAGACCCTGTTATTCTTTATCTGCTAATGACCTCCTTTTAATTACTTCTCAGACACAAATTTTGTTTCTATTACGATGTACGTAAGTACACATTCACCAAATACTTTGGAACAAGATTAATGTATTAGCATATTTGTTTTGCCTGTTTTACTCACAAACATAATTGCCTTTCTGTGTTAGACACGCATGTCAAACTGGAGCCTGCTATGGGCTGTGGTGGGCAACTGCTCTAAGAATGTAAAACCACTGAACGGGATCATAAAGGATCATATTCAAACAATCTATAACACTTTATTTTACAACTCACACATTTTCCAAATCATTTCCTGTAAACCTTCCACATATGTTTCTCATATTGTGTGGTATTTTGTTGTTTTGTTGTTCATTACCTATTTTGCCTTGCCTTCTACATAATTACCTAGTTTCTCTTTAAAACATAACTATATAACTAGCAGATAATGATACTTAATAACTGTAGCAATATATGTGAGAATGAGAAACACCTATAAAATAAAGCCTTACTAAGTAATCTGTAAAAGAATTACTGTCTAAAACCCAAGCTGCAGCAATATGTGTGTTACAGCAGTTTATTTGTAGCAGCTCAGGATGTCAAGGCTGAGTACAATCACATTAGACTGAGAAAAGTGCTCACAACAACTAATGTAGAGGTGGGATGTTAGCTGCCTTTAACCACTCTAAGAGGTGATGTGTGGTGGTGTGTGTGAGAGAGCGTTCCCATGTCTTCATATGCACGAAAAACCTGTTGATGAAACCTGATGAAATAGGATGGATTTCCCCAGGGGAGAAAGCCCTCAAAGTTATACACGCTGATAAAAGTGTAAACACGTGTGACATTTCATCAGAGCGCGTCGTTATATCTACTCCCCCCCCGGGTTAACACACATGCCGGCTCCCTCCCCCTGTACTTTAACCAGTTACATACAAGTCAACCTGCCATCTAGATTGAAGTTGCGCTCATCCTCGGCAGTCTAAATAAAGTGTGTCTCCTGCTCTCTTTTTCCATTTAATCACACGAGAATACAATAACATCGGCTGTCACATTGTCAAAACTCAACTCTAAACCCGCTCTTTGTGTGTGCACATGAAGAGTCTTCAGATTCCCTATATTTTCTCTCTGCTAAATCATCCGTCCTCATCTCCATATACGTTCACTCTCTTCACATCTGTCAGGTCCTTGATATCCTGATAGATCAGAGTTATTGAAGACTGGCATGCTTTGATAGCTAAGGGTAAGCTGCGATATTTCATCTTTAGAGGGGGGTCTAGCATCACAACTCTGTTCCATCTGTCTTCCCTCTCTATCTCTCTTTCATTCACTTTTGCAACACACACACACACACACACACACACACACTATGCTGGGAGACAGTAGGTGACACAGGCCACTGTATATGTGTCTGTGCATTTGGGTCAAAGCTAATCTCATTCCAGTCTAAATGCGTCTTTCAAATTCACCTCCAGACATATTGATGCTTTTTCGGAGAGGCATCAAGTCATGTCTGATTACAATGTCATATGACTACGGTGGATCATATTTGGATATAAATATATGATTTAACA
This sequence comes from Anabas testudineus, assembly GCF_900324465.2. NCBI lineage: Eukaryota > Metazoa > Chordata > Actinopteri > Anabantiformes > Anabantidae > Anabas > Anabas testudineus. The sequence continues at coordinate 7,486,046 of NC_046613.1, read as the reverse complement.
AGGAGGTGATAAAAGTTAAATCAGAGCATGTTAAAAGAATGGAACAGCACCTGCCTCTGTCTGGAAAAGGTTTAAGGCAATCACCAACTACAAGCCTAGAGCCCCCCACTCTGTGAATGAACTCCGTCTGGCCAACAGCCTGAATGAATTTTACCTCCACTTTGAAAGACAATGGGATATATAGTGTCAAGAAAAAGTATGGTTTTCTGCATTAACTTGTCATAAAATGTGATCTGATCTTTCTCTAAGTCGCGTATTAACAAATAAGTAATAACACAAAAATATATGTAATATATTCTCATCTTTCATATCTTTATTGAGAACAAATATAAAAACCTCATAGTGAGAGGAGACAAAGTATGTGAACCCTTCACATACTTCAGCCTCCACCATCTGGACTCCCCAGGATCCTTTCCTTGAATACTGTTTGTGGACTTCAGCTCTGCCTTCAACACTATCGTCTCATCTCTGCTCTGAGACTAGCTCTCCCAGCTGAACATGCCAGACTCACTGTGCTGGAGGATCACAGACAGTTCGTGGGGTTGGGAAAGTACGTCTCAGAAGTTGCAGAAGTTCCACCTACCTGTGAGGATGCTGGTGAACATCTACACTGCCATCATCAAATCCATTCTCACTTCCTCTGTTGCTGCAGCCACAGCCAGGGACAAGACCAAGCTACACGGACTTGTACAACTCCAGGACAAGTGCTCTTCCAGTTCCTCTCCTCTGACAAGAGGCCCCGGTCCATCAGGACCAGGACCTCACGCCATACGAACAGTTTCTTCCCCTCTGCAGTCAGCCTGCTCAACACTGCCCCATTTCCCCTTAGGTGACTAAGACAGAACAGCAGTAGGCATAGCTGCATCACACAGGATAGACAGGTCCTAGGTGTCGGTGACACTGTAGCTATTGACTTATTTCCTAGCACTCTTGTTTTGTTAATGTCCCTGCAGCCATCTCAGCCAAACAAAATAAATGTTTAAATAGGGAGTGCTAATCACTGTAAGCGTGTCAAAATGTGATGCAAATCACAGCTCAATGGAAAACTAGTGGTGTGCGATACTCACAAAAAGTGAAATCTTTGAGAGACATGCTCGTCAACTTTATATCCAATTAACAACACTTTGTATATTATCATTGACAATACACACACCCCTATCTAAAACATGACATTTTAGTGTACACTTTGAACACATTTAATCCATATGAACATGTGCATATCAATATTGCTGCATCAGTATGCCATTTGCTGGAGATGCAAGCAACCCCTAGGACCTGTCTATCCTATGAAAACTATTAGCTTGGTGGAAACAATTAATATGCCTTCCCTGTTGCTGCCTCCTGATCCAAAGACCTGCTGTTTGTTGAATCATCACTTTCTGCACCTTATTAAAAGCTTTAACTAGATCCTGGACTTAGATATTCCGTCTCATTGTCCAGTCAGTCGAGGGACAGGTTGGAGCTCTGGGCTGCCTGATGTGCAGAGTTTCTTTTGCATTTGACCTTGCTTTAATACTTCTTACTCTGACACTGTTGTATGAGCAGTTTAAAGGTTGTTTTCCAACATGGTACACGGTGTATGGCTTAAGGTTTTACTGAATGTCCAATGATGTACTGGCTGTCGTAGACTGTCCCACTGTGCTCTACTGCCACTACACTAGTTAAGCAGTGCAAGGCTGCGTTCAGGCAATTAGAGAGCTGCCTTTGTTGCCTTTAACGAGTTTGACCCGTTTTGCTGATAATACGCATACATTTCCATCCTTTCTGCCCTTCTGTTTTTCTCTCCCTGCCTCTTGTCTCTGTGTCTCTCTCTTTCTTTTCCATCTTTTTTACTTTATCTCTCTCTCTCTCTGCCCCCTTTATGTGTGTATGTGTGAATTAGAGGAATCCTAATCCTGTGAAACAATGTTTCGTGCGAACAGTGTGAGGGAACCGACTTTCACATCCTCACTGGAGATGTGTCCATCTGGACACTCCCATGGATTACCCCAAAAGAGCAGCATGTTATGTGCCTATAGCAAACAGCATGTGTGTTTTTGTAGGGGATTATGCAGTTATTCAGGTGTGTTTCTATTTGTGTCAGTTTCTGTGTGTGTGTGTGTGTGTGTGTGTGACCTAGGAGTGAGAGCAAAGAAAGCGAGAGCGAGCTGGTGACTTGCCCACATGAGCATCTAGGAGTTATCTGTTCAGCCAAGCCGAGACAGAGACTGGGAGAAAGAGGAGGAAGGTGAGCGAGGGCGGCAGCTTCTGAGGGAGGGAGATCCGTCAAAAAAGGGCAGAGATACAGAAAGCGTGGGAGGGAGATAGACGGGAGGGTAGCCAGGCTCAACTGCAGCTATACTTAGAGCGGTGGGGAGGTGTGGTTGAGAAAGAAAGAAGCATCACCTTTCTACACACCCTCAAATGCTATTTTCTGTCTCGCTTTGCTTTACAAATCTAACAATTTGGTGATTGTAAAGCAGCTGTTATGACTCAAGATGGCAGGGTGAATTAAAAATAAAAACACAAGGGGCAGCTGTGGTTTATTGTTTGGTGTACAGGTTAGATGATGAAACACAAAGGCCCAGCTGATGGTGACAGCTAGCTCACACTGATAATGTCACAAGGTCATTTCCATGAATAAGGCTGCTGCATTTTTTCAATGTCTGTGTCATCACAGCTCATTATAACTAATACTGTATCTTATTTATTGTTATATTGTTACTCATATGCGATGCTCTATATGTATTCATTTCAAAATCAGAAAAAAAGATCATATATTTGGGTATACACCTGCAGTACTCTACTCTTTGCCAACTTTTAACACAAACCTGAGTCTTTGTTTGAAAAACGTGTAGTTGGAAGACTGCTGTGTGTCTTCCAGTCCTTCAAGTTTAGAGTTCAGAGGAGTCATGTCCATACAGGAGGCTCCTAAATCCCTGACAGCAGCACGCCACATCTGGAGCAGAGGATGATGGTGGTGGAGAAAGAAAGAAGAGGAGGTGCGCTGGTAGGAAAGGGAAAAGAGGAGGTGTGGATTAAAGGGGGCAAGCTGTACAAGGTTAAACCTTAAGGAAAGGGAAGGAGCAAAACACTGTGAACTCTCTTTGAAGGCAGCACAGTGACATCAGTGTTTTAGGTTCAAATGTTCTCACTGCACTTTCTACACAAGGCTTCTGAGACATCTTCATCTTTCATCGTTTTCTGTGTGTGTGTTTCTTCATAGTTCCAAAAAACTTCAGCGTGCTCCCACTCTCAGAGAAGGTTAGACGTCATGGTGAGTTTGCCAAGTCAATGACTCACATAGACGTACACGCACGATTTAGACTGCACGACTTAACTGCGGCTGGTTAACAGATCAATAGTCCATTGTGAATGACTGCAGCATGACGGGTTGCGTGCGCGTGGTCGTTATGATGTGTGTTTTTGTCAGGATCACTATGTGCAAACAGAAGATGAGTGAGCGTGTGATGATGGTGGACTTTGGGCTGTACAGTCATTCTTAAACACCCTCCAAACTACATCTAACCCGTTCTGAGCAAACACTGAAGCACAACTGTGATAACATTTCTTCCACTTTACATCCAACCCTAATTCTCCCATCAGCCCCTCCTCTGGTTCTTCCTCCTTTCATCTCTTATAGTTCTGCTAATATACATTTTCTAAATCCTTCACCACCCAGTGCCTTTTCTTCCTCTCTCCCTCCTCACCCCCCCACACACACACTCCTTGAAAGCTGGAAATCAGGACAGTTCAGCAGTGGAGGGGTTAAGATGAACCCGGCATTGTGATTGGCTGCCGGCCTGCGGTCTGAACCAGCCTACAGAAAAGAGGTAACCAGGCAACCTCAGAGAGGGAGAGAGAGGGAGAGGAAAGAAGAGGGGGCAGAGGAGCGAGGAGGAGGGAAAAACGCGCTGAAAGAAGCCTGGCATAGTTTTGTGGGGATTGTGGAAAAAGATGTAACGAAGCTCGCAAGCGCTCTCCCCGGGATGGAAAACTGGATTACTGTCCCTGCTGAAACACACTGTGGATGTCTGAATAAACCAGGGGGAGATACGCGGGAGTGAATGGATTCTAAAGCCTTTTCACAAAATGGGAACTAACTGTGCTCATTTTCGCTGTAGTGCAAAGGTAAGTGCCGGCGCAAACAGCCTGAACGGATCCGGCACAAGTGACACGTTTGGTGCCGGATCCTACGCAAAACGTCCACAAAGTGTGTGAATGGCCCACTTTGCAATAGGTTGTTGAGATAAGAAGTGTGTTTGGAGCCTTAGAGGAGCCTGTGGATTCAGCGTGCTCTGCTTCTATCACCGCAATGAATTATCTATCGCTGCTGGTGCTGGTGCATCGGGATTTTAGTGAGCGCGCATGTGTGTGTGCGTGCGCGCGTGTGTGCGTGTGTGTGTGTGTGACAGAGAGAGATGTTAGGCGGGAGGAATGCCAGGGGTTTTGCTGCATTCGGCATCTGTGTCGCCGGCAAGTGGAGTAGTTTGTCGGGGTGTCCACCTCTCGGAGATCCAGCAGCAGATTGTGCGTAATTGTTGGAAATACATTTGTGAAGCAGCCGCAAGTTTCTCTTTCTTTGTGACCTCTTTGCATCAACCTGCTGTGTGCGTGTGTTTACCTGGTGTTGACTTTACAGCAGCCAAATATTATTATTTAGATTTGTATTTGACTTTCCTTGACTGGCCACGCACAGCAGTGTGTTGTAGTGACCTTGCTGTGCCTACCCCAGTGGTTTTCTAACTGTTATTCTTTTTTTTAAAGTGTGTGACCACACATCTTGGAGAAAGTGGTTCAAATAATGTTCTGCTGTGCCACTTCAGAGGGCTGCCCCACAATGGGAGTGAAGGGAAATGAAGTGGAGCGCGGTACACTGGAGGTTACACGGATGTTGATGAAGTGTTAGTGCACAAATGTAGTCAATGGTGTGTGTGTGTGTGTGTGGGCTAGAGCAGGTTCAGTCCCAGGCTTTAGGGGTTGATGGAGAAATGGAGTGAGCGACAGAGGAAAGCAGGGGTGAATGGGAGACCGGGTCAGTTTGCTTTGGGGGGGGGGAGCAGGCTCAGCTGCAGCTAAAAGCCGCATTAATCAAAAAGCTGTGGTGCTCTGCAGACCCTCTCTCTCTCTCTCTCTCTCTCTCTCTCTCTCCTTTTCTCTCTCGCATAAAACCTGCATCAGCTCCACACTGTGTCCATGTAATATTGACACAGTAGATACAGAATGGGAAGGTTTTCAAATGGGACTCTTTTACAGTCAAGTCACTCGGTGACTTTTAGTTTTGTTTCACACTTGTAAAATCTGCGTCTCACAAAGCCCAGGATCTACTCTGTATGTGAGAACTTCTACTCAGATCTCTCTTTTACTTTGAGAATCCAAAGCTTTAACATCATGATTTCTGACACATTTCCACAAGTTAAACTTTGAAAAAGTACACTTATGACTTAAAAAAACCCTAGTTATGTGACACATACAGTAGCTGAATCAACACTCGCCTCAATGGGACCTTTCCTCATGATGAGTTCTTCTGACCACATTTTACAGTTTACATTTAACTGAAAACGTAAAAAACCTGAATGCAAAGCAATTCATTTTTAATTAATTCTAAATGAATTGCAGTGCCGCTACTTTAACCTGGATTAAGATTTGAATACTTGTTCCTCTACTGCCAAATGAGCCTCTTACTTCTGCCTGTATGGGCCCAGCAGGCGACTCCAGGTCGTCATAGAAACCCACGGAGTATTGTGTGAAAACTCTTAAAGCGAACACTATTGAAGGCTCTCTTTCAATTCTCATCTCCGTCTGCTGCGTCTACAGACTCACTTTTCTTTTCGCCCGTTCTCTGTCTCTCTGCACAGCCCAGCCTGCGTCTTGCAATTTATGGTTTGCCAATGCAGTATAGTAGGTCTAATGTCTGTGCACTGTGTAACGGTGTACAATGGTCCGGAGTGAACGTTGGATAAATTCTTACACGGTAAAGAGCTGTTTCAGCCTCTGTAGTGTTGACATCAAGAAATCATTGGAAGCAGAAGTTTACTGTTCCTGTTCCTGAAGCTTTTCACATCCTTGCCGAAAGAATGCATGTCTGCAAAGCCTCCTTTTCACACAGACTAGTATTTTTCTGCTCAAAAACTCCTAACACCATGTAAATGTCTGTATAAAATGAAAAGCACCACCTGCAAATATCTACATGAAGCTCAAGTCTTAATTCAGAAAACAAATCACTGGCTTGAAAGAGTGTGAAACCCTAAAAAGTGAAGTTAGCAGAAATGACTCTCGTGACATGTTTACATAATCGAGTTTTATTGTAACTTTGTCATTTGCACAGCTGCACGCTCCAGCGTGACATCCCACTTGTTGCTATGGATACAGTTCAACGCTCCAATACATTGACGGCCTATTCATGTCACCTGCTTGGCTCAATGCCGACTGTGTCTCGGTGGCATTTCTTTAAATTAGCTGTGGTGAAAACAGTGAGCAGGCAGCTGCAGTGGTATTAAACTTGTGCCATGAAAATAACTAACGCTCACTCCGTCCGTCATTAGTTTTTCTTCCCCTTTGTCCCTGAAGCCTGATGGGAATGTCTTTTTTTCCTCGCTTTATGTTTAACTTCTCAACAACAATGAACTTCCCATTTCATATTCCCTTTGCTCCCTTGCTTTTGGATGTATTTTGTCCTGCTGTGTCCCCCTGACATTTGACAGCTCTAAGAGTCAGTGTTACATTTTAGGCCAGTTTTCAAAGGTGAACTGCTGAGTAAATGCAATTCGTGTTTGACTTTCTCTTCAGCTGTGTGTGCACACAGATTTCTACAAAGCCATCAGCAGGAAAATCAAGTCCACTATCAATACGCAGACTCATTGTTATTCTCCCTTTAGATGCATTTAGAATTATGTAACAACAGTGCACTTCCTCCTCTTCGGGCCTCTATGTTATGACCCTCACCTCTATCACTAAGTTCTACTGCAGGTGTGTGAGCACAGCACTGGGTCATGATGGAAGGAGGCCTGACTTCTCCTCAATGTCCAAGATACTACAACACCACTTTTATTTACTGTGACCTCCTCATATCCAAAAACAGAACAAAGACACATTTTCAGTTTCAGTTTTTGTAACGTGTTAAATATTGGTATTTTTCAGTATGGGGATCCACCGCAAGCGAGAAGAGAGCGAGAGAAAATTGACTGTCTCTTGGCTGGCTGCCCTTACATTGATCCACATTTTGTTTGTGTGTGTGACATTCTCTGATATAATTGGCACAGAGAATGTCTTTACAGCCCGCTGGGAGTGTGTGTGTGTGTGTGTGTGTCTATGTTCCTGCCAAATCAATATTCAAACACACACACACACACACACACACACAAGTACACGTTTATAAACCTTAAGACACCGGATGTGCACGGAACTGTTATTACCACCAGTCATTGATGCCACTTGAATAGAAACACACACCCACACACCCACAGAGCGAGTGGGAGTAAACGGGCCAGTCCATCCAGAGGTGCAGACTGAGCTGCCAGCTAATCTGCCTCTGCTCTCTGTAATCTGTAATCTTCTTAAAACACTCGCAGTCTGTCCACATCGCTGGGATTAGCTTGTGCAGACACAACAACTGCGCGCGCACACACACACACACACACACACACACACACATTTTCACTGCCCTTATGTTTGACTGCAGGAAGACAGCTGCATGAGTTTTAAAATTAGAACAAGGTTCTAATTAAATATCAATACTGTGTATGGATGCACTTTTAAGTGTGTGGGCATTTAAGTGCCTACAAGAGGTATTAGAATACTTCACGTCCTAGATGGATCACAGTGCTCTCGGATCAGTTTCATCAACCTCACAACCTAATATATTGACATGACTCCACATTACCCACGCCGTGTCCTCTCTATCTTTCCTCAATCAGTGTTTCTGGTTCACCATCCCTGCCGTGTTTCTACAGCACTGCTTTTCTGCATTGCTGTGCCTCTCCTTCTCTCCTCTTCCTCTATCTCTCTCTGCCTTTAGCATAGCTTTAGGGATGCTATTTTGTCAGATGTTGATTATGCAACTGAAGCTCTTGATTTCCTCCTTTATTTCATGCTTACAGTCACATTGTCATTAGTATTTCACATCATTATCACACCCTCTCTTATTTTCTCCCCGCCGTCCTGCTGCACATGTCTGGTCTTCTTGCTCCTTTCCGTTCTCCAGTGAGCACCACTTTAGGGTGAAATCACTAAGGTGTTCACTTTGGTAATGAGTTTTCACAGCAAACAAAAAGCACTTTAGAGCAAGCGTCTGCAGGAAGTGAAGGCACCCCCCCCCCCCCCCCCCCCACACACACACACACACACACACACACAGGCATGCACCACACTGGAGTCACAGCACATTAACACTTCAATTAATTCACCACCTTACATTCTAATTTCCCCAGAAGTCGAGATCCCTGACCACCCTCCACTCTCAAACCACACACACCGGTGTGTTATGTACGGTGGCCTGTGTCGTGCCTCAGCAGACCCCAGCAGTATTACTTGCTCCCTGTGACATTTAGAGAGAAGGCGGCAAACAAAGCATTAGAAATTACATTTTAATTTGTGTCCCCTTCCTTTCATATGGACGTGTACAAAGGAGAGGAGATGCCTGGTTTTGTTTAAAATTCTTTATTCAAGGAATACAATGGATAATGAATGTGTGGACAGCATGGAGCGGGTCCTTACTTTTGCTGTTTTTTTTTTTTTTTTTTTTGCTACACTTCCCAGTGGAATGGCTCCACTGACTTCCACACTCACTGTGAGACTGTAACAAAGTTAGAGAAAGAAATAGACGGAGACAGGAATGGAAAACTGTTTTCCTTAGAGGGACTCCTCTTTTTATTTCTCCCCCTCGTTCTTTTTTGTCTTTGTCTCTCTTTCGCTTTCTTTCCTTCTGTGCTCTTCTGCAGCTGCTCACTAATGAATTTTTAACCGTCCCACGATTCTCCGCTTTGTCTCTTCCTCGCCCTGTGTTTGTGAAGATTGTCCACAATTTAACACCCGTCATTAGCTGCTGCCTCCACTGCACCTAATTCACAGTGATGCTTCACAGTATGGTAACTGATTACGTGGCAGGAGCAGTGGAACATTTTACTCAGTCATGTGAAAGTGACATAGCTTGTCTGACCCTGTCGCATTTTGAAAGACAAGGTGCTAGTAACCTAATTCACTTCCTCGTAAGTGGCGGTAGGGCTGCCTTGTGTGCTAGACATCTGTTAGAGCAGATGAAACTGGGAGAGAGAAGGCCTGAGCCTGGCATCTGTGTCTGGAACCGCATCACGTGCGGCCTCCCTGAAGCATCTGATTCACGTATCATCCAATGCTCGCTGGGCTCACAGAAGCGAGTGGGCAGCCAGAGGCTTCTGCATTTAGTCTGCTCAGCTCACACTCTCTGACGTACACTGTCACACTGACATACACTCAGCCGTGACACGCATGCACCTCCTCGTGCATTTTGACTCATTTACAAACTTGCGTGCTTCGGCTCACGGTGTCACACCCAAACACTTTTGGGATCACGGAATGGACTTTAATGTGGCTTCATGGATCATAAAGTCTTCTCAACCTATAAACCAAGTTAAGTTTCAATTAAGGCAGAAACATAAAAATGATCAAAATGGGATCATTTTCATGCAGCATTAAAGCCACAGTAGAAAAACTCTGAGGGGTTGGTTTAAGTGATTTTTATATTTTTACTTACACTGCTCTACCTGTAATTGATCTTCTACACAGTCCTTTCAGGTAGTGCACATTTTATAACCATAGCATTGAAAATGTTTATGTATGAAAGGAGAATGAAGTGAGGCATTAAAGAAAAGTAGCTCATCGGAGGTTAAGGCTGAGGTGAGTAATAACTGAAGCTTTTCAAAGTCACTGGTGCTGTAGAACCGTGAGTGGACATTACACCGCTCAGCCTCGGCCATTTATCCTCCACACCGAGTCGTCAGCACTCACGTGTGAGAACGCACACACCGATGCACATGCAAAAACACACAGCTACTCTCCATGCTACCTCCCACTCTGCACATACACACACACACACACACACACACACACACACACACACACACACAGACTCTAGGTCTTTCCTATTCTGCTGTGCATTGAGAGAGATGAGAGCGGCAGTATGAATGCAGTTTATCATATTTAAAGTCAGTGTCTCCGTAGGCCGTTTTTTAGACCTGCTGTGTAGAGGTCAGTGACTTTGACTGCTCCAGCAAGCACAGAGAGAAAGAACAGATCTAATGTATTTAAAACTAGCTTTCACTTGGCAGACACTGTAGTATTATGCCAGTGATGATTGTCAGAAGGTCACCGTAGTTAATGATGTTTATATATACACAAAGGGTCATGGCTGTACCAGACATGGGACACTTTGTAGAGCTGGAGCTCATTAAAATTTTGCAGTGTCATTAGACCTGTATTCATCCCTGTGTACCAAGTTGTGAAGGTGTAAATCATTTACCTTGGAAAGTTCAACCACTCGTGGTTTGATTTTGCCAAAGGAAAGCAACATTTGATAACAATGTAGGACACATGACGACCTGCTACCACAGCACTATGGGCACTTGTAATTAGTTACTCGGTTCTTTCCTCCCCTTTGATCAACATTTCCACTGCTTTTATGTAAATCCATTCTTATCCTTCTAAGAGATTAACAGATGGACTGACACGCTAAGATATGATCATCCCTGGGTACTCTATTGATGGAAAAGTAGAGTTCAGTAATCCATCAATGGAATCGCTAGATTCCCTTTTGTTGTTTTGGAAAATATTTGCTATTAAAGTGTGCACAAGTCCGTCAGTTGAAGAATCAGTTGAAGAATAGCTAAAATATTCAGCATAGACATGGAAATAGTCATTCATACATCGCTGTATTCAGCAAAACGTTTCTTTTAATACTTTTTTAAATGTCGATAAAAGCCTTTGTATGTTCACATAGGGCACCGTCCTAATGACACACTGTATATCTATCCCTGTCAACATTTTTTTATTTTCTCACTCTTAACTGTTTACAGGCTGTCGTGTAAGAGGATTTGACCTGCATGCACATAAATACACATCAGTAATACAGATACAACGGCATGGTCCTCATTCGGCTGCTGGAATTTTTCAGCTCAAATAATCCCCCAGCTAGTTAGCGTGGCTTTGTGCTTCAGATAGAGCTGGAAAAGCGGAGCTTTAGTGCTACTAAGCATGTATTTATGAGACAAGCTTCAACAGGAAACAAAATACAGCTGTACCATTCATTTTATGAAAGCCTAAAGAAGCTTAAAGCAGCATTAAGCAATTTTTGTGCTACTAATAGGCAGGAGGAGTCTGAAACGACCTCGCAGCATTGAGCGTGGATGCTGCATCAGTTTATCTTGTTCTTATAGCTAAGTCTGCAGCTGTTGGCAAACATTTGTCATCTTATCCATCAGATACAAAGCAATCAAAGACATCTCCTCTCTGCCAGCATTACACCTCCACTTTTACTAGTGTCTCGGTAATGATGTGACCTACCAACCACATACCTGGGGGATTGTCATGAGTTTCTTTGGTTTGCTTTTTTCTATACTATCTTCAGCTAATTATGTACATAGCTGATCCAGACCCACTGATAACATAGTGAATAACGTGTGTAAGCTCCTGCACTGGAAATGAGCGCCTGCAGTTTTACATATGTAGTTTTACTAAACTGACATTGTTTTGGTGCATCTTTTCAGGTAGTCTTGTAGATAAATATAGTTAAAGTAGTTAGTAATCATCTGCTGTTGGCTGGGCCTGACGGCTGTGAGGATCTCCTGTATCTTCAGGTTATTCGTCCGGTAGAGCTACTTCTCTGGTCCATCAGGATGTTGTGCAGCAGATGGTCGATGTACTGTTGAACGGTCTCTGTCTTTTTCTGTGTGCATTTCTCCACCACATCCTCTGATGAGTCCAACCTCATCCCAGTCACTGTGCAGGCTTTTTGCACCAGTTTGTCCAGCATCCTTCTACTTTATGCTGCCCTCCCAGCAAACCGCAGCATAAAACAGCACACTGTAGTTTGTTAAAGCATTTGTAGCATCTTCCTGCAGATGCGGTCTAAGCGGCCTTAGGAGGGAAAGAAACATTTGCCCTTTTTTAAAATGCACATCCAGTCCAACTCTCTGTCCAGGTGCACACCTAGATATTTGTAGGCTGGTACCACTTTCAATCTTCCGCACCATATCAATAGTTCACATGGCTCCTTGTGCAGTTTGTGTGTGTCTGGAAGATTTAAAAGTTTAGTCGCGAGGGAGCACATTAGAGCCTAATCGTCCCGGGCCAACAGACTTTTTTCCTCGTTATCTTTTCCCTCACCAACAACAATTAATGTTGAGATAATAACTGAGAAAACAGCAGTGACAACATAAATGGCAGGTACTGTATGTAGACACCGTAGTTGTGTATCATTTAACACTTTTTGCAGCTTTTTATATGATGATTCAAAGCTGTTGCTGAGTTCATCTCACACTGCCCCGCGAGTTATATGTGGGATTGCATGTGGTCTATACACCGTGTTCACTATGGACAATGTGCACAAATTACGCAGCAAATCAGTGTTGCCCTACGTATGGACGCCATGTTATGTGTGCGCCTGCACAGTTTACAGCATGTATATCCTCAGCCTTAGGAATCCAGCAATTACCTGAGTGTGTGTGGCGAGCCTCTCAACTAAAAGACTTCTTTAAGGAGGACTCAGTCACCTGCACTAAAGTCATTTGTGCTCCTTGATCGAGTTCCACTGAGCACCTACCAGACTGACACACTCTGCTGAGCTGCTGCACTCACACACAGTCAAATGATGAAGAGGAGGTATAACTGAAGGGTAAATGATTTTTTTCACCATAATAGTGCTTTTGATACCCCGCTTACCCTTAGGCCATGACCCTTCCTACTATCTTTTTTGCTCCCTCTCTGTACCACACACACACACACACACACAACCTCCCACTCATCTACACATTAAGATAGGCAGCCTTCAATTAGCTGGATATGCTTCCAGATAACGACCTTCAATTCAAAGCCATGTGAGGGCTGGTAGCATAATAAGTCATTTTTGGGAATGAGGGTGGTAAAAGACCACCCATTCAGACATGTGCCCATGCTCACTGTGTGTGCATGTGTGGATGTGTGAAAGGAAAAGTATTTTGAAGGATGTGTCCAAAATACAGAAAAACAAAATAAAACATAAACTACTGAAAGATGGGAGAAGAGAGGGAAGTAGTTGGAGTGCATGATATACAGTAGTAGGGAGTAAAAGAGGAGAGGCAGGAAGTGAGAGACAGAGAAGTGAGGTGGGAAATGGCTGTGATTGCCTGGTGTGCCTCAGTGGGTTCTGCTCTGTTATTAGTCATACTACCTGCTGCTGTGATCTGCCCAGCTCACCTTAACTTGCCACCTGGCATGTGCCCTCATGCATTTGTGTGGGTGCCTAATGGCTTTCAGATCTGGCAATGAATCCACTGTCTGGCTTTTCTTTTTCCCCCCTCTCCAGAGACGTGGAGAGAGAGAGAGAGAGAGAGACTCTCTGCTGACCCTGAGCAAGCAGACTCTTACCTTGGCCTTTGCTGTAAATCGCCCCTCAAATGAGTTCTTAGCGTGATCCAATCGCGTTGTGCTCTCTTGAGAGGACAACTTAATGATCCCCAGTCTGATAAAAGGAGACCCAAAGAGTAATGGAAATGTGTGCTGAAGGGAATATTTGAAGTCTGTATTGTCTATCAGGTGGCTTTCCTTGAAAGTGGGCCCCTTTGCAAGAGTAGATTGACCTTCGCAATTTATTACCTTACACCGGTGACATTCATCACATCGCACCCCTCAGGGAAACACACAAAATAATAATATCACAGCAGCACCTTACAACTGGTCACATGCCTGCTGCTGAGGCTGCCTGTTTGGTTTATTAGATGACTGTCTGAGCAGTGCTGTGGTTTCCCCAGTGGTTGATGTACAAGATACTGCATCCTACTATACATAAAGGCATCATTTAAATATATGCTGTAGTGCCCAGTACTAGGTCTACATGTGTGGTGTCTAGAATAGTGCATTATTCATTCCTCAGTACCCCACTGGATCCTTCTTCTCACATATTTTTGTTCCTTGTTATAAGCCTCTTGGACATGCATTTTATCACATATATGTAGTGGCACTTTTACATGCCACTTAGGGTTAGGGTTACTCTTATATTTCAGATGACTGTAATCTATTTTAAATAAATCTTTCTGCTTGGTGGTGCAGAATGAAGGAGGAAAACCACAATAATTTAAAATAAACCGTCTTCTTAAATTTGCAGCTTGCAATATAAAAGTACATACTTGTGAGAATATATGATGTAAACCAAGGCCTCAGCCTGGTGAACTGTATAACATAGGAAGCTCAGGGTGAGCATCCCTAGTGCTCATGATGGTTTGATTAATTCAGGCTTTGACAGTTATGCAGCCTGTAAGAGAACTGAGAATACTTGTCCTTTATATCTTTATTTCACTAGACACCAAACAACGCTTGAGTGTCACAGCTCTGTTTAAAACAGTCAGATGGAGCACTTTTATCCTTACAATTTATCTGTCATTCACCTATTCAAGTTCACACATAGATGGCAGCAAGCTACCGTGCAAGGCAGTGGTCTAAACATTGGCAATAATTGTGATTTAGCATCTTGCTGAGGAGCTGAAGACTGAATCACCAAGCCTGTGATCTACCTACTGAGTGACAGGCAGCACAGAGCTGTTATGACTATTTATATAATGGCGACTTACAGTATATTTCAAGTATATAAAAAGGCATCACTTGAATAGACAGATGGACCTAGAAGTAGTACTACGAGGTCTGTGTGTCTGAAAATGGCTCTATAGTGTCTGTGGTGTAAGGTGTGTGTAGCTGTCTGGTGAGGGGTGGGGGGGCTGGGCTTAGGGAGTTCTCAGAGGTGTAGCTGTAAATTAAGACAACAGCAGAGATGGGATGGGTTAGGAGGAACACTTCCAGGTGTTGCAGAGTGTTTAATAACCTGTGAGACTAATGAGTTGAGGCAGCGGACCTTACATGCACACCACACACACACACACACACACACACACACACAGACACACACACACACACCCATATATGCTCACACATACATGCACAGTCCCAGACTGGTGGGACTAATTACCCAAACTCCACCACAGTAAACGTACCACCGCAGCACGGCTGGTAAAAGCTCATCCAAAACACACACATACAAATGCACAACAGCTTGCAGCTGCCTCCTCAACTCATTACACTGCTCATCTTGTGCTCATCTCCTCATTCTGTCACCATCTGAAGATACAGAGGAGAAAGAGGAGAAAAAGAGCACGGTAGTACTAGCCACTAGGGTCAGGGGGCAGATAGGTAGAGGCAACTATTCTCCAGGCACGCTGTGACTGCAGGCAGCGCTACAGGTAACAAACACATCAGTCACATACGCAGCGCACCTGTTACTGTACAGATGGCAAGCCCTGGGAGAGAGGCAGGCAGAGCAATGAAGAAAGATGAGCAATCAGACAGAGGGAGAAACACAGAGGAGGAGAGAATAAAGGGAAGGGAGGAACGGTATTCTTCATTTTTCATGGGTAGATTGTTAAAAGACATCGAGGAAACGAAGAGTCAGGAGGCTGCAGGTCAGCAGGGCTCCACCTATGTGTGCAGTTCCATGGCAACAGGGGAGTAGGGTTGAGGGAAAGGAAGGAAGGAGAAAGGAGGGATTTTCTCACCTGCTTCCTCTGCCTGGAGCCCATAGAGTCCTTTGCAATCTAGTGAGTCCTGCTTGTATATCATTATACACACACACACACACACACCTGAATCGCTTCTAACACCTCTTTTTCTTTTTTATTCCTCTTTTCTTGTTCTACCTCACATGAGAAATAATGCTCTTCATTACACGTAGCCTCATCAAAGACACCGTAACGTCGCCCGGAGCGCTCTCTCTCTGTTCTCAAGATCTACCATTATCATTTTGTCCCCTATAATCATACAATAAAATATTTCAGCCTGTGTGTGTGAGAGTGTGTGCATAGGAATGTGCGTGCACATGTGACAGTGCCCCCAGCTACAGATCTTAATCTCCTGTCTATTAGCATATTCAGAATTCTCCTTTAGCTGGTGGAGGCATCTGATAGGCTAATTTCACAGCCCCGCTGGCCTTCGTCTTTCTCCAGGAAGTGAAGAGGATGATGTGTCTTGGGAATAAGATGAGAAGCAAAAAGAACTGCCGGCCTTTTCTGTCTCAGTCACTCTGTGAATAGGTCTGGTTGAATTATGAATGAGTTCAAGGGAGTCTGGAAAATACAAATTCAGTATCAAAAGATGAATTTGGCAAAAGTAAACTCTCAGTTTTGAGTGTTTTTAATGAGAGAGCAGGTAAAAAAAAAGTCTTTTCTATGTGGTGCCAGTAAGTGGCTTTTTATAGGTTTTATAATGCCAGGTTTCGGGGCCATAAAGAAGCTTTTAAATATTCGTTACAGCAACATGATCTAATTATTTTATATACAGTAGAACATTTATGGTAGCTCGAAGAGCTCTGTGAGGCTGCTCGAATGTCTCCACATTTGCAGTATTAAAATGCCTTTTTTAATAAACGTGATGATTTTATTTCAGAGTTAGTTTTCTTTCCACCAGCCAAAGGGATCGCGGAGCCATTATAGTTCTCTTGAGAAGATCTGCTCCTGCGTTCAGTACCTCTGTAGTTGCAGAAATAGAACGTGACATTTCATAAGCTGTTTATGAATGTAGCGCAAAATTATCCCACGTTCAACCACGTAGTATCAGTGAGATGTTAGTTTAGCTCTGGCAGTATGTTGCTTTAAATATGAATATTTCTCCTAGGTGTTTCTTTAAATCCCGTCTCGTCTCTCAGAAGGTAATTTTAGAATTAACTATGAAGCTATCTGAAGATAAAACACAATCTCCTGGAGTGCAGACTGATGTCTTATTGCAGAGAAGGTCAGACATGGAGCCACCCTTTACCTTTTATATTAATCTACATACAGTAGATGCAATGGAGCTCGTACCTTGAACACACACGCTCAGCCTCAGCTTCTCTCTGTGTTTGGCGGTGGGCAGTGTTGTGTGTTTGGTGTGTGTTTGGTAGAGGGGAGAGCAAGGAGGAGGACTTGGAGAATCCAATTGCCTATTCCAGTCACACACATAGTCTTTCACTCCTCAGCCTGTGACAGCACATTTCCTTCCCTCTTCATGCTGCTTGGCTCTTCTCCACCAGCTCTCTCTCTCTCTCTCTCTCTCTCTCTCTCTCTCTCCCTCTCTCCCTTTACCCTCCTCCTACCTCCTCTCTCTCAAATGCAAATGCGAAATTCGAATTAGCTATTGGCACGACAAGGATTTTTATATAACATAACATACAGTAGTGTCACAACAGTGAAATCTTGTTCTTTGTCTCTTTTAATCCCAGCTGCCTATTTCACCTTCCCCTCTACTGGAGCCTTTCTGTCTCTCTCATTCTTTCTTTCTTTTCCTCTATCTCTGTTCCTCTTTTTATTTTTTCCCTTACTTCCCCCTAGCTGCCCCAACTCTCTCTCTCTCTGTATGTATTGGTATCATTAGCAGCTGCGCTATGATGGATGGCACTGAGAGGCTGGGCTCTAACGGGGTGGGACTCTTTAGCACACCATCATTACCTGCAACACATACATACAGATCCAAACACACACACACACACACACACAAGCAAGGAAGGATGTATGTACCTGTATATCCACACTGGTGTTTATTGCAACAAATGCATGTTTGGAAGAAATGTGTCCCACACACAGACACACACACACACACTGAGATACACACACAACCCCCTCTGAGTTTTAAGAGGTTTGTATTGACTCAGAGCCCCACAGGGAAGTGAATGCCAATAGCCCCTCTACTCTCTGTGAGAGTTCAGAGAGACCAGCAGTCCAATAGACCATAGGGTGCTAAAAGGGTCTATTTCCAGTGCTGGCAGAAAGTTTCTCCTCCAGGAACTTTTGCTGACTCCATATGCGGCATGATTTTTTGCACATTGCCACGGAGTGCACGCGTGTGTGTGTGTGTGTGTGTGTGTGTGTGTGTGTGTGTGTGTGTGTGTGTGTGTGTGTGTGTGTTTGTGTGTGTGTGTGTGTGTGTGTGTGTATTTGGCTGGAAATGTTTGTGCAAAGTTCAAAGAGTTTGGAATTCACATTTGGAAATTATGCAAATCATGTCCTGAGTCTGACAATCCCATGGTGATTCACTCTGAATCTGTTGATGGCATCAGAGACTGCACTGTTAATCTGGGCTCTGTCTGTGTGGGGGGGTGGGGGGGCTGATCATGTTGTCAGAGTCCATAAGAAACAACAGGGCCTTATTAAACACGGACACTCAGTAAAAATTGATTTTGTGTGGCTGTCTGTGTTTTAACTGGCAGGGCAGGCGGCTGTGACAGTGTGTGTGGGCGATTAGACACATGGGCAGGAGGCAGGAACTGTGACTGACTGATGACCACTAGTGGCAAGAGGCAGAACACAGAGGGCTGAGGAAAAGGTTGTACTCCCCCGGGGAATTTCTTTCCCAAGGGTAGAAAGAGGTAGATTGAACCTAGACATTCCCTGTGTGCTCTGCCTGGGTTCAGAGCACCGACGTGGACAATCTTTCCTTCCCCTGCAGCACAGGCAGACTGACAAAGTTTGAAACTGTCGATAAAGCTCACCCGTTGGCTTCTCCAGTGAGTCTTGTTGCTGGCAGCGAGCTGCTCAGCGAGGGCTCACCAGCGGCTTGCAAGCAAAGAAGTTTAAGGCTGTTATTGTTGAAGGTTTAGCCTAAAGCAGCCCTGCTTTAGACACTGCCTACTTGTCTACTCCACCATGCAGTCTCTACTCTGGTTTCAACTGTCTTCCTACTTTTTAGCGCATGCAGAGACAGAACTGTGTCTTCTCTTTCAAACTTGCTTTAAACAAGGTGCATAAATATACTGTGAATATACTGTATGTGTGTATGTGTGCCTTTTTCCCAAGGGAGTCTTGTACTGTATACCTCACTGTGTGGAACTCGTTGGAATCATTTTTATGTAGCAGAGTAAAATCTGATGTCTGCATTTAATGTGGATGTTTGGCTCATCTGCTGAACATAACCTTTACCTCATGTTGGATTAGTGCATTCCTAACAGGGTTTGAATCCAACAGCTCCCGTATAAAAGGCCTTACTATTTATGTTCTCCCTGACACAGACTGGTGATAGGTCCCAGGCTCCATGTGGGTTTGAAATCTGAAGTTACTCCTTGATTATGTGGTGTTTATCATATCAGGATGAAATGATGCAGACACGGTGAAGCAGCCTTCTTTATATTCATTATATCCATCTATCTGTCTCTCTGTGTGTGTGTGCATTTAGAGGCACAGTTAGAGAAACCTGTGGTACATCTGTGTGTGTGTGTTTGTGCAACAGTATTGTGCGACAACATGATTAAGTGTTTTAAATAATTGATGATTGCATCCCTCATTAAGTCTCAGTCTTCTGCTCCGGCAGGCTCCGGCTCTATTTTTTATGCACCAGAATCCTCCTTTCTTGTCTTACACTCCACAGATGTAACAAATTCATCACTCACTTTAGGCTGTGCTGATGGGGGTCCTGAGGGGCTGTAGGGGATCTAGAGATCGAGAGCTGTTGGGAACACAACGGTCGCGACGAGCAAAATTGTCAACTAAGCTGTTGTGAAGCTGCAAGTTTGACCCTGGTTCATGTGTTAAACTCCACCTTCTCTGACTGTGTGTGCTGTCAGTCCCCTGTATGCAATGTATTCATCCATTTATCCATTGGTGACACATGATATTATGCAAGTAAAGATTTCATTAAAACAATAAATGGAATTCAGTTTATTTGTACGCAAAGGATCAGGAGCAATGATGGTCAGAAGGTCGAGTTATGTGTTTGTACCATACTTGGGTTGATCGTGAAAATCTATGACCATATTGCTGATGTTAGCCTACAAGCAATCATAAATCACTGAATCATTCCTGGAGAGGATGGAGCTGTAGTCACGCCTCCACATGTTGTGCACTGGGAATGATGAATAACATGCAGGAGTGGCTGTGTGAGGACCATCTGAGGTTTGAAGGCAGACTAAAAATCCAAGGCTGGAGCTCAGCAATATGGAATGGATGTGGCTTAATAGAGAGGACGACATTATAGCATTATAGCAGAGGAGGATTGAAGGAGATCAGACTGACAGACAGACAACAAACAGAATGGTAGAATCAGAGCGCCAGTTTGGTAGTAAAGGCATATCCACACCACGGTCTGCCAGCGAAGCCGCAGCTTCCTCCCTGCATGAAAAAGACGACCTCACAAAGATTGTTGAACAGGGCCAATTTACATTTTAGCACATTAACGAGTCAGACAAGACACACGCTCGCACGTACACACACACACACACACACACTCACACTGGGGAGGTGCAGGGAGAGCAAGATTCGTTTTCATCTATTTCCCCTTAAAACATGTGAAACGAGGAATTCCCCAAAGGGAGCGCGGCGCTTTGATATCTGCAGCCCCGTGTCTGTAAATAGGTTAGGTGAAGAGGATGTGAGGCGTGTGTGTATGTACGCGTGTTTGCGTGCGCGTTCTTTGCAATCTGCACGTGCATGCGAAGCAGTCATCTTGTGGGGTATCCTATTTTTGGCAGGAGATTGTGGGTGGGAGAGTGTGTGCATGTGTATGTTTACCTTCTCCTGATGAGGCCTCTGCTGACTGTTCCTTCTAGTCATTCAGGCAGGCAGGGAGCCTTGTGGAGTACCTAGAGCAGCTCCGAGTCCTGTGTTTCCATGTTTCCCTCCTGCCGTGTGCTGTTGTGCTACCTGGTGGCCTGGCTGGCTGCCTGCTGAACTAGCTCCATCGCTGTTCTCATGGGCCTCCAGGCCTGCTGCAGTAGCTGGTGCTTTGTCTACTAGACAGCTACAGTAACAATGTTGAAATATTGTTTGTATGTGGTACTGGTGGAACCGATGTTGACGCTTCCTTTAACTTTAAGACAAAATGTCTACAATGCTAAAGATGTGGGCTGTAATGGCTGTTGAAATGTCACGCTTTAGATGTACTATGATGGGTTGAGTTGTAATAATATGCATTTTGACAGGTGGCTCTCAGCAGGTAATAACTGCAGTGACCCACAATGTCATGTGTGACAGTCTCCACCCTCAATCAAAGTGTGCAAATGAAGTGTGTAGGTGTGCAGTAGCTTTTTTTTTTTTAATGCCCCGCTCTAATCAGCTTCTAGCCCTGTACGCTACGTCAGTGAAATGTACTGTTTCTGTTCTTCTGTGTTTTTCTTCTTTGACTTTGGCCTTGGTTTCATTTAACAGCAGCCAAAGTGGTTTCCTCTCTGACAGCCATATCAGGACTATTTCCAGTATTGGATTAGGGCTGCAACTAACGATTCCTTTTGTCACGATTAATTCATGTCTAAATTATTCTTTTTGCATTAACTAAGTTACTTATTTGCTCCATAAAATTACAGAATAGTAAAAATGTCCATCACAATTTCCCATTTTGAGCTTTTTTGGACTAATTGTGATGGTTTTATAATACAATAATAAAGCTTTCAGGTTGATTATTAACATGATCAGCATGATCATGTTTCCCCTTCATCGTGCAATTGAGGTGGACACAACTTTTTGATGGACAAGTTTTTAATCCATTTCACTGTATACAGTCCTGGACAGCATACAATCGATTATATTTCTTATATTTCTTTATTTCTTATGCTACTCTATTAATAAATGTGACGTTGGGATTAATTACACTGCACTCGCTTTATTGTTGACTGGGTGTCGGACAAAGTGCATAGATATGCAGCAGTGTGTGTGTCAAAGGGTGTGACAATGTACTTTACCCCGCATCTTCCTTCCTCGCTCTCTCGCCCTCTCTATAACACACACACACACACACACACTCAGTCTGTCAACTCACTGACCCACTGGCACTTCTTATCTCTCTTACTGTAGTTGATCTTTCATCTTTTCTTTTGGTCTTTTCCCGTTAGGCTTCATTTCATTATGTCCTTTGTCTCTTCCTAAGTTGGTTCGTCTCCTACAGTTGAGTGGATACTGTATTTTACTACGACACTACTCGACATACACTGGTAGGTCTGAATATCTAACTTCTGTTTCTCTATTCTTGGGTTCTACTCCTGTGGTAAAACATAGCGTGTGCTTTGGCTGACATGGATTTTCTCTCTTTTTGCGAGTGCTATCTGTTAGTTGACATTTAACCACCTCAGCCCCTTAACTTTCTGAATTTGAAAGAAAGATTATTCATTTACTATTGTAACATCTGAACCAAGGCAGAATGTACGGTAACAGGGGATAACCTTTAGAACACGAAGTTATGATTATTCACAGACCACAGAGGGGAAACGTGTTACTGATAAGAACTCTGCAGTGGTGTCAGGATACAAAGGTGGTGTTGGCGAAGAGGAGGAGGAGGAGGAGTAAGCAGAGCGTGGGGGTGGAGGCTGAAGATGGATAGAGTGCAGGTGGTGAGGAAGGTAGTGTGAGGTGGAGGTGGTCTCTATGATTATTCATTATTGAGATGGCAGGAGAGCTGAATGAGTGGAGCCACTAATCTAACTCTGAGCCTGACAGACAGAACACAATTACCCTGAGAGAGTGGGAGGTGGGTAAAAGAGAGAGAGAGGGGAGAGGATGGAGAGCCAGCACCCCACCCCCCCACCCCCCTTTTCTTTCTCGTTTTATTTTTTTTTCCCATTCGCCTGGCAGACTGTACTGTAGCCGCAGATGATTTCTGGGCATTAAGCTCCTGTTGGCAGCATCCTGTTTATCAAGTCGCATACACAAATACAGTGAAGACACACACACACACACACACAGAGGCAGATCCTCACATCAGCCACTCAGGCCTGTTGGCAGCTCCACACTTACGGACGTCCAATTTACTGCTTCTCCTCCTTCCCTCTACTCTGTGTCTCCTCTGGTGTGGCTTCATATTGCTGTCTAAATCCAGACACAGTAAGCTATGTTCACATCCTACTCTGCTGCTACTTTTAGCTCCTGTGCTGATTCCAGGTCAAACCACTAGCGCCGTGTTCACGATGGCTTTTGATGGTGCTGCTCTTTCCTTCATGTTCGCTGCGCCTGTGTGTGTGTGTGTGTGTGTGCATGAAGCGTGGAACGTGTACAGCCCAAACTAGACATGGATTGCTTTTCTTTTTTCTTTTTCTCTTTTTGAGAAATTAACCTGTTCTCTCCACCGGGGACTGTAACTTACATCTAGGACTCTGAGTCTCTGGAGGAACAACCATATGTCTGGAGCCTTAGAGACGTCTGGAGAATGGTGCTGCAGCAGATTTTTCATTTTTGGCCTCAGTGTCTCGTTTCTTGCTCCTTATCTTCACCAGTGTACTATAGCGGCTGTTTCGTTTACTTAGTTGGACAGAAGCAGTTTATCTCACAGAATCAAAGCTCTGAACTAATTTCTATTTGTGTCCTAATATAATTCTGATTATACTCTGAATGTAACGCCACAGAAATCTGTCTTTGCGTATTTTTTGTAGTGAGAGAATAAAAGCTGTTATTTTCTGGGGTAACGCAGTTAGGAGATATGTGCAACTGCTTCTTTTCTTGTCCAGATCTAGTAATAACAGACCGTCTTCCTTAAACACAAGCTCCGCGTGCTGCCTGAAAGACTTCACAGCTAGAAAAGGAACATATTCAGAGAACAAAAAGGGAAGAGAAGAGAGGGACAGAGGGGGACATGTTCAGGGTTAGAGCTGAAGTCGCTCAAACTCCTTTCTTTCTCTTGTGATTTTACTTCCTTGGGCTTTTTTCTCTCCCCTTTTACCCCTTGCTCATTATCTTACTCACCCATTCTCTGTACCCTCACCCCTCACTTTCTTTCCACTCTGTTCGTTTCTCTTCCCTCTAACCCCTCTCTCTTCATACTCGCTCTCTCTCCATCCATTTGGTGGAACACTGCTGCTGATAATGCCTGTAATTGGAGTGACTCACACTTTTCCAGTGTGTTTGGACCAGATAAAGAATATTGTCAGCATTTTGCCGACATGGCCTCTGCTGGCAGAATTAAATGGACTCTGTTCTGTTCTGTCTGCAGCAAATTAAAAGCCTCTCAATTCATCTGTTCTCGCCCGAGGCTTATAGGGGCCTCCTATTCACACAGAAACACAGTGGAGAGGGGGGAGGAAGAGAATAAGAGAGATTTCCTTCTTCCCCGTGAAGCACCACTCTTTTGGTTTTGTTCAAGTTTGCACTCAGTCACTGTTAGATGGAGACAGGGAGGGAAAGGAAGGTCAAGACTGATAGTCTAAGGAAAGGTGAAGAGCAGCTCAGAAGGTAGTCACATTCATTATGCAAGATGTCAACTCGCAGCTGTCCCCTGCTGTCTTTGTGCTTCAGCTTCTCTGCGTTAAGAAAGGAGCTTGTCTTCACTTGTGTGTTCATGTTAATGTGCACATTTTTTTATTGCATTCGTGTGACAGGGTTAGAGTGTTTTTGGCTGCTAGGTGATGGCACTAGCTGCCAGTCAGCACTTCAGAATAAATTAGTGGCAGATGGGCAAAGAAGGGACAGAATGCTGGGGCCAAAAGGGGCCCATCAGGCACTGGACAGGGCCCAGGAAAGGCAACTTGTATGGTAGTAGAGTAAAAGTGAAATAGTAGTTTAATATAATGTGGGTGTTAGTAGTTGTGCCCATATTTTGTATTGGTAATAATGATCATGGAGGCACAAAGTTAACTGTCTGGAAAATGTATCAAAAATAAATAGTAAAATTATTACTTACACTATACTTTGTATTTATTCATCACAGTTTTCAGTATTACTAGTACTACTGTAGTTGTACTCACAGTTTTCCTGTGCAACTTGCAATTGAAGATCACACCCCTGCTTGGTTTTAGCTCCAAATAAAAAGCTTTGTTCACAACCTCTCCGTCTAGTGGCTGCTGGGTTTTGCTCCATCAGACATAGTTGTTCTGAGCTTTCAGGTCACAGCAACACGGTGACTACACTGATATCCAGACATCATAGCTGAAATGAATCCAGACATTGCTGTTAGTTTAACAAACGTCAGGCAGCATTTGGAGCACAACCTACGTGAAAATGCAGATTATTAGCGCTTTCAAGCCTGTTTAAATCATTACTGTATGAATGAAGATGGATGTATTAGAGAGGTGGGATTATTCTCCAGTGTCCTTACTGAGACACATTATTGACAGGAAGCAGGATGTGTAAAACAGGTCCCTTTCGTCTGTTACCATGGGCAACATCTACTCAAGGCCCCCGATCAGAAACAAGCTCATTCTCATGCCTGCTGAGAGCTCTTGCTAGATTTCGCCTGCCAATAGTAAACACAACCTAACTGAAGCAAACCTCTTTCTTCCTGTCTTTCTTCACCAGCTCTCTGTGGGTGTGTGTGGGATGTTGTGTCAGGGCTAAAGCCCATCCCTCTCCCATGAGACTGTGTGCCCACACACACACCTGGCGCCTCCACGCACGCACCCGGCGCCCACACACGCACAGCCGGCACTGACGCTGTGAACTGGACCCTCAGAGCCCAGCGGATCCCTGCGGAGCGGAGTCTAGCCCAGTTGGAGCCTGAGGATGTCAACAGAGGCAGAGCTACAGCCAGCGGTCAGGCCCAGCAGCGTCAGACGGGATTCCAAGAGAAAAGGTAGGTGCACTGTCACACCAGTTGCGCTGTTTGGATCAGTGTTAGTAGTGGATTGGTTTTCCAAAGTAAAGTTTTTTATTGCTCATTAATAAGGTGGTAATAAGACCAGTTAACCTATTATTCAGTGAGAAAATAATCCCCTTACTCATCAGTAGAGATTTTTTCAGTTGTCACTTTTTTACCAATAGCATTTTTAACATTACTGATAGAATTGTTAATAATGATGTTTCTGCTCTAGTCTCCTTAAAAGACTCAACAGCGTGGCACTGAGTTAGCATTGAAATAACCTTGAAACTGAGGCAACTAAATGGAATACAATCATTTCATTCACTCAGCTAATGTTTGATAACTTGTCCTTGTGAAATGGGTTGAATCTCACACTGATGTTTAGATTCTGTGTTTTGAAGCATAATTTTGTTAATTATAGTTGCAACGCAATCAAGATAAATCAGTATCTGTCATGTAATTACTGAAAAACAGTGTAGCATGACACTGGGAAGAGTATGGAGATTACAATATGTCACTCTGTAAGTTATTACACTATAAACACATATTCATTATCTACTCTTCTCTCTTCATTAGTTGTGTCTTGAGTTGTTGTTGATAATGGATTCAGGTTAGACAAAATTCAGGGCTGCTGTTATTCATAACTAATTAACAGGTGCCGGGGTACAGTAGGGTTGCTACCAAACAGGTGCAGGGTTGTTGTGGTTGGTGAGAAGCAAACAGATCCAGGTGTGAAGAGCTCCAGAGGCAGGTAGCTAGCAGATGTATGAGAGCAGGCTTGGGTGGTCTCAGAGCAGAGGTGATGCCAGGGGCCAGGCTGGCAGCCAGCACCCAGCTGCTTGGTGCCACCTGCCCGACTGCGAGAGTGACGCCCAGCACTCTCGGAATAAGCGTGTGATTGATGTAGCAAATACTCTGGACACTGTTAGGAACGACACTTAATGGGTGCACACAACCGCACGGAAACACACACTCGCTATCACCTGCAGCAGATGCCTCGTTGCACACGGTGCACTTTAGCCCTAGCAAACAAGCACTGGTCCCCCCCCCCCCACCCCATACACAGTGTGTGAGAGAAGGCTGAACGGCTCTCATGTCCTATTTAGAAACTGTATTGTTCCACTGCAATGGAGATCATGTTCATCATTCAGGCTGCTCTC
This sequence comes from Anabas testudineus, assembly GCF_900324465.2. Lineage (NCBI taxonomy): Eukaryota > Metazoa > Chordata > Actinopteri > Anabantiformes > Anabantidae > Anabas > Anabas testudineus. The sequence goes on along the minus strand of NC_046613.1, from coordinate 7,459,179 downwards.
TGTATTTGGGGAGATGCAGACACAAACACACACACACACACACACACAAACACACTGGGACTGGGATTAAATCCCAGAAGGGCATATGAGAGGGAAGATGAATGGTTTGCCTTCAGCATTCAGACTTGAGGGTTTTTAGCTTGTGTTCCCCCCTGTGTCTCTCTCTGTCTTGCACACACACACACACACACACACACACACACACACACACACACACACACACACACACACAAACACCACACACCACCTTAACCTTGTCTCTGTCTGCATATCTTCTCTTTAAAAAAAAAAGAGTTTGTGCAACTACAGACTTATCAAACTGGGTTCACACAGTGTACCCATCCCTCTTCTGATCTGGGTCATCCTTGCCGACACACACACACACACACACACACACGCTCACAGCAGGGTGATGAAAGTAAAACGCAATCATATACCACACACAAGCAACAAACGTGCTCTGGGAATAGGAAACTTTGATAATGTTCCTGTTATCATGATTCATGTGAATGACCTGAGCCCCCCGTGTACATGTAGGGCGTACTCACACTTCTGGCTCGGCCTCTTTGGAGTAGCTGGATTTGAATGAAAATAGATCAGCCAAATATCTGCTCATCATTAGGGTAGACATGGCGGCTTCGGTTGTGAGAATCCTTGCAGGATAGTCCCTCACTCGTCTCATTCAGTCTTCCTCTTCCCATTGCACCGACTGCTAAACGACCTTGCCCTAGATGAGTGAGATGCTGAGGAAAGACTGATCACGAAGAGACAGACTAATGAGTCAATGCGAAGGAGAACTGTTTAATCTCAGGCCTTTGTTTCAGACTTCTGTGGAGAAGAATATAATGAAAAAGAATATGGGACTGCTGCATGTCACACATTAATCACAGACGGTGTGTGCATGGGATTGTGCATCACTGTGTGTCTGTAAGAGTGTAAGTGCACATGTGTGCGTTTTTTTTTTTTTTTTTAATACACAATTATGTTCCTTCTGTGAGCTCAGGGGTCATTCTTCTAAGTGCAGTCTTTTCTCTACTAGAAGGTTTTTATTGAATTACCATGACAAGGTAGAGATAGCCTCTGACCTTTAGCATTTACATGACCTGAGCTGAATAACTGCAGCTTTCTGTTTCCTCTGACAATGAATTAGACTCGCTGGTCAGTCTCAAGTCTTTAGCTGTAATTGTCTTTATTAATCCTCAATAAATCTGGACAGATTACATCTCCCTCTACCTCTATATCCGCTCGTGATTTTCTTTCTCTCTATCATCCACCCTACATCCCCTGTATGTTATTCTTGTTTTCCAATATTATCAAAATGACTAGTGATTTAGACTTTTTTTTTGCTTTTGACCTCTGTATCTATGAGCTGTTGCACTATTTGAGAAAATGTAAACATTTTGTGTAGAAGAAATATAATTTCGTCAGCAGGTGAAGTAGTTTATCGGTAGGGTGCATTTTCAATATAACAATTTGATTTTGTATATTTAGCAGTGAAAATACATACACCTATCATTATCTCCCTGTTACACATTATAAACAAAAACAATTTCTGAATTGTGAATATGAGACTACAGATATTTATTTTTACCTTGACTAACATAATTACAGCAAAAAGGCAGCTTTGCTTAGATTTCCACCTGTAGCCGTGGGCTGCACCTGGAAAGACAGTAAACATTAGTACATGGTTGGTTGTTGTGTTCCACTTCCCTTCATTCTTTGTCTCACAACCTTTTATAATGCAGTGTGAAATAACTACATCAAACTAGTCCACGCTGTGCTGGATACATCAATTACTTTGATGTATCTATATGAATCTTAATAATAGTATTTAATTAGTATAAATGTTAATATATCAAGAGAGCAGAGGCATCAGGAGCAAATATAATAGTACCATTAAGAGATCCAACCAGTTTGCGAAACACTCTTTAAACTTTGACAGTGTTGTGTGGAGCTGCTTGTGTCTCATTCTTCCATTTTTACAAGGCAACAAGCAGCACGATGCACGAAGAGGTTTAATTAGTAGAAATGTTCGTTTTTAAAAAAAAAGGAAACAGTTTGATATTCTTCACCATCAATAAAACATAGAGCTGACAGCCTGCCAGTACAAACACTTTTATGTGGATGTCAAATTAGAACAGAAAGCCAATTTGACATCGGTGAGGAGCCCGAGAGCTGCAGACGTTTTGTCTCCACTTAAAACTTGTACATCTCAGCGCCCACCTTGTTAATGAAGTACGATGAACCATGGACGCCTTACTCTGGGGAATTTGTGAAATGCATTTCACACTTTTAGTGTGCGAGCAAATCATTTTGACATTACAACACAGGGTTTCAGCAACATTGCATCTTCAGATGTGGCGCAATTAATATAATTACAGATTACACTCAAACTGTTACAACGTGCTTAAAGAACGTCGAATTTCTGAATGTTCTGCTTTTGCCTCATCCTGCTGAGACTCGGTGTTCAGACGAGGATACAAGGATCGCTCTGCTAACAAGCTGGATGAGAGACAGCGGAGTAGTATTTTACAGCACTGTAGTAGAACATATGCAGATAAACAAGCGGTCTGCAGAATTTATTCATAGCAGATGCAGCATGAGGCGTCTACAGCGGCTCCATTGTGACAAAACTAAACAAAAGCTTGACTAAGGATTTAACTCAAAATAGTGAAATCCCACTCTGTTCCAAACTGTGCTGACTTTGGCATACGTCTGTGAAGATGGCACTGTGCCTGTGTGTGACAATATGCGTGGGCATTATCGAGGTTGCGAATGAGTATTCGAGGCCAGCCAAAACGTTGATAAATTGAGACTGTGTTCGGTGACCTTTTGTACCCGGGTAGCCATATTGGCGGGACACCAGCAGTCCTTTGGATCATTTGGATGTTTTTCATTTTTTAAAACCTCTCTGGCCGGTTTCTTTCTTTTCTATTAGTGGTATTGTATTCATAGCATCATTAAATACTCAAATGAAACGTGCGCCGATGCTTGTCTATCATGGTGATGATACAGAATATGATTATAAGTTATAACAACTTCTGCTGCTGTCAACAAACACACTCAACTGTCATCACAACTCCGAAAAAAATCACGACTCTCCCCACAATGGGATTTGGCTGAGGCTGTGTGGGAGGGTGTTTTCTACAGTGTAGCTGGCAGCCAGCGGCATGAAAAGAGTGGTTAAGGGTTATAGCTGTGCAGCTGTTAGCCTCTGTGCGCATGTGTGCGCGCGCGCGCCTGTGGATGCACGTGGGTGTGTGTTTGCTCGTCTCTGGTGTGCGATTAGCAAACACATTATCTTCTTCGTGTGGATATTATGCACACATCCAGTCTATCTGGCACAATCACCGCAGCCATTTACTCTGATATCTTTCCCTGGGGAATCTTAGAGCACAAACAATGGTATTTTGAGTGTGTGTGTGCGCGTGTGTGCGCCTTCTATGAGAGGTAATCAGATCTGTTCCCTCCAATCAGACAGAGATTGAATTGAATTGGCTGTCTGTTGTTGGGGTTGTCAGTGGAAGCCAATAGTGTGTACCGGCAGAAGACAAAAACAACCCTCAGTAGCAGATAGTGGCACACGCTTTCCAAACATGGCTTTTCCAGAACTAAAACTATATTTAGAGATAACTGCCTCCTGTCTGTCCTCTGCAGCCTGCTTCTCCCATCAATTTATAGCTTTAAAATTGGTAATCTGTCCATCCTGCTGTCTACTCTCTCACCATCCTGTGCCCTCATCGTGCCCACCTATTTATCCATCCATCCATTTCTTTTTTTTTTTAGCACTGTAACAACTTCGTAGAGAAGGTGAGGGTGGTGAGATGTGATCAATCCCATTCCCAGGCAGCTATGTCGTTCCCTTCAGCAAACCCACAAGCTCTTTCTGTGCAGCAGCTCCAGTGACACACTCCTCTGCCCCCTATTCCTGCGTGTTGAAAAAGGTTCATGCAGGCTTTCAAATGTGACCATGTTGAATTAGCATTCAAAACGCCTGACTCAGAGAAAGAAATATATATCAGAGAAAGCCTTTTATTTGAGTTCCTGAGTCTCGCACATTGTGTGTTTGTGTGTGGCTGTGGTAGCTTGTGTACTCTGTGATCCTCTCAGTATGTTCAGCTTACTCCTCTCCTCCACACTAGTCGGTGTGGCTTTGCCCACCGCATCACTAACTACAGTCTCCATAGCAACAGTTTGCTCCCTGCTCATAATTTGCACAAAAGGAAAATGTCCCGATGTCACCCACAGGTTGTGATAGAGGCCGAAACTCTCACCCTGCGATGCAGGTTGAAGGACTGGGCATTGAAAGGGGATTTCTTTATTTGTTAGATGTTGGCAGGGTGCAGGTTTTTATTTCAGGTTTCTCACCTCACACAAACATAACTGCCTGAAAGGAACTAATTCAAGACGAGCCACTACTATGAGTAACACCAAACTACGTATTGTTAATTTGTGTGTTTTTTAGGCACTGTGTAATTCTGTAACTCAAATTTCTTGCACCTAGTGTAGGTGATTTAGTTTTTTTTTGCCTCAAGTTTCTAAAGGTGTGTCTCTGCTCTCTTTATTTCATGTATTTGTACATGCAGATGGCATAATACACCTGTACAGTACAGTTCAGACCTAAACTCATTCAAAACATTTGTTAGACCCTAGTATAGCACCTTTAAATCTCTAAATTCACCCCGTTTTGCACAATTGTTCACGTAGGTTATTGTAAGTTATCATTAGTTAACCTTGAAAGAAGACATAAATACTATTTGAGATATGCTTTCTTTAGTGACCACAGTATTGAGTTTCTAAAAACTATTCTTAAACTATGTGTGGTGTTAGCACTGCACCTTTACCTTCGGCTGTTGTTTTAGGAGAGTTAACTCACCAAGTTATGGTGCAACATAAAATTAGTGGTAGATAAGACATAATAAGCTGCAGCGTGTGGGTTCAAAGTCCGTGGCTCTCGAGTTAGTCAGTATCACAACGAGCCACAGACAGGACAGTGGCAGTTACTGCTTTATGCAAATAAATTGTAGCTGTATTTTTTGATTGGCTATGTGCAAAAAGTCTCTGTCTGTCTAGATAGACATATTATGTGGAAACCATTTTAGCATCTTACCACTCACACCTTGTGGAGAGCAAAAGTGATATATATATGAAGATTTTTCTGTATTATAGCTGCAAATGTTTTACAGAGCATATATTTAATCAGCAGAGAAAGTTAGAGACTTTCGGAGACACTCTCACAGATGGCACAGCCGACCTGTTTCCTTCTCAGGGGGGGAAATGGGCACTCTCGTGATGCTCTTCAGTCCGTCTTTGCACCCTCCCTCTCGTCCAGGCTGTGTGAACAAAGGGAGATGGTTCATCGCACAAGATGAGACACAGAAAGAGAGAGAGAGTGGAAGGACTGCAACTTCAAGTGGTTGCATATTTTGGTGGAGATGACAGACATGACAAAGGGCTTTGTTGTGGCACACTCATCTTGACGTGAAAGGGGGACGCCTGTGTTTCAAGGAGTTACCTGTGTTTCCTAATGCTTTGAAAGAAGGGCCTGTGGTGCTCAACAGCCACGCACACCCAGCTATGTACAAAAGCACACACACACAGACCTCTTGTTCATGCAGACTGGGGGATTTGAGGAACACATATTTGTTTTATTTTCAGACAGATGTGTTTGTTAGTGTTTCAACAGACTTGTTTTCAGGTGAGAGACTAACAGATGAATGACAAGGACAAAGCGAATGGAACTTTTTCTACTTCCATTTCATGACAGGAATTATTTTGAGGAAGCTCACAATGCAGCACACAGACCTACCTGTTCTTCTTTTGCAGAGCTATATGAGCATTTATACAGAGGTTAGAATTAAGCACGCGTGTGTGTTTGTGTGTGTGTGTGTGTGTGAGTGGCAGCTCGGGGGCGACTGACAGTGCAATCCAAAGAGCCGCTTCAGCATTGCATGATGGGATGCTAGCAGCTTGTTTACAAAGCCCACTGTTTGATGCCCTGTCAGAGCCCAGAAAACAAAGAAGTGCACCTACAAACAGAACACGTGCACACACGTGCACTTAAACACAGTCACACGCACACTCTCGGGTTGTGTTCCCCTTCGTTAGTGAGACCAATTACCATTTGATTAAAGCCAGGGCAAGAAACAGGTGTCAACCACCAAGACTATACAGGCAGGCGGGTGCTGGCCATAGGAGGTGAGAACTGAAAGAGGGAGTGAAAGAGAGAGCCAGGAGGACTGAGAACAGCCTCAGCAGAGCTGTTGTTAGTTACTAATTCAGTGAGGAGAACTAAGAAATGGATGAGATGAAATGAAAAGGTAGAGGAAATGATTAAATCACCTTATTCCCCTATAGAGCACGCAGTGCTCCGGTTGTGTTAGATGAAATTAATTTCCTCTGATGAAAACGGGACTCAGATGACCACTTCCATCCGCATTAAAGTTCCATTTAAGTGTTAATCAACAAGGTGCTGTGCAGATCGTACATTGTGTTTCAATAAGCTAACGCCCACTTCCCATTACAAAGAACATCTTGTCATGGTGCAAATAATAAATAAAACCTAGACGGCACGCACTCGGAAAACAACTTTGCCACAGAGAATGCAACTGTGCTGACACAGACACAGAGCAGGGAGTTGTTGCTGTTTTGCTCTTTGTATTAAAAGCTTCAAGCATTTCCTAAAATTCGGCTTCATTGTAACCAGTAAATGAGCGTAAAATTAACTCTTGCCGAGATAGTCGCGTACACGCGTTCGCACAATCCTCTGTGGGTTTGTGGCTGCACACAAAGATCACTTCACTAAAAAATAACAAGCACCAAACCCGTCCAGGCCCACGGCGAGTGTGTGTGCATATCTAAGACAGTGGCTTGTTTACGTCCCAGCGTAGCAAGAAAATATGTGGCAGAGCAGGGAGATGCTATGAGAAAGTAACATTTCAGCATTTTAGAACTTTGCAAGAGGATTTATTCCAAAATTGTACATTTTACATTTGGAGACTAGAGTTAAACATCTGCACTGCAGCATGATGCAAAGTGTAGTTAGAAATGACTGTTTGCAATAAAGGAAACTAAAACTACATTAATATTCATTTGAAAATGCTAAACCACCTGTCAAATCGCACTCTATAGTGTCCGTGGAAGAATTTTTTACCCATAAACATTAATGTTACACATTTGGGAAAACAGCAGGTCAAATTAATTCTTACTGGATGCTCACTGTGAGTTTATTTATTTGTGTCCGCTTGGTCTATACTCAGTGGTCACTTTCTTAGATAGGTTAATGGTGGTATTGAACTGCGATATGTTGGGAGCTGTTTATAAGTTTATGTGCTCCTACCTCTGAATATAATAGTAGTACAACAGCGATACTGCCGTTCAGTACATGATGACACATTACCAGGTTCTGTCAGGTTAAATACCCGATATTAGCCATCATTAAACTCAGATGTCATGCACTAGAATACAACAATTAGGATAAAATGTATTGTATATATTGTGTTGAGTGACATTTTGTCATGTTGTTTACTTTTTTCATATATAGGAATTTACTTATTAAATTGAATTATCCATCACATTAAAATGCCTCTGCTGTCAAATGCTATTAGTATTATTTTGGAAATGCAGTCTTCTTACATGTGTCCCTGACCCCCCACCTGCTCTCTACACTTGTCAAACGTTTTCTCTGTCTACTTTTCTACTTTTCACTTTTCTAAAGTGACCTTGACATATGGTGTGTGTGTTTTTAAGTGTGTGTGGGTGGATGGGAGGGTGGGATGGTAATGGGCAGTGTGTTGCATTTTTTTCCCTGATGTATTTTTCAACTCTAATTTGGTCTGTGTTTCCCGCCACAGAGGACAGCCGGATGCCTGAGGACACACTTCTGTGCACACACACTTCAAAGTGCAGATAGCTCAGGCCTCTGGTTGTGCCCCTGTGATCCAGGACAGAGCAACTGGTGGTGGGACGATGGAGCTGAGGAAATGTTGGGATGAGAGGAGGGGGAAATACTTACAGGATACATATGGTAGCAGTATAGCTGTTTGAGATTGACCAGAGTTCTTAATTTACTCTCAAGTTTCCTTTTATGACATTGAGTCACTCTCTACAGCTGAGCTGCAGCTCCGCTCTAACGCTGGAGCCAAATTAGTGAGAAGGATTAGATACATAACATCTAAACCTACAGACAAGTTGCACCTAAATGCCTTTTAGCATAACTATGTGCTCAAAAGATGCAAGGACAGCAGTAATGTTGCAAAAAGCACTAAAAAATCTATAAAAAAAGGCACAGCGCTCATTTATTTGATGAGCAGCAACAGTACTCTATCATCTCGTTTTCACCTCAGCAGCTACAGCTAGATTTTTGTAACGTGTGTATGCATACACTCGGTCGAGCGTGAGCTTTTGTGCGCCAAATCCATCTGCCAAAATGAAGCAAGGAGCTGAAGGGGAAGCTTGTTGTTTTCTTGGCACATGCTCTTTGTGGGTTTAAAAGAGTCTGTGTGAGAGTGGGTATGAGTGAGTGCTTCATCTGAACAAGTCTCTGATAGGTAAAGAAAGCATAAAACACACACACACACACACACACACACACATAAAATCGGCAGCAGGGTTTAGAAGCAGGATTAATTGGAGAGTAACTGCCGGGTTCCCTCATGTGCTGTTGAGTGTTTGTTGGGAACCATCCCAGCTGTAGTTGGGAGCCTCTGGGTGCTGCTTCATCTGGAACACAGTGAAACAAGCTCTACACTTTACCAGCCACCGCAAACAATACAAGCCTGCTGAAAATAAAAAAAACTGCTCCGAGATGCGCTGCCGTCGACAGCGCTGTCATTTTTTTGTGCCACTAACATAATTTCGCAATGCAAAGCCGCACGAGTCCACTTTCCTTCTCTGGAGAGTGCTGCTACATCTCATTCTTACCCAGTGGCCTCAAACTAATGGCATAAATCTCTAATGTCTAATGAAATTAATGAACTAGACTGTTATGCGCTGTTACTCTTAAAACCCTTTACATTTGGGTTCAATCTTCCGCCTGGGTGATCAGCATGCAGAGAACAGGGAAACAACGGCATCATAAGATCTCCTCAATACCTCTGCAGGTCATCCGAAACATGAAACATCAGGACTCATTAACATTCATCAAAAAAGCTTGAAAAGACCAATGTGCTGGGCTGTAACAGTTTGAACGATCTGCAGTGAGAGACAGTGAAATCGAACAGGTGGCAGAAAGCTCAACAACACTTCAGCTTGTAAAGATAGAATATAAAGTTTGACACATCTACAGTTTATAACAGTTTGATTGACTGCGTGTACCCTGTCCCGTATATTATAAGTAGTGTTGTAAGTAGTGTTATTATAATTGATAAATAATTAAACAAGATGGAGAAGAAGACAAAAAGAAATCTGATTTCTGTGTGTAATCCAGATGTAAACCATCTAAAGAGCAAAGAGCATGCAGAGACAAAGCCGAGTTGGGGATTTAGTGGAGGAGAGGAGCCAGGGGAGAGTGATGGAGGGGCACACGGAAGGCAGAAGGTTACGTTTGCCAGGGGCGATGCTAGGGGCTTCCCCGAGGGGCTAGACGTACTGAACCTGCAGTCACATGCCATCTATCACCTGTGGAACAGTGTGTGTGTGTGTGTGTGTGTGTGTGTGTGTGAGAGAGAGAGGGGGGGGGGGGGGGGCAGGGGGGGGTTGTGCCTGTCATGCTTTAATACTGAGTGACATTTATCCAGTGGAGGCTACGCTCATTCATCCATCCATCACGTTTGATTCCTGCTTTCCATCTTTTTCTCTCTGCTTTATGTCCTTCCCTCCCTCTTTGCTTGTTGCATCAGACAGACATTCAAACCGAACCTGCATACCAAGTACTCACACACACACACACACACACACACACACACACACTGTGTAAGGTATTAACTGCTGAATTCCAGATACTACAACTCAGATGTTCTGAGGTGTCTGGTGCGGTTTTACACTTTATGTCATGCAGATGTAAGAAACGTTTGTTCGCCTGTGGAGGAGAAACGACTGAACGTGCAGCTTGTGTGTGACTGGGGAGCAACATAACATGAATCGCGAGATCCTTTCATTAGTTGTGTTGAAGCTCAGCGGGGTCACAGCAACAGCACACATTTAATTACAGCAGACTGAATGCTTCCCCCGGAGACACACACGCACCCGCGCGCTCACACACACACGCTCACAGGGAGGTCTTTCATAGAACATGCTACCAAAAAGTAATAATATAAACCACTCAGCAGGTGAAGTAATCCTGGACCCCTTCTACCTTTTCCTCCCTTTCTTCCCCTTTTGGCCTTTCTCGAGTTCTCTCCCTCTGTGTGCTAAGTATAGCAGCATAATAACAGTGATGGATGCAGATGGAGGAAGCAGGTCTAAAATGTCAAACTCAAATGAAAACTGCTGTTCCAGTGAGACAAAAGCAGCTGGACACATTCAGTGTTATTTAACACTCACGCATCTATGTACATACACGCGCGCAGGTTTAGTCCCACACTGCAGACTGTATTAATGAAAAAATGTATCATCAGATGAGTGCATAAAAATAACCATCAAATATCATTTAAAAGTGGGACATAATAGTTTTTTTAACATTGAAGTAAAGCATGTACGTAAATGAGAATCATGCTGCTTACACCTCAAGTTGTCAAAGAACTCATTCATATCAATCTTCTGTTTGAAAGTAGCTTAGATCATATCCAGTGCCTTCTTCTCTTTTTGCTTAGTAGTAAACAAAGCTTATGTGCAGGCTGTAGCAACTACAAACCGCACAGGTGATGATTGCAACTACAGGTACAGTGCTGTTCGTTTTGGGGCTCTTCATTAAAGGTGCGCTCTGTGGCGTCTTTGACCACTAGTAGAGCTGCGGGGTTTTGGTTTTCTTGTGTGCACATTCGCAATGATGATGGTGTTGTAACTTACTTCCTCTGTCGCTCAGTTTATGCTGGAGATCAACACTTAGTTAAACGAGTCTATAACTAAAGAAGGCTTTTATGAGAACATGTTTCTAAGTTGTTTCTGTGTGCAACATTCAATGTAAAGAAAAGCTTTGTTTACAGGTATTTGCCATAGGGCACATTGAATGCTTGTTTGTAGCTGTACTGGTATGTAACTTCAACTAGTTTCCTGGTTTTGCGTTTCCTGACAGCTCATCTCGTTTGGAAATGAATGAACTACATTTTTAATAAACAACAGCAGCTGCATGGTTCATTTTATTGATACGGTGAATATATGGTTAGTTTAAGGTGATTTGGTTCATTATACAGTTTTCATTGACTCTATAGTGCATGTTTATTTATATTTATATTTGTATTTGCCTCTATGCACATTTCACTGGGCTGTTTAAAGCTGTTTAAAGGGAATATTTAAATGTCTTCAAACGCCTCTGCGTTAAACAGAACAATCCTCCAATGGCTTAATCTTACTCTCATCTCCAACCAAGACACGACACAACAGACAAAGCAGTGCCGCTGTTCTTTATTACACTCTCCAAAATAAGGACAGATGTTCCACAGCTCTTTGGTCTCTGAAGACTTTTAGGCAGTCATGATTTACTCCGAGCAGGACTATGACTGTTTGTCTGTTCAGTGATTCAGAAGAAGGAGGTTATCCACACCTGTGTGTGTGTCTATAGGTACTGCTTTTTAATCTTTATAACTGTGTTTACATGCACTCAACTTACCCATGTCACAGTCGACTTTCCCTTTTAGTTTCATCTAAAAGGGAAACCTGATTACCATAACTATCTAGTATAAGCATCCTCTTATTTCTCTAATGCTGTTTTGTGGCCCTAAATGTCCTTAAACATTGTCCAACCTCTAGAATCCAGTTGAAATATGATTTTCAGTAATCCAGGTGAGGCAAATTGTAAACATTAGGATGTTTGTGTGAGCCAGCAGACAAAGCAGAGGGACGTGGAAGATTAGTGTTGGACAAAGATAATTCAGTAGCTCCGTATAACGTGATGCTCTCGCCTGTGGTTAAAGGGTTCATTTCTTCTGTACTGCAATGCTGTAGGGACTCTGTGTGAATGGAGGGAGTGTGAAAGAATGAGGAAAGGAGGAGTGGGACCTCTCCATCACTCCGACTATGACCTTCCAAGAGTCATGCTGCTATAGAGTACAGAACTAATGCCTCAATATATTATCTGAATATGCTGCATTATCATTATGCCTCTCCCTCTCACTATCGCTCTTGCAGTCTCTCACTGACATAGACGCACTTGGAAACACAATGCAGAGACACACAGACAGATGCAGGAGTGGTTCCCTTATACAATATTTGAAGAAGAAATGTTTGCGCACTGCAGGTCAGAGATACAGCAACAGAATGTGAGAAAGACGAAGAGAGCAGGACACAAAGGCAGTGAGTTTAGTCTTATGGGTGTCTATTCTCTCTCTCCCTGCTATGTATTGTGTGTGAAGGGGAGCGTTGTAGTCACTTCAGGAGATAACATAGAGACTTCCTGGACAAGAGCAAGGTCAACACGCTCGCTAATGCATGCGCACAATGCCAACAATCTCCCACACAATGGAGGGTGAGGAGAGAAGGAGAACTGTGGGAGACAAGGAAGATAAGAGCAAATGCCACACCATTTTCTCTGCAGGAGAAATGGTCGGAGAGGAGAGCAGTCACAGTTTCAACTCTTATCCTGCTAACATGATTCACTGACTAGTGCCATTCATATAAAACCACCGTTCCAATGCGTGCCTCTGATCCGACTTAGTCACATAACAAGATGTTGCTCATTTCAGTTGCTTTGACCTGCACTATGTTAGATTACCTTTGAAGTCATTTGTGCTGTATGTGATTGATGGTCCTGAGGTGATAGCGCTGCCCAGGGGTTGATGGAGGTCCTTGACTGGAGGATGCACTGTGGACTAGAGTGTGTGTATGTGTGTGTCTGCAGGGCAGGATCGCAGCGAGGCGGCTCTCATCAGGCGTTTTAAGGGCGATGGAGTCCGCTACAAGGCCAAGCTCATCGGCCTGGATGACGTCACTGCTGCCCGGGGAGACAAACTTTGCCAGGACTCAATGATGAAGCTCAAGGTAAGAGTCTCACTCTTCTTCCAAAAGAGTCTCTACTGATCCAGTCTTTACTGGGTTCTAACCTGAGGATTTACTTTCTCTTCTAATTTGACTGTAAATGTTGCTGCTGATGAGCATCTTTGCATTTCAGCAGCAAGAAATGAAGTCTGGAGGCCTTTACAACCCAGAAATGATGTAGCATGACTGCCTCAATGGCCACATTAAGTTCTGTGATCAACAAAACACAGCTGAACAATAGTCAACAGTTATGGGTCCATAGACTCTTCTTAACTCCATGCATATTCTAAACTCTGCATGCGTTTTGCTGTTTTTCCATGTAAAAAGCCAGAGGAGAGGAAACAGGAACAGATTTTAAAAAATGAGGATATAATTCAAAGGGACGATGATCAGTGCAAGAGGAAGTGAGAAGGGTTAGCCATATGGATGAGAAGGGGATCGGGGTGAATGTCTCATTTGCAAGGACAGGAACAATTAGAGGGAGAGGTAGACAGATGGGGCAGTTAGCAGAGGAGAGCAGGCATACAGGCGGGGAATAATTTGGATGATAGGTGAGACACATGAGAGAGGATAAAGATGAGGAGAAATGGGCCATTTTTAAATGAAAGTCCTTGCATTTTACTGTACCACTCATATACAAACACGTTTCTTAATGTTACACTACAAAATGTCTGTAAACTGTTCAAAACTTAAAATAAAGCCTGCATTTAGCTAACATAAAGAGTTTAAAACACATACGGTAGTAAGAGTGCTTTATTCATTATTAATTGCCCTTAAACACATGGTACCCAAACACTGCAGGAGATATTTAAATTTAAAAAATTACATTTACGTTGTGTTTATGTGTAAGGAAAACTCTGCTCAGGCGAGGTCTAGATCGGTGAGGAGAAGATAGACAGCTCGTTGATCAAACCACTTCCCTCCTCCTCATTTATTCAGACAGGAAATCCATCAACTCTTTTTCTCTGATCTCTCCACCTCTTCTCTCATACTGCTCCTCCCTCCCGTAGCCCGACTCCCTGACTTCTCTGAATCTCACTCTTGTTGTATGTTTTTATATGGTGAGAAAATTCAAGGAAATTGTTGCAATTCACATATTTATCATCATCAACATCTACTTCATTTGTTCTTCAACAATCCAAGATATCAAATACAGTCAGTTTGTTCTAATTAAAAATCATTATTTATTTAAGTTTATCTGTGTATTCTTTGGTGTTGTATCACTTCAAATACATACTTCCTCCACAGGGTATAGCTGCAGCAGCACGGTCCAAAGGAGAACACAAGCAGAAGGTGTTTCTTACTGTTTCCTTTGGAGGGATCAAGATCTTTGATGAGAAGTCAGGGGTAAGCTAAGACGCAAATGTGTGTGTGACCGTGTGTGTGCGCTCACTACTGAATGCTGCATCCCCGTGTGTGTTTGTTTGTGTTTCTTCTGTTAATGAGGCATCTCCAGGAGAGGGAGGGGTCCCTTGGGAAATCAGGAGGCCCTAATTGAAACCCTGAGAACAAGGCCTCAGCAGATGAGAGAACATGGGCTCTCCCATTGTCTGCTTCTCCGTACACAGCCACAACACTGGTTTCTTATTATGCTCCAGGATTACACATTTTCCACCTCACGCGGGAGCTTTTCTGCTTGACCTACTGCTTCTATTCAGGCTTTGCTGTCCGACGGCTATCATTCCTCCTCGTTTGGCTCTCTCATCCCCTTTGCCTCTCAGTTCCCTCTCCATCAGTTTGCAAGTGTTCGATGTGAACTTCTAATCGTCTGAATGACCACTGAGGATGCCTTGTATTGTAGAAGACACACTATGGATAGAGGAATAGTGAATTCAGTTTTTAAGCACTGTTGCAGAGTGAGTATGCTTCCAGCTCAAGGGGAAGTGACCGATAGAGCGTAGTGATTTCTTTTAAAAATTTCTTCCTCAAGGATTCGCTGACAGGTATTATCGAGGTTCAATCCCCCAGCTGGCCATACCTGCCACAGTTTCCTTGAACAAGAAATATAATGCCCATATTCCCTGGGATACCTGGCACTCAGGTTGGAGGACAGTCTCACTAAACAGTCCATTTCACCTACTTTTGGTTGTACTAATGGAAAATTAGTGTCCCATTAAATTCTAGAAACTTCTGGAGAAGTATATTTTTAGGGGGTTGACTCAGTTTGTTCTCTGCACGTTAGAATGTCAATGTAATTTGGCAGCTGGAGTAAAACAGCCTTATTTTTTAAACACAGCACAGCAGTAACATCTGCTGTTGAGTATGTCATGGAAATATGCAATGTGAGCTGTCAGTTTCGCTCTGTTCTGTCTGCCTGTCAGAGCGTCTGATTGTAAATGCACTCTGGTTTAGATACAAGACGAAGTTCGCTGCTCTCCACCTGGCTTTGGTGACAGACGTGGTAAGCCTGAGATTTACACCACAGCGGGTGCCAGTGACACTCTGTGCATGTGTAAGTGTGTACCTGGTAGTAATTCAAAAGTGTGGGGTATTAGACAGGCAGAACATTAGTTAGTGGCCTCCCACATGCCGCCCAATGTCGCCATGCAGCAGACTGCATCGCTCACCAGTCCAGTCCTTCACTTCATTTCTTTATAACCCCCATGTATTTTAGTCTCTGCACCTAAAAAGGTAAAGAGAAAAGGACCAGAGATTGATGCAGAGGTAGTAGAGAGTCAGAGGAGAGAAGATGTAGACAACAAGAAAAAAAAAAAAAGAAACACACAGAAAGCCAGTTAGAGGTATAGGTGGGAAATCAGTGAGCATATGTCAAAGTAAAGCTTTCTACAGGGAGACCTTGTCCTCTGTCTCCACTCATTATTATTAACTATAGATATATTCTGTCCTTACTATCAGTCCTTCAACCACTCCTAATGGCGATGGAGGGAGGGAAAGAGGAAGACAGAGGGAGAAAGAGAGAGAATGACTCTGCTGAGGTTCAGGGATCTTGACAGTCTCATTCCCCTCCTGTGCATCAGTCAGCCAGATGGGCGGATGGATGTATGGGTGAACAAATGGATGGATGGCCTCTCTCTTGGAGGAGGGAAGGTCGCGCAGGATGTAGGGAGGTGGTGCTTGAGATGGAGGAAAAGAAGAGAGGAGACATTAATCTAGCAGGGGGCAGGCCAGCGAGCTTCTCTCTCTCGCTGTCAGGTTTTCTCAAGGCACACACATGCATACACACGCGTGCACGCCAGCTTCTACAGCCCTTTTTGTCAGTCTTGTCAGGGCCACTGCACCACATCAGGTCAAGAACGAGTGAGGTCCAGAACAAGAGAGAGGGGCCTGAGCTTAGTGGCCCGCAGATCCCTCAGTGGATGAAATCAGAGAGATTAAATTATTAGAAAGGACGATGTTCAAAAAAGAAGCACGCATGAAGCAAAAGATGTTTTCCAAAGACCCTGAGGCAAAGTATTCATGAAGATGCTAGACAGAGATGCAGCAAGGCAAACAAGAAAAAGCAGAGGTAAAGCACTACACTGGTACGAATTGAATGCCAGACCCTACATACATTTAGTCTTCATTTAGGACTCCATTGCTTAACCACTGAATAAAAACATCGTATTTCCAGGTGATGTTTATGCTCCTGTTGGTCTTAGTGACTGACTCAGAGCGCTTCATGAGGAACCACAACGCTGCTACAGCTTTCAAGGAACTCATTAAACCTCAAAGCTTATGGCTAATCTCAGTCCTGTCCCCCAGGCTCAAGATTGGACAGCCTCTGAAGGCTCTCTGATGATGTCTTCCCTCCAGGAGGGACATGTGAAGAGCCGGGAGGAGAGGGAGAAAGACACTATCTCGCCGCTTCCCCTTTTCTCTCCCCACTCGCAGTGTAACAGGAGAATATCTTGGTTCAGTGGCCAGCAACTGCTGAAGGGCATGCTGCCTACAGTCCCTCAGAGACGCTGACACCGTGTGTGCGCGTGCGCGTTTGAGAGAGAGAGAGATTGCGAGAGAGGGACCAGTAGTGCATATCAACAGTGCTGGAGAGAAGAGAAGAGAGAGTACACACAGTCAGTATCGACTTTTTTGATACACCCACCTGTTTTTGCAAACAATCCTCTTCCCCTGGAGAATGCAGCTATTTAAGCAACTTTGTGGATCATCTCTCAGTCGATGCCGCCAGACGTGTCGGCAATAACGTCCACCTGGGATTTCATCTCACTCTTCTGTCCAAACCAAACCACGAATGGCGTTTTTTTTTTTTTTTTTTTTTTTCCAGCAGCTTTGAGTCACAGCATTGTTGAAGAAATGCCTCATGAATTAGACATTTGAGAAGAATGACAGCTACATCATGAATAGTGTTTACTGTCATTCCGAGTTGGGGCCAATTAGTTTACAATAGCAAGCTTATTCTAGTTGTGATCACCAAAACCAGACTGTTCCACACTACTAGTATTCAATCACTCCACTGAATTCATTTAGAGGTTTTAGTTGCATTATGTATGAACATATGTGTTAACACTTAAAATGAAAACCAAACGCAAAAGGCCAGTTTGTTGTTTTTAACCTAGAGTAGCACATTGCCTTGAAAATTAAACATTCACTTTCATCATTAATATTGCAGGGTTACTTACCCCTTGGAGTACACTGCAGCTTTTTCACTCTAATTAGTTTTTTGCAGTTCTGTTTCTTTTTCAATCAGATTTTTTTTTTTTTTTTTTTTATGTCAAACAGAAGCCAAGATAAACTATTACCATAATCCGACAGCAGCACCAGCGCTACAACTGTTTCACGCAGCACGCATGAGAGGCTTTTCATGGTTATTATTTTTAAACAGTACGATCACAAAGTTGTTCCAGGAAAGAAGGCCACGTTTGAAGACATGCACTGTTGCCAGATGTCAGCCGAACGGAGCAGCTTTGAATCTAGAGGGAGATGCTCGCAGTGATCACTGGGCCATGGAAAAAAGCAGCACATGCTATAGCGAGATGTGGACCATTTTCAGCTCCTAATAAAATCTGTGCATCATAAAATGACTAGTATATGCCATTACCTGACAAACTAGATACTGTCTGTATATGTTTCCACTCTCACTCCTGCTACCAAGACGAGGCAGAACAATTGAATTTGTGCATCTCTTCATCTCATTCTCTACTCTCTTTGAATCAGACTCCCTCTTTGTCACCTCACCACCCACCCAGAGATAATTCAATAACCTCTGTGAATGAGCTCTGTGAATGTGTTTTTCTTTGTGCACACGCATGTGTGTGTTTGTGTGTGTTTGTGTGTGTGTGTGTGTGTGTCATTCTCAGGTCAATCAGAGGTGATAATAATAATAATTAGTCTAATTATTAAATTTAGAAGACATGACTCATATGATTATCCTTTTCTGCTGGCACTTTCAATGTGTGTGTGTGTGTCTGCATGTGTCTGTGCCCCTGTTAAATTGGTGTCACTCCATTCTGCCATGTCTTACTTCTGGAATAGCTTCAGTGCAAGCAGATGTGTGTGTTTAGCCTCTGATGTATACAGCTCCAACCCCTAGCATGCACTCAAGGGCTGCTGGGTCATTATGTTGACTGTGTGTCTCTGCTCCCAGCATGCAGCTGGCATAGACAATAACAACAAAGCAGACATTTAGTGATTTAACAGAGGGCCATTGCATATTAGGTTGTGAATTGTGTGTGTGTGTGTGTGTGTGTGTGTGTGTGTGTTGTGAGCGAGGGCACAGATGAAGTGATCAAGTCGACAGCTTGCTGAGCTGTGATTGTCACTGGTCTCCCCTCTGTCCTCAGGAAAAACAGTGCCATCTGCCACGGGCAATGCCAGCCTGGCACTCCCCATCCAGGCTAAACCAGAGAGGGCAGGGGAGCTAGAAACAGTTTAATATAGGATGCGAGGTCTCTGTGTGAAAGTGTTTGTTTCTGTGTGGGTACACTCGGGGAAATTTGCATGGCTTTTTCTAAGCCCTTGCATTGGGACACGTGTACGGGGATTTGATGAATTGTTTAGCTGCATTTTGTGTCTTTGTGCGTGAACGACTGTGTTCATGTCCCTAACTTTGTGATACCCGCTTGTTTTGTACATCTGAAACTTAATTTAATTATAATAAAACACAAAAAGGGCTATTTGCAAAACATTGTTTTCATGAAGACCTTTACACAGTCCAAAGGGAAGCAACTAGTTCAATTAATGGCATCGAGGTTACAAGTACTGTACATCACAGCTGAAAAACCTCGATTCAAATCCCTATTCATGTTTTAGTAGTTTTAAATGAATTAATTATCAGACTGTCACATTGTTGGAATTAAGTGAAAACAGAAGTAAAAGCGCTCTGTTGTAGTGTCTTGACTATATCTGCATGATTTACTGTATTCACCTCTAGGTACTCCAACATCACCATGCAGTCCATGAGATCTCCTACATTGCCAAGGACATCACAGACCACCGAGCTTTTGGCTACGTCTGCGGGAAAGAAGGGAACCACCGCTTCGTGGCCATCAAGACGGCGCAGTCGGTTAGTGTCCGTGTGTGTGTGTGTGTGTGTGTGTGTGTGTGTGTGTGTGTGTGTGTGTGTACTTTTGAGCATTTGCACATGTGCACCACACACACCTGTTGTGCGCAGGTTAATGTATCCGTCTTTTCTCAAGAGCGAAAACGTCTTGACATTTAGATAAGGACCCTTGAACACCAGCTCAGGTGCCTTTGTGCTGTTCATCAAACAGCGCTGCTTCCCCTGTAGTGTGGTTTTTAGCTTTAGTTTCTCTTTGAGTATGAAAGGGTCCGCGTTCAGTCCTGCAGTAACCTAATCTATGTGATATTGAGTAGCGCTTTTGGACCTGTTATGTTTGCGGTTGCTATTGTTGTGTCTCTGTGCCTGGCTTGTTTATTCTGGGTCCAGCTGGCTTGCTCTGTAGCCATATTGATTTCCCATACTGAGTCGATGAGAGTTTGAGCGGGTGTCACCGGCTCTAATGGCATATCCATCCTCCTAGGGCCATGAACCGTAGCTCTTGGACTTACAGTGGACAGATACACACACACACACACACGCACTCACACACACACTAGTCTGAAGTCAACATATACACAAGCAACTCAAAACATTGTTTCTCACCAAATGCTACCCTGCCTAAAGCATAGCGCAGGGCTAAAGTCCCATCAGTCAACTGAGCTGTCATTTACATGACGTGTGCCGGAAGAAAGGTCACAATTATGTTTTACTCCCGTTTTCAGGATCTGAAAAATCCCTCACTTGCACTCAGACTATTAGCTACGGAGCAGACAATGAGAAGCGTGGAGACAGAGAGTTTATAGCAGAAGCTTTAATTGGAAAGTAACCACTTTGATGTGAATTAACAAAGCATCTGTGTCATTATGAAGACTGAGACTTAAGGTTCTTCCGAAAAGGCCAAATTAGGGCTACATTTGAAAGTAATTGGCATATCACTTATCTCCAAGTCTCAGCACAAGAACGACATGTTTTATTTAGCAAGCGTCCACTAATTGTATAGAAAGGCATTCCGCAGACAATCCTGAGGTTCATCTGTGTCTCTTACACTGTTTTAGAAGAGTTACAATTGCAGTTTTATACAAATAGGTCTATTTATTGCAAAAACAACCTTGTATCCACTTTGTGGAAAGGCTACAGAGGCAAGTTAGTGCCAGTCAGAAGTGCAGCCATTAAAGCTTTTATTTTGGTCGCTTTGAAAAATGTGGAACCGAATTACCACCATGAGCAAAACACAACAGCAACAACAAATGAAAAATAATGTTGTGGTAAAGTGGTTCAGCCATTACTGGACAGAGTGTTCACTCACTGCTGTTTAGGAAAAAAGCTTTATATTTTGCTCCGGATGGAAAAGTCCAGACTAATATATTTTACATTGGAACAAATAAATAGTGTGCAGGGTGCAAGGTGCATTATACATTTCTCTGTATGTGCAGTAGTTTGATGGCTTGTTTTTTATTTTTTCCCTGTGTTAACTGAGAAAATGTAGATAATGTGATATGAGAAATGAAGAAGGTATCCAGTTTAGTTTAATAGCAGCCGCTTTGAGTATCAAAACCATTGGTGGTATTAGTAAAACCCATTGATGTTAGAAGAGATACCACACAGTACCACCCAATCAGATTTTACAGTTTTGACTGTGTGATTATTGAGGTAATTGCATATACTATCAAGGCAGCAAGTCTCAAAAGGAGTTTTAGGAAATGTAGGAAGTCACAAATTGAATTAGATTGAGCTTGAAGGAAGTTCAATATACCAAGAAATACATTCACTTTGCTATTAACCAACACCAGAATTTAATTAGGAAAAAGAAGGGGAATCTGTTGCATTAATATTTCTCCTTTTAGCCCAGAAATCCAGATGTGCTCAGATTTCGCTGAAGCAGCGTGTCAGTACAAATCTCTTAAACTACTTTTTGTTGGAATCATTTGTCATTATTGCCGCAGGGTATGAATTAGTCATCTGACTCAAGCGTGCTCGTCTGAGGTTATCTCTTCTGTGTGGTCCTGTAAACTTGCCGCTCCTGCTAGGTCATCCTCAAAGTTTTCTGCATTTGCAGTTTTAAAATTCAGCGCTCGTCTTCGCGCGCGCTGTGTGTCCTCTCACCTAGAAGTTGTCAGAGGGAAGTAGCGAAGAGGAATGTGAGAGAAAAGAATTGTCAAATGCAAACGCATGTGAATGTGACATTATGTTTTTTACTGTTGCCTCAGCAGGGGCCACTGTTTAACCCAGTGTGTTTGCCAGTGGTAACATGCAGTAGACAAAATCTTGCAGAAAGGCAACACTAAATTACTTTATGCAAGCCAGCGTTCAGTCGGTGCACTTTGCATAGCTCCAGTCAATAATTGATCACGACTGAAACGCCATTGTACTGTATGATTCTTTGCAGTTATACTGTGACAGCTGTTGTCTGTACTTTTGCTCCCTTCACGAGAAAGGTGGCACAATGTGCTATGAGATCTATCACTGTCTGAACCAGCCCTAAAGAAAAGAGCCCTGTCGTTGTTGTGCAGATATATGTGTGTTCTGCATCTTTCTGTGCGGCTCTGTCTTAACCTGGTTACAGGTTACTGCTGAGATTAGTCAGCCTTTAACCAATCACAGAGGTCAAAACAGTCATTGAAATGTTGATTTTAGATGATGTGTTCCTGTCGTCCTAGGCTGAGCCTGTGATTCTGGACCTGCGGGACCTGTTCCAGCTCATCTATGATATAAAGCAGAGAGAGGAGATGGAGAAGAAGGCTCAGAAAGACAAACAGTGTGAGCAGGCTGTCTACCAGGTACACTTCCCGACTTTGTGTTAACAGCTTCTGATATTTTTTACTTTCTTCTTTTTATCATCTGCTGTGAGTGTGATGAACTTCATTTGACAGACGACTACAGTACAGTAAGACTTGGAAAAAAAACATCAAAGCAAATGAATGACTTACAGTTTCATCAGTAGAGCTATCTGCCCATTGTGCTTATTTCACCTTCCCCTGTCCTGCCTTCTTTACATCTCCTGTTTAATCTCTCTTCCTCTCTCTGTGCGTTTCTCTCTCTTTCTCCAATAATTGGCAAATGATTATCTGAATGCTGGGAAGCTGCTGGGCCTTGCTGTGCTTTCCGCCCACTCTTTCTATTCCACCGACTTAACTCTCCACCTCTTCCCTCTCTTCTGCCTTCTCCTCCCTCCTCCCCGTTTGATCTCGTCCTCTCTTCCCCACCGCCGCTCATCTGCAGACAATACTAGAGGAGGATCTGGAGGACCCGGTCTATCAGGTAACTTCCTGACCAATCACATTGCCGTTGTCACCTGCTGCATTTCCAGCCACTCAGCTTGCTCCTCTCTGTGTGCACTGTGGGGAGACAGCCCCTGTTTGGTTACAGTGTGGCGGTTTGGGTGGTCAGATGTCTGTGTATACCGAGTTCTGGGTTTGTACTGCAGCTGTGTGTCTTTGTGCATGTCCGCCAGTTAGGGTGCATGATTAGCTGAAAGATAGTCGTTTTCTCAGGTGCTTTGACAATCCTTGCTGCTTAGATTCTTGTCCATGTTTCACCGGGGTCTACTCCTTCAACTGCTTTTTAATGAGAACATATTGACACTGTTGACTAATCACCTCTGCAATTTCACCACTTCTCTCTCAATTTCTTTATCTTCCAATTTCTCTCCTGCTTCTTGTTTTCCTCTTTTCCCTCGGCTGCTGGCGTTGTAGTACATTGTGTTTGAGGCGGGACACGAGCCCATCCGCGACCAATCAGAAGAGAGCATTTATCAGGTATTCACAAGCTCATCCTGTCCGCTTGTGTCTCAGCTATATCCCCATCAAACAGTAGTCAGTAGTCCTTATATGTTTAGGGAATAGGTGCCAGTAAGACACTGCTCAATAGGATAAACATACTGTGGCCCCATCACAAATTTAATGGCTTCCATTTTTACTAGAAAAACATAGATACAGGAAGTTAAAGATGACAGCTGTCTTTAGGGCCCTGACAGCTACAGCTCACCTCGCTACCCCAGGGAGAACAGCCCTTCTTTGGGAGCACTCCTTGGAGGCGTGGTGAGACCTCCAAGGTACGGGGGGGGGGGGTGGTCTGTTGTGCATTTGTGTAGGTTATTCCTGGCCTTTGTGGAAGACAGACCCCTCCTCTTTTCTTCCCTCCCCTCCTTCTTTTTCCTGAGGAGATGAAAGAAAGCGGTGGAGAGAAAGATTAATCACCAGGCTCTCGTTTGATCTTTAAATAAAATGGATTGAAAATAGACGGAGTGCTGGCGCGTGCATAAACATATACACCCCGCCCCCAAAAGACACACACACTCACATACTAGGACATAAGAAACGTGAGCCCTAGCCAGCCTCCAGCCACAGAGGAACTGTGAATGAATAAAGATGGCAGCTTCTGGAAATAAACATATGAAAGAAATGAACAGGGCATAGAAAGGAGGAGACAGAACAAGACAGGCTATAATGGGTAGATTTCCACATTCTTCATCTGGGCCGTTTTCCATTTATCAAACGCTCTGATTAAGACACATCCAGCTAGGGAAGAATAAAACTTTACTTCAAACTTTGAAACTGTAGGTGAGGCACAACCATAGGAATCCCAAGATTCATGCACATCAGTATTTTCCAGTGTCAGTGCTCATTGTTCTTTCTTGTCATTGCACACTGTCCAATCTATCTGTCTGTGTGTGACATAGAGATATTACATGTCTCCATGTGTATGACAATCTGAGTTATTACATGTCTGTAGGTATGATAAGCAGCTTTATCACACCTTTATTAGGGAGAGAGCATGAAGAGAGAGGATCACCACAGGCTTAGTAGATCTCACTCCACAGATTTTAATTCAGATTATTCCTACACACACACACACACACACACACACTGCTAGTGATAGATTTGCTTCCTGAGGAGCAGATTATAGGGTTTTTTTTTTATGTTGGCACCCAGAGTGACGTGTAAAGACTGTTCCATTGTTTGACTCAACCAGAGGTAACAAGCTCTCTTGGCTGTTCTCTGACTTTATTGACCGATTGTGTAGGTTCCCACCAGTCAGCAGAAGGAAGGGGTCTATGACGTCCCAAAGCGACACCCCGTGAGTGACCGAGTGTTTGCCCGCGTGCCACCGCCCCCCTCAGCCTGCCTCCCCCCCAGACAAACCTCTCAGCTGCCCCCAACATTACTCCAGCTCTCTATAAGAGCCTAGTGAAGCTCTAATTTTGCAGCAAATTGACTTCCTCTTAACATCTCTCCAAGTGATCCACTATGTTTGTGATTTTATTTCCCCCCTGAGAGGTTTGCTGGGACCCAGTGCTCTTATGCAGTGCGCTGTGCTACTGTTCTGCTTGTGCTGTAACTGTGGTGGCTGGTGCCCTTCTCCTTGTGCTCCATGGTGCCTGCTCCTGGAATACTGTATGTGCGTGCCAATGTGTGTGTTGTGTCAAATTGCTCGATGAAGCATGCCTGGCTGTGGTGTGCCATTGGTGAGTGCAGTAAAAACCTGCATGACCTTATCCCAGATTGCACTGAACACACATTTTGTCACTGTCATATATTTTTTAATGGATATAAATGATATGTCAGACTGTGAATGTGCATGGCCTCACATGTTTGATCTGTACTGGATGCCAGAACATTGAACACTTTTTCACCATATTTGTGCATATAAGTGAGACTTGCAGGTTTGATATCTGTCACTGTGTGTGTGTGTGTGTGTGTGTGTGTGTGTGTGTGTGTAAGCTCCTGTTATTGGCTCAAATCTCCAGTGGTTATAATGAAAGATGACCTTGACCACTGTCAGGCTGCACTATAACTCAGCTGCTCTTTATCTGCCTATAAAGATGCTAGTTATATTGCTGCCGGATTTAATCTGCTAAAATCTTCACGCTCACAATAACTAGGCTGACATCCTGTGTGTCTGTGTGTGTGTTGATGTCATACTTCATACTTGAGGAATAGATCAGTATTCCCTCAGTCCATCCAGCATCCATCTATCATCTCTGTGTGTACTATGCCTTCCATTGGGTCTTTTATGATTATTTGACCAAAACTGGACTCATACACTTCACTTCTGGCAGTCAGAATACCACTTGATGCATTTTGGCGGGGTTAGGAATCAGCCTCTCAGTTTCTGGCTGCGCATTATCCCCAGCTTTGGTAAGAAGCTTAAAGGCACCACAGTATTTCCGTCGTCTCCTCACCCGGCCCACAACACATGCTTCTATTTGGATTGCTTTGTGTTGTCTGAGTGCGAACAAATCCAGTATTTCTCCCTTGTTGTGCAACCAATTGGAAAAACTGTCCGTTCTGGTTTAAATACAGTGAGTTCATGTAATTTTCTGCTTCCCAGTCAGTGGGAGTAAATATAACCTTGGATCACAGACATATGAATAGATCACAGAAATTTAAGTTTGTTTTTTCCAGCAGGCGGCTTGAGTTGAATTTAATTTGAACATAATCTAATTTAGTTTGAAGATAAATTCACAATTAGTGGGGGCAGAAAACGGCCTCTCTACTGCATGAATGAATCTTTCAGTGATGTCACAGCAGGTCATTCTTATCAAATTGTAAATTTGGGCAACCTCCCGATGTTCACATCGACATCAAGGGAAACAGGGAATTTCTGAGAGTCTTAAACTTTTTGAAATAAAAATTGGGAAGTGTGAAAAAGTAAATGCCTTATTACAATGTGCAACTGGAGTGTGAACACAGCAGCAGCACCTGTTGTTATTACTGACTGGAGGTGACCAAGGGCAGCAGCATTTATCTGACCATTGATATTTAGGCTGGATTTAGTGTTTACTTCATTGGCAGGAGAGGTTCATTGTCCTCTCAGCAAAGGGACTGACAGTGGATTGGTGTGTTAGACGAGACCATTGCTGTGTGTACACACTACACCTCAGATGAAATGATACCACGGGCAGATATGTGACCTCCTGTCTGCAGCAATCTCGTCTTGTTGTTTACTCTGTCACCTTCTTAAATGATGACAAATCAATAAAACACACACACACACACACACAGCAATTTCAATCCAGTGAACCATTGACCCTCTAAGAACTGAGAGAGTGTGTTGAATCAACAGAAGCCCTCACTACCTCAGAGTCCACATGTAGAGGTCATCATATTATCACCAACCAGCCAAACACATCAGCTCTGGAGTGATACGATATGTGGTCTGATGGGATCAGTGGGCCATGACCATAAAGTACTGTGTTATCTTTAAATAGATCCAGCGTGTCATGGGAAAGTTTACGCAAATGAGTTAAAGAGAGGTTTGGATTTTGTCCAGATATGTGCGTCTCTGTGTGTGCGTGTGTGTGTGTGTGTTTGTGTGAGTGAGTTTGTGTTTGCCTGTGACATTTATCTCCGAGTTTTTTGGCTCCTGCCAATGTGATCAGTCACACAGCGTGGGATCAGCAAGGTGGCGTTAATTAAAGGGGCTGCGTTAATTGTATGCAGAACACATGTGCACAGGTAATGACTGTTTCCCTGGAGATGGCTAATTGATAGGTGGCGGCTGTAGTGATCAAGATAAAGAGCTGGACAAAGAAATGGTGAGTGAGAATAATGGGCACAGAGGGATAATTGGCAGGGCAAGAGAGAGGGATGGACAAAGAAGGAGAAGAAAGTGAAGATGGTGGACGCTGTATGTTTCTTTCCAACTGTCAACTAGACGTAAATGTTCCACAGAGGTGTGTTTCATCGAATAGACTCAGTCCAGGTTTTCAGGGGGAAAAAATGGTATTTCCAGAACTGATTAGTATTGGGCAGGCTGTTATTGTACTTCAGCATCAGCTAATGATGGCCATACTTCATGCTTTCACCCAATGAAAAGAATACACTCAACGATATTACACTGCACCGACTACTCAGGCTTCGCCAGACCAATCTGCACATTATGTTTCAGTGCCAGTGCAGGAGAGAGGTCTGGCACGAAGCATCATCACTCTGCTGCAGCTGAAATATTACACGCTGTTTGTTTTTGTAAAATATATATATATATATATATATGGAGAGAGAGAGAGATGTATACATCTAGAGAGATGTATATATAAATACATCAGTGTGGCTATTTAATGTGTTTGTTTTAAAGGCTACACAGGCAATGCTAGTTAGCAGTATAATTTCATTTTTTTTATAGGGTTTATGTTCACGATTTGTTGCTTATAATAAAAAGGTAACACTAACCTCATCCTGTGCTTTTTAGATCGTAATTCACTTTGATGGAAATCTAGATAGTGATCACAGAGCAAGCAATGTGGAGGGAAGCTGTTTGTTCCTCTAATACAACGCACTCCCTCCCTTTGCTTTCAGTTACAGCATGTTCAGTTAATCCAGCTCGTCTTTCTGTGTCTGCCTACCTCGCTGTATGTCTTACACTGTGGTTCCTGACAGTGGGGAGGAGGCTTTACGGGAACATAGAGGGGGTTTAAACCCCAGCTCAGAGCTGTAGTTTAGACTAAAGGTGGGGATGATCTTTAAACCTCTGTAAATCTTTGCTCGGTCTCAGAGTTTGGAAAGAAGACACTTGTTCTGTGTTTGAGTGCAAGTTTGAGTGTGTGCGTGTGTGTGTGTGTGTGTGTGTGTGTGTGTGTGTGTGTGTGTGTGTGTGCGCGCGTGCACGCATGCTGGCAGAGGGTATATTTGAACGCCTGCCGACCATCACGTTCTCCTCATTTCACCTCAATCCCTTCTGTCTCAGCCTCTCTCTCTCTCTGAGTGCATGAAAAACAACTAATATGTTTGTGTGCGAGCACATTTTCATCCCACCCGCCATCTAACACTGGGGTTGTGATTGCAGAAAGGACCTCAAAACACCCCCCATCATCAACATCATCATTATCATGATCAGCCCCTACAACAAGAACAAAATGAACGGCAGCAGCAGGCAGTAGCAGATCTGATAGACTTAGACCTGGACATGGTGAGTCAGGTAAGGCTCTGTGTGAACTTGAGTACAGTCTTGTTACAGTTGTCAGTGTTTGTGAACAGGGAACATACTGTGCTAAATGTTACCTATCAGCCCCTGTAAAGTGTCTTTTTAGCCATATCTTCAGATGATGTCTCCCGTTCTTATCTATACCGCAGCCATATTGTTGTTCTTCTCCAGTCGTAAGTCACCCTGAATCCTGACAGGGGTCAAGATTCGAGGTGTTTATGAATAAAACATGCAACCTTGCTGTTGCCATAGTAACCGGGTTGAGACAAGGGAAGAGTTGAGTATTGTATAAATGGTTGCACCTATGTGTCCACACCTGCATTTGTACATGTGTGAAGAGACCACTCCTGCAGCTCAGAGCAGTGGTCCTCTAAGGGTGAAGTGGACATAAAGGTCAGCGCGCCTGTCAGAAGACCGGAGGGAGGGATGTTAATGAAGCATTCATAACACTCGGATAATCAGAGCAACCTGACCCCGTCACCTCACTACCACGCATTTGCAGTTAAGTCAAGTGGACTAAAGGTTAACAGAAAGTCTGTAATAGTCCAACTTCCTGAGCTGTTTGAACACTCGCTCCAGTGGCTTTTTTTCTGTCCCTGTGATGTCTGATCGGCAACGACTCTCCAGTATTGACTCAGACTAACAACTGTGAGAATTTGATGTATTGTAGTTGAGAAAAATCTTACCTAAACTGTGTTTTGTGGATTAAATCCCATGGATTCCATCTGTTATCAGTCCCTGTGGATGAGCCATTTTGTGTATCTTGGCTATCTGGCGTATCGTGATGTTAATCTGCAGTGCTAGACTCTGCAGCAGCAATAGTCCATATTACAGTCTTCTATCCTCTTCCTCTTAGAAAAAAACAAAAAAAAACTAACATACCCATCCATACCCCTAACTGTAAAAAAAAAAACATGCTCACAGATCCATTTTCTGATAGATGGAAAAAGAACTTTCTGGTCTATTTGTGACCTTCACGAGGGAAGGAGAGGGTTAGATATTCTAAGAACATTCATTATCTCTAAAGAAATTACCCGCGTTCATGATTTATGCAAATCTCTAAGCATGTATTCAAGGCTTAAATTCCTTTATTGACTAAAAATAGTTTCTTTCACTTGCCACCAGCCAAAAGATGTTATTAATGCGCAGAAAAGGGAAGAGATACTGAAGAGAGGGATCATGGGGAGACTGTGAAAGGAAAGAGAACAATACAGAGCAAACCTCAGATCAAATAGAAAAGCTGCTGTGTTTGATAGCTGTTCCATCTGAGGCACATCACACATTTTCTACAAGAGGGGAACATTAATGGTCCGTCCAGGAGAAAGGCGCAGGCACAGTAATGAAGTAGAGGGTGTGGTAGTCTGTTTTTAGACCAGTTGCTGCAGAGCATCTGGAGCGGATGACAAAGATTGTAAGAACTCTCGGTGGGTATGTCATCATATTCATATCTTATCATTTCATCTCATTATCCCATCTCCCCTCGCCCTTCTGTTACCTCTCCTGCGCTTGCCGCCACAGTGCTCAGGTAGGTGCCACAAACTTAGCACACTAGTGTTGTGTTGCATGCGGTGTGTGACGCATGTTGCACTGGAATGGAGACTGCTTTAGCCACTGTATATGGTACAACAACATGGCCATTGTGGCTGACTGCTGGTGTGCGCTTCCTCTTGTTCTCAGAATATCAACCAGTTAGAGATCTTTGGAGACATGTCCACACCGCCTGACATCACCTCTCCGTCGGTAAGTAGCTGTCGTACACGCACATGTTTGCGATCTACATCTTATAAAATCCTAACAGCATTTCCACTGAGGTGTCACCCTGCCTTTTGCTTTTCCTCCACCCCGACCTCCAATCAAAACCTGCACAGACCCCCGCCTCTCCTGCCAACACCCTCGACCCCTCACAGGGGCTGCAGCCTCCCACGGAGCTGTTTTCTCCGTTCAATCCCGCGTCTGTGCCATCAGGTAGGACCTTGTTCATTTTCTGCTTAAATACACCAGAGCTGCAAGCGAAGGGGAAACAAACTCAGCAGGAGTGAGAGTGAAGGAGAGAGATGAAGGGGAGCCGGAGAGCCAAAAGATTTTGAAAGGCAGAGGGGGAGAGAGGAAGAGAAGCAAAGACAACGTGGGGGGTGAGAAAAAAAAAAGGAAGGGGAAGGAATAGAATTGAAATGTAGATGAGGGGAGGGAAACGAGGTGAGAAGGTGGTGTCGGTTGTGTGTTGAATATGAAGCGTGTCGTTATCTTGCTGCATCAGATGCTGCTGATTTACCTGTGGCTGCTGTGGTGGTCAGAGGAGCAAAGTAATAAAACACACTGAGGTGATTTTAGTGAATGCACACGGCACGTATGATTTAGACACTGGTCCATACTTCACATTCCTCCTTGTAGTCGCTCTTTACTCCCCTCCTCGCCTCTCTTCATCTCCTCGCCCGCTCGCTCCCTGCACATGTCAGTGTAGCAGGGCAGCCGGGGTTAAATGTCAACTTTCTCTGCTGTAGGCAACAACCGGAGACCAGAAACGGGAAACTAGCAAGTGTGTAATAGAATAAGCTTCTACTGATGAGTTTGAGTGATTTTAATGAGTGTGTGTTAAGCTCTCGCCTTTTTATAATGACTCTGCCTCATTCTGGAGGTAATTATTATAGTTCACCATGACCATTAACAGGCACCACATTAGCTGCAGGCAGAAGTAGGGCAGCACTCCCTGGTGATGCACGGGTTATTATCTGTGTGTGTGTGTAGATTAAAAGCAGAGGTGAGTATATGTGCTGTTGGGATTTTAATCACTTTCTCTTCTGTCTTCTTACTTTGTTATATCACCAATAAAGTGGTTAATCAACATTTGCTGATTTTCTTCACCCCCAGGTTATGTGACAATGGGAGCAGTACCTCCCGGGCACTGGTCCCAGCAGGCGTTTGCTGCCCAGACACCCCTGGCCTTCGGGGTCCAGTCTCCTCTAGGTCCAGTAGCCCAGGTGCTGCCAAGCGGCCAGCCTCTCATCTGGGGCCAGGCCAACATTTTCCCTGCCACCCAGCAGCAGTGGGCAGCCATGGCGGCCGGAGCCTTCCCCCCCACAGCCTACCTCCCTGCCCAGCCTGTGGGCACCCTGCCTGCCGCAGTGTTCCAGACTCTCACCCCCGTCACAACCGTGACTCCAGCCGGTGAGAGCCATTCAGGTGCTGCGGCCGGCGCTTCAGCCCCCTCCCCTTCAGCGTCGTCAAGTCCGCAGCATGGGGAGAGGGGGAAGAAGATGGGAAAGGAAATGTTCAAGGTGGGGAGCTGAGGCCAGAATCATGATATCTACTAAGAACTCTGTTTCCCACTTTGTGTCTTTTAGGAAAAGGAAAAGTAAAGTAAACATATTATCGAACATCAACTAGAGAAATCACGTGTAGCTCAGTATAGAGTTTTATTTACTTTTTCTAGATGCAATATATGCGTATGAATTTATCAGATAACCAGCAATAGAGAGAAGGCAGGAAATGAGGAGCATTACATGGTGAGAGCCCTCACATGGCATTCTTACTGTTTCATTTACTTCCTAATCTCAAGGATCAGGGGCTCGGTACAGCTCAGATTTATAGACCACACTATATTTAGTTGAGCCTCTGCGTGGTTTGTTCCATATCACCCATTACTGGTGGGACTAAGACTGTAATACTGGGACAAATTCAAAAGTTAGAAGACTGGCACAAGTTCAAGGTGATGGAAGAAGCAACCTCAGACCAGCACTGGAAGATCCACATCCCAGATTTTAGCCACACTGATCAAATGTTGTAGCAGCTGCACCCAGTTTTGAAGTAGGTCAACCTGACTCATGTTTTCTCTTCCTTCAGGATTTTCAGCTGGCGAAGCCTCCGGCCATGCCGTCGAAGAAGGCTGATCAGCCCAGCTTAGCAGGAACCTCAGAGGCATTCAGCACTTACTTCAGCCGCGTGGGCACTGCCCAGGACACAGACGACTGTGACGACTTTGACATTTCTCAAATGAATCTGACGCCAGTCACCTCCACAACACCATCCACCAACTCACGTGAGCGCTTCAAGTCTTTGTCTGTCTGTCATATCTGTCATACATTTTGGCACTGGCGTCTCACTCAGCTTGTCCTCTCCTGTAGCACCCACCCCAGCTCCCAGGCAGAGCTCTCCCTCCAAGTCCTCAGCCTCCCATGTCAGTGACCCTCCCACCGACGCCACAGATCCCCCGACAGACGATTCATTTGGGGAAGCAGAAGGCAGCCCTAGTCGCAGTGGAGAGGAAGATGCTGTAAGTGTGTGTGTCGTTTTGTGCTAGAAGAGGTTTGTGGATTAAGTCAAGTGTGTGTGTGCCTTTAATAACTCACTCCTTATGCTACTATAACCTGCACAGCATGTTGAGATGTGCTGATAAATAGCCTTTGTAGCGGTGTTGGCGGGCCAGGTAATCACACCGGCTGATTAGGGGGCTGACGCTGTTGTGTCCCTTTTTAGCGTGCGAGTGTGTGTTCCCCTTTGTGTCGCCGCCTGTGTGAGTGTGCGCCTTGAGCGTGTGTTTGTGTGTGAACACGAGCAGTGGCGCGGCTGCATTAGTATGTGGTGGAGCGTGCGCGCGCGCGCGGTCAGCACAGCGTTAAATTAGCCGGTGGAACTGTCAGAGACATCATTAGGCTGTTATTAATATCAGCCAGGTAGCATCCATACATCACTGCTTCTGTATGGACAAAATCATCTCTGGTGACATAGGAGGACTAATGCCCCGGTGCTTCTTCCTGGGGCAATTAATATTTATATTAGCAGCAGTAACACAACCTGAGAGAGAGAAGTGAGAAACATTACAATAAGGTGATAAAACAGAGGGAGATGACGGAGGAGAAACTCCCTTTGCCTTTGAACAAAGTCCTTTTAAAAAGGGTGACCTTCCACAAAAGCAACACTTCTTTTCTCCCACTGCCACTTTTCTCTCTCTCTTTCTTTGTTTTTCTCATTCTTGCTTCTTCCTTCTTTCCTTTTACTCTCCACTCTCCAGGCGTGAAACATTAGTTTTATGCCTCCCATCCAGCTATTATTGAAGAAAAAAATAAAGAAAAAATAGCGAATTTTCACACTGCTGAAAATGTCACCAGGCCTGAAAAACACACAGTGAGACTCCACACAACCCAGAGAAATGTGGTACCGGTGGCAGCACTGAGTGAGTGAGGCGAAAAAGGTTACGAAGACAGAAGGAACGAAAGAAGAAGAAGAAGAAGAAGAAAAAAACAGCGTCCCACTCTCTAAGGGGCGAGGTGTGAAAAGCGGAAGTGATTTAGGGGAAAAAGCCGTGGATCAATAGAACCAACTCCACAGAGGCATTCATAATAGAGCCCTGAAAATGAGTGCTCACACGTGTGTGTGCGAGCGTGTGCGCGCGATTAAGTATGTTTGTGTGTATTTGCAAATGTGTTTGTAAGAAGAAACAGGCTGTGTGGGCTGTGGCTTCACACTCCAAGTGTGTCCTTAATTCTCCTTCAGAGTATTGACGTGTCTTCTCTTTGCTGCCTGTTTATGTCTTCTCTTGTAGTCTTCACTGATCCTGCAGTCCTCCTTTCACATTTATTCTTCTCTGTCTACTTTCCACTCCCCTTTATTTCCTTCTCTAATACTCCTCCATCAACCTTTCCTCTCCGCGCTCTTCTCTTTCTTCCTCCCCTTCATCCCCTCTTTAGGCGTGTGGTTCTGGGTCGCCCTGCCCCAGTGAGTCGGCAGAGCCCAGCCCGGGCGAGGCCAGTCCAGAGGCTGGGAGCTAGATAGCAGCAGGGCAGGGTAGGTATGAAAACCTCTCCACCAGCTCCTCCTCCTTCACCTCCCTGCCTTTATCTGTTCTTCAGGGTTGACTGTCACACTGGCCACTTACATCCATCTGCCTGAACTGTGTGTTGCATGTTTTTTACATCATTTCCTTGATCTGCTGCTTTATTTTTTCCTGTTTCACCTGTTGTCATACACGTGCAACAGGAAGCACGCATTCGAGTGTGAGTGGTGTCGTGTGTGCGATTTGTGCATGTATGAGGATTTACCTGTGTTGTGGCATCGCCTGCGGTGTGAACTGACATTCTGCATTCAAAATGTGCAACGACTTCATCCCATATAATCACTTTGGCCATGGTGCTCCGTGCCCACATTGTGTCCTGTCTGTGTGACGTGTGCCTAAATCACAACCAGTTCCTTAAATAGCACATTTCTCACTGGAAAAGCAAATAGTGTGTGACAGCCAATCAGAAACTGTGCACTTCAGTGAACAGGACGTCTTCTGGGATTTGCCAGTGTTGTTGGATGTTACTATAAACATGGCTTTATATAGACGTGGTGTGTGCTATCATTTTATGCATTATGTATGTTTTGGTGATGTTATGTGACACCTCATATTGCAGAAGGATCAAACTGATAAAAAAACAAGCGGTTACTATCAAAACTAAGAGCAGTATACTGATGTACTGTATGTGCTTGCATACTTTCCACACATAATCCTGCAGGAAAACTTTCACACAAATTGCATGCTGGAAATTTCCTGCAAGAGACATGTTGACATTCAATTTGCCTAGTCAAGGAGACATGGATAGACACACACACACACACAGCCATTTTGATCCCTGCCTCCCTACGCGGTGTCCTCACCCACACAATTCCCGACTGTGGCTCTTTAATGATAGCTGCTGGCACTCACACAGGGAAAAATGTAATGGTTTTGTTTTCATCGGCTAATACTGGGGTGCCAAGATTAATGACTGCCCCACCATAATTGGCATTAATTAAAACCCAAGAAGCCTTCTAGTGCTTCCCCACTCCAGGAGGGGAGGAGGGGTTACTGAGCTGCCTTTCTCCCCTGTTGGCCGGCGTCCTCATATTCAGACTGTTTGAAAGCTGCAGGGCAGCAGGTGGATGCGGGCCTTAAGTGGGAGGACGGATTGTAGAGTACTGAGTGGCGAATCTGGCTTGAGACTCACTGTGTTACGGCCAGAAGCGCCAAATTTTGCCTTTGTACTAGGTGGACTGCTTTGGTCCTGGTCCAATGACGCTGCTCCCATATGGTGTTTACTTGCTCAATCACATCGACTTCAGACATCTTCCCAAACACACACACACACACACACGTGTGCAATAGGTCCAGTTATTCCCTAGACAAGCACACCTGTGATCGATACTGTCACCACCTGTGCTCATATTGGAGCCAAAAATGTGTGCGTGTGTGTGTATGTGAGTGATTACTACTGGCCAGGACTGCCTGTCCTGTCCTCCCCCTCCCACTGTGTGGCTCTGACAGACATGTGTTCGGGCTAGTGGGAGTGTAAGTGTTTTTTCTGGGGTGATCTCATCATGTCCAGCAAACGCTCCCGACTCTCAGCCATGAAATGGCCTGCTTCCACGGTTCACTGAGCAATCTCACATTGCTCCCAATGCCCTGGGCCTACCACTCACACGCATCCACGCACATCAGTGTCCACACACGTACAAGCCAGGCCACATATTTGGGCCTTCGAGGCTGATGCTGCACCAGCACATCACTCATACCTCCACCCAGTTCTTTCCTGTCCCGTCGGATTCGGCGGAGCTGAGGCCGTCCTGCCTGGCAGTGCTGGTTAGATGATGCAGGGTGACACTGCCGGGCTGTGGCTCTGATGCAGGGGCTGAGCAGTGTGCGCTTGCTGTCACTACTTGTCTCAGCCTTTTTGTCACCTCTTTCAGGGCTGCTGGCAGGTACTTTCTGCTGACTGTCTGGCATCAACCGGCCTTACTGGTTACAGCTCTGTGTCGCAAAGCAGCCTCAACTCCGTTTCTGTGCGCAGATGAGAGATGAACAGGTCAGGTTTTAGCATCATTTTCAGTGTGAAGCTGATGTTTGTGCAAGATACCACTCTGTACCATGAGAAAGCTGCACGCAGGATGATACAGCGTTTATCTACTCTCTTCTTATTGTTCAAATATGAGCACAGAATTATTTCCCAAATGAAATTTACAACGATCAGATCAACAAAATGATCAGATCCTCAGGTTTTCTCCCGTCCTCTGGTCTGGTTTCAGCTGATGGTGAAATAATAGGTAGTGTATTCTCATGTGGGAACTACAGGTAGACCCCCGTACTATAAACATACTTCTCTGCACCAAGTGAGAGAAGTCTTCCAGAACATAAAAGCCCAGTCAGTAACCTCCAATCAAGTGTTGTCTGTGTGGCAGACTGAGTGGCTGGCTGTAATTATGTGTACAATAATAACGGGCCAATTGTGAGTGAGTGCAGCAGTCTTGATGCTCTGACTGCAGGGTGTTCCATCATCCGCTGTTGTCTTCCAGCTCAGTTGGAGAGGAATACAGACATGATGACTCATAACTGGTCTTTCAAGGCGC
Source organism: Anabas testudineus (assembly GCF_900324465.2). Taxonomy (NCBI): domain Eukaryota; kingdom Metazoa; phylum Chordata; class Actinopteri; order Anabantiformes; family Anabantidae; genus Anabas; species Anabas testudineus. The sequence continues at coordinate 7,422,371 of NC_046613.1, read as the reverse complement.
TAGTTTATCCATCTGATTCATACTCTTACTGGAGGGAGCCTAGAGTGGAGGAAGACAATATGCATGTTTGTGCACAGAGACACACACACACACACACAGACATCAAGGGTTTCAAGAGTGAGGGGTGAATGTTTCAGTGAGAGGAAGTCTCTTTTCAATGGCCAGACGTCTCCTCCAGTGCAGAATGCTACTGCCACCTGGTGGTCATGTTAGGTGCTAGCTCGGAATCAACAAACCTCTGCAGATCTGGATCTTTACATGTCCGGGCTTGCAGGTCGGTGATACTCACAGTTCAGGTAGAGAATGAATTAAACACTCAGATCCTCCCTTTTAATTGTGTAACATTCATTTGTACTGCACAGCCCATAAAGTGCACATACCTCCATCCCAGTATTATGAGCAATGTTTAAAGCCTTGAAGGTGGCTGATGTTTTATTTTTTCTCTCATGCACAGAAGGGGAAGGATCCTCTCTACGCCCAGATCAACAAGGGGAAGAAATAAAGAGTCACACAGGAAGACAGATCTGACCAGCACTGAGAGAACAGGAGGAGAACCCTCGCTTATGTGTGTGTGTGTGTGTGCGTGCGTGTGTGTGTGTGTGTGTGTGCATGTGTGTGTGCCCTGCCCAGCCAAGCCCTTCTTCTCTTTCTCTGGCTAACAACCTCCCAGGAGGAGCGTCCACACTCCCTCTGTCCTCCTCCTCTTCCTCCTCACCATGTGCTCCTGCTGCTGCTCCTCCTCTCTGCAGTCTTCTCTCCTCCTGAGAGGACTGAGCCCTCTCGGTCATTCACTCCAGGCAGGAGGGACATCAATCACTGAGACGGCTCCAGCTCTCCCTCCTTCTCCTCTCCTCCTCCTCCTCTTCTTCCTGTGGCAACTCACACCCAGCCTTACAGACATAACCTGCTCCTGTCCTCTCTCCCTCCTTCCCTTAACCTTCACCGCCGCCTTCGCTCTCACACTCCCCCCTTCTTCTGCCTCCTGTGTCTGGCCAGAGACTGTGCTGCCAAGGAAGGACTGAATCATGCAGTGCCTCCCTGTCTCTGACACCCACCTACACACACGCAAGCTCATCGGGATAAGAGTGATCACCATTCATTTTAAAGAACAGAATCTGCATCTGTAGCGAGGAGATCCCGCGAGGAGCTGGACTTTGCCATGGATAGCTCACCAGTGGGATCAGTGCTTCTGATTGGTTGGTTGTTTGTTTGGTTGGTTCGGCTGTTTTCTCCCCATTCTCGTGAGTGTCTGCTGGATCACTATGCAGAAACAAGACTCTCTGGGAGCTGCTCACACACCCACTACACGCATACTGTGCACACAGCAATCAGCCTACATGCACGCACTCAAACACACACACACACAGACAGTTATCTCACTCTCTCTAACATACACACACACACGCACACACACAGTAATTTGCCAAACGTCTCTCCTCGCAGACAGACTCGTACAGAGGCCAGAGGACCAGACATACTGAGGAATGGACCCAGAGAGGGAAGTGTTGCAAAGTCAAACAGATTCTGTGATCGAACTGTTCATTCTCTATAGCTTTTGTACAATACTGATTGAAAAAAAAAAAGAACAAATTGAAAAATTGAATTTTTATTTTATAAGTCAATCAAGCCGCTGGGGTCAGCTCTATAGGAGTTATAGAGTCTACATGGCTTTAAGGCATCTGATGGTTGGTTTGCCAAACTCATTTTGTAAATAACGATAACAACAACGAGCATTTTGTCCCCTGGACGTCTGTGCCATAAAATAGGAAGGCTTCAGTTATGCAAACTCTGAACTTTAACCCAAGCAATACCAACATATGTTTTCTTTTTCCTGTTTTCTGTGTTTTGTTTGCATCTTTCTCCCGCTTACATTTGGTTCTTGTGCATGGGTGTTGCAGGTCTTTACATTAGCTTCACTTTCTAATCAAGGCTTCAGCACTTAACGTTGCGCCACGCCCCTGTCTGTCTTCTCCAGTCCTGCCAAATCAGCTCACACATTGTATGTCCCACAAAATTCCTGTAAAACAAACCTGTATGTTTAAGTTGCAGGCGTCAGGCTCACGGTAGTGAGAGATGTCATTCCCCCCCCCCCCCCCCCCCCCCCCCCCTCTCAAACAGTCTTCAAGATACAGTGACACCTATCTGTCTGTCTGTTGGTCAGGTGCCAAAACTGCTGCTGTCTGTGCCTCTGTGCGTGGACTGCAGCATCCTCTGCTACAACTACATCAACTGTGATGCCAATGACTCCCTATTTTATGGCCAGAGTCCCCATGTCACTTGAGAACTCTTTTGGACTGTGATGTTGATTAACTTAAAAGTTTGACAAATAGTCGATGAGCAAAGAAGTTGAGGAAAAAGGGAAACGTCGCCGTTTGAGTACATAACATTTCTAGACCTATTTTAACTTTACCTCAGCTAACAGTTTCTTAATGTAAATTGACACATTATTTTTATCTTTATGAATATGACATTCTACAGTGGGTTTTTAGATGATTTTTTCTTTCTCTCTTGATTTACGTATTCCACCATGTATTACTGTTACAAATAAACACATCCCAAATGAGTCATGTGTCTATTTATGTGTCTTGATTGTAATTTGGGGTTTTGCGTGCATGAAAGAGAATGAGCCTAATGGCGTGTGCCTGGCAGAGGTGACCCCCCCGTGTGTTTTTAGTCGGTGTAAGGCAAGTGTCACAGTATTTTGTTGTAATTGAGTGCAGCTTTAATGGCCCATCACATTCTGCTGCAGTAGAAGCCACTAATGCAAGCTGTCATAAGCTTTATTAGCAACCATGTACATGCACAGGCTTCAGCCCACATGCCCATGGCCAAAAAACAGCATTATTCATAAATTCATATACTACAGGAGAACATTTTCTCTGCTTCATTGTAGTATCTGTCCACACAGTTAGTCTCAGTGGGACGTGAGAGTTTTGAAGATACTGTACAGTTTCTGCCAACACACACAATCTGTGTTGTGGAGGTGTGTGGATTTTTCTTCATTGTCCTGAAAGCATTCAATAAAAATACATTTGACAGGAATGTGTCTTTCCAGAAACAGTGTAAAGGTAACTGGGTAATCCACAAATCTCACTGTCAGCAGTTTTCTCTAAGACTATTTCCTTTGTCGGAGCTGTCAGCTCTGAATTATGTGGCTTGTCCAGGATACCCTATACATCATTTTTTGGGAAGGCGAGTTTTGTAAATGTGGAGATGAAATTCAGTTCATGTTCAATTGCACTTTAGAAAGTCCAGACTAATGGTGCAAAAACCCTTTGTAGGGCAGGTGTTTATTTAAAGCTGCACGTACTGCTTTGTTCACCTCACATCCAGTGTAAAACTTTTTTTTTCTCTGCTGTGCTGTATGTTTAATAATCAACCAGGTGTACAATGCTGCAATCCTTTGATAGCTACAGTGCAGCATTTCAGCCAAAGCTGACCATGTAACTAGGAAACAGAGTCTGTAAGTAAGCAGCAACTCTTTCTAAACCTGCGGTCTACCCTGGGCTGCTCTGTTAACTCCACACACACCTGACGTGCTGCAGTCATGTTGACACATGACAGAATATAACAGATGTTTCTTATAAAGGCCTGACCCGCACCGGTGTATTTCTGTCATATTAGAAATGCCTTTTTGAATACTTTTGCATTTTGTGTTGCAAACCTGGAATGTTGACCGACTTCTTTTGCGTCCTTTTCCTCTGTTTACCTGGAACATTAACTTTAACCTGGGGATGAGAGGGGGCACATCTAATGACACATGATCTATGTACAACTTCTCCTCATAGCGTGGGGGGGGGAGGGGGTGTAAAAAAAAGTGGAAATGGTAAAGTTTTTAAGAAAACCAGACTGGGCACCCGCAAGGTTTCATGTCAGTGACTCACTTTTGCGCGTACACGCAGCGCCAGCCGGGTGACATTCCTAGAGGAGGAAAAAAAAAAAAACAGTCCAAGAGCTGTCGAGAGTCGCTGCGGTGCGTTAAATGCTCCGGAGCAAGACCCGTTTGACGAGACCGACTGTTTTGTAAAGATGTGTGAGTACTCCTACTTAACCTCATTCCTCCACTGAAACCATCCTTTGTGCGCATGGGACACAGCCTACTCTCTGCTCGGTCGGGATTACGCACAGAACTGGGACAGATCGACAGAAGTGTTCAGATTATTTTTCCTCTTCATAGACAGAATGAGCAGCTGAAGAGGTAACTCACTGGAATCCACTCTCTAGACCAAGTTTCCACAGTTTTCAGTGGATATTTCCCAACACTATGGATCAGGTAAGTTGCCCTTTAACACTTTTAAAGTGTGTTTTGCTTCTTGGCTTATTTATTTTCCAGTTATGATATAGTTATATTATGTTGACAATGACAGTGTAAGTATGTTTTCAGTCACTCCGTATGAGATCTTACAAAGGTGAAATGTCAGGTTCATGTCTGTACAGTGAGGAGACTCAGTTGATCAGTGACGAATTGTAGGCTTTAGTAATATAGTATAGTAGTATTAGAGCCTAGACTGACATATATCATAAGGGCCATGTGTGTGTGTGTGTGTGTGTGTGTGTGTGTGTAGACATACAAACTAAACATAACCTAATGATCAGATTATTAAAGATAAGACGCATTCTTGAGACATCAGTGACACAGTCTTTGTGATCCCAAACGTATCAGGGGAACGTGTACATCATGTGTTTGTCTAATATAAGTTGTATTGCGTTGTGCGATCATTTCACCAGGAGCAGACAATGGATTTCAAGGCCCTGATGGCCAAGTTTCAGGATGAAGAACTGCTCCAGAAGCAACCAAAGTTCAAACCTGTTCTCCCAGAGAAACCAAAACCTGTCCCTACCCCCCAGAGCCCCACTTACTTACCTGCAGGAGCACGGCCCTCTCTGATCAGCTCTATCAACCAGAGCTTGGAAGGAAAGTCGCTGACTATGCCAAGAGTGGTCTTCAAGGATGAGAAGAAGGACAGCAAAATGCCTCTGATTCAGACCAACTCGAAGGGAAAAGACAAGAGCGCAGAGAAGACGAAATGGGGCAAAGACAAATCATCTAAAACAAGCAAAGGGAAGCTCAATGATAATTCCTCGGATCAAAAGCAGAAGAAGGACAATGGCAAAGACAAGAGGTTCTCATTGGTGCTCCCTGTAGCACAGAAGGAGAGCACAGCAGAGCTGGTGCCAGCCACACCTCCACCTAAAGCCACAACAGCAAAGAAAGGCTTCCTGGGTTTCAAGAAGACATCAAAAAGAGATTCAGTGGAGGTCCCAGCTGATCCTATCCTAGACATCCCAAGCTCAGACATTCCCGGACCAGTTCCACTCATCCCTGTACCTTCTCACTTTGATGATGCTCCACAGCCTGAAATCTCTGCACCAAAGGCCCTTTTGCCAAACACCCGAGGCTTACCTGACTCCAGTGCTACCATGGAAATTTCCCCACCCTCCATTATCCCTGCCATTCCTCACTTCTGCCCACCTCCTGCATTTATTCCCAATGTTCCAAATCCTAAAGTAACCCTAGAGAGTGAAACTCCACTAGAGATAGAAACTCCTGCACGCCCCATTTCTAGACCAGCCAGCCAAAACGAAATAATTCCCAATCTAGTCAGCGCTGTCTCAACCCCCCCACCCAGTCATACTACTGGCAGTCTTCTTCCAGAAGCCTCGACTCCAACTCAACCTCCTCCTGAGCCTAAGATTGCAGCTGAGGCTGTTGTAGGCGCTGTACATACGGCTGCAGTGGCAACACCTACATCTCCATTAAAAACGTCCTCACCCATCCCTCCATCTCCAAAACCTGAACGTCCCATCTCAGCACTCTCTGCCCTGGAGAGGGCCGAGGACATGAGCCCAGGGAAACGGACTCCTCCGGGTGACCAAAGGGTTTTCAATGCTCTGGAGAAGGCTCGCAGGAAGACCACCAGGTATACAACGCAAACATCAGGAATATGTTTAGTGCTCTTACAGTGTATGAGTGGTGAAGCGCTGATTATAGCACGCTTTTAAACACTAATATCTTACACTGTCTCATCTGTTCGTAGCCCGCTGACAAACCTCAACACCTCTTACTCAATCACCCCTCCACCTGAGGAACATCCCCGTTCTCAGAGCCCTACCTACTCTCTCCCAGATCTCCCACCTGTTGATTATGAAGATCGGGCAGCGTACGCCTCCCTACTGAAACCAGCACAAGTTAATGGCCTCGACCAGCGTAAGTCTGAACTCACCACAATGTAGTCTTCCTCTCAGTTTCTTTTTTTCTTGTCAACCGTCAGATTATTTCGATTTAATTTTCTTGTTCATCAAAATGTGAAGTACACAAGAACATATCCAGGACACCTGGTACTCACTGTACAGCTGCAGAACATCATGTGGTACTGTAAAGTTTCTGCAGTACAAAGAATCTGGCATGTGTAGTGTGTTTTATGCCACAGGTGTTTTCTTTGTGTCAGGTGTTAGTTAGGAAAAGCAGCTTAAATACACGCACACACACACACACACACATACACACTTATATATATAACAAGAACAGTCCTGACAATCCGCTTTTGTGCCAGAAACAGCTGAGCAGCAGGCAGAGCAGAGGTATGTCAGCAATGACGGAAAGGAGGAGCAATGACAGTAACGTGTCCATCATTATGACAGAAAGCTGCAGTGACAAACACTGCTATGCATGAGATAAGCAGCGAGTCTGCTGTTAGTTCACACTGACATATTTACAATTTATTAATTGTGCTCGCAGGTGTTTATGCATGTGTCAGTTCCAAACAACTCCATTTCATTTGCCGTTTCATTATGTCTGTTGACGTGTGGATCTATACTTACTTACTCTAGTGAATGAGCATTTTGTGATACCGCAGCACAGATCATTTAAAAACATTAGTTAATGTCATCTGGCTTCAACACTTTATGTGCAGTCCATCTACAATAGAAGTTTCAAAAGCTATATTTTGCACCGTAATTAGGAAATGTGTCGATTAGTTCAGTGTAAAAAGTGACATAAAAACTAAATGTACATACAGAATCAGTGTAATGAAACTGTTTCTATAAGCTAGACTAGAGTGTCTGTTTTTTTATCTTTACATAGCGCTGTTATTATCTACTCTAATTTGTCTATTAACTCCAGTGTGGTAATAATGATGAATAATGTGCAGTACAAGCCGCTCCACTGTTGGAAGGCAACACTGAGGATGGGTCTGACACCGTCTCAGAGCTGTTGGTGGTTCCTCCTCCTCCACCCAAGAAAGCCCTCCCAGACCGCAGTACTCTGGGTCCTCCACCAGCGAAGCCTGCCAGACCTTCCTCTGTCAACCTGAGTGAGTTTACCCCTCCTCCTCCTGTGGAAGGTAAAGATGTGACCATCACACTGTTACACTTGCAGGTTGATGAATCCAAGTTCACCCACTTGACTGACAGCCCTGCTAATATTGGTTCCATACAGAGTACACCTCTTCTGCACAGCTCCCTGTCTCTGCTGAGGTCCAGGAGACTGATGCCACAGACGTCCAAGAGTCTAATGATGCAGCTTCAGATGCTAATTCTCCAGAGTTCCCAGTGTTAGAATGGGGGAATGACACTGGTGCAGATACTCGAAATGGACAAAATTTTCCAGAGTATTACAGTAATGAGATAACAGCTCCAGAACCTGAAGTCCAGGCAGAATCAAGTCTTGGAGATGAATATCAAGTTAATCCACTGGTGGCAGGGTACGACACATACATTTAATCCAACTCTCTTCATTCGGAAATGCTTGCTTTCATTTCTAAGAACTTAATTATAATTCCCGAGCAGGTCCGACGCTGAAGTTGGCAACAATGTCTATGAGAGCACAGAAAACGTCTACGAGGACATCAACACATCTGCCAACAAGAAGAAAGGAAAGACAGAGGGTGGCAAGAAACGCAAAGGACCACCGAAGAGTAAGGACTCTTACTGAGTCACACAATTGTGATGACACGTTAAGACATTAGACCCACTGGATATCAGATATGTGAACACTTATATTGATAAGATATCTTACAAGGTATCTAACCATGACTTAAGCAGATAAACACATGTTGTATTTCACTGCATGAAGTGTGATAATGTCCCACATTGAAAAAGTCTTTACTACCATGAAGCATCCAACCCTGAATAACATGACAGAAGTGATTATTGATTTTGAGCATGTTAGGCAGATGTACAGTATATAGAAATGATATATGCAGTATTCTGATCTCACCAGATATATTTTCTATGTCGTGTAACTGTATCATAATGAAGGACTAGTATTTTTCAAGTTCATTCCTTGTATTCTGAGTTGAGTTGAGCAGTTTTTCACCACTTTATATACTTGTCTGTTTACCACAGATCCATATGCTGAGGCAGCACAGGAAACCGTAAGTAGCTTTGTTCTGAGTTAATAAATGTTCAGAAATAAAACCATTTTAGTTCATTACAGACTTTGCCAAAGTGAATTAAGCCTTATGTCTTTGTTGGTATTTACAGAAAGAAGAGAAGACCAAGACGGGCAGGTTCGGCAAGTAAGGCCTTATTTTTTATTCGTCCCATCTCTCTTTTCATCTCAGTTTTCCCCTGCGACACTGATAGTGATGAGAGAGTCTAGCCTGCCTTTGTTTCCTGTGTTATCTCCTCTGCCATTTAAACATGCTGCGAGGAGTCCCTTTCAAACAAGACAATATCCCTCATCCTCCCTCTCGCAGGAGCGACAAGAAAGTCAGCGCGGAGGGGCCTGAAGAGAAAGAGTTGAAAAAGAAAGAGAGGCAGCGCCTGGAGAAGGAGAAGAAGGAGCTGAAGGAGAAACAGGAACGGGAAAAGAAGGAGCAGAAGGAGAGGGAAAAGAAGGAGAACGAGATAAAGAAGAAATTCAAAGTGAGTAATGTTATTGTGACGGAGGAGGGAGGTATGAAAGGTGAATGTGCAGTGGGGGAGGGTGGGGTGTAAGTCTTGGCATACAAACCTGTCTGGATTCATTCCTCCTAGTGGAAAGCTCAACTGGAATCTAGTTCAACATTTGTTTGTATTGATCACAGAGGATCTGTGGATTAAATTAGTTATTTCTGCAATATACTGTTATCACAATGATGTTATTCTCATTACTGTCTGAGCTAAACTTTAACCCTGATGCTTCAGATTCAGCTTTTCTCCCACTGGCCTCAGCCTGCTTTAGAGATAAGAGCTAGGGGCTACAATTTCAACACCCCTTAGGAGTCACTATTTAATCAAGTTCCAGAAACCTGCAGAGAGAGAGGGTGGGTACCTGTGGGAGAGTCATTGAGCATTGAGTAGCACATTGTACCTGTTACATGCACATGTTAGTTTCTTGCTGTTGAAAAACCTAAAGGTGGGGGCTGTTAGTGAGGATTAGAATCTAACCTGTAGCCTCCCTCAGACATGCAGTGTTTTAATCTGTTTTGATTTCTTTTTTAGTGCTGTCGAAATGTCTGCTATGAAATGTGCTGACTCTGTTAAGAAGTATGCTGGATGTCATAATGCCAAATTCCTGTATTTGTGAATCTGTGGCGTTAACGTCTTATTGTGCTGTGTTGTTTGTTAGATCACAGGAGAGGAGGATGCACTGTACCAGGCAAAAGTAACTGTAACGACAAAGGGACGTAAGAACGATCTTCCAGTCAAGGACGGAGATATCGTCAGCATCATTCGAACGACCAGCTGTCCCAAAGGGAAATGGCTGGCCAGGGACAGCAGCAATAACTGTGAGTCTGTGAAACCACTTCTCTAATCTGTAGAAAAAAAACCTTTGAACACACTGCATTGCAGCAGGGCTGTGACGTTGACAACAGAAATCACACAAGGAAGCTGCCTCTCTTATACACACCCAACTGAATCAAGTCTGAGTCACTAGAGAGAAATTAATGCCTCAACAGTAAACTAGTTGGGAACGGTAACCTGAGTGCTGTAATCCTCGCTTGTGGGCCCTGTTGGTTATTGTGAGGGTGTGTTTTCCAGACGGGTACGTTGCAGTGGATCATGTGGAGCTGGACATCCAGGAGATGGTGGAGCTGGGGAAGAAGACTGCAATCAACCGCAAGAGCGTCAGCAGTGTTGTTGACGGAGAGGCTACCAGCACCGGGAGCAGGTACGTGTGCACAGCTGGAAGCGTATGACCGATCAATACAAAAACCCAACATACGCATCTATCTACAGATGATTCACTACAGCGTTGCGTTAGAATGATGATTGATGGCTGTTTCTTGTCTTTTTATCAGGGCCTCAAACCACTATCCAGCAGAAAGTTGTAAGTATTTTCTGTTCTCACTCATCTTTACAGAATAAACTCAATGTATTTCACAGCAGTTGAATATTGATGTTGACGTTTTCAGTCTCAGAAGACAGTGAAGAGTGGACTGTTGATGAAGATGATGAAGCTCTCACACCTGCCCATGACACTGTAGATTTCCCGGCTCTGATGTAAGTCAGCCCAAGCATAACTAAGTGAACGGTTTGCTTTTGGTTGCTGCTGGTTTTTCTGCAGCTTCTGTGATTGAAAACTAAATTAGGGCAAAGCTGTGTATTTTTTGGAGACCGGTGCCTTGTGCTAATAATGTGTTTTGTTCTGCAGGGGTCACAGCAGGACATTCTCCATGCCAGACATGGGTAAGAGATGAGTGTGTTGAATCTTATGGCACTGTCAGCATAAGTTGCATATTGTAGCTTTCAGTATGTTTGTGCACCCATGGATACATTGCAAATCTACAGATCTGCTTGTATCATGGTCGGAAGTTGTGGCCTCATGGAGGAGGATGAAAACTGTTAAAAGCCTTTGGACTCAATTATCAGGAGAATTACCTGGTTTCTTCTAGTGACACATCCTGATACTTTCCATTTCTTAAATTCATTCAAAGACTACACGATAAGTTAAGTCTTAAACAGTAAACAGACGGCAAGCTGTGGCTGGGTGACTCCCACTACTAGTTATAGTGTAGTATAATTACAACTCTAGGTGCGTCTTGTGAAAGTGTAGATAAATATTTATATGTCTTGTTCATTCACTTCCTTAGGAAACAACGACCTCACCGTAAACCACCAGCATAGTCACAGTGACATCAGCGCAGGCGGACCCCATGTCCAGTGAGTTCCCCCTTTTCTTTATGACACTTTCAGGTGCACACACACACACACACACACACACACACACACACACGAGCAGAGTGTAAATATATATACATTATACAGTACAGTGTGTATTTGTCTATTTATCAGTGCAAAACATGACGCACTTCAGAAGTTGGCAACATTTTTCCATTCGCCCAAACCTGTGGATCCAGCTGTCAGGTACGCATTATACATATCAATACACACACATAAACATGTACAAACACACAAATGGGCTTTTAAATTTTGCTTTACCCTTTTTTTTACAGTAGCTCTGCAGAGGAGACAGGTGAGTAATACCTGAATTCAGTTTCTTGTACAGAAATGAAATGGTCATCATTCCATTTATACAGCAGCAAACGCTTACATAACCTCAAAAACGACTTCACTACATTTCAGGTCGGGTGCTCGAAGAAGCAGTGCACATGTAAGTGGAGTTATAAGACACGCACATACACACACACACACACACATACAGGCAGCATTTATTTATTTCCAAATCTGTATTCCCACAGACCTGAAGATAACTCGACAAAGGACCTGGATTTTGAACATCCTGAAATGCTCATTTTACCTCCTCCTGACCTGTATGCTTGACTGTGGAGTAGTCCATAGAAGAAGAAAAAAAGGTTAAAGATAAATTACACATGCTCGGTACTAACTGCTTATCACTTTACACTTCACAGTTTGACATGATGTTGGTGTTTGTGTTTGTAACAGCCCTACGAAACACAGCCAGAAAGAAGAAACAGCGTTTGTCTCTGGCGTTATTCTTCACACTGTGATCAATCACCTAGTACTGTGACTTAACTACTACTCTCTACTATTTACCTGATGGCTGTGTTCATGGATCTGTGTGATGAGGAGCAGGAAATGGGGATTTCTCAACAAGCCATATCTTAGAAAGTGGAAATCTTTCTTTGCTGTTTCTGTACTTTGAGGCACTCAGCGTGTGAAATCCAGTGCAGGACAATTTGGCTGGTGGCTCGGAGTAACTTTGAAGTAATGCGACCCAGGTGAACTGCTGACCCAAGCAAAGGACCTACAGACTGACATACTGGGTACTGTGACCCTGCACTGCACACCTTGTGTAATACCGGAAAGCCTCATCTGATTATTGTGCTGCATATAAGGGGACGTTAATGGCAAATGTAGATTACTCTCAGACCAGGTTTTTTTGATGTGGAGACACCACACTTTCTTACAGTAATTTCCAGTAATCAATAAGTTTTCTTCATCAGGATGAAATAGTAATCCACCGTTTAGGGCTGGGGCACAACAAACAGTATATATCAGAATATATGAGTATATAATTATTTATCTTAATTTGTTTACGTAAATAAGTTCATGAGTTGGATGAAATGAGTGCCCAAATGACCACTTTACAGTGTTGGCATCGAATGACTAAATAGAAGTATAGGACACAAACAATCATTAGAAAACCTCACAAGTGATCGATCTGTTCTTTACATGTGCACCTATAGGCATTTTTTTATGGACCATCTTCAACATTAACTTTGTCCAAGACGTTCTTGACTTCCAAGTATTTGTGTTATTGTGCTTTTTTTTTTTTGTACATCTTTTTCTACTTTGTAATTTTATTGAAAAATGTTATCTTATGAAAAGCTATAATTGATTCTGTAAGTGCTAATGTAATTGCTAATGCCATAGTATTTAAATGCTTAATTCTAACAAATTAGGCTAATATAATGATCCATCCCACCAACCAATAAACAACATGAATCAAAATGTGAAAATATACTATTTAAGAATGCTGTTATTATGTATCGGTCGAAGTTTCACCTGCTGTCTGGCAGGTGTCACTTTTATGTGACTCTAATTTATAATCAGGCTGATAAATTATTAGTATTATTACTCTTAGTGTATTAAGGGAGACACTAAGTATTGTATGTCGATATCCGAGGGTGGACAAAAAAAACCAAAAGTAATCCTCTGTGGTATGTGAGTGTATAAAATCTCTCAAGAAAAAAACATTTTGTTTTTATATCACGGTTTATTGTTGTTCAATAAATACTTAAAGTGCAAATCATAACAGCAATTTCATGCAGTGCAAAACAAGAAAACTCCAAACCCCAATCAGACAGAGACAGGGAGACAGTTAACACGCACACACAGGAACACACCCCTGTTCACCCACATACACACAGATTTAAAGTTACACTTGTAAGAACCCTCTAAATAAACAGAGAGCACAACTCTGCTGTTGAAAATACTCACTTTGGTACAACACAGAAAGTCTGTATTTGATTCGGCTCTCTGGCAGGTGTTTCTAGCTCTGAGCACAGATTAGAGTTTACATGACTAACATGCCACTGGTAGTTGTAGTTGCATACAATTGTGATAGTACAGTACTGCATTTGACAGTAAATACTGGTTATGTCAGAGGAGTTTGAAGTCCGACCTATGACGTCTCCTAGTTAGTGCATTTCATTCATAAATACTTTGTAGTGTTGTCACGAGCAGCAGTGCCAGGAATGAACGCATAATGGCCAGATATGATCCTGATGTGGCCAAAGCTGCTAACTATACAAAGGACAAGTCATTTAAGACAGCAGTAGAGTGCATTATGGAAGGATGTGGAATGGCGGTTAACTAGGTGTGTGTGTGTGTGTGTGTGTGTGTGTGTGTGCAGTTGCATGTGTCTTGCAGCAGGGTGCAGAGTTTCTCCCTGACATCAAAGTTAATTCAGAAGCATATGTGACGTCACAGACAGGAAAGACAACGCCTACACAAAACATAAACACAGAATATGTAATAACATATAATGTAAATAAAGGGCTTCAGCAGAGTAACAAAGAATGTGGCCTTTATGTTTCAACCATATGTGTCCACGATGCCCTCGTAAGGCAATAACTAAAACAACTGTTGAAACAGTGCAGAGCTGCAAACTAGACCCTCTGTTCACATCTTATTGTTTAGGTCCAACAAAGTAGTCAGCATGGCAGCATGTTTTGGATGAATAGTTGTAGTCTACGTGACTAATATTCCCCATGACCAATAGGAAATAATAAATAAGACATGAGATAAATATTCATGAATGAGTACAACAAAAATATTTAAAAGAACCATGGAAAATAAGCGATTCAGCTATTTTTTCAATGTGGACTGCATCATTTATATCTAATATATTACTGTATTCATTCATATTGCAATTTATTTTCTAATGTCTTATTTACATCACTTACTACACATGGTTTCATACCAGTCTACAGTAGAGTACATACTACGCCCCATTCTCTGTTTTACTGAAACCAGTTTGAAAGGCAACAGTCCAGTGCTCTCCATTAAAACAACTGCAACCAAGAAAACAAACCCAGAGAGAAAGACGGCGAGGAGGATTCATCTGAGCAGCACCAGTGCTCACTTTACATTCAGTCAGAAAGAAACAGAGATACACAACACACCTACAGTGTGATCTGACAGGACAACCTACACTACCAAAATAAACAGCGGCACAATAGGAACAGTAGGTGAAGTAAAGTAGGTGCAGAGTGCAGACTGAATGGACAGCTAAACAGAAGATGCACAACACAGACAGCTAAAATCCACTGCATACTATTCTGACTCTCATCACTTTGCTGACTCCCTCTCAGAAGCATTTAAACCACTGCAAGGATCCTCCTGACAAACCAGTGTAGATCTTGTGACGCACTCTAGCCATCTGAGCTACATTTCGCACACAGGCTCATTCACACACTGTCCATCTACATACAATATATTCAGAACGACTGTGTCACAATCTTTAAGGCAACCGGAGAAAGGTGTCTGTGGGTTATGCTGTCCTGCGGCAGTTACATGCCATCTCACATGAATTTATTAATGCACTAGCTGGCACCAGCTTCTAATTTTAGATTGACCTTTGTCATGTCCTCACAATTTAAAGACAATAATAAATAAGGAAATGATAAATGTGTTTGTAATAGTTATGGTTAGGAACTCTTTAAAAACTGCACTCTTCATTTACAAATAGATGTGGCTTTTGGCTTTTTTACAGTTTTACTGCTCGTGTGACTGTCATGTCTGCCCGCCTGCTTTTTTAATTATATTCTGGACATGCATGGCTGAGCAGCATATTAACAGTGACTCAACTGAAGTGAAGAGTGTGTGTGTGTGTGTCTTACATATTTGGGTTATGTACTGCATAAAATGATTGGTTGTAAGGGAAGAAATGTTAGTGATATCAACCTTTGAAGTCAAGTCAGATAGTCCTTTGCTCTTCAAAAGAATCGGATAATTTGGTGGTTGTGAAAACTCATGTGAGATATTTTGTGTCTGCTGCAGCACTAAATGCAGCGCATGGTCAGTACCATAATGCAGCGCATGGTCAGTACCATGCAGAGCATTATTGTTCAACTGTTCTGTTTCTCTAGGTTCATTAATCACCTGCAATTTAATCACAGTCAGGATAAATCTATGCCTACGCAGTGCTTAAATAATATAATTATGGGGCCTAAAAAAACAACCTCTGAAAAATAAATATGGATCTGATATCTAAATAATAATAACAATAATCTCCTTTATGATGCATAAAGTCTAATATTTGGTATATGTTTGTCAACCTTTTCAGCTACGTAATGTGATTGCAATATACATATAATATACATGGATAACAAAAGTTGTATCTTTAAAAACCATAAAAAACCTGAAATAACATTTTTCATGTGGTAATGCTCCCTCAGGCACAGAACAAACGCCCCTATATATAGTCATCGTATAATCATAATATAAAACAACAATAAGAACTGACCTCCGAAAAGTGTCTGGGGCAAACTCAGCAGGATGTCCCGCCATAAAGTGTTATGGTGGGTGATGACATTTCAGCAGCTGATAATAGACTCAAGGTGGGTGGAGTGACAGTGAGCTTGATCTTTGCTGACTCTGGCATGACTGTAAACCCTGACCTCTTACTTTGCTGGCCTCCAGTGGATTCCAGTCCCAAGATCAGTTATCTCAAGCTGTTGCCTGATGTTTAAACAACAAGACTCTGACCCAAAAACTGTGTCAAAAGAAAGAAAAAACAAAAAGAATCCCAAAAGAAATAATCTGCATTTCTTTTTCTCTTTCTCTCTCCTTCATCTGAAGTAAACATGCTTTTCATGTTTCCATCCACACATCCAGTCCAATTCAACTGAAGCAGAGATTGAGAGGAGACAGAAAGAGGAAGTCATTCCAAATCATCTAGACTACTGGAGTTGTCAGGCCTCAACGTGCAAGTGTGGTGATCAGACTGGCACACATTTCAAAGAAGTCCATGGTGTGTGATCCTTGACGTGGAGTGAGTACATGAGAGCTACCAGACAGGGATCCTGGGAGAGAGGAACTGAGCTGGGGCAGATCAATCGCTGGGCTTGCTGAATCAATGCTCAGTCTGGGTCTGTGGAGACCGGCTGTGGATCCTGACCTCTGAGGAGTGGACGAACCAGATTTAAAGCCCACAGCCTCAATGATGTCATCTAGGGGTATAATGAGTAAAATTAGTATTAATTCTTCAATTTAAATCAAAACAGTGCAAATATGTTTTAATGCTGTTTTAATTTAATTAATATTTAATTAAAATATTTAGATTTTCACTGTTACAATGCTCTGTGCACACAAAATGCAAATCTCAGTGTGCTAACATGCTAATGTTCAGCACACATAATGCTTGCTATGTTTACCATCTTAGATAAATTAGCTTGGGTTGGCATGCTAACCTTTGCTAATTACCACTAATTACCAAGGACAGCTGATTGAATGTGGTTAGTTTTGCAGCTCCTGATTAGGCTAAGTTTTGGACTTCCTGATGGAGCTTAATAAAGTTATAATTTTGTCTATAACTAACCATCAATGCTCTTGAAGTCGAGGAGGTAGGATCTGTTGTCCACCTGGTAAAGCTGTAGACTCATTTTCACCAGGTTGCCTGTCACTGGATTCTTCCTTCGCACTCGCAGGTGATAAGGGTTCACCACCTACACAAAATAAAAAACAAGCTACTTCGTATGGAGACTGTATGGAAATGTCCAAGTGTGAGATGTATCCTATTACCTTCCAGTCAAAGTTGAGTTGTTTCATAGCCCTGTACACCTCAGCCATGATATCATAGGGTCTGCTCTGACTCCTGATACCCAGGTGCCACTTTGCTTTCTTCACTGCTAGAGGTTTGGGCCGGGTGGTGTTGAGAGCATCCAGTGGACAACGAGACTTGGGGCTGTCAGCCAGGAGTGGAGGCATTCTTTCAGGGTGGGGTTTGACTCCAGGGGGTAGTGGCATGCCTTCCTCTATGAAGGAGCCCTGTGGAGGACTGGAGGCCAAGTAGAACTCGCTGGCCTGGGTCATGATCCGTCGATTGTCTATAATGAGGTGATAGGCTACTGCTAGCTGATCCTGAATGGCCAGAGGGAGGATGGAAAAAAGATCAAGTAATTCACTGACGCTAAGGCCAAACTTTCACAATTTAAATTACCTCAACATCTCTAACACACTTCTGAAAAAAAAAAAAAGTTCATACCTACTTTTTTATTTATTTATTTATTTATTTTTTACAAAACTAGTTCTTCCAAACACTATCAAAGTGTCTTTGCAAGTGTACCTGTGGATCTCCACTGTAGAGGCTGGACACAACCTCGGACTCATTGCATTCAAACTTATCACACACTTCTCGGACGGCCTCCTCATCCAGGACTGTGGCATCATATGAAGGGTCTTCAGGGAACAGGTAGCCTGGCAGGTCCTGCTTAAACCACTCATGTTCCCTGATAAACGACAGGATCAATGCAACGTACAACTACTGCAAAGTTATGAAGCCTAACAATGTTACCAGAGGTAATGTTTATTTTATCCTGTCTTAAAATAAATAAATGACACACCATGATGTGACTATCAACTATCAACTACTGTCTGTTTGTTTACTGACACATCAGATGAGGGAGACTTCAAGTTACAGAGCTAGAAATTAGTTAAGAGGAGAAATACTAGTAAAGGTTCTGATTTCTTTAGATTTGTATTCACAACTTTCATTTTTAACACATGAGGTGAAAGAGGGTTCAACGGACATTTGATCCAACAGAGTGAGGCCAGTACCTGATGTCTTTGATAGTGGCTCTCTTCAGAGGGTCCACTTGCAGCATGAGCATCAGCAGCGAGGCCACCGAGCGGTTCAGATACTCTGGGATGTAGAAGACTCCCCCTCTGATCTTCTTAAACAGGGTGGGAACATGTTCATCATCAAACGGCAGAGTGCCGCACAGCAGAGCGTACAGGATGACCCCACAGCTCCAGATGTCCACCTCTGGGCCTGCATAGAGCCTGACACAGAAGACAGGTAATAAAGAAAGACATGTAACTGATAGTCATGAATGTGATATAACAAATGCAATAGGAGTCAAATTAAGTGTCACTAAATCTGATTAGTTTTATTTAATTAATTACAAATGATTACACACACACACCTTCCTGAGATGACCTCTGGAGCAGCATAGTTGGGTGAGCCACAGCTTGTCCGTAGGAACTCCCCATCTGACATCATGTTCGACAGACCTGTTGGCCAATCACAAGGCAAACACACATTAACACCTTTTTTGCCTCTACTCTGACATTAATCTAGACTAAAAAAACAATGATTTGTTATGATATTACGCGATTGTTCCTTCGATACACACTTGTTAAAGTGAACATGGGCCATTACATGAAGGGTAAGTCATACACAGAGGGTACCATTGATATCTTTATCCTCATTTAGCTGCCAAGACTCTAAGCTCTGAAGACAAAGCTCGTCTAATTGGATGAACCTCTCTTTGCCTGCAAGGGCATCAGCCAAATGCTAAACACCAGACACTCTGCGATGTGACCTTCCCTTTATCTGGTATCCCTGTTCCCTTAACACGCCCTCTCCCTGCTCACCAGTGTCTGCTGCCCTCAGCCAAAATACTTCTCCTGCTGTACACCCCTACCGCACCCCCATGATTCCTTCCCTATCAGATGACACTAGGCCTCAAGGCTTCCTGCCAGACTTGATATGAGATGTGGCCGTTGCTAAGGGACCTCTCTCCACCCTACACACCCTGCTGCGTACAAGGGCCTTCGTGTGTTTTTGAAAATATTTCTCTCTTTCATGGTCATATTGCATCAGACATTTTCTCTTAGAACAATTACACTACAAAGGGGAGAAAGACACTTGTTCCGGTTGAAATTAATTTGATAATAAGGTTAGCAGGTGTATGGTGGTGATTTCACACTTTAATATAATTACACAAGTGTATAATTAAGTGTATCATTATGGTTTATTATTACTCAGTAACAAACAGTGACGCTCTAATAAAACTGTCCAATTACTTGGTTCTTGTCAGCTCTAATTCAAGTCAGCTCTGCTACAAACTCTTTTCTTCTATTTCTTAGTCCCCCCCAGGACACAACTCTTCCTAAATTCCCTAACAATCCTCAGTTTCTGCCAAGCCAATTTTATGTCCCTCCCTCTAGCTATAACTGTGTTCAATGGGGATCCTACCAAAGTCTGCAATCTTGGCATTCTTGCTGGCATCCAGCAGGACATTTTCAGGTTTGAGGTCTCTGTGGACCACCATATGCCTGTGGCAGTAGTCTACAGCTGAGATAATTTGCTGGAAAAGACGGCGAGCCTCTGTGTCCTCCACCTGAAAGACACAATATGAACAGACATGCTTCGGGTATAGCTTTGATAGAAATAAGTGTAATAATATGTCACACAAGATGGTGTTGTATAAAACTGCAAAACCAGGCCACACGTGTGGACAATGGGTAATGAAGATATGTGCTGTCTTGTTTAGGACACATTTATCATGATCAGGGTTGTTTATGAGAGTATGAGACTCAGGGAACCGATAAAGATCCAAGTAGGATTATTCTACTACTAATAAAAAGAGGCTCCAGGAGGGGTTGTTGTGTAATGACAACCATGTTTCAACTTTAAATCTTGAAAACCTACAAGTGAACATTAAAGGTTAGAAAAGCAGGATTTTAAATAATTATTGACAAATCCACTAAGTTACAGTGATGGAATTGTGATAGTTTGTGATAACCTAAAATTGTCAGAGGTTATAGACTACAATTCATAGCACTTGGAAGTTTATAACAGTAGATGATGTACTTTCCTCTCAATCCTGGACAATCCCTCCCACCCACTGCACAGTGTGTTGGCTGGACAGAGGAGCACGTTCAGCCAAAGACTTATTAACACTTAATGCTCCACAGAGTGCCACAGGAGGTCCTTTCTACCTGTAGCCATCAATCTGTACAATTCCTCCTCTCTTTGTAAGGAGTGGGAGAAGTGATGGTTGTATCGTATACATGCTGTCAATCCACAATAGGCTATAAATATTGACCCAATTTCATTCATCTATTTTACATATTCTGTCTATATATTGAGTTTTTCTGTATTGATGTTATTGGTTATGTGTATTTATGTTGGTGTTGGATCTTTCCTGGTTGTGGTTCCCTTTCTTTCTGTCTGTGTTGAGAACAACTGTAATGAGGCAAAACAATTTCCCTCTGGGATTAATCTAGTTTTTCGAATCTTGAATCTTGAATGAATCTTGAATAAATGTTGTGATGCAAAAATTGTATGTGGTATAAGTGGTAAGGATAGATGTAGTTTAAACAATGTGCATGGAAATAGTGTTTAAATGTTTCCTGAGAGTAAGAATGAGCTCAAACAACTGTCCCCAAATAAAACTATCTGTAAAAGCACTTAACAAAGATGCCCTCATTAAAGCAATGACTACTGCAGCCAGTGCATTAATTAAACAGTTAACAAATATAAGATCTTACCCGTCCATTTTTGCAGATGTAGTCAAACAGCTCACCTCCAGACACATATTCCATAACCATGAAGAAATCTGTGGGTGTACTGATCACCTGGTACCTGAAGAAATGTAACACACAAGAATGCCAACATACATTTGTGTGACTTACTCTGCATTAGTTAACACTTAACGTATACACGTGGGCCTTTATCTCTGAATCTCTTTACACATTGTGTTTACTTTAAACCATGCACAGCACAATAATACATAGACAAACAGGAAAGGTGAGACAAAGCTGTGATATATGGCTGCTGAGTGTAAGTATTATATTTCATAAAGGTCAGATATATTAAAATCCAAGCCCAATTTAATGAACGCGCAATCCACTTCGTTTCTGTTGAGCTGGGAATAGCACAACGCGGCTGTCGCTGTGGGAGAAATAAAAACAAATCACATTTTTTTCTTTTTCATCTTATATAGAGTTCAATCTACGCAATGGGGTCACTTGAGGGGAATATTCACAACATTTGGTGCAATTCATTTCCTTCCATGCTAATTTCACAAACAGGGCCATGACTAACGATGTCTGTAGCAGCACAAGCACACTGTGTGTGTGCTTAAAATATACTGTATATGTGTGTCTGTGTCTTTACTTTATAAATGCACATGTCTGTGACACTCCTACGCACAACCGGAGAGCTCATGTATCTGCTGTAGCTTACGGTGTGTCAGTGGACTAACCCTAACCCTGACCTAAAAATAACCCAGAGATTGTCGAGAGACACACGGACTGACAAGGAGAAAGAGGCCAGGGAGACAGGGGGAAAGAGAAAGAAGGAAAACAAGGTCAAAGAAAAAACAGAACAGGAAGCAACTCACCTGAATCAATTACAGGAATTACAACTTACAACTTCCATCCTGTTAACTCGAGACTTACACAAACCAAAACAGATTTTGTTTCTCTAGTTCCAAGCCTGTGTGTGTTGGTATGTCTGTGTGTTCCTCCTGAGAGCGCTGCAGACATGCTCAGTCCAGCGCAGCTGTTGTAAACAAACAGGAACAACCAAAACATGCCACAACACAGAGGAAACCCATAACAGCCAAAGACCCACATTTAAGCAGAGCCCTGCTACCTCACAACGTGGTGTGTCACCACTGACGGCCTTAAATCTGACAGGGGGATGCGACGCCTTGCTCAACTTACAGCTTGATGATGTGTGGGTGTCTGAACAGTTTGAGATTCTGGATCTCGCGCTTGATCTTCCCCACCACGTCCAGGCTGCGGATCTTCTGTCTGTTGAGGATCTTTACCGCCACTTTATGACCCGTCAACTGATGCTCTCCAACTAAAAGGCAACAGAATTCAGACATGACAAGGACACAATAAACACATGATGCCCAGGCGGTAAAACACAAAACAGACTGATACCAAGGGCAGATGGAGAGAAACTAATGGGTTACAGTTTGACCTGAAGACCCCTGTTGTATTGTAGCTTTCAACATACGTGTTTTATTAAGATTTTGCCCATACTGTAGACTTGCCAGTCCTATAATTACAGCCTGTAGCCCTGACTCCGGTGTTATTGTAACATTAGCCCTGGCTTCAAGCACAGTTAGCAGGGCACAAAAGGTGAATAAGCAGCTTTAACTCCCACAGGAATGGCTCCAAGGCAAACACCTACTTTTGTTAGCGGCATTTTGTTCATTTCAGTGATAATTTTCCGCTGCGGTGTCGCTTAGACAGTATCTATGACTGTTTAATAACGTGGTCATGGTGTGAGGAGGGTCTCTGGTAGCTAAGCTAACCCATCCCTCCAACTGCGCACTCAAGAAACAGGCGAGGTGAGCAATGGAGTTAAAGCTCACAAGGTCACGAAGACTGCTCGAAAACTAGCTAAAAAAAAGCTCAATTCATAATCTGTGATGTGCTCCTCTAGTAAACTGAACCCATGTAAAGGGGTTTTCCGACTTAGCAGGTACTCACCAAGCTAGCCCTGTCTAGTAATGGCATAAAAACATCAGACTAGCT
This sequence comes from Anabas testudineus, assembly GCF_900324465.2. Taxonomy (NCBI): domain Eukaryota; kingdom Metazoa; phylum Chordata; class Actinopteri; order Anabantiformes; family Anabantidae; genus Anabas; species Anabas testudineus. Next base: position 7,399,454 of record NC_046613.1, on the reverse strand, counting down.
ACACCGGCTCTAAACAAATCAGTTAACAGCGCTCACTTGGTGGTTTGGGGGGAGCCAAGATGTCCTTTCTACCCTAACACTTGTAAACAAACCGAGCACAGCATGAAATAGTCACTGTATAACGTTACGTGACAATAATGTGACTGTGCATCTTCTTGTGGCTACTGTCCTCCAGGTGATGACACCTGCCACAGCTGAACCCCGTAGCTGCAGACGGAGGCTTTGCTGAAGGAGTTTGACTTTCAAGCGGCCCCATTCTGGGAACATATTTACGCATGAACTTCCGTCTGTTGCGGCCGTGAAAGCGTCGAGATGCGCAAACTGCTCACTGACCACCGGCAACTTCGACACTACGTCGACGGGGGAGCCACGACCACTACTTCACCGTGCTCCATCTGAAACGCACACACGTACACAAAATGCCAGGCGGGACACAGAAACGCGACTTAACTCTTTACTTTGCCGAAGGTTCCCACTCCGAGCGTGTCGCCGAGGATGTAGTGGCCGATCTTCACCCTGCCTTCGTGCTTCTGTTGTTGCCGCTCTGCCATCTTCTCCGTTACCGACGGCTGGGCTCTCGGTGCGCTGGGTTTGCTGACAGGCTGCTTGTGGGGCTCACGGAGGGGCGGGGCCCTTCGCTGCTCTCACCGAGGCACCGCTGAACGCGCACTGTCAGCTGCACGGTGAGGGCTGTTGTGGAAAAAAGAAAAACGGAGTTCATCTGTTTTCTGGAGTGCAGTGTCTCCTAAAGCATGTAGCCTGTGTGGCATCACCCACCCACCCACAGAGTCCTACGGTTCCCACCTATCAGACCGACCTGCAGCTAAAACATGAACTCATTTGCACTTGTGTGCACACTCACCAGCTCCATGTGCCTTAATGATAATTACCATGTATGGAGTATGTATTATAACGTAAATCAATAACTGTGCATATCAGTGCAGTGATGCATGTCAGATCAAGTCAGTATCTATCTGCTTGGTCTACTTGATCATGTTTCGGACAAATCAAAAAACAGATCCAGTTTCTACTGAGCTGGTTGTGCACTAACACCTTGGACGTCTTTGGTCCAGCCATGACTTGACACTGAGAAAAGCTCACAGGGCTATTGTAATATCAATGTTCCTCTGGAAACCTGAGACACGGAAGAAAGGCTGCAAATCTCTTAAGTAAGCCTGTAATGAGGAAGGAAGTACTGGTTCAGGAATTTGTAATGTGTATGTGATGCACTGGCATTTAACAAGAGCTTTCTAAACTAAATAAAGCCAAATGATCGGATGTACCTGAACTGTAAATGTTAATAATAATTTAATGTCCATTTCAAAAGTACCAGAATTACACTTCATTTGTTTTTGCTATAGATATGACCCAAAGTTCAGATTTCCACTTTTATTTGGTAATTCACTTTTATAAGGTAAATAACACAAGATAACAACGTTGCCACACATGACTCACATTATGAGTGAGTAACAGATAGTTTTAGAGAAAACTGAAGTAAAAAAAAAAAAGAAAAGCAGGTGAAATGCATGCACCATTTTAAGGTCTGGTGATTGACTTGTCCAGTCTAAAACCTTATGTTGAGTAAGCTTGTGTGTTTTGGTGTATGATGAAGCTCTTCACAATTTGATTTGATGCATCTTTTTAAACATTAACAGACAAGATGTTTCTTTACAACTCTTACTCTTCCTGTTGCCACCATTATGAATGACTGCATCAACAAAAATGATTAAGCCTGTTTCCAGTAGCAGCCGTGAAAACCCAAGTCATGACACCACCTCCACCATGCTTCACAGATGAGCTTTTTATGGTTTAGATCACAATCACAGATCCTTTCCTCTACATTTTGGCACTGACAAAACTTTGGTAGAGTTTATCATCATCTCATCATCTCATCATTATGTGTATGTTGCTCGATACATTAGTGTTTTTGTTTTTCAAGCCTTTCCAAATTGTTGTACTGGCTATGTCCAATGTTTGTGCAGTGTCTCTGATTTCACTAATCCTAATCATCATTAGGAGCTAGTTATTACGTTATTGCTATGTTATTATGATAAAGTATTTCATATTATACTATAACATTCATAGGATTCTTCAAACTGATTTAGTATTTCCTTGTGTCACCTGTGACGTCACCTTCTTTAGTTTTTCATATAGTTCCATTTTTATTTTTGTAGCACTTTTTTGCAGTTGATTGATTGAATGTGCAGCAATGTGCAAATATTTCTTTTCCAGATTTTACAAATGTTAATTGTTGATATTTTCTATTATCTGCATCATATTTTTGGAAAATGTCATAGATAGATTTTGAAGCATATAACTTGTACAAGAAGGCAGCTGCGGCTTAGTATTTTATTATTACTTTTAAAAAAATTAAACTTAATTCTTTTATTGGTTTAGGTAGCCACTCAGTAGCCACAGATGTTTAGGAATTTGCAGTAATGTGACACTTTTCAGATGTAGACTTTGGTGATGCTGCAAATGTGTAATGTGGTAAAGATCTCTCAATAGATGCACCGTGACTGCTGGAAGTTTGGTGACATGCATAGATGAGATGTCCTTCCAGCAGTAAGTAACACTTTTTTTGTTTTTGTTAATCTCTGAGACATTTATATCTTTGCTTGAGTCCTGGAGCAAAAATGTAACATTGTTAAGTACTGTATATTGTGTGGTAGGCGGTAAATGGGTTTTTAAAAGGTCACAAGTAAGCAGATCAAGGAAAGTGCTAGATGATTTGAGTAGGATCATAACTTCATCAAGCTCACTGGGGCTCACTGTCAAGATCTAAATTGTAATGGTTTTGGAGAATGTCTTTTCTAAAGTCTTTTCTTTTAAAAAGGTCAATGAGAATTTTTCTTTTTTTGTTGTTGTTGTTGTTGTTGGTTGAGGAAGGCTTATTGGATGGTTGAAGTAGAGTTTTGATTCATATTTGGTCGTTGATGAGTTCAGATTTTCATAAAGTATGTTGTAGCTGACATACAAGTCACATTTCTCCATGGGGCTTTAATTTTGTCAGAGACCATGTTGGTCTGCAGTTGTGGTGATGCAACAGCAAATGAAAAAGGTCATAAGGGTAAAATGTGATGCCATGGGTAAATGCTTATATATAACAAAATAATATCTTCAGGTCTGACTTTGACTGTGTCAGCCAGGTCAGTTATATTTTTATTGTTATGATCACAGACAACCATGCATGTCTCATATTGCGTCTATATAACAAACATATTGTTGGCTCCCTTTTATATTTACAGAGAAACAAACAATATTTCACTTGGAAGCATCCCACAATCTCCTATCGACTGTGCTGAACAGTAAAACGGTGAAGTGTTCACATTTACCCACTAGATGGCAGTGCACGTGTAATTTATTAATGTGCAGCGTCACTCTTCAGTCTTGTGCGCAAAGCTTGAAACACTAAGTCTCACCAGAGCTGATAAAGAAGCATTAAATCTTATCCTATTTGATACACAATTTGTTGGGGGAAAGTGGTCAAATTTGAGTGAAATTTTTGAAATACAAAATCTAGATGAAATAGAAGAAGAGTTTAATAGACGTTTTTTTTCTTTACTTTAAACCATTAAACACGATGAAACATACTTTGTAGGGACATTAATATTGTCAGAATATGACATAGTTATATATTTTCTTTGTTTTTAAGAAATGTTCATGTATTTCAGTATAAAATGAGCAATTATATCGTTACGTGATTTAGTGGAGTGCTTTTCTTATTCCCAGGACGCACAGAGAGAAACACACCAGTCTCCAGACGCGCTCCAGTGCGCCTGTCGTGCCGCGTGTTGGCCGCCGGGGGCGCTGCTGCGTCCCCACTCCGGTGGGGACTGGTGATAGAGATGGAGGTGATTTACCCACCGCCAGCAGAGGAAAGAGGGCTGAGCCCTGAAGCTGCCGGGGGAACTTGAAGAGAGAGCAAGGGGGGGGGGAGGAGAAGAAGGATTGATATAACACGAGCGGCTGTCGATGCGCACAGAGATCCTCACTCACTCCTAGGTCTTTGAAGGCAGCACAGAGAAGGGGGAGCGGGCTTTCCACTTATTTTCCAGGCAACTTTTTCGAAGCGTGACTCCGCGGCGCCAGATATTCCTCACATAACCTTCAGTGTCACAGACGAGACGACGGGAGCTCAGCAGATCCGTGACTTTGGGAAGTTTTACCGCACTGCTGCATGACAGTTGTTGGAAGGACTTGAGAGACAGAGACACAGAGACACACAGAGAGAGAGAGCTGCTTCACCCAGGTGTGGTGCGGGATTTGGAGCTGAAACGGGGACTTCTTAAATGCTCAACTACATGTATGAGAAAGCAATGGCCCAAGACAGCAGGAACGGAGGAGCCTCCACGTTAAACAACAACAACGGCGTTGACAACAGCAAGAAGAAGCTGCTCATCGCGCTCGACGTGTGCTGCCTCCTGCTCGGTAAGTGCACTGATCGCTCAGCGCTACTGGGACGTGTTTGGGACGACATGGGAAACTTTTGCACCCCGAGTTTACTCTTAAAAAAAAAAACAGTGTAGGAGTGAGGGCAACAAACAAAACCCGCGCTTTCCAGTGGCTGCCAATAAAAGCTTTATCGTTTCAAAAAGTATTGCATGATATCTGTGCCCACAAGACGAGCTCATCTGCAGCATCAGCCTTATCAGCCAGCTCCGACGCACCAGCCCCATGCTGTGGAAGCGCAACACACGCACAACACAACACAACACAACACAACACAGAGCAGGCGCTGCATATGGGGACTGCTACTCAGTTTCAAAGCTGCATTGTTGACACTTTGAGATTTAACCATCAGGAGCACACACACACGCACACGCACACAGCCTGTGAGCAGATTCACAAATGTTTACTAAAGATGTCAGGAACTGTATCATCCTGCTCATGGATCATGTCAAGTAGAGCCGAGCACCACTGGGACAGTCAGTAGATCAGTAGATGCTTGCCAAGGCATAAACGAGGCACACATGTTTGGACGTTTTGTAATTTGCCCTTTAAAGCCTGTGACACCCCCTCATAACATTCTTCATCTGTCCCTTAACCTCCAGAGGTCCCATTCCAGCTAGGGCTGTCCTCACACAGACATGCAGCTTGGCTGAAGTCAAAATCAAAGCTTTATAGTGAAGGTATTGATTCCCAGCTGATGAAGCTGTGGCTGGGGCTGCCGTGATGCCAGCAGTGGTAACTGCTCTGGTTTGCAGCTTGTGTGATGTAGTGGTAGATAGGTTTCTCTTTGCGTTTTGGTCCTGACTTGTTATTCTGCAAGCATCTCCTCCACATTCAGCGTGCAGTGTTTGTGTGCGTTGCTTTCGATGGCTGGTTTGTTTTTGGCTGTCACTGTAGCCCAGTCCTTTGAGTCACTAGCTCCAGTAGCCCCCCCCCCCCCCCCTCTTTCTCTTCACTCTCCATCTCTCTTTTCTCTCCTTTAGAAAAGGATCATGGGAGTTGAGCTTAACTTCTACACATTCTCTCCCAGAACCCCTTAAATCCCTGGCCAGCTGCCCCCGATCACTTCAAATTACTTTCTCCAGCTCTCCCTCTCTCTCTCTCTCTCTCTCTCTCTAGCCCTCTTTCTCCCTCTCTGTCCGGGGGAATGCGTGGAATAATTGCTTAAGCATGTGTTGGTGGCAGGGGAATGCCTTGCCAATCTAGCAGAGAGAGATGGAAAAGTGGGACCCGTGGCCGAGGAGCAGGTGTGAGCCGCACCAAGAGCTCAATAGGGAGAAACTGCAGCCTCATCTGTGGAAATGAAATATGCAACATCACCACAATAGAGCAGGATTTTATTACCCAGGATGTTACAAATGGTGCAGATTAACTTACCATTGTGTTTGAGGGTTGTGTCGTAGGAGCAGATCTGCCTGACAGACGTTTTCCAGTGGGTTTATATTGGTTGGCTCATGAAAGATCCTCTGACATGGATAGACTGTTTCATCTGCACTCATATAAATGTAGATGAGCTCTGGGCGCATGTGGAATGAATTTCCTGCATAAAACAACTTCTTCACTCGTGAAAAGCTCCGCTATCAGCTCTCCTTTGCCATGTGGAGACACACACATATGCATGTGAACACACCGATACACACACATGCACACACAATGCATGTAAACACAGAAGAGACAGAGAGAGACACAAATGGTCACACAGATTCTCCTTTGTCATGCTAAATACTGGCTGCAGAGTAAGTACTGGTTGGCCCACTTTAGTGGTTTTTGGGGGGATTTAAGGGGTGGCGGGAGAAGGGGAGGTTAAAAGAGGGGAAGGAGAAAGACCAGGGGAAAGCGGGGGGGGGGGGGGGGGGGGTTATCAGGGGGTCCCGAATGAAGAACGAGGAATGTGGTGGAGTAGAGGGCTCAGATCTGGAATGGGCTTTGTTCAGTGTGTGTTTATCAGAAAAATGTAGTGTACACCACAGAGCCCGTTCTTACATACATATTGCATTACCTTTAATTAGTTTCTATCAGCCAGCTGGTGTCTCTACAGTGACTGTTTTCTACATGCCGCCCGATGGTCACACACCCCCAGGCACGGCTCATGATGCTGTTTGCATTAAAGGACATCTGAGGCCATCTATAATCACACACACACAAGGACTCACTCTAACACACGTGTATTAACTTAAAATGTTCCCTGGCTTCTGGTAATCAAAGCGTAATGATGCATAAACACAGCAGGATCAGAATGGTGATGAAAACACACACACACACACACACACACATCCAGCACTCAGCTGCTGAGACCAGAGTTACAGCTCCAGTTTTGGCAGCAGAGCGCAAGCATCATCTGCTGATTTCACTTTGGCTCGGATTCCACTCTTACTGAACAGCAGAGTGGATTTAGCTACTCTATAAGGAGCCTGCACACACACACACACACAGCATGCACTCACTGTAAATACACAAACCCCACCGCAGACCGTTGGAATTCATTCTTCTCTCTTTCTGTGTCTCCTCATGCGCTCATGAACATGGCTAGGCGCTGTCTGATAGCCTGCTATCATCCGGATTCAAATTGATGTTTATTGTGAAAACACTTTGTGAAGAGACAAACCACGTGAGCTCTCAGGAAACCATATCTCTAAAAGTAGCCTCTCTTAAACCCTGATTAAGTTTTACACAATGCAAAGGAGATTACGCATTGTGTGTTTGCTTGTGTGCATACAATGGCATGTGTAAGACTCATTCAGAGTCATTCAGAGTATGAGCTGCAGAGACCTTTCTCTGACTTTAAACATGGATTGTACGGGGCCGTTGACTTTCAGTCTCGTAGGTTTATTTTTAAAGCCGCACACTGTCTGTCTTAGCGTTGCCACAGTGACCAGCCATACAGCATATGTAAAGTTGCGTAAGGTGACTTAATGTTTCTCCACCAGTATCTCTTATTTCATGTTATCTGGGCTGCGGTCACATGTTCAATGAGTTGATTCTGAACAAGTAGTAGAGAGAAATAGTGTAACCTTTTGGACCCGGCCAGTGAACTTCTTAAATGGCCCTGAAGCATTAATCCTAAATGGCTCTATCCAAGTCCAGCCTCTCCATTAGCTGCTATAACATTACAGCAGTCAGTCACACAGCCCCTCATTAAAGCCGGAGAGGTTTAACCTCTGCCTCTCCAGGCCATGGCCACTTCAATCCTGAACCGCTCTCCAAATATTTTCCAGAATTTCTCAAATTCTTCATCTGGTTGCAGCAGCGTGGCCAGAGACCCTTGATGTGACATCTGGTGCAGTTTTGGGAGTGTGTGAACCAGGGGGCAAGGAGTATGTGTGTGTGTGTGTGTGTGTTTGTAGTGGAGTTCAGGAAAGGGTGGGAAACGGAAAGGTAGTGTCGGTCGGAGGTAGGTGTGGTTATGAAATGAATCCTGTTCATTTTTTGTAACCCCACAGCCCATTTCCATTCTTTCCCCCCTTCCTTCCTTTCCTGGCCCCTATCCGCTTGAGCTGCTCTTCCCTCTCCTGAAGTGGTTTTGCATCAGTGCAGAGAAATGTCAAAGTAAAAGTCTTAAACATGATAAATTTAGTTTAGTGTATGTGTGATTGTAGTAAAATACACTGACAAGTGTACAAAGTACATTACCCTACAGAATAATAGAACCTCCAAGAACGTCGTGTTTTTCAGACAACAGAGAAGTTTTTTGTTGTTTCAGACAACTGGAATCAAATAGCAAGTGGAAGTCCTTCACACACAAACCCAAACACGGGTTCACAATTAAAGCTGCTGACTTTAATCTGAGGGCAAATAGAGTTCTGCAAGAGTCTGTTCAGGGGCGAGAGCAGACTGATAAGAGAAATCCTACGCGCTACCTTGCTACATATAGATACAGAGAGAGAGAGAAAAAAAAACACGCCACTATCCCGATCTCCCATAAATTGAATCATGTCAAGTAGCGTGAATGTGGCTGTGTTCAACATTAAACAATGCTGGTCGCTTCGCACTAGTAGCCATTCAGTTCGTGGAAGAATTGACATTGTTTGCATTTTCCGTGTGGTTTAGTCCCAATGTTGATGCTACTTGTCAGTCTGTTCTTCCATATGACAGATAAAGTCAAAGGTCACGCTGACAATAGACGTATGTAGGACAAGTGTCTGCAGTGTTGAGTGTTTGACATTTCCTGCTCTCACCCACAGCCAACATGCAGCTTCACTCAACATCTAGCTTTGATAAGAGTTGATATTCATGTGGCCTGTCTATAATACCATACTTTTTCTTTTTGTAGACAATGTTGGGTCTGCACTAAGAGACATGCAGTGGCCCTGGAGCTATGCTTTGAGTGATCTGTGTCTGTTAGGCTTGTTGATGATGTGTGTTTATGTTGTGGCTGCAGGACAAGGCGAGGTTTGGGCCCTTTAAAGGTTGAGGAGCATCCTCGAGCACAATAACGGCTTTGTATGAGGTAGTAAGATAAAGATCAGCAGATGCTCATGACGACAGTAGTGACCATACCTTTCTATGAATGTGTGTAATTTTAGGAATGCCTTTTTTGTGTGTGTGTGTGTGTGTGTGTGTGTGTGTGTGTGTGTGTGTGTGTAGACATATATTTTTGTATGTGTTATGATGAAGCTTAGTGGTGCTATTGTGGCTAGACGCGTGTGTGTGTGGAATATTTTTGACCCTGTCATTGAGACATATGGCTGGTTTCTGCTGGTGCAGGAGTTAAATGACAAACCCCTGGGGTTTGTCTCTACGCAGGGCTGTGATTAGAGGTGTGTGGGTGCAAGCATGCATGTGTGTCCTGTGGGTTTTATGGGGGAGATGGAGCAGCCAAAGATATCATTAGATGGACTGTAAGGCCTAAAGGGTGAAACTGTGTGTGTGTGCGTGTGTTTATATTTGCCCCATGTGGTTCCCGTGGGCAGCCCAGAGGCATCAGGTTGATTGATGCAACTGTGTCTCTTTATGCCGGTAAGCAGACAAACTCTACGTCATCTTTTGTTCGCAGTCTCCATTCTGGCAAACTATTAAATTGGACAATCACACGACAGACAATACATGGACGTGTTGTGTACACTTTGACAGTGTTAGTGTAGTAAAGCGTCTGTTTCTCCTGTCTCTCTCCACTCTCTCATCTGTGATTATATATCCCTCCTAGGTAAACACCCTCAACCTGCTTATTTAAATCATTTTAGATTACTGGGCAGGACCCTACCATAAACTTTTGTTAACAGTCATTGTGTGTTTGAACGTGTGTTTGAGTTTTCTGTAAGTGTTGTAAATTAATATACTGTGGACTTCTGTGTGTGGTCATTGAGCTTTAAATAACCAGCAACACTGCTACTGGTTCTTTAATGTAAATGAGAGCAGAGGGAGCAGATGATCTTATACAGCAGTGTTTCATCACAGCCAACGGGCTGAGAGCTTTGGGCCTCATTACATGTCTCTGTTCCACCACATTGTCCCTGCCAGGGCCTCCTCCCTGCTGTTACACAGGCTCCTCTGTCTGTCACTTTCTCTTACTACGTTGCCCACTACAATGCTCTGTATTTGTGTGTGTGTGGACATGCTGTGCGCATCCAGAGATGGGGGGTTGGGGGGAGGGGGTCTGGGAGATTTCACAGTTTCGCCGAGAACAATACCCCTTTTGATGCAACTCGGCGCTCTTTGTTTCGCTAACGAGGACCAATAGAGCGATGGCAGACTGGGAATGAAATGGAGGGAGAGAAAAAGTGAAGAGACCCTCCTCGGTGGGCACTGAAGGCCACTTGATTATCAGTCAGTGGTTTATGGCTGGAGCTGCTCCTAGCTGTATTGTTGACTGAATTGTGGACTCTAGTGCTTATCTTCTGAGCCGTGGGTAGCGCTGGGTAGTAATCAGCTCAGCATCTTTATTGGCACAGGCCTTATCTGTGCAGCAGCCATTGAGCCCTATCCTGTTTACATACAGAGAAGAGGCCTGTATGAAGAAGCACTATGCAATACTATAAAACATCACAGAGAACATTCACACTGTAGCTCCAATTTAACACCTATTGTCTTTAGATAAAATGTGATGTGTGCACAGGTGAGGTTTAAAGGATATTAATGGAGAAGATGAGAGGAAGCGGTGCAAGACAATGGAGAAAGGGGTGAGGGAAGTTCTAGGACAGCATAATCCAGACCGAGGCGTCAAGTTTCAAGTACTCCACAGCCCTCTTCTCCACAGCTAGAGTTTTGTCTCAGGGGACAATAATGACATTATGGCAAGAGCAGAGAAACACCCAGCCAGCCACCTAACCAACCAGTCAAATTGCCTGATCTGGCCCCTGGCGCTGCTCAAGTTTCCTTGCAGCTGTGCACTCATCCTCCTCTTTCAGCTTCCACAGTGCAGCCAAGCATTAGGAATGTCTTGATGAGTAACTGATATTTTTAAAACACATTATAAATATCCTCTTGCCTCCCCTGCTTGTTAATGTGGCTCAGAGTTGATTTCCCACAAAACAGGGCTGAATCCGTAGAGTATTGGGCCGGCAGCAGCATTGAGAGGCTGCCCTCACAGGTGCCTGCTGGTTAAAGTCCCCTAGAGAATGTCCCAACAGATGCCTGTGTGTAAAGGGCATTTATTCTTGTGAATAAAATCCCTCTGAGTAAGCACATGTTTCAGCCAGCGGCCCCCCGGTCGCCGCAGCATTCATACAGTGGGAGGAAAAAGGACAGGGATTCACTCTGTACACCACTCTGCTGACCTCAGCCACTCCTGTGTATATCTGCGTGCACATGCACGTGTGTATTTGTGAGCTTTGTACATGTGTGAGACACATCAGCAGCTTGTGGAAACAAAGGACCCACATCTGTATCAGTGTGCATGCTTATACATCTGTTTGTAAATGTATGTTTCTCAAACAGTAGTTATGCATATGCATAAAGCCTGGGTGGTTTTTATGGAGCCAAGTTTGTTTATTTGGATTATGAGAGATTTTTTTTTTTTAAAGCCCTTTGTGGTCAACAACTTAACAATGTTTGAGAAAGGCTTTGCTGAAGTTGCCAGTGGAACCACAGTAATCCACTTCAGCACCCACATAACCACACAGACACACGCCCACAGATATAATAAGAAGTGTTCCAGTGACATTTGTGCCCTGCTCATATAGACTAAAGTATAATAATAATCCTAGAGCTGTCTTACATCTCTCACCTTTGACCCTTTAGCCCTGTGGCTACTTCCAGGGTCTGTCATGAACCTCAGCTAACCTAGCAGTCTGTTTCTGCATATCTGGAAGGCCACACATAGTCATGCTCTGGGCTTTAGTGACCCTAAGATAAAGTTAACTGTGTGGGCTTGCAGCACTGTGTAGCTTAACATCCAAGGCATCTGCTTGACAGTATTAAACCCCCCCCAGAGGTCACAGTCCTGTTTTAACTGAATGTCTCAGTGCATGTGTGTTGACCTGCTATAAATGTAAAAGCTAATTTGGATGAGTTACTGTTGACAATTGAATTGTGTGTACTACATTAACATTTGGCCTGTCGGCCATATGTACAGCATCGCCATAGAAACATGAACCTGCTGGACCAGGCACCGAGCCACTCATTCTCTCCAGTCCCTTGTTCATATCACTCGCACACACACACTCACTCACGCACACACACACACACACACACACACACACACACACACACACACACACACACACACAATTGCACTGTGATGTGCTGCTAGCAAAGGGCATTTAGCCAAATTAATGGATTAAGGGGTCCTGCTATTGCAAGCAATTGGCTGAACACTCTTTTGTGTCCCTCTCCAGGCACACACAGTTACACACATATCAAATAACCACCACACAATGTCTATACATACTCGTTTTTAGCAATGTAGGCAACCTCAACATGTTCTTCAGCAATGCAGCTTAAGTTGTGAAAATCGGACTGATAGAAGTATGTCTATGTGATAAAGGGACAAACTTAAACTAGACAAGTAAATGTAATAGATCTGTACACTAAAACAAGGTCCCCCTGTCATATCACATATAGACACACAAAGACCGAAAAACTTGAATAACAGGGCAGTGGATGAGTTTTACTCTATAAAATAACTAAATAAAAAATGATCCTGCACAATATAACACATGCTCTCCTTTGATAAATGGTTGGCATGCATCTTTAGTAAATGTCGGAAAAGAAATTTGATAACCAAAAGAATTTCAGCACAAATATATATAAAATGGATTTCGCCTTAACACATAGTTAATAAGATAAACAAAACATGTATATAATAATATGCATAGTATCTATGTACTGTGGACACATTTCAGGGCACTAAACACCTTTGAGGTTTGGTAAACAGCTCCACTCTTGGCTGTGTGGCCAAGAAGAGAAGTGGAGAAAGTTTGATTGATTGACTGCCCGGTCTATAGAGTCAAGACCCCCTCAGCCTCCACCCTCTCCAACCTTCCTCTGAATTGTCCTTTCTCTCCGTCGCACTCCTTCTCAGGATGGGTCTCATGGTGTGTTTAAGAGACAGGAGGAGGAAATCCTTCATTAGACTGGACCACAATACCTCTTCCTCAGGCCTGCCCCGCCTCCCATTCACCTCTCACACTTACTGCTGCCACTCTGGCATCGCTCACTATAATCACGATATCGTTCTAGTTGTGTCCCTGAAAGACATGAAAGCCTATTAAAATATCAATAGGGTTGGTGAGAGTGTTGAGAGCGGGACTACGAGGAGCTCAGCAGACACGCAGGTGTTGCTCTGTAGGGAAAGCCGTGCCATGTCAAGGGGAATTAACCTTTTGATTGATGCAGAGCTTTAGCTGGCATAAGAATAGCTATTGTTTCCTGTTCCGGCAAGTACAGTCTGTCTTCAGATGAGAGAAAATAACAGAACATTGCTGATTCTTAGCCTACAGGACTAAGGAGCTTTGGGCTGGGTAATAATGACCACCAAGGTGCAAATACTAATACATTCTTACAGTGCAGTGTGCTGCTTAAAGAAAAAGATCTCTTGATTTGTTGTCTGTAGGAAATACACACCATGCACCCTCTGCTGAGCTCAATAGATTCAAACAGCGATCCGCTACACTACAGACAAAGGTTGAGAAAGAAACATATATCCTCTAAAGCATGTGAGCAACGGCAAGGTATGAACACATAATACAAAACATTGCGTGGACAAAGTTACCATGACATACAAAAGAAGGATGTGTGGACAGAAATTGTGGACATTCTTAGGGTGTCTGATGGTGTTGGATACGTCAGAAAACAATTGTCCTGTCAGAGCAGTATGTAAATTATGTGCTCGACACAACACTACAGAATGATGAGAGGTCAGATGCTGCCAAGTGCTTTGTATTTGTATGCGTGGGCAGCCCCTTAGTCCTGTTAGTTCTGCTAATCTAACCGCTAACTCTCTATACCAAATTAAACTCCAAAGCCAATCAACAACACACCAACACACACCTATATAGCTAAGCCACACGTCTACACGTAAGTGTATGTGCACACACCATAAGTAAACACATAGGCATATCCTTTGGTGTGGAGATTTCTAGCACTCAGCGGAGCGTGAACATGTGAGTGGATTTACAGATGGAAAATAAGTACGCGCACAGACTCACACACAAAGGCCTTACCATGACCTCTGCATATAAACACTGAATTAACAAGCCCAAGAAATGCCTCACTCTCTCTCTAACCTGCGGAAAGTAGTCTTTAGTGGTCTACTTCTCATGCACCGAAAGAGAAAAATGCATGACACGATCTGATAAGACAAATAGAAGTGTTCCCAAACTCACCAAGCCACCCATTTAGGATCTTTCTGACCCTCCCCTTCTCTTTCTCACCGTTAAGCTGGGTTTTTAGGCCTCAGTTATTTCTCAGGCGCCTGCTTATGCAGCTCAGTGCCTTGATAGCTCATAAGGGTCATTAGATCTAAAAGTGCAGAACACACAACTTCTCACAAAAACAAGGGCTAATAAGTGCTAAACTGGACCTTTAGAGTTCTCTGTGTGAGTAATGGAAGTACGGTAAGAAGCAGTCTTTAGTGAGGATTTGAGAACCTTGAGCATCGCTGAATGTTACTGACCTCATGACAGAGCCTGTAAAATAGTTGTTTTTTAATACACTATTGCACCACAGGCTTTTGCCAACAGCCCAGCCTACCTCTTTCTTTTTCTCCCAATTTTTGTTTTCATCCCTCCCTCTGGTGACACTCCCCATTTCTCTCCTTCTCTGTTCTGGGTCAGCAGGCCCTGTGAAGGTCACACTCTCTTTATCCCATCTCCATAAAAGAGGTCATATTTCTCCAAACTGATGCTCGCGGATGAGGCTCGGTTTGGCCTGTAGGGTTAGTGTGTTTTATTTTGCAGTGTGAGGTTCAGGGCCTGATAGTGGTATGAGGAGAATGCCCACATACCAGGCTGTTTTCAGTAGATGGCATGGGAGGAGGGGGCAGCACAAAACAGCTTGGAATCTCAAGGCTGGGCCGTGTGCGGGCAGAGAGGCTTTTAGAAAGTCTCACTTTCCCTTTTCAGTCATTCAGCTGGTCAACTTCTGAAATTCCCATGGCATCCTCTCATTGGTTTAGTCCTTAAGCATTGGTGTATGTGTGTGTGAGTGTGTGTGTGTGTGTGTGTTTCCCATTTCTGTTAAGCCCATGACCTCCATTCACTTCTCCTCATTAGCATATGAATCCCCCCTCCACAAGTAGGCCAGAGTGGAGGGATGGAGAAAATGTATGTGTGAGTGGGCAGAGACCGGTTTTCAGACAAAACACGGCATTAAGCTGAGAAAGTCACATGAACAGAAGTGCATGTCTGCACCAGAAGTCTCTCGACTGAAGTGGTTTTGACCAACCTGTCCGGGTTTCCCACTGTTTTGTGTGAACAGGCTCAGCCAACACTAACCCTACCTGTTATGTGGGCAGCATGTGTCCCAGACACCGCACCACTGCCTGACCCAGCCCTGTGTGAGCCCACCAGCAGCCTGTCAAGCCCCTGGCTCTGCACCCTGTTTGTGCAGGTGTCTGCCTCAGTGGCCATCCCATCTGCCGCCCTTTGCCAACCACTGGAGAGAGAGAGACACGGAAACAACAGAAAAATGTTTAAAGCTCTTTTCAATATTTAGTTGTGTCATGCACATTTTTTTTACTTGTGCTTAAATTAAGAGAAGAGCATTTCAGCAAGCTTCTCAAGATTAAGTTCATTCAGCAGCACAAAACAAGCCCATTCAGGTTCTTTTTAGAAAATTGAGTTATTATATTATATTATATTACCATAATTTTCATCAGTAAGCACTTCAAGGTTTTCTCTTAAATCTTTTTTTAAGATGCTTTGTATTTTATAGTAATAATCACTTTACACACAACTATAAAGATTAATAAAGAAATGAAGGCCAAAATGAATGAATTCTAACATTTGTACAATTTTGAGTATGAGCTAATGCCTGGAAAACACTTGAGGTGACACACTTTCTGTTTCAAGTGGGAGCAGATGTCATTGAGTAGATGTTAAAGAGCCTGACAGCTGGGAGAGCATGTCTGACAAACATGTATAAGAAACTGTGTTTAGAGGTTTTCAGGAATCTCCAAGTTCACACTACTGCTGTGTGGTATGCTGTTGAAGACAGACCAGTAAAGCGATCCCCTGCTCCCATGGCTTGGGAAACGTCAGCCGTGGCTGCTTTAGGAACATTCATGAGTAGATCTCTGACTTTGACCCAAATGTCAAAAATCCCTGTGATGTGAGCTAACCACACAAACCACACGCAGGAATACTTTCTGCGCAGTCTGACGCTGGATGTATGGTGTTAACGTGTGTGTGTGTGTGTGCGGGTCCTCGCTTGCTTATGAACTACTACGGTAGTGTGTGCTCACGGCAAACATGCTGTCATGCGAAAAATGTTCCAGAGTTGGGTGGGCTTGGTGTTGTTTTTCTTGGAATTCACACATTTTAAAATCCCTTAAGGAAAACTTCTGAAAGTCCCAGCCACAGCTTGTACGTCTGTATTTGTTTTCTTTTGATTTAGAGATATGTATTTACTATTGAACTTGAACACGAACATGCATATATCTGCTAATCTAAGTTAAATGACTGCGGGCTGCAGCTTCACATTTACCTCAAAGCAATGATAGTGGTGTCAATCTTTAAGGTCCAGCAAGAAATCAGCAAGGAAAGCGTTCCTGACTATTAAATTGTTTCTGCCAAAAAAACTAAAATGTTTCTACACGCAGATCTTCTACAGTCTTTTCTGAGTCCTCTGAACGCCTCACAGGGTTCTGACAGACTGCCCATGTTAGTGTAGTCTTTTGTTTCTAATAGTCCTGGTCTTTCTCTGTGTGTATTTGCTCTGTCAAGAGGGAGTGATGTTTAAGGATAATCCTCCGTGGCCTGCTGTCCCGCTGTCAGCAGGGGCACTAAGAGATAGCTTGCTGAACAAACAGCCTGTTTAAGGCTCACACACACCTGTGAAGGCTTTTCAATGCTGATGTGTATTTGAATGTGGTATTTTCTTCCTCAGCTTACAGGTAAGTGGAGTTAGTAATAACAACTATGTATGAGTGGGTGTATGCACATGGGTTCACACATCCATTCACCTGTGTGTATTTGTGTGTGTGGGTGTGTGTGTGTGTGTGTGTGTGTGTGTGTAGCTATGCTGCCTACCCTGGCTCTGCACCGCACCTCTATTCGACCATACCAGAGGGGTTTCTACTGCAGTGACTACAGCCTGAATTACCCCTACAAGAAAAGCACCGTCCCCTCCTCAGTGCTCATTTCTGTTGGGTTGACACTACCAGTGGTGTCCGTAAGTCCCCCCCCCCCTCCCTCCTCTCACACAAAGAGTATTTGGCTGTGGGGGGCACTGAAGTCGGAAACAGGGAGGGCGTCGAGGTTCATGTAGGTGGCAGCAAAGGAGTGATAACAATATGTCAGATGCGGTGTGGTTTAGAAAGACATTGCTTAAGTCATAGATTCTTAGATCTGTCACTCCTTTGCTCTGCCCATACATGACATCCTTAAGCCTCACCCACTTCTGCCATATCCCATGTTCCCCTGCTGCCAGCATGCTCTTTGTGCACCCTCCTGTTTATGTCTGTGTCACTGACCTGGTGCTTTTATGCTTTCTTTCTTCTCTCTCTCTTCCTGTCCTTCTCTCTCTCGGCTCCCCTCTTTCATTGTGTCTTTTGTAGCTAGCCTGCCTTTCCTGATCATTGAGACTAGCACCATAAAGCCGTACCAGCGCGGGTTTTACTGTTCGGACGAGTCCATCCGCTACCCCCGAAAAGAGGGAGACACCATTAGTGATGCCGTGCTTTGTGGCGTTGGCATTCTTATTGCCATCTTCTCTGTAAGTCGACCTCTACACCTCCCTTTGTTTGCATCTTTCCTCCAATTTAAAGGCACTTTTTAAATACCTCACAGTCCAATAGTTAACGTAGTTCCTTAACTAAAAAGTTTGAGTGATTTCTTATCATGCAGTATTCTCTAAAATCCTCCAGTCTTTTGCTATAAATGTGCTTTATATGTCTTCCCCCTCCACTCTACAATGTTTTCCGTATCATACTTCATTCATCGTTCTTTAACATTAACTCTGAGTCATCCAAGCTGTTTTTTTATTACCTCACAAAAATGTTTCTCTACCACTTCAGTGGTACACTTCAGTGGTAGAGAACCCCCCCTCCCTCCTCCCGCCAAGTGACATTAGGAAGTTCGTATTTGCATCTATGTGTGCTGACACTTGGATGTCAAAGACCAAAAAGTTTTTACAAGCTCCTGGTCCATTCTCATGCCCCCACTTGGAGCCCTGTGCCCACCCCCCATTTGAAGGTGAAGGGTGAAAGTGTCAGTGGCATTCATGCTCTGATAGCCTGGGGGCACCTCACCAGTTAGCAGCAGTATGAAATGGCCATTCCCATGACTTGACTCTGCTCCAGAGGCTCATGTGTTGTGCCAGCAGATTAGAGGGGGGTCAGGGTTAGTGGAAACCTGCTATAATGGCATGTGGTGGGATATACGTACGTCAATTAGTGCCACGTGGTCAGGCTAGATGATCTTTACAGCCCCCAGACTTTTTGTGGCACAGCTCCCTCATAACTTCTCAGACTGAGACATCACTTCACCACAGTCTCCTCACCATTAGCTTGGTGGGCACACACACACACATACACACTGTACCAGCTCACCTCCTCTGCTTATAGGAAGCAGGAGACTGTGCTTGTATTAGTTAGCTTCCCCGCATGTTCATGTGTGGGCAAAGCTGGCGTGTCTTACACAGCTGTCTTCCATTACTGGCGTCTACTGCCATGCCAACACCATTCCTTTAAAGCACGCACGTGCACGGTCAATATGCAGGCACACACACGTATACTGTATGTGCATATATATACATTCACAGCTATCTGGGCTTCTTGTTCATCAATAGTGAGATAGGCTTCTATAAGCATACACATTGACGATTTAAATAAACCAGGAGTCACCTACTGAGCCCTCTGCTCCCTGCCTGCGGTATCTATAGCAGGCCCTGTCTGCACTCAGACAGCCAGACACAAACTGTTGGAAACCAAGATTGGGAGACAGAGAAGAGAAGGAGATGTTTGAATGTAAATGCTGTCTAACCCAAATAAACATCTCTAGCCTCTATCACCCTCCTATGGCTTTAATCTCTAGCTTAGATCAAAATGATTCATCAACAATAGCACACACACATTACAACTATTACGCCACTATGTTTGTTTCTTCTGGCTGTGAGCCTACCAGCTGACCACCCAATAGACAGGATAAATGTGTTTATCAAGCCTAACAATACAGAAGCCGTGAGCTTCTGCATTGATAGGTTATCTGGGCACAATAAACCCGCACATGTGTGCACATTTAAAATCTCACTGACAGTAGTGAGCGTCCACTGACTCAGAGATAGGCAGGTAAATATTTTTACTTAAAGAGTGGGAGACATGGTAGGCTGAATAGCAAAGCCTTGTGTGGACAGAGGAAGTAAAAGGAGATGTGGTTAGTGGTGGAAACCAGCCGCTCTGTCAGTCAGATACCGTAGGTGGTAGAGATATGATTGACATCCCTATGCCTCAAAGGCTGCATTGGAGTAAAGCCCCTCAGCGTGGAAACGAACTTTCCATGGGGCCCACTGCATAAAACCACCTGACAGTGAGTTAGGGTTAGCCCTGTTAACGCACCCTGATATAAATCTTTATTGTATCAGTCAGATCAGTCGTAATTTAGATATTAACCGCAACTTCTCCGTTTAACTCTTCGTGTTTTTCTTTCCCTCTTGTTTTCACTGTCTCATTATCCTTAAAATAGCCCATAAAACGCCCCATCATTTCATCAAGCAGAGCATCCTCACTTAATAATCTTTCCCTCACATCCAAACTGCCTGAGGGAAAGGCAGGCCATGCTCATTATGTATGTTTGTCTGTGTGAATCTCGCTCTTTTCTCACCTTCACACAACCTTTCTGCTGTGACATCTGTGACATCAGCCTGGAATTACATTAGATATTCTGCATGATACACACTCAAACGTTACTATTGTACTGCATGGTTACAGTAGCTGCATCTCAGCAACATCACATAGCTAGACGATGTCTCATATATGTGATGCGTGTTTACCTCAAACAATCCCAGCATCAAACTGTTTCTTTTAGATTGCGATTGGAGAATGCTTCAGGATTCATCAACTACATGAGGGGACCAAGTCTTTTGTTGGAAACCCCTACGTCGCAGCTCTCTACAAACAGGTCAGCTCCCCATGAAAGTGCTTTCATACAAGGAAATGAGAATCCTGCTTTGGTGTATCCCTCCTAAATTAAGTGTTAGACGATTTTACTGTTATCATTTGAATTACGTATTCATTCATGTGTGTCCCCTTGCAGATGGGCGTGTTCCTCTTTGGCTGTGCTGTCAGCCAGTCATTCACAGACATCGCCAAGGTGTCTGTGGGTCGTATGAGACCCCATTTCATGGATGTATGTAGGCCAGATTTTGCCCACATTAACTGTTCTCTGGGATACATCACCAACTATACCTGCACTGGTGACGACAGCAGCGTACAGGAGGCCAGGTTTGTGGTGACACCAATACATACATGATGTGTGCTGTACTAGAAATACTAAAGAAAGACTAAAGATAATCTTTCTCTCCACAGGAAATCCTTTTTCTCAGGACATGCATCATTTTCGATGTTTACCATGCTATACCTGGCTGTAAGTAATTATGAATCACTCTCACAAATACTCATATATCACAACACACTCATCCATTCAAGTAGACACATGCTGAGAGCCATAGAAACAATGGTTTACAGATTGTATACTGAGTCATGGAAATAAGGTTGGCCTCTAATTTGGGGATTCACTGTCTGAAGAACAAACAAAACATTGTTTTACCACTTTTTTTCTTTTTTCTGCTCCTCACTCAGTAAGAGTGTTGTTCTCTTTTACTCCTTCAGAGAGTTAGATGGATGCACTCCACCTGTTGTCATCAGAGCAGCTGTGTATGCACTTCTTGTCCCCTCTCATTTCCCTCCATCGCTCCCTCTTGTTGTAACTGCTGTGGATGTCTGATGGGACTTAGCGCCCTAGAGGCATTTCATGCTTCAGACAGTCTAATTACACACACATAGACAATTGCCAGTTCGTAGCCCCCTTATCATCCCTCCCCCTCTTCCTCTATTTACACACCACACGTTTCCACATAACTTTGCATGACTTTGCCACATTCAGTCCGGAAGAGAGAGTCAGTGTTCTGGGTGTGGATGGCGAGGGCTTGGTTGCAGGGTGGTCTTGCTTCTCACACTAGACTGACAGTCGAAGTTCTAGCGTATTGTTGTCTATTGTCATACAGGGAGAGCTAGCTGTGGGTATTTCCCAGCCTCTGGGTGAACCTACAGCTGCACTCTGGTCAGACCAGGGGAAAGAGATGAATAAAATGCAGAGAAAAAGCAGAGTGGGAATGGAGATATGCTGCATCCAGACCACAGAGTGACACACAAGTCAGAGACCAGTGTTCCAGCTGCAGCGGGCTCAGGAACATAGCCAGGGGAGGCTGGTGCGAACATAAACCGGGAGAGCATAATGAGTGGACAAGGGAAGGAACAGTTTGTAGCTGATGTTTTGGAATAAAAAACAACTTGGAAACAAAGCCCATAGTGGAGGGATTCCTAGTGGAAAAAGGAATCTGCAGAATTTTTTGTCTTTGCTTGCACAAAACGAGCCATGTGACTTTTTGTGTTGCACTGAATAATGTTTGGATTTTTGCATTCAAAAATGCAAAAATGATCATATCTGGCCCACCAGACAAATTATGTCTAATCATTTAGTAACAACAAATATCTTTGTTGGTTCCTTCCCCTCAAACATGTCCTATGTTTTTGCTCCCATTTTTCTCACCAGTCAGTTGTTCACACCGTGTGGTTGTTGCCTCACCCCCCTTCAGTTATCACCTGATTGGTGCTTAATTTCCTTCCGAGCGTGCCTGTGTGCCGTGTCTGTGACTGCTGTGGTCGGAGCTGCATCACAGCCTTCAGATATGGCACACAGATGACTGGCACAAACCACACGGCACACTGCACAGCTACACTGCAGCCACAGAGAACTAATGTGTGCTCAGAGCAAACATGTTTTTGGCTAATGCTCGCAAATCTCCCTGCACATAACATGCACTTTTCATCCCGCAAAGAATCAAGATGAATTTAGAATGAAACTGCTTTTGATGAGGCCGATAGCGTATTGTTTGCCATATTTGATATAAATGAATCATAACCACTGGTATGCCTTTGTCTCACAACATTGTGTGAAGCAGAGGAGAAAAAAAGAAGAGGGCATGCTCACAGCCCTCATTTTCATTCTTTCCCACTTTCTTGTTTGTTTGTATTTTCTTTAATTTCACATGAGATCAAGAGAGACGGAGGGAGAGGATCACAGTGGAATGAGCTGGATTCCTTTAGAAACCACGAGACTCTGTGTCGCTCTTGTCTCCCTTTGTCATGGGAATCTGTTGGGACTCCTACTGTTGTTGTTCCTTATTGTTTCCTGAGTTATAACTATTTAAGATGCACAGACAACTTGTGGGAGAACGGCTTGGTTCAGAAAGGCAGATGCCTGACTCTGTGTTATCAATTCTTTCAGTTGCTTATTATAACTTTGCTCGTGCTGAATCAGGATTACATGGGTTATTTGGGTTTACCCACTGGCCTCGAGTTAGATAAGGCCAATCCGATGGGCAGGTCACTGTACCTCCTTGTTGTGACTAAGTTCAAGTCCTCATTTCAATTCCTTTGCTGTAGGATGTTGGACCAGACAAAAGCACTTATCAGTAGACTTTGCCCACTACCTGAGAACCACCGCAGAGGAAGCCTGACGTCTAAACATCCCTGTCAGGGAGGAGAGAACAAGACTGGAAGGGATGGGAGGGCTCACTTCCTCTGATTCCATAAGGACAAGAACAATGATTAAGTGTTGTAGAGGAAGTTTGAAGGAGCTTTATGTCCACACCTACAGGGTTGTAGTGGATGGGAGGGGGGTTAATGGGAGGCACTGTGGCTGTCTGTAACTATTGTTAGCCTAGCTGATTTAAAGACACAAGTCTAGAGGTTTGACCTGGGTAGACCTAAGCAGAGGCCCGCCCTCCAAGGCCCTGTCTCTGGGTGTGAGAGAAAGGAAGTTATGGGTACGAAAGGGGTCGAAACACAGGATGTCTGAGGAATTTCAGCTGATTTCACCACTGTGCGTGCATAAAAAAAAGAAGAGACTGTGTATTTATACTTGTGCAAGTGACTGAAAGTGGCCTTGGACTTCGTTGTTCCTGTTTTGGTTCTCCTCCGTCTTCACCATGACCCAGAAAATAGTCTTTGACCATGTGCACAGCAAGGGGGTACATCCGCTCTGTCTTCTATTCACTCTAATAGAGGGTAGAGGGTTCATCCCAACACAGTGTTGTAATGTGCATGGCCGGGTATGTATATACGTGTGTGTATTCCAGTGGCTCTCTGCGGTTGTGCTGTTTTCACAGCTGGGATGTTGAACCATGCATCAGTCATGTCCGGCTCTCAGGCAGTCAAGTGTGTGTGTTGAGGAAGAGAGAATTCATTTCTCTGTGGGTCTGGCAGGCTTGACCCCTCTGATTCAGTCTAGACTTCTCAGTAATAATACCAACACACACACACACACTCACACTGCAGGTGCAGGGTCAAAAAGTCAAAACCACACATGTTAAACTTAATGACTTTTATGAAAATGTCCAGGCAGGTGTGTGTGAGGGCTCAGGTCATTACCGACAATGGAGTGACATGACATTTGCATTGATGACGATTACATGTTTTACATTATAGACACATAATTTTTGTTGTTTGCAGAGTAACTGTGTACGGTATATTAAATTCTGTTATCTATGTGTTTTCCTTGTCCACCCCCTTCTTTCCTTCTCTTTCCAGTTTTATCTCCAGTCCAGGTTTACATGGCGCGGCGCACGTCTCCTCCGCCCGCTGCTCCAGTTTACCTTGTTGATGATGGCCTTTTACACTGGCCTGTCGCGTGTCTCCGACCACAAGCATCACCCGACTGATGTCCTGGCAGGCTTTGTGCAGGGAGCCCTGGTGGCCTACTGCATAGTAAGTGCACACTGGACACAGCACATGCAAACTGTAAAAGAACTATGAAATGTAGCACAATTACACACAGACAGGCTGTCTGCAATTGAAACCTTTGTCTGACTGAGCAGTAGGGATCCTGCTCCTGAACCCAGCTTCAAATAAAGTCCGCTTCCACACAGCTCTCTTTTTACACTTTTCTCCTCTCTCCTCTCTGGTGAAAAGGAGAAAAGGAGCAGGCAGCGAAGTGAGGAGAATCTGATTCCCTTTAATGAATAACACATTGCTTGGATTGTGTGTGTGTGTGTGTGTGTGTGTGTGTGTGTGTGTGTGTGTGTGTGTGTGTGTGTGTTTCTTGTGTTAGTGTGAATGATACTCTGCAACCTTCACTACTTTTGTGACATATCGTAACAGCAGTTGCCAGATGATTTTTGTAACCCTCATCATTACACTAAGCTGGACGGAGCCAAGGAAAATTGAATTTGGGTTGAGAGGAAAATAAAGAGAGTGAGTAGGAGAGAGGGAGGATTAGCCTTTGAAACAGGAATGAGGCTGTTAAAGGTTTTTATTTTTTTTGCGGCTCTGTTTCTATCAGCACAGCGGGCACCAGCTAAACACTGCTGCCTTTTGGCAAAATATGGAAATACCCGCTAACACACACACACTAAAGGATCCAACTAATGAACATGGAAAGCATTAGATTAATAAAAATTCAGCAAGGCCTCAGTAGAGCCACCGAGGCGAACCTTGGCGCAGCTAAAACGTTCGTTCACACCCACAGACACACAGCAGGGTCCTTCAATGCCAGGATTATCGAAGGATTCAAGAAGAGCCAAGAGTGGAAATCAGTGGGTAACAATGTACCAGAACGCGGCGGCATAGTCTGAGCTCCTACAGCTGGGCGTAGCTCTCAGAAGACGTCGGCTTTGACAAGTTTAAAAATATTATTTGCTTAAGTCATAAGCTTGACCTCTGAATGGGCAGATCTGGCAGGACGAGCGAAGGGAGGGAAGTGACAGGAGAGAGGAGCCTTGTCTACATTTTGGCTCAAGACGAGCGTGGGTTTAATCCGACTCAGCTATTCCACAACCCTCAGAGAGACACACACTCGGCCACATGCATACAGATCGCACATAGAAATACATGCAGGCAGACACACAATCGAGGCAGCAAGGTTAGTTTTACAGTCCTTGATTTGCCCGTTTTCAGTAGAAACACATCTGCGAGTACTTTAGCTCGGCTGTGTCAGTCTCTCAACGAGAAGCTGAGAAGAATGGGTCTGACAGCGGATGAGAGGAGGAAGGACCGAGGCGGTGGGAAGCCTGTGTGCCTTTTGCCAGCAGAACACACTAAATCAAAGTGCGAACGTCTTTAGATCTTAATTTAAAAAATGACTTTTGAATTTCAGTTTGAAATGTAAGAGTAAACGCATGAGTTCACACTTTGAAATCATGACAGAGTGAACATTTTTCACCACATGTTCGGAGCACTGACACGGCCTTTTAAATGTCTCTGCTTAGATCTACTACATGTGCTTTTGATGTGCTGTGATTGCTGTTTACATGTACGTCTCTCATTTATCTTTGAAGGTCACGTAGAACAAACTGTTACAACATAACAAAGGTTTTTAGGGTTTTTTTTTTTTGGGTGCACACACACACAAACACACACACACACACACACACACACACACAGGACAGTCTGTATCCCCTCGGCTGTAGCAGTGGCTTTGTTTTTGGAAGAACTTAGTGTGCTGCCAGTCAGTCTCATGAGATGTGCTTTTATGAAGCTGAAACAGTTCATATTTAAGAGCCCCATGGCAGCGTGGGTAATGCGGTCCATTAATCCAACCTCAGCTTGCGTACGTGCATGAAAAGATCAGTCGCCAACAGCGGATGGCGCGCTTGTCTGAGATACAAACGTCAGATTCGAAGAACAAAAGGGCACATTGGAGGAATTAGTGGATTTGCGCGTCAGTCTCTAGTGTGCAGTTATGAACAATAGTTTGAAATATCACATCATGTGTTGTACGACCTTGTGGAAAAGCGTCTTCCTTTCCAAATACATTTCAGTAATTGTCTGCAGAGGCGTGTGTTGTTACAAGACTTTACTGAATCTCCTAGTCCAGGTTTCCCCAGACTACAGTTACCTCTTTAATCCCAATTCACACCCCCCACCCTTGGAGTGCCAGTAAATGAACAATAGAAAGTCGGGGCAAGTATAGACACCTTCGCGTACAGGGACATGCTAGATTGTGGCTTCGCAGCCTTTGTTGTAATCAAATTGCTGCTTTAAACCCGTTTGTGTGTCTTCACATTTGATGATGGAATGAGTCTGATTTTTTTGAAGAATATGTAAATGAATGTCTGTTTCCAGTGAAGCACTCCAGGCTATAGCACCGTATGTCTGGGCTACGATAGAAAGAATCGACAGACCTCAACAGGAAGTGGTCCATCTGTCCTAGCTGGTACCTCATTTCAGACACAGTGACCTACTTTTCAACGTGTGTCGTAATAACAGTCAAGAGGACCAAATCCAGCAGGATGCAGCTGTCAGAGAGAAAGCTGGACCCACTTTCATTTGTTTTTCCAGGTTCATTCCCCTCGGGAGAGCTCGCTGCACATACGGAGGGTCTTAAAAATGCTCAAGAGTATCCGTGTGGTCACTGAACTTGTGTGTAGGATCAGGAAGTCATTTTTATCACAACACAAACACAACTTATGTCTCTGTCACACACCGCCAGTTAAAGTTTACATTCAGACATGTAACGCTGGGACGCGGTAGCATGTGAAATGTCTGTTTATCTCGATAAAAGTGGAGCTGAAGATGAAAGTATAAAATGCATGCAGCGATATCTGACGACCTACAAATGGAGTCACTGACGAATTGTGTGGTTTGGCTACATATGCATTCGCAGTTGGCTTCATGTGCATGCAAACACCATCAAACACAGTTTTAGCCTTTGATAGATGAAGAGGGTCTAGTGAGTAATGCGAGCGAGCGATTGCACTCGCATCCTGTCTGACTCAGCGTCTTTATGTGTCAGACAAGACATTTCAATAGTGTTTAAGGGCCCAATTAAACTCACACACATATGCATAGATATTTATGTATACACACCTTTAAAGGGTCTGCGGGGTTTTTGTTTTTTTTTTTCTGCTGAGTCAGTCAACAGTTAACACAATAGGTCTGGAAACTGTGTGCGTGTGTTTGTGTATAGCATGCACAGGAAGTGGTGAGGTCGTGATAAGCCTTCTGCCACGCTAGGTTCTGGTGATAGGTTGGGTGACGCTGCATCGAGGCCCGCTGTGGTTGGACGCCAAGCTTCCTGATGGGAAACAAGCCTGGTCTGTTTCCCATGACACCCCCTTCATATCCCTTTACGTGGCTCTAATTATACCATCTGTAGAAAATACTGTATATGATGTAGTAAAGATAAAGCCCAAACGTGTCTGTATAGACAAAGAGTCCTTTAAAGCATGAAAACAGCTGTGCTGTTATCATGGTATCTATCTACATGATGTAATCTGTCATTTAAAGGTCACTAGTGAATGCTTACGTTATGGTCAGTGAATGTCGAGCAGAGACTGTCTTTGTGTGGAGCCAACCACTCAGACTGAGACAGTCTGTGACTGAAATAGACCTCTGGCTGTATGTCGGCCATCTTTCCTGGAAAACAAAGGATGAACAGTAAACTACACACTACCACTGTACTTTACTGTATATGTTTTCCCTGAGGACATTTATGAATGAGAGCAATATGTTTTTTCTCCAGTGAGATCGATCTGTGTTGTTTAACCTGAAGAGCTGGGGCAAGTTGAATGGCAGCTTCTCCCCTTTGCCCTCCTGCCCTCGGCTGGCAGCAGGAAGGGAAAGAGGAGGAAACGCTGCTTTGCCTCTGTGTCAGCTTGAGTGTTTGCGTGTTAGTCCACAGCTGAAGCCACTGCTGCTCACAAGTGGCCCCAGATCCAGTGGAAACGATAATCCACTGTTACAGCGGACAGTAGTTTCCATGGTGCCACTTCCCGTCCACTGCCCATTTCCCTGTTTGACATATGATGTCAGGAAAAGATTTCTTTCTTTCTCTCTCTCTCATTTGTTCACTACCACTGCCAGCCAGACTGACCTCAGAGCTGATGCAACACAGGAATTCACCTCTGGCATCGTTTGATTGAAGATTAACAACGTTTGATTGTCGTTTTAATGTGAACTACACTAAGATCACTTCCTTCAGTCTGATTACTCACTGTTCGTTTGGAGATGGTGGCTGGGAGTTTTTCGTCATGGCATTATAAAGTCATTCAACTTTCTCGCCAGCTCACAGCTCCCCTGCAGGCACACCGTCATGTGGGTGTGTGTTAACATCAGTGCTGTTCAGACCTGCCGTGTTTTCACACTCTTTCCAGTTGTGTGAAGTCGTAAATGACCAGGATTACAAATGTGACTTTGAACTCAGTCTGAGCTCTGCCATACGTCCAAAGAAGAGAAGTGTGTGGTCATTTCCTGTCTCTGCCGTGGAAAGAGACAGACCATCATTGAAATTTAGTTTGCATGTGCAAACCACTTGATTTGATATGCACATCATGGTTAAACCCATTTAATGCAAATTACAACTGTAACTTGACTTTGACCTACTGTGGTACATTTACATTTAAACTAGACACACGCATGTCCAAATAACCACCTCCGAATGCAACTTAATACCCTGTGATTAGAATAGTTTGGTCTTTTTTTTTTTGCTTGGCCGTTGCTGTTTCTCTTCTGTTGTTTCACTCTGCTCCCCCTCTGTTTGTCCACCAGGTTTTCTACGTGTCAGACCTGTTCAAGCCTAGGGTGAAGCCGGCTACACCTCCACCCTCTCCCGTCAAGAAGGAGCTGCTCCCTTCCTCCGACATCATTGAGAGGAACAACCACCACAACATGGTGTGAAAGAAGCCACATCTCTTTCCTGTGACTGAGGAGCCGCTCACTGCGCTGCTCAACTCCCATCGGACAGTAGAATGTAGCGACGAGAGACTGTAGCTGCTTCTTAAATAGCATCCTCCTCCCTTTTGAAATGCCCGCCGCGGCACTTTGTGGACTAGGGTGTCAGGTTTGAGATTTGCACAGCAGAGTCCACTCTCACTATCCAGACTTAATATTTACTATTATGTTAACTACTTATCAACATTTGAGCCCATCGCTTTGAGCACAACCGTAACAAAATTGGAAATGAAAAGACAAAAATGAATCGAGACGTTGATGACTTGACAGGCAGAGCTGAGGTTGTGGAGGTTTGATGGAAGCGTAACCACATAAATGGAAACACTTGTGAAGAAAATGAAGAGAAGAGACAAAATGAAAAAAAAAACAAACCACCTGCCTACGAAGAGAGGGATTCTCAGCTACGCTCCCTCTCTGAACTCTCTGTGGCCTTGGAACATCGTAGGACAACAGCTTCCTGAGCTATGGGAAGGATTTTACTGCAATAACTAGCAGCGTAGAAATATTAACAGTATAAAAAATATATAACATATAGCACTGTTTTTAAGTTCATTGTCCATTATTACCACTTGCTGCCTGAGATGTCTAACTAAAAAAAACTTTATGATGCTGACGTCCACGAGACAGAAATAGTTACTCAGAGAAGAAGCCAACCGAGTGTGGTGGTATTCTCAATCTTTCACGATAAACTTAAGCATAGCATGACTCAGAAACAATTCCCCTGCATTGATAGGCCACATTAACATCTTGTCAGGCCTACAAACAAACTTCAGTGCAGTCCTATGGATGTCTTATCCTTGACCACTGCAAACTGAAGTATTCTCATTACACAATATGTCTGTCTCCAGATCTCCAGCATATCAAGCTTTTTGTAGTGGACGGTCATTGCGGCCCAAACCCGGGATGTTGCATTTCTTGAGGGTTAGTTGTAGTAAAGGGGGGATAATTTCAGTGGAAGGAGTGAGGCAGATCTCACAGCCTCCCAGCACCTGTGTAAGAGCCTTGGCTGTGCCATGTCGCTCTCTGGTGTTGGGACCATCTGTTTGTCTTCCTAACCAGGAAGCAGAATAGGTGGGCAGAGTGAAGAGGTGTGGTCTGTCACTGTGGAAAGATGGTGATGAGTTACAGCTAAGCTGGCACATTAATTTGGGATGACCTGGGCTCTTTCTGCTGGCAGGGAGGGGCCTCTCACCCACCTAATCACTCAATGGCAATGGATGTTTGTCTCTCAGTGAGTGTGTGTGTGTGTGTGTGTGCATGTGTGTGTCTTGTATCCTCCTGTGCTTGTTTGGGTACGCTTGTGCTTGTACATGTACGTGTGTGTGTGTGTGTGTGTGTTTGAGCGCTGTGCCCCCTCTTGATGAACTATGTGTGTGGCAAATGAAACATGCAAGGTCAACTGTGTGTGTGTGTGTGTGTGTGTGTGTGTGTGTGTGTGTGTGTGTGTGTGTGTGTGTGTGCCACCTGTGTGTGTCAAAGAGCAAGCGAGCAGGTGAACGTTCTAAAAAACTGTGGATCTATTATTTTTATTCTCTGCTAAGATGCATCTTTAACCTTGTATGTTTATAGCCTGTCCTGTATCATCGCTAACAGTTGTACAGAACCAGATACAAAAGTCCTTTTATTTACAGCCTACTCAGAAATCCTCCTCCAACAACACACTTCGCCATGTTGCACATCTTTCTCACCGTCCGTCCTATCATTTCACAAAGCCGTTTTCACACACTTTTTTTTATAAATATATAAATAATGTATAGATCACTAAAATTAAGATATTTGTTTAACATGTTTAGATATATCCACTATGATTACAGACCTGTGTTCTTCATCAAATGCTGCTTAAAAAGCATCGATTGAGAGATTTTTGTAACTAGATAACTAAACTATTGTAGATTGTTATAGTTATGTTTGTAATATGCATTCAAAATAAAAAAAATACACCCACAACTGTATTAAAATTCAATATTAGTATTTTTGTATTGTCTTGTGTTTTTGTACAAAAGAAATAGTAGTGATGCTATTTTTTCTGCTAAATGTACTTAGCTCTAATACATGTGCTTTTAAATAAAAAGCTCATTATAAACACGACTTGGGTTTGTCTTCACTGTTCTGAGCTTGATCTACAGGTGTTGAAGATGTTTGTATTGCTGTACAGATGGAAATGACTTTGCTGCCTATATGCAGTAAAATATTTAAACTGCATACCAAAAAGACAAGACTTACTTAAGCACAAGCTGTACTAACTTTGAAATTTAAAGTACCTTAACTAAGATTTTCATGCATGACTCTAACTTGCAATGAAAGATTTTTATATTGTCACTTTTACATATTGCCAGGAAATAGTTTGTATTAATTAATTTAAAAAATCCAGAGGCCATATCCCATAAAAAATACTTTTTTGTGCCTTTTGCAGACATGACAGGCTTAGAAAAACTCTGTGTCTTGTGTCTTATTTCACAATTTGGCAGACACCAGAGAAGCTGGCGTCATCTGTGAGTATGTGTGTGTGTCTGTGTGAATGAGTGTTTCTGCAGAGCTGCCATCACAGTTTGTGATCCTGATCTAAACAAAAAGTGTAATTTTCTCCACCACAGTGTGTTTCAGCCAAGGAGAGAAAAGCTTGAATGACACTTTGTGTCGTCTCAAATGTTTAACTGCACCCTACAAATACAGTGTTTAATCCAAAAGCTACACTGTAATCATGGAGAGCGCACCATTGCATGTCCACATAACTGCATTTAACACATAATCTGCAAAATCTACAACTCTAAGCAGATCTGCGACACGACCAGCAAGGAGCGAAAGTCTTTTTTGAATAGTTTTCAGCCAAAACGTAAAATGACGAATTAGACAGAAAGAAAATAATGACAAGACAAGACCGTCCAGCAGGTCATTTCTTGCTTTGTGAGCTGAGTAAAATCACTTAAGACCATCATTTCCCTTGTGTTATTCTACACTGGCATGCATGTTTCCCCTCAGTGTCCTGTAAAGTGCAGTCTTTTATTAACAGTGACACTACATCTGGTCTGAGGTCAGCTGTACCTAAAAAACAGCATTAAACTGAGATTTACGGTGCCTCTGTACAGCTGGTAGATCTGGGGTCAGCCATGCACGGCTGTAATAGTGAA
Organism: Anabas testudineus; assembly: GCF_900324465.2. Lineage (NCBI taxonomy): Eukaryota > Metazoa > Chordata > Actinopteri > Anabantiformes > Anabantidae > Anabas > Anabas testudineus. The sequence continues at coordinate 7,367,330 of NC_046613.1, read as the reverse complement.
GGGCCTGCTGCTGAGGCAGACAGAGGCCCATGTTGTGGTCTTGTTTGGCAGCAGCAGAGCAGAGCTGGCACAGGGCTGTCACAGGGAGGACAAGCAACTACATAGTACTGTACCTCTCTCTGTCTCTCAGAGTGCCCGGTGTGTGTCCCTCATAGTCACATAGTGGACAACACATCCACACACTGGTTACTCCCGTTTATTCGTGTCAGCTTAAGCTTAGCGTGCAAACTTCTGTAAAATTTCTAACGCAATGTTGGCATGCGAAGCCTTGTTATTCCTATGTCGGTGATGTTGACATTTTAACACAAGTTGGATAGACTACATCCTCCTCTGCGGGTTGAGAAATCCCACCACACTTGGTCTTATAAAAGCCTTTCAAAACCTCATTGGATAAACTCTAAAATGCATGGTGGTCATTTTAAAAACAAGGCCAGTGAAATTGTTTTACCACATACCATTGATACAATATGTACAAATAAGAACAGAAAATGAAGCATGATTGCGTAGTACAGCTAATTAGAATAAATATTATTGCATGTGAATATGGAAAATGAAGTGGCATTTGACAGCTGGGAAGTGTCAGCAGCAAGTTAACCCTGTTCTGCTCTATCGAACTTTGTTAGAGATTCCAGTGTAATTGCCGTGGAAAACCTTTCCTTCTGAGAAAAGCCTGACAGATTGATAACACATGCATCCACATGCCATCTGCTGAATGACTATGGACATTGGTTAATCTTGCACCGAGTTTCCGAGAACACACAGGTAGTAATCAAAGTACGCGTGCGCGAAAGAGCATTTTTAGTTTCTTCTGCACAGTAGCCCTGAATCAGCATGTGTAAAAGTGGTTACAGTGGCTCTCAGCTGGCAATCCCAAGCAAGGCACGCTAACAGGCTTCTTTTCTTGCCATGTAGTGATTGTAGCCAAAAAAGCCCAGAGTGAAATGGTCCACTGGCACACATGATGCAAAAAAGTATCACTGCATCAACAAGACTGCTACTGTAGGTGGCTCTGGTTTGGCTGGCCAGAGAATGTGTGTGTATAAGATGAAGCTGGGTTGTGGTGAGGGAGGCGCCTCCAGGAGAGTCATCAGGAGGCCTGGAGATCTGTGGACCTTTTAGCGAGAGAGCCAGCAGAGAGCAGGCTGGACAGGGCTGTCTGTGCTTCCTTTGGGGAAACAGGAGCAGAGTCTCCCTGCAGAGGGACACAGAGAGGAGAGAAAGGAAAAGTAGGGTGTAGTAGTAAAAGGAAAAGAAATGTAATGCTCCACAGTGCAAATGCTGATTGAAATGTTTCTCATCCTGACACCAAAACATGAAGATCGATGAAAGTGAAAGTGATAAAACACTTTATCACATACGCTGCACAAGTCTAAAACAGACATACTTGGAAAACAGAGCAGATTTCAAACGTTCAGTATTGACCCATTTTTTTCATAAATCGACTCATTATCAGTGATTAGGACGCGGACGCAGTGGGGGAGTGGCGGTAAATGATTCTGTCAACAGGCACATGTGGGCAGCAGGAGGATTAACATCCAGGATTAATGTAGTGATGATCCTGCATGTGAGCGTTAGGTCTTTGTTTCAGTTCTGATGATATTTTAGTCCTTTCTGATATGAATGAAATCTCAATCCAGTGAGCGTAACGTGGAGTTGATTGATGATTCCTGTGTTAATTGTGGCAGACAGGAAAAAGAGATTAACCTATTTCTTGTGCTCCACTTTTAACTGTGTACCATAAACTGCACAGTGGGTGCAATGAAAAATACCCGCAATATTACATCGCAGACAGTAATACTGCATCTCAGCAACTAACCTCCTTTAGAAGTGATCATCTCTGTACTGCTGCCAGGATACTGTTGACAGCATCTGGCTTCTCCACATTTTGAAGCATATTTCTAGTGTAAAAGGTTTTTTTTAAATGAGTGCAGCTTCAAAGCTCGAAGTTTGGATGAAGTGAAGCAGCTGAAAATGTGATCAGCGTGATCTTACTGTACTTGAAGTAGTTTAGCAGCTCTTGAGTTCAGCCGTTTAAACCAGACCTTTAAGATGCGTAGTTCATAAGTCTCTGAAGTGAATCTACCTGCTGAATATAAAAACGAATTGGCCTCTTCACACATTATCTCTGTGTGTCGGGCGGCAAGTTGGACGAGTTGGATAGAAAACGAGGGGGCGCAGAGCGAAGGATGGAACGTTAATGAGCTTTGCAGATGTTGGTCGTACATGGGGGCAACAGGTGATTATGTCATCTTCACGTACTGTAAGTGTCCACCCACTCTTTCTCTGCCTGTTTCTGTCTGATCCAGATTTTTCCTCAACCTGTCCTTCAAATTAAGCCGTTTACTGCGTCTCGCCCTGGGTGAGGGTTTCACTAACCTAAATCTTCTTCTTTGCTGTAGGATCAATATGAAATCTTCCTAAATTACGTTTCCACTGCGTCTGTGTGGAAAACACCCCCCCCCACACACACACACTTCAGGTCCCTTATGGCTCATATAGAGAAGGTCAGAAAAGGAGCACAGGGATTTGGTTGCTCTGAACTTTTTACTAGACACTGATTTTTATAGATGCAGAAAACCTTTATTGGAGGTTATTTTCATTTTTGGTACTTAACCACAGATCATTTTACCAAGAGTCACAGTCGATACAGAAAATGGAAAAGTGGAAGAATAACTGACATGTTGCCTTTTACAAATACACACACACGCAAATAAACACACACTCACACACCAAGTAGATGGAGAAAGAGGATTTCTACTGAGCATCACCTGGATGAAGGAGTGGAGCAAGATGTAAGAAGGAAATGGGATTAGACGACTGAGACACAGGCCTCTCTGATCTATTAAATGTACAAAACAAAGTTCAGCAAGCAGCTCTGTCCCTCCTTTGTTTCTATTGAAGGTTGCCAGATGAAATTCTGTCATATCGCCAAAGTTCAAATCCACATGGTTCACCTGTTTGCGCAAAACACACACACACTCCACTCAAACCCATATAAACACATATTACTTCCACATGCACATGTACAAACACACAAGCCCACACAAATTCTCTAAAGTCGCAGAACCACATGGTGATGATCAGGAATCAGAACTCATCTCAGTCCAGTCGGAGGCTTCTGCCTGGTTTACTCACATCTCTGTGAGGGGATGATCAGTAAATCACACACAGCATTTGTGTATCTGTTGCGTCATCCCGCGGAGAGCCAAGCGGTGAGCTCAGCACTCAGGGACCACGCATCTGCATCCCTGAAAAGGAGCTGAATACCCGCTCCAGACATTTGGCCCATTCGTCACACTCGTAAAGCGAGTGATGTTCACTCGCAGGAATTTACTGGAATCTGCGCATTCACAGGTCAAAAACTGTCATTAGACCAGATACAGTAAAGTAGGAATTACTGATTGTGAAGTATATGATCCAGCACCGGTATCAGCTTATCTTTCCCTGCAGGAGGCCGAGTGAGACGGAGGAGATGTGCAAGGTTTCATAAGTTCAGGCGTGTGCTGAAACGAACCAGTAAATTTAATTAACATTTAGCAAATCTCCAACAATCCATCATCTGCGAATGCTCCAAAGTCTACAGCATGTATAGTACGAGCATCTACAGTATGTTTGTGTGTAAGCGTGTCTCCATCCTGGCTGACCTCAAATCTCTGTGGAGGGGGAGGAAATATCTTTGTGGCAAAGCTCCCCACACAAGTGATTCAGACTATATCTGTCCCACATTGTTGTCAGAGGGGCTCGTATTGTCTTTGACATTAAGCATTTGTACACCTAGCTGTCAGACTGAGTAAGACCCCCCGCCCCCCCTCCAGTCTATGACCCACTAGTAGAACTGAAAGTGCACATTAACTGCACGTTTCAGTTGCAGGAATTGCCACAAACCACAAACCTTTCCCCTCCGAGTCATTACTGGACACTTAGCTTACCCCCTGATGTGCAAAGAAACTACACATTGGGAGACGAAGTGAGTCAGAGAGGAGATAGACAGAGACCACTTTCACTGCACAGTCCACCTCCTACAGACGTTCACTGAGCTTCAGAGAAGCGCTGGGAAGTGCCCACTGCCAGATGCCTGTCTGTTGTCTTTCTGAGGCCTGGAGAGCAACAAGATAATGTCCCCTTTGAGAGTGTGAACAATAACTGTCAATGGATGTTTTGTGACTTCTATGAGAGACAATGTTAGTGATGTCTTTATTGCCCTCGCATGCTGAACAGCTTCATTCCTAAATGAGAAAGAACAGCTGTGCTCTGACTGCATGACTGCTGAGAAATCGGGAAAACAAGTGTTTTATTAGCCGTTTGAGAAGAAGCGCTTTCCAAATATGGACTTTTGTTCTCAACCTACTTTAAAGTGGCATTTGTATGAAACTGATTTGCAGCTTTGTACACTGGTTATTATTGTAAGCAAATGAGACCACACCTACTGATAATATCATGCTTCATTTAAGGGGTTGTTCAAAACTAAAACTGGGCTTTTTCTTTCTGTCATAAACAGGAAGTTGTTAATTGTTCTGTTTGTGCCTTCACAATAGTGCGTCTCCAGCTCTCTCTCCCTGATGTTGTTCAGCCTTGCTCTCTCTCTCTCTCTCCCCTTTAGAGGATTGTGTTATTTTCAGACCCACTCATACCTCAGGGCAGGTGTGGCAGTTGCTTGAGGTGTTTCACTTGAGTCGCTGGCAGCTGGGTTGAAGACTACAGGTTTGAAAATGAAACCTGGGGCAGTGAAATTAGAAAGAAATGATCTTAGCAGACCTCGAGGCTGGTGACTTGAGTTTTAGCTGCTACTGCATAATACTTTCAAATATGTGGCTGATATCTGACTGGTGCGTTCCATTTGAATTTTGAAGCCAGAATTTCCAAGTTCCCAGTCAAAAATTTCAACTCGGACAACCCCTGATGTTGGATTTCCAAATCTGAAACTCAGTCAAGCCTCCGAGGCACCAAGGCACAGAGGCATCCATCTGTGATAATATGATTTTATTAGCACTTAATAAAATGAGACACTTTTTGTGTCTCATTTACAACAGTTGTGCACGTTGTACTGGCGATCTTCTACCTGCAGACACGTTGCTATGGTGTAATGCATTGTGTAAACTGCTATAGCTAAAAATGACTAGGTGAACTCGAAATCAGTCAGCTTAGGTGTGACGTCATTTGCAGCTCGTACTTCTGGTTTCCATAGTAAATAGACATCGAAGACAGAGAATGACACATCATAACTAAAAAATGACTTAAATAGCCAGATTGAGTTGCATCATGGGTGACGTACCACAGGCGCCAGGTTTTCACAAGAAAAATAATATAAGACATTACGCAATGGAGCTCTGAGGAAAGAAACTCAAATATTCATAAGTCTTATCTAAGAGAAACTGCTGCTTCACCCGGACGTCTCATTTACTAGAACATCAACACTCGCTTCCATGTAATCTTGTTTTAATATCTGCTGACAAAATGCCTCCCTCTTACTGTTTATTAGCATAGTGACCAAACTAATATACTTTATTACTTTGCTTACTCATCATTGAATCACAGCTGAGAGGAAAGAAGGCAGCAGAAAAAAAGAGGGAAATGGAAGTGAGGAAAGAAAAGACGTGAACAGAAGGAGGAGATGGGGCAAACTGATGGAGAGTAAGGAAACAAAATGACTGAGACGTTGGAAAGATGTGATTCAGGAGGGCACTCCGGGGTTACACAATGTTATTTCCCTGCTCTATCTTCAACTGAGCTGCTTTAACTCCTGTCTCCCGTTCCTCGTCATCCCAGCATCTGGTTTCAATCTCAGATGAGATTACAAGAGCAGCTTCAACAAAAAGCCAGCTCTTCCCTCAACCCTTGGTCGTCTTGATGCATCGTGTTGCTCATTTCCAGGCAATCCTGAGTGTCTGACGAGGTTTAGCGAGAATGAGGACGTGGGATTTGTTTTGCTTCAAACTGACTCACAAACAAGTCAGTTCCTCGTAGGTATCCCTGCTGAGCATGAAGAAAATGTTAAAGAAATAAAGCAAAGGGACTGAGCCATAAACAGCAGGACACTGACCATGACCTCCAGAGGTGGGAGGTCAGAGGACAGGATGCAGGAGCTCATGTGTTGGAGGTCAGGGGTTAACAGGTAGTACAGAGATCTGGAGGATGAAAGGTAAAAAGTTGTTTATGGCTGTTCCTGCTGCAGACGAGGACACAGAAAGGGCAGTGTGTCTATCTGGCTGAGGTGATCTGTCTGTCTCGGCGTCCTGCTGTGACCCAGCCCCCACCTCCCTGGTATCTGTCTATTATCTGTCTGTCAGTTTGTATGTTTGTGTGTCTCTCATTGTGTTTGTGTCCTCGAGATCCTCAGATAGACAGACACATTTTTGTATTCATGTCAGAGTGGAGTAAGCTGACTTGTAGTCACAGCATCAACACATTGAGCAAGACGTCCAAGTCAGTGCAGGAACCTCAAAGGACCACCACTAAAATGGGAACTCAGAGTGACTATTACACAGTATTCATACTATTACATTTTCATGTTGATGCTTTATTTGTATATCCTTGAGCAACTTCTTCATTTGTGTCTTTCTAATTACGTTGTATGCAATGTGACACACACATTTGTTTCTCCAAAGGCTCTTCTACAAAATAGAATTGGAAAAAAAAAAACTGTATCAGATTTGGAGAATAAATTGAGAGCATGAAGTTACAGAGATTAGGGTGTATCCAGCTCCTGGGTCGAGCTGGGTAACGTCCTGATTCCATCCCTGCTGGCAGCAGCTGTGGTCACAAACCAACAATCCTTCATTCACACACACACACACACACACACACACACACACACACACACACACACACACACACACACACACACACACACACACACACACTTTCTATATGCAGAACGTAGACCTGCAAAAAAGTATACCACTGATTCTGAGAGGCCTTAAACTCAGATACGTGTAGAATGTGGGCAGAGTTTCCAAGAGAGACACTGTGTGTTTGAATAATTTTATATTTAACACTGACAGAAGCACCATTTATACTACACGGCTGCAGATGTGAAATATGAATGTGATCTGCAGTGAGCCTGTTGAGTCCCTTGGCTTGCAGTGATTTATACACATTTCAGTGTGACTGCTTTTTTTGTTACAGCTGCCATAAAACAAGATAGCAGCAGATTGTCTGAACAGAATACCTCTCCTGGCAGTTCTGCTAAACTTGTGCAAATGCTCAATCTGCAGAATAAATCAGCGAGTGTGACAGAGTGAATGCAATATGTATTGCATGAAGGAACTCTTTTTTAATCATATTTTTCATCACTTTTCCTTCATGTCAGCTGTGACAGTGCATACTTTCATTCACATGATTCAAACACATGCCCTCATATGTTGTAAAGAAGTAAAAAAAAAGAAAAAAGGAATGATTATTCTTCCAAATATTCCTCCGAAATATTGCCAACATACACGAGTGATTTAGAAAATTTGATTCTGACTTTCCACATTTTCAGATGAAAATGTTTTTTTGCATTATTTCTGCATTTGTCTTAAAATTTGATCTGATCTATTATATTTCTTAAGTCAAGAGTATTAAGAAATATAATGCGCCTAAAATAATAACACAAAATAATTCAGTTATTTCATGTATTTTTTCAGAAAAACCATAAAAACCTCATAGTGCGAGTGGAAAAAGTATGTGAACCCTTGGTTGACACCCTTTCGCAAAAATAACCTCAACCAAAAGTGACATACACTCCACCCTATTTTAATGGATGATTGATCATTTTGAAGACCCAAACCCCAAACTGAACGACAACATGAATAAAAGGATGGTGTGGTAAACATGTTTTTCACACAGTGGATAGTGTTTTAAAGACCCATCTACGACTGATACAAGAAACCACAGCTGGAGAATGTGCGGACAGAGGCTGACATTTACTCTTAATTGGGTCTGGTAATTCTTCTGTTTATGGCCCGATTCTACCAGGAAGGGCTGTCAGTGTGAATTCCTCTCAACTGCGTGAAGCTGTTATGTAAGACTGTTTCATTGGTGCGCTCTTGTAATTACTCCATTAAGAGGTTACTTCTTGGTTCCTGTTGATATGTGCTATCAAGAAGAGACACACAAGCATACAGAGGATATCAAGTGACTCGTTCCAGACGTGAAACTATAGTCTCTGTGTGATAATTCAGTATTAAATACGTTTATTATACTTGCTAGTTCCTTTTGTGTTGTTTGTTTCTCTGTGTACATGAATGTGTGTGTGTGTGTGTGTGTGACAGAGCCCAGTGGACATTGCTTCTTCTAGGAATCAGAGCCTGGGAAAACCATGTTTGTGCTCACCCCTTTCGCATTTCTCTGGCATCACTTACGGCATGTCTTTTTGTATTATGTGAGGTTTTCGCTGTAATTTTCACACACCCTCCCCTCACAGCACTTTAAGCACGCTAGGCGAGCTCAGTGTTCAAATGGAATCTGGCAGAAACGTGCTTTCCCAACACTTAAACTTAACTCAGGTGCCCTCTCACTGGGAGTTTAGAGGGAGGCAGAGAAAGAATGGATGAGATGGGAGAGGGAGCAGAGGAAGAGAGAAATGTGGGCCTTCGGTTTTGGAGGAGTGCCTGTTGTTGTTAACAGTGAAGAGTCTCATTCTCCCGAGGTTCCTCTGAGAGCTGATGCGGGTCAGGGGGTAGAGAACGGCTTCTGGTTGGGGTCCAACATACACACAGTCATACAAATGTCAGCTATTCCCAATTTTCCTCAAACCGTGCTAGATTAGAACACAACAATACAATGACCAGTAGAGGCCAAAGCGAGTGCATCTTAATGAAGACCAGACAGTGTAATGAATACCTCGGGATGAACTCGGAACTGCAACAACAGCAGCGCTGTCCTGGCCAATTTGTGGTGAAGTAGCATCAGGAGGTAAAGTGAAGCCAGAAAGCTCAGGAGAGTTGTCAGAGTATTGTGCAGCTCTCTGTAAAAATGTGAAAACAAAAGACGACATTTACAAAAAGACTGTTTTTCTGTCTGGTGATCCAAAAGAACAGAGAAACTGTGATCGTTGTGTATTAGTGCTTTCAACCTGCTGGTCGTACTCACCTCACGTGTTTGCTATCCCGTAAACGTCATCATGCCATCCTTTGTGACCTTTTGGTTTGTTAGAAGAGCCCGTCATCACTCGGAGCGTTTCAAAACAGGAAATTAAGCAGATATGAGGAGGAGTGCAGCAGACAGGCAAATTTGTTTGCAATAGCAGAATTCCAGTTGCATGACTGGTAAATATTGGATGGACTTCAGGATGTCTGCACTTAGGAAATAACACTTAGGAAATTTTTTTTTTCCTTCACTCAGTTTGAAAGTGAAAACTGTCCAGACCAAGCTGAAAGACGGGATTACTCCACTCCCCGCTCCTGAGTAACACACTACCAGGAAAACCACTGTGGAATCATTCAAAATCCAAATGAGCTCAGCTATTATACCATCCAGTGATTTATGATGTCTGGGTCTAGGACACAGTTATCACTTTATGGGTTTTTTTATTTAATCAAACTGTTAATTCCATCTGCTAAGTCTGTTTGAACTCCCACTGTATTCCACCTGCATGTCCCCTGCCTTTGCTGGTGTCAGGAGTGTTTCCCCACAGCTGGCTGTTTTTTTTTTTTTTTGTTTGTTTGTTTTTTGGATCGGTGGAGATGTTGAAATGTATCCAAGCTGAGTTTGGTTTTTTTGAATGCTTATCTGATTTGGTTTTAAGAAAAACCTCAGGACCATGATTCATGCGCATGAGTTATCACGGCCAGAATCATTTCTGTGGTTTATGGTTGAAGATAAGAAAATTGTTTTGGATGAGCTGTGGTCAGATCACCGTCAAAGCTTACTTTGTTTGCATGGCCATTTGTTACCATTTACCCCTTAATCTGCGTGACCTCGGGGTCAAAGGTCACTGTTAAACAGATGACCTAATACATCTTCTGTCCTCCTTTAACTCATGTATGCTAAAAGGAGGCTCTTCGAAATTGGTTGTAGAAATAAATGCACACATATCAAACACCATGACTTGCCAGCTCACTGAGTATGTTTTAGATTTCTCAGCCGCTCAGCAGCACACTCATTTCTTTACCAATACTGTGCAGTTCGTTCTGTCTCTTTAAACCCCCCCCCCCCCATTTAGTTTCCTTTTCTCTGTGCGGGATTTCAAGGATTGCATGTTAAGTCTACTTTCACTCCTCTTGCCTTCTCACCAACAATCCACTTTCTGTAGTACAATAACTTACCCAAACGGCAACCATTATGCAACACTCCCATGCTCCTCCTCAGCACTCTCCTCCTCCACATCTCACTCTAAATCCTTCTTTTCCTCAGGCCTTGTCATCTGTTATCTTCGCATGAATCAAAAACACATCATTTCTCAATTTTAAATTGATTTCTTGGAAGAAATACGTGAAGTAGAACACATTTCCCAAGGTTAGCTGGGCCTCTCAGGGGGGTTGGGGTTATTTATGGTCTCCAATCCAGTTGCAATTTTCTGGACAGAGTACCAATATGATTAGGTGTAGCATTTCATGTTCCCTGCCAGATATGTGCATGAGAATTTGATGGCGTAAAGGTGAAAGGCCATAAAAGTAGGTTAAGTGTGTGATGGTCGTTAGATCAGGGGGAGAGGTGATGAAGGATGCGTGAGTGGAGATGGCAGCGGGGGTTGTTTTTTACCACCTCTACCTCGTCTGGCCTTCTATCCGGAGCTCAGCAGGAATATTACACACCCTGTCTGCTGATCCACATGTCACACATTCCTGTGCGCAAAAAGGGGGGTGGGGGGTGGGCAGGGGGGTGGAAAAGGGAAGCAAAGACAAGGAGAAGAAGTCAAAGAAATTTTCATACAGATGAGTGGGCATCAGTGGCAGCGAAAGAATGAGATTGGCATGCTGTGCATGGGAACACTCGCTTCAGTCTGAAGGGCTACAAATCGAGCTCAAAATTGACACAAGCTCACTGATAAACAGATGATACGACGTATCAGTCCACATGTACGCACCAAGAGTCCATATTTAGAGTTATATGTGTAATAAAACTGCTCTCTGTACATATATTTTAGTTGGAAGAGTTCCCCATAGACCCACCACTCTGTGGAAATGAAACCTGGTAACCGGACACATCCCCTCGCGAATGAGGTCAGTGAAACATACACTTTTTAAACTAAAATATCACACATACAGTATGTAAGCAAGGCCAAAATTACATACCCCCAGCTGGTCAGTTACGTGTACAGTGTAAGGCAGTGGCAAACTTTACTGTGCACATGGTAAAGTTTCATCATATTCTGCCGTATAAAACTAACGAATTAACACGTTATACTCTTTCTTTTAATTAAGAAAGGAGCATGTAAATATATGACATATGGACAAGACAGCGGTAAGACTTGGCAAGAAATGAAAAGTACATTTCTTATGCTTGTTAGTAGCTGCCAAAAACTGTAAAAAGCTGTTAGCCAAGATTTGTCTGAAACCCCTCCCAAAACACTTAAGCTCCTTCATCATCCACTGAATTGTCCGTCAACACAGCTTGGTAGTCACAAGGAGGGGTTTGGACTGAGACTGTGGGTTTTTCATTTAGGAGTTTTTCTTTTTACCAGTCATGTGATGGCAGACCTACACCTGTTCTTGGCTAAATTATGGAGTATGTGGGTAGTTAATAACTGCTCTAGTCTTTTCAGTAGGCTAATATCTACTGCTGTCAGGGTGAGGGTGCGTCAACATTTAGTTTTTTCTTGCAGTTGGTCATGCATTTAGAGCCGTTTTCAGAGTTGCCCTTCAAGCTGTTGCAGTGTCGTGAGTTAAAGGTTCTATCTGTGAAAACTGTCCTGTTGCTGGCTCTGACAACAGCAACACTCATAGGAGAATTATATTTCCCCTGACCGCTGGAAAGTGATATTGTAGTCTAACCCTGCTTTTGTTCCCAAGATTAATGAGTGCTATAGCTGCCCCTCTTTGGAGCAGCAGACATTTCACCCACTGCCCTTTCCAGAAGAGAACCAGAAGTGGCTTAATGGCCTCACTCACCATTTTGGACAAGACTAAGGGTCATGTACCCATTCTCATGGAGGGAAGGTGCTATTGTAACAGTGTCTCAATGGGTGGTGGAGGCAGACATTTTGGCCTATGAGACCTGAGGGTCATTGTACGAGGGGAATGAGCACTTCACCATACATTTGTAGGGTTTTACTGCCAGGAAGAAACTGCGCCTTCTTCCCTTTGTTCCTTTCATTCTTTGGTGCTGGTTAAACTTGTTGTGTGCTGTGTCGACTCACTTGGGTCAGTATGTAAAGGGTTATTGGAACATTTAGTCTGGGACTGGGCCATATCTGCCGCAGTAAGATATCGAGCAAAGTTCGAACGTCGAACGAGAACATTGAGTTACTATAGTAACCATAGCGACTAAATACACGTAAATTACATTTCTATAACTGACTGACTAACTATCCGGTAACCACAATTACGTTTTTGTAGAGAAAAATGTTGTGAGGCTATGAATTTGAATGAATGGAGCGTTACATGTATTATGGTAAAATGAATTTGAAAGAATTGGGGTGAATGGAGGGCATATAATGTGAAAGACCTGAGAAACAGAACAATCGTGTTGTTGTTTAAACTTTGATAAAGACGTTGTGTGTAAAGTGACAGCCCACGATCTTTCCCTAACCTTAACCAACTGCTGTGAGTGCCTGAAATCAACATATATTTCATATTGCTGTAGTCAAAGTTAAATGTTTCTGCAATGCTGCAAAACAATTACTACTACATGTTGGTGTAGAGCGACTTCATTCAGGTGAGGCTGTCTGGAAGTTGAGTCCAGATGCCCTGACTCAACTTACAGGGATCAAGTATCATATTTGCGACTTGTCATTTATGTTCATTGTAAACTTATGGTAATCCATCCATCCATTAGCCTAAGGGTTATTGGGGGCTGGAAACAATCCCAACTGTCAATGGGTAAGAGGTGGGATACACCCTGGACAGGTCCTCAGTCTATCACTGGGCTGACATGTTAACCCTAACCCTCTAACTGGAAGGAAGCCAGAGTACCCAGAGAAAACCACACAGGTATGGAGAGAACATGCACACAGAAAGGCACCTCGCTGACCTGTGGATTCAGACCCACATTCTTCCTGCTGTGATGCGACAGTGCTAACCACTACACCACCATGCTGCCCAGTCGTCCTCACATTTGTTATTGCAGTTTAATTGGACGGAAACACAATTAAGGAGATTGGGTTGAGCTTTCTGAGTAATCCTTCCTGAACCACAACTTGTTATTCTTCAGTGCACCTGTATAGACAATATCTCTTGCATCTCTTTTCACCCAGTAAAAATAAAGTTTTGTTCTCAAATTTCCAATTATTACTTGAAGGTGCTGATGCGATGATGATGTGTGAAAACAGAAGCCCAGTCAGATGATAAAGGTTTCGTAGACACTCGAGCCAGTGCGAACCCGTCAACCTCTCAAAATCTCATGAATGTATGAAATCCTATTATGGTGTCAGCACTCGCCCTTGTTATGTTTTTTAATTAGCTGTGCAAGATGTCAAAGTTCACTCCCTTCCTCCCGTTTCACGCCCATGACCACATAGAGTGATGGAAAATTCCACTTTGCTCTTTATTATTTATGCTGAAATTACTCTTCAATCACAGAGGAAAATTGCCTCTGGTATGGCTGTTGGGTTGCGGAGGTGAGACGTGTGATGAAGAGAGGATACGTAGGCGGGAGAGATAAGTTCAGAAAGTTAAAGGGGCTTATATCACCTGCCCTCAACAGGGCATCACTGTGAGTGATGGTGAGTGTGCGGTGTATCAGCTGGCATGCAATCATTAAAAAATGTCATTAGTGATACTGTAGGTGGAGGCCGCCAGTAACAGAAAGAAAGACGAGAGAACACAGACAGACAGGAGGATAAATGAAAAGAATAACTCCGTTTGACCCGTGACCCTGCCTCTCACTGAGAGCAGGGGCGCCGTCAGGAAGAGGAGCTCTCTGTGTGCGTCAGAGCACCCTTCACTCACCCCGTCCACTCAGCTTATCTCCTCTCTTAATAAATGATCTCATTTCCACAGGAAAAGAAGTGTACAGACTGAGAGAGAAAGCTGTGGAGTGTGGTTGCCCCCCTTGAACTGACAAAACGTCAAACCCGGTGAGTTTGTGAGAGTTTATTTCACACCGGGGTGAACAAGGATAAACAAATAGAGGGAAGTGGGAATCCTGGAGGAGGGCGGAGTTCAGTTTTTAAAGAGATTAGAAGAATTTGAATGTGGATATTAATTGTACCAGGAATAGGTAGTTTCCATTGTTGTGGGGTGAAGAATCATGAGGGTGTGTGTGTGGGGCCATGGCATACTCATGTCCTGTTTACCCAGTAAACTCAAATTCAAGTTCCACAGTTAAAAAGTCTGGTTTTACTTTCAGGTCTAGATTTTATTTTGGTTTACCGTATTTGGTTATTAAGTTTCATTTCAAAACTTTGAAATAGAAACGAAAATGAAAAACATATTTTTCCTCACAGCATCCAAACGCTTTTAGCTTTTGGGTCTGATGCCCATCGTGCTCCTTTCCTGTGTCCAACTTCCTGTTTCCTGTGTTCTAGGAAATAAAACGCACATGTGTTATATTTACCCAACTGATAACAGCTATTGGAGTTATAAATTAAATATAGTTTGAATGTAATCTTGCGCATGCCTCAGGCCAGTAGCCTGGACGTTCATTCATTCATTCATAAAGTGGCATCAGACAGGATATGAGTCTACCACTGACTCACTGATAGTAGCTATTTTGAGTGATTCTTCCAGACTGAACATGAGCACTTTGACTGCTTTAATTTTGAAATCGCACACCAACAACTTGCAGTCACATCTCACACACAGTTGACCTGCACTGAAATATGAAATGCGGGGATATTCACCCACAGATTTACTCCATCTAGTTCTCATTTTGATTTGCTATCGAGGCAACAACCTGGACCTCTGTCTTTGATGTGCAAATGCACGTATGCTGTCTCTTTGACTTGTGTATTGGGTGCGATAACTATTTTAAGTGCGTTGGCTAAAATGCAGTGCAGCATTATTTGTTACTGCTTGTGTTGTAGACCCTAAGGGCAGAATTGTCAAACTGTGTATTAATGTGCTGGCTATCCTCAGTTGCCTGATGCACTATTATAGTTTGCCTACTTTTATCTTTTATCTGAGTCAGGTTTGATCAAATTTGTGGTAAAATCCTTGGTTCTGAACTGCTATCAGCAGTTGCGCTGCTTAAATACCAGCAGGTCACTGTTCGATCAAATGAAATCGAAATCACATCGTGGTGACATCCTTTCATGTCATGTCATTCATTGTCGTTGTTTCCCAGTGGCCATGGTTAACACTGCACTTGACTCATGCTTTTGTATATGTGAGAGGTTAGGCTCTGTGAAAATGGGGCGACATTATCCAAATCAAACACTTGGCATCGGTGCTACATATTGTTCCTTTAATGTTCATTCAGGCAGAGCTAAAGTTCTGTTTTTCAAAGTAGTACAAAACCTTTCTGACACTTTCCTGGTCTGACTCATTTGTTGAAAACCGTTCTCATGACATCACTAACGCTTTAGAGCACACCATGTTTTATGGTCCCAAACTGAAGCCCCAAACGGGTTTTAGGGTGGGACCCGGATTCAAGTCATCATATTACTGGGTTAAAGATTAGTTAGGATCCCCAGTTTGATTGTGGTAAATATGCTCATGAGACCAAGACTGTCAGTATAAAACCCTCTGATTGATAGAGAAAAGAGGAACCGCATGCTATAAACACAATAAACCCAGAGCCATGAGATCGGGATCACATAAAAACACAGAATGCCATGCAGGCCTGAAATTACACACATATAGTCACTTTGTGATTCAGATACTCTGTGCAAGCTATACACAAGCTATACACACTCAGACAGTATGCACACATGCACACGCTGAGATAATATCAACACAAACATGCTTCGCCTGCGTTCTTTGACAGTGGAACATCTCTTGGTTTTTGGCAGGAATTGTTTTCCCACAAAACGCTGCAGCACGAAGCCAGCCTCCATACGCATGATGTGAGGAGTCAAGAGGAGACAGACTGGAGCTCTCAAAAGCGTCTACGAACCTCGAAGACCCTCTCTGGTTGGACCGGGGCTCCACTCAGATACAAAAACACAAACAACAACACCAGTGGATCTAAACAAATGAGATTTGGATTATGAGACAGGGTTCAGTCACAGTTCTTAGAGCTTTATAGAAAGAAAAGGAGAGACTGAGGGAGGAGTGGGTGGGTTAGGGAAATTATAATAAATGTGGCAGTAATTTAGATTCCTCATAATGTTGTCAGATCCACCACAAAACACTCCCAGCTCCAGAGAGAGAAAATGCTCTTTATAACAGTCAGATATTGTCTCTGTCTGCTCTGTGAGAATTAAACAAAGGTTGGTCTCACACTGACTTTGTTTGCTTATGTTCAGTAATATTGGCTGTTGCTACTGTTATCGATTCGTATTATAAGGTGAGCCTGAATTAAGTGGTAAGTCTACCACTATAGCACTTTGTCACATCATTAATGAGTACAGTGCACAAGAGCTTGGGGCTCGGAGCTCAGAACGCCATCTAGTGGAAGTCATTACAATAACATGCAGCAATGAACAACGCTCCCGGAGCTACTGGATGGATAAAGGAAGCTAATTAATACGAGATGAGGCTCAGTGTTCAATATGTTCTGGCCATTACACTGTTCCGGTGTACTCTGGGCTAAGGAACCTTGGAAAAAACGTAATGGGACTAATGGGAAACACAGGATGCAAACTCAGCACTCTTCATGGAGCTAGAGCAAGCAGCAGACTGTATACATTTGGCAATTAAAAAGGCAGAAAGAGACGTAGTTGGCCGGAGAGGCTTGTCATAAAAGGCTGAAGAGGTTCCAGTAAGAGCTCTATGTTATGACAGCTATCAGTTGTGCAGTAAACAGCATACTGTTATGTCGTCCACCTGGCCCCAGCTGGAGGCATCCTGTCAAGCAGACTCTGTCCCCTGTCCCGTCTCACACTCCCTCCTAAATCCTGGACTCCACTCAGACACACTTCCAGGTTCCCACCTGCAGAGCAGACACGCTGTCGCTCCCGGTGCACAAATGCTCAGCCAGTCAATGAGGTGAAAGTGTGGTCTTCCATTCATGTTGGTGGGGCATGAGAAGGTCCTTTCAGGAACAATACACTCATAGAGAGGGTTATTTATAGCCAAAGAGGACATGGCAGTGGGATGACCAATAAAGGCCATCCCATAGTTCCTGGCACTGTGAGCAGGTTTGATGGCTGTGCCAGGTGATTGTCGGGGGGTCGCTGACAACATCCCCTTCCTCTCCTCTCTTCCCTGGTGGCTGAGAGCTTCCTTCTCATGTCTTCTGGAGTTTTTCCTGTCAAAGTGTTTTGTGAATCATACTTGATATATGGTTTGGGTACATCTGTAGCTGCCACATAAATCATGTTGTTGTCTGGGATACATCTCTTTGAGTGTGAATCTACTGTGGCCACTCAGAGCTTATGGTTTGGAATATCTGCCGTATGAAACTGCAAAGCGTGACATTTTCAATTTTGAACTTGAATCAAAGACAGTGATTTTTTTTAATAGTTATCCAGGGCCTTTTGCAAACTTAAACATTGTAGTTTACATGCACATTTGTCCAGATTCATATTCTTATAGGTTTATTCTTTATAGGTTTAAGTTTAGATTGGATTTTGGTCAATTTATTAGATTTCCTTCACTGTGTATAATCCACTTTTTCTAAATGCTGAAGTTCATTTCTACTGGATTAGTTTCTTAACAGAAAAATCTGAATAACATGTGTTGTTATTGACAAAATCTAAGGATCTGTGAGCACCACGAATACGGAGGTCTGAGCAACAACAGTGTGAGCTCAGTCTGAGGATAGAAACTCAACCAGAGGCTGAAAGACAAGCAGGATTGTTGTGCACTTCTCATGTTCGGTGTCCTGACAGACGACACAGGTAGGTGACCGCTGCGTGGGTGTGTGACACATCCTTTGTTTACTGTCAGAAAACATAACTCTACTGGGGATAGCCACAATGTCTCTCTGGCTCCAACCACAGGGGCTCAAACAATTAAAACCACATTTCAACTAATTTACTGTTGCTTGATATAAGTGTGTCAGTGAGTATATCAAATATTTATGCAAATCTGCGTGTGTGGGTGTGTGTGTATTACGGAAGTGCATATGTACTTATCTTGAAGTTGTTGACTTGCTATTGTTCTACAGGATTCTTCTGCAGCCACAAATCACTCCTCTCTCATTTGTTTGTTTTCTGCAGAATGTCCGTTGCAGATGTCCTGGATCATTCTCTCTCTCACTTTGTATACTGTGGATCTTTCTCAAGGCAGATGCTGCTTGTTTTCTCCGCTCTGTCCTTTCTGGGCTCTGAATCTGGGAGGCCAGAGGCTCCCTCAGTGTTTGAGTAATATTTCTGCAACCCAGATCAGAGACCATGTGGATAACACCCAATATGGACATATCAGTCTCCAACCAATGGTCTCTAGACATGTTGCGCAAATCTGTAAATGATGTTAGATAATTTATTCAATGTTGACAAGAACTTTAAAACCAAAATCCCTTGTTCACCTTGGAGTTTTTTTTTGTCTACTATGGTTTAACACTCATTTTTGTCATCCACCAAAAGAATTTGTACAGAAAAAAAATGAATTTGAATCTCTTCAAACTGCTGTCCACCGCCACATAAACAAGCTTTTGTTTGTTCGGCAAAAACATCCTGAATCCTTAGGGAGGACAGGCATGCTTCGACACGTGTGTTAGATATCTGTGTGTGCGTGTGTGCGTGGGTGTGTGTGTGTGTATACATGCTGTCGTTCTGTTTTTGTGGTGTCTTTTTGCTGGTTCCAGAGGGATTTTCCTAGAAGAGCAGACCTCCCCAAAAGAGTCAAAGATCGAGTCCTGGGAGACAAGGAGGGCTGTAAAAGAGGGACTGAGAGGTTCTGAGCAGAGGACAGAGATTAAATAAACAGAGGTGATGATGGCTGCCCGTCATATCCACTCGTCTAATCCATCAGGTTTATAGGGGGCTAACGTATTGGGGAGCACAATAAACGCAGCTGATAGTGAAGAGTGCTAATGGACGGGTTTGAAGTGATGGCGTGTTAGTGAAGGAGGAGATTGGAAGTGAAGTGGTTTGTGTGCAAGCGCTTGATTAAAGTTGATGATGTGAAGTGCAGCTGATGATGTGCAGTTTGACAAAATGACAGATGTGCATGCTACACGACTGTGTCACGCCCCCAATTATTGTTATTCACACAGTGTGGGACGAGTTCCACAGATGACTCGCAATGATTGTACTGAGGACGAGAACTCGGCACCTTTACACAGCAGCAGCACAACCTGCAAATCTGTGTAGTGAACTTGATTCGTCAACATGGGCCTCCTGAAAAAGTGTGCGTGGAAAAGCCCAAAGGGAGGGACCACTTGCAATATTTCTCTTTTATAGCCATAAACCTCTAACTATGCTGTCACCACAGTTGATGCACAGCTCGAACACACAACTAACTTCATCTGTAGCTGTTACTGCAGGATTTTTGTTGCCTGCTCACAGGAAATGTTTGGGGACCATGGATATTTTGGACATTAGCTTGAACTAAGCACAGCCTCTGGTGAAGAACCCAGAACAAGCGTAAATAAAACAATGCACCAACAGCTGGTGACTGGTAATGAGTCAACATTACGAGAATGCATTTTGCTGCATGAAACAACCATGAAAATATGCTAAAGCCTTCAGAGATAAAACAGTGATGCATGTAGAGAGCAATGCATGTAATTGTGCTGACAGATACTATTCGTTTCACAATCTTGGTTCTCCTGAAGCTTGCAGACTGTTAACAAGGGATACCTCCACAAAAACGTTCAGCGATAAATATTCATCCTTAAAGTGGAGAGCAACACAACTAAGTGGTCTACAGATCTTTACCACAGTCCTCGCTAGTGTATCTTAAGAGGGAATCTCAAGGAAGAACAAAATTATTGGACCACTTTGTTAAACTTACCTCTATTTCACAACTTCAGCATTTGGTGAAAAATGAGGACTGTGAACAAGCTGGAGTCGATTCCATTAGAGGTAACATGTAAGACGGTAGATTGTTAGATTCTACTGTTAAATGAGGCCCCAGATTTTCTGCCTTTGTTCTTTTTTAGGATACTAACAAGAGGTAACTGCTATCAGCTGTAAAATATAAAACCAGTGTACCATAGGTGTGTGTGTGTGTGTGTGTGTTGGTTAAATCCAAAGCAGGAACATGTTACACACTATTGGCTGGGAGCTATTTATTGTTTCAATTGTGTCGGGAAGTCTTTAATTCAAACCAGCACACACACACACACACACACACACACACACACACACACACACACACACACACACACACACACACACACACTGGAAACTTACAAATGACTTTATAGCAACACGTTCTTGCCAAAAAGTACAAGATCCACTAAGTAGTGAGGCGCACCACATTTATCACTGACTCATCCTGTGGGGCTCACAGCTCACCATTTCCAAATCACCTGACTCAGTCTGCTATTGTTCAGTGGACATGCAGTCACTCAGATCAGGAAGAGCTGCTCAAATGAACAGAAAAAAAAAAATATCTATGAAATCTGCAGTGGTTAAATCCTTCTCACAGCAGGGGGCGAAGAGAAAAGGAGAGTGGGTGAGACTGCAGGGGGCATGGAGGCCTCTATGAAATATACTGTACAGTACCAACTCTTCTGTAATGTAGGCAACGCTGCTCAACTTGTGTCTGATTTTAATAAAACCATTCTGGTTGTTACTTGACAACTCTCTGTTGGATGTGTTTATACAAGTTTGTAAATCTATAAATCCCAGGCTCAAGCTGTCAGGAATAGATGGATGAATGAAATAATACTTGTTTATTTATGGCTCACCCAACATGTGATCATTTATGTTCCAACTGGAGAACAACAAATGGTTCTATTTAAGAACAATATCATATATTTAACATGTTGAATAAGATATCGTACATTGTTTTTTAATAAAATGAACTCGTGTTTTTAACATAAACACAGCTAAATAGAGACAATTCAGTTTCATAGTTGTTTCACTTTTAATCAAAGACATAACTTACACAACTGATAAACTAAACTGATATTCTTCTATAGCAAACATAACGTCCTCTTTCCAAAGTAGTAAATATTCCACACACACAGATCTTTTCTTCTGGGCCGATTAGATTTAAGATGATTTTGTGTTACTCTTCATTCAACCATATGTTCCACATTTTTTGGTGTGTTTTTCTTTAAACTCAAACTGCCACAGGAACTGCTAAGGAAATGTAATATAATTTTAGAAGCAGTCTTAGCATTTTTGGATGCATAAATGGAAACAAATGAAAATAGGTTTGGGGGAGGGGGGGTGCTAAGTAAAACTACATTAAGCCAACTGAAATGATGTTTTTGTGAAAACAAAACAAGTTCTTTGATGTTGCACTTGGCAAAAGATTGTTCAACATAGCTGCCGGCTTGTACCTTACCAACCTAGCTGTTAATGGCTTGTAACAACGACAGAGGTGGCAGAGCTTCATGTTGCCCTGATGAAGTGCTCCTACCTTAGGTTATATAACCTTTGTTAATAAAAAAAAAAATTGATTGGGCTTTTTAGTTATGATGATGCATTTACTTGTTTCTGTACGTTGTGTCCACAGAAGACAGTCACACACATTGCTAACGTGTTTATCCCAGAGCCAGCGTAGATCTTGCAATGTTATGAAATACTTATTTTAAGCTGAACTACATTCTTCTTACTAAACTGGACTAAACTGTTGCTGTTTTATTTGTTTATTTGTTAGTTTTGCTTTCGTCAGTTCCATCACTGTATTCATTTTTCACTCCACATCTCCTCTTAAAGCCATAGTTGGAACCAATTTGTTTAGTGTATCTTAAGCCTGTTACAGGATAGTTTGTCTTTTTCTTTTACCTAACGTGCACTTGGGAAGAAAAGTCAACAATGTGAGCAAAAATGAAAAACATTTGGATTAAAAGTACGCTTTGGGATTTTTCTACTGTGTGGGGTGATGATAAAGGGGTGAAGGGAGGACGTCTCGAGTGAAAATGTATAGAGGAAGACTTAAATCAGCGATAGGCTGTGGATGATGACGCGGCTGGATGGATAAGGTGAAGAGACAGAAAGCAGAGAACCTCAGGCGATGTGGGCCTGGTGCCATGTTGATGTAAAGGTAAAGTACCGACTGGTGGGAGTTGCCAAGGTTACTGAGCCCAGAGAGGCCAAGCATGTATCTCAGCCAGAGGTACTGGAGCCAGGCGTGTTGTAGGATCGTTCTCTGAAACATATGGTGGTAATCTTTACAGAACGTTGGGGTGCAGGGGGGGGGGAATGGGAGTCAAAGGACATGGAGTATAAGAAGAAGGAGGTTTACGGGGTAAAAGGATACTGGGGGGGTAGATGGAGGAGAAAGTGGGGGAAAACAGGGTAGAAAGTAATTCAGTTCCAAGAAGCAGGAGTCTGTTTTTCATCCGAATGGAAACAGCTTTAAGATGAGTTCTATAAAACATGTTTGCACTGTAAATCAAGCAAAGTGAAAATCCACCATGTGAGTGTGACGATTCCTGCTTGGTTGGGGTTTGGACACTCGAAAGGAACTATCCACTTGAAAATATCTTCAATGGGAATAACAACATCAGCACCATCATGGGTTTCATGACACTGTATGCAGTAAGTGTCTTTCTCCCGGACATGGATTCAGCTGGAGCCGCTCTAGCCACCACACCCAGAGCCGTTTGGCTCTCACACACGAAAACAGTCGTCAAGCTGTCACATTAGCAAGCATGCACCATAGTTTAGACCACATTAATTAGGTGATGTAATGTAAAGCATAGGAACCTCAAGCCCAGAGCCATTAAGATGCACTTAAAGTATTCAGAATATATAATTTGATGCCATTTGTCTTCCTCCAGTGGGATCTGCTCTGTGGTCAAAGGTCACATAGTAAAAAAATGCCAATTAGGCCCTACGTCCAACTCAGTCAATAAAACAGGATGCAAACAGATAATGACAGTAAGTCTGAACACGAGTTTATATGTGATTCTACATTAACTAACATGATGCAGATCTGTTACATGCTGTTACGTACTAGATCTACGGGATATTTTCTAACCCCAGTGAAATGCTCCACACTGTACCGTGCAGAGCTGCAGACTCATGTTGTAA
This sequence comes from Anabas testudineus, assembly GCF_900324465.2. Taxonomy (NCBI): domain Eukaryota; kingdom Metazoa; phylum Chordata; class Actinopteri; order Anabantiformes; family Anabantidae; genus Anabas; species Anabas testudineus. Next base: position 7,344,046 of record NC_046613.1, on the reverse strand, counting down.
GAATCTTCTCTCTCTCTCTCACAGAGTTGTAAAAACATGAAGCAGAATCCTGCTCTGGGTTATGTCTGCCTGCATGTTCCCTCTGAGCTGCGACAACACGCGGATCAAAGACCCGCCCTCCTGGGACGAGGATTTGTTGCTGTGCTGTGGTTTGGCAGTGCAGTTTGATGTTGGAGAGCCAACCGCCAGGTAGGAAGCCAGTGTGTGTGTGTGTGTGTGTGTGTATGTGTGTGTGTATGTGGAGAAAAAGTCAAGACCAAACCTAAAATGACAAGAGTTCACAAGTTCACTGAATGCTGAAAAATCTCTGTTGACTTTTCAGATATGCTGGAAGAGTCCAACATTATGCTAAAGTTGCAGGGTTCAAGAAGAGGCTAGAAGGCTCTGAAACAACTCACTTTGGAATCCAACTGGTAATGAAGAAATACCTTTGAGTAAAGAATAAATTAGTGCATAATGAATTAGTAGGAGGTATTTCAAAGACGCTATAATTAACTGAGAATTACTGAATCTGTATGTTCAGGCTCGGTCTGGCTCTTCTTGCCATGACTGCAGTGGCTGGATAAAACCAGCAGGGCTTCGGGATAGCTGTCAATTTTTCTAGGTCAGCTGAAAAATAATAACGACGATGAATTGTGAACTTGACGTGCAAAAAGCTGCACAACCAGCTGAATCTTTCATTATGAACTCATGTGGAGACCGGTGCAGCAGTTTACCACACACACAAACACACACACACACACACACAGCAGCAGAGGTTCCAGCTTCTATATCCACCTCTGAGCTCCTGTGTAATCAGGCCTCCCAGAGAGAGGCTTTCTGGATCTGAAGAAGACCAACGCTGGTTGGAGGACCAGAATCAGGAAGAGGCTTCCAAAAGACGTCCTCAGGGTTCGCAGCTGGGGGTCCTCAGTTGGGGAGTACACCTGTACTGTATGTGTGTCAGAGGCGAACGACTGCTGTGCCTGATACATAAAGTGATTTCTGAGTGAACCACATAAGGAAATTGCCTCCAGGATCCAGTATAGCAGGGAGGCACTATTCTTTTGTGTGAGTGGCATAACACCAAGTGTTCCTCTGAAGGCCAGCTATGCTCACTTTCTCTTTTTCTTCTCTTGTTTCCCTCACAGTCCCGACACACTCAATAGACCAGGCAGCAGGGTCTCCTCCAAAGCACTGACTCCATCCAAGAGGAATGCGTGAGCTAGATGCTCTGAGACACACACTCACAAAAGCCTACACAAAAAGCGAGTGAGCCACAAACATGAACGGATAAGAGCAAAGACGTGTACACACATTAACACAGCTGTCTCTGGAGGTAGGATATCTGGCAGCAGCAGGTGGTTTCAAAACACTTACTGGAATCAGAGTCAGTTCCTCGCCGAGGCCACGCCGCTGAGAAGCTTGTGTCACTAATATTTTTGAAAATTAGATCATGTTGCGAACTTCGCAAAAAAGCAACCGCAGCTGACCTAGTTTAACCTTTGGGATGGAACCTTTTGGGGTGTAATTCCTACTCGCATTCACACCTACAAGAACTTTTAGACTCTCCAGCTCACTTCCTGCACGTGGGAGGAAATCGGAGCACCCTGAGGAAACCCACGTACTGCAGACACATGGAGAGCTTAAAAAAATCCACACAGAAAAACCAAACGCATGGGGCCCGGTACTGAACCTGTCTATGTGATGGACAGGGTGTGCTGAACCTGTCAGCTTATGTGATCTCCCTTCACTCCACACCTCCCGACTGGTGACCCTGAATAAGATAAGTGGGTATTAAATATTGGGTGGATTAATGAATGGGCTATACTCAGATGTATTCAGTATCACAAACAGGATGACATCTGTTGTGGCTGAAATGATGTTGATCCACCTACTGGATTCAGTCTTGGACCTGTTCAAGCCTGAGGAATTCAGCCACAACCTTGCTTGGCTTTGCTCAAATCGTTGTCCTTCCCTTCCTCATTGAGGAAAACGGAGTCACAGACTTCTCACATTTTCATGTTTTCGTGGTAGTCGTTTGTGGTAAAGCACATTTCTTTGCATATGGTACTTTGAGTATTTATACTTCACGTATGGTAGTATGCTTGTAAATGTGCCTAAGTGGGAAAATGCAGTTTAATAGTTGTTCCTATTGCCAAGCTATAAGTTTAAGGAATGAAAGTAAGCCACATGCTACGCTACACATTGAGACTAAAGTTACCTAGGATCCATTTACTATTTGCAATACACATACGACTGTTTCAGTTTTGTTTTCTTTATAAGTGACAACAGATAATATAAAAGTAAAAAAGAAACCGAAAAGAGTGAAAGAAACGTCACAGGAGAAGTCCAAAAGCATTAGTCATATTTCATGGACGTCCCCAAACAGCTCAAAGATACATTGCTCAAACCATGTCGTTTGTTTATGATTTGACAGTTTTATTATAAACAAAGTCCATGTGTTCTTTCCAAATTTCATTTCTCATCAACCAGAACTGACTTTCAGCATGCTCATGTTTGTGTCAATGAAGTCCCAGCTCAACGTGGGGTTTAATTTATGTCAATGTGACCTCATGCACGGCCAGTTCTCCTCACTTCTATATCTCAGATTGAATGTGATCATTCTGGTTTTATATTACTGTTGGGTTATTGACCCAAACTAAAATATTGCTGTTTTGAGGTTGTTCACACAAATTGTGTTTTACAACATAAACATGTGCACATGACATTCAATACAGCAAAGGACACTCAAGCTGCACCAGTTAGTTTTAAAACAACTCGTTAGTTGTTGGGTTTTTTGTCTTTTCTATCCTTGGGTGTGAGTTATTGTATTAGTTCACATTTCACCTGCATGAACACTGCTATACTGAGACCTAGAGGAGATACTACACCTGTACTGTAAATATCCTGTCTCCTGTCCACACTGTCTCTGATTCTAAAAATCCATACCTCTCAGCCTACTTCTGCTTACCCTCAGTGTCTCCTTTCTTAAAAATAGACTGTACCAAGTTTGGACCTGCCACAGGCATTATCCTGTTTCAGTCAATGAGCAGAGAGACAGGTGCGTAGTGCGATCGCACTGTATCTGCTACTTGTACCTGCCAAAAAATGAGACTGGCAGGATTTGAAGGACTCGTAACTATCATTTATAGCGAGCGTGTCTGATTATCAAAGCATTGCCCGCGTTATTGAACCTGGGCCTAGAGGTAAGAGGAGAGGGGTGTGCATGTGTGACGCATGCTTTCCTGGAGCTCGACTATCACCGCTGTCAGAATCAGTCCACCTGGATTTAATATCACAGATTTAAAATCTGCCTCTGAATATCACTGTTCTGCTGATATGTTTGTTTTATGTATAACAACACAGACACTTTTACAATGAACTGACAGAAAACAATCCCGGTCTGATGTTTTTTATAGAGTGACTCACAGCGGAGTTGAGACGCTTCTGCTCCTCTGGGCCTGAACCTAAATCCAGCTCCCCTCCCCTCATTCAGCCACACATTGTTGCTATTACACTCATGAAACGGAGGGAAATGAGGCAAATGGGTGTCTGACGCTCTACATTGCGTACGTATGCGTGCTGGATTGCCCTCGGTGACGAGGTATTTGTGATTATTGATGACCCACTTCCATCTGGGTCAGGGCTGGGTTCGGTGGCTCAGCTGACTATAGTCCCTGAAGAGTGAGTGTGAGGACTATAATGCTGGCCTGCAGCCTGTGTGGACTGGCACGCTTCAGGCCTGTTTGCAACAGCTGAACAGCATGAGTGGAGCTCTGGTGTGCGAGTCACAGTGGCGTCTGCTCTAAATGACTGCAGGAAGCAGTTTGCCACGCGTCTTCATTTATGCCTCATAAACATATAGTGGGCTTTAAACACTAATTTGCCCCATTAATCCTACTCTGGGGCATCAGTTATTTATTTACATCACATTACAATGGCGCTGTAAACAAGCATCTGTACTTTGCTAATGATATAATAAAACTGAGTTTTTAACAAAGTTACACTCGCACTTTAAACATTTGAATGATGCTCAGCAAACTTTTCTTTCTTGAACTTGATTTCCTTTTTAATATGCATTATCCGGAATCCATTATTTAAATAGCTTATGGAATAGAAACAAACATGAATTATTCACGTGTCCACTCAGAATATGCATGTTTGACTGTGGGGATGAGTTCGACAACACAATTAGAGAACGAGCTAATTCAAATGGTTCCCGAGTTCCCGGTCAGCCCTGATGTATCTCACTGACGCAACAGCAACCAGCTTTGGTGACAACACTATGTTCAGAATCTGTCCCTGTTTCACAACGGCTCTCTAAACACCAGCCGCTGGTCAGGGAAATCCATCAATTTTGTTGCAAAACATCTTTTGGCAACAACAGTGCAGTGAAATGTGCACGCGGCACTAAACAGCGTTCACTGGAACGACTCGTTTGGGCCCTAACACTTCCTAGTGGAGGTTTTATGTTTGGTTTTCTTGTTTCCCTGTTACTCACACTAAAAAAACAAACATCCCATTCAATTGCCCAACACAAAAACACAGGATATATAAACCAAACTGAAGCGAGTGAACTCATATGCTTGCTTACTGTATGTTCAGCTCGTATGTGTTGACAGTATGGGGCTCCTGCTCATTGTCAGCGTGACTCACTACTGCGGCTGTATCGCTTTTAAAAGGCAAGTGTGCGGCGCTGTTAATGTGCAGTTTATTTGAACAAGAGCTGGAACTGGTTGTGTTAATGCATTTAGCACTGCAGGTATTTAACACTGATCCTGACTCTTATGCTCCTGCAAAGCAAACGTATCACAATCTCTGATTCCACTGACAGACCTCCAAACCTACTGTTTTTAATGAGAACCATCACGAGTGTTTCGATCAGCCTGAACTATTGGATCAGCACCTTGACAGCTTTTCACTTGTATTCCCTCCTGTGGGAAGTAAACACTGACAGAACAGGAGAAGCATGCAGCTCTCCCGCTCTCCGAGTGATGACAGGGGAATACCACACACGTACACGAACATTTGAACACACATACAAACACACACAAACTTAGGAGTTTGACTTCGGTCACTTTCAGACAAAACAATTAAGCAGAGCGCCAGGACGTACTTATGCAGGAATTTATTCAACTCTTGGATCAGTTCTGGAAAGTTTCGTTCTCAATCTGCTTCTCAAGTATCCGAGCGGGGGCAGCTAGTGGCGTTCGCAGAAACAGAGCAGGTGTAGGTGATCTATGGATTTATTGGCAGTTTGAGGTGAAAATGTATGATATTAGTTTATTAAAACCCTCTCACTGCTATAGGCATGAATAATAGTTCTGTGTCTCTACAGATTGAAGACTGGGTTGCAGAGAGGAGGACGCACACTTCATCATAAGTCTAAACGAAGCATCATCCAAAGACAAGCATGAGGAAGCGAGTCAAACAGGAAGTCATTCATCCTCGCAGCATCTGTTTGTTAGCATCAAATGCCAAGACCCAGGAGCAGCTTCTGGGAGAAGAGAAATCAGAGTCTTCTTACCTTAATCTGAATCTAACCATCTAACCGGAACCCTTGGGGTCGCGTTGAGCCCACTCTCAAGCATGGGAAGTAGTGTTTCTCCTCTGCAGTTCTCATGGCACAGTTTGGGAGCTTGTGACCTCCACAAACCTTTTTCCCAGTGGCACTGTGGAGTGTCAGTGTGGTTTCTGGCAAACTTCAGGTGCACTGCACTTTTTTTGGAGAGAACACACAACATTATGTATGGCATGAACAGATAAACACACGCAGTGAAGTATGATTGAGGGAGTATCTGATTTACGGCTGCTATACTGCCTCTGGACCTTATGGACAGCTTGGCATCATGATGGAGGGAGAGTGTTCCTCCTGGATGTTGTGCAGCTCTAATCCACAGCTTGAGGTTATTGCTGCCAAAAGTGAATCAACCAATCATTAAAACAGCATCAGTGCCATTACTGTTTGTAACTGTCACCATCACTGTTTGTAACTGTCACCATCACTCTGTATGTTCACTGGTGAAACTTAAATATTGTTAACGTATATATATTGTTTTCTGTCTTTTTATATTTTAATAGAAATGTTGTGTTTATCATCAAGTAGGTGATTCAATTAAGTTGTTTCTTACGATGCCACTGATTTTGGCACGAGAGATGGTGGCAAAGAGTAAGGTCATTTTTAATTGAACACAGCTTTTGTTTCACCTCATAAAGCCCCCTCTGTACTACATCCACACTCTCATCCTCTGAGTTCACCGCTGGCCTGTCAGAGGTCCACATTGCCCCACACGTCAGAGGTCATTGGCTAATGGCTCAATAATGTGTGCATTGTCATGGTGGTGCTGGAGGGCGAGCCAGCGGGAATGCGGTGATTACTCTTCGATAAAGAGATACAAATAGGATCTTTGTGAGCAGAATGAAGAGAAGAGAGTTCAAAATGTCTCCTGAAGTGCCACATCAGACCTAAGAGATGGTTTTAATAATTCTGGTTCTGCCCCATTTCTCTGGATTCTTCTAAAGAATCTGGTCAGTGAGTGCCAAAGTGCAATTCATCGCCAGAGAGAACGAGTCTGTTTTCTCGATCTGGACCTGAGGATCGTTATTGTTCCCCTTTAGCCAGACCTGTGAATCAGCATGTCTCAGTGAGAGTGAGGGTCTTCGTGTGCAAATATACGAACGATAAGTACCTCACAGATCAGTCCGTCTCTAATACTTCTTGCATGTGAGGGTCAGAACGAGAGTGTGGGATTGAAGTTTGGAAGACTGCTGAATAAGTGGTTTCCCTTACACCCTGAAGCTGTATCTCACCTCCTGTGTTTATCCTCCAGCCATTCTGTCTCTCGGTTTCACACACATGCATACACACACACACATCTGACCAACCAAAGCACTGACTGTAATCTTTAAAGGTCATAAAGATGTAAGAGTTTCCTCTGCTGGGCTCATTCAAGCATTTTCCTCAAAGGTTTCTAAGACCAACAGAGTGTGAGTGTGTGAGTGTGTGTGTGTGTGTGTGTGTGTGTGTGTGAGAGAGTGTGTGTGAGAGAGAGAGAGAGGGAGGGAGGCCGAGGTGCTAATATTTCCTCTCAGGTCCTGACTTCACACAGCACCACCATTTTAATCACTTCTCTCCTCTGCAGCCTGTTAGGAAAAGACACATTACAGTGAGTTGGACACCAAAGTGTTCTTGGGCCCACAGGTGGGGACTATAACGTAACGCACACAAGCAATACACACACACACACACACACACACACAGGCTGTGCAGTGTGCAAAACACTTATGAACACACATCTGACTCCTTTGAAAATATTTTTGCTGAGTTGTAACTCTGAGCTTTGCTGGAAGAAAACGAGAAGTGGTGGGAGGGAGGACAGGGGAGAGAGCCAGAGATGAGGGGAACAAGTTGGACTTCCCCTAACTCCCACTGAAGAGCTATGACACCGTGCTTCATGTGATTTTTCTACTTATATCCATGCTGGACTCTCTACATAGCACATTTAGGGACATCCCATGGTACACATTAACTAATAACTCTAAATCACATTTCCTAAGGTATGTCGAAGCAGGAACATAACTGCTCTTCTGTGACCAGGGTGGTCATGAGTTATGATTTTGCATAGCTCTCCTCTCCAGCATGTGACCAGTGGTAACTAGATGACTACAGTATTTGTTATTCTTCCTCAGACTCTGTCTATGGGAAAATATCCTGAGTGTCAACCTGCCATGACTCCACAGAAAGAAACTCGAAAAAAAGTGTTTGACAAAAAAAAAAAAAAAACGATGGTTGGAAAAAAGAAAATAGAAGTTTTTGCAAAACTGACAATGCTACATGGGATTTAGTGGGGTTGGAAGATAACGAGAGCATTGGTCAGTCATGAATACATTTACTTTTAGTTATAAAAGTTAAGCATATTCCTCCAGGAACACTATTGTTGTGAGGGAACAGACTGACAGGGACTAAACAGGTAAGTACAAAAGGAAATATTTAACAAAATGGCAGGGACAAGGGGAACTAAGTATCAACATAAGAGACCCTAAACCACGGTGGAAAAAACAACAAGAACCAGAAACAGACGGACAATATGTCATCTGAAAACAATGCAGTAATGCAGGTAAAATATAAATTAGCAAACTAAAGACACAAGGACCCGACTAACTTAAGAACTAAACCGACAGACTAAGACCTACAAAGTAACAAATGAAAACCACTGCCGAGGGCAGGCAAAACATGAACTAATACACAAACCAAACAATACAAAGTGACAACAAAAGAAGGCACTGCAGTAGCAGGCAAAAAGGCAAACTCACATGTGGGGAAACAGTCCAACAAACAAAATAAGAAACTTGACTGACGGACAGACCAGAGCGGATGAGGAGCATGCAATACAACACAACGTAACATGCGACACAACATGACGAACCAGCGGGGAACAAAGGACTGAGGGGAGCTCATAAACAGAGAGGGGAACACAGGTGAAACAAAAGAGTCAGTAATCAGGAGTCCTTGGGTTGAGTGGAGGTGCAGAAAGGGAGAAACAGAAACAGAAGGGGGAGACAAAAACGTCCAAACAGGCAGGTATGACGCCTGAGGCCTGAATCCTGACAGTACCCCCCCGGCAAGGGGCGGATACCAGACGGCCACAAACAAACGAGGACAAGCAGGAGGCGGGAGGCCCAGAGGAGGGCCCGAAACACCAGACCGGGCGGGCGGAGGGAGGCCCGGAAGAGGGAACAGGCGCAGCAGACCAGGAGCGCCTCGGGCGGAGGCCGGGAGGCGACGAACAAGGAGGGGGCGCGTCGGGCGGACGGCCGGGAGGCGACGAACAAGGAGGGGGCGCGTCGGGCGGACGGCCGGGAGGCGACGAACAAGGAGGGGGCGCCTCGGGCGGACGGCCGGGAGGCGACGAACAAGGAGGGGGCGCCTCGGGCGGACGGCCGGGAGGCGACGAAGTAGTAGAGCTGGCCGGAGGGGCGCCGGGCGGATGGTCCGATGGCGGCGTTAGGAGAGCCGGCCGGGGAGCCCCGGGCGGATGGTCCGATGGCGGCGTTAGGAGAGCCGGCCGGGGAGCGCCGGGCGGATGGTCAGGCTCGGGAGGTGACAACAACGACCTCTGTGTCGACCTGCCCGGAGACTGGAGAGGTGGTAGGAGAGCCGGCCAAGGACAACAACAGACAAGGCAGGGGACTCGCAGGCGGACTGCCCGGCGGTGACGAACTGGGCTGGAGAGGCGGTGACGACACCCTCTGCCTCGACCTGCCTGGGAACCGGACTGGAGTGGCCACGGTGACTGGAACTGAGACAGTAGTGATGACAGGAACGGTGACTGGAGCTGAGACTGAAGAGGCGACAGGGACGGTGACTGGAGCTGAGACTGAAGAGGCGACAGGGACGGTGACTGGAGCTGAGACTGAAGAGGCGACAGGGACGGTGACTGGAGCTGAGACTGAAGAGGCGACAGGGACGGTGACTGGAGCTGAGACTGAAGAGGCGACAGGGACGGTGACTGGAGCTGAGACTGAAGAGGCGACAGGGACGGTGACTGGAGCTGAGACTGAAGAGGCGACAGGGACGGTGACTGGAGCTGAGACTGAAGAGGCGACAGGGACGGTGACTGGAGCTGAGACTGAAGAGGCGACAGGAACGGTGACTGGAGCTGAGACTGAAGAGGCGACAGGAACGGTGACTGGAGCTGAGACTGAAGAGGCGACAGGAACGGTGACTGGAGCTGAGACTGAAGAGGCGACAGGAACGGTGACTGGAGCTGAGACTGAAGAGGCGACAGGAACGGTGACTGGAGCTGAGACTGAGGAGGCGACAGGGACGGTGACTGGAGCTGAGACTGAGGAGGCGACAGGAACGGTGACTGGAGCTGAGACTGAGGAGGCGACCGTGACAGGAACAGAAGAGGCGACCGTGACAGGAACTGAAGAGGCGACCGTGACAGGAACTGAAGAGGCGACCGTGACAGGAACTGAAGAGGCGACCGTGACAGGAACTGAGACTGGAACTAAGACTGGAACTGAGACTGGAACTGAGGCTTTGACAAGAGCCGCAGCAACAGCAGCAACGAGGGCAGCAGCACAGACAAAAGCCACAGCGGCTGCACTATAAACTTCAACAGCATCGGCTGCGGGGCTAACACTAGCTTCGTCGGCTGCGGGGCTAACACTAGCTGCGTCGGCTGCGGGGCTAACACTAGCTGCGTCGGCTGCGGGGCTAACACTAGCTGCGTCGGCTGCGGGGCTAACACTACCGGCGTCGGCTGCGGGGCTAACACTACCGGCGTCGGCTGCGGGGCTAACACTAGCGGCGTCGGCTGCGGGGCTAACACTAGTGGCGTCGGCTGCACGAGCAGGACCAACAAGAGCTGCAGCATCGGCTGCAGAACCAGGACAAACAAAAGCAGCATCGGCTGCAGGACCAACTAAAGCAGCATCGGCTGCAGAACAAACAAAATCCGCAGCATCGGCTGCCGGACAAACAAAATCCGCAGCATCGGCTGCCGGACAAACAAAATCCGCAGCATCGGCTGCCGGACAAACAAAATCCGCAGCATCGGCTGCCGGACAAACAAAATCCGCAGCATCGGCTGCCGGACAAACAATCCGCAGCATCGGCTGCCGGACAAACAAATTCTGCAGCATCGGGTGCAGGACCTCGAGCTGAAACAGCATCAGCTGCACCATCAACCAACACAGCTTCGGCTGCACCCCTAACTGGAACTGGAGCACAAACCTGGACTGAGTCCCGGGCTGCTGTGTCAACTGCAGCCGGAGCCACGTACACTGCCGACACAGGGGCCTGGGAGGCCCTTCGTCGCTGACAGGGACGTTGGCGCTTGCTGCGACCGGCAGTCTCTGGGGTTTCAGAAAGGGAGAAACAGAAACAGAAGGGGGAGACAAAAACGTCCAAACAGGCAGGTATGACGCCTGAGGCCTGAATCCTGACAATTGTTCTCAAGATGGAAAGAAGAAGTACTGCTACTAAAACAATAGTTTGACATGTTGGGAAACAAACATGCACAGTTAGATGAGAAAACTGATGACTAACCATGACAACTGACTGGCCACCGCTCCTATGTCAGCCTGTTAGCTTAGCATTAAACTGGAAGGAAACACCGAGCCTTGGTCAGTAACTGGTCTGTAACTGGTCTGGCAGTTTGTGATGACATCAAAACTACTTGATCACTTTAAATTGTCTCATGAGCAAACTTTGTCAACTGGATAGAGCCAGGTTAGTTGTTTCTGCCTGTTACAGTCTTTATGTTCTGCTAAATGACTCAGCCAGTTCCTGTAGCTTTGTATTACAAATATATAAATACATACATACTTATGTCACATGTATTGCAACAGGAATGGCCAGTCATAAATACTTGGCCTGAGGGAATTACAGGAACAAATACTGATATGTAAAATTCAGTCTTGGACCCAAAAGTGCATTTGTGATCAAATCTGCTTCCACCTTGTCTTATCACAAATCAGGACACAGTGCTGTTTTCACGATTTTACTTGGCAGAGGCGCACACACACACAGATGTTTGAGCTGTTTGAGCCGTGCTAGTTGTTTCCTCCTGTCAGTGCTGACATAAGATAACCAACTGCTGGCTGTAGCTTTATTTACATCCTCCTCTCCTGAAAATTGTGATCCTATGCCGCTAGACTACAACAACAATTTGATTAGAGTTAGAAAAAGATCCTGTTTCCATTTTAATACAGACATTGTGTGTACAGTGTCTGTTTGATATTTCACTATTAACCAAGTCTGCGACCTGAACCCAGTTTTGTGAGGGCCTGAATCCGACCATAAATAGCAAATCTGGCCTTGAGGTGATTCATGAATGTGACTGAGCCAAATTATGATAACATACTGTGATAGTGTAATGTTTAGATGTGAATTACTGTGAGATTATCAGAATTTTCTATCTATTAAAAACATAATTTACTAAAAGGTTAACACTAGCGGCATCGGCTGCGGGGCTAACACTAGTGGCGTCGGCTGCACGAGCAGGACCAGGACAAACAAGAGCCGCAGCATCGGCTGAACGGCCAGGACCAACAAGAGCTGCAGCATCGGCTGCAGAACCAGGACAAACAAAAGCAGCATCGGCTGCAGGACCAACTAAAGCAGCATCGGCTGCAGAACAAACAAAATCCGCAGCATCGGCTGCCGGACAAACAAAATCCGCAGCATCGGCTGCCGGACAAACAAAATCCGCAGCATCGGCTGCCGGACAAACAAATTCTGCAGCATCGGGTGCAGGACCTCGAGCTCAAACAGCATCAGCTGCACCATCAACCAACACAGCTTCGGCTGCACCCCTAACTGGAACTGGAGCACAAACCTGGACTGAGTCCCGGGCTGCTGTGTCAACTGCAGCCGGAGCCACGTACACTGCCGACACAGGGGCCTGGGAGGCCCTTCGTCGCTGACGGGGACGTCGGCGCTTGCTGCGACCGGCAGTCTCTGGGGTTTCCACCCGCAGAGCAAGACGAGATCCCCAGTAAGGGGATAGGTCAGGTTCACAGGGGGCTGGCGACCGACTGACTAAAACCCCGCACTGGAGGTCTAGCTCTGGAGCCGACTGAACCTTCAGCTCTACATATATGGAGCGGGCTTCCTCAGGGCTCAGAGCAACGGGGGTTAGCGGGTCAGGTGAGGTGACTGGCAGAACGGGTGATGGGCTGAGTGAGTGCGCGGCAATGGAAGACTGACTGGGTGGGGGAGCTGACAAAAACTGTTCCCTGGCTGAAATCAGACACGCCATTACCGTGTCTTCCAAGTGTCTGAACGTATTTCAGCAGGTACTCTTTATCCTTGAAAGCTCTGATCGATGCCCTACACATGGCTTCCACACACTCTAAAGAGTCAGCTACCTCAACACACCTCAGTATGTGGGCCGAGCTGCTCAGGAGGTCTGAGTACTCGTCCTCCAGGATGTCTGCATATACACCGTAGTGTGCAAAAGACGGACAGGTTGGGAGGACGGTGCGACCAGTGGCGGAATTGGGTGATTCCATGGTCGTATCTGGCTGGTTCGTTCTGTGAGGGAACAGACTGACAGGGACTAAACAGGTAAGTACAAAAGGAAATATTTATTTACAAAATGGCAGGGACAAGGGGAACTAACAAACATTAACAAAGTATCAACATAAGAGACCCTAAACCACGGTGGAAAAAACAACTAACAAGAACCAGAAACAGACGGACAAAGTGTCAACTGAAAACAATGCAGTAATGCAGGTAAAATATAAATTAGCAAACTAAAGACACAAGGACCCGACTAACTTAACAAAGAACTAAACCGACAGACTAAGACCTACAAAGTAACAAATGAAGACCACTGCCGAGGGCAGGCAAAACATGAACTAATACACAAACCAAACAATACAAAGTGACAACAAAAGAAGGCACAAACTCACATGTGGGGAAACAGTCCAACAAACAAAATAAGAAACTTGACTGACGGACAGACCAGAGCGGATGAGGAGCACGCAATACAACACAACGTAACATGCGACACAACATGACGAACCAGCGGGGAACAAAGGACTGAGGGGAGCTCATAAACAGAGAGGAGAACACAGGTGAAACAAACGAGTCAGTAATCAGGAGTCCTTGGGTTGAGTGGAGGTGCAGGAAGGGAGAAACAGAAACAGAAGGGGGAGACAAAAACGTCCAAACAGGCAGGTATGACGCCTGAGGCCTGAATCCTGACAATTGTTCTCAAGATGGAAAGAAGAAGTACTGCTACTAAAACAATAGTTTGACATGTTGGGAAACAAACATGCACAGTTAGATGAGAAAACTGATGACTAACCATGACAACTGACTGGCCACCACTCCTATGTCAGCCTGTTAGCTTAGCATTAAACTGGAAGAAAACACAGAGCCTTGGTCAGTAACTGGTCTGTAACTGGTCTGTAACTGGTCTGTAACTGGTCTGGCAGTTTGTGATGACATCAAAACTACTTGATCACTTTAAATTGTCTCATGAGCAAACTTTGTCAACTGGATAGAGCCAGGTTAGTTGTTTCTGCCTGTTACAGTCTTTATGTTCTGCTAAATGACTCAGCCAGTTCCTGTAGCTTTGTATTACAAATATATAAATACATACATACTTATGTCACATGTATTGCAACAGGAATGGCCAGTCATAAATACTTGGCCTGAGGGAATTACAGGAACAAATACTGATATGTAAAATTCAGTCTTGGACCCAAAAGTGCATTTGTGATCAAATCTGCTTCGACCTTGTCTTATCACAAATCAGGACACAGTGCTGTTTTCACGATTTTACTTGGCAGAGGCGCACACACACACAGATGTTTGAGCTGTTTGAGCCGTGCTAGTTGTTTCCTCCTGTCAGTGCTGACATAAGATAACCAACTGCTGGCTGTAGCTTTATTTACATCCTCGTCTCCTGAAAATTGTGATCCTATGCCGCTAGACTACAACAACAATTTGATTAGAGTTAGAAAAAGATCCTGTTTCCATTTTAATACAGACATTGTGTGTACAGTGTCTGTTTGATATTTCACTATTAACCAAGTCTGCTGTCTGAACCCAGTGTTGTGAGGGCCTGAATCCGACCATAAATAGCAAATCTGGCCTTGAGGTGATTCATGAATGTGACTGAGCCAAATTATGATAACATACTGTGATAGTGTAATGTTTAGATGTGAATTACTGTGAGATTATCAGAATTTTCTATCTATTAAAAACATAATTTACTAATAGGTTACACAATTCACATATTTACATTTACATAGTTGATCATTTACACATTTTACACACACTCCTGCATTCTGCTCTTCTCGGAGAGAGAGATCCAATCACCACTCATCAGACCCCTTACAGTACAAGAGTAATAATAATACACTGTGTCCTGGTCATGTTTGGCATGCAGTTCTGTAGACGAGCCAAGTTTAACCCACAGCAGGTGGTCTTCTCATTCAGAATAGTTGGTGGTTTGCTTTCCAAACAGCTAATTCAGGACCTCGGCCACACTGCAGTTCAACTGAGCAAGACAGCAACGCTTTCCACATTCGTTTCGGGGCATCCGAAGAATTTGCAGCTACTGTACAGTGTACATATTGTGTAGCAGGGATAGCGTCAGGGATTGCAGCAGCTTTGAGTCAACGGTTTGCCATCAGTTATTTCTAACTTTACTAACTGGGTCACAGTGCATGAATTAGTTCATCCAGGAGACAGAGTTGAATCTGTCTGCAGCTGGAGTGGAAAATACCTGCAACTTTCTCCACAACAAAAGCCATTTCCCAGTATTGGATGGGGGGGGTGTATGTGTGTGTGAATGTGTGTGTGTGTGTGTGTGTGGTAGAGCACATAATATTATGAAACCCGAACACACATCCACTGCTTCTTTTAAAAACACATGCGATAGATTAACCATGTCCCTGTGAACTTCTCCAAACTCCCCCCCCCCCTCCAACACACATTCATCTTACTTTATGTGTGTGTGTGTCTGTGTGTTTGTGTGTGCAAGTGTGTGTATGCAGACATGGATGTGCATGTAAGATGATGGAAAGAATGCAGTCTAAATAACACACACACACACGCTGAAATGCAGACTTCGGTCCCAGTGGTGCAGAGTACAGAGCCAGAGCCCGGTCTGACAGAAGATTCAGACGTTCGAGTGTCTATGCGTGTTGAAATGGGTCCATGGCTCCCAGAGCAGTCATACAGATGCAGGTATAATATATGAAGCTCCGAGCTCCCAAGAGGGAACTGCAGGACTTATAGAGCAGAGAATCTGGGATCAGAGAAACAGCCAATGGTGAGCCAAAAAACATAAAAACTAAAAAGCACAGTGTCATTTTTCAAATACCAATTTAAAAAAACAGTGAAATTACAAAATAACATGATTACACATGGTAAAGCTGGACATGGTGCAATGGCTGAAATCTGATATTATTGTGTTGTTTCTATGGTTCTACTCACACACCCACACATTCACTGAATTAAAACAGGCAATTCATGTGATGTTTGCTGTCATGAGAGTTTTTCCATACTTACTGTGTTCCTACTTTGTTTCTATGGAGCTTGGTGCTGTGCATGTGTAACTGCGTGATGTCACCTAAACATAGAGTTGGCACGTCAACCATGTCCTATACTTCGGGGAATATCAGGAAATCAGCAGTGAGGTCTTACATGAGACGACATGAAGCTGGTCAGCATCGTTAGCTGACTTTGATTTGCCCTGCTCCACCCCCTGTGGACCATGGCTAATGAGGACAGAGTGGAGCTGTGTGTGTCTGTTGGGGGTGGTGGTGGTGTTATCGTAGCTCATTTCACAGAAAACATCAAATCTGAGCCAGATTTTCTTTTTTTTCCGTCACACTGATCCCAGTTTGATGCAGAAGGGTCTGATTACCCTCATTTCTCAATCTGCCTTTCTTCACCCAGTATGTCATCACCACCCACTACCGCTCCAACACACTGTGACCACTCATGATATAATGACATTACGCTTTTAAAGGGTTTCAACCAAGTCAAGCTTACAAAATACTGTCCACAGCAATTCAGACAGTTGACTGTTATGGGGAATTACACATGCTTTGGTAACTGTACCCACTTTCACTTAATTTCTTTCCGAGGATGGGTAACTGTGACAACCACACTGTGGTCAGCAGAGATTTATGTCAGTCTTTCCATTCAAGTCTTAAATCAGTGAAGACAAATCCCAGTCAAACAAAAATGACAGTGACAGAATGATCAAAATCTGTGCAGCACAGTCTGACACCTTTTCATCCAACAACTAAAGACTGTAGAGTTTTAAACTTTTAAATGTGTCAGTCCTAAAATACAACCTCATACTGTCTCTGGTGATTTATTTATGCAAACACGGATTGTATGAACACATTTGTGACAACATCTGTTATTGTAATTAAATGTTTTTCCTCATTATTAATATTTATTCCAACCTGTCTCATAGTTGTATATAAACGTTAAAAACTCTGCTTTTCTACAGAGGAAATAGTGTACATAAAACTACAATAAAAAATGACTACCATATGCTCAGTACACAATAAATAATCTGTTCACCACATCCTCTTTGCGGCTGAAACTTGCCAGTAAATTGACTGAACCAGAGAGCCTGACATAGTTAGCAGCTTAGTGGCACTGCCTGAACTAATGATTACAAAAGCAGGAGGCATTTGTTAATTTGAAACAAACAATATGCAACAAGTTTTACAAAAGATTTATGTCGCTCTTCATAGTAGGTACACTGAACGCTACAGTACATTTGTACAATCAGGTTGGTTCTTGTACTTTTATGATGCTTGTAATGTTCTTTCTTTCACACCACCATCGAGGTGTTAATTAAATGATATGTTTTAGCCTGAGGTCATAGTTAGTGGTGGTGCTGTACTGAACGTCATTAGATTCAGAGGTGTTTCCACTATTGCATTTGAACTTATATGAGTCATAAATTAAATATTATGCACTACTTGTGCCGGGACACTTTGCTTTATGTTGTTACACCGGTGAAAGGCCTTGTGCGGCGGCTGGCTCCTTGTTTTAGCTGCTCGGTGAGTGTTCAGCTCAAAGGAAGTTCCCACTGCTGTGGCTATCAGGGCGGAAAATTAGTGTTTGTTATGCCCACTTTAGTCACAACTGTCTCTCTAAAACACACACACGCACACACTCACACAGTTAAGGACAGACCACTGATCACTGCCTCACATCCCTTTTCCCACGTACTGTAGCGGCTACAGACGAACAGGGATCTAGCTGTTTAATTGAGCCTGATGTGCTGGATTATGCTGGTTGTGGTGTTTGGATGTAGTATTAGTTCGTGAGAAAGTTTTTCTTGCTGGCATTTTGACGCATAGGTAGTATAGTTGTGTCCAAAACATACAATAACCACAAATGTGTGACAACAGGAAGTACATTGTTAATTGATTCACAAATAATGCATAAACAATGCTGTATGTCTTCTGATGCATCTCGCAAAAGTCCCAAATAGCCAACAAGTAGCCGTAAACAGTCAAACAACACATTCCTCCTCTGAAATGCTGCCTGTTTAAATGCGATTCTGTGAGTAGAAAACGTGTGAGTGCAAAGAAAACGTGTATTTGGCTTTGCATTCTTGCATGCATCAAGGTTTGTAAGGCCCCAGTGGGTATGAGAGCACAGACTCATTTTAAGTCCAACAGATTTACAAGCATTGTTTTATTTCTCCAGTGGACATTTGTCTTTGTTCACCGCAGAGCAAATAGAAAGCACAAGAGATGACGATGACTCAAAAAAAAAAAAAAAAAAGAAAAGAATTACGAGTTTTGAAAGGGTTGTTGTGAGCATCATGTGTGATGCAAGGCTTGGTCAGTCAAAGAGGAAAAATAAATGCGAGTGATAAAAGTCGGCTGGCGTGAAGAGCTTTCTTTTAGTAGCGATGACCTAATTTCAGCAGAGAGTAAAGAGGTGAGAGGTGGAGGCTGCTTTGAATCTCGGAAAGTTTAGAGAAAGTTCTGAAGTTCTCTTTGGGGGCCAGGAAGCCGAGTACCATGAGAAAGAGCAGAAAAGTCAAGTCATGGTTTTCAGTACCTGTTCCTATAAATCACTCTCATCCTGGCACGGTCACACTGCAGCGCCATCCAAGACTAAGTAGAACAATCTGCAGGATTCAGCGTGTAGCTGATTAAAGATGACCACATCTGAATTAAAGAGACAAAGATCTGCTTCAGCTTATGCAGAAATGAGCTGTGTCTCAGAGCGCTGGTGGGAGTAGTGCGCTATTTGCTGTATTTGTTACTGTTCACAGTATTTCTCTTTGGAAATGAAGGCTGCAGATTTTGTAGTCTGTTATGAATTTAAGTTTTAAGCTCCGATTGTTTCCTTACAATTCAAGCGTGTTTTATTTAAATTCAATTACCATACTGTCTTAAGGACAAAGCTATACGCACGCATGGCATTTCAAAAGTATGGCAACACACAAGGCTGCACAAATGATTTACTCAAGCATTTCTAAATAGTACAATTGTACAAATAAGGCACTTGAAAAACTATAAAATGTTTCATCCATTTGCCGTTTTTTAATTGATGTTTTCAAATATTTACACATGAGTGTAATTAATGTCCCCTGCAGGCTTATGTGATTCATGGGAGACTAAGAATGGGACTCTTTCCAGTGTGATCACTGTGCAGCAGGCTTTGATCAGACAACAGTCATGCTGCCTGAAGCTACAAAGATGTTGGCATGACAAAGCCAGCAGAGGAAGAAAATGTTAATCCCACACAAACTGCTGCTGTAAGAAAAAACAAAACAATAAAATCAGTGGGAAAATAACATTTAAAGAAATCAAGGAAGGAAAGGTCAGGAAACAGAAATGAGGTCCTTGGATGGTCCAGTGATGTCCAGCTGACAATCAGGTGACTGCAATCCCTCTCAGGTGATAGAAGATCATTTGGCTAATAGAATAGTTACAACATCTATATCTTTACATCTCAGCAGTGTTATTTTTCACCACTGAGTTACAACCAGTTGTGATCTAACCTCACCTCATCATTTTTGGCTTTTGACTTTTTGATGCAGCGATTTGTCTGTTTTGATTTTGCAATAGCAGCTTTCCCACATGAAACTTTATGGTGGCCCCCAGCAGAGGCCCCGTCATTTAGACCCCAGCAGAGGCACTAAATTTGATTTAACCCTGAACATTTACCAAACTGACAGATTAGTGGTTCACACACCATTCAAGTTCCTTACACAAGGACAAAATATGGATCTTTTTTATTCCCTGTTGACTTGAGTTCCTTTGTTGACTTATTTTATTAGGTTTTTCTATTTTTTGGGGAATTTTAGAAGAAGGAAAAAACCCAATTTTCACATATAAACTACTCACTTTTACATTAGTCTGGTCTCGCAGCACTTGATGGCATTATATTTCAAATTTGACTTGGCCTTTTTAGGCACAAATTGGTGGCATATGTAGTAAATGACAGTAACATAAATCCCCACACATTAAAACTTTAAGTGTGTGTTGACTACCCACTGTCACCTGGACATGCCTGCCAAATACACCACCTTTTGATTTATATAGCTTAAAGAAAAGGCCAAAAAATATTTATATAGTGTTTCTGTGAGACAGCTTTAGTGCAGAAAAAAAGAAATATCTCTAGGCTCTGGCACAAAAAATAACAGAGATCATCAGTGTCATCTGGGGTCACAATACTAATGACTTCTGTCCAGTTTACATAATCTCTAGTTCATTTCCAAAATACACCATCTGCGTAGCACATTAAATTCAGCCTTTACACTTAAAACCTAGCTTCTTCTATGGTTAACAGAGAGTTGCTCAATTTTGTGACTCAAGAATAAAGTTGTATTACATTTCTTATTGAAGACACTAGTCCTTTGGTCCCTGACAGTAAAAACTAGAGAGAAAAAACTAGAGCTTCATGATTAATATGACGGATTCTCTAACTTGTCTAAGTATTGGTTATCATTCTATGCATATGAATAAATGCACAACAACAAATAATTTAGGCAAAAGCAGAAAAGAAACCTGCAGTATCATCCCGTAACTTCTCAGTCTGACTAAAAGGTGCAGTGCAGTTTTGGTTTTTGGTTTTTTGCATAAATAGAATGAAAAAAATGGCAGTGTTTTTACCAACCAATGTAATTGTATGTTGTGGATTATAAGCAAATTTAGAGTTTGATACCTGCAGAACATGATCAGGGAGGACAAAGACAGAGAGAGGGAGAAGGAGTCAGAGAGGTGCAAAGCCTGAATGATTATGTGCTCGAGAGAAAAGGGTCAGAGACATATCTGAGCCGCTAATCAGTATTTAAGGCACATGAATGATTTTTAAGTTTAGATTTAAAAGCTCAATGATTTGGGACGTTTGCTGTTTGGCTCCCCCTACAGTTGTTTAGTGTCTTTGACTTTCAGACCACAGTACCTGTCGTGCTTTGTCCCCTCCTCTGGACAGGACGTGTGGACACGGGGACATCTGTATTTGTTAAAGCTCAGCGGTGTTGTGTCGAAGTCTGTTCTCCCTTCTCACATCGGTTCTTTAGATTTTGCTCACAAACATTCACTTGTTACTCAGTAGTTACTGTCTTTGTAAGATGTTACATAGCTTTGTCTCAGATTGATACTAATTGAAGGGGACTTGATGCTTGGTTTCCTAACGCTAATGCTAAGATGTCCACATGTTTGTATTAGATGAACATAATGCCAGATATATGACTAAATGATCACTTAGTGATCGAATGAGATAATCAAAGGAACCCCAGAAGGCGATGTCAGAGGAAGCGAGGATGAGAAAGAGAGACGGTGACCAAGCAACAGACCAGAAAAGAGTAAATATTGGGCCGGCTTTTACTCACACAGATGCAGATAGAACGTATTTGCTCGATTGCAGTGTTTTGTGTTGTGCTTGCTCGATTTGTAGTTAGTTAAGTTTAATTCAGCAAGTCAATCCATGTTGAGAGAGTTAAAAATTGCAAGGTTAGCGAAGTAGGGAAGAAATTCTAGATATATAGAGAACATCTATGCTCTCCTGGTGGCTGCTGTGTATCTGAATGTGTGTTGTTATTTTCCATGCTAGCCCACGTTTGGCAAGTTTATTTTAGTTTGCTAGCTGTTCTTTGATCATTGACATGCCCTACGCTTGACTATGTTATAACCAAATGCTGTTGAGTTGTTTGTGGTCTGCACACACATTGTATCCGACAAGACTGACGCTTTGTTTGCTGTGTTGTTTCAGAATCGGTTCCCTCTGCCATGTTTATGACAGGGTGTCATAAATCATATGCAGTTCTCGCCAGAGGTGACCAGGAAGGGCCAGTGGATATGCAATGTACTCCATCATAAGAGATTCATTATTTGAACGTGAACATTTTACATCAATGTCCTGCAGCCAGGTGACAGAGGAGAGTGGAGAGCACAAGGATGGAGTATAAGGTTTAAGGAGACAGAGATGAAGGGGCACTTCATCTGATCTATAGTAAGATAAATGATCAATTTCATTTAGTAGAGAGAAATGAGAAGTCTCAGCAAGAAAACTTTAAAGCATATTTCCCAAACTATTATTTTCTATGGTGATCTATTTCATTGGCATAAATTTTCTATCCTGCAATATGGATGCGAATGCAATAAAGGAACGCACACGTCAGAAACACGCCGCTGTACTGTGCCACCCAACATAAGGAAAAACGTCCATTTGGATAGTTTCAAGGAGAATTTACATAGGGAATCATAGTGGTGGAATTTATTTAGCTGGGATTTTACTGCTGCCTACATCATGTGTGATCTTCATACAGAGGCCAAGCAGGGACCAACTGTAGTCATTTTATAGGTGAACCACAAAGTGGCTTAATTGAACAGTCATGCCTCAGGAAAGACATAAACACATTACCAGTCCTGGTACAAACAAGCACAGTAGCTGTAGCAGTTATGTGAAATGACAGAGGGATTAACTGAGTATTCAAATGAATAATTTGCTCTATTCGGGAGTAGATGCTGTTTCAGCTGTGAAATGAATAACATTAACGGAACTGTATTTAAAGGAGCCATACGCAGTATTTGATTGTACTATTCTCAACGTGTATTCTATGGAGAGTGCGGTGTAGGTTGAACAGATGTTCTGTTTCATTCGACTGCACTTTGATATCTTGCTCAGCATTATAATGAAAGCCACAGAATGGAAAACATTATTGGAAGACATTTGTCAGAGAAATGAGATCCACGTGGAATCTGGTTTTAATCCGAATCAAGCTCTTGTTTGTTTGTGCACTGAGAGGGGATGAATCAAACCTGCATCTGACTGATTATTAATTGCCTTAGTCACATGTTCAAAGAGAGAGGGAGTTCGTGTGTGGGTGTGCCCATGTGTGTGGTGTATGTGCCTGCATTATGTGAGAGCGCTATCATTGCTGGGACAAATATGTCGAGTTGGCCTAGCGAAGGTTTCAAGACGCGGCCAAGGATACAAACAAATAGCAAAAAAGGTTGATGGAGTGTTTTTTTCTGTCAAATGGTTAGTTCTCACGAAACAGACCACCACCATTACCAGAGGTGCGCTCACCCCTCCCACTCCCCCTTTTCTTCCCTCCTTCTCTTTCCTGCTAGTTCTCATTATGACTCTTGATTTAGTAATAAATATGTACCTAATTCAACCCAGATTGAGCAACATGACATGTTTAACTTTTATGCTTTTCACTTTATTTTGTGTGTGCTGTATGTTTGTGTGTCACTCTGACCTGAATCATAATTTAATTGAAACAATCATTTCAAGACACAAATATGTCTCCAACAAAGCTTAATTGTTTAATCCTTAAGGTAACAATTGAGTCGATCCTGCAGCATTATGTTTACACAACCACACACACACATACACACATTATGGTGCAGACTTGCCAGATCTCTTTGTGCTTAACATGTAAATGTAAAAAACAACAGATCAGTCAACACAAAGTTTAATGTCAAACCCCACAGTTGCACAATAATGGATCCCACCAAGGTTGCAGCCAGAAGCACTGTAATTGGTCAAAGCTGGTACTTTAAGATAAACGCTAATGCTGCCACACCAAAATGCCCACAGTGATGACGCCAACATGCAGGAGGAGAAATGAAAACATCAACACGATAATGAGGCCCGAAGAAAAGTCATGAGTGTTGATGTCTCTACCAAATCTCATGGCAATCCATGCAGTAGCTGCTGAGATGTTTCACTCAGATTTATAAATATGAACCTGCTGCGAGCCCTAGAGGACTCTCATGCACCGAGATGCTGGCAGTGCCTAGAATGTGAAAAAATCCAAAACCAAAATGAGAAGGATAAAAATCTGGGGGCACCTCCATCAGTGACAGTGCTGAACTATCAACCTCACATATGTGCATGCATGCATGTCCACATGTGGCCTTGTGTTTAGATGTTTGTGCCTGTGTGATGATTTGTAGGCTTGAAATAGGGAGAAAAAAAAACACTTCAGTAGATCCTGTGTGAGGAGCCCACTGACCACAGACAGACCACAGAGTGAGAAGAGCTCCACCACAGCCTGCACAGTGAAACGGGAGAGGTTTGAGCTGACCAGGCACCAGGCAGTCACCAGCTCTGTTGCAAAAAGATCTGTGGAACAAGATGGATAGTGTGGGAAATGCATATACACACGTGTCGTATACACTGCATGCATGAGTGACATGCTCTGTTGTACTCAGAGGAGGCTACATCTTTTATAAGCTCACTTTTCATCCCTAGTTTCATTAACTCCAACTCAGATAAGCAAGATTGATCTGCCTCAGGGTCCAATAAGCACCTCTGTTCTCCCAGAGAGTGTACAACGGCGCAGAGAGGCCAATAATTCAAGGATTAGCCAACTTTGTTCTGTTCTATTAATCTTTAACAATAAAACACGCTGCACTTCTTCGAGTCATTTATTATTTTATCAGCTCCAATCATCAGGGGCTTGCAAGGAACTAAGGGAGGGTGAACGAAAAAAAATTACGAGAAGGATAAGAGAGATAGTGAGATTCCCGGGAAATGAAGATGCAGGCAGTGGTGGCCTGTGGCGGGAGCAAGGAGGATGGTGGAGAGAGGGGATTGACAATCTGAGGAGGAGGGAGGGCTAAATCAGAACCATATGCAAGCTGAATCTCCAGTATTGTTCCCAACTCAAACCAGCTGGCCGCTGTTGGCTTATCCATCAAAATAAACATTTTCTCGATGGCCACGAGCTACACAGGCCTGTTAGTCATTACGAGAGCTTTCTTACACCCTGCAGCCTCACACCACCTCGGTCACATCACACACCAACAAATGTAGAGGTAGAGAGAGGTAAAAAGTGGAATGACAATATTTCATCATATGCAAAAGGACACATTGCTTTTGAAATAATTTCTGAGTCCTGCCAGCGCATACTTACACATGTTTTCTGCACACTTGTTTGTTTGTTTCTCCGAGACCTTGCCTCTTTTTATAGCTGTTCAACCTGAGTTTACTGGCATGAGGACAAAGCATGAAACAAATTACTTCAAGGCCCTTGAGGATGAATAACACTTGTTTTCCTTTTTGCTGGCTTCATTGGTGCCATTTAGGTTTTCATCTGTCAATTTACAAAGTGCAACGAGCACTTCAAAGGTTGAGGGGTCTGCGTTCAGCCTTTGTGCCAAGGAAACCTGTTTCCAGTGAAGTCGTTCAGAGAGCTGTCTGTAGCTCCTCATGTGCAGGATCTCCACGGACAGATAAAGAGGAGGAAGAAAATTATGATTTGAAAGCTACTCATGTCTTCCTTTATTTCTTTTAATCAGCTCACTGTTTAAACACCAAACACTTGTTAACACGCACAACAGTGGTTAGAACGGGGAACCGAAATTAAAACAGTGTTTTTGCAGAACCCCAAATTTGTAACTGTGCCCTGTCTTACTGGAGAAAGTGCCTTCTGCTTAGATCTGCACTAATATATGTTTCTGTCCCCTCTGTAGCAGTTTAAACCTGCTAATTTCTCCAATATGAAGCAATGTATTTAATGTATGTATTAATTAATCATATTATTCATTGCCTCCGAGGACATGAATAGGCTACATCAGAGTAATAGAGTGAAACAAATCTGAAATAAGAAGCCTTTTTCCTTCTTTTTTTTTTTTGTCATGCAGCAGAAGTGAGTTTTGTTTGCCACTGTCCATTGTTTTACCGTCCATATGTTTCCTACCATGAAGACGTTATCTGTCAGATGAAGTTGTACTAATGGAAGTGGGATTAGCCTTTGCCAAGAGACAAGGGCAAACAGGCCAGACAGTTTGGGTGGCCTTGCGCAGGCAACATGTAGTATCCTTCCTCTTCATACTCAACCCGTGCGTTTGCCTTGCGCCCGTTTCTATTTCAGCGCTACAGAAATTAAGATGGATCGAGAAATGTCCTGTGAGTATTTCTGTGTATTTAGTATGAAGGCAGAGGCCAGTTCTATTTGACCACTGAGCTGCTGCATATCCCCCAGCAGGCTTTGCTGTATCCACTGCCAAAGAAAACAGCACAGGCTTTAGACCTGGAGAGGCCATATCCTGCTGCCTCATAGGCCTCTACATGCGTGTGAGAGTATTGGAGTGTGTGTGTGTGTCTGTGTGTGTGTGTGTGTGTGTGTGTGTGTGTGTGTGTGTGTGTGTGTGTGTGTGTGTGTGTGTGTGTGTGTTTTGAGTGCAAGTGAGTTCATTAGTTTGCACTCAGAACAGGCTGATGTACAGGAAGATGAGCATTTTAATGTGTACACACTTAAGCGCATGTTCTCGTGATGAGACAGAAACATGTAGGCAAAAAGAAGAGTGTGTAATAAAGTGCCAGAGTGAAAACAAATGTGTTTATGTGCCTAATAGCCAATATGTATGTGCTGCTATATCCCTGAAAAGATAAACAGGTCCACTGCATCACATAACGAAGGCCTAATGAAAAGCATCTCGTTCGTTTTTTTGGCTGACAGCATCAAAAGAAACAGTACAGCAGCTACTGTTTAGGACGCGACTCCAGAATGAGTTATTTATTATTGAACCATTAGTTTAATGTAGTGTATGAGAGCAAATACAGCCGAGACAGCAATTACTGCACCAGTGGACGCAGTGTGTTAAACTGAATGGATCTCCAAGTTTTCTATTGTACAAACGTTCACTGTATTTTATTAGAGTCGCTCAACTACAATAACAATAGATGCTTAACTGTAAAAATGTGTGTGTGTGTGTGTGTGTGTGTGTGTGTGTGTGTGTGTGTGTGTGTTTGTCTCAAAGATTTCAAAGTTGACTCTGAAGTTAAAAGCCCTCAGTGGTGCTGTACGGAGAGTGAAAAGGACAGGCCAGAGGCTCTCCACTGACATCAACACAAACCCCTGACTGTTCTCTCTCTCTCCCTTTCTTGGCTCTCATGTTGCACGGCTGTTGTTAAAAGAAGAGTTCACAGTTTTACTCAGGATGCAGAATTCATTGACATTCTCTTGTGTTGCCTCTCTTCTCCCTTCATTTAAAAAAAAGTGCGTAGCAGTGTTTCTAAACCCAATTCTCTCTTTAGCATATACAGTGTGCCCTTTTATCAGTAAGAGCATTTGTAAATAGTAAAATCATCTCTGTAAGAGATCACTGGAATCCTGTTATGGACGTTTTGCTACAAGCAGTGGGAATGTTTCCTGTAAGCTTCCTGCTGTGCTTCAAAGGTAAGTTTGTGGTTCAAGAAATATGTTAGGTAAAAACTACAGCTGCAGAAGTCAACTCTGCTCTGCCTCCCTCTGTGTGGCAGAGACGCCTTTGACCTTTTCATTGGTCTTCATTTATCTTATTTTTTTTTTCCAGACTGAAGGTTGATTACACATCTGCAATTGCAAAACCACAAATATTTTAAAATAATTAACTTCAGTTTAATTTTTTGGACTAAAAACAAAGATATGAACAAAAGCATGAGACTTTAACCCAGTAAAGCACATCAGCTTTTGTGGGAAATGCACTTCATCGTTGACCGTTAGATGAGATGATCAATGTTATGTTTATGCAGTTTATACAGGTGGTTATTGGCTAACAAGACCAAAAGCAAGGGAAATGCCTCGCACGGTTCTGAGACTAATCTGGTAACACTCTGACAGGCTGCAACTTGCAGAGTTAGTAACCCAGCTTTGCATTAATGGTGTACTGCTAGTTCATAGGTACAAAAGAAAAATATGCACACTTTAAGGGATAG
The DNA here is from genome assembly GCF_900324465.2 of Anabas testudineus. Classification (NCBI taxonomy): domain Eukaryota; kingdom Metazoa; phylum Chordata; class Actinopteri; order Anabantiformes; family Anabantidae; genus Anabas; species Anabas testudineus. The sequence goes on along the minus strand of NC_046613.1, from coordinate 7,316,385 downwards.
GAGGGCAGATATGTATTGATATATTGAAATGCATATTTTTTTTTGGATAGCAAAGCTTCAGTTGATTTATTTTGGGACATGGGACTTGACTATCAACTGGGCTTTTTCAGCCCAACTTTCAAGATGTTCCAGCAATGTTGAAATATAGGCTCTGTCTTTATCATCATCAGCCTGCTGTGGCAACGCTGCAATGTTTATGTGTACAATATGCATCATGCAGCTTTCTACCTCCTAGGGTCAAATGGTGAATATATTATGTTTTGTAATCACTTAATTGACAACCAGATAATCACCATTAGAGGTTAATCAAGATCATTATTTTATATCATATACTGTAAAAGAAAACATGTTAGTAACATAGCAAATAAAAGACACATGGTATTACTTTTACAAACATGTCTGAGTCTTAGTAGACTACGACAGAACAGCTTTAAAGTAGATTTTTACCTGGGGCCTTTAGCTACACATGGAATATTGTAAACTGGGAAATTTTATAAAATTTAAAAAACAAAATTCAAAACTCATCATTCATTCAATTTACTTATTATAAAATAATGTGACATCAAGGGAGTTGATGAATCAGTAATAGAAAGAAACCAGATAAAACCCCCATAGGGTTAATTAATTAATGACAGAGGGTTAATTAAGGTTGGAAAGGTCATAATCATCTGATTAATGGTTGTGATCAGACAGTCCTTGACGATGACGCCCTGGAATTTTAACCCCGTGACAAAAACAAAAATCTAATAGCCTCATTCTTGCATTGTGCTAATGAGAAAGGCAAACAATGACTTACCTGCTTCACAGCCTCCCTTCAGAGAGCGGCTGTGTAGCTGGCCTCAGGCTCTGAATGATAACACTTGCCAGTGAGGGAGTCAGGATGATCTCAGTGTTGCTCTATAGTCTTTCCTCCCTATCTTCAGGTCAGCGCACAACGAACAAACACACACACACACAGCTCGGGGGCTGAGCAATTGTGTTGGACTCATATTTCTCAACAGAGAGGTCCCAGTGGAGGTGTCAGCCAGTCACGGGTTAGCACTGTGAGTGATGGAGACTTGGTTGGTGATATAGTTTGCCAAAGTGTGCTAATCGCACAGAAACACTGCCTCATAATGTAAACACACCTGTGTCCTATAATAATGCGAGCTCCACTCCTCCTCACCCGAATTTCCCCTCAATGCTCGCCTTCCCATTACTTTTCTCTCATGTTTACTCCAGTTTTGGTCCAGAAAAAAAAGATGTTTCATGTATATACATATACGAAACACAATCCATATTGATCTCTGAAAGATAATCCTGTCGTGTAACAATGTCTGCAGGTGGGTAACAAAATGAAAAGGACGTAAAAGAAAAATGAAGAAGAACATATAAACATGAGATAAGACCATCCACCATGGGAGGCCTGAGGTCAGGGTGATTATTGAACAGAGGTTGGGATGGGGTCAGGATAATTTGGACCGGACATTGGATCCAGCTGGAAGTCAAAGGTCACTGTGTCAGGATGGTTATGTGTGTGTATGTTTTTCTTTCTGATCTATGTCATCTGTCATATTCACACAGTGTGGGGTATATCAATTACATGCCGCTTTAATACTAATTCCATTAACCTACAAATTACTCAATGCCAGAAGTAATTAGTTACATTATATGCTCAATCTAAATCTATGCCTGCCAGTAACCCCAAAGTTATCATGTTCACTTGTAATAATCTACTTTATTTTCGGCATGAAAAGCAGACATTTCTCAATCAGCCAAGCTATACAATGAGAGTCTGAAGGCCTCTTCATCCATAGCTGCTAAGACAACATTTACATCTGTAAAAGCACACATACAGTACAGATACTTCAAACCCACCTTGAACAGTATGTGGTGTTATACATACATGTCAGTGCTCATTACTGGATACACACTCTTACACATGAGTACCGTGTCTTTGTTTGCAAGTCTGGAGCTAATTTGGATGCTTCTGATGATTTAAAAACACGACTTGTTTTTGACCTGCGTACAAGTTGGTCCCGTGTGAGCAGACTTCTCATTACTATTAGATTATCTTGAAAAATCTCTCTGCCGTAATGACAAGTTTCTGATCAAGCCAAGTCAGTGATAGAGTGCTTTGGTGTTGTCATTAGCTCTTACACAAGAACTGTTGATTTGCAGAGACCTGGGGTTTGATCCCTCAACCCTGCTGAGTTAAATTACTTTTTTAATACTGTACATATTTTTAAAAATATACACGTGTGTGCCTGAGGGGGGACTAGGACTAAAACAATAGCAGTTACATAACTTAATAAACACAGAAATGGTGCTTTTTTTATGAGGTCACACCGACAAGAACTAATCCACTCAACCTGGTCTGCGAAACCTGAAACATCCTTCGGTAACAGGGGAATGGGAAAGATCCAGCCAGACTTTTCTAACAAAGACACGGAGCAGGCAAAGGTCCTGCGGCCAGAATGCACGAATCAATCAGTCAAAAACCCTTAAACAAATCAACCAAGAAACAAACACAGCACTTGCACAATTAAGATTAATCAATGAAACTGTCAGGTAGTTAATTTGGGTGTGTGCCAGTGCTGTAGTGCTAAAGTCTGAACTAAAGTCTATTTCTTTGTTGTCTCTGACTTGTCTCAGACACTTTGCTATTTGTTTTGGACTGGCCAAACACTTTATTAGGACTCAGCCAACATCAGCATGCCGGAAATTAACTTCCTCTTTACTTTCGCCTTCAAAACAAACCTTGATTTCACATGTTCAGATATATTATTCAGATATCAGAAATATAAAGTTGCACTTCAGTTTATTTGTACTTAAACTAAGTTGGTTGTACAGTGAGGACGCAGCACTTTTTCATCATCATTAATAAAGTACATCCTACTCAGGGTGGGGTTTACATGCTGTCTTGTTTTTGGAGTGTTCAGTATAACAGTAAGTTAGATTTCTATCTAATTGGACTTGAACTTGGACCTTTTTTGACCTGGACTTGAGACTCGTCCAGACCAGCATTGTCTTGGTCTCCACAAATGCGGACTTGGTCTCTGGTGTGTGCGTTCATATGTATTACTACCTGTACACGTTGTAATGTGAATACCAATGGAGACACTGTTGCCCACTCCAACAAGGAAAAATAGCCGACTAGCCCACATCAGGGAGGAGATGGAGGACACATACTGTACAGCAATATTTCCACAAACCAGCTCTCCAACCCCTGCAGTGTGAGACCTCTTATCAGTTGATGATAGGAAAGGATAAGTTATAAATACATGCTGAGACTTGGCCAAATGTGTTGCGTCAATCAAAGGATCAGCCCAGAGCCTGAAGTAACTGCTGTGAGATCTGCTGTGTGTGTTTCTGTTAAGTAACAGCTATCTACTCTCTGTGCCTGCCTCTTGTATGACCTATGCTAAACATCAATCTGTGCCTCACCTCTGACCCCACAAAACTAAACCAGGTGTGGGCTGTGTCAGTGCAGAAGGGGGGCATGAGTGTTTGTGTGCATGGAGGACCCCTGCCTTTGGTGAGTGACAGGTCTGAACTGTTCCTGGTACCACAGGAGGAGGGAAGACTTTTTTTCTGGTTTTAAATTTTCTTCAGTCTGGTTTCTCTCTGAGAAACACAGGCCAGAGCAGAGCGATCAAGGGTCAGGTGACGGTGCCACGCCCCCTCACCAGGTAAAAACTTGCTGACAGGAAGTCCTGTTAAACTGCAAGACAGTGTCGTCAGACTCCTGATCCCAGAGCCAACAGCTTTTTACCAACCCATCTGAACAGCCTATCAGGGATATATCATACATCCACACACACACACACTTCAGCTTGTTTTATATCTATTAAACAAAACGTAACATTTACTGAAGGGCTTGTTTTTTTCACTTTCCTCCAGTGTTGTTGGAAATTTGGTTATTATTTTATTGGCCACGTTCTTACAAGCTCCAACATTTTTATGGCACATCAACTGAATAAAAATGATAGAAATGATGTTTGTGGTGTCCGAAGCAATGAGAAATATTTGAAACTAGGCCTAAAGCAATGACAGCATTCTTCTGCAAGGCTGTAGCCCAGTTCCCCAGTATAAGAATGTTAGCACACCAAGATTTCTATGACCTTAACAAATTCCCATTTTTAACCCTCAGATTGGATTAAAAAACATCAAAGTTACAACATGCAAATTAAAACATGCTAGCTAGCTTGGGATCAGTCCACTCTGCTTTACCCAGCTCTAGTCTGTTAACATTTACAGGAGGCTTTGATAGCACTGCATTTAGAGCATCCTTACTAAAGACTAAAATTACATGGTCTACTGTAGCTTTAAGGTTTGTGATTATGATATGAGAAAACCTGTATAAACAATAATACATTTCATGGAAATCCATCCACCAGAGATCTTTGAGTCTACACTGAGGCCTCGGTGGATAAACCGGTCAACAAAAGCTCAATGTCATTGTTACAAAACCACAAATTCTGACTTTTCACTTAGTATTCAAAGTGTTTTCAGACATAGTCTATGTACGCACTTGTGGTTTATCACAAATGACTGCTACATTGTTCATGGTAATAGGCTACACGTTTAGTTGTTTTTTCATCATAGTTTTTAGGCAGCAGATGTGAGACATGACATCTGTATGGGTAATTAGAAATTACTCAGATTCCAGAAGAGTCAAGATGATGCATTAACACTTTAATGTACATTGATTCTTGGATGGACACCTCCTGCTTACGGACACACTACTATCAAACACTTTCCCCTTATCCATTGGCCTGGCCAAGTCCTCCCTTCTAAAACTGCCTCACAACACATATTGCAACACAGGCAATGCTCCCGAACAACACTGTAGTAGTTCCACGTTCACAAAGTAAGACAGTAACTGTACTGCTAAACTTTTTTATTTTGTTCTTTCTTATTTGTTGCTGTTGTTTTGTGTGGTACAACTTTTTGCTGAATTAGACTGCTGGCTGTGTTCCCCCTTTAAAAAGCAGGGACTAGCAGAACCTGGCAAACATTAGAAAAGAGCAAGAAAAAGTCGTTAACGCATGTCTCTGTTGTCAAGTCATTAGTCAGTCTTTTGTTGGCCAAGAGTGATCAAAGCTCAGGGGCCCTGCGTATTTATGAGAGCTGAGGTGTATGGTAGCCAGTTGCAGAGGTGTGTGTGTATGTGTGTTTATGTGAAAAAATGTTGTGTGTCTTTTTGTGTATATCTGGGTTCAGGCCCAGTGTTATCACACTGCTGTGGATGGATGGACTCGGCTCAATGCTCCCACAGGATGAAGTTTTTTTCAATGGTTTGTGTTGGTGCTGCAGCACTGATGTCGTCTGATCCACAGCCAGGCATACAAACAAGCTGTGTGTGTCAGTGAGGTGTGTGATCGTGCATGCACATGTGCATATGTTTGCGTGCAGTTTCCTGGTTTTGAAATGTGTTTAGTTTGGACTGAGGGGTAAAGCAGCATATTGCCAAGGAATAAGACAGCCCTATCTGGCTTGGAACGACCTTGTGGGGGTCTCAAGTAACTGATCTGAGTTCAGTGGGTGGTAGTAAATGGTTTGATTAAGAGGTCATCTTGGTGTTCGGGGCTCCTCAGGGCTCTAACCATGAGAATAAGTGTTTTATTCAAGTGCCAAGTGCAGAAGATTCTCAGCGACATGTCAAATTGTCTTTCAAAACAATTCTTCAAACAACAAACGCACCGAAAGAATACGTTTTTTCTTCTAAGATGTTCCCTTTATCTGTGCTCCAAACCCCTGAGGAGTGTCTTCAAAGCAGGTCTGACTTTTTTCTGTCTGCCTCACAAAGACTCCACACAGTGACAGCTTTTTGCCCTTTAAGTTCCATTCATTTTCAGTTTCCTTCTCCTCTTCCTCTCCTTTGGTCTCTGTCCCTCCTCCTTCCTCTCATCCCTAACTTTTGAGCATATGGTAATCGCATTCTGTATTCTGTGTGACAGACGTCTGTGGGACCCACGCTCAGCGTTGAGGTGGACATCCGTGTGAAAGTGCAGTCTGGTGCCTCCATGGCTGCTGGCGCTCTCTTTGACAGAGCTATTTCAGAGCTGTGATCCCGGAAAACACACTCACAGGCCTGTAAATAGAGCGAGGATGATGCAGTTTAAGAAGCTAAGTGGGAAGCCGGTCAGTGCGGATAGAATTTCCTGGTGGGATCCAACGCAAGACCCCTGCTGAGTGAATGGAAATGAATCGATGAAGAGGTGAAGCAGGAGAACAACAGAGGAAGGCAGAAGACAAATAATAAAGAGACAGGAGGAAACAATCATAGCTGTACATTGAGTCTTTAAATACTGGTTATCTGCATGTTGCAAAAATGTGTATTAACTGTTGAACTGGTTAAACAAACAACAAGTGACTTCTTGTGATTGTGGTAGTAGAAATGAAGATAGTGCCAAAAAACCTGTTATGTGGAAGAACAGAGTGGTTGTTTCTGGCATATGGTAGGTATATGGTAATCCCCTTCCACCCTTCTGACACACAGCATTGAAACTGAAGAGTATAACTAATAGTATTTCCCTAAAACCCTCTTTTTTCCATTTCCATTATTTGAATTTAGTATAATGGACCTTACATCATTCAGGAAACATTCCAGTACAGTTGATGTCTATCTGAAAATGCTGTTACCAAATATAAGGAAATGAGGCCATCATCATTTACTTCAGTGCCATGTGCCAACATAGAGGCAAGTAAGAAAAACCCCAGGTTCCTTTTCTGCACTGTAGCCAGCCTGACAAACAGTCATAGCTTTGCTGAGGCTAATATTCCCTCAGCTCCCAGCTGCATCTCAGCTCACTGCATTCAACGCTATAGATCACAACATATGATTACATAGACTGAAGAACACCACTAAACTTGTTTAAATAGTAATGATGAGTCTCCCAGATGCACAAAAGTTATGTGGGGTTCCACAGGGTCCTTTGCTTGGACTAATACTTTTCACTTTATGCTTCTGTCCCATTAATTGCTATTGCTATGCAGATGATGCCCAGCATCTATGAAACCAGTTAAACAAACAACAAATCAATTAGTCAAACTTCAAGCATGCTTAAAAGACATAAACTCTTGTATTTAGATGGTATAGTGCTGGCCTCAAGTAGTACTGTGAGGAATAAGGATGAGCAGGATATTTCTTTATTCTGACATATAAAAACATCTCTAGCCCTCTTCCACCTGAGGAATATTACTAAAATTAGGAGCATTCTGCCTTAAAGTAAACCAGTCCACAAATGTGTTACTTCTAGACTGGACTACTGTAATTCACCAGTATTATGAGGGCCCAGGAACTCTTTAAAAAGCCTCCAGTGAATCCAAAATCCTGCAGCCAGGATCTGCCTGGCATTAGCGAGAGAGATCATATTTCTCCTACATAAGCTTGTCTCCACTGGCTCAGGTAACTTTGATGTGGAATAGAATTTAAAATCTTTCCCCTTACATTTAAAGCACTTAATGATTAGGCTCCATCATATCTTAAAGACCTCATAGTACCAGCAGAACACTTTACTGTCAGAGTGCAGGTCTATTGTTGTTCCCAGAATGCAGAATGTGAGGCAGAACATTTAGCTATTAAGCTCTTCTCCTGTGGAACCAGCTCCCTGTTCATGTTCGGGAGGTAAAACCTAAACCTTTTTACCTTTTAGATAAACCTAAGTGGTTTCATTGTTAGATTCTGTGAAGTAATCTTTATTTACTTCAGTGATAAGTTTCATGCTTTGCGTTGTGAAATATTATTGTAATTAAGAAGCAAAAGTAAAATATACGCATAATAATCATCTTGATATCCCAGAAAGAAATATTGTGATTCACCAGTGGAAAGTACTGTAGCTCTGCTGGTGCTGGAAAAAGCAGATACAGATGATTTTAATAATGAAGTTACCCTTGCAGTGCATGTGCGTAAACTGCACACAGCTCCTCTCAATTTGGAGAAATTGGTACAGGTCCTGCAGCTGTGCAACAGCCACAGATATTTAGTTTTGCTTCGGTGTTTTAGACAAAAGGTAAGAGAGCTGCCGATGCTGTGATACTCAAGGTCAGGGTGTGCGGCGAATGAACAAAACCCAGTCAGACTGTTTTTATAGTCACCGCTGTTCTCTTCCCTTCATAGTTGCTGGCTCATGGGCAGGGCAGGGTTTTGGTCTGGGTTGAACTTGTCCCCTGAGGTCACTGTATAAGCTCTCCCGCCCTGCGCATCCTATACAACAGCCTCTGAATAGCCTGCAGGCCCTCATTGTTTCACTGCTGCTCTAGCAAGGAAAGTTTTGGAGGTATTGGAAATCTGGAAGTGACTGATTTACAGAGACAAAAGCCACTTTCCACTGAGGAGAAAAGCATGTATACTTCCCTTGAACTTCAAATAAGTGTGTATTTGTGTCAGTTGTATTTATATCACTGAACAGCCTTAACTGACCCCAACCCCCACCCCGCCACCCCCTATGGCACTATTACACTTGTGTTCTTGTTGCAACACCTCAGCATTGTCATGATGACCCATAGAGAGCGTTACACCATGCCTGTCAGAATATAATTGGCAGTTCCTAAAGAGCCACGGGAGATGCTGTAGTCAAACACTGCTGTGGTCAAGACCAGAGGTTATTCTGTGCAGAGGTGAATCTTAACAGCGTGGGAGGTACTGGGAGGAACATTATGTTTGAGAGTGGGTACGTCAATCCAAATAAAATGTGTGGCGACATGCAGGTCCCCACCATCTGTACCACACCACATCAAGACGGTGTTATGAAACAGGATCCTTTGCTGTATATAGGTACAAACCGAAGAGGAAAATACACACCCCTCAGCATCCTCATGTGCATCTCAACGGTTCCTGTTTTTTGGGGCCGACTATATAGGGTTTCACTAATATACAAACACACATACAACACTCCATTGCCAAGCAAAGGAGGAAGGAGTGCTGTTGAGAACCTTTAAACAAAAAGACATTTTTAGAAAGGTCCTCTTGAGCGGGGAAACAAAGGGAGGAAGTGACATGACGTCGCACGGGAGGGAATCTCAGGGTCACCGGTGGCATGACAGACACGCCTATGGAACAGTCTCACTCGTACACATTCTCGTTTCACACACACACAGTCAAGTGATAAACACAGTCAAGGTCTTCTACACTGCTCTCAAAATAGCCATTTCCTCATCTCCCAACTTATTTGCTGATATTAGAATCATAAGGATGTTTTGTGTCCACATTCTCTTTCCTTCAGCAGAGTCCACGAGAAATCCACTGTGTTATATCAGGGGATGTTTTGATTATATGTCCTGTGAATGTGTGATTAAACAATGATGTAACACTGAAGAAACATTATGTCCCTCAGATCAGAAGATCGAGGTCAGTCAAATAACTTGGGGTTTCTGGCTTTTTTTCACTGGCACATATAAACCTGGAAATTATTATAATGCCTATGGTTACAGCCTGCTTGCTCATCTGAGCCGCACCCTCTTTCACTCCAAATGTGATACTGTTTTGTTTACAGGAAGTACTCACCAAACAACACACTTATTGTACTTCCCCTGAATCTAAACATAGTGCTGGACACCAGCAGTCAAGAATAAAACTGGATAGAAGTGAAAATTCTGCAAATGCTGCTTCTAGTTGTTAAACATAAACTGCAGCTTAAACGCGTCGTAATCTAACTTGCACATATCCACACATGCACATTACTTAAAGGATTAGTATTACATGTTGGAAAGCATGCTTATTTGCTTTTCGAGAGTTAGTTGATAAGATTTATACCACCCTTGTGTCTGTCCATTAAGTATTAAGCTACCACCAGCAGTTGTTTATCTTAGCTTGCCTGGCACTATATGGTGGTGAAATCCAGTACCAGCACCTTTAAAGGTCATAAATTATACTGACCAGTGTTTCTATTATTTTCCCTCCCCATTAAAATCATCTTTCACTATACTACAGCACAGTAAAACAATACAAATACCAACTGCACATATGTATGTTGGAAAAGTTTCTCCTTACTGTGATTATTTCTTCTTCTCATACTGGCAATTAAGGATTCCTTCCTAACATGCCTGTTCTAATTCTACATAAAGACAGACTTTGAAAACTGCGAATCTGCTGCAATGCTTGACCTGGAGATGATAACAGGCCTTCTCTTTCTCTCATACGTACCTGCACACACACACATCCACACACACACCTTAAACATCTGGTGTATGTTAGATCTATTATAGTGTACATGAATCTCAAAACCAGAGGGGGTAAAACCATCAATCATGCCTACACCTCTTTTTTTCATGACACATGAGACTACTAGGGGGAAACATATTATTTGTGCATAGTAGCAACTGTAAAGGTAAAGCTGATTTAAAATAGAAAAAAATGGAGAAGTCACATGCTGATTAGTCACACACTCAGTCACCAACAGGATAACCTGAGGTAATCAGGGTAAGCTGGCCTCTAGTCTGAGGGGTAAATAAGGAGATTCAGTTACATATAATTTGCAAAGGGCAATATAACTGCTTCTGGGGAAAATGTGTAGTGGCTGCACTACCTCACACAAACCTCCATGTGACGCACGCATTTAAGTGGCACAGAGCTAACAACATTTCCTCATTGATCGAGATGTAAGGTCAAGCTCTTCCTAATTCAATATGTGGACAGTACTTCCATGTAATGGTAGACTGAGGCTTGATAGGTTAATGAAGAGTTGGAGAGGAATTAGGAGTTAGAGAGGAAGCTGTCAAATGTAATATACAACTACACACTGCAGTAGAGTGAACCCAGGATCCATTTTGTTACTTTCTTTAAGTTTCAAACTCAGGGTTGCAAAGTAATGTCACAGCCATGTCTTCGTCATGTCCATGGTTGTGTAAAACCTGCTCACTGGGTAACATGCTTGATGACGCCGGGTATCCGTCCTGTTTGATTGATGCCATTCAGTTGCATTGCATACAACAAGTCATTGCATACAAAATTGGCATTTTGTATGCAATGACTTGTGTCCACAGCATTTCCACTTAGTGATGACAGCTCTACCCACAGTGATACAAATGAATAAATCTTTCAACAACAACAAACAAATGCATCAGAGCCAACATCTGGTAAGAAGTGGAACGGGCACACCCAAGAGACCAAATCTTCATTTTATGGTTTTGACAATGTCTGACAAAGTCAACATAAATATAGGTTAATGGGGGTTCTGGGATGCTAGAACTGTTGCCTCTAATGTGCTGTGGGACCAATCCAGCAAAAGACCTTGTAGAGGAGATAAGATAAGCAAAAATGCTGGACACACAAGTGAGTGGGACATAGTACTCACCAGAAACTGTCAATAAAATCAACTGGGCCACCTAGCACTTGCAGTGTTCCCTACACAGATTCAAGCCGACTGGTGAGAGCTGGGGGGGGGGGGGCAACTTGCAGCAGGTCGAGGGGGAACCAAAAATGCTGTCTTACCAAGAGCGTCCAAGTTACCCCAGGGTGACACAGCCTGGATGAGTGGCACCACTGGAGTACTCTGGACACTGTCAGGACAGGTGGACCGGCTGGATTTTGACTTTCAGGATATTCAAGAGCTCTTGCTCGATATCCAGAGAGGTGGCTCCGAGGTGAGTAGGGATGGGTAAAATAAAACCATCTCTCTGCTTCCTCTGGGTCATGCATAGACTAGATGATGAACTACATCACACAGCCTCCCACTAAAGCACAAATCATGAATTTAGTAAGACAGGGTAGTACACCGCTCAATCTATGTCCCACCCCAGTCAGCCCTTTTTCACTTGAACTATGTGAAGCAAATTAGCAAATGAGTGACCTACTGCCTTGCACTTGTGTTGTGAAAACAGGGACCAAAAGGTCTGGTTAAGCAGCTGGTTGTCTGGTCTTTGCTTATGGGGGGTAAGTCACCTGCTAAGGGCATATGAAGTATTAAAAGCTGACTTCCATAGGAATGCTCATATAGCTTTTTGTCATGTCTCATTGTGAAACCTGAATTTGAATGAACACCTGAACACATCTGGATTCAAACTCAAATGAGTGAAATGCCGGTTCACTATTGGAAGGACACAGATTCACATACAGACATTTTTTTCATTGTATTTGTTTTATTTTGATCATTTAATCCCATCCCAAACAAGATGTTAATTCTTGTTTCACAATCAAAATACTTTGAAAATGTTAGTGTGGGAAGCCAAAAAGAGACAAAAGAGCCGTCTGATGTTTTTGGCAGACTAAGACAGTGTTACTGTAGCAGCTACAGACTAACATACACAGCAGAACTGGCCAGGTAGTGCAGCTGAGCCAGGTGCAGTTATGTTTATGTTCTCTGAGTAATTATGGCAAATATTATTTCAGCCTGCCACCCTTGACTTTGCTTTGCTGATGCTTAGCTTGGACAACTGGCCAAAGCTCGTTCACAGAGTAGGACCAGTTGAGAAAGAGAGCGATCTCAGTTCAAGATCATTTGGTCCAGATAATTTAAACACTGCAGGCAGTTATGTTGTAAAACAGAATAAGGCAACATATTTAATGAACTTAGCTGCTGAATTGATTCAATTTTTCAATCTGAAATCTCTACATTTAAAAAGCCCTGACTCATAATTTTACAAACTTGGTACAGTTTGTGCCTCAGCTTTCACTCAACTTTACTGCTCACATTGCTCATGAGCACAGGGAAGTAAAAGCATGTCTAATTCAATGTTCTGTTGAATTTCACTCACAGCACCCACATGTAACACAAAGCAGAATATTTTCTTGTCCTCATTTGTTGTCTTGGTTTTCAGTGAGAAACAGACGCAGCTTCAAGGTGGTTATGTTACAAATAAGAATCTATGTTGTGACTTTGCCTGTATAAAAAAGAGAAGTCATTTAAAAATCATTTAAATTTAAAAATGAAGCCAGGATAAAAGAATGGTTACATACCAGTGTAGGAATATTAAAATGAAATGTAGCTCCCTTTAAACATAATTTAAGTACCAAAGTGGAGAAGCAAAAACAGCAAAAGCACAATTACCTTGACTTTTTAGTTTTGAACTTGGAAGGTATGAAGGCTTCTCCTTTAGTTTGTAGGACGAAGAACTGACCCTTGAGGTACGCCACACATCAAAGGCACATCTGAGGAACAATACTTCACAAACTCAAAGGGAAATCACATCTATTTAATAAGACTTAGATCATGTATTAGCGATTCCAAATATGCAAATAGAAGCTGGTTCCTGATCTCTGATCTGATGCCCACGTCTCCGGTGACCCAAAGAGTGATAAAGTGAAACAGTATGCACTCAGGCTGACATCCATTTACTGTATTCCACGTATAAACAAACACAAAGTCTACATGCAATCAGTTACACTGATTTATTTACTGTTTTAATACCGTTTGAGGAAGCCCAGTAGGAATTTATCAGAAATATTATTTCACAGGATCTGTGATGTTTTTTCTTTCCCAAATGGCACCGATAGAGCTGTTTATAAATTATTGTGTATGGAGGCTAGGGTGGAGGCTGGGACCGGTAATTTAAATGACGGAATCAAAATAGTCTAGATAATGACTCTGTATTTATGATGATTTATACACATCTTGGAGATTGAGGGCTGCATTGGCTTAGAGTTTTCTGAGTATGGGAAATATACCTGATGCTTTAACAACCACACAGAGAGAAATAAGCGACTCATGGTCTTTTAAGCCTGTGGTTGCACAGTCAAAAAATGATTATTTCCAACTCTGCTTTTCTGCCATGGTGGCTTGGCCTTCCTGCAATCAGGAATCGTAATTTCTAACTACAGTATGTTTAGTATTTGTTATGCATGGAGCATGAGAGCCATGAAACTCAGACAGACAGTGCAGTAAAGATCAAAGCTGATGAACACTATTACAAATGTTGCTCAAGGCTTACTCTTTGCCAGACCAGTAAAACGTATTTAATCGGAAGCAAACGAGAGCCTATAAAACATGTGTTATTGCATGTGTGGTTATTGGGAATGCAGATAAAATGCTGTCAGACTTATTTTCTGGCTCTGAACGTCTCCTTCTGGCATGGCCTGTAGAGCCTTCATAATAAAGATGAGTCAACTCCAACCTATGCGACTTCTGAACATGTATTACTCATTTTAAAGGGCAAAGTCACACATGCTGAAAGGAAAACAAAAACATGCATGCATGTTTACACACCATGCTTGGCTCAAAGGCCATTTAAGAAAATTCCTAATGTTAGCTAGCTGTGAACCTGTGACATTTTATTCCTGACAAACAGGATGTGACTTGTTAAAAGCCCACTGTCCTCAACATAAATTTTTCCATAATTGCTCAAACATGGTGGTCTCAGATATCATAATGTAATAATTCCCATGTAAAGACTGCTATATGTTACACTGCCTTTTTTGCCTATTTAGGATTCCCAACAAAAATCATTTCAATGGAGTAAGTAGTGTTGCAATAAAAACAAGAAAACTAGCTTCTTATACAGGACTCTTTATTAAAAATACTGATTATAAACACATAAAACACCAGCAAACAGTGACCTATATAAACATCAAGTGAGCACTCTGGTTAATGGTGGTATCAATAGTCCCTTTCCCTACATCCCTGCTCTCTTTTTGAAAAGTCTGCATCTTGAGTTGCTAATGGTTACACTATCCTAGTTGCTTGTCTGACAATGATTGACAGGTACTGAAAGGACATCAGCTGTAAACAAGTCTCATGAGAGCTGTGAGAGAGTACAGAAACAGCAAAGTTGTGAGAATGAGCAGAAAAACGCGACAATGACCTATTGACCCGAGTCCTCTAATGATTCTCTCTAGGCAACACCTTTCACTCTAAATCTGTTAATATAAAGAGGTGTAAAAATAAACATTTAAATTAAAAGAATGAGTGCATCCACATACTTCATTTTGAATACCTGCCACGTTTATAATAGCTTGTATTTGCAAGTTCTCCCCTAGTGTTAATCCACTGTTGTTTTTACATGTGTGAAATAGTCTTTTACTTTTAATTTCTTGTACTTTATCCAGCACAGCTATTTCTATATCATATAATTGAATTGTTTTATGTATGAAACATCTTCTCAGGTGTCACAGTTTGAGCAACACATATGTATCTGCACACTGATGTCTCTGGTGCCAAAGAGTCTGAGTGGGGTTCTAAAGGGGGGAAGGAGAAGGGTCCTAACCAATGCTGACTCTATTTAGACACGGTGCTGGACACGCTTCACATGAAAGCAAGATTCTTCACAGAGAGTCAAAATGGCAACACAAGAGACAGCAGCACACAGGGAGGCACACCAGGACTGAACTAATATTACATTTTAACAAGGATTACACAGGACAGATCTCAGGTGTAGCTGGTTATAACTTCCTGTGGAGAAACAAACCTCAGTTCCCTTTTCAAGCAAAGGAACAGAGCTGTATCTGCAGCTAGAGTGTGACACCCTGACTCTTCTACCTGCCGGGAACTGCTGGGCACTGACTCACTTCCAAACTGATGCTGCACCCATGGTTTTGTACCACAGTCCCATCTGGTCTCATTTTAAAATTGTAATTATAAAATGATGGTGTGCACATTTTGGTTTAATCAAAATGGGCTGCGTTCATATAGCAATGGTAAAAGTGTTCCAAGAGCTACATACCTGACAGACACTTGCTTTTGGGTTAGAGTTTCAAAGGGCTCAGATGTGACGTGTAGGTTTTGTGTCAGTTCTTTCATTCCCAAGTGTCCACAGCACTGTATGTGCTGAAGGTGTAGGCAGCAAAGTGAAGGGAATGATTGTGATGCCAAACATTGACCTCATGTGGCTTTTCGTGCCCCTCTTGTAAAAGATATTGAAGTTTCACTCCGTCCCTCAGATCTCACATGTGGCTTATATTTGCACTGAAATACCTCCCAGATCCACTGGCTGCTTTGAAATGGATGTAAACATGAACCTCTTTGCCATTTCTCTCAGACCATTTGGCTGTATTTACAGTGTCACTGCTTTACAAGGGCATAGTAGGGTATTTAATGGCTGTAATGGAGGGCTGTTTATCCCATCATGGTCTGACTGTGTGAAAGCAAGTGAAGACAAAGGGATAGAAAGAGATTTCACAACACTACTAAATTTGCCCAATTAAGTGAAATGCAAACTTTGAGCAAGGCCGAAAAACAAAGAACAAATGTGGTTTGAGAACAACGCTTGGAATATCTTTTGTTCACTCTCATTCATGAACACAGGCAAAATGTCCCCAGACTTCGTGCTTACTTGTCAGTTACACAACACTGTGGTGTGGCACTCTGACCCGTTATTGTTAACTGGCCCAGTCTCCACTTTAGACTTACGAGGAATGCAGCAGCTGATGATGGACATGTGTTTGATACTTTCTCAGTCACAGTTCTGGGAATCTCCTGAGGTCTGTCAGACCAAATCACATTAAGGCTGTATCATTTCAAAAGATCTCATTTGTTGAGTTAGGGTTATTTGGTCCATTTTGTGTAATGTGTATTTGAAGCTGATTATATCTACAATCACGGTGTATGTAATACTACTCATTCCTATGTCACTGGTATACATTATAATCTGGCATTGCATGACATATGTTAATGCATTGTCTCAGCATTACTATGTGTGTACAGTTGTGCAGACACTGGAGAATGAAGTTTGCAAGGTCATATTTATAGTATTGCAGAAGGCTCTTTGTCAGCACAAAGTCCCCTGCTGTTTGTGGTGTATCTCAACCCTGGGAATCAGCATGTACATTGTGGACAGATCATAAAAGGGAATGACAATGAACAGAGAGATGCCTCTTCTTGGAAACTGAGGGATAGCATGTTTCTTGGTATTATAGTAATGACCTAAAATGGGTTATTGGTTTCTGATTGTAGCTGAGAAATCCTAAATCAGAACTTGTACAGCATAAGGCAAATTGATAAACAAGGTGGTACCTAGTGGCTGTAAAGTCTGATCAAACCTTTCTCACTGGAATACTCTGCCTTCTGCACTACATATGTTTACAATATCCTACACACAATATAGTTCACTGATAATAGCCTAATAATATTTCACATATTAGCACAGCAACATCTGTAAGCTACAGCCAGCAGAAACTTAGCTTACCACAAAGACTGAAAACAGGAAAACAAATAGTATAGCTCTTGCAAAGGTCCAGAATCAATTAGCCTACCTGTACCTGTTGATGCTGCATCATATTTAGTTGGTTTAACCTATGCAAAAACTGTGGTGAGAAACTAATTGGAAAATGTTTTGGGATTCTGCTCTGCTGAAACAAAACAATTTTAGGCCTATAGATCAGCAATATGTCTCTAGGGAGACAAATGAAGCATATACTGAATCGAAAACCTTGCTTACGTTGAATCATGGTGGTGGCATGGTAATACTCTGTGGCTGCTTTACTTCTACTTGGAAACCTGCAGCATGTGGAAGGCGTGTATCAAGTGTCATGACATCCTAGAATGAAACCTGATGAAACTGTGCCATCTGTGAAGAAGCTGAAGCTTGAGTGTCACTCGACTTTCCAACAGGACAATGATCACAAGCGTACCTCAAAGTCCATCAAGGCTTGTTAGTCCCAATATCAGTGAACTGTAGGACATTGCCCACAAATAATGGGTTAAGATTCCTCGGGAACGCTGCCAGAAACTGGTGACTGATGGAAACTGGTTTGCAGCAGGTCACAACAGCAGAAGAGTACTTTACTGGAGTACTGAAGATTGTTGTTATGAAGGGCTTGAACAATCTTAAGACTGCATTTTTAAGTGAATTTGGAGGAACCACTTGTAACATTAGCTGTGTTGAGTTCATACCAACAGCTGAACATTTCTAAATGTGGTCAATGAGTTGAAATGATTTTGATTGCAACTGTAAACACGTAAACATCAAAAAATAAGTATATCAGTGAAATCATCCTCTATTCAGATATGTGGCTGCCTCACGATGTTTCAGGTATAAACAGAGGCATGTGGTAATACTTTCCTTGCTGGTTCTTAGGCGAAAAACTTAGATAATCAAGAAATGCTACCGCATTGGCCACAGCAATCTATTAAAATAGTGTTTTGATTTATATTTCTTTTGTTTTATTCCTTCACTGTTTGTATAGGCAACACATTAGAATAGCAGTTTTCATTTGAAAATATTGAGAAAGAGAACACTGTCCAGTTATAAATGGTTCCCGCTGTTCAGTATTATATTTATTAGAATCATCTAAGATATCTACAGAATAGAAGTATATATCTATATTCACCATTACCCATTACTAAGCATATAGAATATATAATTAGTTTCCTCACACAAACTATATTGCTTACAGCATTATCTAATTTTGCTGTACTTCCCAGTCTAAATCATATAAGAAAGGTTTCACTTACAATGAGCATGTTGCCTTCTCCTCTATGCTTGACTGCCTCCTGGTACTCCTTAGATTTTAGAAAACAACCCCAAATCATTTAATAGACCTGGTTTCAGCCTTTGGGAGGGGAGCTGAATTTATGCCCCAGGGTCCTGGAAAAAACAGTGAAAGCGAGAGATGGAAGGATCACAGTGCAACAGTAAATAATGTTACAGTATGAATAATGAGCTCCCTCTGTGCTGGGGCCTCAACTGGACTAATGACAGAGACCTGTTTTAGATTAGGTCTTACACAAACATGCCTACGTGTGCATGAACTGACACACAAACCCTCACATACTCAAGAGGGAGGTTGTATCAGTCTGCCACAGATAATATAGGAGAAAGCAAAGGAGGCATAGGGCATTAAACACACACACACACACACACCTTTAGTCACCCATTCACCCATTAGTCACTCTAGTCACCCTTTCCTTTCAATTGTCAAGTGTTTCATGTTTCCCCTGTTGATCTCACTATTATTGGGGTTCTTCTTCTTAAAAAAAGGCTAAGACCCAAACCTCCTTCTGCAGAGGGTCAGTATATCCAGGGATATACAATATTTGATAGATCAACTATGCATTGATTTAAGTCTTTACCATGGTGCAGGTCTGCCACCTGCTGTCAATGGTGGGTTCATTTTAAGAAAGCAGTCACGCAACAATACGTACATCATAGTTTATTAAAAAAAGGCTTCCAGTAGTCAATGTCAGTATTTTCAAACAAATGTAATACAATAAGCATCATATCAAATAACTGCATGGTTAAAACACTCTACTACAGATCTAGTGCGATTTAGAGATGGTTTGTGTGCAGTAAGGGGAGCTCTATCAAGAGGTCGGTTTCCTGAAATTGCCAGAGACATTTGGGCTGGAACATTATTAAAGACAAATGAATGAGCATGCTTTATCCTGTAAATGATCTATATCTGGTAAAAGAGTAATTATAAACACCTATGGTGCAAGTTCCAGCCAATCTGTTGTATGCTTTGGTTTAAGAGTAGATTAGTCTAATCTGATTGCACAACCAAGTTTGGATCTGGTGGTAATTAGACAGATACCTTTTACATTATGTGTACTGTATCTGAAAAAGCATGTGGGCATATGCCATATTAACCTATACACCTTGGCTGCGTGACCGCCGCTAAAACATCTAAGCCAAGTACTGCTGTATTAATACATGTGCCTTCAGCTGTTTCCTCCTTGGTCCTTTAGGTATCAAAGAGGCTGTTAGTGTTTGTTGTTTCAGCCTCAGGTCACATCCTCCCTGCCACTCTTGGCTCCACTGGCAGGGAAAGAAGGCGGCAAGGCAGGATGAAAAAAGGTGAGAAGGCACCATAACTCTCAGTCTGCCTCTTCTTTCCCCTCACCGCTTCTCTAGCTTTTTGAATCTGGCCTCTGTAAAGACAAAGAAAGAGAAGACTGTTCACTCTATAGCTAAGGGTTGCAATAACAGAAAGCAGTAAACCTGTGTTCGCTAAATTTAAATGCAACTCAGTGAAGGAATGTCTGAATGTTTTTGTAAGCTGCAAAGTCAAAATAATTAGCGAGGAATTGTCTGTGGCATTGCAGCACCATCTGCTGGTGGACCTCATAATGTTTTGCAATATGAGCTGAAAAAAGCATCTGCACTATTATTAGTCTATGGAACACATAGCACTGAAATAAAACGTTGTGTACAGACTGCGCTCAAAACACAGTCAACTGACTAAGGAAGTATACTGTGTAATTCTATTAATATGGCTATTATTAAGACAAAGTTTATAAGAACATTATCAAAGTGGAGCTTATTCACTGTTGAAGTCAAACAGCACCCGTCTGTCTTAGATATCAATGTAGACATATGCACAAAGTACCGCACTTCTGTACATTAAAAGGCTTACCCAGTTTCTTGGAGTATGCGTCTAGTTTGTAAGCAGCTTGTTCAAGCGCAGACACTTGCTCTTCAATTTGATTTATCTGGTCCAGGTAGGGCTGTAGGCTAGCATCTAAAGCAAGCACATCCCATGCATGAATTTAGAGCATATTGTAGTAGTATAAATGATACGCCAGCTACAAATATGATAATTATATACAGTATAATGATGCTATTTTGCTGAATTTCTGTGCAAACACAGTATAGCTCACTCACACTTGTTGTTTAGGTCCTGCAAATTACGGCTGATATTGATGCTTATGTCTTTCATTTCCATGTACTTCAGACTGGTTAGCTTGTTCATGTTCTCCAGCAGTCGGTAATCCTCACAGGTGGCTGGAAGGTTAAGGACACAGGGAAAACATACATGAACATCCCTGAATGAATGACAATGAGAAATTAAAGTCCAGTGTCAGAACTTACTCCTCTGTCTCACAATATACAATAGTTGTGACTGTGAGCTGGGAAAATAAGAGAAAATGAGACGAGCGAAACATCTATAAGACCTGTAAGTTCTCCCTGCAGGAAGATGGCCATCTTTTCAAACATATCAGTGCACAACTCATTGATATCAGGCTGTGCAGGCTCCACAGCCTCCTCTGCTGTCTCCACACCACCATCACCTGAAAATAATCATAACAAGGACACATGCCACAGAGTTGTCAATCCAGTTCAACAACAACAACAACAACAACAACAACAAAACTAAATACAACCACAGTATAGGACAATCATTGAACGACAATTATATTTAAAAAAAACAAAGATGATAAACATTGTAACCCTCGTTTAAAAGAGAAATACATTGTCCTACTCTGAGCTGTTAGCATGAGCAAGCTACGGAAGCTAAGTGAAAACATCTCTCACTGTTGGTGATGGACTTTTTCGGAGCGACCGCGGGGATTTCTGCTGCATCCTCTGGGCCCTCTGCGTGAGTACTGACGCCCGCAGTCGGGTTCGGAGCTGCTGGATGGGCCGCTAGTGCCCGGGAGATGCTGTCCATCGCAGCAGCGTCGTCTCCAGTTGCAGCCATTTTGTTCCTGTTTTCCCTCGTCACATGAGCTGGACCATCACGTGACGTCCCCTCCGCCGCCACAACCACCACCCGGCTTGCGCGCCCCCGACCGCCACGCCCGTGTGTTGTGTGAGGTTGTTAGTGAGGGGCACCAACTATAGCATGATTAAGAACAGTCTGTACAAAATATTATTAAGACTTCCCTCCAAAACAATTGTTTTTTTTACAGATGCAGATTTCAAATATAAATTATCTGCTAATCCCTGCTTATGTATTATTATGGATTAGTTGTCAGCTGTCAGGACATAAAGTGGTTAAAATCACCTCCTCTTTTACTGCTTTTGTTCTCAGTTGAAGTTTAAGCCTCTCTCTACAAAGGGTCACTTTGGAATAACACCATAATAAGGTCAAATAGCCTATAATAAAAATTATTTTATATGATAAATCATTCTTCTCCTTTAATGACTGTGGTCTTATTTGTTCAGCACTGTTATAGCCACGTTTAATAGGTTTTCATCTTCACGTTTTACAGCGTAATTTTCCTAAATGAATTGTTTTGGTTATAGTTATCACGTATTGTCATTTTAAATTAGTCACTGGGATCAATTTTATTGCAGGATTGGCACCGTAGTCACATAAAACAAACAACAAAATTTTATCAGATTTATGAGATGACTTAGTCTGCTTTTGATTTAGTGTCGAAAAATCCATGATGGCGACTGAGGTTGTGGATATTTTACTTGCTCAACTGCAAACGACACTTATCTAGGGAAATTGACCTGTAGTGTTTAAATTACACAGCTGTTAAACACCAATTAAAAAGGATTCAAAGTCCGTGGATTAGACTTTGGCCGTGCGCGTTCCCGTGAGGAGCATGTAGCTCTTGGCAGGCAGAAGTCGTCATAACACCTGTGTCGGCGCTGTCGTGGGGGAAGTCAGATCGTGACAGGCTAGCAGCAGCGGACTGTAAACATGGCGGCGTGCACAGCCAAAGGGCTGTGCCGAACACTTCGTTACTATTAGTCTGAGAAACGGAGACATCCCAAAAATGGAGACCGAAGAGGAGCAGCACATAACCACGCTCCTCTGTATGGGCTTCCCAGACCCCGACGTGATACGGAAAGCGCTCCGGTTGGCAAAGAATGACATCAACGAGGCAGTAGCGCTCCTAACGAACGAAAGCCCCGGACTTGGGTATGGATACGAACCGATGGAGAGTGGGCCTGCCCCCGGCTTGGGCTCGAGTGGAGACGGGGAAAATAGCGGGAGGACTGGGACAGGAGGGTTTGACCCCCCGCCCGCATACCACGATGTGGTGGATAGCGAGGTAAGAGCGACCCGAGTTTAACCTTTGGTAGCGAGGGAGGAGAACATGGCTAATGGGATCTAACTGGGAGAGAGTGGGCTCGCCCATTTAACAAGCTAAACTTAGCAGCATGCTATACCGTTATGCTCCGACCCTAATGGGAGCTGTCAGTGCAGGAGGGAAATACGACTGCACTCCAGATTACTGAACGGGTTATGCCACTGGCTCTGAGTGACGGGGGAGCTGTTAATATCCTGCACAGCTTATTATACGTTTGCGTTAAATAGCATTTTTAAACTTACGAGCTAACCTAGCTAGCTAGCTGTTAGCGGGCTAGCTAATGTTAGTTGAGAGTTGACCGCGCCAGTAACTGGACCACTAGAAGCATATAGGCATCACTGTGGAGGAATGCATTCATCAGATTTTCGGTAGTGTTAACCTTCAGCTAACCTGCAGACAGTATAGTGGATCTATTTAGTTTGCTTTGGAAAGGTTGGCTAACGTTAGCTGGCAGGTTGGCTGACAACGAGGACCGTGCTCATCTCCTGCAGAGATTGCAGTCCACTCGAACCGGGCTCTGGGGAGGTTTCGCAATTTGTTTGACATACGTGGCCATTTTGATCATTCTTAAATGTCAAAATGTCAGTTTCCTGTGTCATTGAGTGGCTGTTCATACTGTGTGTATGACCCTTGATTTTGATGCTTCTAGGCCATTTATTAGTTCTTTGACATTTGTCCGTCATGTACCTGCAGGATCCAGCTCTTCGTCCCAGTTCAGTGTTTATGTGGTGCCTTAACAGCAAACTGCTGGTTAATGATGAATGCTTGTCTAACAAGACGTGGTAGTCTTGGTTTAACCGACACCTTGACGAAGCTAAGGTTCATTTCCTTCAGCAGCTTGAGTTCAAACTCGTTGTTTTCCTATATCTTGACAAATGGTTCCATTTATAATGTTACTCATGTGAAATATATAACCATTAGTTGTCGTCTTTCCGGGATAGTAATGTTGTGTAACCTGCTGTCACTATGAGTCAGTATAATAGGTGTAAATAAACTCCTCTTGACCCAAAACCTGTTGGTCATCTCCTTTCTAATATCTCTGGCTCATCATGATGCAGGCGTTGATAATAATAGTAGTATAAACAACAGTTGGCATTTACAGTTTGCAGAAAATAGCACACACTCGCAGGTCAGTATAAATAATGAGCCCATTTTAAAATTATACTAGCACTATCACTGTTATTCCTTTTTTCAGTTTACTAAGCTGCCAAAATAATATTCCCTGTATGGTCACATACTAAGGATGTCTAATTTGAACATATTTACCATATAAGCCTAAAATTATGTCTATCCAAGTTTGAACCTTTAGGGGTAATGGCTTTGTCCTTCCATGAATAATTTCGATTTGGTTCTTTATTTCTAAATCATGCAATAGATGGAATAATCTACAAGAATGAAAGTATTTCATATCCATTTTTATTTCCCTCTGTCTGCTGTGCTGTACTTGTCCTGAAGACACATGTCATAGGTCTTTGGCTCCATTTTATGTTCCTAAATATAGCCCTGCAGTCTCCCTGGCAAACACAAACATGGGGTCCCCTGAGGGTTGTAGGGTGCATAGTAACAGAGTGGTGCTGAGTTTACCTCATCATCCTGCCCAGCCACACACATACATGCTCTGCATACTTGAGACTTGAACCTTTCCCCTAAAGCCTTTAGATCTTCAAATACAGACAGTGTTGCTGCTTGTGTGTAAGTTTGATTCTCTATATTGTGCTAGAAAAAGAGATGCTTTTATTTTCCACTGGGCTGTTTTTTAAATTCAAGCAAATAATTATGTTACAAATAAAACAGTTAATTTTAAATTTAACAGCAAGTTTTGAACTGGTATTTCTCCCAGTAAATACATATTGCTTTTTGGTCTTTAAACTTAGACCCATATAGGGTTTCTCTCTCTGTCTCCTTCCTTCCGCTAATCCATCTATCTGTCATTTCTAATTTTCTTAGACAGGAGAGGAATGAAATATGATGCTTCCCTATTGCTTTCGTCCCCCCATCCTAAGCTCTGTTACTCACCTTAATGTCCAGTCTATTGTTTTATATTGCATTTGTATCAATATGCAGTACAGTAAAACATGTACTGAGCACATTGGCCATTACATATGCTAATATGTGGAAATGTATTCAAAATGGTGATACTTGACCTAACTATACTTTGCTGTATTTATATTTATATTATGCAGTACCCACAAGTAAAATGGACAAAATATCAGTTACCAAAATACCTTTACCAGATCTCAGTCATAGTTATAGATAGTTAAAGATAATTTTTCGTAAAAGACAGCAGATCAAGTGTCCGCTAAATACCACAGTTATACAAACTAATTAATCATTAGTATATCTTAAATATGATATGCTTAGAAGTACTGAAATAGTCCACTGGGCAGCACTAGTTCAGAGGTGGGAGTTCTGGAGTTTGATCATAAATATTCAGATTACTTCATGAATATGTAAGAAATCATATGATGTAAATTATTTAAAATGCTTTGTCTGCTGTGCTTTCCACCACATATCAAACTGTCTTACTGGGCTTTTTTGTTTTATTGTAGCAGTAGTACAGCAACCTTAAATCAAACTTTGATTTTCAGCTTTCATAACCTCTTCAGATATGACAGTAAGCAGAAAAAATGGAACTGTGGGTAACATCACACTGCTAACAAGACAGTGTCAAATCATGCAGCACGGTGTTCGTTACACTCGACTTTACCTCTCGCATCCTCACACACAACAGCCCTTTTGACGTAATTGCCCCGTAAAGTACTTGAACACAAGCACCTGCCTGGATTTGCTTAGAAAGATAAGAGACAAAAAGGTGCAGCGATGAAGGGCAGATCCTCGAGGAAAGGACTCACTTTCCAAATGACTGTTATTTCTCCTCTCCCAGAGGGGAGGAAAATCAAGCATCCTCCTGTCTGACTTTGTCATTGCTAGAGGTCATTTGTATTATCTTCACACAGAGGATTGTGCCAGTGCCACTATATAAAAAAAATCATTAAAATTTTATTTGTATGGCGACAAATCACAACAGTCATCTTAAGGCACTTTACAGTGTAAGGTTTGAAAACCTTACCAAGTATAAATGTATACAGAATTATATAGAAAACCCAACAATCCCATCTAAACAACAGTGAAAAGGGAAAAACTCCCTTTAGAGGAAGAAACCTCCAGCAGAACCAAGCAAATGCAAAATGACACCAGCTGTTTGAATAAAGTCACCCATTGCATTAGATTTTAATTTTGTCATGTATGTGTCTTTACAGAGAAGCAACGATGAGAATGGGAACTGCTCCGGGGGTAGCATGGAATTTCCTACCACCAACCTGTACGAGCTGGAGAGCCGAGTCTTTACCGATCACTGGTCCATACCTTACAAGAGAGAAGAGTCTCTGGGCAAATGTCTCATCGCCTCCACCTGCCTTGCACGGCATGGTAAGTCCATTTTGTGTGTTTTTAAGGTTTGCATTAAGCTAAATGCTCTCCATCTGCGTTATTGTGTGGGTGGCGTGTTTTCTTTGGACCGACTGGTGTTTTTCACATGTTGTTATTTTGGACACTTGTGTTACATGGCACAATCTGTAGCCACTTCTTCACAGTCATTTTTTCCCAAGTTTAGATGTGATGTGAATATGTAAATCTAACATCCCCCTCTCTGTCAGGTCTCGCTGACGCTGACGAGAACTGTAAGCGGTTTATGGATCGGTGCATGCCAGAGGCCTTTAAAAAAGTGAGTAATAGGGTAAATCCATCTCTGAGTAATTAACATAAATTTTCACTGGTTTTCTTAATGTGTTTTGTTTTTTGCCAAGTTGTTGACCAGCAATGCTGTACACAAATGGGGCACGGAAATTCATGAGGGAATCTACAACATGCTCATGTTACTGGTGGAGCTGGTTGCAGAAAGGGTCAAGCAAGATCCTGTACCTGTAAACCTGATGGCTGTCCTAACTATGGTGTGTTCTCGCTCACTGTCATGTTTTTCTTAATATTGATATTTTAATATTTCCACTGGCTTTAGGTCTTTTTCTTTGTGTATTTATTAAATCTTAAGTGACCTAACCTATTCTTGAAATTAAAAGAAGTGAAGAGGAAAAACATAAGTGATAAATTTCATTTCCTAAGCTAAGTTTTAATTTAAAGAATTTATGAGGTCAGTAACATGATAGTTTATCAATGAGGGAGAGTAATTGAAATGTGTGCTTTTGTTGTTGAGCTTCTTGGTACTTTTCTGGTCTGTGGTGTAAAGATTCAGTGACATTTTGTCAGTGTATCAAAGGTCTGACATTCAAGAATTGCTTTTATTTTCTTAAATATATTTGTGTTTTGTTGTTGTGTCCAGGCCTTCAACCCTGATAATGAGTACCATTTTAAGAACCGGATGAAGCTCTGTCAGAGGAACTGGGTTGACGTTTTCGGAGAGGAGACCAACATGTTTGCTGTCTCTCCTAGCAACACGTATCAGAAAGTAGGGGACTCTCCATTTATATATACCATTTATTATGGGTTATTTTTTTTACCTTTACCAAGTGCAGTGTTGGAGTGTATGTGCCAGTTAATCTAAGTGCACTTGCAGGTATGTAAAGCTGCTAGTATTTATATACACACTTCCTTATTAGCCTTTGTTTACTGTTCGTAGTCATGTTAGAGGGGAAGACAAACAAGTTCATCATCCTGAGTATTCTGTGTCTAAGCCATCGAGGGTCAGCAGAACATGTGTGACTGACACACAGTAGCTGTCAGAAAAGTCATGTTATGTGTATTTGTGTGCTTCATAATAATTCAGTGTCATTGGTGAATAAACTTAGAGAAAACAATGATCTCTTTCAGGAACCTCATGGCTGGCTGGTTGATTTGGTGAATCGAGTAAGTAATGAGCAGTGACCCAGATAGTTTCCATATACATATGCCGCAGTTGTGTTAGTTTAAATTTTATGTCTCTTTCTTCTTGTTTTATATCAAGTTTGGAGAGTTGGGAGGATTCACTGCCATCCAGACCAAGCTGAACACAGAGGAAATCGAGATTGCTGTGAGACTAACCTTATTTTCATTGTCCCGCTTTCCTTACAAATGCCCTGACATATCTTAAAAGTGACGCAGTAGTCCTTAGCCTTTCAAGTTGGATTGAGAGGGGGACAGTAGACAGACTTGGAGACTATACAGGCAAAAGGTCACCATGTTTACCCCCACTGCTGTCAGCTGCAGGGTGCTGAATGTCTCTCTCTTTCCCCTTCTCAGAGGTACTCACAGACACACTCTCTCATCCTCCCACTGTGTAATGGTTGAAATGCTCTGTTGTGTTATGTGTTCTGAGGCATCCTTGTACTGATGCTTCCCTCTGGGAACCTGGCCGGAACCACGTCAGCGCACAGCCATTGATTCTGTGTGTATGAACACACTCTCCTTCTAACCATTAGCATATTAATAAGGCAGAGACTGGTTGTGGACCACTGTTGCAGTCTTCAATGCAATTGCAGTGGTAGCTCAGTAGAGTGTGTAAGCTGTCAGATACATAATTTACTCCAAGCAAAGGAGAGAGAGAGAGAGACTGAAAGTGAAAAGAGGCAAAGATAATGGGAGGAGGGCTCTTTTCTCTACTGACTCCCAGGGGTGACTCATTCATTTGTTCTCTTCGAGTAGGAAGGGGTTATTCACTGAGTGAATAGACGAGGAAGGTAGAGGAAAGGGAGCTGCTCAGAGGAAGCTCAGAAGCAGAGATGGTAGTTAGTCAAAGAAAGAAGACTGGGACACGGGAACCATTCATTACGCGCCTGTGATTTAGCACTGAATGACAAATGACAGCTGGGCTCTGGTATTGGAAACTTACCCACACATCTGTTTGCATGCTCTCCCTTACATGTAACATTAGAAACACAATATCAGTTGAAACACTGTTTGACTTCTGGCCTGAACACTTTCATTTGAGTGTAGTGATACAGTGTTGTTGTTGTATATGTCTATCAAAAAACAGTTCATATGATAATTGTGCCTTTTTCAGACATGCAGTGGAACACAGAACTTCTCTAGACATTACCCTACCAGCTTCCTAGTACAAACCCGTAGCATGTGGGTGTTTCTTGTCACTCAGTTGCTCAGCACTCAACACCTAAAAGCATGGAACATTTTTACTGGGCTTTCTTTTGTTGTATTGCACTTCTCTCCTTCAGGATACCAAGCTAATATACATAAAGCATAGTTTCTTGTTTTCTTGTGTGCTGCATGTGTGAAAGAGCAACTCCAGACATTGACTGGAGAATCAGGCCTGGACATTGTTGGTTGTTTGGTTTCCTTTTGGTCTTTGTTATGCCTGAATTTTTATCTCTTTACATCTGCCTGCACAGTGTGTATCCGCTCTGGTTCAGCCTCTTGGTGTCTGTGCAGAATACCTTAACTCCAGTCTCGTCCAGGTGAGAAATCATATCTCCTAACTTTATTTCAATTTATTTAACTGTTGCTACTGTGTATGTCTATGTCTACTATCTATCTTTATACTGTAATTCTCATCTTGTCATTTTCCACTATGTAATGTGTTCTAGTGTTGAAGTGATCAGTTTTGTTTACTTACAATACGTGAGCCTTGTAATTCCCTCATTTCTATTAGCTGTGTCCTGTTTTGCTGCTGCAGTGGCCCATTTTCCCACAGGAATCAACCAAGTTTCATGTTGTTTTTCCTAGCCCATGCTTGATCCAGTCATCCACAAGATGATCAAATATGTACAGAACCTGGAGGAAAAGGACTTAAAAGACAAGGTGAGATATAGTCACTCTGTGAAAAGTGCAGGGGAAAAACACTGGTTCCCAGGAGTAGAATGTAGGTGGGAAGCCAGTGAGGGATCTCGTCCTTGTCTTCTTGTGACTTCTATGGGTTTCTCAGAGCACTTGTACAGATAGATTTGGGACAATGTAAAATATATGGTTGTGAGTAAAGCACAAACCAACACATTTAAGTCATGTCCTTAAGATCTGATTGGATCACTCAGAAGTGGGCTTGGCTCAGTGAAAGCAGCACAATGTGGAGGGATACAGGGCTATTCCTAATTATGGTGGTCTTCATATGTCTTGGTTCCCCAGCGTCTGGTGAGCATCCCAGACCTGTTGTCAGCCATCAAGTTGCTGTGTATGAGGTTCCAGAGAGACTTGGTTGCCGTGGTGGATGACCTGCGGCTGGACACACTGCTGCGGATGCTTAAAACGCCTCACTTCTCCACCAAGATGAACTCCCTTAAAGAGGTCAGCTCTTAAAGAGTTTGAACTGTAAGGACTTTTAATGTATTAACTACAGTCAGTTTTGCCTGTCATTTCACATGGTTTTATTTGTCTCTCAGGTGACGAAGTTAATAGAGGAGAGCACAGTGTCTAAGACGGTTAAAAATGCCATTGACACGGATAAACTTCTAGACTGGCTTGTAGAGAATTCAGTTCTGTCAATAGCACTGGAGGGTAAGAAACTTGAGTATTAAAAAGTACTTTGCACCTACAGAAACTATTAAATACTGTAATGTAATGTAGTTCATGTTTATTTGTTTCAGGTAACATTGATCAGGCTCAGTACTGTGAAAGAATTAAGGGAATCATTGAGCTGCTTGGGAGTAAACTGTCTCTGGATGAACTCACCAAAATCTGGAGAATACAGGTCAGCACCAATGTGTTTTTAAGTTCAGTACGTTCAACAGATTTGTTTTGATTTCTTTAAAACCTCTAGGTCTTGTGCTGTGAGTTGTATGTATTTACATCTACAGTAAGCACATATTTGTGAGAGTTGAACAATGTCCCTCACTCTGATGGATGTATTGATTCTCATGTGTGCATTTCAGGCAGGTCAGTCATCAACTGTGATAGAAAACATTCATACAATCATTGCTGCTGCTGCTGTGAAGTTCAGTTGTGATCAACTCACCCACCTCTTTGTGCTCATACAGAAGGTTAGTGCGTGCTACAGTATCTCTAGGCCTAGGAAAGTGGCATGTAAGTGTTTATGAATAGTATTAATAATAATGCATTTGCATGTTCTTTAGAGCTGGGAGGTTGAGAGTGATCGTGTGAGGCAGAAGCTTCTCAGTTTGATCGGGAGGATTGGCAGAGAAGCTCGCTCTGAAACCACAACTGGAAAGGTATGTTGGTTCCTGTCACTCTCTCAAAGCTGATGGCATTAAAAAGTTTTGTACATGATTTTTTTTTTAAAGTGTAGCCCTGAATCTGAATCATGTTGTGTTTGTGTGTTTCTGTTTAGGTGCTAGAGGTCCTGTGGGAGTTGGCTCATCTCCCCACCCTGCCTACCAGTCTAGTTCAACAGGCACTGGAGGAGCACCTGGGGATCCTAAGTGATGCCTATGCTGTCAAGGAGACGGTTAAACGCAGTTACGTCATTAAATGTATTGAGGATATTAAAAAGGTGAGATGTGCTCCAGACATTCAGTATAATCTATATATTTGTGGAGAAAAGGATCCCAACATTTTGTCTTCCTGCTGTGACAGTTTTGGTTAGCATGTCCATACTAGTGCTGCTTATTACCCTTCAACTTCAGTTTATTGACTTCTTTCTTCTCAATGTGCCCCAGTCCAGCACTCACAGATTAGCAGTGAGTTATGGATATGGCATCCATTTTCACACAAAAAGTGCCAATACAGCAGTAGTTCAGTGTTTTATTTTGAAACCTTTTTAAAACACAAAAAAACAATAAATTTCTGTCGAATTCCTCCTCTTGCTGATTCAGTCCCTCAAGCCAGAGCAGAACAACTACAGTCACATGTCAGCCTTTTCATTTCTCTCTCTCATTTCCACATCTTCCTGTTACACAGCCCTGCCTCACTGTTTTCTACAGAAAACTACACATACTATGATTAAGCTTGTCTAGTCTGTAAAGAGTATTTCAACAAATACTGTAAATAATTTTATCTAAAGGAAGAAATTCAAGCTTCATTACATCGTCAATTTAAAGCAATTTCCACTGCATTGTATCTTCTCAACTTGTCTTGGATCTACTCTGTTTTAGTACTAGGGTGTTTTCCATTGCGAGGAGGACCCCTTCAGTGTTGCTGATTGTCATACAGACAACACATAATCTGCTGTGAACTGCCAACACAGTAACAATTCCTGATAGTGAAGAATTCTGACCTTGTTTCTAAGTACCTGGCTGTCACAGCAAGGAGAAGAGAACAAATGCAGTGAGATGAAAAACTGCTGAAAAAGTCTTTCATCACGAGAGCTTGGGGAATACTTCCAAATTAAGATGATGACACAACTGTGATTGTGGTAATAACGCTTCTCTGTGACCAGTCAGTAGTCTGCAGCATTTCCATATCACCACTCTATAATCAGCTCAGCTGTGGTGCCAAAAAACGTACCAGGTACGAGGCAGTAACCGCAACATTTGTCCAACAGAAAAACAAGAAAAGTTGTTACCACGATACCATGCAGTGGAAAAGCACTATGCCAGGATCAGTGAACTGGTAACCAGTAGACTTAAATAAAACTAAGATGAGCCTAATGCTTTTATTACAAAATACCTTTTTCTTTGACATGATATCTGCTATTACAAATGCCTGTTTGACTTTAGACAGATACTGAATAAAATATAGCTGTTAGTCTTATCAATCTCACTTATGTTGAGGTGTGTTCACAAATAAATGTCCAAATGTCCTCAAATAAAATGTATGTTTCTAGACTCACACTCAGGAGGAGAGTAAAGGCAGCGACACTCAAAGCTCATTTCTTACTGGCACTTGGGGAAAGAAGAAAGCTAACTCTTTGGTCAAAGTAAGAGAAGAAGCCTGTACAATTTATAATTCTACTGACCAATCTGTATCCAATCTTGCTGCTTCATGCCTGTCAACCAACCATGGATGAGGGCTTGACCACAAAGGGGTTTCATTGGTCTCAGTTAATCATTTCACGCTTGATTGCAGCATTAGGTAATTTAACCAGGTGTATGGTAATCTTCTGCTTTGGCACTGACTGATGATTTACACAGTGGTGTTGATCATGTCCTGGGTGAGAGCTGGCTGAATTAAATTAGTGATTTAGCTTTTGGATAAGTTGTCAGCTTTGGTGGAAGTGCTAGCACAGTTATTCATGCAAACAGGAATCTAATCAGAGCCAGTGGTATCCAAAATAAGGACGTTTCATCTGATGTTTACACAAACGCAAAAGTGGTGGGAGTAATTGGGACCGATTATCACAGACTTCTGTTTTTGCAGCATGTCTTTGTGTGTTCATCTCTGCTTTAGCAGATGTCATTATCCGTTTACATGTGTGTGTCTCAACAGGCCTCTCAGCAGAGCAGTCCTCAGACAGTCTGGGTTGTTCCCGCTCTACGTCAGCTACATGAGATCACCCGTTCTTTCATCAAGCAGACCTATCAGAAACAAGACAAGGTAACAAAGGCACACATCTGCAACATGATTTGTAGATTAAGTGCAAAGCTGCAATGATAAACTCTTCCTACCAATCCACAGAGCATAATCCAGGACTTGAAGAAGAACTTTGAGATTGTCAAGCTGATCACAGGATCACTCGTGTGCTGCCATCGACTTGCTGTAACCGCTGCAGGAAATAACGGTCTCTCAAGCTCGACCCTGGTGGATGGAAGATACACCTACCAGGAGGTTTGTCTCCTCTAACAGTAACAATAATAACGATGACATACTTTTTTGTTATTATTATTATTATTAGTATTATTATTATTGTTCATTTTCTTTTTTTTCTTTACTGTAGAGCTCTCTGGTATCTCATACAAATGATTTATGTTACAAATCATTTCACATTTTTATGAGCAATTTTATCAGAGTTGGACTGAGTTTATATAGTGCGCAGAAAGTAACCAAACTCAAACAGCATAGTTTTATTGTTAACAGTGTGTTTTTGACTCTCTGACTCTATGTTTAGTATCTAGACAGCCATCTGCGCTTCCTGGCCTTCTTCCTTCAGGAGGCCAGCCTCTACCTGGTCTGGAACAGGGCCAAGGAACTCTGGGAGTGCTTGGTGTCGGGGCTTGACGTCTGTGAACTTGACCGTGAGGTATGAAAATGGTTATGCAAATGCAAACTTTGTCCTTGGCCATTTGTTTGTGATTAAAAAAGCACCTTCCCTCAGACTGCTCTGGAGGAACTAAGGCAGTGTTCAAGACAGAAACAAAAGCATAAATGTAAAAGATAAAGATTAAAAAAAGAAAATTTTACTGAATTATAGCATATTTAAAAGGAGCATATGTAGGTCATTTTGTCTCCAAATGAATGAATTGTGACAATCGTTAACGTCTTGTGAATTTAAAGCCATTAAACTGTTGTGAAGTTAAAGTACAGGGCCAGAATTTCAGTGTCGGATTGCTGGTCTTGCAGATTATTTTTAATGATTCCCGCAAATCTAACTATAAAGTTTAAAATCTAACTCTTATAATCATGGAAATTCCCACACAAATGTACTACAATTTTAAATAATGACATCACGGGTGGCACTTTCTGTCCCCGCTTTCTACAAGGCTACAAGCCTTCTCTGTTGTTTCAGCATCTTTCACTAAGGTATAGTCCTGTTTCAGTGATACGAACATGAATGCATGAAAAATGTAAATGTATATCAACCGAGCTTGAAGTCGCCCATCAAAATAAAAATAAAACACCAGAAAGGCCAGCAACAAAAGTGCAAGTGATGTCAGCATTAACTTGACTACCCGGGATCTCAGGGTGTTATGATAACATTTTAAAAATGAAGCGAAACTCCAAAGAAAAGTTTTAGACTAACTGGCTCAAATATAACAGGGAAATGAGAGCCTCAATATTTAAATTAATGTAGCCTATGGTGCATAGTTAATAAAGTGCTTCAGGCATTTTGTATAAAACATTAAGTTCATCAACTATTCCAGCATCTGTTTTTGCCATCCTAAAATTAATCCATGCTTCTCTTTGTTGTTACCAGGTGTTTATTGTTCATTTAGCATTTTCTGTGAGACAAACAAAGCGCAGAAGAAAACACTGTATACAGATCAGTATTCTAGTCTGTGTACATTTTTGTTGGTATTAAAATTGCTAACTGATCACTCTGAGCATCATTCTTAGGTCTCAGTGTAGAGTCTTGTATTTATTTTATGTATTTAAGTTATTCAGTGTAAACATTTGTTATTATATTTCTTTCTATATTTGTATGTGTGTAGTTGTGTTTTGAGTGGTTCACCAAAGGACAACATGACCTCGAAAGTGATGTTCAGCAGCAGCTCTTCAAGGAGAAGATCTTGAAACTGGAGCCATATGAGATCACCATGAATGGTATATGGTACATATTTTAAGAATTTGCATTATTATCCTCCAACCTTGCAGAAGTAGTAACATTTTTGTTTCTCTCAGGTTTTAATCTGTTTAAGACCTTCTTTGAGAATGTAAATCTGTGTGACCATCGCCTGAAACGCCAGGGAACTCAGCTGGTCAGTTGCATTTGTCTACATTTTGTTCTTTACAGATGACATGCTCAGCTAGCATTATGTCAATGTGAGCAGAAAAAGTGTGTAGTGACGAACATGTTGAAATTTATATTTTGTCTGTGACTTCAGTGTGTGGAACGGCTTGACCTGGCAGGAATGGATTTTATCTGGCGCATTGCCATGGAAACCCCTGATGAAGAAATAGCCAATGAAGCAATCCAACTTATTATAACATATAGCTACACCAACCTCAATCCCAAAATGAAGAAGGCAAGTTTATATATGTGCTCAGATAGTCCTATGGCCACCAGGGCCCACTCCTCCAACAGTCTCTTTGTGTGTGTCTGTAAGTGAGACTGGTGGATGCTGGTCTGTTTAATAGAGAGACGTCTTTTTATTCAGTACTTGGTGTTGTTATTTTTTTGTCACTATCTAAAACTTGAAAACAAATGTGATATTATATTTTCTTCCTTCCAGGATTCAGTGTCTTTGCACAAGAAGTTCATTGCTGATTGTTACAAGAGACTGGAGGTAGGAGGTTGAATAAGTTACCTCTAAGATGTGATTTTGCCATTTCACAGAAATAAACCCCTGACAAAACTTTTCTTGTTTCAATTTCTTTTTAGGCAGCAAGTTCGGCCCTGGGTGGGCCTACTTTGACACATGCTGTTACCAAGGCAACCAAGATGCTGACGGCCACCGCCATGCCGACTGTGGCCACATCTGTACAATCACCATCCAGGTACAGAGGGGGGTTTGGGTAAGAGCATGATTATTAAACCTATTAAAACATGTTTGTTTATTAATTCTATCTGCCTGGTCCCACTCACATCTATAAAATACGCAAGATTAAATGCTTTTTATTATAGGGATATTTTTACTGTTAAAACTGCTCCGTATTTGTCTTTCTCCAGATCCACTAAGCTGGTTATTATCGAAAGACTGCTGCTATTGGCTGAGCGCTATGTCATTACTATAGAGGTAATCTTTGCAATCTAAACCCCTGGTGGTCACATTGTCAGGTTGATATCTAAGGGGTGTGAGAAACAAGAACACAAACATTCACTGTCACTAAAGATGCTATGTGATCTTCTCTTATTTTCCAACTTGTCTTGTGTCTGTGTCTGTGTCTGTGTCTGTGTCTGTGATTTGCTGTCCAGGATATGTACTCAGTTCCTCGCACTATTCTACCTCATGGGGCCTCATTCAATGGACACCCTGTCACTCTTCACATCACGTATGAGTCAACCAAAGACACTTTCACCTTAGAGGTAATGTGAGACTTTTCCACCTCCACTGTAACACACATTTAATATGTAGAATAAATGACATGCAGGAAATAGTTCTTAGCACTGTGTATACATATATATGTGTTTTATGTCTGTGTGTATGTGTGTGTGTCCCTGTCCTGCAGACCCACAGTAATGAAACAGTAGGAAGTATCAGGTGGAAGATATCTGAGCACTTAAGCTGTCCAGTGGATAATGTCCAGATCTTTGCCAATGATAGTGTTGTAAGTGTTAACGACTCTGTAAGTAACACTGACATGATGCTCCACTTTAATTTTGTGTAGTATATTTAATTTGTCATTCTCTCACCAAAGTATTTTACTCCTTTCCCATTTATGTGTTTCCCCTGAAGCCAGTACACACTACTAACTCCAAATCAGTGCACGTAAATTCTTCTGAAAAGGTCGCTACTACCTCTTTTCTGAGTTGGCCCACTCTTTTGTGTGGCAGGGGAAACACGGCATCAAACAACCACAGTCCCTGTTCTTCTCTCTCTCCATCCCCTCATTATCCTTCTGCTGTGTGTTAGTTGACCATGAATCGGGACCAGAAACTGCTGTCCCAGCTTGGCTTCAGCGATGAGCAGAGTCTGACTGTGAAGAGTTCAGGTACCGGCACCCCCTCCGGCAGCTCAGAGTCATCAGCCTCTGCCTCTAGCAGTTCCAGCTCCGCTGTCTTCAACTCTGCCTATGCCTTGGAGCAGGTACTGTCTCAGGCATGAACATACACTTAAAAGACACATTCAGACTTACATTGGTTCTGAAGTGTGTCCATGTTTCTACGTCTTCAGGAGAAGTCCCTCCCTGGTGTGGTGATGGCTTTGGTGTGTAATGTGTTTGAGATGCTTTACCAGCTGGCTAACCTAGATGAATCCAGGTGAGAATTGATATTTTCTTGGACCAACTATAACTTGATCCTTTAAGATTCATACCTTTAGAGTGATACTTTTCATTTGAAACAAGCATCAGTTACCTCTTCTTATTGTGTGCGTCTTTGTTACGTTCAGAATCACACTACGTGTGAGGAAACTGCTGCTGCTGATTCCAACAGACCCAGAAGTGCAAGATGCGCTTGACAACTTTGTTCCCAAAGAATCTAGCGTCTGGAGCCACCAGGTACTTCAGACTGTCTGTTAAGACGCTTTCCGGTTATGTGACAGCTGCTACGACTTCATGTTGAAGCTCTCCATTCTCTACCTGTCTGTTCTTATTTGATGTATTGGGTTTGAGATTTGGTGTAACCAGAGTTGTTAGGGACAAGGTTGCATGAGTCTTTCTTTATCTCTCTGGTTTATACATGCTCTTTTTTTTTTTTCTCTCTGATGTCTTATCTGTAGAAGACACTTTTCACACTTGGCCAAGGTACAGGCTCTCGTTCTCCATCTATGGCCTCCAAGCAACAGCACCAGCCCAGTGCTGCGTCCATCTTGGAATCCCTGTTCAGGTCCTCTGCCCCGGGCATGTCCACCTTTAGAGTGCTGTACAACCTGGAGGTACACACATGTGAATGTACACCCCATACGTGAAACCTATTTTCTCACCTTAATGATGAATTAGTGACTTTAAAATC
The DNA here is from genome assembly GCF_900324465.2 of Anabas testudineus. Classification (NCBI taxonomy): domain Eukaryota; kingdom Metazoa; phylum Chordata; class Actinopteri; order Anabantiformes; family Anabantidae; genus Anabas; species Anabas testudineus. The sequence continues at coordinate 7,278,501 of NC_046613.1, read as the reverse complement.
AATTTTCTACTCTCTGTCTAAGGTGTTGAGTTCAAAGCTCATGCCCACATCTGATGATGAAATGGCCAAAACCAGCAGCAAGTCCTTCTGTGAGAACTTTCTTAAGGCAGGAGGCCTCAGGTAACCTCAGAGAACCGACCCTAAAAAAGAAGAGCCATCATTGTCTGGTTTTTGCTTTGTTCCATTGTGTGAAATGTCAGCAGACCTGTCAAGCTGCATTATGTACTAACACACAAATGCCACATTGGCATATGTTTTTGTACAAAATGCCTCAGTATCTTTTTGTTTTTAGTCCTGATAGCTGTATTTCTCTGTCTCCTTTCTGCAGTCTGGTGGTAAATGTGATGCAGAGAGATTCCATTCCCTCAGAAGTGGACTATGAGACCCGACAAGGAGTTTACTCAATCTGTCTTCAGCTGGCCAGGTGAAAGAGGATTCACACATGAGGGTATTTTTAAGTATGTTACCCATTGTACTTCCATACTGAATTGGTTGTGTATGCAGGTTCCTTCTGGTGGGTCAGAGCATGCCTGCAACTCTAGATGATGATGTCATTAGGGATGGCGACGCACTATCCTCCCGTCCATTTCGTAATGCTGGACGAACTGGGCGACAGCTGTCACTTTGTGGAACTCCAGAGAAGTCCTCTTACAGACAGATGTCTTTATCTGAACGCTCGTCCATTAGAGTGGAGGAGATCATACCCGCTGCTCGTGTAGCTATTCAGGTACTGAACTGAAACATAGTTTCACTATGAAGCAGAGCAGCGGTACATTTTCACTTTCACTATGATGCCCTTTCCATGACATTCCTTCCTCAGTTCTACGACTAGACTGATCTTGTAAGTGAGGAGTATTTACAAGTTAAATATTTTCTCTGTCTTTTCTAGACCATGGAGGTGGGTGACTTCACCTCTACTGTGGCCTGTTTTATGCGTCTGACATGGGCAGCTGCAGCAGGCCGATTGGATCTAGTTGGCAGCCCGCAGCCAATCAGAGAGACCCACAGCTCACTTCTGCCACAGGGAGTTCGCACCAGAGTCAGCAGTACTGGTGAGACAGAAAACACACTGAACACTTTCATTTCTCATTCTCAACAGTACTGTTTATAGTCAGCAGGCGTGTCAAGCATCTTGTAAAACTTCATTTCTCATTTGTGACACAGCGTTTGTTATATTTCCAAATGCTCATGGTTGAATTGTTATTCACAGTATTCAAAACAAAATCATAACAAGATGTTCTGTGTGTTTTTGCAGGAAGTAACTGCAGCTCTAGCAGTGAGGGTGAGAGCACGTCAACAGCATTACATGCAGGAATATGTGTCAGACAGTTGAATGTCTCCATCAAAGATGCCATCATTGCCCGTGAGGCTCTGTCACTGCTGGTTACCTGTCTGCAGCTACGCTGTCAGCAATTCAGTAAGGCTCGCGCAAATACCCCACGAGTACAGACACACAACAATCTTCTTTTGATAAACACAGTACATTGCCATTTGTTCTTTACTAAGTGACATAATTCTACAGTGTATGTATTTTGTTTCATTGTGTTACATTTATTAACTTTGTCAACCTGGTATCTAAATCCTTTAACTCTGACCTCTTGACTTCTCGCTCCAGGTTCTTTTTACAACCTTCCCTCTGTCAGTGATTTCATTATTGATATTTTGCTGGGATCTCCCAGTGGAGAGGTAAACGACACCCTCTTTTTGCTCAATACACTGCCCTGTAGAAATACTTTAAGTATGTCCCTGACACTAATGTCTTTGGTTCTTTCTGTATCAGATACGACGTGTGGCTTGTGATCAGCTCTACACACTGAGCCAGTCTGACACTTCTGCGTTCCCTGAAGTCCAAAAGCCCAACTTGTTCCTTCTGTCAGTCGTACTAGGTGCTCAGCTACCGCTATGGAGTCCCACGTCAGTCATGAGAGGGGTCAACCAGAGGTATTTAATCAAGAAAACACAACATAAACATTCAGGATGTTTTTGTCTTTTGCTGATCAAGCTTTTTCCCTCAGGTTGCTGTCCCAGTGCACTGAGTACTTTGACCTAAGATGTCAGCTTTTGGATGACCTAACAAGTAAGCCAAAATATGAGCTTATATAAATGCGTTTAGATGTAATTTAGACATTAAAGTTCCTGTTTCTACCATTAAAGACTGATGTAAAAAAAAAAAAAAAAACTTTTCCCTCTCTCCTCCAGCATCAGAAATGGAGGCGTTAAAAGTGAGTGCAGCCACGATGCTGGAAGACGAAATCTCCTGGCTTGACAACTTTGAGCCCAGCTGGAGCTCTGAAATGGAAACCAGCGAGGCAGACAACATCCTCTTGGCAGGACACCTTCGACTCATCAAGACTTTGCTCTCACTCTGTGGCAAAGAGAAGGAACATCTTGGTGAGCATATGTACATACTGTGCCTACAAAAAGTGTTCATACCCCTGGAAGATTTTGTTTTTTTATTTAGTTGTTTGTTTGTTTTTTACAATATTTAATCATGGTTCATTCAGTTTGGCCTTTTTACATTGATCAACACACCTTCATGCCAAAATAAAAACAAAAAAGTACAAGTTAGGTTACATTAGTAAATATCCTTTGGAGTACAGTCAAATGCATCATCAACAAATGCTACATGTGTATCTACTGAAAACTTAAAGGCATGAATACAGTGATTTTGTTTTCAGCTTGTAATTAATTTAGATGACTGTGTACAGAGAAGTTTTCACTTTGACATGAGAGAGTTGTAAAGTAATTAACTGTGAATACTTTTACCAGGCAGTGTACAAACATAAATGAACCCATGATGAACAGTTTAGAAAGTTTATTTGAGAACACTTACATGTAACTTTTGCATTTGCAGGCCCATCTCTGATCCAGCAGTTGCTAGATGACTTCCTGTTTCGCGCTTCACGCATCATCATCAACAGTTCTGATCCCACGGCTTTCTCAGCCCCCAGCCACGACTTCCACCCCAAGTATGACATTTTTCTCCTGTGAACCAATTTTAACAAAACATGAATCATCTGTATATTTTTCTCATGTTTGTTGTTGTTTGTGTCCGGTCAGGTGCAGCACAGCAAGCAGTAGACTGGCCGCCTACGAGGTCCTGGTAATGCTTGCTGACAGCTCTCTCTCTAACCTTCGACTGATCACTAGAGAGTTATTATCCATGCACCACCAGTCTGATCCTTCCCTCTGCAAGGAGTTTGATGTAAGTACCTGATCGAAGTAATATTTTTCAGGATAATATTCATTGTTACACATTGTTTTATAACAGTTCATATTTAAATGTAACTGTCTGTCTCTCTGTCAGTATTTACCCCCAGTAGAGAGCAGGTCAGTGTCAGGCTTTGTTGGATTGAAGAATGGAGGAGCCACATGTTACATGAATGCCGTGTTTCAGCAGCTCTACATGCAGCCTGGCCTGCCAGAGGTACTACAGTTTTCCTATGTGCTGTTAACCGTATGTCTTCACCAGAAGGCATCTTCCCTGTGAGTCCAGGCTCAACATTGAATGGTGAAATGCTGTCTGTCTTTTTAAAGGCTTTCCTGTCCATCGAGGATGACACTGACCAACCAGAGGAGAGTGTCTTCTACCAGGTGCAGTCTTTATTTGGACATCTGATGGAGAGCAAACTGCAGTACTACATACCTGAGAACTTCTGGAAGGTAACAAAACACCTCCTAAACTATATTTTCAGCAACATCTGAGAACACCCCCATTCCCGAACTCTGAGTTGGCAAACAGATGACAGACTGCTCCATTTACATATATATATATATATATATAAACCTACTGTTAGTAACAAATAAGCTAATATGTTTGTCTGTTGCAGATCTTCAAGATGTGGAACAAGGAGTTGTATGTACGAGAACAGCAGGATGCTTATGAGTTCTTCACCAGCCTGGTAGACCAGCTTGATGAACATCTGAAGGTAAGACTCACACACCACACCAGTTATTAAAAAAGCTCCAGCAAAGTTCTTTTGACCAGTTTTGATTATACTAATTTTGGCAAAACTTCCTTCCACCAGAAAATGGGTCGAGAACAGATCTTCAAAAACACATTTCAGGGGATCTTCTCCGACCAGAAGATTTGTAAAGACTGTCCCCACAGGTGAGCATGATTTTCTTTTTTTTCTTTTTTTTTTCCCTCAAAATTCAAAAGAATTATTTAATTTTGAATCACTTCACAGCTACGGTTTTCCCTGTTATCATTTAGATACGAGCGTGAAGAAACATTTATGGCTTTGAACCTTGGAGTGACTTCATGTCAAAGTTTAGAGATCTCATTGGACCAGTTTGTCAGAGGAGAAGTGCTAGAGGGCAGTAATGCCTACTACTGTGAGAAATGCAAGGAGAAGGTCTGTATTTTACTAAACATGCTTTTATTCTTTTGCACTGATGCTTTGTGTTCTAATGAGTTTTTATATTCGTTCACCTGCACAGAGGACCACAGTGAAAAGGACGTGCATTAAATCCCTGCCCAGTGTTCTGTGTATACACCTCATGCGCTTTGGCTTCGACTGGGAAAGTGGACGTTCCATCAAGTATGACGAACAGATCAGGGTATGAAATTCACAGATCTCTATTCACCGAGATGCAGTGCCTAAATTTTTTATTTTTTAACCCAAAAAATCCAGTATTTGAAATATAAATATGATGAATTCTACTGTTGTTTTGTTGGTGTATAGTTCCCCTGGGTGTTGAACATGGAGCCCTACACGGTCTCTGGAATGGCTCGTCAAGACTGCAGTGGAGAAGGCGGTGAGGGACGAGGCGATGGGACCTCAGGAGGGTCACCCAGGAAGAAAGTCACGATTTCTGAGAACTATGAGCTTGTGGGAGTTGTTGTCCACAGTGGTCAGGCCCATGCTGGACACTACTACTCCTTCATTAAAGACAGACGGTAAATGACAGCAGTCTGACGTTCTCTGTCTTCCCTTATTTGAAGGGCTGATGTTTTCTGAAAATGAAAAACATGGTGGAGCTACATGGTGCATTATATTTTCTTTCTATATATTTCTTGTATCCTACTTTACATAATAAGCGTATAACCAGTGATTAGTGGAACACAATCTATTACTTTAGTTTTCCAGGCAGGATTTAGAGGACACAGCATTAGACTTTGTGTGTGCTCCTGGTTTGATTTGTAAACGTCTCCAGATGTCTGGCTCTGGAAGGCAGGAATGCTCGCTGCAGAAGAGGAATTTAAAGAGACCACAGGAGCTAATATTTGGCACCCCACTCTCACTCGCTTGTTTCTGGCCTTGTTTAAGACTACAACAAAGACAGTTTGTTCTCAGGATGCCAATCTCTGTCCAGTGAATTATTCACTTTCTGGAGTCAGTTTACTTTACTGTATATCTTAGAGATTGTAAGTTTAGACTTTTGGACAATAACAACCACCAGATAGGCTGAGTGTGCTAAGTTTTCAGTGTTGATGTAGCAAATTATAATAAGGTATAAAAGTATCTGACTTTTTCTAATGCTTTCTCTTTCTCCCCCTTTGTCCTCGCTCCTCTTTGTCTTTCTTTGTCTTTTAGTGGCAGTGCTCGGGGACGTTGGTACAAGTTCAACGACAACATGGTGGAGGAGTTTGATATGAATGATGAAACTCTGGAGTATGAGTGCTTTGGAGGAGAGTATCGTCCCAAAGTTTATGACCAGTGTAAGTGACATGTACAAACTCTGACATTTGTGCAACAACATTGCGACACTTAAACACTAAAGAATACTGTCAAGTTAAGTCATCATATGCGTTGTTTACTCACGCTGACCACTAAGTAAACTTCATTTGTGTGTGTGCGTGCAGCCAACCCATACCCTGATGTACGAAGGAGATACTGGAACGCCTATATGTTGTTCTACCAGAAGATCAGTGACCAGAACTCACCTGTCCTCCCCAAAAAAAGCAGAGTCAGCATCATGAGGCAGGAAGCTGAGGATCTCTCACTGTGAGTTGGTGTTTCACCACATGCTAGAATTTACCTCTGAATGCTGGGTAACAACCATGCACAGGAAATAATCAGTTTAACCTCAGTAACGCTACTCAGAGTACCACCTATTATCACTCGGCTGTGTTGTCTCTGTTTCCTAGGTCTGCGCCATCCTCTCCTGATGTTTCTCCACAGTCCTCTCCTCGCCCCCCAAGGGCCAACAATGACCGCCTCACCCTCCTCACCCGCCTTGTCCGCAAAGGAGAGAAGAAAGGCCTGTTTGTAGAGAAGATGCCGGCCAGTATCTATCAGGTAACGTGAGATCAAGCTGCTTGCATGTGATTTGAAAATGTAAGACACAGAGATGAGGGAGGAACGTTCATCTGACATCTTTATTTGTGTTTTGAGCAGATGGTGAGAGATGAAAATCTGAAGTTCATGAGGAACAGAGATGTCTACAACAGCGACTACTTCAACTTCACCCTCTCCCTGGCATCTGTCAATGCAGTATGTGTCTGTGCATGTTTGCCTGATTATAAATACTGTAAATACAAGCTAGAGCTACCTAGTAATATTAAGCTTGATTTATATTCCAATCAAAAATACACTGCCTAGCCAGACACACTTAATATTTCATTGAACTGCCTTTTGTTTGGATTTCAGCATGCATTCACTCTATTGTTGTTTCAACCTTAATCAATGTCACCACATTTATTTCCATTCAGAGTTTCTTGTAGAGGTGGTTTAGTACAAGCAAAATCAGCAATATTCACAATCAGCAAACAGTTAGCAGAGCCAAGCAAACGGGATCAGTTATCAACATAACATTAAGAACAACACTAAGAAATGCTAATTTAAATTAATTGAGGAAGTAAAACTAAACTGAGATATTTTCCTCACATCATTATCTGTGATACATTGTTTAACTTAACTTATAATTCACCTGCATCTGTCCATGTCAACAGTTTGGTTTCATTATCGCAAAATTAGAAATTCCTATTATAAGGTGGAATTAACATAATATATTCTGGATGATATAATATGGCACAGCTCTAATTTCTCACCGGGATCCTGTATTACTGATCCATGTCTGAAATTGATGTGTCATCCTCCTCCCGTTGCATCGTGGAATATGCCCGTGCCATCAGAGAAGAAGAAAAAAATAGTCATTTAGTATATTCAGGTAGTTGTCAGACCTCTGTTTGGCCACATAATGTTGCTGCACCTAGAGAAACTAAAGCAACCATACCATACCGTACAATATCGTACAAGCCTGTGGGGCCAGTGGCCCCACAGGCTTGTATAGTAGGCACTAGGTATGATGGCTACATCACTTCATCCGCCTCTCTTCTTACCCTGATGTGTCCATCACTCCACAGCAGAGCAAAACTGGACTCGGACCACATAACCTTCTTCCATTGTTCCTGTCTAATCTTTATGCTGCCGAGCAAATTGAAGACTTTTTTTGATTAGCCTCACTGATGAGGGTTTTTCTTAAGGCTACACAGCTGTTTAGTCTAGCTTTAAGATCATGATTGTTTACAATTTTCTTTCTGACCCCTCAAAGTTGATAGTTCACCACTATCCTTCCAAGTTTTAATGCGATGAACAGTTGGGGCTGTATAGTAGTAGTTTTAGCGATGCCTTTCATGGTTTTCTTTGCTTGATGCTGTATTTACAGACCTCAAACACAGAATAATTTATTATTATCATCTATGTTGTGTTTATTTAGTAGCATTACTACTAAACATAATTTATTAGGGCAGCAGTAGCTCAGTTGATAGAGCAGTTGATTCCCACTTTCTTCTGGCTACTTGTCAAGGTGTCCTTGTCCTACCCCATAGTAGCGCAGATATCTACTGTCTGGCAGCTGTTCAAACACAATTTCCCAAAGGGGATCAATAAAGTATGTCATTATTGATATTAATATTAATAATATTATTATCATAGAATTATTATTGTTATTATTTATCATAGAAAATCATTGAAAAGGATTATCAACAATCATTTTTGTTGTTTTTGTCTGTTACAGACAAAACTGAAGCATCCAGATTACCAGGCTATGGCCAAAGAGAGTCTCCAGCTGGCTGTTCACTTTCTTTTCCACACCTACCTGCACACCAAAAAGAAACTCCGGTACAGACACACATACACAGACTATACTTCCATATTTGTGAATAATCCAATATAAGCGTTGATGTTATACCTGTATTACATTTTTGTCTCCTGCAGGGTGGACACAGAAGAGTGGATGGCCACAGTGGAAGTGTTGCTGTCTAAGAGCAGTGAAGCGTGCAACTGGATGGTGCAGTATCTGGTCGGACCAGAGGGACGAGAGATCACCAGGTCAGGATTTATTAGCCAGCTGCTTAAACCACAACTGTTAGTTTATCTATATGATCATTTGATGCAAAGATCAAGTGATCATATGAATAAGAAATACGGTTAGAAATTATGTGTGCTTTCAATGTAAAGATATTTTTTGTTTTTCTGATTTAGAGAGTATTTTATCTACAGTACATGCTCCAGGAAAGCTTTCTGTGTTATTGAGGCTGCAATTTCCGCTGCTACTTCTACTGAGTAACAGGAATCATAGATCACAATCAGTGACTAGGCCTTGGCCTGAGTTTAATCACTGCAGTGATTTTGAAGCTATCCTAGTGATATAAGATACTACAGACTTTCCAGCTCTCAGCATTGTACCTTCATTGTAATCAATGCACATTGAACTCACTGACCAGGTTCAAATAATTCCTTCCTGATAATGCTACTGCAGTGACTGAGGCTACACAGCCTCACATGAGAATACAGCTGAATGTTTTACAGAATACACTGGTAGCGCTCTGTAAACGGTTCTAATTGCAGAAGTACAGAACTGGTCATTTTAGCCCCTTGAGTACTTTCAAACATGATTACAATTACATCTGTACAGCTGGAGGATTAAACACATTGACTGGATGCTGATTGGCTGAAAGAGCAGGTCGGTCTGGTAAATTAAAAACATTTAGAGCCAGACCATCAGAAGATACTTTCTCAGAGTGCATGTGTGTTTTGAGAAAGGTGTTGTCTTACGCCACTGTGTGAACAGTCTGTCTCACTCTGCTGCCTCTGTCGGGTTTAATTGTTTTCTCCCAATAAGAATGGTGTTGACTTTTTTCTTCATACATTGTCTCAGCTCTTTAAAAGCTGGGTTTAGGATTTTAAAACAACAACGCATGTTAAAATAAAAATTATGTTTCCTACCATATAGGTTCAGCTCTTTTAATTCAGTCATTTACACATCATTATATACTGTATATTTCTCCCTTCAGGGTTTGTCTGTTGGAATGCAGCATAAGGGAAGTGAGGGTGGTGGTGGCATCCATCCTTGAAAAAACTTTAGAGAGCGCACTTCACTTTGGGGACCCAAGACTGGACAGTTTAACCGATGCTCTGCTCTCCTTACTGGACAAAGATGTTCCTGAGAATGTGAAAAACTGTGCACAGTACTTCAGCCTCTTCAGTAACTTCGCTCAGAGGGTATTAACCCACCTGCTAATACTCAGAAGTAGGTTTTTCTGCACTTTTTCAGAATGATTTCCTGACTGTTCCCTGTTCTTGTTCTCCCTCTCAGGGCTGCGGTCCTTGCCAGTTGTTGCTGAAACACTCAGCTTATCGCCGGATGCTTATCTTCCTGTTGGGACCTAATAGGCAGAACAACCAGGTAGAACTGCAGAGTTATAGTATAAAAGTAGTCAAATACTTTTAGTTTGAAGCAGTCACTTTTTTCATTTGACATTCTTAACCATGAGACTTTTGTAATGCTTCCTTTCGACTAAACTGTACATTAATATTCCTGCCTTTGTCTTACTGCAGAACCGGCGGTGGAGTCCAGCTCAGGCTCGGGAGTTCCTCCACCTACACAGCACTCTGGCTCTCATCACTCTGCATTCTGACCTCAGCACCCAGCAGACGCAGGGTGAGACACATAAGATCTTTGTCTCACTCTTTCTATAATCCAGCTCTCTGGAGGTCTAACTCTTTAATTGACACCTGTTGTCCTCTGTAGCTCCAGGAGGCTGTAAGCTGCGTTTGAGTAGCGTCTCTTCCTCCACCCAACTCCTCCCTCTCCATACGGACATCCTGGCCTCACTTTTCACTCCAGAGGGGCAGCCTTACCTTCTAGAGGTATATCATAGCATTAGCCATAATTCTTGTCATACAAAGGTATTGAAGACAGTCAATTTAAAGTCATGACTTTATATTTAAAGTACAAATATTTAAAGGTTCTGTATCAATATTTACCAGGTGATGTTTGCCATGCGTGAGCTGTCAGGCCCCCTGTCCGTCCTGATAGAGATGGTGACCTACTGCTCGTACTGTAATGAGCCTTTCTCCGAGGTTGTGCTGCAGTTGCTCAAGGTGAAAAAACCTCTAAGTTTGTCTGCCACAGTTAACAGATATTTTGACAAGCACCATGAGTATTTGTGTTAATACCTTCTGGACACTCTGTTTCACAGACCCAGCTGGAGACGGCTCCACCTCATGAACTGAAGAACATTTTTCTGATGCTGCAGGAGCTGCTAGTGAGTGACGGTCATCAGTCGTCTGTGACTCCCTCAGCTGCTGATATAATTGGAAAATCTTTGTTAAGATCATTGTCTCTGAACTCAGTTTAATCTTCTCCATCAGGTAGCGGAAGACCCTCTACAATCCCAAAGACTGAAGTATGCTTTTGAGTCAGAGAAAGGTCTGTTAGGTATGTCTTCATTTGTTGTTCAGTAGAGTAAAACTGAGTCTTGTAGCCACTTGTGTTTTTCTGATTAACATTGTTGATAGACTGCCATTCCACTTGACAATACTATCAGATTTGGTGTGAAGTAAATTGATTTAAATAATGGATAAAAACCAAACTGGACACCTTTTCTTCACAGCTTTGATGCATCAGAGCAACAATGTGGACAGCAGACGCTGCTACCAGTGTGTGAAGTTTCTGGTCACATTAGCCCAGAAGTGAGTACATCTCTTCTATTCTAGTCTGGGTTTTACTACAATAGAAGTTATAGATGAGCTGTGATTGTGATTTATTTTGTTGTGCTTTTTTTTTTTATCACTGACAACAGAATTTTGAGTCTGTTTTTATTTTTCTCCACCAGGTGTCCACCAGCCAAGGATTACTTTAAAGACTTGTCTGGTCACTGGAGCTGGGCAGTACAGTGGCTACAGAAAAAGGCAAGCCTATACAATATATAGGGTGGCCAGAGAATTAGAAACACCTCTAAACAAAATGCAGTATGACTCCAGCACCCAGCGTGATGAACAGAAATATTCTCTTTCTGACAATTTCACCAAAACAGGGACACATACAGCAAAGCTACTATACTGCATTGCATTAGGTTGTTTAGGTGTACCTAATCAACTGGCCACTGAGTCTATAAGAACCTCGGTACTGTATCGTTCAGGTGTTACAGCTGACTCAGTATGTTCATACAGTTTACATATCTGTTTTTTAAAAAGACTTTACGCACTGTACAGTGCCACCTGGCAACTGCAGATTCAGTAAATGTATCACTGCCTTATACCAGCAGGACTCCCAAGATGAATACATTCTATATGATTAAATCCTCTTTGATGATCCTGTATGCTCATTGGGTTTTTCAAATCTTATCTTTCTGCCCCCAGATGACGGAACATTACTGGACTCCACAGAGCAACGTTTCCAATGAGACATCCACCAATAAGACCTTCCAGCGCACTATCTCTGCACAGGTATAAACAGAAATACTGTATATCAGCTTGATACACCCCACCTGTGGTTCCACACACATGCACTCTCTCCTACTTGATGTTTATTTTGCTCCTCTGCTCTCGTTCCAACTCTGCAGGATACCTTGGCCTATGCCACAGCGTTGTTAAATGAGAAGGAGCAGTCTGGCAGTAGTAACGGCTCTGACGGCAGCCCGGCAAACGAAAACGCAGACCGCAGCCTCCGACAGGTAGGCATCAACCACATCCCCACCAGCTGTTTAGCACAGTGGGCTTCTTAGATGAGTCACCGTGTCACAGCAGCATGACAGGCTCCGCTTCTGCAGCCAAACAGAGAAGAATAGAACGAAAATCAGTGGAACATCTCAGTGGCTTCTGTCAAGAGCTGTAAAGGCAGTTTGTTACCTCCCACGGTTGTTATTAGTGGTGGATTCGAAGCTGCTCCATTGTTTGACTCCTGCTGTGACTGTCAGGATGCCCACACAGCACAAGATTGTCAGACTTTGGCACAGGCATGAATACTGCAAGAAAATTATAATCCTGCTGCCACTGCTTAACACATGAATACATGAATATCTCCCCATTTGTTCCCTTGCCTCACAAAAAAAGCATATTGCTCTGTTCACTTAATAAATGTTCACCTTTTCTTCTTCCCAGGGGTCAGAGTCTCCCATGATGCTAGGAGATTCGAAGAGTGATCTAGAAGATGTAGACCCTTAGCTCCTCCAACCAGCAGAATCCCTTCCGAAAGGAGAGGCGGCAAAGCTCCAGGCAGCCAATTAGAAAGGGCTGCACTTTGCCTTGGATTGGTCTGGACATTTAGGACTCCACAACAAGCCAATCAGAACTTTTATTGTTGCAGTCGCTACAGCAACGGAGGAGCTACGACGAAATCATAAATGACTTCCTTTCAGAGCAGCCAAGGCAATGATGGAGATGCATTATCATTAAGGGCAGCAGAATTGACCACGGTGGGAAGCTCGGAAACCTTCCACAGTCACGGATGACTTCAGTTTATCCTTTTATTCATTCATTCACTCAGAATGGCAGCAAGGTGGAGGATGGGTTTGGGTTGTGTTTTAACAATTTTCTGCTCATATTTGCAAGTGTATCTACATAGATGAATTCATATTGTAAAGATTTGTTCCATAGATGTAATTTCCAGTGTAAGATAATATTTTAAAGTCTCCTGTGCTCTTCTCCACAGCCATGCAAATTGTGAGAGGTCACATTAGCTACTCTAGAGGAACTCACAGACACACGTGCACTTGTACAGGAAAACCTCCACCCAAGAGCACCTGGGAAGGAGGTGGGGGGTGTTGAGAAGGCACTTTATAGTTCAGTCCAGTCTATTGTGATGTACAGCAACACTGGTTGGTTCCTCTAGAGCCCCCTCGCGCTCATGTCCTCTTCTTCTTTTGCTTTTAACAACTTCACTTTTCAGTGCCACTTATGCAGACACATGGAAGCCCTGATAGCAAGCCACTATGCCTGTGACTTAACCTTTGACCCCTGGCGACCACAGTGTGGCCATGGGGACGCAGTACAGGACTGGCCCTGTCCTAGAAACAGGACAGATCTAGGCCCTCAGCAAATCTGAATCTAGCAGTGCCATGGTCAGCACTCTCCCTCTACGTCTCGCTGACAGGCAGCCTCATGCGCTGCATTTTATTCTTCTCATTGTTGTGTTTTATTTTTTATTTCGTTTGCCACTTTGACTCTGCTTGGATGGAATATTTGAGAGGACGTTTAGAGACTCAAGCCTTATGCAAGAAAAGCTGATCTGAAAGCACGCAGATCAGCCATGGTGGGCCATCAGTGCCGACTGAGGGGAGCTCAGGAGCATGTTTTATTTTTTAGGTGCCAAGAACACATACACACTATGATTAAAGTGCAAGCACGTGTCGCTCACTCGCTTCGTTTGCAGACACAAAGAACAGGTCCTCTTTGCCTCACTGTTACCTCTGCTTTATCAGGTTTGATGTTTGAGCTTTGATTTTTGCTTTGCCTTTTTGCTTTCCTCTACCTTTGGAAACACACACACACACACACAGAGGAACTGAGCCCTCACACAGCTCTGGTTTCACTTGAGAACAGTGGCAGTGGATGCATCATCCCCGCCCCAGTCATCGGGAGACTTGGAAGTGCCTTAACCTCCCGATCTCGCTCTCTCTCCTTCCCAGCTCTGATAGCTTATCATCACATCTTTGGAGGAAGTGTGTAAACGTCTGCGCCACCAGTTCTCGCCATGACACCAAACCATCATCTTCCGTCATCAAATAGTTTCACTGTAGGAGTGCAACAGGGCTTCTTCATCCCCATTAGACTGGGAAAACAATACAGGGAACATTTCCACTGTGTGTCGTGACAAAGGATTGTAGGAAAGTCACTGCTGGTTGTTGTTTCTGTGTATGTGGGGGAGGGTTAGGGTCCACGTTCTGCCCTGATGAAACAGGGTTTAAGTGACAGGACAGGGTTTTAGCGATGGTAAAATGCTGCTTCTTTTCACTCTGCACTCAAGCAGAGACACTTAGTAGATACTCATTTATGCTCGATTGTTTTAAGAAACCACAATTTCACTCAAAGTTTGTGAGCCTACAGTAGCGTAGCAGATTAGCTCTCAGCTTTAACAGGTCAATGTTTACAGTGCGAGGACCTACGAAGCAATCACGCAAAAATAGTTTTACATCGGGAGTCGTCATTTAATCAATCAATCCACTGAGACTCTGCTGTGTCCTCATAGCCTGAGGAGAGAAAAGACGAGGTTTTAGTCCTTCCACACCCCCTCCCAACTCCATATTTTTCCTCTAACTCATTAGATGTGAATGTCACGTCGTGCACTCAAGCACGTTTGCATGTGTGGCAGTAAGTGGTGGTGAAGTTTGTCTTTTCTGTGTGATGGAGGAAAAAAAAAAACAGCCCCCTTTGTTGCTTGCTGTGTAATTTGGTCATTAGCACTTACTGTCACAAACACACGCCCCTTCTCTGTGGCTGGTTACGTGCTATCTGATGGAGCTGCATGCAGTCTGTGCCAAGTGATACAGGGCCATAGCAGTTTGCTCAGAGAGTCTTCTAGGTTTGCATCTCTGCTACATCACCACAACTACTTAGACAAGAAGAAGACTTTAAAGCAATCGTTTGTTTTAATCCTGGGATGTAGGGAGGGATGGGCAACTGCGTGGGTAGGGATTGGCATCGATACGGGTTTTTACTGTCATTAAATTTTGAAAATTCACTTCTGCCATCGCAGGATTCTGTAATGCATGTTAAAACTCAGTTTTAATTTGTACATCAGAGTTTGATTAAGGGGAAATTTGATATAAAATAAACTGGAATGCACAAGCTTTTGTAAACATTGTTTTTATGTATGTCCTTCCACATGTTGACAGCTGAAAGATTTCACTCAGTGCATCCCTCTCAACCTTTTTGCAGACAATGAATTTGGCTGACAGAGGTTATGTTAGTGAAATGTATCTGAAGTGCAGTTAAGAAAATGAGCCAATTACTGATGAGCCATGTATCATGAAGGGTTTTATCAGTTTAGAAGTAACTATCCGATTCTGTGCACCACAGTCGACAGTGTTAGACAGACATCCCTGTGCTGCTCTTCACCCTGATCCATCTGTGCGCATCCGTAACAATCTGAATTTAACTTCAGCATAAGTGCCTGGTTGTCATGACGCAGACTCCAGAAGTGTCACGTTAATGCAGTTCAAATGTCAGGACATAAAAATGTTCATCTTAAAGTGAGTCATTGTTTTGCTGCCGAGTACATCCAAAACAAAGCGATCAGAAGGCAACTGGATTATTAATCAAGCTGCTAATCAGGCTGATTAGCTATAGCTGTGCTGCTGCCTGACAGAGCCACCTCCAGACGATGCCTCAGATATTCTGCTGCCTCTTTTCATGTTGCCGTCTTTTAACCAGTCGGGAAGGGTTGGATTCATTTCATCAGATTTCCTGTCACAGTCATACTTCATCAGTGAACCACAGGTGGCAGCTAAAGAGTTTTGAAAAACAAAATATGTTTGTGAAAGCTGTTTTTATTTCATTTTTAAAAAGATACAAAAATATTTGGTTACATTTTACAAACTGAGTGATTTCAACATATATGTAGCAGGTTGAACCAGAAGAGGCAGCGTTTTCACTGTAGGTCTGAGGCATTAATACAGAACGTGTACTTTTTATAACCACTACAACTGAAACAGCTTCACACAGGTGCTTTCACTCAACCACGAAAGTCACATGTGGTTTCATGGATCTGAAGGACGTTAAAGCTGATGAAAGACAAACACAACACTGCGTCACTGTTCACGGGGTGTTCGACATCAAAGTGGTGCCAGAGTGTTTCAGTGAGGAGCTGCGGCAGGCTGCTCTGGGGGCCTGACGCGACAGCAGACCGCGATGCCTGCTGCTCCCCCAGCTCCTGTTGTGGCACCGTGGACACGGCAGCTGTTGCCCTTAGCAACTGGCCCCAAGATTGAAGAGTCCTGAGAAACTGCGCTACAGTCCGTCAGAGTCCAGCCGGAGGGACAGGACACCTCAACCTGGAGGAGAACAGCAACGATGGCCTAAAGGTTAAAGTCTGAGGGAAACTTCTGGATGTGATCTCTGGTGTAAAATATAGAAATGATTCACCTGTTCTTTATCAGCGGACGTGTTCTCCATTAGGAGGCACTGCAGAGCTGGAGCGTGGCAGCACACGGCGTGCGATGCCACCCCATTTTTCACAATGCAGCGCCTCCGGTCACCGTGATGTGGTCGGGAGTCTGACAAGGTTTTAGTAGTGGACCAGGATGTGCAACCTGTAGAGTAACGAGCTTCACGTTTACACGAGTTCCAACATCTTAGTTTAAACACTATTAGTAATTCTCACACAGGATTCAACACGGCGCTGAAGAAAAATGAGAAACTGATGTAAAGAAACAAACTATGCAAGTGTTAGAACAGCGCTCGAGAGCCGTGCTCTTTATACCACACTCAGCTGGTATTTATTGCTGACACGGAGGACATTTTCCTTTCTGGGTGATTGCCATGGTAACTGGCATAATTGGCCAAGATGTGCTAAATGCAGCCACATCAAAAGCTTGTTCTTGGTTTAAAGGACATTTTAAATTCAGTACAGTATTTAAGTTCGACTTTCTCTGACACTCAGCACTTTTAAAGGAATAGTTCAGAAAATGAGTTGCGCTTAGTTGCTTTCCTGCCGCTAGACAGATGAGAAGACTGATAACCACTCATGTCTTTTCATTAAATGAGAAGCTGAAGTCAAACGAGCGCTTTGGTTAGAATGAAGGGTGGAAACAGGGATTGAGCTACTCTGGCTCGGTCATTTCCAGCTTCTCCAGTTGGACAGATATGACCTACCAGTCAGGTGGTGCTGCGGGTCGATGCACTCTGCGTCTTGTCCGGGCTTAGGACTAGCATGGACCTGGCACCGCAGCCCACCTATCGCACAGCATCGGGCCACAGCGTACACACCTTTACCCCCCGGGCCATTATAGGCAACACACTCCATGCGCTCGCCGTTAATCTGCAAACAGAGATGATGGTTTGCCAGACTTCAGTGTTTGTTCTGCTTAAGCTCAAAGCTCCTTCAGCAATACTGAGAGGTTCACTTGGACTCACAGCGATGCTTTCTCCCACGCGGACGCCGTCAGGAGTGTAGCTGCTGCAGCCCAACATCTCCTCCCCCAGCCGACAGCGGCTGACAGCCCTGTCAGCGCTCGCTACCCCTGACTTCTCTGACCACACTGACCGACACAGAAGTTCTCCATCTGCATCTGCTGAATGCACACACACACAGAATTTACTGGATGTTCACTTGTGTTTTCATGTGCGTCCTTTGGTGAGTCACTAACTTGTTCTGTTGGTAGGAGGCATGGCAGCCACCAGGTTTGGAGTGGTGAGATAATGTGTTTCAGACAGAGAGAGGAGGTTGATGGTGTTGCTGATGGAGTGATGCAGCATCGTCTGGAGGACGTGAACCGGCGACATGTTCTGACTGGATGACAGGATCACTGCTGCGATACCTACACCAAACAAGACATGATACACTCACTGCACATAGTTTGTTAGATACTGGTGATCTGCCTTCACTTTAGGTGTGTGTGTGTGTGTGTGTGTGTGTGTGTGTGTGTGCAAACCTGCAGCATGGGCAGCAGCTTGGGATGTTCCACTGCGTGAGGTAAAACACGTGATGCAGTCACTACTGGCGCTAACGATGTCATCTCCGGGCGCAAAGAAGTCAACGCAGCGGCCAAAGTTGGTGCCACCTGCTCCCTGCGACATGAGCTGGTCTGCTGAGTTTACCGCTCCCACTGTGATGACCTGCACACACAGAACAACTTAAGATAAGGGTGTTGTGTGAATGCATCTATCGGGATCTTCAGATAAGTGGTATGCGACCTCAGGCTCCGACGCAGGGGAGTAGAGGCAGGCGTCATCTCTGTAGTTCCCTGCTGCAGCAATGACCACGGCTCCGTTAGCCACCATGTCCCGACAGGCTGTGTTTAACGAACGGCTGAAGCCACCAATGAAAGGTAGCAGAACAACCACAGCCTCCACTGGACGGGCCAGTAACGTTGCTCGGATGTACTCCAGACCTGAAAGGCAAAGGATGTCCAAAGAGATGAAGGGGAAAGAAGGACAAGACTAGAAATGAAGCAACCTGGATGTTTGATCTGAGGGAGGCTGGAGACGACAGACCAGAATAAGAGATGTTGTTTCACATAGTTAGAGACATGTAGCAGTTTAGAAAGAGTCCTACCTGCCAGAGCCCCTGACACAGTCCCTTTCCCCTGACAGTTGAGCACACGAACTAGATTAACATCAGCGCCTCGAGCAACACCGGAGTCCAACCC
The DNA here is from genome assembly GCF_900324465.2 of Anabas testudineus. NCBI lineage: Eukaryota > Metazoa > Chordata > Actinopteri > Anabantiformes > Anabantidae > Anabas > Anabas testudineus. The sequence goes on along the minus strand of NC_046613.1, from coordinate 7,259,960 downwards.
ACTCACAACTCCGGCCATGTGTGTGCCGTGACCGTCACACAGACTGGCCTGTAGCAGAAAATGTTGAATGTCAAGTGACGGACATGTGGCTTCGCTGCTGAGCTGCAATGACCAATCAGAAAGCGTTGTTGAAGATGTGTGTGTGTGTGTGTACACGTGTGACACCTGTCTGTGAACCCGCACTCCGTCCTCCTCGGGGACGTCGTTGAAGTCCGTGATGAGCACTCGTCCTTCAACCTCTCTGTGAGACGTTTGGACGCTGCCGTCCATCAGATACACCTCTGCCATCGCGCCGTCATCTGCAGGGAGACGGACAGTGTTTGTGTGGGTGGTTGGGGATTATAATTATTTCTGGAGTGTGGGGAGAAAAGAGAGACAGGCGCACAAAAGGACTCACTGGGAGGCTGGTATGTTCCGTTCTCAGACGTGCCACCGCGAGGTTGCAGTAACCTCTGGAGGTTCCAGGGGACGCTCTGAGCAAAGATGGACGAGTCCTCCTCTATGTAGTGGACGTGAGGGAGCTTCACCGCCTGACAGGACCACAATCAAACAAATGGTGTTGGTGTGTTATTCTTTCATTTGAAACATGGCTACGTGTGAGACAGTTCTGTCCCAGGTCCTCTAAAATTCACTTTGTACATCCTTCCTCTGCGGAGTGTGACTCCGTCTGCCTGGAGGCCATCGCTGCTCCAGTTAAAATACACTTCAACAGCTGTGGATGATAAACCGTGTGTGCCTCAATTCATCTACTGATACATGTGGTAACATTTTTATTATGGTTCCTTTAACTCACTTACTTTAAAGTGGAGGTCATGTTACTACACTCCTGCCTCAAAGGACAGTTGAAGATTGATGGTTTCCTGTGCATGATGTTTATGCAACGTGCTGACAGGTGAAACAATTACCAGGTGAAGGACGTCACTGCTCATCTTGACCAGGAACCCTTTCAGAGCTCCTGAGTAGGTCTGCAGGATCTCCAGCAGGTAGCTTCTCCTGGCTGCCTTGGCTCTCAGCCTCCTGATGGTCCTCTGGACGTGAGATCCGTGCGTCCCCTGACGCAGTATAACCAGGTACTTACCGGGCATGCGCCACGCTGCCTGGAGCGCAACACAGAGAACATGCAGCAGGTTTTGGATGATCTGCACACATGCATGCGTAAAACTGTCCCTGAATACTTGGATGGTAAATCATCTGTTTTCTTATGGTGCACATATAAGAACACATAGGCACATTTAAATGTCTTTTAACCCTTCATTAACAAAGAGGGAAGTCTGCTTAGCATTAATAATTCATTCATTAAGATAAAATAACCAGATGTCGAGGACTTAAAACTTCAAAATCAGATGCTCAAACTCAGGTAGGAGAACAAATCACGTTTACCTTGTTGCACCTGAGGAACTCAGCAGCGGGCTCGGTTCCGGTCTCAGGTTGAGTCCCGTCCTCACGGATCAGATCCAAGATCATCTCGTCGTCCTCGGGGTAGTCCTGCGCGTTCGCGGCCAAAGATGCGCACAAGCAGAGCGCCCAGCCGACCCAGGCCGAGGTGCGACGCATTGTGCACACTCCTCGGACCGTTCGCAGTGAAATGATCAGTATGAAGATGAAATCACACGCGTCTTTTAGTTCCCCAGATGTGTCCAGATGTCGTGGTGCCTCCCGCAGCCCTGCGCGCCCTGTGTCCTGACAGTCAGATGATGCCTCCAGCCATGTGTTGGATAAAAAAAAAAAAAAAAAAAAATCCAACAATTGATTCTTATAATTCAAGGCGGGGACTGGTGACGTCTCCGAGGCTCACGCCACCGCTTTTGTATCGAATGATTGTCCTCCGTGAAAACACCTCTCACTGTGGAGGAGTCATGTTTCATGCTCTCCCTCTGAAGCACCCTGTAATTACTCCCTGTCAATCTGAGACAACACTTCATCTGTTGATGCTATTAACCACGTGCGCTTAATGTGAACCATGTGAGTTGTGCTTATTTATTCCCAAACTTATGACTAGTGGTGTGGAGGTCACAGTTGCAGTTTATTTTTTACTCTACATCATTCATATTGTCTTTGAGGTTGAGGTGCCTCTCACACACAGACACTCACACACACACACACACACACACACACACACTCCTTTGTATTTCTGCCCATTCAACTCTCTTCACTTATGTTCGTAGGTTGATGCAAAATGAAAACTGGAACAAAAGAAGCAGCTATTAAGACACCGTGCACAGAAAATGCCCCTGATTGAAAACATGTAAAGTTTCTTAATGATTTCCACTGATGGGGAAATGACACTCATGGTGTCATCACGGTTTTCTTAGACTGAGCTTAAACATTCAAGTTCAACATTATGGAGCAAAGGGATATTTGCAATGCAGAGTGTAACTGCACAGCTTTAAGAAAGACAAACTACTCTGCTGTAGGTCTTATAAACTCTTATAAACTCCAAGCACGTTGACCTCTACTGCACATAACCTGTGGGTGTTTTACTGCAGAGAAAGATGTCGTGTGTCTTTCTGAATTCCAGGAGTTTTGTTATTCTGATGTCAAATCCCACTGGGACGTCAGGAAAACATCTTAAGGATGTGAGAATATATTGAACAAGATAAAGTATCAAGTTAGACAAAGTGCTTTGGGAATGTCTTCATTCAGATCTACTTCATAGCGTCCGAGTTAGGAGCTTGGTAGGATTTCATCCTACTGTGCAATACCTTCGTGGAACCTGTTGGCTCTTGCATTTTTATGTAAAACAGACAGAAGATTACAGGAATCCTGCACGACAGATCAGGAGCATGGGATTTGAAAGAGTACAATATTTAGCAGGAAGAAAGGGTCAAGAAATAAAAAAGTTGTATTATGGTGCAACTGTTTGCAACTGAGAACCAAAGTCCACTCAAAAGACAAAAGACATTCTCACTATTCATATTAGAATCTGTCAGTAACAAGTTATTTTACTGATGTGACAGATGCACGTATCTGACTGTTTGTATTCGCCCTGACTTCACCATACTCCATCTTTTATACAGTATATAGCGCCATCTGCTGTAACTCTTTGGGCAATACATATTCAGCTTTGTAAAGGTCTCCCTCCCTCCACTCAAAAAACATTTTCTATCTTGTTGTTTCATTTGGTTGTTTGAGAATAAGAATAATTAGAACCAAAAGCACTAGCAAATGTCCAAGAGGATCTTCAAGCATTTATCAATGACACAAAGTGATGCAAATATGTTGAAACACAATCAGTGAACTGAGTCGGTTGTAATAATTCAAACACCAGCGAGTGTGACGTTGTCATTCAGCAACGGGTGACTGCCTAAAGCCGAGGAGTCCTCTGATGATGCCGTCCGTCCTTCACACCAGGTGCAACGTGGGACAACTGTGGGTTTCAGGTAGAAGACTGCTGCTACTTGATTTTTTTCCATGCAACCTTGGCAGAGCCTCAGCGTGCCTAAAGTTAAATCAGAAGAGCAGAGGAGGAGGCGTGAGACAGAAATAGTTCCCGCAGTTTGACCTCATTGTCATAGTTTTTTAAAAAGAAATCTGTGGCAGGGTTTTGCTGACCGTGCAAGTCTTTATCTGGGGCTGCTGTAATTACACACACTTCTTTCAACCACCACCCACTACACTAAGTCAAACTCAACTGCTTTAGTCAAGGGAGCGTTAATGGTCCTCGTGGTTGGGTGGGTTGGTGGCTTGGGGTTACTTATTCATATGTTTAAAGTAATCTGCCCTTTTCAGTCACCACCTTCAGGCCAACGTTACTCCTCTTTATTCTATTCAACTTTTCTTTTCTTTTTTTTAGCACAAACCATGACCTCCCTCATCTGCTCTGATGCCATTACATCACCGTTCATTTTCCCATAAAGACACTAAAGTTAGTATCTACAGTATATTGGTACACTGCTATGTTTTCCTGCAACATGATGGTCACTTAGCACCCCTAAGATTGAGACACAGACAGACCACAGATACTTATTAAGACTTTAATGAGCACCTACTTGTCTGTGGGCCATTAGAACAATGACTGTCAGTGTGTGTGTGTGTGAATGTGTGTGTGTGTTTGACACAGTACCTTTCATCTTTTTCTTTAGCTGCAGTACACATTAGATCCTCTAGACCTTTCTCCTGAGTCTGAGGAGCCAAAATGACCTGACACACACACACAAACTCTCCATTAACGAATCCATTAATATTCCACAATCCCGTATTATTTCCTGTACGTTTCTCTCTAACACACACACCGGCCTGTATTTACCTTGGGATAGCACTGGCAGACACTCCAAACAGTCCCAAAAAACACCATGGTTGCACCCAGAAGGCAAACTGTGGCATAGATGTGCGGCCGCTCCTGCGTCATGATGAAGAGGCCGACTGCCACCACACACAGCCCCGTTGCTATCAGTCCGTACCGATATGGTTTCCCCTCGACCATTGCTGCAACCACTGCTGGCTAATGAAACTCTTATTTGTGTAAACCTGAGAGTGCGGCACCTGTTGTACGGTCAGAAAGACAGAGATTTTTGTGCTCTTGTGTGTCGGGAATTGAAGGTGAGGGTGGAGAAAACTCAGTTAGGGTTCCACTCGGCTGCTCATTACAGCCTGGAGACAGCCTGGTCAGGTGGGGTATAAAATTGCAGGTGTGTGCACATGTACCTGATAGGTCACCTTGTCTCAAGCTGCTGGCAGAAAGAGACTCACAACTCAGCTCCTGAACAGCAATTTGTTGAGTAAGTGTTTATGTTTGCTTAGCTTGGACATGATTTGAAATACATGTAAATCTGCATTTCCCTTCCTCGCCTTTCCACGGAGATTCTCTTTTCATTTCCCTTTTTCAATAAACAATCCATTCTTTCTAAATATGACACCACCCACAGAGAGTCCGTAGCTATTCATTACCTCACATTTATGGTAACATCACAACAAAGAAGTAGACATTCTGCAAACACTGGGTACAAAGCTGAAAGATGAATAATACTGTACTTCTGGTTAAGGCACTGCATTGAATTAAGCTGTCAACGAACATTGTGCAAAGTCATGATAGGAAAGAACGCCGATACACTGGCAAAAAAAAAGTTTGAAAACACCAAAAGATTATGGGATTTTTTACACTGAAAAATGAATTCACTGAACACATGTTCCTCATTCATCTGTAACAGTATAATCAGCAGGGAAACCATCTAAAATATCAAAGATTACCTTTTGCTAAACAACCATTTGTAAAACGCTTCCATAGGGAGAGTGACCTTGTCATTTTCAGTGTGAATTAAAACTAAAAATGGCCAAACAAAAACAGACTTCCTTGGTAACTCATGTTTAAAAAGTGTAACACTTCAGTCTCTAGAGACACGCTGCAACTGGATCCAATCAGGACAAAAGATGCAGCATAAGGCCAAGTGCACATCTGTCCAAGAAGACAAGTGCTTACGAATGTCCTCCTTGAGAAACGGATGCCTCAATGCTCCTGAATTAGCTGGATAGCCACATAGAAGACTCCTGTTAGCTGGCCTAATGGACAGAGTTGTCAAAATAAAACCTTAAGGTAGTCAAACCATATGAAAAGGTTGCAGTGAGCCAAGATGCATAAACAATGGACTGTAGATAAACGGGACCTTAGGGACTGATAAATCTGTGACTGAGGTGTTTGGTTCCAAGCGGAAAACATACAGTGCAGAGATCTGACTCGGAGTTCATGTAAAGATGGTAGACGCCTGCCTCAAACCATCCGTGAAGCATGGAGGTGAAAACTGGATGATGAACTGGAGATGATTTGACAACGGGAGAGTGGGCGATCTGCATCGTGTGCAAGGCACATCGGCGTTATCGCCAACCATCGACTGGTTGGGGATAACTTCATTTTGGGCATGACACATTGACACTGGCTCCAAGCATTCTTCCTGGTTGCATAAGAATTATTTGGAGAAGAAAGTAGTGGCTGGAATACTGTCATTGACGGCTTGGCCAGCGGAAGTGCTGCAGAAGGCCTGAGAGCAAATCACACACCTGAATCTGCAAAACCTGATCAGGAGAATGCCACAGATTTGTCAGACTAATACTTAAATGTGGTGTTTTAGGTGTTTCCAAACTCTTTCTCACTGGTGTACAAAGAAGAGCTGTGTGGAATGCTCTCGTCGTGTTTGTGGTAGATTGCTGTACAGTAGTAGGTCACGTGAATTCAAGCCGTCTAATATGACGTCCTAATAAAATCTGTTACGTAGGCTTATAGCCATGTAGCAATGACATTAATGCTTTAATGTTTTTTTTGTTTGTTTGTTTGTTTTTTGCAAAAGTTACATAATGCTGGTATCATAAAAGGCCCTTAGTGTCGAAGGTGAAGCAGCTTCAGTGATCATTTCGATCTGTCACAATCAATCACACTGCATTTAGGTTTGGAGGCCACACTGGAGGTTGAAGTCTCTGAACAGCTGCAGTCTCTTCCAGCTCCTTGGTCTGTGTTCGAGTTCAGGGCAGACGTTGTAAGGCACAGAAAAGGCCCGCTGAAGCAAGTTCACGCTGGTTCTCATTCAGAATCAAAGACCAAAGGAAAGTACAAGTCCACAAGAGGTTAAAGCTGCTCACTGTGCTCCTGGCTCTTCATCACTGTGTCGTAGGATGGAGGCGGCTCCATGGTCCAGGGTGGTGGGGTGGAAGGGAGAGGGGGTTCGGGCTCAGGGTTTCTGCTCACAGAGTCCTCTGACATCTCCCGACGAATTCTGTCCAACCTCCTGAAGAGAGACAGTAATGAAGGCAATGAGAGATGTACTCTTCAACTCCTTTCAGTGTTTACGCTGCACCTGATATTGTAACTGCTAACATTTCTAACACATCAGCGCACACACAAACATTTCAGCAGTCCCACTGGACAGCTGGGAGCCAACTCTCTCCAGTGATTACAGTGTAACACACACTATTATTTATTATTTTTTAGTGCTTAAAGGTAAACTACTTCGAACAGTAATTACATTTCAGCTTCAACATCTTCATCTTTCAACACTTCAACTCAGTGTTAAACTTCAGTGCAGTTACACGGGTTAATAATAATATTAATATAATAAATAAGACTATTAATTATACATTTGTGGATGAGTCTGATGCAGTTTTACAAGCTTTTGTTCACATCCAGGAATAACATCAGCATGTCTTCGATCAATGTGAAACCTCCTAGCAACAGCTAGAATCAATGAAGTGAAACAACACGGCAATACAGTCGTATAACCAGACTGCTTCAACTTCAGCTCACTTCAGTGCTTTCTTATCTCTCTTTTATCATTTGATTAATTCAGAAGGCTCCTGCTCTTAATACAGTCCTCAGTCCTTCAGCTGTTCCTGCAATTAGACCTTTTCCAGTGATGCGTTCGGCGCCGACGAATCACCTCACGTTTCCCTTCGGAAAATGGCTTCTCCAGTTTCCACAGTTTTTAGTTCCCCTGTGATGGTTTTGTTGTATCAAACTAATTCTTCAAACTGTTTCAGCCGTTCATCATCTGCCTGCAGCTCACATTTAAAAGATAGTCCCCGCTTAGAAATTCTGATGTGTATGATAAACTTTGTCAGTGCCTGGTTGTAGAAAAAGTGTCGATGATGGAAACTGTGCTTCTGGTGTCTTTCATACCATCGAGCAGGATAATGAGCAGAGCACGTCTTGTTTAAATTCACAGCCTATCGTAGATTACCTCAGACAATACCAAGGGGGAGTCTGTCAGCCACATGCATTTGTGTCCGCTGTTTTCTCCATGACCTACTTCTATAATCAGTCTATAATCAGGAAATCTGTTGCTAGATCTGTTGCTAAAGCAATTCACTGCTCTTTGTCAAGCTTTGCACTGTCCAAGAGATCTGTTCAACAAGACCTCTGTCTGCTTGTCTCCCTGAATGATGTGTTCTGGCATTTCTAAATGTGTGGACTTACTTATCTCGGCCAAACCAGGAAAGTTATTGTTCTTGGATGTTTCAAAGGAGCCAGGAAAATGTCTTTTATATTAACAGTAAAAGGACATTTTCTTAGCCTGGTGTCCTCTTGTCCAGATGTTTAAGACATGCTGTGTAAGTGAGCAGCATGGATCTAGGTGTGACAATATCAGCTGATCCACCAATTTGGTTCCAGACTTAAATTTCTTAACATGCAGTGTTACCCAGTCAAATCCCTCTACTTTACCCTGTGGCCTTGTTGAGGGGTCCGGATGCCTGTTTTTTTTATAATTAAAACAACAAGAAAACAAAAAAACAACAACAAACTATATGTTTCTGTTCAACAGATGTTGTGCATATGTTCCTCTGTGTGTGTACCTTTGTATGGCCAGGGCCTGCTGCGGGCTGAAGCGTGTGCCCGTGCGGGGGTGCAGGAGGAAATGTCCGGGCACTGCCACCTGGAGATTCTTCATGGCCATGCAGAGTCCACTGACCAGTAAGCCTATGCCTCCGAGGCTCACAAACACCCCAACTCCAAAAAGTGGGCCTGACCTCGCCCAACAAAGAACCATGAGCCCCCCAGCAGTCATTAGCAGGATGCCCAGACAGAGCAGCATGCCCTTGGGAAGTGTCATCTCTGGTTCTAAGAAGTGACTTGTTCCAGTTACAGCTGCAGCTCCAGTTCAGCAGCAGCAAGTCTGCAGGAGAGAAAAGAAGAAGAGAAGAGAAGAGAAGAGAAGAGAAAGAGAAGAGAAGAGAAGAGAAGAGAAGAGAAGAGAAGAGGAGAGAAGAGAAGAGAAGAGAAGGTCAGAACCAGCATCCAGAACTACTACTGTGTGTGTGTGTGTGTGTGTGTGTGTGTGTGTGTGTGTGTGTGCGTGGGTGTGTGAGAGTAACATATATGGAGAAAGAGGTCAGAAAGGAAAAGGAAACTGACTTCAGGGGATTAGTAACACGAATGTACTGTGAGCAACATGCACATCACCGCTGCGCGTGTGTGCGTGCGTCTGTGCGCGTCGCGATAAACATCATCGATCCTCTCTCTACCTAAGAGGAAGTTGTGGCCAGGAGCTGTTCAGCAGCCGCGTTGGCTGAAAGCTTGACCATCTCTCCTTTGAGTGGGATCAGCTCTCTCCTCATCGTGCCCCTATGGCCTCGTCCTCCCGCGCCCTCAACAACTCCGGGAACGACCGTGTCTCCGCTCCGGCTCCGTGGATCGTGCGACGCCGCGGCCGCGCCTCGGACATTATCCGCTGCTCCGCCGCTTCGCTTTCTCTCCCCGCGGGAGAAGCATATCCGGGTCTGGAGTGATTACGGCGCCGAAAATCAGTCGGATATGAGCTGATGTCGCATCTGGCCACAGCAGCAGCCGCAGTAGATGTGTGTGGTGTGAGGAAGTGGTTTTCTGTGAGGAAGGGTTTTCAGTGACGAGGAATGGAGGGCAGGGCGGGCGCACGATCTGAACACTGTCACTTTGCCTGTGTTTGGGCAAAGCAGTTTACTCAATGAAAGAATGATAGTCCCCTGTATAAGGCGATAAGCACTGCAAAACAAAACAGAAGCAGGCAGTTTGTGTTTTAGTCTACTGGGACTGTTGAGGAACAGTGGCTGGTTTAATGTTACTGTAATGATTATGAAGAAGCTGGAGAGATGTTCACTAACTGCATGTACAGTGGCAAGAAAAACTTTGTGAACCCTTTGGAATTTCATAGTTTTCTGCATGAATTGGTCATAAAATGTGCTCCGATCTTCATCTAACTCACAACAATAGAAAAACACAGTCTGCTGAAAACAATACCACACAAACATTATGTGTTTTCATGTTTTTATTGAACATAACATGTAAACATTTACAGTGCAGGGTGGAAAAAGTATGTGAACCTTAGGACTTAATAACTGGTTGACCCGTCTTTGGCAGCAATAACCTCAACCAAACGTTTCCTGTAGCTGCAGATCAGACCTGCACAACGATCTGAAGTAATTTTGGACCACTCCTCTTCACAAAACTGTTTTAATGTAGCAATATTCTTGGGATGTCTGGTGTGAATGGCTCTCTTAAAGTCATGCCACAGCATTTCAATCAGGTTGAGGTCAGGACTCTGACTGGGCCACTCCAGAAGGCGTATTTTGTTCTGTTGAAGCCATTCTTTTGTTGAATTACTTGTATGCTTTGGATCATTGTCCTGTTTCATCACCCATCCTTTGTAGAGTTTCAGTTGGCAGACAGATTGTCTTATGTTTTCCTGCAAAATGTCTTGATAAACTCTGGAATTCATTTTTCCATCAATGACAACAATCCGTCCAGACCCTGAGGCAGCAAAGCAGCCCCAAACCATGATGCTCCCTCCACCATGTTTTACAGTGGGGATGAGGTTTTGACGTTGGTGTGCTGTGGCTTTTTTTCTCCACACATAGTGTTGTGTGTTTTTTCCAAACAACTCAACTTTGGTTTCATCTGTCCACAGAATATTTTGCCAGTAGTGCTGTGGAACATCCAGGTGCTCTTTTGCAAACTTCATTATTATGTACATTTTTTTGGACAGCAATGGCTTCCTCCGTGGTGTCCTTCCATGTACTCCATTCTTGTTTGATGTTTTCAATGCTTCTTGAAACCAGTAAACCCAAAACTGGTGTGTGTTTTTAAAGGGCAGGACATCTTTTAGCAACACATCCAATATCATTGCACTGATTGGACTCAAGGTTGGCTCACTCCTGGGGGTTCACATACTTTTTCCACACTGCACTGTGAATGTTTACATGTTATGTTCAATAAAAACATGAAAATATATAATGTTTGTGTAGTATTACTTTCAGCAGACTGTGTTTTTGTATTGTTGTGAGTTAGATGAAGATCAGAGCACATTTTATGACCAATTAATGCAGAAAACCATGAAATTCCAAAAGGTTCACAAAGTTTTTCTTGCCGCTGTAGTACTCACACATACTCTTTAACCTTAAACTCACAAGTTCCTACTAAAATATATACTTTACCATTTACCTCACCTGTTCTTATAACTACTAGTTATTAGCAGATATTTTTGGATAGCTGAAAACAATAATGTGGCCTATGGGCCTAGAAACATTTAGATTTTCATACAAAAATTTGAACAGAAAACAAATCTGAAACCTCTGTCTTCATTTAAGGATGTGTGGAACATTGGGACGTTTGGATTTTCAAAAGGCGTCACATTTACTAATGTCCATCGCTGCAAGAAAAACAAAGCACAGTTTAGATGCAAGGTTTTTTTTTTTTCTTCTTTAATGAGATTGTAAGCCAGCAGGGTGTTTATGTAAAAGTTGGGGGGCAAAAAGCTTCTCTCAGAACAGAACAGGGTTCAGATTCTTCATAGAAACCTTTCTCCTCTTTATCTGATATTCACAATCAAAAGTCAAAAGTCTCGAAATAGTCGAGGAAACTATTTCACCACAAAGTTCATTTACCTTCTCTCTAGCTATCAATCATATTACATGATCTTTAACAGCAAGGAAAATTAGGAAATTCAACAAAGAAGTAATACAAGAGTCCATTAACAACTGGGCAAACGTTCAGTACTGATGAATGATCATGTGATATGCTCAAAAGCACCAGAACAGCAACTGAATGGATCTTGTGGTCATAATAAAGTTATAACGTCTGTACAGTGTCTGCTTATTAGTAAAGTTGTTTGTATAGTGAAACTATAAAATGCTGAGTGACATATTGAAACACAAAATATGGTCTTCTAATTACTGCATTCTCTCAGAGAGAAGTAATCCCAAATCAGTTCTGCATAATTGTATCCACATTTCCTTTCATCGCGGTTTTATTAAATAAAGTTAAACACAGACACTCAGTAATTGTAATCATGTTGCAAGAACCTCCCTTGAGCTGCCTTTTTCAAGTTTCCAAGGGTAACTCATATCATCCACAGAAGCATGCATATTCATAGATATGGAAATAAAAAAGCGACATGACTGATTGTTGGTTATTATGTGATTCATTTAAACTCTCCTGAGTAGCTGGAGACGGTAGTCCTTGTGCTTTCGAAGATCATAATTAGTATTTGGAGGTTAGGAAGGCTCTGGGGATCCTCCTTTTACCACTGTTAATTCAATGTAACAGTCCTTACATGAGTGTGAAGGCTGATAATATCATCCATCACAATCTTCTACAAACATTCAACTGTAATGTGATGCCTTTACTTGTTCAGGAAAAAAATAGAAACAGTCAGCTGCACAGCAGTTGAAGTACACCAGAAAATAAAAAAAGAAATAATATTTTTTTCATTCTTGTTTTTTTTATATATTACTTACAATGAATAACATATGTCTATACCGTTTTTCCCATTTTATCAATCACATTAAAATCAACTTATAGCAAACACAGCATGCTCAAGTTAGGCAAATCACCTCACTTTTAGTTGTTTAATTATGTATGATTGAAAAAGTTCATGTTCTTATCACTGTCTGACCCACTTTGATCATTTTTAGGGACTGTGGCTGAGGACGTAAAGCAGCTCGGCCAGTGATTGAATCTCCGTCTCCTCCTGTGTGTGTATGTTAAAAGCATCTATTAAATAAAAAGTCCACTGGGACGTGTCTGTAATTCTTCAATAGTCTTTACAAGAGACCAAAATGTAACATAAAAACATCTGTGTTGGCCAGCTCTCAAATCTTTAAAGCTGTAGATTCCCACTATAAATGTCTCATGAGTCTATTTATCTTTTGCACATTTGTATTGGAGTCTACAGCATGGATAGCAATTGGTGACTGGAGGGAAGGAAACACCTTTCAAAAATGTACACATTACAAAGCACTTTAGTAGGAATACTATAAAATGTATATTTTCTATATTTTAATTTTAATAAAATACAGTTAATAAAGATAGGCTGAGACTAAGTATGTAATTACATTTTGATCTTTTCACTCTCATTTCACATGACATATAAACCAAAACAAAGTCAATGAGTCTGAATTCGAAGGAGGCATCGAAAGCATCTCTTCACAATAACATGAGTTTTGGAAAATATTTCTGTGAAAAAGATATTTGAAAAAAGTTACATACTGTAGCTTTAAGTTAATTTTATCCTTGATTAGGGCTATGCCATTTCATAATGATCATTATACATATATTCATTATAGAATATGCCACCTAGTGATAATTCTGTGAAGTTGTTTTAATGCAATACTGATAATATACTTGTAATGTACTGTATGTATTTCTTTGCATATGTGCTGTTATGTGAGCACTTCACTATACAGACGACAAACACAGAGGAATCCTGAGTTTGAACATTGAAGAAGAAGAAAGCTAATTCTGAAAAAATAAAAACTTCCTGTCATTTTGAAATGGTTCAGCATCAAATCAGAAACATGTGATTTACAATTTGTGCTTGAAACCTGAACCAAAAACAGGCGGAAATGTGAATAGAATTTGTTCCACCTACTCAGACTTAATCAGCACAGATGTGACGAGGAGATTATGGCGGAGGTTACACCAAGAACAGTAAGAAGCTCCTTTAAATCACAGGGGTTTTATTTACCAGTGGTAATGCCTACGATAAAAGGAGAGTGGAAACAAACTAATTAAGGCATTTTGTTTGGATTGGCAATTATTATGCCAGTCTTGACTGTTGACAAGGAGAGATTCACAACATACATTTACCACCTGTGTTGTGATTATGTTTATCAGCCTACTTAACTTAGTTCTACTCAGTATTTGATTATGGCCAGATTTATTTTTTTTATCCCTGTTTCTATCGCATTGTTTGCTGATGTGAGGCTATAAATATATTTTTGACCAGTTTTGTAATATAGTTTAGAAGTCTACAGTATATCGACCATCCTTATCCTATGATGTTGGTCCATATTTATGATACAGGAATGTGGTACCAATTTTTAATCTAGAAAGCAAAAACTTATTTTCCTGTCCGGAATACCAACCAATCAATGCAATTAAAGAGCCTCATGTAGGTAAGAGACTCTAATTCCCCCTGTATAATATTTGTCAAGACACAATAAAATTGTGGCTTGTAGTGGCCGCCCACTTTATAAACATATAAAGTGTCTTGGTGCTTTTCTTTGGTCTGTTAAGGCTAAAATAATCTCCCTTTAACTTCACCATATACAGTATTTGGTTATGTGCTAACACCTGTATTGTAGTTACAGACGACATGGGGAAAACATGCTGGGTCCAAAGAAAGAAGCATGCTTCAAGTGTTCCATAAAGTTACGTGCGGTCAGAAGACAGCAAGAAAGAGTCTGAGTGATCCCAGTAATGTGTCTATTGATGCTTCTCTCTGATGTAAATAAGGCATCGTCCAGCATCACACCTCAAAACTGATCTCTCTTGACCGTCCGAACAGGGGCTCTGATGCCAGGTGCGTGTCTGAGTACGCACGCCGCAGGTGTGTGGAGCTGCACGTGCTCTTGATGGCGACCTCGTAGGGAGGCGGGGGTCCGAGCCACGGAGGAGGGTGAGGTGTTGGACTGAAACCACCAGAGTCCATGGGAGGGTAGTCGAATTCCTCACCACGAGCAGCGTACCTGTGACGCTCCATTGTCCTGCAGGAGAGAAAACAGTGGCAGTAAGAAAAGGCTGGAAACAATCATGTCGAAACACAACTGCTGTAGTACCGTGCAGTACTGCTGTATCAGTGTATCCGTGGTTGTAGAAATCAAATACTAGGCAACAGGTGGAGCGATGTTGTATCAGAAGTTGTGTTTCCTGCCAAATAGCTATAGAGTTACCCAACAGCATGGATGTCTAGACCATAGTGCATGAAAAGGCTGAGGAAGAGTCCAAAAGTATCCAGAACAAAACATGCTGCATTTGAAGAAACTTCTGTGAATTCAAATAAATGTGCCATTTTTTGAAGTATGCTTAAAGAGAAGATTGGCACCATTTGTAAAGAAAAGCTGAAAACAGCTAGCTTAGCGCTCCAAAGCTCACTAAGTACTGTGTTTGTACTTTTTTTTATATTCAGTCTTTTATGTTTGTATACTCCTCTACACTATTTTTTAATTATAGTTTTGTTGTACTGAAGAAAATGTGTTCATTAGTGAGAATTTAATAGGCACTTTGTGTTATGTCTGCACAGAGCCAGGTCGTGTCCCCATCATTCATGGATTTGGTGATAGTGTATTAACATTTACACGTTATTATCTCCCAAAATGTTGAACTAAATGTCACATCATTCCTTTTATTTTCTATTTTGTAGCATTAAATGGGATCTTAAACGGTACCCCCAAATGCAATGTCATCCAGGACGGAG
Organism: Anabas testudineus; assembly: GCF_900324465.2. Taxonomy (NCBI): domain Eukaryota; kingdom Metazoa; phylum Chordata; class Actinopteri; order Anabantiformes; family Anabantidae; genus Anabas; species Anabas testudineus. The sequence continues at coordinate 7,244,811 of NC_046613.1, read as the reverse complement.
CAGGGGCTGCAAAAGTCCAAGTAAAAGGCCAAAAGAAAAGAAAAGAAATAAAGTAACACGCAGAATTATTTTTAGAAAATGGTTAGCTGGGTGTGTGTGTGTGTGAGTCTGCTAGCAGGCTGCATGATTAGCTCCATCCCTGAAGGACCCTGAAAACTGATACCTATTAACCCCTGATGTGATCAAATGGAGCAGCAACAGGAAGAAATGGACAACAAGGCAAAGAGGATCAAAATGATCCCAACAGAACAGCTCAGGGGTTGATGAGGTGCTATCAAACCTACTAACAGAGCTGATGTCATCATTCACTGTCATTGTTATGTATTCATTATTAAAACCACTGTATCATCAGTTGGGAGTGATCAGACTGTGGAAAACTAAAACGCACATGCGTCAGTGTCGCTCTCCTTCGCTCACCTGGGCAGAAACACGGACTGGGACTCCGGGAAGCGGCTCCCCGTGGGTGTGAAGAGGGCATGGCCGCCGAAGTTGGGGTAGTCGTTGTATGGATAGTGCGGGCACTCCGGGTCGAACTCCCTGTGGTTGTAGTTGACGGCGTTTTTGCTGTTCATTGCCCAGAAGAGCCCCAGGATGAGCATGACCACCCCCAGCACCACGCAACAGAGCGAGAAAGCCTGCAGGCGGCTCTGGGACGAGGCCAAGAAGGCCGTGGACCCCCCGGTCACTATGAGGAAGGTTCCGACGAAGATCGCTCCGTTGTGCAGGGAAGGCATCCTCCTCCAGGACTCCAAGTGTTTCTGATGATACTGGGAAGGCTGGGACCGGCTGGATGGTGTCACTCACGCACAAACAGTCCGACGGAGTGCGCTCCCCATGCGCTCTGACACCAACCAGACATCCAGATCATTTACTGCAGCCACAGACAAATGTTTCCTAAATCTCACTTAGGCTGTTAATGTGTATCTCCCATAGTGTTAGAAAACTGCTGAGCAAATGGTCCAAACGTTAATCCTCACTTTGTAGATCGCTAAATCCTTTGGAAAAGTAGTTCAATTGATGTATTTTATGGAAAATAACCTGTGGAAAAGAGAGAAAAAAAAAAACGGCATCAAGCTAATGTGGACTAGCTGTGTGCTTAGGATCAGCGCAGACGGATGAGAGGATGGCAGAGACCATTAAGAAATCTTTACTGGAGCCCCACCCTCCCTCTGTGCCTGAAGGGTACCACTTCAGCCCTGTGTGTGTGTGTGTGTGTGTGTGTGTGTGTGTGTGTGTGTGTGTGTGGCAGCACTCTCTCTACAGACAAATGAACATATGATATAGAAATGTATAGCCTACCTACAGCCTTTAACAAACTGTGGTGCTTTATAATCTTGTTATGGTATAACTCCAATAAAGATTTTAATTTAAAGGCCAGAAAGCGAAGAAACCCAGTTTATGGTTTAGTTTATCACAGAAAACAGCAACCTAACATCTGATGAGCCACCTATGTAATTTATTAAAGAGTTTATTGCTAAACCAAATCTGTCAATGGTGGAGCTTTAGTGAAGCTGAGTGAGGATCTAACTATTTACCTTTGAGAACAGCTAGGTCAACTGGACTGTTTTAGCCAATGTTTATGTGCAGATATAAAACTTCCACAGGTTGCACATAATCAAGATATGTACTTTGACAGTAACGTTTTTAGGTTTATCATAACTCAGTTATGTGCAAGCTGAGTTATGATACAGCGCAGATACAAATAAATAAAATTAGAAAAATAAATAGAAAACTAATAACATTGCATTTGGTCACAAAGCTGTTGGACAAATACTGTTTGATATGATGAAGTTGAAAAGTTTTGGTGATCATTAAAAGGGATTACAATTCATGCCACAGAGAATTTGAACATGTGTACAAACCTGTGTAGATGTTTCACTGCATACCACAAAAACTGTGGTGGAGCTGAATGTAAAGTCATTTTGGTATCATTAATGCAGTAATAATGTCGAGACATTTCAGTCTGGACTGAAATAATGGACATACAGACAGTCTATGTCACACCGTGTGCCTATAAATTAATTTAATTTACAGGCAGCTGGACTGACTTATTTAAGAATCTGGCTGTGGCTGCATATTAAATAAATTCAAATTCATCTTTTTGCATGCATATACAGAGTGAGCAGAAGTTAGACTGTAGTTTTAAAACTTCTGCTCTACTCTGCTGTACTATTTGGACACTAACTTAGGCTCTATCTGGACCATGAGGACAGGTTGCATGGTCTGACTGCCTCTCTGCTTTGTGATTGGTTCGGGCCTCGAAAGGCTACTAGTCTATCATTCACTACAGTCACTTGTTTAACCAATAAACGTCAAGCTTCGTCGTCCAGTCCCGCCCTCAACGAGACTTTGACCAATCAGTGTGAACCAGGGGAGGGGCTGACTTACCACCTAGCACCGCTCACCTATCGCAGTGAAGGGGTGATCAGGAGTCGGGTTTTGGGGTTGGGAAAATTAATGCTGAGCTTAGCCACATCAATATTGTAGTGGTGAGTGGTAGCTGATCGAGGTATTTTTAATTTGCAGACGAAAGAATGGATCCCCTGCTGTATTTAGGAGGTTTGGTTGTCATGTTTCTGCTGTGGATCAAAGTTAAAGGTCTAGATTACGTGATTGTGCACCAGAGGTGGATATTTGTGTGTTTGTTCCTGCTGCCACTCTCCGTCGTATTTGATGTGTATTATTATGTGCGGGCATGGCTCATTTTCAAGATGTGCTCAGCTCCCAAACAACACGACCAGCGGGTGCGAGACATCCAGCGACAGGTGAGCAAACCGAGGCGCATGCGTGTTTGTGCGCACGCGCGCGGGCCTGTGTGTGTGTGTGTGTGTGTGTGTGTGTGTGTGTGTGTGTGTGTTATTACCTTTTTTATGTTGGGTCATTTTCATTATTTCGTAAGATAACGCATCATTCCATTATTGTGGCCAGGAATTGTGGGTAGTGAAAGAGCTCCCACTCTCAAACAGTATAGTGTGCACGATTTCTAAATTATAAGCCACTTTGTGATGTAAGATTTCTCAAAACACAATATTGTCTAGATTGAAACAGTTCCTGTTAAGCTGTGGGTAAAATTTAGTGAAGGATTTCATTTTCTAGTATAAAAAGCAGCTATATTTATAGCTAATACAATACAGTGTGAGAGTGAGTGAGACACCTGATACACTGGTTCCTACAGGGTTTGATCAGCAGAGAAGAGTTTAACCAGAACTAAGTCAAACTAGTCAAAGGTCGGAGAGAATTTCAGCCCATTTTTCATTAAAATTATTAATTAATTCTGTTATTGTAACAGCCTGTTCTTCTCTGTATCACATTCGCTTCAGGTGCGTGAGTGGAGGAAGGAGGGCAGGAAGGCATTCATGTGTACGGGCCGACCCGGCTGGCTCACTGTGTCTCTCAGAGTGGGAAAATATAAGAAAACACACAAGAACATCATGATCAATATGATGGACATTCTGGAGGTGGACACAGACAGGCAGGTAGGACAAAACAACAGATGCCTGTAAATCTACAATTAAAGTGGACAGAATTGTCCAAACTAAACTGTGGATGTTTGAATGATACAGTCAAAATGGACAAGAGAAAAGAATTGACTTTCTTACGATAACTTAACACTCATCAAAGTCAAGCTGTAAACACAGGGACATGCTTTGTGCTTTATAAGGTTCTTATTACCCAGTAGAGACGATGGCAGCGTCAGCAATAAGATCCAAATTGTAAACGATCATGTTTCCAGTTACTGAAAATTGTAATAAGATTGATTGATTTGTAGGGTGCATCTTCACTCACAGTGACCTTTATTTTAGGTAGTGAGAGTGGAGCCGCTGGCCAACATGGGTCAGGTGACCGCTCTCCTCACCTCTATTGGCTGGACCCTGCCGGTGCTGCCCGAGCTGGATGACCTCACCGTGGGTATGTTGTTCATTCATTATTGACGACTATTTCCTTGGGAATCATCACGGAGTGGCATCATCTCTGGCTCTCTGGCTACTGGAAATAGAGAGATGTATGATGATTTCAACAGCTCATTGTTCAGTGATGTAGATCCGGCATCTCCTCCATCAATCACTGCATCCTGTTTAGAGCTTCAGCGACGTCTGTAATTGTGTTAGGGGATTGATGTTGTAGCTGAAAAGATGAAACTGGGAGGAAATGGCTGCAGTGTTGGAAGAACCCCTGGATTGGGTTTCATAATGGATTTCCTGATGCCATAAACTGCGCATCAACAATCTAATGTTTTCCCATCAGGATACTGTACATTCATTTATCCTGAAGTCCACACAGGCACAGACATGCTTACTCCCAGCAGGCAAACACTGCTTTTCTGTTTATGACCTGCTGTTGATCTCACCTGGGTTGAAACTGAATTACTAACGGCCAATGTTTCCGCCTCTCTCTCTCTATCTCTCTTTCTTTCTCTCTCTCTCTCTGTCTCAGGTGGTTTGGTGATGGGCACAGGAATTGAGTCGTCCTCACATATTTACGGGCTGTTTCAGCACATCTGTGTTGCATATGAACTGGTTCTAGCTGATGGCAGTCTGGTTCGCTGCACTGAGGTAGTATTAAGGTTTCTAACATTCATATTCAAACATCATATGAAGTGGTGCATTCCTTATTCTGATGATGTTGGTGATAATTAAAAAACCATCTGTATGACACAGCATCTCCTGTGTGAGACTGATTGAAAATGATTAGAATAAATATGATGTTGCATAACTCTCAGTGGTTGATGCTGTGAGCTTTACTAATGGTTTAGTCTAGTCTGCTTCAGATAGAATTTTTTTTTCTCACATAGATGGAGAACTCTGATCTGTTCCATGCCATCCCATGGTCCTGTGGTAGTCTTGGTTTCCTAGTTGCAGCCGAGATTAAAATAGTCCCCGCTAAGCCGTGGGTGAAGCTGCACTACGAGCCCGTCCGAGGACTGGAAAACATCTGTAAACGCTTCACTGAAGCATCAGAGAACAAGCAGAACACATTTGTCGAGGGACTCCAGTACAGTCTGGACTCTGCTGTCATCATGACCGGAACCATGACAGACCACGCAGAGCCTGATAAGGTAAGCTGTGTGCAAAGGTACTGTATGTGTAAGCAAGTCTTATGTCTTTATGTTTTATCAAATATAATCATTGTTTTTCCTCTATGATGCAAGATTAATAGAATTGGCCTGCACTTCAAACCATGGTTCTTTAAACACGTGGAGGGCTACTTGAAAGGCAACCGACCCGGAGTTGAATACATCCCTCTGAGACAGTACTACCATAGACACACACGCAGCATCTTCTGGGAGCTCCAGGTACTCACAAAACACACACATACACATTTATACCTGCAGGAAAAGTGCATTCCCATCATCTTCGGGGCTACATTAAATGCATGCATATATCTGCCTGATTTTAGCTTGTCATCATCTTTCCAACTTGCTCGCTCACTTCACTTTATTACACTTTAAGGCTTTTACTCTCTCTCACACACACACATTTTGTAGTCACACACCATTAGCCATTAGTGAGAGAGGTTTGGCATCGTTTTTTTTTTTTTTTCTAACAGTAAATGTTTGTGATAAATAATGCATAGTATTGGTTGACAGATATCTAAAAGAGCTACCTCTGGGCTTTTGGGTGCACTCTCTTATTGTTTTTGTACACGGTGCAGAAGAAAGTCAGACAGACGTAAGGCCACACCAGCGCTTTCATTAAATCGTTAATCTGCAATTAGTGGTAGAAATTCACTGATGTCTTTGCTGTAGTGATGTGAGAAGGTGTTTGGCTCAGGTTGGAGGATAGTGACTGCCCTCTGGTGGAAACAAAGGAGAGTGAGTGGGGGTTTTATCAGCGTCCCCTATACATGAATTTGGATCATAAGATTGTAAAGGGATATTAAAATAAATTCTCTTCTTTGGATTTTTTCATTTATTTCAAGTGCTGCAGTTTATAAAACGGTAACTGCTGTAAGTTCATTAAATTAATTTAGTGAATATCTCTGCTCTGAACGTTTCTTTTAGCTTGGTGTTTGGTGTAACAGGGTGTGTGTCTTTTCTGCAGGATATAATCCCATTTGGCAACAACCCGTTGTTCCGCTGGCTGTTTGGTTGGATGGTTCCTCCTAAGATCTCTCTGTTGAAGCTCACGCAGGGTGAAACCATCAGACGTCTTTATGAACAGCACCATGTGGTCCAGGACATGCTAGTACCCATGAAGCATCTGCAGGCTGCCATCACACGCTTCCACCAGGACATTGATGTGAGACTCAGATATGGATAAACCCACTAAGTTCTCACTGTTTATAGTACAAACTGATTGAAAACAGTAAATATGTACTGTATATATATATATATATATATATATATATATATATATATATATATATATATATATATATATATATATATATATATATATTTTTTTTTTTTTTTTTTTTTCAGGTTTACCCTCTGTGGCTGTGTCCATTCCTGTTGCCACCAGGCAGAGGCATGGTTCATCCCAAAGGTCAAGAGGAGGAGCTGTATGTTGATATTGGGGCTTATGGTGAACCCAAAGTCAAACACTTTGAAGCTAAAGCATCAACACGTCAGCTGGAGAAATTTGTCAGAGACGTGCACGGGTAAGTCTCAAACTAATTTTAGTATTTGTAACTAAGTTGAATGGCAATTACACTATGTTCCCTATTTTAGTATTTACATGCTACTCAATTGACATGTCCACTGTCCAACTGGTATTTCACAGGTTCCAGATGCTGTATGCAGACGTGTACATGGAGAGAGAGGAGTTTTGGGAGATGTTTGATGGAAAGCTCTATCACAGACTGAGAGAGGAACTAGGTTGTAAGGACGCCTTTCCAGAGGTTTATGACAAAATCTGTAAATCTGCCCGTCACTGACCCCCACTCTCTGGTCTGGTACTCTGTGCCACAGAAACACTGAGGCACTGTCTGCAACTGACTCTCTGTGACAACTACTGACTTTGGGATGTGTCAACAAAAACAAAAAACTGCTTTTACACAAAGATTTTCTACGACGAAGGTTTTTCCACATTAACTACTGATTAAAGATGTTATATTACCAGAGTGTTCCTATCTCAAGAGACAGCTAAATCACTTTGAAGCAGGAGCACAAGTCAAGGGTTTGTCTGATTTTCCCTTTTCTGTGCAGCAGTTGGCTTATTTCAACATTCATCTTTTGATTTACTATTTTACCATTAATGAGAGTGTTCGGCATTTTTTTCTATTTTTAAATTCTTTACCCACCTTTTGCATATTTTGCTTCACACCTTTTATTAACAGGACTGCTTACTCATAGTTTCCCAAGTACTAAAAACTTTACAGATATTTATTTATCATACGTTTACATCCAAATTCAATGTTAGGTTCAAAAGTGTTCTTTGATTTCAAAACCAGATCACATCCTCCAGGACTGTGTAAGTGTTGGGTTAACTAAGTAAAAACTCAGCAATAAATATTATTCTAATGCTTTTTAAAGCAGAGGTTATAAAGTTGTTGGAATAAATATTATTCTAATGCTTTTTAAAGCAGAGGTTATAAAGTTGTTGGAATAAATATTATTCTAATGCTTTTTAAAGCAGAGGTTATAAAGTTGTTGGAATAAATATCAAGCCTGACTGTAGAAATGAGGGTTCACAGATTTCTTTGACTTTGACCAGTGCCAACCTCATCTTTTTGTTTCTTTTATTTGTGGAGTGACTTTTAACTTTTATTAAAATGAGTTGGGCCAAAACAAATGAATTTTCTCTTCGCAGTTATTTCTCAGTGTATCAACATCATCATCATCATCATCATCATCACCGCCTGGTGGTTTTAATGCTGTGGCAGACAGAGACGCTGCAGTCCCATATGATGGTGTCACAACTTAAAACACTGAAATAAACACACACACACTCACACGGTGAAGGGGGTAGTGAGATGGTGGGTGCCTACATGTGGAAACACTGGGGGAACCAGTAGAAAACCTGCCGAGAGCTGCGACGGGACATTTCTCCCGAGCTCATCTCGACACTTGCGGTTCCGCCTCCTCTCCGCTCAGGTTGGGCAAGTTTACGGTCATGTGCTTCAAGCTGTCCGGAGTTTCTGGAAACACAGGTAACAGTTGAGCTAGACTAACAGTTTTACAAATAAAGCTGCGGTACTGACCGTGTGTTTTCACTTTATTTAACAGCTAAAGTCGTTGGCTGGTGACTGGAAACTGTAACTCGAGCAGTTTTATGAGCGACAGACGAAGTTCCGCAGTTAAGTTTAGCTAACGCTAACGCTAACGTTAGCTGTAACTAGCGCAACTTGGTTACACAGAGTTATGTCATTCTTCTGCACGTCGGATTACAGTTTGCTAATATCTGGTGTTAGTTTTCTAAATAGATAAGCTTCGTAAACGTGACTTTGAAATGCTGCCGCCGCCCCGTCCTTTGCTAGCTGCTGTCGGTTTGTGTTGGGTTCGTTGAGCACGTCTGTTTGTTGTTAGCTCACAGACATTGACTTTTAGCCACCTACCTTACTGTGGTTGTCTGAAATGATCAGTACTGAAATGTGCACTTTTATTTTCCTGGTTGTCGACACAGGTCAAGGCAGCACACTAGTTTCCTTGACAACAATGCGGAAGTTGCCCACTTGTGGTTCACAGATTTTCCAGCTGCTGGTTTTTGTTCCCAGTAATGATAAATGTGTTGTTCTTACCTAATAGTGTGGATGAGGTTCAGAAATCTGTGGTGGAGGGGGCCCCCCCTTCTCTCTTGCCCTTTAACCCAGTTTGCTTAAAATAGGTTGCATATTATCATGTTTTTATGGTGGCACACTGTTTACAGAGACCCTGGAGTGAAGCATCAAGTGCTCTCTACACAAAAAGGCAGCAGAAGGAGAGCAGGTCGAAGAATAACCGGCCTTTGTAGACGGTGCTGGTTTATGGATTGCAGTGGACGTCAGACCAGAGAAGAAGCAGGCTGAAGACGAAACATGTCCACGGACGAGGAACCCACATTCACAGTGAAGCTGCTGCAGCTGCTGCTGCTCTCCACCTACTGGGGAATGCAGATTTGGGTCACTTTCATTTCAAGTTGGTACCACACACACACACACACACACAGGATAATACATGGGAAAACTATATGTCTGAAGTAGTCTGTCAGTATGGCCTGAGTGACTGTGGGGCTGTTTCAACGTTTTATCTGTTGCGCATTAATTCAAATGTGAATAAGAACTCAGTGAAGCAGTTTTGTATAATCACTATATATTATTTTCATTACTGCCTCAAAACCTACATCGAGATCCTGCTTTTGTTGTAACTGTGTGACTGAGTTTACACAGATTGCAGTAATCCAGATTGTGTGGGTTGTTTGTATAGCTATGCTGTACATTCCTGTCTCCATGCTATGCACCATTCAAATTACAGCTTCATGCCAGTATTCTACCACAAACCTTTTTATCTGCCAAGTTGGTCAGTGGTTTACCATAGTGGTTGTATTTATACCAACACAATTTTTAAAACTATGTACCTTAAGTTGTATAGGGGAGTAGGGTTGAGAAAACTCTAATAATTATATGGAGGTTAAGATGTATAGTATAATATAATATATAATATATGCAAACCTCAATTCCAAAGAAGTTTGCAAAAATTCCAAAAGAATGTTTATGATGGGGTTAAAACATTCTACGTTAACATTTAGTGTTGTTTAAGTGTTTTCTGCTGATTTCTGTACAGGCTTTTGTGATGAACAACCACCTGAATAGACACACATATGGGTTTATTCAGAGTCATCTTGTCCCATTCTACCTCCACCTTGGCTCAGCTTGTGCTTTCTTTAACCTCACTATCTATGCTGTGTATCACCCCAGCGACATGCTGGATGACAGAGAAGCCTTTCAGGTTTGTTGGCAGCATTACATCACTGTATTGCATTAAAAGCTAGTTTAGATTTCATTTAATTATTATTAAATCTCTGCTTCTTTCCCCACCAGATTTTCATCTTCTTTGTGTCAGTGACAGTTGCAGCCGTCAACGCTCAGTGGTTTGGCCAAATGACTTCAGAGATCATGGCAGACATGCACCTTATTGAGCAGGCGTGCGGACTGGGTCAGGACATCGGCCTGTCGTCTAATCGGGAAGCCTACGCCAAGCTGCGTGAGACAGATATCAAATATAGACACCTCAGCAATCGCCTATGGCTCTACAGATTGCTGTCCTCTTTCTGTAACCTCTGCTGCATAGGCTGCAACTTCTACAGTCTCTGTTACATGGCTGAGAATCTTGTAACGCTGTAAAACTGACACACAGCAGCTGGACTGTAAAATTGTTGAAATATAGTCCTAGCCTAACAAATCTAGAAACATCAAAATGTTTTTGTAACAGAGTAGTAAGTTATATATTTAATACATCATTTCTTAAATTCCACCTCTTCCTTATTAGCTATTAGAAGAAAAAAAACAGATGAGCCTTGTTCTTGTGCACTGGGAAATAATGAAAGAATATAGTCGGTAGCAAATTTCAGCCCTAGTTTTGTGACTCTCTTTGTCACTAAAACTGCATTTCTCAGCCCAAGGTCATAGGGAAACAAACCAGTACCTGCAGTGTGAGTAATGCCTCACCTTTCACCTACTGTGGCTGATGCTGGTGACTGCTTTCTTGAGATTTCCCTTTAATGAATGAATGAATGAATGAATACCATTACAGTATGGTACTTTCAGGAATCTAAAACACAAGGAATGTTTTTAAAAACTTTGTAATATCAGAGAGACAAAAGTGCAACGTTTTATACACAAACAAAGGCAACTTCAGTAATACATTTGCTCTAATGCTGCACAGTCCTGCTGTTCCTGTTTGGGTGGAGTTTTAATACCTTGTCAGGTTTGTCTAGCTTGCCTTATCTTACCTTAGCACCTTTTGAGTGCACTAGTTCTCCTGCCATTCTTGCTATAGCAAGAACCAAAAACATCTAAAAATACTTGCACTACTATTAGATTATTCTACTGACTTGAGCAGTTTGATCTACAAAGAAGTATGGAGGCATGTTGGGAAGGATGAGTATCTGCTGAGATTATGTGGATCAATTTGGACTAAATGTCTAACAACAACAACAATAATAATAATAATAATAATAATGATGATAATAATAATGATGATGATGATGATGATGATGATGATGGGATAGAGCCCTAAGGAAATCACAGTGGTTTTATTTTTACATTCTCTTGGATATCCTTTTTTTTTCTTTCCCTGATCCACACAGGTACTACAAGATGCCACATCATATTAGATGAGACACTGCACATGACTCATTTAACACAAACATATGAGCTCTGACAGAAGAGTCTACAGTCTTTGCACGTCAAATGGTTGTACATCAGTCTAGATGTGGTCAAACATCATGATCTGGCTGTGGATGATATAGAGCCAACAGTAAAAGCAAAATTATTTTTTAAGTAATTTCATCTCGCAGTATAGTTTTGCCATTGTGTGACATGCAGAACAGAAAGCATATGTTCTGTTACATTTTTTTTTTTTTGCACATTTTGAAACCACTTAACATCCCCCTCCCTGCTACTGTGGCTCTTCCTTAGGTTAAGCTCTTCATCAGTGTGTTTTCATCTGTTCTAGTGTCTGTGTTGGCTTATACTGTACATCAAAAGTAAAAATACCATCACAGCAACACAGTCATAATTATGGCAGTGGCAGATCCGTGTTCCTTTATCTTGTTCATTTTGTTTGTTCATACAGGATTGATGAAGTTGTGTATTATGTGCCTATTACTAGCAACAACAATGCAATGTTACTTGGTAGTTGTTTTTTCATCGTGTATTAGCTTTGGCCAGTTTAAATGAATGCAAAGTTTCAATGCAAGTCGTTTGACACGTGTGTGTAAACTTAACAGTTGTATCTGGATATGACATTTTACAATGATTTGTGGATATTTAAATCACTTTCTTGGTATTTGAGATAATGGGTTAGAATTGTTAGTGTGTGCTTGTTTGATGCAGTAGACCAGTGAAGTCAGAGGTTATGTCCTGTTAATGGTTGTGGGTTTGTATTAAACATTTTTTGACATGTATGATGTATTTCTTTGTAGTAAAACATTTTCTCTTTTTATTCTATGCCACAACCCTTTTGATTTAATTTGGATCAGTGTGTAATATCTGCTCAGGAAACACAGATATCGCTGCATAAACTCAGCAGGATGTTTACAGTTCACCCTATTTTCTTTTCTTTTGACTGTATTTCATGCTCTGGACTTAAAGGGAGACAGGAAGACTGAATTGGCTTTTAGCTTTAAGTGTCTTTGAGCATGTTTAGATATTTTTGGGTGAACAGTCAACACTTTATCGAGAATGAGTCATGGTCACATTCCTGAGCCAAGAGTAAAAAAAATATTAGGTAAATGTTTGAATAGTAAGATTTGAAAATGTTTTGTGTACAACAAATAGTGGAGGATTTGGTGAATGAAAATGGGCATTTATGTCCATGTACAATGATGCTTGAAAATATGCATCCTGTGTCACATAGGACTTTTATACATAAATTGCTTTACCAGATACGACAGAAGGGGGAAGCATTGCTCTACCATAATTTATCAAACAGAGCCTTGGAGCTCTGTTAAATTATTCAAGATCAAAATCATGACTTTCTAAAAATAGACAATTACAAAATATTCACAGCGTCAGTGATTTGAATGGGAAAGATGGGACAAGTCTCTTTGTAATCACAACCCGAACTTTCCTCTGCTGTCTTCGGAACAAATCCCAAAGAATATGTCATGTCAATGTTGCCAGCAGCCACATTTTTTTAATGTAAAAATACATGTGTTTCAGCTACAAATCCATAGTTACTGCATTTGAGATCAGCATCAACAGTACACAAACAGCTCCATCTACAAAATGAATATTAGTCTAGAAAAGTAATAAATAAAAACTGTTGTGGATAAAAATGTAAAAAAAACAAACACTTATACCTGACTAAAGGATTAAATAAAAGTTTTTCTTGTAATACTTAAAACCTGAAACATATATCAAGTACAATAATCTCATGTTCAGAAATGAATGTAACATGAGGTGAAGCAATTCAGTTTCACCTTTTGCAGGTGCTACCTCAGTTAAAAGTGCGATAACGTGTTAAAAACAAAAAGAAAGAAACATATGGAGCCCCTTACACAAATAACAAACCATCAGAACCGTTTGTTAATTCTGCATAGAGAGTGACAGCCTTGGAGTCCTCAACATTATACAACACTGAGGAAGTAAAATGTAAACTCTTAAATGATCTCCCCAAAAGCAGCAGCAGTGTTACTGAGAAGCCACAATCCTTGATGGGAACTAACAACCCGGTCCATCCACTTTGGTTGTTTGAGGGTTGAGGTCAGATCACTGTCATTACTGTTCATCTGTAACAAGCTTATAACACTGTCTGCTCAGAAAAGAAATCTAAATAAAAGGTGCTGAAGACTGAATCAACAGATAATGACAGTGTCAGTGCATCTCACTGTGCTAGGAAGGCATCAGAAGTTACATTCCTTGTAAACAGCATAACAGAAAATGCGAAAAGTAAGGATTGTGAATTTAAAAGAACTGTTGTGTTATAGTCCCACGATTTATCGGAACACACACACGTGCTTAAAAAAAAATAATTCCAGCCGTTCACTCCTGTGTTTATAAGACCTTACGTCATCCCAAACCTTTTATGTTCAGTTTATCTTGGTATCACCGTATACTATAAGATAAATACCACTGAGTCCATGTTCACATCTTCTCAATACTCATACGTACAATATCAAAATACAAATATTTAAAAAGAAAACACGTCTAAAAAAATCCACCCACAGTTTCCCTGGAAGGTTTCGTAACCATGGCAACAGCAGGAGAGTCATAACAATGTGGCTCCACTTCCACACTAACAAAGACATGAAGTGGCTATGACACCATTCCCATCCATTCCTCGCCAGTGCTGCTAAAATACTCCATAAATAAAAGTCGTACTCAAGAGTTTTCTTGTTCATTGGCATAAAAGTAATAAAATCCAGTGTCTCTGTCATACAACCACTTTTCCCTTGATGTCCATCTTGGTGTTTTCACTCACTTTGGTGGACTGCTCCTCTGTGAGAGTGATGTAGGAGTACACCAGACTGCCCACGATGCTGCCGCAACACAGAGGGAATAAACATGTTAAAAAATACAAACAACATCCAAACATCATCTCATACAATAACTCAGCTTTTTTATTTGTTCAACAGTGAACTACAGGAAACCGGATTTTATTATTTTAGTGTTTGATTATTGTCAGGGAGGCTGTAAATATATATGTTGCTGGCAAAATTAGACTTGAAACTCATGATGTCATTAATGTCAAAGTTGGATTGAACATGTTGCAGCACATCACCAATCATGAAATTGTCTTTATTTCCCCAACAAGATCCAACATGCAAATATCAATTCCTGTACCTGTGAGATACAGCAATGTCAGTAATGTCTGTGTCAGCATTGATTTTATTTATTTATCTATCAGTAACAAACATAACATAATAATTAGGAGTTGATGACTCTGAGGGAGGACAGGCTCACTACCGCTGCACCATACTGAATCATCCACGATACAGGCAGATTCATAAAAACTAGAACAATGATATGTTTTTTTGTCATCTGCCCTCTGTTAATCACCACAGTAAATTTGAAATGAAACACAATGTGAGCTAAGTTAAGACTATGGGGTTTGACAAAAGTGTGGCATTAACTTTTTTAGGAATTACAGCAATATTCAGGAAAAAATAAACAGAACAAAACAAACAAACAAACAAACAAACAAACAACATATTCAACTGCTGCAACATGTCCCTATAAACACGAGCAACATGGTGGAAGGCCGAGTTTGTAAGCTTGCACATTAGTGTGTGGTGTTGAGTTAATTACATAAAAGAGAGAGAGAGAGAGTTCCTCAGAGGTCATTTGGAAATGGTTTGGCAACAAATCAGTTTCCTGAGAACATTACCAGAAAAGGGTGGAACCGTGAGAAGAATTCGACCACCTCAATCACTTAATAAAGAGTTTATTATAGCAGATGTTAGACCAGAAAGACTAATAGGGTCCTTTAATTAAAATGTAATTTATCTGCCAGAGGATCTACCTACTATGGTAAATTATTATAATATTTAGTTACATATTTTTTTGTGAGATTGTTTTAAGCCTAATGCCCATTTCTAACTGTCTTAGTTACATGAGAAACATGAGTCCCTGTGACTACAGGGGTCCCCACATAAGCAAATTACTATTGTGAAGCCACCATTTGTTGTTTTGCTTTGACTAACATGTTGAATTAACTCAATTAGAAAATACTGTGATTTTTGAATATTTAAAACATTTTAAATAGAATATAAACTGCCCAGTAACACTCCCAGCTATTTCACTCATAAGCACAAATGTAAAGGAATAATCAGGGTACTGCATAAGGACCAAAGGGATGAACTGACCGAGGAACCACTCAAACTGTTATATTACACAATACAAAATTCACATGGTGGACAGATGTGTGCATTAGGGGTTATTAAGGAAAGATTCTACTACACTGTCTGTGTCTACAAAGCCAACTAGATCTTTGAGCACACATTAGAAAATAACCTTGTGACTTCATACCTGATATTCAAACCTATGAAGTTTGTCCAAGAGAAAATGTAGTCTCCACTAAACACCATGCCAATGTATGTCACCAGAACATTCTGCAAAATGGAGAAAAGGTTAGCCTTCTTGCTTTGCTTACTTTATAGTGTTGTGTGTTTTTGTGCATTTAACTGTTACTACACCCAAATCTGCAGCCTACCTTGATGCAGCCCACTATTGTAGTTGTTAATGCAGAGTTGTATTGTGTACAGAGCACAGTGGAATACATCAGAACAAATCTGCAAAACAAAATGATATCATATTACGCATGGCGCAACATTTATCTCAGACAAGATCAGATATTGCAATATTAATGTCACACAGACAAAGAGTCATTGTGAGATTCCCACCCAGTCAAACTCCCAAACCCGTCTGATTAATCTTAGTCTATCTTACCCCATGATACATGAGAGGATGAACTGCGTGAGGAAAAATGCATCTGACCAACCCTCATATTCCACTGCCTGAAAAAAAAAAAAAAAGCATAAATGGCAAAATTTTAAAAGTGAATAAACAAGCATACGCATAAAAAGTATTCAACAACTCGACTAAAGGTAGATAGATTTCAGTTCATTGCTTATGGACAAGTCTGGTCTGGCATTCAGTGAAAGGAAGGACACAGATTAATGGAGCACTGCTGATCACATTTTGGGGAGTTGATGACACAAGAAACGCAAACAGAAAATCTGACTATGTATCCTACAGCTTTAAAAAGTAGTACTCTATATCCCCACAGTGGTTGCTCAGTCCAGGCGAGTTGTAGGCACTGCTGTAATAACTTTACTAGGTGCATAATAGCAGCTTTGTGCCTTACTGGCTGCTGGGCCCCAGCTGGGCAAACCAGAATGTCTCTGCCAACACTGCCCAACAGAAAGACAGCTCATATTTTAGGCACACCCATGCCTTCACATATGTGCACTCACTCCAATTTAGGTTTAAGTGTTGCCTTGCAACATATGGGTTCTACTGTGACCATAAACTCATTAAGTTGCCAGCTCAGCTACTGCTGTTTAAACACTAAACAAACGCGTATATAAAATACTAATGAAGATAATTCTTACAAAAAAAAAAAAAAAAAAGCATATTAGGCAAGATCAAAAGTGTCAAGCTGCTTACCTTCTGCACATCTCCAGTCACATGCGCCAATAGTAGAGTGGGAATTATCATAAATAATGCATTATAATACAATAAACCATATTTCCCTAATTCCTGTAAGAACAGAGAAACACACGGGCACAAAACAACATCAAATATTAGCAGAAATAGAACAAAGAAGGTTATTCATAAGTCATTCAGTGCATTCCTTATTAAGTAGCATGCAGCTGTCATGCATGGCTCGCCCACTGCAGTACCTAGAACCTTGTTTGCATTCATCCAGTCTGTTTCACGTCTCCATCTTTCATTCCCTCACAATTTCACTCTCACACACAAACAGACACACACAGACCTCTGTTTAGCTCAGTGCTAGCAGATGGTGCACTACAGACATCACAAACTAAATCTGGATTCAGTCCTGCCTATGCCTGTAATGTGAGAGTCGGCAGTCTTATGTGACACAACTAAAACAAGCTACAGGCCATTTGTGACAGTAATTCTTTTTTTATTATTCAATTAAGAAATGTGTAATAGTAAGAGAGTGTTTAAAGAGTGATAACAACATCTACTTAGCGAGAAATAAAAAGAACCAACTCAAGATGTTTGTGTACACCGAGTTCCTTGGAGTGAGACACTGAAGGACAGTCTGGGTTCTTTAAATTCAACAACCTGCTCAATGTCAAAATCTGCTCTTACCCAACAAAGACAACTATTCATCAGATGGTGCTGCCACATACCTTTGCATCTAATTTTTGTTTCACATAGGCTCCATTCGCTGCAGTCAATACGTCGTTCAGGAGTATGAACACATAGCCTTGCAGGTCAAAAGACAAGTCAGCCCTATGAACACAGATGAGAGAAAATGACATAAAGGAGGTAAATGAGAGTAAATAAGTGTTCTGTCACTTATGATTTAGATTTGGGTATGTTCTGGTTGTAGAGGGCCCCTTTAACTACATATATACATGTGCCTAATGACCTTAAAAACAAAATACTTAAGTGAGGACATATGTCTGTACAGGACAACCCTTTGTAGAGAAGGCAAGGTTAACAGCAGGAACACCTGGATGTAGAAGAACTTACATTGCGGCTATAAACGCCCCGAGGATCATTGTAAATACTGTCAGCTGGACTGGCCTCGAAAATGTCTTCCTGCCAAAGGTCAAAGACAGTAGAGCAATGTAATTCAACATATGCACTTTGTTCCGAAAGTAAAAGCTACCATTACAGTACAACGAAAAGGGTTTGGTGTCTACTACTGAAGCATGTCCCACTAGATACAAGGATTGGGAAATGAATGTGGGCTATCGGTCACATGCAATCTTACTTGAGCAGAAATCCCTCAGCCAGCATTGTAAATAAGATGGAGAACCTCCTGAGGACAGTAAACATGGGCAGACTGGTGGAAGAGAACACAAATTGTCATTGTAAATTGTCAGACATTAAGCTTTAAGTTGGCCAAACATCAACATCGATGCCCAATGAGCTTATGATAACACTGAATGAAATTCTCTTTAACCATAATCTGGTTTAGAGAAGACCACCTACTTCAGCCTTTTGGTTCCGAACAGACCAGTAATTTGATTTCCCACATAAAGGAGAGGTAAAGGAAATGTCTAGAAAACAAAGTACACATAGTAGTACTGTGAAAGAATGAACAGCCACCACCACCATGAACTAATTCGTTTTAAGCTGCGAGAACATTGAAGTAAATTCAATACTTAGATTACTTTTACACAACATCGAGAAAAGGTGGATGAATGGATGAATGAATGGATGAATGAATGAATGGGTGGATGGATGGATGGATGATGGATGGATGGATGGATGGATGGGTCTCACCTTGCGAGGTATGCTCTCATCAAAGTCTGGGAAGCTGATCACCTTCGCTGCCTTGCCCACCCACAGCACAATCACTGTGGCCAACATCTGCACACAAATATCCAGGTGAAAATCACTATTAGCTCTGCCTGCTTTCGCGGAGCGGGGACTGTTTTTGGCAAAAAAGAGGCAAAACCTGTCTTCAACTTACTTGTCCAATTCCGACACATGTTGACGAAGGGAACCTGAAACAGCAGAGATGACTCCCCGTTAGTCCCAGCTAAGCTCGTACAGCGGTATGTTAAACTGTGACTAGCGGGCTACATGCTACAGTCACCGAGGCTCCTCTTTCCCAGTCTACACCCCCACGTTATCCTCGCTAGCCAAAAAGTTGCCGTTAGCTAATAAGCTCCGCAGTGTTTGGCTGCAGCCAGCATAACTTCCAGTAGCTAGGTTAGCTAGCACGGTAGCTTCTCCCACTAATACCGTTAAAGAAGTTAGCTAAAGACGCCGTTACCTGTAGTTCGTGAGGACGCTTTTGTTCACCACGACGATAAGAAACGAGCTCAGTCCGTAAAACCCAGCGGCAAACAGCTTCACAAACAGTGTCAGAGGTTTGTCCGCCATCCCCGACAAGTTCTCATTCCTTACTGAGTGTCGGCTGCTGCCCTGCCATCACTTCACCGCTATATACACACACACACAAGACACACACACACACACACACACACACACACACACACACACACACACACACACACACACACACACACACACACACACACACAGACGAGGACGTCGACGTTTTCCAACTTCCGCCGCCTGGAGCCTGAACGCCTCACAGAGCCGTCGGTCCAGGATCAGATCTAGAAGTAGTAGAAGTCATTCACTGTCTTTAGGTCAAAGTAAGCTTTTTACATGATAAACATAACACAACATCATATTTAGTATGTACCTATAATACAACCATAATAATATAAGCTATATAAATATCTACCTATTTACGTATTTTATAGGCATTTAAGGACAAATTGAAGACTTACACACTATATATAGAGAGATATAGTTATGAGAATGTACTATGGACGGATTTAACCAAAGAGAGATGTCGTTGCAAAAACAAATATCTGTAAAATGCACTCTCTTAACTGTAAAAGTATTTTTTATGATAAAATGTGATAATATGACAAAGACTTGTTTCAGATTGCTTGAAATGTATATGTATGTGTTATACTTTAGGCTTTAAATAGAGAGTAAGCTTTAAATAGCATGTACTCAGTCTTCATAACCAATGTGTGGGGATTGTATAAAACAATAATATTACTACAATGGTTATTCTGTGCACATCATTTTTGGTACCCTTATCATGGCAGAAAATAGAATGGTTTCGTGTTTACTATTCAACCACAAGAAGGAGGCAAAATACTAAGTTAATAAGAACCACGGCCAATGATGTGTTTTGCATTTACAGTATACTGTCTAACAGGTTTTCATTTTAGTTGCTGGAAACAAGTTACAACCATTCGACTTGGCATTGACTTGACTTACAGTTCTTCTTTGTAATCACTGTTTACACCAATCGTAAATTCTCGCTCAAATCCTCATTTGAATGTATTGCATGTATGTGCATCCTTTTACATGGCATATTAATGCGAGAGTTTAATATTCCACCTGATATTTACAATAATACCTTATATTTTGCCACATGTGGCTTGTTCAGCTACAATGTTGTTAAACTGTCCTACCTTACCCAAACCTTTGAGTCCAGTGGGAGTAAATGGTCATTTTACTCATTGTTGTTCTTCAGCCATTTAGTTGCATGATAAATAGGATCAACAGTTTGTATGTTAGTCTCTTGGGGGGTACGTGGCATGTGACAGAGCTTTTAGCTTCCATGACCACAATGCCGGCCAGCTCCCTGACCTGACCTTGCAAAGGCCCATGTGTATTCTGGCAGGTGGTTGTGGGATAAAAACCTGACGTGTCTCTGATAAGAAATGTGTCTATACATGTGCCACGTTGTCAAACAGCGAGCACAGTTGTTGCTCATTCATTCCTTTTTTTGAGAAGAAACAGCAGGAGACGTCTGACCGGAGCTATGTCTGGATTGAATGCATCTCTCGGCTACTTCCTGGCTGTTGTGATTTTTGCAGCTTCGGTTCGAACACTCATTAAAAAGTGGCCACGGATTGGCTTCATTTTGGAGTTTGCCTCCTCTTTTATGTTAGTGGCATGTTGGCTCGAGGTACAGACAGTTGTGGAGGTGGGTGAGTGGGCTGGGGGCTTAGGTCCCGATGTGACTGTGACCATACTGTTTGTGGTGCTGCTGACCCACGGTATGATCTGTGGCGCTGCTTCAGGGAACCCCAATATGGCTCTGTTGAAGTTCCTGCAGCTCGAGGCCACCACTCTGCCCACCCTGCTTGCTATTACAGCCCAGTTTTTTGGGGCCCACTTTGCCATTTTTGTTGCTGTGTATTACTGGAACATGGAGCTGACAGACATGCACATGATCAAAAACCTGATGGCTAGAGAGTGCAGTACATCCCTGATGGTCTCTTTGCTTCAGGGCTTTTTCACTGAGTGCGTTTGCGCTCTCATATTTACCCTCATCTACCTGAATCTGCAACGCAGATCTGCTCTCGTCCGGGTGCCCCTGATTGCTGTCCTTCTCACATTCTTGTCCTATTCAGGTGAGTATTCCTACTTTATCATCATTTTATAAAGTGCTTAAAAAAAATCACTCTTCCAAGGAACATGTTAAAACAACAGCAACTGCACAAATGCAGCTAAAATATTTTACAACACCAATGCAGAGCTCAAACCATGGAGATTTCCATGTTTTGAAAATGTTTTATTTTTCCAGCCCGAGGCTACACTTCAGCTTACATTAACCCGTCCTTGGCCTATGGCCTCACCTTCCACTGCCCTGGATTTACCTTCATAGAGTACGCTGTCGTCTACTGGCTGGGCTCGCTAACAGGTAACTTATGTTACAATGAAATAAAACACCCGTGTATAGAATGTATGCATAAAATATGTTTCAATTTCAGTTCTTACAGCACGTCTGTTTTCTAGGCATGGCCACGGCTCTTTTCTTGTACATGGGCCATATTCCGAGGATTTTTGCCAGGAACCTACTATATTTACAGAAGACACGTTTCAGAGTGCCAAAAGGAGACAAAGCAGACAAGAAGAAAATGTAAAAGTGTTTTTAATGAAACTTTAGGACTTTTTTGGTCAATGGTTGAGAGATTGCTTCAACTTAACAAACCTGTGCAAACCATGTAAAATATCTCAGATAAATAACTTAAATCAATGTACTGTAGTGCCATCATTGGTGCCATCTGCTTACAATAAAATTATTTGAGAATCGTCCTGATGGAAAAGAAAAAACAAAAACTACTGACCACAGTAAAACTGGATGCATACAGACAATTGCCCTGTGTAAAAAAACACAACCCTTCTCATTCATTTGAACTGATGAAGTGTGTTTTTGTGGTGGAAACCAGCAACACAGGAGGGTTTGCCAAGTCCAAGTTGGATCTGGTTCAGCCTTTTCTGCAGTGCAACATGATGTCATCTGGCAAGATGCTATGGTGCACAATCATGGTGAATTACTTTAACTGTGCCATATTTCCTGATGTTTAGCTGTTTAGACATTTAGACAACCAAAGATTAAACAGTTGCTGCCATAACTTTACAAACATATAAAATCCTGTCTGTGAATATTACAAACCACTGTTGTTGTCTTTTAGTGTCTAACAAACCTAAACATAGATCCATTCCTAAAATTGGACTTCTAGGATTGTATTCAATTATCTCGCTGAAACAACACAGCCCAACCAGTGCCCTTGTTTACATTGTTTTAACTGAAGGTAAATGTCTGTATAAAACCAGTCTTGAACTCCACCATGCGTAAGATGCTACATGGAGCCACCTGGTGGCTGCAGAACAAATGCCACACCAACTGCAGATAAACATTGAAAGTTATCTCATGGAGGCCAAAAAAATATATAAAGCGCATGAAATGACCTGAAGTACAGTACTGATTATGGACATATAAGCTATACTTTTTTTAATCAACAAAAATAATTATCACTTCAATTTTAACAGGCTCTACAGGGGAACTGCTATGTCCTTGTTGCACTCCTGGCAGTAGTGGGCTTAGAAGACTGTGACCCATCAGGTTCTGTGTTTTTTGGCTGACTTTTAGTAGAAGGGCCCGGATCTGTGGGTAAAAGAGAATGTAACAGTAACAATCCATTCTTGTTACTGCTTCTTGAATATGTAGAGTTCAATTACTGTTTTGAGGTGCCAGTACAATTAAACATTATTCTTCATTAGAAAAGGCACAAAGACACAAACAAGGTTTCTTTCTGCATTCTTGGAGCTTCACTGGGAGGTATTTTCGCTCAGCTCAGCAGGTTTATGAATAGTATGTGGTGTGTAGTGTTAAGCTGAGGTTTCTCACCTGGCTGCTTTTGTTGCTGTAGCTGAGCCTCGGGACGGTCTACCCATAAACAATAATCTGGATTATTCAGCAACGCTTTACTCTGGCCACAGCTGAGGCATCTCATCACAGTGAAGTGAGATTTGCTTCTTTTTCCTTGCATGACAAAGTTAACAGAAAGAGATCAAGCAGGTATATTGTATTGCCGTGGCAGTTTAAATCTACCTCTAAAACACAAATCAACTGGCTAAAATCATTAGGAACATCCAATTATAGCCAATGTAAACAGTGGTAAATGGAGTGTAACTCTAAATGCCATACTTACTGCGTTGTCTTGTTGTAGCACTTACACCTGGGATGAGCAATGAGCAGCACTTCTTACATAAGGTTCTCTTCACTGATGGGTCTCTGCAACAACATTAACTATTATCTGACTGAAAACCTTGTTTATCGTTGGAGTGGTCAGGCTTCAAGGATAAAGCTGCTGTCAACAAATCCTATTAAAGTCCAAAACCAATACTGTATTTGCTCCAACTGTTTTTTGGACCTCTGGAATGCACAGGTATAAGCATATCAGTCTTCTAGTTGGAATTAATTGTTTGACATTGACATTGTTGACAATTAAAAACATATACAAAATATTGCCTGCTGTAACCCACAGTATTATAACTTTGTTGATCTAAAAACACAAAATGCATAAAACAAATACAAATATATTCAATGAAACACAAACAACTTCAAATTCAGGGAAAAAGTCTGACTGAAAAAGGAAAAATGTTCCAACACTTTGGAGCAGCCACTAGAAAGGCACAATTTCCCTTCCTGTAGGAGCAAAGACGTTTTGTAATGTACTGAGGTGTCAACCCATGCACGGCTTTAAAAACAAATCAATTCTGTATGTAACAGGTA
This sequence comes from Anabas testudineus, assembly GCF_900324465.2. Lineage (NCBI taxonomy): Eukaryota > Metazoa > Chordata > Actinopteri > Anabantiformes > Anabantidae > Anabas > Anabas testudineus. The sequence continues at coordinate 7,220,900 of NC_046613.1, read as the reverse complement.
GCCGGTGCATAGATGCCAATACTGGGGCAATGTTTTCTCTGCCTTTCTACATAAATGTCTAAGAGCTCTTGTGTCCTTATTCCATTCAATTTAGCTCTCTTTTTTTTTTTTAACTCTCAGAGGTGCAAAAGACTCCAGAAAGTCTTCCCAGAGGGATATGGTCCAGAGTTTGACCTCTTTGAGGCAGTGAAAACAAAACTATGTGAGGCTCAAGTGACGTCACTCCCACTTTTCCCCACAAAATTATACATTTGAATAAACTTGTAATCTATCAAACTTACTGTCTGAGAACTAAACGTCTTGCAATGGTTTTCTGGGTAAAGCAGTAGAAACGAGCCAGCTCCACGTTTTCCGGGTTTTGAGATAAAATACAATGTGCAGCCTGTGGACAGAGAAAACCGGGTGAGTTGGGTGAAATCATGAGCTAGCAAAGCTAGCTAACATGTTAGCTAGTCGTGTGTGTGCTGCCGACGACATCAACACCCGACAACTTTAAACCTACAGTTTATTTCCTACCTGGTACAGATAGTTCAATCTTTGGTACGCTTCTTTATCTTTCAGCTGCAGTGCCATGACACAAAGAATGACTGACCTGAACAAACGGACTCTTTAATTTTAACCTGAGGCTTTGAGCTACAGCGGCTTGACCCCCACAAGCATCAATAACCAATACACTTCCGAGTCAAACCTTCAGAATAAAAGCACCCGGGAAAGTTATCGACTTAATCAAAAACAGAAATGTAACAAAATATTTGACTTTGAGGTAAACAAAGTCAACTACACACACATGCGCAGACACACCAGTCATACTATAAAACCAGGCCTGTCAATAAGTAGACAGAGCAGGTTTTTCATGTAGGTGGCCTCTAGACCACTTTAACTAGTCTTGTCACATTAAATTCCTTCACTTTGCAAAAAGGTGATGTTGCTGCACACCAATCACTTTCACACCCAATTCACAAAGGCAAGAACAGTTGCATTTATTTGAGTGTGCAGACACGGTTGTTAATCTTCCATAAAGGAAAAACAGTAACGTTTGCCTTTCTTGGCTTTTGACCGCAAAAACCATTATAATATGGGAACTTTTTTATCCAGACTAATTAAGTACATAATATACACATGGGAAAAGCGCATTTGTTAAGTGGAGAACAACAATAAGGACAAAGCTGAACATACAATACTCATTTTTAATAACAACAATAGGGAAGAAAGTAAAACCCTGTCAATCTAACACTTTATTTTGCCTGTAAGGTGCATCTCTGGTATCCGGACACTAATGATACAGGGGAAGAACTGGTACAGTAAGTCTGTCAGGTGTGGCAATGACACAACCACAGCACGTGTTCATGATGACAAATGCACTGAAATGTTTCCTATAAAACTGATAAGACAAAACGTCCATAAAACATGAGTCAATGTGGAAATAGCAAGAGTGTTCACTGAATGAGACCCACTGTAGAACAAGAAGGGGGACAAATATGAAATTCAAGTATCAAAAATAACTAAGACACTGACAAGCTGAGAAGGTAAATTACAAAGGTAGTAAAAATCATGGGAAAAGAGACACTGACACAATCAACAATACATTAGGCAACATTTTGCATTTGTTTAAGGCAGTTGATTAAAAAACTAAACAAAACTAGGCATCTTCTTCATTCCAAGTTAAATACAGGCCTAGCCTTGTCACCAGGAGATCTGTTGTACAAAATAACTATGCCTGACTCTGAAACTAAGCACTTTAGTTTGACTTGTCTTCTGACATCTGAGTGAGGATAGAGTTCATATGGACAGCAGTGGGGTTGTGCTCTATATTTTTGGTCTTCTTCACAGTGAGGTTTGTCGGGGCTTATAAGGCTGGTGCATCAAGAGTGACAAGTCACTCTCAGCCTATTGTCTGGCACAAAATCTAAATGGTTGGCACATATCTGTGCACAGCATCATGGGAAGGCAGAATAGCTAATTTGATCAGCTAACGATTGCCCTTCATGGCTTCCTTGGCTGCAAGGATGAGAGGTGTAAGACTGGAGAGGGGCTTCGCCAGCTTCAGGAACGGGTGCTGCACAACAGGACAGAAATTAACAAAAAGGGGGAGAAGAAAAAGATAAATTAGTGAATCAATTCAAAGGCAACTCGGATATTCACTGAACAGCTGAATGAAAAATAAAGTCAATAACCTGGAGCAGCTCTTTTCCTCCGCCTCTTTTCTCAACATCCATTTCCAGGCAACGGTTGAGGAAATCTCTGAAAACTGGAGACAGCTTTTCAGGATTCTGAAGCTCAGGCGTGCCGTTTGTGGCAATCAGGTATAATGCCTGCCAAAGGGGAAGAGATGAGGAAAAAGGGAACACAGACCTGTGAAATCTAGCATCAAGAAATAACTTACTTTGCTCAAAGTGAACCAGGTGAAACGGGTAAGGTCAGAAAGTTTGTCGTTTGTAAGAATCTCCTTAACATTTACATTTTCTACAAAACTTTTCTACAACAAGCAGAGTGTTCTGACAGCTAAATAATACCTAAAGCCTGAAATGATAAAAGCAGCACAGGTAGTAAAAACAAATCTACAAAGCAGATGGCTAACACACAACAATGTATCCAGAACCTTAAGCACTTCTTTATATACTGACTATACAGTGTCAAGTGGTGAAACAGTATGTTATATGTGGTTTTGCATGCTAAAAAAAGTATGAAGAAATACTTCTACTACTTCAAATAAATCTATTGAAGCTATCCGTCTATCTCTATCATCCAGTTACTGCAAACACGTTTGTCCCGTTTGATATTAGATTTTGTTTATGACACTCCAAGCAATTATGTACGTTGCACTTTCGAAACCAATCTTTCCCACTGTACAGATGAATTCACTGGAAGAGTGCTAGAAATAAACATTTAAATAAAACAATATTAAAATAAAACACTCTGGCTACACTAACCACAAATCATACTAAAGTTAAAAATGCTTGCTACTCACTCGTAGTGGGTTCTCGTTCAGGTAGGGAGGTTCTCCTTCAACCATCTCAATGGCCATAATACCCAATGACCAAATATCTACTTTAGGCCCATAAGCCTTTCTGGTCACCACCTCTGGAGCCATCCAGTAAGGTGTGCCTACCATGGTGCTGCGTTTGCTCTGTTCAGGAGTGATCTGGGCACAGAAGCCAAAATCAGCTGTTGAAGAGAGAGAAGAGTAAATACACAGTAACATTAAAAGTAAAATGATACTGATACTAACAGCAGTACAGGACTTACTCAGCTTAACAGAGCCATCCATCCCCAGTAGCACATTGTCACTTTTGATGTCTCTGTGGATGACCTGGTTCGCGTGCAGGAAATCCAATGCTTGTAAACACTGCAGATGTGGAGACAAAAGGGAGGAGACACTTGTTTCACCACTAACGTTCACATGAAGTGGGACTTTGATGTCACACCGGTTGTAAAATGTACCTCTCGGCAGACAGCAGCTATCTGAGCCTCATCCATACAGGTCTCTGTAACCACATCTGTCAGCGAGCCACCAGCCAGGTACTCCATCACCACAAAAAGCTCCTCCCCCATCAGGAAACTGACACACACAGACAAAATACAAAATGTTAAATTGTACATCAAATCCATTCATACTTTTGAAACTAGTTTTTAAATGTTCTCCTAACATGTTTTAAAAGCTGCCAGGCTGTTATTTGTCACTCTTACCTGTCTAAAAAGTTGACAATGTTTGGGTTCTTCAGCTCCTTCATCACTAGAATCTCATTGATGATAAGCTCCTTCTTCGGCTGCTTTTGAAGGTTAATCTGTTTAATGGCGACCTGTAGAAAGGCAGTGTAAAAGAGCCAATATTTTAAATCACCAGAATTATGTGATTGGTTAAAAGAAAGGCAGTTCAACACAGAAGGTATTGCAATATATCCTCCTTTAATAAAGGGGATTTATTTGATCAGCTACAGGCTGTTTCTCAGGCAAACTATGCCACATGCTACAATGTACAAGCAGCTGGATGAAGAAAGCAAAAGACAGTCCTGTGTTATGATGCTTAACCTGATCTCAACCTTACTCCAGCCCTTAACCAGTGACCTCTGCCTTCTTTAAACTTGCATGTTGTTGGCAGTTCTCAAGGTTCTCCCCATTTCTCTTTCAACTTACTTCTCACCAGATTAACAAGTTGCTCCCAGGAAACTTAAGCAGATCACTGACGTGACACGATGCACAACTTTGCTTGAGTCTAATTCATGTCGTAAATTAGTACTAATACTCTGTTTATCCACCATTGTTGTTTTTTAAAGAGCCAAACTGGTTTGCATTCTATTTATGACCTATGTTATACATTACGTTGAATTTCCTGTCTCTAATACAGGATGATGGATGCTGTGTATAAGACCACTGGAGCAGTGTGCTGCCAGCTTTGACCTGTACTAGTTTAATGTAAATAAGCAATGACATTATAATGAAGGGTCAACTCAGTGGCAATATCCCAGGGACTCTGCCTAAAAGGGGTTACAATAACCACATTTTTTTTCAACCAACATTCATTCACCCTTTACCTCCTGTCCTGTGGCAACATCAATGGCTGTGAATACTGTTCCTGATGCCCTGTGAGAAGAAGAGAAGGGATTCACTTTAATGCACAATAAACTAGATCACTATCCTGTTATAAGCACACAGAAATATGCTGTAAGGTTTGAACTCAAAACTTAAACTTGCGTTCAACAGTGGCCTCATAAACTTGAATCACCCAATGGGGGCGTGACATCACACTTGATATGTTATCCCTATCATTTGTTCTATAGACAGCTGCTGAATCTGCACTCACCCCTGACCAATTTTTTCATATCTGGTGTACTTTTTCTTGGGATCTCCAATGCTGACTATGGTTCCTGTAAGGCACAATAAATTATGGTAGTGAAATGGGAAATTAATGCAGCAGAAAACATTAAAGTGCTGTATTGTTGTGTCAAAATATATGCAAGAATAATGAGGTTTACTCAGTTTGTCCATGATCTCCTCATCTGTCATTTTGCTCTTCTTTTTCTGTTTGTCTGCAGCCTTTGAGGCAGCATCTCCGTCGGTACACACACTCGGAGAGGGAATGGGGTCAATAACAGAGCGAGTATACACCTGCACAACCCACCAAAAAAACAGTAACATTAAAAATATAAAATCTTCTTCACAAAGTATGTTGTAAGAGGTGTGAAAGTGACTTACACTCTTTGTGTGTTCTGGCCGTGGTGCCACAACAGGAGGAGGAGTGTCATCATCATCGTCATCATCAATGTCTTTGATATTCGGAGATGAGGGTTCAGTGCCTTTTTTGACAGGCTAGTTCGCAAAATAAAATTTGACACTTTGTAAGACAAAACATAGTACAAATAAAACAGCATGTGTTTCTCAAGTCTTGAAATACTTACAGACTGAGGTCCTGGAGTGAATGTGTCTTTTTCTGAGACAGAACAATACAAGCGGAAGAGTTTTTCAAAAATGTGTTACATACAGACTCTATGTGTTCTCAAGGGCTTTTACTTCCTTGTTAATATATCTGCATTACTCATTATACTGCATCTTCAGTCAACCATTCTGACAGAGCAATATTGATTAAATTCCTCTCTACAAAAAGGAAAATAAGCAAAAAAAAAAAAAAAAATCACATCTAAAAAAATGTTAGTGAAACAACCTCCACTTAAGGATAATGAACAAATTTAACTACTTGACAGCAATTTATTAAACCTCGTAGCTAACTTTAATCTAGCTTGGTATCTCACCAGAAGATGAGAAGCTGAGGTACTTCTGACGGCCGTTGCCGGTGGAGTCGTAGAACTTAAGAACGTCAAGCACAGCCTGTGGGTTTTTCTTCTGCTCTGACTTAGTGATGTTTGAGGTCTGGAGAAGTCGAGCCCACTGCTCTGGCATACCCTTTACATGAAAAATACATACACAAAACCGACAAAATGTGTCAAGATGGTGTAGACCAATATATAATGTCTGTTTTCATCTGTCAAGCTTCAAAAAGCAGGAGTTTGTGGAATAAAAACTGCACATGTAAGCATAAAAATGACAAAAATTTAACAACTCACAGTGAATTCCCCTGTCACAGCATCAAACCCAACGTGTATGGTGTGTTCAAAATCTGAAGGTGGTGAGATCTCTGGTCGCTCTTTGTCTCTGTCTTTCTTTCTACCACCTGAAAGTAAACACATCCTTATTGAAAACAAACATCAAAATAGCTTCAAAGTTACACATCGTTTCTATGGAGCCAAACTCTTTGTCTGACCTTTTTCAGCCCCAGAGAAGATTGAGATGATCTTATTACGCGGTTTCCTCTCCTCAGGCACAGAAGGCAGAGGTTTAGAGCTGTGATTGGCCGAGAGTGAGTCTTTGCCAGAACTGGTACTGAAGATGGTGCTGCTCATTCTTACTGGAGGGGCAGGGGGTTTATCCTCGGGGTCGCCGTTATCACACATTGCTATGAAGTTGTGGTGAGCCTCACAGGGCCAACAGGACCGGGGAACACAGTGGGAGTGGACGAAAACAGAAAGCCGTGCTTACATCAGCATGCGTGTGCTCATGCACTACAGTAAGATGTGGGGAAGGTGACGGCAAAAGAAAATGCACCAGCTACCTGAAAGAAGGTCAGACATGCAAAATATATCAGGGTAATAAATAGGAAGTATTTTATACCATAAAACAACACCATGATGTGTGCTAAATACATCTTGCAATGAAATAAATTATACTGAGAATTGCTGCAAAAAAAAAAGAAAAAAAACACAACTATTCGGAAGGTGACTTCACTGATTTTCAGCTTGCTTCCTATGTTTCCAGTCTTTTGAGCACATATGTAAAAAATTAACAAATAAAACCATTATATCTAAACCAGATGCTGTAATGTTAAGGCGTTCTGCAAAAGCAGGTGGATCTACAATACACCTAAAAGCAGATAAGCATTTTAACAGAGGTAAGGAAGCAGGACAAGTAATATTATTCATACACATGTACTCTCCAAACAACAACCATAGGAAGTTGTCCTTTAATGTACATACAGGTTATGAGAGTAAGTGAACTGGTGTTAATGTTCAACTAATAAACTGAGGGTGAGAGCATATTACAAGTTTTAAATCTGAAAGAAAGCCTGCGTTAGAAGAACGAAAATGTCAACACCTTTACCACTTTAGCTCAGTGGTAACTTAGCACAGAGTCTACTGTTAGTCTGAGAAGTGTTTAGTGCTCGTATCTGAAGACCCACACGACAATGAGGGAATAATTGTCTTTCTCTCTGTGCACTTGATACAGAAGTGGAAAAGCTGCCACTTCATCGCTTCTTGCTGTGACAAAGTATGTTCACATATCGACATTAAGCCCGTTGCTTTCTCGTATAACGGCATATCAGCCCTTTAGCCTAGCTAACGTTATCCAAAACTGCCCTTCAAATGAATAACAACACGGGCGGCTAGCATGCTAACGCTAACATTTACTGACTTGGCCAACAAGTGGGCTAGCTGTGAGCTAACGTTAGCACGACAGGCTACCACTTGCAGTCATAATAGATAAGTGTTAAGCTTCAGCTAAAGCTAGCTGCTCTAAAGACCAAAACTACGCGTTTCTCTCAAATGATTTACATAATACAAAATATGCTCCTTAGACTACACAAAGGAGGCTGCAAAGTAGCAAACTAGGCGGTAGAAATGTGCTTTTATTGCAGGCTAACAAGACGACGCAGGAGCAGCAGAGCTCACCGGAGATCCCACACCAGTTAAACTTGAGTAGTACTTGACTCCCGGACGATTATCGACGGTCTGGAAAACCTTTGTGAATCCTTTAAAAGTGCTTCCTCTGTAACATCGGGCCTTGATGGTACACAGCGTGTACAAATAACTTAGTAAAATGTGACTATAACTATTTACAATGCCACTTTTCTTCTATCTTTTCGGCCCTTGGATAATTCCGCTATGGCGAAGGGGAAGCGGAACTACCGACCCAGCCCTAGCCTATTCAATAAATGTTTCAAATGAATGGGGAGTGAAGTTTGTCCGCTATCGGGATCCAAAAGCTGCAGCTCGTTTCTTGAACTGCTCTGCTAATAATCCGAGCGCTAAAACTAAAAGAAAGAAACGCTGAAACGCTTCATTAACTGGACATTTGAAGTTAGATCGAGTCGAAAAGCATTTTAGGTAATGTAGTTCACATGCAAACAGGGACCTGATAACATACACTTATTCATATTGGAAACAATTTTAAGAACACGGATCGTGCTTTTGTGCTTTTGTCCAATTCATGAAAACCTGCTAAAACAATGGGAAATATTTTAATTGGGATTTATTTAGAGTCATCATACACACTTTTACTGTCTAAACAAGAATTATGCTACAAATGTCTAATTTTTAAAGGTCTTGCCAACTCAAAGAGTGTGATGTCTGCACCTTGATCAATATATATCATTTTAATGTGCTTTGTTGCCCATATGTGGTCAATTAAGTCCATATATAATTAAATAAAGCTATTTATTTAGACTCTATATCATAAGCATTTGTCTGCTGTAGGCAACAGAATGCAGCATGCAAGGATTACAGGGCTTTATAACAAGCCCCAATGTGCACTATGTTTTATGAGTCTCCAATTATAGCTTACAATTTATAATTCCTTTTTAGACAAAACAGAAGAACACAATACTACAAACACTTCGCTAACAAAAGTTTGAAATTCATCTTTAATTCAGAAAGTAAAAGAAATCACAAAGCAAACAAAAAAGAGTAAGTTAAGAAAGCAGAGCTTGGGTTTTGATAATCTGCAGTTTGGATATTGTTTGCAATTGGGTTAAAGACAAGAACAAGATTTGTTACCACATAACATTCATAAAGTACTTTGAACTAAGTAAATAATAATAATTATAATAAGTGACATCTCTCATTATGCTCTGGGCTACAGTTTGCCCTCTTTCTGAGCCAGGATTATAACAGGAAGAAAGAACAAAGGTAAGTCAGTGAGTAAAACTAACAAGTTTACTGTGGCCTGTTCCAAGAAGATTAACTAGGTTATCTGGATTCCTTTGTGAAGTAAAACCTGCACATGACACCTCTTCAGTCATAAAACATGGACTGATATAAAATAGACCTGTTCTCTGTTTGTGCGATCTGAGAACATTGGGTGTTATTTTTTTTAAACTGCCTTTATACTCTTAATAATTAAAAGAGGCAGTCTCTGTCCCAAACTTTGATCATAATCACACTGAAATGATCTTAGTATAGGATGTGGGCTAAGCACGACTGTTTAGATTTTATGTTTCCACATGTATTTGCACAGTGCCACACAGCAGATCAGTGTGACCAGAAGAGTTCCACCGCATACAGGCATCACCAAAGACCCATCACCAACTGGAAACTGTAAAATCACGGCACCATGCTCCTACAAGACACAACATATAATTTAAGTTAAAAAGGAACAATGGAGAGTGAATATGATAAAACGTTTTGTTTTAGGAGAACCACCTGCTGATGGTGCATTTTAACCCATGAACACATGCTTGAATTGTCGGCAGTGCAGGGAGCATCCATGACAGTATAAGGCTCCAACTCATCAATCTCCATACCTGAAAAGATGGTAGATTTTTAGATTAGGGTAAACAACCACTTTATTTTTTAGTTTCCATCAGCTACATTTTCATCCTGTGTTTTCAAAAAGTACTATAATGGGCTTCTAATAATATGTTTTTACAAATTATCTTAAATTAAATGCTGTTTAGAAGCATCACTGGGTATTTTACTATTTTACCTTCCCTTTTGCAGGTATTCCAATTGTACCCAGAAGTCAAGAATAAGGTAATGCTGATATAAATTATCATAGCACATAGGTACAGTAGCCAAAATGTTGCTTTCCTACTGATATCAATTTTGGTTTCTTGTTTTGGAAATGGGATGTACATGACTAAACAAAATAACAAAAAACAAAAGTTTGAGCCGCTTACATTTGTCAGTCCGCAGCAGCAGCTCTGGAGGTTCTATCTTCACAGATGTAAATGTTTTCCCATCAAAAGAGGGCTCACTGTAGCGGCCATGTATTGGAATTGTTATTTTCAGTTGTTTAGGAGTTGGTCCATCAAGGGTAGAATACACATAGGCCACAAATCCTGAAGTCTTGTGAGCAGGAACCTCTAGATCAATGGCTGAATCTAATAATATCTTAAAGAGAGTAATGTGGTTTAAACTAGCTTCAGAAATTATTCAGGAATAATATATGCACACTATTGTGTTGTATGCTGTAACAGGGCAAAGCAATTTCCATCTGGGATTAATGATGTTTTTTTAAATCTTAAATCATGAAAGCCAGATTCAACCTTTTTAAAAGGTATTTCAAAGCAAAATTTAACTTTTTAGGTGTGTGGTGATCACAAAGCACTACTGCCTGGTTAATACGATTTCTGGACAGAGACAGTCCTGGAGTGGACCAGCCAAAGTCCAGAGTTGAAACCTGTAGAACATCTATGGACAGACTTGAAGATGGCAGATCAAAGACAGTTTCCATCTTAGGTGATGGAGTTTGAGAAGTTCTGCCAGGACAAATTAGATAAACTGTCTAAATCAATTAGGGATCAGAATACCAGTGGAATATCAGTTTTTGATTTTAAAATAATTTTCAAAAAAATCTAAAATATGTTTTAATTTATCATTATGGGTTATTTTATACATTTTGAATTAATTTTAATATATATTAATGGATAAAATTGCAATCTAATCTATTTAAAAATAAATCTACAACACAATAAAGAGGAACATTTTTGGAGCCTCTGTACATCCACAAATACAGTGCGCTATTCTTCTGCTGAGTTGCTTTATAATAGTAAAACAGAAGATTTTATTAGCTTACTTGCCAATCCCTTTTATGACTCAGAGATGCAAGTTGGTATGGATCAACATAAACTCCACTGGGGCATCTATGAATCAGCAAAACTCTGACCTCATGGATCACATCAGGGCTGAGCTCAACAGTGGTTTCCAGCTCCCTAAAATACAACATAAACTTATTGGTTTCACTTACAAGATCATTCTGCTAGTATTAAGAGTACACTTACCTGTGGAACCCCTTTTTGCCAATCTGCACTGACACTGATGCAGATCCAAGCCACTGCTTCAAGAGACCACAATGACTCTCATTCTCATCTGTACAAATGTGTGGATTACATTAATCAAACATTATTTAAAATATTAAATTAATTTATTTATTTTAACTTTGACTAAACACACTTTGAAAGCAGAACTTTGCAAGCTGTGATTTACTTCATACTAGAAGACACTGAACTACTCAAGGAAGAAATCTATTTGCTTAAATAAAGCCACCTAGAAAATGTAGTTGTGAAAAAAAAAGAAGAAATAAAGTATAACTGGCAATGCACATGTAATATATATTACATGTAAATAATCATAAGCAAAAAATAAAATCAAAACAAAAAACAATACATTGCATTGCTTTTGTAAACAATATCAGTAGGGTGTATAGCACCAAGTTACTCAGATAAAATCTAAAAGAGCAAGCGACAACTTTAAATTACAAACATTAAACAATATAAACTATAGTATAAACTAGGATAACTAGTTAAAAACTATAGTCAGCTTTGGACAATATATTAAAAGAAAATGAGAAATAATAATTTATGAAATAATTTTTAAAAAGGGAATGCATTTTGAATGCATTACCCCTGGACCATAACCTGTTCTAATCAAGACAATAAGTTAACTAACTACACAAAAAGTCGTTTCACTACTTGAATCATCATAAGAACATGAATATAGTTGAACTACCAGCAGGTTAATGCAAAAGGTAGTTAAACTGCTAACGTCAGTTAAATTATATGTCTCTACAACGCTTCCAGTGAATAAATAAATGAAATCAAAGTTATGTTGACATCGATGAACCCTTTTACCTGGTTGATTGTGTAACAATATTGTTATACTTACCCTTTCCGATTAAACAGTAACATGGCGATAAATAGGCCAACACAGAGAACAGTACAAAATACATTAAAATAGTGATGGCGAATCTTAATAAGCTATTTACAACCTATTTATTCAATTTCTCTAACTAAAAATACAACAGATACTTAGAGCCTCTATTTTGAATTGTTTACGGAAATGGATCTTAAAGGTCCCTTTGGTAGTTTCTTTGGGAGCTTCAATGTCGCCTGACTAAAAATGATTTAATTGCTATTGTGGCAAACATTAAGGCAATAAATATATGTAAAAACGGATACAGTCTAATCGCCCGTTACTCCTGGTGTTTATTGTGGGTAAAATATTAGAATATGAAAGGATGTGAGTCTAAATGTAGGCAGGCGTCGGCGAAGGCAGATTTGACATCGATTAACGTTTCGTAGCCAGGCAACGTTTATCACCTCTGAAGCCGCTTATTTACTTTTTATTAAGACTATTTTAAATGTAGACTTCTGTCCGTATGGATTATTACTAATGACGGCTAAACATATTTAGTATTATCCGCTAAACCCCTAGTGCAGAATCGCCTAAATTAGCTTCGGAGGATGCCTTTCGAAGCAAAGCGATGTGGGGTGCAGTTCAGCCCTCCCTCCATAGTTTTACTTTATGAACACAAGGAAACCAAGAAGGTGCGAAAAAGAATAATACCTGTCCGGAACTTTTCAAAGTATTCTGGTATGGCATTGCAACTATTTTTTTACATCACATATTTATTTGTTTTACGATAGCATAGCCGTGTTGGCTAAAAAGCTTTAAGACGTCAGAGTAGAAGCCAATATGGCCGTGGCTACAGATCTGGAGCCCAGTGAAGTCCCCTCGCCCTCACCTTCTCCTTAAGAAATAACTCATCTAAGCAAACTTTTAAGAATTCTAACATACATATGACACACAGGAGAGTTTTTAGTTAAATAATTTAGTCATTTTTAATTACAAAACAGAAAGACCTTGAGCTGTGTGCACTGTACCAAGCTGATTTGTAGTAAGATGTGAGTAAGATGAGAAGTGTACAGGGGGTTGCTAGAAGCCCCTTAGCCTAGCTGCTTAACCTGTTCCTCTAGATTTCTATTTCTACAGAGCAGTTTTACTCTTTAAAACTCACTCTTCTCAACCTCCAGACTGCAGCATGGCTGCTGAAAGGCTGAAGAACCACCCTCGACACAGGGACTACCTGGATAGTGTGTCCCAGAGCCAGCTGGAGAAGCTTCATATCATCCTAAGAGATCATATGCAGGGCTTCAGCCTGGAGCACAGCTTGGCCTCATTCCGCCTGGACCCCGATGAAGATCTGAACAAACTGAGTGATGAGGAGCTGGCTCGCAAGAAGGGCCAAATGGACAAGCTGTTTGAGAAGAACCGCAGACACAAGGACGATCCTAACTTTGTTTATGACCTGGAAGTGGACTTCATCAAGTCCACCCAAGAAAGGTGCAGCTGGGATGAGTCTGATGATGGATTTTAAACTTGTCTTTTCCAAAATGTCCAAAATAGATGGACTGAAAGGGTTCTGAAAACCACAGTGTGTGGCTCACACAGGTAATTGGAGATGACATTGTCCCAATTCTTCATGTATAATTTGTTAATACCACTCACTGGATATCATTATCACAGTAGTTTAAAAACTAATTATCTACATGGTTGTATATCACTGTGCGTGAATGAGAAAATCTGTAAATCAAAAGGAAAAAATCCACACAATAGTTGTGAATGCCTTCTAGTCATTTCATACACACATCACGTTCTCATTCTCATGAGCAATAAGTAATATAATACATGAAGACTAGTGGATATTTATTTGTTATAAAATACTGAATTGTACAAAATACAAAGACTTTGGCTTTTATTTGTGGCATACACTTAAATGAGTGACATTCACAGTTGAATATGAAAGAAGATGCTAAAATCCTATTAAATAAAATTTAAAGGTTCACAAGCAATACAACAAATACATCTTTGGAAAAACCTGTCCACAAAATATTGTTTTATATCATAAAATATATATCTAAATTTTTTCCTCATAGTTTTTGAGGTGATGTACTATGGCAAAGTTTCAGTTGAGATACACTATATCATAAATCCCGGTCTGCAGTTCAAACCTCATTAGGGGAAATTTTCATTCAAAGTGCTTAAATACCTCATTCAGTTGACAAGTGACACCGACTGATATTAGTACCACATTACATTCAAAGTTGCAGCAATATGTTTTTGTCTTTATTTTATCAAAATCATTTATGCTGCTTTCCTTGTTTGGTTTAAGCTAATCAGATTTATTTACCTTGATATCAACTGCAGTCATTTATACAGTGCCACTGTATTCCCTAAGGAGGTAGTAACTTAAAATCTGACACATAATTCCTTTTACCATTATTTGGCAAGGATTCAGGTGTTTTAAATTATATTCTCAGCAGGCTGTTCCATTGTTTAAAAAATAGTTCTTTATAAAAACTCATATTTCAAGTATGCTAAAGCCACAATCCAGGATTAATGAGTATGTGAATAATGACATTTAAACAGTATATGGTGTGAGAGTAATAGTTTGTACAATTTTAACTCCGCCACCCAAACCAATTTACTCTGACTGCACAAATATATAGATGTATTAATTATTACAGAGCTATTGGTCAAAAACAGCTGTTCTAAAAATCGAATAAAAGGTATAGTAAAACTAATAAAAAGAGATAGTGGTGCCAACAGGGTTGCTATACTCCAAATCCGTATAAGGCCTTTCAAAAAGCTGTATAACCCCCCATTTACATGGAGAGTTACAGGATCTGATATATTTATATATATTTTTTATACTATTAAACTACACAAAATGCATACATTATTAGTTACTTGTTGCTGACAATGAGAAACCTTATTTTTTCTTCCTGTCTTGGGTGCATCTCGGACAAAACCTGACAGATTTAAAAAAACAAGAAAGAGGAAACATTTAGGCACAGCGTATTAATAATAATAATAATGATAATAAGTGATTTTAACCCATATAACTGTATAAACCAACATAGGTTCCTTTGAAGTGAAATCTCTTACCATTTTCCTTTGGGTTTGGTGGCAAGATCAACACAAGCAAAGTGAAACCACTCAATCGGACACTGAAAATCAAAGATGAAATAAAAAATGTCAGTATTCTGAACATTAAGACATATCTATCCATCATCTAAACAGATTATCCTGTTATGGGTCACAGGAGCCTATCCCAGCTCTCACTGGGCAAATGGCAGGGTACAGTTTAGCTCACAAGTCTTTCTCATGGCTGACATAAACTGTAGAGGCAGAGAAGGACAACCATTCCCTCTCACACTCACACCCATGGGCAGTAGAGTTACCAATTAACTTAATTGCATGTTTTTTAAGAGCTGGAAAAAAAACAGAGTACCTAAAGGAAACTCAAACAAGCACAGAGAGAACATGCAACTCTACATAGAAAAGCCCATAAAGAAATGTGTCAATTATAATTTAGGCAAAAAACACTGTTCACAGTGAGAACCTACATCTGGGTTATCACATCCAATCATCTCTCCATATGACACCTGATGGCACAAACAGTACGTAGGCTCATTGGGATCAACGGGCATGTCCAAAACATCTGATGGCTGCATAGGCAGGAGTGTGTCACTCAAGTCTGGGCTAGAAAACCAACATAACACAACAGCATGATTAGAATTAAACCAGAAATAAATGGTAACAAGTTAATGAGTTGGCTTCAATCTGACCAAACACTGAATTTATGAGAAATACAAGAATTTCAGGTCTGATAAAAATGTGCAGCAGAGACTGAAGCTCATATCTGGCAGGAATTTGACTTGTCTGACCCAAATTACCTGTTTTTCATCTTTTTCTTTCTGGGAGAATCTTCATCAGATCCTTTCCTTCCTCTTCCCCTTGATGCACGCTTCTCTCTCAACCCACGGGAATCACCTTCTGTGAAAAATATTTATATTCATACAACTGTTTTCTAACATTTAATGGTAAAAAGCATTTATTCTAGTAAACTCACTTTTCAGTCCTCTTCCTTCTGTACTTTCAAAGCTGCTCACTTCCAGCTTCTCCTTCAGCTCATTTTCAAAACGTGCAAGGTCCGCATCCAGTCTGCGGATGTGTTTGTCCACCTACAGAAAAAATATTTTTAATGTAGAATTATATACTAAAACATAATCAGAATGTCAGGAAAAATAAACAACAGACTAGAGTTCGGACTTACCATCTCGTACGTCTGCATTGCGAGCTGGACTTTGTCATCACTGAACTCTTTACACTTGCTGTAGGCATTTTGGATCTTTTGCAGGTGCTCCACTCTCTGTTCTGACGCCAGGTTCTTCACATTTGCTATGTACTCTTCAGCCAGTTTGTCAATCTCGTTTTTCTTTTCTGAACAAAAATATAATAATTACAAAACTGGAACAAATATGTATACCACAAAAAAAACTTTGTGACATTAGAATAATACCTTCAGTCCTATTGTCCAGGTCACGCATCAAAGTGAAGTTTCTCTGTAGCTCACATGGTAGATTTTCAATACCTAGACATTAATGAAAATAAGGGAGATGAAAGGTCCACTCTGCTAATTCTTAAAGTAAAACAATGCATCACTTATGTTGTTTGGTTAAATACAGCTAGTGTCCTTGGGTGCCCAACCTGTACTGTACAGTACAGTCACATCACTCTGCATCTTAATCGAGCTTGTGAAACCTTTTATTTCACTGTTTTTAATGTATAAGCAAGTCTGTGCTGCTGCAGACCCAAATTAAACAAAACGGTTACAACAGAATGCCTCAAAACCTATGTACTAACGTGCAAATGAACAAAAATACTAACTATACTAGTTTTAAAAGCATGTGGAAAGGATGTTCTAAGATAACCTGCAAATTACTGGCCTTTTTTTTTTGTTGCATACTATAAAAATATTCTACACAAATTATTTGGATTAAGAACAGCTATTTGAAGACTGGTTACTATATTTCTTAGGCACCTCACAATGCACCTGATTATATTCAACAAGCACAGTTGTCTCTGACAGTCATGTGCCACTCAAGAGTTTAATGTAATGCATCATTCACTGTATCGTTATGTTAATATATCTTGGAAAGCAGGTTTTGCACAGAAAAACACGCGGGTGAGCTGGATTCTGTAAGAATATTAGTCTCTTAATAAATAGTCTCTTAAAGTGTGTTTGCGCTGAAAGACGCACTTCACACACCCCGCCCCGGCGCGCAAATGGTTACGGGAAACGCGGTTACCAACAGGTTGCAAATGCATGGCGTCTGTTATCCCGACACAAACACAAATATTGACCAAAATAAACCCAATTTAAATCGTCCAGTGTGTCGGCTAGGACAGCGTTTAACAACCTTAACGTTACATAACCAGTGCTAATTACTTAGCACCTGGCTATAGCTAAGCTAAATAAAGCCAAACCAACCGCTAACCTCTAGCGTTAACACCGTTACATGTGACAGTTGTCTAACATTAGTTGCACCAGTCTCCGGGTGACTTTAATACCATAAAACGAGAATAAGCATAACTTTATTTCAAGAAAAGATATCTCACCATGCTAATCAGCTAGCCAGACAGTGACATAACAGCCTTGGTCTTAGTTGCGAACACAGTGCAGATTAGCCATTGCTATCAGTCACCCGCCATTCTTAAAAAGTCTTCGACACAGACAAACTAAACCTCAAACAAACGTAACACGTTGTAAATGTTTAACACGAATACAATGAACCCCTTGATACTCACTGTCAAGATAATGTTCCAAGTATATAGCCGTCGCCATTTCAGGTTAGCTGTTTAGCTTCTGCGTTAAGTTAGCTCTGAAACGGCTGACCGGAGGACTGACGGGCTTGTTTTGTAATCCTGCGTTGCCCGTCCGCCTGTGGCTTCGGAGTGATTGCTTCTGCCTGCAGTCACAAGCTTCTCCGGATGAGAGTGAAATGCAGCTTATAGGTAGAACCTGGTTCCCCCCAGTACACATGTACGCAGAAATGTCACGATCCAAATTTCTGCTCGTGTGTGCACAGTCGGGTGCAAAGCTAATAATGCATGAACTGTTACGGAACTTTCCTCAGTGTTTCCTCCAGTATCGCTATGGATACAACATTTTTAACCCTGATGTAAATACACCCTCTCAATGTGTACTTTAAACTATTTCACCCAGGAGCACATCCCAGGACAACTAGCTAATTATATGAGGACCACTTAGCGGCTGAAGGACTGCGTTACACTGATCTCTGTAGGTATAAACAGGTAGGTGATGAACATTTGTTTATGCATGGCTCCTCTTCGCCACCACATGAGGAGGAAACACACTTTAACGAGCGCACCTCCAGTGGTGTCAGGTGACGCCAGACGTCATAGAAAACAAACGCCCCTCTCCTCAGAGACTGAATGTTCGTGAAGATGCTCCGGGGGCGGGGCGAACAGCGGCCGACGACCAGAGAACAGCGGCCGCCTGTGGACGCGCTGTGTCCAGCCGGTCTGGTAATATCTGTCCGAGGAGAGCATCGTCTTTTCACATATCTCACTTCCGTGTTTGTTTTATCCTCACCAACGAATCCATCTTTTCACAAAACATACACATAATCACGTAAGTAACCAAATAACACACGTCCTTTAATAATTTCTGTACTTTACTGGCAACTGTAAGGGCCCGTTTTAATGTTTTATCTAACTGTGAACACTGAACTAACAGCTAGCGCTACTTAGCCAGCTACTAGTGCTCAGCTCGCATTATTTATCCAAACAACGTTAGCGTTAGGTAAGAGTTATGCTACGTTTGGTGTCAAAGAAATACAAAGTAGGTTAGTTAGTGAAATTGTTACCATGTGTTCACGGGTTGTTGTGCTTACATTATCGCATATTCAACAATTCTTCACTTCTCTAAGTTGTAAATAAATAAGACATGAGGAAGACCTATCCACAGCTGGCCTGTTGTGACAGGATCTGTTAGTATCTGTTGTAAGTAGCAGAGAGGTGAGGTAATGTTAACACACAATGAGCAAAATGAATCGACCGACCTATTGATTGAACACGTTGACTTATGCTACTAGTGTTTGTGTGTTTTGCCAGGCCCAGGGAGCAGCCATGAGTTTGCCTCATTTAAAGCAGACACTAAGATACTTTTTCAATGTTTGTAGGTGCTTCTTCTAAGATGGCTATGGTGAAGAGCGGTTGGCTCCATCGACAAAGTAAGTTAGTGTACAAAGTGATGACAGCTTTAGCAGAATGAGAGTTGTGTGTTACTTGGTTGACAAATATGCTGTGACATAAACGATGAAGTTGAATTAATTCTGTTTGGATTGAACTTGACAATATCATATTTGAATAAAAGGTACCATATTACGTCGGTGGAAAAGAAACTGGTTTGACTTGTGGGCTGATGGACGACTTGTGTTCTACAATGATCAACAACGACATGACATGGAGGATGACATCCACATGAGGGTCGACTGCATCAACATCCGCAGCAGTGCTGCATGTCAAGGTACTTGTCATCTGCTGCATGCTGATAAAATTGTAATAGTTGGTATTAACCAACTTTTCCACACACTTGGAAACATGCTTGTTCACCTTTTGTCCTACTCTTTGGTTTCTTAGAGCTGAACCCGCCAGAGGGGAAGATGCGTGATGCCTTGCTCCAGATAGTGTGCAGAGATGGACGAGTCATCAGCTTGTGTGCAGACAGTGCAGATGATGCTCTGTAAGTCATTAATTTGGCCTCAGTCGAATGGTTTAATATTAGGTATTGTAGTTATGATTTTAATTCCAAGACAACGTGGTGTCAACTTTTGTTGCAGGGCATGGACCATGGCACTTCAGGATGCCAGAATTAATGTGAGTATTTTTATTTTTGAATTATATGTACTCGATGATGGTAATTCAGTAGGAGTGACCATGGTTATATTTGTAATATTTATCTGAATTCCATTTTTCAGTGCTGTTGAGCTCAGTTTTCTGCTGCTCCTTCTCAGTTTTTTAGGTGAGATGTCCTCATCTCTGTTGTGTTTTTATTTTCAGATGATTGCTGCTCCTCAGATTGGTTTTGCGCAGGAAGTGATGGCATCTGCCCCTCCCCCTTACTCTGAATATGCTCAGCAACCACAGGTAACTTACATAGTCTGGATGCAAGCGTCTAAAGAAGAAGTTAAATGTTGCCATTGCTTAGTAATAACTCAATGCATAATTACCTGTGTGTTTAATTCTCCACCGACTTTTATTTTTCACATTAAACTGGTCAAACTACATCCTATAAGTATCCTATAGATCTATGAGCAAGATTATGTGTTAATAATTAAATCACTGTTTCATCTGTAGGCTACTGAACAAGCTAAAGCCAATAAATAAGAATACAATATAACAACAAAGTTTTACTCTACTGCCATCTACTGGTGTAGCTGGAAGTGGCTAAAAGTTATATATGAGCTAGTATTTGTGTCATTAAGATTAGATCAAACACCTCATGTGAGAGACTTGTTACAACTTATTAACATTTGTGTCTGATTTTTTTTTACCAGGTGTATGCACCAGGCCCATATGGAGAATATGTTGCACCTCCCCCATATGCTACACAGATTGTGTACACCGCTGATGGGCAACCCTACACTGTAGCTTATCCTCACCAGTACCAAGGTAAATAATTCTCAGCTGAATGTAAGAGGGCGCTGGCTGACATGAAACTTGGCAAATTGCAGCGTTGAGTAAATTGATGCTTTAGTAAAACTCATTATACTTAACATATCTTGTATCGTGTGATCTTTAAAAAAACAGCATTTAATGCTATACAGTAGCTATCAGAGTTGTTAAAAAGGTTTAACCTCATAAATACAGTAATTCCAATTTAATAATTTAAGCACATTCAAATGTAAATAAGACACCATATGTCTTTTGTTTTGTAGGTGGGTACCCATCTCCTGGAGTGAACCATGTTATTATTCAGGAGCGTCAACGCGACAACGGTGGGGATGTGGCTTTGAGCATGCTCGCTGGAGCGGCCACGGGTTTGGCAATTGGTTCTCTCTTTTCCGTCTTCTAGTATTTTGAAGAATGTAGATTCAGTAGCACACAGATCCCCCTGTATTCACAGCGTTTGACTTCCTCTTTGTGCCATCACATGAGTTGGAGTGAAATGTCTGCTGGTTGACTTCGTCAATGAAGCATGATTGTGATGGGCAGGAGAACTACTCTCAATGTGTCCTTTACATGCAGTAAATATGTTTAGCACTTTCTCATATGCCCCATGTGGCTGTTTCCCACCCTCTTTGTGTTTTCTGAATATGAATGTTCTTAACCAAAAACTACAAGTATTAAAAATATTGAAGAGTTATTTACATGACAGGGCATATACTACTCCTTTTATGTACACTCCAGGTTCTTCAGCTAATGTCTCAGTCACATTGTTTGTGTTTCTTTGTTTCATGGAACATGCATCCTTTTATATTTGCACAAGTATCTTAAAAGTGAAGTGTTTCAGGTTTTTTTGTTCCTTTTCACAGTTTTTGTGTTTATCTGTTCACTGTACCTTATGGTAACTTGAGTTATTTGTCTGTTTTGGTTGTGAATATGCAGTGTTTCCTCAGGTTTTTTAGCATGACCCTATGAAGAGGAGCACACACACACACACACACACACACACACATATATACACTAATCACTTTCAGTGTAGCATTTCAAGGTACCCGGTTCAATCTGATTGTGATCTGATGTCATCAACACAAAAGAGTCTACATGAGGAAAAACTGTCATGTACACAATATGCTTTCAAGTAAAAAGGGACATTACTGCATTAGCTATGGTAATTATTTTTTTCCACTGCAAGCTGTGAATCATACCTTTCATTTCACCTTTCAGTGTTTGAATTGATACTTTGGTTTTCATTTTATTATGTACGAATACTGACAAGTCTCTTGAGGTTTAATGGCAATTGATTTTTACTGTTTTCCATTATTCATATGCATTGTGATTATTTTGTGACAGCAGCTAAATAGAAAACACCTAGTTCTGCTTTTCAAACAAAGCATATATTCATTAATGGCACTAACTGAGGAGATATAAACGTCTTCCTTCCAAATAATTTAAGTTCTGTGAATGATCAACTTGTACGAGCAGTGTATCATTTTTCTGCAGATCTTTAATGTTTGAAGTTGTGTAATTAGTTACGATATTCTTATCATCTAAACTACTATAATTAAATTATGATTTACCCAGCATTAGAAAGAAAGAAATAAGCAATGTATTTTAACAACTAAATATATTCACAGAGTTGGAAATGACTCCTGATTTTTGTTTATTTAACCCTGAGACTTTTGTTCACAGAACATATATGAAATAAAACAAAAGTGCACACGACCACCTTACGTTTCACGTATGTAACCAAACAGCAACACATGTAAACCCCACAAGAAACTGTTAATAAAGCTGTAGTCAGCTGCAAAAGGCAACAGAGTTAGAAGATAATGACAAGAAATTGTTAGTGTAGAAAATGTGCATTTAATATAGCATTTATGCACATTTAGATCTATGTTTAGAAATGGTTATAAAGCTTTTTTTTTTTTCTTTTTTTTTTACAATATTTTATGCATAATAAACTTAACAAAACAAAGTCCTGCAAACCAGTAACCACAGAAACCCAGGATGGCCTCATCTATGTTCTTTTAAATAACCTCACACCCACACAAGATGTGCACATAATTACACTTTCCCACTTTGTATGTAGTGAAATAACAACCAGTAAATAGTAATTTACATGTTTAAAATAGAAGGAACTTCAAGTATAACGTCCCATTTATAAAAGCCAAGAATGTTAACCAATTCTGTTAAGTGAGATATGTAGTCTTAGAAAAGTTTTGCCCATTGTAGCATCACCATTATCATATTGGTTTGTTTGAGACAAGCAAAGAAAAAGCAACAATATAAGAAATATGAAACCTGGCAAGTGTTTAGATGTAAACATGAGGACTGGTAAATAGTGCTCAAATAGATAAAGTGATTATTTCAGATTGTGGTAACTGATTAATCCTTTTAGCCAGTTCTAAGTAAGAACAGCAAACATTTGCTGCTATAGGAGGAAAATAGTACCATCAGCTTGTTTTCTGTTTTCTTAAGGTAATGTGTGCTTTGGACCCTAGTAACCTTTCATGGACCATTCCCATCATTTTAAAACACTTCATTTGACCAAAAGATTAATCAACTAATCAAAACCATAACCAACAGTGAGGATACATGTTAGGTGCAGTCCTGTTCATGAGCACAGTGTGAGTAGAGTTAGCCCTCTTGGCCAAAATCTTCAGTAAACTTCTTCAGTTTCTCCAGGTCCTGCTCGTTCACTGTGGGCTTAGTGTTTGTCAGTGATCTCAGCATGTCAGCCTGTACGGAGAACATCACAGAGGTCAGAATGTATCCTGATCACTGCAGTGTTTGTTAAAAACTCCCAGGCAATAGAAAGGAAAGCCATAGGTTAAATAACATCCATTTTCCTTCCCTGCTGTATATCTGAAATGTGTTCTTACCATGGACACAACTGGCTCTAAAAGTTTCTCCCCAGGTACATCCATCCACGTCATCTCTACGGCGTTAGGTTCTCCTGGTGAGCATGGAGTCAGCAGATCCTCCACCACAACGTCGGGTTTGTTCCATTGTGACCCCCGGACCTTAATGTACGAGTGAGAGAGAGTGAGTGTGTGTGTGTGTGTGTGTGTGTGTGTGTTTGGACACAGAATAAAGGAAGAAATCATTAGAGATGCAGAAGGATCAGAAAAAGATAAAAAACATCTGATACAATCACAGAAGATAGTTCATTGGTTTTCAGATTGTTGTCTTCCAGATGCACGTGCTACTTTTTATTATTTTCACATAATATCCAGTTTTGCCACATTTGGCTGTCACTCAACAGCCTAATCAGAGCCTCAAAACCTTTCAATCTGCACCAAATATTCATATGAAGGCATTTATTCCTAGGACAGGGTTAAAATGAATAAATGTAAGTCTTTATGATGATGTAACACTCATGTAAAAAACACTCACTTATGTACATAAATATCTTTCTTCATATTGAAGCTTTTGCAAAGATTAATCCCAGTGCTGGGACCCAATAATAACCTTAGGAGGAAAATGATTAAATCTAGATGTAAATAGCTAAAATGACACTTGGTGAGTCAAGCTGAGCAAACTAAAGTCAGGGCCCTGTCAGTCCCAGTCCTAAACTATCAAAGCAGAAGAGTATATGACTTGTTATGACTAATAAATAACAAAACCCCCAAATGATCACTTCCATAACAAAGTGGTATTCATGTTGGCCCACTTTCTCTTGACCATCACCTGAACTGACTTTAACAACTTCTAGGAGAAACGGTGTGCGGCTGATGCAACTGTATGTAAGTGTAAGTAAATAGAGCAAATCTATTCTTGCACTTCAAATATAAAAGTCTTCATGGACTCAGCAATACAGTCTTTATTAAGTGGCTCTAAGAGGAACTGACTGTTTGAGGACAGCTCCCAAAAGATCTTTTCTTTAGATCTGAAATGGGAGCAGTAGAATAATTAATACAAGTTACCGTTACTGTGTTTATACCTTTTTGAAGTGAGTGGCTGACTGGACCTTCCTGACAGGCTGCATGAGGGCGTCTCTGACAATAATACTGATGTCCGCCCCAGAGTAGCCCTCTGTCTTCTTGCCCAAAGTGATGAAGTCTGCATCGGTCAAACTGTTGGGGGTGGAGCCAAGATGCAGTTTGAACATGGAGGAGCGGGCGTGCTCCTCGGGCAGAGGAATGTAGATTCGCTTTTCAAACCTACGATGCAGACAAAACAATTAATGAGCCATTATAAAGCATTTAACCTCCTGACTCCTGTTTGTTTTCCCTTATGGATTTCACGTAGCTACTTTCTCTCTTCAAAGGTATTCATTCAAATTTCAAACAGAAAGAAAGAGAACCAGGAAAGATCCACACCAACACAAATACAGAATAACATCAGTACAGAAGACTCAGTATATATACAGAATATGTGAGATGGATAAAAATAGATGTACGAAAATGGGTCAGTAATTATAGTCCAGGGTGGAATGACAACAGATATTTGACAAGATTCAGATTCAGGGTTGTGCTATGAATAGCATAGCATCTTATGATGACCTCTTTAAGAGATTTAATAAAAGAAAACACACTGATTCAAGTGTCCTTACTTTTATGTCTTTTGTGCCTATTAATGAATATTGGTCAATATTGGCTTGAGAGGTGATAAGGTAGGATCATTTTTATTTACTTAAGTAAAGTTTAAGTAAGAGAAACCTTCTAACCTTCTCCTGATAGCTGAGTCTAAGGTCCATGGGATGTTTGTTGCTCCCAGGACCAGGATTCCCTCGTTATCATTTCCAACACCTGAGAGGAGAACAGAATGTCTTAATAAAGTGCTAGTAGTGCTACTCGGATCAGAGCTCGGACTTTCCAGTTCCTCTTCTTGCTCACCCTGCATCTGGACGAGGAACTCTGTCTTGATTCTGCGCGCCGCTTCGCTCTCGTTCTCGCTCCTGGAGCCACACAGGGAGTCGACCTCGTCTATGAAAATGATTGACGGTTTGTGTTCTCGCGCTAAACTGAACAGGTTCTTCACCAGCCTGGAGAGGGAGAAACAGCAGATGGTCAGTGTCAGCCTCTCATATTCCATATCATCACGGAATGGACTGGGCTCTCACTTTTCACTTTCGCCCAACCACTTGGACACAAGGTCGGAGGAGGAGATGGAAAAGAAGGTGGAGTTGTTGGCTTCTGTGGCCACCGCCTTGGCCAGGTATGACTTCCCTGTTCCTGGAGGACCAAAAAGGAGGATCCCCCGCCAAGGAGTTCGCTTTCCTACACACACAGATACTGTTTTATTAAATACAGTGCACACAGGAGGATTGAAGATGGTTCTCAGTTACAAACCTGTGAACAGATGAGGAAATTTGATGGGCAGGATGACGGCTTCTTTTAAGGCCTCTTTGGCTCCCTCGAGTCCAGCTACATCGTCCCACTTAATGTTTGGCTTTTCCATGACAATGGCGCCTGTAGGTATACTTTATATATCATACTTCATATATAACTTTCTAAAACTTCCTGTAAACCTGCTGAATAACTCTTGTTTTAACACTAATTTTAACCTGTGCTGTTAAATTATTCAATATCTTTGACAGCATCTTTCACCTGAGAGCTGATTTTGGAACTTCTTCTTCTCTGGGTCGTCCCCTTCATCGCTTTCGTTTCTGAAATCAAAAGAAAACAATCCACATTGGTATTTATTAAATAGTTAATACACTTTTTGGGGTACACAGTAATATTTGATTTTACAGATCCCATTGTTTCCTTATACTTTCCTAATTTAAGCTCCTACAAATTAAGATGGTATTCATCTTAAATGGACTACACTGAGGCACACATTTCAACAAATTGAAAATTCAATGTCTCTATTATAAATGAAGATGTATGTAGGATTAAACAATTCCAAGTTACTACGGACAATATGATTGAAGCTGTTCTTACAATTAAATCCATTTGGAACAAAAACACTGCTTATGAACTATTTTATTTTCCCTATCGTCAGTACCAGATTAGATAGGTGTTTACTATTAAATCACAGGACCTGAAAAACAAAGCTTTACTGGATATGTTGTAGCATGTGTCAAAGTTATTTCACAACAGCAGCAAACATAAGGATACCAATTTATCTAGTGACCTTTTAGGTCAGTCTCACCCTTTGTCACCAGACTCTTTGACAGGTTTGGCCGGAGGAGCCTTCTCCTTCTTGCTCAGATATTCCTTCAGCTGCTCGGCTCTGTCCAGGTAGTCGGCACACTTGGCCCTGATGCTCTGTTTGGCTCGATCGCCCTGGGCCTCATCTGCAGCACAGTAAGTAATTTAGATCATTAATACAAGTGAAGTAGAAGAAAACCCCCAAATGTTTTCATTTGTAAATTGTAAAAATAAAACACTGATTGGAGTTTTAAGTTCCTCACACTTGACAACATGTAGGAAGTACTGCACAGCTTGCTGATAACATCTGAGGGCCTCTAGGTAGTTTTTGGCTTTGTCCTCCTCTGCAGCTTTGCTGGCGAGATCTATAGCTTTCTGAGAACAGCAGCCAACAAAAACAATTTAGGATAACACACTTATATAACTCACAGATTAAAAGCTTGTTAAGAAGAAACTAACAGGCGACTTTTGGGTTGCCAGGTTGTAAGAAATCTTTAATCTAAAAATGAAACCTCAATAGTAAGTAAAACTATCAATGAAACAGACACAGTACAACTTTTACCAGAAAGTAGTTTGTTGTGATGAGAGATAATAGAATTTCATTTCATAGCTGCAACCAAAGTATGCTTCATCAGTATCTTCTAAAGGCCTCTTATGAGTTTTTCCACCTGGCAGAAACTAAAGAATCTAATTAAGACTAACAGCAAATTCATGTCATTATTTGTCATTTTTTAAGTTTAGTTTTAGCTTCCACTGTGAAGTAACTGGTACTTTGCAAAGTTATTCTTTGAAAATAGCTTCCCCATCACTGTTGATTTAGTGTTATTTGTCAAATGTTTTAATATAAGGTATATGCATCTATTAGTAAACCAGTAACAACAGCTACAACACATATGTAGCTGGGTAAACAAATAGAATGGAAATGGAATAGAGATAGAAAGTAGTATAACATTATATTCACAAATAATACATATAAAAACATAACCACATAAAATAATATAAAAGTACTCCAAACATATACTCGAGTAGCATACAGCACTTGAGTAAATGTACTTAGTTACTTTCTGTAGTGTAAAAAGGTAAAAACCAATAATGGGTATTTTCACAATCTGGCAACCCAAATGTTAACTTCTAGCTGACACGTCGGTAAATGATTTAATAGCCAATAATAAAGCCATTAATAATTAATTCAAAACCCTAAAAACAACTTTTACTTAATCTTTGAGGTATTAGAATAGACGGGCTTTCGCAGTAAAAAAAAGCGTTTAGTTTATTTACAAAACTATTATAAAAGATTTTCTGATGACACCCAGTCTTATGTAAGAAAGTAGCTACCTTAGGAAAAGTTTGACACTCACCTGTAAATTACCACCAGCCATTAGGTCTTGTGTTGTCGGCCAAACTTTAGTCTGTCGCTTTAATAGATCTACGAAAAAGTTATGTTTTGTTGTTTTTTCTCTCTTATCTGCTTACATTTCTTTAATTTGATACCAACTTCAATCGGAAAACATCCTACAGATTTGTCTCTTCCGCATCAGCTAAAAGTTGACTCACTTCCGCGGTTGTCACGTGACAGTGTTATTGTCTTTACCAGCCGTGTATTTTCATGTATGTATATTTGTCATATTTTATTCTATAGAAAACAAATAGGATCTCTCAACATTACTATAGTGTATAGAAAGACTTTGCGGGGAGAAAAAAAACTGAAAGAAAACATTTTCTGTATCCAGCCACAACACAGGTGAGTTTTAGGCGTGATCCAGGTGGACACGTGAAAACACTGACCTCTAGTGAAAAACTATATCAACTGGTTTCTATAATTAGTCTTATAACTATATCTTATTGTTGTTTTACTACTGTAACTGCATTTTTTGTCTCTGCAAAGCCTATAATTATGCCTAACCTTTCAAAATAAAAGTCCTCATATGTCAAATAAGCATGCACATTGCCACTGCATTAATTACATTTACGTTTACATTTAGTTATATGGCAGATGCTTTCATCCAAAGCGACTTACAAGTGAGGTACAAAGCAAGCAAATATCTAAGCTAAGAAAACGTACTTTAAAGTAAAGTTCTCTGGAAAGATCTGTTTCAGTTTCATAAGGTATAAGTGCAAGATTTTTTCTTTTTAACTGCAGAGAAAGATTTTGAAGAGTTCGGTTTTCAGCAAGTTTTTGAAAGTTGAGCTTGAGTCATCTGAGCGTGCACAGGTGGGTAGGTCGCTGAAACGTTTTGCCTGGGATCCTTTGTAGTGAGGTGAGGGGACCACAGGACGTTGTTTACTTGCAGAGAGCAGTGAGCGAGAGGGCCTGTAGACCAGGATGAGGGAGTTCAGGTTGGCCTGGTGCTGTTGAGTTGACCACTTTGTAGGCAAGGGTCAGGGTTTTGAACCTGATGCAGGCAGCTACAGGAAGCCAGAGCAGAGATCTGAAAAGTTGTGTGATGTGTGTCCCTTTGGCTGATCAGAAATTAGACATGCTGCTGCACTTTAGATCATCTAAAGGGGTTTGATGGTGCATGCTGGTAACTCCGTCAGTAAGAATCTGCAGTACTCCAGATGAGATATGACCAGAGTCTGCACAATGAGTTGTGTTGTATAGTCTGAAAGGTAGGGTCTGATCTTTCTGATGTTGAAAAGACCAAATCTGCATGTCCTCGAGAAACAGCAGATGTGGTCAGTAAAGCTCAGCTGATCATCAATGATCACCCCCAGGTTTCTGGGTGACTTAGTGGGGACAATCAGTGTGTTTCATTGAAGGTCTGGCTGAGAAGACAAGAACTTCTGTCTTGGACAGTGGAAGATGCCTCTCTCTCATCTGAGTAGAGATGTCAGAGAGACAGGCAGAGATGCGACAGTGGAAATGACAGGACAGGTTGTGAGCATAGAAATTATTGGAAAATCCATGAGACTGGATGATGTCACCTAGGGATGTGGTATAGATGGAAAAGAGTAGACGACCAAGAACTGAGCCCTGTGGCAAGCTACTGGAGAGGCAGTCAGATAGAAACCTGCCCCTGCCAAGGTACTACGAATATACCGTCTAGCCAAGTAGGACTTAAGCCAGGCCAGCGCTGTACCTGTAATGCCCAAATCAAACAGTGTAGACAAGAGGATCTAGTGGTTGACTGTGTCAAAGGTTGCAGATAAAACACACAAGTCCAAATTAACAATTTACACTTTATTACTCTAAAAAGGCAAAGAAAAAGTGTGCAAAAAATATAGAACTCTTATAACACCTGGGGTGATTAAAAATAAATAAATGTGCTGTAAAGGAGATCATGCATATGGCAGACAAATACATTTTGGTTGCACATTGTGTGACTTAGTTTATTCAACCTACAACAGCTTTAGTTTAGCTGCAGTCAAAAGCAAGAATTATATACAGTACAGTTTGTGGTTGAGTAGGTTATGACACTGTGTTGTATTTTTCCCTCACATCAGTGTGGTACAGGCAGGCATGAAGGCGGGAAGCTGGGTGGTCATCAACTGTCTCCGTTTAAGATGTTCAAACGTAAAACCTTTAGGATGCGATCATTCTTGGTAAGATGTGAAGGGAGCTCGTTATTCTGCAAAACACATAGGAAAGAAGTTCATAAACTAAAGTTATCGACTTGTGTTTTGGTGTTCTGCATGTTTCTGCCTCACCTTGTTGGGTAGAGAGGGGTCTGCGTTGGCCCCAAGCAGCAGCTGAACAGTTTGCAGATTTCCACCCATGACAGCAGCATGAAGGGCAGTAGAGCCGTTCTGGAAGCAACAAGCGAGCATAGGTATTCATAAAGCTGACATCGTATTTCTGTACTCTTCGCTAACTAAGAAATCTAAAGTAGGTCTTTATCCACTTCTGCAGGGTTAGTATTAAACAACAATTTGACATTTGACGATACTTTTAATCTTTTCACCCAGCTCTTGGCAAGAAAGCAAATACAAATATTTCCGCAAATACATAATCTTTTTTTTTTTAAATAAAGAAGATTTATAGCAGCATCCTCTACCTTGAGGAGGCCAAGTGAAGGTGAAAACTTGAGGAGTTCTTCCACGACATTGTTGTGTCCCTTTAAAGCTGCTTTAAATAAAGCTGTTGATCCATCCTTAAAACATAACATGGGAAACATTACAAATATCCGTCTACAGAGTAGATTGTTTGGTCAATTGCACCTTTAAGGGACAAGAGTGAACTGGAACGTTTGGCACACAATCACTAATTAACACTAGAAATGACAGGATCTTTGTAGCTACAGTGTTTATAAAGGCATTTTCTAGACTGAGCAGCTGGACGGGTTTTAGCACTTTTTTTGGACACTACAGAAAAGAGAAGCACTTTATGGACTTATTAATCTTAATATATCTGAAACAACAATGTACTTGTCTGTCTGCATCCCGATCTGCGCCACGTAAGAGTAGCACCTTCACTACCTCACTATGACCCATCTGAGCTGCCATCCACAGGGGGGCAGTGCCATCCTGTAAAACACATGGATGGAGTGTGGGGGGGGGTAAAACACAGGACAAAAAAACGATGAGGTGAAAAGAGGAATATTAGAATCACTGCAGCCATGAGACGGCGACACTCTGTGCCTGCGTCCTCTAAATCCTTCACAATGTAAAAGAAGGCCGGGGCATTACCTCCCTGGCTTGGTTAACCTTGGCACCAGATGAAAGCAGCTGACGAATCACACTCACATGACCCTCCTGGGCAGCGAGGAACAGGGAAGTGGCACCATCCTGTAATACAGAGAATCTCATACATACAGTAACACTGGTCTGCTTAGCTTGCTGAAAAGCAAGTATATAAATAACAAATGACAATATTACTACTGTTTTTTAAATGGATGTTTGTGCTGTCAGGTTGTTTTCCCCGGCCTAAAGACAGACTAACTAATCCTGCCAAGTGTCTGACTCAGCAGTCTGCAGAAACCTGAGAGTCTAGATTCCAGCTGCAGGGACATTGTGTGCAATTAACCATCAGACAACAAGGTTTAACACAGGGCCACGAGGGAGGACTGACAGTAACTTAACGAGAGGCTGAAGATGCAGAAGTCGCTCACATTCAGCTGGTCGTGAACATTGGCTCCATTCTTCAGCAGGGTGTCCACCACCTTGGAGTGTCCATACTGAGAGGCAGCGGTGAGAGCTGTGCCGCCGTCCTGCCACGAAAACACACAAGAATGTTCCTCAGAGGTTTAAAAAAAAAAAAAGCAGCCCGAGCTTTATGTGGTGTACATCATTTCTGTCACTGCATCTCCACGTGATGAATCACCATCTCAGATGATAGCATGGCAGCACTCCCCATCACACCCAGTGTAACAAAGGCTGTCATTCACTGTCGTTCTCTGCCCCGCAGCATACCTTTGTCTGGAATTCAGTAGAGGCGCCGAATTCAAAGAGGAGCTTCACGACGTCATGGTGTCCCTGCTGAGAGGCAAAGAACAGTGCAGTGGAACCTGTCTGCAAAGATGAGAAAAAAAAATACTGCATAAGCATACTGGTAAAAAATGACTTTTCATGCTTATGTTCATGAAATAAGGGTCAGAATAGAAACTGATCCAATTAAAGCCTCGTTTACAACTTTACTGTTCCTCCCAACATCTTATTTGTTTATTATGGACAAAACACTGAAGTGTAAAAATAATAAGAATTATTATTTGTGGTTTTACATGTGCCGGACTGTTTCTTGGGTGGGTTCAGTGCCTTCCTGGAGCTTCCATTGGACAACCAGACCCCAGATTTGTTTGTGTATGCTAGCTGGTCATTCTCCTATCATACCTCTCTCTGGTAGTTGATGTCCGCTCCTTGCATGATAAGTTCTTTGACACACTCGTAATGGCCACTGTATGACACCACCATCAGCGCTGTTGTTCCATACTGCAAGCAAACATCATTTTCAGTCAACTTAGCAACAAAATCGGTGTAACTCAAATAAAAACTGCTTGGATAGTGGTGATGAAACGGATAGATGTCCCCAGTTTACACATGAAGTGCTCGATCCACATTTCTCATAATTGCAACAAATGCATAACATGGGTGTGAAATTGTGATGGTACAAACACACACACACACACACACACACACACACAAACATGCACCACAGAGGTAAGGCTTGAAGCTCTCTGTCCCCCTACCACAGGTGGATTATGGTTAAAGCGTGCAGCAGAGCATCCAGGACATGCAGCGTCCGTACACTGTCTCTGCAGTCTGCGTCCACGCGCCCACTGTTGAGCAGCAGCTGTAGCAGAGCCAAGTTCCCCTTCCTCGCTGCCCAAAACACAGCATTAGCCAGGGGTGTCTCCTTCTGGAGGGTAAATACACACAACAAACACTGGCCTGAAACCACCATTATGGTCTTATGTACACTGACAGACGTGCTGAAAACAAAGTAGAGCTGAGTGCAAGAACAGAGGTTTATAGGGCGGGAGTGTCTGGGTATGAAAGGACAGGACAGGTGAGCTAGTTGATCAATACCTGCCCTTAACACACACACACACACACACACACACACACACACACACACAAAGCTAGACAGGGTGGTTGCATTAAAGTCAGTAAAGTGCTACTTTATCTCAGCCCAGCGCCGTCTTTAAATACACCAGGTCGTTACCCTGAAAATTAGAAAGTCTACATATTTTGCAGGAACCAGGTGTGATTTCACCTCGAGGCCTTCGTGTAGAGAGACGGATGGATTAAAAAAAAAAAAAAAAAAAAGCAGGTTTACCTTAAAAGACATCGCGCAGACCTCATCGGTGACTCATGCGTCTTCCTGCGCACTCATTCATTAGAGACGCCTGTTTTGCCGCACCGTGTTTGGGTGTTGGCGTCGTTGTCCGCTGGAGGACATAATCACAGCCGCACAGTCAGCTGAGCTCATCCTCTGCAGTCAGGGCTGCACGGCGCTGCGCCACGGCTGGCCGCTGGGGGGCGCTGCTGGACGTCTGCTGGTCCTCTGCGAACGTCAAGCATGTTAATGGACACAGCCCCCCCCCCACCCCCCAACTACCTTTTAAAGGGGAACATTGCACATTTTACTACATTGATTTGACAGCTGTGATTACAAGTTACCTCTCAGATGGAGATTTTACATTGAGACACAGCTTAAATAAAACAATTAGGCTACAATAGATATGTTATTAAGCTTTAAGCCAGGATTACTGGTTCCGATGGAGAAGCTGTGTCAAGCTGGGGTCCCCTGCCACAGGTCAGATGTGTGGCCTGTGAATATCATAGTTGTGATTACAAAAAACACTTCCCTTATAAACATCTTGTGTCACAGCCCCTCACATTTCCCCTAAATCACCTTTAGGAGAGAATTAAGCCACTGGACAAAACCCTGTAACAAATAATCATCAAACAATTTTTCAGAATGGATACTTTTAGTAGATGTATTATTATAAATCACATTGGTGCATTTCAGATGAGTCTTCATACATTAAGGTTCAGGGCTGTTAAACAGAAGTATCTATTCACTGATTATTTGTACAGTGTAACATAATTTACATAATGTAAATAAGGTAGATGTGATTTCCTTATCTACAGGCAGTATTTGAAAGATGATCAACAGATGAATCTGAACTATAAGCATGATGGAAAGTGTAATAAAAGAAAGTCAAGGTGAGCAAAGGGGAAAATCATGCTTCTCATGTCTCCTCTTCAGACGTACTGTGCAGATTATAGTACTTTACTGAGTAGGCTCACTTGTTTTGTGCTTTTATTTAAGCACGCTTTTGAGTGCAAACCTTTCAAGTGTAATGGAGTATTTTTACATTAATGCATTGGTACTTTGACTTAAGTAAGGGAGCTGAGTGCATCGTCCACAGCTGGTTTTGGAAAGTTAGATGTCAGGTGTTATGGTCAATTATAAACTGGTATTTGAAGGATTTGCAATATTGCAGTTTTAGCTCTCTCTAAATGATAATGAGGTATTACTGAGGAGGAGCAGGGAAAGCATCTTGTTTTTGTTGACTAATGTTCTTCACAGGTGCTGCCACAAGCGTTGATTTAGGGATTCAGTAAAAGTATAGGGGAAACATGTACTTGCTGCGACGCTATATAAGAAGGATTGACAGTGAGTCTGTAGCAGGTCACTGTCCAGAGTAGCTCTGAAAACATGGAAACAAAACATGCAGGTAAGCTGTTCAGGCTTTTTTTTATTTTAAATTTTAAATGGAAAACAATTCAAACCTGAAAAGGCATCTTAAAATGCATATTGGTTATTATTGGGTTTTATTAAATGTTATGAGACATGACAGTAGATGCTGATGTGTTTCATATAGAAGAGGCTCTCTTTATTAAGTTAACACTGTTATTGTGGCTGCAGCTTTAGGTTGAATAACCTTTGCTAAATGAAAGCAATTTAAGGCTCTTTGCATTGTTCATGATATCTATTAACTATCACTGGTTTTACATTTCATGGCATTTTAGTGATCATGTAATCTAAATGCACTTTCAGCTCACAGGGTCATATTGGCAGGATTTTAGCTCCAAAGTTTTTACCTTTAGAGCAAAGAACTTGGCTCAGAGTGTCCTACCTTGTATAATTCCATAATTGTTATGCTTGTAGTTGCAGTCCAGCAGGTTAGCTTCCTGCTGAGAGCAGCTCTGCTCTCTGTCCTGTTGTGTGGACCTTGCCAGGTGATGTCGGACTCAGATGAGATGGTCCTGACTGAGTGGGAGATCTGGAAGAGCAGCTATGGTGTAATCTACGATGAACTGGTGAGACTGGCTCCTCATCTTCAAATACAACCACCAACAGTGCTCGGTTTCAATTTTCCGTTTTGGTGTGTTTGGTGTTGTCACGCAGGACGACAAACAAAGGAAGGCCATCTGGGAGGACAACAAGCGAATCATTGAAGACAACAATCAAAGGTTTTTCATGGGGATGAGGCCATTTTCCATGGCTATGAATAAATATGGAGACTTGGTGAGGATGAGATTTTCTTAATCTGCTCACAATCACAATCATGTTTTTAAGGGTATTTAATGGTAAATATTAAGGCTTGGTGACGTTGAAAGAATATGTTTCTAAAGCTTACTGATCAAATATAAAAATCCTAACATAGTACAATTGTCAATGACAACAACAACAACAACAACAACAACAACAACAACAACAACAACAACAACAACAACAAACAAACAAACAAACAAACAAACAAACAAACAAACAAAACACATTTAATATGTTTTTCTGTTTCTCCCTGTTTAATGTCTTCAGCATTAAACAAGCATACATTTCAAATGTACCTAATGATCTTTAGAGGTGGATTAGATGTTTTCAGCCTTTAAGCTAAGCTAAGCTAACCAGCAGTTGGCTGCAGCTTTGTGCAATATTTAATGTACAGTAGTTGATTTCAATCTTCTCACCAACAAGACAGCATATTGCTTAAAATATCAAATCGCTGCTTGATGTTTTCTTTGCATGGTAAATGAAGATAACTGAATTGCCAAACTACAGCTACCAGCATGAGTTATTGTTATATTTTCTTTGTGTAGACAAGACAAGAATACCAGCTTTTACAAGGTTCCAGGATCAACGCCCAGTTTGTGAAGAGAGGGAAGACTGTATCTGCCAAAAGGCTGCGTGTCAATGCTGCAAAGGTAGACGCATCGGTTGTCGACTACAGGCAGATGGGTTATGTCACTGAGGTGAAAGATCAGGTAAGCCATTCCTAACTTCACTTGAGTCTATTAGTTGAGTCGATTATACCTGAAGTGTGCACACTTACTAAAACTAAAATGTTTTCCATGTGCTTCACAGGGTTTCTGTGGCTCATGTTGGGCTTTCAGCACCACGGGAGCTATTGAGGGACAAATATTCAAGAACACAGGTGAACTCATTTCGCTGAGTGAGCAAAACCTGGTGGACTGCTCCAGATCATACGGTACTTTTGGCTGCAGTGGTGCCTGGATGGCCAATGCCTATGACTACGTGATCAACAACGGGCTGCAGTCGTCATCCAGCTACCCTTACACCTCAGTGGTGAGGCTGCTGGCTCTGCCTTCATCAGAACAGTTGAAACAGTCCAATAATTTTTCCCCAGGCTGGCGTTAAAGTTAAATTTGTATATCTCCCAACAGGATACCCAGCCATGTTACTACGACAACAGACTTGCAGTTGCTCATATCAAAGACTACAGGTTCATACCCAAAGGAGATGAGCAGGCTCTGGCTGATGCCGTGGCAACTATTGGTCCAATCACTGTAGGCATTGATGCAAATCATGCAAGCTTCATGTTCTACAGTTCAGGTTAGTGGCCTTTTAATGATGTTTCTAAAATCTATGGTTATTCAATATATTTAACTACATCTATGTGAAAGATATCATTCAGAATGAGAAAACCCCTGATAATTATTAACTTGAAAGGTGATAATATGTGAAAGTTGTGTTTTTACGTTGTTACCCTAATGGTAAAATAAAGGCAGTTCATGCAAGTTTCAAATTTCTTCACAGGAATATATGAGGAGTCCAACTGTAACCCCAACAATCTGAGTCATGCAGTGCTGCTGGTTGGTTACGGCTCTGAAGGAGGACAAGACTACTGGATCATCAAAAACAGGTCAGTTCAGCCCTCAACAATTCATCACAAACCCTCCATTGATAGTTGCATGTTATTGGTTTCTTGTTTATGATCATTTGAATTCCTGCTTCTTCGTTTACAGTTGGGGCTCCAGCTGGGGTGAAGGCGGCTACATGAGAATGGTCCGGGATGGCAGCAACACTTGCGGTATTGCAAGCTACGCCTTGTACCCTACTCTGTGATTGTGAGGAGCGGTTTCAGAGGCGAGTGTTAATGCTGTTCCTCCGGCCTGTCAGTGGAGCTCCAGAAAACAACATCAGTCATTGCTTAGACAGCTAGGATCATATAAAGATCTCCTTGTACCCATATTTTCTAAACCTTCTGCTGAACTTTCTGACTGTAGACGATGATTTGAAGTCACCAAATATGACAAAAAGAATTTAAAAAAATGAAAAAGCAAAGCTACAGTATGTCTCATTTGACAGAAATATTTAATAAATAAAAAGTTGAATTAGCAAGTATTAAAATACCCATTTTGCTACTGTCACTTGTTGCTCCAGTGTGACAAACAGTTTTATGGTGGTTAACCTTTTTGTAATGGAAGCAAACTTGCAGTAGTGGATAATGGACACTACTTGTTGAGCCTGACAGAAAGTCAGGGAGTCCAAACGGGAGGAAGGTCGATCTGTTGCACCGTCTGGTCTTCTTAAACCTCCTCCATCAGTATAAGAGCCATGGTTTGCATACAATTATGAGGCAAGCTGCATAAAACCTGTATAGACAGTAAACACTGCCTAGTGTGACTTCCTATTCAACCTTGTCTCCTAAAAATTACATTCTTATGAAACGTAACTGCAATGCAAGATGTTTTTTATAGTGAACGTTTGTAGTGTTTGCTTTAACTTATGAGGATGTGTATGTCAAGCACATTGATGTGGAACATGTCAGTAAATGTTAACATTTTTAACATTGGTAGCAATTGCATTCTACAGTCTACAACTATAAAAATATAATTATGTTTGCAGTTTAGTTGCATGGGAGCCACATTTTTTGGCGACAGGGTGTGCCAAGAAGTTCACCAAGCTTCTAGAAGAAAATATTTCACAAGGGCATGTTAATGTAAACTAAATTTTGCTGTGCCACTTTCTGCTGTTTCTGTCATTTGTAGCCACAGTATTTTATTTGAAGCAGATCAGGGAGTCCTTCTTGTGATATGTCACCACCACTCTTAGTGTAAACTGAATGATTCACTGAGCAATGTTGGCCACTGATTGTTTTTAATGTTGTTTCTTCAGACTGCAAAACTTTGGTATTTTTCTTATAGTAACACTTGTTGGTAGAAATGAACACGAAGCCTGATGTCCTCGGTGTTCCAGAATAAAACGGTGCTTTGTGTTTTTAGTGCACATAAATCTTTTACCTCCCTCTGTTTTTTGTTTTTTCATTTTGACATTTTTTGGCTTTTACTGTATTAATTAACGATATTCCATCAGCTGACCAGTTGATAATAAAGTCATTTAATACAGGCATTTTCTGTGTCTGTGTGCATATTTGTCATTTCACACACACACACACACACACACACACACACACACACACACACACACACACACACACACACACACACACACAAAACACACGTCTTCTGAAAGACTTTGATATATGCAAGTAAAACCACACCTCACAGAACTTTGAACCCACATGTCCACTGATCTCAGTCACACTCACTGTTTCTTACAGCTCCAGCTTTTCTTCATGCAAAGCTGCGCTGGGGCTTAACGTACCTGGAGAAGAGACTTTTTTCACTGGCAGGCTTATTGAAAAGCTTATAATGCAGTGGAATATACCTTTGGTTTGCAGTGTTGTGTGGTTGTTTTTGCTGTGCTTTGCCAAAGTCTGTGCCTCTGTTGCAAAACATCCAGAGTATTGGCATGACAGACACAATCAGACCCAGCTTAAGACGCGCAGCACAAAAAAGATCTGCGATCCCTCCTTCGGCAACCAAACAGCAGGTTCCATCACTCAGGTAACGTCTGTCTTTGTTGGATATTGTGTGGCACGCATGTTTATTTAATGCAATTTAGTTATTTAGTATTGAACTTGAAATCATTCTGACCCTTTCATTTTAGTCTTATTAGTGAATTAGTTTGAACTTTTGATGGATGAACACCACTATCAGTCATACAGTATATTTCACTGGGTCTCAAAAATAATTAAAAAGAAAACATGCTGAGTAATTCCATCAGAGCACATAATGTGGATTTTCAAAACACACTCACTTCAATGTGTTTATCACCACGTGCTGCTCTCTGTCTCCACGTCACACCCCTACTTACAACCCAGGCTAGTGAAGGCATATCTCCCCTGTAACATATCTGTGTGTACAACAAATTAAATTAGCATTTCTTGCAGTTAATCATTTTACTGTGCCATTACGTTGTGATAACACGCTTCTCCTAACCAGGTCAGTGTTTGCATGTGCTGATTGTGCCATAGTCCACAGCTCAGCTCTCTGTTTCCACACAGAAGTGTGGCTCTGGTTTTTATAGAGAGCAGACTGGACCACACAGGGGTCAGTGTGTGCCGTGTAGCTGCAACAAACTCTCTAATGAGTGTGATGAACATACAGGGAACTGCGTGGTGGGTGCACACACACACACACACACACACACACACACACACACACACACACACACACACACACACACACACACGTTGGTTTGTTAATTTACACATAAAGATTGTGGCCTTCACGGCCACATTACCAAGCAGACAAAATATGATTATCATTTTCTGTTTGATGTAAACGACCCCCAGAACTGTCAGTTCAACACAACTGGTGACCAGTGTGAGCGGTGTAAAGAGGGTTACTATGGAAACGCAGCCAACAGGACTTGCCGCGCCTGTCCATGTCCCTTCACATGGAGCAAGTCAGTGCTTTCTGTGTCACAGTACATAGCTCAACTAAAGCTCAGTATCAGTATAAACCTTGTTATTTATTCTTTCTTAGCTTCGCGCTGGCCTGTCTGGACATCGGCCCGGGACTAGTTGAATGCTTGTGTAAACGTGGTTACGGTGGAGCCAGATGTGAGAGGTTTGTCTGCTGTGCAACATGTGATAGATCATCAAATACCGTTTACACTTCAACATTATAATTATTAGCGCAACAAAATATTGCAGTGTAAATCATAGTTTTTATGTCTCATGTCCTCATAAAAATGATTAAAAGTACAAAACAAAAAAGCCTTTTCCTTTTTGTTTTTCTGCTTCCTTTAAAGGTGTTCACATGGGTACTACGGTAATCCAATGGTAACTGGAGGCAGCTGCAAGCCATGCGACTGCAAGCATGGTACACTGAATGTTTGTGATTCTCTGACTGGAGGTAAATGTACAGTACATGTTTGCACACATGTAAAAGATAGTTACTATGTTTTAAAGGAGTACTTTAGTAGTAATGCACTTCCATAATGTTTGGCGACACACAAAAGACCGACTGAACTGACATTTAGTACTTAGTGGATAAACGTTTCCCCTAATGCAACCTGTAGCATCTTAACTTGTGTTAACCTCATGCCCCCAGTTTTGACCAAAGACATTACTGTAATAAAAAAATAGTACTGCTGATGACACTAAAGTCAGTTTAGAGATGAACTTTAACACTGGTTCCTTTTAACAGAATGCATCACATCTGGTAACAGCAGCTGTGGTGACGACTGCACTGGTGAGTTTGTGTTCAAATTCAGTTTTTAGATGAAGAGATACCTGAAAGCACACAGCCTTTCAACTACAGCTCATTATGTACGAACAGAATGTGAAAGCTGCACCTTCACTTCACTGGTTGACTTGGAGGAGCTGGACGATGGTTTGGTTTTACAGAAACAACATCTGCAGAACATCAGTCATGGTCCTGGTTCACTCTCACGACTTACCAAGCTGGAGGATACCACACCGAAAACAAAGGTAGAAGTACACGCAGTATATAAAAATACATTTTCTGTAAAGAGCTCAACTATTTGCCAAAAAGAAAAAGATTCCAACTTCTGTTATATTTGTAGTATAAATCAATGTTTCTAAGTGTGTATCACCCCTGTTTTCCAGACTCTGGTTAGGTGGTACAGCACTGCCGTGAGACACCTGGATCCAAAAGTTGAACAGCTGGAGCCAGACATGCATATTGTCAGATCCGACGTGAGTCAACTGACTGACGAGGTGCCTGGAGTGAATTTCGCTCAGTTAATCAAACTGAAACTCCATCAGGAGTTTAGGAGGATAATTACTTTTTCTAATAAATCGTTATGTGAATGCAAATTATTGTTTGAATACTGCGGGAGGTATTTTCATAAACAGATTACATCATACG
This sequence comes from Anabas testudineus, assembly GCF_900324465.2. Classification (NCBI taxonomy): domain Eukaryota; kingdom Metazoa; phylum Chordata; class Actinopteri; order Anabantiformes; family Anabantidae; genus Anabas; species Anabas testudineus. Next base: position 7,179,349 of record NC_046613.1, on the reverse strand, counting down.
CATCAGAAAGTGAAAAACCATAAAACTGTTTCCAATGCCATCCTAACTGGTGAAACTGGTTTTACAAATGATTTCCAGACACTTCAAACTGTATCAGAGCTGGGCAATGTTTTACACAATGCAAGTGAAACAATGTTGAAGGCAGGAGATCTCCTCTCTGAGGCTGAAGTGCTCCTTCCAGCAATACAAGGTACACGATATCATCCAAATATAAATGTGTTGACATTTCATGGAAATTATACATTACGTAACTTCTAACTTCAATTCAGTAATGTCATGTTGATCATTCCTACATATGCACTTCAAGACTTTGTGGGGCTTATTATGGAAAAAGATGTATTGGTTATGTCAAAGTGAACCTCAGCCCCAGATATAAAAGCTGTCATTGCAAAAGCTGTTATTGTGATTTGTCAGATTTGGTGAAACAGCTATCTGTGATGAAACCTGGGGGGTCCGTGGTTCTCTCTGAAAATGACAAAGCCAGGATGATGGAAGGGGCTCAGCGCATCGTGCAGGAAATGAGAAGAACAGGCTGCACGGCCGAGAGGGACAACACTTTCAGAGAGCAGGACGAGGCGCATGCATGTGAGAAACCTTCAATTAATTTACCCGTCGCTCTCTGCAGTACATGGATGAAATGAGGGGAGTCACACTGGTGTTTGTTTCCTTAATGTGAAATGTGTCAACCACATTCACTTCACTTCACAGTGTGTGGAATAGAGGATATTCCTCAAAGTGAAGGCCACTTCCAAGAATTAACCATTTATTCAAGAATAAATTTGCACTTTGATGAAAAGATAAAGATTTAATGAAATAATTAAACGAGTAGATCAATCTGTTGTCTGTTGTCCTCAGTGTTTGGCTTGATCAGGAACAACATGACTACATCCAAAGAAACCCAGCAGGCTGTATTCAGTCAGATTGCAGACTCTCTGATTGTGTCAGACTCTTCTCTGAACAAAGTGATGGAGCTACTGTCACATGCAGAGGAAACTGTCCACAGGACAAAAGGCTTTAACCTGCAGAGTACTACCCTGCAACGTCTGCAGGTAATGCAGTGTTTGTATCATAGCTTTCTGATGTACAATGTTAGATTCTGTAGTTTCATACTGATGTTTTCATCCCTCTTTGTTCATCGTTTTCAGCATCTCCAAACTCAGCTGGAGAAAAAACAAAGTACGCTCCTTCCTGTGACTGAAATGACTAAAGATGTGCTGCAGTACATCACCAACATCTTTTCAGCGCTCCAGGAAATTAAAAAAGTAAGCAGGCATCTTTTCAACAAGATGATTGCAGTAGACAAGTTTGAGGCTGTGAGTTTTTTTTTATTGTGTAAATTGCAGGAATTGGAGAATCAGGCGGCTCAGCTAGACGGTGCCAAGTGGGAACTCTTTAAAACGCTAAACAAGATGTTCCAAATGATGGCAAAAGTGGATATTGTAACTGAAGCTGAGGAGCATGCAGAAGAGCTCCGCAGAGCGGCAGCAGCATTTCAACAGTGAGTTTAAAGATGAAGAAATAAAAGAGAAAGATAGTTTTAACACTAAGAGCGACTGTTTATATGGTGACGCTAACACACCATTGTGGATGTTGTTGCAGGGTGTTTCTTAATGCTACCAGCATGACTGATCTGCTCAGCGTTCTGGTTAGAGAAGCTTATTACAGCATCATAAATGACATAGACGAGGTAAAAATGGCAGCAAACGAGTTCAGGCTGGCTGCTGATCAAGCCTTGAAGGTAACTCAAGTGCTATTACCCATTCTTGATGAACACCTACATACTAAACCATTGTAATTGTTTATCAAAAATATCTATGTGATTTTCTCACTGTAATTTAGGATGCGGAGGAGGGAGGTCGGATCACCAGGGCTGAAAGACTCAAGGATGATTCAACTCAGTTACAGGCAGAAGCCAAAGAGACACGGAGGGAGCTTAAAAGTAAGCAAAAAAACTGAATCACACACATTATTCTAGATATTACACACAATAGATTGTGTTGGAGGATGACAAGCATTTCAATTTCTTTGGAACAGCGCTTTCACAGGCAGTGAACACCCACAGAAACCAAATGAATAAACTAAAGGAAAAAAGAGAATCACTGCGAATGGACATATCAGCAGTCACAGATGACCTGAAAGAGATCAGAAGAGGTCAGTGGCTCACGTGACATTTGCTGCAGGTTGTGTAGTTTACTCATGTTACTGTAGATAATTTTTTTTTTCTTCTAAATTTCAGGTAACACAAAACGTCTGATAGAGGCTGCGAAAACAGCTGCTTCTGCCTCTAACTCCGCAGTCCAAGATATAACAGACGGGCTGAAGAAAATGCACCTGGAAGTGAAAAGACTAAATTTAACCAGTGTTGATATAGATAATACGTTGAATGATGCAGAAGAGACATGTGAGCATTTGAGAGTTGAAATGTGTTCTCAAAATATACCAGTCCCCTTTTTCTTTAATTTAAAAAACAATCTTTCTAGCACTACGTAACTTCTTTTTGCATCTTTTTTAGTGATTAACATAAACAGTGGTCTTCCTGTGTTAAAAGACAACCTCACACAAGTTGATGCTCTCAGCAGGAAGTTGCCTCCTGGTGCAAATTTAACAGAAAGCATAAGGAAAATCAAGGATGTGATAGAGGAGACAAGAAACTTCCTTAATAGGGTAAGCTATAATTTAAAGCTGTTAAAATAATTATCGATTATCACCTGACTACAGCTGAAGGGCATACTTCAGTCTATTGCTTTTGTTTTCTAGGCCACTAACCTGCTGCTGTGGTTCCCTCTCACTGCTTATTTAGTATCATTTTCAGTCACAGCAGGCATCGTACCCTACTCTACCATTTGACTAATTTACCATACATTTATCAAAGGGATGCTAATGTTGCCCAGTATCTGCTACGGCACAAATGATTGTCAACATGTTGAGCATCACCAATCTATATTTATGCATATAATTTCTTTCTGAATCCCCACAGCTTCCTGTTGCCACCTCTTTCAATGGAAAGAATCATGTTGAGCTTCATCCACCGAAGAACCTTGAAGACATAAAAGCGTTCACAGCTGTCGATCTTCTTCTGAATCGCCATCAAACCCATCCCTCCAGGGCTGACGGGAGACGAAAGCAACGCCACGATAAGCACGCCAACCTGTTTGTTTTCTACCTGGGCAACAAGGACGTGAGTGTTCCTCACAGCGAGAAGTGATGTCGAATCACACAGTCCCTCTGAATGTGTCATCTTATGACTTCTTTTCAGGCTTCTGGAGACTACATTGGGATGGCCATCAGAAACAATGTGTTGACCTGTGTCTACAAGCTGGGGGGAGTTGTCCATGAGGTTGAAACTAGTCAAATAACAACAACCGCCAATGGGAACTCCTCCGACTTTGACAGAGTTGTCTTCCACAGGTCCTCCACATGCATGACAGAAATTAAACAATGAACATTGTCCACGTTTCCACTGAAAAGGTACCAAACTCAGGTGTTTCCTTCATTTAGCAACATGCTGACTGTGTCTGTGTCCACTGCAGAGTTTACCATGATGCAGAAGTTAACATAACACAGCACTTCACATCACAGAAGCCCGTCAGTCTCCCTCCTAATCGCAACCTTCCAGACACGATGACCGGTGTCCTTGACTTGCACCCAGACACTGTTGTTTTCTATGTGGGTGGTTATCCTGAACAGTTTAAGGTAACCACTCACTGCCACTGTTTTATTATCCTTTCACTGTGAAAAGGACTAAGTGACAAGGTCTTTATAGACCATCTCCAACTTTTAAATCAGAATTTTGACTTTGTAACTCAGAGTATTTTTTAATTTCGATTTTATATTTAGTAAGAAGTGAGCAGTTTGATATAATACACATACACGTGTCTTTTGTGCGGCTGTCCCGTACTGTGACATTGCTCTGTCAAACTCATTTATTTCATCACACGCAGCCTCTCCTTGTTTTATTCTTTCAGCCTCCACTGGAGCTGCGTTACCCCAGATACAGAGGAGCAATGAGACTCTCCTACATCAATGACAATCCTGTCTGCCTGTTCAACTACAAGCATGCAGTCAATATGGAGGCAAAGCAGCCTTATATTAAGTAAGGATTTAAAATGATGAACTTGTTTATGGAGGGGATTTTGGCTGCAGTGTCCAGAAATGTTCAAGTAATGATTAGATCAATTTTCATTTCTTTAGGATTCCCCAGTCAGAGGGGTCTGATTATTTTGATGGAACAGGTTACGGCATGGCCTACATGAAGGAGCCAGACAAGAAAAGACGAAGATTGTTCAAATTTCACACAAACAGCCGAGAGTCAAACGCTTTGTTATTCTACATAGAGAATGAAGTATGATGGTTTTAACCGAACAGAATTTAAAAAGTAGTAGAGTGCTCTACCAGTCGATGCGTGGTTGATGTTGTGTTTTATGTTCCAGGAGTCTGTTTTCTATGTGTTTGTGGAGAAAGGCTACTTGGTGCTTCAAGGACAGCAAGCAGGTCAACAGCTCAGAGCTCAGAGCGCTGAAAGAATTTCTCTCTTTGTAAGATAAATCAAAAGTAGTTACACTTCATTTCTTGAATTTTTCTATTTACAGACTGATGACTAAAGTCTGTTTCCTGTCTCAGGACAAACTCTTTGCAATTAGTATTGCAAACAAGTTTATTGTAAAGTATGGAGCACAGCAAATATTTGCAGATCACATTCAAACAAGCTACATGACTTATTTCATCGGGGGTCTACCAGCAGAGCTGAGGCAGAGGTAACACAAAAGACACGCGCAGCATTCACAGTTTTCGATCATCAAATTTGCTTTTCTCACTTGTTTCTGTTTGTTTGAATCTCAGACACAACATCACAGCTCCGCCACTGAGAGGATGTGTGGACCTCCTGACAGCAGATAGTGAGAGCATTGAGTACAACAGGACGATTGGTGTCAGTGATGGATGTCCAGTCTCACTACTGGTAAACTGATGAAAAGATTTATTACATTTGTCTAAATACACGGCACATGATCATTAGCTGCAAAAAGAAGGAGAATGTTAGAATGATGAAAAGAGAAGATAGATAATAGACTGATACTAGTGTTGGTATCCTCAGCTAATTCCTCAGTATAATAAGAATTTCTTTTGTTGTTTGGAATCAGTCCAGAAAAAAAATTATACATGAATCAAACTTACACTTGAACCAACAAAGGGTGTAAATGAAGAGTAAATCAAATATGTTTCCCACCTCAAGCACACACAGCACCAATATGAGGAAGAATGAAAAAGAGATAACAGCAGATGTTAGACCAACAGCAAACAGCAGTGATTCCCCCCGTGACAACAAAACTAAACACTGCAATAAACTGAAGGAGATGGAGGAGGATTTGTGCAGTTTTCTATATTTTAACCTATTGAATTGGTATAGTTTAGTCTAGTATTTGGTGATAGTGAAAAAGATCTTGTTGATATTGAGCTATTTTCATAGCTTTTTTTAGGCCGTTACTACAAAAATATTGTGAACTCAAATGCAATGGGGTCCGTATAGTATGTCAGTTTGCCTACAAATGAACCTGATTGGTTAGTTTTGGGTATATTATTAGAAATATTTCAGCTTTCAGTTTAAAATTTGAGCTTTTTGTTGACAATTTTCTCTTTTGAACTGACAAAACATACTCTTTCATATGGTCACCATATAAAGGACATTTAAACACACAGTCTAATACTTCTTTCTGGGCAGGGTGTTCGTGCAGCTACGTTGTATTCAGCTCTGCCTGTTGAATCCCTGTTTGTTCGGGATGAATCGCCGCTCAGAGTCTCTCTGGGCTTCAGAACCACAAGCAGACACGGTACACTTCTCAGGAGCAGCTCCCAGGTAAACAATGCCTCAGATCCAGCTGTAAATGAGAATCTGAAGATCAAGATAATCCCTTTTAGTATTCTCTGTTCATCTTCAGGTTTCCACCTCTGTCCACGACCTTCAGCTGTCCCTGGCTGATGGCTATGTGGTACTTAAGAGCGATAATTATACCCTGAAGTCTGATAAAAGGTACAGTGATGGAAGCTGGCACTACCTGTCTGCAGCGAATAGGCCAGCAGGGTGAGATACTTTATCCTTTAGTCAATAATTATACGTTTACCTAAATTAAAAGCACATTACTGAAGCTCTCGTGGCTTTCACAGGTTGAAGCTCAGCATTGATAATGTGAATGTGATTCAGGAACAATCACACCATGCCGTGCCAAATAATAGAAATTCTCAAGGCGAGAATTTCACAAGCTGCATTTCTAACCTTTATTCCAGGAGGTTTGGATACATAAGACATTTTTTACATTTATTAAACTGTCATTCTGTTCTAACAAAGCTGTGCATCCTTTAATGAGAACATGAATTTGTGCATAAAAGTCTCTAATCTGACACAGGCCTGAGCAGAGCTTTATACCTGCTGATTTGGGCTCACTATCACAAATGGAAGACGTCATCCTCGGCCTGTGTAGTCTCCATCACCCACAACGCGCCAAATCTTTACCACCACCTGTGCTGGAACCCCCCCAGAAACATAAACCTGTGAGCACAACAAGCCATTATTTCTACAGCACTATTTTCATGCTCCTGTAGACTTAAACAGTCACACAGGTCATTTCTCTGCCGCGTGTCCGATTCAGGCTCCATCTGGCAGCCAGTGCAGAGGCGGGCGAGCACACCAGGGTGAACACCACCTCTACCAGGAGCACAGCTGGCTCAGTTACACCCTGCCACAAGAGGACCTAAATTACCGGTACTGTAGCTGAGCTATAGTCTGATAAAAATTCATCCACTTAGTCATTAACTCATTGATATGAACAACAAAGACACCTCACTGCTGTCCTCCTCCTGCGTTCTAGGCCTCACTTCTCCTTTGACGTAAAGACCAAGTCGTCCAAAGGGTTGATCTTCCACGTCGCTGGGAGAGGAGTCATCCCCCTGTTGGCACTGTACATCGCCAACGGGAAGATCAGGATGTCACTTGGGCAAAACAGAACTATCCAGCACAACCAGAGGAGCAATGATGACAACTGGCACAGAGTAACAGACCACTCAACATTTAGTTTCAGACTAACAAACCCTGTAAAGGCATTTAAATGTGCACAAGATTGCTGCAATTATGAAAATAAAGTGTGGTAAATGTACATAAATCAATCTAGTGCAACACAGAGATGATATTGTGTATTCTTGTGTTATCCTGGCTCCAACATAACTTGTAATCCAACAAAATAACACATATACCTGTGGCTAATGACTTGAATTTAGAAATTACTGAGTTAGCACTGAAGCTATGTAGCCAGGTATGCCAACATTTGCAACTTGTGTTAGAATTAAAGACTATGGCTAGACCAGGTAAACACAGGTCTCATCCAGACTTCAGTGTGAGGAGAAATACAAAGGTTGACAGGCCTTCCTGTATAGTTACGTTGACTAGGATGTGACTGGACGGTTTCGGTGCAGGCACTGGATTCATGTGATTACAGTGATTGTCCTGGAACATGTTTGACAATGATCGTTGACTCACTCGACTGTCTGTGTGTGTGCAGGTTGAGTTCAGTGTGGAGAAGAGCACATTTCATCTGCTGGTTGATGGGTTTCGTGTGACTGATGGTCGGTTAACTAACGACGAGGGATCGTCTTTAGCCCTGCAAAACCCTGTGTACCTGGGGGGTGATCTGCACAGCAAAACCACAAAAGTCTGTATCACACCTCAGTCACTGACTTTGTATTTAACTATTCAATCAGCTGCTGTGTCATGCATGTTCCCAGTATTAATACACATACAATATGACCCCCCACCCCCGACAGGGACACAATATTCCTATGAGCAGTGTTATCGGCTGTGTGCGGAATTTCAAAATGAATGACGTAGCTGTTGGGGATCCTGAAACGAGCCACAAAACGTTACCCTGTGTGGAGTGGAGCGCAGGGCTGGGGACGTATTTTGGTGGCGGTCACATTGTTTTAGGTTTGATGTATTATTTCGTAAATCTTGATGTATTGTTGTTTTACCTTGTTGTCTGTGCAAGAATGCAAGTCGACAACAAACACTGACCTCAAATCTAATGAGAAAAATTTGTGTTCCAGACAATTACTTCTCTGTTGGAGCTAACTTTGTGTTGGCCTTCGAGCTGCGCCCTCAATACCTGACCGGTCTTCTCTTCCATGTTCAGAGTAACAAGACTAGCCTCAGTGTGTTTTTAATAGAAAAGACGGTAAATCATTGCATTCAAAAGTTCCAAATTCAAAAAATTCAAAAGAAAAAACAGCAGTATGTTACGAAACGTATCTTTCACAAGGTGGGTGTCAAAATGAACGATGGTCGTGGCGTTGTCAGTGTCACCGTGAGGCCACGTCAAAGCCTCTGTGATGAAAGATTTCATGTGGTTACAGGTATGATTTCATTCCAGACTTGGAGAAACTTGATCAAAAGTCATAGCTCTAACTGTGAAATTCTTCTGTATTTCAGTATCCAAACAACGTGAAGTGATTAAACTAGCAGTGGACTCGATGTCTGAGCAGAAAGCAGTTCCCTCCACATCCAAATCATACGCCACAACACAGCAGTCACTATACATTGGAGGTAAATCCATCAAATATTACACATCCAATCTTTTGAAGAAGAGAAGTCTTTAGGAAACAACAGGATCTTTTTCTGCTTTTTCTCTTTCTCATGTAGGAACAACAAAGTACAGCCAACTCCCTGTGTCATCACCATTTGTGGGCTGCTTGCGAAATGTGAGGATTAATAACAGGCCTGTTGCTTTTGAGACTGAATACACGGTGGTTGACCCTGTGAGCATCAATAGATGCCCTGCTTATTAAAGCCATGTTATTACTAAGTAACACACCATTTCTTTAGTCCACACAATTGATGGCATCATTACAAAGTCACATAGTTCAGACAAACTTTGCTGAACAGAACTTAATTTGAAATTCTAATAAAATTTCTAAATGTACCAAATGATATAAAGATGAATTATGTCTCATATTATTATGCTAATATTTTATAAAAATTTGTATAGGGAGGACTAACCTACGGGTTTAGAGAATTGCTGCTGTTTCAACTGTTACACTGTTATGTGTTTAGTTTACTCCGCACAAGAGAACGATTCTTATAGATCCTCCGAAAGCTCCTTTTGGTGATTGATCGAAAAATTGTCGATTCTACAATGAAGAATTGTTGATTTACATCATGGAAAGGGTTACAAAGTGATGTCAAAGACTTTAGAAATTCACCAGTCTACAGTTTGGCAGACAATCTACAAATGGAGACACTTTGGGACTGTGGCTAATCTACCAAGGAGTGGGCGGTCAGTCAAAATGACCACAGGGCACATCAAACACTCATTAATGAGGTAAAGAAACAACCCAGAGAGACAGCCAAGAAGGCATCACTGGAACTGGCTAACATCCATGTTCACAAGTCTACAGTAGGTAAAACATTGAACAAGCAGGGTGTCTATGACAGGACATCACGAAGGAAGGCGCAGCTTACTAAAAAGAAGATTGCTGCACGCCTGAAGTTTGCCAAAAAGCACACGGACACTCCACAGCAGTATTGGTATATATAGAAGTTTGAAATGTCAGTACCAGGAACATTGGACTTCAAACCATACTGAGCATCCTGTTAGTGGTTTTCTGTGATCAGTAACATGAATAAGTATGATAAAGGTACTTTGGATCCAGAAATAGTTGCAAAATCTATTTGACCTGTGTCTGTGTCAAATCTTGGCGAAGGAACATTTCAAATTGCCTGGCAACACCTCCATCGCAGCAGGTCTTACTGACGTATTTATCATCTGTTATCTGTCATTTCCTCATCCTACTGAGTGACCTCCGATACATATTTGGACTTTTCACCAAACCACACGGTGGAAAGAACAGGTTTATTTTTAGTCTCTCTTCCTTTTCTTTTTTCATAGCTGACAACAAGGCTCCTGTCAACTGACACATTTCACACCACATTATGACTGGAAAGGTCAAACTTATTGTAAACCATACACCACATATGTAAAATAATATTTGAACCCTGAATAACTAATGTACATACTACATTACGTGATACTCGCATGCCCCTAATAATATCAGATTTAGAACATTCAAATATGATAAGGTCATCATTCATCGATTTAGCATTAAATTAAATCTGCTGTTCTCATTATGAGATGAAATGTTTAACTCAATGTAAGGTTTTTAGTCATTCTCACTCTACGCTCAATGCAATTCTCACTATGTGACAGCTGGCGTGGCTGCAGTGCTGGCTTCATGTGTCAGCTGACATTTCTTTTCATAGATGATAATCATCCTTCCTTCATCTTTCTAAGTCTCATATCAGCATCTCTCTGAAAAGCAGCACATCCGCGAGATGCCAAAATAATGATTTGTAATATTATGAAATTTTAGCACCATGGAAAGTTATTTCAGCAGCTGCTAACTGCGCTCCATATCTTCCTTTATGTTTCCTCCACACACTCTTATGTCAATGCACATTTGCACGTCTGCATCCATCAGTGCATGCTTGGTTAAGAGTAATGAATGAAACCAAGTGCAGTAGAAACCTGAAATAGGAAATTCAGTAGCAGGCCTCACTGGACATGCAAGATAGTTATCCAACAAAATAAATAGTGGTTCATTTTTTTTGAGTAGGGAACACTATGTGACCGAGCTATGAGTTATAAGGTCACAAATGGAGAGACACTGATCTCGATCAAACCAAGAGCTCCCAGCATTTGCTAGTTTTTACCTTCAGCAGTATTCAGTAAAACAAAGACCAAAACAAATAACAGCAGCAGAGTACCAACATTTACAACCCCCACTGTCCTCCATTCACACATACACTCTGCTTCAATTACTCCATTTCTGCCGCTTCACTTGCATGCAAAGTATCCATGTTGCATCAGTATCTTTTGCCACCATGAGATCATCCTTTATCTATTTAGTTTCTATATTGGGAAACTCCACTTACCTACAGTACAAAAACATCCTGTTACAGAAACGGTTAGATCAGAACACTTTATTTTCCGGATTCCTCTGAAACATATCTGATGTCAAACATACTGCAAATCAACAGTAAAAACATAGATGATTATATGGAAGGGTTTCATTAAGGTGTGCAATAAAACACCTTAAATGCTCTTTATGGAGGCAAAGTGCCGTAAAATGTCTGGGACTGTATATCTCCCAAAAAAGCTCGTTTGGTCTGACAAAACTGTACAAAACCAACATTTTAGATTATAAGAAAAACTATTAATACAACTCTTTACTGTGTTTTATGGTGTATGCAGCACATCAGACACAAGCTTTTGTGAACAAAAGCATTAAAACAATGAAAACGTGCCAGTCAATGCTTAAAAGTCATTATCAGCAGAAGAAATGACATCAACATTGACCTCATATTGATGGACTTGTAGTGGTTTTGTGAGTTTAACCTGAATCCAGCGGAAATGTGAACAACATGATGACATCACTGTGACTTTGTGGAAAGAATATGTACAAATATACATTAAAACTCAAAACACTATGAGCATTTAAAACAGAACATATGAACACTAAAATCATAAACCCTGTGCATCAGTCCCTCTCTGCTGTGCTAAAAGTAACAGAAACACTCTGAGTGTAAACACAAATGCTACATTTCACATTATTGTCAAACAACTTTACATTTAATAACTTTAAAATATTGATTACTGACATTTCTATTATAGAAAAACTGTGCATAAAGTAGATTAAGGCCACACAGTTTAAGTATATATTGCTTATTGTTAGTGTAAGTACTCTATTTTTTAAAAAGTGTCACGACAGTGTCCTTCATACAGAAGAGACGGTGCCATGTTAGTTTCTCTATGTAGGAAATATTCATTAGTAAATGTCTGGCAGCTGGCTGTATTTCCTGTCCCAGTATCCACCAGTGCACAGCCAGTCCTGGGTGTTGGTGTGAGGGTTTTGACCCTGCTGAAACCACCTGAGAACACAGCAGACACACATCAGCATTCAGTGACGCCGGCCAGAACATATAACAACAACCAACTGAACGAGCGGAAGGAAGATCGAGCATGCTACATCACGAGGTTACAAGAAATCTGCATGGGAGATGACAGTTCTGGTTTTGACTAAAATTTGCTTAGTACTGTTATATATTTGGTGCATTAAAGCTATTCGGGGCATTATTTGGAGTGAGGACTCCTGGTAGTTTGAGTAATTCCACCTAGTGCCAGTAAGTGGAGCTCCCATACTGGTGGAAAGAAGAGAAGAGTGATTCTTAATCTCAGTCTAAGAGACGGTGGGACAGTTCAGAGAATAAGAAGTGTTTGGAAACACTGACTGTGCAAGTTCACATCATTATCACATCATGCATTTCAGGTATGTCAGTCAAACAGCAAGCAGCTCTAACCTTGGGCCCAGGGAAGGACTCCTTAACATCAAAGTGAGGATGCAACAGAAAAACAAAGACAAGTCAAGAGAAAAGGCAGATTTAGTTCAAGCAATGTGTGAAATAGCACAGGAAGCGAGGGTACCATTGCAGCATTGGAGACAGAAATAGTCTGCCACCACGAAAACTGCATGTTAAATATATAAACTAAATAACACAAACCACTTAAAACTCAAATTGATTACTGTTATTTATGTTTGAACATACATCACTTAAACATATACTTAATAAATTGCTATAACAAATATCAATCCATTTGTCGCTCTGTGACGATGCCACTGTCTTAATATTTACTGTAAATGGTTGGTCCTGGAAACAAGAAACAAAAACTGCACAATAAGTTTCTCGATAACCTCACCTCGTCTTCCACTCTTCGTCTGATTTGCTGCGGTTTTTGCGGGCAGCTCTCTGTTTTTCCTCAAGCCTTTTCTTTTCCTCACTGGCAAGGTCTACATTGGAGCCAACATCAGATTACAGAAGGTGATATATACATATATATTTTTTTACTTTTGAGTTCCAGTATATCACTAACAATTATTACCAATGTCACCATTCTCCATGGCTCGTATGTCTGGCCTAAGCCTGCAGTCAGTCTGGGGTATGGCTCCCTCCATCTCTTTCCGCAGCTCGTTCAGCTGCATTGCAAACGATGTGAAGCTGTACATCTACAAGCCAAGAAGTTTAGTTTTTATATTAAAATAATGCAAAACACCTCCTGCAGCTATTATGAGACTAGGTTTTTGCAAATGTGTTTATCGGACCTGGGCAGAGTTGGCTGGTCTGGGAGCAATTCTCCACAGCAGCTGGCTCCCAGGAATCACGTCCACAGTGTCTGAAGCCGCTGAAGGAGCCTCCTGCTGATCCTCACTGCAACCCTACAGAAAATACAGACAATAGTGATGTGTTCTGACAAGTGTGACATTTAATTGCAGCATATTACTTAAAAAGAATGGTATTAATTATGGTTGTTTGCAGAGAACTTCAGATATTATAATTTTATTTGACTTGAGCCCAGAAATGTTCCAACAACCCAGTCACTGACTTCCAGATATGAAAGTATAAAACAGTTTATACCGCTTTGCTGCCTTTTTTCTCTTCTGTCCCTTTCTTGTCGTTTTTCTTATGCGCTTCGAAAGCGGCGGGGTCGACGACATACAGACACTCTGTCCACTTCCCGTAGAGCGCACACAGCTTCTTTTTGCTGTGGGGGGGGGGGGGGGGGGGAAAAAAAAAGAAACACACATACAAATATCCTCAGGCACATGCATAGAATAATGATTTCAGTTAGCTCTAGCTTCAGAGAAGTAACTCGTGAAAACTTCCTGCCAAACAAATGGTCAGAAAAAAAAACAAAAAACAAGAAAACAAATCTTTGATGAGCGACTTAGAAACTGATAAATTTCCAACAAATTCAGCCAAATGAAACATTCCCAGTTAAAAATAAGTAAAACGGACTAACGGGCTCAGGCTACATAAGACATCATGCTGAGTTGATAAACAAGTTTCCTCGTCTCACATAACTTCCCTCAGTGCCATTTTGTGTGTCCGCATGTCTCCTTGTGCCTCTGTGCATCTCATGTTGCACATTTGGTCTTGTTCTCGTGGTCATGCACACGACTTGTGTCCAGTCATTCGTGTTTAGTCACTCTCTCTGTTGTGTTAGAAACTGCTTGTCCTGTAATTCTGATTGAACCATCTGCCCTCCTTTGTTTGTGTTACTTTGGTCCAGTGACATGTTAGCCGCCTTCTCCCTTAGTTGTGTCTTTTTATTTTCATTTGGCACTAAAGCTCATGGTTTTGAAGGCAATGAATTATTAATTAGGTGAATTGTTAATTGGTACTTTGCATAATAACTCATTCAGCGTGGCATTCTGATTCACAAATGAAGCATTTTTAATTAGATTTGCTCCAATTAACTAATATGTTTTGATAGGCATCATACTGATAAATCCATGTGCCAGTGTATGACATTAACTGGCACCTCAGCTGAGGAAAACTCAGACACACACTTTTACCTTATAGTCTGCTATAATATGCAAAACAGTGATGAATACATCAGTGTGTTGTGTGAACTTTGAATTAAGGGTGAGAATCTACTTCAGTATTGTCCTCCTACCACTATTTCCCTCGGCATTCAGGACCAGAATAATAAGTCTCCACACTGAACACTACTCATTATCCGGACGACTTTTCTGAACATGATGCATCAGTGTAAGCCGTACCTTTTATCCAGAATATATCCTTCAACCTTGTGCAGTTCTTTGCCAAAAAGGCCACACGGTTTGAAATTCAGACAGCATTTCTCTCCAGTTCTAAGTGAAAAGGGAGGAAAACAGCACATTATCCTTTCTCTGTTGGCCGAGTCATTCAACACTTCCTCATCTGCGCTTTTTCCAGGAAGCTTCACTTTGCTTCCTCAAAATAATTTTATTTGAACTTTTCCCAACTTGTCCTATTCACACAAATGCAAATCTATCTATGCAGTAAAGCATCATGTTAAATAGATGTGTTGATTGATTGTTCTCTTACCTGTGGTTGATCACCTCTACGTTTCCATACTGCTCTATCCACAGCTGGCCCACAATAATGTTGTGAACACAACATGTAGGGTTCGTCCATGTGTAGGCTTCATTGTGCCTGTGAAGGGAAAATACCGGTAATTGTGGAGAATTGTGCACCATTTCCAAATGACATCATATGACAGCATTACTCTTTTGAATCAGCTGGCAGTTCTTACTTGGGCAGCTCCAGTGTGATGATGCCTTTTGGCTCCGCTTCTACACTCTTGCCCCAGAATTTAAGTTTGGGGTAGATGGATCCATGAAACACAAAGTCTTGCTTCAGGCCTTCAGCATGGAAGGCGCTGACTGGAGGGTGGTGGCTCACCTGCTCTGATATGAGCCTGAAGCCCAGATCGTCTCTGGAGACCAAGAGGAGAGCGAGCATCAAAGTGGAGACATTAGAAGAGGAAGCACACCACTGCTTCACAAGTTGAGATAAAGGTTTGATGAGAGTCATAAAGAGCGATAAGCTGTATAATCTCATTTACCTTACCAGTTCATAGGTTTCTCCAAGCAGGGGGTTGAAGGGTTTACCTGTCCGCTCCCACTGGGAGGCCACAGCAGACACCGCAAACGCAGCCACACACTGCCAGCAGCAGATCACACAAAATCATATGCACTTGATAATGATGGGAGATGATGACGGTTATATTTCAGGCAGTTTAAGTCATCTGCGCCTGATAGGGCCAGGATGTTACACAGTGTACCACAGTACCTTCATTCTCTCGATAGAGTCTGAGGAGGCGTTGGCCTGGTGGATGAGGTATGTATGCTCCATGTACTCTGTCAGACGCTGCAGGAAACTGAGCGGCTCGTTGAAAATCACCGGCATTGTAATCTTAGAGAGTTCCTGAAAGACAGATGAAGAGAAAAGAGACTAGAGAGAGGAAGTCGCTTTACACTGCAAGTGCAATATTCATGTTGAGTGTTGAAAAGGCTGAAGGGAAGTTTGGCCTTCTACTGATGAATGTTAAATAAAAGTATTATGGTGCTTGAGCATTTTCATGGTTTCATCTGGAAGTATAAAAACACTCGCAGTAATACTTAATGTATTGATGGCTGCTGAGAACTGAAGACATAAATTATTCTGATTAATATATTCATGTAGCACACAGAGGGCCTTTAACACCAGTGCAAAATTGATGCCTCCAATAGGTGTTGAGAAAATTCAATCAGGTGTGACATGCTGCCAGAATGACCAATAATGTGAACGCATCCTCACCATCCCAATGCAGTTCCTCAGGATACTCCAAATACTGAAGTCATTTCGTGAAAACATTGGTGCAGGTAAGCTGGTCCTAAAATAACACACACACATTAAGGTAACACTTACATGATGCACTGACTTTGACTGGTGCTCAAGGAACAGACACTCGATTAAATGTACCAGACATATAATAGCAGCAGGTGTTTAAACAAACAAATACAAAAGATGAGCCAGGTCAGACTGTCCTAAAAGTACAGGTACGAGTTTGGGTAATACACTTTGTCACAAGAACATAACACAATGTAAAAATACAAACTGTGCTCCAAATCTGTGGGGGATTAGCCTACATGGGATCATACTGCAGACTGATTATTGCATTACACTTTGACCTCATCAATATTTAACAGCTTCAACACGGAGCTCAGTTCTTTCAATACAACTCTTTCTTCTTCCTCTAAGAGGCTCGCCCTGACTCTAAATTATTCACACTATGGAGTGGAAAGACCCGGGAGAGGACACAAAAATGAAAAATAAATATCAGAAAGCAAATACAACTCTCAGACAAGGTTAGATAAAATAGTGGCCTGACGCTGTCTTTCCCTAGTATCTATGATATATTACAGCAGAAAAAAAAACACAACAAGAACAGTCAGATATAAGGAGACAAGCTCTTTGTTAAATTTGTTCATCTGTACAGCTCCACTGACCTATGCTTCGTGATCCCATTGGGCTGTGTCTCATCCTTGTCGCCATGGTGATCCTCCTCCCGCAACATGCTGGTGGGGCTGCTACAAGGGCTGCTTAACATGACAGAGCCTTCGTCCTCGTCCTCCTCTTCAGACTGGCTGACCACCGTCTCAAAGCCGCTCAGGGAGAGCTCAGAGTCTGATTCTGACAGGGATGGACCCATGGAGACGTTTTAATGTGGCCACGAAACGCTTTTAAATAAGGTCTTCAAAATAACCCTCGAGGCAAATTCCTAACATTGAGTGAATACAGCTCCCAAGTAAATTAAAACAATGTACGGGTATACAACGTAGAAATATAAAAAAATATATTTTATCCACTGGATGTGAATATCTGTAGTCACCTGTGTCAAAACATGCAGGATAGCAATTAGTGCCAGGCAGCTAAATCAGCCAGAGCAACTCATATTAGCAAACTATACATATATTGATTTATTGGCCAATAATAACAAGACATGTAAGTAGAGAAGTGCAGTACAGAGATGATAGATTCACATTAATTAAGAAAGGGTTACCATCTCATGGTTTCTCTGCTGGAAGGCATGAAGGTCCACATGGTGGTTTTAATGTTGTGGTGGACAGGGGTCACTTTGAGCTGTGCTGCACTGTGTGCACTGACACCACAACATTAAAACCACCAGTGGTATTAAATGTTGTGGCTGATTTGAGTAGACAAACAAATTCTCATTACTAAGATTAAACTCCATATATCGATATCGACCTCAAAAAGTCAGTATTAGCTGGTCTGAAATACCAAGACTGTATTAAATTACACATTAAAGACCTGCTTAGAGGAAACATCCATGCAGTCTATGTTAGCATTTCATTACATTCAGCTGTGGGAAGTTTCGTTGTTGTTAATAACGTTACGTGGGTTTAGCATTGAACTTTTTTTCTGTTCTGTAGCTACAGTATTCTTGTTAAAAAAAAAAAAATCCTCAAGCTTTGTAATGTTACTAAACCATGCATTAATTTTCAGCACAACCAGGCGACACTTGAGCTTACGTCACGCTTGAGGAGCAGCAAATAGACCCAAGACATTCACCAGCAGGAAAAAGTATTCCAGTATCCTATAGGTGAATGACAGAGCAGCCAGTATGAGCTCGTCACTGAACCTCCTGCATCTCCCGCGCGTCTTCAGTAACTTGTAAACTCACCAGATACAGCGTCGTGGAACTCATCCTCGCTGAGGGCACTCCGCGGTGAAGATCCCTTGACGACGGATTGCTCAAGTTCGTGGTGCTCTGTGGCCAGAGTCTGCAGAGCTTCTGAGAGGATCTTATTCTTCTCTACCTCCTGCTCCAATTTCACACTGCGCACCTGAGCTCGCCACACACACACGCGTGCACACACACACACACACACACACACACACACACACACACACACACACACACACAAAATAAGAAAGACTAATCACTAACAGAAACATAAACCAACATGACTCTTATCTTTCCTTTGATAACTGAAGACACAAAAAAACTTGTTCTCATGTTGTTCCAGTTTTTCTTACACCTGTCATTACAAATGGGAGACAAATGTGTGTGTGACTCTGTGATGCCAGTGGTTCTGCAAACACACAGCATGTTGACTGACTGATCCTCCCCTCTGCACTGTCCTTGTCATTATGAGACCCATGGAGAGAGAGACAGAGATGGAGCTGAGAGCGATGAGCCATGTTTATCTGTAATGGAGGACAGCTGCCTTGATGCTGCCGTCTCAAATGGCCTAGCGAAGAACACGAGTCCCACGGAGGAGAGGGGATCAAATGACAGGTAATGGACTCACATATAAACTATTAACCAAACCTTCCTTTTACACAAGACATTAGTGTTGATAATATGAGGACGTGCTCATGTTTCAGCTGCACTTTAACAAGCAGCCTTACTTCACTGTTTCCACTGATGTGTAAATATAAAGTCACCAACAGAGTCAGTGTTATACATCAGAGTGGAAGAAGAAACAAGAGAGAGAAATTTTATGGTAAATTACGCAACAATGACGGAGCGGAAAAGGTGAAGTGGCGAGGAAAGTGCTGTATAATGATAGACTACTAATCGCTGGCCATTATTGCAAAATACACAAGTTAAAAGAGGAAACCCCTGCTGCTTGACCCCTCCACAGGTGGTGCTAAAGTGCAAACCAGCGCTGCAGGAGGTGGAAGTGAATCAGTATCTTTCCTTCGCAAAAGGAGCGAGAGCAGCCCCCGCGGCTTCATTCAGGCCGCAAACCATCATGTGCAGACTGAGACACTCCATGCATGTTTGAGTTATTCCTATTGAGACCAGGCCTATTCATGGCGAGCTCTGAAATTCCTGGAGCCTTTTAATGCGCTGCTCTGCCTCTGCACGCCGCAGTTCAAAAGACTGCACAGCTGAGCTATCAAGGCCCGGCCCAGATGGGAACCCTGAAAGCACTGGACTGGCTGTGAAAGTCAGAACATTCGGACGGTTTTTGGCAGCCTCTGGGCACACCAGCAATGACGTCTCTTCTCGAGGTCCCAGAGAGATTCAACTACTTTGTTTGCGAGATGAAGCTGTGTTGGTGAAGAGGAGGAGGAGGATAAAACAAAAAGTTCATCTACACATCCTAAAGAGACAGACTTTTTCAGACTATTCAATGTTTTTGTCCACGATAATATGCAAATGTCATGTTTGTGATGCAGAAAATGACAGATGTCAGTCAGGCAGAATAATAAATAATATGAGACTTATTATATGAAGGTGAACATGGAACAAGGCTGACAAGTACACATTCAAACACTGTAGTGCATCAAAAGCTAAACCAGCAGGGAGCATAAAGCGACTTATCCTCACTAATTCCCACACTAATAATATGTCCTGATAGATCTCGAGTTGAGAAAATGAAAGGAACTAAAAGCGTGACAGAGCATTATGCAAAGCAACAACAACAAAAAAAAGTGTTGGCAAACTTAAGTTTGTGCTACTTCCTGCTAGATCGAGATGGCAGATTAGAATTATGATGAAAATCAGATATGCACCCTGTAAATGTTATGCATCATCAGTGAGTATTGTTTTAAATTCAGCTGCTGCAGAAAGAGATATTCAGGCGTTTTTTAGTGAACGAGCCCTTCACACACTCACTCTTCACATTTACCCGTTTCATCTTTATGCTGTTTCTAAAAAATCCACTCAAACAGCATGACTTTGCTGATCCCCCTGACCTCTCCTTGTCTCCACATCAGTTGATGGTTGGATTGTGTGAAAGGTGCTGATCTAACTTTTCAGCCGGCGCCATGTAAGAATTCAAGATAACAAGATACTCATTTACGCCGTTTTTTTTTTTCTTGATCGCTGCTCAGTTTTGATTGCTGTGAACATTTGATTATGTTTTGTAAGAACATGACCTTTTAAAACTTTCATTAAATAATGATATGTTTTTGGTATATCAGCCAATTTCTATGGTAGCATATCGTACGTTCAATCTCAGCCTCACTGCAAACTTTTAATTTGCTTTAAGAACCAAGGATCAACCAGAAGCTTTGCTGCTGATGTGCAAATGCGTTGTTTGTTGAAGGAATTTAATTTCGGTCTGTGGATAAGCTTTAAATGCACAAATCATTTTCATGAAAAAAAAAAAAAGATTAAAAAGACATTAAAGTATGAACAATCAGCCAAATAAATGCTGGTGTTGCAAGTTCTGAAATGACGTGTGGGAAAGGAGAATCTAACCTCACTCTGAAAGCCTTGGTGAATAAAATTGAATAGCTTCAACTGGAACGCAATATCGCTGCGTGTAGGATGAAAGGAATCCTACTGTACCAGAAATGAAAGCATTTATGAAAGCAAAGGAGACCGCCTCTCATGCACAAGCCCTTTGAAGAGTTTAATCCAACTTTGTGGAAATAACACGTCACATAATAAGTGAGGTCCACAAGTGTTTGCACAGTGATTTTAAATAAAGGATTATACATGTACTGTTTTTGCTTTAATTTAAAGCTCATCTGTCATCTGATCAAAGCTGATGAATTTCCCTGAGAAAAGAAAGCTGCTACAGAGAGGATCTTCCAGCTTCAGTCAGTCATCAGGCTTTGCTTATTATGTTATATATAGACCATCTAGTACTCTAGACTAGAAGGACTATTTCTGATGCTCTTGGAGTGTGATTTAACCCATTTTCCCAGAACTAGTCTGGACCTGCTTTCATCACCTACAAGCATATACTGTACAGCTGTAGCTCCCAAACCCAGTCCTAGGGCCCCCCCTGCCCTGCTTGTTTTCCCTCCCTGCACCACCCACTGCTGATAGCGTGGATCAGAAGCTGGAAGATACACCTGATCCTGGTGGTAAAGACAGCGAGGTCTTCAAAAGTAACGGGTGGTTTTGGTGTCAATACTTTGATCACTGTCAAGATGTTAATTATATTTACATTAAAATTAACAACATGAGCAGCAACAATATTAATATTAATAATAATAAGAAGAAGAATGGTTGTTGAGGAAGCATGGTAAAAACATGCTAATCTTCAGTCACGTAAAGTGCCACTTCACATCTCTCACCATGTCTTTGATGCTGTGAGATCAAGGTTTGTTTTACCTCAGTTTCTATGTCACAGCACAAGCAAATGTATATTCAGATTAAATAATCAATATTGTAATGATTATGGCCACAGGCCCTCTCACCTTTACTGACAAGCTGACATTTGAGTTGGTCCCTGCTAGAGACGCTCAATGAGGATCATATAAAGTTAGCAGATTGCACATACAGACAGGAGCCTGGCTGTTCAAGGCTTTAAAGACAACCAATAAGATCGTAAAATCAATCCTAAAACCCACAGGTGACCAGTGAAGGGCAGCAAGGATTAGTATGATGTGGCTGCTTCTTGGAGACCGTGTTAAAAGCCTGGCAGCACTGTTTTATATCAGATGCCTGCTGTTGCCAGAGCAGGAAACATTGCAATAGTCCAGTGTGGAGGAGATAAATGCATGCATGCATGACCTTATCTATATCTGCAGATCAGAGAAGTGATCTGATCCGAGTTAAATATCTCAGTCA
Source organism: Anabas testudineus (assembly GCF_900324465.2). Lineage (NCBI taxonomy): Eukaryota > Metazoa > Chordata > Actinopteri > Anabantiformes > Anabantidae > Anabas > Anabas testudineus. The sequence goes on along the minus strand of NC_046613.1, from coordinate 7,157,387 downwards.
CCTGTGTGTTAGAGGAAGAAGGTTTTGGGCCTCATTTTATTTATTTTTCGACACAGACACCCAGGCTAGATAAGAGATTGTTAATGCTGCTGCTGCCGCTGCCAGAGGGTGTAATTATAATTATTTCTGATTTGGAGTCATTCAACTGCAGGAAATTATTGGACATCCACTTCTTAATTTCATTTAGGCGGGACATAATAAAGACATATTGATGGTACCAGGCTCTAATGGGACATGCAGTTGTGTATTGTAGCAATGAAAATAAATATTATGTGTACGCATAATTTGCCCCAGGGGCAGCAAGTATTTAGGAAATACAAGGGGACCCAGAACTGACCCCACAAAAAAGAGAGGCATGAGAGGAAGGGGCATCTCCGAGCATAACAGGAGGATCTGCTAATCACTGATTCCACCATAGTTTCAGTTTTTCAGAGGCACTGAGCCGAGATAAAGGGGAATAAAAGTAGAGTACGAGCCCCTATCACCGGTGACAAGGTGACAAGAGCAGTCTCAATGAGAGAGCAAAAAAATATTTTACAAGTTGTATTATGTTTTAGAAACAGAGGGAACCAGAATGGGTTTCTATGAAGGATATTTTCTATGTTAACAATATGTTCAACAATCCCAGTACAGACACTAAAACCAACCATAAATTGCCACTAATCACAGTTAAAGTCACTCTCCGCCCTGGAACATCTTATTCGCCTGTGCCTGTGACAGGGGAATAACACATCGCTCCCCTGGGTGACATGTTTGTTCATTACCAAAGACGTGACCCGTATTATTATTATTTTTTTACGCTTCCCCAAAGCCTCCAAACTAACAACAGTCAACGGCAGGTGCGCAAGAACTTATGTGATGAAGAAATGTGTCGCCCAGGGGAGCGGCGTGACTCCGTGATGTGCTTATAATCGTTTTCTAACAACACTGGTCGAACAACACAGGTGAATAATCGAATCCCAGTTGGAGACAGACAGACATTAACTGTAATTTATTGTTTGTTTTAGTCTCTGTGTGGGGACTGGTAAATGCTAAAATACAGCAGGGAAAAATGCCAGTTGACAAATAGCAGGTAATGGTTTCTAAAATATGACGAGGAGCCACTTAAAATGCTGCTTTTAAAACCCGCGTGTGAAGGGCAGGTGGATGATTGTCAACAGAGGGGGGAGTAAACATCTGCAACATAACAAGATGCTGAATCTCCACTGTCGTCACTATCAGAGATTACGGACTCAAATGAATTCTGTAATTATGATCTTGTTTTGCAATCAGCTGAGCCAGAGTTGTGTTTTTTTCTCTCTTACTGCAGACTGCTCGGTGCGATTTATTCTTTTTAGAGTAGCAGGGGAATCACTATGCTTATTTTTTTCTCCCACTTCCACATTGTGCTTTTAAATTCCTAGCCTTTTTGATTTTATGGATCTCACAGGAGCTACAGAATCTAAGATATTTTTTTGTAGGAGCTGCGCGTGTTGTAATACATTTCTAAAATTTCTTTCAGCTGTATGTAAATAGACATGAGTTTTAGATTTACATATTATTTATAACCTACACTGTCAAGACACAGATGGAAATACATTAGTTTTACATTATTACAGCATGGATGTAAAGGGCTTGTGCTTTTTGTGAGCTAGAAGTGGTTATAACTACATATGCTTTTTTTTCCTGAAGGGATGTAAATCTATCCACTGAATCCTTCCATTATAATCAAAACCATTGAATCACACACAAAGAAAAACCCATCTTATAATCACTGCACTTCACTCAGCTCCTTTCACAAGGAGGCGATTTGAGCCTGTTCTTTCTTGTAAAACATGTTTTGTTTTTATATCTTATTCTAAAAAAACACTGCTACATATTTGCAGGTCAGAGCGAACACAAGGATCTTGTTGATTATAGTATTTACAGGCTCCATTTTTAAAGGGTCAGTTCAATCAAAATCCCACATACAGAATGTTTTCCTACTTAGCTCTCATGATATTTACAGAAGCCGTGCACGCTGTTTTACATCAAAAACATCTGGTTACATAACCCACAGATCTCATAACAAACCGTGTGAAGTTTCTGAAATTTGATTTAAATCAAAATGCCTTTGGCAGCATATGTTTCACAGCCGACTTCCTCAAAATGTCAGCACATTTAAGGTTATTATAATATTATTTAAGATCTGAGTGAGCTTAAATTATAAAAAAAATGCTGATAATCAATAGCCTAATAGACAAATCTGACGTACAGCAGACAACAGGACTTCAAACTGAGGTGGAAACAGTGGGAAAGCTGCACTTACCACTTCCTGTTTGGAGAAAAGGCCGAGGCAGACGTTGAGATTGGAACTGGTCTCACTGGACAACTCACAGATTTCTTGAATTTTCTGCACTATGGTGGATGGAAACCCTGAGGGGGGCAGAGTAAAGTGAAGAAGAAGAAGAATCTGATTAAGAAGATAAACTGAAGCTAATTTGAAGTTTAGTGGATTGTTTAGTGTTTTTAAAGCTCTTAGAAAATCCACAAACAGCACAGTAAAGCTCTAATGACAGAAGCAGATGGTTTTCATAAGAGAAATTCACTTATTCTTCCATCAGTATTACGTATTTAAGTCTGCTTGATGATGCTTGTAATTTTAATCACAAGCTTTTCATTCTCACTCTTGAATGTTTCATATGTATGAGGTTCCTCATGTGGTATTTCCATTACTATATACAGAAAAAAAAACAGCTTAATTCATACTGAAATAACAAATAATAAGGATTTACTTTCTGCTAGTTGGTCATTTTTTAGCATGGACTGGAAAGCTGCCACCTCCTTTTCCAGCTTCTCCTGGCTGGTCTGCGCTGCCTGGTTTCAAAGAGATGAAAGGAGATCACAGATGTACAAGTGCTGCACAGGGTGGGAGGACTGGTTCACTGAAAGCACTGTGATTCATTATGCTGACATGTTAATTATGGATTTGTTTTGTCTAGTGCCACCTGTAGCGAGTCTGTTAGCCCCCCGAGTGATATCACTTCCACATCCTCCTCCTCGCTGCCCTGCTCTTGGGAGCAGTAGTGTGTGCTGTAAGCTGTGTGCTCCTCCAGGGCATCCAGCCATGCCTGGAAGACAATAACAGATTTTCAGTTTGTCATGAGAACCAACATCCTACTAATCTATGTAACATGACCAGATGATGTCGTCTGGTTGTTCACACTACACAGGCTGTAGTCTGGGTTGACTTGCTCTGTCATAACTCCTCCGGACGACATCATTCATTCATCATTTGATGGAGTTTTTCAGCTCAAAGCAGAGAGATGTTTGAATATAGAGAAGGCACAGTGAAGTATATTACCATCTATATACAGTACATATACTCCCCAGACCACAACCAGGTAGGAAAAGGTATTATACCATTTACTGCATAGTGTTAAAATACAAGTAAAAATAAAGTCTTATCACCAAATGTCAATGTGAGTTAGCTGTTCCTGTATGATTGTACAACTCCAGTTACATTATCTGTTTAGCTCCTTTAATCTCAGCTATGAGGTGACACTGACAACTTGATTATCTCCTAAAGAGATACCATGAAATGTACAGAATTAGCAACAGATTAAGAGATAACATGAGGTTTTAGAAGAGGGGCTGCGTTTGCAGCCGGGGGAGAAATGAAACCTACTTTTCTCATTGTTTCTGGGTCATTCTTAGGTGATACTTTGAAGTGGTGCACACTGTCATCGAAGCACTTGAGGGTGAAAAAGCAGTTATCTTTGGCTCGGATCTGGAAATGAGAACATCACAAATAATTCCCTGTGAAAATGTGATACTCACACAAATTCAACACGGCGCAGTACAAGCTCTTAACTGATGACTTACCAAACAGTTGGAGTGTGTCAGCGACTTACAGCCTTGCCTTCTGACATTGGCAGCAGCATCTGACCTTCAAATGAAAGAGACATTTTCCTTTACAGGCTGGAGGCTTATTGTGTCAACAGACCACAGGCATCTATGTTTAGCTCATTTGTGAGTCACCTTCCTTAGTCTTCCTAATCGAAAGTGTGCGATACTTCGTTTGAAATGCTTTCACATATCTGACAGACAAGGTGAAAGATGGCACCTACTGTTTTGAGTACCAGGATAAAACCCCATCCTGGAGGACAACCCAGTAGGAGCGCCAGCCGAAGAATCTGGAGCTCTGCGGGATAACACAACATTTAGATGTTCAGTGATTTCTGTTACTATTCAATCAATTTGTATTTAGAAGGTGTCTGAAAGGGAGCAACTAGAGGAAACGCATCGACACCTGTGCTGCATTTAAAAACGCACTGCAGTACATGCGCATGAACAAGTCTGTATCCTCCCTGATTAGCTCAGCAGGTAGTGAAATGAAGTCAATTTTTAGGGTTTCCCAACACTGCGGCCATGTAATTCGAAAGCTGCCATAATTGCCTGTTTCTGTCTTTTAAATAGCACTCACATTACCACGGAAGTGGTGATTACAACTTAGACTATTTTCAGCTGTGAAATAATACACACTTGGGTTGTTAGTATTTCCGTCATCAGGACGTAATGAATAAGATGTCGCCCTGGTTTTAATGGTTTTAATAGGTCGCTCAGTGACACAGAGGGATGCATTTTCAAACATTACTACTACTAGAAGGCTACTTTAAGTGTTAGTTTTATATTCTTAAAGCTCTTATAATAAATATTTTAAATGGTTGCTACTGTAGATGTAACAATTCTCCAAATCTAAAGTTTTCCAGTGATGGTTTGGTTTACCTACACCTACACTCTGTACTGTACCATAGATATGTGTGTTGGTTTTATTTTCTGAATCATTGCACTCCTAGTTAGCACCTGACTCTGATATTTCAGTTCACTTTTTTTTATTTTCTGGCTCGTTAGTTTTTTTTGCTGTGGCCACCAGTTGAGTGCTCATGTCAGCTTCTAACATCCACAATATCAACTACTGAGTGGAAGGACTAAATGACAAATCACATGATATCAAATGATCTACAGATGCATTCAAAAAGATTCAACTCCTATTATTATTAAATGTGCTGGCAAATAGTACAAACTTTCAGCTGTTTGAAATGAACAAATTAAACAGATCAAATCAAAAGATGTCACAAGTGATTCCTCCAAATTCAACAAAAAATGCAATTTTTTTGTGGTTACAATGGGTCAAACAACTGTATTCATTTTATTTTTGCTTTCACAGTATGAAAATAATTTCTCCCTGCTACCATAGTTTCAGACTTTACCTTCCAGAGCTGTCCCTCGTGCTTCTTGACATGGCGGGTCATGACCTGCAAGGGACACAGATGAGAAAGATAAAGACAGCCTAAACCAGAAATGAATGAACAAATAAAGTAACTGATCTTCCGCTCAGCACTCACTCGAGGAACGTTGCCTTCAAGAACCTGCTTCATTGCTGCATCACTGGCCAGGTCAAACACTGTCTGGTCTATGAGTTATGGACACACAAGACAATTAGGGCTTTAGAAAATCAGAACAGAGGTATAAAAAGCAAAAAGTACTGCTTGATTAAACATGTAAGAGATAACAATCAGCTTAACTTATCATGCAACCATCATTTTCACTTTTATTTTCATTGAAATACACAGAAATAACTACTGTGCTTGGAAAAATTAATTACAGGTTGAACGAAATGATAGCTGCTCAGCGGCTATTTTTGTTTGAGTGAAAGAAAGAAAGAAAACAGACCCTGTTAAAACTGTCTTTCACAGAAGGAATATATATTTGGGATTATTCATGATTGTTGGGCTTTACCATTCTTGTTTTTGATGTTGGGGCTGGCTCCACTCCTGAGCAGCTTCAGGGCACACTGCTTCTGGCCTCGATAGGCTGCACAGTGCAGTGGAGTGTTACCCAGCAGATCCGTGCAGTTGATGTCTGGAGGCTTCGTCCTGCCGAGCTACAGTGAACATGCAGGATAAAAACAGATGGGTTGTGTAGGCAGTGTCCTGCAGGCCTTTCTTATTCTGCTAAGAACTGTAGCTAGACCTTTATTTCTCACACTGTGGCCACGAACTGGAATACTTCCTAAAACTTTACTGCTGATATTCTGTGTTTGAAGTCTCTTTTATGGTTCTGACAATTTGTGTTGCTGTCACTCACTGACACAAAAAAGGGTGTACTCCACTCAAGACTTGTCATAACTTTACATATTTGAAGACATCTGACAGTATTCCTGACATTTCAGGCAAAAATTGTTTGCACAAAAAACTCTTTCTTCAAATCTACTTTCTTCTCACGACAATAAGGAACAAAGGAATTATGCAAATTTAGTCTAAGTCAGTCCACATTGATGTTGGTCAACATGTAAGATGTAAGTATGTGTCTGACTTTGTAACTCCATAGAATTTGGACTATTAGATTGTGTGTGTGTGTGTGTGTGTGTGTGCGTGTGTGCGTGTGCGCCACTAACCAGCTGAATTAGAGTTGAAAGGTCTCCTTCGCGTGCTGATTCCAAAAGCTTCTCCTCCATCTTCCTCTCTTCTGTTCTTTCCGCCGCTGGTATCAGGATGGTATTTACAAGAAAACATTTACGTTGGGTTTATCATTTTTATACCTTTACAGGTGAATATAAAAACATTATTCATGGGCAAGTGCTTTCACAAGATCTTTTCAATTATAGCACGACTCTCTCACCTTCCAACATGCTTCTGATCTCTGCATTTTGCGTGACATCTTTGGGAATCTGTGCTGTCCCATTGATGACAGTAGCACATGCATCATAGTGCAGCAGCAGCATGACAACCTCCTGATCAATATGTGATTCATTGATTGACTGTTTGACTGAATGGATGATTAAATGCATGCACAAAATCATACTATCAACAAATAGATGCAAATAACAGAGGGACACTTCAAATCTGAATGGAAGCTGGTGACACATTAAAGTACCTTTCTTCCTGTGAAAGCAGCTTTGTGTAGTGGAGTATCTCCAATGTTATTGGGCAAGTTAACATCTGCCCCCACCTACAGAATGTAACAACACACACACTTTACCCATACAGTTATTTAATTTCTACAGCACAAAGTGGACTGGTCTGCATAGATATATACATCTAGACACTGCCTGAAGCACTTTGTTCTATTACTGGCGATGCATCAACTCAGAAGCCATGTTGGATCAGGAAATCTGCACCCTCTCACACATGTATGGAAGTAGGGGTTTATTCACAATTAAAATGTTCATAACTTGCTGAATTTGCAGATGAGGGGTAAAGTAAGTTCATATTCCTATACTGATGCTGATTTTATCAGCTCTGTCCAGTGTGGAGGAAGCAGTGTTGTCCTGATCTTTTGGGTAATGTAAAATGTCACTGTGTTTTGTTGAATGTTGTGTTTCCTGAAATGCTCTCGTGTTCTTTCTGATATGACCTCGTGGTTTGCATCTATGCGCCACTGTAAAAATGGAAGTTAACATCGACATTTTTTTTTTTTTCAAGAAAAGAAAACCACACCTTAAGCAGTTCCTCCACTACATCTTTGTGTCCAAAGTAACAGGCCAAGTGAAGAGGCGTCCATCCAAGGTTAGACTTACTTTTACCTGAGAAAGACAGGACATCCACCATTACACCAAGTCACTATGATTAATACTGTTCCCATGTGATAATCCCGTACCTTTGCAGTTGATGTTAATTTGCATCTCATCTTTAATCGTTGACTCGAGGAGCTTCTGAATCCCGGGCAGATCTCCATTGCGGGCGTGACGCAGGAGCTGCTCCTCTGGCTCCAGCTCCTCCATGGACTACTGCACAGAAAATGTAGGAAAGAAACAGTGAAGCCATTAAATGATGCTTTTAATTTCTGTGGCTCAACTGTATTTGAAACAGATGCTTTCAGAAGACCTTGTTCACTGAATAGCTGCTGCTTATGGCTAATCAGTTACAGCTCCATGGCAAGAAAACCGATGAGCTTGAGGGTTTGTGAGTAGCAGCACATTTGTTTTTCTCTAGCGTTTAAGTACTTGCATGCACTCTCATATTGCCTAAGTACTTTACAAGCAAAATTGCAACCAAAACACTTACGCAAAAGCAAAAATGATCCCACATAAAGTAGAACTCTAGCAATTTTCTATGTTGCTTGAATGAAGATGGGGGACAGATAAAAAAAAACTATTCAAACAGGCGTCTAAAAACTTTTCCTAGACATTATACACACCTTTTCACAGTTTGTTGTACTCTGTTAGATAAATGCACTGAACTTGATGTTTAAAATCGGTGAACTGTTTCTGTGCAGTCCATACAAAAAACTCTCCAGCTATATTGCTTAATACTCTGTCATTGTTTAGGACATGTGAGAAAAAAGTCACAAGACTTTGTTGTTGTCATGCGACGGGGAAACAGCAACTGACAGAGGAGGAAAGAAGGAAAGCAGACTCATTAAAAGAGGCGGCAGTCACCAGACCAGCCTTACAGGAAGGAAACAAGTCCACCTCTTGACACAGACACAGATGTGAGTCCATGTGACATTCTATAATTTTTCATTATTCAAAATGTTGGTGAAGATTAGGTAAGGCTTAACAGCCCGCTGTAACAACAAAGAGAAGGGAGACATTTGTTGAGAAGAAACTGGCTCCGAAACAGGTTTACCTGTGATTGGAAAGCATGTGACACTAACGGTTACTCAGCCAGTCTTTCTACTGCTTCAACAAAAACCTCTTCAAAACAACACAATGCTGGTACATAGTTTACTTTGTTGTTGTCAGAATCAACATGTAGTTCTACTTATTTCTAATTATTTTTACTTATTTCTACATAAAAATGTTGGAAAAAAAAAGTTTTATCATCATCATCATCATCAAGTCATTTCTGAGCAAACATATGAAATATTTCCTTGTTTTAACAACCTGGTCAGCACCAGAAATGTTTAAAGTTTTAAATACTACACAAGAAAAAGCAAAAGTTAGAGAAAAGTCCAAAACAATTACTGTCAATTGCGTAGAAATAAAAATATCTTCTTTTCCAAGTTTACTTGATGACAGTTTACTTTCACTTAATGTGATTTTAAATGTAGGACTTGTACCTGTACGGGAGGACATCTGCATTCATTTTTTATTTAATCCCCTGAAGTAAAGGATGCTACTGCTCCTGTTTGTGACTTTACATTTGATCCACAGATATACTCAGATCAGTGTGAGGACTGATCTGCTCTGGCCCAAATTTGGTGCCTAAAACAGCTGTGACCAAGTGACAGGACACAGGCTGCACCGCCTATAATGACAAATAACCATCAGCTGAGCGGGACAAACAGAGGTTTAGACACTTACTGCTTCAGCTGGTCCAGTTCTGTGATGTCGAGCCCAGAGCTGCTTTCACACAGGCCCTCTGTGAAGCTGCATGTGATGTTTTAAGCCCCTCTGAGCCGCTTCCTGCTGCTCTTTACTGCAGCACGACCATCGTCCGACACATCACACTGTCAGCCAGTCACACACCACACATTTCCCATTTAATCGGACTAAAACTGACGCTGTGCTGACGCTGCTCTAACCTATGTCGAAATACAGCTGTCTATCTCTCTCTCTCTCTCTCACTCACACACACACACACACACACACACTCCTCTGTGTGGTGTTTACACGGTCATCAGCTGATCTACGAGGAGCGGAAATCACTAGGGAAAGTCCAACTGTCCCTCCAAAATAAAAGCCTAGGTTAGTGTAATGGCAGAATAAGGAGCTCTGTCCCAGTAAAATCCAGGCCGTGCGAACGTGCTTTTCGTTAGCCGCATTTAAATATGAACAATAACATGAAAACACCTGCTTTGTGCAAATAAATCTCCAAATGATTTGTCCTTAGGTAAGTGATAACATGACAGAACCCGGAAGACAAATCACACGAACCTAGTGTGCTTCGACCTGGAAGCAGTTCACACTCCCACACTGACACTGGATCCTTATGTGTTTTCAAGTGCTTCAAGTTTATGTATTCTGTTTTCCTATTTACTTTCGTATCTTTAGCATCAGACACACTTGATGAAATGAGTAAATGGCCGACGTTATAGATCCGGAGAATGAAGAAGATCTACAGGCTCAAGTAAGCTGTGTTTACTTTGACAGCCAGTGGTACAGCTAAGCCAGCCCGGCAGGGTGCCCACTCCCTGTGGTGATGTAGTATGTTGAAGTGCCCTGCAGAGAGCGTGTAAGCCAGAAATGGACCTGTTGGCTGGTACCAGATGTCCGGTGGTTTAACAGTGAATCCATGCTCATAAATCTGAAATTAGACACAAACATCTCTTTTCTGTATCTGTCCAAGAATCAGTGGTGGTGGAGTTGCATGCTTGAGGAACTGTGCATAGACCATAAAATGCTGTAAAGAGGAATGCACACACACATACAAAAACACCACAGGTTATTCCCAAGGTGTTTGCATTCATTAACACGTGTTTTTTGAAGCTCAACAGGTCCTGCATGATGCACAGGGGCCACACACTGTGCAAGCAAAATACCCTGAGAATAATACATCCATCACTCACAGACATAATTAAACACGCAGTTTTATGTTCTAAAAAAAAAAAAAAAAAAAAAAACGCCTTATTTTTCACACCCAGTGCTTTTGGTATAGTTTAGTCACAGCGTGTGCCTCTCCTGCACTGCCATTAGTTTAGAGTCACATTGGTAAGCATTCAGTTCTCTGAGAAATAAATACCCACTGATTTCTGAATTACCCACACTGTTCTTTGACAAAACTTTACTGCTGCTCTGAATGTATTTACACAGTCCTCATCTGGATGAAACATATTCCAGCCACTTCTTAATAAAGACCAGAATTTCCCAGAATTTGACTTCTCTATCCAAGTAGTAGTTTCATTGCTGGTTACAGCACAAAATAAATGCCAATATCCTATTTTATTATCATATAAATATATACATTATATTAATATATTTTTTGACAACTAACAAATATCTTTGTTTGGATTAAAGAACAGATGATCTAAATGGGTAGAAGAGTCTTAATGTTTCTCCATGTGCAAGAAATACTGAGAATTTTCTTTTATTTTTTTAACTTGCAAATTAACATTTTCACACTTTTTGTACAGATTCATACAAATGAGATATAAAGTGTTAATTAGTGAGTTTTAGAGGTGCTGGTCGGGGGAATTTGTTACCTTTGGACAGAGTCGGGATACTGTTTCAGATCTTTTTTGCTAAACTAACCAGTATTTACATATTTAAAGCTACAGTAAGTAGTATTAGCACGAGGCTCAGAGGAACTCCTCTCTGCTCTGTGTGCCCTCCCTTTCCCTGCTCTTATACAGCTTTTCAGAGCATAAACTACTAATGACTTACATTCATCCTTAATGTCTACAGACTTTTGATTGTTTTGTTTTTTCCTCTCTTACTTTGTTGCCTCTCATCTAGATCGAAGAGGTCGAGGCTCTGTCTTCCATTTATGGTGATGAATGGTGTGTTATAGACGAAGCATCAAGAATATTTTGCATCAAAATATCCAACGACTTAGAGGAGCCAAAACTGACAGCATGTTTGCAGGTAGAGAGGAAAAAAACATTCTTCACATCGCTTACAAGTGTCCCTGCAACGTTATGATGTGATTTTTCTTCCTTTTGATCAGATTATTCTCCCACCCGATTACCCGAGCACAGCCCCACCCATCTACCAGATCAAGTAAGTCAGTTTGCCTTTGGAAATGTGGTCTTGAGGTGATCTGCTGAATTGATAGAACAACATCCCACTCAAAAACCCACTCCTCGTTCTACTTAATAACCCCGTGTTTGTTCATGGCTTTTGTAGTGCAGCGTGGTTGCGAGGGCCAGAGAGAGCCAAATTGGCAAACAGCCTGGAAGACCTCTACGTGTGAGTGCTTCTTGTAATTTCTGACTTCACAGGGTGGTACTGTGGAGCACTGTTAGCTACAACAAAAGCTTTTAAAGATGAACAGTTCAGTCTTGCTGCAGCCTGTGTCTTACAGAAAATTGAATCTGATATGGAAATATTTCAAATTTCAACAGGGAGCATGCCGGGGAGAGCATCCTCTATCTGTGGGTGGAAAAAATTAGAGAATTCCTGGTGGAGAAACCCCAGAGCTCAGAAACAGGTGAGGTGTGAAAAATTTAATTCATGCTTCAGGGCCACACTTTTATGGGCTATTCGTAATCACTTGAAATGACACTTGATTGTGAGCTTTTCAATGTAACCTGGTGAGTACAGGCATTTTTATCGCACTAAGTCGTGTCAACTGATTGTTTGTTCAACCCCCGCCAGCACAGCCTGTATGTATGCAGTTTCCCCTGATAATGGAGGCAGGTTTGCCACTCGATGCTTTCAACAAGGTCTTTAAACAAAAGCAGGCTTCTCATTTGTAGCCAGCTGTCTCTTTTATCAGATACTATCGAGCTAATGCCCCCACTGTGTGAGTTGCCATATATGCATCCAGCTTACTTTTTAAGGTTCCCACTTGAATTGCTGTAAAAACAAATAAAGAACCGTGACTTAAATATGCACATGATGCCTTCACAATATCATGCTGAAGTGTTGGGTTGCAGAGTGTAGCTCTAGAACTAATATTACAGTAAGTATTATAAATAAATATATATTAGGGGGAAAAAAATTCTCCATCCCTAAAACACATTACAAAAGATAGTGACACAGTGGTTGAATTTATGCTTAATCTCCATATTTATCATGCAAAAGATGTTTTAGTCCTGAAATAATTAACATGTTAACCAAATAATATAGTCTGCTATAGACTGAACTATGCTGAGCATTGGTCTCATTAGAGCTCCGTGCACACTGCTTTGATATCCTAAGTGTGGCAGACCTGTCGTTTCCAGTTACTGGACTAATACTGGACCTGAGATTAGATGATCTCTATCTAAAAGCAAGTTTAGTAAACTGTCATTTCACTGCTGTCCAACAGTACACAATAACATCGATGACAATTTTGGCTCTGATAAAATCAACATATCAATTATTAGATAATTACTCACAAACAAGTTGTTGTGTCAAAGTTTCAGATTTCTACAAGTGTCAGCATGAATCAGGTTTCTGGGAGGTCTAGTTGGCACCAGTGTCGATCATTGAGGCAGACTGGGTCTTTTAAGTAATAAGCCTGAAAAATATTAACTGTCTTCCCCATTGTTGTGTGGCATAAATCATCCTCTCGCTGCAATTCATGTGGTAATAAGTATAACTGGTCACAGCACTTTAGCTCAGAGCAATGGGATTGACGGCTTATTCCCATTCAAATGAGAGACACACAGCAAAGAGAGAGAGAGAGCAATGATAAGGCTGAAGATGCATATTTCACTGAAAAGGAAATGAAAAGGGAGTAAACAGGAAAAAGAGGACATGGAAAGTAAAGAGAAATAATGGGGATGATGATGAGGTCTGGTTGAATGAAACCAGACAGAAAGCAGAAGATTGGAGAAAAAAATCACAAAGACCAAATATTGGTTCACATAAATATGAAGTCCCATTTACTTTTAATGAATTTTGGCACCTTGTGTGCTTGAATATACAGTACATACACAGAATAAACACTGTAGCCATTACTTATTTGAACAGTTCCACTTTGATCATGTCATTCCCCGTTTTATTAAGGTCATCTAAGGTTTAGCAGGGTTTTCTTTCAAAAACTTACCTAGTTAGTATGTAGAACATAAAAGCACACGTCTGCTGATATTAATCCTAAATTACCTTTAATTTCTTCTTTATGATAAAGTAGAGAATGTTGCATACACATTAGTTTATACAAAGAGAGCTGTGTTTTACTGCGTTGTCTTGACTGATTTTCAATTTAATATGAGAATAATGAAAAAAAAAATTAACTTCCAAAAAGAGTTTATTCATTCCTCACTGGTAGTGTCTGTAGGTTTTCTTTTCAGACAGCATACATCCCCAGCAACCTTTACCAGGAAGATATGGAGGCTTTTATGTCAGCAGAGTTTGCGAAGCTTTCACTGCTGGTCCTTAATCTCACTGCTTTGAGTGAAAGGTAATAACTGAAGAAAAATCAGATAAGAGTATAAATATTCAGCGAGCGTTTAATAAGAAAGGCGGAAAGTGAGTGGGACAAAACAACAGTTTTCCTTAAATGTTGTCTAGCAACTATGGGTTTATTTTGAGTTACTGCACACTGGACTCCAGAAGCACTAGAGCACCAAAAATAATACATAGCTCAAAAGAAATAAAATATAATTATTTTAGGGGTGGTTAAGGGCTCAGTTTGTAGGGCAGCAATCCCAGTTCCTCCTGGCCACATGTTGAGGTGTCCCTGGACATGACTCTGAAACCCCGTAGCTGCGTCATTGTCTACCTGTGTAGGAGCGTAGCTGTCCAACAACAATTTCCTCATGGGGATCAATATGTGTGCTGTAGTACTACAGTGGCAAGAAAAAGTGTGTTTTCTGAATTAAGTTGTTATAAAATGTGATCTGATCTTAATCTAATTCAAGATTATTAACAAATATAATGTGCCTGAAGTAATAACACAGATGTTCTTATTTATTGAGAACAACCATAAAAACCTCATAGTGATGGTGGAAAAAGTATGTGACCCCTTGGAATTAATTAACTGGTTGACTGTTTTGTTTTTCTGAAGCCACTCTGTTGTTTACATGCTCTGGTGTTTTCGTTCATTGTCTTGTTGCATGACCTAACTTCTACAGAGTTTCAGCTGACGTACATTCTCACATTATCCTGAAGAATCTTTTGATACATTTGGGAATTTATCTTTCTCCCCAATCAGTGCAAACTTGCCAGGCTCTGATGCAGCAAAGCAGGCCCAAATCATGATGTTTCCTCCACCATACTTTACAATTAGGATGATGTTTACATTTCATATTTGCCTAATTGTAGACTGGTGAATTTCTCATAAGTTTGCAGAATTTCTTTCATTCACCATCTGTACTAAATAAAAGATTCAGGGACTCAGGAAATAAGGTGAAGTTTAAAAACTACAATTGAATGTTTCTGACTTTCAAGCCCTCAGGTAGCATCGCACAAAACCCGTTGTGCTACAGTGATGAATATAATGTAGCCAAATGGGCAGGAGAGGACTTTGGAAAACTGTACAATACAGTATAATAATTGTACAAGTGCTCTATATGTGCTTGCATTTAAACAATACCGTGAAGTTGATTAGTAAAAAACACTTTTGTCAGATATATAGCGCAAATGAACAAATCACAGATTTTAGTTTGTATTGGAATTTAGAAAAAGTTCGAACATTTCTGTAAATGGGTTTGTAATTGACATACTCTACATACATGGAGCATCAACTGAATGAAGCTGTGCTTACACAGAGCATACTGTTGTTTCCATAACAACAGAGCACTAATTTCAGCTCACCTGTTGATCTTTTTTGTCTCATCCCACTGCATTAGCTTGCAGTGGGTACTGGGCAGCATTACTGTGTCCAGCTCTTCTCTTCTCCATCAGTCGGTGTTTTGATTGACAAATGCTCCAGCATAAAAATTTTAACATTTCTCAATTGCTAATGACACTCTGCTCATTCAAACTAGTCCTTACTGAAAACGATCTGCATCTTCATTGTTCTCAACAATCTAGTGTAGGTCAGGTCTGAGTAATTGGCCATCTATTATGAATGGGCTCTCTTGATATTTCAGGTCATGAAACCATTTTAGTGCCAGTGTTAAGGTCATGTAATGGTATTTTGGTAATAATTTGCTCAGTAGGTGTCATTTTAATGACAAGCTGCGTGGCCTGCAGACAACACTGTGAAGACCTTTATAACCGACGACCTTTCCTTTACCAACACACAACTTGTGTTACATGACCCGTTTCAGTGGATCAACCAGAAATGGTGAACAGGACGGCCGAGGAGGAAGTGGATGACGATGATGATATACCTGACTTCAGGACTCTCAAACTGAACACAGACATTGCTCATCTCTTCGTGGATCATGCAAATGGTACTACTTACACTGTGTCAGTCTGGCAGATACTGTTGCAATTCATTCAGGCAAAATTAAATACAGCTCATGTGTAATATTTTATCTTGTAGATGAAGAGATACCTCCGATAAAACATGGAAACACCATCACAGACAGACGCAGCACCTTCCAGCCTCACTTAGCACCTGTGGTGACTCCCAGACAGGTAAGAAACTGAAGTCACATATGTTTTTCTTTCAATGACCAAATTCAAATGGTACAAATGGTACAATAAAAACAGACACATCTCCGTCAGTAAGTTGGAAGTGTTCAGTTGAAACTTTAAACGTCGCCTTATTTTTCTTGATCCATGAAAACAAACAGCAAATGACAGCTGAGGTTCACAGGAAATTACTTGATGAAGGTCTTGAGGAGAAGGATATAAATGTGGTAATTTACCATCAGTTATACAAATTGAAATATCATTTGGCTTGTTCCTGCATGCTAATCCCCCTCTCCAGTGCTCCAGTAATATATTGCGGTGTCTTAAAAGCTTCCACCTGCTGTGAAGGGTTTTTGGACAAAAATATTTACAGACGCAGCCGTACTCAGGAGACCAGATGAATGGAGTCGGGCTGTACAGGATTTACATATTTTCTTGTAATAGCCTGAAAATGTTGTTGTTGTGCAAGTTGTGATGATTGTGATCTGGTGCTACGAAAGCAAATTGGAGACTTAAGACTTACTTTTTAATCCAGTATAGCATTATTTATTTGTTCATATCATATGAAAACTGTATGGAGCCCCAGTGTGTTGAACATTAAATAAAAAAAGACACTATGAGACAAATAAACATATGAATATATGAATATTTTCAGTTTACTGGTGTTCAATTTTATTTAAATGTAGACATTTTTTAAATAATTTAATTTCTTCTAATTACTTTTTGAGGCTGTGGACATCAACATTGACCACAAAAAAAGGGTGTGCCCTAAATCGCTGCCTATTCATTTGTTGATTATTCAGGAACCTATTTATTTGTGCCATTTAGTTTAAGTTACCTACTAAGTGGTTACTTGACTAGTTAGGTAGCAGGTTCAGCCTCATTAAGGTAGGTTTATTAAACCAGGACGTCTGTGTACTGTTTATTTACAGTAGCGCAGCCTTGAGTTGATTCACAGTTACTTTGCAGTTGTTACTGTAATTAACAGGAGATAACAAGTGAAATCAGTTGTTTATCTTGATAGTTTGAAGGAGTTTAAAGTTGGAAGTGGTATACAAATATAATTGGAAAAATTTAATCAAATAAAAAATAATTAGCCATATTTGTATAATGGAATAAAAACTTCTAAAAACTCAAGAAATAGCAATTTCAAAGTGTATTCATGTCGGTGTTTGTCTCAGTGTTCATATTAATTGGTTTATTATTGAACATTTTAGGCTCCTTGTAACTGAAGTGACAACGTCCCTGTGAGTTCACAAGGTTTTGCAGTGAGTTGTTTGCTCAAGGTTGGTTTGTGTAATAACATAGAACAAAGGATAGATATTTTAATACTGAAGATGTGTGCTGCTATTAAATGACATTTCTACAGTGTCTTTCTTTCCCCACATTGGGCTCACAAATCCTGAAAAGCATTAATCAGGAACATGGAAAATAGGATACAATATACCAAGGTGTACATATTGTAAAACCCGCTTCTCAGTAATTGTGGTATTAATTCAATATAACGGTTATATAATGAATTATATATTAATTATAGAATTTCACAGACAAATGAATCCTGAAATATTCTAGTTAATGGTCACTTTCAACAAATGCAAATATAAAAATAAATAAAACATAACTCTGCAAACAATGTAGAACATCGGAAATGTGAAACATGGTAAATATGTGAATTTAACTTAGATTCACATCAAGTCACTGAATGGTTGTTGATTTCATTATTTCTTCCCCTTAAAAACAGTTATATATGCTGTTTTATGTATTAGTCAGCAGCGTCAGACAGCATGTTGACGTCAGACACGGCTGTGTTTTCAGTCTGACTGACTGTCAAATGGACTTCTTTTTCTTACCATACATCCACTCAGGGTTTCATTAGGAAAGCTACTTAATGCAGAGTAAAACGAGGATGTACTATCATGTGAAACTCAAGGGGTGACTGTGTGTGTTGCAGGTTAAAATGGTTCTGGAGAAGCTGTATGAAAACAAGAAGATTGCTAGTGCCACTCATAATATTTATGCATACAGGTCAGTAATTGCATATAGAGTCCGTACGTACAATGTGTTGTGGTTTATAATGCAAATCATGCTAACATGTGTCTCAATCTATCTCGGGTAATAAAGGTCAAAAAAATCAACAGAGACTTTTAAGCTTTCCTGACAGTACTGCGTATTATGTAAACAGCTGTGTGTGTGTGTGTGTTTGTGTGTGTGGTGTCTCTTTCTGTGCGTGTTTGTTTTTTCTCACGCTTGCCTTGCTTTTTTTTTTTTTTTTACTGGTCCTCTAATGAGGTCGATTTTGATGCACTGCCTGGGTGGTCATTACTCACAGCGAGGAGATGCTGACATTTAGACCACTTAAAGAACTTCTCAGATGAAGAGGCTGCCAGTGTCACGGCGTCACTCTGTGACCAAAATGCTCTCCCACCTAATGCCAAGCTGTTGTGTTTCTGTCTGTCGTAGGATTTACTGTGAGAACAAACACAGCTTCCTGCAGGACTGTGAGGACGACGGCGAGACAGCCGCAGGGGGGAGATTGCTCCATTTACTGCAGGTAATCATTTCATTAAGTCAAATACTGACCTTGTCCCAACCTGTGACTCTCAGAGCTGCATACTAAACTGTATGCTGCTTTTCTGCAAACAGCACACAAAGCTTTTGCCCATAATTGAGATTACAACCACGTTGCTAAATTTGCTGGTTGCATCCAACTTTGCTTTGGCTTTTTCATGCTTAATTGGTGCCTGTTCTGAGCTGCCTCGTTTAGTTTCACAATCTGCATAATTTCTCTGTTTACCTGTCCACTGTGGCTTTTAAAGCGGGATAGCTATGAGCAATGAGCTTCACACAGAGTTCCACAAGAGCCCTCATGTTTTCTGAGGTATTGTAGGCATTTGAAGACATTTCCTTTTAGAAATGCACACTCACACAAATACATGTGTATTAAACTATGTACTATAATTTTCTAGTTGTTAAATCTATGAAATGACAAAATGTTGAAAAAAAAAAAAAAAGACTAAAGTTAATTACGGTGCATACTTAAACTCATTGTAAGCAGGCTTAGAAAACGTACAAACTTGACCTGTGGCAAATGAAAAACAAATGCCACAGAGTATATTGAGAAAAAAATTTGATGCTTATGGTATGTTATCTGCTTCAATCCAAAAAAAGTCACCACCTGGATTTAACAAAGAAATTATCTAAGAGCCTCCCACTGGATAATTGTATAAATAATTATGTTTCAGCTGACAACAAGTTATTTAACTCTAACTGATGCAGTGAGTAGCTTCTCATTTCTTAAACAACCATTTTGGAAGACGCATCCTGTGGTCATGGATAAGATGTTAATCAAGCAAGCAATCAAGCAAAGAAAACATCTAAGGAGATTGATGAGACTACTAAAACTGGGTTAAGAACTGTTTAATAGAAGAAGGTCATGTGGTCTGATGAGTCCAGATTTACCCTGTTCAGAGTGATGGGAGCATCAGGGTAAGAAGAGAGGCTGGTGAAGTGATGCACCCATCATGCCTAGTGACTACTGTACAAGCCTGTGGGGGCAGTGCTATGATCTGGGGTTGCTGCAGTCGGTCAGGTCTAGGTTCAGCAATGTTGTGTATTCAAAGAATGAGGTCAGCTGACGACCTGAATATACTGAATGAATAAATGAATGAATCTTCCCAGATGTTACAGGCATATTCTAAGATGACAATGTCAGGATTCATTGGGGTCAATTTGTGAAAAAGTGGTTCAGGGAGCATGACACATCGTTTTCACACATGGATTGCCCACCACGGAGCGCAGACCTTAACTTTAACCTTTGGGATGTGCTGATGAAGACTTTGTGCAGTGGTCAGACTCGGTGATCATCAATAAAAGATCTTGGCAAAAGTAGAAATGAAAAACATAGAAAGAGAAACAGGAAGGTTCCTAATTTGAGAATTTACGTTAGCACAATACAGTTATTACTTTTTTTGTTATTACAAAATTTAACAACATTACCACAATGTTGAATACATACTGTATTTGACTGTATCACTTATACCTAAAAATATAGCATCTGAGTTGATAATATGCACAGTTAGTATGTAGCACAGATGCTGGGGTGCAGCATGAGAATCCACAGCTGGCTTACAGCAGCTCTATGAGACTTGATTGGGCACAGCAGTACTTTAAGTGAAATGCTAACACCACCATTGTTTACCATGTTCACCATAAATTAAATCTAAACCGTCTGACCAGGTGATCGAGCTAGACTGATATTACCATTCCTGTAGACACTGAGATGCTGTCGACAGCATGAGATGATGCTTGTGCTGTCCTAACAAATCATTTTTAAAAATCATTATTATACCACTAAAGCACCACTACAAATCAGAGCAGCATGCTTATTACTCATGATTGTAATTACCAAAACTATTTTTACAGGCTGTCTCTGTAACAGCGTTTAGACAGTCGGGGCTGATTTTATTATAGTACATCAACATCACAGTCTCTTACGATGTCAGAATCATGATATGAAAGCAAAATTACTCATCCCAAAGGCAGACTAGCAAAACCCAGACCACTAATATTTACATAATGTGTAAAGTTCCGCTCTGTGCCCGTCCACGGAAATGTGGTCCCATGATAGTAATGTCACACTATTATTAATCTTTTAATTTCACATATGAAAGAGACACTTGTCACTGGCTTGCGCTGTCAGATGGCACCATGATTCACACACACCCACATCACACTAAAATGTGTAATTGTCCACACACTTATTGTTTCACCGTAATATCGACTTAAGGCCAGTGGAAGGCTTAGAATGAAACAAAAAGTTTGCTGTTCAGCAATGACTTAAACTAGTTTTGTCATACTCATTACCAGAGGGTGCACAGTCGTGTCAGAGCTTTTCCAGATGAGATCCATGACTCAGGCCAAAGTTCATACTTGCTCATAAGATGACGGCAGTCGCCTGTGCCAGTGTGGCCCTGTTAGAGAGATAAATCAGTGTGAAATAGTGCCTTAGATTCTTGGTGTGGATGTCAGAAACTACATTTTGAATAAATAGGAAAAAGACTACAAACATGTATTGATACAGTGTACATAATACTTTTTATTGCACATATTTTACAGCATTTAAAGACAGAATATTTTTAGCTGTGTGTGTCTCTCTCTTCACATAAAACTGCTCTAATGTTTTTTTTTATATCATCAGTGAGTCAGAGATCAGAGATGTGTAATGTGAAAGGTATCAGCTGACAATGAGAATTAACACTCATACAGCATCATCCATACCCATGTGCTGACACATCCATAAGTGAATCACAAGTGGCCAAAAAGAAGTAGTTTTAAAACACTATTTTACCATTGTCGCACAATTTGGCAACACATCTATAAATCCAACTCTGTACATTAGCTAAACAGATAACTTCAAACAGATGAATGTAGCCTGGACTTGCTCGTGTATTTGCTTGTTTTATGCAGTTATTTGTGGACATGAGAGCAGATTCAAAGACGCGCTCAGGTCACTTCCTGCAGCTGACTGACCTACTGTTACTGGAGCGATAGCATCGGGCCCACTGTGTTCCTGTTCCTCCTTCTGAGCAACACACTGATTAATCTTCTACTTGTCACACTCTCAGCGTACTTATCAATTTACATGAAGAGCTTTCCTCTTAATCTATTCTTCTCTAATCTCATTCCTCTCCACAAGCCTTTCTCCCCATTTCCTCATTTAGATTTGTGCTTTCTGCCAGTGAATGTGGAAGTGTGAGGTGATGAATAAAAGACTGATCTGATTAATAGTGTCGGCAGCCAGATGGGGATGAGTCCCCTTGAATGACAGATTGCAGTTTTTGTGTGTGTTGCAGTGCTGAGCCAAATTCTCCTCTTACATTATAGTAATTGTCTGGCCTTTTGGGGAATTAGTTTATTACCTATTTAGTGGGGCTTTGATAAGATGAATGCTAAATCATTCTCTGCAAGTTCAGTAGAGAGATACAGGGCAATGTATCACACTGCAGCCACACACAGCCTCCAGTTAGAAGTAGAAAAATATATATTTTAACCATCCAAATTTTATATGTGTATATTTTACGTTAGCCTGCAAACTACAGTACATCCAAGAGTCATCCAGGTTTTGATGACACGACTTCTTAGAGCCGTCCCTACAGGTACAGTTCTACATGAATTAACTGATTTGATCAGTTTTGAGGTCACGATGAAACGAGCATTAGCATTCATTTGGAGTGAGTGTTCTGGCCACCTGCTGCAGTCCGTTATTATCTCCTCTCTGCTTTTTGCTCTATAGCAGTTCTTGAGGGAAGTGTCTGATTCTATAGTTTCTAAATGCTGCCCTGTGTTAACAGCAGGTTGCCAACTTTGTCTGCTGTTTGGTGTCAGTGCTTGGCAGGTAGACTATATTAGTTTGAGCTTGAACAGCTGCCTGCTGCTGCTAAATGACAGCGATGAGAGCTCTGCCCTGAACCAGCCAGAAAAGTTGCTGGCAGTAAATGAAAAGAATCAAGTTAGAGATGCTAAAACAGTCATTTAGATCTAAGAGAAATTCCGTTTTTGATCCTTAAACTCAGAAGGAAGACAGAAAAATTAAGAAATATCCCTGAATATGGACTGTCTGGGCACTGGCTTCCTAATACACATCACAGTGTCGACTGAATGACATCAACAAAAACTAACTGGATTTATACTAACTTATTTATATTTTTATTTATACTAACTTATACTAACTAATTTATACGAAGTTTTTAATGGTTACATAGTAAGGAAAGAGTTTCTTTGTTTATCACTCCACTGTTAGACAACTTGACTATAAATAGATATGATTAATTCCATGGCTACTGTCCCTGGAAGTGGGTGCACGGCTGAGATTAATGTGAACACATGATTAGTAAAATAGAAGTGTACAACCTGAAAGAGTCTACTTAAGGAGCTACTTAACATCTCTGTTCATGATTCTGTGTAAATCTAATACATAAATCATGGTGCATACTATCACTCACTGAGTAAATGTGTTTTAAAATTTATACAGTAGCAACATGAAAACATAATTCCAGCAGTGTCATGATTTGGGGCTGCTTTGCTGTCTCTGTTCCTGGAGAGCTTGAGGGGAAAATAAATACCTACATTTATTAAGGTATCTTACA
This sequence comes from Anabas testudineus, assembly GCF_900324465.2. Taxonomy (NCBI): domain Eukaryota; kingdom Metazoa; phylum Chordata; class Actinopteri; order Anabantiformes; family Anabantidae; genus Anabas; species Anabas testudineus. The sequence goes on along the minus strand of NC_046613.1, from coordinate 7,134,167 downwards.
GGATAAGGATGATATCAAAGTAAATCTACAAAATAGTTTCACAAAAAAAAGGATAATCCACATTTTGGACTGGCCCAGTCAGAGCCCAGACCTCATCTGGACGAGGATGCTGAGGAATGATCCTAGAGAGTGTTCATACCAGACGTCTTAGAAATATGTCTGAGCTGAAGCAGTTCTGTCAAGAAGGACGGCCCAAAATTCCTTCTGGACGTTGTGCAGGTCTTATGCACAGCCACAGAAGTGATTGTTTGAAGCAATTGCTGCCAAAGGTGGTTCAACCAGTCATTAAATACAGGATTCACTTTGCTTTTTCCACCAGCACTGGGAATGTTTAATGGCTGTGTTCAACACAGACATGAACATTTGTTATTGTGTGTTTTATTAGCATTAACATGCAGTATTATGTGTCTGTTATTTGAGGTAATTCATAATTTGAATAAGACCAATTAGTGCAGAAGATTCAGGAAAGAGTTCACATGCCTTTTCTTGCCACTGTACTGTGTTTGTCTCCCACAGATTCTGGACGTGCGTAATGTCATGGTGGTCGTGTCTCGATGGTATGGAGGTATTTTATTGGGTCCTGACCGCTTCAAACACATCAACAACTGTGCAAGAAACATACTGGTAGAGGAGGGATACACTGCCTCCACGGTGAGACACACGTCTGGGCCCTTTATGTATCAGTCTGTCATCTTCCTCTGACATGTAATCAGTCAAATTTGACAGTTTCTTGATGCTGAAAACCACCTGAAGTTTTGTAGTTTAACTGGCTTGTACACTAATATCTTCCCAATTACCAAAAAGCGAATTGATGTTTTTCTTTTTTGCCTTTCTGACATCCAAGGCAGTCAGAACTTCAAAAAGTAATTTCAGTACTGCTAGACAGTATACATATATTCACAGATTACAGTGAGACGCAGCTTTATAATAACTGTGTCTGTTCAGCTTGCTTTGTGTTTCCACAGCAACTCTTCAGTAGCTGTGGAAACACATTAGGGGTATTGGTTCATTTGAAGTGGTGAAGTTGCCACATGTTCTGGAGATCAAACACTGTGTCGTAGCTTTCACCAGCCTGAAGTTAGGTCCAGTCTGCTTTGAAGTCGTCTTTGTGTTCTGGAAAGTTATTCTAGCGATAACATGGCTGACCTAGGCACTGTTGGGACTGACAGATGAAAGATACTGTAAGCCAACTCTTAAAAGTATCATATTTCAAAACCCCATTAACTCACAGTAAAAATCTGCACATCCTTACAGCAAAGGCTCAGCCCCTAACCACCACCCCCCCCCCCCCCCTGGACGTCAAGCCTGGAATGTGTGACAGATAATTAGAGGCCACTGCCTGTGGATGGATGGATTTACAGCCTCTGTAGGATAGCTTGTTTCCAGTTCATGAAGTTTTTAAAAATGAATAATACCTAAAAAAAAAATCAATTTAACAGCTTAGTTTTAATCAGCCCACAGCTGCCTGTCTGGAGCTCTGTGATTGACAGGTCATATAGAGCTGAGCAGCCATTCAGACCTGTTAAATATTGTATAATTGAAAACTTCAGAAAACACAGTCATGTGACTTTAAAAGTAAAGTTAAGATCAAATGTTATCCCTTGATATTTTGTACCCGCTGACTATTCCAGCATATAGTCCAGACGCTGGGCACTAACTGTTCCTGATGTAACGGCCAAACTCTTTCATTGTATCTGCTGTCAGTAATCATGTCTGACATGATTGATCACGACATTGTATGTGGTGTATTTATTATCATGGCTAATGAGCTGCCTTATTGTGTGATTTTGTGCACTTATGTGTAATTAAGATAATTGGACAACAATTCTCAACAAGCGTCTGCAGCTCACCCATTGCATTTCAGTTCAGCAGCCTTGAACTCATCAGCAGCCCCGTAGTTACTTTTCCACATAATGACATATAAGTTAAAAAAACCTAATTGTAGTATTAGATGCAACAATATCTTTTAAAAAAACGTCTTTCCTCATTATTTCACTTATGAAGTAAAATTACTATCTCTCTTGAATAATCAACTTGTCAAGCCAGGAAAAAAAATCTATATCAGTGTGATTGCTGTGCGAAAAGGATTTAGTAAAATAAGTCGACCATAGAAGAGAAGATTTAAACTGCTGTGCCACATGTGCAAAACACGCACTGCTCTTCTGTCAATTTGGAGACAAACATTGTGTATTATTCCTGCTGCTGTGTGACCACAGTGTTTTAATATTGTCAAATGAAGAGAGACACAGGCCAGGGGCAAAAATCTGTGACTAATATTTATTTGTGAGGTAATAGAAAAACAGTTGGACAGGGCAACAGTAGATATTGTCGAGTAGGACAGTGGAGACAAAGAGGAAACAAATTGCAACAAACTACAAAATTATCAGGGAAACAAAATTGGACCCAGAACAGACCCTTGAGGTACACCTTATCTATAAATTAGCTGTTGTCCAAAAAAGCAACATAACAATTCAGGTCAGTTCAGTCTCAGCCTGTCAGTCAAAACTGCATGCAAAGGTCAATTGTATTAAAACCATACAGTGCTTATCAACTATTTTGTTCAGCAAGATAGATGGTATGTGGGAGACATGACTATTTCTGTGGAAGATAAGAGAATAAAATCTAATTCCTACATTTTGGATTTTCTGTAAGAGCAAAATAGACTAAGAAGATAAAAGCTTAACCACCTCAGGATCTGACAAGATAAATTTGCTTTTTAGAAACAATAATAAGGGCTGCTTCCTGTCGACTTAAAGTGTGGGGAAAGCGCCAACCCAGGGTGGTAAAAGCAGGGAACACAAATATTGGAGCCTGGTTTACAACCCCACTGTTAGAGGCTAAAATATAAAAAAAATTATTTCAACATTTTCATCCTGCTGTATGTATGAAAATTGTTGTTTGCTTCTTTTTGTCCAGTTAGGCTGTTAAAGCACTGGGAGATCTACGTGTTGGCAGCATGGATTGTCAGAGCAACAATTAGCGAAGGATGTTTTATAAAAGTACTTCAGAATGCGGTTTGGTTTGATGCAATTATGGGAACACATTAAAACAGTATGGTGCGTGCCAACCAGTACATAGTAATTTGCACATTCCGGTAAGTCAAGGAAACAGCAGGAGTTCAGGTACAAACGCATCAATGAAAAATTGAGTCATGAGCCGTAAAGCAGCACTAAAATATTAAGCATGGGAAGAGCTTTGGCACCATTAAGCGAAGTGCTAATGCAAGATAAACATTAGTGTGTTCAATCTCTAATCTTTTCCTCTTGTTTCACAGGATGAAGCCACCAAATCAGGAGCGAAGACCAAAAGGCCGAAAAGCAAGAAGACAAAATGAACTTCACAGTTGAAAAAAAAAAAGACTTTCATTCACACCCTTGGCTGTTTAATTGAAAAGGTCTTTAACTGATTCAGATGCATCTTAACAAACAACAATTTCCTGCAATTAGAAATAATTTCTCATTTTCCTAGAAACGTCTTCTAGGATTTTTTCTAATGAGCCTGTTAACTGTGTAATTTATGTCACGCCATTTTGAAATGAAATGTTTACAGTACAACATGCTTTCATTAAAACAATCGACCCATGGGGATTTACAGTGGGAATATGGTGTTCCTCCGTTAATGTCTTCTGGCTCTCGCTGTGCTTCCTCTTCCACTTTATTATATCATTACATACCTGATTGATTTATTTTGTTCAGGAGGAGACAAATTACATTTTGTTTTAGTATTCGTGTTAAACTAATTCTTCACTCTGTCTTGATGTTGGTACAGTCTTTGTTCTTTTAAGTTTTCAGACAAATCTGCACTCAAATGAAATTCATACACCATTTATTCAGTGTTTCCAAGAAATATGATCAGACATCACAGCTGAACAAAATGAAGTTCTCAGACACTTTCACACACCGACTTGGATAATTTGCATGTTCGCTTTCCCCAGTACATTTAAAATCCACTTGAAGCCTGCTAACTATTCAGCGTGTCACAGCTGGGTGTTTCCTCTGAGCAGTGGGGTTTTGCCTCACCTCTGCAGTTTGATGTAGCTCGATCCCTGGAAAGCCATGGTGCGCATATTAACCACCCCAGGGTGGGCTTAAGGCAGCAGAGGGCTTCTTTTTAAAAATACCCAGGGCTCGTCTTTTGTCTTTTACCTGTGTATCATGGAGGAATAAGGTCCAAGCATGATCCAGGACATTTAATTAGAACACAATGGTCTGAGATTCTTGAAATGTCCTCCATGTCTGTGTAAAAAGCTTCCTGCTCATTTCAGCCACTGAGAATAATTAGAGCTAATTTGTTTCACAGACATGTGTTGCTCCCTGACAAGCTGTCATCACACTGAACCCATCATCTCAGCCCTCTATCATATTTTAGGAGGCTAGTGAAGAACTCATGGAGCTAAATTCATATGCCAGGCCAAGAGGAACAAGTGGTCCACTTAGAATATAACAGATTTCAGCATACAGTTGTTCAGTTGTGACAACACACCTGGGGAAACCTTTGATGTAGCAATATTATATTATTTAACAAGTCTGCACATGCTATTAACCTACTAAATAAGTAGTAATCAGGAATTGACGTTTAATATTTTCTTATACTGTCTAATATGTATTTTGTGCATTGAACATTGATATTTTAAGGTTTCATTGAATCTGATTTTCCATACATCTGCTAACTAACCAGGTGATGTGGACCATTATAAAATGGGAAGAGCATGGTTAACCCTCATGTCCTCTGTCTTGGTCAAATTGACTTACTAGGACATTCAGCTCTGAATCCCTCACTGAACTTGCTGCTTGGTGTTGCTTTAATATTTACCTGCTGGTGATGACTGGCTCTTTGCCGACATCCTGCTGCCTGCAGCTCAGATCTTTCATCTCAGCCTGTTTCAGGCGTCTGGACCACTTCAGCTTGTGATTGCGGACTTCAGCCTTTGATCAGCTGCTGGGCGGGCAGAGAAACGAAACGACAAGGAGTTTGTCTCATTTTTCAAAATAAAAGCTTGTGTCTTCGGACACCTGTTTGCATGTCGGCCACACGAGGAGAATATTTTAAAAAATAATTTTCTATACATTTTTCATCTGGTGAATGTAGCAGACTGTGTCTATAGGGGGGCACAATCATGTGGCCGTGTCAGCTGGTCTTACATATGCTTGTGATTTCAGCTACAAATTAATTTGGTGTTCATTAAGGTGATCATTCTCATCTTATTAGTATTTTTTGAAGTCATGTTTTAACATTTTGATCGTCTTGCCGTACATGTTTTATTTTGATAAGAGTGACCGGATACAGCACTTGTCCTCCACTGTCGCTCTCTTGACATCCGTGACAAAAGGCACCGTGCGCTCCTCGGCGCCCGCACATCCCGCAGCCTGCACTGTTAATAAACCGGCTGAGCAGAGAGAGGAGAGAGCACCCGTAGAAAACACAAATACTGTTATTTATTAATAATATTGTAAAAATAGATTAAACTTCAACTTTGTTGCTCTACATCAAATTCCTATTTCTTCTCGGAAAAGAAAATGGGAGATCTTGGAAAAGTGTCTTCATGTAATCACAGCTCTTCAGTCATGCTGGACTCTTTGGTAAAGTGGAGCGCACCGTCTGGGCGCGCAGTCGGACCTGATGGTTTTTTTCTGTGCGTAAAATGAAAAAAAAAAAAAAAAAAAGTGTCAAGAAAAAATGATTTTGGCTTCAAATTAACCATGGGCGCGCATCTTGTGGAGTCCAATTCCAGCGGCAACTTGACTCCTGCGGTGTCTGAAGCCGAGGCTGTCCTCCCGGGCTACCTGGTGGTGGTCTTGTCGGTCCTCATGGTGACTCTGGTTGTGGTTGTGGTGGCTGGAAACGCGCTGGTGATCATGGCTTTTATTGTGGACAAAACTCTCCGAAATCAAAGCAACTACTTCTTTCTCAACCTTGCTATATCTGATTTTCTCGTGGGTGAGTTGTTGTCTCCTCTTTCTTTCCTTGTGTCTCCTCCGTCAGTTCGCTCAAATTCTGCTTTGATTCCTTGTTCTGAGTGATTTGCCTCTAAATTGTTTATTCTGATCGTGGCAGAAACTTTCTAATTTCCCTACAATATAATTATAGTGAGTCACTGTTATTCATTAGCTGGCTGATTTTGGCCCTACCCTTCTTTTTACTTCATTCATGTGTTACATTGCCATGAAGTATTGTATGTAGCTGCAGCATCCCTATATTTTACTTTTGTATTCACAACCCTCTCATTGTGCTGCTCCTATCTGCAGCATTAGATAAATTATGGCTTTCGCTTTCATCTCACAACCAATGCAGCCTGCATTTGTTTCTAAAATGTGATTCACTTACTCACAGCCATGAGTTTTGTGTTTGTGTTTTTAGCCAATAGGTCTCACATTATGGAACTGTTTGGATGTCTGGGTATTTATAGGCAAGTATATTGATTGTGGGGTCATGCAGGTTGTTTGACTGTATGCTTGTTAATGCTTGTTGCAGGTGCCTTCTGCATCCCCATATACATCCCTTACAACCTGACTGGCAGGTGGATGCTGGGCAAAGGTCTTTGCAAGGTGTGGTTGGTCATGGACTACCTACTCTGCACCGCCTCAGTATTCAACATTGTCCTCATTAGTTACGACCGCTTCCTGTCGGTCACAAGAGCGGTAAGTATCTGCTGTGGAGGTGCTCATAAGCACACGGACGCATGAACACAGACGGGTTCATTGACATGGCCGAGCTGGAGCACAGAACGTAAACAGTAGCAGTGGATGTAGATGAACATCATTCAGTTGAAGGGGTACTTCACAGGTCCCCTTTAATAGGTGGAGTCCATCTTCAAAACGAGTTTTAACCAAAGCAAAAGCAGCACAGTACCTGTTGCCTTTAATAGCTCCTCCAATGTACGAACCAAAGAGTTTTCATTTTAAGAGTTGTTTTTTTATAACTTAGCGACCTGCACAGGACCAGTATTAGTCATCGATTATAACACATCTCGCAGGCAGCATGTTCGGTTGTGACTTGACTGACACAAAACTGAAACATTCCCATGTGGAGACATTTTATGGTGTCAGAGCTTGTTCTTTTTTCATTTGCTAAAATTGTCAATCCCCCTCCTTCAGCTCTGTGCAGCAGTACATTCACAGAAAATGAATTTTATTTAGCTGCTTACTAAGCAGTGTAATAGCATCTCTGTGGATCTATCTGTGGCTGCTTTTATCTCCTTGTGATTGATGATTTATTCTCAGTATGATATCTTTTTTCATTTATGTATTTATTTATAGAGACATGAATATCTGTCATTTGCAATGGAAATTCTTTCTCTTCTCTTTCTAAATTATCACTCAAGCCTCGGGCCAGAATCAATTATGGTGAAGTGGATCTATTTGATTATTTATTGACTCTTTAAAGTGGATTTTTTTTTGTTGTTGCTATTTTATCACAGTCACATTAGCTCCATTATTGTCTCGCAGTGACATCTCCAGCTGTTGCAACCGCAGAGACACATTTAATAGTTAGAGACAAAGAGAAGACGAAACACAACAACACCATAAAGGGAGGGAGTGGGAAAGTGGAGCCCCCCGCTAAATGATAGAGTTTAGACTTGGAAGAGGTGAAGTGAAAATGGAGCGAGCAGAATGAGCGACGGATGACGACGAGGGAGGAGTGGATTAGGAGAAACCAGATGTCTCTTTCACACTGTTGTGTTGCCTCAGTGAATGCGGCTCTCAGCCTGACATTCCCCTTCTCTCTTTGGCTTCGGCGACACACCGAGGAATAAGAGCCTCATGAGTGGGTTTTATTTACAGCGTCTCCCTGCTACTCTGAGGCAGCACAATACAAACAGGGCTTCATTTGAAGGCACTCAGAGCTCAAGCGTGTTTGTCAGCCTGTTAGTATGACAGCAGCTGTGGCTGTTTTGAAATGTAACAAATGGCGTTATTGTGTAGGAGAGTTGATGTTCGCGGTGCATCACCATGAGTCATATTTGTGCCTCTCTTTTCTCTCACAGGTTAAATACAGAGCTCAGAGGAACATGACCCGCCAGGCTGTGTTCAAGATGCTGGCAGTATGGGTGTGTGCGTTCCTCCTTTACGGCCCTGCTATCATCTTCTGGGAGACAATCGTCGGCGAGAGCATCGTCCCGGCCCACGAGTGCTACGCCGAGTTTTATTTCACGTGGTACTTTCTGCTCAGCGCCTCCACCTTCGAGTTCTTCACACCGTTTGTGTCGGTGTCCTTCTTCAACCTCAGCATCTACTTGAACATCCACCGCAGGAACAAGAACGGGGGCGCCTGCGTCGAGGACGACGCTAAGACCCAGAGGACCAGTAAGAAACACAGGGATGGAGTGGGCTGGTCTGTGTTTTTCGTCAAAACTCGGAAGGTGTCGTCCAGTGAGCCCACTGCCATTTCTGCAGTTATTGAGGACGATGACATCCTGTCCCCTTCTTCCAGCGGGGACCCTAATACAAGCCAGATATTCATACAGCGGGAGAAGTTTTCTCCTCACAGAAAAAACTCCAGGTTGTTTCAGCACACGGCCTCCTGCTTGGCGCCCGGCCGTAGGACACAGGGATCTCGCCTTTCCAGAGATAAAAAAATAGCAAAATCGTTGGCCATTATTGTCTGCATTTTTGGGATTTGCTGGGCTCCTTACACTCTACTAATGATCATCCGTGCCGCCTGTAGTGGTGAATGTGTGGCGAACTACTGGTACGAGATTACTTTCTGGCTTCTGTGGCTGAACTCTGCCATCAACCCGTTCTTGTACCCGCTGTGCCACAGCAGCTTTCGAAGGGCTTTCTCAAAGATACTGTGTCCTAAAAGACAATCAGTGCAGCCTCAGTTTGAGGCCCAGTCTTGTTAGGTGAACTCTATTGCACTTCCATCTTTTACAACCAGCTGTTGTTGGTCAAACACTGTAAAAATCCATGTACTGTTCTTCCATGAAAAGAAAAAACAAAACAGAAGACAAATGTTTGCATTAAATTGAGGTTCATCTGAGCAGACAGCAATACAACAAAGTGTGCAAGTGAAGGAATCTGTAGTTCTACAGTAATGTTGTTAGTGAGAGGGGAGAGGAGTGGACTTTGGGCACCTATAAAAATGGGTAGACAGTAATTGCCCTTCATAATGAGCCCATGTCACATTTTTCAAATGGTGTAAATTATTTCAAAATGTATGCTAACCTTCAACGACAATCTCTGTAAGCCTCCCAGGAAGAGGCGAACTCGTTTAGGAGTCTCTCTTTTTTTTCCGATTTAAGATATAAGATACGAGAACAAGAGCACACAAAGAGGTTTAATTATGTTTAGCATGTAACCGCAGCTCGAGTCAACTTGCTGTTTTTCATGCCCTTATTCAGATCAAATGAATGTGAAGATAGGATTGTCTTTTATAGTTTTATGAAGCTTCATAATTCCTCTGTACATGAACCCCTCCACTCTACATAATGATGGGAATTTGAAACTGAAGCCTCCCTAAAAGGTATTTTGTGAATTGAAGGTTTTCATCAAGCAGCAATAGGATAAAAAATGTGGAGTTCGTAAATTTCAAAGCACGTGGAAAGGAAAGAATAGCCCGTGTTTGTTTAATAACTACTGAGTATACTTCTACCACAGTGACGTTTTATATTATATCTGGGAGCAGGGTGAATCAGCTGTCATCTGCCAACATCTGAATCTGCACTTAAAATGTGTCCTTGCCAGTGTTCAAAATGTACAGAACTATAAAATGAGAGCAGCATTAAAACATTTGTACAACATCTATGCTAATTTACTGTAGGTGGTTGTGTTCTTCATTTATTCAAAGACCATTAACTGGACTACCTTGTATCTCGACTATGAATGTGCACGTAGAGAAAGAGAGGAAGGCTGCCTACGGGCCTGTAACTGTACGGGTGAAGGTCAAATGTGGAACACAAGAAGTGTAAATGAATAGTTTGGCATTTTGGGAAATACACCCACAATATTCAACTTCATGCTGAGTGTTAAATGGAATAATTGACAGTGCTCTCATGTTTGTATGCTAGTTATGAAGTTACAGTCCACATAAAGAAGCCTGGAAACAGTTGGTCTAGCTCAGTCTGAAGGAAACAAAATCTGTGTATGGACACCTTCAGTGCTGCATTATAGGCGTGGTGTGACTGAATACATAGTAAATTCAGTAGGGGAAAACTATACTGTACTGTAAGTACCTTTACTCTGTACTGTACTATCCACTCTTCAAATGAAATATCCCCATCTACTGAGTCATGATTTATTAATATACAAGTACATAAAGTAGCCAAATTCTTTCGTGCAGCTGCAACATTAGTGATTAAGATAAAATAATATAGTTAATAAATACCATTGTGCATAATGCCCACTGTACTTTAATGTTTGGTGCTTTGAATATAGATGATGCCAATAGTTTTATCTAAGTTTCCGATGCAAGACTTTAACTTACATTGTGATAATGACACTTGTTCTTAAGTTTTGTTTCTATTTTCATACCACCTGCTGTTTTTGTTCTACAACAAGACACTGAGACCTTTAGACCTAATATTTGATTAATTACTGGAAATGTTTCTTTGCTAACTCTTTTTTTTTCAAAGTTTGTTTACAGTTTACAGCACAAATGTAAAGTGAGTTCACCGTGTCACATTTTAAGATTATTAGTTTCACTGGTGTGCAACTCCCTGCATTTTCTTTTTATTACTATTAACTAAAAGAAGAAATTAAATCAATGTTGACATTTTTTTAAACAAAATTATCCAAAATAAGGTTTTTAAAGTTGTTCTCTCTTTGAATTTGTGTGCAAATTTGTGTGCAAATTAAACAAATTTTCCATTCATGCTCACGCTTTATGGGACACATGGAACAAACGAGTTTAACATTTGTTAAATTTTAATTATCAACAACAAAAAGGTCCAAAAGTGTTTAACCCATAAAAACCCACAGTTATTTTATGGTGAAATTGTTTTTGTTTTTTGTTTTTAATCGTGTCCTGTCAGGCAGCGTATCACGCAACATAATAGGACTTAGGTTCTTATGGGTTAAAATATTTGTTTTTTATCACTAACAATTGGATTCATGCCCAGAGAAAAGTTTCTTAGTGAAGAATTTGTACTTTTCTAAGTAAAAAAAAATAAATTTTTGGATGTGTACTTAGTATTTCAACTTGAGCTGAAGTGGGATTTGAAGTGGTAATTTTCTTTGTAGTAGGTTTTGAACAAGTACTTGCACTTTTACTTGAATATGGAGTTTGTGTACATAAATGGAAATGGGAGATTATGGACAAATCGGTTAGCAGTGGTGCAGACATTGGTGATTCTGTGTCTGCACAATTTAAAAATGTTTGAAGTTAAAACTGGTGCTAATTTGAGGTCAATAAAAAACATTTCCTGCCATAAGACTGACAGCAGCTGGTTCAGATGATACAAATATAGGAAATACTGACGCCTCTTTAAAAAGTCCTGTAACAGCCTCTGTCTCTCCAGCACGGCAGTGACAACAGAGAGTTCTTATTTTGAAAATACTGTGAAGCTTTTATTATCTGATAACAAGGACAAGATAAGTGAAAGGCGTGACAGAACTCTGCGAGTCTGACCTTTGTTACATATTTCCAGCACAGATGAACAGAATCAAAATATGTCCGGGAAAGCATCCTTTGGGATTTAAAACTCCCAGGAGACAACAGCATCGCTCTGTCCCGTGGGAATAATGTGGGACATTTCATTTTAAACAGACGTTTGGAGACTGTTGAACTATGGGACACATACCCGCAGCAACAATTCACAATGATGGGTTTTTGTTTTGTTTTTTGCCTTCCTCCAACAAGCAAATTCAACAATATGTTTTGCATTTGAATTACTACTGAATATAATAAATATCTAGCTAGTAATACTACAATTACAATAACAGAAATATCAAGCACGCAGTGTGTGTAAGCTGTTTAGATTACAGGTCATAAGTTCAGTACTGTACCATATTTAAGACGGATGCAGATGCAGGAGATCAGTATCTTTTAAACGGCTGATGTCTTTACCAGCTGTCTGTATTAAACGCACCCATCAACAGGTTTTCCATATCTCTTTCAGACACACCACATTAAGTGGCTTTTGTTTTAAGAAAGTGCTTTTCTTTTCAAACACCTTCCAGACAAAAACAGGGTTGTTTTTTTTTGTTTTTTTATCTGCGCTCTGTGGCGAGATCTCTTGAGGATAAATGGATTTTTCGGTCTATGCGTTGGTGTTGCTCTCCCACTGACCCCATTTAATAATAGTGGTTAAAATGCAGTGGTTACTGTGGGTGTGGATTTCACGTTTCGTGCCACAGCTAAAGTGAAAATGCTTTGCTAAACAGATCAAAAAGAGACACAGGAGACACAAGTGTCAGGCATTCCTCTCAAAATCCGTTAGAAACGGAAATGGACTCTTGAATTGAGGAGTGCAAGCGGCTTTCCTCCGCCCCCACCCGAAGAGAAACATGTGACAAAGTCAATTTGGAAGCATTTCCTCAAAGGTCAGCTGAAGATGAGATGAATAGACTGTGGTTTAGGTGACTAGAGCAGAGACGCAGGTGGACTTGCAAATAGAAAACAAATTGCTCAGCCCAAGTAGTGACATTGTTTCCATGCGCAGTGGGAACCCTCCGAACCAATATTCACAGTCTTTCAAAAAGGAAATTGGAAATGGTTCACATACCTCTAGTTTATGTTCGAATTGCTCTGGGATACAAATATGGTGACAGTAACGTAATTGTTATTGCACCTAACGTCTGGTGAACACAAAATACAAATGAGCTCCTGGAGGACGGGGGGGGGGGACACATGATTGTTCGAGAGAGGTGCACAAATGTAGCTGCTGCTAAATGGACAACATGTGTTTCAGGGATGATAAGCTACATGCAAGCACAGGTCCTTTGGAGAAAACAAGAGAATTGGAAGCTCTGAGTGTATTTCACTAGGACTGCTCTTTAAAGCGTCGTCTCCCGCTGCTTGCTTTTTAAATAATTTCTGTCACAGTCACAAGGGATAAACTGTTTTGGAAAGAACAGGCAGGGTATTTACAGCTGAGTGTAAGTTTGAAGCAGAACAAAGTAAGGAGATGATTTAACGTTTACTGCATCACAGCCTGTGGGTGTTATGAACAGAGACGTCCCAGCAGCCCCTGATGATGCTGTTATTATCTATTTAATGGTGTTAAATGGTTTATACAGTACACTGGCGTGATTTCTTTATTCTCGGAAACCTGATGAAAACCAAATCACTGAATCATCCCTATGATGTACGAATCATCACAGACTTCACTGCCAGAGCTTTTTATTAGCCCACAGGCCCTAAACATGCTGATTGTCTGCAGAGAAACATTAACTACAGTCCTCTTACTACAAGGGGTCAATCAAACACGACCTCTCCCATCATTAATTTCAGTGTTGTACATCGCATGTTTCTGTTAAACCAGGTACTTGCTACAGACCTCTTTTCCAATTTGGGCTAACGACATCTTGAACCTATTAAAGTAAAACTGAAAAAAGTGTTCCTACACAACTAAACAATTACATGCTTGTCTTTCATAATTTGAGTAAAGTTGCTGATTCTGTTTTTTTATTCCCAGCCATTTCCCATTCCCATTTTCCACAGCACACGTGCTAATCACTAGTAGGTGATGGATGTCCAGTAGTGGAGTGTTCAGCAGTCAAAGACTCCATCAGGAGTTGGTTGAAACCAAAAACAGAGAGGAGAGGGGAATACAGACATGCATTCACCAAATGGCTACAAAACAATAATATGATGTGTGTTCAAATCAGAGGACGCACTTTTAACATCACTTGTGTTGAGATATTTAAACTGATTTGTTAATTGCAAACAGCTGAAAGTAAAAGTAGTTTGTACATTTTGCCAAAACACCTAATTTGCCACAATTTAGTAGACAACCACGCTGCTGGAGTGTGAACGCTCCCCAGTCATAACTGTGCGAACTGGGTTATATGTATAATTAAAAACAAACATGTTAGACAGACAACAGGGACTCCAAAGTACAACCTCAGTGCAATAAAAATGAGTACACCTGTGACCACTGCAACAGAAGCATGAGTTCCAGTTAAGTCTATAAACAATGTTATAAAGTGCACCGTGAACGCTGCAGTCGTCTCTGATTTGGTCTGGGTTGTGTAAGGCAACACAGCGGGAAAGGTCCGGACAAGTGAGAAACCAGCTTGTTGGACTTCTAAAAGATGGAAGAGGGTACAAGAGCATCAGCAGACTGCGGAAGGACCACAGGGGAGTTTTTCAAAAATGAAAAAGCTGAAAATATGACCAGACAACCCCACTCGCCAGCAAAGAGCAGCTGAACAGACTCATCTGTGAAAAATGGCAGAATATGACTGGCGTTGTCCACACCCTGGAGGACCAAGCTGTCATCAATACAACGGGAGGCCTGCAAAATATTCATTTGATCATTAGGGAAATTGAAATCTTACTCAAATGAAAAATTATACTGACCAGAGGTGAATTAGTTTTGTTATATGAGTCTGAGGGGTTTCTTTTGAATTTCTGTCACAGCAGTTGATGCAAGTTGCCTGTTTAACTGTAAGATATCGTTTCAATAACTCAGGTGAGCTGATCTTTTCTGGTGATTGAATATGATTTGTTGCATCGAACACTATCACTATCTAATAAACCAGAAAAGTCACATGTTGGCATTAATTGGCATTTCTTGTTTTTTTGTGCCTGCTACTGTGCCAAATAAACCAGGCATTAGAAAGGAATTGAAAGCAGAGCAGAAATACCCACTATGCCTTTTCAAAACTCTTTTATTTATCCATTAAATGTCACATTCCCTTTCAGCAGCACCCAAATTATACAGTCTTAATTGAGTCACCTCAGCAGTGGTTTGGTGGTTGAGTACCTCGTTCAAGAAACACAATGAAAAAAAAAGTTTATTTTCAGACAAGTGCTTCAAACTCCTTCAAAGAGCTGCTTTAGAGGGTTAAAGGGCAAAACCATGAAATTTCATGTTATTAAGTGTACCTCAAAATGAGTTTTTCTACTTCTGTTGCCTCCATCAGAGTTGGCAGCACCAGGGATTTTGCACTTCATTGAAAGTCATTTTTTCCAGTCAGGAGACAATTTACAGGGGATAAGGTTCGATGGGTAATTTTGATTTGAGAGCTCAGGCAAGCCGATCCCCTGATGTAATGCTCCGTTAATGTGCTCTGTTCTGTTTCACAGACATTTAGACTGAACTGTCCAGAGCCACAGACACATGAATAATAAAATAATGAGCATGATGAGGCGGCCAACCAGTGGATTTAATAAACAAACCCTGACACTGCTGCTGCTGATGTGTTGATAGTGCATTTTCCTTCAGTTTTCCTATTTAAAACTAAAGATGCTATATTTGATGAAACCTGTGCCACCAAAGATGTTCTTCTATCCAACTGATTTATTTTTATATAGTTTTCATCTGTTCAACCAAATTACACAATCATCTGACAACCTGTTATTTTTTCCTAATAATGCAGATCAAGTGTAAAAACGCTCGGCCTCCTGTTCCACTTGATTACAGTCCGAGCCATATGCCCCTGCTCCCCATTTGCCAATGCTTGAGTGATTTATTCAGAATGTTCTTTCGGAGATGATCTGTGCGTAGGTTCAGAGTGATCCGCAGGAGCTTGAAGATCAGTGACGGTCAAATGCGAGAAAAAACATTTTTTCCTTTCTTGTTTATAGCTTAAATCGTTTTCAGCACCATAATTAGCTCGTGTGACTTCCATCAATTTATTTGTGCTAAACTTTGTCCTCCATTTAAGTCACTTGACAATTGGCAATTCTAACTAATTGAAGTGAAAGGTCACCTGCAGAGTAAAGCTACATCAGCCTGAAGTGTTGGCATACATACTTTCATTTTACAGTGTTTTTATGCATCAGTAGCAAACACAAATTGAGCAAATTCATCCTAAGAGCGGCTAGTAATCACACTACGGATGCAGCTGTCGCGCCTAAAAATTATGAATGTGACCAATTTTAATCAGAATAATCTTGTTGAATAAATAATGATAAAAAGGTCACATGGGGCTTCAAACTATCAATCACAAACGTTGGGAGCTCATTCAGCTGCAAGAATAATGACAAATGCAAGTGACTGGATCCATATTAAAAAGGACTGCACTGCCTGTTCCAACTTTTCCCTAATGATCCAGGAATCCACGTGCCTCACATTAACGTGTCACTTGTGTCACTCACCTGTCACTCACCTGTCACTCACTGATGCTGTCATGAAGCCATTTTCTATTTGTAGTCTGATTACTGTTGACCTTGTTTTGTATGCTAATGCAGCCCACAGAGGTGAGCGGCGAGAAAAAAACAAACGGCTCATCCAATTGAGTATACAGAAAAGTAATTTGCCCAGTGTGAATACGTAGATGCCATTTAGGGTGATGACGCAGCTATTTCCCCCCTACCTGGCATCTGTCCTGAAAAGCCAAACATCGAGGTGGAGGACGCCTACTCCAGCTGTGGGACTTAACGAGAATCATAATCATCAGAGCCGTTGCAGTCCTCTGATTGTCAGGTTGGATATTCAGATTTCCTGCTCAATTTGTAAACATGAATTCTGATTTGCGTGCATTTTTTTGTTTTAGGTTGATTCATTATCGCAATGGTCTCTATGCATTTGTAAAGCTGTAATTAAGTAGGCTGAATACACTGTTTCAATGAATGCTATACCACAGAATCAAAGTCATGCAGACTGTATTAAGGAAAACACACTGTAACTTTAAACTGACAAGTATATTTTTGTCAAATTAAATAAAAAAATCTGCTATAATTTGTATTTTTATGCTTTACATGCTTGTAAATCAATACATGATGAGTATTTAATTACAAGCATTCGGAGAATAGTAATTATCATAACAGACGTGTTGTTATGTTGTGGATTTGTTACCAACCAATAAATGCTCAGTTGCTAAGCTTTATTTAATTATTACACACAAACGACTGTCTTGATTCAACCAATTAAGTAAAAATATTCGTCTCTTGGAATTAACATGAGACATCATGTGAGTGTCTTTAGTACAAATCTATAAAAGCAGACAAATGTTAAATTTGCAGCTGTGAATTGTGAAGCCTATAATTCAGTATTTCAGACAGTAAAAACAGACATACCCTAACCCTAAGTATTGGTTACACAAATTTATATGTGTATTATACAAACCGTTCGTTATGAACCAATAAAATCTGTTACATTTCTGTTTACTAAGTGAACATAGAAATTATTGTGAACCTTGATATGAGGGTGGATAAGCAAAAAAAGACAAATCAGAAAAGCTTGAGCTCATGTACAGATCATTGAGCAAAGTAGAGGATGCCAACACTCGGAGCACTCAGAGAATAGATGAAACCAAAGCAAATTAGCTGAGCTTGGATCCAGCATGTGTGGTGTGGAACTGGCCAGGACAGGTGGTGGAGAAACGCTGGTCGTCCACACCCAGAGGGATGTGATCTGTGACCAAAAATAAAGGTGGACATGCAAAATACTTCAAAACGTATCATTACGGCATCATGGTTGTGTTCCTCCTTCAACTAGTTAAGTTGTAGTTTACTCTCCAGGAGATTCTGAGATATTGTTTTGACAAGAACAAGACATGCACAAAATGACAGTGACCTTGACCTCTGACCTTTAACCACCAAAATATAATCAGTTTGTCCTTGAGTCCAAGTTTCTAGAAGGCAAATTGCATCTACAAGAATTCAAATACTTGTGGTCAAAGTGAGTGTGACCTTTGCCCTCTGACCACCAAAATTGACTCAACTGATCAAATGTCCAAGAGGACAGATTTTCTGTGACATCATATTCAGAAGAAACATTATTTCTCCTGTTCTTGAGATTTAATGGGATGAACAAATCGGTGTGTGAATCGATCGCCTGTGCAGAGGTGTAGAAATTAAAGATTTGAATGTGTAGATATTTCAGAGATACTGGCCGGAGGTGCATGTATGTGGTTAGACACTTTACAAGCTTGTTGCTCACAAAGATCTTTGTCTGCACTCTCACCACCAGGACACACGCTATCTGTAGGGACTTCATACAGTATGATAGAAAATTGAACATTGTTAGCCACAGTAGCTCGTTGCTGCCTGCAGAGACAGATTCAACCCTATGAAGCATACAGTATCTTGTGGGGCCTGCCCTGCAGAATAAATGATGGTAAAGCACATTGAGGAGTGCAACAGTATTAGTTTTACCTGTTTTTTCACCCACAATCCACTGCTATTTCAGCCTTTGTTGCTTGTTTCTTCCTGAGGTAACGCGGCAATCACATCATGTTTAACACAGCGTGGCCTGTAGATATTCAGCAAATCTTTGCTCCGAGTTGTGTCTTATAATTGAAATAAAGAAACCAGCTGAGCGAGTGAATGCTTTGTGCTGAAATAACGTCTGCCACAAGCTGGAATGTGGGTGTCTGATGCCTTCAAAGGTGGAAATGTAAAAAAAAAACAAGAAACAACTATTTAGAATGAAGTAAAGAAGAAACACTGAAATCTTTCAACAAACTGTGTTGATCCAGAGCCAGTGAGGCCAGACATGAATGGTGTTCAGGCTATGTGTGCAAACATTTGATCAGGGTAGAAATACCTTAATGTCTCCCATTTCCTAAGATTTATTTTGACTAATGGGTATTACATCCGTCTTCTTGTTTGGGCTAGGGAGGCTATTACAATATCGCTATGACCTTTTCCTGTTTTCAGAATATTGTTGTGTGATAATGTCACCATCGTCCAGTTCACAGATAAGTCAAATGTTTGTGTCTCAATTCTCCATCGCTCAGTTCATAGCCTGGAGATATGACACGAATGACACAGTATCAGCAGTAAAACGTAGCACAATGACAACTGAAGCTAACATAGAAAACACTAAGCACATAATCAAATTAAGTGAGCCTTTTCAGTTCTATTACAATCACCCAACACCTTCCTTTAATAAACTTTAGCTGTGTGATAAAGGCTGAAGGATTTCAGCATCTCTTATCTTCATGCATTTTTGCAAAGGATGATGTCTTTTCTTTGATATCATCTGATATGTGTAATGCCCCAGGAGGTAAATAAACAAGAATATTGACTTCATCTAACAAAAAAAAAAAGTCAGTTTTGAAGAAGAAAATTGTAAGCATCTATCACTGCCCAAAGCGTTTTTAGCAATTTCAGCAGCAGGGATATTAGGCTCCTCTTTAACAACAACACACTCCATTTTTGCGACTGCTTAGTGGCTGTCTTATCACAAATTGCTCTGTGTCCACCTTCCCTTGTAAACCACTGTGCAGTGAGTTCTACTTCTTGACAGCACAAAAACGCACAAGGTTCACTCTGTCTTTGCTAATACCCTAACCAAATACCTCCAACAATATAGAGGGCAGCTTGAAGTGAATCTGCGGAACAAAGTGCTACTGTTACACACAAAACAAATAACTATGTCATGACTAAATTGGTTTATTACTCAGGAGTAACATCAGACATAAAGATTAGTTCAGTGGTCATGATAAAAATCAGACCTGATCAAAGTGCAAGCAATCTTCCTTTTCATATCCTTCACAAGAGATCTGCACACACGTGTGTTGACACACACACACACACACACACACACACACACACACACACACACACACACACACACACAGTCTGGTACAAAGGTACAAACAGTATTCTGTAGAAACGGAACAGAGATATGCACAGAAGTCATACTGCAAATGAAATAACGGATACAGATGTTTTTAATTTGTGGCCAAAACACGAGGCTGAATCTTTGCAGCCGTCAAAATATAAAAAAACGCAAAACTCAAAAGAGTCACGACACACTGCGGGGTTTGCTTGATGTACAGGTGTGGTCACAGCATTTTTTTGAGGCTGTCAACACGTGATGAGAAGCAGAATCACTTTTGTGCCTGCTCGTCTCCCTGTGGACGGAGCAGTATATTTTGGCAGCGTAAGCTAATCTATTTAAATGTTAGTTCTGTTTCCTGCTGTGGCCTTTAACAGCATGCCCAATCAGGTTAGTGCCGACAAGAAAACTTTGAAATGTAGAAAGCATCAGTGAGGTTCCAAAGATCTTTTGTTTATGAGTGTAGCAATATATAATCGCATACTGGCATTGAGCTGACTCACTGACAGCTGCCCTCAAAATGACCTAAAACCCCATTCAGATGGAATTAGGACAACATAAGAATAAAACATCCACTGTGATCTTCTGTAATTTCACTCATCGTTCTGGATGACATTTTAACCGCTGGGAAATTATAAGCCGTAAGAGAAAGCCAAAAGCCCTCTCAGTGAGGGGAAGCAGAAGAACTGAAGGGGAGATACAGAGGGAATGAAGTGAGGCAGATACAGCGTGGGGTGAAATTGAACCGTAAGAAATCTGCACACACAGTCAAATCTTAACACAAACATAAAACTCATTTTGAGTTCGTTCGGTGACTTAAAGTTCCTGAGGATGTCATTATCTTTGTGCCAGGCAAATAAAGATCCACAAATCCTGACAATCAGAGGAAACCGACGCAACACAAGCGAGAATCATCACATTTCTATGTTTTCTGCAGTATCACAGTAATCCAGTGATACGCGTTTGTACTTATAGGTACATTGCAAATACGATCTCAAAAGAACAGTACCTGCCTGTTGCAGAGCTTTTGTTCACCTGATACCAGTTGACAGGTGGAGTCTAAATTCTCTTCTAACCCTTTCCAGCCTGGCGAGCATCAACAGCTCCTCTTCCAAGGTATTCAGAAATCTCTCGTGTTCTGAGCCGTGATAAACTGCTAGTCTGAAAAACTGTACAGTAAGGTGCAGGATTCCCTGGACTGCCTGTCTATAAAGTGCATGTACACTGTATGCACATCATGTGTATCTACACACACCAGAATCATCTAAGAGAGGAATAATAATTAAAATGTTTTATAGTGAAGACTCAGATATTACTCTAATTGAACTAAAAATAATAAATGAATGTCATTTTATTGTTTAATTCAATTCAATTCAATTCAAATGTAATGTGGAAATTGACAAACTTTCAAGCACCAATCCATAAGATTAACAAAAGCAGTTTCCATCTCACTCTGTTTTCACACACACAAAAAAAAAAACTAATTACCTACACTCCCCTCAAAAAGTATTAGTTGACAAAAGATCAACATTTCAGCTTTTACTTCAAGGTGTTTATATGTGACAGATGTGTTTTGTTGCCCAGATGTGTCCTATTACATTGATTATTCAAACAATGATTAGCACTGAACGTCTATGCTCAGTTCCAAATGAAAACCAGAGCGCTGTCTATGGGCGATAAAAAAGCAATTGTGAAGCTGAAAGAAGACGGAAAATCCATTAGAACCATTGCACAAACATTGGCCATAGCCAGTACAACCATTTGAAACGTCCTGAAGAAGAAAGAAACCACTGGTGTAAGTAACAGACGTCAAACTGAGACCAAAGAAGACAACAGAAGTTGACGACAGAAACATTGTGAGAGCTGTTAGGAAAAACCCTCTGTGTACAAAAGAACAAAGACTACATCAGAAGATGCAAACCACTCATTACCAAGAAGAAAAGGACAGCCAGGCTGGAATTTGGCAAAAAGTACAGAAATTAGCCTCAAAAATTCAGGGACAAAGTTTTATAGACTGATGAGACAAAGGTGAACATTTGGCAAAGTGATGGAAAGGCTACAGTTTGGATAAAGACGGGATCTGCTCATGACCCCAAACATACAAGCAACACATCTGTGAAACACAGATGGGAAACAGTGAAAAGGTGGGGGTAATGTTATGGCTCGGGCTGCGTGGCTTTTTCTCCTTATTCGGGAGATGCTTCATCACACAGCAAGATAAAACACACTGCCACAAAAACAAAGGAGTTCATCAGGGGCAAGAGTGGACAAGTCAGTGTCCAGATGTAAACCCTATATAGCATTTCACCTGCCAAAGAGGAGACTGAAGGGAGTAACCCCACAAAACAAACAACAACTATAAAAGGCTGAGGTAAAACCCTGGACAGGTTTGGTGATGTCAGTGGGTTACAGGCTTGATGCAGTTGTTGCAAGCAAAGGATTTGTAACTAAATATTACGTCTTATTCACTTTAATCTAGTCCAAGTCTTTCTGTTCCAAAACCTTTGTTCACAGAAATTAATTCATATTCATTTTTTGATGTCAAACCCAAATGTTTTCAGTCTACAGCAAAGATTCCCTCTCCTCGTGACTTTTCTATCACAGGGCTCAGACTAAAAGGAAGCAACTCTCATCAGCTTTTTGCTGTTATGTAAAAAGTATAAAACTAGGCTGCTTCAAGTTGGAGAGAAACAATTCAAATTGAACTTCATTATGTAAAACACCAAACCCAAACGCGCGTCTCCACAGGGGGAAGCCACTCACATTAATCAGCACGTCTGACACACAGCACAACTATGCGTGTCAGACGTGAGAGCTTAATTACCTCTGCCTCGAAAACTACTCAATAGATCTGAATTCAATTTCCAGCAATTTTAGGCCATGAGCCACTTTCCAACCTAATGGCTTGTGGTGTTTATAGCGCCACCACGTGGTCATTTATTAAGCACTTGTTTTTGCTGCAGGGCTGCACACAACTTTGATCCAATCTTCACCAGATTTGCTTCCTTTTAAAAATTAGCCTTCAGCTGTTTGCCACATTAATGTGTACATGGCCTGTTAAGGATCTAATACCACTATTCTCAAATGCTTTGTGCAAATGCAGCCAAATTTTGTAGACACCAGCACAAATATCATGCAATCCAGCATCATAAAATGCTTTCTTTATGTCTCTAACTGAGGGAGTGTGGCTGTAAGTTTGAAACTACCCATGCATATGCAGGGATTGTGGTATTTTGGAAAATCAGTGTCATCATCTATGAATATCTGGCTTCATGTGTAGTTGATACAGATCCAGATGCATATTAAAAACATTGAACATTTAAATAACAAATTTTGAGGATGTCAGGGGCATTCATCCTGTGAGTGCTTTTAGTTTAATGATATGCAGCACTTTGCTTTTACCTTTGAAGCTTCTATGTACTAGTTTCTTGCTTCTTCTCTTGCATTGCCCACATACAGTGTGGCCATCCGAAGCGATACTAGCGACCAATATTGACACTGAGTATTAAGTCAGGATTGTTGGACATCAGATAATGTGGCACAACACCAGAAAAATATCATACTCAAGAAAACAACGAGTATCTTCCTCATTCATGCTGTTAAATGTGTGGTCTTAAGGCTTAAGGCTGACACACTTTTGAATCCCGAGACAACGCAGAAAAGACATTAATGACACAGCTGCTGGTCAGATGCAATTAACTTCTCCGTATATTGTTTCGGTCTACAGTCCACGTACAGTATTTTGTGCACTCTTATGAAAAAAACATTAGCACTGGAGCTTTCAGACCCTTTTCTCTACAGTATGTGTCCTAATAAGACACAGCTAGTGAAAAGAAAAATAGAATCACCCATTTAATAGAAATGAATATAAAACGTTTTTGTTTGGACAGAAATTGTAAAAAGTCATTTAAATACAATGAATAAAATGCATCACCTGCTCAAAAAGAAGGATGACTGGTCCAGTAAGATACGAAAACCTCGACAAAAATAGAACATTTTTATTTGATTTGGGAAACAGGTGTAAGTAATAACTTTTTATTTTTTGATTTATGTCTTCCAGCCCTGTGGTTTTGTGCATGCTGCTTTACAGGTAGAGTTAACTGGGGCACATAAATGAAACAGCCTCTACACTAGCATTATTGAAGACACCTGTGCATTTCCACCACCTGAGTAGCTGCTTTATTTAGTTTATTTATTTATTTTTAACATAAAAATCCATAAATCCACTGTTCTTCATATGTTAACATCCCAGTGCACAGGCGAATCTGAAGTGCCTGATGTCGTGAAAACATTGGTTGGTTAGGTCGAGTGATCAGACAAGCTTTTACCATCTCTGTTTGGCTTCATTCTGTGTTTGTAAAAAGAGGGAAGTGGGATGTTTCCCACTGCCAGAGAGTAGGAAAAACTATTTCACCACCACTCATGCTGTTTGTCCAGCACTCCACCAGTCTCAATATGTGTGAACAAAATTTGTTTGTCCTAGTGACTTGTCGTCACATCTAGGCTAGTTTGCAACAGCCAGAGGGAAGTAGGTAAATTCAATTAAACATGGATATTCTCATTAGTCTAGTCAGTAACACTAACTTACTATATGTCTGACCTCACCTGAATGAAAAATCTGTATGATGAAACTACATTTATTTGGCATTATAATCTATACCTTGATTGCAGTCCTTGTTAAATAAATCAAGTTTGAGGTGTGTGGGGAATAAAAACCTTGGTGAACCCCTCCCAATTTCTACTTCATAAATGCCGCATGAGGAACCCTACACTGTCTGTCTGCCATGTATATAATTAATAGATCACCCCTGGCGTTATCAGCGTTAACTCTAAAGCAGGTGCTGATGTTATTGACAGAGACTTTGAAGCAGGACACAGGCACAACACGGCCTGTTTGACAGCAAACAGTAACAGCTGTGACATCAGTTAAATGACCGTCACACAATCAAATCATGTGGCATATGGAAGTGCTGATGATTGCATGGGAGCAAACTTGAAATAACTACTTGCACCAGCGAAGACATGCATGAAAACCGCAGCCATTAAGTTAGTTTAACAGCAACATGTTTATTGCTGTTGTGTTGACTTTAAGCAATGATGCAGAAATGTTGAGTTTATGTGAGGCAGGTCCACGCTGCATTATTAGCTGCTCAGTCACTGAAGCTAAATGTTATGTTAAATGCTGGTTCTGCTTCAGGTTTCTTTGTCCAGAGCACCTACGCCCACTCTGCTCTCACATCTTCTCACATTGACTTGATATCCTGTAGAATAATTTCTCACCACCTCTTCCTGCGCACACTACACACACTGTAAAAAAGGGAAGTTCAGAAAACTTTAAATTTCAAGGCAAATTACTGCACTCGATTTTTTAGTTTTGAGCCAACTCAAATTTCTATATTTTAAAGAAAATCTCCTAGAGTTTTGTTAAGTTAATTTATGTTTTATACATGGCACCAAAATAAAAAGTCACACCCTCTAATATTTCATTGGACCGCCTTTAGCATTGATTACGGTACACACTCACCATAGCATAGTTTTGATTGGCAGTGTGCGTCTATTAACTTAAAATTTTAAGTTTATCTATTGTTAAGCATATGTATGTTTGATATGAATAAAAACTTTAGAATGTGAGTTTAATATAGAGAAAATTACAAATGTACCAACAAATAATTTTTAAAATAGCACAACCATCTTAATAGTTTTTTTAACACAGCAGAGTTATGAAACTGCACTGTAAAATGTAACTCGCTGTTTCCTCTGTTACTTAAAAAAAATAAAAAATCTAACTAAGTGAAACAACAATGGTACTGCAACTAACATTATTATCATGGTTCACAGAGTTTATACTGGTGTGAAAGTAAACACACAAACTAATGTATGTGTACATTAAAGACACTGTATATTTCCACCATGACTATCTGTAAAGAACTAAACAATATATTATAAACAATATACACTAAACACAATGTTTTAACTCAACAAATGCATGCTGGGAAGTCTGCTAATATGCCAATTTCTGTTGTATTTTATCAACTTAATATAACAAGTTGAGTAAACTTGAAGTAATTAATTAATTTAACTCATAATTTTAAGTTAAAAACTTCTAGTCCAATGAGTTGAAATAAGTATGCACATTGTAGTTCTCCAACTAGAGTCCAACTACTATTTGTGAATTTTTAATTTTAATTTTAACTAAAAATTCACAGTGAGATGAGCAAATACTTTTCTATAAGTTTTCATTTTTACAGTGCAGAAATAAGGCATTTCGCTGTAGTAGAAGTAGACAAACTCAACGGGCAAGTAAAGTGCTAGTAGTTTCACAAGTACTCCACTACGGGAAGAATATAGTATAGTATGAATTTAAATTCTTCACTCAATTTGAAGTACGTGCTCTAAAATTCACTTTACGTACAAAGTACTTTACACATTACTGAGATCTATGTTACTTTAGAGCTGGTAAAGGTGGAGTTCATTTTAAAACCACCTTAAACACTGGCCCGTGGTTCATCACTAATAATACTAATAATCATCATCATTTATTAGTTGATTCTAGTTTG
This sequence comes from Anabas testudineus, assembly GCF_900324465.2. NCBI lineage: Eukaryota > Metazoa > Chordata > Actinopteri > Anabantiformes > Anabantidae > Anabas > Anabas testudineus. The sequence goes on along the minus strand of NC_046613.1, from coordinate 7,107,995 downwards.
TATTGAGAATCTGCCTCTGCCAAAAGTAACTAAAGCTGCCAAACAAATGTAGTTGAGTAAAAAAGAAAAATATTTCTCCCTGAAATAGTGAAGTAAAAGTAGCATAAAATGCAAATATTCCCGCTAAGTTCAAGTACCTGGAAACAGTACTCTAGTATTGTACTTTAGTAAATGTACTTAGTTACTTAGCACCCCTGATTTTAACAGCTGAACAGCTCTTACTTTTACCAACTCACCTGAAACAAGCTGTCTTACTCTAATATGTCAACATCATCATTAGCAAGTACAGGATTACAGGACATGTTGGAAAGTATTTAGTTTTAATAGTACAAAGTCATTATTTCTGTCATCCAATGGCAAAGTACACAAAATAAATATAGAGAATGTATAAATACAAAACACGAGTTCTATACAGAGCGCACTTCTTTCATTAAAGCTGCCACGCCGTCCAATCTTTTCACCTTCTGTGGGACTCAGAAACAGAAATCATTACTTATACTTCCGTATATTGTGGAACCTTGTTCAGATCGTCCTACTGAGGACTACTTCTCGTTTTCATAGATTATTAAAGTTGTTGAGGTAAAGACTGTTTCACTATTAGTTGCCTCTCTGTGGGTCTCTCTGTGAAATTTTAATTCAAAACACAGTATTCAGTTTATCACCTTGAATACACATCACACCCAGTGCCTATATGAAGGAAAATCACTTTCGTTCCCCTGTTGTCAAATCGCTATAAAGCGGCGTTGCTTTTTTCCTCCACAGTGATGTCAGTCACGCCGTGAACCTGTGTGAGCTGCTTGCAGTCCAATGAAGCCAGTAATTTCCTCGGTCCAGGCAGGGTGGGAATGAAGTACTCGGTGAGAGACACGGAGGCACGACTGCCAATATCCCTGAAGGTAGGACAGGAAATGACAGTGGCAGTCACAAAAGAGAAACATATAAAAGGCAGTATAAAGAAACTGAGCACAATATAAGGGATATTTTTCCTCCTCACCCATATTTAATCTTTCGAGCCGTTAGAAGGCCCAGTCCCTCCATGTTGAATGTCACTGCTTTAAGCACCTGTGGTAGTGGGTTAGTGAATGAAATCTCTATTGCTGTTTTCTCTCCCACCACTGCCTTCCCGATTGGCTGCGGAAAACCAAAGGACATGAAAAGTCAGATCCCAAATTACCTGTTACATAATCTTCTTATTAGCAATGCAGTATTTTCCTGATGAGCTGTTTTGCTTGCCTTTATAATGAGGTCTGGGGTTCTGAGTCGGAAACTGAATTGAGTGGCCTGGACCTGCTGTGTTTCTCTGACTCTCCCTGACAGTGTCAGCATCAGGGCAGCTTGGTCTACGAGCTGGTCCTTGTAGTCTTTGTACTCCAGAGACCAATCCAAAGCAGTCTCTGTATCCAAGAACATGGCAAAAAACATTACATTAAAAAATGTAGCACTGTGATTTATAAAGAATCTTTAGAGGTTGTTGCAGCGCTGCTACATAAACTGTATATGTATGTTTCTGTTTTCTAGGTGTTTCCCACTGTGCTCCGTCTTTGTAAAAGGTTAAGTGTTAGCTTCTTCTTCAGACATGGGAGTAATATCAATCTACCCAAGTGATTATAGAGGCCTTTTAATGTTGATGGAGGAATGAAACTCCTCTGTTGGATATGTTATGATAACAAAATGTTCTTCATTAAAACCGCCGTCTCACCGCTTTTGGGTGGCACGTCCACCTCGACAGTGTGCTTTCTGACTGTGGCCTTGGGGACACCTGTGTAGTACATGACTACTGCCTGGCTATTCAGCGTTACTGTGCGTTTCTCTGAGCTGCTGTTTCGCAGTGTGATGGTCAGCTCTGCATCATTTCCCATTGTAGGGCCTTGACCATCCATGGTCACTTCTACAGAGACGTCCTCTGCTTTGGAAGATGAAAAGGCACTTGCTTTGGAGCCATAGCGACACGCTGTCTCCACAGCAATGCGTTCCTCCTCTGTGCCTGAGAATGATCAGAAATGCCAAGTTACTGTAATTCAATATGTAATACACGATAAGTCAAAGCTTTTTTGATAGGGGCTGGTGATCTGTGATAATATCCGTGTGTGCATTTTGTTCGGGGATACCTTCGGGATATTTGTAAAGGTCTGTGATGTCATTGCGTTCATCAGAACCAACCGCCTTGGTGCTGATGTAATGGCCCACTGTCTTTTTCTCACTGTAGATTTGAGTGAAGGTCCCATTTGCATTTTTCTGCCAGTAGATTTTATCACTGTTTACCTGAGGATGTACAGAGGCAGAGCAAAAGAGAGACGAGCTAGAAAATAACACATTGAACCCATGACACGTGCTGTGTGGATCATCATTAGTCCACAGCACATGTAAAATCTGACAGTTTAAAACAACTAAAACATTAGATTGTCACTCCTTTTAATGAAATATAGTTTGTGAGAACAAAACTGCATTTTAGTTTCCTTCTACTGCACTAATTTCAGATATTCTTGTCTTGTAACTTTCAATTTCTGTACCACTCCATCAAGTATACATTCCACAAACCTCAGCAAACACAAACGGACAGTCGTATTTGAGGTAGACCTGGCCGTTGCGAACAGCAGCGAGAGAAGCGGGGCCACAGCGGTAGGAGCCCTGGCTGGTCTCCTGAGGTGTGGCGTCAACAGCCTGCCAGCCTCCATTGCCCGGAGGCAAGTCTGGACGAGCCATCCAGCAGTCGTTCCACACATGGAAATTCCTTCAAGAAAAGACTTGAAGGTCAGGAGGGAGAGTGTGTGTGGTATAATGAGTAAAAGTTTGTTTACAAAGATAGTGAGAGCACACACCAGATAGAGTCAGCATTGAGGTGATCGATAGGCTCCAGGTTCTCATCCAGGTATACGTCTGTTGTCAGGGAGACGTCGGTGTCATGAGCCGAGTTGAAGTTGGTCACAGGACGACAGGGGATGCCTAAACACCGTAAAACTGAAACAAAGGTGGAGTGATATCAGCAGCAGTAATCAGTACTGGTGGGAATGCATTAAAATTTCCAAACACTAACCTGTAGTGACCACACCAGCAAACACCCAGCACTGGCCATACTTCACAGGGCTCCCTTTGTTTTTGTGATACGCCTTCAGGATTTCCACACTGCCACTCCACGCTGTTGGACTGGTTCCACCTGAGTAGTCTCCCGACCAGTTTCCCTCTAACACACCTTGGTCATCAGGCGAGTTAACCTGAATAAATTAAGATAATTCTTTTTTTATATACTGCTGAGTGGTCTTGGCTTCACTTATGCAGTAATGTATATTTTATATTGCACAGTGAACAGTGACTCCGTTCAGTTGTAGCTGGTTTGAAAACATAGACCGACAGAATGACTTCATCTGCTGCTACAGTGGTGTCGATTTGAACAGGTAGGTGCAGCAGGTGTAGTTGAAACCTGCAGCCTCACCATGGCTGAGATGATCCGCACCACGTTGACTGAGTCTCCCCAACCAGACGGAAGAGTTCCACTCTTTTCCAGGATATAAAGGCAGGCAGCAAGAATCCCGTTGTCGAACTGAGACCAGCACAGAGAAAAAGACAAGGAGGACAATTGGACTCTGTCTGTTCCTGTTGCTCAGTTTTTACGGTACTGTGGGAAAATAAGAGCCCACTCACCTGTCCGTAGTTCCAGGTCCTCGCTCCAATCTGATTCTCTGTGCCGTAGTAGATCCGTCCAACGTCGTTCAGGACATACTCCTGCCTCACATCTTCGGAATCCATGAACACCGTGTCACCTGACGGAGAGCGAGTAATAACAGCCTTAATACTGGAAATGACACAAAATCACTCTGCGCAGTGAATAAACTGACTGACTCTGGCCTAGTGACATTAACTGCAGCTTTTCATTGTTTCTTGTCAGCTATAAATGTTGTATCTGCAGGATGCCACAGGGTTCAGCAGGTAGGTAGAATAGGACAGTTCACGCCATTGCAGTCCTGCAGCAAGTGTCCACTTTGTAAAGTTAATTTTCGAGATTCACAGAGACATTTGTGAGGATCGACTTTGATTTGTTGTTTAGCAAATGCCTTGTGAAGTTATTATGCTGTGCTATGTTACTTATTATGCTCTTTGAATAAGCAAGTCTCTGCCTCCTAAGTATGTTTTTGAAAAAACTGTGAACATGAAGTGTCATGCACTTGTAAGGATAATAAACAGGTGAGTCTTTTGAATTGCATCACCATCGCTTGACATTAATGGACAGTTCTGGGAGTGAAATCTTCTCATCTAAGCAAATAACATATTCCTCACAATGCCTTCTTTAACCACAGCCCTAAACATGACCACACAGTTACTGTGGGTGTATGGTCCTGCACTGTAGACTGTTTCTGTTATCATGTCCCACTCTTGTGTACAATCCAGAGATCTAGTAAAGACAGTCACAACATAGTTCTTTAAATGCACTGTTTACCTTCACACCAGGGGTTGAACAGCATGTAGATGTCATTCGCAGGGTCAGCTGTGAAACTGGCCGGCCCATTCGCACAATTCGTTTCCACTGTGAGTTGATATCTGCCTATGACCGCCGAGGGTGAAGAATTAACTGACAGATTTAACCGTTTGTCATCCTGTGCGACAACAGCAGCCTCCCAGCGATTGCCCTCCAACGCTTCCACCAAAGGGATGATTACATGGGTTTCCTTTGACACTGTTGGCAGTGGCCCTGATGACGTGAGAGGAGAAACGCATTATAGGTGTGTATGTGAAGGATACAGTATGTGAAAAAAGACCCGACATGCCCAAACAGAACAAAAACACAGCACAGTTAACTGCATTTATGCGCCTCCTTACACAATCGCCACACCTCTGCATTCCTGCAACATAGAGCAGAGCTGTGTTTGAATAAACAGAAACCAAATCACCATGAGCCAGAATGTACTGTCCTAAGAAGGCGTGCACGCACGGTTTGTCATGATAGCATTTGATCCATGTGCAGCTGTACTGTAAAATAGGGCACAGCTTGCTGTTCAGTCTCATTCACTGTGCTACTACTAATACTACTAATACTACTAATACTACTAATACTAATCTGTAAAGTAACAGTAGGGCTTCTGCATTAAAGAGAGACAACTCCAACAAACTCAGAATTTGTTATTTAAGGAAAAAAATACATCTAAATTTGCGGCAGCTTACTCAGCTTATCTTTGTAGTGAATGTGGATAACTGCAGCCCTCCCTGGTTTTTACCCTCTATTCTTAGTGTGACCTCATCTTTGTTGAGCCACAGTGCCGCAATTTCCCCACGAGATGTTCATTTGGACAGGCGAGGCACAGATTGTGTGTGACAATTGGAGCCCGAACCTGCCTGCATAGAAATGAATGAAGCGGCAGAAAGAACCATTGTGAACAGAAACATATGAGCCCCTGCACTTTACACCGAGCAAGAAAGTGAAAAACAGCAGGGAAACGCGAGGCCAGCAGAATGAATCACCAGCTGATGGTGAAGTAGTGGCTGTGCTTAACCAGTAGCACAGCGAGTGTGAGTGACAGAGCTGAGGGTAAGATTATTAGCATATATAAACTATAAAGGAGCCTGTGGTACTAACAACTGAGCCACTGAGCCTGTTTGTTTCTCCTAACATCAGGACCTTTCATCTAGTTCAGAACATTTTCATCTCTGCAACAGGTGAGACTCAAAGACAAGAATGTCCAGAGCAGTCCTGTGTGCCCCAGACGTTCCTCCTGTGAGGTGTTATGAAACTGTCAGCCTCTCGCAGCCATTAGAAGGGCTACAATTTGTGAAAAGCACCTCAAACCACCAAGTCACAGCATTTAACTGTCTCTGTCACTTCAATAAAAAAAAAAAAAGAAAGAAAGAAGAAACAACACAGTGTGTTTCTTTGGATGGAGTATGATTAGCTTCATGCTGAGGAATTTGCATGTCAGACTACAGGTTTTGGACCATGCACTGTCTGGACAAGGATATGAGCGGAAAAATGGCACTTTCCTGTTAAACGGTTTGCTTTGGAATGAAACATGCACCATTTGGAGAGGGGTGGACTCATTTTCAAATGCGTTAAAAACTGGCATCATTTGCAGCTGCTATTGTCCTCCTGCTACTTTCTGGTAAGACAGATGGCTGTATTCAATTATTGGATTATTATTCATAATCTGCATGGTGATTACATCAAATTGTGGAACACTATAAATTGTTCTTCTCTCCAGAAACTAATATAATATCATAATGATTTTATTTACCTTACATATTATTGCAAAGAAGACACGGCTACATGAGCTTTCTGCTAAAAGAGACACTGTAATTATTCTCTTCAAGCTTGACTTGGCTGTAACCGTAAGATCTCTGTTGCTCTGTTTCATCGTCTCTGCCTCACAGAGACAGAAGTGAACAGTAGGTAAACAGGTGACAGGCTGAGGACAGGTTGTAGTGTCACAGTAGATGGTGAATTGACAGTAGATGGGATTTTTGGTTAGAGCCGTACTGAGGATGTGGCATCTGTAAAACACTCTCCCTGGATCATAGCAACCAGAGCTGTTACCATAGCAATAGTAACCAAACAGCTCCCTCCCTCTTTCTTTCCTCTCTCTTTCTTTTCTCTATCTATAAATCTTTTCATCTCACACACATGAGTGCAAGGAAATCTATGTTCTTCACACACGAGCAGCCAAGTAAACAGTGTTTGGCATGGGCATGAAGGTAAAACTTGTTGTTGGTGTGTCTCGTTCCCTCTCACAACCCTCAACCCAGGAAAGCGTGGCTTTGGTTTGCTGTACTTTGGCCATGTGAAAAAATGTACCGATTCAAACTTGACCTGTTTAGATTAGAGGCGGTCTTTCTTCTGACTAACCTGTTTTAAGCTCAAGGTGAAGTTTGTCAGTGTTGGGGTTAAAAGGTCGAGACAGGGTAATCCACAGCTGGAAGTTCTGTCCTCTGCGAATAACGAAGTCATCACCGTGGTAGCGATTTGTGTGATGCTCCGTGCGATTCTCTCCTGATTTGCTTTTCATCAGGTTTATTGATCGCACTTTGAGAAGCAGTTCTGTGAAAACAAAGATATAGGAGAGAGTGAAGTCTGGCACTTTATTCGCTTTCATAAATAATACGACCTCTCCAATATGTCTGTTACCATTAATGTCGATGTCAGTAGTCACAGGCTTCCTGTCATTTTTCTCGTCCTCTTTATCCAGGTCTGTAGTAGAACCTGTGACCAGAGTTTCTGCATTGTCGTCCTCATTTGACTTGGGATGGCAACACCGACATACTTTACGCAGCCACTGTTGACATGCATTTTCTTTCTGAGCATTATTTTCTTTTGGTTGTTCCTTTTCTTCCTCTGTGTCCTCCCCAAATCCAAGAGTGACAGATGGAAACCGCCCCACTGTAGATCTGTCTCTGATCGGCCGTGTCGAGGCAGACATCCTGACACCAAGACAACACAGAGAGGAAATCTATGAGCTTAGTCAGTAATACATGCATTATTGCTGGTATTTTGATACATGCAGCTCCAAATCAAGTCTTCTTGGATGGGAATTTCCCAGTTTTCACACTTAAGACTGAGTATAGCATCACTTTTAATCTCTAACCTGATCTCAACAGAACAGATTTTCAGAGACTGGCAGAAACAAACAGACAAGCATCTCCAGGGAGGAAACTCAACATTTGGTGATGTTCATGGGCTCCAGGCTTTAAGTTTTTTACTGACTAGAATTTTCAACTCAGAATTCAATATTATGGGTGTATTTAAAACTGGGCCGCTTTGCCTGAATGCTATTGAGCTATTGAGGTACTTTGCTTAAAATGACTGTAATTCCAAAATGGTTTAACACTGTATGCTTTTAAAGCGCTTCAAATCAAGCCTACACTTTCAGCACAACTTGATTGTTTCGTTTCAAATCCATTGTGGTGGTTTACAAAGGCAAAAATATAAAGAAATGTCCAGATACTTCTGGACCCAACTGTTGTTGCTCTGCTTTTCTTTTTGGGTGCTTACTGGTGGGTGGAGATGATCCCCAATGGCCAATTACAGTCCCATTTCTCAGGAGAACTGTCCAAGAATCAAAGAAAAATGCATATGAATTCTGCAGACCTTATTCAAAGCAAGGCCGCTCATCCTCTCCGTCTGTGCCTCAATCTGCTTTCACTTGCATATTTCTGGTAGTAAATCCACCTTTTTTGCAGAAACACCGTGAACCCATTGAAAATCTTTACCACACACAATTTGCATTCCCCAGCAGCAGCACTGACTATTACGTGATGGCCAAACCTGCTCGGATGAAGCAATAGCAAGACTGACATTGAGTTTTGCCCTTATTCATATGCCAATGAGGTGAGGGAACGCCTCTTCCCAGCTCAAGATTGAACTCAAAAGGCTAAAAGCAGCTTAACAAAACAATGAGCTTAAAGGAAGTCACAACCTGTTAAGTACACTAACTGCAACTCTGTGTGCATGAAGTTAAAAACTACAATGATCTTATTGTTTTTCATGATATGATAATGTCTAGACTCATGTTTGCACTGAGGCGCTGTGCTTTGAACCATAACATCAGCATGCTAAAATATACACAGTCGTGGAAGCAATGCCCCTCTGGGGTTAAAAAAGTTTTTTTTGATTCTTGAATTTTCTAACTAGTACTGAACAAAATGCAGTTGCTGCTTCTAAATTTCCTTGTTTTTAAACTTTATATATTATATATATTCAGACTTGCATCTTTTCTTTGTGCTATATGATAATATGGTAGTTACTAGTTTCTTAAAGGACTAATTGATTCATCAATTAATCAAGAAGAACATCAGTAGATTAATGTCATTATTTCTTTATTGTTTAATACAGAATTTCTTGATATTTTGACCTAATGATTCATGTCGATCCATCCAACAGCTATTGAGATGTCAAAACTGCAAATAGATGGCACATAGGGACAGTTTCAATTCTAGCTTGAAGCTCAATAGTGGGCTGACTGACCCTGACGTCTGTCCTGCAACATCACCAGCAGGTTTTGTAACTTTCGTCATCTGCAAGTCACCACAAAAATCAGAACCGGGGAGTCTCAGTGGATTGTGAAAGTTTACCATAGGGTGGGTCCTCATAAAATGCTGATCGCCTGCCTCGCTGCCAAAAATACTGGGAGGGGTTCTGCAGAAAAACCTCATGAACTTGTGATTCACACGTTTGTGACAACAGTCCCCTTACATGATGTACATCTGAGCTGTGCAGCTGACCCAAACCAGACCCCACACTGTTCACTAAATCCCACTTTCCGAATTCAGCCGTTCTCAGGGTTCAGCCTGATGCTCTAATGTTTGATTTTGTATCTGACCACGAGTCAAATAATGCAGAAATAATGCCGCCTAAATGTTTGGTCTCTTCCACATCGGTTTGATAGTACTGTGATATTACGTATTTATCTGTGGAAATGGTTCTTTGGAATCTCTTTCAGTCAAGTAATGTTTAAAACAAACTTATAATATACTTTAGATCTGCTTCATGCAGTGGTGAGCAAAGAATCAAAATCCTTTAAGGAAACTGACACATTAAAAACAAAGTTAATCATGCAAGAAATAGCAGTCAGTGAACAGTTAGACTGTTATTTTCCCACTTCCTAAGGCAGCAATACACCACTGCCCCCTTTTCTATAAATGACTTGGGCATAAAATCCAAGCATACAGTGTTTAGGAGAAGGAAAAGTTCAAATACAAATAAACTTGAGCTAACTAGTCCCAACATGTGATGACAACATAAATCACAAATCTAAAAAGAAATCGGACTATGGTGCCATGTGAAACAGCACATCCAGACTTACTCAGTTCAATGATAGACGAAACGTGACTGGAGGAGGAAATCTTCTGCTCACTGTCTTTGTGATTCACAGACAGGCTTCTGGTGGAGACTCCTTTAAATACGTGAACAGTGATGACACGCCCTCCAGCTGCACAAGCAGCCACACTTTCCTCAACTCTTGAAAACATTTAGGTTGGGCACAAGTGGCCACTTCAATTTCTTAGCAGAAATGTGACAGTTCAGGTAACCAGCACAGAAAGTCTCACTGTTTGCACTGTCCCTTCTCCATTCAAGTGTCCCAAGAGGCTATAAGGAGTGTGACAGTGAGCCAGCATGAACAATGGCAGCTCCCTAAAACTGAAGCAGCTAAATGGAAGTTAGTCATCATTAATTCTATTATTCACACCTGTGCTTCTCCTGCTGTGACAATGTCCTCCATGAAAAAAGCCTGTAATTCAGCTAAGTGGTAGGATTTAGTGACAGGTGGCTCACCCACTGTGTGGGAAGTCGAACACCGTGTGCTTACGAACACGTGAACGCCTAGAAAGGAGTGTGTGTGCACCTACTTTTGTGTAAAACATCTCAAAGACATGACGTGTGGTTAGTGACTGAACTACGAGAGTTATCCGCTCTGACTGGTTGAGTAGGATTGTCGAGACTGTGATGGACCAAGATAGTCTAACTCACTCGCATCCAGATGGATTGAAGGAATGTTTTTATCTGATGCTATGGGAACAGAAAATCATACAGCGGTGTTATTATAAACCTTCTCCCAGTACATAACCGTAGTATAACATGTTAGTGTGATACAGAAAAGAAAACATTGATCACTGTGGAGCCTGGATAGTGACACAGAACTGAGGATACTGGTCCTTCCTCCACATTGTTCACATTCTTTTCTTTGTGAATTGCCTTTAAATATTCACACTGTTTGACCCTTAACTCGCTCAAGGACAAGACAAAAAAAAACAAAAAAAAAACTGTCATGTAGGTATAAAGTTTCATTATTTGTTAATCTGATCATTATTCTGTCTCTGTACTTTTTCTTGAACTGAGTGTTTGCTTCTGGGGCCATTGGAAAACTACATCCACTAATCTTTTCTACCGTCCACTAAATATGTACACCTTATTCAGTCAGTTTTCTTTTTATATTACTTTAATAACTACAATGCTAACATGGTAGAGTCACCAGGACATAGAATTTAAGTTACAAGTAGACGTCTAAAATCTGATTCTTGTACTAGTTTAGTACAATGTGCTGCCCCATTAAAAAACAACAACAATAAAAAAAAACAACTTAAGTTTACCAATGTGTTGGTTTTTTTTTCAAGTTCAGTTAATTAAGTTTTACTTTTTCAAAACTAAAATGATTTGTCACTATTCAACCCAAGACCAGTAGCCAGCTTAGGACGAAGAACGGTCGAATGATTTACAGAAGCCAAATCAAAGAGACAAGAGCTCAGTATCGTACTTCTAACTTCAACTAGAAGCCTAATAAAACTGATTGTGAACTTCAGTATGACACGAACATATCATTAGTAGCAGTTCTCAGGGTTGTAGACGAGCAGCACTGTACATCTAGTTTGCTAATTAGCTGAAGAGAAACTGGAGGTGAATTTTTCTGTATTGAGTTGAAAGGTGTGGCGTTTCTCAAATTCCATTTCATTACTAGATATTTATTTAGTTAAGACACTCCCAGACTTCCTATTTGAAAATGTCATGACACCACAGCAAAACAAATGTCAACTTGATACAGAGCTAAGTCACAATCATCCCTTGATATTAGTTCAACTGATCTGAATTAGTGTTTGGGATCGAGGTGAATTCACGTCTGAACATCAGATATAAAAAAAAAACAAATCACAATAGGCTTTTTGGAAGGCAGTGACACAATGTGTGCTGTTTTATTACTGTTTCGGTGACTTACTGTGCAACAGTATAGAGTCATATTAAATGCTTTACACAACCTCCTAAAAATGTCAATGTGAACTGCTGTATGTAATATTCGGATCATCAGTCATAAGCTTTTCTTTTAATATAACCGTTTTTAAAGCTTATAGAAGCAATAAGCCAGCGGTAATGCAAGCCAGTCCTTATTGAGTCTAATGAATTCAGTATTTCTGCATGCAGCTGGGTGTGCTGTATTAAGGATATCCACACACACACACACACACACACACACACACACATTTAAAGTAATGCAACACTGCTTCACACACACATACACACAGATAAATCTAGACAGTTCACTGAAGGTGTTAGAGGTGTTTATGACATATGCTCTGAAGTATCAAGCTTTCAGACCCTTAGGAGTCTCTGTGATTGACACTCTCCCAAACAAGTGGAACAAACAGAGTCACAAGACGCTTGAAAAAACACCCGATTGCTCTTTCACAAACAAACACGCTTGAGAAAAGTGAAGGACAATTGAATGAAGGGACAATGGTGGCAGTGATTTAAAGCCTCCATCTGATCAGAGCAGAAGGTCTGTCACTGAGGGCAGCAGCTCCGCTAACTCTGACTCGATGTTGGCCATCTGAGTGACAGGGTTGCCACGGAGATCGAGGCGCTTCAGCTTGGGGCAGGAGGCCAGCGGCTGAAGGTCTGCCAATGTCGAGATTTCTGTGCATCAAGGTTAATGAAAAAGTGTTTGTGTGCTGAGTGATATCATTACATGCACCGAAACTGTACTTCGAACGTCTTTTGAAATTGGCAAAACAAAAATTTGAAACTAACTGTAAGATGAAAACCTCATTAATTCCTCTCAAGTGTTATCGGGGGAAATGAAGCGTGAAGGAAGGGAAGGAATCTGTGACGATGATGTGTTGTTAAGTGTCTCTTTCCTTCTTAATGACGCTGTTTGCTCTGTGTAATTGCAGCACTGATTTTATTTACTCAATCACTAAACAAAGTTTCAGGTGATAACAAATTATTCATGTATTCAACTGAAGAGTCTTGTTACCAGTGCAATTTTCTTCACTATACACGCACACACCGTCCTTGTATTCGGTGCATCTCTGAAATCACAGTACACACTCTTTTCTGGGGCTGTTTTGCAGCACTGAGCTTTGCCCAGTCGGAGCTGATTCATACATTTCTTGAGTCACTAGTAGACTAGTAGGCAAGAGCAGTGTAATGACATAAGAAGCGATCTCTACCACACTGTGGTAGGATGCAGGATGAACACAAATACAGAACAGGACATTCTCCACCAAATAAACGGACTAATGTCAATTTCCGATTTAAGGATACTATTATTCTTTAAGAGGACTTCCTCCAGTTTGGGAAGGTGATACAGTCCTTCCAGGTTTTCTATGGAGTTGTTATCCACCTCCAAGACCTGCAAGTGTGAAGAACTTGATTAACTGGAGGCAGAAAAAAGTAATCGATATGTGTCTTTCCTGCTATAATCTACCAACTGTTGAACACACAAGAAGAAAACACTGTTCATGTGGAAAAGACAACTGGATGTGAATTGCAGCTTTATCACCTCCAGGCACTGCAGCATAGCGAACTGAGGAGGCAGCCGCCGCAGCTGGTTAGAAGACAGATTGATGTGGGTAACCAATAACAACTGGTCCAGATGGCATAAAGTAGTTAGGTTCTGTTAAAAATAGGAGAAATTACTTTTTTTAAATTGTCTGTGTGGCAGGTAGGTTTCTGAATACATAAATATGAGTTCTTGTCTTAACCCTGAACCAACCTTGTCAGTAATGCTGAAGACGCGCACTTCAGCATACTCCATTTTTAGGATGGTGTTTTCAATCATAAACTTGCTGCACAGGTCGCTGTAATAAGCAGAGCGCATGGAATCTACTTCCTGAGGGCAAAAATAACAGTAGTCAGTAAAACTCCTTGTTTCCAGTCAATCTCATAGACCATATAGGTTTGATAGAATACTTACTTTCAGGGTTTGGAAATGTGCAAGTGTCTCCTTTTCATATCCTAGAGGGTCTAGTGCCCTCATCAGGAGGACAATGGTTAGTAAGCACCCTGCCAAAGCAAGAGAGTGATGGAAAACATCGTGATTAGGACCAACAAATCTCAATATTATGTATTAATTTGCAGAAAGGGGTTTGGCTCGGTGAGCAACGGAGGAGTGTGAATGCAATGAAATAAAGATCGCTTACACTTATTGAGCGGCTCCAGCTCTAGCAGCTGGTTGCACGACTGTAGTTCTGACTGTAACACTGAGGTCTTCTCTACTGAGAGTTCACTCCTACAGAAAGAGGAGCACACTAAGTTCTTACTTCTTTGTTGAAAAAAAATAAAAAATTCACTGCTATTGTGTTGAGACAAAAGTACCTGAAAAGCTCCTGATCGGTAGCAGAGTCCCGACACCAGCTCTCGGTTCGACCTGGGCTCAAAGATCAAAGTGTAACGAGGATTTAGGAAATAAACACTCATTGGGCACTCAGTTAGGTCAACCTGTACAAAATACTGTAATTCAAAACTGCAAACTCCACCTTTTCAAAGTTTTTTTTACTCAATTTTAGGTGTCAGAAATGTGTAAATTCAATTATATGGTTATTTTATAGTCAACACTGTGGGTACACTGGGTGTTGTACAGGACTGCATTGTATCAAGAGGTGTGTTTCCTATTTAAAGAGATAAGAATATCATAAAAATCCACTACAACACAACTCACTCAGCGCTAAAATCCAAAGACTCTAAATAATCTAAATCTCTTGATTAGCACATTTGTATTCCAGCTGACAGGAGAGCATAATATGAGGAAACAACATGTATCACCTGTGTAGAGAGCACAATCTCTGTGAGTGTATTTTTCAGTCCAGTGCACAGTCAGATTGTGTTCACTGGTGATGTCACTTATTGTTCCAGGAGGGAGATCACAAATCTGAGACAGTGTCAAGGTTGAAAAGGACAAAATGAAGATTATTTCATAAGAGAAAAGAAAAGGCACTCAGACACACAGCGTGAGTGTGAATATTTAGTTTGTGGCTCCTTTCCTGTGTCAATAGAGAAGCCTGGTAGAGCTGAGCAGTATGAATAAAATATAACAACCCAGACTGAATGACTAAACATTACTTAAACTAAGTAGGATTTAATAATTTAATTTAGATTCACACTGACAGAATACAACATCGGCATTCAACATTTCACATTTGTGACTGTGTTTTAAACACACCAGGATTAAAATCCCAGTTTAGACACAGAATAAACAAAAGATGTGCAGCCACAAGGTCCCTGAGTGAGAACACTACAAATTAAACATTTACCAGGTAAATATGAATAAATATGGTTGAAAGCTAACAAGCACAAGTCAACAGATCAGGTCCTTGACAAATGCCATCCAATGATGTTGACTATAAGATATGATTGAAAGCTCAAGATAATGCTGGTACAGTCAATCTCACCAACCATCCTATATTAATAATATGAATTAATTAATTAAAAGCAGCACTCCTGCAGCTGCGTGGGAATTCACTGCTTAGCTGAAGGACACCTCAAAACAACTGAGTAAACTTAATGTTATGTGTGTCACTGTTGAGTTAACAGAAGTCATGTTGCCTTTACCACACTTTGCCGTAAAGGCAACAATAACATTCCACTCCAAGTATGTTGATCAAGATTTCATGATGAAACTATTTGTCTTTTTCTTGGTGCACATTCCACAACATCGTAACAGCACACCTTGTGGTATGTGAAGAATGAGAACAGTCTGAAAAAAAATGTATCCTATTCAATCAGCAGTTACACTCATCATCACAGACAAAAGAAGGATACCCAGACAGGGCTGTGTTTGAAGCGTGGATGAACACTCCTCCACTCCACTTTCTGAGGCTGTCCATCTAGGACCAGTAGCAAGCTTACAGACTGCGCCTGACAGACAAAAGGCAGGATGAGAGGTTGCACAGTCACACAGAAAACAACATGAATACATTAGTATTTATAAATGTCTTAATATTGAGTTTCCTTCATGACAAGAAATATTTTTTTACAGAACAAAGCATTACTGCAAAGTGCAGCATTTCATGGGTTTCTGTAAAATATACTGCAAGATAACCGAATCAGCGTGGCAGTCATTCTCATTTAATAGTAACACATATTGTAATTAGAGTTTTGTATATTTCAGTTGTGACTCAGTGCATGAAGTGTTTTCATTGCATTTTGAATGTGAGAATAACTGATAAATTAAATACAGAGTTTTGAAAACTGAATAAAATATAGTGAAACTATAACTACTACTATAACTACTATAGTGACAAACACTGTAAAGCTTCACTTTATGGCATTAAGCAAATATACTCACAATAACAGGCCCGGAGAATGCAACAGCCACTCTCTCCTCATCCCGACTGACATACACACAGCTTATCATTTCCTCACGTTCCGCTGTTAAATAAAAAACAAAAAAACATAAGATTGTACAGCTCATGTGTGGTAAATGAACATGATTAAGCAGATGAAATAGGTTTGTACTACATGTGTGTACATGTTGACACAAAGGACATGGACATACCTCTGCCTAGCAACCAGCGATAGTAGAACCAAGCACTCTGATCATTGGGGTCGGTGAAGAAAGCGTTCTGTACAAGCTCATACTCTTAAAGAAATGGGCAGAGTTAAATGCTTAATGTGTGGAATTACAAATTAAATATTACTAGCAAAGCACAACTATCAGAAGACATAAAGCCTCAGACTGCCCTCTGTCTGATTTTAATGGGTATTGCTGACACAATCTGAAATTTTATTTCTGAATCTTGGATTTTACCTTTGAGGAGTTGCTCTTCACAAACTCGATGGGAGTGAGTTTGTGGAGAATGTGGAGGAGAGGGCTGGGAAGGCTCATGGGACGGTGAGGGGGGCTCAGGAGACTGCGGGTGGAGCAGCGGCAGTAGGGTGCTGCGGTAGTGCCAGCTGGAGTAGTTGGAGAAGTTAGAGCCAATAAGACGATCAGTAAACTCCAACTCTTTATCCACTGGCACACCAGACATCTTCACGACCATCCGGCGATAATCCCAGCAATGAACTGGTAGAATAGGTGTGAAAGAAAGCACATGTCAGTAGTTCAAGGGTGTAGTATATCTGGGTAGATATAAAGAATAAAGAAAATGCAGATGTCTCCACATTCTCTCTCCATTTATCTACTTCATTACTCACAGTTGCGGTCATCCAGGCTGAGACAGCGATCACACAGGCTGAGTTCTCTGGCCCAGTCTGGTTGAGGTAAGCGGGCTGAGACCCAATATCGATGGTGCCAGCTGCCGTAGGACTTTGGGTTCATCTTCAGGCAAGACTCCAGAAATGAGAGCTCAGTCTCATAAATCTTTTGCACTTCATCCTTGTCCCTGGAGACAAAGTTGGGAAACAAAACAAAACAAACCTTTTGTCACATTTAATATAATTTACCCATCAGAAAGTGTTCAATGACATACTCAAACTACAAATTACAAAATAAGTAGTAATGATCTCACTTCACGGTCTCCAGGTGCATTAGGATCTCTCTTCTATAGTTCCAGAGAGTTGCAAAGTCAGGATTAGATGACAGTAGCTGCTGGGTCAGCTGGAGAGCCTCATCATCACAAACGCCCTCCTTCCTCTGTCACACAGCAGAAATAATGGTTTGAGTAAAAAAATTATCTGAAACTTGCTCACTGAGCACATTAACAGTATACCTTAACTGTTATAAGTAGTTTATAGACTTCTGCATAAATTACTAAGGATGGCGTGATTCTCTATTTTTATTTTGTCAGCAATTCCAATGAAATACCTTCATCTACATGGACACTCATTTTATTAGGATCAACTGATTTCCACTTAGTTTGTTATCAAAAACAAAGTGTGGAATATCACCAGTTTAACACTTAGAATGAATTGTGAAATGTGTGTTAGACCTTAGAAAAACAGGCGTCTCTTGCAGCCACATAGATCTTCAGCTTCTTCTCCCTCTCCTTTCTTTTCTCCTCCTGCTGCTGGGCTGTAGATTTAATCTTTACTCTGCCATGCTGTTAAAACAAAAGGACAGGAGATACAGTAAGTCAACTGGCTACCTCATACAGTATGCACACTGTATCAATGCAATGAACATAAATTCAAATTATAATTGAATATATTTCTTACCATCCTTTCTGTTTATGAAGGAGATTTCTTCAACTGTCTTTACAGCCTCATAAAGGGTGATGCTCAGGGTCAGACTGAGTCACACACGGAGAGACGACACACTGACATAAAAGTTATTAAAGTTAATCTTAATCCCAGCCCATAACTAATTATCGGTACATGTATCAGTAAAGTAAAAACACTGAACAGAAACAGTCCAGAGTCTGAAGTTAGCTTGCTATTTAGCTCCGTTGTCAGTAAACGACACTGACTGTGTTCATTCTGTTCATTCAAACTAGCACTGTGTGTGACCTGCGACAGAGAATGCATTTTAAATACAGCTAAACAATAAAAATAACATTACTGCATCACACCCACCTGGTTCGTACTCGGTTTGCTTTATGTTTTTTAGAGTCCAGTTTGATTTGTCAAGTCACCATCAGGCATTCGAACGCCTACAAACGTCTACTTCCGTCTCATAAAGATGACGTCACGGAGAGCGTCCCACCAGCGGTAGTTTGCAGCCCTCTAGTGGAGGAAACTGCAAACTGCAGCTGTGATGTTAAACTGACTCACTGTTGTTTGACATGGACATGTACTTTATATTTATATATATATATATTAAATCCTGCAAGAGCTGCTTAAAACATGTAAAGTAGATTACAGTGCTTTTCAAAACCAACACTAGGTAAGTCAGGTTATCTCAAAACCTTTTTATCTTTGTCTTTGTCAAAGACTATTATAACAGATAAAAAGATTTTAACACAGACTGCAGTACAGAGATGTTGAAGTTTTTCAGTAGATCATTTTAATGTAAAATATACGTTCACCATTTGTGAATAAGAAAACACACTGAACATCTTTATTAGACCTTGAGGAAACATGTCATGTGTTTTGTTGTCTATAAGCAACTGGTTTGATCACAGAACTTCTACTTTAAAAAAATCACTTGTTATATTGACTTAAACATTACACCCTAAAAACAGTTTTGAAACTGTAATTTACTTTTCCATGATAATAACATACTCCCAACTGACATGACATATTGAACAGTAACAATGCTTTAATATAGAAAGCTCGGAAAGGTCAACGTGCCATACAGATATTGGCTGTTGTACTGTGGCACTGATTTGCACTCATGTGCCACAAAATTATAAAACACAAAATATATCAATTAGACAAATGTTACTCATAAAAGGACTTGTGACTCGTAACTGCAGACAGAGTCAGTGGAAAATGAGCTCTGTTGTTCTGGGGGCCTCTTCAGCAAATTAGTAAATTAAACAGCTTAAAGAAACAGTTTAAAGAAAATCAGAGCAATCCATTGGAATAAGGAGACTCCTGAGGTATGTATTGATTTGTAAGAGGGTGAAGTGTGATGTGTTTGGATCCTTTATCCTATAGAATATCCTCCTCTGACAGACAACAGACACTCTCAACATGAGGGGAAACGTAGCACAGGAAAAGAGGCAACTAAAATACATGTTCAATGTATTCACCCATTGGTTCAAACAACACTTTCAAACAACATTCGGGCTTAAATAAAGAGGACACATCAGTCTTATTTACAATAATAATAAAAAAGCACAGAAAGAAAAGCATTCTTTACGTCTTTAAGTAACATAACAACTGATGTTTCGATGCAGAAATGTGGCGTCACAGAGGAACTTACTCTGGTACCACCGAGCCCGGCGCCATGGCTCATTTATTTATTTATTTATCTAGTAAGGTCCGTCTTTTTTTTTTTTTCTGTCATTGTAGAAAACGTTTGCACTCTGAGAGTAAATTGCAAAGATTTAATCTTTCCTTTTTCGAAATAGAAAAATGTGCACATTGTGTGATAAATATTTATTATCTCAGTGGGAAAATAAAAATGTTGATTTTCCTTGAATAATAATAATAAAAAAGCATCAGAGATATAAGTGACTTTTGTTCATCACAGTGGGCAACGACAAACACGAGTCACAAACTCAGTTCTTTCACTTTTTGGCCATTGCCATTGTTGCTATAAGTCACGATAAATGATTAATTAATTAAAAATGTCATAAGTGCAAATAAAACCCGCTCTTCTCTGTTACCTCAGCCCACTGAGACAATATTAATTATCATTCTTAATTATGCATCACACTGATTATCGGCCTCTCTGTAAAAGTCCTCATTCTGTGGCAGCACAGACTTGTACCCTGACGTCTGCGAGAAGTTGAGCGTTAGCTGGTTCTCCACGTTTGTGTCGATCTGAAGCGTCGACAGCCAACACAGAACCTTTTCAAAGTCGCTGGTTGAATTTCTGTCTTCTTTCACTGTAAATAAAACCCATCATTTGACTTTAGGATATATAGGCACTGCTATGAATGCACGTGATCATAATACTGTTTTTACTTACTCTCAGGGAGCAAGATGTCGATGCTGCTCCGAAGTAGCTCTGTGGATTTCATGATGTTTTTATCCAGCTTTTCAATTTCCTGGCTGATTTTTGCGCCTATATTTGACTCCTTCTCCTTTTGATCTTTCATCCTCTGACCAAAGCTCCTGTTTCTGATTTTGTCAGCAACTAAAAGTGGTCATGAAAGCACATGATTAAAACTAGAACATTTTATTTTATTACAGGAAAAAACTACTTTCCATCACAGCATAATACTCACTCAGCGACTTGGATTTAGTTTCCCTGATCTCAGCTTGCAGCTCAAGGAGTTTTTCTTTAAAACCTATCAGCAACTCCAGCTCTCTCCTCCTGTACTCCTCTATCAGACGCTGCTTCAGCACATTTTTGAGTTGCCTCCTCTTGAATTTCTCTTCAATTCCCAGATGGATGTCATACATGTCTGGGCAGAAGAGCTGACCGTTGTTCCCTGCCACCATTTCCTCTATCTTCTCCAGCAGCTCGGTGACCTGGCTCGTGTCATTTTTCTTCATGTTGTTCATGACGTGGTAATTGTTCTTGCACTTGTCTACCAACCAGCGCAGAGCACTGTGCTCCCTCTCGATGTGCTCCTCTGCAGACCGGTCTGCTAGTTTGTCTCCGTATGTGAACAGGACCATTGTGTGTTTCCAGACGCTGTCATCATAGAGGCTCATGTGATTCTCTAGTGCCATTTGCTGAACATCTCTGAACGTCATGTCCAAGGGAATAACCAGCAGGACAGCGTGAACCCCTAGAGGGCTCAGTGACAGGCCTCGGACAATTTCTTTGTCCAGATCCTTGGTGCAGCGGGAGCAGTCCTCCCACCAACCCGGGGTGTCGATGACTTTGATCAGTCTCCCAGCAACTTCCGCCTCCTGCACTTGACAGAGCTTGTTCTCACAGGTGGTGAACACTTCTTTACGGAGGAGGTTGTTTCCTGTTGTACTCTTTCCATTCGTCTTCTGACCGAGCATCACTATCCTCAGCTCCTGTAACCTATTTCTGGAATCTAGAAGAAACAAGTGTCATTATAGGGATACAGACCACAGTGTGTGTGTGTGTGTGTGTGCTACAAAACCCACAAACAGGCCTAGTGATTCAAAGCAGCAACATAAGTGAGTTCATCCTGCTGCATGTTGGCTCTTAGCTGTGCTGACACCTTCTTCTGATGCTGTATATATATCGTGTTATGAGCCCAGCATCCACCTGCAGGTTCTGAGTCTACGTTACCTGAGGGATGAGTTATTATCGTCACTCCCTACTCCCTGCTGTGCTTATTTGGATTTTTTCCCTCGTGGGAAGTGATAAGGCCAAGAGCTTAGACGGCAAACTTCAGGGCTGTAAATACTCTTCACTTGCTTATTATCTATTTTGTGAAATTGTCCTATTTGAACTGAAGAATTGAAGAATTCTAGGCTAGTTGACACTAATACTAGAGGACTCTGAACCATACCTGCGAGGCCTTTTCTTTTGGTCTTTACTCCAATTTTCCTCCGTCCTGCTCCTTCTTCTACTCTTCTTCTTCTTTCTTCAATGTCAAGAAATATCTGTTTGTCTGGAATAAAGCAGTAGGACCCGTTTCCAGCTGCTGTCCCAGTGATTTTCTCCAGCAGCTCTGTGATTTGAGTACCATCATCAGGATTCTTGTTATCAATGACATGATATCTGTTTTCGCACAGTTCAATAAGGGACTGCAAGGCCTCTCCTTCCCCTTCGATGTACTCCTCTATTGTGTGTGTTCCCAGCCAGTCTCCTCTGGTAAAAATGACCATGGTGCGTCTCCACACTCCTTTCCCAAGAAGCTCCACGTGTGTTGTCACGGCTTCTAAGTGATTGGCATTGAAGGAGGCATCTGCATCTACGACCACCAGGAAGACATGGGGCCCAGGTGGACACAGGAACACGCTGAGCCTCAGTTCATCTTTGATTGCTTCAGGCGTGTCAGACGCAGCGAAGCCTTTCCACCAACCTGGCGTGTCAACAACTGTGATTTCAGTTTTACCCCTGGCACCCTGCTGGGCCACTGAGTGTGCTGTTCGTTTCCCACTTTCTTGTGCTTTGATTCCAAATATGGCATTTGCTACTGAGGTTTTTCCTACGCTGCGGCTTCCCAGGAGAATCATGCAGAGTTTTTGGATGGGTTTCATCTCTGTATCAAAAGACAAACCAAAGCTTGATTAGTCATGGAGTTTAGAAGTACAACACAACACAGGATGTGCTTTCTTTTTGTCATACTCACCTGAAATGAGACTTTCAATTTGTCTTCTGTATTCCTCAGCCCTCCTTCGTCTCTTTTCTGCCCTTACAGCCACTTCTTGCTGCTTCTCTTTGATAATGTAAAGCATCTGTTCGTCTACCTTGTAGTATCTGCCGCTGTTGCTCCACACCATCTCATCGATCTTCTCTAGCAGCGTTGTGACCTGAGACAAATCGCTTTTTTCCTGGTTATTAAACACATGATACCTGTTGCTGCATCTTTCTATTAACCACTTGAGTGCATCTCCCTCACTCTCAATGTGTTCCTCTATTGTCCCTTCCCCAAGAAAATCCTCACAGGTGAACAGCACCATGGTGAATCTCCACGCCTGCTTCCCCAGGAGCTTCATGTGGGCCTCCACCGTGCTCCTCTGCTCCACAGAGAAAGCCGAGTCTATGGGAATGACAAGGAGAAAAACGTGTGGTCCAGGCGGACACTTGCACACATTGAGTTTGAACCTCTGCTTGTTCCCCTCTGGGATCTCTGTGAGGGAGCGAGAGTTGCTCCATCCTGGAGCGTCCACCACAGTGAGCTTCCTGCCGTCTACCACTTCATGTCTCACTTCTGACTGAGCCGTTCTGGTTCTGCCACACTCAAAGCTTCCCTTTCTCAGTATGGTGTTGCCAGATGAACTCTTGCCAGCCCACCTTCCACCAATGAGGATCAGTCTGACCTCAGACAGAGTGATGCTCTCTTTACCCCCTGAAAAGCAAATAAACACATGACCATATTACCAAGATGTGAAATTTATTAATGTTGTGAAACTGCTTCCTTGGTTTGACGATAAGTCATTTTGTGTTGATGAAATTGTTGTGGAAATGTTCTTAAAAAGAAGTCAGCGAACCAGAAAACCTATCCACAGTCAACTACGGAGGGGAGTGCAGTTTGTCAGTTTAAGTGCGAAAATCACCAAAACTAAAGTGACAGGGTCACTCGAGGTGTCTCTGTTGATTTAGATGATTGACGCGAGAGCAATGCTCTTGTAAACCTGTGCTATGCTGCTGTTGTTCAGAGTTATTTTTGACTTGGACTAATCCTTTGTAATTTGAGGGTCTGTATCTGAAGAATAAAATCAAACGGAGACAAAAACTGTGACACATTTTAAGACTGACCCTGAACCCAAAGCAAAAAAAAAAAGACCAACAAAATCAGTGCAGAATGAGTCATGACTTCCCACTGTCTCTTGTGCTGGTTGTGCGGCACTATTAGTTCAGCAAACAATAAGATTGTATGACAGTTTTCTTTTCCATTTCAAGTAACTATGGGGCGGAGTTTTACCGTAAGGAAGCTGGTGGTAAGGAAGCAGGTTTTCATGTTATCACTGAGCCAAGTTACTGCTTTGCTGTTGTTTTTCTCAAAATGCATAATCAATTTAACATGTGTTATTGCTTGAAAATGCTTGAAATTTATTAAATTGCTGCATCCTACACACCCCTTCAGCATATGCATGTTTTTACACGTCTTTCTGTGTTTAAACAAGCTGACTTTATTCTAAAAGAGATGTGCATGTTGCTTTGAACATTACATGCTGCAATGTAGTATTTAATACAACATACAGTATGAAGTCCCTGTTATAAAAATGTACTCAAGCTTTAAGTTACTGCATCTTGAAACACTTTAAACTCTGCAGTTTATCTTTAACATCACTATAATCTACTCACCAAGGTTGTTTTCCATTTTCTCTGCTATTCCCTTTTTTTTTCAGCAGATCTTGGAGTGGATGAAGTTTGTCTCCTGAGAAAAGCATTTACTGTAAGACGTGTATTTACTGTTCTGAGTGCTCTACCACACTGTCTTGGGGACTGGAATTGTTATGGTATGAAAAAGCCTGGTTGCAAAACTGGTTTTACTCTCATTGTTTAATGATCATTGGCATGAACGTGTGTGCTGTTGAAAAAACAGCATCATGTAACACTGGATCACAACCCTCTGCAGAGGACAACACGTTTTTTAACATTCCCCTTCGATCTGATTTCCAACATTTGTACCTGTAACTTTAACTAACGTCTTTCCAGGCTGGGGAAGATTCATTTAATGAGCATTAACTTAATTAGGGCATTAACATTGAGGCTAAGTGTGAGGAGGTCTTGTGTGACTACACTATCCAGCCGCTTCCTCACAGAACTGTTATCATGCCTGATTTTGTTGCACAACCGATCCTAGAATATAATAGTAAATAATAAAAATAACAGCTATCACAGTTCACCCACTCCGTCTCAATCATGCCTTTATTTTGTTAAGCTTCCCACTTCCTGTTTCCTCACTTTATCTTGTCCCCTTTACTCCAGAGCCTGCCCCGCCTTTCCCTTTGTTCCTGCTCCACACCATTGCACCTTCCACGGCCCTCTCACCTCCAATTTCACCAGTCGATACCTCCAGTAAACAGGTATATACTGTACACCCCTCCTGATGTTCACCAGACTGTCTTCAGTGCTCATCCATCAACACCCTAACTCATACCTTCTTCCTCTCTGCTCTGTCTGCTCGAGCCTCTTGCCCTGTTACTACTTACCGTCTGCTTTGGCTCCATGTAAATATGAAGGACAACACAGACTGCAAAGAGATTAAAGAGCTGTTGTTCAATAACCCACTCTTACTCATGTTGTCGATGTCTGTAACCTCTTCTGTGTTTGATCAAAAAGCTCTTGGAGTGAGATGTCACAGATGTCCTGGTACTACCTCCTGCCTTTGGCGTTATCATAGCTGATTAGATGCTTCTCATTGTTAACCTGGGAATAGTCTTTAACTGAACACTTTAAATATTAATTACAATTATTTTTAAGACTGGAGCACACCGCCTCATCAGCACTGCGGTATAGTGCCAGCCTCTGTCTGGCCGATTCACTCTCAAAATCTAAAGGTCAGACATGCTTCCTGGGCACCATTCACTCCAATCAATTTGTTCCTATTTGCACAAACCCTGCTCTCTCCCACCTTGTTCTTCTCCAACACTGCAGTGGCAACTGTGGACCAGTCTACAGCTGCTGCTTGGCTTTTGACTGGTTAGTTCAACGTATGTTATAAATAAATTGACTTGTCTTGCTATGACTTGAGTGCAGGACAGAGGCTGAAGGAACAGATGATACTTGGAGGGTGATGAGAAGAAAACTGCTTGAAGACTGACTGATGACTGGCAGCATAGACTTTCAGACATATGCAGACATGTTTACACAGCAGTTCAAACTCAAAGAATCCAACATTTTAAAACCAGGTTAGGTTGAAAAAAATGAATAGCATCTACATGTTAAAATGCTTTGAGGATTGAACTCAGACCAGTCTCTGATGTTTTTGCAGAGGGAAGCAGATTTGCTTTCAGCATGAATTGTTATGCTGAAGGGCTGCTGTATTAATTTTAATATCTGTCCAGCCCTGTCACCCCCTTGTGCCAGAGTATATCTCTGGGAACTGAGATCAGAATTTCTTCCTAAACCCGTGAAATGCTTTTCTACACGATTTTTGGCACGATGACTGCATCTGCATGCATAATCAATAGTGATGCATTATTATTTATGATAGTTCCTTGCTGCCCATACTCGTCTCTGCCCCCTCAAATATACTTCTCATAGCAGTCCTTCCAGTAAGTAAGTATGTGCTCAGAGACAAATCTGATCACTGATGCAACCAACATTTTGAACATTATCAGAAATGGGTACATTTACTTTTTATTTCAGGAGCAAATTGCACATTTATCAACATTAGTGTAAATGTACCAGTGTTAGCCAGAATGCTGATTTTCAACTGTTGCCTGTTGTCAATTAGTTTTCATCTCAAATTTGCTGCTAAAAAAAGCTAAAATCATCTTTAACCACCCCCAAAGGAAATAAATAGTAAGAGAACTGTAAATGCTCGGTAGCACATTTAAGTAAGTTTAATCACAACCAAAGATACACTGCCGTACGAATGTTTATTTTAGCTGTGTCTTCTGTAGTTGTTTCCTGGGTCTAAAACATCTACAAAACAATTCAAGTATGTTAATAAAAAGAAAGAAAGTTAATGGTCATTATAATCGAAAACAGCACAAATAATAACGAAAATAAAAAGGTCATTTGGCCATTTGGCAACACAACAGAGAAAAAAATTCTGTAAAATACATAATGTATAGTGAGAGAGGTCAATGTCAGGAAGCCCATGAAGTACAAACAATTACTTAATAATGTACGTTCACTAAAATTTCATATAAATATACTTATATTTATAGAGGTTTATTACATTTTATAGAACTTGGGGCAGAGGATTCATTGCTACTTGTGACCATTTTTATGAACAGATAAGTTGTTGGGCTGGGATGAGTTGCTCATATCCATCAATAGTTAATATATGGCTAAATTCAATTATAAAGTTAAATTAAATAACAAACATGACTGATCAGGAAACAAACTTTATATTAAAAAAAAAAAGGTTTTCAATTTTCTAGCTAAAACTGAGATTTTTTTTTTTTACAATTTGATATGATATCAATGAATATCTGTGCTTAATGCTTTTTATGTGTTTCATGTAGGAAAATATATATTTTGTCTTTTTAATACTAAGCTAAGTTTTCTTATGTGAAACAATTTAAAGATTTATAATATTTCTACCCTCAGCAAACAGCGACAGGTCTACAAACCACAAGCAGGTCACTGGTGACAATTTAAAAACAGAAAAGGGCCTAGAATAGATCATTGCATCACCATCAAAAACGCTGGGATCTCATGATGATGTGATCAGTCAGTGCTGCTTCTTTTAGAATCAGCACTAGCTGAACTATTTAGTTCTTTCGTTATGTTTCATGTACCAGGGTATAACTGCTTATCCATCAGACTGGACATCTCCATCCAGGACAGTTCCCACTGTACCTCTGACACGTCCTGCATGGTCGCAGGAATCGCCACTGCTGGTACTTCAGGCTTGAAAACCGGCCAACAGCTATGAGTGTGACGCATCTGGGACCTTTAAACAAACACATTAATTAATGAAACATCTAATGATCCATCTGTTCTTTATGTTCTCTTTATGCCAGATTATATAATGTTTCCAACAGAAAGTGAGAAGCTAAGGGAGCTGTAACGTACCTGTAGTGACAAACTAGCCACACAGTTAGAGGAATGAGCAACACTAGTACAACCCCACATGAAACAATGATCCATTTCCAGGAGCCTGGTGGTGAGAACATTTGTTTAAATGGGTCAGGATCATGGTAGAATGAAGTTTTACAGTACTGAAACTACATCTCTACTACTCTACGTCATACAGCCTAATTTGTCAGAGGCAGCTGGAGTCCCATCAAAATACAAATACAAAATAGAAATTATAGATGGAACATGAAGTGAGTCTACTGCATAGGTTAAAAATGTAATTGAAAAATATTTGTCCCTTTAGATCTCTATATACAGTATATACAGTAGATACACTGTAAGTCCTGATCATATACTGTATTTTGCATAGATCAGCCCAGAAATAATACAGTACATCAATGACGAGACATTTTAGTTACTAAGTGATTGCCAACTGTGCTATTTACCTCTGGCTCAAACTTTAGCTATATCCCCATAGGCCAAATGTAGCCATTCATCACCAGGGTTTACTGGGTTCTTGGTGCCACTTGTTTAGAGATTAATAAGCTTTAACTGCCTAACAAATTGAAGAGCTGCAGAGCATCCAGACGAAAATCAATTTATGAACCTCTTATGATTACATCTTGAAGCTTGATAGCTCATTAGAAAATGAGAAACCCATGATGTGTAATGAATGTGTTCTCACCTTCTAATAAGACAGTGTCAATTAATGAATGATTCAGTGAATGTTTAAAGGTTTATAACAGTATCTATATTATTATGCAGATGTAAAGGGGTTGAATTCTTCATTGGAGACAGATTCCTGGTGAATTTAATATCTTAATTCAAACCCAAGGCATTAGGAGAACCTGGTAACCAAAACATTGTCCTCAAAAATGGGCTGTTTTGGATATATTAAGGATTAATAAATGGTTTCATGACCACTAACTTCATAAAGAATGATTTATTAGACTTATTAGAAAACATGAACCTTTTTGTTTTTTCCTGAAATTAAGGTAATGTTGAATTTCCCTGCAGGAGTAGCAGTAGAATATATTAATAACCCAAAATAATCTCACCACTAGGGGGGGCTGGTGTCTCATCTGTTGATGTTGAGTTGCCTAAAAGACACAACAATTGAAATCATTCATGGAGCCACTTGAACTAATATTGCATAAAGCAGAATGATGACTATTAAAATGAAATGCAATAAAGCAGTTCAGTTAACCTTGGACAACTCTCAACAAGATCTCTTATAATAAATAATAATAATAAATTTATTTATAGAGCACTTTTCTAAACATATGTTACAAAGTGCTTCACAAGACAGACAAGAAACACATGTAGCCCAACAAGATCAACTTGAGCAAGCACTAGGCAAACAGTGGAGAGGAAAAACTCCCCCTAGGGGAAGAAACCTCCAGCAGAACCAGGCTCAAGTTAAACGGCCATCTGCCTCGACCGGATGGGGAGCAGGAAACAGCTATACAAACAAAACAATAATACAAACAACTACCACATCGGTCCTTGGGGAGACCAGTTCCAACGTAAAGACATTGTAATCTAATGGAGAGTCTTCCCAAGGACCGATTTGTTTTAGCTTACAGAAGATCGCAAAAGGCTCGCCGGTAGAGGTATGTTTTAAGGAGAGTTTTAAAAGATGTTACTGAGTCAGCTGATCTTATATGCTCGGGTAAGCTGTTCCAGAGTTTAGGGGCTCTAACTGAAAAGGCTCTGTCACCTCTAGTAGTCATTCTGACATTGGGGACATACAGAAGATTTCTACCAGAGGATCTCAGGCTACGTGCAGGCTCATAAGGCTTTAAAAGCTGGGATAAATAGCTGGGGGAAAGGCCATGCAGAGCTTTAAAAGTTATTAATAAAATCTTAAAATCAATCCTAAAAAATACTGGCAGCCAGTGTAAGGAAGCTAATACAGGAGTGATGTGATCATATTTTCTTTTTCTAGTTAAGAGTCTTGCAGCTGAATTCTGAACAATCTCTTGACTCTCCATCTTTCTGTCCTGAGATGCACACTTGTAGAGGCCTATGTCTTCCTGTGTCACATTCTCAATAGTCATAGTTATTACTCTTTCTGAACTGGATGAATTGTAACTGTGAATTTCTTTTCCATTTTTAAAGAAGGTTGTTTTATTGGGGCTGCCGGTCCGGTACTGACAATACAGGACCACTTTATCACCCATAAACGCAGGGGAGGGTAGAATCCTCAAGGTGATGTTGCCATCTGTGGGAAAAAAACAGTTGCCATGAATAACTTCTCCCTCCTTATTTTACATATAGTAACAGGAACAACAAATTTAAACCCTCAGTCTGTGATTTATGATACGCTGTGTAAAACACAATATTTATCACAAGCTTCGCCAAAAGCATTCTGACATGTAAATGTGCATGAGACAGGTGTACAGCCTTTCCCCATGTGGTTTGCTTCTCTGCCGGTACCTTCAGATGTAGAAACTTGGAGAATAAATGTGGCTACACCTGAAAAATAGAAAAACAGATTCATACAAACATTTCATAACATCTCTTCCTCGTATCCTCATATTCTACAGCACCAAGGTTTGCTCCTGTCGCACTGGAGGCACTTTGGGTGCAGTATGTTCAGTCTACAGTCTACTATGTCAATCAAGAGTCAAATGTGTGTAGTCTCTGCAGAGGATTTTATGCATCTAACAGCAACAAATTAGACTGAACAACAGTCTTTCGTTCTGCTCACACATTGACTCTGTTGAAGGCACTGGCTATTCTGCAGGAAAACAGCTTTTTTTTTGTTTGTTTTTTTTCACAAAACACACACAGCCATAGTGCTGCCAAATTGTGAGCTCCCTATTCCTTAATGAGGCTGTTTAGACACATCATCCCCATGGGAACAGAAGGAATGCACAGAAATCTCCACGAGTATGTTCCTGTTAGACATCCATGCCATCCACATGCATATAGTACTGCAACTACTACAGTCATAGTCTGAAACATAACTCAAGGCTGTCAACAATGAAATAGCAAACACAACAATTTGGCAGCCACGTCCAAATCATTTCCCTTAGCCCTATTCATATTCTGTCTAGTACACATCATTTTAATTTAGCACAGACAGACAGAAAACTCCAGCTGCAGGCTAACAGCCCAGGAAAATTTACAACCCTGCATACCATGCTACTGGTATCTGCAGCAAATAAGAGCTGTTTGGGTCTAAGTCAGCACCACTTTGACAGCTTCTTAAAGTACTTGGACACTGCTTTGTCCACCAGTGGACATTTTTCTAAAGTTAAAACACACGGATTGTTCTTGCAAGTGCGCTCAGCATGAACGTGTGTGTCAGTGAATCAGCTTGGATCTGTAGTACTCACCCAGCAGTGAAGACATAAGGCTGATTTTCATTCTGTTGTGGATTGAAGGTCCAAAATTGGATGTGTATCTTCTCTGTTGGAAGAAAAACAATAATACTTACAGTATTACTTACAGTACTTTTAAATGTATACTATTTAAAGGCGGCTTACTTCATTAGCCCAGTATTGTTTTCCAACACTGAGACAGGGGTTAGTAGTATCTCTCAGGAGGAGTTTCAACTTACTATCACGGCAGATTACAGACAGAGATGGTCATCTTGGTGGAGACATTTCCTTCCTGTGTCAACTAGCTAACAGGCGGAGCCATCAGACAGCACAATCCAGGCAGAACAATAGTATTTCAAAGAGATTCTCACAAAGTTCTCTGATATCATTGTAAGCAGCTGCTCATATATGCAATATCTCAAACCTGCTGCAAATATACAAGTATTTATACACTTCTTAATTAGTTTAGTCCCAAATTAATTGGCTGCTCTTCTTCACATCCTGACATTTCCCAACTCCAGCACTGTATTTTCATGTTTATGAACATATTTCTACCATAGACTGTTCAGAAAGAGGAATTCTACTTGTTCAGGTTGTTAGTTGTCTTTCATGATCCCTTGTTTGCTCTATTTATAGCCTCCTTTTCTTTTCAGCACTTTCTGACATTGATGTTTATTTTTTCTTTGGGGTGCATTTTGTTCTATCCAGTATGATCCAATCAGTTACAATCACATAACGTTTTGGGAAATCAGATGAGGGCAATCACAACCCCCAGCCAATTTTTAAGCTACGCCAGTGGGACAGTCCACCACTTTGGTCCAGACTGAATCTGAACAAATATGGGATGGATTGCCACAGAGACAGTAATGGCACCCTGAGAATGAATCCAAATGACTTTAGTTATTCCCTGACATTTTATCTAATGCCACTAGCAGATCAAGGTTTTCATTCATTCTGTGAAATGTCACAAAATCTAATGGAGGGACTGGGACAAAATTTCATACAATCATGGTCTGCAGAGAATGAATCTTAATAAAACACCACCAGCAGGCGGACATTCATGGTTTTGAGTGAAAAGTTCTGACAAATATTGGATGGATTGCTAAACACACATTTGGGTCCCCTTCAAGATGAATTGTGATAACTTTGGAGATTCGTTCACTTTGAATTAGGTTACTGTGGGATAGTTACTGGCACAGTTAATGGCACCATTACAAGAGGTTCTGGTATGTTCCTGTGGGACAGTCTCAATATGTAGCTGAGACTATCCTGTTTATTGCAGTTAACATTACTGTTTGTCAGCCATACAAGTATCTTGTCAAACTCTTATTAAGGGAAAGTCAGAGAACAAGTAAAAAAGGCAAAAGGTCCCGAGGTTAAGACAAATCTCCCGAAATAGGCAGAGAAACCAAAGGCAGCTGATGAAAAGAGGGACAAGAGTTGGGTGGGTGGATCCTGGACCTGGATAAAAGAGGTGCAGGAGACTTTAAGTGGGCAACGGCTTATTAGAAAGCCACAGAGCAGAAGAGGTCATGTGGCAGAGCTGGTTGGTAGGATGGTGACTTAGGAGGGGAATTTACCAAGTTGCATGATCAGGAAGCTGACAGCAAACGCAGGTCTTCACTGGATGATGAACAGAAGTCTGGCAGTTAGGATAGACTAATCCAGGAGGGTGAGCAGAAGACCTGGGTCAAAGCTGGGACCCTTCCTAAACCCGTGGTTCAGTGGCAAAGATGGTTGATAAATTGTTGGCTGTCAGCTGAAACAGACGACCGGTGATGTGGTGGAGCATCAAATGAGAGACAAACAGGATGTTTGTCATGGTGCTGGGCAGAGGAGGCTCTGTGAGCTCTGTGGGCAGTGGAGGCAGCTGAGAGGACATGGACGGGGTCATGCTTTTCATACCTTCTGGGAAGGGCAAGATGAGTCCCTGGGCATCAGGTCAGTGTGTGCAGGACACAATCAGGTAGTTGGAAACAGAAGGAAAGTCTGAACACATGAAGTCCAGTAAATGAGGCAGATCCAGGTAGAATGAGTCCACAAACCAAACTGGAAACCAGGAATCATGACAAATGTCAATGTTACCATTAACTGTGTGTAAAAAACAAACAGGGACGACTCTCAGTTTCCTGGGTGTTGGGGGTTGCTGCTAGAAAGCAAATGTTGTTCTTCATAATGTTAAGAGGTCAAATCTTTAAAACACTGTGGTCACACTGCACCGTGCTCAGCTTTATTTGGCTGTCTATCAACTTTTGCAGCTGAACTTGTCTGTGCTTTCTCAGGTAACTACAGCTTGCCTCGTTATCTCTCAGTGATCCCCGCCTCTTCTTCCTCATCCTTCCCTCCACCTCTCTGTCCCTCCCTCCACCCCCCCCACCCACCCCCCACCCCGTTGCGCGCACATCCAGCCTCCCAACATCCACAGGGTTTCTTCCAGGAAGCGTTTCAGGCAGTCGGATGCTCTGCTGGAATGCCCGGGCAAGAGACCTTCCTCTCTGTCCATCTTTGAGCGAGCTGGTGAGCCAGTGGGGAGGAGGTGGAGGAGAGAGCAGGAGGAGGAGGAGGAGGAGCAGGGGTGGCGATAAGAGAGAGGAACAGACATGGCTTCTAAGGAGATCACTGCCTCTGGTTTCGTCAGTGTGAGCAAGGATATCACAGGTGGGTAGAGACCGCCGCTTGGTGATTTAGCTGTCGTTGCAGACTGTAACCGTGGTCGTCCCCGGCGTGTGTGCGTTCAGGCTTAGGATGCTTTTCTTCTGCGCGTCTGGCGAAGGCTGCAACCGAACAGACGCATTGGGTGATTGTCATGAGCTACACCTTTTGTATTTAGTCCTGAAGCTTTGCGGGGAGGCTTTGTCCCTGTCAGTGCATGGTAATTAGTCAGTGTGCACATGAATTATTTAACGTGCAAGGAAATATAAATTGCTTTATATCTGCCCCTCGGGGATGATCAGGTAATAAAAACAGCAGCCTTAGGCCAGAGAGGAGATGGGGCGTTGTGGAAATAATGGTGTGCACCCGCGGGACTGACAGGGTTTTGTCCCCTGCACGTTTTTTGTTTATTTGTTTATTTATTTATTTTTTACCAACACACCTATTTACCAGGGCGAGTTCTCCTCCTTAACCCGAAGCACTTAGAGTATCTGATCTTTGTTTTCTGCAGCCGAACCAGCCGGAGCGCTACACTGATTGCGCGCGTGCACGCTCTAAGTGCACGTGCGTGCGAAAGTGAAGCGCGAGGGAGGGCTGATAAAGACAGATGAATCATGCCAAAAAAAAAAAAAAAAAAAAAAACAGGCACCGACTAGACGGAGTTCACAAACGTTGGATGCTTTTTCCTCAAACAGCAACAGCTTACACGTGTCAAAGTCGCAGCCTTGTATTGAAATGGTGCACAAGCTCCACACAGGCGCACAAACACACCCACTGCACACATGCTCAGGGTGGCAGGGGCTCTGCTGCTGTGTTAATTACTCCTAATAGCTCTATTATGCGCACTGTGATGATTAATCCAGTGGAATCCCTGCTTCTTCCTTCAGTCACCTGCCAGGCGACTGCATCGCCCCCCTGCCCTGCCTGCACTCACTGGCACCGGGGCCACCGTGGCCCTGGTGGCTCCTGGCCTGCACAACATCACCTTAATGGGATTTAAGTTGACGTCTCCTCACTGGATGTACTGAGATTATTGTCAGTTGTACTGTATGTTAGGAGCCCGACCTTTTAACATACAGTACTAACTCTCTGAGCCTACTACAGATCCATCATTTAATTAAGACTCCAGTACTACAATATAAAAATACTTAATTACATCCCAAAATCCTGTACTCACAAGTTAAAGTGTCAATAATGTACAAATGTTGTGGGAGATATATCATAATATGTCTGTCAGTTGTAGTTTAAGCAGCATTTTGATGATGCGACTGGTTAAAGTGTTTTTACTTCAAGTTATTAACCATATAAAAGTTCCTTTAACATGCCATTAAAATCTAGCTAAGCAAAAGTGCAACACTTCTCTCTGAAATGTGGTGGAGTGGAAGTATAGAAAGAATATAAATACTCTTAAGGTCCAGTAAATGTGCCGTGTTTGGGTAAATGTAACTAACTACATTCTACCTCTTGAACTTTGCTTAAATGTATGTAAACTTGAAAAACACAAAAACCTCTTCATAATGAAAGAAAAAACCTATTAGGTGTTATTATGTCAACTCCTGTGCCAAATCCCACCGTCCCAGCTTTAGTATTGATTTGCTCATAAACTCATCTGGATGCTGTGCAGCCACTGTAATGGAGAGACTGAATCACGTACAGCTCCTGCCGGCTACTGTACAGCTACTGTATGTTCCTGTGATGGTGAGTTGTGCCGGATGTTCTCGCCCTGTGAGTAAGACAGTTCCTCTGGCGCTGCAGACAGGTTGTGTGCTGTATACAGGTCAGAGGTCGCAGCACTGACAGAGATGCTGTTTGACAGAAACAGTTCTGAGAGAATCATAGATACGCATGCTTGGATGTGTCACGTTGCTCATGAGAGGAGGAAATTACACTGAAGCATATTGTGAAAAATTTGAATGATACCACAAGATACAGTAGTTTAGTAGCAGCATTGTGTGGAAGTCAAAGAGAAAGACCAGTATTACAACACTCATACTGATTGAAATTCAAGAAATTCAGGTAACTTCCCACTAAAAGTTATTGTGTTTTAAAGCACAGACAAAACTCTGTTAGTCCTTTTGGATGTGGTGGATGCATACAGTATATGTGATTTTGCTTTTGAGAGCTTTGTAACTCGTTTTTAATCATCAGGATCCACACAGACAAAGAATTCACCGAATTATTGTATCATCTGAAATGCCAGGACAGGTCTGTTCGAATGAAAGGCTGACGTATCCCCTAGTTATTAGATGATACGTGAATACAGGCCTGTCCACCTAAAGGTCAAGGTGGTAAACTGCCCAGTTTGGTTTGAAGTTGATGGATTAAAATGGCCATCCTAGTGTTTTTGCATGTTCTATGTTATATACTTTGAATTTTGTGTACTTTTGTTTCAAACATAATCATTAACCTATCATGTTTTTATTTCTTTATCTTGTAGCCTATTACATTACTGTATGAAAACCAATGACCATGCAAAGTATTCCTGCACAGTGAGCATCATGCCGCACTTAATGTTGCTCAAAGTGATGTTATTGTTGTATCACCGTGCAGTGCATACTTTCTAAACCAGAGTAGACTTACTGTACTTTTGCATTACCATCAGGCAGTTGCATGATGTAGCATTATAAAAATAAATGCAGGTGGGATTTTTATCTATGATGGATTAATTCAAAAGTAGATTTTCTTTTCCTGTGCTGAAAATGAGAAGGATTTGTGGCTT
The DNA here is from genome assembly GCF_900324465.2 of Anabas testudineus. Lineage (NCBI taxonomy): Eukaryota > Metazoa > Chordata > Actinopteri > Anabantiformes > Anabantidae > Anabas > Anabas testudineus. The sequence goes on along the minus strand of NC_046613.1, from coordinate 7,071,762 downwards.
CCGGGTGTGAAACGACAACACATTCAAAACTCCAAACGACAACAGCATGCTTTGAAAATGTGGAATGGGAAAATGGGATTATTATTAAATTCTATGAAGCGACAAAGACAGACTGAACGAATGCCCTGTTTGCGTGAATGTTCACAACATTATTTATCTCTCTGTCATCTGCAGAAAGTATCAGAAAGGTCATTGAAAAATCATCGATCAAGTTTGTTTGTGGCATCAAGCTTGACAACAAAAACGGCAAAACCGAGGACAGAATACTGGTAAGTTGCTGCTTTCAGTCCATTCGCTGAGGGCTGCGCTGTTTTATTGGGCCTCTGTTATAGTTCCGCTGATGTAAGAGAACACATCTATCCTGCTGCATAAGCAGTCTGGTGCATGCATCATGTATGTACAGTGTCTTTGAAGTTAACCTCCACTGCAGTGTTAATGGATCTCTTCCACAGAGTTGATACCCATCACAGCAAAGGAAGAAACTCTACATAATTTAATATTGGCAGCGCACGTCTTGATTCTGTGGTCATTCACTACATTAGGACCGCTGCCGCTGTTCTGCGACTGCTGTTGGCGGCTTCGCAGAATGAATATTGGATAGAAAGCATCCGTGGGAGCGGCTGTGGATTTCTCTGTGTCTGCGAGCCCCACTGTGGACACAGTGGGGGGGCTGAGCAGCTCAGAGCCTTTGATTTTGGGGTGCTTTCATCAGAGAATATGGGACACAGAAATACAATCTCTGTTTGCATGAGTAAAGCTTAGCCAGCTATCTGGATAAAATCTGGGGCATTAAGTTCTGACACTGTGGACTGAAACATAAAGTGGACATGGGATAAATGTCCTTCTGTGCACAATGCAGCAAATTTTTCATGTGTGCAGAGAGGCACACACCTCATGCTTGCTGCAGTTCACCCACATGGGTAGCACACACACAGCACAGAGCTTTTATTGATTGAGTCCTCCTTTATGTGCCGCATCTAAACCACACGTCTGTATAAGTAAGCTCTTATACAATTCCCAGTCCAACTGCAGTAAAGTCAGTGTGGTTTTTACACTGCTTAAAGACTTGTGACTCCCGTTGCCTCTCCTGCAATCCCCTGATGAACCAGTGAGCTTTCATCCCCAGCCGAGCAGGCTTCTTTGCCTTGGCAGAGCAGCGTTTTCCTTCAATGGCTGCTTTAATGATTCATCTTGTGGTGAGGATGGGCAGTTAGGAGTTATTTCTGCATGTACGGCCTTTGATATTCAGACACTTTGATATGTCTATCTGCCAGAAACATCATTCTCTCTTTCCAATCCATGTCTCATTTACTACTTCCTCTTAAAAGCTCAACTGCTAAGCTAGAGTTCTTGCCCCTGCTGGGTGCACATAAAAGATGGAAAAATAGTTTGTAGTTTGATCAAATGCACTGAGTTCGTGTTTGGGATGGAAAACAGAGCTCAAATGTGTTGTGTTACATTTGTGTGTGTGTGAGTGTGTGCGTTTCACACGATTGTGATTGGAGTCACATGTCACTTCATCTATGTGAACTTTATCCATTATCTATACCACTCATCCTGTGAAGGGCTGCAGGGGGGCTTGAGCCGATCCCAGCTGTCACTTGTACAACCTAGACAGCTCGCCAGCCTCGACACAGACAGCCAATCACAGCTACAAGACATTTAGAGTTTCTAACTCATCTAACCTGCATGTCTTTGGGTTGTAAGAGGAAACCAGAGTACCAGGAGGAAAGCCACACAGGCACGGGGAGAACAAACAAATTCCCCAACAGAAAAGCCACAGCCAGCCAGCAGATCTCAACTCATGACCTTTTAGGTGCCAGCGCTAACCACTTCTCCACTGTCTGGCTGTTGCGTTGCCTTATTTTGAAGGTTTGAATATATGTCTCATTCCAGCACTCCTGCATAATTATCTGCCACAATAAGCATGGTGTGTGTGTGTGTGTGTGTGTGTGTGTGTGTGTGTGTATGTGCGGTCTGTCTTTGATGTGTAATACTTTGAGAAGTCTCTCTCTCTCTTCTGCAGCATCAGCATGATTTACTCCTGTTTACTCGTACTCCGTCTCTTAACTACCACCCGTAACCCCGACTCATCACCGTAATGCGATACAATCTGGTCTTTTTAATCAGCTCCTTCAGACAGTCTTTGAAATGAAATGCAGATCCTCCTCTCTCTCTCTCTCTCTCTCTCTCTCTCTCTCTATCTCACACGCACACTTTGAGTGACTACGTTTCAGGCACCTCACTTGGTGTGTGGGTGTAAGAGGCTGTCAGTGTGGGGTTCTCACAAGCCTGTGTCAAGCTCCGCTCTCCAAAAAACATAACAGTGGAGTGGGAGAGCTATAATTTAATTACCGCTTTTTGCTGGGGAAAGACACATGGGGGTGGGGGCTTTGTCCTCAGGGAGTGTTTTAGCAGGGCCATCAGAGAGAATAGAGTAAATGATTGGGAGCGACGGAGCAGAAGAAGAGAGGAAAAAGAGCAGAGGGCAGAACTCAGGGGCTGGTGGAGAGCAGCAAAATGCCAAAGAATCACTCCTCTTTGTTTGCCTTGCTGTAGCGATACACTGACAATGTTTTCAGGGTTCGCAAAAAGTTACCACTCATGAAAAAGAATCGGGGACAGACCCATTTCTCATTTAGATTGAGATGAACCAACGATCCCATGCACAGCCACTTAGCTACGATACCGTGGCAAAGATGCTGATTTGGTTTATGCTGAATGACCGAAAATTATTGTCTGTCGAGCCCAAAAGCCACACTGCGTGTCTCCAATTAAATAAATGGGCCGCTTTAATGTTTTCCCGCAGCAGATGTAATGTAATCCTAATGAAATTACATCTTGTATTTGTGCGAATGTGATTAAAACATAGCAACATGCTGTCATTTCTCAGCCTGTATCACTGTATGTTAATCTATTAATGTTAGACAACGTGTCTCTGACATACAGGGCTTTTAGCTCGATCAATACATGAATATGGAAAGGACTCCACATTACCCTCTTATCATTACCATGGAAACTCCTGGGACTATTTTCTCCCCATGTGGAGTGTGACTGTGCAGTGAACTTTTCTGCAATCTTGATTTAATTTTCTTTATCCCTCCACCCCTTTATGTATTTAGGTCCTCACAACATGGCGTCTCTATTTCCTCGTGCCAAAGATTCCTGCCAAGGTACTTCTTACCACTGTCTGCAGCTAATGTCCAGTCTGAAGCTTTTCTGTCACAGTGCCAGCTCAGATCTGCATTTTCAAATGTATCTGTAACAACAGGTTGAATCCACGTTCAACTTCTTGGAGATTCAAGCCTTGAATTCGCACCCTGAAAACCAGGTAAATGTAGACTTGAATCTTAATCTTGAATGCTTGATGCTCTCCACTCCACTGTTACAGCAAATAGCCTGTCTGCACTGTTGTACAGTTTGTACTGTTTGCATCATTATGGCCTTCATGCTTTGACAAAGGCATTTTATAAAACAGCTACACTGTCAGTCAGCACGCTCTCTCTGTAAGTTATGGGTTGGATGAAAATTATTAGGGTTGGAAAGAGAAGAGCTCCAAACAGGCAGCATGTTTTTATGTTTTATTATTTTCGTTTTAATTGGTTTTGTTCTTGTAACCCTAATCAGCTGAAAAAGACTCATGTCATAATGGAAACAGATCTAGTAATGTAAATTGATTTAAAGTATAAAACAGAAAATAAATGATTCCATAAAGATCCGTCCACTTCAAGACAGTATTTAGTAGATGCACCTGTTGTAGCAATTACAGCATCAAGCCCATAGATAGATCCCATTCAGATTAGTACATCTGGATGCTGCAATTTTCTCCACCCTTTTTTGCAAAACTGCCTGTGCTGTTGTCAGACTGTACGCTTCAAGTACAGCCACAAATTCCCAACTGGATTGAGGTTGGTCTGTAATAGAGGATAACATTTTCTTTGGCATTTCTCTATTCTAAAATCAGATTAGAATAGGTTCAAAAGACAAGTATTTCCTGGTTTCAACAAAAAAAAGGTTTCTCAAACTTGTTTCTACCTAAACCTAATGACTTTGTTTCTAATAAAATCCTCATGAGTTACAGGATCTGTGTATAAGGTTGCCAGTTGTTTTAGAGTTTTTTTTTTTCACAGCTCCCCCAGTATCTCTGTAATTAGTTGCTGCTGTTTTCCTTGACTAACCTGTTATGAGTATGTTGCTCGATACACCAGTGGTTTGTTTCATTTCCAAATTGTTATACTGGCTTCAGTATTTGTTTTTATAAAACTTTTAATTGATTTTGTAAAAGATTGAAAATAGCATTAATTTCTCCCCTGTGCAGTTTTCTGCTTTTCACATTGATTTATTCTTTTACCAACAAATGACTATTTGTAAATGTCGGTTTGTAGTCAGTTACCATTTATCCATTTAGTGGAAGAAAGATCCTATTTAAAATAGTGACATAAAAAACAGGGAGAGTCCTACTTTTGTAAAAATGTATTTAGCAATTTATTAACAATGATACCATCTCCAGTCATTTTCCTACAGCACCTTACTCTTCCATTTTCTTTGCAGGTTATCATTGATACTGACAAGTCCAGCTACTCCCTGAGGTTTGAGTCACGCGAACACCTCAATCATGTGGTCAGCCATATTAATTTCGCTCTGTCGCGAATATTCAACAACTCAATTTTTGCGTAAGTCTGTCCATCTCACAAGACACAATCAGGAACAATTGCCACATACCTGTGCAGTGGTAGATATGCAGAAAGCTTCTGACATTTATTCATCAAAAGAGAAATGATTCCTCACAGTCTGTGTTTCTTTTATGCAGCCCCTCCATCTGTCATTCAGACAGTGACCTTTCTGAGGGCAGCAGGAAGTATTCACCCAGCTCAGAGACTTCGGTGGAAACCCAGAGGGCCTGTGGTAAAGCATAATCATCATTATCATCAATTCACACACACATACCCCCATGCAGTCACATACACAGATAGACGCCCATGCATACCGCTTGAGCATCAGAGTCATCAGGAAGTTGGCTTACACCCTTCATAAATGGTCTCCCAGATGTTCTTTTTAAAAGTGCTCTGTCACACAAATAAAAGATTGATAATTTGGAAAAATGGTTTAGCGTGCATTTTCCCCCCTTTTCTCTCCTGTTATCGCTGAAGGAAGCAGCTGTTCACATCATGTCAGATTTTTAATTCTTTTTCTTTTCCCCCCGTCTGCCTCTCAGGAGGTTTCTCAGAGACCTACGCCGCTCTATGCGACTATAATGGCATCAGCTGCAAGGAGGAAGTGCAGTGGGTAAGAGCTGTGGGACTGTGCCTGTGTTGCCTTGAGTGCTTTCAGTGTGCAAAAAAAGAGGGGGGGGGGGGGGGGGGGTCGTATACTGCAGCAGAGAGGCTCATGGTTAATGTTGCTCCTAGGATGTGGACACCATTTATCACTCCCAGGACAACCGAGAGTTTAACCTGCTGGACTTCAGCCACCTGGACAGCAGGTGAGGGACGAAGAGTGGTCAGACATTAGTCCCTCCAAAATATGTCCTTCTGTTACCGCGTGTTTATCTTCTGCAGGGATTTGGCTGTGATCGTCGCATCCATGGCATACAACACCTGGTTCACCAAGCTGTACTGCAAAGACCTACGCATCGTAAGTTGAAATGTTCTCCTTTGGATTGTTTCTGTTCTTCAACATGTGTCCATTTTTGTTCAAAATTTTTTGTTTGTTTTTATTTTTGCTTCAGGGGTCAGAGGTCACAGAGCAGGTCCTGCACACAGTCAGCAAATCCTCCAGCCTGGAGGAGATCACGCTGGAGAACGCTGGGTTAAAATCGTGAGTTTTCTCATTCGGTCTTCTGTGAATACTTGTTTAAGTGATTTTACACTTAAATATCTTGTCATTGATGAAAGTATTAGGGCCATCTTTTTCTGGGTTTCGGATTTTTTAATAGAAGCCTGTGTTGAGAAGAATTGATTTTCAAGGATCTAATCATTTAGCAGGCATTTAATAAATGACATTGTTGAGTTGCATTTTGGGAATTGCAAAGCGCTGGCCAAAAATAAACAAACTCATCTTTTTAAATGATACATAGTGCTTTTGACATGAATTGAGCTTACAGTGGTGTGTAGTGCCTCCAGTAAAAACAGCCATATGCTCGCGCTCTAAAGCCTGACATGATAACACTTTTTTCGCCTTCTCCCGCCTACTCAGCATATGTTAGCACACTATCTGCCAGCTGTATAAAATGAATAATGTCACACTTGAGTACTATGTGACAAAGTCATAGTAGTCAACTTAAAGCAGTGCAGGTGGCAAGTGATTGATGCTTGTTTTCCCCTCTGGGCTTACCGTGGTTGTATGTTCTCACTGCGGGGACCTTTGACTATAACAAAACCATTTACTCACCGAGCTGCAGCTAATAGGAGCTCTTGCACACACCTGTTGCCCTCGACACAAAAGGTACACGCACAACAGCAACAACATTGAATGAAAGTGCAATGCTAAATCATTGCACTGCCTTTAAATTTTTGTGTGTGTGTTTAAGAAAGATGTTTTACTGGCATCTATTTTGAGACACCATTTAATTTCCAAACATTTCACTATTCCTGCTTTTCTAATGTGAGGATTTGCAGCATTTCCTTATCTCACATTTTAGTACATTCAATGCAATACAATGTTTTGGCTTTTTGTTCTCTTAGCCAGACAAAAGCAGACAATTGAAGACATTAACTTACGCTCTCAGAACTTATTATGGACACTTTTTACTTATAAACCAAATGATAAAGTTAATTAACCATGGAAATAATCTGCTAAAAACAGAAACAGTTACTTGCAGTGTTGCACCTCAGTGTGTTTGTCTCTTTCTGACTGTGGACTCACTTTACAGAGACTTTCCACAAAAGATGTCAGCTGCTCTTTCAGAGAACCCTGCCTCTGTCATCCATTCACTCAACTTAGCCCACAACTCGCTGGACAACCAAGGTACAATGAAACATCAGAGTGATTACTGCAAATGTATTAGAGCGTGAAGGATTTCTAACAGCATCATTATTATTTATTGTTTTTTATGTAAAAAGAAAAGATTATAATATAGTAACAGTAGAACATAAATGATCAAGGCCACCGAACACTTGACTGTAGTGTGGAGCAGAGAGTGTGGAGCAGGAATCTTGCCGGCATTAGAAATCATTTGCAGCACACCAGGACCAACCAAACCAGGGGTTTAGTTTTGGACCTGTCGATCTTTAAACTCTTTTCATTTGAATTTGGAGTTTATAATCCTCTTATAACCTCTTTTATCTATATACAAATGGTAATGGTGTGTGCTGCTGTTACAGATAATTAGGTAACTGTCTTTTGAATGCAACCCACAGGTGTGTCCAACTTAATCCAGCAGGTGTGTCGACTCAGTAAGGGGCTTCGTCTGCTCAACCTCTCCAAGACCTCACTCACCTCCAAAGGTTTGCGCCCTTCCCTGTTTTTCCTATTTCCAGTCCAATGACGTGAAGCTATTGTCACCACTCTCTGCACAATGGCCTACAATGCAAGACAGTAACTCAAATACGGATTAGTTCATCAATGCACAGCTGTTTTTTTACAAAGCTACAGCTGATTTAGCAGCACAGCACAACTCAGGTTAGATTAGACTGTGGGTTAGGTAATATAAAACCTATAAGGCTCCAGGTAATTCTCCTCTGAAAAGCGCTGTTTCTTGTTTTCCATGATGACCTATGATATCCAGTGCTGCCTGCAGGCGCCATGCCTCGTGTTACTGTCTCATCTTACCGTGTAGTCAGTGGAGAATTTAAATATTACATTGCAGCGGGCAGATACTATGTGCTGCTCCCCAGTACATCCACTCATACCTGCTGCTGCAGATGTGGATGAATAATGTAAGGACACAAAATGTTTTGAAAGTCTTCTCCATCTTTTAATATTGAACAACTTTCCCCCATCCTCGCCCTGTCTCTGCTTCTCCTTTATCTGTCTGCACCTCTCTCTCTCTCTCAGGAGTGGTGTCTCTCTCTCAGGCTCTGTGCTCCAGCGATGAATACTCCAACTCCCTCCTGCACCTGGACCTGAGCAAGAACCCTGGAATCCTCTCGGGGGAGGACGCCTCGGTCAGAAAACACAACCCACCTGGAAACAAAAACATTTGCTGTTCTGTCTTTATGCTGTTTTTCCATCCTAATATGATGCTCGCTTTACTTCTGTTTGCAGAACTTGTATCTGTTTTTGTCTCAGCCCAACTGCCTGGTCCATTTGGATCTCTCCGGCACTGATTGCTCTGTGGACTCGGTGAGTATTTAACGGCGTGGGATGATCAGACGTTTGCGTGCAGCGTTAACATCGACTGCATTTCTCTCTGTTACAATTTTCAGCCCAAATTAACTGTTTCCACCCTGTGTCTCATGCAGCTATTTGGGGCTCTTCTGAGGGGGTGTTGTGCTGATCTCTCTTTTCTGAATCTTTCCAAAAATTCCTTCTCCCACAGGTTAGTCATATCTTTAAGATTACCTAAACAATAACAGCAGCTGCAAATCCAAATCTGGGGGAGATATCCTCACTCTTTCACCTTAAAGTCCTCATGCATCCTCCCTTTCTCCCCTCCTCCTTTTTTTTTTCCACTTCCTTTGTCCTCAGTCATTATCTGAATCTGTCGCTTAATGGGAAATAAGAAATGAGCTTTGTGGAAATCACTACAACATTGAGTTTCCTCTCTGTGGGTGTGTCTGCCACCATTTAAAACCCGAACTCTCAGCAGCGTCTGCATAGATAAGACTCATGAATATTTAAGAAGAGTTATCTAGCATTTGACCCCACACACTCCCCCCACCTTATACCAAAGCTATATTCACTCCATTTCTCATTCTGTGTTGGTGCTCTGTGCTCATGACTGCGCTCATATTTACACAGTATGTCAACAATGTGACTTCATCACTCTTCTGTGTGGCAGGTCTCATCCTCACCCCACTCGCTCTCTTATCTCTTTACTTCTATGGCGCCTCTCTTTCTTTTTTATCCAATAGAAAAGTGAAGGACACGCTGCCACTGTTCCGTCAGTTCTTCAGTTCGGCCTTCAGCCTCACTCATGTTAGCATGGCCTCTATGAAGCTGCCTCCTGATGTTCTGAGGTACTCGCCATGTCGCTTCCTATTCTCGTTACAACTCTGCTCCCCTTTATCCAAGTACACAGATATACAGAGCTGAGTAAAAATTGCTCCTCCTTCTCCACAGGGCTCTCTTAACAGGGTTAACATCCAACCCTCATATCAATGACCTTCATCTGGACATCAGTGGCTGTGAGGTAAAGATATCTCTACATCTGCAGTGGATTCAAAATCCAGGCTAAAGTGGGAGGAATTAATAGCTGCATGTGTTCATATGTCCGTCCACACATCCTATCATATCCTGATTCCTGAGCTTAACCTAGCTTACTGGAAGTGGCTGAAGTACTCGAATCATTCACTTTTTGCTACAACAATCAATATTTTGCAGCTGTGCAAAAAATGTAGTATCTGTGAACCCGCCGTTTTTGGCCTCAGTAGCAGTTTTCAGGTTGTAGAAATAGCCAATTAATCGCCATAGCAACTCAGACAGGCTTGACATGGGAAGGAGGGTCTGCCCTGTCGGTCACTTTGAAAAGCCTTTAGCCATGTACGTCTTGGACTTAGCCGTTTGTGGTTACATTAAAGTTAAAGAGATTGTTAGTTAGTCTCTAATTGCCTGTTTTCTTACTTGGTTCTTACTTATGCTAATACAGCGGCAGCTATGGCCAGAGAGCCTTGTTAAGTCTGATAATTAAGTTAAATGGAAATTGCCAGCCTTCATGCTGCCCATTAAGTGTGGTGGATCAGAGATTTATTCGGCTTGTGTGAAATTCTCTCTACTGAAATATACTGCCAGGAATAGTTAGAGTTATTTTATTTTAGCTGTAACTATTAGTAGATTAATAATGTGGTTTACCCTGCTGTTTTAGATGACATACTCACACATACAGACAGACACACCCAGCCACTGAACCACCCTCTGCTGACGCACTGTAGCAGACAGATGGATAAGAAGAAACTGTGATGGACCCACAAAGGCTACTCGCCCTGTATCAAACATCAGACAGCGTTACAGTAGTCACTAGATAAAATAGTGTAGCATTTAACGGCTAAAGAGCCAACCATCTCCCTTATGAGCTTAAAGAAACCAACACCAAGAGTAAAACGGAGATAAAACAAAGTCAACTATCAAGTCATTCTGATGAATTCAACATTGTTGGCATTGTCCTGCTGAAAATATCCAATATCTATCAAAAAGCTGTTGTTGCCTTCATAGCAGCTTTAAAATCTCTCTAAAATTTCCAATTATGTCTCCACATCAATGGTACGATAAGCATGGATGCACCCTTATACCATCACAGTCTGAAAAGTCTTTTTCATTTTTGTCATAGAATCAAGTTAAAAGTAATTCATCTCACCACAAGCTACATTTCTATTATCCTTCGGACAATCTGACATGAGTTCAGGCCCAGACAACTCGGCAGAGATTCTGCACAGAACTGATGTATGGCTTCACGGTAGCGCGGTGGCTTCTCGTGCAACGCTGCCTTGAGACCTTGAAGGTCACAAACATCCAGGGGTGATTTCTGCCCTTGGCCTTTATACTGTACATGGTGAAAGACGTTGATAACTGTGTTGAGGAATATTATTTTTTAACTGATGAGGATTCTCTCACGACATTTAACTCAAAGTGGTGAGGCACGTAAAAAAAAATGGAAATCTTTTCTTTACGCTTTTGTTGGATAAATAAATCTTCAAGCGAATTGGCAAATCACGGATTGTAGAGGAAAATGGGGTTTGTAATGTACACATTTATGAAGTGGCTACTACTTCATAGGTTGATTTAATTATATCAAACTTTGTTCCATTTCTGTTTACCTCATGTTTTGATGGTGGAAACAGTGGTTTTAGACTTTAAGGATATGTATACATTTAGTTATGTAAGTAAAAAAAAGTTAATCTAACAAGTAGCAGATGCTTTCCCTACCACTGAGCAGAGCTGCTGCAGATCATAAGCAAAACAAACCTTGTTCAATAAACCTTCAGACTGCTCGCAGAGACATAAAAATGGCATCCATAAATTTGCCTCACGCTGAAAAAATAGAACATTTCCCTAAAGAGTAAACCTAAAATGACTCTGATTCATGTCTGTGCACATGGTTTCCCCTTCTGTGTCTCTCTGTCTTTCCAGCTAAGAGCTGCAGGAGCTGCTGTAATTCAGGAACTCTTCCCTCGAGTCTCCTCTATCGCCACTCTGGATATCTCAGACAACGGTAGAGCAGCATGCTGCAACACATCCTTCTGTGACCTTGACTTTTTGTCCTTGGGCAGTCTGCTGTACGTTTGAGTGGGCTGTTAATGGATAAAGTCATATTGCGCTCTGTGTAAGTGTGTGTGTGTGTGTGTGTGTGTGTGTGTTGACAGGTCTTGATGCAGACTTGCTCACAGTGCTGCCAGCCCTCTCCAGACACCCCTCACTCAAACACCTTCATCTGGGCAAGAACTTCAACATCAAAAACAGGTGCTGTTGGTGCTTTTTGTCACGCTTTACTGAGGCTATTTGTGCGTGCATGCAAACACAAGCACACGTGCGCCACATGTGCCAGCTTGAATATACGTGTCTGGCATTTTACTTCCATTTTCATAAGCGACTGCCGCTCCTCGGGCAGACAGCTCGCTAGCAGCAGGAAATTACTCATGCCAGCTCATCCAACCTCGTCTCTATGTTTGTCTCTCTGGTTCGTGTCTGCAGGGTTCTGGATGAAGTCCTGCAGAAGCTGGTTCAACTCATACAGGAGGAGGAATGTGTGAGTGTTAACAGAGCAGTTTGATGTCACTGGTTTTACTCCATAACAAGTCATCAAAATAGATCAGAGTAAAAATGAAAACAATGATATGACATCTTCATGGCTTCATGGGCACATTAGTTTCACTGCAGATGTGTGACTGCATCATCAATTATTGCTGTTTCTCTTGTACCCTTGTGGGCATAGTGTCTGTATCACTACACACACAGTAAATGATTCATGCATACAACATGTTAAGTCAAGTTGAGAAGCAGTCACATCACTCCGGTTTAAATCGCGCAATTTATTGTTTTTTTTTTTTTTTTTTCTCGCAGTCTCATTCATCCCTAAAAGAAAACCACAAAGACACTTTAACATACATGTTTCTGCCTCACCAGGCTCTGCAGTCTCTGTCCCTGGCGGACTCACGCCTGCGTTCTCGAGGCACTGTGCTGGTCAACGCCCTGGGAAGCAACACCTGCCTAAGAAAAGTGGACCTGAGCGGGAACAACATGGATGATATTGGTGCCAAGATGCTGAGCAAAGCCCTGCAGATCAACACAACGCTCAGGTGAAGGAAAGAATTTCAGTTGGGTTGTGATATTTCTGTGTGATGGACACTATAGGTTGTGCTCTATATGGAGGTTTGTATTCAGTGCAACTCCTGAATTTGTCCTACAGGAGTGTGACATGGGATCGCAACAACACCTCCGCAGCAGGTTTTCTGGATGTGGCCCGAGCACTTGAACAGTAAGAGCATGAGAACATCATCAACATGCATTTCAGTACAAGTACTATATAGTCTACTGAAATCTATTCCATAAATAAGAAGATGCCTTATACATCTGCACTGATTTTAAGAAACTATCCTTCTGTCTTAGAACATTCAACAACGCTGAAATTTGTAACGTCAGCCGATCAAATTGTTCCTTTCCACTTTGCTATCTTAAATGGTCCAGACTTACCTTTAGGCTAAGGATGACATGGTTGCAAAGATCAAAGTATTACTCAGGCATTGCTATGGCATATCAGGGATATTTTAGGATGAGTTCTGTCCAGTAGGGACATTAACTCTAACTAACCCACTTTATAATCTCTTTTTAGTCTTCAATAACGCAACCCCTTCTCTGTTCTTTCCTCCTTTTCCTTCCTTCCCTGTCGCAGTAATTTCACCTTACAGTACATGCCTCTCCCGCTAAGTGACATCAGCCAGGCATACCGCAGCGCCCCTGAGAGGACAGAGCAGGCACTGACCAAGGTTGGCAATGGGAATCAGCCACTGTCACAGTCACTGTCATGAAGAAAAATCATTTCACAGTTGTTCCAGACATAAAAGATTTGAACAGAACATTGTTTTGCAGCTTTAAAACCAAGTTCATTCCTGACATCATTTTAAGGTTAAGATTATCTTGATGTAGTTCCATTATATGTGCCTGGCTGGACTAAGATCACTTTAGCCGGATGTTCACTACTCTACTAAACAAAACCTTCAGCTTGCTGCCCTTTGTGACAGTAAAATTAACAAAGTATACTTTGATCCATTCAGCCATATGTTGCGAAGGAGAAAATACAAATCATATCTGAAAGCGACACTGCTTACCAGAAATAAAAAGAAAAGCCAACATATGAAAACATCATCAGAAGAGCAGTCTAGACAAGACAGGAGATTCATATATTCAGCTTTAGTTGAAGATCCTTTACTTTGATGCTGCAACAAATAAATAAATTATAATGTAAAAAAAAGTCCAGTTGCCTACACATTCCTCTATTGAAGTGCTGCAGTCATTACTGTAATTATTGCTGTCAAGATGGTGGCAGCTTTACGTGATGAGAAGAGGTTGGCAAATCAATAATTGCTTAGTTAATTTTCGCATGTTTTCCTTAGTAAGTAAGTTTAATTACTGATTATACCTCAAACATTACATCTAGCAAACAGACAGAACTAAAAATAAATAAATAAAAACATTAAAACACCAAGATCAAGATGCTCTTTGTAAAAGGGGCCGTTCACCTCATTCATCTCTCTGCATCCTTTTCCTCTGCTTTATTGCATTTTCTTTCCCCTGCAGCAATCTACCTCATCATAACCTCATCATTTCCCTTTGTCCTCCTGTTTCTGTGGTCAGTTTATTTTCATGACTCTCCACGTCCTCTCTGCTGCACAGATCCAGCGTGCCCTGGTGAGAAACAACCAGACCCAGCGTTTCTCCCAGAGACAGGCTCTGCGGCTGCACCAAGGCCTGGTCACGAGCACTGCCGAACAGGTAGCGCTCGTCTGTGTGCGTTTGCCAGCGCATACGTTTCTGAGTGTTTTATTTGTGTTCCGCTAGTAATGCTCCCCTGCCTATCCTGTTTCCAAGGTGATGGAGCGCCTCTGTGTGCGTGTCCAGCAGCAGGTGTGTATGTTACGAGGCGTCGGCGAGATGGAGGAGATTCAAGCTGCTAAACAAGTGCTAAAAGAGGCCAGGAACTCCCGTGCTGTGAGTGATGTGAGATATATGAGCCTATTACTTGTATTACCGTTGCACAGTATTTAAATGAATTCTACCTCTCTGGTGCTCCAAGCTCTACCCTTCACTGTGTGAGCTGGCACATGTGCTGTCTGTGGATGGGCCGGTGCGGCAGAGACTGGACTCTCTGGCTGGTGAACTTGCCAAAGCTGCAGACAAAGAGCTTCAGGTACATCTAAGAGCTTCTTTCAGCACCGTGACCCCTAAGAGATGAGTGAGTTACTTATACTTGGTGTCCATTGCAGGTGATTGTCGACTCAATGGTGTCCCTCTGTCGCGAGCTGTGCCCTTTATCTTCTTCTGCGGCAGAGAGATTGAGTCCTCCGCTCTCATCTGTCGCAGAGCGAGCGTCCATCCCTCGCTCTGCCATTAGGACTGCCCTCATGGAAAGAGCAGCACAGGACATTCACCGAGCCTTAGAGTAAGACAGGGATGTAGAGGAGGATAAAGGGAGAGCAATCAGTAAAGGGTGGCAGTAACAGGTCTGAATTTGATAAGCAGGATATTGATTTGCTTTCACTTTTACCAAACCTCTTCCCGTCTGTCTCTCCCTTTCCTCTAACCCATTCTTCTGCAGAGAAGTGAAGCTGTCAGTGGTTTCCTATCTCACCAACTCAATCGTAGACCAAATCCTGCAGGAGCTCTACGCCACCCATAAGACCCTGGTAAGTACAAAGCACTTATGTGTAAATGTTCCTGTGTTTAAGATATAGTACGGCGAATGAGTGTTTGTCAGAAGGTTTTAAGAGTACTGTCTCTGTTTCAGACCCGGCAGGTGTCTCACATTAAACACTGGGAGGGGACGTGTGAAGACGGGACAGGCTGGAGGTTTAACAGACACAGAGACTCTCTGGACATCACAGATGAGGAGCTTGGCACCAGTATTGTGAGTGTGTATATGCGTACATATGTGTTCTCTGTTGAGTCCAAAATGGGATCAGTCATATTTTAATCTTCATCCACCATTATATATTGTTAGATTACATCATCTTGTGGGGAATCCTCTGAGGTCAGGAAGTGTTCTCTTTATTCCTGATATGATAAGGCCTCAACTTTTAATCAGTTTTGATCCATGTGTGAAATCTTTTGTGCATGAGCTACCACTAACACTGATTACTTTGTAACCATTGCAATTTGAGCTCTGTGTTAAAAAGCCCATATAGTATCTGCCACACAGTTATTAGATACTGCCCGTCCAAAAAAAAAAAAGCCACAACCTGGATTTAACTAAGCAAATAGGTAAGAGCCTCCCATTGGATAATTACTGTATGAATCATTATGTTCTAACTACAAGTTATTTAACCCTAACTGATGCAGTAAGTAGCTTCTTATTTCTTAAACTATGTCTGAAGACACATCCTGTGGTTGTGGAAAATATGTTAATCTGTTTCAGAAGTGTCAAATGATTGGCATGAATCAATCAAAGAACTAATTAATCAATTAAAAGTAATTGGCACATCAAGGTAAGAAAAGAGGCAGGTGACGTGATGCACCCATCATGCCTAGTACCTACTGTACGAGCCTGTGGGGGCAGTGCTATGATCTGGGGTTGCTGCAGTTTTCTCTGGTCTAGCTTCAGTAATGTTATGTATCCAAAGAATGAGGTCAGCTGACTAACTGAATATACTGAATGACCAGATTATTCCATCAAATGGATTTTTTCTTCCTTGATGACACACATATTTCAAGATGACAATGCCTAAATTCTTGGGTCTCAAATTGTGAAAGAGTGGTTCAGGGAGCATGACACATCATTTTCACACATGGATTAACCCCATTGAGAATCTTTGGGATGTGCTGGAGAAGACTTTGTGCAGCGGGCCGACTCTCCCATCTTCAATACAAGAAAGTTAATGCAACTCTGGATGGGAATAAATGTTGAGACACCGCAGAAGCTTATCGACACAATGCTATGGTGAGTGTGTGCTGTAATTAAAGCTAAAGGCGGTCTAACAAAATATTACAGTGTGTGACTCTTGGATGGGCAGTATATATTTATGAAAACCTACTCAGTTTGAGACTTTGCTTCTTTAGCCATCTTTGGTTGTAGTTTCTGCTTGCTGCCATCTTTTATTTGCAGCCAAAAGTATTTCAAAGAGATTAAGGGGCCTGCCCAGGTATAATCTTACATTTTCAGCCGTTGCTTGCCAATATAAATGAAAAAAGGACAAGCCAAAAAAGACACTTTTTTTATCACACTGCCTGTGGCATTTGTTTTGTCCTTGACCCCTCCATGTTCATTTTGAAGTAACAAATGTGTTTTTTTAATACTCACCTTAGTCTGATTTATTTTCTGTCCACACTCAAGTAGTTTTGTATTAGACTGTATGTTCATGATCTCAGATATCTTTTATCTTTAACATCTTTAATGTTATTGTGTATGGTTCAGCTAAATTACAATCAGGTTCACTCTCATCTGATAGTTAGCCATGTCCACTTTACAGATAATTACAGATCCACAGGCCTATTACAGATCATTTTTCAATACATGTATATGAAGGTGTATCACTATCTTAATCCAATGGCATATTTTTTTAGTTTGAGAGCATAATGCAGGAGTGGCCAATGCTGCTCATAAGGGCCACTATCCTGCTTGTTTTCCAACCATCCCTTCACTTACAGCTTCTGATTGGCTGAACACGCTTGATCCAGGTAATCAGCCGTGGATAAGGAAAGGGATACTCAATTGTTGTATGACTCCTGGAAACTCAAAAATGCAGCAGTGAGATTCTCTGTGTTCACACATTGTGGATAAACAGCACAATGCTACGGTGCTCATTGGGAAACAGATAGCCTACACAAGACTGGAAAGAAACTGACAAAATATTTTCATGAATTAAGATAGTGTTATACCTTTATTAATTTTATGCTCTGATATTTTCTATCATCAATATGAGAAATGTGGTCCTCAAACTGCATCTTAGCTGTCTGTTACCGCTGTGGCTGGAATGCATCAAAGCTCACTGAACCTGAAAAAGAATAAATTATCTCAAGAAGAAGCCTGGGGCCCTCTTCATCACAATCAGTTCAGTCATTAGCCCTTCATTCACCTCTTGCTTTGATGTCTTCTGCAAATCCCACAAGAAATTTGAAACATTTTGGTTTGCATAGCTGAATATCAGAACACTCAATCATTCCCCTGCAAAGCAGTTGTTTCACTGGTAAATGTTGTTTGCGTAGATCTTAGAAACCATTTATTAGAAACATTCTAACTTATTACTATCTGTGTCTTTAATAAAGTTGAATTGAATTGAATAAGAACTTGCTCTTTGACACTGTATGCTTCAGAGATTGCTGTTGTGTCACAGCTCTCTCAGAAAAGTTGTTTCAAACAGCTCTTCACATAACATTTGATCTAACCTTTTAAATTGACGATTATTCGATTGAAAGTCCTTAAAGAATGTCTTTCTCCCTGTTTGTTAATTTTTTTTTCTGGTAACATTGGGTAGTACCTTCTGTAGAGTCCCTCAGGGATCAATGTTTGGCCCTCTGGGTTTTCCATGCATCCTCTTTAAATGATCCCTTCCAGCCTTACACCAACTCTATTTACAACAAGAGCCAGTGTGTGAAAAACTTTGTGGCAATCCATCCAATAATTGTCGAGAAATTGGACCAAAGTGGTAGGTAGTATCTATTATGCATACTTTTGCTAGTTAGATTCTGCCTCATTTATCTGTGAACACATTCTCTTTAGCATTGTACATCTAATTTACAGTACTACTATTTAGCTGCCTTCCATCTCACAGCGTGTTAAAAAAATGCACTCACTTGATTTGACAAAATGGCATTGACAAAAGCGCTTATCGGCCTAAAGGAGAGCTTGTATCAGTCGTATATCTTGACATGTGTACTCTTTCCTACTTGTGTGTCTTACTCTACTTACTTAACCCTCAGCATCTCAGCCTCATTTTTTTTCTTTTTTCTCTCAGGACACAATAGCCATTAAGAAGCGCAGCTCGAGAACAAGACGAATACGACCTGTCTCCACCAGGCTGAGTGAGTACTGCTGTATATCCTCTTATCCTCCTCTCTACCCCTCTTTTATGTCTAGCTCTGACCCCATCTTGTCTCTTTCAGGCCTCCATTAGTATGTTTTCTGTTGAGTCCTTTTTCCCTTTCCCGTCTGTCCATTTGAGAAATCTGTTAATGGTTGTTTTAATCTGGCCTGAGCCAAGTCTGAGTCAGTATATCTCAGAGCAGTCGCCAGTTGTTTTAAATTGGATGACTTTGAAGCGGAAATGATGGCCTCCTATAATTCCCCCATCTTGTCTCCTTGCCTATGCCTTCTCAGCTTCTTGTCCTCACATCCTCAATAATCCTTTCATCAGGTCTTTGTGACGACTCTAGCTCCTCTCCACCCCCCTCCGTGCCATCATACTCGTCGCCGCTATCCCGCTCGGCATCCTGGGAAGGCCTGTCTGAGCTCCCGACACAGGGCCTGCCTCTTCATCACGTTACACGTGTTCGGCCGAGGCCTCCACGGAGACACAAGGGAGGGCACATCCCAGCTGAGACTGTAAGTCGGGTTTGATTCAAGCACCCTTTGACACTTAGTAATATATAAAGCAACTTTATCAACTTAAGGAAATTCTTTATAAAATATCTATCCATCCATAAGCCTGCTATTTGCTAATGTCCAAGCCTTGTAGGAGTGATAATCTATACAAAGTGGATGGCTGCAATCAGATTATGTCATCTCAGGGAAGCCAGTGTAATCCATTTCTTTTATTGCAAAGAGAGCATTTACAAATGAAACCTTCCGCAAGCACACTGACTCCTCTACAGATTGTTTAAATGTGTCTGTGTGTGTACAGCATTGCAGTGAAAATGGAGGAATAAGCCCTCTTGATGATGGACTACCAGAGTTCTACACCAAAAGAGTCCTTCCCGACAGGTAAGTGTTTGCATTGATGTTTTAACAAGTGCTTTTAAATTTCTTGTTTTTATGCAACAATGGATGTGGAACTTTTTTTAAAAAAGATTTACTCAACTTTACATATAATTTATTTCACATTTACTTTGAGTCACTGCCATTTTTGAAACCATTGAAAAGGTTTTTAGACTAACGGCCTCCATTTCCAGGCAGTCATTATTTTCCAATTATTTCACCATGCTTTGACATTCAACTTACAGACTTCAGACTTACTTAATATAGGTTTTCTATCAGAGTGAGCAGTTTGTCACTGTTATTCTAAGTTAGTGTCATGTGGTAATGCAGATATGAGCAGAGACGTGTGTTTCTACAGAGCGTTTTGAAATCAAAGGTTAAAATGCAATGAATGGAAGATATGCTGCAAAACTGCAATAAAAGACATTTTTTTCATCTATTAAGTACGAATATAACTCGAGATAACAAAAATACCCTAAATAATGCTGAATTTGAGCAGAATGCTTAAATAATCTTGAGGTTATGACTCAGTTTCTCAGTTTATTCTTTAAAAACAATACTTTATTTAAGCCTGGTAGTCTTCATTAGGCACATTTTTACACAACAGTTATTCTAAAAATCATGTTACATCTCTTTTTATCCATCATTATTTAAATGTTAATCTCAAGGCACTTTACAGTGTAAGTTTTAAGACCTTACAAAATATAACTGTATACAGAATAGAATAGAAAACCCAACAACCCCACTTGAGCAAGCACTAGGTGACAGTGGAGAGGAAAAACTTTAGGGTAAGAAACCTCCAGCAGAACCAGGTACAGGGTGGGCGGCCATCTGCCTCGTCTGGTTGGGGTGAGTGGAAAGAGAAGAGAGAAAAGAACCGCAGTCTAGTCGGGATGGGGTCTAAGAATTAAGAATCTAAGAATCGAATTAATTACTGATATTAACTCAGCATGATTTACGGGGAAGTCTAAGTATAACTTAGGTCTAACAAATAATTCTAGAGCTGCTGTACATAGTAGAAGTCATTGCTGCTAAAAAGTTAGGGGGTTCTAGGCTTGACAGAGCTAAGACTCTTTTTCAGCCTGTCTACAGTGCTAAAGAGAAACATTGGGTTGTTCTAATTTGTCTCTATTAATGAAGAATAATATGTGATTCTACCTTTGCGGAGGGCTTTTTTATATATTGTTAAACTGTCTTTCCAGGCTAGGCAAGATTCATCTAAATGAGTGGAACGCCACCTCCTTTCCACCTTATGAGATGTCTGCTTCAAGCTGCGGATTTAGTGATTTTTTTTTTTTTTCTTAGGTGAAGTGAAGTTCAGAACAATAAATTCAAATGGTCCGATAAAAAAGATTTATTTACTATTAAATACTATTAAATGATCAATTTCAACACCATTTGTCAAAACAAGATCCAGTGTGTAATTACAACATTGAGTTGGTTTATTTACATTTTGAGTAAAACCAGTGGAGTCTAATAGTGAATGAAATGCAGTGTTGAGGCAGTTATCATCAACATCTACATGATGTACATGATGTTGAAGTCACCCACTATAATGACTTTATCTGCACTAAGAACTAAATCAGATAGAAAGTGTATGAATTCAACTGAAAAACGCAGAGTAAGGGACTAGTTCGATGGAACATATTACCAAACAAAACTGGTTTATGACTTCTCCTGTGTGGATCAGAGAGGCTTAGAGTGAGACTCTCAAATGAATTGAAACGATGTTTAGGTCTGGGGTTGATTAATAAGCTTGAGTGAAAGATTGTTGCTACTCCTCCACCCGTTATTACAAATCCCCTTATCACTAAAGGAGGCAGAGGAGAAATTAAACATTAGACACACAGAGCAGAGCAGGAGAAGCAGCAATGGCTAACTGAGCTAGGTAAACGATAAGCTAGCAGACCTCAGAGAACAAGATTATTTTGAATTTAGCAGTATTATAAATAGCTGCTTGGGAAAACACAAGCGTATGTTACTCTTACTTCAGTCGCTGTATATTAAAGTATTTAATAAGTATTTAGCGTTAAAACGAGTTAAAGGGTTAAAGGTTAATTCACATGAACACTTAACACAAGAACAATAAGTCAGTGTTGCCAAACAGGAGGTGACGCAATACGGCTACCACAGGAGCAGCAGGAGCATCTACATTTACAACATTTAATAAAAACCATTCAACTATAATCACTATAAGAGGGAAAGAGCCTAATAATGATGTATTTCTGTCCATATAAATGATTCATTCTCTTCTGTTGTTGGGACCCTGCAGAGTACTGACAGTTTGTGCGCTCACACATCTTTACTTCACACATCTTATTTAAATTGGCTGGTCGATTTAGGTTCTTATTTTTTTTCATCATTCAAGAAGGACGTGTTTCTCTGGCCAGTGTGTTGTCTGTCTTTGAAGTAGTCTCGTTGCAGGGTTCAGCTTCTTTTGCACATCTTGTTGCATTCGGAGCTCAATTAAAATCTAAACTTTTACACTCTTTGATGATTAGTGGAGCTGAAGTTGCTGGTTTAGAGCTTTTTGGGTGACACACAACGTCACATCGGTGACTGTGTGTTGTTGATCAAAGGAGGATGTTTTATTTGATGTGGCTGGAGTGATTAGTAGCTGGGGATTTCATTAAATGTGCAATCAGTCTGCTTTGGTTCATCAGCAGTGTTAGAAAATACATAGTTTAGAGTCAGTGAGCCAGAGCATCGAGAAGCATCAGCGCGACCCTTTAAAATGCAGACTCACCAGAGCGATAACCCTTTATTTTAGCAGAGCTGCAATCAGGCACCGAAGCCATGGCTTGTTAGACAGATGCTACTCCTTCGAAAGCTGCAGATCATCAGGTTAAATAAGTGCTTTTAATATAATTACATTTGTAATATAAAAAAGAGTAGTTCAGATAAAACATTGTGTACCAAGAGATGTAGCCTAGCAACGCTCAATTTGCAGAAGCAGAGCAGATAAACCTGCAGTCTGGATGTCTGTGATGAATAAAATGACATCCGTGCAGAGAAGACTCATGGGTGGATGTAAGATTGGTTCTGGACCAGACTCTGTGTGATCGTGTGTGCGTGTTTGTTTGTTTGTTTGTTTGTTTGTTTGTGTATGTGTGTGACACTCAACCTCTCTCACCTCTTTCAGTCAGCTGTCCTCTCTGCACAAGGCTCACTCTCTGAGGAGGAAGAAACGGAGAAACATGCTGGCTATCTTCGGTTTCCGTAAAAACCGCAACCAGACTGTGTCCAGTCAGGTGCCTCAGGAGTCTGAAGCAGAGGTTTATGGAGATGTGTGTCACACTGTTGCCACAGCACCCACAGGGTTTGTGCACCTACACACATACACACCACACATACTCTGTTATTGTTAAGAAAGGTTAGAAGCTTGAACACCCGTCACATCACAAAGGACGGATTCACTTCCCATACTCTTCTCTGCATCTTCACATTTTCTGCTGGTTATCTCCTTTTTGGTTCTTTTGAGGACAATCAGCCGCAGAGAACTCTACAAATACTCAGACAAATATCACTCCAAATCTCCCTTATTTCTTTGTTGATATAAGAAATGGCTGATAGCTGCCAAGGCACGGGCAGGCTGATACCAGAGTGTGTGCACAGATGTAGATGACAGCCGGTTGCTCTAACTCTGGATCCAACAGTCAGCCAAGTGATTAGAAGTGAACATGCTGCATGTCAGATACAGATTAGGATAGCAAGATAGCAGATTTATGCCAGAAAAGTGAATCCTTCTAATTACTCTGTTCCCAAAAATGGCTACATGTTAGTGTCACTGCTGTATTTTATTTAGTAGACTAACGTCCTAAGTATCTTCCAACTTTTAGGACAGCCACCGAGAATGTATACACACTCCTTCAGCCTCCAAGGTGCGCTACCAGAGCTGTATCTCCAGGTGAAGGGGCTGATGGGAGAATTAATGATCACCAGGGGAAAAATATGCTTGTTTTGAGTCCACCTCCAGTGCCAGGCATCCCTCATCCCGGTGGGGGAGGAAGCAAATACCCCTTTTATTCACCCAGAGAGGTACAGTCAATGTGACCCACTACAAGTATTCATTTTGCTGGAAGTTTGGCTCAGGTACAGTCTTTTCTTCTGTGTCTTCTTGTCCTGTTTTGACAGAAATCTGAAACAGATGCAGTGTTTGACCAGCCAGTGGAGGCAGACAAGTACTGGGCTGACGACAAACAGAGGACAACAGAAGTGCTACAAGGAGACAAGCAGTGGATGGAAGCGAGGCAGAGTGATCAGCATGTTGAGAGGCAGCGGTTTGACGACAGGCTGCAAGAAAGAACTTTTGTAGAGCCAAGAACGACTGACAGACAAACAGACAGATACTGGACTGAGTCCAGACATCCGGACAGGCACATGGACAGACAGTGGACTGTTGACAGACACACCCAGCGGCAGATTGACAGAAAGATAGAGAGACAGTGGATGGGTGGCAGACAGATAGACAGGTCATGGTCGGAGAACAGGACGACGGACATGCAGGTGGACAGTCAGTGGACAGAAGGGAGACATCCGGGCAAAAAGATGGACAGACCAGTGCAGGCGCTTCATTTAGCTCAAAGGCCGCTGCCACCATACCCATCGGACAGGACACCATCGCCAAAACAGGAAACGGATCCTCTAAAAAACGCAGACACAGCAGCTACAGATTGGCATCAGCAGGACATGCAGGGAGACAGAAATACATGTTCTGACACTAGTGGTGGGTTTATAGAAGGATGGAGGAGCAGTGGAGGAGGAGGAGGTCGATCTGCTCCCTGTGCATCTAAACCTGATCCCCCGCCACAAAGCAGTAAACCCAACCTGTCCAAACTGAGGCACAGACATCGGCTTGAGAGCTCGGATGCTCTACCAGGTACTTCACTGTCATCTTTAACGTGCCGCAGGTTAGAAAAGAGATTTTGGTCTGCAGACAGGTTTTCACCGCAACCTTGGCTGTGTGTGTAAACAAATAATTAGCTTTACTGACAGTCACTTCTTATTCATTCACAGGTTTAGAGGAGGGAGGAGATACAGAGAGGGATCCTGGAAGGATGGACAAGAAAGAACGAGAAAAAAGAAGAGATTCGGAGGGCCAGCCTCCTCCGATTCCTGAAAAGGTGCGACAGTAATAGCCAAACACTACGGCAAATTGTGTTACTGTAGTTTTTGATCCATGGCGTATTTATCATTTCTGTTCTCTTTAGCCAAAGACGTCCTCGTATGTAACGTTTCCAAAAGAATCCAATGAGAGGAACTTGCCGCCTCCTCCTGTGCCACCTCCTGTTAACAAGCCTGTGCACGGGTTGCCAGATAGAGCAGCAAGTCAAGGTACCTGTGCTGAAGATGCAGTTTTATTGATTTATTTTGATTCATAATTCATAATTGCAGAGGAAACAGAATCCTTAACTTGACTGAGCAAGTTATTTTGTTTGGTGTTAATGTGTATACAACTTAAATAACTTGCATTCCCTCCATGACAAACTTTCTAAATGATTTCTCTTTGTTTTTTCCAACTATAATTTTTCATTCTTTCCTTTAGTGACGCTGTTCCATTCAGTTTTGCCAGCTTTATATTGCGTTTACACCCACAAAAGTGGTATCAATCTTCTCATCTCAAAATGCTAATTTTAATTTTTTGAACTTTGAACTTTAACATGAACTTTTTTTCTGTCTCAACAAAACCACATAACAACTACTTATGTCTGTGGCTAATGTGCCAGAACAAACTTACCCAAGACCTTTGAGTTTTGGCTACATTTTCCTTCACATAAGGTTGTAATTGATTTTTATGAGACAGTCAGTATACGCAATTTGTTTATTTATTATAGATGTCTGGGTGGAAAGAGTTAAAATCAACAGAGGATTTAAGAACAAAAGTTCTAGAAACCGTAAATTAAACAACATCCAGCACTTTTTGCATCAAATCACCTACAATTTAAGTGAGCAAAAGTATTGAAAATTGGTTTTAGCCTTGGACTTTATCTGTGAACATGGAATCTTTTGAAAGTAAAAAGAACAAATTAACATGAAGGCTAGAGCTGCTACCAGCTGCCTGTGGGGGAAAAGCAAAACATTTAAACCAAAGAGAGAAAATCAGTGAAAAGAACAACAGCTGATGACAGAAACATAGTGAGCGCTGTGAAGAAAACACCTAAAGCATCATCAACAATCTCCACAGAGCAGAAATGAAGGTGGAGGTAGTGTCATGACCTGGATTGCATGGCAGCCTCTGCAACAGGCTCACATCTTTATTGATGCTATAATTCATGGTGATATTTTTATTTGCTTTAAATGACTTTGAAACTGTCTGATTTAATACATCACCTAAAATTTCAATTTGTTATTATATCTAAACAATTTTTTCTGATTTTGTTTTGTTCAGGTGAAGAAGGACTGAGACCTCAGGCACCAGTGAAACCACAGAGAAACAGAAAGGCCATGTCTTGTGATGCAGGTACATGTTCAGTAGTATCTTTATCTGCACAACAGGTTGTTACACTACTCGCTGTACATTTGTGAACGTAATTTGTGTGTGTTTATATATATATTTATATATCTGTTGATCTGCGTGTGAAGTGTCTGTATCTAACTGTTAATTTGTGTTTCCTGTCCTCACTGAACTCAGGTACTGACAGGGAAAGCCCTAATAACGTTGAGAAGCCCCCAAATCGCAAACCCCCTGTGAAAAAACCTAGACTACCCCAAAACAGAAATAAGTCTCTGGACTTGTCTGGTACATGTCTCTGTTTTTATATATGTTTGTGTGTGTGTGCAGTGTGTGAGTTACGTAGTAATCAGACTTCTCTCACTTTCTTTTTCTTGACACTGTGCTGTATGTGACAAGTCATTTACTTCTGTGTTGACATCAGATTACAGCTGGTGGTGATCGACCACAGTAAATCCTGTTCTGCTTTACAGACAGCATCAGTTGCTCACCTGGTCAGAGTGAGCTGCTGTGATGCCCGATAAATTCACCTGCCGCTGTCCAGCCGAGGCGTTGCCATGACAACTGTGGAGCATTTAATCCATAAAGGAAACAAAGAAAAACGAGAGGAGGGGTGAGCCGAAGGGAAATTGTCCAACAGTTCAACGTGACAGACATCATAAATCATCAGTCACTTATTTCTGTTGAAACACTCACTTTCCTTAATGTCACTTCCCTCCCTCTTCAGCTTCACCCCGACTGTGTTTCTGTCTTTGCTTTCCACTCGAGCGAAAAAGCCTGCCCAGCTCTTTTTCTTTGGAGGCTAAAGTATTTTACAAGTATTTGCTTCTTTACAAAACCCAAATGATCATTGTCTTTTGTGTTGGTGGATGGTGAGCCGAGCACTCGAGCATTGTGGCTTCGTAGACAGAAGAAAAAAAAAGTCTTTTATGGTTTCTTAAATCTGCGATGCATTTTTGACCGCTGATACAGTTGACTACCTTGGTTGACACTTTAAAATGAGTTGCTTCTTATCAAATGAAATTTGATTACTTATATCTAGTTTTGCTTTCAGGAACCTAAAGGTAATATATTTTATAGAAAATAATAAAGATTATGTATGAGCACCTTCACTGTATGAATAAAACCCTAATTAAAAAACTTCTTTGACTCTTTAAATTTTTGTTGGCTAATAAATAGGCAAGCAATTAACAGATTACTTCGATTAATCTGCTAATTATTTTCGCAATTACAACAAAAACAGTGAATCAATCACATACTGTCGGGAACTATTACATACATATTTTTGTTTATATTTGTTTAGATTTCCAGTTTGAAAGTTAAGCAGCTCAGTCCAAAGATATACACCCCCGAGTCTGGGGGTCCTGGCTGTAGGACAGGTTTCTTTGAGTACTCCACTTAAGTACAACTTTGATGGATTTCTACTTTCTTGACATAATTCCATTTTCTACTACGTCATACTCCCACTTCACTACGTTTTAGAAATAAATATTGCTACTAGTTACTTTTGATTAAAAATAAAAAATTATAATTAGACTTTATTTTTCTACGCTGTGAAAGTCACAAGTTACCCAAAATAAAATGAATGGATTCAAAACACATGATCATCAAAACAGTTTATAAGGTGTAAAAATAATCTCCATTTTTACCTGAAACAGTAAAGTGATGAACACAATAATGTGTCAGTAATTAAACCTATAATATAGTTATTGTTATAGCCTGTTTCATTTCAGGATAAGGAATGTGTTTTATTGACATTGTC
The DNA here is from genome assembly GCF_900324465.2 of Anabas testudineus. Lineage (NCBI taxonomy): Eukaryota > Metazoa > Chordata > Actinopteri > Anabantiformes > Anabantidae > Anabas > Anabas testudineus. The sequence goes on along the minus strand of NC_046613.1, from coordinate 7,044,330 downwards.
CTGCCCCCAAGTGGCCACAAATGTTTTACTGTACGTATAGATGTTTTGACATGAATATACTCCAAAACAGTAAAACTGTAAATTGCAGAGAATCTCGAATTATTCTCGACCATCCTAATCAGTGAAATGGTGAATCTGTCAAACTAATGAGTAAATGTATAACTGCGGTTTAACAGTATTGGTATGGCTTTGATTTTTCTGATTATAGGTGGATGCTAAATTTACTTCCTGACTTCATAATGCCCCCTCTGGTTGGCATGGCAACCACATGTATTCACAAAATCGAAGAATGTGCGAAACAGCAGGGGGCGACTGATCCCTACAAATGAGGCTGCCACTGGACTCTACAGAAACACACACACACATACACACACACATCATCTGAGCAGAGCAGCAGTCTGCAGGTTGTCATTAGCAACCGTGCCGTGACCTTTTTTTTTTGTAAGGATGCTGTAATGAGTCAGATATGAGTTAGAAATACTGCTGTGGAGGGAGGGAATCTTTTTTTGCAGTTTGCTGAAATGGAGATAAACAGTCTATTTTTCCACCAAGTCAGTGATTTTTAATGAGAAAACAGCCTCTAGGGAAATGCTAAGGAGGTTTTTATAGTTGACTGAGACTAATTGCTTTGTTAAATATTACACATTTATATTTTTGCAGAGTTCATAAATGCATTTCAGACTTAGACGTCTCTTTTGTCCAGATGTTGTGGCTGCTTGGAGACAAATGAGGGGCACACTGTGTGTATGAACTCAATCGGATCTATTTAATTATTCAGCCTTCTTTTCCTTGTTAATCAATGCAGCTTTCCAGATAACAGATTACTTAATATCCCGTCCTACACTCCTAGTAAAAGTAGCCAGCCCCGTAGCTGTGAGCTAAGTGTCTCCTAAAGCAATTTAACATTTCAAATTTAGATTTATGGTGAGATTAGAGGCCAGCATATTGGCAGTCTTTGCAACAATGACTTCATAACAGCACAGTGAAATATAACTCCACTGCTGGTTTGAACTTTTACTCCCACTGAATGTAAAGTGTAATTCACAGCAGTGAGTCTTCTCATATTATTATTCCACTAAATTATTAATGTTCTTCAGATAGGCCTATTTAGCCAAACTATCAAAGAAAACAAAAATGAAGACATATTGGTTGAATACAAACGATCAATAGTGCCTGGGAACAGAAACAGGAACAGATAAAATTTAGCTGTGTACTCTGGAACAGTTTAGGACTGTCCACTGTCCCTGTTAAAACCTTTTTTTTTTTTTATTTTAAAACATAGTTGTAATTTCCAACTCCTGGCACAAACCAAAAACTGATGGCACCCCGTGTTCACCCACAGAGAAATTTCTCCAGTGTCCTCACACCTGAAGTCTGAACAGAAACCCATCACGTTAAGGTTCATTCGGCCGTTACTGTGGCCACACTGCACCGTATGTCTTTACAGCTGATGTGAAGACACATCACGTTACACAGGCGGCACCAGAACACGTCCTACTCTTCTCATCTTTCTTCTGCTGTTACCAAGCAACATGATCGTATAAAAGGCCGAGGGAAGAGAGGAGCCAGAGCGAGAACATGTGTGGGTAGAGGAGAAAGATGCGTGAAAATAAAAGGATGCAAGCAATCCAAAAAAGTGTGCACGACTGTACTCGCACAACACCCCTCCAAAATCCAAATCCTCTTCCTTCCAGGTTTAGGAAGGATCCACCATGTGTGAGAAAGGTGTGACTCAGGAGACCGGGTTCGGTTCTTTGCTAACCTCTGCTGTTAAACTTACTCTAATTGCCTGTTTCAACTATTTGAGGCTGTATAAAGTTTAACGTCATCCTTCATGCTGTCAGAGCACGATCAAGCTGTGAAAGTGTATTTGCATGTGGCTCCTCGCAGCAGGCCAGCTGGATGATATTCGTGCCACCGCAGTTGGTATGGGAAATGACTCATGAAAGCAGACAATGATAAGATACAGTGTAAATTAATGTAATTACAAGCATGTCTACAAAGGTCATAAGTGAGCTGTTTGGCTGGGTTGTCATGGGACCATCTGCCTAATGGGTGACAGGGGCGGCTGCCTTTGGAGTCACCTTATGGCCCAGCAGCCTGTTTGTTAGACAAAGGGCTCAAGCAGCATCAGTCACAGGTGCATTGGAGCTAATCAACATGTACACAGAGCTGCACAGCTCCTGGTTACAGCTAATCAGGATTATGTAATTATATTATATAATTACAGTTAGAAAGAAATAGCCTTCATGCATTTTTAAAAACAAGTGTTTTCATTATGAAGACATTTTATTTATTAATATCCTGAAGGTATCCTCACTGGTGAAATCAGTGAAATGAAAGTAAACACAGTAATAAATAAATAAAGCACAACTTTGAAAATCTGATAAATGTAATAATATTAAAATATTAAAATTAACATTAACACAAGTGTGGATAGCCATGCTTTGAAAATGATGCTAAGCAGGTATAATGTTCACCACTTCAGTAGATGGCAGAGTTACATTATATGAGGTTCATAAAAAAAAAAACTGTAAACGACATCATAAGTCAGTCATTGTGCAATATTCAATATACAATATACAAAAAAATAGTTTTCACTGCACTGAGTTTGCACTCATCTATAACGAGCATATGAATGAATTGACCACTACACACTATAATATGGTATATAAAGATTAAAAAATATATTTTTGAAATATCCGTGGAGTTTGTATTCTTCTTTTTTGTACTATACAATTTGTGACATTTGATAATTATGCCCATCTGGACAGTGATGGCTCAGTGTTAACAGACAATGTTTTTACATAAGGCAAAGGTATGAGTCAGAACCCGAAATAATCAACTTCTTAATTATAGAATATTACAAACTGCTCTTCTTTGTGCACTTTAATGTTGCAGCAACAGCTTTTATGCAGAAAAGTCATAGCCACAGTCACATGAATGCGTCTTTAAGAAAACGTTCTGTGAATGAAGTCAGGTAATATCTGAAGCATCAATAAACTAGACTTTAAATACTATCTTTGAATTGGATACTAATACTATGCTACAGCAAAACATCATAATCTTGCAGGAGGATGACAAAGGGGAGAAGAATCAGAGCGGCTACAGTATGTGAGGAAGGAAGGCGGGGTGGAGAGGGGGAATGAATTAACAGATTTAGTGTCATCTCTCAGTCTGGGAGAGGAGCCAAAGTATCGACCACCTTAATCCGTTCATCCCTCTCTTCCTCCTCCTCATCCTGCCTAACCTCCCTCTCTGTCTCTCTGTCTGCTGCCACCCCCTGATTTCCATCTCAGTTTTTTTAAAGATTAAAGTCGTCTAATACTTTTTGTTTGTTTGTATTTGTCAGTGTTGCTTTGACGTTGGACATTTTAAGCCATCTGTCTCCATTTAGAGCCTTCCAGCAACAGATTTAACAATGCTGTTTCTATACACGAGTAAAACACAAACATGGTTCTGGCTAATGATGAATTGTTGACAACTGTATGTCATTTCTAAGCAAATTAAGGGTTAATAATTAATATATTATAATAATATTAAGATATTAAAAAATATGCTGAAAATGAATTTTGTCATTAACGTAATGGCAGCTTTGCAGTTAAGCGCCACATACATGAACATGAAAAACTTCAGTAATGCTCTGTATCATTTTTCTGCTTTTTTTATTTCATTGCAAACTTATGATTATGATTAAATGTTGATATGTGCACGTCTAGCGGGTGCACAAACGGAAGTGATAGACAGTTCACACTGGGGTGAGGTAATAGCAGGGGTACTGACAGCTTGTCTACATTACAGACGGTTTATGAAGGCATGAGTATTTGTTAATCTGACACTAGTTTCAGGGGGAGAATCAGCGCTAATCCCATGACTAGCCTGATAAGTCCACTCACAATGAGACCCCACGTGCGGATGTGTGAGTAAACACACACACGCACAAACAGTCATAAGTAATAAGAAGGTCTGGAATGAAAATCAATAAAGGACAGCAAATAGCCTGAGAGGTATGAAATGTGTAATCTTGTAGCTACACAAACCTAAAATCAGTCTTAAACAGGCAATTTAAAGCTTAACAGCTGAAGTGATGGATTAGATCCTTGTTACAAAAACACTGAGATTAGAAGCAGCCAGGAAGTTCAATGATAAACAATGTTCCCTGAGGCAGAGTGAATATACTGTACAATAATGGCTTTTACTAAAACAACGTAGAGAATGAAACAGTGTGTGGCTAAATGTATTGGATCATAATGAACGCTTCACAGCATGCTATATTTGTTTTCAACTTAAACTATATTTGAATTCAGTGAGAATGGAAAGACGTCACGCACAAGCGAGGCATCCTGATGATGTTTCTGTAATGTTTCAAGTCGTAATGATTAGAAAAATTAATGCAAACGCTTTATAAAAAGCTTTTAAGAAACTTTAACATTTTGGAAAATAAACTTTATTGCTTTTTTGCTGAGAGCTAGATGGCAGAGAGCAAAGGGGGGACAGTTAGCCTTGCTCATCAAAGTAAAAATGTTCTGAAAGTATTCATTAAAAATGTATTAGTACGCTTTAAAGTTGCTGCTTTTTTAACCTTTGGAAACAGCCAGGTTAGCCATTAGCTTCTGTATGCTAAACATAAAGCTGAAATCAATTAGTTTAGGTTAGCACAAAGACTAAACAGGAAAGAACAGTCACTATGGCTCTGTCATGCTTAAAAAGAATCTATGCTATTCTAAACTCCAATTCTCTAGTCTTCTATAAACCTGTCTCATAGCTGTACCCTGGTGCTACTGTATCAATATATTTACCAGGTTGTCTGAACTGTATCTTTCAATTTGATTTATAAATTAAAATTCATTAAATAAAAAGAAAGACGGCTGAATAAAGTCAAGATAAAGACATCTTTATCATATGACAAGTCAAAGTGTCTGCTGGAAGGGAAAATGACTACTGATGCATCCTAAGATAACCCTGTAGTTTTTCCCTATAAAGTCATTGTTTGTGTTTGCATGACGTTTTATCACTTCCACTCAAACCTTGTTGGCATTTTTATTTATACTTTGTCATTTGTGACTAAACCATTGAAATGTTTCTGGCCTGATCGTAAGAGGCCATCTCATAGGCTACTACAGTATATATTTTCCCACCAGTCTGCCATTGAACTGCTTCAGTGTGAGTGTGTGTGGGTAGAGAGTGAAGGAGACAGATCCTCAGAGGGAGGGAGTGAGGGAGGGGGGCCCCTTGTGAAGTGAGACACGTAAGCCTGTTGCTTGCAGCAGAGTTAGTCAGGATTAGGACACGTATCTCTGGGATAAGGCAGAGTTAGTGGGACCCTACAGGCCTCCACCTTACACCATCTGTCCAGAGAGGTCAGGCCGGTCTTCAGCTACATCACTCTCTCATTCACCCTGTCCTCTCTGTCCATAGCTTCTGATTCACTTCTCCTTTTCCTTGTCCACCAATTCTTGTTCCCTTTACCCCAAAAGCCTCACTTTGAGTTGCTTGTTGAGAGTCTTCAACTGCAGCAGCAGCTCCTGTTTCATGACCCCGCTTGGCCTTTAGAGCCTCTCAGAGGATGAAGGATGGAGGATATGAAACTGGCTTAAAAGGTTGATGGAGAGGTCAGCTTCCCATTTAGGGGGTTTTGGGCAATGATGCTCAAGCTTAAAGTGTTAGTTCACCCAAATCACTAAAACATCTTTTCTCTACCTCTAGTGGCATCTAACAGTGTTGCTAGGTTTGGGTCATCTTACCCTAGAGTCCCTCTAATGTTTTCTTGTAATACAGTGTATCACAGAGAAAATGTGCTTACTCGAATCCATTCACAGCCCAACTACATTATCCATTGCTACTTACTTTAACATTTACTTAGTCTTATTAAAAACTGTCTAACTGTCTGAAGATTAGGTGGCCTTTCAGTAGAATGAATATATATATATATTTACTATGCTATATTAGGCTCTCTTTGTAGTAAGAGAAGGATAATTAATCTACTTATAATAGATAGATAATAGATAATTAATCTCTAATAGTTTCCCTACATATTATTAAACTAATCTTAAGAAATACTTCCAAAAACCAGAGGTCCTAAAATATTTGCCATTGCCTTTATCCTGCACTGACTCTCTTCCTCTAGTTGTGATATCACTCTACTATCTGTACAGCAAAAATGAAGCTAAAGCCAGCTGCCAGTTAGATTAGTTTATCACAAAGACTGAAGAGCTTGTCTGGTTTTGTCCAAGGGTAGGAGGGTACCAACTACTCTAAAGCCTGTAACACAAAATATCCTGTTAGATGTTTACTCTGAAGAATGAATGAAGCATTGTGGTTTTCAGTGATGGCCAGACTCATACTAACAAGAAAGACAATATACAGGCTCTCAAAATGCTGAAGTAGTCCTTTAGCATTTTGGGAGACCTGGGGGGAAGAGGTCCTACAATGTTTATACCGTGAAAAGGTGTATACAAGGTGAAAAGCTGTATACAGTACATTAGCACAGGGAAGTTGTGTGAATGGTTGTAAAATACAGTTATTACATAGTAATAAACCACCACTACAGTCCCTTCTGCTACCCAAACCTATTATGATAGCCACAGTTATCTAATGATTTAAATATATCTCGGGAAGTAAAACTGGAGAAAATTGAACACTTTAAAGGTGTAAATAGAGTCCCACCTGAATATGAGGTGGCTGCAGGACATCTGTGTATCCCTGCCGTGTTTGGTGCGAAGTATGAGGTAAGTTCCTCTGTGTCTCTCCCTCTCTTTGTGCTTCACCCTCATGGGAGGCCCTGTTGGTTTAGCAGCTAATCTTTCCCCGGAAACACAAACGATGAACAGATAGAGAGGTTAAAACAGAGAACAAGACAAACTGAAAGAAGGGACTAGAAAAGACGAGGATAGAACTGGTTATTCTGGTTTTTGGGTTGTACGGGTTTCCAGACATCCCATTTTTTGCTGAACTGTGGAGTATATTTAAGTAATACGTTAAACTCTTGCTAATATGAGCTTTATGTTGTTTTCACGAGTCAGCACGTCTGCTGGCCTTGACATTTTTGTTTACTGTCCAAATCAGATTTGTGAGGGCACTATTAACTCACTGATTCCTTAACGAGACATTATTAAGACACAGAGAGACTCCGGATTAACAAGTTTAGCTTTTAAGGATCATTGAGAAATGCTTGTTATGCATTTCTCTGCTCAGTGGTCTTTAAAAAAAGACAAATTCACAGATTTTGAGGCTAACTGAGAGAGACAGGGCAGCGCAGACACACAGGGGGTGCTAATTTCGGAAGACAAAAACAAAACCCTTGTGAGCATATTGAAATGTTCAAGACACCAAGGTTTTGCTTATCCACAAAGTTGAAACTTTAACAAAGTTATTAAGAGGTTATTAGGTTTATGCAGATACATTTTATGTTAGTGTTCAATGTATTTATCTCGAAAAATGCGAACAAATGCTGTTATTAACAAACCTCATGCTAAAGGGATCAAATTAAATTATCAATGAAATACAGTAAAACCACAGGTGCAGTGTGACACTGCATATAAGTAGAAAAATACCCCTTTTTTTAGCATTCATGGTAATTAGCAAGTACATAAGAGACACTCGTGCACCCTGGCTGTTCAAGGTTCACTTTGTACCAACTGGTTCACTAGATAATCAACTTTGAAAAACTGAAATGATGAGTGCTTAATAGCCTTATTCCTGGCTACATTTAAAAGTTTAGTTTATATTCATTTACTCGGGCATGTTAATAAATAAAATCATCTCACCAACCAGTTTCAAGGGCTAAAATTAGGACTTACTTAGTTTTTAGATTAAAAAAAAAAAAAAGCCTGACTTGTAACACTATGGAGGCTAGCGGGTTTACCCAGACATGAGTGTACAAGGTGCTTCATTATAGTCCAAAACTTTTGGAGACACATTAACACATTTGAAAATCTCTGCCTCTGTTGGAAATCCTTCATAAAGAAAGCACTTCTTCTCCCCTAACTATACATTTCCCCTCATGGGGTTTCATCATGGGGTCAGACCTGTACCTGGCTACATATCTTTCTATGTTTTTGTTGTCTTGATATTTATATTCTGCAACAGCAGTCGTTATTGCTCCTCTAACAGCCATATTTATCTTGAGTACTGACTCAAATGTGAAAGACTCACAACGAACACATGATCAGCTTAGACTTTGAAAGGATATTTGCAGATTGCCATGACAAATTAAATAACCACTTATAATGTCACCAGGATTGAGTTTAATTACACATCAATAGCTGTGAGTGTCCACTGTGAGGCAGTGCCGAGTTTGCAGCCCACCAGTCGAGGCTCACTCAGTGACGGGTGACTGAACTTTATTTAGTAAAGACAAAGTGAGTCATCATCACTTGTTGTGCAGAATAATGGGTAAACCCTGCACAAGATCTGCAAATGACCCATGTGACAAAATACTTGATGTGTCTGCATATTAGTGCACAAACCCAGACCCAACATATTCAAAATGTATTTACCTGTAAAACAACAAATAATATGAAGCATCCAATTTGAAATTTGTGTATGTGTCAGACAGAGAGATGAGAGATACACAAAAACCAAAAGAGAGAAACAAAGAATCAGATAAGAATAGAGAAACTAAAAAAACAAGTGACAGACAGGTTTAAAGATGAAAAAAAAAAAAAAAAACTGGAGAGACATTGCCAGAGTGTGAACATGCCTGTGAATCACGAGAGAGGAATATGGTGAGAGAGAGAGAGACAGAGAGAGAGAGAGAGAGAGAGAGAGAGAGAGAGGAGGGGATTGTTGCAAACAGGGATTTGCAGCAGAGGGGAAAGAAAGAAAGGGGGCAGTGGCACTCAGTGACAGAGTGCTATACACACTCCCATGCGCACACACACACACTATACACACACACACACACACATTCTCTGTTACCTCTGTGTCTCTTTCCAAACGTGTCAGTCAACCCGTTAGTCGATTATTTTTGTGTGCGTGCGTGTGTGTGTTTGGTGGCGATGTTGAGAAGGGCTCATGACCATTCTTCATCTCTATGACTGACGGTAAGATCATTTCACTCACTTTGGCTGTCACAGCTCTCATTTCAGGGTTTCTAGCTGTACCCCAGCTTTCATGCTACTCGTTTTCTCTGGTTTTTCACTGGTTTTTTAGCCGTGACTCTGGTCCAGAGCCAGACCGAGGCCTCCATGGAGCTCTGTCACTGTTTGCTTTCTTTTACAATCCATTTCGAGTCACAGGGGGGAAAAACTAATGAGCTGCGCAGTCAAAATTGAATTTTTAATTGGGTGTTCTTTTTAATAATAATAACTATTATATTTGAAGGCCTACAATTAGGCCTATAACTGGTTGGAAATAGCTTTGCTCTTCTGCAGCTTTCATTGATGTAGTCACTGTAGAAGTATATTGAATATATACTGTTAACTATTTACTGATATTCTGTGGAGACACTTGTTTGTTCAGCTATGTATGACTGTTTTTTACTTTGGTAAGATTGATAGGTAATTTGTCATCTTGAAAACAGAAAACCTTTATCATCCTATTCTGTTTCATGTCATTTTTAGTATATTGCCATATGAAACAAATGTTTTTAAGCCGGAATCTGACAAGACCAAAAAGATTAATTTCCAACATTGTGATACATCTAAGGTCAGCTTCAGCTAAAAATGAACTTTCACACTTCCTACTGTGTAAAGATATATTTCAATTCATTATAGAAAGTCTGGGGCTCTGGATTAAAGTCTGAACCTGTTGATAATTGGATTTTGTCTCTGAGTCTTATGGATCTTTCTGTCAAAAATGATTAAGCCCTCTGAAATGGTGTGCTTCATTCGATTATGTGTTGTTCAGTATGTAGATCTTTCTAGAAATATTAGATATCTTTTGTGTGAGTGTGACTACATTAGGGCAATAACCTGCAATTGTTTCTACATAGACATATGAAGGCAACACTTGGCAGATGATTTTTATACATTTCTTTTATTAAATTTGAAGAAGCGATGTGGATCACGATTTTGTCACAAATTAAATAAAATAAAAGAAAAAATACTTGTTAAACTATCAATGCATAGTGTAGCGAAGAAGTCCTGTTTGTCTTACATATCATAGATAGATGTACATGCAAGTAAACATGCTTATGCATGGGTGTATAAGATGGGGAGATAATTGTCTTAATGTAACACAAACAGGCATCAGACAGACTCTCGCAGTCTAACTTCATGTTGAACAAAGTCACACTGCTCTTTTGTCAAAGCATTTATGGTACATAGTGCATTTAAACTGTCATTTGTTAATGGTGCAGATTCAGAGGAGACTTATGGACATAGACATGTTGAACTTTTTTTGATTTTGAGATTTTGGCATTATAAGAATAAGAAAAAAGGAAAAAAAACATTTGCCAATTTATTAAAATGGTCTTAAAATGGATTAGAATATTGTCATAAATGCATTTAATGCTGTAACTTAATATGAATTAGTTATTTATAAATGAAATTTGGTGGTCAGAGTTACATGAAGCAAAGTCATGCTAAGGATTTTCCAAAACAAGTTCTTCTTATTAATAGCTTATAACCTATCTAGGAAGTCTTAGTAAATGATTAAACTCTGGTTTGAATCCTGTTTTTACGTGTTGCGGGTTGGTTAAAGCCTCAACTGCCTCAGGTGACATCACTTGAGTCAGGATCGTTCCTAAAACTGCACAAAATCGACAGAATCTAGGATTGTGAAGTTAGAAGTTTGTAAGCTTGGCTCATCAGCATGCTCTTCATCTCTGCCTTAGATTTGAGGCTGTTTTTTAACATGGAACATGAATATGTGGAATAAAAAATATAATATCCTAGGAGTTAAAATTCAATTATGCCTTTAGCCAAGTTTCTACGCCCTTCATGAACTGGTACCAAAACTGTTTTCAATCCTTTCTCTTATCCATGGATTCCACTCTTTCTTTCAATTTGTTTCTTCAGGACAAACGAAACAGAGAGAAGCAAACAGGGACGCACAGTTTCTCACAGAGGAGGATCACCAACTAGTCTTCTACCTGACGACACTACTGCTGCTGTCTATGAGCTGCACTGTGGCAGGAGAGTGGACTTTCCAACAATCCTGACAAACAGAAAACCCTCCTGAAGCTCCATCAGCAGCAGACGTCATGTCCTCTCCTCCCCTCCCCATGTCCTCTCTTCCCCCCAGCCCCCTGGCCATGGAATACCTAAACGACTTTGACCTCCTCAAGTTTGAGGTGAAATCTGACACTCCTCCACTCCCTCCTCCATGTGCATATCCCAAATCTAGTCTCTCCCACGACCCCCCAAGCTCGCCATACACCAGCCACCCTCCACAAGACTCCAGCTTGAGCTCCAGCCCTTACAACTCGCTGCCACCCTCGCCAACGCTCAGCGACGCCCACCCGCCACCTTCGGGCTCTTCCTCGCTCTCTTCTTCGTCCTCATCCATCTCCTTCCCCCTCTCCATATCCAACAGCTTCACTTCTGGCATTAGCTCCAGTGCTCAGGGGAACGTGGAGGGCAGCCCAGCCCACGGTGGGCCTCAGGGTCCCACCCCAGCCTCGCTGGAGGACCTGATCTGGCTGGCAGCACTGCAGCAACAGTTTGGAGGTGAGGTGACGGGGCCCGCCACTCTACTGGGAGCCTTGGGAGGCGTACCAGAAAGAGGCGACAGAGAGAGGGGGCCAGTGAACGGCTTTCTGGGCTGCGAGGATGCTGTGGAGGCTTTGCTGAACTCGGCTGCTGCAGCTGTCAGTTCACAGGTACTTATTAGTTATTCTATACAATGTTATGACTGTCTCTTATGTCTTCTAAACAAACTGTAGTCATGAAAGAATTTTCATCTTTGCCTCCCGCTCCAGTTTCCAGGTCTTTCTCAGAGTTCGAGCAGCAACCTTGGCGACTCCAGCAGCGACAGTGGAGGTGACATCTCCTGTGCCAAGGGTACAGACATGTGCCATCGCCCACTCGTCTTCCTCTCGTCTGCACCCCCCTCGCTCCCCAACGCCACCCCCAACTCAGCCCCATACTCACAACCACTCAGCCCCCAGGGCCGCCTTCATCACCACCAGCATCACCATCATCAGCACCACCCGCACCACCCCATGCATGGCAACCATCACCATCATCACCACCCACAAGTTAATCAGGTACACAGGGTGGTACTCAATCAATTCAGATTATGTGAGTCAGGCTTGTTATGATAATGATGCTCAACGGGACGTGTTAATCAATAAATCACAGGAGAATTTTGGAGGTGGAAAGAAAAAAAGTAAGAGAACAGTGGCACTTATAGCGCCGAGAGCACAGAGAGACGGAGAGAGATTGTGCAGTGGTGAGATTAGAACATGGTTATTAATGTCAACGTCCATATGAAGTGTCACTTTAAGGATCTCTTGCTGCGTGGCAACAGTATGAAGTGAAATCCTTGTCTTTGATGGCTTAAAGTCCTGAAAAGATGTATTTTTCTGTAATATTTTACTTCACCCAGCATTTAACCACGTCCCGTAGAGCATGTTTATATATATATATATAAATATATATATATATTTAAACATGGGAAGTGGTTGATGACATTTCTGCTACTATTAGATGGCCACAGGTGGAGTGATAGTTGTCAACAAATACATCAATTAGCACTTACATTTGCTTAAAATGTATTAAAGCGTATAGTTTAAACTACTTTATAGTTTAGTACATATTTATCAGGGCTTATTGGTGTTTATTATTTGAGAATGTTTTCACAGATATTTTATTATGAGCTTTTAACTTTAACACACACCAATGGATCATCATCATCATCATAATTTAAGAACACTTTAAATGACCCTGTGTGCTTAAATATCTGTTATGAGCCACTAACACAATTCAGTTTTCAATGCTCCCTCGATCAAGATGTCTGGGTAGAGCTCTATATGGAACACAGTGTGAGCTTATGATAATATCTGCTATTATTGCCGTGTGTAATCCTGATAACTGTCACCCACACTTAGTCAGATTACATGACAGATTATGGACATGTGGTGTAGAAATGTGCCCGCCGACAGACACACACACATCACATGTCCACCAATCATAATGCAATGATGCACTTAAGTCTGAATCTTGGATAAATCCACTTCAAACACCTCTAACTGTCCACACTCCACAGTCAGTGTCAATTAACATTGAAAAACAGCATATTCTCTCTGTGTATTTTCTCCATCTGTTCAGCAGTGTGGAGTGAATGAGCGCTTCTCTGATGAGCAGCTGGTGAGCCTGTCGGTGCGCGAGCTCAACCGACACCTGCGTGGAGTGAGTAAGGATGAGGTGGTGCGCTTGAAGCAGAAACGCCGCACGCTAAAGAATCGTGGCTATGCCCAGTCCTGCCGGTACAAGCGCTTACAGCACCGCCATGCTCTGGAGTCTGAGAAACATGTGCTCACACAACAGGTACACAGACACACACTCACACAAACACACGCCTGCCTTTGTGACTCCTATTGAAAGGCCTGAAGCTTCCCTCTCATCCAAGCCGGAGCTGACCCCAAGTTTAATCCTAAATCTAATATTAAGCTTTAATTTGGAAATTTAAACAGTTACAAGCCCTGAAAGAAAGTGATGGTAGCAAAAGTCTCCAGTGTCTGACATTCTGACAGTCTTAAATTCCCTAAACCTTTTTTGCTGCCGGTCAATGTCAATGAGTAATATTTGCACTGTGGCTCAGTTAAGCACAAAGAAATAATGATCTTGTCTTTCCTTCCTTCTTAGCTGGAACAGTTACAGTGTGAGCTGACTCGAGTGCTGAGGGAGAGAGACGCCTACAAGGCTCGCTATGAGAAGCTCCTCAGCACGAACCACGGCACTGGCACTGAAGCCCCACCGACCCGCACTAGCAAGCCACCTTCCCCACCCCCTGACTACTTCCTCTGAGTTTAACTTGCAGAGGGAGGGGGGGAAAAAGCAGATACACTAAGATAGAACAATCAGTGATGAGTAATAAGGACTGGGGCAGAACATCTGTGAAAAGTACTCTTGAATGATTAAAGGGGACGCGACTGTTGTCATAGGGTTAGAATCCACTCTAGGCTGCTTCTTGCTACTTTACTGTGAATGATAGTTGCACAAAGACTGACTTAGAGCACACTGAGGTCTTTTGCTTGTGATATGAGTGCAACTACGGACAAATCCGACTATGGAAATGAATTAGCAAAGCTTTAAAACGTACCAATAGTCCCTGCACTGCTGAGCATACTACCTATGCAATATCACATAGCTGCAATGTACTATCCAAATGAGTGTTTGAAGCTCAAACTGTAGTTTTGTTTTATTTTATTTTTTTATAATAAGCTGCTAAAGCTGCAGAGGTCTGAATAGTGCAGTGGTGCTGTATGTGGAGTGGTATGTGCTTGGATAAAATATCCATGACATGCAGTTAAGTATTTACCAGCTAATATTTCACAGTTGCCTACCAAAGTGATTAAGCTCACGAAGATGTGTTATTATTTGTAAAAAAAAAAAAAGAAAAAAAAAAAGAAAAGGAAGAATAATCATAGATTAAAGAATGTACAAGGATACGCTTCATGGGGATCTTCCAGTGATTGTGCTAAATGGGTTAGTGGTGGGGATATTGTTCATGTGTTTTAGCAAAGAAATCTACTTTTTGCTAGTTGGAAATGGTGACTTTCAGCCATTAACAGTAACAGAAACGACTTGGCGTTACGTGCAAAGGAGCAGAGTTGGTAGTGTGCTTAATAGAACGACGACGGCGAGAGCCCAAGACACCCGTTGCAGCAGAAGAGCACCAAAAGAGTGTGGCATGATTTGTGTGGTTGTGTCCAGTTCTCCAGAGTAGTGAAGCAATGTTTGGACAGATTGAACACCTCTGTAAAAGGACGAGCGCCACGTTAATGCAACACGCAGCACCACAGAGCTGGTCACTGTGGACTCAGTTCCTGAGGGCTATTCCAGAAGCAACAGAAAATTAATAGTGCAGGGATTTAAAAAAAATAAAAATGCAAAGAATCTCTTCATGGAGACACCTTCTTAACTGTCCCGTGAAATCAATGCCAGGGTTCATGCATTACAGCTATTTATTTTGTTTGGGTGTAGGTTAAACAAATTGTTCTTTTATTTATTCACTTATTTATTCAGTATTTATTGTTTATTTATGTACTGATTCTAATTATTTTGCAGGTTTTTTTTCCATTAGTGTGTATTTTTACTTTCCTACAGTTTATTATTTTATCCAATTGTACTTAGAATTAACATTATTACAAGAAAATAATGGCCATTATCATGGTTTCCTGCTCCTGTTGTAGTGTGGTTTCATATGCATATGAAATAAACAAAGTACTTTACCAAACCTGGCTTGCTGTGCGTGTGTTTTTGTGCCCATTTCACACATGTTTTAACCTCATCTCCTCCCCATTCATCTATCTGTGCATCTCTCACTTTCAGTCTTCCGCAGGCCTTTTCTCTGCAGCTCGCTCTGCAGCCCCATGCCCTGCTCCATCCCTCTCTTTATCTCCGTCCCTCTATAGTGAAGCAGTGACCCTGGGTGTTGCACTGTTTGGGATGACCTCATCTTCAGCTCTCCCTCCCTCTCTGTGTCTCTCGCTCTCTCTCTCTCTGGCCTGTATAATAGGAGCAGGATTAGGGCTATAATAGCGTCCTGGCTGCTCACTGCCGGAGTCTATTGTGGCTTTGTGTGGGAGGGACACACCACTGCTCATGGCCACTCTCGCATTCTGACAGAAAACATGAACAAATACACTCCTTGGTCCGGCGACCAGAAATTATTTGATTTGATAAAATGTGCATCTATTAAGGAAAAGGTCTCGTGAGCCTCGACATAACACAAGAGAAAAGAGGAGAGTGACAGACAGATTTGGCAGTCAGGTAGGCAGGTTGATATGCCACAGGTCTACAACAGGAAAAGCACTTAATGATACGATTTAAACATGGATCCCCCCCAAACACACACACACACACACACACACACACACACACACACATAGTATTGCCACTTAGTGTGAGGTAGAACAGTGTTATACTGCCTCCTAGTGGTTGGTTGCACTTATTGCCTCGATCTTCCGGAGGTCAATGAAAGCTTTGTGTGTGAGCATCTTTCTACAACACTGCTCCCTGCCTGTCATCACCGCTCCGCTCTCGCTAATGAGCTGCACACACCTGCTGCAAACACTTACAGAAAGAATGGCTCCTCTGTAAGTGGAGAGTTGATGCTCTCCTCTGTCAAAGAAATAAATAAATATATATATATATACTACATATATACATATATATGACACATCCAGATCTGGAGATCACTCACGCATCAAGTCAGTGAGTCGCAATCAGTTTGCAGAGCGGTGATGAATGACGGTGATGATTGTAGAGCTGGACCAGGACCCTAACCTGAGGACACAGTGATAGTAGAGAGAGAGAGACAGAGAGAGAGAGAGAGAGAGAGAGAGAGAGAGAGAGAGAGACAGAGGAGAGAGAGAGAGAGAGAGAGAGAGAGAGAAGACAGGAGAGAGAACGAGGAGAGAGAGAGAGATAGAGACAGAGAGAGGAGAGAGAAGAGAGAGAGAGAGAGAGAGAGAGAGAGAGAGAGAACGGAGAGAGAGCGAGAGAGAGAGAGAGCGAGATAGAAGGAGAGGGCACAGATAGATAACAGAGAGACTACAGAGAGGAGAAGAGTACAGGGGAAGAAGAACAGAGAGGAAGATAGAGAGAGAAGAAGAGACGGCGAAACTAGAGAGCGAGAGCAGAAGAAGACAGAGAGAGAGAGATCAGAGAGAGAGAGAGAGAGAAGAGACAAGACGAGAGGACCGACAGAGAGATTACATATCAACACACTCACACACTTTAACAACTAGTCTTCAATAGACTTAACACCCACAGACGACTTGCTTACTAGTTTGCCGGGAGCCGCTCGACAGGTGAGCAGACCGGGCTTGGGTTGATGGAGGGAGTGCTCTGTGTCTTTTATTCCAGGTCGTTCTTCGTTTCAGTTTGCAGATGCCGACAGATGTGCCCGAAGACAGGCTCAACAACGAGGACAAAGGGACCAAGGTAGGCTGCTCCCAGCACCCAGCGGTCAATTATCCAGAGAGCGCGAAGTGCTTAATGGCGTTTGATGGTGGAAGTCTGTCTCCCGGTAATGGAGGACTTCACTTCACCACGGGACTCAAACACCTCTCTGCTCGTGTGTGTGCGTGGTGCAGTCATTACAAACTAACACACTTCGAGTCTGCTCTGATTTGAACTTTTAGCTAGCAGGAGATGATTGTTTCTAGTAAAGTGTGTATGAGCTGTGGACAGTGTGTACTGAGGGAGCAGTTCACTGTACCTGCAGACAGCTGTCCCTCAAATGTGCAGCATGCTAGGAGTTAGCCTCCACAAAGTCCGTCTCTGAAGGAGCTAAAGGAGCGGATTGTGGACTTAACATTTACCAAGTGGGAGAAAACACGACGCGACAAAGGTCAAACAGCAGCCGAGTGTTGATCTTGACAGGTTCCCAGTGTGTGTGTGTGTGTAGCTAGTGTCCATTGTTATTATTGAAGGTTTAAAGGGACACATGAGGACACTGAGTTTGAAAACTAGGACACTGAATGTCTTATGGAAGACCATATGTAATTATGGAGTATTATGGGAAATGTAGGCTGACTCTTCTTGACTCATACAAGGAGTAAATGTCAGAATATTTGGACTGCATGCATCAAATCCTCTGTTATACTGTAAGAAAGTGCAATAACAATACTACATAGCAGGTGTATCACATTTCTAATCTGTGTTTCTTAGTATTATATAACAAAACATGGTGGTTTTCAGTTTTATGCATGTTTCTGAATCTCTCCTGCAGTGTGACATGACTTTGTCCAGCACCCCCACCGTTCGCAGAGGAAGCACTCCTCTGCCGATTAAGCACCAACTCAGACGAGAAGAAGCTGTCCACGATGAGTGCGATTGGACATCAGGTGCAGCGGGACCTTCTGCTTCACCAATCAGCTTCAGTCCAGCCTTGGATGAGACTCTGACCGTGGCGGTGGAGGGTAGAGCTGATGGGCCTCTAAGGATTGCATTGCTGGGGCAGAACGGTGTGGGGAAGTCGTCTCTGGCCATCGCACTCGCTGGGGAAATGGACAGGACTGCATCTGTAGATTCTGATGGTACAAAGCTGTTTGTTTGACAGGACTAATACAGGACAGATTTAGTGTTGCAATGGTGAGGTGGCCTAAACTGGCACGCTTTCCCACAGCGAGCAGCAGGTAAATAACTCACAGCACCCACCTCCCATCTGAGACCTAACTGCTGCTCTCCCTGTCCTTAGGGGAGGGTTATGTGTGCACAGTCACCGTGGATGATGAGGAGAGCACCATCATTATCTATGACAACTGGCGACAGGTGAGCCAAACAACACTTCACCATTCCCACTGCCCCCACTCCTTCATTAGGCCATGAGCCCTCTGCAGCTGTACATGGTGTGCTAAGCTCCATTTTGCTGTGTGAATATAACAATATTCTCTGTGCCGCACAGGATAGTGGATAATGTATCAGGAGATACATTTGGGAAACTAGCATCTCCTAAGCAGCAGGAGCATGAAATATTAGAGAAAAAAACAAGAGCATCCATCCATTCAGACATGAATTGGAATAAGAGCATATCCCAGCATGCCCTGGGCAATTAACATGTAGAATAAGAAACAAGCTTAGGAGATATTATCAAAGAAAGCTAAAAACCCCAAAAGGCAAATCAAAAAGAATATTAAAGAAATTGCAATAAATAAACATACTGGCAAACATATTTGTAGTTTTCTTTTTTTTTTTTTTTTTTTCTGTTTGAGCTAATATTGTAATATCTGGACCACAGCGTCTTGTTTATGCTCTTGACAGCACTGTAAGAAAAACTGATGCCAAGCTCAGAGAAATGCAAAAATAGGATAATAAATCTGCTGCATCTGGTTGACTGAGGAAAGCTCATTATCAGGTTGTTTTGCACACTTTTTCCTCTTTTCCCTCGAGTGCAGTTCAGAGGCATCTGTGTGTGGATGTGAGTGAAAGAGAGAGCTGCCCACAGAGCAGATGTGCCAAGTGACTGCTTTAGTATTTTTACTTAGGTGGATGTGTGAAAAACACTGAACACACACAGACACACACACTTGTGACACAATCTGTCTTTTTTGATGTGTCGATTCTCAAGTGTTACACTTTGTATAATGAGTTCATGTATATTTATTGTGAGAGACACTGGAATGGTTGATTTAGATAATATACAGTATATATGTAGTATTACATGTACATCCATGATCATTACAGTGCAAAATGTGGCTGTGGTCTGTGCTCAGCTCTAGCCTTATAAAGATGAAGTGAAAAGTCAATGCACCTCGGCAGCTTTAACTAAAGATATGCTGAGATTTAGTCAATTTTCTAGGTGGGATCCACCCAGGGACATTTTATTTTTAGATATTTTTCTCTCTATGCTGCTTGGAATGGGTGAGTGAGTGCATGTGTGTGTCACTAAAAACACTGTTGCACTTAGTGCTATCTACAATAGTAATTTCTCACTAAGCCATGAGGGATTTTAGATAGAGCACTCAATTGTCTGCTGTGTCTCCAGGCTACGCTTAGACTTTTATTCTGCAAATCAGGCTTTGACAACAGTATTTATGAAAGTAATGAAAATTGCTCAGTATCTGACATAAGTGTGTATTTTCTGACAGATTTTGATACCACAGAGTGTTACTTGTACTTCTGTGTTATTTTCTGACATTTAAAGTAAAATTATCATACCATAATACATACTGACTTAGCTTTCAGTTTCCTTACAGTATTTCTAAATAGCATATTCAGTACTGTAACATGCACTGTTTCTCCCTTAGGACCTGTCAGCTCTACAGTGTGAGGTATGTGTCCTGGTGTTTTCAGTGACTGACAGGCGTAGTTTCCACCGCACCGCTCAACTTCGACTTCTCCTCAGAGAGACTCAGCCCCAGACTCCTATCATCCTTGTCGGTAACAAGAGTGACCTCGTTCGCACACGTGAAGTTACCTATCAAGGTATGATGAGCCTCAATTTTCTTCACCTGTTTCATTGTTTTCTTCCATTGTGGCATTCATCTTCACAGTTGGCGTTGACATTTTCAGCTCTTTATCTCTGTTGGTAAACACAAACATAGGGTGAAGTGCAGTTTGTGAAAATGTAAATGTCAGCGTTTCAGCTTCATCGTAGTGTGGGAGTATGTGGAGAGTCACAATTACAGTTAAAGCAGAAGCGCATTCTCTAAGAGTTGCTGCCTGTAGACATTCACGCCATTTTAGAGAACACAAGCTGTGCATTGCTTGTATCCAATATGGTTTTGTTATTGGCATAAGGTGCATTTCAACCATTCAACGGTTGTGCTTATTTGTTTTTAAATTCAACAATAGCTGTGACTGATGCTCATGGGTATTGTAGTATTTGGACCTGTTTGCTATGCCAAAATGCCAAACAACAAATTATTTCTCATAGTCCAGGCCCACCTGATTATTATATTATCACGTGGAGTTACGTGGAGTACAAGTGAGGATAAAAAACTAATAAAAGTCACCTGATGTACCAGTTCAAATGTTGCTAAATTTTGATTTGTGCATGCAAGTGCGATTCACGTTTTCCCAAGGTAGCACCATCAACTTCAAACCAGTAAGAAACACACAGACAAATACAGTGATCATATTCCAGATGTGGCAGATAATAGTGTGTTCATGTATAGGACCTCATTCCTTGTGGCAAGAAGCCGATTGCGAAAATAAGACTTTAATAAACCTTTAAATATAATTATTATTTTTGTCAACTGGTTCATTTAAGTAAAACTGAGATAAAATAAATGTAGTTTTTGACATTGCATCGCCTTTCATATAGATAAAACTGATAAAACTCTACTCAACTTTCCCACAGTGTGCTTACAAACAAGACCGCCACGCCTCGTGTATCATTTTGTCTTTTCAGTGAATAACAGGTACTTGTCTATGTGCACAATAACAAACTGTAGCCACTGAAATCAATCCTTTCTCCAGTCTAAAAAAAAACCCAAACCATCTGCTTTGGACACACTATAAACTGCTTAATAAGCCCCTCTAATTGCTTGCAAGTGCATTGTGCACAGTTAGATCAAAGAAGCCCCGCCTAGGGTTACCCTCTCACACAGAGAGCTCAACACCTTCCCTCATTAAAAGATTACTGTTTTTTTCTATGGAGAAATGATAGCTAGCTCCTGAATCCTTGGTTACATTTTCTAGGTGACTTACCTACAGCCAGCTAGAAGCACAAGATGAAATTTAATATGCCATGGCTACTGATTACTTGATACCTGTATTTCTCACCTATCTGCTTGTATACCTTGTATGTGCTTGTGTGTGTGCGTGTGTGAGCATCTTTCTTGTCACTGTGTGTGAGTGCGAAGAGCCACTAAAAAGTGGAGGCAAATTCTTCACATGTGCAAACATGTGGTCTATGGTCTAAAAATCTGATTCTGATTGCATGTCTACTGTGTTGTATTGAAAGTCTGTTTTTGGAGCAATCCATAAAATGTAAAAATAAGCCTAAATATTAAGATTATGAACCTTTACGTCTTTTTCTCCCCATGCAGCATGTTTGTTACATTAATGTTTGTCTCATTTCAGCATAAGACACTATGTCATGAAGGTACAGGAGACATTTCATACTGTTTACTGTTTCTCTCAATCTCTTCCCTCAGAGGCCATGTCCAGTGCCACCCTGTTCAACTGTCTTTATCTGGAGATCTCTGCCTCTCTGGACCACCGCACCCCAGAGCTCCTGGAGTGCGTGGTGCGGCTAGCCAGGGGCCAGCCACCGTGGCCACCGGGGACCAGTGCAGAGGACATGATTGCAGGAGGCCAACGTGAAAGCATCACCTCCCGTGCCAAACGCTTCCTGTCCAATCTGGTGCCCCGTTACCAGCGAGAGCGAGAAGTGGGCAAGTTCCTGAGGCAGAAGTCCCGCTCGTGCCACGACCTGGGGGCGCTGTGATCAGGGGCTGCAGGGAGTTTAATGGCTAGATTGTAAACTGATATAGCTGGTAGGGAATGTAGTATACTAACAAAGAGAGGAGCAGGGAGTAATACAGCGTTTAGTGGACTTGAGAGCAAAATGTGTGTAACAGACGTGTGAGTATGAGTGTGCCGGAGTCATGGCTGGACAGTGCTGTGAGTGATTATCATGTGCATCCAGCAGACAAATGCAAGGAGAATAACAACCTTAGTGAGAATGTTTATCTATAGGATGATTTGTACATAAGTCTGAACAGCAAAGAGGAGAAGATTATAATAGAGCTGTAGAACATATGTAAATAAGCAGTGGTAGTGATAAGTAACTACCACCATCATAGCTTTGAGAGCTGAATAAAATTGCTTTTTTGAGTCTCCATTAAGTCACTGTATATTTTGCCTTGGGTTCAGTTATTAAACTTCTTTCCTCATGTTGTTAATTACACTGTAGAGGAAACAGTTGATTTAACAACAGTCCAAGCGCAGGATAAAGTCATGACCACACTTATTCGAAACTCATTAACGGGTTAGACAGAGCCGATGATTCATGTTTTGTTTATTTACTCTCAGCCATTGTGGCATTTGTGGGGATGCTGAGCAGTAAAATAGTGAAAGGCCAGCAAGGAGAGAAGGGAATTAAAAATGAAAGGTGGACTTACAGAGCTCAGTGTGGCAATAAGAGGAGCGGAGGACAAAAAGCAGATTATTGTATATAGAGCGATTGTTGCCATGTTACTGTTGTCAAGGAGACTTGGAGTCACTGAGACATACATATTATGTCCTTCTCAGCTCTGTGTCTCTACCTTTGTGTATCAGTTTAGATATAGGGAGGCTGATTCTGGGCACGGTGTATGGGATTTTTAGGCATAACATTCAACTGAAAATTAAAATGCAGCGGATTATGTCAGATATCAGCTTCCTTGCACTCATCTGTATCACTCTCTACCCTCAGCACTTCCATCCTCCCACTTCCTCCCACACCTGAACAGAGATTTAGCACATCAGAGGTCTTTATACCCATCATTTGTTATCAAAGTGAGAACTGTGCTATAATAGAAGTAAAAAATAAAATGGTGGCATGATATTCTGACTCATTCCCTTGGCTGCCAACTACTGGAACGGATTGAAAGGTTAAGATTGTGGATTGTCAACATGGGCTACAGGCTCCCTCTTGTGGCTTGTTCCAGCTATTAATGAGGGAATATGAATATGGTTGAAATGGCAGATTAAAGTGAAAGAAAAATGTTTTAAATGAAACATATTTATATTATTTGAAGTGGACTGGCAGCTGTCTGTCCTCGTCCATATGTTGTCATCACTTTAACAGAACAGTTTACTCAGACGACTTGTCTAAGCTGCTGAGACAAAGAGTCCTCTGGGTTGAATTTACATACAGCGGATATCACTGAAAATGATTAAGCTTGGGTGGTTGTGTGAATGTATGAAACATCACAGTTACTGGTACAATGCTTAAAAAAATCCAGACTGTGATCAACTGTAAAAAAATTAACATTTTAAACCTGTATCCTTTACAGATAAATCATTTTGCTGATTTTCAACCTGTATCTTGTGGCGTAAGTTTGGTCTGAACTTGTCTTCATATTCCACTGAACACATATCTTATCAGCTGAGAAATTACACCTTTATTTTATTCAGTGTTGTTTGCATTTGTTAATCAGAAATCACATATAAATGAAGCTCGGATCGTCAAGCATCAAACTCGTTAAAATCATGTAGATTTTGCATCATTTTGTAATTTAAACTTTTCTTCTTTAAAAACATCACACTCCTAGAAACAAAGGCAAGGATTCTGTGCCTTTAAATGTTCTATTTAATCCTGTTTAACAGATAAAATATGTGTTTGATTTGATACTGGCCTATTTGCATCATCAAGTGTAAGATGAAATGAATATGAAGAGAAAATGAATAAACAGACCATGCTTATGAAATACCAGGACATATTGTTACTCCCACTGCTCCTTGGTTTACATACTGTATAAGCTCTGCCAACTATAAACCATGAGCGACAGATTGGAGCAGTCTTTAAAAAAAGTGCTCCTGCTCTACACAAGGAGCCGTACACTAAGTAAATCACACACTAATAAAATACTCCTGAAAAAAAAAAAAAAACCCTCTATGCCAACATCACTAATCAGGCCGAGGCAGTAAGACTCTCCTCCCCATCACTTAACCAAATCCCCAGATACTGCAGTCTACGAACTTTTCCAACAAGAAATGCTTTACTTTTTAAAGACTTTTTAGTCTTTAAAAAGTAATCCATCAGCAGTTTATTCTTTTCAGTGCTCAGCAAAGTGGTTCAGCCTGTATCATTAATCTGTGTGAATTCAGCCTCAACTCAATCCATATATGTATCAACTGATTCCTGCCATCTCTCAGCACTCAGAGGCAAATCAAATTCCCCCAATCATCTCAACCCTATACCTGCAAGTATAATCAAGTTTGCCTGTCCTTCGTGATGACTCATGTTTCCCTTTCAACTGGGCACAGTCAGGCATTAAAAACCGTTACATCCGTTTTCTTCCAACTATAATAACTATCCTCGTTCTAGAGACTGATAAACAGTTATCTATAACCTTTCATCCCTAACACAGCACAGAAACAGCACTGGTCAAGATCACAAACTACCTTATTTGTGTAGCTGACTGGTTCTTACTCTTCATGCAGCTCCTCATCTTTCACTCTGGGACCACTGTGCTTACCATTTACCTCCATCCTCTCTGCCACATTTGCCAACATCATGACAAGCATTTAATTAAGACGCTTTTATTGACTTTTTGAATGGAATGATTGAAGTGGTACAGGGTACATGTAGATTGCATCTACTGTTACAGGGTTTTTCCATGGTTAACAAAATGAAACTCGTAGACAGTGGAATCATAAAAGCTGGACTCCAAAGTGTTTTGAGCCACTTCAGAGGCTGCAGGCCTGAAGCTTCTTGTCAGCCAGTTTGAGAGCCACCCAGGTGTTGAGCATGGAGGCCCTCAGTTTACACCACACCAGGTGATCAGTCAATCCAAAGATCTGTGCTGCAAACTGAGCAGCAGCTTCAGGGGAGAGGACTGTGGAGCAGCCAAGACCTGCAGGGGGGAAACAAAAGAAGGTTCTATGAATATGAATATGCTCTGATGAGTATATTCATGTGACAAATTCAGAGTGGGACGCTTACCACTTGGCATACGGAGGGATGACCAAACATCTTGTGCACCCCAGTCTGGAGTCAGAGGTGGGCAGTTGATGACAGGGTAAGCTGTGTTTCCAGACATGACCGGACCAAGGCCATTACTCCTGCCAGCTACAGCCACAAAAACAGTGGGTACGCCATCACCTGAGGGAAAGCATATGGATGATGTTATGACATAATAAGATTAATTTGTCTCAAATTTGTTTTAAAAAAAAAAAAAAAGCCCACCTTCATATTCTGCTTTAATGCGAAGTGTCTCATCTGGACCTTTGTGTGCCGAAGTGACTCTGAGGATGCAGGGAATACCGTAGGAAGTACAGGCCTTTCTTATTTTTTCACAGTGGGCCATGTCAGAGGTGGAACCCATCAGAACCACCACCCTGCCACCGGCCTGGTGCTCCAACAGCAGCTACGGACACATCACAGGACTCATTAGCTCCATGCAAAGCCCCTCTATTTGACTATGTAACCTTAGCTGAGCAGTTCCCACTGTGGATATCTGCTAAACATTGCAACAGAAGCACAAACAGAGAAATCTGTTTATTAAGCTACGGGTTAGAGCCAACCAAAAATAACAGCACCAACAATGATTGAATCCAACTTCTCGATTATAAGAACATTTGTGTTATTTTTTCATAGTGTCATTTTATTGTACATTTGGAAAACCAATTTTACAGAAGGGGCAACTAAAGACTTGGTACGATAATTCTTAAAATATGAAAATGCTAAAATTCAATAACTGTTCGTAAAACAGCTGGATTAAAATGCCAATAAAAGCCAAAAGCCAATCCTAACAACCGGTTGTTCTGGGAAATAGGTTTTGTGTACCTTGACCCTTTCAGAGACCCACTCAAAGTTTCTCTTCACCACCTGCATTGCTTCAGGAGTAACTTCTTTCAGGTCTCGGTACACCTACGAAAAGAAGAATCCCCTTTTTTAATTTATTTGAATGCACTTTTAAATGTGTCAAACAGTAAAAAAGAAAAGCAGCACTGACCTGCTTATCTTTCTGCTGGCTTCGGTCTCCAGAGGGCCACAGCCTCCAGGAATCATTATCAATCACATCAGCAAGGACAATCTCTTGAGTCTTCACATTCACTCCAAACTCAATCTGTGATTTAGAAAAACAAAGAAAACAAACATAAAACCCTATAGCTGTGTTACATTTGGAAGCACTGAGTAGAAGCAACCAGACTAGGACTTAAAATGAACCAGCAGAGGGTGGCATTGCTGTGCATACCTTCATATCCACCAGCGTGCAGTCCTGAGTGGCCCAGGCCTTTTCCAGAATCTCAAAGATGGCCACAGTGCTGCGATTCATAATGTCCACTTCACACTGACCGATAGTGAGCCCAGCCAGACAGAACTTGGCCTCTAGCAGCTGCTCCTCTGACCACTGAGGATCATTGTTGGCATCATCCTAAACCAGAGAACAGAGTTGAGTGCTTGAAGTCCAGTTACAGCACTTTAAAAATCTCATCAGAAGCAAACGAGACGAGTCGTCAGACTCACTTTAAAGAACATCTCCATCTTCAGGGGGGAGAAGCGGTAGCCTTCTTTGACTCCTGGATTCCTCTTGAGGAAGGATCCGGTTGCCACTCTCCGACAAACCCATTCAATGGGAATCATCTCACAGTGAGCTGCGATGAATGCTGTGTCCGAGTGCTGCTTCACAAAGGCAGTCTTAATTCCTGGACAACAGGGAGATTTGTATCGCACATAGGTGTTTCAGGTCAACGGCAGTTTAAAGATGTTTCAATTCAGCACAGAACAAGGCCAAATGAGGGAGATGCGGACGGTCACGTTCAGCTGAATTATACTGAGCAACGTTTTAAGTCACAAGACTGTTGTTACCACAGCCTGGATAATGCAC
The DNA here is from genome assembly GCF_900324465.2 of Anabas testudineus. Taxonomy (NCBI): domain Eukaryota; kingdom Metazoa; phylum Chordata; class Actinopteri; order Anabantiformes; family Anabantidae; genus Anabas; species Anabas testudineus. Next base: position 7,017,227 of record NC_046613.1, on the reverse strand, counting down.
ACCACACTCACGAGTGGGGTGTCGAGTTACTTTTAAACTATAGTTTTATCGACTTTTAAACTAAAGCAAAGTGGAAAGTTATTTCAGATTCTGGTTTCTTCTAGGTTTAATATCAAAATGCACAGTTCATCTTTGAGTTTTGTTTTGTTTTGTTTTTTGGTTGTCACACAAAGCAAGCAATGTGGACAAAATAATGAGCAGATCATGTAAAAACGTAAAGCTTACGAGGACTGTGACTGAATCAAAATGCTGAAGCTGGGTTGAGTAAATAGGCCAAAGGTTGTCTTTCCGAGTACAAGTCACCTCACTGACCTACTGACCTGTCTTGATGTCTGTGATGACTTTATGAGCCCACAAAAATCTTGTTTCTAGACATTACCAAATTAAAACATATCCTAATTCTGCTGAAATGATGCATTTTGCCTCTAATCCTCTCACAAAACTAGTTAATATCTATGTGCATGTGGGAAAGGTGCTTCAGGGTGAGTGTGATACTAGTGCTCACACATCAATCTGACAGGACATCTTTTGAATAGATCAACTTCAATAATCTTTACCAGACTCCTGCAGCAGTCTGAACACGCAGCTCGTCGTTTTGTTGGCGATGGCAGCCTTGCCCTCCATCTGGTCTTTCCTCGCCGCATTGCCAGCGGTGATCTGGTCCTTGGACTGCACCAGAACCAGTCCGGGCTGGTCCACCAGCAAAAAGATCTGCTTGGTCTTTCCCTCACTGAGCTTCAGGCCGAGCTTCACTTCTAAAAACACGCACCCACAAATAACAACCCGCCCCAAATTAAACGCTGCGTATGTTACTTGTGCTCTCAGATGTGCACACGTCGTTGTACTGTACCTGAAGTGGAGGCCATGGTGGTGCTCTGTAGCAACGCACAGTCCTGAAAAAGTAAAACACTTGTGAACCAAAGTGACACACGACTTAGTGAAAACTTGTTGAGGTGAGAGCTGCAGGAGGCGTGCGGACAGCGGAAGAGGGAAGAGGAGTCGCTCTTACGTACTGTGACAGCCAATCACAGCCCTCAGCTGAGCCCGACAGCCAATCACAGCGGCGCATTAGTCACCACGTGGCTGGACATCAAACATGAGCACGACGAGGAACTTTTTGGAGATTAACTCCTCAAACTAGTCCAATATCTCAGCGCTGACTGCATTGATTTGTCATTCAGCTTAACAGAAAACAGTGGCCTGTTGAGCGGATCGATTAGATTGATTGTGGTAGTTGTCCTGCTCGTCGCAAAACACCACGTGTGTTTCGTCAGCCCCGATGTTTGACTAAATCAGCCCTGATTCATTTACCGTGTGCGATAGGGGACCTGTTGGACCTGCTGGACACGCAGCTGCTTGATTTCACGACCACCTCGGCCATGTCCGCCAAGTGCATGTAATAACGGGCCACGTTGGACATTCAGCCCCGTGTTCGTGTTATCAGAGCGCCGTGGGGGGGGTCACCGGAGCACCGGGACAGACATGGAGTTCGAGGAGTCCGGTATCGGGGAGGAGTGCGGGGTTTTCGGGTGCGTGGCTGCCGGAGAGTGGCCCACGCAGCTGGAGGTGGCTCAGGTCCTCACTCTGGGACTGGTGGCGCTACAACACAGGTAAACCGTGGAAAGGTGTGTGTGTGTGTGTGTGTGTGGATTAAATAGGTATACAATATATAATATCACTATATTTTCAGGGCACAAGGTGATGTCTTTAAATCACCTGTTGGTGTCAGATTGTATCATCATTGTATCCTCTCCCAACCTTTAGTGAACTTGAATCATCAGCATTCATCATTGAAAAACTGCCAAAAGAGTGATCATGAAAAATGCTGATCAGTCAGTTTTCTAGTTGTAGCAGCTTATAAAATATGTGTAGCCTGAAGGACATAGTCTGTATACTAGACCGTGTGTCCTACAACCTGTTTAGGTCATTTCTGCACTTTACATTGGACCTTAGTCACATGGAGTTAGCACACGTTACCTGTCTCTCCGGGGATGGATTAGGGGAGGCCATTGAACACACTGAATTGATCTTTATTATCGGGATGTGATCCTGCTCTTCTTTGCACTGGGTCATCATCTTATCAGTTAAGCCAGAGCCAGTGTCCTGTTTTTTAACTGGGGTCTGGAGTGAGGGGTCTGGAAATAAGAACAAAGGCACGATTAAAATTCCTGATAAATTATATATAATAGTTATCCTCAATACATCTCATGGTCTGAGTGACTTTTGTTAGCAGCTACAACCATACCCTTATCCATAATTTCATTATAGGGGCTCGATGGCAAATCATGAGACCGAGACAAATTATAAAAGCTTTAGTCAGCGTGGACATCATGTGGCATGCAAAGTGATTAGAGGAGGAGGCACATTTCAAACCTTGATCCACAGCTTTCCTCTTGATTCCTCTGTTTGCTGAAGAGGCATCCTCTTTTTCTACCCTAGATTCACTGGAGTCTGCAAACAACATCAAATGGTTAAATGACAACAAGACACTCTCAGAATACATTGTTTTTTATATGTTATTTACTGTAAATGAAGCCAAACACACATCAAGGATTCTCTTAAATTTAAATATAAAGTTCACCCAAATGTAAAACATTTGTTTTGTTTTTATTTTAACAGGTTTTAGAGAGCAACCTCAGATTTCTGACTAAACTCTCATTCTGCACTCAATACTGACAGAAAAATATATTTCTATTTTCTATCCACAAAATGACCTTGTGCCACAGTATAATCAACAGTGGAATTGCTGTTTACAGAACTTTCTTAGCACTTTAAGAGATAGATGTCAAGTCAAAACAAAGCTTCATGATGTCCTCTTGTTGACTTCATACATAGTTTGGTAATCAGTAGCAGAAAGAAGATTTAACATCTGCATACTAGACATGAATAAATAATGATAGTGGGCTCACTCCTCAATCTCTGCTTTTGATCCGAGCGATGCTCCTTAGCTGTTCGCAGCCTTGGTTCGTCATTGTTTACTGCAACGTCAAGGCTCACGGACGAGACGGAGTCAGAGCTATAAGCTCTCTCCTCCGTCGCTCCCACCATTGTTGTCATTGTGTTTGCCTTTGTCAAATAGATGTTTACATGGTCCTCGTCCTCATGGCCCTCCAACATCGTGAGCTCTCCTGAATCTGCTTGATGGTCTCCAGGTTCTCTGTCATGTAGTGAGCCATTACTTGCACGATTCATTATAGCATCCACCTCATCGTAGAACCTCATAAGACGTCTTGGGTCGCCTTCGTCAGTCTTACCCCTTTGGAGGGAACGGTAAAGGTACTTGAGGTTCTTGTACTTGGTGTGGCACTGTTTCCAGTCACGTTCAATGCCTTGCTGCATCAACCTGTTGGAGATCTGGACAAAGATGTCTCTCTTCCTGGTGGAGCTCTCCAACTGCCTGCACACGCGCTTATCGGCCCAGACTTGAATCAGTGCTTGCACCTCCTGGTCGCTCCAGTTTCGACCTGTGTCCGACACTGTGACCACGTGGAACTGGTCAGAGCTGGGTGGATTTGTTAGATGAGCTTCTGGAGTGGAAAAAAACAGGGGGTTAAGGAAAGAACAGTGTAGACATTGCACTGGTGAAATGATGAGCAGACATACCTGTTGCTCTCCATTTTGCTTCAATGTCTCCGTCCATGTCATAATCATCACTGTTGTCATCTGCAAGTCAAATAAATAGTAGAAAAGCTGATTCCTCGTTGAGCCTCGAACACCAAACGTGTTGCAGAGTGAATACATACCATCATCAATTTCTATGACAACCTCACTTTCTGAGGTTGTTGTCTGAGCCGCGTGGCCTGCTGGCACCTGTAGCCTCCCTGGTGCCATGTCTTTATCATACACCCTCTTCTGCATTTCTATCGAGCCATTTTCCAGTCCGCGGTCCAGCAGAATGGCTTCCACCTCGTCAAAGAATTTCATGTACTTCCCGGGGCCTCCAGAGCAGCTGCCCCCAGCAGCATGCGCACTCTTAGCGGTCTTGTAATCATATTTCAAGTTCTTGTATTTAGTTCGACATTGCTTCCAGTTCCGTACCACCCCAAACTTCCTCTGCATCTGACGGGCCATCTCTTGGAAGATGGACTTGTTGCGTAGCGTGCACTTCAAGCGCTCTCGGATACGCCGGTCGGCCCAGACACACAATAGTGCCCGCACCTCATCATCTGTCCAGTGGCGGCCCCCTTCTTCAGCCACACTCGGAGTGTATGGAAGAGCTCGGTGAATTCTGCTCTTGATTCCTGTACACACATTCAAACACAGCGTTATCCTGGAGCTCGCTCTTATGTCAATATGTTTGGATTTAATCTGACCTTTTAGGATACAACAGCAATTTTTAGAGCAAGTTTTTTTTTTTTTTTTGCTTTAGTTTATGCTAAAACTAGTTCATCAGACATCCTGGGTTTTATCCTCGTTTCTGTTGAAAAGCAAAAATTTGTTGACCATTGTTATAAACTGTTATCACCAATGCTACAGTTGGGGTGGAACCTACATTTACCTTCCTGCATTGGGATAGTGACTGAGGAAGAGTAGATTCCTCTTTCATTACCCACATCTTCCAACTCTTCCTCCCAGCCCTCCACTGGCCTTCCATCCACTCCTGGGCTGTAGTTTGCTGAAGTGCCTGCTGATGCATCAGGCTTCCTGCTCTGAAGTCCCAGGCTCCTGCATTTGGCCTGACACTCCCACCAGCTGCGCACAACACTGAGCCTCCTCAGACGCTCTGAGATCAACTCAAATGTGGTTCTGCTCTCAGCTACGTGCTGAGCTCCCACCTCGTCCCAGACTGTCATGAGAGCCAGCACCTCAGCCTCCCCCCACTGCCTCTCCACCGAGCCTTTTTCCTCCACTGCCTCCCTATCACCTCCTCTTTGTCTCTCTGCTCCTCTCTCCATGTTTGAGCTGACCTGGAAACGCTTTCTTTTCCCCAGCCCATCTGTCTCTGCTGCCCGGTTCCCTAGGCAACCAGGCGGTTAAGCCTGAAAGCAACGCCTCCGTGCAGAAAAGCAGCCTCACCACTGGCTTAAGCTGTGTGCTGAGGGGGAGGGACCAACTGTAATCCGAGAAGCAGCTTGGTAAATAGGCTGAAACTGCAGCAAGGCGACTCTCCTTTTATGGCCGCTCCTCTGCACAGATGCAGATGTTTGGGTGTTTTTCTTCCTCCTCACTCCTACTATATTTTCCCTGAATCAAACCAGTTTGGTTTGCCTGAAGGTTCAGTGTATGAAACTTTTCAAAATGAAGTGTACTCATGTTTAGACTTGCAGAAAAGAGACTGACTCACTTCCCATTGATATCATTGCACTGTAACAATTTACACGTGACTCTTTGTGTCCACTCAGGGGTCAGGAAAGTGCCGGGATTGTTACAAGTAATGGAGCCAATCCGCCTACATACACTTCGCACAAGGTAACATTCAATTATGAGTGAGTAGTTTAACTCACACTGTCACTACAGTTCAACATTAGAGTTGCTTTTTATTATAGGTACACCATCAATAAGCACTATAATAATAATCAATAAGCTTCATCACACTCAGATATTGGCCTGCTTTTTATATTACTGTTTACTTTATTTGCTTCTGCATAGTTTGTACAAGTAAACATCTCTCACTGATTCCTCTTGCCTTTTTTTTTTGTTGTTGTTGTTGTTTTCGTATTTTTAGGGAATGGGATTAGTGAGCACTGCTTTCCCCCCCGAATCTCTCCTGAAGCTGCGCTATGGTAACCTCGGTATTTGCCACACACGCTATTCAACTACTGGGATCTCCGAGCTGCAGAACTGCCAGCCCTTTGTCGTGGATACACTGCATGGCAAGATCGCTGTAGCACACAATGGAGAGCTGGTCAATGCTCAGGCCCTGCGCAAAAAGGTGAACATAGCACTGTGATCCTCTGCTCCTAGTCTAATGCAAACAAATAGTCCTTTCTGGGAACTCCACTCCACAAATAAAAATGTCCACGCTATAATGCTAATGTTATCAATTACTGTTATTGATTCCGATGGAATAATGCTTTTTTTTCCAAAACATAAAGGAAAATGTGTCAGAATATGCCAGGAGATGCATGCATCAACATTAGTTTATACTAAATCAATCCATTGTTAAATGCCATGCAGGTAATGCGCCATGGTGTAGGCCTCTCCACCTGCTCGGACAGTGAGCTCATCACCCAGCTGCTGGCATTGAACCCACCTATGGAGGAGCAGGATGCACCAGACTGGGTTGCCAGGTCAGAGCTACCACTTAATGCTGGTTAAATATACATTTTACATTTTTTCTCTACACTATTTAAAAACGTCTGTTGGTTTTATGTGTTGGATTTTCTTTTTGTATTGTAGAATTAAAAACCTTATGACTGAAACCCCTACATCGTACTCTTTGTTGGTGATGTTCAAAGATGTCATCTATGCGGTGCGTGACCCCTACGGGAATCGACCCCTCTGCATTGGACGACTTGTTCCTATCTCTAAACTGCATAGTCCAGGTATTCTAAACACTGTTTTAGTTTTGTGGCTGTAACTCGAGCTGCACTGTGTGCTCAACATAGAAGTATTTGTCCTTAAAAGACCCAAAGGTTATCAGCCCTCGTGCCACAGCAGTTTGTCGTCACAGGACGGTCATTGATTTTGTTCAGGTCACATGTGCAAGCTGGTGGATGATAAACTTTCTTTGTTGGACAGGTGCCGGAGAGGAGGACACTGAGGGGTGGGTTGTGTCATCGGAGTCCTGCAGCTTTCAGTCCATCGGTGCCAAGTACGGTTTTACCTACAATGCAATATCTTCTGCACTGTAATGTAGCACTGTGGCTTATGAACATGTTCTTGTTCCTCAGGTATTACAGAGAGGTCCTGCCAGGAGAGATTGTCCAGATTTCTAAACATGGAGTCAAGTCCCTGAGTGTTGTGCCTCGCCCTGAGGGAGACCTCCCTGCCTTCTGTATATTTGAATATGTTTATTTTGCCAGACCAGACTCTATTTTTGAAGGTATAAATACTTTGACTACATTGTTCTTAGTCGTACAGCTGTCAGACTATTGTAATACTTTAAGTGAAAGTGTGCTTCATGCTCACTATTTTGTACTGATGTACTGCAGGGCAGATGGTCTATACTGTCAGGCAGCGCTGTGGTCGGCAATTAGCCATTGAAGCGCCAACAGACGCAGATGTGGTCAGCACTGTGCCAGAGTCTGCAACCCCTGCTGCTCTGGGCTATGCTCAGCAGGTCTGTCTGCTTAACTCAGTAAAGAAACTCTCTCATGCTCCCTCCTCCTGACACATCTGTCCTCACAAACTGTTTTATGCTTCTCCCACAGTCTGGATTGCCTTACATTGAGGTTTTGTGTAAAAACCGCTATGTCGGGAGAACATTCATTCAACCGAATACCCGTCTGAGACAACTTGGAGTTGCCAAGAAGTTTGGGGCGTTGACTGACAACTTTGCAGGGAAACGCGTGGTACTAATTGATGACTCCATTGTCAGAGGCAATACCATCTCTCCCATTATTAAACTGCTCAAGGAAGCAGGTGCCACAGAGGTTTGTTGACTAGAGCTCTGCAAATTGTCATCACTTGTTTATTTGATGAGATCTTCTAAATTGACAGGACAACAGAAACACAGTACTACGTGTTTACCCATACTTCCATCCCTTGTGAGTAAACTGGGTAGAAGTGCTCCTCCTTCCCTTGAATTAAAATATGTCTGATATCGCCAGAAGACATTTTATCAACTATTTAGGCTTATTAACTATGATATAAGCTTTATCCTGCAAACTGGGCAAAGAAAAAAAAAAAAAATTGTTTCAACCAGATTTTTACAGTGAGCTAAATTGACTCACTGATTTTATACATACAGAAAAGATAATGTTTTCCTGCGTGTTGTAACAGATTTGTTAAAACAGTTTGGACAACATTTTAACACAGTAGTGAATTGGTCAATACTTAGACCCTCAAACTTGCAAGACCCACCTTGTAAAGACTGACCCGTACCTTCTCCTCGACAGGTCCATATCAGAGTTGCCTCTCCACCTCTCAGGTTCCCATGTTACATGGGCATCAATATTCCAACTAAGGAAGAACTTATTGCCAACAAGCCAGAGTTTCAGGACATCGCTGGATATATTGGTAAGTACTAACTTAACAGTAAGTATTAGTACAGCTCACTGATATTATCTTTGGCTAAAGTCACAAACCACAGCATAATTAAGCTAAAGTGTGCATCTTAACGCTGTTTCATAGGTGCCGACAGCGTTCAGTATCTGACCGTAGAAGGCCTGTTATCAGCTGTCCAGTATGGGATCGCCTCCCACCAGGAGGACAAGATGATCAGCTCCAGTAACAAGTCCAGCAAGACAGTGGGCCACTGCGCTGCCTGTCTGACTGGGAAATATCCAGTAGAGCTGGAGTGGTAACCGCTCTATCAACATCCTCATCGACCATTGTTACTACAGCAACAGCAGCACTGTGGTCCACAACAAGGTCCTACAGCTGATGTGTGATGATATTAAATAGTAATTTTTGTGTTATGTATATGTATACATAACTTATGTATATGTATGTATACCGTTGAAAACTTTGCTATTGCTGACTCCTAGTGGTTGAACATTGCAACAATGACATGTATGTACTTGTTTTTTGTTGTATTTTTTATTTTCAGATGTTCTAAAATTAGCTTCACATGAGCATTTATACGCGCACAAGACTAGTGACCAAAAAGTTAAATCCTTTATTTTCTTAATCAGATTTACATTTTGTACCTTTACCTAAAATTAACCACAATGCTGTTTTGTGTTGGGTTTAGCTGTTGGATATTTTGTTTTCTTAAGTTTCAGCATTATGAATAAAATGGGAAAGGTTAAATAAACTAACTGCAAATGTGTGTTTCTCGCCCCAGAAACAGCATTTTCAGCAAACAGCACTGACATTAAAGTTTATTAGAATAATGGACATATATTACAAAAAACATGGTGCTGTACTGAGGTAACAATTCATAAAAAGGTCTAAAATTTAGGAATAGTATGTAACTTCACAACACATAAAATATATATATAGATAAAAAAACACATGGAAAACAACAACAACACACGGGCCACTTTACGGGAACTTTAACATTCAACATAGCCTTAATAGTTTTATTACATTTATAGTTTCCTGAGCTCAGACTACACCAGCTAAGAAAATGACAATTTGCTTCCATATCACTTGTTGTGTATTTTATAATGGAAACATCACGCTGCTACACAGAACTTGAACTTGGTTACATCAGGACGTATGAATTCTTTTCCACTCTGGGAGTTGTTGGAGAACTTCAGTAAGCAGGTTTTTCCACAACAGATCTGTGTTCACCATTTTCTACACATGTTGAGGAGGAAATAATGGTGATTGAGAGAATACAGGAATGCTGGTAAACAAATAATATTCAAAGCAATTGATTATCTTTACCTGGGGGAGCGGCTGTTTGCTACACTGCTCTCAAATGTGCCTCCTGGTAAATGAAGCGCAATAATTAAAAATAATCAGTTATAGCAGAGTTCAACATTTAAGTAAAAGACAGCAGACATTACACAAATAAGACGTTGGGGAGGAGGCTTACCCTGGCTGGGAAACTCAGCTGCAGATAAAGGACGTCCTTGACTCGTCCAGGTATCTGCTGAGTGCTGCTGGTTACTGACTTTTTGAAACGCGTGTTTACTGGTGCTATAAGAAAAGTCATTACGAGACTGCTCCAGTTCAGACGGAGAGACACAGCGCCTCAGTATCTCCTTCCCATGGCGTTTAGACCCTGGAGAGTATGTACAATACTTTTCCCTGGAGCGTTTGGACTGGGGATGGCTGTCCCACTCTAACTCTCTATGACGCTTTCTCAGGACAGAGCGGTGAGGCGACAAAGCAAGAGCTGCCAGAGCTGAGGAAGAGTGACCTTGGCTTGCTTCAGAGGTTTCCGCACAGAGACGACAGGGAGGGCCATTAAAGAAAAATGATTTGTTCTGACAAACAAATTTGTGGTAGAGTTTCTTAAAGTCCTCATCGAGTGTCTTTGTTGAGTAGGAGGCACTGAACGATGGCTGGGACGAGTCAAAGGAAAGATGACGCCGTAGCCTGATACGACCTTCAGCTCTGGCTGACTGAGGTGAACACAACTGTGCCTGAAGGGAGTGATTGGAGCCCTGAGGGAAAAGCATCCTGATGTCACCAGGAGGTTTTCGCAGCGGGGAGGACAGAGAAGTGGACAATGATCTGGGTCTTGTGGTCTTTCTGGAAAAGCTTTCCACAGAGTATTCTTTGGGGCTTCTAGAGGAGGAATGAGGTGAACCACTGAAGCTGGTCATCAGCCTCACCTTTAAGGGACTCTGTCTGACTGGAGAGCTGTAGATATTAGATCCTTCTTTAACAGCAGTGATTTCTGATGCATACATGGAGCGTCCAGCAGATTGCTCTGAGTGTGCAGAAAGACACAGTCTTCTAGCCCGAATAGACCAGTCCAAAGGTGGTTTTGCAGTGCCACTGCAACTTCGTGAAGGACTGGCACTGTAACTGAAGGGCTGATCTTCCAGCTGGGTGGGTTCAGACACAGTGAAGGTCTCATTCAGCAAGATCTCTTGTTGATTAGAAGTCTCAGAAAGACTAGAGGGGTCCATTGCAAAGATCGTCTGTTGCTGCCCTCTCCACTGGGCTCCCTCCCTCCCAGGAGACTGCTGCTGTGCTTCCCAATCATGCACATTGGTTACTGTTTGTAAAACAGACAAAGGGGCATGTTCAGTCCTCATGAACAACCCGTTCTCCGGGCTGTTCTCCTTGAGCAGCATCTTTCTGGCCTTTTTTCTGGGGTTCCTGTGGTCGTGTCTCAGCGTGACAATGAAAGTATTGTTGACATTGCCTCTGTTCGACTGTTGTCGCCACCTGCGGTACCTCTTCAGCACTGTATCAGCGGCCTCAGAGACATTCCTTCTGTGCCAGGCCCTCTCTATTCGACTGATCATGTTGGGGTAGAGCTCCACTAAAGTTCCATGACTTCTCAGAGCCATTTCAAGTTCCTCATCTTGGTCTTCAGGCTGGAGCTCTGTCTCAGAGAAGTTTCTCTCACTCTCACTCTGTGAGCTCACAGTCAGCTGAGTTATGTCACTTCTAGACATCCCTGTAGGATTAAATTGGGGAAAAATTTCACATAAAACAAACAAACTTTGCTTCACGTTAATGTCAGCCAGAAGTCCACCCAAGTTGTGTTTAAAAACTCTGAATGTTGCTTGCTTTATCTTATCTTACCATCATCCTCCCCAGACAACTGGCTGGTGGATGTATGAGTCTCGTCAGACTCGCCATCTTGATGTGTGAAGTCCAACTGCTGACAACAAACCATAATGAATATAAAATATTACTAGATATTCAAGACAGAAGTGTTTGGAGAAAACATGTTTACTTACCTGAGAGTTTCTTGAAATGTCTTGTACTGTGAAAGCAGTGTCATAGTAATTAGATAAAATATACAATTTATTAACGTTTGTACACGCTTCTCATTTTAAGTGATTGCTGCTCACCTCTTAGTGACTCATCTCTCAAATCCGTGAGACTCTGAGAAGAAGGCAAGTATTTATTATAATGTCTGAAATGGCATTTTGTGTCATATGTGGCTGCAGACTATGTTTAGTGCGACACAAACCTTTGATTCCAGCTTGTGCAGTTCCATTTTTGACAGCTCCATGTAGCGTTCAAGTGCTTCATCGTGCAAATAATCAAGACAGAAGGGATATAAATATGTTCAGTACATGTCAACTGCTGGAATATGACGATTATTACAAGCAGTGAATAATTGTTTTAGCATTTAACGTTGAAATCGTCACTACATTTTACATTATGCACAACTACTACTATTTCAATTGTGTAGTGTGCTATAATACACACCAGTTGAGCGACAGCAACATTTCACACATCTTAAAACAGTCACTGAACAATGTTTTATTTTTAGACAAACCTGAGCATGACTCCACTGCAGCGTGACCTTAACCCTTACAATACAGCTGCAGGTTCACTTATTATTATCGGACTTACTTTGGGTTTTTGTACTGTCGAGGTCCACCTCTATACCCCCGTCGTGATACTGAAGTTTTGAATACTGTGGAAAACAATTGCAAATGTTAGTAAACTTGATTTTTATTTCGAAATTAGCTAACATTAAGTTAACATAAAGCTAACATTAAGCTAACTCCAGCTAACAGCTAATGTTACCACCGCCCGACCGCTTCATTAACACACCTTGTCTATAATTCGGTCCAGTGACCTTTTGTAGTTAATGCTATTTTCTTTCAATTGGATCTTTAAAAACTCGTCCATGTTGCCCGTCAAATCCCTCTAGTTAATGTTGATAATTGACTTAAAGTAGCAGTGAGCGGAGTAAAAGGCGCTTCTGGATTCAAAACTAGTCTTTGACAAAATAAGTAAAGTGATTGGACAGAGGCCGTGTGGTGCTTTCGAGGACACTGGGAAATATTTGCGACAGCTTATAAAAAGACGCAACGTATTTAAAATACAAAAATGATCCTCTTGTTTGTTTTTCAGATGATGTTTTGGACGGTGCGGTTGCCCATGTGTAGCAATGATAAAGTTTAGCGAACGTTTTCCTGTCAACTATGATTATGTGTAACAATATTGGTGTAATAATATTAAATAAAACATGTCCCGCTCTCTCAAACAGTGACACACCTTTTTAAAAACCATCACCGTTTCGACAGTCTGGTAACATAAATAGATAAATTCGGGTTGCATCTTTGGTTTGTATGTTGTTGTTTAGCGTTAACATTAAACAAAATGGTTTGAATCTGCCGTGTACGAGCTTCAGGGAAGCTGAAGCCACCGGTGAGACGTCGTTCCCACCTATGACGTCATCTTTACTCGCCAAATGTGGTCTGACTGAGTATAAACAAAAATAAATTCGCATGGATCTTTTATACATTATCTCTATAATCGGTACCAGCAGAGAGGAGGCAGCTGGGCTGTGAGCCGCTCTTCGGGATGACTGCCGGGACACTACAGGAGCTTGTGTCCGCCGCTGCCTCCCTGCACCCGGACAGAGCAGCCGTGACTTATGACAGCGGGTCTGACTCAGATAGACCGGTGTCTCTGCTCTACAGAGACTTGGTTGAACTGGCCGCAGAACTGTCTTATCTTTTGCGGGAGAACTGCTCTCCTAACAATGGCGTTATTGGGCTGTGTTGCTGTGATGATTTGTTTATTCCTGTGTGGATCATGGGGTGAGTTTGCCCTTGACTAGTGGATGACGAGTTTCAATCATCATGCCTCGACATGTGATGATTCTCCATCACGAATCCTTTTGTGTTATTTGTCAGGATCCTGCAGTCGCCTGCAGCTTATGTCCCACTGGACCCAGAGGCTCCAGGACTTCTCTCTGCTAGAGTCATAAATCAGTGTGGCCTCAAGTACTGTGCTGTGAAGACTGACCTCCTGCAGGTGGAACATTTCTTACTTTATTAGCATAAATACAAATATAAAAAAATATATTTATATGAATGTTTATGTTGTTTATCTTTTGTCTTCCTGTTAAGCGATTCAAGGAAACTCTTTCCAAGCACACGTCTGTGGAGGTTTGTGTGGTGTTGCCCAAGTTCAAATTAAGCCTGATACAAATCAAGCCACTGCCAGTTGCTCAACATGGACGGGGACCAGACCAACCTGTCGCTCAAACAGCAGATTGTGCTGATCTCTGTGATGCAGCTGCGGTGGAAAAGGACTCTCGACACAAGGACTTGGCATATGTGCTGCACACATCTGGAACAACAGGCCTCCCGAAGATTGTTAGGGTACCACACAAGTGTATACTCCCCAATATACTGCACATGAGGTCAGTATTTATATGTCTGTTGGCTCTATTGCTTTCTCTTGAACATTGTTTTGATATACTGTACTGTATATTCAAAAGAAAACCATAAACAGTTGTTGACAATGATTGGTTGAAATGGCATCTTTCTCGGGTAAGATCTTTGTTTCAGATGAGTGCGGATGATGTAGTTTTCCTAGCCTCCCCTTTGACCTTCGACCCGTCTGTTGTGGAGATTTTTCTGGCCTTATCGTCTGGAGCTCAGCTCCTCATCATCCCTACTGTTATCAAGAAAATGCCCAACCGACTAGCTCAGCTGCTGTTCAAGGATCACAAGTCAACTGTCCTACAGGTAAGATTCAATTCAGGAGAGACTGGATTTTGGATAAGACAGCGTCTTTAGTCACCTGAGCGTGGTGTTTTCTTGTTTCCGCAGGTCACCCCCACTCTGTTTGGTCGATTCGGGCAGCGTATCCTGAAAGAGGAGGTGTTGTCATCTGGTTCCTCTCTGCGGGTGTTGGCCCTGGGTGGAGAGGCCTGTCCCTCACCAGCTCTGCTGAGGAGCTGGAGGCACGAGGACAATAAAACCCACATTTACAATATCTATGGTATTACAGAGGTGTCCTGCTGGGCCTGCTGCTACAAAATACCAGAGTCTCTGCTGCAGTCCAGCGACGGGTGAGTTCACTCATTTAAAAATGTTTATGACTTCTGCGTTTTGATTTTAAATAAGCTACAGTTCATACAACTCTGACCTTGCAGCATTGAGTCCTCTGTTCCTCTTGGGCCTCCTCTGATGGGCACTGTGCTGGAAGTCAGAGATGAACATGGTGGAGTTGTTACAGAGAGTGAAGGACAAGTTTTCATAGGTGAGTATACTGCAAATGAATCACAATGAGCTGAGCAAAAACCCGGCAAATCCTCATGATCCTTGGTCCAGGTGGAGAGGACAGAGTGTGTCTTCTGGATGATGAGGAGACGGTTATCCCTGGCACAATGAGAGCTACTGGAGACTGGGTGAATATTAAAGACTCACATATGTACTACCTGGGACGGAGAGACAGGCTGATAAAACGCCACGGAAAGAGAGTCAACCTTGACAGCTTACAGCAGGTAAGAATGCACAGTCTGTAATTAAATACATCCACAATAGTTTATGTCTTTGTTTACTTGTGGGCAGCGTAACACATCGTAAATTCAGCACAGACACCTTATGATGTTGAGCAGCATGGGAAGCATGGGAAAAATGTAAAGCTGGCTATGATTGACAGAGGTCAGAACACACAGTGCTTCGTAGCTTGCTGCATATAGTGCTGACACCAAAAGAGCTGGTATTCTGAAGAAAAAGAGAACTTTTAATTTCACCCTCTGAAGAAACATAGTATTTCCTTCTACCAGGCAGCATCTCAAACAGCTAATGATGAGGAGCCATCTTGTAAACGTTATTGTTTATTTACTGATGTTCGAAGTGTTCACATGTCATGTTCCCTCCTTCAGCTCATCTTGAGTCTGCCTCAGGTGGAGGCCTGTGCGGTGGGCCTGCGCCAGGGCTCTCGACTTATCGCCTTTGTCGTGGCATCCACATCTGGAGATCAGAAGGCATCTTCTCCTCTCTCGTCTGTAATGCAGCATGTGGAACAAATACCCACCGCCTCGGCTAAGCATGGCAGTGAGGTTCTACCTCCTTCTGTTACACAGCGCCAGGAGGAGACGCCGGTTGATTTCAAGAGTCTAATTCTGAACCAGCTGTCTTTGCTGCTGCCGTCGTACAGCGTTCCTGACAACGTGGTGCTCGTCCCGGCCTTATGCCTGACTAATCATGGTGAGTGTTAGACACACAGAGACCTAGCTCTTTATTTATCGTTTTAGGAATTCTAATGCTCGTTTTCTGGCAGGCAAAGTAGACATGGAGGCGCTAATGAAAATATACCAAAGACAGAGACGGTGTTTCGAGTCTCCGTGTGAAGATGTCAGCAAATTAAAAAAAAAGCTTCAGTCGTTGTGGCAGGTATTTCATCACTTATAATGACACAATTCCACATAAATACTCTACATGCATTTGTTCATCTGCAACATTTTGAACTATATTGACAGCGAACTCTAGATCTTCCTGAAGATACGAGTATCGATGAAGAATCCAACTTCCTGTTGAGTGGAGGGGATTCGTTAAAAGCTCTGCGTCTCTGTGAAGACATCCTTACCACTGCGGGAATCAACTCACCAGAGCTTTTGGAGATTATTCTCGATAGCACATTTTCTGCAGTCTTCCGCCACATTGCCAGAGTAACACTGATGTCACCACTTGAGAACATCCCATCATCACTGTCTGTGGCCAAGAGACAACATGCTGATGCTCTTCCTGAGGTTCTGTCGAAGAAAGAACGTAAAGTCTCCGAGTCTCCAGCAGCGGAGGGGTTGCATGGGGAGAAAAAGGTTGTTAAAGTTGTAAGAAGAACAAATGAGGTGATAGAAATGAACATCAGAAATCCAGAGAGGAATAAAAGCTTTCAGCCTGGTGCACCCACAGCTCTGGGCGTCAGTCTGAGCTGGTCCTCGGACACAGGCAGGTGTGTGGACGCATCCCCGCTGCTTCTGGTGCAAGAAGGCACAAATCAGTGGCCAGATGTGACTAAAACAACAGTATTCATCGGCTCACACTCTCACAGGGTGCAAGCTTTAGACCTGGACACTGGGAGCCTACTGTGGGAGCGAGTTCTCGGGGACAGAATCGAGGCCTCGGCTGCTGTGTCTCACTGCGGGACCCTGTTAGTTATAGGTCAGTATCAACACTCTGAATATTTTGTTATAATACTCTGCGGTACGTTGTAGTGCATAAGGATTATTTTTATATTTTCCAAGGTTGCTACGATGGCTGCGTGTATTTCTTGTGTACTGCATCTGGAGAGACATGTTGGAAGTTTGAGACAGGAGACGCTGTGAAGAGCAGTCCTGCTGTGGATCCCCTCACAGGTCTGGTGATTGTGGGCTCACATGACGGGCACGTTTACGCCCTGAACCCGAAGGTGAGTGTGAGTGACAAATGCTGACTTAATGTAAATAACCTTAGAGGCAAATCAAAAGTCTGTGTTTGTTTTTAGGTTCGGCAGTGTGTTTGGAAGCGTCACTGTGGGGGTGGAGCAGTGTTTTCCTCTCCATGCATCCAGCCCTCCTGCAGACAACTGTACGTGGCGTCACTCGGAGGACACCTGCTCTGTCTCAACCCAGTAAGTGAAGAAAATACACATAGAAAACAGATTTCCTTTGTTTCTTATCCCTGATTATTCAGACACACACACTGAAGAAGGCAGAGCCTGAAACATTTTTGTGCTGCAAATGTGCTTGCACTGTCATGTCCTGTGCTTCTGTTTGCAAGGACAGCGGGGAGGTTCTGTGGTCGTACCGTCGAGACGTCCCGTTCTTCTCATCGCCAAACTGCTCCTCTGGTCACGTGGTGATTGGTTCAGTGGATGGAAACATCTGCTGCCTCAGCAACACAGGGAAACTGGTGAGAAGCAGCATTTAGACAGGTGTATGTCTCCTGCCCCTGTAAACCAGAATTGTACAAATGCTTCAGCACCGTATGTGCTCCTGTGTATCCATGAGTCTTGTGTTTTTTTCTGCAGGTTTGGCAGTTTCTGACAAAAGGGCCCATCTTCTCCTCTCCGTGTGTCACACCAGACCAGCAGAGGGTTCTGTGTGGATCACATGACGGTCACTTGTACTGTTTAAATCGTGCCGACGGCTCTTTAGTATGGACTTTCCAGACATCGGGCAAGGTGTACTCCTCTCCATTTGTGTTCAGTGACTCTGTTGTGGGGAGTGGGAGAATTCTAGTGGTCCTGGCCTCTACAGATGGCACAGTCTGGATCCTGGACGGGCAGGATGGACAAATGCTGGCCTCGCACACTCTACCCGGGGAGCTGTTTTCATCCCCAGTGTTGTATGAACAGTCTCTAGTGGTCGGGTGCCGCAATGACTATGTTTATTGTTTAAGACTTTCTGTCAGAGAGGAAACATAGAATCATTAAATGTATTTTTTTCCACTGACATTTATAATAAAAACTCATGTTGCTACGGCAGAGTGGAGAGGGTGCTTTGGGAAAAGGATTTTAATTAAAGTTCAGGGTTTCCGATCTAGAACAGAGAAATAATGAGTTTTCAGTCCTTCACTTCAGACATCAGTATTTAATTTACATTATTCATAACATTTTGTATCTCTTTAAGAATTTTCTCATGAATATCTCTAAGTGGGACAAAAAAGTGCAAATAAATACCAAACATTTTTGTTACATATACTAACACTGCGTACACTACACTATTGTGCACGACTAAAGTTAGAAACAAAATGACAAAGTGACTCAGTCGTTTAGAGGCCTCCTTCTAATCGAAGCTCCGATAACGCCTTTGACTTACATACAGTACATACTTACATACATACAGATCATTAAGTGAATGTCAGGAAACTAGAAGGCTGGAGTCCCTTTTCTTCAGAGAGGAAATTGTATCACATTTACGAGGAAGTGATGGCATAAGCCTACAAACACAAGTGGGAGGGAAGGACACGGGAGAACTGCTACAAGAATCGTATGTTACAGCAAGCAAGTGTCGTGTCTGTCTCCGTTAGCGAAGCAAAAAGTCCAAATGACTTCATCACACAGCTGTGAGGATAATGTGCAGTTCATCATAAATGCCCAGTTAACACTTGTGGTCTTCAGTGCTGTGTTAAGGTGCACCCACGGCGTGTGATCGCGACAGATTCTGTTACTTGATAATGACAAAATTGTACAATAGCTTCTTTGACAGCCATCACAGTCATCACGGACACAGTGAGAATTGTTACGCTAAGGTTTCCAGTATGAGTAAAAAAAAAAAAGAGAGAGAAAAGGTTTATTTTGTACATGGCAAGGCTCAGAAGAGATACAGTATCGTTTCAACACAGGCAGATCAGCTGCTTTACATAAATATTACCATCGAGGCCAGGGATTATGCCTGTAACACTTCCATCAGCTGTCAAAAAGCAGATTCAGCAGGCTCATGTTGAGCTATTATTGTTACTGGTAGCCCTTAAAACACAATTCAGACAGTTAACATCTGATGATTAAACACTGTTGTAAATCAGAGCTTCACCTTCCTAATACAAACGTGTCATATTGTATTGGGTGAATTATTTAGTTACAACCATGGTGACACTGTTGGCTACAAAATAAAAAACAAATGGGGTTGGCTATTGCACTGGCCAGCCATGGTTGTGATTGGCTGCTAAGGACTCTTCTTGGGACATATACGTTGTGTGCCTGTATACAGTATGTGCATGCTCGCAAAAGTTGTTTACATATATCTGCGATTGTATTAGAATATTTGAATGTGAAGCGCACTTTGACGTCATAATAGTACCAGCCAGTGTGTGGGGTTACACGGTGATAGAGAGCTCTACTTGTTTAACAGTCTGGGGTATTTTCATGGTGAGGGATGAGATCAGAGAGAACGGGCGTGTGATGCTGACTCTTGAGGTGCTTCAGAGTTTGTGGGCAGTGTGCAGTCTTGATGCAGGCCAGAGAGTGTGGAGTGTTGGGACAAGGGGGGGGGGTTATTTGATGATCTGAGGACAGTCGCTCCAGGCTTTGGCCTTTCGCTTAGCGAGCGCCAGCCAGGCTGGCTCTGTAGACACCTGTGGGGAGTCACCGGAGGGGAAGCGCTTTGACACCTCCTTGACAGCAGGTGGCGACGGTGTAGAGTCTGCAATCTCAACTGAAACAGCAAACAAGTGAAAAAGTAGGTCAGAATTACTACATTAAAATAATATGGATCATATAATATAATAAGGTTTAGGTAATAAGGGTTAATAAATATATGGTGAAAGTTGCACAAATAATATTTTCACTTCAATAAGATTAAGATTACTAAATGTATGTAATGTCAGAAAGTAGGGGAACATGTGCACCACTATTTCGTCGTACCAGTGACAGAGCTGGGTAAAGTATTGGCTTTTTTCAGGTTTTCTCGGCGCTCAAATCGTCCCAGCAGGCTGTCGGGTCTCTTGGGCTCCTCTGGTGTCTGAGGTTTAGAACTGGGGCTGGTGCTCCCGCTTCCTTTGCTCTCAGTGGGGCTCATCAGTGTAACCTGCAAAAGACATTTGTGAGGACGGAAACTATTCTTAGGAGATTATGTGTAATCTACAGAAATGAAGTGAGCAACGTGGCAATCTGGGACACATACACTGTCTCTCTCTCTGGCTTGTTTTTCAGCAAGTTTGGCTTCTCTTTGGCTACGACGGTCCTCTCTGTTCTGCTGCTGCTCCCTGAAGCCTTTCTGCTTCTGTAGCGCCAGTGTGATCCACAATGGCCCGGCCTCCTTCTCCTGGACCCTCGCACTGTCCAGTGAGTGTCTGCTCTGTAGGGATGGTTTTTCTGCAAGAACAGTACTGGGGGTGTGAATTGTTTGTTTGATAAACATAGACATATCATGCAGGTAATTCCTGAAGTTACAGTTGTTGCAGTTTGTACCAAAGCAGTAAAAGCCCTACATACTGAATCATTGATAAGATAATTTATCTACAATCAAGGCCATGTCAAGCCATGCAGAGTCACTATTACTTTCATATATCCCTCAAACTTTAGAATCATATGGGACATTCTCTGTAGATGCATTTACATGACAGAAAAAGTTGACTGATCTTAAGAAACCTTTTTCTTGGTATAAAATGTAGGTTCTGTCACACTGACCTCTCCTGATGAGCTCTGTCTTCCTGTCCGCCTTCTCTCTCCAGGGGATGTTGATGGAGGGGAAGAATGATCTTTTTTCTTTTGGCTCCTCTTCCCCTTGGACCTGACCGTGGCTGCTTCGGTGCAAATGGGCCACTGCTGAAGGGTCCTCGCTCCTGCTTGTAAGTTCCTGTTTAGGTGAGTCTGCTCTCGCTGTGCCCTGGATCAAGGCATCACTGGGAGAGCTGTGGACCACTTTAGGTAAAGGCGATGGAGGAGGTGTTGGGACTGGTTTGGGTGACGTGGTCGGTCTTCGGTAGAGCGGCGGTTTTGAAAGCACTTTCTCACCTTCGCATTGTATGGTTGGGCTGGTGGACTTGCCCGGTTTAGCCCGAGGGAGAGCTGGGGAGGCAGATGTGTGCACGTACTTGCTCACCGCGCCTTCATTCTGAGGTGATGTGGGACTTGATTTGTCAGAAAAGACAGAGGAAGTGTCTGTGTCTGGCTCAATAGGGGTGAGAGGTGAAGGGACTCCATCAAAGCTGTCCCCAGCACTGTATCGTTTCTTTCTTTTCTCCGTGGACTGTTCGCTGTGAAACCGCAGGGAGTAGTTGGTTCTCCTCAGCTTTATGCCAAAAGGTGAGGGCTTATCTCCACCATCCTGGCATTGCTCCTGTCCCTCCTCTCCGGCAACAGACACCTCCATCTCACTCTGAGGCCTGCTCTTCAACTCTGCCCCCTCCGGTTTCACTCCGGGGCTGGGAACCAGGAAAGAGGGGAGGTCTTTGGCGAACATACACTCCTCAGACCCTCTTTCTACAATGCGGACACTCTTACTCGCCCTATTCTGAGGTTTACTGACTGGAGCTGGAGAGGCTGCAGTAGGGCTGTGAGACGGAGATGCTTCCTCTCCTAATTCCTTATCATCTAAACCAAACACCTCAGAGTTTCTGTTTGAATCTCCAAACTTCTTCTTCGCAGGGGTGATTGAGAATTTGGCGGTGGCAGACACGGTCTTCCTGAGGTTTGTGTGAGCAAACAAAGGCTGGTCTTCACTGCTGGGCTGAGGCTGGTTCCTGCTTGAGTCTGGGTACTCATACTTCCCCTCCTCTACCCCTTTGAATATTTTTGATCTGATACTCGCCCACTCTGCTAAGACAGAGGCACTGGACTGGTCTGTAGAGAGTGAGGACTCGTTGAGTGATTTGGTTTTGCCAGACTTGCGGTCCGGTGAAGTCTTGGTCTTTGTCGGTGGCGTTCCCTGGGCCTTTCTGTCCTCTCCCAGACCCAACAGAGACTTGCAGGCTGTGTCTTTGATCTGCTCTAAATTGACAGCTGTCCCACAAAGCTGGGCGCCTGTAACCAGGATAGCTGTGTGGGGGACATATTGAGATGTTGGCAGGTTGGGGGAGTCTGGGCCTTCAGAGAAGGAGGTCTTAGCTCCCTCTCTTTGTTCAGTAACAGCAGCACTCTGGTGGCTGGACGCCGGAGTAACAGGCGTCAAGTTAACTTTCTGGAACAAAATCTGCTTCTCTCCAGAGGAAACCTTAAAAGAGAAGGGCCTCTGTCTCTCCTCCATCTCCCTCCAGCGTAGCTCCTCAGCTCTCCTCTTTCTCTCCTGTGGATCTAAGCTGCCATCAAACTCCTCTAGTGACAGCCTTCTCTGCTCTTCATCCTCCTTTCTTATCCTCTCTTCTGCTTCCATTTTCTTCTTTTCCTCCATCTCTTTCAAGATGATCTTCTCTGCTTCCTCCTCTTCCAGCTTCCTCTTCCTCTCAGCTTCAAGCTCCTGCTGCCTCCTTGCCTCTTCTTCCTCATCTCGCTTTTTCCTTTCCTCCTCTTCTCGCCTCATCCTTTCCTCTTCCTCTTTCCTCCTCTGCTCCTCAATTCGTCTCCTCTCCGCCTCCTCTTGCATCCTCTGTTCCTCTTGCTCCCTCCGCATCCTCTCTTCCTCATCTCGCTGCCTCCTTTCTTCCTCCTCTCTGATCCTCCTCTTCTCCTCCTCTCTCTTCTTTTTCGCTGCCTCCTCCCGAAGCCTTCGCTCTTCCTCTTCCTGTTGTTTACGACACCTCTCCTCCTCTAACTCACACAGCCTGAGCTCCTCAGCTCGCTTCATCCTCTCCTCTTCCTCCTGTCTGAGCCTCTGCTCCTCCAGCTCCCTCTTCCTCCTTGTCTCCTGTCTTTCCTCCTCATAGAGTCTCTGTTTCTTAAGACTTTCTAGCGATTCTTCAACAGATTCCCTGCGCTGGTCACTGGTAGAGATGCCAGCTGCCTCAAAATCCTCTTGAACGGCACAAGGAATGGACACATCTTCGAAGTTCTGGGAATAAGGGGGTTCCATTTGTTTACTTTATTATCACACAACAAATCAACAACATGCTAAGACCCATTTGAGGTATCTCATGTATAGACTCAGGCTCACCTGGGTAAATCGCCGGTGCTTGCGGGAAACCCTCTGATTTTTCGGTTTGACTGAAAGTTTATACTTGGCAGCAGTGTTGTCTAAGCGAGGAACAGACTGAGGGACGGCATCCAGGTTGATGGACTCGATCGTACCAGTGGGTGGAAGAACTTGTTTGGACCTTGGGGACTTCACTGGGGTGCTGTGTGGTCCGGCCCCCTGGACCTGCTTTTGTCACAGTAACAAAGCATTTGCTTAAAACTGTAAAAGAGTACACCACCACAGGTACCAGGGTTGTTCTCTATGGATTCTTCTTCATCAGACAGTTTAGATCAGAGATTGAAATGTGCTGTTCTAGTTGCAGCAAATGTAGCCTTGAACTTTGGACTTTTGTGCAGCAAGAAAAAAAAACGCAGCCCTTCATATTCGTTTGAATAGGGGAAATATGATACGCAGCTGGCAGCAGCATCACAGGTGGTTCTGCCCAAATGACACAGCATTGTGTGGGAAAAAGGTTGGCTCTTTAACTTTTCAATTTCAATAGCGTTTTTCATTGTTTGCTGGTACATAACATGGCACACCCTGACCAGTGAAGCCCTCTGCGTTTTAACATAAATATCTGTGTGAATGTAGCCTTAGCCTAGCAGTTGGAGCCACATAAATAGTCATCAGAAGAGGTTAATGGGCTCTTACCTTTGGCTCTGTTTTTGCTGGCTCAGCTTCTACCTGGGCCAACACCTTCAATGGGCTCTGTGGCACCTCTTCCTCATCTGAACTTCCCTCATCTCCTTCACTCCTCCTCAGAGAGGAAGGCCTCTGGCCAAACTTTATACCTTGTGCTATCTGCCTCTGTGTAATAAACAAAAAAATTAACAGATTTTATTGATGCGAAAGAGAAGATAACTGTTCAGCAACAGAGTGCACACCGCCACAAGGCTTACCTGCAGATTTCTGACTTTGTCGGAGACGTTCTCCTGGGACATGCTGTGATCGCCGCTGGGCTCTGTCACCGGCTCGTCTGGGATAAAGATGCTGTCGTGTGACAGAGCTCGAGATCCTATGGGATTCAACTCCCTGCAGAAGAATGAGGACGTCTTCAGTGATGTGGCATGTCATTACTGTCATTCACCTATTTATCATGAACGGGCAACGCCGCTTGCACAAAGAAATGAATGAAACCAGCGGCTTCAACACATCAATTAGAGGCTTAAATGGTGTCAAGCCTTTTACAGAGTGTATTTGAGAGGAGCCTCACCCTTTTCTCTACAGATTATGTTACCACAACTTGCAGCAGTTTACGAGTGTGTTTTAACACTTTCATTTTTTTTAAAGCGAAACAAAATCAGATAAGAAGCATGTCTGCAGTATTTCCTGCATAACATCTCTCTACCCACTTTATGTGTCTAAAAGTGTGTCTAAAAATATTTGAAAACTTCTTGTATATACATCAAATTATTGATAAGACTGGTGAGTGTAGCTTTAATCAGCAACAACATAAAGAAGCTAAAAAACTCAATCACCTCAGGTTTAATTCACACAGCACTAGAGTACAGAAAAATGCAAATATATCTATGTACTGACCTCAGATTCTGTATGGCCTCTTCATCATCAGACACAACTCCATTGCACACTTCCCCAGTAGAAAAACTCGCCTTTAGCTCTGCTCCATCAAAACGCCTCTTTGCCTCTTGCTTCTTCTTCTTCCCGAACAGTCGTCTGAAGGGCTGGAATTTGCCCTGTCGCCTTCTCTCTGTTGGCAAAAGAAAACTGATTATAACCACGGCTGCATGCAATCAGGTCATCAATCTTTATCCCATGGGTTTGATAACCAGCAAAATGGTTCTTATGGGCTTGTTTTATATATATATATATATATATATATATATATGTGTGTGTGTGTGTGTGTGTGTGTGTGTGTGTGTGTGTGTGTGATGATGATGAAACAAATTGACTGAATAAAAGGAAAGTAAATTAAATAGAAAATGGAATGAGGAGGAAAACTTTGGCTCTTTTGTTCATACTTACTTATATTTGCAAACAGTGCAAAAGATACATAGCATGCACAAAAACAGAGCACCCACATCCACTCCTGCATTAAAAACAATACAGATCAAATCCTGGATTTAGTGACTGGAAACAGGCAAACCCCACAGAAGTCTACAAAAATCAGGGAATAACCACAAAGACATGCTGGCTTGAGAGTTTGTGCCAAATGCGTGACTCATGTAACCTTTGACCTGCCATATTTGAGCAACTTTTTAGCAGATAACAACTCTCAAAGTTCTGCATGTGAGTTATCTGGTGTAAAGCAAAAGAGAGTGAACTTCTGAACTTTCACTCGTACTTGATGTCACACATAGCAGCTAATCAGATTCACTAACTCATCGGCTAGTGAGGCGATCCCCTACAACTGTGTCAAATTAGAACAGCGGAGGAGCAATGTGCTGCTAAATAATAATAATAATAATAATAATAAAAACAGTTGGATGTAATAAAATAAAAAAAGATGTAATAAACCCTTTTAGTGTTAGTGTAATGAATCACTGAACTTCTGCTCGATATCTTTGTTTCCTCATCAGCTTTTATGCCTGGAAGTCATAAACTATTACACATGAGCTAAACTTTCCCACGTGCAAAAAGAACAACACTGCTCTGCTTCGAGACTCCAAAGATGCGATTATTTGACCGTCTGTAATTTTAAAAATATAAACAGATATCTATCTCAATCATTTATCTGAAAATATAACTGACTGTCTCCGAGTGTTTCTTCACTCATTCACATAGTTCTGTCTGTGTGTTTTGTTTTTGTCTGTGTGTGTGTGAGCATTTGTGGAGGTCCACTGGATGAACTAAGTAGATGAGATTACAGAGCTATAGAGCTACTCTACACCACTGTGCAGACAGGCGTTCTCAGGGCTCTGTGGGTATCCCTTTCAGAGCTATAAGTAGCAACTGGTGTGGGATTTCACTTCTCGTGCTGCTCGCTGAACCAGAGGCATCCTGGGAAATGATTCAGTAAACTCATTTTCTCCACTTAGATCTTTGACCCTGACATGTGCATCATCATTGCTGTGTGGGAATGAAAAGACAAGTCTAATTGGAGTGTATTTATTATATTCATATCTTTTATACTGGATACAGACAAAGATACAGATATAAGGTTATACTAAGCCGAATGTGGGAGGTATTTGTTGCAAAATGAAATAAATGTAGGTGTGTGCATCTTTTAGATTTATGAGAATAACTACTTATCACCAATCAAACCTAAGAAAAAACTGTGACTTTTAAACAGAGGCACATTAGGTTTTAACAGATCACTATTTGAAATAGATAAAGTGCTCAATACTCCGTCAGACCCTCTCCCTCTTAATCTGTCAGTGTGCACTGAGCGACATTATGGTGTAACACTGATGCTCTGTTTCCCTGCAGCATGCTCTCTCTCAGCATCAGGGTCCGTCCAGTGCTTTAGCTTTGGTACAAAACCCATAATGCACTGCCGTGGGCATGCTCACACACTCATGCGTGTAACAAGAAAGGACACTTATTTCTGCAATGTAGTCGACTCAGCGGGAGGACTCCACACAGCAGCACCCAAACCAACGCTGCGGTTATCTCTTGTTTTTCTGTGTGCTCCCAGCGCAGCATGTTTTGACCCTTGCTCCTCTGCACTCAGACCCCTGCTGATATTTCCCTGTCGTCATGTGATCAGGGGATATTTCAAATCGGGTAAAGCCATATGATCAAGCTGTCAGCAAAGGAAAAAAAGCGAAGCAGTCTGGCTCAGAAAAACTGTGGTTGAATACCACAATTTTCAAATAGATTTAATAATTTGGGAAATACACTTTTTTGCTTTGTGTGACCTCTGAACAAAGCCCTATTCTCAGTCTTTAAGTTAAGCTAAGCTAACTGGCCGATGATTTTATTGGCTATTCACTGGACAGATATCAGTCTATTTGCAAGAAAGAAAATGTGCACAAAATATCAAACAATTGCACATTTTTACAGTGGCAATAGAAATTATTCAACCCCTTGTAAGTTTGGTTTTTTTATAACATCCGATAATGGTTAATTTTTTTGTGCTCTGAGCTTATAATAACGCTCAGCTCCTAGAAGGCATGTGGGAGACTCTGACGCCAACTGGAGGGAGGCTCTATGATCTGATGATGTAAATATAACTTTTAACCATCAGACTGGAAGCTTTAACTGGAAACTAACGCAACGAATAGTTGCTGCACAACAACTGGGTCACAGGTGTCTCTGTGGCCCCCTTCACTAGTCCGCTTCATGGAAGGTGACTCTGATTTATGTGTATTCCTTACATTTCTTAACAATGGCTCTAACTGTACTCCAGGAGATTTTCACTGGGCTGCCCATAATTTAAAAAAAGGTGAAAACCTTTAAAGGGGGTGAACATTTTATATAGACACTGCATATTCTTATTTGAATTTTCTTTCCAGTGCTAATATTTCCTTGAGACTGATGAAATTCTTAAAACTGCTTGACGAGATCAAGTTGAAGCTAGTGAAGAAGAGTCAAAGAATTCAGGACGAAAGGCACAGCACACCACCATCACATATGAAGTATTCAGTAAATCTCAGGTCAAACCCAACACCACACCATGCATCTCTTAAAGAGTCAGTGGAGGAAAATAAAGCTTATGAAGTGAAACGAACAGAGGTCATTTCACCCTCATGATGTTTTCAGTGAATCTGTTACAATACACTGCCTCTTTAAGGTTTCTCTAAAAGCACTACTCAAACTTATCTTTTTTCCTGTTTACCTGGGCCTTTGGATTCGGTTACCTCTAAAAGCATCTCATGGTTAGTTTCCGTGGCGTCTGTTGCCATGGTCACTGTGCACCTTGGCTGTGGTGAGAGAAGGAGGAAGTGAACCTGAGGATGCTGTTATCTGCTTTAATGCAGGAGGTTAAAAGGAGCAAAGATGCACTTTTAAACGAGACTAACAAGAGGAGGGTCACATGAGACATAGGGGAAAGGGACTTTTTACAATGGTTGAGCAGAGCTATTCTGACTTCTGCATATCTTGTTTATTACACTCCTCTCCATCATCTCTAGCATCACAAAAAGCTCAGCTGTGTTAGCTCTTGCAGAATGTCTCTTGGTGATCGGCTTGTCGGGGACTCTGAGGACACTCTATTGTGCAAACCACAGACTTCTTCCTCAACCCTGAATCCTGCATCCTCCTGCCAACACCTGCTTGCACCACACTGAGCGAGTCCGAGGTTTTCTGATGTACGGTAGAAATGCGTGTTGTGTGTAAAACCACAAACACGCAGGCGGGCAGTATAAAACCAGAGAGTGTGAGAGACAATGGTGAGAGAGTCGGAGAGAAGCCCGCTGTCTCCAGTGGGATCAGCATGCCGTGGGCTTCCTTCCTGAGGCTGACAGAGCTGGACAGACTCTCTCAGAAATGTCTCCCCCCCCCTCCACCAAAAAAAAAAAAAAGACTCTTTGTCCTGTCTGAGTCCAGCTAGTGCAGAACAAGGAGTGAACAAGCATGTTTGGTTGTAGGGGTGTGTCAACACAGACACAGAGTGTGTGTGACTTGTATGAGCTGGTGTAAACGGAGATATTGTGAATTTTCTGTTTTATTGTTTGTCTGCCAGTCCGAATGTTGAGCCAGCGTTCGCTAAGAAGCATGACATGTGTTTATCAGTGTGTGTTTGTAGTCCTACTGCTGCAGAGGACACACTAGGGGAGCAGGTAGAGATGGGATGAGGAAAGCATGAGGAGCAGCCACGTGCTCTACAGGAGCAGAGAAATGCCTTTGACAAGGGTACAGCGGCATCCTACTGTAGTATGGCGGTGGCATAACACGATGCTGTGTCTCAGAGCTCTCGATCGACCCAGCAGCTCGACATCATTTGATGATGACACGGCTCTGCACCACAGCACGCCAGACAACTACCAGAGTCCTGCTGGCATGGCTCGGTGTTGCTGTAGCAGCTAAGTGCCATAACCTTACGCACAAGTAGCTCGCTGACAAAGCAGACAGACGAACGTGGTGGGGCTGTGTAACAGTTTACCTATTTCAGCTGCACAGCTCGAGATGGCTGTGCACCACTGCAGTAAAACCTTAGGGAACATCGATCTGCCCTTTTGCACAAAGCTTGTTTTACCCAGATGAGCGTCGCTGCTGCCTCCGCCGTGGCTTTGGGAGAAAACGGTGAAATAAATACAGACAAGAGACAGAACAGCAAGTTTGTGTTTGTTAGGTCGGCTTTGCATCAGGCGCACTCAGTGTGTGGAAGAATGGCATGGAGGGTGACATGAGAAAAGGGGGTGGATGAGGGAAGCACTTCCAAACAGAAGGACATGACCCATCGTGGCGTGTGAGGCGACAAGTATAGTTTCACACAACACCAACCCTCTGTCCCAGTCTGATTCTGTATAAATCTCTGTAGTTTGAGCAACCTCTGGTTTCCATGACAACGTGTTTGCAGCCGCCAGAGTTGGAGGAGGCAGACAAAACACAGAACTCGCACAACAAATCCTTATCACGACAAACACACTGAAATAGTTGACTCGGCACACACCTGTACATGCACAAACACCTCTGGTTTGGCTGTTTTAACAGCAGCTGAACGGAGCAGCACAAAGCGCCGGGTCATGGACAACGAGAGCACTGCGCTCCCCGCATGGGCCACAGTTGGGTAATTACAAATATGGAAAATAAATATCAGATTAGTCAGGCTACACTACTGCTGCAAAAACCGTGAGCACAGAAAGGCAAGACATGGTGATTCAACTGAGAACATGTAATAACATGCTACTGCTCAAAGAAGCTGAAAGGAAGGTCTCCATGTCTGGAGCTGCTGCCCTCAGACAAACAGAGCATCTAACATCTGTGGAAACAGTGGTCCTGATGAGGCCCAGTTTGGAAACGTTTGATCCTTCTTGTTTCTTTCTGTCAGTCACACGTCACAAAGCCTTGTGAAGGAATCTGCTCACATCGTTATTATGTTGAAGTCCTGTCATTCAACTTGCTTAATCCTCAGGCATATATTTTCATCTGTTTCACCAGGATATTGCTCTCCATATTCTACACAACTGTCACGCTCCTACCGTCTCCTACACAGGGCAGAGAGACCAGCCAGCAGACAGACAGACGCTGCCATTCCTACAGCCATGCCACGAGCCCGCATGGCTAAAAGCCTAATTAAAGCTACCGAAACAACAGAAGTATCAGTGCAGCATGAGAACAACAACGTTCCCTCTAATGGGCCTAGAATAAACACCTCCTTTAAGAATTCAACTACCTTCAGCTTTCTCTTTTCAGAGATCGTGCAGCGAGGTGTTCTCCGTGCTGGGAGTTTGTATATATCTAAAGGGTAATGAGCCAGTATTCCCACTGAAAGAATAAATGTGAACTACAGTAAAAAAGTAAACACTAAGACTAACAATGAGTGAACTTTCTGTATAAGAATGCTTTCTTACCGTCCTGCAGTCACTGAGCGTGCGAGGGTATCTATGCGTGTGCGCCCGTTCCACCTGCCTGCTGTCGCTGTGGATCTAGGGCATTACCTGGAGTCAGGTGTCAGATGCAGTGAGAGCTTTGTTGTGTGTGTGTGTGTGTGTGTTTGTGTGTGTGGGTGTACAGGAGAATGAGAGACTAAACATCCCTTGATATTCTGATATTGATGAAAGACCTGATTGCGCGATCACACTGTGGCACGAAAACCTACGTCGGTTTGGGTTCACGGCTGCATGCGTGTGTTGGGCTGGAGCACATGTCGGGTTTAAAGGGGAGGAGGTGTGTCTGTGAGGACCGGGGTAGTATGAGTTTGAGCAAAGGGAGATGGGCGTTCTCCTGTGTCTGTTAGTGCTGCTGTGCTGAGGAGGCACAAAGTGACACTTTGTTTGCCTGCCAGAGAGCCGGCGCAGGAGAACAGAGTGGCATTCATCACTTCAACTGGCTGATGCGCACAAAGACTTTCATTGTGGATTGACAGTAACCATATATGCACGTGTGTGATTATAACAAGTGTTTAATGACATTATGGTCACAAATGTTTGATACATGCAACTCTGTGGAGCCTTCAGAGCTGATCTCTGACTGGAGCACAACACATACACACACACAGGTGAAGCTATTTAGTGGTTACATTCGTTTCAACTGGTAAAAACAGCTGATTAGTCCATTTTATGGATATATTAATGTGATCTGGAGTGATAATAGCCATTTGCATGAGTATACTGTTAGTGTGTAATAAGGCTAGCTCCCCCACTCTTCAGTTTTGGCAGCATCACACTGCAGTCTCACAGGGAAATGGTAATGATGGGGCTTTACCAACCTGGATGTCGCCTATATTGCAGCAGCATAGCACTTCAAAGACAGACTGCTCTCTGACTGAGTCTGTGCAGGAATAGAAACCCCCAGTAAAGCGGTACAAACACGACGATACTCACATCCACACGTATTCACACACAGGACGAGCAGAGAGTCTAAAAGAGGCCGGGATCAACCACCCTCAGCTACTCTCAGGAACACAGCCACTGCACTCGTCATGTGGTAAACCACATTCAGGATTTGTGCTAATTAAAACAGAAAACAAATGACTGAATATAATGATTTTCCACCTGCTGTGCAAGTCATATACAGTATAGACTAATGCTGCATTAGCTAATGCATCATATGAATAATATTAAAATAAAAAACGCTTGAAGTCAGTTCAAAGTCATTTAAATTTTAATCTGCGGTGAAATGAAATATCCAAACCAACATATCTTTGAAACAATGTCTCTAAATGATCCCGGATCTACAGGCTGCTGCTTTTTCGTCTTGGTTTGGGTATGTGCTGAAATATCTAAGGTGACCTATATTCATCAAACATGTCCGAACAAATGACATCAATGACAATTTTAACAGAATAGTGTACAGTTTATTATTTGGAGCAGAGATGTGCTACATAAACACGTCTAACTGTATCTAGGGACCAGAATCTCTGAAGAGGTGATGATTACTTGCACCACACAGCGAAGAATAATTAGGACAGATCTCATAAGGAACTGAGTTGAGGTAGACTGTAATTAAAATCATGTGCTTTAGATGAGGGAAGCACTGATACTAATACAAATATCTGTGTATTATACTATAAACAGCTAGATTTATACAGGTACATACCAGTAAAACACTGAGACGTGTATCTACAGTAAACAGCATTTATTCTACTGTACTCTACTGTACTCTGTGGCTGCTTGTTTCTCTTCAGAAAATAAATGTTCATGCAAAACCTAAAGGTTCACCTGGAGTTGATGGATCATCAAAGAGCAATTCCACTTTCTGTACATGTCAGTGTCATCCTAACACTTCAAAGCCATTACGAATGAATGTCTGACTGTAAATCAATAGGCTTAGAAACACACAGCAAACTGTGATTCAGACCGTCTTCGTCTGCCTTCCAGTGATTCAATTCAAATGTATAGTTGCAGTTTAATCAGAGGTCAAATGGTGATACATGACTCACACACGGTCTGGCATTGTGAAGGAACTCCACAGCTGTTTCTGAAAAGTCTGCATTAGTCACAATTTTAGCACAGCGATGGCAGGAATGCTTAGTCAAATCCCTGTTTACTGTGCATCTGCATGTGAGAATCCAAAGCATCAGGTCGGATGAGAGACTGAACGTTGCAGTCCTTTAATAGACAGGACTCTGGAGTCAGTGATGGTGACGTCGTCTTTACTATGACAGCTCTTCATTATTTCATGTGCAAAACAAAGACCTGTTTGGCACACAGCATAGCCCCCAGGGCTTAATGTGTCACCATCCAACCATTAGTCAATATATTTCTTATTTATGGCTTCCAGATGATGGCCTACTACAGCTTACTGTCAATCAGGTGGTGAAGCGGGCAACCAAAAGACAGACCAGTTCATCCACACTAACACCATAAATCTAATCCCAGTAGCCTGTGAATTAACCTCTGGCAATCTGCCATATGATTTCTCTGTGTCCCGACGCCAAAGTCCAGTGCCCACGTCAGAAAGGCGTTATGGATTTAAAAGCGTTTAAATGACGCGTAAAAAAAAAAAAACACACATTCATTTTTTTTTTTTTTTTTTGCACATGCAGGCCCGGACCATATGGCCTGTGCATGGTTTCCAGCTGACTCAAAATATCCTGACATTTCAAAGAGCTGTAATGACCATGTCGATGGCACAAAGACTACATGAACGCAGACCTGAAGTCACTGATCAATACGTTGCTGTTAATGGCACAATGATCCCTGTGCGGCAGCATCCGGTAGTCTATTAACTGCAGACTAAAAGGCGCACGGAGAACAAAGAATCTGGCCTTTGCTTTTTTACCTTATTGTCACAGATAACACCCGAGTGGCGTTAAACTGATGAGCATTAGGTTGGATTTTAAGAAATAACCATTCAATGCAGTTTGCCCCCGTGACATGGGCGTTTGCGCATTTCAGGTCGGACCTAATTCCAAGTGCCACCCCAGCTACAGCGTGCACACACATGCACACACACACACACACACACATCTGCGAAGGATGGAGCAGAGGATCTGAGCAGGTCAGTGAGAAATGAAAGGTGGGATACGGTGACAAGGTCATGAGCACAGTGAAAATGGAAATCAGTCGCCATCAACGCGAACAACATGGATGAAAAGAGCGGGGAAATAAAGCATCTCACCACTTGGTTGAATACGACGCCTCCTTCCAGTCACTGCTGCTCCGGCTGCTTCGACCCTTTTGTGTTGCTGATGCTGCGGGTGCCCGACGGAGAGACGCACGCACCGACCGTCACAGCCCCGCACAGCTGCACGCGTGCGAGATGGAGAGGGGAGGGTGTGGCTGCGAGAGAAAGGCGAGCGGTGGTGGTGGTGCTGATGGTGGTGGTGGTGGTGGAGTACAGTGCAGCGCCAACAGACGAGCTCCAGTCACGATGCGATCCAGACACTGAACCGTCAGCTGCTGCTCATCGGAAACAATTACAGAGACGAGGCGCTGAATGGAAACGATGTAACCACCTGGAAGAAAACATGTGCGTGTTCCCGAAGGTGTCCGTTCCCCTTTAGGGTGTGTTATGTCGGTGGTTTACTGTGTGAGGACCAGTGAGGACTAATCCTACTACTGCAGGCCCATAACGACAGCATCACTGCACAAAAGTCAGCATTTCAGCTCCATCTCTCCGATCTGCCTGAAGATCACTGTGGACGCTGGAGGAAGAGGGCTCAGAAGATCGGACATTGTTTTTTTGTTCTTGACTCAAAAGTTTTTCAAAATATTTGGGAAGAGCAACTGAGCTTTTTTCTTTCTTGTGATACTCTGTCTTTTCCCAAAGTCCCTTTGAAAACGCCTATTCATTTGTGTTTCCTTTACACTGAAGAATTCTGGGTTTAAAAGCCAAAGAAATAAAATGTCATAAAGATTTTATTTGATGGTATTACACCTCAAACAACATAGAATTTACCTTTTGGATAAGAGGACCCCAACTTTAAATGTAGGCTGATCTGTACCTGTCATGTAATTGATCTGAGAGACAGTTGTTCTAATACACACCAGGCTACAGCATCATCTGACCTAGTGTTTTGTTTTTAATTGAATCATTGGTTCACTGACAAATGTTTTTTCTAGCAACTCCCCAATAAAAAATAGAGGAAGACTGGAATATTTTGTACGGCTTCTTTTTCTGTCTCTCTTGTGGACATTTTTTTGTCTGATAACATTAATAATTCCTCTGCCACTAGCTGATGTCCTCTTGGCTTCATCGGACATTTATCAAAGATATCAAACCTCAGTTGATTGGACAAAGTTCAGTTTCTGTGCTTAAAAGATAGATTTTTGTTTCACCAAAAACGGGATGCAAACAACTGCCAAAAGACAAAGGTTCAGGTATCTTTGCATCTTAACCTGTATCATTTACTCTTGATTACATGCAGAGGCGGCTCATTGGGTTGTGAATAAGAACACTATGGTGAGCTCATCCTACGGATTATTAAAAACTTGTTCTTGACTGGACTGTGTTTAAAATCAAATCACCGCTGACATCTGGTTCAGTTCATCCGTAGCTAGTCTGCAATACACACAAAGATTGTGTAAAGATAAAAATACTGACTCATCAAAGATGAATTCTTCTGCTTCCTGATATGTGGATGTAGCAAAAAGGGCAAAGGGAGGATTGTAACTACAAAACAAGGAAAGTTCAATGACATGAATCATTGTGATTCAAATGTTTAGTTGCAACTTTTTTAAATTGTGCAACAGAAAATCTTTGACTCCTGAGATGCTTCTTATACGTGTCCAAATGTTTATGTCCACGATGATATATGGGTAAACGCTGATACACTATAGGAACTACATCTCCCAGCTGGCCTGGGTGGACTTCAGGCTCCCCTAGGAGGAGGAGGTGCTGAGTTCACAGCACCTCCTTGTGCGTGGCCCTGTCGCAAAGATACTTTAATCAAAATCAGTATTTTCCTACAATAAGGCATCAGACAAAATAGCTGTTTTGAGCCCGAATGTGCTTCTAGTATTATTTTAGTGTTTGTTCACACTTCAAATGAAAATATATTTATTTTGTGAGGGGTTTTATTTTGAAAGTGTAACCCGAACGCCTTTTTTTTTATAGAAAATGTCAGCTTGATATTTGTTTCCTCTTTTGCAGATAACCTGAGAGGAAAGTGACGAGGGACAGGATCCTGCATCTTATGTCAGACTAATGTAAAGTCGTCAGCCCAGACTCTTTGTAACGTGGTCGCTCTAAGGGTTTTATTTTGACACTTCCTGTCAAGCAGGACTTGCTGCGTTCACGCCTGCTGACTTCGCGCAGCTTCTTAAAGTTCAGTATGGGTACGTGGTAGGTACCCGGGGCTTCTTAGTAGTTAGCATCCAGCTGTTCAAAAAGCTGACAGGTATTAAGGAGTCGAGCGGGACACACAGTATGGTTCCTCGCAGGCAGGAGTACGGGGCGAACAGGGCCGGAGGAGCGCGGAGCGGCCCGCTGCTAAACTTCAGGACGACGGTGAACTCGGGCACCGTCCGACGCAGCTCCGCCGTGCTCCCCTCGGTGCTAACGTTTCTGGTGATCGTAGCATCCGGAGGCCTGCTGCTCATGATAGAGAAAGGAATGCTGAACAGCATGGAGACACCTCCACCCAGGGGGCACGGCAGGCGGCTGGACTTCATCCGGCAGGCTGGGAAACACAGCTCGGCTGAGGTGGATGTGGAGTCCCAGGTACAGTACAGTACAGTAATGTAATGTAATGTAATCACATCACAGTAATGTAATGTAATCACATCACAGTAATGTAATGTAATCACATCACAGTAATGTAATGTAATCACATCACAGTAATGTAATGTACAGTACAGTAATGTAATGTAATGTAATCACAGTACAGTAATGTAATGTACAGTACAGTAATGTAAGGTACAGTACAGTAATGTAATGTAATCACATCACAGTAATGTAATGTACAGTACAGTAATGTAATGTAATCACATCACAGTAATGTAATGTACAGTACAGTAATGTAATGTAAAGTACAGTAATGTAATGTAATCACATCACAGTAATGTAATGTACAGTAATGTAATGTAATCACATCACAGTAATGTAATGTACAGTAATGTAATGTACAGTAATGTAATGTACAGTACAGTAATGTACAGTAATGTAAGGCAGGGGCAGTAACGTGAGTGGAGCCTGCAGAGATTTGTTTTTTCTCATGAGTGTGTATAAAGTAGTAGATCTAAGTAGACTTGTTGATCAAAACTTAAACACTTTCGTCATTAAAAATGGAAACATACACATTTTCACCTTCATGTACTGATGAAAACCACTAATTTAATGATTCACTTCTTTAGAGCTAAATAATTATACAATAATAAGACATAATAAAAAAAAATACAACTCAAAATCAAAGCAGCAGGGAAAAGAACATTTCCTGAATAGGTAGTCCTACATTTCCCATAATGCAACTCTGTTCTGTCGTTTTTTTTTTTGTCCTTTTCTTTAAGTACTAGCCTAAAAGGTATTGTACTTTACTTTACTCAAGAACATGTTGTAAAGTGTATTTAAAGTACAAAAATACAATAAGAAATCAGTGTATTTTACACA
Source organism: Anabas testudineus (assembly GCF_900324465.2). NCBI lineage: Eukaryota > Metazoa > Chordata > Actinopteri > Anabantiformes > Anabantidae > Anabas > Anabas testudineus. The sequence continues at coordinate 6,980,203 of NC_046613.1, read as the reverse complement.
GTACTGAAATTGATAATGGTGATAACATTGAATTAAAAGACATCATATGTAATCACCAAACCTAAAGTAACCAGGACTGTTTGTTAAGCTTGGCAGAACCAGAGATGAATACAGATGTTTTCAAACTAGACAAAGTAACAGAGCAATAGGCTACTAAACTGACCTTTAAGTTGCTGATTTGTGATTGCACTCTTAGATCCTCCAGGAGATCCGTAACCGGACCATTAGAACCATGTGCAGCCATAAGAACATGCCCCACAGCATCTGGTCACTTAGCCCAGTGCAGAGGAAGACGCTGTTGCAGCACATCCTTGTGAATGACAAGTACCGCTTCCTCTACTGCTACGTCCCCAAAGTGGCCTGCTCCAACTGGAAGAGGGTTCTGAAGGTCCTAAGCGGAGCACTGGAAAACGTTGACGTCAACATCAAGATGGACCACCGCAGCGACCTGCTGTTTTTGGCCTCTCTGAAGCCTGATGAGATCCGCTACCGGCTCAAGCATTACTTCAAGTTCATGTTTGTGCGCGAGCCAATGGAGCGCCTGCTTTCAGCGTACAGGAACAAGTTTGGAGAGATCGAGTCATACCAGAAGAAGTATGGCGTGGAGATCATAAAGCGGTACAGAAAGGGCCGCGCTAAGGACACATCTGTAACTGGAGATGATGTGACCTTTGCAGAGTTTGTGCACTACCTGCTGGATGAGGACGTGGAGCGAATGAATGAGCACTGGATGCCTGTGTACAACTTATGCCAACCCTGTGCTGTGTCTTATGACTTCATTGGCTCCTATGAGCACCTGGAAAGTGATGCAGAGTTCGTGCTCCATCAGGTCAGAGCCCCTTCTGATGTTCACTTCCCAGAGAGGCAAACGTGGTACAAGCCCGTCACCACCGAGACGTTACACTATTATCTGTGCAGTCTACCTCAGTGGCTACTGAGGGAACTCCTGCCCAAGTACATTTTAGACTTTTCCCTCTTTGGCTATCCCCTCCCCAACACAACCACTGAACACTGCCGGCATTAAAGGTGCAATATTTTATAGTTTGGAGATTATTTTTTTATAGAGAATCATTTGTATTATTTTTATGCCTCGGGAACAAACAGTATTTACTTTTACTTGACATGTCCACACATCTTAGCAAAAATGCTGGAGATTTGACTTCAAAACCACTAAAGCTCAAAATCATCTGCACACAACGTTAAAAGTTTTTAAAATGCATATTACATGCACTGTTACAGTTGAACCATTTCAGTATAAAATGATAGAACTAAAAGACCAAACTTTACATTTTGTTTCTTTCGTCACGTACTTGTTGGAGAAGTTAAAGGGTTAATGGCTTCAGTGGTTTAGCAGGCTAAAACACAGACTATGTACTATGAGTGTTGAGAGGTTTAAATCAAGCTTGTAAATCTTTTTGTGTAAGTCACAGCATTTCTTTTACAACAGTTCCCCATCTTTTCTTTCGACTGTTAACCATTGAATAAAACAGAAGTTCAAATTCTGTGATGTATGGTACTGCAGTTTCTGTAAGTTTGTATTGCTTTATTTTGTGAATAATTTAATAATTTAGACACTCGTAAAAAACATGAACAACAAGCACAATACAAAAAGAAATTCAAATCACGTCTGAATGATCACTGGCGTGAGGTGTGAGGTGATAGTTGCTGAGAACCAAATTCTTTTAAGAAGCACTAAGTCATTCTCAAAAACCAAATCCTAATTATGTCAGTGACATATTTATATTGAGTTTTGTAAATAAAGTCTGTGAGAAAAGATCTGAACAACAATTACAAACGTTAGCACTGCCATTAGTTTCAGTAAAGACCCAGACATGATTTCATTTTGGATGCCTCTGTCTGGACGGGAAAATAAATTGGCACAGAGAAATGCTACAGGTTAATTAATGTCAAGGCTTAACGAAGCTTCCGCAATTCACGTCCACATTGAAGACTTAAAGCACAAACGTCTAGTGGTTTCTGACTCACTCATCAGCGCCTTCATTGGTCTGTGATGTGTGGCTAATCCTTAAAGCTCACGCTTCTGCAAAGAGAAAGGAAAGTTTTTTTTGTGTGTAAAATAAACAGTAAATAATTAGTTATGAATCATTGCTTTTGGTTTTTATCTAAAAGCAGCATCTCCTAATTAATATTAAGAAAAAGAATATACCAGAAAACCAAGAATGGTAATAGCTTTGTTCGTGTACAAGTCTTACTTGTCAGCTGCCTTGTCAGTGGAGCGGTCAAGACTTCGGAGGATGGAGCGTTCTGCAGAGAGGTGATGGGGACTGGTGGAGACACTGAGGGGTGATGAGCTATGCAGGGATGAGAATGACACACCCTGTCTGCGCATCTCCTGAATTGCTCTCTCACTGAGGATACAGAGAAAATTAGTCAACTCTACATGTACTGTTTGCATATCCACTGTGTTGTTACAGCCTTTTATTAAAGTGTCTGGTGGTTCTTAGGCTCCTTTACAATTTCTGATACTTGGTATCTAAATTGTTTTTTATGTCTGATATAATAGTTAAGTGAAATATCTTTTTTTTTTGTCTCGGGTTAGTCTTAAAAATAAAGGTCAGATTAGTTCAAGGTCAAGGCTTGTTGTATTCAGTTTCCTGCTGTAAGAGTACATTTAACTGATATTCAGAAATGTTGTTTTTAAGTTTCTACTCTCGGGAAACCTGCTACTTTAAAGATAAACAATAAGGGCTTGAATTTGTCCAGATCAACTTGTAAACACTAGTGTTGCATTAGCCACACAAATAATGTAATTATGAAGTCAGAGTGGTGATAAACTAAGTCTAATTTCTGTCAAACTTTGGTCACACTCCACTGAGTTATGTGTGTCCTGGAGGGATGTCGGAAAGTCAGTTGTGGAGCTCACCGTTCAAAGCGTTCAGTGGTTAACTGTCTTTTCAGGACGTCCATCTCCGTCTGCAGCTGAGACACTTTGCTGTGGAGCTGGGACACCTCCCTGGCATGCTCTGCACTGAGTTTATGTATACACACACATAATAGTCAGTGTTTCTTATATGACATTTTATTGAAACATAACAGTCTGATCATATTTATTGAACTGGGGTCGTTTACGTTTTGCTGTCAGCCAGAGCAAGCCTGTCGCGTAGAACCTTCAACTCTGACTCTCTTTCACTGGCTGTCATTTGAGTTTGGAACTCCTTGTGTCGATTGGTGGACAGAAGAGTCTCAAGGTTACGAACGGTCAACCTCTCACTGGCCAGTTGCTTTTTAAGTAGCTCCATCTCTGACCTAACATCCTCCAGCTCTCCTGTGACCTAAAAACATTCATGTTTTTATTTTAATGCATAAATATCCAGTGATAGATAACCGCTGCAGGCAGTGTGCACACACAGAGGAATGCAACAACCCAACTCAGGAAAAAATTCGCTTAAATAAACATGTAAAAGCAAGTACGGTCTTTACCCTCTCGAGGTCCATGCTCTTGGACGTGAGTTGACGTGCAGCGAGATCTTTGCCAGAGTCCAGTTTGACACAGAGCTCCCGGACAGAAGCCAGATCAGAAAGTAGAGTGGCCTTTTCCTCCTGTGCTTTTTGCAGCTCTTCTTCCAATCGAGACGTCCCACGAACTAGCGATGATAATTGGGCCTCATAAGCCTGCACAGCCTTCAAGTGCTTGGAAAACATGAGCAGGAAAGTTATATTTATTTTGTGCGGGTATTATTGCATCATCCTCATTTTTCCAATATGCTCTCATCTTTCTCCATGTAAATGGAGCAGCTGCTTATTCTCACCTGCTGGATTTCTCTCTCCTGATGACCGACAGTGTCACGGAGGTGTCTGCGTTCTGTGTCTGAGGAGAGCAGCTCCAGGCGGATGGAATTATTGAGGCCTTCAGCTTGCAGCAACTTCTGCTCCCGCTCCTCCATTTCAGAGTGAGCCATCCTGAAGCGATCCAGCAGTTCCCTGTTCTCCTGTTCCTGTGGATCAAAATAACCGGAGGGGTAGAAGATTACCAGGCAAAAGACGAAGCTAATAAGACTTCTACCACAAAGACAGTATCTACAACCTAGAGTCTTAAAGGAATGTACAGCCGACTTCTACCTTTGCAGCCATAAGTTTCTCTATTCTGGACACTTCAGAAATGTAAGAGTGGACCCTCAACTTCAGCTCATCCTTCTCATGCATAGCCTCTTCCATCTCCATATGTACAGCCTGAAAAAACAGATACCAAGCCATTTCCTCAGTTTTATTTATTTTGTATATATATAAAACTTCAAAAACAATTGCTGATCCATGACCGTGAGGTTTGTTACATACTTGATTCTCTCTTGTCATTGTGGCCAGGTCATCTTGCAGCCTCCTGTTCTCTCTGATGGTGATTTCTTTGTCTCTCCTGAGTCCAGCCAGCTCATCCTGAGCAGCATCCATTTGTCTCCGCAGGCTGGTTATCTCCCTCTCACGGCTGTTTAATGCCCCCTGCAGCTGACTGCCAGGATCCCGCATTATCATTTCATCAGCTTATTGAAAGAAATTCTGTTTCTAGTTTTATTATTTAATGTATGAAACTTATTTGTGTAAAAATACATAAATAAATAAAACTGTGAGTCCAAGTTACTCACGCTAATGAGTTATCCATGTTTGTTACTGTGAGTCTCACATCTTCAAGGGTCTTTTCCTGTTAAAAGAATTATGTCTCATTAGTACTTTCAACCACAACTTTAAAGGATTTTACTTTTTTCCAAGCTTATCTTAGTAGAGGACCCACTTGTTCATATGTACATTGTAAAGAGTTACTGGGCATTAGTCCTGTTCATAATGGCTATAAAGAGATGCCTTGAGTCTGATTCCAGTGTAAATAATGAGGAACAACATTCAGGGTATAAGAAAAAAGCTATTTAAAAGTTTACCTGAAGTTCAAATGAGGTTCTAGCAGCAGATTCAAATAGCTTCCCAGGTTATGGTAATTTAAATACATTTACTAATTGCATTACCACATCTAACAGCAAACAAGAAGACGTGGGTACTAAAAATACAAATAACCTTTATTTAACTACAGGCATCTGTTAAAGCCCTGTATATGTTGTATATTTAATGCATTCTTGCACAGGATGAGAAGCCAGTTTGGGCAGAAGGTTTGAGTATGGAACTGTTTAATTAAGGTTTTTGATGTTGATGACAGCACCTTTTTTGAGAGCTCTGCCTGGAGAGCAACCAGTTTTTCAGTCTTTTGATCCACCTCATCCAGCAGAGCATCTTTCTCTCTATCCAGGGCAGAGATTGACTTCTGAAGAACAGCAACTTCCTCCTTGTGCTTTGAGTCCCGCTGACTCAGCTCCCCTGTCAGATGAACAAAAAATCAAGCACCCAAGTAACCACAGAAAAAAAGAAGCAGTACAACAGCATACAAGGTCCACCCTGATTCACCTATTCTCTCCTCCAGTTTCTCAATCTGCTCATGGGCAGCACACAGCTCATTCATCTTCACAGACAGTCTGTGTTGTGTGTCAGACAGTGACTGCTCCATCTGCTCCTGTAGCAGCCTAAAAACAGACAGGGAGAAGTCCATCAGTCCATGCTTAACACACTGGCAGCAATAAACCTTTAAAAGGCTAAAATAAATGGCATAAATGCCCATTCTAAGAAATATAAACTTGTTGTTGTAAACTATTTCAGCAGAGTTGCAATATAAAAATATTAATCCAAACTTATGCATAATATGGCCTCTTTCATGTCATCTTAATCTTTCAACTTTGTTTCAACACAAACCTTAAAGCGTTGGACTCCGCTCTCTGCTGAGCTGCTTCCTCTGCATTCTGGACCTCAGCAGCTGACTGAACCTTCAGCTCCACCTCCACAGCCTCCATGCTCTCTTTCAGCAGGTGCACCTGTGAGCGCAGGGCCAGCCTCTCCTGCTCCAACTACACCACAATACACATCAGGCCAACAGATTCAGCAAGACAGAACTACTGAGGACCAAGTTATGAGGGCGAACATCACAAAATAATTCTGTGCAGGCACTTTTGAACAAGCTCTGCTTAAGGAACAGGTACTGGACTATTTATCAGGCTTACACTCTTAACTGCTTTCTCCAGGTCGAGAATCCTCTTTTGCTCTCCCTGTCTGTCCGTGAAAGCTGAGGTCTGAGCAACCTGCAAAGTGGTTGAATATTTGTGTGTGTTAGGCTTTGTTGCATCCATTCAAAGCAATAAAATCAGTATTTAATTAACAATGAAGTTTGAGTTCAGAGTTAATAAATGATTACAGTGTTGCAGCAGTATCATTTACACCCTAAAATGTGTTTCTCTGGGACTGACCTTTAATCGCTCCATAAGTGTGTCTCTCTCAGTGGACAACTGCTGGATTTTATTTTCTGCCTGTCTTATCTTCTCCTGCAGTTTTAGGATGTCAGCTGACTGATCTGTGCTATGGGCCAACCTTAGGTCATCTTGAGCCTGAATGAAAAAGAATATTTGAATGTGTATAATAAGTACCTATGTAATGATAAGTTGTTTTTAATGCCCACCTCTTTGAACACAGTTTTGTAATGGTCTCTTTCAGCACTGAGTGCCTTCACGTTGGTTTGGATTTCCTCCATGTGCTTCTCAAACTCCAACAAAGCAGCTTTCAGCTCATCTCTTTCCTTTAGTAAATGTAGCAGTTCTGCCTCTGCAATACCTGCCTGAAAATGTGAAAACATTGTATTTAAGATTTTTTTGCATTAGTTTAAAGCTAAAACCAAAATTTTCGTTGTCTCTTACTCGGTTTGCCATGGACCTCGGACTCTTGCCCTTGCCCGCACTGCGACTGGGGCTAAAGTCCCAACCCCCAGCCTTTCTAGTTCTTTTGTAGCGCTCGGCCTCCTGGCGATAGAAATCTCTCTCCTCTTCTAGACTCTTGACAAATGCATCCAGACGGGATGGGGAGCGTTCCCTCCCACAAACACCATGTTTAGTCCGCATGGCTTCCAACTCCAGGACAAGCTCTTTGTCTAAGAAAGAGTAACAAGTGAGTAACACATTAACGTGAACAATGTAAAGCTGCTATAGTTTTAAACAGCTGAGGTATGTCAAACAGTTGCTTACCAGATGCCATCATTTTTTCAATTTTTTCTTGTAGCCTAAGTTTCTCCTCCTCCAGGAAATTCACCAAGCCTTCCATTTTCTCATTCTGTTCTTTGAGCTCCACCAACTGATCTCTAAGACGGTCTTTTTCAAAGTCACCTTCAGTCTGTTCCTGAATTTTCAACAGATTATGTTTTTAGTTTGCGTAATTTTACACACACACTTATGTACACAGAGGAATGTCAAGCCTATACTAAGAGAAGCATTTATAGGCAGATTAAATAATGGAAATATGAGTTATACTGAACATACCCTTCTAATTTTTGTGATGATATCCTCCAAGTCTTCAATGACTTTCTGCTGCCTTTGAATTTCCTTCTATTGAGAAAACAGACTTTGATTTTGCAATTTGTTTTTAAATTGACCTGTTTGCACTTAGTGACCTAATACCCAGATGTGCTGCTAGTAAGGCATTGCATTTTCATTTGTGCTTTTTTCTCTGCTTTCTAGTATTCTTACTTTTGTTTCTTGTAGTTCCATGTCGGCAGTTTCCAACACTCTCTCTTTGTCCATCTCCATCCGTTTTGCAAGGTCGTCTATGTGTGTCAGCTCCTCACACAGCTCTAGGTTTTTTAAAGACAGATTGGCCACTTCAGTGGAGGCATCTATCTTTTTCTGTTGCAGTCCCTGTACCGTCTGCTCCAGTGTTCTGTTGGTCTCCTGCAGGTACTCAATCTGCAACAACAATTAACAAGCAATTTGGCTTTTGTCCCAGTGAAACATTTATCTTATATTTTATTTAATTTATCCTATATAATCTATGCATGCCTGAAGGTTAAGATGGGAAATCAGTTTCTCGTTGCTGATGTTCTGAGCCTCGAGAGATATCACATCATGAGGTCGTCCTCCGTGAAGCGTGCGATTCAGACGCTCAATCTCTTTGTCCCTCTCCTCCACCTAATAATAAAAATAATAATGAAACAACACCTGATGATCTCCTGATGGGACCTTGATTATGTTGTACTTTTTTTTGTTTTGTTTTGTTTTGTTTCTTACCTGAGTAGTTAAATGTTTTATATATTCTTGGGAATTTTCTAGGTCTAATTTGATTTTTATGATGTCTTCTTGGAGTTCATGTATTCTGTAAAAGAAATTACTGTAAGCCAAGCAGTTGCAAAACAAACTGTGCAAAAGCAAACATCTACAATTATCACACCTATCAGGCAGCTACCAGTTTCCTCAATAAGAGAGCTCAGCTGTCACAAAAGAAATCGAACCTTCCATCTGCCAACTGCAGCAAGTCGACTATATACGGATCATCAGGCTGCGACACAGGATAACCTGATGTAGATGATGGAGGTAGCAGCTCATCAATCTGCATTCTCTGACGTCTGAAGGGAATGCTGCGCTTTTTTCCACCTGTACTCATTTACAAAAGAAAAGAAGGATCTAATCTAATTTTTTCAACAACACTCTATCAAATACAGATCATATTTTACATTGGACTTGTGATATTTACCTGGAGTCTGCACCACTGCTTGCATGTTCTTCTCCTGCAGCTGTTGGATGCGCTCAGCTTTAGCTTTACTGTCCTTTTCCAGGCAGCGAACTTTATGCACATATTGATTATTTAAAAACTTCAGGTCACATGTCTCGTGATCAAGTTTTCTTATGTGCATCTTGAGCTCTGTAAGGAGACAACCTTGTGTGATCAAACCAGTCTCATGTGAGGGCAAAATGTACTGAGGAGAGTGGCTGGCTGGTTCCCACAGCTTACCTCTAGTGACACGGTCCTTCTCTTCCTTCAGCTTGAGAAACTCCAGGTGCAGCTCATTGTTTTCCCTGACCAGCCGAGCATTCTCGGTCTTATATGGCTCCAGAAGAGCATCAAGATTTCGACTTTCTTTCTCAGTCTTCCCTGCTGAAAGTTTGGCATTGCGCAGGCTTTCAGTTGTGTGGACCAGATCACTGCAAAACAGAGGAAGATGTGCCTGTATAACATCTGATGAGCTGTGACAGTCTGACTGAAGGAAAACACATGCCGTGATTAAGTTTCACCTGAATAGTTTCTCAACTAGTGGCAGTGACTCGATTCCCAGTGGCTGTCGGTAGCCCAGCTGATCAAGGCGTTTCCGTAGATTGATGAACTTTCTCTCTGCGTTGCTGTTCATGGCTAAGACGTGGCACTGACGTTACCATAGTATAACACAACTGCGTTAGTGATAATAAGCAGTGTGGCTAAATACAGAAGACAGCTGTGGAAATAAAAACAACGTAAATTGTTAGGGTCTCTGTTGAATTCAGAAAGCGACGTACTGAGCACTAACACTAATTACTACGTTAAGTATTTAGCTAGTAAATGTTGAACAGTACTAACGTTAGCATTCTGTCGCTAGCTTAACAATGAATAAACAAGCCTTACCAAATAGCAGCAGTCTGCGTTGTTAGCTAACTAACAAAACAAACAACACCAATTCGCTCGTTTTGCTGGTCTTAACTAGTCAGACAGTCTGAACTAAATACCAACCTTCCTGGCTTAACGTTACCTTGTTTAGACGGATGTGACTTTCCTGGCAGCTAGCTAATGTTAGCTCAGGCAACGTCAACTTAATTCAACGTCTCCGAAATACATGTCTGGCTTTGACCAATAACTTGCATGACTTCTATTTTGACTTAACAATTTGTTTTTCGTTGAAGTTAATTAATCAATAACTCTAAAGTTAACACATTTCCGCGGTAAACAGTTTAAAAAGTGCGCCGATAATCTCTCGTTTGGATTCGTCACCATGGAGGTGAGACTGGTGGACGTCTGGAGCAGCTCGATTTGAGTACAGGCGCAGTCCGCACTGAAGGCGGAGGGGCGGACATTTAGCTCAAGCATGGAAAGGTATATAACAATAAAATAAACACAAATATCCTGTAAAGTACGGGTGCAGCTTGCAAATGTAATTTATTATGTACATATGGCATAAAGATATAACAAATATATATAACGAGACAATTTTTGGAGTTGAGTGAGTTGTTGAATTTTAAAGAAGCGTACATACATAAGCTGCAGAGACAATGTGCACCACTGTCCAATGTACAGATCCCTTTCATTAAAATACAGAGACACACACATGAAATGTTCATTATTGAAGAAGCATTACAGGGTAGTAACTAATGTATGTTCAGCCAGTGTGAGGCAGTAGTGAATTACTATTCAACAATGCTTAACAGCTAAATTAATGAGACTGAGCAATGCTGGAGAAGTACTCCAACATGTCCTGGATGGTAAACTCCATGGTGATTCCAGATCCAGGGTAGCATCTGCCTATCAAATCTTCAAAGTGCTTGTACTGCCTGATGAACTCGTCTTGCATGGAGTGCCACACCACCTGGTGGAGTAAATCAGGGAGTGCAAAGGTTTAGAAACTGTTTTACCCATCTATCATATCTATAATAAATCTCTACATTTCTCACCTGTAGCAGACTTTCCTCCTCACACAGGTGTTTATCTACCTTCTTGTACAGGTTGTCAAGTCCCTTTTTCACCTCTTTGCCAGGATACTCTTTGATAACCTTGCGCAGCTCTTGTTTGTTGAAGGCCAGCTGATAGCTCACCTCATCCTCACGTACACCCTGGGCTACACGTGCCTCAACTCCTTCAAAGAAATGCTACAAGCAAGAGACCATAAACAGTAGTTTATCTATCACACAGTAAATACAACCATTTAAGAAATCATGATGAAAGCTGACAGTCCAACTCACATTCAGCTTTTCTAGAGGCTGACCCAGAGAGTTGATAACATAGGACTGCAGATGGTCTGTGTATTTGTGTTTGGCTTCTCGTCTTTCTGCATCCAGGCAGGAGATCTTCAGACGTGACAGCGTGGAGAAGATGTGGTGGAAATTCTCCATCATCACAACGTCCCGCGGTGTCTTCTGGCTTTCATTGGCTACCTTCTCCACTGTGAAGACAATCGATATTCACAACTTTGTTTCTAGGCCAATTAGTCAGTCAGTATTTGCTGATGGATGACTAGTGGTCTCACCGTTCAAGAAAACAGCCCTGATGAGTTTGACATAAGCTTTATCCAGGTCTCCTCGGCGTTCAGCACTGCGGAAGATTGTTTCAGCCAGCTCAGCAAACTCCTCAAACCCAGTAACAAAAGGCAGGATGCCAACTTTGCTTTTCTTTGAAATCTTCACTTCCTCCATCTGTCGAATCTGACCAGACTGTAAGAAAACAAGACATTATTAAATTCACTTTAATTTAGAGCTGTGACGACAGAAACCTGGAAAAAAGGAAGCATGAATTGTTGCTCATCATATCAACTCCACTCACAATGCATTTGTCAAAGTTCCTCTTGACAGTGACCAGCACATTTCCCAAAGTAGTGCTGAGGTAAGAGGCCGGGTCAACGTTCTCAGCTGTCCACACATGGTGACTCATCTTCACCAGCATGTAGAGAGAGTTGAAGCTGTCAATCTTGTCGCCCAGAGCGATGAGACTGTTGAGCTCCGTCTCGATGCTCTGGAAGATTTTATTCATCATCAGTCGCACAACGTCTTTCCTGAGACGCAGAAAGAAAGACAGTTAAGAAAAAGGTTAATCAGAAGCAAAAATAAGGACAACAGCAGACTATGCAATAGTAGCAATAAATACAGTGAAGCATGAGAAATGTCTGACTGTGAAGGTCTGTGACATTTTCAGCAGCGATGCGATGTGAAACAACTCACTCTGATGACAATGAATGTCTGTGTTCTGCCTGGGGAGGCAGTCTTGATGGCGTGCTTCCATCTAACTCCTCTGTTTCTGGCTGACAGGACGATAAACATAAAACTTGACAAATCTCAACAAATATCTGCTGACAAGTACATAAATGATGCTGTAACTAAAAACACCATTATTGCTGTATTATTTCAGGCTTTCAAGGCAAAATATTACATTTCATCAGACAGCACAACTACAGCCACTGATACAAAGTGAAGTAACATTATTCTTTTGGATTGCTCTCTGGACAACTTCACCAAGCTACTTGTAGTTGCTAATGACTAGGTGGCAGGTGTTTAATCCTTCTATCTTTCAGCCGCAGCTATTTGCAGTATGTGATCAGATACATACCTGAGCAAGAGGTGGTGTAACTGTAGGGTGCTGCTGCAGCTTGAAGAACTTGCTGATGAAATCTTGTTCTGCAAGACACAGAGGCTCCAGCTCGCTGAGGACCTGCTCAAATATCTGCAAATACAAACAAAATACCTTTCAATACAGAACAATGTGTGTGCACAAAGCTTTATTTCCACTCTTCATCTGAATGTTTGATTCAATCCCTGGGGCTCTGAAGTTTCACCTTGTCAAACTTGGTCCTATCTGCCACATCTAGGTCTGAGGCAGACATGTTGCCCATGTCTAACAGTGAGGAGGACTGGGAACGCCTGCTGTTGGAGCCCTGCACTGTAAGTTTGTTCAGGCTTGAGGTAGAGCCTGTTAGCTTCCCAGAGCTGCCATGAAGGCCTAAGACAGCAGAGCAAATCGTTATTCAGTGATTTTAGTGAGAATGGACCTTGTTTTGGGAGCATCATTTAATCACACATCGAAAACACTATGGATATCAAGTGGTGAGCTTCTGTAGGCACTTATCATAGAGGCAGCATATGTGTTTACACATTAAGCAGCATTGTGAACATTCAGGACAAACCAACCAGGTACAGTACACAGTACAAGAGGTGCTTGTTTTGGGGCGTATGATGGTATATATTGGGGTAGTGAAAGAGTTTGAGCAAATTATTCATTTTAGTGCTGTTATGTCTGAAGCAGGGTGGGTAAATGACAATGGAGTAGCTTTAGCCAGGTGGCATACTTACTTTCTGTTTCTTGTTTGAGTGCACTCTCTTTCCGCGGAAGCGTGGCTGCAGCCAGTTAGAAAGGCAGGCATCAAAGACAGAGACAGGTTAGGCTTAAAACATGCAGCATGACAAGAGGGGAGGCTGGATGTTAGATGTACAAAGTTACATATATGCTGATGTGCACTGCAGTGGCTGAGGAATATATGCTTGAAGCTTTGGACGGATTGTACAGCAGAGTTTTACAACTCTGCCAAAACCATGACTCCATTGAATCCTAATCAGATCTTAAATATTCAATAAGCAGGGAATTGCACCTATACAAGGAGAGGAGAGGCAGGACTTCAACATTTTTGAAGTGCACCTACAGTAAGTTGGTGAAAGTATGCTTATAATAAAATATATCAGACATAGCTGTAAAGTAATGAGGTGAGTGATTCAGTATTTCTATAGAAATATTCCACTAATTGCTGTGTGACAGAACAATACAAATACTGCAAAAACATCTAGAGATGCAATGAAATTCACATCAAACAGAAGAAAGAGAAAAGACAAAAACAGATGTTACTAATCACACATAACAACTGCAGAAGACAAACATGCTCTATATGTGTACACTAACAGGCCTGTGATTCACAGCTCTTACCAAATTTCCCCTTGGCTTCCTTGGTTGTACCTGCCATCTTTATCTTGGCAACCTCAAAGAAGTCTTTAATTTCACGTTCATAAAGTCTGCTCATATAGTCAACATAGGTCTGTAAAAGGGAAAAGGGGAGTATTTGTTTAGAGGCAAAACACCACATTTTGAATAGATACTGAATATTAAAGTAGTAGTGAAGTAGTAGTAGTTTGACAGGTTGGAAAATACACTTGTTTTCTTTTAATTAGATGCTTCTGCTCAGTAAATATGAAACTACAGGCACTGAGTGGTTAGCTCAGCTTAGCATGAAGACTGAAAACAGCTACTACTAGACAACTATACCAGTTTCCATTCCAATATAATACATTTTTATTAGTAATGACATAAGAAGGATTTAAATTGCGTTCATTCACACAGGGATTCACAGTTTAAACAGCCTCACTGTTTACTCTCTTTTTGTCAGAACTTTATGTTATTGTCTAGTTAATTAACAAAATGTATACTTGTAAACCTGTGCTATGAGTGTCCTTAATGTCTGTTGGTCAGTAGCAGAATGTGTATGAGGAAGAGCTTAAAACTCCACAGAGAACATAAGTTGTTGCTAGTGCAACGGCAACGTTTCCTTCTGCTGGTTCAGATTTGAAGCATTAAACTTTTAATTACAGTGTTGTATATAAGTCAAAGCAGCTGCTCATTAAGTGGCAGCAGGGCTGCAGCATTAAAACCACACATGCTGTTAACCCAGTAATCACAGATGTCGGCTTTAACCAGGACTGAAATCTTTTTATTTAATCTTTTCATCTCATCTCTCTATCTGCACAATCAGGAATAATTATTTCACAGAATGTCCAACATTTTCATGTTTAAGCACTGACCCTTGACAGGCCCTCATACTTCTCCCTCTGGGTGTTCTTCAACCACTCCATGAGTTTGGCATAGCGCAGCAGGTCCCTGTGGAGGGGGTTGTGTTTTGGCAGAGTCAGCTCTGCTGTGTGCTGGGACAGGGTGGAGCTTTGGTCATGGCCCTGGAGGACAGAGTAAGGAGACATACTTATCAGCACCGTCAATCATATAGTACAGAAAAATCACATTTTAGTGTTACTCCTTTTTTTTTTTTAGCTACACACCACACGTAAAGATTTTTTTATCCTGCTACAGTATGACAAACATACTGTATGTGACAGATGTTACCTCATATTACAATGAGACCAAATAACTAGTTGTTCACATCCACCAACACTTCTTCAGCTCCTCTTACTGACAAGCTTATTGAAAAGCACAACTCTTATTACTGATGTTCTCCTTACTTCCCCTCAGTGTTAGCTTGTTCAGTCTCTTACTGCTAGAGGACATGCACGCAGAGCAGACAGGCACAGGAATTTTATGAAATGATGTCTTTTGCAACAAAGCCATGTTAGCACTCAAACAGCACTTAGCCAAGTGCAGATTGTTGGTGAAGAAGGATAAAGATGCACGGTGCCTCTTCAGCTTTGAGATCAGATGAGAGATGTTACATGTAAGTAGTTAGGAACAAAGGCCATGCAATAAATGGTGTTACGGAAGGCCTGATGTCTAAGTAATGACATATAAGTTGAAGTGAGGTATGCCAGATCAAACATTAGCAAAGAGGGGGGCATGTGGTTGCTGTGAGGGTACTCACTGGAAGTGAAAGACAGGAGGACCTATAGAACTGAGGGATGGTCATTTTGAAGTGACTGAAGTGGTTGAACTGACACAGAGACAGAGAGCAGAGGGGGATGATTTAAACTGAGCAACACAGAGAAACAAGAAGAGGTGGGACACAAGTGGAAGGAAACGACACAAGGAAGCCCAAGAACAGAGGCTCAGCTAAACAGGAAGTTCAAGAGGGGAGTGAGAGAAAGGGCCTGGAAAAGAAGAGGGGAGACTGCAGCCCACCAAGGTGCAGCAGGCTTATAATGGCAAAGTGTGAAGACAACACTAACTTCTGACTCATACATCTGCTTTAAAGATTCCCTGCTCCCTTGCAGAATTAAACAGCATCAACAAGATTTACTTCCTTAGAATATCTACCAGTTATCTCTTTGGCAGGCTACGCAAAACTATAAACTGCTAATCCAGAATAACATACAGACAACTGCAGAAAGTCCATAAACCCTCACTCTAAAAGAATATTCATGATTCACCAGTAGTGCTATAACTCATGTAACAACAGGGTGCCAGTTACCTGGTGAACAAACACATTGTTGAGGTGATTTGTGAGGCGACGAGCGAAAGTATCTCTCAGCTCAGCGAACAGGAGCTGTTGCTGCTTCACAGCCATCAGCTTATCGTGGCCTACAGAAGGAATATGGCAACAGTTTAATTTGATTATTTACCTCAATAACATCAACCAGGTTAATTTAGCTGATCAGCAAGCAACTGATGAGGCATCATGTGCAAACCAACCTGGTCGAAGGGCCACGTTCATGCACTGCAGAAGAGCTTCAGAGGCGTTGATGCAGGCCTCAATACCTTTAGGTGAGGTGAGGTCTCCCTCCTGCAAGGCCCGGATGTGTCCTTTTGATAAGTCCATGTAGTTCTACATGAGGAGCAAAACACCACAGTCGTCAAACAAACAAGGTAAAAGTAAATGGAAGAATAGTATTTTTATCTTTCCCAATGCTTTAGAAAAATACCAAATATCCACATTGTGGCACCTATGGCACTTAATTTAGTGAAAAATGTGTTCCTAACCACTAAGAACTGGATCTCGTCCAGCAGTTTGCCATTGTTGGTGCTGCTGATCTGAATGAGGCGGTTGCTCTGTGAGATCTGGTCCATCTGCTCCTTGACGCTCTGAAGCATCTCCTCATAGCTGCTCAGCTTCCCTTCAATGGTGTCTACCTCGGTCAAAGCCTCATCCAACAGCTGCATCAGGATATTGACTTGCTTCTCCGATGCCATGATGGACTGGATGTTGGCCTTAAAACAGAAAATAATAAACAGACTATTACTATGTTCCAATGTTTATTTCCTGCTAATGTTCCAGTTTGGTTTCACATGTTTTCATTCCTTTATCGTCACACTCTCTGACAAGAAGGGAGCTTGTCTCATCCTGTTTTTTGATCTTAGCAGTTGCTTCACTCACCCCATCTAAAACCTGCAGCTCCTTGGAGAGCACCTCTGCAAAAGCCTCAGCATTGGAGATAGCATCCTCGCACATCTCCATCATGCTTTCGATATCTTGCTCCTCTCGGGTGCTCAGCTCCTGGTAGTCATCCAGAGCATCCTCATCTCCCCCGGCAACGCTTTGGCTCTCGCCGCTTGGCACAGATTCTAATACAAAGGAAAAAGAAGGAAATGGATGTCCACAATCAAATTAGATCCACTTTTATGGAAGGACAACTACAAACATAAATAGAGCCGGTATTGGGAAAGGACATTAAGTAATTTAATGTATTACTGATTTGAATCAAGTCATAAAGTATTTTACAATAATCACTTTTTGGCTAAAGGTGTAAACTCGTATTGATTTACCAGTGGCTACAATGAAAAACCATAATAAATGTAAGTTGTAGTGAGTTATGTAACCCATTAAGCCACAAACAAAACTTACATAATGGGAAAAGGTTAACACTTGAAGAAGAATGGTTTAGAGAAGAAGAGTAGTTTGAAATGCTACTGTACTGATAAAATAGTTAATGTAAATCACAGTACAACTCAACTAACACCTGAACTGTCCATTGTTCTTGAACAATTAAAAACAATATGGGTTTAAGTCTTTTAAGATTAATTACAGAATACATTAATGAACACGTCAGTATATAATCTAATGAATTATGGTGGAATGGACGAGTATAAAAATGCTAAAAGTGAAGTAAAAACATGACCTAAATGTGTGTTATGAATATGTAAAAAAAAAACATGCCAATCTTTATTAAGTGACAATAAATTCAAACAGCAGGAGCCTTAAGGAGGTGGGAGTTTCTAATGGGAGTCGTGGTTTGAGGTCATGATATAAGAATGGAGACGAGTGAGGATGGGGGAAGTTAAGTCCTACCAACCTTCCGCTTTAGGAAGTTCTGGCCAGAGAAAGTTTAAAAGAGAAAAGTGAGAACAAAGAAGAATTTAACACAGAAGGCCATACCACAAACAAGGATACAAAGAAGAGATCTTCAAAGACGCTATTAATAAATAAAATAAACCAAAATCCAGCAAAGTTCCTCATTTCTGGTCTGGAATACCTCAAACTTGACCACAACACTAAAGAGGAAAAAGCAAGTCTTAAAACAAATATAATCAAATCATGAAAAGATGCATGCGGTCACACTGGTGACAGGATGGAGAGTTTCCACACCTTCAAGCAGCTGAGAACTGACGTTCACAAACTCCAACTTCTTCCTCAGATAACGCTGGTTCAGCTTCCAAATGCAGGAGATAAAGGAGTTTTTTTCAGCTGTACTGCTGGCCACCCACCGGTACACCTTCTCAAAGTGAAGGTCAAATTCAGGGTTTTCCTATAACACATGAGGGAAATACACAATATGTTAGATCACCATAAGGGAGAAAAAGAACTTCATTACAACAAAAACATAGTAATTACTGAAATAAAGGTAAAGATAGAGAAACTTCTCTGACCTTGCTTGCATCTTTGGCATCAACTTCTGTCAGATCTCGAAGTTCCCAGGTCTGCTGTCGCTTATAAAAGTCTCCTTTGTCAGATTTTTTCACTTTCACCACTTTAACCTGGACAGGCCTCTCAGTGGTAACTAGATGAAAGGAGCAGGTTGTTTTAGAAACATTTTCATTGAATGATTATATTTATTTACAGCAGTTTTCTAAGGTTATTATCAAGTTACCTGTCGCACACAAGAAGCAGTTCTTCTTTTTCTTCCCTGCTTTGCAGACATTGACGATGCCAAGGAGCCGCTCATCGTTGGGTGTGAAGATGTCCCTCTGCAGAGCGTGCTTTATGGCTGTCATGGTGGACGCTGTCTTTAAAAACACACAGCAGGTACTTTACGTGGAGATGGTCATCGGCTTACCTGGATACCGGCATAAGTTAGATCAGTTAACCTTAACTCTTGACAACTGCCTGATTTCTCACAGCCTGACAGTCAAAAATCTTAGAGTCATATGTGATTCTTGCCTCTTTCTTGAACACCACATTAAATTACATGTTACCAGTACTTTGGTTGGTGGGTGGGTTTCAGTCAGAGATACCTCTGTTATGATTTGGCGCTATATAAATACACTGGAACTGAACTAACCATAGGGGACATACTGTACATCCATAAGCTTGAATTTACCCACCAATTAGCTTAAATAGCATTTCCTTCGACATTATCGGGAAACCAATGCAATTTAAATTCAAAATCTACAAATGTTGGGCATCCACTGTGCAGACTTTCCAAGTGTATGGGAACAGGTAAACTACAACCATTGTTCTTCAGTTTGTGGAGTCTTTAGAGACTTTCTCATTTCATGCTAGACAATATTTGAGGGGTTATGTTAACACATCGGTGAGAGTACTCGTTTTGTGACTTTGTCCCCGTCAAGAACTCTTTTGACGATAACTAGCTGCTGTAGCAAGATGCGACACTTTGACATTAACTCTACAACCAAGTGGCAAGAAAAGCCCACAACCAGGCGCTGAAACGCGTTTGTAATGCCAGCTAACACCCGCTGTCGGCTACATTAGAGAAGAGTAACGAAGCACCCAGAGACTTATCCCAAAATAAACAATGGCCTCCCTCTGTGTTAGCTAAGGTAATGTTGCTAACACTGTTGCTAGCTTGGAGGAGCTAGCTACTGTTAGCTTATTTATGTTGACATTTGTGGATTCGTCGGCGAATCAATCAAACGAACCACTGCAACTGTTAAAAAGCAATCTATCTGCATTCTGCTATATATATGTATATATACATATACGTCCATGTCACAGGAGGCTCCTACCTTGTTTTGTTAGCCCACCAGCAGCAGCCCTTAGCCGACGCCGCCCTCTCCTTTCCGGGTTCTCGCTGTCATGTGACAACTTGTCAACACCCACGTCGCATTCACGTCCAGCGGCAGTGAAGTGCAGCTGGATCTCTTCTTGATCTTCTATTTTTCACCAATAAACACTTGTGCTGAACACCTCAGATAAAGTTTCCATTAAAAAAACACTAAAAAGCAAACGGACTTTATGGGAGGTGGTTTGTAGTCGTTTGATTGCTTCTTATTATTGATAAATTAATCAAAGATACACCTGTAATGTGTAAGATACATTCATCTAATGCCCACAGGAGATTTCTTTATCATGATGATATGTGGCATATGACTTTTTTCCTTACATTCTGCTCCTCTGTAAAGAGGATGTGTAAGCCCATCATATAAACAGGATTTTTTACAACACCAGGTGGCATTGTTAATCCACATTATAGATTTACAACTTCATGTGTTCCATCATGTTCTTCCACATACAGGCATGTCTAGGTGTTGTCAGTGTGATAATGTCTTTGTTATGATGTAGCCTTCGTGCCCGGCGCTGCACTAAAACAAAAGTCCACAGAGGCCATAAAGTGATTCTGAGCAAACATGCACAGAGTCATCTGAATGTCATCAGTCAACACACTGAGTGAGACATGTGATGGAAAAGAAAGTCAGGGATTAACAAGTGATCTGCAGACAATGCCTTGAGGTGCACTGTCTGTGTTGAAGCTATTGTGCAGAGACAGTGGCACTGTCTGCTCTGTCACCAGCGCTTAAATTCATGGTTTATTGCTGAATATAACGAAAGCTTCCAAACATGACACTACAATGACAATATGTCAGAACATGTTCACAAGTTCACTTCTCAGTTTACATCATATGATAACATAAGAAAACAAATAGTTGTAAATAGTTGTGTATTTGGTATTTATCAGATAAAGAACACAACATTATAGGCTGTGTAACATCATACTGTAGATCTCTGTATTGTCTTTTTTGATGTTTGATGTTATAATCCAGCTCATCTATATTGTATATAAAGGCTTATAAAATTTGTTTTCACTGCAATGAAAATAAGTTACATAATTGCAAGGTTCTGACATCTGACATAAATCTCACATCTTGTGCTACAACCAACATTCAGAATAACATATTTCAACACACACCGTTTTGTTCTGTTGAATGCACTTCATTTTTACATCTACACACCTATCTCAACATCCACTCTTCATGTTATTTCATTAAAAAAATATATATATTTCTTGTGTTTTGGCCAGTATGTTTTTAAAAATTACATCCCTGTCCAGAGCCAACATGTGTAATATACATCGAAACACCGCACACATCTAACACGTTACAAAACAGACACACACAAAACCATTATCTTTGAACATTTTTGTTTTGCTACATGTTAAATTTCCTGCATGATTCACTTGTGGCTATTCTAGCACTTGCTGTCCATATACTGTAGTACGTGAAGGTCAAAGTCTCTAATCAGTGCTGACGTTGATGCTGACACAAAAACATTAGCCTCAGCAGAGCTTAATAGATTGGAATAACTGCAGAAAACCTGTTTGCTTATATGTCAAAGTTTGAATGAAACATAATTCAAAACAAAAAACAAAATACGGTGTTTAACCACAGAGACTCGAACTTCCTGTGGTGGTGGTGGCAGGTGAGAGGTGTTTCCATTAGATGAGCTTGTTGTGTCAGGAGGACACTACGCCGATGAGGGAGCCCCAGTGACACGCATGCAGGATGACACGCAGATGCGCCTTGCAAACAAAATGGCTTTTCACTCCAACGCTGCAGCATCAAGGGAAGGTGATTACATCTGTGTAATCTACATTTGACATTCACACCGGTGATTAAAGGCTGATAGCATTTTCTATTTCTGTTTGGAATCAGGAATGTTTGAGTTGCTATCTGGATGGCATTTTGTGCAGGCCTTTAATGCGCTTGAAGAAGACCGTATCAGTATTGTTTTAGACCCATACACATGAATACATCTGCATATGTATACAGGCACAATACACTACTGTAACTGTCTGGGATGAAGTCCTAACTTTTCCATTTTTTGAGCCTCAAACAGCCTTGTTATGGTTTTTTCTCTTGACTCATTGTGTATTTAATCCTGGAAGAAGTGCAGAAATGACAGTGACACCACACTGAATCAAACCCTGTGTAGCAAAACGCAGCGGTGGGAAACACAACCCGCTTCGGTAACCTCACCCAAAGGTGAGGTCCTCGCTCATGGCTGCCATCGCACACAAAGAAGAACACACCGGCCTTTCAAACTGAGAGCCCGCTATTACATGAGCAACACTCAGTGTAGAGCTCTTTGCTTGTTAAGAGGGTCGATCATCTGTGCGTTTTTTTTTTAAGTAATCATGTAATTTAAAGTGTGCGTGTGAGTGTAGGAGTGCTCTCCTGTTTGTTTGTGGAAGATTGGGATTAGGTGAGAGTTAAGTGAGCGAGAGAGAGCATGTGATTAAAAAGAGAGAGAGGGGTTTTATATGAATGAACACCAAAAAATAAGTCTGTAAAGTTTATTTGTTCTCATGGATTCTGTTGGTGAGTGCAGAAAATATTGGTAAAATATATTAGGTGAAGTCCAGTACACTCTTGGTAATAAACATGAAGCAGAATTATCACCTTTTTGACAGATTAAATAAAAAACTTTGCATCAGTCAGTTTGCATCTCTTGAAATTGAAACATTTCTTCGTATGGCTTTAATGTTTTCTCTTTAGCTTGGTTAGATATTTTGCCTTGAACCTCACTTGTAAGTTGCTTTAGATAAGAGCATCTTTAAAATAACTAAATGTAAATGTACATGTAGTTTTTTTGCAACTTTGAAGTTTCTTCTTTCTTTTCTGTGTATTTTTTTCTATAAACACATTTCTGGTCTCTTTAAAGTAGGTCTGTCTAAGGTTTACTTAGTTGAAAATAAAACAGAAATAAACTCACTGAAATAATAAAATAAAATCCCTTCACAGATTAATTTACTGAAGATTGTTCATCAGAAAACTACTGAGTAACTATCAAAGCACGAGTATTCATGCTTGTGTCTTTACGACATCAATGCTGTGGCATTACATTTAGAATTGTAGGATACATGATTTAGTTTGGATCACCAAGCCCTACTTTCCAGCAGACTTCATTTCAAGCTCTAATCTCCATCTACTTTGTTTTTCAGGAGATTCCTCATGATTAACCCAGAAAGAGGGACCATGACCCAGCCGGGATAAAGGACAGGGAGAGTTGTTCAGGAGAGGTCCGTCCCAGTCAACCCTCATGTGTCCTCTCTTCTGAAGAAGCTCATAGACTGAATGGAATTTCATGGTCAGTTCCCGATCTTCATCTTAGATTATATACATGTTCTCGTTTTCCTATCTACTCAATATACACTGCACTTGTTTTTATGCTGTAGCTCTCTGAAGGAAAACTACCAGAAGGTAAGATGTCCACTTGTCTTGGGACAGGAATGTGCTTGTATATGTTCATTTTCACGTTTGTTTTGTTATGAGTACTTGAACTTTACAACTGTAGTGAAAGAAAGTGTTTGCATGAACACATTAGGACCAGTTTTTAGTTAGTGGTGTGTTCTGTTAATAACTGTTGGGTTATCATTTTCATAGTTTCTTAGTCTCTTCTTACCATAGATGTTTTATTATTGCATTTTGGTTAAGACAATCTTTCAGCATATATTTTATAGAATATACAACACATAAATAGTATACGGAAATTTTCAATTAATTGGAGCAGCTTTTAACAGTATTAATGTAGAAAAAACAGCAATGTACTGGCATCCCTGCTGCCATAAGTTAAATCAAGAAATCACAGAAATGTAATGTAAGTGATATTATTAAAGGAACATACTGTAAACAGTAGGGGTACTATAAATTTAACAGTAGAATACTGGCAACCCTGCTGCCAGTATTTTACTGTTCATTTACAGTGTACAGAGTGGCGGTGGCAAGAGTGTTTTAATGACTGTTTGAACCACCTTAAACAGCAATAAACTCAAGCAAGCTCTTTAGTGCACCTAAAGTTTTCCAAAAACCATCTTGAAAAGCCACAGTACTATTGGGAAAACATTTGTGGACTGATGAAACTAAGGCTGAATTGTTTACAGAGTGTATGCATGGTGTAAATAAGAAACAGTTCAACATTTGGAGAAATACACTTACTCATTTATAGCTGAGGAGCGCCCACTGTGGAGCTAGAACTAGCAGCTAATTGCTTATAAAATAAATCAGGGTAACATACATGATTTCTGAAACCTGTCATCCACTCTGCTTGCAGTATGGCTGGTTTGTTGGAACCTGCAGTATCTGGGTGGGACCAAAAAAGAAGAAGAAGTCCTTGTGAGCCTAAAACCTATTTTTTGAAATAAAGCTGTATGTACAGCCTCACATTAATGTTGTCAGCCTCATGCCAGGAGAAAACTGCACATATAGATATCTGAGGAAAGTGAGGAAAGACAAACATGGACAAAAGAGTGAGATTATGAAATCTTAGCACTGTATAGTTCATATTTGTCACAGTGACGATAAGAGAATTGCTTATTGCAGGATTGTGTTCATTTAGTAAACTCTGCCTACGCAGGAAATTGTTAATGTACTGGGAGAGAATGTGATACTTGGTGTAATGATAAAATATAATGATACTAGGCATTTAGTAGAACGCAATTGCACAAAAACTCTATGAGCGGATGTAATATAAGTGAATTTGGCCATTGATACATTAGCATGAGTGGCATTATGAATTAGAGATCCTAAAACAGCTAAAATGTATTTATTGCTATGATTTTACCACATGTTACAAAGACTTAAACCACTTGGTCTGTTAGCAATGGTAATATTAATAATAATAATAATAATAATAACGATTCAAATGAATTATACTTATATTATTGTGTAATATAAGGTAACTTTCTGAATTAGATAGTAACTCAATGCAGAACAATACTAATACGAATAATTACTTGGTTTTAATAGCCTGCTGACAAAAACAATAAGGGCTAAAGTAGGATAGTACAAATGAAGACTTAGAGCAACACAATACAGCCTGTTATCTGTGTTGTGGTGTCAAGGTATGACAATGTGTGAATCACAGACAGTAACCTTCCCTAAGTACCTTTGGGTTTTAACTCAAACAAACCAATTAGACCAAAACATGTAAATGCCAATCAACTTTGTAATGAAAGAAAACTCCTTAAAGGTCATGACATTTCAGGACTTTTCCTGAACAGTGGAAAAAGAGGAACTTCCTCTAGAGACTGTGGAGTCTGTTTATTGTACGTAACTCTGATGTTAACACAATGTTTGGGATGTAATTAATGTTACTGTAATAAATCTACAAAAACAATATCTGTGGTCATCCTGTTGCTATGCATGTCCATTGAGCTCCACTGTTGCTCACTGGCCTTCACTTAATTCAAGATAATAAGGAAAAGTGGGAGATTAAAGTGGGTAGAGAGATTAGTGTAGGAGGATGACAAGGGTGGGGATGAGTGTGATGATTCCCAGGAACTGGTCAATTATCAGTGCACTCCATTTGTTGCTACCCATGCTCTGAAACAAAGTCACATCAGTTTTCACATACAAAGCTGTTGTGTTAGTTCTCCGTCAAGTATGTCTCATGTTTTCATCACGTTGAATTTAACTTTCATTTGTAGGCTGAAAAAAAATATTTTTTATTCATACCAGATATTAAAAGGACCGAATAAAGATTTAGATATTTTCTCAACAAGATTTATTTTGTTTTTGTTTTTTTTTAATATCCAGCACTACAATTCAAAAGCATCACATATTCTTCTGGGTGCAAAATCCTCAAGCAACATCTACACAAATGCAGTAAATCTTCAAAATCCTCTCCTCCCTTCTCATCCTGCCTCCCTCACTTGTCCCACATCTCCTCTTCAAAGTGCTTTTATAACCGTAAAGTCTCTTTTTGTAACAATAAAGCATGTAACAGCCAAAGTAAAGCCACCTTCCTTTGTAAAAGCATATTAATTCATCTCATGTTCAGTGCTGGTTTTCTTAAGAAATCAGGACAGTGGTTGTTTTTCTTCATTATATTATGTGCTTTTTATTTTTTTATTATGTTATGCCTTCACATAAGCAGCTTTACACAAAGACCAACACATTACTAGAGTTTTATGAGAGATTTAGTAATGATCCATAATGAGTCTGTCTAATACTGAAGCGTATTCGAATGTACGCGGCAGTATGAATGCATGAAATATTGAACAAAAGTGGGAAATGAAGGCAGATTTTATACAATTATACTACATCAGTGCACAGTTACTGCTTTAAAATAAATCCTTATCACCACTGATGTCATTTTGGTCATGTTAAAATTCATTGTGCGTGTGTATGACTTGTGGCACAACACCATCGAGGCCATTACTGAGTCTTCATTTTGCAGGAAAGAATATGACACTGTGGTGGATGACTGGAAAAACGTTTATAGTTTTAAAATCTACAATCTGAGCATATGATATTCAGGTCTAAATGACGTGATGCCCCTATAACATCACATTGCATTTCGACTTACCAATGATCATTTCACTGTGGCTCAAGCGTGAAATAACATTTTCCATCGCACAAGTGAGGTGAGGACAACATAACAACGCAACTAATTTCAAGCTTTGACAGAAAAAACAAGTGTATTTCTCACTAAGAACAAACCACATCAGTTTAGTTCTCACTTCTTTGAACTAGCTTCCTGTGCTTTCCAATACTATTCATATTCAGCACTGCACTGTCTACAGTACCTGCTTCATCATTACTAACATTTTAGGCAAGATCAGAAAAATGGACTTGTCATGTCCAGCTGAAAAAAAAGGGCCCTTGCCGCACAGCAAGATGCTAATAACAGCGTGCAGTTATGTGGCCAATCTTCAATTTTATTAACCTAAAGGTTTATTGTTGTGCTGTTTTCTTGAGGGACCCTGTGAGTAAACACCGTCATTTAAAATGTGTAAGTTATTTACAGTGCATGGCAGTGGCTTATGTTTAGTTTGGTTAAATGTGTGTATTTTCAGTAGTCTTATACATTGTTACATGATTGATGCTTGATTATAATGATAATTATTTGAGCATTTGAGCAAAAGGTGCAGGCTAATTGTGATTTGTATGTGCTATGATTATCATATTACTAATGAGTGTCTGAAGGTTCATCCATAGCTGTAGCACACCTTGAGAGCTCAGTACTCATTCTACCTGTTTTAATAGTGGCGAAATTGATCAACAGTGTGGCCTGGGATGCAGTCGAATTCCCAGCCTGAATTATTTTTTCAATCCATCCCTGGATGCCATGTATTACACATGCAAAAAAAAAAAAAAAAAAAAAAAAAAAACCCGAGACACAAGACACAAGAAAAGATTTAATACAACTCTCTCTTAATTTAGATATAATCGATTTTCTACTTTCAGTCAAATCATTAGTGTTGTTGTAAAAAAAAACAAAAGTCCCTCTGTATTCACAGAATGATGGAATTATATGGAAACCGCCTCTAATTACTTTTACGCATTTCATAAAAATGCAACTGAAGAAAATTAACTACAGCCGCACTAAATACGATACTTTCATAAAGAACAAACTGTTGCCTGTAGGTTTTCTGATGGTCGCCAGCTGGAGTCCACACTTTACTCATCCCTGTTTTTAGTTTTGATAATTTCATCACCGCCAGCAACTCCCTGAAGCTTCACGTTGATCAATCCAGGAACTTTTTACGCGCGCCGAGGTTCTAATGACGCACTCAAGTGTCAGCGAGCGAGGAGGGTGTGTGACACGAGCCTTCATATTTCTCTGGCGTGAGACAGAAACTCTCAGGAGCAAGAAGTCAAGCGGACAGACTCAATAAAACAAGAAAAAAAAAAAACGACAAGAAAGGCCAACCAGAGAGAAGGAGATGAGGACCATCCGGAGCCAAAGTCAGCCTGCGCAGCGCGGAGCCCCCAGCAGCCTGCACAGCCTCAGCAGCAGCGCCATGAGTCCCCTCAGCACGGCCAGCATCACCCTCGCAGCCCTACTCATCCTCACCATCCCAGTCTGCAAAAGTGAGTTACAGTTATTTCATTTTAGCTGTTAAAACTCAGCCTGTTTAATAGTATATGGTGATTTTACACCAGAGGACAACTTCTATCTACTGGCATTGCACCAAAACAACTTTTAACATCTATTACAGGTATCCATTATAAGTATTAGCTATAATGGTCTGTTTTTATTCAAATTTAGAAAAGAAATACCAAAAGTGTTATAACATCTTGGTAACAATAAAAATGATGTGGTTGATAACACGTAATGTGATTAATTTATGTGTGTGGTTAATATGAGTTCTTGGTTTAACATATAGCTTAGGATACAATTGAATAGATATTTTGAAGATTCAAAAATTAAGGGACCTTATAGATATAAAGATATGGACATTTTGTATATAAAAAAATGTAAAAATACTTTTTTATTTTCATGTGACTTAATGTTTGTACCTCAAGTATCTACTATCATGACTTATTATAGATTTTAAATCAATCCATCCATCCCTGTCACCTGAGACAGTTTGGTCAGTTTTTTTATACTAAAACACCACTCTGGTCTTGAAACTTCTGACACAATGTGTTTACTGACTAAGTGACATAAAGTCAGTCATCACTGAGATGCGCACAGATGTAGACTGACAGTCGCTTTTCCCTCTGACCTTTGCAGTGGCTCAGCATCGTCACTGAATGAGTGACACTGCGGATATCTGTCGAAACATGAGAATGCAGTGCGGTAAAAGTAGAGGAATATGTAGTTACATATGAGATTTTTATCCAACAGGCAGCAATCTTACATCAACACATCGGACAATAAGCCATCTGTGTTCCACAACGAAGCTTTTATCCCTGTTAATGGAGTTGGAAGTCAGCGCAGGAGGTGCTGTTCAGCATCACGGCACAGCAGAGGCACTGCTGACCTGTAGCCTACAGAATATCAAAATGCATTATTAGTATTATGTATCATAAGTTGTTTCAGTTTCAGCATTAACTGTGTTGTGTTGTCTGTTTCTTTGTTGTGTTGTGTGAAACCAAAGGTGGTCCAACGGAACTTCAGCAAGTCACAAGGGATCAGAGGCAGCTAATCAGTCAGGTATGCAGCACTGTTTTTCTTTCTTTTTCTTTGTTTCTTTCTTGGTTAATCCATCCATCATCTCCTTTGACGCAGATAGACGCTGTGTGCTCGTCTTACCTCTCTGCAGACCTGAAGTTTTGGGTGGGTGAGGTGTGATTCTGTCTTGCTTTTATTTTTAAGCAAAGACATACTACAAATTTAGTGTTTAACTATTATTTTAACACTTTTTTAATCTTCTCTGTACATTTTTCCAGGCATCTGATGTCTTAGGGGAACTCTGTGTCTTGATGCTGGTTGAGAAGTCAAAGGTACGTCACACTTTATGCCATTACTTACAAGTAAAACAGATGATTTCACACTTGATTTTATGTTAAATTTCCCAATGGGACACAGAAAGGGATATTTGTTTGTTCTCTTAGGAGCTGAAAGTGCAAGAAAACACTAAAAGGGTGAGTACAACTTTGTAAACTATTTGCCCTGATGTGTAGAACATGGACCAGCAGAAATAAATGATAAAATCTAATGGCACACTTATTTTGGATTGTGTGTGTGAATGAGTAGTTCACAAGTAGTAGTAGTTTTAATGTCACACATTGTATGTGCAGTTTTTATTTTATTACTCTAGACCACAAAGTTGTACCTTGTGTCATGGGGGATGGTAAGTAAGTAAAAGATAAATCTACGCTGCCCCTGACATCGTTTGGCAGACAGTAATGCCAGCTGTGTAAAGTATCCACACATTTTTATCCCAAACCAAAAGCCATGCAAGTAGATCAACATATGGATGAAGACAAACACTGAATCATCACGTAATATTCAATACTTATATGCACAAATACAAAATGGAAACTTTTCCTAGTGCTCCCTTTACTGCTTGTGTGCCCTGCATGTCAAATGCTTATCCTAGTACCCTGGCAGCATTTTGGAAAGGAAGGCAACTGCATGGCTTCACAGCCAGATTTACTCCTTGGTTACATGAAAACTTGTGTTGTTTTTTTTCTCCTCACCCTGACTCTACTTCACACTGAATTGTATTCATTTTGCTTCATGTGCATTAATTCTCAAGCCATATTTTTCCAATGAAATATGAAGCTATTTCGTTTTGTACCCCTCCACCACCGGTATGGTAAATAATGCAGAATGTTATGTGTTTATTACAGCACTGACGCTAAATGTGCAATGAATAAACACCTGCGCTGAGGAAGCATTTGTATGATAATTGCACTTATGTGTTGCATGTCTCTGTGTGTTAAGTAGAGGGAAGCAGTGTTTCTCTCTTTGCCTGTGAACTCTCCAGTACACTTCTTTTCCTGGAGCTGGTATTCACGTCTGTGTGTCTGGCTCTACCTGTGTGTGTTTATCTGTTGGTCAGACCCCTGTGTCGCACCCTCTTCTACATCTAGTTTCTCAGCTCCATACCAGAAGAGAAAGGGGACTCTCAGCGCGCGTATGTACCTCTCACGTCAGTTCTCTTCTCAGTTTGCTTGGCTATATATAATATCACTGTCAGTGATTGGTAAAACAAAGATATTAAAATTTAAGATGCTTTGTTTTCTGCAAACACATAACTGCATGCATTATTTTGGGACATGTTTCCACAATTTTCCACAATTCAAATTTGTTTTTATTTAATTTTGTATATATTTTTTCATTCAAATTTCTCAACTGCAGTAAGATACATAGTTGAGAAGAAATAAAGAAATGGAAAAACATCTAACCGTAGTATGGTGGAATTAGTATAATGACCAAATGCTGATGTGCCACTTTAGTTGTTTTGATGTATGTTTTCCCTCCTCTGAGCTTACATGTCAGTAATACTGTTTCACATTGGGCATCTCTCCTCATTCTCTGGATGAGCGTAGTGTTCATTAGTTGTTCTTTCCAAAGCCGCACGTAATTACAGTCTAAAATTAGTCCATCTGACAGGTGTACTACCAAGTCCTGACATTTGCATAGTGGACACAGAGGAATTGTAAACAAGAAACATGCACAGTTTTTGTTTTGGAAAATGCAGAAGTGAGTGCTCGAGTGTGTGTCCTGTCAGCTTTTGCTGGTGGGGGAGATTTAATAAAATAAGATGGGGACATTCTTTTATTAAAGTTAATGTTCCACGTTTTTTGTGTCTATATAGGCTGAACTACAGGGACCTGGAGGAATCCAGAGCAGAGGATACTTCCTCTATCGGGTATGAACATCATTTGTGCCAGGAAAGAAATTCCTCTAGATCATATGAACATACAATCACATTTTGTTTGCATTTGCAGCCACGAAATGGAAGAAGATCCTTAGAATATGAGTGAACTAAAGGTAATATTATTGTGACACTTTTTCCTTTGTTGCTTTTTAAATAAACATCCACAGAAGCACTGTTGCAATTGACATGTCACAGTGACATTTAAAAGCTTAAGGAACAGGTCACACAATTAGTAGGGTTTATCTCACTGTTAAATATATTCAATAATACACAGGTAATTGCCTAAATAGTATCAACAAAAATAATTTGTTTGTGTGATATACTACATTTAGAGGAATGCAGTCAGAATTATATCTCTCCTGTCATCCTTTATTACTATTTTTGTTTGATAGCCAACCTATTTTAAAACATTTCCTTTTTAACTAGTGTCAAAATTGTGAGTTTAATTGCTCTGTTATCTATAGATGGTTGATAGACACTGACAGACAGATACATTATTATTTTTTACATGGTCCCTAATTTCTGCTTTTAGCTCCACTGATGTAGTGACTAGACAATAGAAAAAACTGTCAACGGCTAAGACTGTCAGTATAGAGTTATAATGTGAGAGACGTGTGTGTGTCATTGTAGTGATCTAATCATGTATATTTCTGTGTGTTAGTCTTCACCTCTGAACTTCAGTGTACAGAGATGACACAGACCCCGAGAACCAAGCCACATGCACCATGACTGAGTGATCCAAATTTAAACCACAGCCCTCTGCCACTCCTGTATAGTGATGTTTGAATATACACAAAGAATATAAAATACATAACAGTGTTCATTTGTCAGATTTTATTTTGTGTTGTGTGTTATTTGCATTAAAAGTGCTACAATGTGAAGTGTTAAGTTGGATTTGTCACCATGTGCCATGGAACCAGGAATCTTTTATTGCATTTGGAAAACATGCAAAAATGTACTGCATTTTTACATTTTAACATGCTGTCAAATAGAAGTACAAGTATTAACATATATAAGTATACACAAGTTCTACTTCAAACATTTCAAATGACTAAAGATAAGGTAAAGGAAGAGCTACATGTTATTACTGTTCACTGCATCTGTCTGTATAAGGTGAACGAGAATTACTGTGTCCATCATGTGCGCTGTCATCATCCCTTAGTGAAGAATAAACTGAGCACAAGACCATTTTTAACATTAGGTTTGGTCATACTTTTAGATTTACATAAAAACTAAACTAACTAATGATGTTGAAAATGACAGGCTCAACTAATAACGCTCATAGTAACACACATAGTTTAGTATGTGTGTTATAAAACTGCATTGCCAGCTCACGTGTTCTAAATAAAACTGCAATATTCACACCCCATAAAGTTATTCTCAATAAAAAACTAAAATAAAAACACACTAATGTAAACAAATTATGTGTGCACTGCAAATTAGCAGCACAAAGTTATTTTCCTTCAGATTTATAAGATTTTAATCCATTTCTTTATTCATCTTCTTGCAAAATTGTTATGAGGGAGAATAAAATGTGTGTTTTTAAACCAATACTTTTAAATAAAACTTGCAAATATAGTTATTAACAGCAGATGTCACCATCACCAGCTAGTTTAAATTGGAAGCTCTTTCTCCCAATCTTAGAGGTTTCAGTTACAGTTTCAGATATATACGACCACATAATATTGTCAAAAGAATTTGCAAATGAAAATCCTCTTGTTTGCACAGTTTGTTTCAAGTAGTTTTATTGTTGATTATGTAATGATGAATGCTTACTTGCTGTTTTAGCACTGACACTCCTGCACTAATTGTAGTTTTTTATTATTATTTTTATTACAGTCAACTCAACATCCTAATCCAAAACTGAAATCTGCTTTGCTTGAAGAGAAAATGTATATAAAAAGTTTAAATAAATACAGAAAGATTTTGAAAAAATCTTTTGTAGCTATTCCTTGTGTTTCTCAATATCAGTCAAATAAGGAACCTTTTTGGCTGCATGTCAGGATGGAGTGCTTGAATTTACAGCCATAAATAGTCATTTCACCACTAACAACGATAAATACAGTTTATTTGTATCCTAGGTATTTTCACAGAAAGGTTTTAATTAGCTTGAGAGAATGAGGACCCGAGTTTCTTAAATATCACAGGACCTCGGGCCAACTCAATAAAATAAAGCACTACAACACTTCATATTAGCCTCTAATCAATAATATAACAATGACTTAGAACTGTTTTACTGAACACTCAATGATAGTCATGCCACCTCATTGTTATTCATATTTGTAGTAATATTTTGTCACAAATGGACACAGAAAACATACGAGTACTCATTTACACTTTACTATTCCTAAAATAAATAAATGGGTTATTTAGTAACTTCTTGGTTTCCTGCCCAAGCATTGCGTCTGGCATTTAAATCCTTAAACAGACACATAAAATCAGCACTTTACAGAGAACATGATGACTATTCAAGAGATGCTCGCAGAAAAAGAACAGACTGTGCTGCATGCACTGGATGCCTGGGAAATGCAAAACCTGTATATAGGTACTATAATATGCCAGAACATTATCTCGGCTTCTTTAGCCAGAATAATAATAAACCGAATAGAGGGAGTAATTTTAATAAAGATCTACATGAACATTAAATACAGTGAATGCACATTGGTACATTAACACCTTTTCCATTCACTAAACGTCTGGTTAACACTTCTAATCTCCCTCTCTTCAAAACGCCGAAACAGCGCCACCAGCCCGTTGCTAACTTCGCGGTGGCCAACATGGGTATTGCACCTTTTGCTACTTCGACTGTTGCCATGGTGACGAGTAGCACGCCGCAGATGCGGAGAAAAACAATCTGATGGACAATTAATCTAAAGACTCATCTAAAGGTCAGAAAACAGAACTAACTACAAGTATTTATCTGCTCACTGTCCAAAAAAAAACAAAACAAACAAAACCTTCTGTAAAATTCACTGCCTCATAAACAGTAGCATGCTTGTAACAGTGTAAAAGACGGCCTAAGGAACAGGTGACTATTTTATTCCTGTGAAACGTACACAATGAAAATATAAACATTAAACATGAAACCTACAAACACAAGCTGCCCTTTTGGGAGCACTCTCCGTAGCGTAGTGTGGGCATGTAACGCTCCTGGCTGCATACAACACTTTACACTTCTTACTCTGTGAGAAACAAACTAACAGTTTTCACAATTCAGCTTCTTAGGTGAGACTGATAGGACAGTTCATGTAATCGAGCTAAGGCCGGCTGTGGATCGCTTCTTGTGCGGTGACCGGAGCTCAGAGGTAGGCTCTTTTGGCTCCGGTTCCAACTCCAGTCCGCCTGCCTCGGCTCTGCGCAGTCAACCGTCAGCAGCGCCACTGGGTGCAGGGATATCCCGATGAAAGCGGAGACTGCTCGGGGTAAGTGTGGCATCTCGACCGGTCAGCTCCGCTCCATACCGGTGTCGCTTTTACGCGAAGCCTCTCTGTGCGTGTTATTGACAGGCGTGCCGCTGCGAAGCGGACAGTTTTGCTTTTGCTTGTTTGGTGACAGACTGGCCAGAGGCCCGGTGACCCACATTCTTATCTAACGTTAACGCTGAACGTTAGCTAGCTAGCTCCAGCTAAAAGTGGGTTGACACGAGTTGAATGCTCGCTACGTTACATTATAAAGTGGCTACCGAGCGGTAAAATAACGCCTATGTCATTTTCCAAGGATAAAGGTGCCTTCACTGTGTGTGTCATATGTCGCAGTAAGTGTGTCAAACTATTAAGCTGTTGTTTTGTTTCTGTATATGACGTTAGCAAGCAAGCTAGGTGGCGTTAGCCGTCTAGCAATCACTGGCCGGTTTACCGGCCGGCATCACCGGCTGCAGGGAGATAGATCGATGTGTACCTGTATTTGACACTTCAAGGCTGACTTTTTGTTTAGGTGACTTTACCTAAATGAAAACCGTGCACATCTCACCGGCACAGTCCTTCCCACATCTGCTGCAGCTTGTTTTAAAGGTATATCTGTTTTTATTCCGGCGATAATTAATAGATCTGTCGCAGCTGCGTTTCGCCAAATTTCGTGTATGTTCTCTGCTGCTTCCCATTCAACACACACACACACACACACACATATAGATATATATCTATATATATATGCAGATATATGTATTTATATTTCCACTTAGTCACGTCATCCGTTCATTTACTGTCCTAACTGTAGGAAGCTGTGTTTTGTATCAGGGCTGGATCAAATTTGTGTTTTTTTTAAACCTACCACATATGTAAGCATGATAGCTGCTTCATGTTATGGACTAAAGCTCCAATTTGGCTCCTAAAAATGTCATCAGGTTATCAGCAAGATGTGTTATGCAGTAATTTAATGAGATCAAAAGATACATATATACATAGGCTGAATCTGGCTCACTTTGTTTCTGCTTGACAACTCAGATCTTGTGTTTTTCCAGGCATGTTTTGTATGAGTCAATTGAAGCAAGCATAAGAATGAATATCTTTCTGGCACTGGTTTGATCCACATTTCTAAACATGCCCCAATGATCAAACGTCGTCAGAGTCCCATGACTGTACGATTTAATATGATATGGTGTGATGTGGTTTGGCACAGGACTGTTGCAGCTATACAATGAATTTCACCTATGCTAACAGTTCCATGTTAGATTTATTTTAATCTGTATACAGTGACAGAGTAAGTTGGTCAATTGGTTTAGTACAAAGACACTGATCATCAGTGGATGATTTTAAAGTAATGCAACAATACCTAAGCAGTTTTCATGTGTCATCTGTTATGTTTTATGTTGGTCTTCAGCGTTCAGAATAATTAAATTATGACTTGAAATTCACATTTTCGTGCAACACGATAAAACCAATTAGATTCCCAGTGTAATTTTTTTCTAATGACTTTTTCTCTATGAGAAATCGCTTTACAGTATTTCATGATATTGTACAAGCTGTTAGTGGAGCATGGAAAAATACTTTGACACCTTTTTTGTTGCTGCCGCTGTGGCTGGCGGCAGGTGAGGAGTGGAAACAGGGATGCTCCCTCCCTTTTTCTTCCTCTTTTTCCAACTGTAAGAGTAGTTTCTCTGCTTGTTATGGTTACTGCTACCTGTATAGGTTATTGTTGCGTGGCATCTTTCAAACATTGAAACATGTTAAGCAAGTTTGACAAGTTTCTCTAGGTTAGCTATTAAACCTAAGGCGCGTATACATTCATGGTTTTTATGTATATTGTGTTATTCTACAATAAACATGGGCAAGCTTGGCAGTGGAGAACTGACAAGTTTGTTTTCTGTCTCGCTTCTTCAGAGGAGGGGTTGGAACTGACAACACTACTAGAACTAAGGAAGGAAGACATCCAGTTTACATTATAACATGCTACGCCTAATAATGTAATTACTATACGCCTGCCATATCAATCTTTTCTCATACAGAGTAGCAGCACTGATGTAATAATCTCTGGTACTGGACTAATGCAGGCACCTTCTATCATTCAGAGCACAGTTAAGAAGTGTTGGAACTGCTGGAACCAGATTTACATGCAGTGGGCTTGCATGATTCATAACATTTGAAATTTTAGCACTAATTTCATTAGTCAAGACTGACTGTGCTTTTGCTATAGTCTGTCAGACCTGCTACCATAAAGTGAAAGACTTGACACAAGACTTTTGTTTTAACTCAGTGAAAACAGAGATGATCATGACTTTGTAGTTTAATCTCTTACTTGTCACTTTAGAAAGTAAAGGTATAGTACAGAGTTTTTCAAATGTTGAAACTCAGGAGACAGGAGGATCACATGTTTTGACACTTTTTAAATTTGATCTAACAAGCTAACAGTCTTTAATTTGTAAGATGTATTAATATGAGCTATTGAGCATCTAACAGATTAACTTTTGTTCACTGTCCCATTATCCATAAGATTTTATATTGTTTTGCGTGCATTACACCTGATAATAAACTGAATATAACATAAAGAATAATAAAAAGGTAAAAGTGTAATCTTATTATTTACCATAACATATACTTCTATAAACCACTACACGTCTTCCAATGAAAACAAAGCAAGATAAAGTAAAAAAACTAAAAATTAATCAATAACTACACAAGCCAAACATTTACAAGACATACAGACATAAATTTGACGACATGCTTTGTTTTGTTACAAAGCTTCACCTGTTCATTAGTCTCTGCTGGCTGTTGTTTAATTCTCCTCTTCATGATACCCCATACATTTTCAGTAGGTGGCAGATCTACTCCTTTCAAGCACACACAGTCTTAATGTGTGAAGCCACCCTTCACTACCCTTCTGCTGGTGCAGAAAGAGGCCATCTAACATGTTTCCACTGTCTTGTCCATCTGAACTTGGGGTCAGAGAACCACGCAGAGGTATTTCTGCACAGAACTGATGTATGGCTTTCTCTTTGCACAACAGAGATTCAGGTTGCATTTCTGGATGCAGTGGCAGACTGTAAGTGACAGTGAGCAGTTTTCTAAAGTACTCCCAAGCCCATGTGGCTAACATGCTTTCTCATCAAAAACAAAGTTCCATTACTTGACATATGAAATATGTCTCTGGCGTTTGTCCCAGTTACACACTAATGCTAGCCGGTGTGGTGAAGTGGGAGGCTTGTTTGATGTTGCTCTTTTAAACTAGAACAAGTGGGTTACTGATTTAAACATTTGAGCTACGCATCTCCAGCACACAGTAGATGCACATTCTGCAAGGCACTTTGGTCAACTTTGGTTGTTTTTTTTTTGTGCTCTATAATAAAGTTTGATTTGATTGTAGAGACATACTGTTATGTTACCCTTTAACGCTGAACTGAGCTGATTCATGCTGCTGTAGTACCATTAAAAAAAGGAAAATGTACTTTGAGTGAGTTAATAAACATAAGCACTTCCAGACTTGAGCTGGTAAAACTCAGTTTAGTGAAAATATGGTGCCCCTAATCTTAACTGGGTTCATCTTGTAGTAAATTGCACCTTTCTGGTAATGTGGAATTGTGTGTTGTTGTTTTTTTGACAACATTATCACTTTTTACGTGAAGTAAATCTAGTAAGGTATAAATGCACAACAGACCTTTAAATATAGATGTACCAACAAGGCACATGGCCAGTGAATTTCAGAGAGAAGTTGTTTCTTGTTAAAGTTGACCTACATGGAGATCAGGGGCTATTGAAAACTGTCTTAGAGTGACGCTATCTGATTTTACTATGATCAAGAAAAAATGGGTCAAGTCTATTGGGTTTTCCCTAAAAAGTGTTGGGGGTAGAGGTACACAAGTCTTATCTGTAGCATCAGTATCATTGTCGACAGCTCCCTAGCTCTTAAATTAGTCATTAACAAATTAATTTTACTGTTTTGAAAGCTGCAACTGATTGTTTTCACAAAAGCTGTCATATGCGGACTGTGATTCACAATAGCATAATATATTTATTGCAGTGAGAGAATAGTTACCTTTCTTTGTAAGAGGTTTTCTTGTCTCCTGTGACATATTGAACCAAGGTCCACAAAGGCAACCCCTAGTTTTCCCTCACTGCCTTAAAATTTACACTTGAGTTCTTACATTATGCAACTGTCTTTTTGAACTATTGTCCTACTTTTTCTACTCCTACAGTCAACTATTACATAGAAAAATTAGGGACATTTGATTGACAATGAACATAATAATTAGATACTTGCTGCTCAGCCCCCTTTAGTTGCCTCATTCCATGCTACTGAATCACACATTATTGATCACTGTGACTGGTATTCAGCCACTCCACTCTTGTTGTAGAAATGACAATTTCCCTATTATTAGAGATGAGTTCTTGGATTATAGAAATTAGAAATATTTTCTGCCCAACAATAAAAGATCATCTGTGTTTTAAAAAATAGGGCTGTGTAGTAATGTTGTAATCCAATTTTGTCACAGTATAATGAACACAACATGTCGTAAGAGATTTAAAAGAGATTTTAAAAATTAAACTTTAGTTTAAATGCAACTCAAAATAACATCTGTCTGCCACAAATCTTTGCATGTAAACCCTTAATGAAAATATACACAGTATTACAAAACATAATATTGCAATACTTTATATTTATTTTCAAAAAATATTATTTTAATACACCCATATTAAAAAATATACGGCACGGCTCCTTCAAATAAGTAACAATGTATTTTAAGACCTGTGTCTTATCTTGAATAGCATATTAACCATTTTATGACACTGTTTATGAGTGTTAGTATGATAAATTCCTTAATTATTAAAGTATCCGGTTCCGGTGCTCAAACACATACTCACACATCTTCATTGCTTTCTTAGCAGTCAGTGACATAAAATACCCCTACGTTGACATATTTCTAGGTTCAGATGTTAATGTATGTGTTGTCTGGAAATAGACCACCTTCTCAGCAGACGGCCAGGGGTTTTTGTTGTGAAAGAACTTCCAAGAGATGTGTGTGCATGACATGAGCTGCTCTCTTATTTCTGCAGTGCTGTGGGACGCTTGCGATCACCCAGATGTTGTAGTTTTGATTCAGTTATGTGAGTTTCTTTACCATAAACTGCCCTTTTGTCAATGTAGCTTTTATTTTTCTGTTCTACAGGGGACGGACTCATATAAGAACTGACTACAGAGTCATGAATGGTTGAACTAAATGGTTGCCTGATTAACCATCACACAAAGACACAAGGTACTGTAAGACACTGTGGA
The DNA here is from genome assembly GCF_900324465.2 of Anabas testudineus. Lineage (NCBI taxonomy): Eukaryota > Metazoa > Chordata > Actinopteri > Anabantiformes > Anabantidae > Anabas > Anabas testudineus. The sequence goes on along the minus strand of NC_046613.1, from coordinate 6,940,745 downwards.
CTTGATGTATACTGAATTTTGATCAATCCCTTGATTGTAGCAGTTGGCTGTTTTAGTGTTTGTCACACGAGAAAATGGACAGTCTGTGGTAATTTAGCTCTATGATGCCTAATTCATAAGGAATCTTTTGCAAAGTTATTATTAATCTATTTTTCAGTAATATTATATTTTTCATTTGCAGTCTGTTGTTTAGATAGGTAAGATGCTACAGTCAAATATTTCATAATTTTCTGGAACATGCCTGTACTGCAAATATTGCTGTGTCTGTGTAGCTTTGTAGGTGTCTGAGTACTTAAAGGCATTTAGTCCCAAGGTTTGGTACCAACTAGAACCACCAAACACATAATGAGTGTTAAGCATGTTTTGACAAGACAGTGTTGTTTCCCCCCAACCATCCTCCCCACACTTGATTTTAACAGTGAAAAGTGACGTTGTGGCCTACACTATGTTAAGTTGCCGCTAACATATTTTTGTTGTTTCACAATTATAAACCAGCTCATAAAAATGTTATATTATTCTGTCAGTGGGAACTTGATGCAAGGCTGGTTATATGTACTGCAGCCAAAGCTGAGCCCATTATGCTGAAAATAATCACCCACTGCAGAGAAAATATACACACACTCTGGAGCTAGAGATATTACTTTCCAAACCGCTGATAACATTGTTCAATGTAACAGATCACTTCACATGGATTTCTCAGGCATCTTGATGAAGAAATTAAGTGCTTTCATGGGCATGAATTTAAACCATGGTGATGACTCTGCAGGTGCCACTTACACAGGCAGGGTGTGCCCGTAGCTACGGCTGGTGGAAGGGAGACGAGGAGAAGAGTACAGGTCACCAAACGATGATGAGTCGTAAACGGTATGTGATGTTGCTCAGCTAATCTATAAATTTGCAATGTTTGTTGTTTGCAAATTCAGTTTCTGTGCATGTTATATTATTTGTCAGTGTTAGTTTGATGTGTGGCTGGCTTTAAGGACCGCAGCCAAAGCTAAGTCTGTTATCGTGAAAAGAAACGCCAACTTCTGGAAAAATACTCACTTTAGAGTTATAGTTATACTTCCCAAGCTCCAGATAACCAGCAAGAGTTGAGATCACTTCATCAACTGTGTGGCTCAAATATTCCCAGCCATGATAAACTGTCTGTGCACTCACCAGAGAATGGATGCCAGAACCTGAACTTAAATTGATAAAAATAGCTGTTCCTACAGGTAGCTGTGATAAATTAAAGTTAGCTAACCTTAGCTGATGCTCAATGATCAGCCTTTTCTGACTGCAGTTGCTATTTGGTGTGCGTCTTAACATCTGTTGAGCTCTAAGTGGTTTTATGTCTGACACCTTGTGACTAGACCAGTCTTACTGGTCAAATGTGCAGTGGACAGTAACAGAAAGATCCAAATGGAAACAGACGTTCCAACCTGGAGATAAACTTTTATTTAATTTTACTTTTAAAATTTATTTTATTTTAGATTTTTTGCATACAATGCCTTTCTGCTTTTCTATCCTTTCTTTCTTCTGTGTTATTTATTTAAATTTTATTTTTTAATTTAATAATTTGGCATTTCAGACACACAAGACTTTTGAGGACTTACCTCAAAGTGGGTGGTACTTGTTCAAATGTTTAAAGATTCTCTTAAGACATCAAAATATAATATATAATACCTAAAATTACATCAATCCTGTCTTAAAAGGTATCTAGTAATGAGCAAGTCTACACTTGTATCAGTTGCAGTTACATGTGTAAAAGTCAGATGTAAGGCAAACAGAAACTTTCTCTAGAGCAGGGGAATAATAATAATAATAGAGTAACTATGTCCTTGTGTCAAACTCTGCAAAAGATATATAAATTGCATTTATAGAACAATGTATAGTTCAATAAATGCAAGTGAAAATACATTTTTGAGTGGTAACTTTTATAAATAACCTAAAAGAAACTACTTTTTTAAAGGTTGATTTATGTTGCCCTAGAGAACATATATTACCTTTCAGAAGTAATGGGGTTATGGCTTACACAAATTTGTCTTTGTTATTAAAAGGTTTGTTCGAACTTTACAGGAGTATTATAATTACACCCACAATTCTCACAACATAGTAATTATCTGACAGACATGATTACATTATGCAAGTGATACATACAGTATAACGCACAAACTTAGAGAATATACTGCTAAGCACTTTTGTCCTCTTTATTGCAATTATTTTTACTATAAATAAATAATCGATTTGTTTCCTGATTTATTGTTTTGATGAGTATAACAGTAAAACAGCCCCAATGTGACATCATGAAATGTGTTGTTTTGTTTGACCAATGGTCCAAAACCTAAAAATAAGAATATAAGATAATGAACAGTAATGATTTTAAGACATGAAACTACTAAATAGTATTTTTTCATAAAAATTCGTATGTACATATATATGGATTAATGAATTGACTAATCTTTGCATTCTCATGTTTGATGCAAATAGACCAGTTACCTAATTTTTCTATTAACTCCATAAGCGTCTTTAAGGGCTCATTTTCTAGTCTGTCATGTCACAATGTTTTATTTGTTGTTGTATTTGTTTCTATTAGTCAAAACATATTTAGTTTACAATGTTAGATGTGAGATGTTAAATTTCAATGAAGACAATAACAGCAAATCGCATAAGAGTGGCCATAATTGATTGGTTTAAATTTTTGCTTGAAGAATGATTAAATGATCAGAAATAAATGGCTGGTTAGCCATTTTTGCCTCACAGCAAGAAGGTCCCACATTTGAACTTTCTCACTGGTTGGGCTATCTGTGGAGGTTAATTGTTCTCCTCATGCCTCATTCCCTTGTACTCTCAGCACGACAATTTAAAGACTTGCAGGTTAGGTTGATTCGTGACTCTAAATTGCCTGTAGGTGTGAATGTTAATGTTGTCGTCTTTTTGTGTCAGCCCTGTGATAAACTAGCGATCTGTCCAGGGTATACCCTGCATACACCCAATAACAGATGGGACCAACTCTAGATCCCCTGCAACCCTTAACAGAAGACAGTGGCTAGATGGCTAGTTAGTAATAATTGTTAGCTTTGTAAATTGATTTTGATCAATCTGCTACCTGATTGATTTTAGCAATAATGTCTAATGTAAGGAAAAGCACAGAGTATGTCTGACTGAGCATTGAAATATTATCTAGTAGCATATTGCATCAGGTTGTTTTTTTTAGTTCTGCATGATGAATGATGTTTATTTTTATATTGTACAGTGGCAGAACATGAAAACATTTTCTTAATCTGAGATTAAACCACAGTCAAGGTGATCTTGGTCGGGACATAAAGGTTAGGCTTGCTCTAACACTTTGTGCTGTGTCTCCACAGAAAGCATAGTATAAGCAGCATGATGGCAGCATCTTTGGTGTGTGTGTCTGGGATTTGTTGTCACGTCAGTCAAATACAGTTACAAGAAAAAATAACCATTTTCAATTTCCTGGCCTTCTGCATAAATTCTCATGAAAGGTGTTCATCACAAATATCAACCTATAAATCTAAATATTTCTGTGTTGATAAAAGAAAACAATCTTTTATTTTTTTATTGAACACACCCATTAAACATACAAAATGATGGTGGACAAACTAAATGAAACACAAGGCTTCTGATGACACTAGATGGAATCAGGTGTTGGCAAACCTGGAGTGAATTAATGGAATGAAAATGGAGATGCGGTTTCGAGCTACCTTTACTCATAAAAACACCCTAATGGTGTCAGTGTGCTATTCACACACAGCATCAGCATCACTGTATGTTTAATGGGCGTGTTCAATAAAGACATATAAGATCTTGATTGTTGGTGTTTTATCACCTTATTATATATATTGTGTTTGTTGATAGTTGTTACTTTGGTGAAGATCAGACCACGTTATGACTAATTTATGCAAAAAAATTGGGAAATTGAAACTTACATTTGTCTTGTAACTGTATGCTGATGATGATATGTGGTCTTACAGGGCACTGGGTCAATAGTAATTTCTTAGTCACTTTTAAGTTGCGAATCATCCTTCTGAACTTGAGTGACCCACTTGGCAGCAGTATGAAGCCCCTGGCTGAATTCCTGCTGGGACAGAAGGCCAGCAGCAGTTGAGAGGCCCCTGCCAACCGCTGCTGCTTGCCTCTCAAACATTCCTGTCTGTGGGCTGTGGAGTGAAAATGCAAAACAAAGACTCCCTATGTGTTGCCTGGTCTGTGGATGTATGTGCAGTAAGTGGAAACACAGCTGGCTGCCCAGCACAAAGACTGGTTGGTTTTATTGTTAACTGGCCAAATATTCATGACAAAATAAAAAAAAAACATCCTCAGTAGATGGTGGGGATTCTCAGTCATTCAGGTCAGGATGCCAGGATAGGTTGTCATCCTCAGATGACTATTGTACTGCAGTCAACAGGAAACACTGATGGAATAACGTCTTTGATTGCTGTGTTGATTCCTTCAAGATGTGCAAACCCTGAAGCTGCCTTAGACAGAATATGTAATTTATTCGTTGACATGTTTTTGTTTATTTGTGTAACCTCCTTGGCAGTGAGGCTATTTCTTGCCAACTGTTTAAAAACTGCATAACATTATCCTTGATATTTCCCAGCACTTACATCAGACTAAAACCTACCTCCTCTGTATCTGTATGTACCAAGATGTATTTGTCTTTTCTTATGCTTTGAGTTCCCCTAGTACAGTAGGGTGTCTCCAAGAACCAGTGTGTTTTTATGCCTTTGTGCCAGCAATAGCCAGGGCCAGAGGCACTTTTTGGGGCCGCAGAAGCTTGGTTGTGATTCGATTTCCAGTTCATCCTGGCTACATGTCAAGAAGTCAAAAAAATGACAAAACCTTGTAGTAGCACTTACTTGTGCTGTCTGGCAGCAGTTAAACACCAATTTTCCAAAGGGGATCAATAAAGTATGCTGTTGTTGTTGTTATTATTATTATTATTATTATTATTATTATTATTATTATTATTATTGTACTGAACAGATAATTTTTTTGTTCGTCAAAGATCAGGATCATAATGACATCATATTCATGCAGTCCTTGTGAACTGATACATCAGGAATGCTTTGAGAAAGTTTCTTCAAATTTGGTAGAGCTGCCCAATTGGAGTCTTTGATGAACTGATTAGTTTTTGGTGGTCATAGTAATGTCACCTTCATACAGTCCTTGTGAATGTCAGGAATTTTTTCAAATTTGCCAAAACTGTCCATTTGGGCTCTGTGATGATCTGTTTAAATTTTGGTGGCCAAATGTCACAGTCATAGTCACTGTCACCTCATATTCATCTAGTTCTTGTTGTAAATGTGATGTTTCAGGAACATCTTGAGGGAATTTCTTCAGAATATGGCACAAATTGTAACTTGGTGTCATGGATGAATTACATCTGATTCATGGATAAATTTATGAGGATATGAGCCTGGACAGACATGCGTGTGTGGTAAATCTAGTTTATACCTTTAAGCTGCTTTCATACATGTGCTGGAATCCTGAACTTCTCCAGACAGACTTTAAACAGACTTTATTCTGTGAGCCCCCTAGTGCAAAGTCCATGCACAATGCTTGTGTAACCCCACGTGTGAATACAGCAGGTAATAGCCTATAGTATTCACACCAAGCGAGTTGGCGTCTGCTCAGTGCAACACCAGAAACTATAGACAATATTTAACATATTAACAGTTTTCTGGAGTTGTATCGCACTTCTCTTCTCCAGGAAACTGGGGTTATATTCATAGTACATTGTACTTCAGTATTCTGTAAACAAAACACCATGATTTTGGATGTGTACTTTTTTATGTTACACCGTTCCTCCTGCACACTCTACACAGCAACCCCCCCCAAAACCAGACCCCAACCATTTCTACAAGTGACAAGACATGTCACCTTGACTTCCGTTGTGCTGTATGTGTAAACACACGATTCCGCACAATGTGCGGACCAGATTCTCCAGACATAGTCTGGTGTAAATATGTGACAATGGCTTTGACTGAATTCCAGTCTTTCTAGAAATCATGTAAAAGCTGTGTTCTATGTTGTGACAAGAGAGATTGTGAGAGTTTACAAATCTCATAGTATGAAATCAGGTTTTGTACTTGGAAAATTATGTCATTTTTTGCCACAGAGAGAGAAGTGAGGGAGAGAGAGAAAGAGGGGGAGAGAGAAAAGCACAGTCATTTTTCATGATACACTGTTACAGCTGTGCTGCACAAGTAGCCCGTCACAGTGTTTTATATCATTCATGACAAAGTCAAAAAACAGCACACACTAAGAGTTTATGGACTATAATCCAAAAATCTATGTATGATGGAGGAAATATCAGCTGTGGAGAAATTCAGGAGGGCTATTTTTACACCACACCGTGAGGCCAGTTGCTATGGTTTTGCCCATTGGCACCGTTGCTGTGTTGGCATCTCAGTGTGGGGTGTGGCAGGGTGCGTGACAAGCAGCACCATAGATCCACTTCAGAGTGACTCATATCCTCAGAGCTCTGCTGCCCTACATCTGAGTATACGTGCGCACACCCACACACACTCAGAGAGATTCAACAATGCTGCGTGAGCAGTAGAGAAATTGTGATAAAAGAGTGTTTTTGTTTTTGTGATTTGATGCCTTTCAGGGTAAAAAAACACTACATGTGTAGGCTGTGTCAACTTGAATATATCTTTGAGTCAACATGGTTGACATACCAAAAACTGATAATTAGCTGTTGAAAATTCATCTCCTATACACATTGGCAATGCTTTTTTTCCTTGACGTCTGTGTCTGCTCAGGGTGGGGAAGCACCAGGAGGTATTTGCATCTTATGTGATTAAATGATGTAATGCAATATGCAGTTAGTTCTCTGCTCACACCTTTTGTGAATTTACTTGCTGTGAAAATTGGCTATTTAAAGGATTTGTGTTGACAAGGAGTGTAGTCTTATTGGTAAGAACAGGAAGGTGTTGCCCATGGAGCTGTGATTAAGTTTGATCGGAGGAGGAGGAAAGTAGGTCATTGGGCCAGCAGGTCAGTGAAGCACAGATGACATCACAGTTATACAACCCTCGCGCTCCTGCTTACACAACGCTCACTCTGTGCTGCTGCTGCTGCTTCAAACTCTGCTGAAACGTACAGTTTCACAACATTTTCCTTCCTCTTTTTATTTACCTCGCATGTCACAAATGTCTGTATTGATTATTTAGCGTCTAGTTTTCTGTCTTGATCTGCTGCTGGTTAGCTTGACTGTTTGAGATACTGTGGAGCAGAAACGTAAAAGCTATGTGCTTTCAGTAGATTCAAAGCCTTCAACTCTCCATGCCCTTTATAGTGCAAAGTGTAATTGGCTTCTTGTATTGAAAATCATTAATCCCAGATAAGAGACCCATTCTTTGCAACTTGTTTGTCTCTAAAGACACATAATATGAGTAATGGAATAACACTGCATAGCTGAAAGTCAACATGCCATGATAAAAGGAACTCCTCCTTACTGTAATTTTTCCATATACATGTCCTAGCACGAAGGTGTATGTACTCACCATGCTGATTTGATGAACACATTAAGTAAAGCCTCAACACAAATTTATAACAACAGAATAAGCCCTGGCTGGGCTTCTCTCACAGGTGTGTTGCCAGGAAAGTAGACTGTGATCCTTGGTCAGTAGTTTATAAGAATGAGAATGTATTTACCTGAAAGGATGAAAGTGAGTTGTGTTGTATTCTTTTTTTGTATTATGTTTTTGATGCTGCTTAATGTGAAAAAATTCAATTTTTATCAAATGTGCAGTAGTTGCTTTGATATTATTGGTGCTTCCCTAAATGTGAATGTGGCATTATGACAGTTGTATCAATAAGCAACAGTGTGTTTGATGCTGCTAAGAAAATGTTTCTCGCAATAACAGGCTCTTTTTAAAATCTTTTTAATTTTTTTTTTGTTTTAGCTATTGGGTTAGCTAAATGTATTAGCTTTTGTATAACTTAAAACGGGAAAACCTAAATATAATTTTCTGTGTGAAAATAATAAAGGTGTGTTTTGGAAATCTGTGTGTGCACCCTGATAAACAGAGAATAACAACAAAGGGATTTTCTCACCAACATAAATAGGACATTGTGGTGTAAAAACCTTCCACACAGGTTTCTGATGGTAATTGGTTCATGAAATGGGTCAAATATTTAGGCTAGAGACCCAATGGGCCTTCTGCTTTTAATTTGACAATCTATTGTAGGCCGACAGTACCTGCAGCAGAATAATAGGTGATAGGGTAGTCTCTAGTCAGTGATACAGTGATCAGAGAATGGCTGATAGGTCCCATAGTGTTGTACTAATATCTGTCCTTGCTATCAGTCTCCAACTGGCGTTTCATACCATATTATTAAGCTGTTTCTCACGTATTGCATAATTTGATTTGGCATTTCAGAGGTTTGGCCACTACACTTACTAACATTCTTCCAAATCTTTGCCAGTTTATTTCACCATTCACTAATACTTAAGAGGAAATTGCAAGTCATTTTTTACTACCTGCCATGTTTGTCTACCAACCTCCCTGGCTTCAAGAACTATTCTGACTCCTTTGCTTATTAATGACTTAATTGTGTTGTGATTCAGTTTTTAATGGGTAAAATTGCCATTTATTAAATGTTTTTTGGTTCATTTTAGTCCTAAAACTAAATAATGGAAACAGGATTAGGCTGCACAACTGCTTCACTCATTTACTAAAGAAAAAGATGCCATCTAAACCTTTGTGTGTGTGACAAAACAACTGTCAAGCACCATTGGTACCTTCTCCAACAAAGATGGCCCTAAGAACAAGAGTCATAATAAGCTGGGGGGTCACAACTTAATCTAGAAAACTAAAGGCCCCTCTTGCAGTAGCTAATATCAGTGCACAATGTTGTGCATGTCAGAGTTGAAAAGAGGAAGCGACAACTCTTTAAAAGGAACATCACTGCCTGTCTACAGTTTGTGTCTACATGTGAACAAACCTTTGTTTCATGATCTTGGACCTTTTTGCAAATCTGTGTTCTCTGGGTAATATGATTTCCTCCTCAATTCCAAAGACAAGCAGATTTATTAGTTACTGGTTAATTTACCGGGCGACTCTAATTACCTGTAGGTGTGAATGTCATTGTAAATAGCTGTCTGTCTCTGTGTGAGCCATGTGACAGACTGTTTCCACGAAGTACATCACCTTTGACGGCGTGCATCGGCTCCAACCCCTTTGTGATCCCTTTGAAATAAGTGGTATAGAGGTATTGGATGGATAGATTAAAAATTGATGGATAAAATGGATGTAGCCATAATGCTGGATCTCTGTCATCCTTGTTATGTAATAGTTTTGTAAGTGCTGTCTGTGCCAGTTGATTGCACAATTGTCATAATATGCATCTTTTTGTACTTTACTTATGGAAAAATTTATGTTTTTCTAAACTCTCAGACTCAGGTGGTGCTGCCATGTGCCCTGCTCACTCAAGAAGCAGACGAAAAACTCAACTTGTTGAAAACCTTTTGTCAAATTTCTACCTTCTGACTGAGGACAACGTCAGTAACTCTCCTCCAAGACTCACAGAGCTCCACCACCAGACTCTCAGCAGCACCTTCCTCATCCTCTCACAGCTCTGGCTGTACTGTCACTAAGGTTAGAATTTAGAACTGTTAGAAACAGTTTTTAATTACTTGAAGGTAATCAAGCTGTGTTAGGTTGTGATTTTTATATGTTTTTCTCATAAAGATTCATTCACAAATGTCTACCTCACGAGTAAAAGACCCCTCTCTAGTATTGCAACCTTGAACAGGATACAAAATGACCTCAAGTATTGACCGGTGAGTTATATTCTTTGAGTTACTTGGATTTGGCTTGTTTTTATTATTATTTTATTACTCAGTCTATAAAATATGTATTTATTTATCCATTTTTTGCAATATTTTTCTATTTTATCTATTTATTAAAATGTTTAGTGTTTTTTTTTTGTCATTTATTATAATTGTATATTGATTTTTTGATTTGATTTGACTTACAGTGGCTTGCAAAAGTATTCATACCCCTTTCCACATTTTCTCACATTATGACCACAAACATAAATATATTTTATTGGAATCTTATGTGAAAGACCAACACAAAGTGGCATACAATTGTGAAGTAGAAAGAAAATTATACATGAGTTCTTTTTTCTTTTTTCTTTTTTTTTTTACAAATAAAAACTGAAAAGCAGGGTTAGGCTATAAAAAGATTTCCCAAGCTTTGAACATCTCAAGGGAAGCTGGTCAGAGTTGATGGGAAGATGGATGGAGCCAAATACAGGGCGATCTTGGAGGAAAACCTGTTGGAGTCTGCAAAACACTTCTAATCTGACTGCTGCTTGAATTTTTTTGCAAGGAAGAATGGACAAAGATTTCAGTCTCTAGATGTGCAAAGCTGGTGGAGACATACCCTAGAAGACGTGCAGCTGTAATTGCGGCAAAACGGGGTTCCACAAAGTATTGACTCAGGGGGTTTTTCTTTGGAAAAAAAAAAAAAAATGATGCATAATTTTCTTTCTACTTCACAATTGTATGCCACTTTGTGTTGGTCTTTCACATAACATTCCAATAAAATATATTTATGTTTGTGGTCATAATGTGAGAAAATGTAGAAAAGTTCAAGGGGTATGAATACTTTTACAAGCCACTGTAACTCAAAATAAAATGTTTTAGAATTAGGAGTGTTATCATAATGTGCATAAAAGGTTATTAATATTAAAGGATTTGCTTGGTTTGTTTGCTGCAGTGATGACAGCAGTATTTTTGATGGTTTAATGGAAGAAGATGAAAAGGACAAAGCAAAACGGTGAGATCCCTTTAGTTTAGTTTAGTTCATTTAAAAATACCCCTGCCTTTATCATGATGCTTTGTCCCACGTACCTGTTGTCCCAATCCTCAATACTTGCAGCACTCCTCAGACTATGTAATAGAAAGGAAATTTGAGATTTGTCTCTAAATCCACAGTGTGTCGCGTAATAAATCTGAGAAGAAACGTAGAGACCAGTTCAATGTCCTCATCAAGGAGCTGGGTACCATGTTGCCGGGCAACACTCGGAAAATGGACAAGTCCACTATTTTGCAGAAGAGCATTGACTTTCTCCATAAACATAAGGGTGAGGAGCTCTCGTGACTGCTGGAGGTTTTTTTGTCACAGAAATTTAGATTGAATAAAGTTACATACTCTTCAGCTAACCTATTTGCTTACATGTTTTACACTTCATTTATCAGAAATCGCTGCTCAGTCAGAGTCCACTGAGATCAGGCAAGATTGGAAGCCTCCTTTTCTTAGTAATGAAGAATTTACTCAGCTGATGTTGGAGGTGAGGGACTTCAACATGCTTTCAGATTGTATACATCCCAGTGTTTGAGTGAATTAAAAATGAGTATTTTTTATATATTTTGTTTCTGGCAGGCATTAGATGGATTTTTCCTTGTAATTATGACTGATGGAAATATAATATATGTCTCTGAGAGTGTGACATCTCTACTAGAACATTTACCAGTGAGTATTATGTGTTTAAGTTCTGCATTAATTGGATACAGTGTCTTTAGTATTCAGGCCCCTTCACTTTTTACAGATTTTAGTGCATTATTACAAAATACATTTTAAAAAGTAAAAAAACGATACATATACAAAAGGGCTCATTAGTGTTAAAATGTTTTATTTTTCAGTCTGATCTTGTGGATCAGAACCTGTTGGACTTCCTGCCTATAGGGGAACATTCAGATGTGTACAAGGCTCTGTCCTCTCATATCATGGAGGGAGAGACGCTGACACCAGAATATCTGAAAAGTAAGTGGAATCATTTATTTGTATCTTAACATGTCCACTTGTCTTATTTTGTTACTTTGTTGCCTAAGTGGTATATTTCATCAAGTCCCAGTTGTCTTTTTATATTTTAATGCTGTTACTATATATATATATTTTTTTTAGCAAAAAATCAGCTAGAGTTCTGTTGCCACATGCTCCGAGGGACTATTGACCCCAAAGAGCCCTCTGTGTACGAATATGTCAAGTTCATCGGAAACTTCAAGTCCCTGAACAATGGTGTGTTTTACTACACAAACTGCTACAGCCTTGAGCTAAGTTTTCTTGAGTTTCTCTTGAGTTATTGTTAATTTGTTTTTTCCTCATCAGTGCCTAACTGTACCCGAAATGGTTTCGAAGGAGTGATCCAGCGATCATTTCACTCTGCCTTTGAAGACAGAGTGTGCCTCATAGCTACTGTGAGGCTAGCCAAACCGCAGTTTATCAAGGTGAGAATCATTAGCTGTTCTTCCATTTGAGACTTCTCCTTTTATCTACTCAGCACACTTTCAATTTCATGCTTCAGGGTTTGAAAAACATAGTTTTAATTAAAACAGGGCTCAACAGTAACTGTTGCCCAGTCAGCCCAGGCAAACAACTTTTGGACTACTGTCAACCATTATGTGGAGCCCCCTGTTGCCACTTTTCCTTTGTTAAAAAATGAAAAGGACCTGATTTGTCTCTTACCCACAGTTTCAGCTGAGTTTAAGAACTATTGTCCATTTTACTTCCTTAGAAGCTGAGTGGAATTTAGTCTAGAATAGTTGTATTATTCTGTTATAATTAATAAATGTGTAACGGAAAAAACGCAAGACAGTTGGACTTTAACTGAGACAGTGAATTAAAGAGAAACTTAGTTTCATTAAAACCCAAAAGAAAAAGGAAACCAGGAATAACTGGAAGTTCATACTATTTATGGCAGAGCACAGTCTGAACTGCAGTTTCAGATCAAAATGGTTCAGATCATTTAGTACATAAATATTTTTAATAAATGTAAAAAAAAAAAAAAGGTCTAACTATCCTTTATCCCCCACAGGAGATGTGCACTGTAGAAGAGCCTAATGAGGAATTTACCTCCAGGCATAGTTTAGAATGGAAATTTCTCTTCTTGGATCACAGGTACAGTTTTTAGTTATTTTTCAGTGGCTCTTCAAGATAATTAACTTCAGTGTGTGTGTTTTTCATTGGGTAAAGATGTCATTAGATGTTTTTTACTTTGTTGTTTATTTTTATGTTGTATGTTTCTACTAAACCGGTGTTAACATGAATTAGGCCAAAACCAAAAGGCACCAGTATTTCTAAAGCTACAGTAAATAATAAAGCCAATTTAATGCATTTATTTAAAACATTAAAATAATGTAATGCCAATAATGTGATTGATGAGAACACGTGTGGAGAGTTGTTACTTTTATTTTAGATCATAAATTCCTTTCATGTCGTGTTGTGTGCCTATGTAAATACTGTGAAATGGGTGTCAGATCAGCTGGAGTGCTTTCACTACAGATCCTTTATGTGCAGCTTACAGCAATGACGTATGAAGTATAACATATATTAGTTACAAAACAATTTTTCCGTGTAGGCTAAATTTAAAGGCATTTGAAGCCTTTAAGTCTTTTCTAGAGACTTTCAGCAGTTGTGTGTAGCCACTAAACCTGAACAGGCAGTAAACTCGAATACAGTGGTACTATCCATAATAGCACCCCATCCCCCTACCACTGCTCTCAATGCACTTATTAATATTAATAAAATTATAATGTCAAAGTAATTGGAAAACAAATTACTCATCACTCATTCCACAACAAGTTAAGTCAACATTTCTTACAAGCTTTCTATTTCTTGTTGCAGCTTAATGAAGCCTATCTCCCTTCCTCAGCCCTTGCGTTCCTCGTTTTGTGACAGATGTATTTGGCATGTGTTCCTGCTTATTTGAGATTGCTGCTTAATTAGAAAGAACAGCAGAAATGCAGACATTGTTCCCATCTAATGATGAGGGTTCATCTTGGTGATTTTTTGTGGTTGAATGATTTGAATGAATCACTGCGGCTGGAACAAGTTTGCCCAGGTCAAAAAAAAAAAAAAGTGCATATTTTTCTGTAACCTAGAATACAGAAATGTCAATATGGTTGAAGTCAGCAGGCTCTTAAATCATATGATGTTTCTACAGTGTTTTTTCATTTAGCTCTGCTGATGAACTCTAAGAGCAAATGGCTTTGAGCCCTTTGAGCTTACACACTTGTTTTTTGTACTTTGGAAGCTTTATGATGAATAATGTGTGAACGTGACTCATTTAATACTTTAACAGAAGAAAAACGTTTAATCTTCCGCATCTCAATGACATTTACATTTACTTTGTTCAGAGCTCCACCCATTATAGGATACCTCCCGTTTGAGGTCCTGGGTACATCAGGATATGACTATTACCATGTAGATGACCTGGAGACACTGGCAAAATGCCATGAACACTGTGAGTACAGTGCTGTCTATAGTCACCTCACATGATAAAAGTGAGTTGATCTGTGATTATCTGCTTCCTCTTGAGCTTTGAAACTGTAAACAGAACACTTCTCTTTGTATGCCTGTAGTAATGCAGTATGGCAAAGGAAAGTCCTGCTACTACAGATTCCTTACCAAAGGGCAGCAGTGGATTTGGCTGCAGACCCACTACTACATCACCTACCATCAGTGGAACTCCAGACCAGAGTTTATTGTCTGTACACACACTGTTGTAAGGTAAATGTAAGATTTATCCTTTAATATTTATATTGTTAGGTACAAAAGTAGAAAATAAATCTTTAATCTTATATACATGCATATGGATTTTATTCTATAGTTATGCAGAAGTAAGAGCAGAACAGCGAAGAGAGCTTGGAATAGAGGAATCACCACTTGAAGTCACGGCAGACCTGAAGGTGAGACACAAGTTGTTCAACAGAAATGTAATTTATTTTTAAATTTTTTTTTGAGGACAAACAACCAATTTTAAGCTATTCCCACACTGATAGTGACTAAAGTGAATTTTTACCTCAACTAATGGCAGTCTCAGGATTCAGGCTCTGAATCCCAGTTCAATACTCCGAGCCTGAAGGAAGCTTTAGACCGCCTCAACCACAGCAGGACGCCCTCGGCCTCGTCTCGCAGCTCACGCAAATCCTCGCACACTGCTGTGTCTGACCCAGCCTGTAAGCACCTTCATAAATTGCTGTTTGCTATCGAACTATGTGACACTCCAAGATATTTTATATGAATTTGTCTTCTTTTTAAACCCAACCATATTTAAATGTTCCTCTCAGCATCACAGATGAAACTTCAGGGTGACAGAAGTACACCAGGTCGCCAGTCTGTCTCTGCCGTGGACATGACACCACAGCGAAGATCATCTATCAGCAGTCAGGTCAGTGAGCGGACTAGAACAGGGTGGAATTATTTTGACCATGAGGGTCAGATTAGAGATAACTCTGCCCTTTATCCTGACTTTTGTTTGGTCTCTGCATTGTTTCCATCAGCAGTCAATGAGCTCCCAAAATACAGGACAAAATATAGCTTCATCCTTGGTTTCACAACAGCAGCCTCAGCAGCCTCAACAGCCACAACAAGTTCAGACCAACAGCCAAGTAAGATATTTACATCATTTTTGTGAAAGTCTAATTCATGTCTATAAATCAGGGACTGCCAGCCTTTCATGCAACCCGGATCTTGCTGATTGGAGCCTAATTATTGGATGTGTTCTTAAACACGCCATGCCAACATGCTATGCCATCTGAATTATAAAAATAACAAACACACTGACAAGTGGAACCTTTTGGTGTTTCATGGTTTTCTGCAATAATTTGTCATAAAATGTGATATGATCTTCATCTAAGTCAAAAGTATTAACAAATATAATGTGCTTAAAAAATAACACCAAAGAAATTTGATCTTTCATATCTATATTGAAAACAACCATTAAAACCTCATAGTGCTAGTTGATAAAGTATGTGAACCTCTGGAATAATAACCTTTGTTTGGAGGGTATGGACTAGGGCTACTTTGACTCACAAAAAAATATTAAATTTTTGAGTTTGCATCAGCTGAAACTCTCTGGAAGTTGGGTGATGCCACAGGACAATGACACATTGTCACACAAAAACACACAACAGAATGGCTTCAGAAAAACAAAATCCACCTTTTGGAGTGTCCAAGTCAGAGCCCAGACCTCAACCCAATAAAGATGCTATGGAACAACTTGAAGAGAGCCACACACGAGACAACCAAAGAATATGACAGAGCTAAAGCAGTTCTGCAGGAATAATGGGCTAAAATTCCTCCTGAACGATGTGTAGGTCTGATCCACAGCTACTAGAAGCCCCTGTTTGTAGTTCAACATAGGGTTCACACACTTTTTCTTGCCGATGCACATGGTGGTTTCCCTTGAGCCACCAAAACAGCTCTGAGCTATTGAAGACCTCATAGGGTGTCCTCTGGTATCTGCCAGCAACACATCTTTTAAGTCCTTTAAGCTGCAAGGTGGAGCCTCCATGGATGACGATTGTTTTTCCAGCACCTACACCAGATGCTCGATTGGATTAAGATCTTGAGAATTTGGATGCCCTGACAACACCTTGAACTGCTGTTGTGTTCCCCAAAATATTTAGAACTCATTGGTGTATGGTTCAAACATTAGAATTTTTTTAAAGAAAAAGCTAGTGAATAGCTAGTTGCAGGCAATGCCCAGTTTAACCGTAACTGTCTTTTCACTTCCTGCTATGTTTGCATGTCATTGTTTTTTGACAGTCGATGGTGCAGTTTTCTAACCAGCTTGAAGCCATGCAGCACCTGAAAGAGCAGCTGGAGCAGAGGACCAGGTTGATTGAGGCCAACATCCAGCGGCAGCAGGATGAGCTGCGTCAGATCCAAGAGGAGCTGCAGAGGGTGCAGGGACAAAGCCTGCAGGTGAGCTGTTTGGGAGTGCATGGTAAACAGCTAAACATACAGCCCCATGGATATATTATTTACTTAGATTTCTAGTGTCTTCATTTCCTTTACTGTTAAGATGGATATGTTGCTATAGGAATCTGAATTAATTGTGTATGTTTCAGATGTTTTTGCAGAAAGGAAATGGAGGACTAAACCTCAGCTCTGTTCAGATACCCCAGGGGAATGCTGTGCAGCAGGGGGGAGGGCTCAGCATGCAAGGCCAGGTGGTGTCTTCAGGGCCTCTACAGAACAGCATACCACAACAACATGCTGTCCAGTCCCAGTCCCAGCAACAAACACACCTGCGAGAACAGAGCACAGCACTCTCACAGGTCAGATAACCTAAATATTTCTTCTTTTTCCCCCTTGCTAATAGAAATATCTAATTTGCCTGCTTGCTGGCAGATTTTAGTTTCATTTTCAGTCCAGATCTTGTTACTGACTCTGGTTCTGTGTATTTCAGTCTCAGCGGTTGTCTCTCACTCTGCAGCCTCAACAAAATTCACTGCCTGCGTCTCTCTATAATACAATGATGATCCCTCAGCAAAGTCCTGCTAATGTGGTCCAGATTGCCACTAGCTTGGCTCAGAATACTGGACCTAACACACCTGCAGTGGCTACATTTGCACAGGACCGTGCAGCTCAGATTAGGTTTGAATAGTTATATTATATTTCTTTACACAAGATGAATTCTTTATCTAGTAGCGTAAGATTTGTAGTGATTTTCCCCACTGTCTCACCACCTTTCTTTCATATAGTACTAGTATCTACAATGTAGTCCTGTATGTGAAAGAATAAAAATTAAAAGAATTTTCCATCAGACTCAGTTACCTCTCCCTTGCCTTTGCCTACTTCCTGTCTCTTATAGGTTTCCTGCCACTCCTCAGCTTCTCACCAAGCTAGTGGCAGGACCGATGGCATGTCAGGCAGTCATGGTCCCCACAACCATGTTTATGGGGCAAGTGGTGACGGCCTTTGCTCCTCAGCAGGGCCAGACCCAGACCATCAGCATTTCCCAGCAGCCACCAACACAGCAGCAACAACAGCAACAGCAGCAGGAACAGCAGCAAGTACAACCTCAAACACAGGTCACAGCCATGCAGCCAGGGCAGACTCCACTGGGCCAGCAGCAAACACAGTTCCTACAGGTAATGCTCCATATGATGTTGATGTTGACCTGCATCGTGTATGTTAGGTGACTGTGTAAGCTCTTGTTTCCCAACACTACATACTGTTAGCTTCCTATATAAATGACGATTTAAAATTTGCTTGTGAGTACTTACTACCACAGTGGCTGTGAGTGGGACTTTAAAAAGTGATAGAATTGCAAAGTCTTTACAAAGTGATTGAATATACACTGCTCAGAAAAATAAAGGGAACACTAAAATAACACAACCTAGATCTGACTGAATTAAATATTCTTATTAAATACTTTGTTGTTTTCATAGTTGAATGTACTGACAACAAAATAACACAAAAATTATCAATGGAAATCAAATGTATTAACCTATGGAGGTCTGGATTTGGACTCACTCAAAATTGAAGTGGAAAAACACACTACAGGCTGATCCAACTTTGATGTAATGTCCTTAAAACAAGTCAAAATGAGGCTCAGTAGTGTCTGTGGCCTCCACGTGCCTGTATGACCTCCAACGCCTAGGCATACTCCTGATGAGATGGCAGATGGTCTCCTGAGGGATCTCCTCCCAGACCTGGACTAAAGCATCCACCAACTCCTGGACAGTGTGTGGTGCAACATGGCATTGGTGGATAGAGTGAGACATGATATCCCAGATGTGTTCAACTGGATTCAGGTCAGGGGAACGGGCGGGCCAGTCCATAGCATCGATGCCTTGGTCTTGCAGGAACTGCTGACACACCAGCCACATGAGGTCTAGCATTGTCTTGCATTAGGAGGAACCCAAGGCCAACCACACCGGCATATAGTCTCACAAGGGTCTGAGGATCTCATCTCGGTACCTAATGGCAGTCAGGCTGCCTGTGGCGAGCACATGGAGGGCTGTGCGGCCCGCCAAAGAAATGCCCCCCACACCATTCCTGACCCACTGCCAAAACCGGTCATGCTGGAGGATATTGCAGGCAGCAGAACGTTCTCCTTGGCGTCTCCAGACTCTGTCACATCTTTCACATGTGCTCATTGTGAACCTGCTTTCATCTGTGCAGAGCACAGGGCGCCAGTGGCGAATTTGCCAATCTTGGTGTTCTCTAGCAAATGCCAAATGTGCTGCACAGTATTGGGCTGTAAGCACAACCCCCACCTGTGGACGTCGGGCCCTCATACCACCCTCATGGAGTCTGTTTCTGACTGTTTGGGCAGACACGTGCACATTCGTGGCCTGTTGGAGGTCTTTTGCAGGGCTCTGGCAGTGTTCCTCCTATTCCTCCTTGCACAAAGGCAGGGGTAGTGGTTCTGTTGTTGGGTTGTTGCTCTCCTACGGCCTCCTCCACGTCTCCTGATGTACTGGCCTGTCTCCTGGTAGCGCCTCCATGCTCTGGACACTACGCTGACAGACACAGCAAACCTTGCAACAGCTCGCATAGATGTGCCATCCTGGATGAGCTGCACTACCTGAGCCACTTGTGTGGGTTGTAGACTCCGTCTAATGCTACCACTAGAGTGAAAGAACCACTAGCATTCAAAAGTGACCAAAACATCAGCCAGAAAGCAGAAGAAGTGGTCTGTGGTCACTACCTGCAGAACCACTCCTTTATTGGGGGTGTCTTGCTAATTGCCTATAATTTCTACCTGTTGTCTATTCCATTTGCACAACAGCATGTGAAACTGATTGTCAATCAGTGTTGCTTCCTAAGTGGGCAGTTTGATTTACACAGAAGTGTGATTGACTTGGAGTTACATTGTGTTGTTTAAGTGTTCCCTTAATTTTTTGAGCAGTGTAGTCATTTTCTAATGTTAAAACCAAAATGTTGCCTACTGCAGTTCAGTGAAATTAAATCTGGTCTTGTATCAGTCAAAAGGTTCATTTCTGAGCTACAACAGAGCTAATCTAAATTTTTCACTTAAGGCTCCTCGGCTTCTTCATGGAAACCAGTCCACTCAGTTGATCCTGCAGGCATTCCCCTTGCAGCAGCAGGGTACCTTCACTGCCACACAACAGCAGCAACAGCACTTACAACAACAACATCATCAGCAGCAGCAGTTACAACAGCAGAAACAACAACTTCAGCAACAGCAGCACCAACAACTAGCAACTCACAGAGTAGACGGTTTGTCTGACCGCTCTGCTTCGCAGCCACAGTAAATGGCTGAAGGAAGGCAGAAGTGGAGGAGCCAAACCCATGCATGGGTGTCTTTGTGACCGGAGTCTAAAGATGAATTCTGCTGAAAGTGCAGCGCTGAGACCATGCCTCAGAGGCTGAGACAATATGGGCAGGCTGTGGCTACCCTCCCCTCCAGGATCTTTTGCTGTTTGCACTTAACTTCTGAGCACTGCACTGAGTGCTGCAGAGAACCCAGGACTGGGGTCACTGTGGCTCTGGTAGTCAGCTTTGGCTCTGGTAGTCAGCTTTGGCTCAGCTTGGTCGAAGCCTTTTCTCCAAGAAAGCAGGGAGCCACTCTCCCTGTAATGGACTTTCCCTCCTACCCCTCCTCTGGTCTCCTTGTGTTTTGTGTGTGTATGCGTGTGTGTTCTAGTCATCCTCACAAGATTATTTTATGCAGAGCTGCTCTCAAGTCAACACAGTGAGGTTTCTGTCAGGGCTTCACAGACATCCTGCAGAACAGCCAAACGCTTGTTCATTTTGGATTGTTTTTCCTATTTTTGTTTTTTTGTGTAAAAATTAATGATGGCTCAGAAAATATTTTTAAGAATATGGTGTAGATTGAACTTTTATTGTACAGAACATCATATGTAATATATAATGTAAATATATTGAAAAAGAAAGAACTAATATTTTATATGATGCATGAAATGAAATTACATAGTCTGTTATTTGCAGCTTTGAATATGCTTTTTTCTAGTACTCTGAGAAGAAAGATCTTAAAATGCTCAGTGGCTGATATTTTCACAGACTTCCTTTCTCCTAGGGGATGTGTTTGTGTCTGCATAGCAGATAATGACGATGCTGCTTGTTGTGTCACAGTTTGTTTAATCCATGGCCCATAGTTCCATAAAAATATCGAAATCACGGATATGTTGCATGTGCTTAAAATCGCACACTAAAAAAAAAATGAATGAAATAAGCAACCAAGGTTAAGATAGATGTATGGAGGATTTCACAACATAACATTTCACATCCTTTTTTCTTCATTTTTAACACTTAGCATCCCTTCATTGCTTTTGCCATCCATCCATTATCCTGATTTCTTTTCCTGTTAACGGTTGCCAGCCTATTACGGGGCTGATACATATAGACAGACAATCATTCACCCCAATGGGCAATTCAGAGCCACCAATTAACCCTAGCCCTGTCCCCTAACTGCACGTCTTTACACAGCAGGAGGAAGTCGCAGTACCTGGAGAAAAACTAGGCAGAACATGCAAACTCCACACAGAAAGGCACCTGGCCGACTGGTGGGTTTGAACCCAGGTCTGTCTAAAATAACAAAGCCACTCCCGCTTATGACTTTCTTTATTGTCCTTAAATCTGCAAATTCACTCATATACTTACCACCTAGAGTTTCATTTAAACCTGCAACTGATTTGTCTCCACATAAACAGAGGGGAAACCAGTTGACATTATCTTTGACAGTTGCCTATTTGCACATCCAATAGATTTATGATACACTCAAACAAAGTTTAGTGTTCACTCAGTTTGCGTGTCTCCATCAACTAAGTGAAAAATCTGGCTGATTTATGGCGGCTTCATTATGTTCACCAGCTTTTTGCTAATATGGTCTGCCAAGTGAGGCTGGGCAGGATTTTAGAGCGTTTTTGCTGACCGCAGCTGTTGCCAAAAATGCAACAATGAGAATGGTGACGTGATAATGCAATGAGATAAACTAGCTAAAATTAAAGCAAACTACTTTGTTTTTTCCTTTGCCAACCAGCAGTTTATGAAATAAATGAAGAACTGGATTTATTATACTCTCCTAGTCACCTCTCACTGGCCTTTTTTTAGCATCGACCAGCTAAAAACTAATCTACTAGATTATTGGCCAGTGTTTCAACCACAAAAGTGAGGAAAATGGGAAACATTTCGATGTTGGAAAACCAAACTTTAGAGTTAGGTGAAAATACTTAGTGTGTTCGTAACTGGGATCACTCTGTCAACCAAACTCCGCAGCAGACCCCCTACGCATTCTAGTTTAGCAGGCTCGCCTGGCAGCCTCCTCACCATCTGATCTAATTCACCACCAGATGGTATCAAGCTGACAGCTCAGCCCATTCTCCATGCATGTGAAGTGACAGGCTGAGCTCAACACATGGCTCCAGGTCTGGTGAAATACATACAAAATCAGTTTCTGACCTCTCGGCCCTAGGTGTTGGTGATGATACTATGCGCATTCTGAAAGTATCGTGGTCACAATGGGCACTCCAAGTCCAGCAGACGTCCAATAACAAGAGTTTACTTAAGCCTGCCTTTACCATCTATATCACATAGAATTTTGCCTTTTTCCTATGAAGAGATCCCAACTTATCACAGTATAGGTTGTTTTTAAATCAGTCTTTAACTTCACACCTTTACTTAAGAACAATGAGGAGGGAAAAACATCTTTCATCCTCTGTGAAAAATGTGAATGATGCACCGTAGATGTCATGTTTGGCTTACTCATAGCCTTGGATGGCAATGGTGAAATGCTAACAATACCCCTCATTTGTGGTTTATTGCTTTTGGATGTTATACCTTTGAGTTGGCAGCTTTTCTAATAGGATAAAGTGGATGTGTTTGTGTAGAAATAACACGACAGGAGAACAGCTGCTGTTTCTACTGTGAGATGTCCCGGAGCTGAGCTTAGTTTATATGAGTATGAGTTTGGAAAAGATCTTTTACTTTTAAAAACTGCCTTTGCATTATGAAACTTCAGTTTAACTCTAAATCTGTGATGGTCTGAATGTTCAGTAAGTGGAATAGTCATTTTATCAGGAGATGGCTCCCACTATGAATTCTTCTCATTTCATGTTGTAATTGGTGTTTTAATATCTTAACTGTTTATGATAAAGACCCATGTCTACCACACTGCAACAAGTGTCAGTCCATCATGTTCCACTATGCCTACTACATACAGTCATCTATTCTTTTTCCAAACTGAAGTTAAGCTGTCTAAAGGACTGAACCCTATGTTTGACTTTAAAACCAAGACACTCCAGGATTATTAATATTTATCTCTCAGCCCACCCTAACTGTCCAGAGTTTAGACATTAGATATATGTAGTGGTTATTTCAGCATCTTTGACACTTGTCTTGTGACGCAATTACACATACTGTTATTTCTTGACTTTTTCCACAATGTTTAAATTCAACACAGACCTGTCATGTTTTGTAGTGTGCATCTTTGCAACCTTTCTGTGTGTGCATCCCCAGCTTTAGTTTGAATAGACTTGTGAAGTTTGAATCTGTGGAAGGACAAACAGAAAGTAGGAACTGGCCGTTTTATTTAGCTTTAACTATGACCAATAACCTAGTGGCACAGCCTGGATCACACATTATATCACAGGCTGACATAATTTTATAATGCAGATATGTTGATGTTCAGTTCTTACTAAGTATAATTTTTTTTTCTTTTCAAATCATCCTAATAACAACAAGAAAATATAACCATGTTAAACATGATGTCATCTACATCTAGAATCATAAATTTTTTTTTAGAGAATTCAATTTAATTGTATTAATTCTTAATTCAGCAAGAGGAAAAGTAGACACTCACACACTGCCCCTTTCCTAACCTTACCTCTTCACTTTTCATTTCACTACAGTCCCTAATAACCGCTTTCCCCACTGTGGGGCTTCATAAACACCTAGCTACATTGTAGTTTGGACCTCCTAAAGCGGTTTGTCTCTGTCTCACTATGCACTAAAATCAGTGGTGCTGCACCAACTCATCAATACACACAAGGCGCTTAACACTTCCCATCTGGTCTCGAGTGCGATATAAGTGGGGCTATATATCTACAAGAATGGTAATGGTTGTAAAACTGTACAATGTATGATGACAGTGAATAAGAACTGAATTATTTTTCTATTGCCAGAAGAAACTTCAAGCTACAGCACGCACAGAGGGCATCAAACACAAATTAAGGTTTTACCGACAAGCTAAGGATCTAAACTAACTGTGACATAACCACAAAGGCCGTTGAACCTTTTCCCACGGAAAGAATTCTTGTGAGTTTACAGTCATGCAAGGACTTGTTTTCACAAGCTTTGATTCAATGTTAATATTGAATCTTAAGGGTAAAGTGGTTTTCCTTCATGTTGGAAAATGGCACATTTTTAAAGGCGACAATACAGAATTTTAAAGTACAGAAATACAAACTTCAACTTTTGTCTTTGAAAGTTATTGTATGAGTGAATCATTTCCACATCACAAAAAGCACGAGGGGAAACTGTAGTTATCCAAGGAGAGGTGAGCTCTAAATGAAAGGACACGGTGCATTTTGTTAAATGTTGTGTAGACGCTAGAAACTCTGAATGTCTTATTCGTGTTCTCTCTCTCTCTCTCTCTCTCTCCACTTTCAGTTCTTTCTTGTGTGGTGTTTATGGTTGGCTCTTTAAATTCACTTTCACAGCACACTCTACACAGAGCATAAAAAAGGCGATTGATATGAAATACCACAGGTACCTGTCATAGCCCGATCAGTGACGTCAGGGCGGCTGTTTTGCTCTTTAGTGACACTAGTGATCAACACCAACCGTGACGTCACTGGCTCAGGTGTGGCCAGAGGCGCAGGAGGGGTTTCCAGACAATGTGATGGCTGTGCCAAGACATTTTGGCGTCACTTTCTTATTAGGGTTCACAAGTTGTAACTATTGGCTTTGTCATTATAAAAATGAATCTACTTAAATGAATGAAACCTGTGTCCTGTGTCAGCTTGACTTCAATTTCTGTTGTTACACAAAAAATGAATGAAGCCATGAGTTGACGGTGTTATTACAACGTGGGAACAAAGTTTTGATAGTACAGCATTGAGGTATTTGATACATAGTAACACATGTATGTAGCTGTAAGCAGATAATATTTATTAATGTATTTGTCACAACGCCTGTGTTCATGGTCTTTAAAAGGTACACATATCAGTACTGCCGTCATTGAAAGCATAACCGCTGACAAAGACTACACATGAATCCTGCACATTAGGCCATTTACTTTATGCTCTCCTCATCCTCTACTGCCACCTGCAGTCCAGTTGGAGCTTAAAACACCACTTTTATGCTCCAAGCTTTTCGAAGCTCTTTGGTCAGAATTAAACTTTGCTCTCACTCAAACATCCTGATCAACACTGCTGTCTCATAACGTATATGAAACATGTCCATTTCAGTGGGTGTGGTTGCACTTCATTTCAAAATAACCCCCTACTGCACCATCGAAGCTTCTCGTCTGGAAAACGTGTGCTGCTTCGTGTTGATTTCTGGAGCCAAACCATTCAAAAATTAAAACATAACCTTTTCAGGCAATTGTATCAATCGTTTGCTTCCCTTCAATTGGAAAATAAATCTGTATCAATCGTCCGAGGTGTTGTTTAAGGTGTGTGCACTGTTGTCATTCACCTTCAGTACAGCGCAAAGAACTGGTTTGGAAATCAGACAACACATGAAACCTTTTTATTGAGGATTTTAAATTTATAGGCATTTCATTCAACCTGTATCACAAACTGAAGTATTTCACAGCTGGCCACAGCCTGTCAAATATTGACAAAGCAGCTTTAGCCAGTTCACTTAAAAAAATATGTCCATCCTTGTTTATAGTGTTACCCCACCCTTTGTGTGTACAGTACAGATGCTAAAAAGAAAGAAAATGAGGCTGAATAAATACACTATCTTAAATAAAAAGGTGAACCGTAGGCAGCGGAGTTCATACTGAGAATGGCTTTTATCACATATCAGAGTGAAGCTGTAAAGCTGCTCATTTACTGGCCTTTCTTCACCCTGTTTTGTTTACTGTCGGTACCTGACACAGGTAGGAGGAAATATGAGGGGCCTCCGGGCAAAGTCTTCAATGTGTAATTTGCATTTTAAAGAGGCGCACACAAGCTGTAAGCTGTGGTGTAGCTCTCTGGATACTGTACCTACACAGGTATTCAACACTGGTATGGTGACACCTGGATGCAGAGGTGTTCGACTGGTTCAGGTCTCTGTTAAAAGAAAAAAAACTGTCTCTACAAATCAGCAGTAAAACCGGGAGAACAATGATGGGGAACATTTTAAGTGATGTCTTCGCCTCAAATAAAATCTCAACTCAAATCTGACCTCAAAAATACGTTCTTACTAAAATGGTTCCATTTCCAGTGAAAGTAGGCCCACTCCCCATGAGGTTTATTGTACTGTAGCGTAAGTGTCACCTAGAGAGGAAGTGGAAATAAACAACCAGGCTCGGCTCAGGCAACAGCTCGGTCTACGGTCAGTCTTCTCTCATCTGACAGCAGCTGGCATCATGTTAACTTACAAATATCAACCATTTCCCCATTTTCAAAAAAACATAAAGGCAAAAGATTTTTTTAAAAATGGACTCGGATCGTCTAACTGAGACGGGTGAGAGTGAGGAAAATGGCTGAAAGGTAGCAACGTTCCTCAATGGGCCACAGTCCTGCCCCCTCCGCTCACTAATGCACCGTTTTCAACCAAGCTAAATGTGTATCTAGTACTTCATCAAGTGAAAATACTGATACATTTTGTTAGCATTTACATATAACTACACCTCCCATGAGGCTTTGCTGTGTTGTACAGGTGGAGACTCGTGGGAAATATTACTTCATATTCTATAAGAGGTCTGACCTGTAGGATAGGAGAGCTTCTCTGAGAAAAGAGGGGGCAGAGCTTAGTCTGTCTGTTTAGCCAGTGACTCTGTTGGACACATACCGAGTTAAAACTACAGTCCTTCTACAGCAACATAACCACATTTTACATGTATATACAGAGTGAAACCGGACGTCTTCATCCAATTACAACCCCGTCTCTGGCTTGATGAACAGGGCAGAGAAAGCAAACGCCAGGAAAACAATCCCTCCAATGATTGTAACTGTAGAAACAAAATAGGAAAGCACAGTCAATTATACAGTGTCTCATAAAAAAAACAAAAATAATAATAAAAACAAAACAAACATGTACAGCACCCGCCATAAAGTTTGGGACACTTATTTCGTTCTGTATTCCACAATTTGAGATTTGTGAAAAATAAAATAAAGTCTGGTCAAAGTGCACATGCTTCACATGCTTGGGTTTTGTTTCAGGGTACTTTTACTATGTGCAGCAGTCATGTTTACTACAGTGTTGCATTTCCTATGCACTCAATGACTGCTGAAAGCGTGTGACGACACCAGTTGCGGGGTATCTTCTCTGGTGATGCATGATAAGTTTTATCTTTAGCACACAAAAGGCTTCAGATCAGGTGATTAACCTGTCTGGTTTTTAACTTTGGTTTCAGGTTAACTTGAGCAAATAGGATACTTCAGAATTCATTTGGATTCTACAAGCAACAGCTTCATTATTGGTGAAGTCAAGGGGCAGATACGTCATGGCAAACCGTAACAGGGCCGTGCTGTTTTGTGGCTAACAGAGGTCTGAGTCTTGCGACGTAACCTCTGTACATGTTCATGAAATCCTCTGTGCTCAGTGGTCATTGGAAAACTCACACCTGATTCCTTAAGAGTGCCTCTGATCTGCTGAACCGGTTTCTCTATTATGGAGAGAGTTCTGCAGTCAAGTCTTCTTTGGCTCACCAGCGCTCGCTTTGTTTATATTACAACCAGTGGATTTTGGTAATACTGAAGTGTGGCTCACAAGGTGTATCTCACATTGGCTTCTGTCATCACCATTACAACTTTGGCTACAAGCAGGCAATTAAACACATGAGACAAACTGCAAGCAACCACGTGTCTGGAAAACCTTATGGCGGCCTGAAATTGGGGAACTGGGTATCACTTCTGTAATTTCTACACAAACGTGTGACAGTGACATTATATAACACCTGATAGTGTGCTATGACTTTATGTGAAAAAAAACAAACAAACAAACTTATCATTTACTACGTTTTTTTCCCAGACTGGCATTAGCAAAAGTAAATGAATAAATTAATAATAAAAAGTCAACACTGCATCTCCGTTTGTTACCACCTGACCATGTGATGTGGAGCAACGTGTCCTGAAAAACAGACTGTGCTATGTCCCTCCTTCAGTAAATTAAGAAGACAAACTGAAGTTTCAATTAAAATTTAACACCATCTGTCAGGTGTTTTGTTTGGGCTGGCTGAGCAGGACACTGGGAGTGGGACAGGTGTGTGCAGTGGAAACACACCGTCACTCTTCGGATATGTGATCATTCACTTTATATCTGTGCCTGAACACACACTGCTGTCACTGCTACTATTGTTTATTTTACTCGCTGTGGTCTTTCCCACTTGCGGTTTCTGTTCTTAAATACTTTCATTGAGGAACAACATTCAGGATATAATTTGACACTGATGAACTGAACAGACATTCTTAGGTTGTGTGTACACATCAATTCTCTTTCTACAAATGTTTTGAGCCACTGTGAGCCACAGTCACTATTTAAAAATATAATCCTTTTACCTGTCCTGACAGATATTTTCTGGGCGATCATTCTCCCTCCTATTACAGCCAGTCCTGTACACAAACAGTGTCCAAGTGTTCCACCCACTGCAACTCCAAATGGATCCTGGGAATATAAAAACACCATGTTTTATGTTGATACTACAGAAAATTATACATTGCTCTACCTCAGACATTAACGAGTAGTGTATTCACACAGCAGCGAGGGGCATTTGCCGTTTGCAGTGGGGCTAAAAAGATTTATTCTGCTCAGGAGCCACACAAGTTGAAAACCCCAAATCTTGCTTTAAGATATTCTACAAAAAGGTATTTTAAAAAAAACAAAACACAGCAGCGTGCCAGACAAGAAATGGGACCAACCTCCCGGGCCGCTAGAATAATGGTGGTCAGCTGCGAGCGGTCCCCCCACTCTGCAAGGAAGGTGAGACTGAAGGCTTGGAGGAAGATGGGTGAGATGAAGCTGTGCCACTTTGCCTGAGGTACGGCAGTCCCTGATCCAGCCTCCACATCTGGAGTCCCGTTGGCCAGCTTAGTTCGCTGGAGCTGCACAGACAACAAAAGTCATAAATTTTCCTTGAAACACTTAACATTTTGCCGCATTTACATTTTGAAATACGGTGGAATTTTTGTAACTGCAAACAGTGAGGAGATTATTACAACAATAACAATAAAATATAATAAAAGACCATTTGAGTGCATGCTCTCATGCAGTCAAGTAATACAATAATATATTTTAAAATGCTTTAGGTCACATTGGTACGATAAAATCATTAACTTAATTAATTAAATTCAATTAATTTTACATTTACATCTTTTTGGTATTTTCTCTTTGCATATGCATGTACCACAGTATGTTCCTCGGGAAAGCAGCAGCCCTGTGACTGCTCTGCTGCTTATAAAGTAATGTGAGCCATCTGTGAGTCACAGATGAAGCTACCAGTCAGAAACAGTACCCACACTGAGCGCTGATATGTGGCTAGTTCATATAAAAATGATGGATGTTTACACGCGTAAAGTAAACAGCTGACCTACCTCTTCATCTTTTTTCTTGATCTCTGCCTGCACCTCCTCCAGCTCCTCCTGGCCTTCGTCTGGACTCATTTTCAGCCCCTCTCTCAGCATGCGTACACCAAAGATGGCAAACAGAGCCGTAGATACATAGTATGTGTAGATTCTCGGGATGATGGTGGTGGCATAGCCAAACAGCACTGCAGAGTGGGGACAGAGATTAGTGCATTACTCTTCAGAAAACTAAGAAGAACCCCACCATAGTTTTCTACAAGAGCAAGGTGTTTAGTACTACTAACCTGAGAGACAGGTCATGACTCCCAGGGCCAGCATAGCACCTGTCAGCACAGTGAGGCGATTGTAACGCATGGCCATGATGGCAGCAATGAAGAAAGTCTTGTCTCCCAACTCAGAGACGATGATGACTGAGATAGAGGCCACGAAAGCATGGATGAAACCCAGGTTCCCTTTGGTGGAGCCATCTTCAGAAACGACTGGGCCTACCGTATGTGTAGTTAGTGCTTTCTGAAAAGCAAAGAAACACATCAACAGTTGCATTCAGCTCGTAATAAAAGCTTGAATATCCGTCACGGTTAGGGGCCCCACGCTTCTGCTAAATACCGATAATGGAACTAAGGTGGTGGCTTTAGGTCAGGGTGACCCTCTTGTGCTAACACACACACGTCTTAGCTTTCCTTTACATTTGTTCCAGACACATTTCTCAATGAAAGACCAACTTTAGCCAGCTGAACCCAACACCCGGAACAAAACGTGACATGTCTCTGTTAGCATGCTGGCTAACAGAGTGGTGACGTTAGCTTACTACTAGGAAGCAGCGGCCGCGCCGGCGTCTTCTAAAAGCCTCCCTACCGACGACGACAGCAGTTTT
Organism: Anabas testudineus; assembly: GCF_900324465.2. NCBI lineage: Eukaryota > Metazoa > Chordata > Actinopteri > Anabantiformes > Anabantidae > Anabas > Anabas testudineus. The sequence goes on along the minus strand of NC_046613.1, from coordinate 6,910,389 downwards.
AATCGGTAATAATGAAGTTAAAAGCCGTACCTCTTCGGCGGGCTGCTCTTGGACGGCTTTTTGCTCCTCTGGAACAGCAGCAACTCCGACCGTCAACAACAACACGGCGGCGAGCGGAAACAAGACGTACATCAGTTTGCTAGCAGCCCGTCCATCTCCTCCACCGACCATGAGAGGCATTATTGCTCCAGAACACTGCTTCAAGATGATCTGCGCCTTAATCTAACTACCGTCAATCACTTATTATCACCGGCAACATGAGCGGCTAACTTCATATTAGAAAGCCGAGTAATTTCAGGGACGCCTCGGTGATACACGTCACGATCACAGCGACCCAGAGTGCGTTAAGAAGGAGAGTGACGACATCAGCAGTCAACACCGGTGCAGCTGTAGCAGCAGTAGCAGCAGTAGCTAGCTGTGTAGCTGCAGTCTTATGACTTCAGCTAGATGCAAGTCAGCAAAAGTACTTTAGCACTGTATATTGCAGCTATTGCAGACCATTCACAGTGTCATATTAACTTATTACTACAGAGCTCCCTGATTTTCAGTGCGTTTACCCTCACTTTTATGCAGGATACATTCATATTAACGGCTTAATTTAATTAAAGCACTTAATGGAGAGATTAATAATAATAGCAGTAAGTAAAAGACGACAACACGTCTTACACCAGAGGTGGAGTAGACAGTGGTACATTTTCATTCTAATCTGTTTCTTCCACAAACACAAATCTTTACAATTGTAGTAAATATAAATAATATTTCACAACACCATTACTTTATATCTAATATATAAATTAGATCAAGTGTTTTTAGCTGCTACATCTACAGTTTTTGTCAGTAGAAAATGGTTCATGAATCACATGACCCTCTTCATTGTTGCAGCTCTGCTCTCTATACGGCTCTGCCGCATTGAGCAGCAAACCAGAGAGCTGATTGGACCAGCAGCGTCATGACGTCACCGTGTAGACTGACGTACGCAACGGAAAGTTCAGTGATTGGACAGTTTCGTTGTCAGTAACAAAACCCTCAGGAAGTGATGTACTTCAGTCCTTTACATACTTATAAGGAAACAGATAAAAGTTAGTTTGTCGCTGCTCATAACCAAAAAACACAAATAAAAAAACAAATAAACAAACAACAAATGTGCGCTCAAAACGTGCTGTACATTTTTAAATTGTAAATTAAATGACATCATTCTAAATATTAATTCTACTCTGGCCACTGTAAAAGTCTGAATAATCTTGTGTTTATTTTACTTTGCATTTTACAAAGATGCAAATACTCTTTCACAACTTCATCTAACTTTTAATGAGACTGACAGTAAATTACATCGCCATCTGGTGGATTCTCCAAGTTCTTCTGTTTCTCAAAATAATGAGAACATTTTCCTCTTAAACCAAAATAACTTATGTGTAATGATACTTCTCTCATCATTATATGTGCTCATTTGCTTTACCATAGTTGTTATATATCTGGAAATTAAAGCTGATTTTTCCTTCAGTTTAAAACTACCTTTTATAAATGAGAAAAACATTTTAATTATTTATTTTTTTATTTTAATAGCAGAACAACTTACTTGTGAGTGATGACATGAGAAAATGGCATGCTGTAGGACTTAAAATGTGTAGTCATAGACAAAGGTACTTTACTTTGGCACAAGCATTCTTGTTTCAATTAACACATTCATTCAGGTGACTTCAACATAACAACCTTACTGCAGTCTCTTTAAAACACATTGCCTCTCACCTGAAGGCATCCCATATTCAATATGAATATTTCATATTTACACCAACTACAGCCAGTGTTTCATCATTGGCTACTGAGCAGCTTTATTTGGTCACAAGCACCATGTTAATACTGAAGGAGACATGAGTTTACCTTTTATATCCTTCAGATCCCCGGACAACTTTTAGTGTATTCACAGCAAAAAAGGTATAAATGCTTTTCTGTGCTTTGGGTAGGACTCATATTTACTAATATAAAGGTCATGACACAGCTGTGCTGCCAGTGCCTGGTTGAAGAGCACATAAAGGACAACAAGCCACCAGGTAAGAGACAGGCCACCAAAAACCAAGCTCAGTGAGACATAAATCAGAAGCTCAGCAAAGTAATGTGGGCACGAAACCAGCTCGAACCAGCCACCCTTTGGCATTTTGTGCGCCAGTGTCTCCACTGTTCCTACAAAACAAGAAAAGAAAAAAACAAACATCACTAACTGTGTAACCAATATAGCAATCGTTCATGTTGCTAGTTATGAGGTTGCAGATATTTGTCTCAGGTGATCAAAGCAACATGCACAACTGCACAAGCTTACCTGACTTTCCAGTACGAAGCCTGGCCAGCAGAACCATGGATTGATGCTGCAGCAGTGAGGACCCAGTGAAAAGTGCGAATCCAGCCACATGAAGCCAAGCATGCTGAGAGAGGAGAGTGCCAGTCCCTAAATGGAAAGCACAAACTTCACTACCACATAGCAGAACCAGTGAATACTCGATGTAGAGTGAACTAATATGTGTTTCTAACCTGTGTCTAGCCTATCTGAGCAGAGCACCGTCAACCCTAGTACAATGTAATACCCCAGTCCAAACATGTACTGCACCAAATGCATGGCTCCATCAGAGAAAACACTGACAAACAGGCACTCGAGCAGCCTCCTGAGGGAGTGGACCCAGAGCAGCAGCTGCACCAGCAGAGTAGACAGCCGTGGGACTACAGACACAGACACAGACACAGACAACAACCAGTATGAATCAAACAGAAAAGCACAACTGGTAAGAGAGCAGAGACACGTCAGCTCACCTTGACTGGCACTGCTGGGTACACCTGTTAATATGTCTAAGATCCCAGTCAACCACGACGGCAGTGACTGCTGCTGAAACATGAAGTTCAGGTACAGGACCAGGAGAAGTCCATTCCAGCAAACAGAGAGGGCATAGAAGTGCCAGAACCACCTGGAAACAAAAAGGACGCACAACTAAATGACTATTAAGTTTTAATGATCTGGAGCCTTAACATTTCGGTTCAATATAACATAAACGTATATAGTCTACACAAAGACACAATAAGGGCTTTTAACCTTTTTGGGACATCAAACACACGCAGCCAGTCGTCTCGTTTCAGGTTCTGTTTGGTTTTTCCGTACCGTATGAGATCCTGAAATAACACGAGGAGGCGACATGTTGAGTATCTACTCGTGGTTTTGTGAACACAAAAAGCCACAAAGAAACACAAAGCTAGAAAAGACCACAAAGTATCAACGAGGCTGAAAGTCGCAGAGCTCCTAATCATCTTCGAGCTCTAAGCGTCGCGGGCATTGTTTTGTGCAACACTGAAATGAGACCGTAAGGAAACGGTCGCAACAGTTCCGGATAAAATGCTGACGACGGGAGAGTAAAGATTAATCTAAACAATTTAGCAACTTTACAAGTGTTTGTGCGAAATGTATTATACACAGTGTCCATGAGAATAGTTTTGACTGTGGCCTTTAGACTAAGCTAACAAGTTGGGGAGGTGCCACATCAGGTGGCAGCATCACCCACATGCAGGACCCTTCTTCAGAAGTGTTCAGATTACAGGCCTAGTGGTTACTTTCTCATTTCGTACTGATTAACCTATTCTATTCTGTTATTGGATTATTACCAATGCACTAACATCAAATCAGCATGTTAATGTTTCATTAGGACAGCGTTAAAACACACGATGGCCTTGGTTCTTCACTCACGTTCAGTTTTGCTGAGGTTTCTTCTCACAGGTTCATGCGTCACTTGCGTGTCTTCCTCCTCTTGACAATGCAGTAATGTGTCATAAGAAAAGAAGCGTGTTTGTGTGAATGACTTGCTAAGTCCTTTGAGACTTTAGATTCCAGGATACCTCTTAGAGGAGGACAGTATCCTGTCTGAGGAAGCGTGGACTTTTTCCTGCCCCCTTTCCTTTGCTGTCCTCAGTGTCCTCCTGTTTTTTTTTTTACTGTGCCAGAAGCAGGACCCCCCAGTCATTGCATAAAACTCCTTCCGCTCAGTCAAGGTGGTGCTTTATGGCCAGTACACCATAAAAAATTAAATGTGTGTTAAAAAATTTTGCTCAGCGTGTGAGGATTTAGACAAAAAAATTCAAAAGAAAAATGTTGACATAATGAAATGAGACACAGAGAGTGAGAGCCTGTTGTCCCTTTGGTTGTTACATGCTGGAGGACACAATATATCCAGAAGCTTGTGAGTAATCTGGCACGGCCACCACACTTTAATGTAGCTACAAACAAATCTCAGAGATACTGGAATGAATTACAATAGAAAGTGTGATAATAAAAAACTTGAAATGGCTTTGTGCCACTTACTGTACTGTACATGCCTACAACTCCTGTCTCCCATACCACACAAAGTGCTGATAATATCTGACCAAAGGCTCATGTTTATCCCTAAATCCAGGGCTTCCTCCTGCTCTACGGTTTTCTCGCTCTATTGATAATTTCAGGAAGTTAAAATGAACTTTTACTGACATTCTCTCTTTTACTGCTCTTGCAGCTGCCCTTTAAAAGCGAAGACGGAGCTTGAGCACTGTTGAAACACTTAGAACAACACAGGAGTTCCTGTAGAACCTAGTTTTATCTCAGGGACTCTCAGCTCCAATGTGAATATGATTTTATGTTTGTCCTAAATGTAGAACTATTCCTGCTCCTGTATTTGCAGGTTTTCTACAGGGGTTTGCTGACCGCTTGTGCATTGTTGGTAATGATTTTTATTTAAAAAAATCTTCTTGTCCTCTTTTAACTAGGTATTTACTGTTTCCTGAGATTTGGGTTATGTTTTTGACATTTCGATTTGACTCATGGCTGACTCATTATTATGAATTAATTGCTTGTATAAAATATGTCATTTAAGAAAAAAACATTGATAATAAAGTCTAATCACTCTAAGCATTTATATATATATGTTTTCTTTGAAGTATAGACATAAAGACTGCCCTTTGTTTAAAATTACATCAGTCACTTTCTGCGTCAGTCACAGTGCACTTCTCATCTGAACTGCATTGTGGGACAAATCCCTCCTGTGATCTCAGAGCATAAACACAAACAGCTTTTTGAAGATATTTGAATAGGAGTTTTTTTTAGATGTCATTTCATTACAAACACCAGAAAGACAGGATGTTGCCATAGCTCACTGTTGATGTAAAAACTAGAAGAGGTTTGTGGTAAAAAAATAAAAGTTTATAGTGTCTTTCTAATTATATTTAATCACAATTTTATTAGTAATTGGGAAAGTCCTTCAAAATCAATATTTCTCACATTCAGTCTTTTTTAATGGTCAAGACCCATAAAAGTATCTTGTAAATTATGTTCCACACAAACATTTCCTTGCCCAGTCTTTCCTCCTCCTGTGTTTTCCCTATATACTTTAAAATGTGTCTTTCATGTGTCTCTTTGTCTTTGCATGGGCCAGAGTTCAAAGCAATAACCTCATATTGAGCTTGGAAAACAAAGTCGGATAAAAAACAAAAGAAAAGGAAAATGTTATCAGTTTCCAGCTTTCCAGAGGTTTATTTAGTGTGGAGTGCCCTCCAGGAAGTGTTGGTTAGTAGGGAGCTAGGAGGGTTACTACCCAGTGAGTCCCTGTAGAAGCGACCAGGTCAGGAAACATGTGGACATTAAACATGCAGCCCCACCATCTCCCAAAACCTTCCTGAATCCACGCCTTCACGCGTCAAGTGAAATTCCACTCCTGTGGAAAATATGGTCATCAGACTTAATAATCTGCTGCAATTTAGGCCCTGCTGTTGTTTTAAAAGTAGAATTAATCTGATATCAACTAATTTAAGTGACTGTATGTTGTTTGTCCAAGACTCCACTGTCCCCACTTTCCAAACCTTATCAGACATTGTTGTTCAGCTGAAGAGTATTTAACAGATACAATTAATTACTTACTCTCTCTTTTTATTTGTGGGTTTCTGTATTTATAATGCTCTAGGTCCAAGTATACTGTACTTCCCAAGTATACTTCTTGTAGTATACTAAATTGGCTCACGTCTTTTTTTAAATGAAACTATACTTTACATACTAAATATTATATTATATAATATTAAAAGTAAACTATTGCACATGAGTTACAGTTATTGAAAAACAAAAAACAAAACAAAAAACAAACAAACAAAAAAGCGTCTATACATACTGTTCATGTCACACAAGAAATTGTAACAAATTTATTTTAAGCCAAAAATTTAAAATATCAGTGATTTGTTTCATAGTTGTTTGTTTACAAAGTTAAACCACAATTTTAGCTTAGAAGAAGAATACTTAAAGTAAACTTGAATGTACCTGTAGGGTTGTACAAATATCAATCAACCACCCCTATAGCCCCTGTGCTCTAATCTTAAAACTAGCCTTTGAATTACTGACTCATAGTCACTTGTTTTGTTTTATCATCAATAAAATCAATATGCTCAGATATTTATCACCAGTTCCCCTTCTAAGTGTCTTTATGTGATAGGTTTGATGCACAAAAAGGACAAAAAGTCGCCAAATTCAGCTGCTGGCTGTCTGTCTCTTTGCAGACTGGGGAACACAGTGGAGTATTTAGTGGGTAAAGTATTAAAATATTTCTTTCTGCTTATTAAGTTGAGCACTCAAAGTAAAACTCTGGTAAAAAAAAACAATCTGAGCATCGTTTCACCAGCAGTTGACAACATTACACAGAGACAGAGAGGGACAGAGAGGGACAGAGAGGGACGCTCCTCCCCTGCAGGCTGCTCCGCCGCAGCGCGTCTCTCCATCCTCAGCAGCAGCTCCAGCTCCATGGGGACGCACGCACTTTACGCACTGCTGGTCACCGTCCACCGCTGCTCGTTTTCATGACATTTCGAAGAGGAAAACTTTACCTGGGGTGGAACATAAAGCATCAAAAGTTAATGGATCTTTAGGAGCCCGGAGGACTACTATTACAGCAGTGAAGCTTTTTTTTTTTTTTTTTACTTTCATGAAGACTGTCCATGTCTCCTGTCGGATGATGACTCGGGCAGTCTCCGTGATTCACACACTATCCTGCATTATTCTGGAAATAAGCTTTGTTGCTGGTAGGACAATCAAATAATACTCATCAAGTCTTAGTGTATAACTTAACAATTCTCCTCAGTTACATAATTGAATGGACGTTTGTTGATACTGAAACACATTCATACTTGTTAATACATGCTACAATGTACAGTACTACTGAATAGTTTTAGTTGTATCATGTTGTGCAGACTTGTGTTGAACAGCTACAAAAGTGTGTGCAATACATACATTTGAAGAAGATGAAAACTCGCATTATGAGCTCCTTTAACCACAAAGGAGCATGTTGAGAAGTTCAACCAGTCATGATCTTAGTTTATTTAAAGATATTTTAGAGGTCGTTAAGCGACATTAATTAAGTCATGATGTTAAAACAAATGTGTATTATTCCTATTTGTAAGCTTTTTTTCTCCATACAATACAGTGTGAACTTTAGGGCCTCACAGGGGGGTGGTGGGGTGGTGTATCCTCAGAAACAGGAACCCCACCTAGGCCACACTGTGCTTGGCCATTGGGCCTGACCCGGCCCATCTTCCCCTGCTTCCTGTTTTGACACAGCTCCGCCATTTGCTTCAACAATGGAAAAATGGCCCTTGCAGCCAGAGATCTAGTTACCACACACACCCCATACTGGAGACTTCCCATGTTTTACTCAGTTACTACAACATGCTTTTGACCTGATCTAAATTAGACCTTTTTAAGGCACAACACTGTGTTTTTGGAATATATAGCAATGTGACTGATGATGTGATCATTCGAGACAGTGTCTGCTGTCAGTCTTTTCTGTGATTGTGAGTTGTGTTGTTGATTCCTGCAGGCATTGGAATGAGGTTCATGCCTGATGCACCAATGCTTAACATCGATGGCATCCATAGGATGAACAAGTCTGAAAACCTAGAGCTTACCTGCAGGTACATATAAACTTACTAAATTCCCTCTATCCATGCTTCATGAACATTTTGTGCAAACAGGTCATTTAATGTTTATCTGTTGCCTGGCAGAGGTCGGCTGTACCTGAGGTGGACAACACCTCCAACAAGCACACGCTTCTACACCAGTGACTGCAGTGGGTCAGGACTGTTCTGCACAACATTGAGGATCTTCAATGCAACTGTCAATGAAACGGGACAGTACCAGTGCTCCTACAGAGACCTGAAAGTTGAAGATGGAAAGACTTCAGTAGCAGTTCACGTTTTTGTCCACGGTATAATCTATTTTAACACAATATTTGGAGAGTTACTTTATATAAAGTGTTTGGCAAAATGATGTAAATCCAGTGGCACCATCAAAATAGTTAAACTGTTACAAGGTTAAAACATGGTGAGATATTTTTTTTCAGTACTAAGATCACTTGAAGTGGGTCATTGGAAAAGTTCATGTTCAATACCACCACAAAGAATAAACTGCTACAGCAGGACGTTGTATGTCAACATCATGTTTAAGCAAATGCTCAGAGCACCAATCATATTTAATGATTAGCTGGTTCCATCCTGACCTCCTCCTCGTCCCATTAGAGTTGATCTGTTTACCTTCTTATTTGCTTTCCTTTTAACATCTAAACCCTCAACAAATGTTTGCTGTGATTTTATTTTAGATTACAAGGTGCCATTTGTGCCATCTGAGAAAGAATATGAGTTGGTGTTCATCCGTGAAGGAGAGCGAGTGGTGATACCATGCCGGGGGTCGGTGGAGAATCTCAACGTTACGCTCTACACTGTAAGGACGAGTTTGTTTGTGTGTCGCTCACAGTGGAGACTCAAACCTTATTGTCCTAAGACCACCTATCACTGGCCTTTTGTGCAGAGACCATACAATAAGACAGTAAAAGAGTGACAATATAGAAGGCAGAGCATGAACTCTCATCTGTCTGACATTTATCTGTTGAAAAACATAAATCAGGTCTTAACTGAACCATGGATTTGATGTATCAATACACCTATTTACCCAATACCATTTCCCCACTTATATGTGAACCCTGCAGAGTCTGTGAGAATCAAAACAAAAAAGATGCACTTGCATAAGCTTATAGCAAAACTAAAGACTCATGTGCAACATTTGCTGGATATTACAGAGGCCCAAATGATGTATTGATGAGATGATTTGATTTGAGATGATCTTGTTTTCTGACTCTCTGAAACAATTCTGTTGTCAACCTCAAAGTCATTTTTTCCCAAAAAGACTGCGTTGGCACCACTGATGTTAGTTTCCTTTGCTTTTTCACTTTTGCATTTTCTTAATTTTGACAGATCTCATATGAAGTTGTATCCAAAGTAACATTAACACTCCTAGATGTTCGGTTCAGTTCAGTTCAGTTCAGTAATAATAATAATAATAATAATAATAATAATAATAATAATGAAAGTCTTGTGGATGATTCGCATGGTTATTTTGGCAATTTTTACGCCGGATGCCCTTCCTGACGCAACCCTCTCTATTTATCCGGGCTTGGGACCGGCACAGAAATCACTGGCTTGCAACCCCTGTGGCTAGATTAATAATAAAAATAACAATAATAATAATAATAATAATAATAATAATAATAATAATAATAATAATAATAATAATAATAGTACTATTATTATTACTATATATGAATAATTCTAATAATAAAGAAACATTCTCAGGAGTGAAATCAGTTCCTCTTTTATCAGTAACTCCAGCTGTGTATTTGTTGGTTTACTGAGCTTTTACCTAATGTGGAACATAACTTCTTGTTTGACTTTTGTTTTTGTGAATTCCTTTATGAAATTGAGTAATATTCTGTGTCTATTAGAAGTATCCAAAGAAGGAGCTTTATCCTGATGGGAAGGAGTCTCTGTGGGACGCCAGGACGGGTTTCACCGTTCCCAGTTACCTGATCAGCTTTGCAGGCGTCGTGTCCTGTCAGACTCGTATTGGAAATGAGACTTTTAGCTCCCCTGTCTACATTGTGGCTGTTGTGGGTAAGATGAGCAAAGATACAAACAATAATGTGCACTTTCTATGTGTGTTTTGTGAGTCTGAGGGAATAACACATAGGTAACGGAAAGAACATGTCTAACTTTAGTGTCTGTGAGAGATGAAGTGATAGTGATAATCAGATGAGAGAGGGACCTGAAGTGAGTGAGCGAGGGAGAGTAAGTGCAGAGAGGGAGTCTGCAGTCTCTTGAGAACAATAGGCTGTCGACTGAGTACCGTGTCTTCCCTTCCTTTTCCGCAGGATTCAAAATCTATGACCTCACCCTGACCCCCACGCAAGTGAGGCTGTCTGTGGGGGAGCGGCTTGTGCTCAGCTGTACTGCCCACACCGAGCTCAATGTGGGCCTGGAATTCAACTGGACGCACTCTGGTCAGGCCCTGGTCAGTCCCAAGCCTTTACTGCTGATGTCTTTCCATATGTTCGGTGAACTCGTGTGACCACCTTCAATCAGCCTGCTTGGCTCAGAGCTGAAGACAGGCAGAGATACACAGAGTCCCGTGTTTCACTTCCTGTTATCCTCGCACATAGTCCTGACTTCCTGTTTCCAGGAATCCTTCGGTTTATCTCTGTACCATCAGGTCAAAGTGCAAAGGGGAACCAGATGTGTTGTAAATGTTCAGACTGCTTACATAAGAAAAATAGGCTTAGTGGACTCAAGCCAGTATTTAACTGTTTCCTCCACACTCCAGATTGTGTGTTAAAAAGATGTATTTCTTATGTGTCCCCCTTATGTCAGACCTCAGTTAACGGTTCGAAAACGCCCCACAAGAAGAAGCTGTGGAACTCTCTGGAGCTGTCGAACACGCTCATAGTGGAGAACGTGACAGTCGACCACACCGGAGAATACACCTGCACTGCATCCAGCGGGCAGATGGAGAAAAGTGCCTCTACATTTCTTAAAGTCTATGGTATGTGCACTGAGAATATATGTGGCTGTCATTAGTGATGTTGCTGCTCGAACTAGAACAGTGTTGGGTAAAAACACATCTAAAGCGTTCTGAGATTGATTTTTTTCACTTTTTTTCACTGCTGATGCAGAAACCGCTAATACTTTAGATTTTCCTTTTGCTGTTCTGCGGTCTACAGTATTTAACATTCGTGAAGCGATGGAAGAGACGGGATGTCTGTCAATTGAGAAAATTTAAAAAATGTCATGTAAAAAACTATTGCAGAAGTTTGAGTGGGGTGATTTCTTAGAGCCTATTCAATTTAAAATTGGTACTTCTTTTGTTTACTCAGTTATAGTAATTCAAATCTGAGGGTTTTGTGAGACTTTTGTTAATAATATTACCAGACCTCATGAAAGGTTTGCCGAACTATCTCTTGCTGAACACATGGGACTGTATTTCTCAATGTGACCCCCCTGAAACATAAAGAGGAGTTAAAGAGCGACAGTTTTTTGCTTTCTGAGCTCCTAGTCTGATGAGTAGATGTGTTTGAAAAGGTTACTTTGACATTGTCATGAGGTTTTATTGTTAACCTGTGTAACTAACAGCTTTTCATGATTTTTCTTGCGTTTTCTAGAAAAGCCTTTCATTGATATAAAGGACTCTGTGAAAAAGGTTTGGGAGGTAAATGTGACAGAGCAGGCTACGCTCACTGTGAAGTACTCCGCTTACCCTGACCCCAGCTTCAAATGGTACGTTCACAGTAGAAGAAAAAGTAGTTTCACTTGGTCATACCCTTCATTAACTGTTTCCTCAGTAGCATTGCTTTGTTCTGTCATGTCTGTCAGGTTAAAAAATGGCCAAACACTGAAGGATGACTACAGAATCAAACAGAGAAGTGATTCTCTAATTATCAGAGGAGTCACAGAAATGGATGCAGGGAACTACACAATTGTCTTGACCAATAAGATAACTAAAGAGGAACAGAGACGCTCCTTCCAGCTGCTGGTCAACAGTATGTACTCCCTGCTATTCCCCTTTTTTCTTCTTCTTTAGTTGTCTGATGCTGTCAGTCAGTGATGATAACACTTTGTGTATTCTTCCACAGTTCCTCCTCATATCATCGAGAAAGAGGTGGCTGTGGACACTGATGTGTACCCATACGGCAGCAGCCCCACCTTGAGGTGCACTGCTCGTGGATTTCCCACACCTACACGCATCGACTGGCAGTGGACGTCTAAAAAGGACTGTCCAGATGCCTTTGAGTAAGATCATTTTAGTCAGTACATGTGCGAAGCAGAAAAAATAGAGCGAGAGGGGGGACTTCCTTTTGTGTAAGCACGCAGTGTTCACATGCTGCTCAGTCACTCATTGTAAACAGGTTGTTGATTTGAGAGAGGAATGGCTCCTTTCGTGATGTTGACAAAAACAAGAGAGGAGACAATGAGAGCGCACTTTGACCGATGCAGATCAGCATTCGTGATTCATGCTCTTCACAATGTCCATTTTTAGAGTGACATCAATTATTCAGACTCAGAATGTGTTTACCAAAGTTGTAAAATCAGATTTTTACCTCAAGCTACAGTATGTGCCTCTGTAGATCGACTGTTTAAGATACAAGCAGCTCTGTCTGTGTAATTTACTGTACACACGGGAACTCTCGGCAGGAGGCTACGCTGTCATTTGACCAGTGTTTACAGAATTGAGGAGGCTTGTTTTAGGTAGCAACAGTTTCCTTATCTTCTGCTTACACATCTGAACACTTTGTCAGTCAGGGACTATGCTTCCTGTTGTTCCTGTCGTGCTCTCTGTCAATAAAGAAATTCTTCTTGCTGAAGCTGAAGCTTCTTTTCATCATTATTGTTAATACTCAGTTATTTATCAGGGTAATTAAAAATATATTCAAATAACTAAAATATATTATATAACAAGAGAATAAAAGGCGATAATTAATGAACAAATTCTTTATTTCTGTCACTTAGCAGCATTAATAAGCACACAGTTAGTGCCACAATGTTTAAAAATCTGTCTTTTAATTTCAACTGGTTTTTGTTCAACAGGTCAGGGCTGGTTAAGCCTGACATACAGCATGTGAACTGCACAAATTGGATCGATATCCGCAGAGGCGCTATTCCCAACACTGTAGAACAAATTACGCTGGACACTGATTATGCCCAAAAGGTAAAATATTCCTCTTATTCCACCTCAGTACTTTTTTATAATGCCATCAGATAACCTGTGGATATATCTGTGAACAATTATTAATTGAGTGCATTTGTTCCCATAGAAAATCATGAGCTTTTTAAAGATTAAGAAAGCTGAGGCACATTCCCTCTACAGATGCATGGCTGCCACCAAAGTAGGAGTGGATTCACGCATTATCTTTTTCCATGTCACACGTGAGCATTGCGCTTTTTCTTTTTCTTCTGTTCTGTTTGTAATCCTTTCAGTATTCATCCTGTTCTAATTTTTAATTGTCCATCTCCATCAGGTGGCCTGCAGGTCAGTGTTTCACCATCCAATGAACCCTTAGTAGACGACTATGTGACTATGAGGTGTAAGGCAGACAGGCAGATCTACAGCAACCTCACCTGGTACCGCGTGACTACCATGTCTGGGTCAGAACAGGTGGCCTCGGTGCAGCCCTGTCGTTCCCTGATGCTGCAGCCGAAACCCCTGTCACAGGCCGTGCTGTCCAAAGATCAGGGCACCAACGTAACCCTGGAGCTGCCACTGCCCAACGCGTCTCGCAAAGATGAGGGTCTGTATGCCTGTCAGGTGGTAAGCATCAGGACTGGGGAGAGAACCTGCCTGCTACGCCGTCTTTCTCTCAGGGGTAAGAACATTTCAACACATTTCAATCTTAATATTTTTTATAAAGTACACAAATGTCACACATTCATAATCTGCGAAGTCTAGCAGGCATGTTACTGTTAGTCCTCGAAGTGGTGCTTAAGCCCAGTAGAGTAAGACATCTTGTTTTCTGTGTTAATTACATAATCTTGATGTTACTACCTTGAAAGTAGTACACATGAATACTGGGATCATGAAGAATATGTAGTAATATACATACAAAAGAAGAAATATTAAGAATGGGGCATTTGACTGTGGAAAGTTGTTGGAAAGCACCTTTAAAAACTGACGTTAATTTATATTTTTGCGTTTGATTCTGATTTTAGGTCTTGAGCCTGCCAAGATTGTTAATAACTTAACCGACCAAAAAGTTAACATGAGTGCAACGATCACTCTCTTCTGTAATGTGACTGGGACACCAACCCCAACAGTGGTGTGGACCAAAAACAACCGTACTGTGGTGGAGGGCTCAGGTGAGACGTCCACGGCAATTGAAAGAAATGAGACTCACTTCATGAGTTGGTGCTGCAATTAAGAACACATTTCTTTGCTTTCAGGTGTGATTCTGAGCCAACATAAGCACATGTTGACCATTCAGCGTGTAAAGAAGGAGGACAGTGGTCTGTACACCTGCACTGCTTGTAACAGCCATAGCTGTGACACATCACAAGCCGTTTTGACAACTGAAGGTCAGTTCCTGCTTGAACAGGATCCAAGTCATGCTAAATAAAGCTAAAATACTTCAGTGTACTACAATGATATATTTCCTGTTTGCTGATATCATGGATGGATTGTTAGACAATGGGAGCCTGGGCACAGATATGAAAGGCCGCACAGCCACAAGAGGCTGTAGTAGTGTGGTAGTTTTTAGTTCATTTTAATATCATAATACATTACCATGACCCTTGACCTCTGTTGAAAGGTATTTTCAGTAATCCATCCACAGCTGTTACTAAAAATAACATAGCTGATGCAAGAGAGTTTAGCCTTTTGGCAATTTACCTACAATACTCACAAAGTGTGTGTATTAATTCTTCTCCAGCACATTCCAAAGCTTCTCAAAGGTCAAGTTAGGGTTAAGAAAAAATCCATTGATGGAATAACCTGGTCATTCAGTATATTCAGGTAGTCATCTGACCACATTGTTTGGACACATAACGTTGTTGAATCTAGACCTGACCAACTGCAGCAACCCCAGATCATAGCACTGCCCCCACAGACAGACCACATGACCTTCTTCTATTGGACAGTTCTTCTTAGTAGTTTCATCAATCTCCTCAGATGTTTTCTTTGCTTCATACATTCCAATAATTTGACCTGTCTTAAACAGTTTAACATCTTTTCCACAACCACAGCATGTGTCTTCTGACATGGTTGTTTAGGAAATTAGAAGCTACTCACTGCATCAGTTAGAGTTAAATAACTTGTTGCCAGCTAAAACATAATCATTCATGCAGTATTTGTCCAATAGGAGGCTCTTACCTAATTGTTTAGTTAAATCCAGGTGGTGACTTTTTTTTGGACGGGTGGTGTATTGGACCTAAAGGTTTCACTAATTCACGTAACACAACATTTCTGATGTCAAAGATGTAGAGTAAGAATAACTTTGCTTCCGCATGACAGGAAGTTGTCCCAGTTAGCACACATCCTCCTGGGAGTTTCTAAATCCAAAACAATGAGCAGACTGCAGGACAAAGGGAGAGGTCAGCCTTACCCCAGCTCCAGCCTCTGCTCTCTTATCCATGATTTTCTGTCCCCATCAGAGAGACACAGTGGCAAACAAACAAAAATGTGCTGAGCTGAACCAGGGCCTACGTGACCTGGTCCCCGCCAGCAGAATACAGACCCAGTTACAGTAGCTTTTCTCAGAGGACAGCACTGCTAATGGGGAGTGGTAACACCAACAAGAAAATCAATTTTGGAATTATAGAAACATATATTTTGTCTGATAAAATAGCATTATTGATATTTTCATTGGACCCTACCTAGAAAAGAAACACAATAAACTCCTCACAATATCAATAATAATAAAAAATAATATATTTAGGTTAAATACTAAATGGTCATTGCAACCAGTCAGACGTCTGACTGTCTGTTACATCAACCACATGACGGCTAACTCCCACGTCTGGGCTTGTTTCTTCAAAATAAATACGTGATGTGATAACTTTTACAATATATTTCACATGGGAAAAATGAATCTTTGATGGGAAAAAGTTCTTGCTCTCCCCAAAAATTCTAACTGCCTTCTTTTTTTTTCAACAAAGAGAATAGATAGCCCTCCCCTGCTCTGACCCTGTCTTTCCCCCCTAATTATTTTTGTACAGCCTCTAAGCTGAATTGTAGCATAGAGAGGTTCATTACAGCATGTAGTTACACACTACTGTGACTTAGATAGGCCTTTTCCAAGTTGTCTTTGGCAGTTGTTGTTTGTACGTCCTGACCATTTGTTATCACTAGATAAAATATCAGTTTGCTTACAGTCCAGATTCCAACAGTCTCCTTCCTCCAACCTAAACACAGACACACACATACACTTGTGTACATGCCAAAGACAATGAAAAACCTGCCTGGACAGTATGCAACACTGACAAAGTACGTCACTGAAATTATCCTCGACAATCAGCTGTGACTGACCTGCGTTTTACGCTGAAAAGAGGGCCCCAAATTAGTTTTCTGTGTTCACTGACATGTTTAATTTTTAAATCCTGAACTAATTTGCGAATTGACCCGCAACTTGTATTCTTGTTTTTTTTTTCAGGTGCAGAAGAAAAAACAAACGTGGAATTGATTGTTCCTATTGGGTCAGTGGTCATCGCCATGTTTTTCTGGTTATTAGTCGTCTTCGTCATCCGTGGAAGAAAGAGAGTAAGAACTTCCTCACCCTTGTCCTTCCTTTGCCACGCTTTTCCTCTCTTGGATTTTCCCTCCAATTACGCAGAGGGTAATCTCACACGGGAGAGAGATTCAAATATGAACAGTGAAAACACACACTCAAGTACACATACTGAGGGGGCACATGACTGATTGGTAGTGATTTGTCTGGCTCTCAGAGGTTGCTCTCCTTTGTATTTAGGAACAACGGGGCCACTCTCTGCTCCCATAAGTCACGTACACCCACAACAGCAACTGGGCCCCTTTTATTGGAAAGACACCAGAATCATTAAAAACTGCTGGTCCATTTTACTGTAGGAGGAGAGAACAGAGACAAACAGAGGCTCATTAATTCACACATCACAGCTCTGCTTGTCCTTTCATATCACTTTATCACTGTTTCAGCCAAATGGTGGGGATCTGAAGACGGGCTACCTGTCCATGATCCTGGACTCAGAGGACATGCCCATGGACGAGCAATGTGAAAGGCTCACGTATGACGCTAACAAATGGGAGTTTCCCCGGGACAGGCTGAAACTGGGTGAGACACAAATCTCCAGCATTGTGGAGGCTACTTTGCTACTTCACAAGTCATACATAAACTAATTTTAACACTTCACCATTCGGGGGAATGCGTAGATGTAGCTGAAGATGTCAGCTTTGGTTCTGCAAACAAATTAAATGTCCACCAGTCAGACACCTGCCTCCCAGAAACTAGAGTCTAAGTGGGGGTATTACACCAAGCAGGATTAATCATAGCAATAATCAATGCTTATGACTGTTATCTAATATATATAGTTTCTTTTTAATTTTTCAAAAGTTCGGATTTAAATGTGAAGAACATTATGTTTGTTAAGCAACGGTAGAAAAAATCCCCAAAAACTCTTGATAGTGCAACAAAAAGTCAGTAAATATTTATTTTGCATTACAGGTGATCCCCTTGGACGAGGAGCATTTGGTCAGGTGGTGGAAGCAGCTGCCTTTGGCATCGAGAAAGCTACTACGTGCACCACTGTTGCAGTCAAGATGCTTAAGGGTTAGTATTTTGCCCACCCTTTCTCTTCACACGCACACAAACAAACAAAGAGTAAACACAATACAAACCTTTAAAACACATGCACATACGGTTAAACGTGTTTCATTATGCGACAGAGGGAGCTACATCTAGTGAGTACCGTGCCTTGATGTCAGAGCTCAAAATCCTCATCCATATTGGACATCATCTTAATGTGGTCAACCTACTGGGAGCCTGCACGAAGCCTGGGGGTGAGTCATTACACAGAGGGCAAAGCTGTACTGTACGACAACAAGTTTTTCCAAACCTATCCGTGTTTTTCTTGCTTATTTATTTTGAATGTCTCCTGTTCTCGTGGATCTTACAATAATGTGTAGTTATGAGTTCCTCTTTGCACTTTTCTGACTCCTCAGGGCCGCTGATGGTGATCGTAGAGTTCTGTAAACATGGAAATCTCTCCAGCTACTTGAAGAGCAAGCGTGGAGAGTACAGCCCCTACAAGGTAAATTAAGTGTACCCACGTAAGTGTAAACCGCAGCCGACCCTCTGATGTGGTTACACTTCTCCCAGAATCCTGCACGCAGTCATATAATTGACCACGGACCATTACATAGCTATTCGCTCAACTGCTGACCCACAGATTGAGAGCTAATGTGGACAAAACAAAATCTGCCCCCTGAATCAAACAACATAATAACCATAACATTAATATGAGTCAAACAAGTTTCTCCTCATTTTTTGGAATGATAACCATAGCCATATTTTCTGGCGGTCCACAGAGGAAGCGCGTGGATAGCCAGAGGTGGGCATCTCTAGAGGAGGATGTGACAGAAGGGGATCTGGGTCTGGGGAAGATTGCCGAGCTGGACATCTGCACAGGAACGGCTGTCTGCTCCACAGTTAAAGACAAGGCTTCAGGCGCCAACTCTCAGGAAGGTGCTGACACATATCTTGTATGCACCCATTGCAATGCTTGTACACACTTGGTTCCCATTTATGATTGTAAAATACTTACATATAATCATAGAGAGCACAGATGATGACCATCTGACTATGGAGGACCTGATAAGCTACAGCTTCCAGGTGGCCAAAGGCATGGAGTTTCTGTCGTCCCGCAAGGTAAAACTAAAATCATCTAGAAATCTGAGTGTGCATGTAGCAATCAAAACATTATTTCCACGCTGTGATGGTTGTGAATGCAAATTCCCCTATTTCTGTTTTTTCCATGTAGTGTATCCACAGAGATCTAGCAGCTAGAAACATTCTGCTCTCAGAGAACAATGTGGTAAAGATCTGTGACTTTGGCCTCGCTAGAGATGTCTACAAGGACCCTGACTATGTCCGCAAGGGAGATGTGAGTTCCCAAGACACTGTTATAGCCTTTAAAGTAGATTCCTTCTGAACTAAATATACATATCTGTCATTGCTGCAGGCCCGTCTTCCTCTAAAGTGGATGGCTCCCGAGACCATCTTTGACCGGGTGTACACAACACAAAGTGATGTCTGGTCTTTTGGGGTTCTCCTCTGGGAGATCTTCTCCCTAGGTAAGTTTAGGAGCCACTAGTAAACTTAATTCTGAATACATACTAACCACTGTGTACATGTAATATCACCTCTCTCTGTCCTGCAGGAGCGTCTCCTTACCCGGGTGTTTGCATCGATGAGTCTTTCTGCAGGAGGCTTAAGGAAGGCACCAGGATGAGACCACCAGAATACGCCACAACTGAGATGTAAGTGGAGATTTAGAATGATGCATTCAAGTACATCAAAGAAATATAACTCAAACTACTGTCTTACTGGGATTTAATACGTTATGCGTTTACAGATACCAGACCATGTTGGATTGCTGGTTGGATCGGCCCACAGACAGGCCAACATTTGCAGAGCTGGTTGAACATCTGGGCAACCTGCTACAGGCCAGTGCTCAGCAGGTCTGTCAGTCTTATTTTACAGTGTGCTATTGTTATGGCTGTGAGTGTTCCCTCTATATCTCGATAATGCATTCAGTGAGCGTTGCCAAGTCATTTTGGGAAATTTAGGAAGTCATTATGTGACGCTGAAGTAGAACAACCAGGATGACGCAAACTACTACATCCGAAACAGCACAAGGAAAAGTAATTAGTGGGATATATTTGATATCACTTTGTTGCTTTGAATGTAAAACCACGTTTTAAGTAATCCATGTGGAATTGATCTAGTGGTTGTAAAAGCGATATTATTTTAATGTACTTTTGATCTCCAGGATGGGAAGGACTATATCCCATTGACAGCAGGCGAGGAAGAAGGATCTCCAGTGACCCCTGGCCCCAGGATCCCCTACAGCAGGCCCCAAAGTGGGCAAATCCTTGAAGCTCAGCTTCACTATGACAACCCATCATCTCTTGGGTCAGCACAATCATCTCAGCTACCACTCCTAAAACTTAATCCACCCACTGGTGTGGAAGAGTCATTAATTTAATGTACCTACTCTGTGCAGACTGTCCCAACAGAGTCGACCGCTCAGTGTGAAGACGTTTGAGGACATCCCATTGGCACACAGCAGTGTCATGGTCAGTGGCTGTGAATTCACAGAATCAGTGCATGCACACAGACAGATGTTATCATACATTTGCAGAAACTCAACACTCAAGCAAAAGTACAATCTCTAAATTTGACCTCAAGTACAAAAGTAAAAGTACAGTAAGTACAGTACTTAAGTAAATGTTACTTTCAGCTAAAATGTTAAGATGTTATTGAGGGTCAGTGTTTTCCTGTCAAGTACCAACATCCAATTCTACTGTTGCCTCTCCTGCAGGAGGGACACACAGACAGTGGTATGGGCTTCTCTCCAGAGGAGGTGAAGGGTTTGAATCAGCAGCTGCAAATCACGCCAAACTTCAAGTGAGGACATTCATTCACGGTTTCTTGATTTTGTGGGTGTAAATCTAAGAGTTTGACATTGCAAGTGTCCCTCTCTCTTTTTTTCTCACTCTTTAGCCAGCTAATGCGCTGTAAAAGTAAAGAGTCTTTGGCTTCAGAATCTTCCAATCAGACAAGCGGATACCAGTCAGGGTACCACTCTGACGACACAGACACCCCGATCTACGCCAACGAGGAGGTGATTATGAAGCACAACATGCTGAAGAAATCTCCTCTGTCCATGACGCCAGACAAGTTCAATGTGGAGATCCGCTACAGCACACCACCTGTCTGACCTCAAACGTCCCTCCCCATTAAACTCTTACCCCGGGAGTCTTTTCACTGTACAGCATTTGTTTTCCTTCCACAGGTATTTCATGTTAGGAACGATGGCAGCATATACAATAGAGCTCGGTTCACAATAAATAACTTAATAAGTCAGCGTGGGGGAACTAAAGGTTGAATGATAAGTGTGTGCATCTCTCCTTGGACAGCCAGAGGGATACTATCATGTTTACACAGCGAGTCAAAGGTCTAAGGACACGCCTACTTCCCAAGGCGACATCCACCCACTTCCTCCAATGCAGGAGTTGCTATCTGGAATTTTTAGATAATTCAGTCAGCAAATGTTTTTTCTTTTCTTTTCTTTTTTTATTTACTGGCACAATAAATTGCTGGCAAGGAGGCAGTTCTCTCAGCTCTATCAGAACTGTGAGTCACATTTGTACAGGTCCTTTATTCGTATAACATGCTGTATTTTATTGAAAGTGTATTACTAAACCTGCAATAAATGTAACTAGTTTTATAAAATAAAAATACTCACAGTTTCCGAATGCTGTTGTGCTTTGCCTTTTTGTTCGGCGCGGAAGTCTCAGTGGTACTCGTCAGTCGTCATCTGTGTGTTTGTCTGTTTCTTTGTTACAACTCTCATTTCCTTTCTCTGAGTCTTACGCGAAGAAAACAATATCCTCTCAACCTTGCTCTGTTGCTGTGTGTGTGTGTGTTTGTTGTATAAGAACAATACCCTTCTAGCCTTGGGTATTTTCTTCAGCTAAAAGTGCCCATAATATCCCTGCCAAGGCCAGTGTGGGTCACTATGACAACAAAGCAAATAGCACATTAAAAAAGCAGGTGTGAGAGCTTCAATGTGAAATCATCCACGAAGGATTCTGGGTGCTCATAATGTCATAAAGTCATAAAGTCATAATGTGACGTGAGAGTTTTTCCAACATATTCTTAGATGATTGGTGAATGTTTATGGAGTGTTACTCTAACTTCTGATAATGGGCCTAAAAGCTTAGAATGGGTGATGCATTGCATGAGAACTCAATGAGTTTTGTCTACAATCAAGGACAATAAACCTGACTAATTATAGAAGACTAGAGGAAATGACATGTAGGCTGTGAGGAGTGGAGTGTTTCCACACGTAATACTGGGGGGTTAAATATAGAGCGCAGCCCCTTGTTACCTCTGGATAAAGACGCCTTAATGTGTCTCTACAATAGGTGTATTCAAGACAGTTTGTTTCATTTTGTTTCTAAATCACCCTTTTAATAAAACTTACAGCTTGAGGATGACAGAATGTGCATGAGAAATTACTTTTATTCATCAAAGTTGATAGATATAATGAAGCTTTAAAATCACCGAATGAATATTACTACAACAAGCAAAACATGATAAATTCCCCTTATTATTCCACAGTTCTCAGTTCTGTTGATGCCTTTATTAGTGCAGGGATTATTGAGCAACAATGCCCTCTGCTGTGTTGAAGGTGTAATCACCTGTGTTGGATTCCTCCTTCAATTCAGCAGGTTAGACAGTTACTGATCGGTGCACATGTAGGACATAGGGCAAAGCTGTAAGTAAATATGAAAGCACAGAATCGCGCTTCAGCTGTTGCTGGTGTTTTCAGAAGACAGACACAGACGCCACACTTACATCTGGAACAAAGGATCAACCTCTGCAGGAACTCAGTCTAATTTCCTGAGGAATGGCCAAACATGCCGAAGGCAGAGATCTGAACTGGCAGGAAATATCTTGGCAAACGCAAACAGACATCACCAGTGTCTGTGTAATAGTAGCACACACCACGACAGGCTGCCAGCTCACCAGATGGAGCCAGACAAGTGGTAAAAGTGATTGATAGAGAGTTACTTTTGAATTGACAGCTAAATTGTAAAAAAAAAAAAAAAAAAAAAAAGGTAATAACTGATTTACTGTAAATTCAAACGAGCACATTTGGAACGTGAATAGTGTCAATAAAAGTGTGCTTGTGTTTTTGGAGCGCTGCACTATACACATGTACAAGTATATAGTTATCATACACAAATCTCACAACCAACACAAGGTCTTACAATGGACAGCTCCACCATAAATATCAGCACACGATTTCACGCGAGGATGAAGCTGAAGGATAATCTGATTTCTATTTTGTTGAGGCTATAACTGCTGCCACTAAGTGGTAGTAACGCTCTAACATCAGTTCTCCGAGCTCTGCCTTAGCCTGAGATCACACAGAGGCAGAGCAGCTAGCAGGATCTTGGATTATGTAACTAGACAGGCACACCCTAAACTTTACACCCCGAGATCCTGATGATATGTGACATTTCATGTGTGATCAGAAATGAAAGAAGGTAGTAGAGCTTTTCAGGTTCACGCAGTTGTGGAGTTGCTGGATCGGCTTATCAAGCTGTCAGACTGGAATCGGTGTGTTGCTCAGAGATAGCAAACTGGGATTTTCTGTAACCAGGTTCTGTCATTAGAATGTCACTTTGCAAACAACTATCTAACCAGGCTAAATACAGACAGAGAAAACCAACTACCACCAATCAACACGTGGGATTAGTTGCATTTTATTACACAACCGCAACACACAGACGCATGTATTGATTTAATAGATACGCTTGTCTCACTGACAGAATTGTAGCAGCTTTATCTCTTATTCTTGTCATATGCCCTAAGCTTTTAAAGGCTGCTTATACGAGCCTGTCACTCACTTGCTGGCAGTCGAGATTGACTTCTGCGATACACAACAACAATTTTAGCAGCAAATCAACTCCTGGTGGCATTTGGTGCTCAGAGGCAGGGAGGGAGAAGGTTCCCTAGAATGTGCTTTTGGATTTTCACAAACACAATGAAATTGAAACAGAAGAGTGAATCATTTCATGCAATTAAAAAAACATACTAATTAAAGTATTAACTCAACCACAATACACAAAAAGTGATGAAGATGCAGTGTGCAGAGTCAGTCTCATGAGTTATTGCCTTTAACCCAGGCTGGAGAGTGACTGTGCGTATCATTTAGTTTTCACAGTTTTTACAGTTGTTCCTCCAAAGATGTGTGTAACATTGCGCAGCCCAGCAGCAACGCTGTTTAGATGCAGTTGTTCATACATGCTCCTGCGCTTCTGTGGTCTGTGAACTTGGCAGTGGGACAGTGCACTAGCTTGGTGTGGTTAATTGTACCAGGAAATTTGTATCCCATTGATCAAGTATTTCAAGTATTAATCACCTTTCGGGTCATCAGAGTGCAGGCATGCTAAAACAACATGCATCATTATTCTTTTACTCTATATATACTGCTAAATAAACACAACACACACTCCAGCTTATCAGATCTCACATTCACCACAGGAGGCCTCGCATATCTCATTCACTGACTGTTCCATGCACGTGCAGGCCCTGCATCATCTCCATCTGATCTCTTCTCTTTAGCTCATATCTGATGTCTCAGTATTGTCATTGGAGCCATTCTGTCACCACCGACACTGGATAAAGAAATTAGTGATTCCTCTAGTAGTCTGTGACAGGTGGTGTGCAGCCCCATCCACCCATCAATCACTGTCTTGTGTGTTTTAGGTGGATGACAGATGCTGCCAACCTCTGCAGTTCATTTAGGAGCCATAACCACCTCAGAACACCTGGTCTCAGGCAGGGGAACGAATCTGTGAAACACATGCTCATCAAGCGAACAAAAGATTCCTCTTAGAGAAAAAGGCAGATTTAAGTGCATGTATGTAATAACAGAAACCTGACAGTAATTTTCCAGGCATCTGCCAACACATGGTTAAATTAAAGTCATAATTTAACTCACAACTGACAGAAATCCAAACC
The DNA here is from genome assembly GCF_900324465.2 of Anabas testudineus. Lineage (NCBI taxonomy): Eukaryota > Metazoa > Chordata > Actinopteri > Anabantiformes > Anabantidae > Anabas > Anabas testudineus. The sequence continues at coordinate 6,885,751 of NC_046613.1, read as the reverse complement.
AGCCAGTTGAAATGCAAACAATTGTTGAAATGTTGCTGTGTGACTTGGCAACCAGCATGTTGATTGTTGTCATATAAACACTCTTGTAAACTTTGAACAATGTTCGTTGTGATTAATATCAACGAGGAACAGAACCGTACATATCTATTTAATAAAACATCCTTGCAGATAAGTCTTATTTTGCTAGTTTCAGGAAACAATTGCACAACAATAGGAGGTGGAATATACTGGAACAAGATGCACTTTATTTTAACTTTTTTTGAAAAGGAAAGGGGAAATAGTTTTAGAGGTACTGACATGGATTGAGGTAGTAAACAGAATCAAGATTACACTGTATGGCCCATAAAGCCACAATTATTAATCCACTGGTATTTGCATTGTGCAGAGATGAGATGTGACATGATAAATCACATTGCAGAACCTTTCAGAAGTAAATGGAAGGAGGTGCTGCTCACACATTTCCCACAATAAGATTAACATAGCTTTTAAAAACCACAATATTTTGTCAATGGAAAACATAGAATGAAAAAGTTTAATCAAGTAGGCTGTCTTTGAAATTATTCTATTTCAGAGACAGTTGATTGTGAAATGCTGACAGGTGGCTCACACAACAACAGATCACGAGATAATTTTAATGGACGTTTATTTAATCACACAGAGCCTCAGACTTCCCATGGTGCTATTTGTCCACATCGCTTTGTTTGAAAAAGTGAGTGTGATGCAATGGGACCTGAATAATCATTGTTAGTCTAACACAACTATCTGCAGCTGGTATCAGGGCATGAACTGAATGATTCCTATGCTAACTGCACTGTATATTCACAACAATTGATTGCACAATTATCCATTATGCACTGAGTAAAGCAGGATGTGCTGCCTCACTGTTATTGTGTCTCATGGTCCTGCGAGCGGCTGGAATCTGTGGAGCCAGATAAGAGGACTGGCCGGACTGTCCATTCACAAATTTCTCATGAGGTCACTCAGCTGTTGGATATTAAAAGCCAGTGGGGAGGAGTGGGGGGGGTGGCGAGGGTGAGAAAGTATTAATCTTCAGGATGTTTTTCTCTCTGTCATGATAACACTGCTGGTTCCTTCCTTCAGAAGAGGAACGTCCAACTACACCGACTTCGCTTCATATCAAGGAAAAGACAAGTGTCTGTGTCACTGTAGCACGTCTTTGCGTCCGTGTGCGTGCGTGTGTCTTTGGTGAATAATTCATTCACAAGTGTTGTTGTCCGAGTTAAGCACAGCTGTACAGGAAGGAGACCCTCTCAGGTTATCCGTGCTCTCACCGGACACTCAAGTCATTCCCCAGCTACAATGCAGATGTGGGCTTTCTCTGCGCTCAAAGGGGAAAACGTGGCAGGGAAATTACAGCGGTGACGCGGCTGCAACACAGAGGGAAAAGTCATATGTGAAGTTGTTGTTCCTCAGAATGAGCTGAAACATATTCTACGAGAAAGTCACAAAATCAGCTGAAACCACATTATCACTTGTTGCATGCCACTTGTCAGCTGTCATGTGTCACAAGTCATGAACCCAAAACTGAAGATACAGTATGTCAAGTAAACCTCAAGACACTACTCTGGAATAAAACACCAAATGTGGCCTTGTAGTAGCTGATAGAGCAATATGAAAGTTAATTTTGATCAACTGTGTAGTAGGAAGAAAAAAACAGGAACTACAACTATTTGAGAAGGAAGAACTTGATTTAGATTTTGAAGGCTTATCACTCTTTAGAAAGCACTTCTCTTACCTGAAATCAAGTTAGCTTAACATTAAACGTTTACTGTAAGTGTTGTGAAGTGAATTGATGAGTTCAGATGTTGTGGTTTTGATATGAAGCCAAAGTAAATGGATTGTGAAGCAATCTTAACTATGTGTTTGGGACAATGAAGGTCCTCTAAGCTTTGTAGTCCTTATTTTTAAAGGCAAAACACTGATTCTTTAGTTTTCTCCATCATATCTTGCCTGGCAGCTGAGATCCCCCTCTGTTTACATTAAATGTGTTTCATTCATGACCACCAACCCTGATTGGCTGGTTGCGTTGCCACCACACCCTCCACGGAGCAATGCAAATTCTCTTAGCCCACATCTTTACGTCATCTTAACTTGATGCTGAAGAAGTATAAAGCATAAGACATGTATAAAGTGGCACCTGAACCAGTCGTATCTTGAATACGAAGGCAAAGAGGCCGCTGATGCACAATTAGACATTAACAGCATGTTGAGTGACATTTTTCAAGTTTTCTAACAAACTTTTTTTTTTTATGTAGCCTGACGTGGCTACCTTAACTGTAGCTCAGCTGTCTATTACCTTTGGAGAAGTAACAGAAAACTGCTGCTGATTTACAGTACTCCGTCAAGGAGAGACAACATGCTGTATTTAGATCCATGCATCCCTCCACAAGAGAAATAAAAAAAATTGATGTCAGCAGGCCTCTCTTAATTCCCAGGACAGCTCCACCCAGCCTCAGTTTGTTTTTCCAAGAGCCAGGTTTTATTTGACAAGCTGCATTGGACACACAAATGCAAACTTGTTTCCCAGTGAGACAATGAGACTTTTATTACAGCAAAATCTTTAACTGATTTGCTGCGGCTGTTTCTCTGCAAAAAGTGAACAGCAGGATCAGTAGTGTCAGAGTCAGTAGCTAACCAGTCACTTTCTCTTGCAGTGCGGTCATATTTATTCTGATTAAATATAGTCATGTTGATTTTTCCACTTATGTCTATTTTAAATACCACTAAATTAGAATTTTTTCCAATAGCCCGACATAGAACGTTTTGTTTTTAAAATTAAAAAAATGTGTTATCTCTAGTGTTTTCACCCACATTTTAAACCAGAACAGTCCTACAGGCTGTCTGTGAGCATGTGCACATACTGAAGCCTGATGAGTAACTACTTTTCTTGCACAGTGTCATTTCCTAATATTAATGACGCCTGCATTTCATTAGGGTACCCTTTAAAGTTCGCTTTCTGGTCAACTGGCACAGCATTTTATTAGCTATCCCGCTATGATAGACTAATGAATGCTATAAAGTCCTGATGACAGTACATGCACAGTTCAAAGTTATTTAATGTACATGGACCCGAGCATCTTTGAAGAGTAAGTAATAACACAGGTAAGTGTCAAAGTGTAACATCTGAAATCACATTTTTCACCTTTTCTTTCTTGTGAACATTGTAATTGATCTTAAATCTCTGGTCATGGTTTCCTGTCTAGTAAAAGGAGGATGTTAAACTGCTATCTTAATGAGCACAGATGTAAAAGTGTGTGAGAGAGAATGTGTGTGCATGTGGATGTTTATTTAGCTGCAAGCAGCACAGATTGAAAGGGAAGGAAGACTGATATCCTCACTCTGAAAATAACGAATGCAGAAACAGGATGTTTGGTCCACGCTATACAAGGTGAAGCGATAAAGACATTGTGCACAGTACGATCAGTGGGAAAACTGCAAAAAGACAAAAAGACATTCTTCCTCTCAAGTCATTTAGGCTCAGTTTCAGATGTGAAATTATGTACTTTGGTGTAAATTGTTGAAACTTACATGATATTATTAAATAAAACCAAAGTCAAGTAAAATCAAATAAACAAAGTCTGAATAAATACAACAAGTGGTGTGCTGCTTTTGCTGGTCACTGACCTCCAAACATCCTGGGGAGTTTCAGACAGCTTTAACCAGTTATCCCTAAAACAACAGTAAGTGTCCTCGGGGCTGCATGTCTTCAGGGATATTAAACCTAATAATACCAACAATCTACTTACAATAACACCACAGCTCATCAAAAAACATTAACTTATGGCCCCAAAATCATGTGCAGGTGACAGAATCTCCACAGATCCTGGAACTTCAGCTGCAGATGAAACAGCCTCAAACCACAGTCCTCCCCGCACATCTGTCTGTTAATCATTTCCTCAGTCTGGGTTGGCATGGAGGAGTCTTCCGTGGCACTGTCTTTCACTATACGCTGGCTTTTAGTACAGGATGACCACTAATCCCATTTAAATGAATGAATCAGTAAGCCTCACAACAGAGTTTGATTGAAGGGATATTATCTTGTGGTAAAAAAAAGATGTGGACGGGTAGTGGATAGATGCTACTTAAGAAAGGAAAAGTAATTACGTTTATTTTAAAGTCATTAGACATTCAGGGCCATGCCCTTGTCTTATTAAATCTGGGAGATGTCTTTTCTTCTTCTTCTGTTGTCCCTGGTGGTGTACTACAAGACTCCATTTTGGACCCTATACTATTTTCACTGGAAACAAATAACCATTATTTTTGCTGCATTAATTTGCCTGTTATAGTTATAGCACACGATTTTAAACGTTTCCCCATCTTGGTTTTAACTTTTGTTCAGCATTTTGATTTTTAATTTGACTTAACTAGTATTCAATCAAATAGGAACAAACAGCACATAAATGCCTACATGTTGCATATCCAACATAACCAACACAAAGATTTATCTCCTGCCAAGATAGCCACATCCTGAACATTCATCAGGACCTTTAATTTGAACGACCACAATGTACACACTATATTTCGTAAGACGTAACCCTGAAGACATCTGGAGGCAAGACAGTGCAATCACAAATGTCAAAAAGCAATGCAGGGAGATAGAATTTATGTTCAAATCTGTCCATAATCACAAAGTGAGGTGCAGACATGAGAAAAATGTGCAATCTATTGATGGCTTGAAGACCCCAGAGTGTCATAGTTCTCTTCACAACAAAACTCTCAAAAAGACAACATATGACTGATTAATACAATATCTGAAATTAAAATAATGTGTTAGAACTGGCTCACTGGAGCAGCCGGTGTTGAGGGCCTCGCAGATCCCCACAAAATCATATAACTTAAAGACAAAACTATTTTTCACCACTGTTAATTGGTGTTAGGTGATACACAACTAGTAGCAGCAACAGGTAAAGTAAGAAATTACAATTTCTTAAATGGTAATTCAATAGTAGATCGTGGTTTTGTTTAAAATGAGGTTAATTAAAGTGTCTGAAGTCACTGTTAAGTAATATGACTCTTCTTAAGTAGGTTGCCTTACACTGCTACTTTATTTATTTATTTGTTTTAGATTACTTTATTATATATAAGCGGAAATTGTTTGTTATGTTGTGTTACTACTTTTTTTGTTCAATAATAATCTATTGATAATGTAACAATGTAATAACAGAATGTCTGCATCTCTAGTTTTATCAACATACTGGATGCTGTCATAAATACATATACTGATCACATATTTAGTTCTTTAGTACTTACTTATTCAATTCTCCCCCAAATATAATTGATTGTAATTGGTAAACTTTTCTCGGCACAAAGTGAAATAATTAAAATGTTTAACAATAGATAATTAAATTATTTTAGCTTAGAAACAAAAACATGAAATAATAAAAAATGTTGACTATATAGACACTATATTGTGTTATAGCTTGGAGTGAATGAGGCTTGGGGTGGTAGTAATAAACAGGAAATACCAAACGTACCAAGTTCTATACTAACAGTCAGGGGCAGTTCTAGGATTTCATCTTTAGCGTGTTAATGGGGAATTACATTATGTATTAGCATTGAGCTAATAGGCTAGTTTTTAGCACATCATGGCACACTTTCATTGTCATTTGACTAGGATGGGAAACGTGTCCTACTGTTGTAGATATTTAAATGTGCTATCCATTTTGCTATGGTTGATTTATATGTCTTTTCTTATGTACAGTATGTTTCAGTTATACAGCGTTTTCATTTGGGAGACAAATAAACAGCCTGAACTTGAAACTCTTGTCTCTCATTTGAGAAATTGTTTACCTATCTACCACATTCAAGGAGTAAAAATTATACTTCCAATACATTTTGATCATTTGATCATTTTAGGGGGGCTGAAATGCGAGACCTAATCCTAACCCCCCTGAAAAGGGTCTAGAACCGCCCCTGACACCAGTGCTGTTAGTTATTATTTATGGTACAGCGTAAAGGGCTTAGATGTTTAACGTATTATGAAAAGAACATCTGTCTATCAACATCTACTTATCTAACACCACTGAGAGAGAAATCACCGCAGGCTTTGTTTTTAAAAACTCTGTTAATGGCCACATCTGCCCAACCCACACATGCTTCACTAAGGAAAGATGCATTCATCATGTCTGAAAAACAAAGAAAAAAAAAAAAAAAAAACACGTCTGGTATGTGACAACAAATACCAAAATACCAGACAGGTAACTGCAGATGTCACAATCATCATCAGTGTCTCAGTTTGTTACATGCAGCTGCAGCTTTATGTTTCCTCAGCGTCACACACTGGAAAATGAGCACTGTGTGTTAAAACACGCAGGGCTGTTTTTACAGGAGTTAGAAAGTGTTAGTTTGAACTAAACCCTTTAACGTAACCCCTGTTTTCTGCAGCAGCGCACAGCTGCAATCATTACAGAAATAACTTCTCACAGTTATGCTGATATAGTAATGATGCTAATTAGCAGGAGCATCTTCATGTTATCTGTAATGACAAAACTGTCTCATTATAATCAGCAAACCATCTTACTTTACTTACTTTATTTGTGATATTTTACCCTTGCTAGTGGCATGACGACAAAGTCTGCCTAAATTAGCTTGAAAATGATGAAATGATGAATCGCAGTGAACATGTGTACAGATCCCCAGAGAGGGAATTCTCCTAACTTTGGTGATTCCATTGGCTTTCTCACTTTCACCAGCATGAGCCAGACATTTGTTGTTTTGACAACTATTGCATGAATTAACAGACCCTTCACACCCTGGTTCCATTGGAACGGACATGACATTTTGTTTTTGCTGTAGACCAATAAAAATGTAAACTTTTATCATTTAAACTGTGTTAATTCACTGCATGTGTAGACTCATATACACAAACTCACACACGCGCACTGAAGTAAGCATGTGCACATACAGAGAAGTTTGAAAGATCTTGGACCTCTTAAATATTGTGAGACTTCCTCTTATTGTTAGATGACCTAACTTTTACTTTGTTAACTGTTCATTACTACTTTAAGATGAATCTGCATACATGAATATAGCAAAAAAGAGACTTCTTGACATTTTACATTTGTTTAGTTTTGCCATTCATTGCAATGGACATTCTAATAATCTAATAATATGAGTTCTCATCTGGAGAGCAAATATCAGCTGAGCAAACATTTCACCAGAGAATGAAACACACATTTACAATCCTCCGTAAATTTTATTTACAAGTATCAGGCTCTAAACCACTTGTGAGGAAGGGAAGAAAGGCCAAAAGCTTGGGCTGGGTTTTTCAGCGAGGGCTCCCTGTTCTCTGAGACTCTGTGAACAAAGCTTGATGCATTCATGGTCTGATCATGTGGTCATTTTTGCAAAGTGTTAGGTTGCAGTGCACTGCCCCCTTAGAAACCTTCAAGTGGGCAAGTTGCAGCAAGTTGATTTAGGCTTCTATGAGTCTTTTAGTTCCTGAGGATTACCTGAATGTGGGCTTCAGTGCTTTAGAGACAACTCTCAGAGATCTGACCTTCTGTATGAAGGAGTTAAGGTAAAGGACGGGGCTGGTAACTTCTGAATCCAGAATCCAGAATTTTAGCTTATTTATAGTCTTTAAATATGATAAAATATGATAAGCATGTAGCATTTTTGTCAAAGAAAAAAAAGAGCTCACCAACCCTCACTTTTTATTTGACTCTTGCAGATGTTCAGTTCAGAGATTGTAAAAGATTATGGTAATTTTTAGCCCATGAAAGTCTTCTTTAAAAAATATTTAGTGTGAGGACATGTCACTGAGTGCAGCTTTGTGACTCACTGATATTGAAACAGCAGTAGAGCTCCATAGCACAGATGAATAAGCTAAAATAACATGCTGTATCCTCAGACATTACAGTAAGTAGACACAGTTCATTACTGGTTTTATTCTTTTTATAGTATTTGTTGGCAATAACAAAAACATAAATCACTGGGCTTATGCTGTAATCTGGATAAGTGGGGCCTGAAGCTTAGCAGAGCGAGCCAGTGGAGCTACTCAGTGGTCAGCAGATCAGACTGTGGCTGTACTGGGCAGCAACCAGGTGTAAATGGGATCAAGTCATTCGCAAAAAAGAAAGCCTATATCTATTTCCATCAATAGAAAAAAGTTAAAATAACTTGAATAGCAATAGTTTTCTTATAGATTTTTTGTACATGTACATTCTCAAACTTTCAGATGTGAACTGCTCACATGCATCATCTAGCTAAAGGCCTCCACACCCTGGTTAACTTCTAGGACACGCGCTCATGGACGTTCCTCTCTCCTCACACACATATGTGATGGGGCTGAGGGAGTTCAGAGCACAGTTGAGAGCACTCAATATCTGAGCTGCCTCAACATATGGTGACATACATCATATGCTACAAAACGTGTCAATATTATACATATGTTTTACAAAACCCCAACTCAAAAACACACTTTTGAAATAATTTTGTTTAAAACAAAAAAAGCAAAAAATAATATTTTGGAACTTTTAAAGACACATATCATTCACGCAAAATTATCAAGGTTAAAAGACGTTGACAACAGAAATCTGAAGAGAGTAAAATAATCTTTTAGAGGTGTATGATACAGTGGCAAGGAATGCAAAGTGGAATTTCATTGTTTTCTGCATTAATTTGTTATAAAATGTGATCTGGTCTTAATCTAAGTCAAGAGTATTAACAAATAAAATGTGCCTAAAATAATAACATTAAAAAAATGCTGTTTTTTCATGTCTTTTTTGAGAACAACCATAAAAACCTCAGTGCTAATGGAAAAAAGTATGTGAACCCAGTAACTTCAACCAGCCTCATCCTTTAGCTGTGGATCAGACCTGACCAAATTCAGAAGGGATTTTATCCCATTCTTCCTGCAGAACTGCTTTAGCTCTGTCATATTCTTTGGATTGTTAATGGTTTGTCCCAATAACTCCTTAGAAAGTCTCCAGGTAATCCAAAATGCTGCAGCCAGAGTTCTGACTGGAATTAGCAAGAGAGATCATATTTCTCCTATGTTAGTTTTTCTCTATTGGCTCCCTGTAAAATCCAGAATTGAATTTAACATACTTGTCCTCACATATAAAGCACTTAATAATCAGGCTCAATCTTATCTTAAAGACCTCATAGCACCATATTTTCCCAGCAGAACTCTTGCTGCTTGTTGTTGTTTTTGTCGCCTGCTGTTCTTTTCTTTCTCCTCTTTCAACATCTCTATTAGGTTGAGGTCTGGGCTCTGACTTGGACACTCCAAAAGGCAGATTTTGGTTTTCTGAAGCCGTAATGTTGTGTGTTTTGTGTCATTGTCCTATTCTATCACCCAACTTCTACAGAGTGTCAGCTGATGTGAGGACATTCTCACATAATTCTGAAGATTTTTTTTTATACACGTGGGAATTAATGTCTCTGAGAATGAAATGAAAGTGGAGATGTGATAATATAATCTTTGTAAATAAAGATGACAAAATGTATATTTCCCCTTGTAAGAAGTAAGTATCCAACTTTCGAATAATTAGATCTATCATTGATGATCAATCACAGTGCACTGCAATCACCTTGGTTCAATTGCATCGTGACAATGCACAGCTTCTTAAAAGTCAAAGATCACACTGTGGAGCACACAATAGAACAAATGCCACATCACATCTTAGAACCAGATCCAAGGAAACTGGAGATTAAAATTAACTCAATACCTTTTGTCAACCGTGCAGCACCACTTAAATATTTGATAAGCAGACAGGTGATATCTTTTTAACCAGTGGACTGTTCCAGCACACGGAGAGGCTGGGGAAAATGTTTCACAGCACAAAACGGCCTCATTGAACAGCTGAGATGTCTGTGGAGATGCTAGAGAGGAAAATGCACTAAACACTGAAATGCTAATTTATTATGTGCCTGCATGAGGGCTCTAAGTGAAATTAATATTTTTAAAGTCACACAGTAGAAAGAAGATACCAAACCAATCATGCGGCTGGAATAGAGTTACAGCCACATCAGGTTGACGCACACAGCACAGAACATAAGAGTACAGTAGCAGTCGGTGTAATTCCAACTCTTCCAGCTTGCCAAGAATTGCATGCACCCATACTTTCTACACAATAGCATGAATGAAGTATTGGGACGTACTTGTGGTTCCTAGAGTTTCCAAAAGTGGGGTCGGAAGCATAGACTGACACACACATAGTTCTTTAAACTGAGTTGGAGACATCAGTTCATTGTGTGATTCACCACAACATTCGCAGCAGTTTAAACAGATCCTTTATCCTGTTTCTCAGGAATATGGGCCAGTTTGAAATGGCACAAGTACAGATACAGGTTGCCATGGTACCCTTGTGTGTGCTGCCACAAACAATGTGGCAGATTAATAATCACCTGGAGGATGTTGGTATCTGTTGTGCTTTTTAACAAGCAAGTATTGTGCATAAATATTATGCATAGCAAACTAGGCCCAAGTGCCCCCAGGTGAACGCTCTGACATGGCCCCACCATTCTTCCAGCTTCTTTAATATATGTCATGGACAGGACTCTACCTGCTAAATATAAGCATGTTGTCAATTTGAGCATGTTGGAGCCATGGCACGCCAAGCTGACCCCCGAGAACTAGAGGCGATTGTTGAGAGATGCACTTTGTATACAGCTCAGTTTCACTATATCGGAAAAAGTGCAGTTTGATTTACTGTCTTCATGCTGCTGGTACTTGCATGACTGCTATGCAGTTTCATCCACGTGTGTAAAACTCACCCATGTTCTCTTCATTCTTTCAGTGATCTACCTGTAATCTCTGCTGTCTAGAATCTGCAGCATTCAGTCTCGTCTGTCCTGCTCTTATTACATTCATGATATGACCCCACTATAACCCCTCAACTCACTACTTCTTTCAAGCTATGGAGTTTAGCCTACAAACTTCTAGGGCTTACGGCATATGGTGTTCATTAATATTAAATCTCAATGAGATTTTAAACATTAAACACAATGATATGTGGCTTTTATTACCTTTGGACTGAGCCATGCCAGCTTCTGCCCCTCCAGTCTTTATAATAAGCTAAGCAGTTGCCGACTGCAGCTTCATGTTTAATGGAGACATATCTAAATGATTGCCTATGTTTTTTTTATTTAACTTTCTACTGGGGAACAAATGAGTTTATTTCCAAAATTGTCAACCGGCCCCTTTAAATAGAAAGCGGGAACATGGAGATGTTTGGCATCGCATAACATTACATCTACAATATGAAGCTAAGTATAATCAGTCACTTCTTTTCTGGTTTCACCAAACAAGACAATGTCTGTGATGTCTTTCAATGTCATAAACCTATAAAATGTTCAAAATTAAACATAACACAAAAAACTTGTTTGTCCATCACGTTTGCTCAGTGTTTTTATGTTAGCAGCAGAGTCATGGCGGCCATCTGCTGGGGTCCTGAGCTCTGCCAGCCTGGGACTGGCTGTTACTGACCTGACTCTGGGAGCAGAAGGTTCACTCTTAACATGAGGAAGTGCAGTGTACCTTAGATAAAATGTTGCCCCCCCCCCCCCCCCCCCATCAGCCACACAAACACACCCTTACAAGCCTTCTGCACACACATAAACATGCACTACATGTCCTCACTCACCCATCTCTGCCTAATCCCTTTGTGGTCTGTGTATCTCAGAGCTTCTGGCTTGCAGGCCTCAGTAGGACCCCTCGGTCAGAGTACACACAGGGGTGCATGTTTCCTGAGCAGCTTGAGCAAATATGGGAAGTGGTGGTGACCCAATAAGTAACCCATATGTGGCACCCATGTTGCCCTCAAACAAGCACATTGTTTTACTATTAGAAATGTTCACTAACAGATAAAGTAAATATGTATTCAGTCAAATGACCAGTTTATGAGTTCTTCAAGCTGAAGTATGTCTGTGACAATACCAGCATTCAGCTCCACAAAGCCGTGGGAAGCTAGTGGCTATGGGAATGAGTTCTGCTCTGCATCAAGACAGGCCTTTTTTTCTCACTGAAGCCTTGATCCTATCTCCGTTACATAGCAGCTCTCAGAAAAAAAAGATGGAGCTCGAGCGTCACATGGTGAGGCATGAAGCATCACATGATGCTGATGAAAGACATTGTGATCTGGTCAAAGAATGTAATTTAATAGAAGCCCTAAAGGTGTGCTGTCAAATGTTCCCTTTCTTTAAATAAATTTGTGATTACTGACCCTGAAGGCAATAAAGTTTCTGCGTATCAGCTGCTAAATTTTCCTTTCTGGAAATTCCGCAATATAGACAATCAGATAGCACAAGAAGTCACGTTCCCATCTCTAATCTTTGTACTGGCCACAGTGCAAAAGCTTGTCTGTTTCTTTCTCATCTTAAGATTAAACACAGGAGGTGTTTCATATTAAACTGCCAGATTTACCACCACCAGTGTCGGAAAGGGGAGTGACATGCTTATCAAATTTACAACCCCAGCAAGGAACCACAGCGAGTTGAGCAATTTCATCCACCACATATTGACAGGGGATCTGTTACACAAAACTCAGGGGTTGCAGCACATGCACATGTTCTTATTTTTTTTCAGATTTAACAAAATACAAGCGCATCTGTTGTTCTGGACTCGGCTCACGTCCCAGCGCATCGCTCCAGAAGAAGAAAGAGAGAAAAGAGACAAATGAGTCAAGATGAATGATGGCTTTACTGAGTGACACAAAGTTCAAATGTCAGGATTTAGCACGCTTGCTTTATCATATTCATCACAATGTGAATATTCTGCACAGTACACAGCTCTTAGCCCTCGAGTCAATGTGATTATGCCGCTTTGGAAAAGCACTGGTTGGTAGGAGGAAGAAAAGCGATGACAGATTACATTTATGGTTGTATTTTGACAGGTTAATCAGCATTTCAAAGCATCATAATCACTCTCTATTCTATATTCACTCAAACTGACTGTTCATTAGCAAAACAGCATAAATATGTTCATCAGAGCAACAGTATCTAAACAGCCAATTGTGAAGGCAAGATAATAAAAGATTTAGTTAATGCACATGTGTGTGTTTTGTTGAGTATTGTTGTTGTTGTACTAAATACATAATACCACATAGATTAACCTCTTTCTTCAAGACTTTACCTAAGTCTGAGTAACAAATATTTGCTTTCAGCCACTCTGCCTCAATGGTGGGATTTCCTGCTTGTCTCCTATCAGTTAGATCCTCAAACAATGGACTCTGCCCACGCAAATTTGTGCACGGGGCCTGTCTGATCCAAGTGCTACTGTCCGCCTCGTGGCTTTCCCCTCACGGCCAGATGTCCCTTTCTGGGCTGGAGCCAACAGATTTAGAGTAGAGCAGGAATAATGGCTTAAGAAATCAGATAGTGTGTCATCCATTACTGAATTTTACATTAGCGTGGGGCAAAACTGAGATCCAGCAATTTAACCTCCATTTCACGGCAACATAGACATGATCTGACTCACTTGTGACAACTGCCTCAGGGGACAGCCTGCTACAAGCACACACACACACACACACACACACACACACACACACACACCAAAAAATGTAAAAATATAATGACTGTCATACGTCAATTGTGACAAGATTTCCTTCTATTACAATGCTGAATTCTTTAAATGACCAGAGATGCACATAATGACAGTATGTTGAGCATCATGCATGCTGACAAATAATGACACAGAAAACTTAATTGTGAAGTCAATATACACAATTTTATTTACATTGACACATAGCAACACATTAAATTTACACAGGAGCACTAAGACTTTAATAAATATGTAGCAAAATGCAGGAAAACTCCCTGAAAAAAGTTTCAGGGAAGCAATGGAAAAATCTCTATGCTTCTGAATCATCTGCTTTCTGGATAAAAAATGCTCTTGTATTTTTATGAAATGACAACGAATATTGATCAGATTTGACCATCGGGAGCAGTGTTTCTGTAGCACTTACCAAGTGAAAGAACTGGTTCAAGTGATGAATTTGCCAAAATTAAGATACTAGCCAAAGCGATGTCTACTGTTTAAGCTACCGTGGTGACAGAGAAACAAACAGCTTTTCCAGTTCAGTCTATATTACAGAATTTGCACACACATAAGAAAATACAGCATAATAAAACTCTGCATCAGTGTACCATATCTTCATTAAGATAAACATTCTCAAAAGCATCGACACTGCTTTACAATATACGCACATTTATATTTACAAAAAGACAGAGCAGTAAGACTGTGGGATTTTAGTAGCCTACATGACTTGATGACTAGTTAGTAGTGGCACCTCTTAACAATAAATCTTCAGCAGTCATACAGACATGCACACGCACACACACACACAGACACATAATCATACACACAAACAGGACACTTTCCTGGTGCTCTTCACAACAACATCCACCAGCGGGAAGAGGGGAATCATAATGGTCTGGACTGATGCAGACTACTGGCTGAGAGGTGCTGAAAGTCCCACTTCTGATGGAGGAAACAGCTGGAGACAAAGAAAGAAGAGAGGGACAGCTGGGAAACCAGCTACTGGCCCGAGAACAATGAGATGACCAACACACTGAGTCTGAGCTCTGCACTCAGTGTTGACACCTGGACAAAGAGCCTTGAAGACCCTGTACTTTCCTCCAGCTCGTCACTTCAGGGAATACTGCAGCCTAATAGATGGCATTTCACGTCAGCACCGCACTGACTTTAACCACTAACACACTGTGTACTCTCCAGTGGAGAACTACAGTGGTAGCGTGGGCAAAAACACACCAACAGCCTGTCAACCAAAACATAAAGGTTCCCGTTTCATGTAGGGGAAGAAGGTGAAAAGCAGAAAAAACACATCTCGGAAACGGCAGTACCTGTGTTATGCTTGTAAACAACGATAATACAGTGGAAGTAGCAGGTGAGGAATCACAGAAACTGTTATTTACACCATTACAAGAGAACTCTCCAGCAGTCCAGCTGTCGTAAAAAAAGGGAAACAATACACCTGCATTGCCTTCTAATGTAACAAAGCTAAGAAGAATGCTGACAGCGGCAGGCTTCACAGGTTATATTCTTTGTCAAACGCTTAACTCCTCCCATCTCATCATATTACAGCAATGACTATTATCATTACTTTCACATATGTACACATATACAGTCAACAAGCACATAAATTAAAAGCTAGCGTACCATATCTCTGAAAACAGCTGTGTGTAGTGTTACCATGGATCAAGGTTTTATCCATAGTAAAATGTGTGTTAACAAATCCAGTCAAAACTGTTTTTTTTTTTTTGCTGTGTGTGTAGTAAAACCATAAGATAAAAAGAGCAGAAATGTCTCTCCTAATCACCTTGAAGCACTTACGGACTCTAAGCATGAGTGACCACGCTGTCTAATAGCTTATTTACCAGTGTCTCAATATCTCTTATATTGGCCCCTGAAAAGTATCTCCTTCACATAAACATAGATCGGAACAGTTGGAAATAATACTGACAATAAAGAGTAAAAAAACAAAACAAAACAAAACAAAAATGAAAGCTGCATTATGTGGGGTACAGAATGATGTGGAGAGGTTTTTTTTTTCCCCTCCAACAACTGCAACAGTCAACCAAATGTAGAAACATTACATACATTTCTATGACAGAAAAATAACACAAGATAACAAAACAGAAAACGTAGAAAGAAAAATCAACCTCCAGTAGACAGACAGAAACAGTTATATATGGAGTGCCAAAAAAAACAAACAAACAACAGAACAACTTTTATGAAATGTGGTCGAAAAAAATGGAACTGAAAAATCTGACAATGACAAAACAGTGTAATAATGTACTTAATGACAGATTCAGAGTAATGGTCGATGTCCCATCAACCTCCCCAGCACCTTGACAGTTCTTTGCTGTGAGCAGGGGATCATTAGCCCAACTGTTCTCCCTCTAATCAGTAGGCAGTAACAACAATAAAAGCCATTTGTCCTTTGTTTTTCTTGCCGGCAATAGATGGCAATTACCTTTCCATCTGCAACATATGACAACAAATGCTGTGGGTTCCAGCGCGTCGCGCAGATGTAGTGGGTTGTGGCGGAACATTACAGGCACTTCATGAGGCAGCCAGACAGGTCGGGTGGGTCGTTAAACCCGTTGGGCTCTGAGGGTTGTCCCCTCCAGGAAGACCTCGTGCTGGACCAGTAAGGGCTGAGAACTTGGCTCCTCCCTGGCTCTGGGCGTCACAGGGAGCTTGGAGCTGAAGTTCAAATAAATCTGAAGGTAACAAAGAGGTGGAAAGAGGAAAGTTTGTCATTGTTGTACAGTGTATTGTTTCAGCGCTGCAGTTTCAAACATCTGAGTGACATTTCAGGATTCTTCTGATCTCTTTCGGATTACTGGAAGCTCAAAGTCACCTCCTTTAATTATAGAGCCTGAAGTTAGTTTAGTATACAGACAAGAAACAACTAGTCTCTCTGTGTTTAAAGCTAAACAAGGCTTTAAGTCTCCACAATGTTTACATGCCGGTGTATAGAGGGAATCGTTTTTGCTATGTTACCATGCAAACATTTGCTAATTAACCTTTGAGCCAAGCTTGCCATTTCCCCATTTCCAGCATTTATCCAAAAATGTCCAGCTACCCTTGATTTCCTGAATGGTTAAAGCTGCTTTGGGTATTTAAGAACAGTTATGAGAACAATGGACACCCTCATATGTGGCATGAGTAAATCAGATGAGCTGAGGATTCAAACACATCTGCTCATGCTGTGAGAGGCTCTAGACCTTTGACTGAACAAAGTCCACACACTCAGGAGGTGACTGTGCTAAAACTGTGCTTTCCCGGGATCACATGCCTAATTCATCATCTACTCAAAGAATAAAACGTCTTCAGAGAGAAGTAAGCTCTGTGCATGTCAGCATTCGTTTAACAGATACAGTAGAATAGACGTCATTGCTTAGACTTCTCTTGATCAATGTGTATTTTGTCTTGTCTGGAGGGTCACATCAGCATTTTGTAAGCACCTCCTAATCCTGCTAAACGGCCTGTGAAGACCACATGGGTCATTATTTTGAAGGAATGTAATTTTGAACCTTGTGCACTGAAAGTGAGCACTGTCAGTGTGGACCACTTACATGCTTCGTAGCATCTGACAGCTGCTGTTCAATCCTTTCCACAACCTTCCTGAAGGGGGGTCTGTTGAAGGGGTCAGCTTCCCAGCAGGACCTCATAATCTGATACCTGCACAGCAGCATACAAACACTTTTATTTGTCTACACTTATTACATCCCTTTTTTTTGTGTGCGTGTGTGCATATTGCTTTATGTTTTTAGTTCCACCTATAAGTTTTCCATGTTCTCATTTTTATGCTTGTGAACAGCCAAATGCAACAGGATGAGAACAGGCTGTTATTCAAATACCCCACACTGCATTCTTTCATAGTCTCACCATCTCCATCCTCAGAGCCACACCTTCATTCCTAGGTTCATTTTATGAACTCTTGCATTCATATTTCACACCAACAACTCACATTTCACTGGGCGCAAACTCTGGAGCATCCATTCTGTATCCTTCTTTTATCAGTTTGTAGAACTTGGCATCTACAGGCATACCAGGATATGGACTGTTTCCTACATTGAGTGGAGAGATTCGGTTACACTGAACACCTCTGAAAACACAGATAGTTAGACAAATATACACAGAATTAATGGCTACACATACCTAGGGAGAAGATTTCCCAGAGCAAGATGCCATAGGACCACACGTCACTCTCAAATGTGTACACACACTCAAAGATACTTTCTGGAGACATCCACTTCACAGGGAGACGAGCCTGAAAGAAAAACTCTCAGTGAAATGAAGGTTTGGCTGGAAGGCTCATCATCGACATTTTGCAACCTTCCCTTGTTCTTTTTTTCCCCAATACTAAGTTTAAAGATGTTCGTGACTGACAACTGCTGGGTGAACACACCAAATTAAAGGTATGCAGATACAGTGCTCCTTTGAAGATCTAAAGGCACACAGATCAGTTTGGCTCACACACACACTCATTGCCATGAGCCACAGCAACTGTTTAATATGCTCTGTGTTTTGCTTAAGGCCAATGATTTATTTCAACATTTGTCTATATCAAACAGATGAGTCAGCACAGTACAACTGTACCAATGAGAAACTTTGTTGTATTTAGTTTTTTATTTTAGTTAAGTGGAAGCATTTAAAAAGTAGAGAATCAGATATACTTAGACCAAGTGGGAACTAACTCATTATGCTAACTTAATATTAATGTAATGTCATTTCTAAATTTCAGTTATGTCACATGAGGTGTTTAAACCATATTCCATATTCCCCTTTTCACCCTAAAGAGACAGTACATCACAGTTATAATGGACAAAGCAGGGTCCCACCAATAACATTTCCTGCATGTCATTTAAAATTACCAAATGCCACAGACTTACATTTCCTTTAACTACATAGTTGGAGTCTGTGGTGATGTCCCGAGCCAGGCCGAAATCACAGATCTTTGCCACTCTTCCCTCAGTCAGGAGGATATTTCTGGCTGCCAGATCTCTGTGGATACACTGTGAAATAAAGGCACTAACTTTAAATTCTCATGGTATATGCTATATACATGAACAATCAATAATACAGCATTAGTTCTGAATGAAGTGCTTCTCTAATGGAGTTAGGTACTGAATTTCCACGCCTGAAACTGTAGCACACAACCACTGATACTTGAGCCTACCGGTCACAGTACCTTTGCATCCACAACTGATAAATGTTTTAGCAGCATGCTCCAACATGTGTAGTCTGACAGTTGTTATTCTAAAATATGCACACTCAGGCTGATGCTCACATTTTTCGAGGCTAAGAACTCCATGCCTTTGGCCACTTGGTATGAGAAGCTGAGAAGGTCTTCGGTGTCTATGGACATACTGTCCTCATCAAACAAGTCACTCTCAGTGTCTGCTTCAACGTAGGAGCCACCTGAGGAGACAAACAGGACGACGATTATCTTTCTGAAATTACATAAGCCACGTGTTAACTACTGTATATTTTAAGACTGAGAAATCTGATGAATGGCTGGCTTGCTTGCCTTTGCGTAGTGAGCGCCTCTTCTCTGAGGACGAGCTGAACAGTGGGTTGCCAGCAACAGAAGGCCTCATGGTCATGTAGCCGTTCAAGCTGTCACTGTGAAGAGGAAAGGAGCAGTCTGGTCTCAGCTGAGCACAGCCACACATAGGCACGCTGCTGTCCAAATACCCTCCTCCTACGCATGTTCTGGATAGTAAATACTAGTACTCTCTATTCTCCTCCACACACAATAAACGACTCTTTCCACACTAAAAAGAACCTGACCCGGCGGCGTCGCTCTGCGGTGTGACATTGCGGTAGTAGCAGTCTTCCTCCAGCTTAAAGCTAATGAAGGACTCTCTCTTCCTGCGCAGGAAGTTAAGAAGGTCTCCAAAGCAGCAGTACTCCGTGATCACCAGTGTAGGGCCTGCAGACAAAGAGGAACACTGCTTGAATAATGAGGTGACAGAGAGCACTATGCAGACAGCTAGGATCATAGTATGATTCATCTCCTTAAACTCTGTAAAAATCTGAAACCTAAACGATAAAGAAGGACAACATGGCTGGCACACCTCCAACAGTGCAGGCTCCCAAAAGGTTGACAATATTCATGTGGTTCCCCAAGTAACTGAGGACTTTCAGCTCTGACATGAGTGCCTCTTTCTCCGTGGCATGTGCACTTGCTGTGGAAAAAAAGGAACACAATCAGCATTTACAAAAGGATTAAGAGCAAACTTAGCTAACGAGGAACTATGATTACATATTACGAGCTGTTCTTGGCAGGTTTAAAAATACTGCAGGCAGTTGCTAAATGAAATAAAATAGGCGACTGTTACATATAGTGTATCTATCAGTGGTGTGCAAACCACCGAATAGAAATAGCCACATAATACTGTAGCTGCTTGTGTCTGAAACACCTGCGAGCAAATTATTTATTCACAATTCATGTCTGAAAAGTGCACAGCAGCTATGCAAACTCAGCCAAAATAGCTACACTGTGTTGGTCCCACTTCATTTGCATGTGTGTTGACAGTGCTTACATTTGAGCATTTTTACAGCCACCGTCATGACTGAATCTGCTTTGGAGAGTCCATATGCGGTAGCTTCCACCACTTTTCCAAACGCACCAGATCCTAGCGTCTTGCCTGTAGACGAGAAGACAGACACAAAACTGTTATTACCCATCCTGCTTCCCTCCCACAATCTGGCCCCGTGCCAGCGTTCCTAGGACAACACCAGTTTTAGCCCCCGGGCTGTGAGCGAAGGCACCAGGACATGCAGGATCCTGTTTTAGGTGGTTTGTTAAAAACAACACCCAGAATATGTCAACAATATTTTGTTTGCAGTGAGGGAGTGGGTTTACATCATTAATGAGCCATAGAACTGGTTATTCGGTAAACCACAGATGTGACGAGAGCCTTAATGCTATGTCCATATACTCAGAAAACAGAGTGTGTCAATCAGCGTGAAGTAGCCTGAGGGTGGCAGAGATGATGTCATGCCAACTGCACTGTTAGGCTTTATTACTGAGACAAACCCCCATTTATCTCCATATCACGCTGCTCCTATGGCGTTTTACACCTAGCACATGACGACCAGGATGTACGACTCAGTGCTGCACAGTATGTCCGATAAAGCAGGCACCGCAGATGATTCGGATAAAAGAAGGCAAAGGGCTCACCGAAACGCAAGTTGTTTCGTGGAAACTCCCACTGGTGATCATATGGGAGCTGGCTGGGGTCAATATACACATAGTTGTTTCCATGGATGCCCTCAATGACTTTCCACTGAACCTGGTATTTGGGTTTCTGGCATGAAGGCAGATGACAAATAGTTAAAAAAACACAAAAACAAAAACAAAACATCATTAGCACAAAAGGGTTTCAACATCCTCTACTCTTTTTCTGGACCTTGTTATGTCTCTATTTGATGAGAGAGGGTGTGCCATGCAGGAAAACTGCAGAGCTGTCTTACCTGCATGTACTTGTAGAACAGCATGATAACGATGAGACAGAGGATGCCCGCTGCTGATACAGAGCCAATTAGCAGAGGGGTGAAAAGATCATGTGGAACAATTCTCTCTGCAGGGAGACAGAAACAATAAAGTTAGATGGGAGATCAGTGACAATAGAGTCAATCAGAGACTCTTTCGTTGGTTTCCCATGTTTACACTCTGAATGACATTGCAAAGGGGTATTAAAGTAAGCCAGAGAAGGCTAAGTCACAGTGAAGCCCACTTTGGCCAAATCACAGCAAACTAATCCAATTATATACACTATGTATACATACCAGAGTTTTCTGCTTTATTCTACTTTACAAATTCTGCACCTTATTGTTTTAGCTTTCTAAAAACCCCCTTTGGCAATCCAGTATTTTACTTTATTGTGGTTGATTTTACAGCTGTGGCAGTGAGTAATTACATGTAATCAGTGTTCTGTTCCTTTGTGTCTGGCTGTTTGTGATGCCTTATTGTTTTGCTCCTCTGTACAGTAGGGTGTAATAAGCTCTTTAGAGTTAAGAAGCTTTCTCTCCACTTCAAATCTGAGAATGCAGAGTCTGCAGGAACTAATCCCCTGTAAACCTGTCAGTGGCTTCTAAAGCTGCGTGTGTTCTCTGCCGCAGCTCACTGACACCTCCAAGCCTCCCACAGCCCCAGAACGCCCAGCACCGCCAGGACTCCCACTGCGCTCCACACTCTCAGCGCCTCCGCCTGGTCTGCTGTTACTCTGTGAAGCACAAAAATGCTGGGCACACGCTCCCAAAGGCTTGTCGTCCTGCCTGGCTGCAGACACTCTCCTCCCTCATAATGCTCACCCACATACCCGCTGTAGCCACAGTTAGCCCATCATGTCCTAAATAAACCTGGCTCTCCAGGTTCAGGCAAACTTTGCTGTACTTTCAGTTCCTGCACTCACACCGACAGAGCACAGCAGATGGGGAAGCCGTTACAACAGAACAGATTTGGAGGCAGAAAGTAAACAATGGACTAAAGCTAATTCCTTTTTGTATGTGACAACATCTTCTCTGAGGTAACTCTCCGTGTTAATGTTTACCTAACATATTACAGACCAACTTCTACTGCAGTTGTAAAACTCCACTTACAGGTTAATCCATGCTGAAATCATGCTTTTAGTAAATATTTTGAGCTGGCAAATAAATCCAATGCGGGGTTTACTGAGGAACAGAACTGCTGAGATAACTTTGTTTTTTCTGTCCACAGTGCAGAGAGTCACAGGCAGGTGAAAGAATTTATGTCACTGAGGCTGCTCGTGCAAAGTCTTTTGGAAACTAAAACAGGACGAATAAAGAATTGCAAACTGAAAACTGATTTTCACGTCTGCAAGGTGAGGACATGCGAAGGATTACATCAGTCCACTGATAAAAACATGCTGCTGACATGCCCTCAGGACCATATAGGCCTTAGGACAGACAACATGTGTGGACGTATGTGTCATGACTCCACTCACCACTAATAGAGAAAAGTGTGTAGGCCTGCTCTCCCTCCACTGTAGCCACACATTCGAGAGTATTGTACCGTCCTCTGCTGATGTTCACCCGACTCTCCACCTCTGTTTTCCCAAACATGGGGCTGAACAATACGATGGTGATGACATTGTGCTCCTGCTGTGTGGCATTCACCTGTTGGGAGCACCTGAAGGCAGAAGATTATACAATGTTGACAAAGGTCTGATGGGATCACTGGGCTGTTCATCAACTGTCTCTTGTCAGGACACTCTGTCATCTCTCTTGTAGTAAGTCTCCGTAAGAGACTCATTCCTTTCCCGTGTCATGGAAAGAGTTGTGTGAACAACAACTTGACACCATATGTAGAACAGCAGAGACAAGTCCTCATGCACCAGTTCTTTGCAGTTAGTTTCACCAGAAGCCATAACAGTAATGAGGAGTTCTCTCTGTCACCATGAAACAGAGGTGAAATGTGTAAAATAAGCCCAGGGATCCATATTTCACAGCACTGCACCACAGCCACTTATTTAAACGTTCTCTGGTCACAGGCTAACTCAGGTCACAATACTTTTTGTTTCTGTCCATGCATTTGCGTGTCTGTTTGTAATGATCATTAAGTGGATTTGATTATAATTAAAAAATGACTGGATAAAGTTTGGATAATCACTTATGATTCATTGCATGTGCTGCTTGGGATTTATGTTGCTATAGCAACTAGGTGCTCCTCCTTCAACACACTTTATATATGACACAGATGAACCATATCCACTTGTATCTGGGCAGATGTCCCGGCCCCCTACCAATCACAAGTCACCTCTTTGCAATTGCTTGTCACATGGGGGTCATCTTATCACTGTCAGCCAATCAAAAGGCAGCTTGGTCAAATCCCACATTCCACCGTCATCATCTTTCCACTATCCAGCATGTGTGACCTTTAGGACCCTCGTGTTGCACTTCTCATGCTTTTTGTAAAACTTTAATCTTTAGTAGTTCTCATTCATATGTTGTTTTAAATCTCTTTAAAAAATGTAAGCAACAGTGGTTAAAGACTGAAAATAATCCTTCAGTTATTTTGTATTTAAAGTTTAACTCGAGGGTTATTTGCATATTCCCTGATAGCATATTCAAATAAGCTCTGAGCTCTGATCGGTGCAGGGAGAGATGACATCACGTTTCCCAAATTAGCCAAACCAAAAACAGAACAAAAACAAATAAACCTTTCATCAAAAACAACCAAAGCAGTTGTAACCTTGATAGAAATAGATGATAATCAAGGTCTTCAGGGCCTCACCTGACATACGGCTGCTCACAGTAGTACCAGGTGATCTGGGGGGCAGGGAACCCCTCGGCTACACAGCGAACTTGTCCATCAACTGGACCCTCGTGAGATACGATCTCAGGTTTACCTAGTGTGTACAAGTTGATGTAAGAGCATTTACGGGGAGATAGAAATGAAAGGAAAGAGAAGGATACATGATGCAGGGTGAGGGGCAGGCAGATTTAATTTCTCAAAGAAAAGGTTGAACGGATTGCACATCAGCTACCGAAGATCAATGAAATGTGGTGGAATGAAACATATGATGTGGCTTAAGGGAACAGAAAACCTTTAACGAAAGCTTTGAAACAACTTACTGATCACGTAGATGTTGAATGTCTGATTTACTGAAGCGTCACTGTTGGAGGCTCGGAAGCTGTAAACTCCACTCTCTGACGTTTTCAGTCGCACAAGCCTCAACTCACTGATGAACCTAAACAGGTAAAAATTACATTCTTAGCTCTAATTCTTTTGTTAATTTTCAATTAATGATTTAATAGTTTATTACTACAAAAGAGTCCAAACCAAAAAGTTTAAATTTGTATTTTAGATTATAACCAGTCGTTTGCTTTTATGCACAGCTGTTCATTGCACATGCAAACCATAAATAAATATATTATACCATTGCACTTTCTTGTACATGCAAATGCTCTTGGGGCTACAGTAGAAATCAATTCTGTTCTCTACAGCTGCTAATATGGATTTATTGGTTTTTGACTTAAGGGATTCATGTCTACTGTGGCTTAAAGGGTATTTTCTAGCCTTCATATAAAAAATATATATATTTGTAACAGACATCAGGAACCGTGAGCTAAAATGCATTATTCTGAACACCAGTAACACCTCTATGTGCAGAACCGAGTTAATACTGCAAATATTTCACGGTTCATTTTCCTGTGAAAGCTATTTACAACGTGACAGTTCCCGTTTCACTGTAGAACCCGGGACGCTTTTAGAATTTCAGCTGTACTTCACAAGGACATGTAATAAGTGCAGCTGGTGCATCAGCACCTGCAGCCAAGCAAAGGTGTTAAATTCTTCTGAGCAAAGGTAATGAACATTCATCTATGTGGTAAAACGTGGGCAAACTAAGCACTTAAAGCAGGCATGTGTTAGTGTGTTGTCATACCTGTATTCATGGCTGTGTGTGGTGATTACGTGGTCAGTTGTGTTCCTCAACTCGTGGCCCATGAACCTCCAGGAGAAAGTGTGTGGTTTTGGATAAGCCTCCATGTCAACAGTTAAGGTCAAACTCTCACCTGAACGGACATGAATCGTTCGGTTGTTTGTGGGTTTCACGATGATGAACCCTTTTTCTGTAAAATAAGAAAGAAAGAAATTAGATATAGTTACAGACGTTGCAGAAAATCAATACCGCTATATAAATAAAATTAAGACAATTGAATCTAAATCTCAGCAAGAAGTGAATATATGCATTTCTTTAAAAGCCAACATATTACTTTGACATCCAGTGATTTTGAAAGCTGAGCTATAAGTGATTCTGTAAAGTGAGACATGAGCATTCAGGAAACAAAAAGTAAAGACATGTCTATGAATGCCTAACTATGAATGATTGACAGATCACATTAGCCTGTTGACATTTATTTGCTTACATTTTTATGAGTGCACAGTAAGTTAGTTCCTGCAGCTTTAATTAGGGCTAATGTCTTTATGTACTCACCATAAACGTCAAGCCACACTGACTGACTGCTGACCCCTCTGTCATTCTCAGCTTTACATTGGTACCTCCCAGTGTCTTGTGGCCTGACCTCTGCGATGTGCAATGTGGAGCTGCGCACGTGAGTGAAGTGCTCCGTCAAGATATGGGAAGCAGCGTCAAACTTTGCTGGTTGCTGTGGATACCAGACGGCACCCTGTCAACGCCCAGAGATCTCTAAAGATTAACCCCGTCTGCATGTCTATCCTCGCCAAGCACAGAAATACTGACACAGACATACATTTGGCGCACATACACACGACTGCTTGCAGACACACACATATATACACATGAAAGGCTGCATGGTACACACACAGGCAAGACCTTGAAGCCTAGACAGCGTGACCCCTTTCACCCTGACTCATAAGAACAGACTGCTGCCTACACAGGAAGACAAGCTCTCCGGAAAAACAAACAAAAAAACAGGGGAAATTATAAAACAAGAAAAAGTCAGCTTAATTGGGACAGACTTCCAGCTTATCACAAGTAATCTATAAACTAGAAAAAACACTACAAACACTAGAAACCCTCAGGACAGCTGACATTTAGTGGCTGACTCCTCCTAATTGTTAAGTCAAATAGCTCTTTGGACTGATCAATGTGGTTGATCTTACAAGGCAGCAATCTATAGTCCGACTGCAGTGTTTTTGCACAGTTCAATACATAAAAACGAGCAGCAGCAAAGCACACAGCAAAGCAAAGGAAGAAGGGTCTCACCGAGCCAGGCGGGGTGACCCACTCCAGCTTGATGTCACCGTTGACGTTGGTGGTGTTACAGGTGAGGGAAAGCCGCTCACCCCGAGTAAGAATCACTCTTTTGTGGGTGTCCATCTCGATTGTCGGAGGAGCGATGGGGACTGTAAAGACAAAAAAAATAATAATAATAATTGAATTTGAACCATCATCTCAAGGCACTTTACAGTGTGTAAGGTTTAAGACTTTGTCAAATTCTTCGATAAGAATCGACAGAAAAAAACAGAGGAATGTAAGTATACAGGCCCAACAACACACAATTTTACCTGGTTTCACTATCAGTGTGTAGTCATGTGATCGGACGTGCTTTTCCCCGAGTCTTCCTGTGCACACATAGCAACCTTCATAGGTCTTTTGCGTGTTCTGGATGATGATGCCTTGCTCCAGGCTGACAGTGTATTGGAGACCAGAGGCCAGTGCTGTGCCGGAGCATGTTTCCAAGTGCAGGTTTTCCAGACTTGGATCAGTTGCCAGGCAGGACATGGAAGCATTTTCTCCCTCACGAGTAAGAATGTTATTCACCAATGATCTCCTGAAGGGATTATTAGGATCTGCCAAAAAAACACACAACTGCATATCAGAGGTGGTGTCAGAGGTGTAAGCAGGTCTGCACACAGAGTTGTTAACGCTTTGTTTTGTGAAACCTATTATCCAGTAAAACAAGTCTACACGGTATAACAGCTACCAGAGCAGTTTTAGTTTTATGAAGTGTTACTTTAACCCTTTGAAATATGATGCATGTTTGTGTGTACAGGTGCAGATTTATGTCTGGATGGGTAGGTGTCTGTGGGAGTGTGTGTGGGTGTAGGTTGGTTTGTGAGTGGGCCAGAACAGGTGCATCCCAGGAAAGGCAGGAGCATACAATCCCCCCAGTGCGAGGACTAACCCCAAGGATCCGAGCACGTGCACCTGGCCAGCGAGGAGCCCACCATGCCCCAAGGGGGACACAACACCCCCGGACACCCGTCTCAGCATGGACAAAGCAGAGCACACCCCAACAGACCAGCCACATTGCCCTAGGGACCACAACAGACCCACCACACGGGGAGGAGGGGACCAGAAAAAGGCACAGGAAGAGACCGCCTAAAGAGCAGGAGGAAAGAGTGCCCCTCCTTGTCTTTCTCCCCCTTTGGCTCCCCCCTCTCTCCCCTCTCTCTTCTCACCTGTCCCATCCTGAGGCTGGTAATAATTACATGGATTTGTTTGGTTACCTGTGTTTTTTATTTCTTGTGTGAAGCACTTTGTAACAGATAATTAGAGAGGTGCTCTTTAAATAAATGTATTATTTTATTATTATGTGTATTATGGGGCATATTAAAATAAATACAGGTCACCAAAAGCAACAATAATTACACCTGGATAAAAACACATAAACACACTCCACGCTACGCTACGTCGGATAGATCGCTAGGAACTGCTTGCTTTTTACAATGGCTGGTCTCTTCTATCACCAGTTAAATAAAATCTAGTGGGCGCACTGTCATTTAAACTCTGTTACAACCAAACATTTACATATAACATATTTGCAAGGTGAAAACAAACATGACTCCAAATGAAACCTATTTTTT
This sequence comes from Anabas testudineus, assembly GCF_900324465.2. NCBI lineage: Eukaryota > Metazoa > Chordata > Actinopteri > Anabantiformes > Anabantidae > Anabas > Anabas testudineus. Next base: position 6,857,924 of record NC_046613.1, on the reverse strand, counting down.
CTTGTAAAATGAAAGGTTTGCTCATCTTTGTAAATAACTCTTTGAATTTGTAAAGATTACAACTTGAGATGGAGACATTTCACACTTCTACTTCTTCCAGATTTGTTGAAATCACAGGCACACAGACAGATGGCTCATGGCTGCCTTTTTCAGTTTTACTTAGAGTATCTAAACACAAACATTAAAAGAGCCGTCATATTTTGAATAGTCAATCCAGTTAGTAAAATATTACTTTCAAATTTACATCCGGCACAAATCCATCAGAGGGCTAAGTGATATTTAGCAATGCTACATCTAAGCCTCTCATCTAAAAAATGGTTTGTTGCCTCAAAGGTAGATGTGTGTAATGTCGAGAGAAAGATACCTCCACAAAAAAAAGGAGAAGCCTGCAGTGATGGCACTGGGCCAAAGTAATGTGGAGTCACACAGAAGAGGAAACCCAGTAGACCTCAGTTATGCACTCAGTAAATAGCTACTGTATGTTCTGTACCTTTCCAGGGCAAAGTTACAAACACCTTCTTCTGCAAACACACCCACACACACTACTCTCTGTCACTGCAGTGAGTAATGCCAGATGATTTCCTCAGCTCTAGCAGGCAGACTGTTTCCACCTGCTCTAGATTTCAATCATCGTTCTTGTCTCTATCATACGCAAACACCACACAGTCATTTAATCAGTGAGATACATCCCTAGATAAACATTTACATCCACCTATACCTCTGACATAGACATAGATGGAGACTTGCTCCCCCGAGTTCTTCTCCAAGCAGGTGTAGCGGCCCATGTGAACAAGTTGAGCCTTGCTGATGTGCAGTGTGGACATGCCATCGACCGCTTTCTCCCCCCGCACCTTCCGCCGGTCCTTCAACCACTGCATCTCCTTCTCGCCCTGGCAACGCAGCTCAAATGATTTGTTGAGATCGATGACGAGGTGGTCCTGTTCAAAGGGGGTGATAACGGGCTTGCTGTTGCCTGCAACGAGATAGAGAAGATGTTCTACTGCACAGCAAACATGCAAAAAAACATGCTGCCTTAATGGAAAAGTGAGCTGATCAGAGGAGGGGTGCTTTCAATACAAGAAATCCTTTTGTAAAATGCCTACATCTTACACCCTCAGAAGATTCACATGCATCAGATCATTTTAAAGATACAACAATACCTGGACCCAATGTTAACATTGTCCCAGCAAAAGTTTCAAAACACCGGATCTGCGAAGGCTTTCTCAGCCAATCTGAACAGGCCTTTCGACAAACTCCTGTCAAAGTGATGGTTCCTAACATTCACAAATAAAGGTTATAATCCCTTAATGTGGAATGTAGCCTCAGAGTTGAACTTCCTTTGATTGGCTGTTTAAAGGATAAAAATGGGCAGTGTTCACACATACAAAGGAATATTTTGAGATACCTGAGACATCGGAACAGATCCTTGTAATCACAGGGCTATCTATAATATTAAACACAGGTACACATGAAAGCTCTTCTATCGCATTATCCCAGTCACGGTATAAAAGCAAACAAATGTGTGTAGCATTAGCTCGACATGAAGCCATGGCTGTGGATTTCTAAAGAGCATGCTAAGCCAAATATATTGCATTTGCTGCATCAACTGAAAACAGGTGTGGGGACGTAGCAAGTAATTTGTTTTGTTCCCTGAGAAAACATCATTGGGGTGGGGGCATTCAACCCACTATATCCACTCAAGTGCAGGACTATGGCTGCAGCTTCCACTGGGGACACTGCAGAGCTGCTCCTTCACACCCACCACCCATCCATCTTTGGGTACAATGAATACGTTTCACATAAGAAGGACATCTGTCGCCTTTTCACTGCCTTCAAAGACAATATACATCCACCACGAAGGCGGGAGGGTCTGGAGACATCTTTAAACGCTTAAATTCGCAGAATCACAGAACAGCAAATAGCAGTGCACCAGTAGGCAAATACGGGTCTAGACACTGTCACTAATGTTTTTTTCCTTCTGTATATGTTTACGTACATATTTGACGTATGTTGAACGTAAAGGAACGCGTTCTTCAAGTCAGGTATTCTTTAAATTATTCTTTATATGTTTTTTTATTGGACGCCCAGAGAGCCTCGGGATACCTGATAAAAGTTAACTAGGTCTGTAGCGTGCGTAAACGGACTTAAGGCAAACTTCATGGCGTGCCTTATTTCATCACATGACAGGTAAGCCTGTGCACAGTGCCTGGAGACGTGGCAGTCACTCAGATTCCCTGCTGATATCAACATGGCGTGAGTATCCACGGTCTATCGCGGGCGCATCACATCACTATCGATAAGATAGAATTAGAGGCAGAAACCCGAGTCCACCTGAAGGCGCCCGGAGCAGCACGAGGCTCCGCGGACGCACCGAGTGCGCCAAGGAGCGCAAAGTTTGTGGTTGACCGCTTGTATCAGTAAAAACGGCTCGACTGATTTCCATAAATTTGCGAGCTATCTCTGAGGGAAAGCCCACACTCTGTTTCCCGAGAAAACAAAAAGTTAACAGACTGAATTGTTTCCTGTGAGCAGACTAATAAACACTATGCATACAGAAAGTAACAGCTACAGCATTAGTGTAACAGCCCGTAAAAATACAGATGGGTGTTTATGGATCTTGACCTCTGCAGCCACACTCAGAAGATGATGCCAAGCTATAATAGTTGCAATGTGTTTTTCCAAAAAGCTATTCCCTCAGAACAAAGCGCAACAAACCAACGCGGAGTGAGGGGAAATGCAATAAAGGGCTCCGCGTCAAAGTCACACATGAGACAAGGTTATGTCCAAAAAGTGAGGAATTACATAAGGATGCGACTCCAGCTAAAGCCAGTCCTGGAGAGAGCAGCCGCTCGTCTGCATGCTTCCTAGGAATCAGGAGTTGCCAGTATGTTTCCATAAAGACGGTTATGTGTCTCTCAAAGAGGAGGAAAACCTCATGAACCTGCCGCATTCATGTGCATTCAACATAGCACAATCACAAAGTCTAATCGCAGACATATCCTCTAGCATCCTACTTTCATTCCACAGTTTGATTACTTTTTTTGTTAATGGCGCCCTGTTCTCTGAATAGAACATTAATTAATAAAGCAGCGCGCTTGGTATCCAGATCATCAGCTAAGGTATCCACTTTCCTCATTAGGTTTCAGTGACTTCAGCTCGTCTTATCAGCAACCTTTAGATCTGTCTGCGCCTCTTCCCAGAACAAAGAAAAGTGTGCGTAACTTCAGTTGTCCGTAATATGAATGATCGTGGTCTTAGCTGTATTTAATGTAGTCAAAAAAAAACAAAAAAAAACACAGACGATCCTGTGGTGGTTCAACAAGTTGACTGCGCAAACTGGCGCATTAAATGCAAACCTACCTGGATGGAAGGTTAAGTGTAAAAAGACAGACAGAAGTATCCAGTGATATTCCATAGTTATTATTCCATGGGTCTAGCCGTGAAGGTGAGCTCGTGCCTTTCTGGTCAAGGTAGCTCTACTCTACTCGTCGAGCGCGTCGGAGTTGTGGGAAGTTGAGTACGGGCTCTGGTAGAGGCGCACTTACAAGTCTTTAAAGGCACAGATGCTCAGAACAGTTCGCAACTGCAGCAACCGTCGTCTGTCTGCAAACATGCTGTTTTCCTGGAGCGCGCCAGGGTGGACCGTGCACAGCGACCAGGTATCTCTGGCTGACTGTGCGTCAACATGTTTATGAACCAGTGGAGGAGCAGCCTATTATCACACGATACACACACACACACACACAGGGAGGCGTTTGGGACGTGTTGTGTGCTTCCTGACAAGAAAACCGAGCTCAGTCACGCTGACTGATCGAGACAACGATGCGACCTGTCCAGTTTATATATGTTTATGTTGTTAGATTATAGATTTCAAATGTTTTGCATGACGCCATAGGCCGCGCACCTTAAATTATAGTAGAGGTATAGTTTGCAAGTAGACCAAAGTCCAATCTGGTCGTGTTACAAATGTGCACCATTTCTGGAGTATTCCTAACACAATTATGTGAATAATTTAATTTAATTAATTTAAAACAAGTTTAGTAGGTTTGTATTAAATGTATGATTTTTATTTAGGTTTGCCTTTATTATCTATAACTTCTATAATGTTGTGACACTCGATGGCTTTTATTTGCTTATATATAGTATAGTGTAGTGTGTGTGTGTGTGTGTGTGTGTGTGTGTGTGTAAGTATGTGTCACTGTCACATTTTCTGACAAACGTCACATGCACATGCAAATGACTTTGGTTGTGGGTATCGCCTTGTCCAAACACACCCGCAACCAAAACACTGTGTTTGATTAATAAAATACTTTGTCTACATGTTTAACAAATGATAACAAACATGTCTGCTCTGGCATGTTTAACCCGAGGCCATATATGTCTCTACTAAACCAGTTAAAAATTTTAAAACAAGAAATCGATCAGCTGCCCAGGAGGCAGGTAATCAATCAAAATAAACCCTGGCTATAATAACATGTGGAGGAAGCAGATAACGCCATGGCTGATTGCTCAATTGATGCACAACTACAGAGTTTAATGGTAAGCCCATTTGACAAAAATGTCAAGTGTAACTCTCGTACCTTATATTTATAACTACAACAGTAAATACACATCATTTGCTTATTGGTTTGTAGTTTGTGTGCATGTTCATGAGTGCCACAAGTGCATGAAAATCACTGTTTTATTAACATATTTATTTAACACAAGCCTCCTGACATGGTTCCCCAGAGAACCATCTGAAATAGCAAGCAAATAGAAATGTCACAACTTGTAAACACTGCAGCAACACATTGTTTTAACTGACGAGGAGAAAGAAAAGTGAACGTTTACACCCGTTTTCTTTCTGTTTGCAGAGCAAATCTTCCCTTTTTGACCTGTAAACAATAAACTAGTGAAAAACATTGCTGTAAAAATACTGCACCACATGAAAAGTATGAACCATAAATTCAAACCGGGATGGATTTCTTCTGTCATTTAAGATCTTCCAAAATTATTTCTCATAACGCACAGCACCACAGACCACTCTTAAGAGCTCAGATGGCTCACACGCTGAAACCAAATCTCTAATTTAACTTTCTCAAAGCATTAACTCCTGTAAAAGACCCATCAATTATCACACATCGATTTTCCCATTCACATAAATGTCTTTTAGGGTAACACAAAATAACTTTTGTCTGACCAGCATGTAAAAACACAGCAGCTGATGAGAGGATGCTGTTGCAGGTTTTTGTAGTTTATAGTTCTTATAGTCAGAAAATGGTTATTCAGAAACACAGCCGTTGAAAGGGAAAATCAAATATTTCACAGCATGCTGTAAGTGGCATATCCCACAATGAAGCTCCCTGCAGACTAGAGAACCAAGAGAAATGGGTGGTGTCATAGCAATGAATGACATGGTGAATTTGTGACATGAGCAAGTCAAGCTTTAATACATTTAGAATGATAAATGTAATATATCATAGACGTTATTCCATTTGATTTTTGTTCATATAAAGTGTATGAATACATTAGTCATCACTTAAAAAAGATGGATTCTATTATCTCAATACTACTTGTTATATTACCTCATATTGTTATATGGAAAATTGTTTTTTTCACATGATATTGTAAAGTACATACTGCAAACAAACAAGCTATATATAATTTTTTCTTTATCCAGTGCAAAATATCTACCCAGAAAAACATGATGTGGGGGGGGGTTAGTGTGTGCTCTGTGCCGTGCACACAACAAGGAAGCATCAGTATCTCTTGGATACCAAAACAAAGAATTAACTGTTTCTGTGTCCAAAACATTTCCTATGATTTGTGTGGTGGGAAAGAGAAGGGGAATACACAGGGATGCTATGAGAGGGAAGTAGGAACATGATAGCTGTCTTCATGCTAAATAATGTTTGCATGTGCCACACCTGGCCTTTTATGGACACCGGACTCTGCTGCTCCTTTAGTCACTATCAATTTTGGTAAAACTGTGAACGAACCTTGCAACCTTTTAGGGAACTCAGGCTAGTGAAAACTTGCGTGCTTGTGATTTGCTCAATACCCCCTTAGGAGCCTTCAACTGAGTACTGATACCAAAATAACTATTCTTTGTTTCTTGTTTGTAAGACAAGAAGAAAACTGATCAACAAAATGAATGCACTCGGGCTACAGTTAAAGTCATGAAATGAGTTCAAACTGTTGGAAACAAATGGAAACAGATAAAGTTGCAAAATACTGGGCACACTTGGAGAAGCTTTCACCTGCGGATCTGTAATCACATATCCTGTGTTCTGTAATACCTAATAATAATATAATACATCTGATTGTCACAGAACTGCATGGTTGGAAAAGTTACAACCTACTAAACATAAGTAATATAAGAGACATCGTGACGATTCTCTAAACACAGAGTAAGTGATACAGGGAGGTGACAAGAAGTTGGCTCCATAGCATTGCAATGGTGAGAACACATTTTATTTCCTGCTAAGAGAGGAAAATGAATCATATTTAGATTTAGACCAACTTTCGTCCAACTCAACACTCTCCTTGCCTGACGTTTCTTCAAATAAAGGTTTTGTGCTGCGTGTGTGACCCCATGAATCATACTTACTCTTAGATTTCTGGTTGTTAGGTCTGACTTCCCAGAATGGGATTAACATGCACCTCTGTGCTTATGGTGATGCTAGGTAGCTAACCAACCATTTTAAATACTGTGTTAATACATTTTATATACCTAATTGAATATGTGGGGGAAATGCAGGTAAATGGAGCCTGGTGAATGCTCAAAATAGGAAGGTCAAACACAGATGTGGCATTTATAAGCTCCTCGAGGGCATCCATACTGTGTGAAGGGTTCGGGCTATGTTCAGAGATATGCTTCATTGTTCCCAAAAGAGGTCACCACAGAGTGCTACATGCCACAGGGCATTTGACCTAACCAGAAGGTCACCTTGGGTGAATTTAGGGTTCCACGGTGCCCATAGTTAAAGCATGGAAGTGTTGAGGGGCCACAGACACATCCTGGTTCACAAAAGGACGCTGGCATTCCAGCAAAACACTGACACTCACACACATACAGATGAGAAACAAAGCAATGGGAGTTAAACAAATTTGTTACACACAATGTGGATGAAAAACAAAGAAACTGACATGGAGACTGGGGGGAGGATGGTGGGAGTTTGCTGGGTGTACATACCAGAGACAATATTGGCTATAACAAACACAATGAATGACTTTTCTTCAAGACGTGATGGAATCTTGGCCACAATTTAAAGATTTGTACCAGATACAGGCCAGAAACCATTCTTGTGTTTTTAGAAACATTTGATAATGTCTTCCATGAGCAGAACTCTTACAAAAAACCCAAAGCCAATGGGCCTCTAACATAAAGACTACAAAACCAATGCATTTATTAACTCAGAGCTATGTAAACGTTGTTGAACAGCCGCTGTGAGAACTGCAGCATAATTGTTAATGTTCACACATAATGACACAGTAGTGGTAACAGGCTGCTCACATCACATCTTCTATGTAGACGTTACTTTCTTAACGTAGATGATAAATGATGGGAGCACTTTGAAGAAGAAAGGTGATGGTACAGCTTTCAATACACTTTTCAGGGGTCAGGGAGCTGCTATTAATGTGTGAGAGGCAGACAGAACTTCTGGGGGGAAGAACAAAATGAATGAATGTAGGGGTTCACTGATTTCATAATGTTACACAGCAGCCAGCACAACAGTAAGGAAACTATAGATGTGCCCATGTTAACAATGACATGAAAACAGTCATGATACAGACTGGAATGATGTCGGAATAGAACTTGTTTACATTTATGAAATAAATGTAGGAGAGCCACACACTTCCAACTTGAACTTGAACTTGAACTTTGAACTTGGGTATGAACGCTTTATACAGCTTATGTATGTGTCATTGTTAATAACATCTTCCACACTGTTGCTTCATACAACATTAGGGGATGAGGGAAGACTCAGGACAGCAGGTGAACAAAATGTTCCCAATGATTGCAGTGTTTGTTGGATCTCCTTTGCTGATCATCAGTTTTTCTGAAAAGTCATTCCAGCTGGCTGTGGGCAGATCAGCATTGGTGTGTCTGGTTGGTTGGTCCACCACTTCTATTTGGACTGAAATATCTCAACAACTATTGGAACTATTGGACGATGGACTAATGTGAAAGTCAATACATCATAATCATTGGGCCCCAGAGGATAATCCTCAGACTTTCCCCCCAATTCTAAAAGCAAGTTAGCATTTTTACTTGTCCAGGAAACATTATCAACATCCAAGAGATAGATTTGCATAACGATTGTGCAAACATTTATGGTCCCCACATGATGGATTCTCCCCATGACTTCGGTAATCCCTTTATCCCTCTAGCATCACTAAAACAGTTGAAATGTCTGGTTCTGGGTAAAAAAACCTCAGCAACTGTGAAATGTACGTAAAGGTATGTTATATCCTAGTAATAGCTAATGAAGAACTGAGAGCTCTACACTCCATCCATCTCTAACACACATTTTTTTCTTTCTCAGTTCCTCATTGGACCCTTTATGGTTCCCGGGATGACGAGTCAGAAGGATTCTGCTTTTAAAAAGACGCCTGTGTGAAAACTCAGTGCTTATCACTTGCTGTACTCTGTGGTGTGAGTTGCCAACTTTGCACTTCCTTCAATTTTATACATGTCTCCTGAACTTGTTGCAATCTTTTCCAAATATAATGCTTTGTTTGTCATGAGCCATAAACCTGTCAACATGATACTAACAGTCTGCAATGGGTTTCTGAGAGTCACAAGAGAGGAAGTAACAGGTCTGACACAGCTATACTATACTATACTCCACATCGAGGCGGTCCAGCTGTCAGTTATGCATCACACTGTGGGATTTAAAAATCCATTTTCCCAGAGAGGGAAGGTCGTGTGTTGCTTGAGTTCAGACACATTTACGACGTAGATATGACTGGAAATAGCTGCCTTGAGAGAAGAGGTGTTTTTATGACAGTTTATTTACTCCACTGAGCCCGGTTTCAGATTAAATCCATCCATTGCCTTTTATTTTTGTTTCAGATTTTCTTGGGAACAGGCAGGTGAAAAAAAGCTTGTGACAATAAACTTCAGTGGGGCTCCTGCAGGATTTGCTGCAGGGCTTGTCTGCCTATACCAATATTGATATAACCAATGAAAGTATAGTGAAATAACCTAGGTATCAAAATACCATATTGCATCTGCAGAACAGGAGCATCTCATTGTGAAAATGGATGGATTAACAAATGCAATATGTGTTGAATCTTGTCAGATCATTTATGGCTATTTCATATAATCATCATTCAGGAGAGGAAAAAAAGATGTTTCAATAAAGGCAGTAGAGTGTGTGATATTTTTCCATCTGTTCTGGTTTATAATCAGAGCTGTAGTGTGAAGAATTTATGATCTCATTGTGCCAAATCAGTCAAATGAAATTTGAGGCATGTGTTGACCAGTATCTGTTTATCTGCGGTGTCTTAGAGTGTCAGGGTCACTTGATGCTTCTAGTTGAATTTTGTGTAAAAACATGGAAGATTTGTGCTGTTACAGAGCACTATTATAGTACAGATAAGAAACAGTGCACGAGGACAACAGGGTGTGTCTGGGAGAGAAGTTAATTGGTTTGTGGATCACAGAGGATAGGACCTACTCAGCTTGTTAGAAATAAACTTACTTCAAAGCTGCAAATGTGCAGATCCAGAAAACTGGATGAGGGTAAAACAAATATAATTAACTATTTAATCACTACGACAATTCACACACTTCACACACCAAAGAAACCTGATCTAAAGTAATTTCCCACAGTGGTTTTCTGACAGGCTATGACTAACACCTGCAAGTCTTTGTGTAAAGATGTTTGTATTTGAATTTGACTTTCCATTCAGGCATTAGATAAGCAGTAATAGAATCTGAATTTGCATTGAACTTTTTATTTATAGAAAATGGCAGCGTGTTACTGTATATGCTGTTTGCTTTAGTTCCTCCTAGCTGACTGTGGCTTGTTTTTCCCAGAGCTCTGCTAAATACAAATGAAGAAGTGCTTGTACTGTGCACCTCTGTAGCTCCGACACACTACTCACAAGGACTTCACAGAATATTATGACAGTGGACATTCTTTCTCAAGCTCAAAGACACTCGGGGATCTATTGTAAATCAGAGTTTTGAATAGTATCAAGCTGTTTCTATTTTAAATGGTTAACATTTTCAAGAAGTCTGATGCACTGTACCTGAGATTTCCATAGTGTCTCACTACCAATTGTAATGTATGAAGATAATCATCAGTTAAAAAATTATGTTTATTAAAGGAATGACTGTTGTCCATGCAAAACAACAAGGCGCCTGGACCAGACTGATCCACTGCTGAGTATTATAAATGTTTCTGGCATCTCTTATCTCTACTATTCAACAGAATGTTTCAAGAAACCTTTGTCTCGCCCAAACATATAAACACTCCCTTAATAACACTAATTCCTAAACCAAACAAGAATGATGTACTTTATTAATACAGACATATGACTTTATTATATATTGTATACAGTATAATATTCACTGTCTGTGGCTGTCACATAGATGAAAAACTGTTATCCACCCTGCCCAAACTGGATTAATTACAGGGAGACACTCCTCTGAAAATGTTTGCACACTGTTCAGTTTGGTGCGTAAAGCCAAAGAAAACAACATACCATCCATCATAGTATCAGAGGATTTGTGGAAAGCATTTGACCAGGATATATTTTAATGCAGTAATGAAACGATGGTGTTCTGGACTTCTCTTCACCACCTGGTTAAAACATTCAACAACATATTAAATCATCTTAAATATCAAATGTATTTTTTCCCTTTTTGTGGTGAAATGAGGAAGAATTCCTACTCTTACTGCTACTGTTTTCTTTATTTGCTTAAATGTCTGAAGTTCCTTTTTATTATTATGTTACTTCTTCTTTATTTATTTACAACTATGTTGCATTGCCAACATGTTGGTGTGGTGGTTAGCACCGTTGCCTCACAGCTAGAAGGACCTCTACCTGGCTGGGTGCCTTTGTTTGTGGAGTTTGCATGTTCTCACCGTGTGTACGTGGGTTCTCTCCGGGTACTCGGGCTTCATGCATGTTAGGTTAACTGATGACTCTAAAATGCTCATAGGTGTGAGCGTGAGTGTGAATGTTTGTCTGTATCTTTGTGTTGGCCCTGTGACAGATTGGCGACCTATCTAGGGTGTACCCTGCCTTTCACCCACTGACTGCTATGAGCTCCATCACTTCTGTCACCATTAAAAGGAAAAGTGGTTAGTATAATGCATGGATGGATGGATGTTATCGGAATTTAAAGATTTATTGAAGAGTGCGTGTGTTCGTGGTACGTGTTCTGATGCCACAGCATCACATAAAGATGCTCCCCACTTGGCAACTCATCCTGACACTAAAGATACCATTGGACGCATCGAGTGTGTCACAAAAACGATCATAAACAATCAGTTACAGGGTGGACACATCACTTTATGCACCAACAGAAATGTTTTAGGGTTAGGCAAAGAAACTTCAAAGTCAGGTGAAATTAATAGGCTAAGTTTTTCTTAATGGTCTTGTTACAACACACACACACACACACACACAGTGGATTGACATATCTATGTGTCTCATACCGATGCTGTTTTAGCACCAAAATGCAATGCCTGGACACAACGGTGTTAAAATCTGACTTCGGAGTGAGAGGGGGCAGCCTCCTGACGCTTTTCTCTTTGGTACTTTACATTATGCTTCAGTGATTGATGGTGGGAGTTTAACTTAAGAAAAATCAGATCCTGCTCAAACTGCTCCCTCCTTAGAGTCTGTGAGCTGCCCCCTTTACATCGGCCTTATAACAATCACATCTCTTAACTAACTTAACAGCTGTCACTTTGATTAAATGCCCTGGCTGTGGACAAGCACACTACCCTTCTATGTGCATGCAAGACTGCCAAATGGACAATGGCAAATTGACAATCGTTGTCAATTTGTCAGCACATAAAAAGGAAACAAGAAATTCTCTTATTTCAGAGTAAGTAAGTGTATATGGGCTGTAAAATAAAGTGGTTGCTTTTACATTCTTCCACTGTCTAGCTAGAGTCTACATTAGAGTTTACAGTAGGTAAAAGAACCGCGCTTTCATCTAATGGTTAGGGTTAGAGGTTAGAGGTCTATTTGTCTATTGGTACTCTGTCTGCACACTCATTATTTAATATGTACAAGTAATTTAAAAAGTACTTAGAGTGTCATTTTGTGTGTATTGTCACCCTTTATTCTGTGTGTATTTTTAATCAGATTTCAACAAGACATAAATGTAATGGGATTATTCATAATGAAATGTTGACCAACGCCTGAGTAAATCAATAAAAGGTTATCTGTTACCCCCTGACAAGCTCCAACTGCTGCCAAATGAAAAGCATAACATGGAGATTTAAACAATGTCACTGTGAAATCATTGTGATCGCTGCATGTTAGTCTGTAAAAACCACAATGTTCTTCTCATTTGGATGCTAAGACGCTTACACTGTGCGGCGATAGTCTCTGCAAAACAACTGACACTTAAGCAGCTGCAAGATCAGAAGCAACAAATTTGATTGTTCTGCTCTACACATGACACTGAACTGTGGTCTCTTGGTATCACAGAGTGTTTTGTTCAAACCAGATGTGACTGTAGTGGCCACAAGAGCTCAACACACTGCAAGTTAGAAAACATATACAGCTAGCAGGGGTGTGCCTAGGACAATTCAAACTAGGGGACCTGAGTGGGACACATGCTCAAATAAGGTTACGCATTTGGAAATAATAAATATTAATAACTAATGCGTTTGCCCAGTGAGAGAACTGCTAAACACACATATTCTCATGTGTCATTCTTACCTGTATGCTGTGAATGTTTAAAGATAATTAAACTGCTGCTTCACCAAAACATGCAAGCAGGGTCTGTAGATATTGTAGATTTAGCTTTCAGGAGACACTACAACAGGGAAACAAGGAGAGATGCCAGTAAAATACCTACAATAACACTTAGGACCAGTAAATACATGACATGATTGCTTTCACATTATTATTTAATTATCAACCTTTGGGTTAGATGATGTGTCAGTCAATTATAAATACTTCTAACATAATGTTCCTACTTGAAAGTGACATCTTGGACAATTATGTTGTTGAAGACAACATCAGCATGTTAAGTGTTGAAGTGTGAGTAATGACAGCTGATTCAGTAACATGCTGTGCACAGAACATTGAGGGAATTAATCAGTGGTATGTGTATATGGCATTTCTGTTTCTGTTTTTATATTTGTGTTGTGGATTTGACATGTGTTCACTTTGTCTGTTATTGCTTATTTACATAATGTGTTTTTTGTTGCTCAGTTGCCATTTAACCCTTAAAGCAAATTATGCTAGTGGGAGCAGTACTCTGAGGGTGAGAGATCATTTAAACAAACCTTACAATAAATAGATTTCTACATGTACTGTAAGATATCTTTTGGAATTGAATGACCATCTTAAAGTTATTATCACCATTGGGAAATAGAAAACTGGATGCTGCAAGCAACTTTGCATTATTTTGTGCTGAGAAAATTGATGCAAAAAGAAAAAAAAAGAAAACACTGAGTCCCTGCCTCCCGGTTCTTCCAGATCACTTTAGGATTAAAACCATCTTCACTAAGACTGATTAAAAAAGGCCAACAGTGCACAAAAGAAATATGTGTAGTTATGACTGTTTGCACGGAGGGCGGATCAAACCACTTAGGAAACAGATGCACTTTGGTGACTTCAGACAGTTTATTTCTGTCAGTCTGGCATATAAAAGAGTATCTCCCCCACTTAAGCCCGAGGCTGCTACAGAGCACCGCCAAAGCCCTCGGTCGCTGATCACATGAATGTTAGGTTGTCATCCTCAGGCCAGGGCCACAAGTCAAATATCACATGACTACTACATTGGCACACAAGTGCACATGTATCTACACAGGCAAGCGAACGCACGAGCGCAACCCCCACCGCACCCACCCCCCTAAATACACACACACAATCCCACACATGAACTAGCAAAAACAGTTCTCTGCAAAAACAAGCCCTCCCTAAAAAGTTGGGAAAAAACAAGCCACATGCACAATTACTTTGAGTAAACATTGTTGTATCCAGGTCAAACCCTCCAGGAAGAAATAAGAGCCACAGTGTTTGAGACTGAAAACTATAAATGGAGAGCTGGTGAGGGGAAGAAGTGAAAAATGCAATAAAAAAAACAAAACAAAAAAAACAATCATCACTCTGTCCAGAATTTCCAAAATGTGTGTGTCTGTGTGTGTGTGTGTATGTGTGTGTGTGTTTGGAGAGAAGCACACAGCCCCTCAGTTTGAGGCGGATGAAGATGTCATGACTGTTGTTCCTTTGTACAAGTTTGGAAGCAGTAGAGAGCGACTGTTTGCTTGGTTCCTACATTTGGCTTAGGGGCAGAGAAGACAAAGACATGGTGAGGACAGATCGTCAGCATACTGAAAAGTTGTTTTTCCACGCAGCTCGAGAAGTTTCAAGAAACATTTTCAACATCTCATCAACGGAGTGTGGACATTCAGGATTCAGGAAGTACTGTAACATGAGGCAGACTGGGCACATAAATGTTTAAAGATACTATGTGACCGCAGTGGTGTAGGCACAGGTGAACTGAGTAGCTGGGTGTCCTGTATCCTCAACAGGTACCACTATAGTCCAAGACCAAGAGTGCTTGTCAAAGCTGAACTATCAAAGACTTACTTTTCAAATTAACTTTTCTCTCATGAACAATTAACATTAGGCTTCAAAGCACATTAAAATATACAGTGTCTTTAGTATGCTGACAAATCTGAATGAAATCTCCAGTTACTGTTAAAGTTGAGGGGGTGAATGATTAGATAGGAACAAGTTAAACAGTGAGTGTGTCATCTACACATAAACTTTGAATTGTAGTCTGGTGTCACTGAGCTTTACCCACAAATAGACACAGGATTAATCCAATCGAAAACAGTGAAGCTGCCTAAACTTTGGCCCAACCCGTGAATTAACAGTAATGCTTGAAGAAAAATCCTAAAAAAGGGCTGCTAATACTGTAATATAGTACAGTATTATACAGTGTTATATAGTATTTAAAAAGATGAACGACTAAACAAAACAGTGCATGAAAACAAATGAAGTTCCTGAGTTTTCTGAAGATCTTTATTAAATTTTCTTGAACTTCAAGATAAGTAGAGACATTTGAATTGCATGTGTCCTGAAATTCCTTGTTTCCAACTGGTTGTCTCATCTTTAAGGAGAAAGTGGTACCAGACGAAAGTTGGCTGGGTAAAAGAATAAATAGAAAAGGAGGCCTTAAAAGTACTGTTGAGTATCCTGTGCTGTAGCCTTGAGCAGCCTCATATGATTCCTGAAAGCAACTTGCTTCATAGTCATGAGTTAGCTTATTTTTTTGGCTTGTAGCATGTTCCCAACAACAAGGTCTATGTGATTGCAGCTATAAATTAGATACAAGGTCAACTGGGTTTTAGTGGTTCAACAGCATATACAGTACAGTATGTATGGTAAGTGTGTTTTAAGTACAGTTTATGTAATGTGACAACTGTTTATTTTCACAGCTTATAGTGGGACAAATCGATGGCACTACCTCTCACAGAAACTGTGTTTTAATCTGGATGTGATGCCCTCTGTTAAACAAAAAGCCTGGGAAGCACACACAGCCCCTCAGAGGAAAACGTTGAAATGGGACACTGGCCTCGAGGACACGCTGCGGCCAAGAGACAAATCCATTTTACAGCGGATCTGTCCAAACCCCAGACTGCTGCTGGACCAGCGCTCCCAGAGGAGCATAGGATGGAGACCGTACGGATGGCAACAAGGCATCGAGTTTCACAAAGGAGACTGATGTTACATATCAAACAAACCAAAGAGATTCCTAATCTAATTGTCTCACACTCACTCGTGCACCCAAATATATCAAAATCAGATTCCCTCTCACTCTTGGAAAGTAAAACATGATACAATCAAATTTCCCTCAATCTCTTCTATGACTTATGATCTGGTAACATCTCACTGACTCTTTCCATATTGTTAAAAGAGATCTTTATTTGTCATTTTAAATCAAATCTGGTGTCAGCTTGATTCTCAAAGCGTTTAGTCGGTATGCCACACGTTATTGGTTTACACCATAGGTGTGTACGATTGAGCCCTCAGCTCAAATTCATGAATTATTCTTGAGGAAAGTTACGATCAACCAGAATCCAAGCATGTGATTCGTTACGTTTTTGTTCGTGTCGTTTTTCTACCTCATTCAGTTCGAAACACTGCAGGGTGCCAACCGCCCCGTGGCTCGGTGAGAAACAAAGCAAACAGTGCGAAGTGTATCAGTAGCACAGAAAATGATTTCACAAACAAACAAGTGTTGACACAGTCAATAATATGAGTCCTTGTCTCAATCCCTCCCCTCCCCTCAGCAAGATCATTATCTTTTATCAGCATTATCTTTTCACATTCGCCCATTAGTTCGGGCAGGTTGTTTGCTTAACATTAACTGCAGGGGCTGATTAGCAACAAAACGTGGCCCGGGACCTGGCTGTCAACAGGCCTCCTTTTGACACACCAAATTGAAACTGTCACAACAGCTTCAGCAATTAGCCATCATTGATTACGACAACATAATCTGATCGTTAACGATTTACCTCAATTTCCAAGGGTTTCCTCCCTAAATGCGCATTATCATTTTTCGTTATGTCTTCATTTTTTAAATAGTATCATGTAAACTGAGCCTGCTAATTCGTTCACCGTGTCTTCCTGTGACCCAACTTTTTTACATCTCCAGCTCTGGGTTTCCTCTTTCCCTCCATGCAACAAACTGCTCAAGTTATACTTATGCACTTACCTCACTTATGATTACAAAAGCCCACATTACTATTACAGGTCTCACCAGCAATGCTGCTGCAGCTAAAATGACCCATTTAATATTTGTTTAGACTATATATACTGTATGTAACGTCTAAAGGGTTTGGGTGAAGACAAATCTGAAACATAATGACCCTCGTAAGTTGACACAGACTGACCCACGAGAAAAATCCCCTTTCTTCTAGATGACCAGTCTACGTCTGTATGTGGGTTTTTGTTTGGTCAAGCAGCCGTCTCCAAACGTCCACAGTCAGTGTTTTTGCTTTCTAGTAATACAAGCTCAATATTTAGCTGAGGTAGTTGCATGGATGGAAATGTTGGTCTGCTGGCCTGGTCCACCACTTGAATCTAGACTGGAACATGGAACACATTGTCATGTAATTATGTGCAGGTCACCTAAATAACATGCTTCAAAAGTGTAGATAAGGATGGACGGTTTAAATTATCTAGTACAGTTTTGTTAATATTTCTCTTGTTAGCAGTTTTTAACAAATACTGTTTCCAGTGAACCCTAAACACTTGTGTTATAAATATCACAGTTCAACAAGATGCTATCAGCCATACAGAGGAGAGGGGTGAAAGCTGTGAAAGACTTTTTAGAAAGCAGATGTTACAACAAAGACATAAGAGAGAAGCTGACTGGTATATTGGATGCAAGTAAATCAAATTCAAAGTTACAGTGTTGTAAATGCTGCTGCCAGGGAGTAAATTGTTCATGGGAGTTTATCTGCTTGTTCCAATAGATTATTTTAAGGTTGTAGTGAGCTGATTTGTCTGAGTGTGGAAATAAAGAAAGTAAACTGCAGGACAACACATTTCGAATGCTGAATGGGACAGTAGCACATGTTGGTCAAACATTAACTTGTAACTCATAGTGCAGCCTGACAGTGCTCCTCGCATGACTGTGTGGTTACAAGTCTTTATTTTTGTGTTTTGCTACTGATCCTAAAAGAGGTACATGTTATTTTCTTTGAACTGAAGCTAGTCTACTGTAAATACACAAATAGAAATAAGGACATTTGCATCAGGAATTACTCTGGAAAAAATTTTCATAGATGCAGCAGTTGTTCTATGATTGTGTTCGCCACAACATTTTGCATGCATGTCTCATGTTAAGTGAATTCCAGTAAACAGCACATTGGTTATCATTATGAGGGGATCTTTCCTCCACCCCCCGCACAAGGCATTTCATTGTACTCTGGAACAACGCTGCCCATGGAGCTGTTCTGGGCACAGTTAATAAAACTTAAAAATATTATTCTTACATATATATAATTGGCGTGGCCTTTGGTGAAAAGTAATTTCTAAGAGAAAACTTGCATGAAACCTTTAACGGTTGATCCTGAGCACACAAACACGTTTGCCAGTAGCCTCCAGCACAGGTCTACTGACGTTGACTACTACTTGTCCATCCAGTACAAGCTCTCCTTAAAGTTACAGCTGCGGTTTGAGGCAGATCTTGACCCTTTTCTTTGTGTTAGCACAAGTCCGCCTCAAGGGTTCAACTGTGAGAGCAAACAAAAAACAAAAAAAGGGAAAAAAAACCCTGTAAAACAAGACTTTACTGTGGCAATTAAAAGAAGAAGTTAAATTGCAACTTTAAATCCAATATTTGTCCTGCAAACATGATGTACTTTGTCATTGTGCTCCACGACAGATGAAGGCCCTGCAAAGTGACTGAAATGCTTTTAAATCCATTGCAGGTATGTCCGTCTGGGATTCCACCTACAATAAAACTGCAGCTTTCTCATGCCCCACACCCTTCATGACACACACCTTTGGAAGTTGTTATCATCTGGGTTAAAGCTGATGGTTATTAGTGTGGACTCTGAAGATCCACCCATGTCTGGAGTCTGAGCTCGTCAGTTGCACTCCTTCATCATTTTGTCCTCTAATGTTCATTCTCCCCCACCTTGTCCCCCTCCCCGAAGGCACAGACTATTGCCTAGAGACTGCCTCCCTCTACTGGTAGAAAAAGCTAATGACAGGTCACTCTCACTGTGGAGCTTTGACATTTTCACACAGTTAATCTTGAACTTCAACCACACAAACCGCCACAAAACCACTGACACTTAGAAAATGTCTTTGAGTGTTTGGCAGCACTGAGGTGACATTATTGCCCTCTGATGGCAGCGTTTCAGACTGCTGGTAACAGTAGGACAGCTGGCACTGAATGCTGTAGGCAGAAGGATACAATTGATTTGACTTTTTAATTAATGTTGATCATTTATGCACACAATATTGCCGTTCTTTGAAACAGTGTCTACGGGCAGTGTGTTTACTTGCATGTGTCAGACTAAGGCTTTATATAAATAACATATAAAGAGCTTTTAAAATATAAAATCTGGTTAAAAAATTAAAATACATTTTGGAAGCTTTCTGGCTGTGCCATTAAAAAAACACACTTCATGTGTAATGGAGTATTTGATGTGATGATCCATGTGTTGCATTAGTACCCTTACCCACAGTAATATGACAGAGCTGAGTCATTCTTCCACCACTAGCTGTGATTGTGTATGACAACACCCATATGTGGAGACAGTGTTTCTACTCGTGTTATTTACCAATATGCTTTGAGTACCTTCCCTCATGTTGTTATTATTCTTGTCCATGCTGCACATTAATGCACAGTGGAGGTTTTTCACTTACCATATTGACATACAACTCCTAAATCCTTTTCTTATTTATTCTTTTATTTCTGTTTTAATGTGAAATATTTCAACATCACACAGTAGACAAGGAGAGGAAATGTTTTTTTTACACTATAAATCATTTATTGAAATATAAATCATCTGAATGTACATGATGTAAAATGATGAAAGATCCCATCATATTAAGTGTGATTACCTATAATTACAGATAATGTACTGCCAACAACACATCACTCATCTACAGCACAAGCATTCACATCCACGCAGCTTTGAACATCTAAAGCTAAAGAAAGACGTCTCTCCACTTCCTCTTTCTTTCTCTTTTTTTTTTTTTTTTAGCTCAGCCTGCCTGACTCGTCTGCAACATCCAAAACAAAATGGAAAAAACAGGAAAGTGCAACTGATTGCAGATAATATCACAGTCAACAGTAGCTGGGAGATACAGATGATTACAAAGAGTATACACATAATTGATGTATGACATCAGAGCAACATGAATCTCTAGTTCATCTAGTGTCTTAGTATAAGTAGAACCTGCAGACTTGAGGACAATAGATAAAAGATGAGACAGAAGAACGGGATATCACTGACATTTGTTTGTTTGCTGGGCCAATACTGTCATAGTTAGTGACATCATTAACTAATTTTTTTGTGTTGTCCCTTGTATTGTGTGCTTCCTATTTTTCTACCATTAATGTCATACATCTAAATATGACACACAACTAATAAACAAATATTGTCAAACGTTGTTTGCTGTCCACTGCCATGTAAAATGTTTTCACTCAGGACAATGACTGACAATGACTATATTTTCTTAGTTGTACTGTATTCACAAAGTACTGTCTTCATAAGCTTAATATGTGCTTACATAAAAAAACCGAGAGTCAATGCAATAATTATCTCTTATAAAAAAACTCTGGAGCTATTTACAATACAATCACATTTTTTTAAAATCCCATTTGACAAATATGACTGAGGTCCTGTCAGGGATGAAATTTGAGAACATTTAGATGTATTTGGGCAAAAGGTGAGACACTGCAAAATGCACGCAACTGAAAAGCTTTTTGTCCATAACCATTCAAACAGCCATGGTATCTACAAATAATACATGTTTACATAAGGATGAAGTAAAAAAATAAATTTGAATTAATGCACTCATCTAACCATTGAAAACATTATATGGTCACATACAAAAAAAAAAAGCACATAGTCCAGATTTTGTGCTTAATCCAAGTATTGCTACTGATTGTGCCAGCATCAGGTGCTTCTTTTGTAGCAGGTGAGTGTGAGTCTGTTTACCTGCCAATGCTGTTGCTAGTATCGGACTCGTCTAGTTTAAATAGTGCATCTGTAGTGGTTAAATACATATCATATGAATGGTATTCTGTGTTCATTTAGAGCTGCTGACCAATGTGTTTAATTCATCCTTCGCTTATATTGCTGTTCAAATGATGCCCGATAGAATACAGATCTGCAAAATAACAAGATAACAAGATGAATTAACAAGTTTTAAGCATTTTATCTTGACAGGTCCAGCACAACGACTCTGAGCCTCTGTTCTCAGGCTGATTTTGAGTCTTTGATGTTTGCATCAACGCTCTTCTGCTCCTCCAACCCAGTAGAGGGCATTGTCCAGGGAGAAGTGAGAGCCGTACCATACAGTCGCCACAGTCTCATCCAGACAGTGAAGTGAAGTGGTTTTGTTCTGGTCAAGGAGGAGAAAAGGATGGGGCTAGAGGGTAGACAGCAGAGTCTTTGGTTGTCATACAAGTCTTTCTCTAGTTCTCCTGGGTCCTTACACCCCACCTGCTCCCACTCTACAGGCTGGGCAGTTGTCACAGAAAGCTGTCCTCCACCAGGTCACTACAGTCCAGACACATCTCATCCAGCAGCGTGATGTCCTCCAGAGTCTCACCCTCGCGCTTAGCAAAGGTGGAGCTGCTGGAGCCTGTCTCGATGGCACTCTCCTCAGATGTTTGAGAGCTGCAGGGGACATAAATTACACAGTTAGTGCTATCTGTGGCGAAAAACAGAGTGTGCTGCGATAACGGCAAATGTTTGGTCCACTTACCTGTGTCTGTTCCTCTTTCCATATTCATCATCAGATATAGGGTCCAAGTCAGGGAGTGGGATGATGTAGCCACTGTCGGAACTCAGCCGCTGCTCGTCGAAGCCACTTTCCCTGTCCTTCAGTTTGCCTTGGTTCTTGTAGGTGATGCCAATGTAGGCATCATCATTTTCCATGCACACCCGAGTCACAGCAGGGTGGTCGCTCTTCAAGAACTCGTGGTTCACCCTCTCGTAATGCTGTAAACAACAGACAAATACATTAGATCTGTAACAATGTACCAGATTCCACAGAAGCAATAATGTTACAAACGACAGTGTGCACGTGTGAACGAGCTCCACAGAGTGACAGAACTGTGGTCTGAGTGTGACAGCTAGTTGTGTTGGCAGCTGGATGGTGTGATCCAAACTGAAAATCACACATCCATCCAAGCCCCAGGCGCTAAAATGAGAGCTGGTTCGCGTTCTCACAGTGGCCATCAAAAGCGTGTGAAGGAGGCAGAGGTAACGTGGTTTTGATGTGCCATGTGTGGTGTGGACTAATTAGGGTTGGGCAGCTGTGTTGAGAACTGGGGCTGCGTCGTTACCCAGACTCAGACCTCCTACTGCATTTGCTTCAGGTGTTAAAAATCCACAGAGGTCACAAAGAGACTCACCCTCTTGTAGCTGGAGGGTAGCAAAGAAGCTACAGTGTCACTCAGACCCATGAAAGATGGCCTCTTCTCTGGCTCGCTGTTCCAGCACTTCATCATCATCTCATACCTGAAAAGGCAGTCGATGTTACGGTGGATTAAAATGTGACGTACATATCCAAATGTCCTGAGTGTACAAATGATGCAGGATGATGTGGAAAACTTTATGTCATACACAACATCACTTACACATCTTGAGGTGCATGCTCTGGTTTGGTCATCCTGTATCCACTCTTGATCTTGTTGTAGAAGCTCGAGTCCACAACCATCCCTGGGTATGGGGTGCCACCTTCAGGCCAAGACAAACTGTCATCAGTTTACCAAGCAACACCAGTACAAGTATGTCTTTTTCGCTAACTGATATTTGTGTGGGCTCACCTAAGGAGAAAATCTCCCAGAGGAGGATGCCATAGGACCAAACATCACTCAGAGTGGTGTATAGGTTGTCAAAGATACTTTCAGGTGCCATCCATTTCACTGGCAGAAAGGTCTGCGTGATTAAAGAGAGAAAACGTTCACATCACATTTGTAAAACAGTTGCAACCACACACATTAGGTATAAGGTGACGTAAGAACAGAGACTTACGCTCCCTTTGGACACATAGTTGTTGTCGTGCATGATGTCTCTGGCCAGTCCAAAGTCACAGATCTTCACTATCTTGCCCTGAGAGAGGAGGACATTCCTGGCTGCGAGGTCCCGATGCACACACTGCAGAAACAGACAGTAGGCAAAAAAAGGATTAGTCGCTGATTGTTCTTAGTCCCAAAGAAACACAGTGCTCCCACAGACACTGACTGTATCTATTTCTGTGGGTATTTAATTTCAGCTGAGCTAATTTCTAACACTGTTTCATATTGCTTTATAAAGCATGGTCTTAGTGTAAACATGCCAGTTGGAGGGATGGCTGTGACCACTGGATATTTAGGGATAATAACTATGAAGATGAATAAAAAGCTTCTGGCTGCAGCGTGTCCCTGCCTGGTAATTCTAGCCCTGGTTGTGCAGCTACTATATTCAGCCCCTGGCCTCTCTCCTGAGTGGGCCCAGCAGCCTTCACAGGACTGCTTATCATACAACCACTGAGTTCCTTGGTCCCCCTCCCGTTGGCCAGCATGGTTGTCATCTTTTAGGATACAGCGCAAAATCCACAACCAGTGGAAAGCAGAGTACAAGACCAGAGACCTATGTGGTATGCAGACCCCAAGCAGTATAAATACGTCTGTGGAAAAAAAAGGAAACATATGATTTTCAATAAAAACGTACATTTTTGGAAGCCAGGAACTCCATGCCTTTGGCAACCTGGTAGGTAAAGCTGAGCAGGTCAGTGGTCGTGAGGCCCTCGTTCATGTCGTCGGACAGCAGGTTGTCCATGTCACCCTCTGGTTTAGAAACACACACACAGAGAAAACACCATGAGGCCATTCACAAGGATATGTTTATCATGTATTGTAAATATAGTACTGGCTGCTCAAGCCTGGCTTTTACTAATGGTCGGGATAAACTGGGCATTATTATGTATGTGCTACAATTATCCTCTCCTTGTAATTGCAGGGTGTACCAGTCCTAAATTCTGACAAGGGTGTACCCCTCCACCAACACTGGCTCAAACATAACACTAAAGCCAAGCAAGTACACACACTAACTAAGAGACAGAAAAGAAAGCAAGAGCTGGAGTGCGTACCACTTGAGCCTTTCTGGGAAGGTGGGTGGTCATAGTCAGACCTCTGGATGTCAGAGTACTTGGAGGCATTACTCATCTCCAGCATGGGCACATACTGCGTGTTGTCAGCCTGCTTCATATCCATGTAGTCTCCTTTGCTTTCAAAGGATAGGATCACATAACTGTGGGTGAAGGAAAGAGAGGAAAGCTGTTATGGATAAGGCGAGGACAAATTGTGGGAACATTGAGCCATATGATGACCTGTGATGATAATACATTGTGTTCTACATTTGATTCAGTCAGTGTGTACGTCAATGTGAGTGTGTCCTCAAATCCTCTCACTCCCTCTGGCTGAGGTTACAGGAAGATGTGGTTGAGGCTAACATGGTAGCCAGGATTAAATCATATTATGGTCATTTTGAGGTGTGGTCACTGTGAGTCACCCATCAACAGATGAGCCTCGGCAAAAGAGAGAAGGAGAGGGGGGGGGGGGCTGCTGTTTGACCATGAATGTTTGGTTGGCCAGAATTAACAGGTACCTCCAATACAATGAAATTATGTTGAAAGCTGAGACCACTTCAAACTGAGATCTGATTTGGTGAAGACGCCAGACAATCTCCCCCACCGTGGCGATAGAGTTACATATTATGGCAAAGGGAAAATGGGAGTCAGACAACTGAGCAAATTGTTGTGTCAATGGCTGTAATATTTGGGAGAGGAGAGGGGGAAGTGTAGTGATGTAAAAAAATTAAATTGAATGTGTGTTTTTTTGCTTTTTTCTTTCTTAAATGTACCAACCATGGTAAAGGTCAACAAACAAAACATTTGAGATGTATAGTAAGTGCACGATTATGCATAGAAACATATGCACATGGTACCTTCTGCTGCTCTCATCCACAGGGTTGAGTCCAAAGATATCCAGCTCTTTTTTGTTTTTCTCTGTGTTCAGGCTGAGGAAGTTCTCCCTGTTTTTGTGCAGGTAGTTGACCAAGTCTCCGTAGAAGCAGTACTCTGTGATAATGTAGATAGGCCCTGGGAACAACAGAAAGTTGTGCATCGGCGTCAGTCTGCAGGCTAATCTTATCAGAAGCTCGTAAAGACTAAAAGCACAGTCAAGAGGGCAAGCCTCCACTTTCCCATAAAAAGCCTATTAAAATACCACACCCACCAAGAGCTGAGACAGGAATCTTTTTTTGGCTGTTAGAGCTGCACATGTCTACAACTGCCAAATCTGACTGAATGAGTTTATGACTGAATGTGGGTGTTTTTGTGTCTTTGTAAATGGTGACTTAAGTGCTAGGGAGAGGCAACAATGGTTAGGCTAAGCTGTTATTACAGAGTGCAGTAGGTCCCTGCGATTGAGTGTGTGTCTCTAATATGTATGTGCATTATTTACCTGATTTGGTGCATGCTCCCAAGAGATTAACAATGTTGAGATGAGGCCCCAGATGAGTCATGATCTTCAGTTCAGACATAAGGGCCTGTTTCTCACTGGAGCGTGCCGTGGCTGAAAGAAGATACAGCAACCATGACTGTGAGCGCACATAATCAAGCATCCAACAAGCCACGCAACCAACCACGCGTTCAGCTAAAGACGACCACTTCCTGTTGTACAGCGGTGTTTTATTTATTTCATGGATTCTTCCTTTCCATCACTTTTTCTATCACTCCGCTATTGTTACTCCCACAGGTACAAAGTTCTGCACCGTTTGAAAACAATCGGCTACCAAACGAGGTGCATAGTAGTACAGTATAAAAGTGTAAAACATATTCATTAACAGGTTGAATCATGGTTTAAATGTCTTGTGATCTGTTGAACTCACGTTTCAGCATTTTCACTGCCACCTTCATCACCGGTTGGGAGCGGCTGAGTCCGTAAGCGGTGCCTTCTACCACTTTACCAAAAGCTCCAGAGCCCAGGATACGACCTGAGAAGCACACAGAGGCATAGGATTAACTATTGTGGAAGAAAAACAAAAGATAATGCACAAACACAAAGATTACAAACACATCCACGAACTTTGGATGACTCTGCTTTCTCATCTGTGACTCTTTCACAGGCTGATTCTCCCCTTGATCAGTGAGTCAAACCAAATCAAAGCCAGCAAACCCATATTACCGAAACCAGATTATCTTATCACAGCCTCACTTCAAAGACTGAGTGAAACATCCTTAGTGCCATATCTCTGCAGGGAGGCTGCAGAGCCACCAGCTCAAGACTATAGCATTAGCATATTCAACATGACAGCCAGCTCACCAAGCACAAGTCTGTCACGGGGGAACTCCCATCTGGAGTCATAGGGAAGCTGCATGGGATCCACATAGATGTACTCGTGGCCATCTGGACTCACAGACTCTATCACCCTCCAGCGGATTTCATATCGTGGTTTCTGAGAGAAAGAAAATAAAGATTTGATTTTATTAACATTTGCAGTGTTGACACTGGTTGTTGGGCTTGTTGCTGGGTTTTTAGATGTTGTCGTATTTATTGGCTCTGAAGAGATTTGCTTAGGTTAGTAGCAACCAGCTAGCATGTGAAGGCATCAGCGTTTAACCAGTCAGAGCAGCAAACCAAGCACAGTAGAGAGTGCATGAATGAGTGAGTGGGACAATGAATAGATGAACATGTGATAATGGTGGCACCAGTACCTGTTTCCAGATCACAACCAAGACAATGAGTGAGATGATGACAATGACCAGGAGCACCAGCACGGCAGCAGCTACAGTCAGCTCAGGGTGGGGGCCTGTTCAGGAGGAGAGCCAGATGGAGATGGTGAATATTAAACTCATATGCAATGTGCTGCTGTAGCTGTAATGACACATTCAATGCATTAAATATGTTTTAAATAATAAACAACCCCTATAAGGCTGAGGAGACAATTAAATCCTTAGGGTGTCTAGATTACTGGGCCCAAAAGGTATGCTGAAAAGATAACATGGAAGTGGGGGATGGAGGAGGAGACTAGACACTGGCTTAGGGGCTAGTGGGTATGGGGGTAAGTGGAGAGGATAGGAGTGTAAAGCTCATCTGGAAGGACCAAATGGTCTAATGATATTTTTCTTCCCGAAATAAACTGTCAGAATTGAAGTCTGTTCTTCAGAGGCCCATACTAGCTGTCTCACCACAAACACATCATCTGACAGCTGCTGCAACACTGACAGCACCAGCCCGGCCCTGAGCACAGCCGTTACAAAGCTTGTCACACTCCAAGTGTAGGAAATGAAAGGAACTCAGGCGCAAAGAAGGTGGAAAACACAACATCAAATGTCAAATCAAAGCTGGGTAAAGATGAAAGTGCCTTTTAAAGATGCATGGATTTAAATGTGTTTTCTTACCATTGGACACTAGTTTGACTTCCCTGGTGACGGCACCTATGTCGTTCCGGGCCAAGCAGCGCACAGCCAGGGTGTTTTCCAGATGACCAAACATGACCTGGCTCTCCAGATTGTTGTCCTCATCAAAGTGAGAGTCCACTATGATGTCTGTGGAGTTGGTGGCTAGGGGCACCCAGGAAGACGAGTCATTGGCACAACTGGGTGGGAAAAAAGGAAAAGAGACGTGGTAAGACAAAAAGGGTATAGTGATTCGTGTATGTAGATTGAGAAGCAGTAAAATGTCGAGCTAAATAAGACTGAGCTCACTATTTGATGTTCTGGCAGATGAACCACTCCACCACAGGAGTGGGCTGCCCTCTGGTAATGCACACCACAGACTGGCCGGAAGCTGACCCGTGGTGGATGTCCATGAGGTCCACGATGACAGCAGGCACTGTGAGCATAGTCCAACAGAAGGTGATAAGTATGGCAAAGTGTCCGTAAACTTGACTAAATGACGGCTTGTAAAGGGAGCTAAAAGGCTATGAGAGCATCATGGAGAAAGAAAATAAAGATAATGAAAGGGTTGGGGCATTCCTCTTTCTGACCTTTGACTTCCAGGATTAAGTCGGTATCTTGACTTTGGTTTCCATTCTTCACTCGCATAGTGTAGTTGCCACTGTCTTCTTCCTTGGCCCGGATCAGGGTCAGAACACTCACATAGCTGAACAGAAAACAAAACTAAAGCTGCAGTAGGCACATACTCACAGAATTTTACAACAGCACTAATTCCTAATGACAGGTCTGGTTTATATGTGGGAATGTTCCTTTTAGGTTGTCATTAGCTGTGCTGTTATTAGTGGACCTCAGATGGGAGTCTCACCTGGTCTCGCTGACCTGCCGGAGGCTGGTGGAGATCTCTGCCGTCACATCGCTGAGTGGGATTCCGTCTTTGAGCCAAATGACATGAGCCGTTGGGAAGGAGCTGATTTCAGCCTTAAACTCGCGAACCTCGTCCAACTCTGCTGATTCGTATCCTCTAAACAACGGCTTGACGGACATAAACTCCCCAGCTATCAGAGCAGAGAGGAGACAATTTAGCAATAATTCATCACTACAGCAAGAAAAATAATTTCTGATATGATGCCAAAAGCTATTTATTGTAAGTTAACAGAAAATATAACTTTCATACCAAAAACTCTGATAGCCAGTTCCTTTGTCTGGCTTTCATTACTCATAATGTCAGTGATGGAGCAGGAGTAAATGCCACTGTCTTTGGTAGATGCTTGCGGGATCGTCAGGGTGTAAAGGATCTCCTGATCCTTCTTATTTTCATGCACTGTTTTGATGGCACGATTCGCCTGTCAATCAAAAAAAAAGAACATCAGGTGAATTTCAGACCAGTTTGCAATCAGAGTTAATGAACTACGGCCCATTTTAGGAAACTAAAACCTTAAAACCCAATCAGTTGAAATCATCCTTTATACTGCATAGGATGATTTGGTGTTCTCACCAGCTTGCCAGGATATTTCCAGTGGTCTTCCAGAATCTCAGATCCCCGAGCCACACAGGTGACCGTGATGGTGTCTCCCACCAGTAGAGCCGTCCGCTTGGCTGTTAGCTCAACATGTAGAGCAGCCGCACCTGAGATATAAAGAGACTGTATCAGGGTACAGAACCACCAAATACAACATGTTGACAGATCACATTTGAAAGGCAGAATAGGTCATTTAGAGTGTTAAACTCTTCGAACACAGAATTATAGATTCACGCATGTGCGAGCACGCACCTGTCCAGCCGTGGACAATGTATTCTGAGCTGTATCGTTCCTCTCCCTTTATGAGGGCCTTACAGATGTAAGTTCCAGCAGTGAATATCCCCAAAGCGCCTCTTTTGCTGTCATAAACACAAGGCACAGGCTGCTGGGTGTCAACGTTAATTAGAGTCACGTTGGCACTGGGATCAGATACTCGACACTGAATCTCCATCTCCTCGTGGTCGGACAGGACATGGTTACCAAAAGGCACGGCTGATGGCACAAATGGAAAATCTGGATCTGAGTAAAAGAAGAAAGTTTGTCAGACCAAACAATAGTGTAAAGTAATGAAAACAGACAAGAACAAAGGTTGCTGTGCACCACATGCCTGGTACATAGATGTAGATGCTGCTGTCCATTTCCTCCGTGCTGTTTCTACTGTAGGAGCATGTGTAGTAGCCAGTGTGCATCGCGGTGGCACTGTCCACAGTGATGCTGGTGACAAACAGGCCGCTGTTGTCCTCCTGCGTTTGCTCGAGCACTTGAAGCGGTGTCGTCCAGGCCAGTTTTGCTTCTCCGTGACATGTTAAGGTAAACTGAGTGTGGAGGGGCACAACCAACTCATCCACCTGTGGCAGCAGCACAGGGGCTGAGGATAGTGGAAACATCATCGCGGTGGGGGCTGAAAGAAACATGTACAGGGCTCAGTCATACATCACAAATTCTGCATCTGTCTGTGTGTGTGTGTGTGTGTGTGTGTGTGTGTGTGTGTGTGTGTGTGTGTGTGTGTGTGCATCTAGCTACATATCTTACCTTTCACTTTGAGATTAAAGGAGAAGTGAGCAGTACGACCTCCACTGGTGGCTATGATGGTATAATTCCCATTGTCTTTCTCCAGAGGCTGCACTAACGTCAGAATACTTTGATACCTGAGAGAAGACGATGAAAATACACTTATATTATATTCAAATCTACTGCAAGAAAGTGGAAACAGTTTAAATTCCTCACTTATTAATCTAGTTAAAAAGAATAAAACAGTTATTCTCACCGGTTCCCTTCAAGGTGGCTGGTTTTAGTTTGGACATAGTAGTTCCCTGATATCGCTTTGCCATCTTTGAACCACGCCACTTTGGGGGATGGGTAGGCTTCAATGATGATAGTAAACTCTGTCTCCTCCAAAAGGCTGACAAACTCAGTTGTTAGTATCCCACTGTAGTCCAGTGCTACAAAGGAATTATCATCTGAATTCAGAAACAGAGAGAAGAAAAAAAAGCCGGTGTTCGTGGTTAAAAATTTATAATGAAGAAATGCAAAAGCAAGTAAGCAAGGAGAGGACTGAAATGAAGGGAGAACGACAGAGGGGGTTGAGGTGAAATCAAGGTCTGACACACATCTGTTGAAGCCATCCCATAAAACACAGTAGCTGATGTTGAAAGCAGAGGTGAAGCTTTACAGCTGGATGTTAGAAAACGTCTTCCACACGCCACATATGCGCATTTGTCAAAGCGCAACTAATATATCTTAACGATGATGAGAATATTCAATGTAGCTTAAGTGACTGTAAATTATTATAGCTCATTAGAGTTCTGTTTCTGGAGGAAGACTTACCGACGACGGTGACGCCGACGCTGCTCGCCCTGACCTGTCCGCTGATGTCGTGGGTGATGGAGCACTCGTAGGTGCCGCTGTCCTGAGAGCTGGCTTGTGGGACACTGAGGGTGTAGATGACCCGGTCAGGCAAAAACTCTTTCAGCTGAACTGCACCCACAGCCTAAAAGAACAAAAGAATAATACCAGGATGAAATCCCACTCACCGGATTAAAAAAAAAAACTGTCCTCGTAGTAAGAATCACTTTTCTTTTTAACCCTGGTCACAGTTTTTCCGTTTTGCAGGTACAGTGCCAGTGTGGAGCTGCTGAAGGCTGATGGTTAAAACACTCACGAGGCCACAGGAGATAAATCAGGATCACAGAGCCTTTTAACAGTCTGTAATTGCAGCTGAGACCAAAACCAGGAGTCAGGAGTCCTGCGTTCCTACCCTTAATGTCTCTGGAAAAGGGCTTAGAGGAATCCCATGCAGAAAAACAGACAACAGGCTCTATAGAGTATGAATCTGAATAGAAATATAAACAAACATAAAATGCACTATAAACTATTTCAGATCCTTGAAGCCAACACTTCAAAAACATTAAATGTTTAGTTGGCTGTCGTGTGTCGACAGCATCTGTCCTACATGACACAAGGTCATCGGGGTCAAAGGATTTATTATCTGGCTTTATCTTTCTTTCGGATTGCCTCTTTCCCCTGGAGCCGTCTGTCCTCAGCTTTAACTTTCCTATATGTTTCTTTCACATGGGGGATAACTGCAGCAGGAGCTGTTTGGATTACAGTCCGCATAATGAAGACACAACATTCAGTTACTGCCTTGCTAACACATACTTTGTAACCACTAAGGGCCGTCCTCAAAGCTATATTTCACTTGCCACTGCGAGGTTTCACTCCAAAACCATTATTTGCTAATTTAAGGCTCCGTGCTTCTGGGTAGGAAATGACATGGAAATATGACAAGGGGTTGAAGGAAATAGTGCCAGACAGACAGGGCAGATGGATGGAGCCACGGAGGAGGCTAAACTGGAAATGATTTTTAAAAAGCACAGAATGGAGAAGGGGGTGCACTCTTGCCTGTCTTATAGGATGAAGCCACTGCTGCTGAAAGCCGCTGCCAGCGGGCGCGACGCAGGAGATGTTGAAAGGCTGTCCTGCTCGCACCGTCTCCTCGCTGGCTTTCACTTCCACGCCGAAATTCTCCGCCTCTGCAGGGGCCACCAGATATAGCAAATATCAGCACAGTCATCTCACAGGTCCAAAGATAGTGACAGCGTGATTACCATGAGCTCATTCATCATCGAGCGGCGGCTGAACAGGTCGTCATTACTCACTCGCACACACACAGAGTGAAAACAGGCGTGTTAAGTCATCTCCCCCCTGCGATAATGACATAATGTCATGCTTCTCGTGCAGTGAGATCACCCTGCAGCCTTCTCATGGTAAACAGACTTGGGGAGTGTTTCCAGCTGTGCAGTTTGAGTCCCTATACTATTACTTTAGGACCTTCTGAAGACATACCCAACAATAACTACCCCACTTGCTTTAAGTCGTTTGACCAAGTGCAGTTGTTATATCATCTTACCCTTGAGTTTCACAGTGTAAATGGCGCTCCTGACTATCTGGTCATTCACAGTGGTTTCACACTGGTACTGGCCAGGAGAGAGGTGCCCGAAGAAGCCCATCTTGTTGTCGTAGAAGGCAGGCATCTCCTCTCCGCTGGAGAGGCTCCTCAGAATGACGTGAGAGTAGGGGTAGGATGTGCGGCAGGTTATGGTGACTTCAGGCGTTTCCGTAGTGACAATCAAGTCATCAGGGGTCTCTGGAACAAATGGAGCCTGGGGATCTAGGTGTGCAAAGAGAGGAATATGGTCAGACTGAGAAGTGATTTGGTTTGACTGAAAAGCACGACTGAAGCTTTGTACACTTAGGTTTTACCCTCATACTTTGTTTAATCATGACTGTAGGAGGGGGAGGGACACACTGACCATTACTGCCTGTGTTATGGACAATGAACAATTTATTACATTGAATTTTGCTGCTACAGCCTCACGTCTTTATTGTGACCTGCTACTTATGGGGACTTGTGCTACCGTTAAACTGCTCAAATAAAAAAAGAAGAATGTATATTCACCTGGAACAAACACGTATATGCCCGCCTCCATCTCTTCATCTGATTCACCCTCCACTTTATCCTCCAGGTTTTCATACACGCACATGTAATAACCGGTGTTTTCTACTGTTGCATTGTAGATGAAGAGCGTGGCTGTGTAGTAACCCGGAATAACGAAGGTGTTCTCCGGCAGCGGTTCACCCCAGGTGACAGCTTGTTTGCCGGTGCAGCTTATGTTGAACAGAGAGCTGGGCTGCAGGGTGAACTCCTCTTCGTTGGACACGATAGTCGGTGGCGACAGCCCAGAGGTAACTGAAAGATACATTTTCAATCTTAACAATTAGAGGAGGCTGTCGGAAAATGAGAGAGAGTGAAGGCTTGGCACCCACGTTATGTATTTACCTGAGATGAACAGCACCAACAGACTCCAGAAGACGACGCACGTCTTTACCTCATCCATCACTGTGGATGTTCAGGCCTGTAAAGACAAGTAAAGTGCTTTAGTCCATAAGTCAGGGGAACAATTATGATCAAATATGATACTACAGCTTCACTATTTCATCAGTTTAGCCCCTGACTTCTTCAGCCTGGCTATAATTACGCCACACAGACCTACAGGGGGAACAGGGGAGCTCAACAACCACTTTAACGAGTTGTGGTCTCTCATATGACTTAAGAACCACTGACAGTCGCAGAATGATGTGTGCTCTTTTTACTAAGAGTTAATATGATAAGAAAAAGAATCCACCATATGTTGGACACAGTGACATAGACTGACATAGACTGAAAGACAGACTACCTGACCTGATAACTGACATACACTGATATAGACTAGAAACATGACATAGACTGATAGAGAATAGACTAACATAGACTGACTAGACTGATATAGACTGACATAGACTAACATAGACTGACATAGACTGACATAGACTGATATAGACTGACTTATACTGGGCTCTGATCTCCGCTGCGGGTAAACAAGAGGACCGCCGGTAGAGGGGCGACACAGTCCACCTTTTGATGGACTGTCCTGGGCTCCCGCCGTCTCCAGTTTGCCCACTCGCATTTGCACAAGTTTGTTTAAGTTTAACGGACAACGCAGTCCCTGTTTTTAGTTTGAACTGACATAAATGCGGGGTTTGAGGCTAAATAGGTTACAAGTTGTTATATTTTCTAGTTTAACTCCTGTTTCAAAGTTTGGCCTTTAAACAAAATGCCAAGAGAATCCATCATTAAAATATTTTCAGGTTTACTCCAGACTCCTCACAGCTCATCACAAATGTCCTGCCATGTCTAGTTTCGTGTTAGTTTTGGAGCTCTGCTACGGATCAGTCTGCTCCCTCTGACTGGTGTGGGACCAGGGTTTCATCGGGGGCCACACAGTCTGGAGCGCGCTCACAGAAAAAGGAAAAAACAAAAACCACATTCATTTGCATAAATCATGGCAGCTCTGTCTGCAAATGGTCCTGAAAGTCAGTTCTACTGCAAGAACTGTTTAATTCGAATCACTTGTTGGATCTGTAGCTCTGCATTTGGGATATTCTGTATCTAAAGAGTCCCCAAACAACAAAAGTTGGCCCGTGCAGAGGCTCCTGAGGCTGTGCGCTCTGGCTCATCCGGAACGGGCTAAACTATCCTGGGTTTGTTTAAATCTATAATTAGTGGACCCGCTCCACAGAAAACGATATATTCGCGTGGGAATCAGCTGACAACACGCATAATCCGTTCTGACTTCTTTGTGCACACGCCTCGTCTCAAACAATTTCAATGATTTTCTTTTTTCTTTTTTTTTTTTTTTTTGGCGAGGATCCTCCAGCCACTGCGCGTAAATCTAAGTGGAGCGGCAGTCAGAGCTGCCTGCATGTCCTGCTCCTCTTTCTTCCCCCCCCCGCTCTCCCATCGAGCGACTCGACAAATGTGCAGACACCAGATGCATCGCTCTGCCGGGCTGGATACATTTGAGCAACAGCTGATGAGCCTTGTCTCAACTTTCTGCCATTCACACATCCGCAGATGTGAAGCGGTTCAGTTTCCCTTCATGGAAATAACGAAGTATTTGTCTAAAAATGACCATGGTACAATAAGCATAAATGCACTTTTATTACTAATAATTAGAGAGCCCTTCTGTTTAGATATCTCAGTAATTTTAAGTAGTATTCCTACGCGAAATTCCGTTGTGACCGAGCGGGATAGGTGAATGAAGAATGCGCCGAGGCTCCGAAAACACACTCAGTTCTTCTTTCCTCCCCGTCTTCAATCCATTCAGCTGCAGCTCTGATGCCTCACACTCTCTTATTCCTGTGCCCCCGGCGCCGATTTTCCATCCATTTTTAATTCCCCAAATTCCACGGACAATGTACTGTTTCCAATGTGTTTCCCATTAAATGTCAGCCAGTGTCCCACAATGGTGCCTTCAGTGTTCGAGGTGACACCTCCAGCTGTGAGGGCGAAACCGAGCGCTTTTATCCAGCAGAGTCAGCGACATCTCCCTGCTCTGGGTCCAGTGGGTAGACCATATGTTGGACAGGGGGACAGAAATCTAGTCGGAAAAAAAAATGCCTGATGCAGAAGTTGCACACGAAATGCAGAGCAGAGAAGGATTCCCGCTTTATTGAATGAAACTTTTAATGAAACTTTCCCTCAGTTGGCATCTAAAGCTGAGAAGACCCCCTCCTCTCCTGCCTGATAATTGAATAAACCAATTAAGACACTAATTAAACTCCCACTAGACCTACAGAAAACTTCCCAAACTTTTTAAACGACTAAAAAAAAATGTCTGACTCGTCTTTTTGAATTCCAACACAACCTTTCAATTACCTTGTACTAATCCCCTCTTTATATTCCTTTCGTGTAAGTATATCCACAGTGAACTGGTCGCTCCAAAAGGCGCAGTAAGGGTCCTTTGCTGCGGTAATAATCCTCAGAGATCCTGCGCTGTGAGAGCATATGTGCGACCCTCTGTCCGCATCCGCGACCGCCCTCACAACTGCGCTCCAGCTACGGCGACCTGTAACTGATTCAATGTTACAGTCCTCCCTCCTCCTGCCCCTCCACCTCCTCCACCGAAAAAAAAAAAGTAATCATCTGGCTCAAAGTAAATAACTCTCAGGAAATGACACCCCCTCTCCTCCCTTCCAGCGCTGGACCCCTTTTCAAAGTAAGAGTCTTTCTGGGGTGGAACTGCAGGATGGACATTGTCGCTGAAATGAGGAGAAGTTTATTTTTAATATGGGCTGTGTGTGTTCAGGGTTTCCTTACTAAGTAAGTCTGATGTGTATTTGAGGAACTTGCATCAAATTATGTTTCATACGTGCTCTCATATGTTCAGCTGCTGCAACAACTCGTTTTCACCTGGTTACAATCAAAACCTCACACTTCTTTTTTACTGTTTTCTTGCAGGATGCATGGCAGCGTTGTTATGAATGGACACGGTTCATGTGCATCAGTCAGAAACAGAGGAGCGACGAGCTCATAGGGGGCGCTCCAACACCGTCCAATCCCAGGCCGTCACCCCCTCTCTCCCCTCTCTCTCTCTCTCTCCCTCTCTCTCTCCCTCTCTCTCTCTCTCTCTCTCTCTCTCTCTCTCTCTCTCTCTCCCTCTCTCACTCACACGCTTACATTTTCTCAAAAGAAATTAGAGAAGCAGCAGGATGGCTCTTTTCTGCACCACAGCAAACTAATGTCAACCCTGTTTACGTGCACACGTGCGTCAGCTGTTTACCGAGACCTGACGCACAGCCATTACTTTTTTACCCCAGCTCTCTCCCCCCACCCCCCCGTAGCTACCCCGGGGCTCTCCTGATGGCCAACAGAGGAATAATGGGCCTCTGTGAATCACCTACTGTATCTCTAGGCATCACAGAGGACGGGGCATCAGAGCGGTGTCTCCGCACAGAGCAGCAGAGCCCCGGGGCCGATGCTCACCGACCCCCCTCCTCCTCTCTCAGCTCCGTGCAGCTTCTTGGCGCAATCACTTCCACATGTTGCCTAAAAGAAGAGTGTCCTTGTTCTCCAAACAAAGGAGCTCAACTTCCGAACCCCAAACGGACCTCAGATCGCGGTGAGGTTGTCACTATTGAGGGGACGAGCTTCACAAAAGAAGGGCTGCTAAAGTTGCTGAAATAGGTTAAAAACTATTTTCTGCATTAGATGATGAGCTGAGAACTTTAAGATACTGTGCTGAAACAGCCCCAGTCATACACATGCTCTATCTGGACACTCTAAAGTTGAAGGTCGGGCTTTATGGGGGGGGGGGGGGGGGGGGCAGCTTTAATAAAATAACACAGTCTGGATGCTGGCTCATCATCTCTGCTTCCAACATGACTCATCTTTCTGTTGAGTCTTCCCCGTCCTGCCTCCATCCGACCACCAGGGGGCCTCGGGGAAAACGAACCTCCTATTGAACTATTACAATTAAGGCTTGTACAGTGTCCCCGTTGGGTCCTTAAGGAGGAAACAACTCAAATGATCTTTAAAACATAACAGTTTGAGATTTTGTTAGTATTAGTATCGAAACCAGGGAGCATCACACACACACACACACACACACACACACACACACACACACACACACACACACACACACACACAGCGCGTGTTACTCTTGACGCCTTTAAAGAAAGAAGATGTGAGATTCAACATATGCTTTCGAAATACTTCAATCTAAACAGTTTAGTTTGTCACAAAGAGGCAAACACAGAGCTGAGAGTCAAAGACATTACACCGACGTATTTACATATTTAAATTAGTCACTTTTGATAAAGAAGATCCCCAAGAGGATTTGAGAAAGTCAAGTTGACAACAGAGGAACAAATGAAAAGTAGCAACAGCAGCAAACTGCACCTTCTAGCACCTCTACTCTTTTCTGCCTGCTCTTTTCTCCACCCTCTGTAACCTGCACCTGGGGGCTTGTTATCTGTCATCTGTCATTAGGAACCTCTACCTGAGATGCGCGCTGATAACTCGCCCCACCTCTTCCACAGTGCACGGTGCAGGACAGGTTCAATCTATCAAATCAATCAAATAATGAGTATAAAATATGAATATTTTATTTAATATTTATTTTTCTTTTCTTTTCTTTTTCTTGCAGCAGCCCCCCCTCCAGCACACGGCGCCCTTGCCGACCGCCTTACGGCCAAGAGGCGGCTCTGTGGCCTTTGGTCCCCGTGGAGCTGTCCAGCGTGCTGAAGTCTGTCCTCTCCGGTGTTAGCGGTATCTATCTATCTATCTATCTATCTATCTATCTATCTATGAAAACAAACAAAGGGCTCCTTCAAATCCACCCTTTCATACTTTGCAGCAGCTTTGACCTGACCTTCCTGTAACAAGTAACCACAAGTACAAGTGGGTGTTAGAATAAAAATAAAAACACTAAATGTGGGCCACATTTTAACTGCACTCAACAGAGAAGATGAATGACTGCCCAAATTATATCTTATAACTAATCTTACACCATTTTAAATTTTTAAAATCAATACAAATAAATCTCATTCCTCATGTCCCGCTGACCAACTCTCTCCTTGTTTATGCAAAGATAGATTTACACACATGACATTTCGTTGTGAAAGGTCACCATTATGGTTAACTAACAGCCCCCTACTTTACACACACACGGAGACACCGTGATAATATGTTCACAAATGAGCTCCTCAGTTATTACCACCTACAGTAAATATTACACTTCACCAAAGGTGAAACAGGAGACGACCAGCAGATCTAAAGATTCACGATTAACTGTACAAAAAGTTTCCATGATTTACAGGACTCCTCGCTCTCTGATGGAGGATCTAGCTGAGAGTTACACTGTGCTGTGCACTGTGAATATTGGCTACTGGTTGAAGAATAAAATGGACGCTGTTCTCCTCTTTGCCACACTGGTACTTCAGCTTCTTCGAGCCTGTGTCTCTCCGCATGAGACAGCAGCTGCAACCGGCTGAAAAGCGCTCTTATTAATTGTCTTTTGTGATGCGTAATTGCCACTTTTTCAATGGTGGTCGAGGCCTGACGTCTGTGGAGTGGTCTCCCTTTTCTGTGCATTAGCAGGTATAGTCTTCTTGCTCCGACATTTATATTCCGCAGGCTCTGCTTTGCATACTCTTGAGTATTTTCCTGACAAAGCAGTGTGATTAGAAGTTTAAGTCAGTGTGGCAGTTTTGGAAGAGATAGCCCTTCGACCTGGACAAATAGATCTACTCTCAAACTGTGCTTCACCCCATTTTAAATGTCCTGTGGGGCTGAAATGGGGGGTGGGGGGCTGGGGTCGTTCTCAAATCCGCCGTTTACTCTATTGTGACTCGCTTCAAATGCTGCATTGGTCTTTCACACCTGCAAGGGAACTCTAATTCGATTAATAGGAACTTCAATATATATTCATTAGATGGCTTTCCCCCAATAATATATGATCACCAGCGGGATGTGAAAGGGGACCATTTATTCCCGCTCTGAATGGGCCTGCGTGGGACCAAAACTTCACCTGCTTCCCCTCTCAATTAGGAATGTATCCCAAACTCTGACAGAAACGAGTTAAATTAGGCGTCAGCTAATTTCCAGTGGCCCCTCCCACGTAATCCCTCCTCAGAGTCTTTCCATTTGAGCATGTCCCCTTTAATTCACCATAAGTTGAAAGGTTCAAATAGTGCCTAATGAAACAGTGACTAAATCGTTCTCTGTCGCTCGGAGGAACCCTGTAGCTGTCCCTCAAAGCTCTCTGAGCACACAGCCGTCGGGGGTCTCCGGCTAAATGCGAGTCCCAAGGCAGGACAATCTAACCTGTCAAAGCCTTTGCCCACTTCTATATATCCTTGTTCTGTGGTTTCAAGCAGCACTAGCAGCATAATCAACCAACGTGGGACCGAAAACGCAATTAAACTCGCTTTGGACAAGCAGAAATCTTTTCAAAAGCGAACATTAATGGACTATTGGCTGTACCCCAGGGGCATTATCGGGTACCCTTTTGTGGTCAGATCTAAGAAGAAATTACAGCTACACTTTATAAGCTCGCCCCATCCATTTCAAATTAAATAGCTTATATCATGTAAATCGGGCTCTGCTACGCACTGTTTCTAAATAAAATTCGCCTGCTGAACACTGGGATCTACCACACTAGTAAACGCAACACCAATAGCGCAGTAATGACAGGTTAATAATAATGGCTGTCAAGGGGTAGAAAGGAATGGGAGAGGTTATGTTGTGAAACACAGTGTGATGGATAACTGCTCTCATATTTGATGTAAAGACTCAGCTTTCATGCAAAGTTGTCAGAAAATAGAAACTTTAGTTACAGTTAGATGTTAAACAAACGGATCCACCTGGTTAGTCTTTTTTCAGAGGGAGTCAGTGGTGTTTTATCATATTGGAAGGTTTATTTAGTGAAATGTCTGCTTCACGTTATGGATTTTTAATATATTAATACATGTAGGTAGGTGCTTATGTCATCACAAAGTTATAATTATAATGTCTGTAAGTATAGATTTTATAATGCGCTCATCACTGGATTAATCTGTTGCACATTTTAATTTAAGCT
The DNA here is from genome assembly GCF_900324465.2 of Anabas testudineus. NCBI lineage: Eukaryota > Metazoa > Chordata > Actinopteri > Anabantiformes > Anabantidae > Anabas > Anabas testudineus. The sequence goes on along the minus strand of NC_046613.1, from coordinate 6,817,607 downwards.
TCTCATTTTGCACTGATGTTAAAATGTCTGTTTTACTTACTCGAATTCTTCTGTACATTAAAAGCATTTGCAGTATCAGACACTTAACCAGTCAACACACTGACAAACTCTTAGGTCGACTCGTGGTGTTTATTACAATAAATACACATATACATATTGTACAAATTGTTGCGTTCAGGTTCCACGCAGGTTAGGCCTCACTGACAGTAATGGGGTATCGGGCAATAAAAGAAAGACATTTACTGCGGTTAATTGACTGGGTTTGGAAAGGAGAACCCCGACAGGATCAAATGACACCAGTTTGTTACACACACACTACAGAAGGTGATATTTCCAATTATTTCAAGAATATATATTCACACACTTTTTGTTTCAGTTTAACAGCAGACGTGAAGCAAATAACACCCTTTGAATATTTCTGCTCATTCTTCATGCAGGAGATTTTTCTTTCGTTTGTTTTTGGCTTCGAGGTTGCGTGATGCCATAACCCAGAACTGTAGCAGGGCAGAGTTAAGTGCCAGCAGTGGGAATTAGGGAGTCGTGAGACTCTCAGATAGGTGACACCTCTTTCTCTTCCGAAGCTGAGGCCGGAGATAAAGACTCCTCGTCCTCTGATCTTGAGTAGTCTGTGTGACCGGTTGTGCACTTGCAACCGCTGTGCGCGCTCCTTTGGGTGGCTTTGCCCTCCTTCTTGTGCTTCACCCTGCGGTTCTGAAACCAGATTTTCACCTGCTTCTCAGACAGGTTCAAATACGTGGCGATTTCGATTCTTCTGAGTCTTGAGAGATACATATTCGTGGAAAACTCCCTTTCAAGTTCCAGGAGTTGTGTGCTTGTGAACGCCGTGCGCATCCTCTTGCCATTCTGTATGTGGCTGTTCTCGGAGGCGCCTGTTGGTGGAGAAAACACACATTTTAAGTCAGGTGTTCAGTGTCTTTGCATCACTGTAAATCTAAACCCAGCGAATGATTCAAATATCGTTAGATATCGCGGGAAAATCAACGTGCGTAAAAGCCAAAGGATAACATTTACGTAATCGCCCGAAAGTGCATCATGACATGTAAAGACAAGTCAACATGTGGGGACCTGTGTTCCTAGCTGTGAGCTGAGCTACTAGCAAACAGGTGTCTTACCAATAGAAAGACAGTGGTATCTCCTCGGGTCTGTGACGCTGAAGGTGGGCGTGCAGACTGGTGTATGTCCAGGGTGCGCGAGTGCTGGGGACTGTTGATGCGCTATTCTCTGACAGTACTGTGCCTCCGCTCCCGGAAACTGACTCTTCAGCATGGGAATGCCGCTGCGGGAAGAGTGGATGTGGGACGTGACGCACAGCGGACAAACACAGAAAGTCCCATTTTTCCTGGACGGGCACACCGGAGCGGCGACCGTCATGACGCTGGGAGAGTGCATGCTGATAGGAATAAGGAAGTCTTGTCCTGGATGCTCAGCTGGTCCAGGTCGGACCGTGTCCTTGATTATTAAAGAATCGACGTAAAAAGACCTCGACATGGTTGCGCCGCTGATAAGTGATCTCTCCGTGCGCAAGATGATAGCTATTTCTCATCTGAACCCCTCGGGATCTCCAAAGGTGCTTATGTTTGATGGTTCAACAAAAGGGACCCCGAAGAGGGTTGGCCCTACAGCGTCACCCACGTGCGCACCCGGCTCTAGGGGTTTATACTGTCAGCGACCCAAACCACGTGATGTCTTCCAGGACCCTCCAATCACAACTTGCAGATTTACTCCTTTTTTTTTTTTTAAATCTCAGACGTTGGAAAAGTCTTGAACTCCAGAAAATATATCTATCAACTTCTAAAATGTTTTTATTTATTGTAGCTTTGAGAACAAAGCTCTGCACTGGCTCAAAACATCCAGGAACTGAGTCATCACTGAAACAGTTTAAAAAATGAAATAAATCAAGAATTCAAATATTTATGCTGCTGCTAAAATTTGATTTAGCGTGGAGCTGGTTAGAAAATACATATGTGCATCACCAAGCACTCAACACTTTAAACCCATTAAATGTGTATTGAATACACACAAATAAACTATGAACATCTGAAAGAAAGAACAAGTGCAGTGACACTGAGATACTTGTTAACAGGATGATCCATGTTTCACATTAAATAAATGTGATCTGATAATTTCTTTTTTTCCAAATCAACACTGAGATCAAATAAAATTAATTCATACTTTGAAATCATCTTGTAAAAAGTTTAAAGTCATTTGAATGAATCTGATCCAACTCTTCATTCAATAGTTGATTTATTTATTTTTGTGTGCAGGCGCCTTTACGCACTACCTGCTCTGCAGCCGAGTTCTACCTTGAATCCGGTTGTTCAGGTTTCACTTCCAGCAATTAAAGAATTATGAACTGATGGCGAGACTGGGCTGCGGTTATTTGATGGCGATTAGGATTCAATTAGAAAGTGTTTATAATGGTCGGTCTGTGCGGGGGTAAACAGGCAGCTATTTCAGAAATGCGTTAATCCCTTATCTTGTGACAATAATTAGCGAGTTTGATCCCCAGGCGGGTCACCGGTAGGTTTAGCCTCTGCTTTCATCTGCCAAGCAACGCCTCGGACGTTCAGACAGAGGCGAGCCGGTGCACACGGTGCAGGTCCAACACATGTGTTAGTCTCTCCTCTAAGCATTAGTTTTAAAAACACAAATGTATCCAACAAGCGCAGAGAAGTCAGCCAGCTGGGGAAAGTCACTCGCTGCTCAGTTATTTCTTTATTATAGCGCAAAATACGCAAATCTACTGTAACGAAGAGGCAAGTGGAGCGCTTGTTGAACATGGAGTTTAAATGCTCTCTCTGACAGAATTAGAAAGTCTTTAAAATGCAACAAACACGTCTGTCACGCAGACAGTAATTGATATAATAAAGTGAATCCAGCGTTTGACAAGGATGACGCACAGGCTTGTTATGGTACAGATAACAGTCTGAAATGAGAGAGAGAGAGGGTGAGAGGGATGGGGACGGGGGGGTAGAGAGAGAGAGAGAGAGAGAGAGAGAGAGCAAATCAAGCGGAATGATGCGTGGCGCGCGCCCTCATCACACCATGCGAGCTCTAATATTATTTTTCCATAATTCTGCACGATAAAATTTCGTTGTCTATTAAGTAATCCCACAAATGAGATCCTTTATGAGGCTATAATGAGGCCTAATTGCCAGGACTAGTGGAGCCACGTGGAAGGATTTAGGAAGCATTAAGCTGTCGGGTACTGAGCACAGGCTGTTACCTAGCCATTACTTTCATAATTCAAGGAGAAAATTAGTCCATTTAAGGGAAAAATCCTTTGATTCCCTTTATTCTGCTCGGGGTGACAGGGCTGCAGTTTTTTTGTCCGCTTCGGTTAAGAAGCCGGTGCAATAAATGGTGTAATATCACTCACTGTTTAAACGTTAGATTACAGAAAAAAAGAAGAATGTCAGAAATGTAGAAAGCTCTCAGGGCCCCAACTCTCACTTGCTTCTTCTTTCTCTCCAGCGTTGTGCGCCTCTTAGTTTATAGTGCAGCGGTTGCCCTCCACTATTCACCCCCTTTTCACATCTTGCTGATGGGCAATTAATCACTGGCCTATTCAAAAACAGCAAAATTCAATTTAAATGGGATCATTTCAAATAAAAGTTTCCCTCTTCACAGGTTGGTAAACGCAGTTGTTTTTAGTGGTAAACAAAGTTTGTGTGCTGACCACGAGTGTCTGCAGGTGCATCAAAGAGTGACAAAGGTGTGTATGTGTGTGTATCCAGCTCCTCCCCGTAGTAAAAACACACAAACTTGTTAAAGTGCACTACTAAAGTTCCCCCCTCTCATTCAAATCGCATCCCATGCCACATTATACCGTGAAGAAGTCCATTAATGTTTTGTTGAACAAGCGCCATTAACTTGTATCAACGCCTTTTTACAAACCTTGCATTGTTGTGCAGGGCCAGTCTGCGGCCCATCTTGGCCAATACAGTGGATGATTTGCCCCTTTATTAGTTACCAGGCAACAGATCCTGAATACCAAAACTCAAAGGAAACACTCTGGTCCTCCATATAGATCTCAATGGCAAAGGGGGAAAATGAACAATGATCCTGTGGACAACATAATGCCACGCAATGACTTTTCATTAACAATTATCTGCTTGATGTGAATAGCAGCTGCAGTGGCTACTCTCCATCTCATGGTTTGCAGAGAAAAGGAGAGCAGGGGAGAGAAAGAGGCTTGCCACTGAATAGCATCCTGCAGGAGTTTAGGGGGTTCATGGTCTCCATGAATGTGGAATCTAATTTATATCTGAGTGAATAATTAGGTTTCTATGCAAAAATGAGTTGGAAATAATTACATCTTAAAACAGCGTGACAGCTTAGGCGGAGAAACAAAGCAGAGCAGTCCCCTTTAATGTCTCTCACCAGGAGTTGAGGAGCTTTTTTTTTTTTTGTTTGATTCAACACTGAAGATCATTAAGCCACATTTGGATTTTAGTGCAAAATGCAGGAAACGACTTAGATTGCTGTGTTGCACCTATATCCCCTGAAAAATCCTGGAAAGAGCTGTTTCTGTGACTTGGAAAGAGACAACTCTATTAGGGAGCGCAGCCCTCGCTCCTATAGAAAAGTAAAGTGACAGCCTCAGTGTAAGAGGAGGCTGCAGAACAAAGCCAGAGAGGACCCTGTTGATGGCATGTAGAGATGTCCTGCACCGGGCTCCCTCTAATTAGGGAGACGCTTCTCAGCCTCACAGAGCCGCTCAGACCAGACACTCCAGACTGAAGTGTGCCCCCCGCGCCAGTGAACGTGTCTGGATGTCCACAACTCATCCCAGCATGCGTGTGTATGTGTGTGTGTGTGTGTGTGCGCGTGCGTGTGTTGTGGCACACACAATTAACGAGTCTCGAAAATGAGATAAACACCGACCGATAGTGACGCAGATCACGGTTAAGTTCCCAGAGAAATGTCTTTATTAAGGCTCATTGTCAGGGCCCTGATTTGTCCGTCAGCGTCCTCTGTTGTTTCCGAAAGACTAAGCAGATGCCATTACAGAGGCAGCACAGAGAAACAGCCCTTATTTCAATCTCGTTTTGCTTGAGTTGTCAAATAGTCCTGAATTTCCGTCCTCCTTGTAATGGAAAGCTCTTCCACTGTTGGTCACTTCGCAGTGCATCTCCACTCTGCAGGAGTTATCAGCTGTGAACACTCATTACTGCTCTCCTCACTGGTTTCCAAGAAGATCAAGATGCTGTTCTAGCTTCGTTAATGATTGGCCTTTTAGCAAAATTATTCACATTCAGCCTGATGCCTTTAGACTTTTTCTGAACTCCAGCACTGATAGACGTTTCCTACATTCTGTGTTGCACTCATTACTTGTGAAAAACCACAAATTCAAAGCAGCTGCAGCTGTGGACGGCAACCAATCAACCCTCTCTCTACAGCCTTAACCAAACCTGAAGGATTCTCCTCCTTCCTCTGACTTCCCGTCAAACCTGAATCAGGAAATGTTTTGAAAGAGTGAGTGACAGGAGTCCCTCCACCCTGGTTACCCTCACCGTTCTCTCCCTCAGTCTAAAGGAGGTGATATTGTAGCCTCTTTTTCTCCCCTTTTGAAAGGGGAAATCCCTGGGATTGAGCTTGTGTGCTGGAGCGGAAGCAGACTGGAATGTGTGTCCGGGCTGTGTCTTTTGTCGCCAGCCAGGGCCATGAATAGACGTGGACCAGTATCTCAGTGTCCTCTGTTTATCAGACTGTGAAGACACAAACAAACCCAACTGTTTCATCTAAGCACCTTACACCTACTGCACCAATCACTTTTTTCACTGAGTGACGGAGACGGTCTGAGCTCCTGTGATAATAACTTCCACTGAATTACATCTCTAATCCTATCAGCGTGTCGGACAGAAATCCAGCAACCTGCAGCTTCATAGTTTTAATTAGCATCCTCTCTGCTACACTGCTCCTCTCCAGATCTTGCTAAATTTAGCCACATGCGGGAAGGTCGCTTTCAGGGGCGTCCTATTTTTAAATGAAAAACATTTGTGTGTGAGATTATGTGTGATCTCCTCCGATTCAATATTGATTTGGGAAAGTGTCACACCGACTGCAGTGTGTCGTTATGTTGATTTTCATTGTTTGTTCTGCTTGTTAGTGTCCCTCACGCAGCTTGTCGCTCCCATGTTGAACTTTTAGCTCATGTCTGAGGACAAGTAAACGCTTTTTACACAAACAGGCAAACTTGTTGATGTTCACTTTTTTCCTGTCTAATATGAATACGTTAGAAGCTACGTAAAAAAGTTTAAAGGAGGCCGGGGGTCGTGTCAGGCTGTTGCTCTGCACTCCTTATCTGCTTGTTTGGACAATGAAGAAGACATCAATCTGATTTTTCCCTCTGTTTTTATCTTCATCATTGTTACAGCTGTTGGCTTTTCAGTGATCATTTGTATTTATTCCTCTGTTCAGCAAACCCCGAGTCAGTACTATTGAAACCAGCTCCAAGTTTCTCCTGTCAGGGCCCATCTCACATGGACCGCATGATCTGATTTACAGTCTCCATTTTGAGAAAGCTGGGACTTTTTATAAAGAGCAATAAAAAATAAGAATTGTGATTTGTTAACATTCTTAAACTTTTATTTATTTTTCAACAAATTATCAGCTTGATTGTATTTGTAAATATAAACAAATTTAGAGTTTGATGACTGTAACCTACTTAAAAAGTTGGGACAGAGGCCACAGATATTTACCAGTGTTACATCACTTGTTACTTCTTATTTGCACTTTTAAATCAAAGTGACACCAATTGTTGCGGTTTTGCAAGAGAAATATTTACTCATTCTCCCTGAATCCAAGACTTTATCTGCTCACCAAGCCGTGGTCACTGTTGTCTGATTCTCCTCTTCATGATACATCATACGTTTTCATTAGGACACAGATCTTAGCTGCAGGTTGGGCAGCCACAGATGTTTCTAAAGTCCTAAAGACCTTTACTCATTTGGCTAAATTCATCACAATAGCATGGTGGTTTCTAATGCAACCCCATCTGAGGCCAGTGACCAGTGGTTTCTGCACAAAGATGAAGAAAGACCTAAACCAAAAATCTTTTTTTTTTTTTTACTTATATCATATAATTGCTCAAGCAAATTAACTTAATCACAGATTTGAGTTTTTATTGTACTTGTAAGTCTTAACTTTCCTGGAAATAGGTTTGTTTATACAGTATGTTAGTTAGCAGAAGGAGGAGGAACCACAGTTATTAGCTACATTTTAAAATATAAAGCTCACATACAGTATAATCTTTTATCTTGTGTGATATTTTTATCTTTCTCTGAGCTGGTCAGACTCTTAGTACAGTCACAATACGCACATGCAAACAGTTTTACCACAAGGGAAATCATTTAAGGCATCTGTCGAGGGTATCACAAGGTTTAAAGAGAGTGTTTTAAGCCCGGCAGAGCTTGTTGTAGAACAGGCAGCTAATTGTGTGGTAGGTAGTTTGGGGTATCACATGAACAGGCTGGAGCTCGGTGGGCAGCTGCTGCTCCATCCTCCAGCTCTGTGAGTGATCAGGCGTAGAAGCAGCAGCAGCAGCAGCAGCAGCAGCAGCAGCAGCACAGAGCCGCAGCCTGGTGCTCTGTGCTTCTTAAAGCTGTGTGACTGTTAATACAAACATTTATTGAAAATGTGAATGAGTCTAATTTTGAGTTATGTTTGTTGTGAGAAAATAAGTGTTATAAGCTGCAGGAGTAATGCCAGATAAGGTTATTTAAGTAAAATTTTAAATTTACTGCAGTGTGTGTGTGTGTGTGTTTTTTTTTTTTTTTGTTTTTTTTTGTTGTTGTTGTTTGTTTCGTTTTTTTACTGTCAATTATAAAACTTTTAATCTTAAATTTAAACCGACTATTTTATTAAGGTAATCGCTATGTTCATATTGAAAATGTGACTGATATGCTGGAGAGATTTATTTCAATTTACAAATTAGAGGTTTATTAAATCTAAAATATTCTGAATGTTTATGAATGTACTGGTGACATGCAAAAATGTGGTCAGTTAAATGAAGGGCAGTATAAAAGATTTTAGTATAAAATAATTGGTTCTATTCGTTTTCACATGTCCCCCATGTTTCATTGCACATTTAGAGATGTCAGCTCTATGGTCAGTAGTGCTTGTGGTAGAAAATTGCAAGAAAATGTAATTTTAAACTCTGATTTAAATTTGTACACTACTGTCATGTTTACCAGTAGACAGGGTTTGGACGGGGTTAGCACATGCCACCCCCCAAAATCCGATTGGCCACCTTATCAGTGTCAGCAGGTGGTTTCAGGCCAAATTTTAGGCAGAAAAAAAAAATCATTAGAAATAAGTAAACATAATTAAGATTTGTTATTAATGTGTTCATATTTTGGCCATATTAGAATTTTGCAGAAAGCTGCAGTGAGACACATTTGACCTCTTGTTTATTTTTACTTGTTTTATTTGAAGTTAAGGATATTATTATTATTATTCATATTATTATTATTGTTAGTAGTAGTAGTAGTAATATTTTTGTTGTTATTATTATTTAAAAATACAGAAAGTTTCCTGTTTGGCATTTCTTACATTGAGCAAATACTATATATAAACACATTAGAATATAATATCCAAATTCTATCAATTGACATCAATATTATATCCCAAAACAATTTTAAATCATTTTCCAAATGTGCATGTTCCCCATTTAAAAGAATTATAATAAAAAGATTAATGTCATAGTTTCTAGATTTTAGCCCCCAGTATATAAGAGAAATTATTTCTTTAATACACATCCAGAACCTCAGCCCTATGTGACAGAATTTAATGTCAAATGGATATAAAATAAAAGTGTTTATTTTATTATGTCCAGATTTTTACAGTAACCTCTTGGCTTAAACCTCACTCACGGCCCCAACCACCTGCACAGACGTAAATTGATTTAGAGAAACTTAACAAGTGTTTTGCTTCACACTGTTTGCATTTCCAAGTGCAGTGGGTTTCCTTTTCATCGTTCTTAGACGTGGAGGTCAGGGCCAAGAGCTCCTGTCTGCATCGTCCCATCTCTGTGCCAGCCAGATAAATGGAGAGTGTTTATAAGCTGTCTGAGCTTTGTGTTTGCACAGAGTCACAACTTTGTATGGGGTCGAGAAGGAGTTCGGGGCAGCCGCTGTGATTTGTATGCAGGCTACATCCCTCGGTCACCCCCCTGGTCCACTCTATGTCCTCTCACCTGCCTGCTGCAGTAAATCATAGAGCCATCAAATGAAGCATGTTGATGGGCCTGCACGTGCAAGAGCTTTGCTGCACCTGTCGCTCCTGTGTGTGTGTGCGCATGTGCGTTAGGAATACATTAAAAAAAAAGTGTTTCTACGGATGTTTACTTCTCTGTATTCACATCTTCTGCCTGTGATTGATTCAGCACAGACAGAGGTCGGAGATAAGAGAGTTCTGGAGATCTGGTGATGGTTTTATAAATGCGCCTATGTGTGTGCCTATGTGTGCTAATGGTAAGGATGGGAAGAGAGGTAGCCGGGTGTCAAACAGGAGGTCTGCAGATGCCTGTCCGGCTGAGAGTTGCAAGGTCCCTCCCTTTGACAGAGTATCCATTCAGAGTCAATGAGCTGGGTCAAAGCCTGCACGTCAGGCTGCAGCTCGGGCTAGCACTGGGGCGGTCCAAGAGGTCAGTCTTATTCACATGGCGCTGTCATGCAAATGAACCCACCCACGCTTAAACAACTCTTGGAATTTTTATGTCTGCTCCCTGGCCTTTTTTTCCCTCTATTTCCCCCCTTTTCCCTACTTTTTCACTCGCTCTCTCCCTCATCTCCTCTCCAAATCTCTCTCCCCTGTATTCACAAAGTCATTGACGAGAGATTCAAAGCTTTTCAAATAGGCCAGCTTCATTGTGTCCGCACTAAAGTGTGTGTTGGGCGGAATGGAAAGAGGGAGAGTGTAAAAAGGAGTGGGCCTAAATATACTCCGGTCTGAAAGTAGTTAGATCATGTTCTTTTCATGGTCCGATTAGAATCAAATCGATCCCCCCGCCCCTCCTGACACTCCAAGGTTTGAAGAGGAGCAACCAAACAAAGATTTCTTGGCTGAGACGGGGGGAATGAATAACCAAACCTGAATGCTAAACACACTCTTAAAAGTCTCATTCTGAAGCATGACAATGCCAGAGAGAGTAAATTTGTTTTAAGTGTGACTGAGAGACATTTGTGTGGATGGGGAAAAGATATCTCTACAGTGATGATACTGTAGGAGCATCTCTGGATCAGACCTGATCTACATATAAATCAGAAAAACACACAAACCTCAGTGAAGGATCTTCTCATAAAAGGCTTAAAGCCTTGTGATGATAAAGACGGGGATTTAGGACAAAGGTGCTTTATCAAAAAGAAGTGCAGTATCTGCCAGTGAAAAGGTAGTTTTATGTGTAATCCATAATACGCTCTTTCAAGAGCAAGGTTACATACACAAAGCACAATGGAGCGGGTTGAGGTGTGAAGGCTGGAGGCCCGGCCCGTGGTGTCTGTTCACAGGGTGGACGGTGCTGGACACTGCTGAGGGCGAGAGACGAGAGGAGGGATGTGAACTTGGTGACACCCTTTCTGCACCTGCAGCTGCGTTAATCATCAGTTCGTTCGTCCATCAATACGGCCGTAAAAAAGAAAACGCACAAAACAGTGATGCTTATTGATTTTATCCTCTATATATTTGCTCACTATAACTATTTGTCATTTTTTTAAACGTACTTATTTACTGACTCTGTAAACTAAAAAAAAATATTTTCTTAATTTTTATGAAAACATGCTGTGACAGTGCTTTTTCAGGTCATCCATCTTAAAATGTATGGAGATACATGGTTTTCATGTTGTGTAAAATATGATTACACTATGTAAATAGTCAGTCTCAGTCAGTAAAGTTCTGACAACAGAGTTTAGTAATGAGAGCCCATCCCCTTATTTCCACACATGCACAGTAACTGATGCATTCTTCAATAAAAGCCTGTAGAAGTTGAATGAAAAGCAGTGAGAAACCACATCAAACTATAGTTAGGAAAACCAACAGCCACTGTGCTGAATAGCTTTAGCTAAATTATCTAACAGGCACAGACAACTTGTGTCTGATTAACCAATCAGAAAGCAGAACTCGCTGCAGTTCAAACCGGTCCTGCTTAGTTGTAGCAAATGAAGCAGCACACAATAAAAATATATGTATTTCTGTAATGTGCAAGTGTCTCCTACAAATAAAACTTAATAATGATATTTTCTTCATCAACCACAGTGGCTGGTTTGAATTGCTGGCCTAAACATCACCTTTCTTCATGAAATAAGCTGAAACAGACTGATGACAGTGTAATGATTTGTGTGGTGACTTAAATCTTAAAGGTACCAGCAGAGGGAAAGTCCCCTCCCTCGTTCTGATGGTTCACACGTGAAACACTGAGGTAATCATCTTTGAGCCGTGTTACAGAAACAGTCTGAGCTCGTAGCTCGATGTTGTTTGTGTTCTGAATCCCAAGACAAACCAAACAACACTCTGGAGGTGGAGAGATGGAGGGGTGGGACCACCCTGCAGCTGCCCCCTTCTCTCTCTCTCACTCCCACCTCATCCCTTCATTCCCTCTCCTATTCATCCTGCAGCTGCAGTCCTGTGCCCCTCTCGCTCACTCTCTCACTCTGTCACACAAAGTTTCTCTCGCTCGCTCTCTCTCTCTCTTTCTCTATTTGTCCCACAGACACAAAGATGGATGGAGAAGCTCCTGGAATGGGGCGCACAATAGGTTGTGCCACAAGGTGAGCAGCCTCAGCTGCATACGGCTCAGTGCTGCCTTTTTTAGCTCCTGCGAGCCTCCTTACCCGACTGGAGTCTGTGTGTGTGAAGGGGGGTCTGAGCGGCACAGTATGGCAACAGATGCTTTTGTTCAGCCAAAAGTCTGAAAGGGGCCTTGGGTGGGGGGCTTAGCGGTGTCAGAGCACAGAGTCATTTTTCTCTCCTTTTTCTCTCACTCTGCCTCTCTTTCTCTGTGTCTCCCTCTCCCCAGCTGTGCTTGCCATGGCGGCTGAGCAAGAGGAAATGTGAGGGCAACGGCGTGATGGAATACGTAAGTGGGGCGCGCGGTTTTGGCCTGTTTTGTGAGCGACTTCATTAAAGGGTCGTTTATCTGGCCTGTGATCCCATTGTCCTGGGCCTTCTTTATCAGCCCTGGTGTGTCAGGGGGGCGTAATTGGCTGATTGGCCACGGTCTGCGCATGCTGAGGTGATTTATAAAGCTGTGAATGGAGCTGACTCCTCTCCAGGCAGCGCTCCCTCTCCCATATAGGAGACACTGCACTGCCGAATAACACCGAATAAATGCAGAAGAAATGTGAAAAGGATGAAACGTCCCCAAAGCTCTTTGTGCAAGTGTGAAATCAGAGGGTTGAATAAAAGGGCTCTGGAATCACTCTTCCTCTTGTCATCTATTTTCTCCACCTTTATACTCATCTGACTTTGTCTCACCTCTTTAAACTGTTCCTCACCCGCCTTTCAGATTTTTTTTTTTTTAATTTTCAGTTTCTCTATATTTCACCTTATAAATCATAGTGAGAGTGTAACCTTCTTGTCGCCTTCCAACCCATCACATATCGCGTTGTTCCCACTGGTGAAGGAGTGTAGAAAAGCAGGAAAACGCTTTATTTTTACCTACTCCTCAAATATAACACGTTTAGACTCTTAGAAAATAAGATTTTTATGCATTATATTTTCAGAAGCACAAACTTAAACAGTGCAAAGCTGTTTCATGCACAAACTGGAATCTGAATGGAGAAAACAACACGCATAGCTTACTGGAGCTGTCAGCTGTGTGTGAATGAATTTGGAGTGGGGATTTTGTGATTGCAGGTGGGAGTGAGTGCCGGCTTTATGTGGTCCCATGGTGTGTTGAGGTTGGCTCTTAATGACCTCCTAATTAAAGCAGGCCCTCCTCTCAATGGGCTGATCATGTAGTGGAGGTCATAGGTTATTTACAGGGCTGCTGGTGGCCAGAGATTCAGTTCGATGCTAATTGTCCTCCAATATACACAAATTAACGTGACATCATAAGAGCTACATATGAACACTACATGTAATTCCTGATGGAATCAATGAAAGATTGTGTCTCCTAATAACTACCATGACTTTGTTTTTTCCATTCTTGATTATTTGTTGCTTTTTCAGCTTAGTCTCAATGAAGTCGTCCTCCAACGTCTGTGCTCGTGAAAGTCTGTTTCGCGTTGTGTTGTCACTGTTGTAGCCTCTGAGTGAATTAAACCAGACAGAGTGTTTGTCTAAGAGCTAGAAGGGACGACTTAATTCCCTAATGAGTGTTTGTCTGCAAACACGTACCATTTGTGTGAGTTTATCTGTTTGAAGACAAATGCAGCCAGATTAACGTTGAAACCACTTGGTTCAGATTGTCTGCGTCACCTGTAGGTTAAAAACACACTATACACACGCAAAACATAACAAAAGCCATAAATAAAATGTGTTCCTTCCTCTTTAGACTTTAACAAATTCAGTGATTACTTAAAACAACGTGTACGTGGTTTCTTTACTTTCATGCTGACCAGGTTAGTACATTTTAAAGTTCTCAGAAACAGGGCAAAGTCCCCCCCCTACGTGCCTCCGTCCACAAGTGAGGGAGGCTGGTCGAGGAGGGGCCTGGCTCGGGTTTAATGTAGCTGATTGTGCTGCCATGAAAAAAAGGAACAGTTTCTTCTGTGTTAATTTTCAATTTTGTTGCTGTCTGTGTGCCCAGCCTTTGTGTGCAATTCTTCCTCCCTCCCTAAATGGCACTACCACCCCTCTCTTTTCCTTTTCTTCTCACTCGTCCTCTCGTCAGGCAGTCTAGATTATGTTGCTAAGGAGATTTTTTTTCTTTTCTCTCTCTCTTTTTTGTTTTTGCTTTTTTTTTCACTGTTTCCTATTGATTTGGTGTTAATGCGTTTTGAATGCCCCTTGGTGTGTGCCGAGCGCCGAGGGAGGAGGGGAGCGCAGGGTCTTGCAGAGTAGAGGAATTTCAATCTGAAGCAGTTCGGTGGGGGTGTGTGTGTGGGTTAAGGCCCAAAGAGAGGCACTCAAGTGAGAACTGAAGTGGTTTGCAGAGCTGAGGAACGTCTCTGGCAGCCACTCCCCCACCTCTTCCCCCTCTTTTTTTCGGGGTCACTCCTTCATTGGCAGCCCACAGGTGCACTGTCAATCTTTCCTTTTCATACCCAAAAACTAGCCCATGAGTAAAACAAACATATTATTTCTCTGAGTGAGAAAATGGATGAAAGGTGTTCAACGGGCTTCAAGACAACGTAAGATTTCACAAAATTCAAGGTTAGATAGAAATCTGGCTGATCAGTAAGAAAACAGAAGTTTACGTTTCTTCTCACTGAATTCATATAAGGTGATATTGCAAATTGCAGAGTGTGTTTGATGCAGCTCTTTCCAGGTTCAATCCATGTTTAATGTTTTTTATCATGTCATTTTCCACCTCTGGTTTAGCGTTTGCATTCACGCTACAATACAAGAAAAAAACTTAGCTGCTAACTTAGCTAGCATGGTTTTGCAAAAATGAATAATTGATAGTGCTGAGGCCTTCAAGGTACTTGACATCCACTAGACATCAAATCTAAATAGATCAGCTATATGAGACTAATTGTTTGGTTTAAAAAGGCGTACCACACAGAAACATCTTGTAAACCTGTAAACTGAACTGAGTGCAGCAACTCTGATCTTTTACCTTTGGGGTTTCAGTTTGACATTAGTTGATTACAACTCTGTTTTAAAGGAAGTTGAGGCGCTGTGAAAAATGTTAAAAACAGAATGCAATGGTTCAGATCTTGTTCTATACGTATATGTGAGTATAAATAGCACAAAGACAGCATATTCAAAATGAATGTGATATGATGATTTAATATGATGACAGAAACCATGTGGAGGGGCATCAGGTGAATACTACGATTGCTTATAAAAAGAACCTCTCAGAGAGATGAGGTGAGGTTCAGCACTCTGTGAAAGACTGCATGGACAAATACAGTGGTTACAACATGTTTTTCAGTGTGTTATCATCTATAGTACACAGAGTGATATGATTAAATGATTGAAGGAATTCAGAGGAACCTACAGTATGTACAGGTCAAGGATGAGACATGGCTTTAACGGCTGTGATCTTTGGATCCTCAGCACCTGCAGCACTGCACTAAAAACCGATGTGACTGTAAATTGGAATTGATTTCTGTTCAAAATGAGCACACATTTTTCAAAACAACAATCACAGTTCACACTTCCAAAATGATTTTGTCTAGGTTTTCAATCAAATAGAGTTTTTAAATGATTTGCAAATTATTGAAATATAACCATGCTTTAAATACTGTAAACTGTTTCAATTGCTCAGCCCCATCTCCCCTCTGAAACTTTCTGTCTTTGACCCACAGAAGCACACACATCTGGCCCTGCCCTGTAGCTATGTGAGAAGTTTCCCTGCATAATGACCTCTCAGACCATTTAATCTACATTGGTGCTTAACATAATTAGCCAATCAGAGATTTGCCCCCAGCAGAGGCTGCCGTTGTTAGAATTGCTCTGACTTCCAGCAGCTGTGTTTATGACTGCAGCGTGCAGCATTACACATGCAAACACTGAGATAGTAGTGGAGCACCAAACGTATGCCGTCTATCCTCGGGGGAGTTCTCCTTTATATAAAAGCACAGAAGGTCGGTGCAGAAGTTTGATGAGTCTATGGTCTTTATCCAACAAGGACGTTATTTTTATATCAATCTAAATCCTTGTGAATGTGCTAAGTGGGAATTTACAGTGACCACCATTAATATTTTGATATCAACAATAGTTTACATTCCTAAGTGAAATGTGACCTTCGTAATGATGAACCTACAGAGAAAGCACTTCAAAAAGCTATGTAAATATGTGTCTTACCTATTTCAAGTGCACACAAACATGATTTCAAATGAATTCTAATGTTGCTCTGCATCTGCTGGGTAGTTGAAGTGGAGAGATTTTCTGATTATAAACTAAGATAAACAGCAGACGTTTTTGCCATTTGTCGAAATGTCAGGATAGCTTACTTTCTTTTAGTAAAATGAACCACCTTTCTTATTATTCTTGAGATTTGTGCATTTAAAAGCATAAAAGCAACTACTGAGGTCGATCTACCTTTAAGGTCTTAGCCATTTCGATTTGTTTTCTAACCCTCTCCAGTGTGTAATGATTAGAAACCCGTCCAGACAAACGTGTTTGCTTAAATGTGTGCAATAATAACTTAGAAGGTGTTGTGTATTTCTCACTGCCTCAAACTGGCTCAACAAGTAAAGTAAATATTTGAAAGTAAATGAGCACAAATGCTTGTAGGCCACAGTCTGCCGACTTAAATTTAAAATGTCTGGTCTCTAGTATATAGTCAAACATATACATCTAAAATGCTGAAGTTACAGGTGACTGCCTGCGGTGGTCGTCTCTATGTCAATTAAACCAATTCTACACCAGGGCCAAGGTTGACCTCTGACCCGTGACCCTAATTTAACTAACCCTCACCAGTGTACTACAAGGAGGCAAACACTCCCAGCTGCTGAGGCTCTCAATGGCCTTTTACTAAAGGGGAGGAGAGTCCATTATAGCAGCAGCAGTCCAAGTACGCTCAAGACTCTTGTAGTACACTTGTAGGAAGTCACTTGAGATTGTTGTGTCAGCAGATAACAATTTAAATGTGCATTGACAATGGACTTTCATAACGCTTTGAAAATAGCAGTATAATAGTATTTAGAGTTTACAATCATTCGAATATGATAACAATTGATTTCAAATCAGTTCATTTTGTTCATGTTTAAAAAAATTAAAATAGTATTCATGTTAACATTCCCATAACATATTCAGTCTTGGTGTTTGCAGTTTCTCCTGTATTTATTTTCAGTCTTTGCTGGGAACCTCTCTGTATAAACCAGTTTGGCCTGGCCTGCTGCGGCAGCATAAATCACATAGTGTGTGTACACAGAGAAGACCAAGAATAATCACCTAACACATTTCTTATTTGCTCTTTTATTTAAATAATGACACTGGCTGTGGACAGAATTACAGATTACTGTGCAGCTTCATTGTCAATTATGGTCTGTGCTGTTTGTATAGTTGGTCTTCTCTTTGATTGGATAATGACACAGTGAGCTGTAACAAGACATATAGAGGAACAAAGAAACATTTCACTTGCCATGTACTCCAGTAATTATATCTCCATGCTTTATGCTCTCTGATGAACTGTAAGCTTTTGGCTGATCAAATAAAGGTTCACCAACATTTCAGAGGAACGCTTCGATGAGAGCTGAGATCAGATCCCAAGTACACATATAAACATCATGAGCGTTTCATCGCGGTCACGTTCTGTGATCTCTTCACTATAGGTAGAGTGGTGTACATGTCCAAATGTGCTGGCTGAAAACCTGCATGGTTGTAATCTAATTTTCCAGTCAGCTTTAAATTTAAGTTAAGAAACTGTTAATTGTGTTTTTATCCTTGCTTTAAAAAAAGCAGCTGCTTATATTCTACTTTGTGACATGAGGAATCGTGGGTTATTTTATAATTTTATTCAGTATTTTATTTGCCAAATCACAAGCACAATATGTTCTAAAAAGCAGACACTGGTAACGTTGTCTGGGTTTATAATACGTTTTTGATTTAATCAAGTAAAGATAGTAGTTGACTTATACATGTCCTTGTTCTCCTGATTGTCACATGTATGTGTCACATTTTCTTTTTTCTTTCTTCTTACATAAGTAAGAAATTATTAATCTAATGGCCTCTTTTACTGCTTCTCAAGTAGTAAAACAAAAAAAAATGGAATAAAAAATGAAAACTTTCTGTCTGTTGCGCCTACAGTCTGATAATCCAACATACATGTGGGGCAGGAGTCACACAGATAACTTAGATTTGCTGCATACTTACAAAACCTGCTTGGGATATTAATTTAATTAATTATTATGAATTAATCAATTAATCAATATCTTACATTTTGATATATTATTTGCATGGTCTCCTAATTACTTCTTAAAACATATTACAACATACATGTACTGAGATGAGAAGCTACTGTAATTACTGTAAATAATACACAAAGTGTCAACACAAATAAAAAAACTGTTGTGGTAACGTTTCATTTTCTGAATCCGATTAAAGGCAACGCTAACTGAATTTTAACAGGAAGCCGTCAGTGATTTTTTTATTATAATTTTTTTTTTGTTGTTTCTTCTAAACTCTAAATCATATTTTCTAAATGATTTGTGAATGAAAAAGAACTGTACTTTGTTTACCATCATGTAGTTCATGAATGAGTGCATTTTTTTCAGTGGGTAGATAGTGGATGTCAAATTCAGTGGTTAGGTTGTGACTGTAGGTTAGTGCCTGTGGGAAATATGACAAATATTCTACTAATGTGGATGCCTTGTTCAGGCATTTCCTAACACACACAATATTCACAAGCCTAAAAAAGTTTACAGGCACAGATATTCATAACATATGCATGCACTTGCTCCTGAAGCCACCTGTTTTTCCCCTTTACATAACACACACACACACACACACACACATATACAAGAAAATGATACACATATGCAAACACACATTGGACACACACACACACACACATCCAGCGCAGACTTAGCTTCAGCAGCTGCAGTGGGGTGCCATCACTGGTCATGTCTTCATACGTTTGATCCTTTTGGCAGGAGGCTTTACTGCTGCAGGAGGAAAAAAACAGCAAAACTGAGCTAATGTGTGTCTTTGTCCTCCATGGGAGGGGAGAGCCTTTCTTCTCCCCAAGTACAAATCGCAAGACTTTGGCTGCATTCTCCCAGGACAGAGGGAGGCAATGGCAGAGAGAAAGATCCCAATCAGACATTGATCTGAACCAAACTAATCCCCCATTGGTGCCAATGTGACCTTAAAAAATCGGCTTAGAGCAGCTCGGTTAAACTGGACACGGTTTTCTATTTAAGTGGCCCCAGCACAGCCCACCCTAATTTTGCCACCCACAGACATTAGTAGAAGAGAATTAAGACACATACATTCATAACACTTTTCATTACGGTGAGGGTGGGGCTGCGGGGTGGCATGTATGCCGCCCTCACACAGCAGCACTGCTCTGCGAGTGGGATAAGCCTCTGGGCCTGATGAGATGAGATGGGATGGTATGGCCCATTTTATCTCTGAACTTCATCTACCATTGTTTAATGTTTGGATTTTGGAGTTAGAAGTTTTTTTTTTTTTTCCCAGTATGGAAATGGTGGTCGTCTTTGAAATTGTGCGCTGTGGACTGCACACAAACGATTTGGACGCAGACAGAATTTTAAACAGACACGAGACTGATAGGAGAAAGTGCATAATGGTGCATGGCTGGTCGAATAAAATTTTGTTGCAGATATTCAGTAACAATACAACAACAGTAATAACAGTAAAAAGGAAAAACTTAGATGTTTTTTGATTTCAGAGAACATGTCTATCACTTTACCTGAACTAAACCTGTACATGTTCGTACTGTCAGAGTTTTAACATGCCACATTAGCATTTATCTTATATCATGTCTGCAAAGTAACTAAAATATACCCACAAAGACATAGTGGAGGTCAGAGGTCAAACCAACCCTGCTTTTGTTTCTTTGTGACCAGTTCACAAAACTTAAAAATTAAAATATTCTGGACACTTGTTCTAAATAACTTCAAGCACTTTTAGCACAAAATTATGGCAACAAAACTTGCACAAATAAAAACAAGGCAATCTGTGAAGAAAGCCATTTGCCTGGTTCTGTGTACCAGCCAGTGTCACACAAGCTGCCTTGGCTGCGACTGACATCTTTACTTCTGGCTCTGATTAGAAAGCATGAGCCCCGACAGCTATAATCTTAGCTCCTGTGTGTCTGTGCCCGCCTGTCTGTGACCGTGCTTGTTGGAGGGCGGCACATGAATAAGGAGCATACTTTGTTTAGACACACTGGTATATGTACTGTAACACTAACAAACCTCAGCGAAGCTAAAGAAACATTAAAGATGCAGATCTGTGTCGCTGTCTCACAGGCCCATTTGCAGACAGGCGGCTATTTTGAGCACGGGTAAAAAAGGATCTCAGCTTTGTTAGAGATTGCAGCGATGTTAAAAACACAACCACAATAAAAAGCCAACCATATCCTGTGATTTATATGAGCATCAATATGGCTGCGATTCTCCACCACCACTTCCAGGGTTCAACGGCTAAACCAACAGCCACAAAGAGGCATTTTGGGTTGCTGGCTCGGAGCCAGGACCCATAGAGAGGGGTCCCATTACAAAGCCAGATCCTCCTATTATACAGGCCGCACCACAAAGGCTCCGCTGACAGACACCGCACACAAGAATCACACAGATACCCTCAACACAATTACCCATAGCGTTCACATAGCTTGTCAGCTTGTCTTATAACTTTACTCTTGTGTGACACATTTCTGTGTAATTACAAAGTCCAGACACTCATGTTTATAAATTACAATGGGAATACATTTCAAAGAGCATTTCTCCACTTTTCTTTTGAGAATATGAAGGATTATGATCATGTTGCAAGTGGAAAATATGACCGTGTTGTTTGAGTGTCATGCAAGTCACATGTAAACTGTGACTCTGCCCTGTGAGGTGTCTGTTTACTGTTTAGTCTGCACCATTCAACAACACAGGCCTGGCGAGCATCCTGTCAACTACTGTGCCCCGCTGCAGGGACGCAATCAGTGTGTGTGTGTGTGTGTGTGTGTGTGTGTGTGTGTGCATGCTCCAGCACCTTCATAAATCAGTCGGTGGAGCTCTTGTGGAAGTCCGGCTGACACATCAAAAGACAAGTTATCCAGTCAAGACGTGAGCAGCAGTCTTACTCACCTGCAGCAGAAAAGCACACACAGCTAGATACACACTCTCTGACTTCGGAGACCCTCTCGCGTCGCTGTCTGTCACGGTCATACACTTGCCTTGTCAGAGAAAGCGGCAAGGTGCCACACGGAGGGGGAATTGATTGCTAATCTGTTCGCAGGGATGCAGTAAGAGGATTTGGTGGTCTTTTCGACCCAACTCTGGACCGAGTTACCTTCACTTTATTTGACTTGCAAGCTGTGTTTTAAAACTTAAATACAACAGTTTTAGCCCACAAAGAAGTGACAAACAGTGTCAAGCTTCAACAAAACACTGTGTCACTGATCAGTGATACTGTTTGAAGAAAAGTCCAACATAAATAAGAAACCAGCAGCTTCATCAAACCAAAGCCACAGCTGATCCGTCTCCAGAGAGGAACATGTCAACAGTGACGGCCTCCATCCCACATTTGAAGTCCAACAATCATTTCTCCCTCTGTTTTTTCCATGTTAGCTTGACATTAAAGTCCAGAGTTTACCAGCGTTGTTCTCGATGGGCTGGAGCTGGAGCTGGAGCAGAGAGCGAGAGGGACGCACACAGACACACACTCTCAGGGTAATTGAGGCAGCTTACAAAAACCACACCACTCTTAACTGCTTGAGAGAGACAGATGCACTTGAGACTATTCTTAAGATGCTCTCAGCGCTTCTCTTCAAATGAGACAAAAGTACAAGAGCACTAATTACACTAAGTAATGATTCTTACTCAACAAAGCACTGTAGAAATGCAAAGTATAGCACAGCACTGTATAGTTAGATACCCCACCCAGCTCTGTGAAGGGGATTCATTCATTCATTCACTCATTCATTGACCATCTTGAATCTCACTGAGGCCTGTTTATTTATAAGAAGCTCATCTCTGTTTGGCAGCTCTACTCCAAAAGACAAACACTGCCCTCTATCTCTGCCATGTGGAAACACAGTCAGATGATGCACACTGGTTTTTCAGTCTCTTTAAACACTATGATGAAGCCTGACTGTGTCCTGTGGCTTGCAGGGACTAGCAATTATGTGTTTGGCTTTTGCTGAAATTATATTTTGGTTGTGATAGTGTTTTGCCCTGCATTTTATTTCACGTGTTTATAGCTCAGAGACTTAAGCTGCAGTATGTCTGTTGATTCAGTGAGGAGGGCAGTCAGTGAATCGTTAAATTGTATTTTAGAGACAACTGATACAGATTCATTTAACCCTCCATTGACAATGTGATGTCTTTTTTTTTTTTTTTACCTGGGGATGTACCTTTGGGGGTCTTCACTAAGAAAACAGCCTTTGTGATGCTGTCAGACTGATCTGCATGTCAGCTCAGTGTTGCTTTCTCATACGCTCCATTTTATTAGTGAGGTTTTTCTAAGCAAAACAAACAATCTGAGCATGTTCTTGTGGAAACAAAACATTTTGCATGTCCACAAGGCAAATAAGAGAAAGGGTATTAGATGCAGGATTTAACTGAGGATGTTACTATGTTGCTTTAAGTTAAAATAGGCCTTCAAAATAAAGCAAGTAAAGGATTTTTTCCTGTTGATGCAGTTTTAGAAGCGACCACTCTCATTTAAGCAGAGTAAGTTATTGAGGCGCCCATGGGAACACAGTTTCTTCTTCCTGTAATCATTCTTCCTGTTTATACTGGCCAGAAAAACAGAGAACATTCACTGTAAATGATGGAGGACAAAATAAATGTATTCAAACACTATACAAATCAGTTATTTGGATATCTTTCAAAGTTAAAGTCTTTTTGTGAGAAGTTCCAAACAGCCCTTCCTCTGACGCTCAGCAGGAAAACACTGATACACTTTACTGATACACAAAAAGAAAATATTAATAGTAATTAATTAGCAGATTGTTGCTTGTGAAAATATCCCCTATATGCTAGTTAATCAGATGGTTGAAGCCTAAAATTAGCTACAGTCACCATGACTGTTGTTTTAATATTAAGATTATTTATTATTATTATTAAGATTAAATTTAAAATGATCTGAATTATGTCAGTTTTAGTCTGTTCTTACTTCTGTGCACGACAAGTTCCATATCATCTCAGAACAGGAAAAAAAATGTGTCCAATGAAACATTTATCGAAGGACACCTCCTAATGGACCCTCACACCTGCTCCAATATGATATAAATTTGTGTAGCAGAAACCTACTGGACTAAACCATATAACTATACTATATCTAATCATATTGAAAAGAATATTGTATAATAAATGAATGATTGAATAATAAATATTGTAGAAATGTAGGAATTATGATGGGATTTTGTTATGGAGTATTTTTACATGTGGTCTTTATTGAGTCCATCTTTGCTCACAATCAGAATGCATCAAGATATTTTACTTCTGAAACCTGTTCAACACATTATATAAACTAACCTTCGAATATAATATAACTTCTGATGCTGGTGAACCTCACAGCAAAGATAATACATTTTTCTGTGTGAAATCCATCATAAATTCTTAAAGACACACGTGAAGCTGTAAGAAGACAACAACCTTCCTCCTAACGCACCTGTCATCTCACCTGGGCCCCAGACAGCTACTCCACTCCTCCTGGGGACAGTCCACTTTCTTATAACCATTATATCCATTTCAGACGTGACAGCTCATCGTGTCTAATCCCCCCTGTGACTGTCTGGTTTCCATGGTGATGGTGCATGGCTGTGAGCCGACGGTGGCTCCTGGGGAGCTGACCTATTACAGCAGATAAGGAGCAGCTACAAATGACAATCGCCTCTGTGGCTCTCAGAATAATAGGTGTCATATCTTTGATCAGCCTGACCTGTTGTTTGGCCTGCAGAGAGATTAAAATCGGCTCTTGTGCAGAAATACCTGTGTCAGGTTTATAATGACTTCTTCACAGCTTGAATAAGCAAAGGAAGGAAGAGTTTGTGGACCATTTTCTGTCTAATTCAACTTCATGTGTTTAGGTTTGCTCCAGCTCACTTTGCAATATCTGAATAGGTCATGTGTTCTTTGTTTTTGTTTTTTTAAGAAAAGCCAGTTATCCATTAAATTAATCAGTAATACAGTGTAAACATCATTAATGTTGTAATTGACATCTGGATGCAGCTGTTTTTAACAGAAGGCTCATTGTTAGTTTGGGTTTAGTTACAAACACAAAATGAGCAGAAAAGATAAAATTAACTTTTTTTTCTGAGACTCTATTCTTGTTCTGAGAAGAATTTGTTATATTACTATATTCCATGAGAGAAATTGCTTAACTAGACCTCACGCAGCACTGTTTAATACTCCCAGCACAGAACAGCACAAAAGAACACAGGCACTCGACACAGGAAGATGAAGTAGATGAAGGTCTGGTGATGGTAAAGGTGGAGGTTTGTTAAAGAAGGAAAGCTATCACTGGACAGTAGTGGGTAACTCCATGCCATACCTTGTGGATGGCACTTCATTAGACTTGGTGTCGTCCTATAAAAGGATAACAATTTAAAACACAGTCCCAAACAACGTAAGAACCATTAAGGGCAGCACAGCCTGCTGGTCTTCTGTCTGTAATCAAGAGCCATCGAGCAAAACATCTTCTGGGAGGTGCTTCAGAAATGGTTTCAGATTATATCAACCTATTAACAACCAGTCCGTGGTGGATTGAACATTGAAAACCAACGTTCAAAGGACACAGTTAAAAATCATTTCAAACTTAGTGAGCTCCTATATTTGTTTTTTGTCCTGCTACATTTGTTATTCAAACTCAGTTCATGTATGTTTTCATTAATCATGCATGAATGAATCTTTCGAACTGTAGTGTACATGTAACATTTCACTGCACCGCCTCTGCTGTTTGCAGGCTCCATGCGGGAGGTCGGCTTAGTAACCTAACTCCACCTCTTCCCCGTGTGAAGGAGGAGGGCCAAGATAAGGGACTTTAATGGACACATGCTGTGGAATTTGACATGGTTTGTTGGAGGGCTGACATGACTCCTGAGCATGGCATTTTCTGCCTCTCTTGAGCTTGTCTTAATTCAAACAAACCCAATAACCCAAACTTTTCTAACGTCTGACTTTCCTCATTACACTCCCTAAATACATTTCCTATTCTGCATCTGTTTACCTATCACTTTATCACTTTCCTTTTTCTTTCAGCACTTCTTTGTCATCGTCTCATGAGGTGTCACTGTTCTTTGTGTCCTGATTTTGTAAACTAACCCTTTCTTTAGCCTTTAGAGGTTAGAGGTTGAAGGTCAGGAGGACTGGTCTGTTGGTATGACCTCCTGTAAAGACTGTCATTCGTATGCCTATATGAATCACTCGGTATCTCGACCGTCTGGAGGCGGATGGTCACTTTGCATTCTGACTGAAATGATGCTGGTGAATTCATGCTCATGTTAACATCGCAATCTACTGCTCACCAGCAGCACTTCCTATAACAGAATAGCTCTAAGCACCTCTTTGTGTAAGCCGTCATGTTTCTGGTTTGTCTGTGATCTCTGCTTTGCTGTTCTGCATTCCAAACATGTAGTGTTTTATGGCTCTTGGTGTCGGCTGTGGGGAAAAGCCAAAATCCAGGCTGCTTCTGCTGAAGTCATTAGGTTTGTGATGGACAGCCTCTGAAATGTTTTACTGTTAAAGGCCTGGTGCCCAAGATCTCCCACCCTTTCCCATGTGGACCCCCACAACCAAGACTCAGTTTGTACACACACACACACACATACAGAACATATACACAAACTGCAGCTGCATGCACAAACTCCACACCCATGCTTTTCACCGCATAAGCCAACACCAAACACATCTCAACTCGAAGCATAACACATCAGGCATTTTGACACACACACACACACACACACACACACACATGGCACACGTATGCCTCATATGAACTCGATAATACATTTTACAGTTGTCAGCGCCCCCCAAACCTAAAAACTACAATCAAAGCCCCGTCTCCATGCCCCTGTTTTTTTTACAGATTCTCAGCTTTGAGCTGTTGACCAGAACACAGATTCTAGACCCCCCAGACCTCATTTTTCTCTCCTGAGCCAGCATACAGGGGGGTGTCCCAGGCATGGACGCAGAGGTCATCTTGCTGACAACAGAAAATAAATGGTGTGCTCATCTGCAGAGTGACCAGCGTGAAAATCCGTCATCGGGACCCTGGCGTTAAACACTTTCACAGAGGTGTTTGCTAACCTCTAATCCATTGGCCATGGGGAGACTGTGACAACTCCATGCAAACACAGAACACGCGCGCGCACACACACACACACACACACACACATGACTCATTTACAATGTTGTCAACCAGCAGGAAAGAGTATGAACAACATACAGTAGTTGAGTTTCAGTGTTGCTGCATCTGTAAACGCTGGAAACCTTGCAGCTAATTGAGCAGAGATCATCAAAGTATCCGACAATGATGCATACCTTACTGGAAGTGTTTTCCATTGAAGCAGTAGATTTTCCTTCTATGTCAAATGTCAAAGGCTTTAGTCAAACATGATTTAGCAGTTTGAGGTTAGAACACAGAGAGGCCAATGATTAGTAATGACTAATAGTATAAATGAAGATGAATATAAAGTGAAACCAAAGTAAAGAGGAGTATTAATGTAAGAAAACACTTGCACGCTGACATTTTTTTTATGTTTAATCATCGTACCCTCTGAAAAGTCCTGATCCTAGGCATTTTTAGAAGAGGTGTCATGGCGGGGGCTCTGGCGTTCATGATGCTAAACAGACTCCAGATGTTGAAGGAGAGCAGAGGACAAGAGTGCAAGAGGCCTGACAGAGAGAGAGAGAGAGACGCTGCTGCCCCCCCCAGGACCCCACAGAGGACATGACAAACCGCCGGGTCACATCCGTCTCCTTCTTTCAACAGAAACTCATTCCCCTCTTTCCTCCTCTCCCTTCACAACACTCCGATATGTGTCAAAGCCCTTCCTGGCAGCATTCCTCACATCCAACCTCCTCTTGCTTATCAATGCTATATCTGCTAAATTTACTATTTCCGTTGCCAATTCTGTCCTATCTGCTCTTTTATTCTATGTTTCATCCCTTTCCTGCACCCTTCTCTCTGCTTGTGGTCATTCTTAAGCATATGCTACTTCTTCACAGTGATGCCTCTGTCTGGGCAGTACAGAGGAATATATTTACTGGAAACATGAATGCAAATTAATGCAGGACTCGGTTTATTCATGCTCAAAGAGCTGTCTTGTTTTCCTAACAGCCCATGTAGCGGATGAGAAGGAATCTGCAATTTCCATCAGCCACCGTCTAAAAAATACACACATGCACATATGCTCCTGTATTTCAAATCTATTTATACATCAAATCCCTTGTTAGAAAAATCCCATTTGCATGCACAGAAATCAAATCAGGTTGTGTATTTGTTTTGAGTGCGTACATTTATGTTAAAATATTGGATTTGTCCATTATACGGGTTTATCTTGTTCGTAAAGGGCTTGTGCAGGGGCACACACATACACAGACATGCAGAGAGCTGCAGGAAATCTGTGCGACACTGCCATCTACAGAGGTACAGCTGCTTCCTGCAGCATCACACATCATCTGTCCCCCTCACTCCACACTGTAAAACTGCAACACCTGTAAAAAAAAAACAAAAAACAAACTGAGCTTAAAGAAATAAGTTTTGAATCATCAATCAATCAATCATTGTGAAATTTGAACTTCAGAAGGACAAACAGAATCATTTTGACATCTGTCACTTCATTTAACTTATAAAGCTTTGGCACCTGTTGCAGCGTTAGTGCAAAGACAACTCATCAGGCTGCAACCCTGCAAATTTATGAAGGTAAGGCGCTAACCTCCACCATGGTTTTTTCAAATTATAAAAAGAAAGATCTCAAAAGACTTTTAACACAGATGAGGCATGCTGGAAAGTCTGCTAATCAGAAATTTTCATTTTTGTGATGGAGTAATTTAAGTAACTGGAGAAGTTGAGCTGAATTACCTCAAATTTAATAAAACCTTCTATGGATGTTGGATCTGACTCAAATTGGCTAAAATAAAACTAATTAAAGTTTGATAAGTTCATTTCTGTGCTGCACAGTTTTTTGTGCACGTCCTGCTATAGCTGCAGTGTTCTGTTCTTCTCAATGACAGCTGGGTTTTACACTACCAGCATAGTACGAGCGTTAGAGGGTAGAAAGGGAAAGAAATTGATTGTACTGGTGATCGACTATGTTCTCATTGAGCATCAGTGACTTGTTGCATGCCCCCCATAAGTTTGTGTCTCTTTTCTCCTTGTGTCTAGTAGAAGTTATGGTATACATAGCATCATTATGTAACATTGCTGTACAACTGCTAGTGAACTGAATGCTTGTGTAGGTCCAGGAGTTCCAGCACACTGATCTTCTCTCTATAGCTGATCATGTCATGTAAATATTTAAGTATGCGATTAAATTCAGTATTGGCAAATTCCCAGTGTAAAAAGAACTCTGAGATAAAAAATAAAACCTGATCAGGTCATCTGTAACATCCATATTATTTCCACATGTAAGTTAAGGACAACATTGAAATGATTTTGAATTGTTGATAATAATAAGACGTTTTAATATGTACATGTTCATTTACGCCATTCACACCTACACTCGTCATGTGTGCACACAGTACAGTATTCTGTATGTGTACGTCTGTGATGGTCATAACTCATAGCTGCTCTAAAATTCCCCATCTCCCAAACTGCAGAGTGTAGTTGGAATGTGAATGATTGAACATATCTCCCCTCCTGAATCTGACCTGATTACTGAGCCGGTTTCCACTGACCCTGCCTCAGAAGTCACACCAGCCCATTGTAACTAAAAGACTTCAATCAGAGCAGTGGGCCAGAGCTGTAATGACTTCCATCACACAGAGAAAATTGGACCAAACCTCGGGCTGCTTGACTTGGTGACATATTAAACGCACGCAGCGGCGCAGCTGTCCGCACACAGAGACTGATAAAACGAGCACGTTCACAATCATCTCATGCTCGTTCCTGTCCCGTCTTCATTTTTCTTATCACTACCTCGGCCGTAGGAGCATTACAGCAGGAAAGACATGGTCTTTGGTGGGGGTTTTTTTCTTCTCAGTGATCAGACCAATCCAATTATTCCCTATGGTCACAGACACATCAACCCCCTGCAGACCAGCATAGCAAAATCAACGAGTGAAACTTGCAACAGCAAAGAGTTAAAGTCAACCTTCCCACAGAGCTATTCTGAGGATGTGTTGGTGTGACTGATAATCAGCAAATTCATGCAATCAAACCTTTCACCACTACAATTTCTGACCAAAATAGTGTCAAAACTCCATCATACATTTTACGGTTTCATGACAACTCTCATAATCGTCATATTTGCAGACTGCATCAGTTTGTTTACCTTTGCTTCAGTCAGTGCTACAGCTCCTTCGAATAAATGTTGCCATTGACAAAAATCACCAGTCAGCTGAGCGGCCCTGTGTTGGTGGCCAGAGGGAAATGTTTATGGTCATGGTAAACTATTGACAGTTATGTATGCAGTCATCAAAAGATACAAGGGCTCGCCAAGGAAGTTTGTGTTGCTGCAAAACTCTAGTCCAGATGTTCAGAGAGAGGGAGGAGGTGGAAAGACAAATATTAGTCTACTGGAAAGCTTGGAGGACTGGGCTGTGGGTTTCAAAAACATCAACAAGAAAAGACAGAACACAAAAATTTGGTGAAAGAGGAGAAGATAGGAACAGGACACAGTTAAACAGAAACCTCACCTTCAAAGACATAAACAACATCCTCAACGTGGGAGGAAAACAGAGTCCAGGCATAATTGTTTCTTCACACATTTGCGCAGAGTGACAGTGGGACGCTTGTTCATAAAGTATAATTCATGGTGGGGAAAAACAAGGCCAGCAGTCACTAAAAGAACATGTTTATTTTAATCTAACACATGGAAAATGTAAATGCACACTTATCTTAGATCACTTCCTGAGGATATCTGTAGCAAAAGAATCAGCAGAGCCCAGAGACGCGCACACAGAGCAGTGATCCAGCCTTTCTGAGCCTCTGGGCCCTGTCAAAGGCAGGGCTCTGGGTGTTAAGTGACACCGGATTGAATTAACAAATAAAATGGACAGGCTGTAGCACGGTAATTTACCATGTCAGGGCAAATCAAATTATCCCTGAGGTGCAGATGGCAGTGGATCCATTACTACAGCTGAACTGGTAAACACAGGCTGTTATCTTCAGAATCCCAATTTCACTCTCTTTGCTTTGTGTGGGATAGAGCATGTTAAGTGGCGATGATAAAACAATCATTAGCAGATTAAACAAGATTACCACTGAGGTGTTTAAGACGCTGAAGGAAGGCGAGACAATGGAGACATTTCACAATGCTCTGTTTCCACAAATCATTGATTCGGGTTGTTTCTGGAGGCATTTGGGGAAACTAAGCTGTTGTTATTCAGCTATTGCTTTTTTTTATTTTTTATTTTTTTTTTTTATCAGGTAGGGACACTGAAATAAAACTAAGCACCTACAGCTGTGCTGGCATTACTGTAAGTTAAAACAGATGATTTGAAAATAGCATGCTAAAAGCAAAATATGATATATGTAGTGCAGTGGAACAAATCCTGATGTACTGTACATGGAACCTGCTGCACTGAAGCTTCTGCTGCACTCAAGACAAAATGACTGAGTTTGGATGTCATACATCTGAAAATAAACCAGATAAGGCTTAAAATCAAAAGTCATTAAGTTCATTAAAACTCATCCTCTGGGAGCCATCAATGTCACGCATACACAAAATATCAAGGCCATCATACTGTAGCTGGAGTTGCTGAGGCTGACCGCCCATCCCTTGCCAATATTATGGCCACGAATGTTGTTATTACAAGTGTTTCAAATAGCAAAAGATAAGAGTGCAGAAAGAGTAACTGTTGTTAAAATGTTGGTATTGTAAATTACATCTTTGTGCCCTCCGCAGGTTTCTTCCTAAAATAAGACATGGGCCTCTTGCCCTTCCCCTTATACTAATATTTAGGTTCCCCTGTTACATCTAATAAAGCTGTTTAGAACGTTTCACCTCAGAGGAAGGATGTCAACTATTCTACAGTGCAGAAAGAGAGGAAGCAAGGAGCAAAGAGAGATTGAATGTCTACGCTCACCTTACGTAAATATTTGAGACATCTGCAGATTCTGGCTAACCTTTACTGTCTAAAGAAAGATTAACTGCTTCCTGTGATACGTACTCTACCGTACCTATTGAATACATGTTAACTTTGTGTGTCTTTGTAGGACGCCACAATTAAAAAAGCTTGAATTCTTACAGACTGCTGGTGAAAGTTGATATTTATTGTCTCTGCCTTTAAAATATACATAACAGCCACATCGAGGAGAGTAAAAGAGTGAGACACTGTTTCCTGTCTATCGAGCGTCATGACTCAGACAAAACAAGAGAATATGCAACAGCACACGTGTCTGCCTCCTTCCCACTGGTGCTTATGTAAGTGGCATCAGTGAATTAATATTTAAGGTTTGTTTTGGGGATGGCACTTCTTGGTTTTTGATGCTGGGCTTTTTTTTTTTTTTTTTCTGTGATGATATTTCAATTGAGCTGTTACATCATCTGGATCATGGCCACAGCTGAGATAAAAGAGCACTGTGAGCTATTAGTGAAGGAAGCATGCTGCAGTGAGGTCCATGTGATGTGCATTAAGAGCGAACTGGGATGACTGCTCATTTATATAAATGTTCTTTTCGATGCATTTCCAATAAGGAAGTTATTGGCTAATCACCAAGGTTATTTATCATCGCTGGATTAGTGCACTCATCTGGGTAATGCAGTAGGTCTATGGTAAAGGCGCAAAAACTTTGGTGTGATCACTTATGTACACGTTTGTATGCTCCTGCATGTAGAGACGCAGGCCGGGACATGGCAAACTCAGAAAAAGTTCCTTGTTGCTGCAACGCAACACTCTCAGCATCATCACAACCTCAGTCTGTTTCCAGGCCACATTTGACTGAACGCACTCATCTCTGTCCCCAAAGACGACGACACCAGGACGAGGGAGAGGAGCTGCAGGCTCGCTCTTCCTTTCGGCCCATTGCACAGGCCTCGCTGCAGACAAGAGTCACACAGCTGGAGGCACAGCTGGATATGTAGGTGTAATTATGTGTGTTGGATGATACTACAGCATGTGTGCTAAAGTTTCTATCCGAAAGAGCGCTGGACACAACAGTAAGTTCAGATGTGAAGAAGAATTGTTTGCATTTTGAGATATTCCCTTTTAAAAGCTTTTGAGCGAGGCTCGTCCTTCTAATCAATTCTAATCATTCTCATCTATTTTAATTTCATGAGGGACTACATGAAGTGATGTTCAGTTGAGCTGCTACTTCGTCTGGATCACAGCTACAGCTGAGATAAAAGAGCACTGTACATGAAAATATAATAATTATAATAATCACATACTTTATTGAGTGAAATGGTGGTTGGACAGCTGCCAAACAGTGCTACTACAGGGTTTCAGTGTGTTGTCTCGTCCAAGGAGACAACGACAAGAAGCCATGAGCAGTTAAACATGCAACCACAGCAGGACTCAAACCTGCAACCTTCTGATCTGAAGTCAGATGCCTTATCCATTAGGCCACGCGTCCCACATGTAAGTGTGTTGTTGTGGAGCAGAGTAGATCGTATCAGAGCAGGGAAGGAGCAGGCTAGGCAGTCTTAAATCTTAATTAGCTTAACTTAAACTGCATTTAGTAGCTTTAAATTGTGGTTTTAGAAACTTCGATTGTTGCAAGGATTACAATTCTAATAATAATAAATGTTAGAGAAGCTTTGTGTTCAGTTGACACTGGGACTGGAGGAGCAGCTTTTGATTTTTGTTGGAAGCTGTAAAACTTACATCAAAACTAAAGCTCAACATTTCTGAACCTCAAATGTTTAAATGTTGTTGCATCTTCAGGTACTTACTCTGGAAAACCCGAGACCTGACTTAAAATTCGCCTCTATAAAATACCAGACCAACTTACACTTCTTAGAAAAGACTTACAGTAGAAATAACTCTGGCACCGGGCTTGCCTACGCAGTCGTGTCTGTAAATGACACGTAAATGCATAACTTGAGATATTAAAATAAATTTTCCACTGAAGAAGTTTTCTTTTTTTTTTTTTTTTTTTTTTTTGTACCACATGAAAATCAGTTCACACAAAATCAGAGTTCACAGTCTTGCAAACTCCCGGAGCTGGATAATCCATCTCTGTGACTATAAAGTCGTAAATTTGGCTCTTTTATCTTGATTTCTCCCTCAGAGCTGAGTATTTTCACATCAGTCTGCTGATTATATCGTACTCTGGTTATTGCCGGTCACCTGACACTGTCAGGAAGAAATGAAAGTTCTGCCAAGAAGTAATTCCTCTAAAAATACTTTGCTTTACGAGCTCTATTATCCCTATCAGGTCTTTTTATTTAGAAGGTTTTTGTGAGCAGAGCAGTGGTTAATTTCAAGCTTCGTTTACCACCATAAATTGTGTGACTTAAAATGACAAAAAAAATAAATGATTGTCCACAAATCTAATTCCTTTTTGGAATACATTATAATAGCAGAGAGAAATGAAAAGCAGAGCTATAGACTGAAGCCCCGTAAAAGCACTTTTAATGATGCTGGCATTTTCTATTGAAGTCTTTAGGTCTGCATTATTAACGTCTTTACTGTGTCTATAAAACATGAGCTTTTGTTCGTGCGACACTTTTCTTCATCAAACACATACCATCACTTCTTTGTCCATATGGAACCGCAGCAGTAAGTTTTGGCACACTCTCAGACTCCCATATTTCACGTCGCCGGTTAGTCTTTTTGTCTCTTTGTCATATGCTGTACATCATCACACTGTCCTACTGCTCTGTGAGTTGTAGCCAGGCCTGTGAATAAGATGGCTGCTTTTTTTTTTTACATTTCGTTATATCTAAAAGCCTCAATATCACCATTGCCTATCTGAGCCTGGAGTGATGTCGAGGCTGTGAGCTATGTTCTCCCTTCCCTCCATGGACGACAATGAGTTCCCTCTGAGTTTATGCTATAATTGATCTGCATATCAAACCATGTTGTTGCATTACATTATTTATATACTGCCATGCGTGAGGACGTGTGAAACTGCAGAACATGAGGTTCAATCCAGCTTCTTTCTCATACTCTAGATCTACTTCTTGGATCCACAGCAGCTTCTGAGTCAGTTGCATTTTCTGGCGCGCTGTTTATATACTGTGCATATTTGAACACCACATGTGACTCTACGATGATATGAATATGAATTCATAGCATGAGCTTTTCAGCGTGT
The DNA here is from genome assembly GCF_900324465.2 of Anabas testudineus. Taxonomy (NCBI): domain Eukaryota; kingdom Metazoa; phylum Chordata; class Actinopteri; order Anabantiformes; family Anabantidae; genus Anabas; species Anabas testudineus. The sequence goes on along the minus strand of NC_046613.1, from coordinate 6,783,428 downwards.
TGTGTAACATTAGTTCATAAATGATTAAATCCTGAAATTGATTACACTGTGGACTTTATTACGCAATGCACAATCCCAAGATCACTTGTGCTATATTCAGACATTCAGAGCTGCAGGTCACAAGACACCACTCTCTTTGCTGTTTCAGCTAAACGTGAAAAGTCCAAATTATTAATCATTAAATGGACTGCCTATACGCAGTCGCAGCGCCCGGCAGTGTGGAAGGTGAGTAAGGTACAAAGGAAATTACACAATCCATTCCATTACCCAAGTTAATCAAAGCTGACGGATTATCAATTTTATTTATGAGAGCAACTTTAAGGTTAACAATTGCAATTAGGTTTGACGTGTGGTGGGTGAAGGCAATCAGTGGGGTGAGACAGGGGATCCATAGCAGTCCATGTGTAATTAATGCATTCAGCTGTGCCTGGGACACTCTGCCGAACAGAACAAGCAGAATGTTAAGGCTGCTTGAAACCCCGGATAAGTGTAGCTGCAGATGTGAGCACATTTTCTTGTGAGTGCAGTTTTTCTCTGTCACCCCTCCCATGCCTAGTCCATTCTGGATGTGCATACATTGCTAACTACAGGGATAACTATAGACGATAGGTACAGAGAAAGAGCACGTGCTAATGTACTTGCACCGGCCCTTCCTCCTTAAGTTTGATCGTTTGCATGAGTACAACTGTGTGTATACAGTAGCTTATGTGTCAGGACATGTGTGGCAGAGCTGACAGGCCATCAGAGCTGCTGTGGCAAATGAAAGTGATGCTCAGGAGGAGAGATGCCTGGAGGAACGCTTGGAATAAACAGCAGAATCTGTGACGCACTTTGAAGCACACATCTGAGGGAAAAGAGGGAGGACGGAGAAGGGGAAGGAGCAAGCTTAGTAGGAGGGAGCCTGGTTTCAAGCCCTTATAGAGCAGAATCTATAACTGACCAGAAGGCAGGCCATCTTTTTAATGTAGAGTAGCTCAACTCTGAGCCCTTAACTTGCTGCCAGGAATCCATTCAGCAACACTGACATGTATAGACACACTCAAAACAGAACTGGGAAGTTGGCCTAAAGCGCAAAGCACAAAAAAGAACCTTTTTTATTGTAACGAGGATGAATAACGCAGGTAAAGGTAGCAGGAACAAGCTGACAAGTTATTGAAATGTCAAATCAAACTACAGTGCCAATGGCAATGCCCAGAGGCTGACGCAGTGACAGCGTTTTCTTCAAGTTTTCACAGAGAAGACAAAACCTGGAGGTCCTCAAAGGGCAGACATGATGTGATAAGAGAAGCTGATGGTTTACAGATAGGCTGCACTACAAATACAGGTTTTAAAGATTGTATTTACTACAGTGTAGGATTAAGGTCATGTTATTGTAGCAGCATGATAAGAAAAGCTGAGATTACTGGCATTCTTATCTAAAGCCCACCACCCCTACAGGCAGGACTAGTCTGCTCACTCCAAACACAGAGGAGAGTTTTGTCTGTGTGAACATTCTGCACTTTCCACTGCTGCATGTAGTTCGTGTGAGTTTCTGTGTGTGTGTGTGTGTGTGTGTGTGTGTGTGTGTGTGTGTGTGGTGCCACTGGACAGTGCTTATCATCAGGCAGTGACACTGAAGCTGCTGAGGAAAGATATACTTGAATCCCCTACTAAACTGAAACATGCAGTGCAGTATAAATTGCAAATACACAAAGAATAAGAAAATACTCTGTGCTAGGACGAGTAAACAACAGTTTTCAGGTGGCAAAAAAACTGGCACAATTGCCTTGTGCAGTGAGTCAGAGTAAACATCTGCATATATAGTCCTATACTGTGCACAGTTGACCTACTCTGCTACTAGGATCACTGAACAACTACATCTCCTCCAATTGATGCCGAGTTTATTTCACCATTTACCATTTGAAAGGAAACTGAATAATATTTACTGGCAATGTTTTTCTTCTGCAGGCAATTTGATTAAGGCAGAAAAGTCATAATTGGGATTTGTGTAGGATATTGTGGTGGTATTAAGGCCCCTTGTGACTCACTTTTCATCAATACCATGTCTTTTAAACAGATCTACTTTCATTCTTTAAAAAATGCTTGGACAGCCCAGATACTGTTTCAGATGCTATTTACATACAGTTTACATTATTCATGACCGTTTACTGTGATTGGCTTAAGGTGTGGCCCTCGTGTTTACCCCCAGCTGGAAAACAACCTAATGAATAATGCAAATTCTCTACTTACCCACTTTGTTCAAACATAGTTAAAGACAGCTCGCTAGTAGCAGAGAGAAATTATATTTTTGTTCTGTTTTAAAACTTCATGAGAATGTATTTAAAACATTATCTAGTGTAGCAGCCACAGTCATCATGGTCAGTCATGAAGTCAGCATAGAGAGGGGGATGGGATGGATTGTCCATCCACAATGGTGATGGATCAGTGACCTTAAAGTAACTTTTGAAACTGAACCACAGTGTTTCTCTAATCACTACTTGATCATGAAGGCACAGGCTAAAGTTTCCATTAACCAAGATGCTGTCAGTGCTCAAACATAACCTTTAGGAAATGTTATAGGAAGACAAAGAAATGACATAGTTACTTAATATTTTTCAGAAAAATTCAGTGTAAGCTTTTTGTGACTTTTTTTGAATTTTTGAATTACCGTCACGCTTTCACCACCTCTCTCAAGCTCTCCCGTGTGATTCTCCATATTTATATATCATCTTTATCACCTTTCCACCAACAGCTCTGGATACTTTAGATGTGGAAGGATGACACTTTCTATACTGTCTGTTTTCTATCCCTGTCTTACATCACAGAAGTAAAAATACTACACGTCTTTACTGGTAATGACTGTTTATGTGTATCAGGTTCTCTGGATGCTGAAACGTGGACAGATTTGAACTGTGTTTGTGTGACTCTCCTCCCATTTCTGTGGATTGTAGTAATTAGGTAGCTGCTGGCTGTGGAAGTAAATTATTAATAATTAGCTGAAAACACAGAGCACGCACTGTGATTCTCACCCCCCCACGGCCCCACCCCGCCCACAAATATCCTCCACCACCCAGCATAATGTAATAAGCAAATGAGCAGGCAGAGCCGATGTTGATGGATCAGAGACAATCTGGATCTTTTTAGGGATGAGATGCTCTGAATGCAGGTCTCCCATTGTCGGACAGCCGAGTGACGCAGAGCACAGCCCCATATTAACACTAATCGCTTCAATGTATTCACCTGCACATTCTGAATGATTAAGTCGTGAAGCATTCGTAGCCAGCAGTGATGCCGTTTAATACCGTGAAAATAAGCGGAGAGGCTGAATGGGTCGGCAAACAGCAGTGTGATCAAAGAACATCATTCAACATGAATTATAACTTGGAGAAATGTGTGTGTGTGTGTGTGTGTGTGTGTGTGTGTGTGTGTGTGTGTGTGTGTGTGTGTGTGTGTGTGTGTGTGTGTGCGTAGCCCTCTGAGAGGCCATCTGTGTGTGTTTGAAGTGTTTATGCGTTTCCATGTGTATACAGCAGAACCAACCAGACTGGCGATAAGTGACAAGGGTCATGGAGAGTGACAGGGTGGACAGCTGGCAGGAGTGTGTCAGTGATCGGGCAGGGTGAACTCTGGGTTATCTGACAGGGATTTCAACTGGCACTCAGGACACAGGTGTTTCAGGGAGAGAGCAACAGTAAGGTGGCAACACAGTGGAAACTGTGGCGGTCCATTATCTCTAGTGTAGTTCTACTTAGACCACAGGCCTGTGCCATTCTTCAAACATGAGCGATGGTTGAGGAAACTATTAGAGAGAAATGATCCTGAAACCTCACTGATTGCTGCAGTTTCATATTGACCATATTGACGTGAAGGTAGTATCACTCTTCTCATATAGAGTTGTTTTCAAGATGCTGAACTATTTATCAATACATTTATTCCTCAGTATTTTGTTTTTATCATTGGAAATACAATAATCTCCTTTTCTGTTCAGTGGTGGGAATTACCTTTAAACATCCTCCTTACTCTTCACAGAAGTGTTGCATTTGTGTTACACTCTCAAACATGCTATTGCATCAACTTGCATCATCTTGTACCTTCAAAGCGTTAAGGATATTACCGTTCCTCTGTGTGCATGATAAAGGTAACAAAACAGTCCAAATGTCCAATGTTCTTGTTGTAACTTTCCTCAAAACGTTTGTGTGCTTCAGGATAAGTTTCCCATGCAGAAAGTTAATTTTAGTCACTTCTTAATTTATTTTTCAACGCAGGCTAAGTAAGAGAGGTCAGCCCTGCTTGCAGTGTGCCCGTGGCAATTGAAACCACTGCGGCGATGGTAATCAGAGTCGTTGGATAATTTGATGTTGCTGTGGTATTAAGAAGTGGTGATAAGATTTAATAAGATAAAACTTAAATGATATTACAGCGGGTATTATGCAAACATATCAAGGTGACCTGTAGAGGTGTCGTCTACTTCGTAAATGCAGATGAATTCAATTAAATCAATTACACGAACTATTTGTTCACGTATAATATATATTATATATTATATATATATATTGTATATTATTATTATTATAGTGTGTTTTATAGGAGCGAAAGCCCAGCATTTCCAACTGGATATAATCATCTGAACACACAGAGATCAAAGGAGGGGTCATGCGTGTTATTATCATGTGGAAGACGCTCAGCTGCAGATTGTCCTCTCCTCCTTCACAGTTCACTCTCACCCATTCATGCACTCTCTGTCTACCTCACTCTCAGTGTAATACTAGCTTTACAGTACTGAAGCTCTTCAATCACCTGTGGTTGTTTCTTTATGTGTTTTTTGTTTTCTGTTTGGATCACTTGGCTTTTGGTTTTATGTGCTTAATGAGAGTGGCACTGATGATTAGTTGCCAAAGTGGCCTGGTCTTCTGAGGTGTTTAATTAGGAGAACCTCAATAATCAACTGCCTTTGTATGTGCATGTGATATAACTACACTAACTTGTGATATAACTCAAACAGTTGTTTAATGTTTTTTACTCTTCTATAAAATGTTAGTCGTGCAACAAAGCAAGTCACTCAAACACCTGAACCTGCAACAGGCATTCAGAGCAGGCAACAGGTAAAGCATATCAAAGCAAGAACAGCTCAAAGCACAGAGCAGCTGGGCGACATAAACAAGGTGGCGCACTATAACGCTAACTGCCCTCTATATATCCTGGGGAGCTAGTGAGCAAATGAGCTGCAGCTGTGCAGGCAAGAGCAGTCAGGTGATTTCACTGAGGCGAGGGAGTTGTGAGAAGGCCTACTGGGCATGTGTGGCATGACTGAGTCTGAAACATAAAACTCAAACAGGCTGTATCACATCCTCAGATGTTTCTATAAAGGTAAACGTAATGGAGCTGTGCTATTTTAAACTTTCTTGTGCCTCTATTGTCTATTATTGATGCTAAGGACACACACTTCACATAATTCCTTAAAACAAGACTTCTAATTAAGATAGTTTTATTATTGATTGTCCAACAGCCTAATAAATGCCAATTACAGATACATATTTAAGCGCACTGTTAGCTCAGTAAATTACTAATCCGACATTTGGCCACATCATCTGTTTAATGATGATCTACTGTTTCCCACATTCACTCCAAACACAAAATGTCAGCTGCATTCAACATTTTTAGCCTTAACCTTTAGTAGATGTCACAATTCAGTTTTAGTAGATGTCACAATTTTCTTTTATGACATTCTTAATGTTTATGAGCACAGCGTGTGACAGTGTGACAACACTACATTTAATGTTACGGCCACCAATTTCAATAATTCACTTTCTTTTCTAAAAATTTGTGGTCTATTTTTCATTTTGAGTAACTTCATTAGCAATGAGCTTCAGGTGATCTCCTTGTAATGAAGAGGAGGTGCAAATCTGGAACAGTAGGGAATTCAAAACACTTGTTGCAGCTGCTGACAAAGCAGACATTGCTCGTGAATTCTCTCAAATCAGTAAAAGTGAATTCGTTCAATATGCCGATTGCTAATTGTTGTCTCTAGTTCTTTTCAGCTGTTAGTGCCTTTCTTGCACAAATGCTTATCTAACTCTGAGTCGTGTCTCCTGGAAATAGGATTGTCCAAAATGCTCCGCCCACTCTTCAAAGGGCAGGTATGCATGCACGTCTTTTTTGTTGCAATTTCATTTTAATAACGATTACCTGAATCTCTGTGCAGAGCGCTGTGGAACGTACTATAGCAGAGTGTAACAGAGCATAGCAGGGCAGGGAGACAGAGAGTTGGACTGAGCTCGAGTTGCACTTTGCAGCTTTAAGTCTTAGGGCTAATGAACTTAACTTAAACCCAAACTACAGAATGGAAAAATACTGGAATAAATCCTCTCTCCAGTGAAAGGACACTGATCCCACAGCAGCTTCACACTGACCTGGGCCACCTCGGAAAGCTGTTGATAATTGCTGTTTGAGGCTATTGGTTTATGGAGAGTGGACGCTGCTGACATGGAGCTCCCCAGAGCGCCGTTAGCACTGTCAGCAGCTGCTCAGCAGGAAATGCCCGGGCTTCAGGCCTATCAATGGACCCTTTCAACAGCACACACCATCTCTGTTCAGGCCAGGTAAACAGACTGTGATTCACACCTTCCATGCAAACCAAAATGTACATCGTTTTTGTAAATAGGGTGTACAGAACTTTAGAAATGCCTCTTGGTATAATGCAGTTCAGTGCAACTCCACCACCCACTATGATTTCATAAACATATAGCACAATTAACCCCTTTCTGACAGTTTAGTTATAGTTAGAGTTATAGTAGAGCTGCTGTATTAGACTACATTTGATTGTACAGGTGTACCTAATAAAGTGACCAGTGAGTGTGTATTGTTCTATTATAGTACAGCTCAGGTTAATAATACACAGCTACATCATTTTTATAAGGTTTAATTAACTGGGATGTCTGCTGCCAAACTGTGAGATGAAGAACACTCACCTGTGTTCAGAGTGATGTGGGTCATTATAATGAAGTTAGTGCTGAATTTAAAGGAGGCAAGGGACAGAAAGGGAACAGAAAGAGTCTGAGAGTCAGAGAAGATGAATAAGTGCATTAATTGATGACCAGGAGCAAAGCAGAGATACTTTAATTAAGTATATAAAAGGAAAATAAGGGGGGGGGAAAACACATCTCATAATGATGAAGATGAAGTTGATATTGATGAAAGGAAAAGGGGAGAAAAGTTAGTGTATAAGTGTGTGTCTGAGTGTGTTTACCAGACAGAGACAAGACACAGACAGAGACGGAGGGAGAATGAAAGGGAGGCAAACATCTCCTCCTGACAGCTGTTTTTCATCAATTCGCTTCATGCTAGGTCCATCTTCCTCATTAGTAACGACTGGCAGCTTTCATCAGGATTTCCCACACATCTCCGAGTTTGGAAGATGCACTTTCTCCTGTGTACTGCTTGTACGCCACCCACCTTTTCAGAAGTCACCTTCTAGCAGTCATTATCATTGCCTCTGAGCCAGCTGAGGTGATTCAGAGCCAAAAGAAAAAGTAGATCTGTAAAAGAAGGTTGGCTTTAGATGAAATATTGAAAATAAAACAACATACAGGTAGAGGCTGAGTGTTGCATAATTTAGCTAACCTGTTACGCTGATGTGCTTAATGATATGAAGCAGGACTTTGAGAATATCTGATTATCATACTGAGTCATTCCCCTGTAGGCTGTGAGCCTTTCACATAACCTTGTCTAATCACTGATCTCTCACATCAGAAGCGTCAGGGTCCTCACATGGATTCTGGCACATGGACCGTGCTCTGAATTAAAAGTTAAAGTTGTTGCCTCTATTGCAATAAGGTGTTCTCTTCTTCCTTTGATTCCTTTCTCTATAAGTCCGCCTGCTTTTCCTCTTGTATCTCCCCCTCACCCCATTTCTGTCCTCCCCTTCTCGATGCCCCCGCCTCTCCTTGCTGCTCTGATAAGAAGACAAAAGATAAACAACCCCTCCAGCATCTGCCATCGATCGCTTCGGGGTAAAAGCTTAATGGCTTGGCTCAAAGTAATAACACTCCTGGAGTTCTCTCAACTGATGAGAATGATAGATCCCCTCTCCTCAGCTGCACCTAGACTTCGTTACCACTGAGCGTGTATGTAGAGAGGGTGCGCAGAGATCAGAGAAAGAAAAAACTGAATATGCACCTTAAAGACATGCTTAAATGAACAAAAGCCAACTTGTCTTTAGATGGGGAGTTAAGTGTTAGACCAGGGCCTCTTCACCGGGTTGTGCCCCAATGCTTGTCACTCATGTTGACGAGCATTTGTAATGTGGTACTTCATTACAACTAGCCTGCTCAGTTCAGCTGTTAGGTATGCATGTCTGCATCGTGAGAAACAAATATTTTATGTGATGAAAAAGAAAAAACAGAGCCAAATACTATTAAGAACCCAATTTCAGGCAAACAAGGAAATTGAGGGAACACACAGCCTGATAATAAGAAATAGGATTTCACGGTCACTTTCCCGTAATACAAAGACGCATAAAGGCTCATGTGTGAAGCGGAACATTTAATTCAGAAAAACAATTCCCTGAAAGATTACCTTTGGAGCTATTGCAATGGAGGAAGTATGCTTTTTTTTTTTGGTACAACACAGGTTGTATGATATTGTTTTGCACTTTGGAAAGTGAGCATTGTGGAATAATGTGTTTAGGCTGGTGTTGAACCCTGACGCCGACCTAGCATCTGTTCCACTAGCTCGTATCAATGCAGCCTCTCAAGCATTTATTACTCTTTATGAATAAGTCACACCCACTCTGGGAGTTTATTACTACGTACTACTACTAATAAAATGAATTGTCAGTGTTTAACAATGATTGCTTTGTTCAAGCCAAGTTAAATTAAAGTTTTCTTACGTTGCAATGTGTTGAGCTCTCACCCTTCAGATATACAGTGATATTATTTTAATATGTACTGAAATATAGCAATTGTTAAAATGCTACTAAAACAGAAATGTTGAGTAGTACTAGTACTAGTAGTTGAATTTATAAGTACCATCTTTAATCTTATCTAGACTTATGGAGTGGATCACACAACATACTGTGGTCAGTCTTGAACGTCAGGGCCACTGTCTTCCTTGTTTTCCAACCATCCCTGCACTTCCATCTTCTGATCTTCTGATTGGCTGAAAACCTGAACAGGGTAATCAACTGGTAATCAGCAGTGGGTATTATGGCAAATGTCTCTGTATATGTTAAGGCGGGATCACTTCTGCAGGTCTACTCCTCTTTAATACCGCCTTCCTTTAGTCTTCCAAATCTCTGATGAGATCATGCTTGCACCCCACCCCCCCCTCACCTGAGTCAACATCAGCTTACCCTCCTCTAGAGTCTTTAAAACAGTTACTGCACTCCCAACTCACTGCAGACATGTCAGACTCTGTCATGCTCACTTCACATTTCCTCATATCACAGTTAGAGCTGGAACAGGAAATTGTGCAGCCTGAGGTTTTGACAAAGTGAAGCCATTTTATTTGGTCTGCAGTTAGCAAGAGTGAAGCTCAGTGAGGTTTATTTTAGATTAGACAGTCAATTAGGAGACTAATTAGCCATTCGACCATTACAACTAATTATTGGATGGAATGATGTCAGTAATTACTGTACAACAATGTCATCCTCGTGCTAAAAATAATTGTTGCACTTTGGATGACTCCAGTATTTCATGCGGGCTCACAGAGCTGCCACAGCAAACACATTAACAAGTTCCCACTTGGAGTCGATCTGCTTAGAAATGTGTGTTTACAAGACTTTGTTCTATTTACAGAGACACAGATTTCTCAATAATTCATGCAGGTCAAACGCCATGCCTGCGTGGATGAGGTGACAGTGAGCAGAGACAAGCCCCCTCTGCTACTGTGGGAACAGGCGTGACCTCTGACCCCCGACCTCAACTCTGAAGCTGTCTGCGTTTGACTGTGTCTGCGGCTCTGTGGGCCGCCCGATCACAAACACTCACCTTGGGCAATGATGAACTGTGATGGATGGTAACCTGTGAGCCATGAGGTCGGCTGAGTCAGCCCCATGCAGAGTCAACCAGCTGACCTCAGCTAGGTGTGTTTATCTGGACTCAGTAATTCATTCAGTTGTTCCAGATATTGAAATGTGCTTTGTCTGGGGAGGATGAAAGGAAAGGTGGAAAAACTAAACATGGATTGGCAGGCTGAAAACTGAAATCTGCAGGTGGATATTGCCTAGCAACAGACAGAGCCTGCACACTGGTTTTGTTGCATTTGAAGGATACTAATTGATGAGAGCACAGTGTTGACTTTATAGTTTATGCCAGAGAACCCTTATTAATAACCAACCACGTTCATGTATGCGTGTGCTGTAGTCAAATGATGATCTTGTGCTCCTGTGGATTAGCACTGCAGTATAGCTCCATCCTCCTACTATATGTGCATATTGATATTTCAAAACTTCAAAGTGAGACAGTCATGAAAATGTCCCCCTGCAACAACCCCCAATGCCCTTCCTCTCCTTTCTGTAAGTGCATAGACATACATATAGGAGGTAGGGATGTTACATAAGTGTGCTGTGATAGATGGGAGCGCTACTTTGTCCTGGGGTATGTGTTGAGAGCAGAAGGAGTTGCTTTAAAGACACGGTAATATATAGTATAATACCTAGATGATGAAGATGAGGAGTTCAAAGACAGAAGCGTGATCCTGGGTAATAACTGGTGAACATTACATAATTAGACAATTACTTTCTAAATTACAGTACATTTTCTAGAAACTGGTTGTGTCTAATGAAAACGTAGTGGATGATTTCGCAGCTGTAGCCAGTTTGAGAAATGAGCAGAAAGGAAAAAGAAAGAAAAAAAACAGCTGCTCCCAGGCCTGGAAGTGTTTTTATGTGCTAGAGGCAGAAACTCACATTATTATCAAGGTCACAGTGACTGGTGGAGTACTACTACTGCAGTACATGATAGTGGGAGGTGTTTCTAATGTTTTGGCCATAAATAAGGGGCCGAAACATGAGAGACAGTGGCCACTGAGTGTATATGAATCATTAATGATACAGGAGTGTGTGTGGCATTCATGTAAACCTTTAACAAATCTGTCACTTTTAATGTCCCAGCCAGTGGCTCCAGCTATTATTGGACTGCTTAATTGCAACTTTGCTAAAACCCACTGCCACGGGAACTGAGGAGAGTCCACCTTTCATCATAAAGGACGTCTAGTTATTGCTGCTACTTCCAAAATTAGACAGCAAGCTGCTCTAAAAGTCCTATATATGGAAGCAGACCTTTTGTTCTTCCTGCAGAAATAAAGTAACTCAGTCAGGGAGGTAGATGAAACAGATTTACTCTCCGAGTGGAAAAGCTCTTACAGGGCACTTTAACAAAGTCTCATTGATGGCTTGATGTCATGCAGTCATTATACAGCAGCTCACGCAAATGATATTTACCTTCAGTAATGTTAGATTTGCTATAGATAAGGGGCATTAATCCTTGAAATGCTTTGTTGTGTACAAGCTAGTAAACTTCTCTTCTGGATAGAATTACTGTATATAGACTATTGTGAGAACAGATATTAAAAAAACTGTAGGCTGTGGAGAAAAATAGATTTTTCTGTTACCAAAAACAAGTTATCAAAGGTTGTAATCCTAAAGATTTAAGTTCTAGTTAATCTGGACAACTACTTCTGCTAATCTCCATCCACGCTGTCTGAACAACAGTGTCTTTTTTTGTAAACACAGTTCAGAACAATTGCAGGGACATTGTTTCCTGTCACTGCTTTCTCAGCCAAATTCTTTCAATGTGACCAAATGGCTTTAGGAAATGTTGGGTTAGCATCAGCACTGAACAGTAAACACTGAGGCTGATATCAGGGAGATAAAACTACACTGGATTATGCATGCATTGTTTTCCTCTGAATCCTTTTTGCTTATGCAGGCAACCTGAATCCAGCATGGGACTGGCAGACTCCACCATCATTACCAATAAAAACTAGTACATAGAGAGAATGTAAAGACATTTGATGACAAGTGAAGAAAAATATACAGAAACAAAAATTACATTTAATGAAAATTGTGGGGATAATAACTTTTAGGAAGACCAAAAGGATTGGTCAACATTGAGAACATCTGTCTTTTACTCAAAGGCAGGACAAATTGTACCATGACGAAGAAGCAAAACATTTCCAATAACAAGTTGTTGACAGAACAAAACCCAAAATTTGAAATCACAAAAGCAGAGGGTAGATGATTCATTAGTGGAAACAAGAAGAGATAGTTCCTAACATTGTGAACTTGGTGATTTTATGTTCAACTGTTTGAGTAGGTGTTGTTGAAAACAACTTGAATTACTTGCCTGAAGCTGTGTCTGATAAAAACATTTTAAAAACATGAGAATGTGAGTTTTGTGAGAGAAAAAATGGAATTTAACAGGAAAGGAATTTAAAGCGAGTAAATATACCCACAAACGGACAAAAGCATCAGTACCTTTCTCTGTCACACACGTCCTGAAGCAGCTAGAGAATAATGTGCATTTCAGAGGTCTGGCTTGGGTCAAAGGTCACATATTGAGTCTGTCCTCGCAGCGACGTTCATCTCTGACACCTTTGAAGAGGGGTCGTACATCATGGTGGGGAGTCCTGCGTGTCAAATGAAGACCTTGTGTAACAAGCACCATCCTTCCTGTTGTGGGAGCCTGTGTGTGGTAATGCATGTGTCCACTGAGGGCGTGCAGGGGTGGACATCACCACCGCCATCATCTTAGATCTAGGTCCTGCTCACATGCTGGATTATTTCACCCTGTCACGGGAGTTTTTCATCTCCACGCACAAATGTTTGTTTGCTATTGTATACGCACACTGGTTTCTAGATTTATCTTGTCCTGTTAGTCAAATAACTATACAAGGAAGGTTCATATTGCTATCACGGGTAAACCGAATGCACAGTGAAAACTCTGACTCTAGTAAAAGCAACTTTCATTTGATGCACAAAAAGAAAAAGCACAAAACCTAAATGGTTTGAAAATGCAGATAATACAAACAAGAATGTGATATGAACACTATGAACACAACAGTGGATAAAACAAGCTCCCTGAATACTTGCCTGTCACGTGTGCAGTCGGCGCGCTCACAGCACGAGCGCTCTGCATGAACTCGATTTCTAAGCTGCACGCACAGAATGTGTGCAGACCTTCAAAAACGTGGGTAAAATGTACAGTATGTCACACAGACACATGCAAAGCCGTGCAGACACAGAAAGCATGAATTGCATTAATGTTGCAGCCCAAACACACAGATGTGTGCAGGTAACCATGCAGCGCTTAGCTGCCATGCACAGTTATATATACATAAAGAAGTGGAATTTAAAATGAATCAGAGCCTTGATTGGTTCTATCAACTCAACCCTCATCTGTCAGTAATGTGAGATTGATATCCTACACAACATGAGTTTATAACTTATAACAGCGAATAACTTCAGAGACACCTGGATTGTGTAGCCGTCGCTTAAGACATTTTGAAACCATGAACTCTTGACTGTCAAATTATTGATTCTTTCTGCTCCGCTCTGTTGCCCTTGTGTTAAATAAAATGCTTTTTATTCCTCGGAGCACTTCAGCCCACTTTCTTTTTCTCTTTCCAACAAGGAAATATGTCTCCTTCTGCGTCTCTGTGCAACACATCAAGAGCATCTATGATCCCATGATGAGACACAACAATAATGATGAAGTAATGATAGCTTCCTTCACTGGACTGTTTTCAGCTGCTTGATCTATGACACTCGTTTGCAGTTGTCCAGGTTTCCAACATTTCCTGATGGATGATCCACAGTGATTCAGTGATTGCCAGCCTTTCATCTGCACTTCCACTTCTCTCTCCCCCTGTTCAGTGTCTTTTCCTCACAACCCCTCAAATGTCCTCCTCATCTATACATCTACTTGTGCTCCTTTACAGTGTCTCCTTCGCTCCCAGCTTCCCTCTATCTCCCTTCACGCTCTCCCCGTCCCTCTCTCTGAGTGACTTTGTGGATTTTACATCTCTGTTACATAATGGGGGACTCAGGGGACGAAGGCACTTCAATCAATACTTCAAATGGCCTGGTCCCGGAGGACTCGCTCCAAATGCCACGTGACAACATGAGAGGATGACATTTGAAGAAGAGGGGTGAGGGAGAGAAAGCCCTGAAATACCCACTGCTACCAGCAGTGCTCAGATTTAAGGGGCATGGTTGTGACTGGGGGGAAGAAAGCGAGCACGAACACTGATGAGAAAGATTAGAGACCACTGGAGAGAGGAAGAAATTTCAGGAAAGCTAAGAACAACAGGCAGATAAAAACCCACTCGCTCGGGGACACGAGCCCAGGGTGATTCATATGTCTCACTGAGATAAAAGCCAGACGAATAAATAGAAATAGAATTATTCATACAGAGGCATCAGAGGGGTAGGACAAAAGTTTACTTTAAAAAGATAGTAAAGTAGCGCACACTTTGTTGGGCAAAATACAGCTTTGCATACAATGTGCATGAGCCCCTCATCACCCAATTCATGCAACTAACTAGCTGAGGGCTGATCTTGGACTAGATACACAGATTAAATACAGATCTATAAGATATAAACCTCTTTTTCTCTATCACACACTGTTGATGTAATGTGATTATAAATATTATTATTTATTTATTTCAATTTTCCTATAGATCCAGTATTTTTGTGTCAATTGCTTTTTCAATGCTCTTTTATCAACAGTCAGTAAGAATTTACCTCTGTTGGCTTTACATTTACAGAAATGGTACTCAGTATTTTGACTTGAACAGGTGGAGTTTTTAATGTTCACATTTGATGTAGACTTATATCAATCAGGTGATCTTACATGTAACTTGCTTTCAGGAATGAGTAGATGGTTATTTTGAGGACCTGAACGAACGTGCTCTAGCATCTAGAATTCATGCTGATGGTCCCTTGGGTCTGAGTATGCATCATCCCAGTGATGAGCCCTTCACCTGGGACTGGCTCTGTGCTCAGCCTCAAGGAAGGTGAAGGCTCTGGGCTCCATAAATCTCTCACTTCTGCCTAGTTCATGCTATTTCTGGCCTGGGAGGCCACAGAGACCTGGATGTAATTGTGTGTTTCTCTTTCTATAGGTCTATATTTATTTGTTTCACCCCTGTAAGCGAACAGTGTCCTTATGTTTGTGTGGGGGATGGAAAGATACAGTAAGATAATTGCACCATGGCAATCTCATTCAAATGTCCAGCTACTACAGTAATACATTTAACTGTAATTTATTGCACTGTAGCTGGGAATGACCTTTGGTGCTTTAGCATATATGTCAAGTAAATTATATTAACAGATTAACTGATCACTGGGCCATGGAAACAGAGGAAGTATGATGGGTTTACGTCATGTATAGAGTGTCTGATATCTGGAAGATGAGGAATTTGCTAGAATGAAAGATGCCAACTCATGGCATATTTTACAGTGACAATGACTTCGAATTCTATTCTTTAAGGCCAGTGTGTTTCAGATTCCTTGTTCCATCTGCAAACCTGACCTGAATTTGTCAGCCTCTGCACAGCCTCTGTTTTTAAAAACGGTCATGTCCCCAAATGTTCTAGCTCATTTTGAGGAAGTTTACAGTAGCAGAACAGTAGTGTACTGGGTCACTGCAGGTGGGCAGGTGGGTGCACAAATGTGTGTTTGTGTGTACAGATTACATGCATGTGCTTTTCTCTGTAGTTAGCAAAAAGTATGGACACATTACTTTACCTGAGGGCCCCTGTGAGGAAAGCTAGTTAAAATTCCTTCATTACTGCAGCTCATATTATGTTCACGCACTGAATATTCTTTAAAAAATCACATTAAATCATAACCAAACTAATTTGAAGGTGCTGGTGGTGCATGGTCTCTGATTTAGAGTGAAATAAAACCCAAATCGAGAGCGTGTTTTGGATCATTCGCATGTGTTGCTCTTCTTCATACTCTCTCTGGGGTGCCTTTGTTCTGGTTTGAAAATGTTAAGTAACAGTTTTCTCTTTTTAATATGACATTTACTAGTGAAGAGACATCATGTAATGGTTGATAAATTGTGTTGAAGATAATTTGACTGCCTGACATTTTGCTATTCCATTTTGGGGGTCTGTCAGTGTACTTCATATGTGCAAAACTGATTCTGTAAATGAGTGAACGTATGTAATAGCATCTGAAAGTATTCAGCTGTTAATAGAGCCAAAGTAAAACTTGTTTCATCCATGAATCCAACAATTAGTCACAATGAAATGTTCCCAGAAATAGAACGTTTGACTGTCAGTACCTATATTCAATTGCAAGCACTTTTGGAGAAAAATAACAGTAACCACAGCAGGGTTGCCATATTTCCGAGGATTTAATGGAGCCATTTTCAACAACACAAAGTGGTCAATTAGTGAGTCAAGGCAGGGAGAGAGATTCAGGTTCTTAGTCATTGTGGTAAAGATCTCAAGTGGGTGAGAATGAAACATGAAGTGGTGTATGAAAAAAAAGATATCTTATTCGAGTTTCTAAACACACAGTTACGCAATCCCTAGAAAGGACGGCAGCTCTGTATAGGTAGGTCTGACTCTGACGCATGATCTTAAATCAGACCTGTAGTTAGCAGTAACAGTCGCTGTAGTTTAATACCTCTAATACTACAAGTTTCCTAATTCTGGGTGCAGCAGATGAATCTTTAGCAGCCGCTTTGACAGAAATTAGGCAATAGAGCAGCTGGTGAATGTGTTTACAGACCAGTCAATAAAAAACGTAGAATGTTTTAATAATGTCAGTGAATATTAATTCCAGCTCCCTATTTCACAACTTGTCTTTGTGTGCACATTTTTGATGATTAGCTGTGGTCAGCACTAACCAAGATGGCAAACAATTTTTGCAATTAAAGCCATGCTTTGTTTTTGTCATTGACAGCTGAACACTTCAATTGTAAAGCAGCAGCAGTAGAAGGAGATATCTGCATTATTAACATTAACTTAATACACCTACAAGATGACACAGATGCTGGAGAGTGAAAAATAAACACTCCTTGTGTGTGTGTTAAAACAATTGGAATCCAGTGCAGGGATTTAGCACCAAAAACTGCTAAAGATCATAAAGAAGGATTACAGTTCATAAGGACGTTTCCTTCATATATAACCTCTGATGATTGAATGTGAATTAATCCCATATTAAACTAATGTCACTTTAAGTCCTCTTGGTTTAAAATTGTGTCAAGAGAGGCCAAGGCCACTGGCTTAATGTTTCCCTACTGATCACTTCTGGGTGTACGTTGCCAGGTTGAATACTGTCACTGTAGACTCGTACTTATAGAGGCGTCATGCGTTTGTGACTTTGGCATACAAACATTTTGGTGGTAGCACAGCAATCCTGGAGCGGTACAATCTGGCCGGACATTCATGGACCACTTTAAAATACTTCCTCCACAGACCAATGTGCAATAGGGGTGACATCTTTGCAGTGAGGTATACAGTACTCTAAGAGAATACTGTACTCTGTCTTATTTAACCATTTAGATCCTCAAGGCCTCTGGCAACATGACATTTTAGACTCATGGCACTGTCATTATGTTACATAATCCAGACTAGAAATAAAGGAAAGAGGAGTAAACACAACATTTACGGTGATGAATGCTCTGCCGTGCACCTCTCTGACTCCGTGTATCTCTGTGTTTGTCTCTCTTCGCCTCTGTCACACTGGGTGTGACTCAGATCATTGGCCCCAGAGGCTGATCAATCACCATCAGCACTGACCTGTGCGGATGTCATTCATCATTGCTGGGTTGTTTTCTGGGGTGTGTGTGATGGCCTCTTCAGTGTTATATGCCCACACTCAAACACATGAGGCACAAACAAGTTCCTGGAATTCATTTCATTTGGATTGAGACTATTTGGATAATGATGATAAACACTGCTAATCCCCCTGTGTGCTTTGTGCCCAGAATTAGAATAGCAGAGTTGAACCATTGATCATTTCTCATGGGATTTGGAGACAATGTGCAACAAAACACTTTATTTTGGGATATGAGGGGCAATGTACATAAATGATCTGTTGTGTAAGATATTTTTTAAATTGCTCTGTGGTTAATTAATCCTGACTTTGACTTTGACACAACTTCTGTTAGATTGTTATTTCTTGAATGCTGAGGCCCAAATCCTCAGCTGGAATCAGACATTTCTACTTAACTTCTTTGTTTATTTGTAACGCTTTCTAAATCAGTTTGACTCATAGGCTTGTCACAACGTGGTGTGGAGGAGACATCTTTCATCTGTCATTTCCTGAGCTAATTGTCCTGCGTCACACGTTGACGTGTGTATTTCTGGTGTGTGCTAATCTACCTGTACTATCACCAGAGCCGACTGGATTTTAGCTGTGTGTTTAATTATCACAGTCGATGCTCACAGAGCTGAGGGAGCAGGCTAAACTGTTTGCCTGCATTCAGTCCCAGTTCATTTAGTTGCTGCCCTAGAGGCTCAGGCTCTTTATTATGAATGAGGCGCCTCATTGATGCGCCTCAAAGTCACAGGCTCATTAGAGCTAAATACTGTTTGCTGGCTGTAGTTGTATCTTGATGGCTCCTGCAGCAGTACACGACGATTCTGTCCTAACTCCATCAACTTTGGAGCAACGTGAATGACCTGGCTGCTCTAAAAAGGCATAACATGCATCTATTTAACTGAAACTGAGAACTGTTATGCAGCAATTTATCTGTCTGCATTCATTTATTATCACGAATTCAGCAGCTGGCTCAGTTAACGTGTAGGATATGTGATTGGATTTAGGATATTTAATGTGAAGAGCCAGCATCAAACACTCAGTGTGCTATCTGCAAGCTTATCCAAGCTCCTTCCATTAAGTTTTAGCTGCAGCTGTTGCTAATGCTGCCTTTTTTTAGACCACACTTAACTGTGCAAGATAAACCGTACAGCTGTGATATCAGTACTATCTAAAGATTGTCCAAGGAAGCTTGCATGCGTGTCAGTGCACAGCATATGAATGCGGAAACATGACTTTAATGTTAATTTGTTCTGTCTTATTTGCATCTAAACTTTGTTTTAAAGGACTAGTTTGACATTTTGGGGACTTATCTTCTGGTTGGGAATTCTCATATCCGGCCACAGCATACTTCACACAAACACTGGATATGTGCGAACAGCTAGTTAGGCTCTGTCCAAAGATAAGAAAATCACACTACCAGCACCAAAAATGTATATGCTGTATGTTCAAATGGTACAAAACTCCATACAGTAACAACATACAGACAGAAATAATGAGCGTCACAAATGGATGTGAAGTGTAAAAATGACATTTTACTAGGGATCAAATGCACATGTGGCATTATTCTTGGCTCTGACCAGTTGCCAGGCAACATAGGACTTAAGGACAATTTGCTCTCAGATTTGAACTTTTAACATAACCACAGCGGTTTCCCCCTGACTCCGTTTTTCAATTTTTACTACATATATGAGGCACAGCTCCTCAGAAATCTTCAGAAAATGTACTTTCAGCAGAGCTACTCAGATCAATAGCATGCAATGAGACTGTACACCTCTAACCACACGCTGCATGACTGTCTGAAATGTGTTACCTTTACACCATAACAGCTCTTACATAATCGTTTTGTTGTCACAGTTACCGCTGGAATAACACTTGACACCACATTCTCAAGTGCGTGAAACAGAGTACTACGCAGCACAAATAGCTGTTGCTCATTGCTTTCATTTGAATAATTTTGCATAATATGTATTATGACTAAACGCAGATAATTTTTTCATGTGATAAAAATGACAAAAGAGAATAGAATTAATTCAATCTGTACATAATTTCCTACCTCACCAGTTCACTGCTTCCCTTTCATTGGTCTTCCCTTTATCTTGCTGTGTTGCCATCAGCAGGCGTTTAATATTTAGACTAAATTAAAGCTACTCTTCATCTAGCTGCGTAGTACTTAGTAATACTAATAAGCAGCCAGTTGTGCATAGTGTTTGTTTTCACGTGTGTCTGCATACAGTATGTGGGGGAGTGAGAGAGAGGCAAAGGTGTGTTATGGTGATGAAATGAGAGTACATGTGCATGGTAGCTCCCTTGGGCGTTGTTAGTATGTTTACATGTGGGCCATGTAACCGCTCTCCTTCAATTGACTTATCGATCCCCTTTTAATTATGTAACAATTTCAGTTTAAAAATAGACCACCGTCAATGCACCTCATCATTAACATCTAATACTGTACACAGAGCTCAAACCATCTATATCACAGGATTAGGGAGCAACTAAATAGGATTTCCAGCAATCCAAGCGTCGCTTTGATAGTCACTCTTTCTCCCACTCTCAGATTAATAGACCATTTTAAATTCCAGTTCAACATGCAGTGGCTGTAAAAACACACAGTTGAACATTTAAATTCTGCTCCTCTTCTGCCACAGTTAAAGAGACAGGAGGAAGAAGGACACAGGCACAGACTCACAGGCAGGTGCAGTGAAAGGACTTATTAGACAATAAGGTGAAAACTTTACAGGCCACAGAAATAAAGACGGGAAACATCAGTCTAATATGATCATTTACACTAAATACATGTGTCCTCTCTCATCTTGAGCCAAATGGTTTTGTTTTTTCTATACCAGTCTTGCTCTGTTACTGTGCAGTACAGGGCTCCTGGCACAAAGCACACCCAACCTGAGATGCCTGGTTTCACTTCCAGTGTACTTGTTGAAGAGAGCAGCAGTAGAGTAGTCACCCAAGGAGAGGACACAAGTTCCATGATAATTAGGGACATCATAGCTGATAGTGGTTGGCATTTAATTTTAAACCTCCTACACAAATACACAGGTGACAGATTGTATTAATGCAGCATGCAGCATTTAGTTGTATTCTGCCTGTTCATGCATTAATCTTTGGTAACCATGTCTTGCAGTGTGTGTGTGTTCATGATAGGTCAGTTTCTATTTATGTCCAAGCCCCCTCCCACTATCAGTCCCCCTTTACGCTATCTCACTCAGTGATGCTAAACTCTACGTCTGCTTAACGTCATAGGGCAGCCACAGGGGAGGTCGATAGAGAGAAGGAAAAAAGGAAAGGAGACCAGAGAAGAGGGGATGAGGAGCAGAGGATGAAAGGAGTGGCTGTTTGAAAGACAATAGAAGAGAGAGAGAGAAAGAACCAGAGGCACAGCTG
Source organism: Anabas testudineus (assembly GCF_900324465.2). NCBI lineage: Eukaryota > Metazoa > Chordata > Actinopteri > Anabantiformes > Anabantidae > Anabas > Anabas testudineus. The sequence goes on along the minus strand of NC_046613.1, from coordinate 6,762,274 downwards.
TGACATAAGCGCCACTCCTGGCCTCCTCCTGCCAGAGACTTATTTTACACACATCTACTGTATCAACATTTAGACCTGTCTTCCTCACATTCATCGGACCGTCTCCTTTTCCGTGAAGCAGTCATTTGGCTTAAAAGCTCTAAGTCTCCTGCTACTCTCACCGTCATCACCACCCCCCTTTTTTTTTTTTAGCCTTGTGGGCTGTCTCTCTGTTTTCTGATGTGAAAGCTCCGTCATAATTTTACACAGCAGCGCTCCCCAGTCTCCCCCGCATCATAATAACTTTAGATTCCAATAGTGTTATTTTTTATCTGACTCTGACCCTGTTTCTGCTAAGCTTTTCTCACAAGCTTGCCCTGTCATGAAAATTGTGTCCACAGAGCGCGCCTTGCAGATATTGGTAACACTGCACACTCTGTGCTATACAGGACACACAAGAAGACAAAGACGCATTGTTGCAAAAGGCTGAAAAAGCCTTACACTGCACATTGGTGAAGAAAAAGTTTCACACAATATGTGCTGTATAGCTCCTAGATTATGCTCAGCGTTGTCTAATGTGGCTTGACGTCTACAGGGACACTTTTACATTATAATAGGATGTATAATGTAAATAAACAATATAGCTAAAATAGCTCCATATATGTCCAATATACATTAAGCATATGTAGCATCATTATGTCTACTAGACTTTCATTCTCAAAAATGAAAGTAACCTGCATGTTTCCATGTGGTGCTGCTTTGTACTTTATTCTTTCTAACGAAAGGTTGAGTATAAAGCTCAGTGAAAGCGTTTCAGAGTCACTATGACGTGGGATACTTTTCTCAGATGCAAAATGTATGAGGAGCCCAAATAAAATCCATTCGTCCAAACAATGCGTCACATTAGTTATATATAAACCAACTGAAACAGATTCATTCAGATTCAGATACAGGAGCATGAAAGCTGATTATGTCAAAGAAAAACTTACTGACATAAATGCAGAAAATCAAGTGATAACAATAACACTCTCTTATTCATACTGATTTGTCATCGTAGTGGCAGTATTAAAAGCAGTTTTAGTGTAGTTATACAGGTAAATGTTACATTGTAGAAGCAGTCTTACAAACGTGTGATATCTTTATCTCTGCGGTACAGTATTTCTTTGACATGACTCTGGTCCCGGTCAGCCTCGAGGCTGAATGAGAGCCATCAAGATGCTTCACATCAAAGACTGACCGGTGGTCAGCTTAAGAGCAGAGAAGCTGCTGGTCGGAGTAACACATTAAGCTGCAAGATGGAGAGACAAGCAATGTGCAGTAAAGATCAGTACAACACAGAGGTACTGCAGCCATGGCATGGGATGAGACTTTACAGACATGCAAAACCAATCAGAAAACAAATGTGCACTAGGTATCAGTGTTAACACCGAGCAAGTAGCTTGTGCCAGTAAGCATGAAATTCAAACCCTTTATCCATACAGACAGTCAGAAATAATGACCATCGCAAACGGATGTCAGAACACCCAGGCAGAACAAGTACACTGATCTCATAATTGCGGTTATACATTCATGTGATTTGGTTCAGCGTGTTCCCAGCAAGACTTCATGTCCCATTCTAAAAATATATATATTTTCCCAAACAAATAACCATGTTGAGTTTCACTGTTTTAATTCATTTTTAGAGCCCCCTTGGAAGTTAGTGCCTGTGAAGATCTAAGGCTTCTTGGATGTGCCGCTAAGTGATCACAGTAGGGGAGAGCGAGAGGAGGAGAGACTTGTGAATATTTATAAAGTGAAATTCATTCAGAGTTCAACAGTCCTTCCCGAAATGATGTTTGCTTTCAGAAACACAAACACGCTCTCAGTCTTGAATCTCCTCTTACAGGTTTTCAGTGTTTGTACCAGTATTTGTGGATCATTTGTACATCAGCACTGCCTGGGAGTAGCTTTCATGCATGTGGAAGCAGGGTTGCATGGCAGCACAGTGGAGTGACTATCTAATAAAAGGATGAGAGGATTAATGCTATGATGAATGACTCCGTCTGTTCACATTCTTGTAAGTCCTGGTCATCTGGACTGTTGCATCATAAGCCCAATTTAATCACTCCGAAATACTACGAAATGATTGGAGCAAGACCAGCATGGGCTCTAACAGGCCTCTTTTTATGGTAGGCTGCAACCTGACTCCACTTTATATAACCATTGCTAACATTATTAAAGATGAGCAGAATGGGAATTGGAGAGTATGAAATGATATTTTTCAGGTGAGGTTTTTTCCTGATAGGAGAAAACGTTAAGGTGAAACAGGGAAGCAGCCTCCACAGAGATCCTGATGTAAATGTCACGAATAATTAGACTGTAGATGAGTCGCGTTTGTCATCAATTCTCAGTGGATGTGAGTGAGTTTTCACAGCTCTTCAGAGGCAACAAAGTCCTGCTGGGAGGTCGAGGGCTTGTCACGGACAGGAACACGTGGGATTCAGTAAATGCTGTGACTAATACTTGCAGTTTACCTTCAGTTGTTAAAAACCCTGCAAAGATCAAAGGAGGTCTTGTATGCTGCATGCTGACTCACATGCGCCATTCAGTTGTTGTTCATACTGTAGATAAAAGCCAAAGCTTTTCAGTGTAATTTGATTTGAATTATTTCTCACACTACAAGACATTTTAATCTGCCTTCTCCTGTTAAGCTACCTGCAGCTAATCAGGCTAATATGCTGTCACCAAGGGCAACTTCTGAGTGACATATGGGGTTGGCAGGGGTCGCTAGTAGCCTCTCTTACTGGACCAGGATAATGAGACTGTCCCGCTGTCAAGCATCTGTGGCCCTGCTCTAGTTTTCCTTTGCCACACACTTGATCACCCACATAAAAAAAAGCACACACATACAGACATCATTTTATTAATTCAAAGGCAGAAATATTGAAATGAATGTAAAATCGAAACACGTCAGCAGTAAAGCCTGTATTAGATTGATGGTTAAAACATGTGTTAGGGCCTCTAGGTGTCTGCATGTGAGCGCGTGTCTCCGTGTTGAGTTGGAGTTTTGGCAGCGCAGAGATTAAGTGCATTCATCTTCATTTGCTGACTGGCATTAGCTGTGTTACCTGCTGGAACAGCAACGCTCTGTTTCACCCCCTGAGACTCAGACCACCAGTCTGACGCTAAAAACTGAACCAGACAAACTACTCACTCCTTATCTCTCTCTCTCTCTCTCTCTCTCTCTCTCTCTCGCTCTCTCTTCTGTGCCCTCTTTCATTCGTCTCATCCTCGCTTCTGATTATGTATTCTGCTTAGTGTCTGTCCCTCTTGTCCCACATGTACAAATGTCTCTGTCTTTTGTTACAATCTGGCTTGGTGTCACTGTGACATTTGACAAATTGCATACAAATAACACTATCCATCCCTTGCACTTTGAATGATGATATTCAGACCAGTAATTACTCCTCACACAGCAACTGTCGGATCTACACACGATCGCATGCATGTCCCGCACCCACACACTCATGCAAAGCACTTTCCCCTGTGTCAAACTAGAGCCTTTTGACACTAGAGTAATGACTTATTGAATACTTTATTATTCCCATATATTATTTTGTCAGAGCTGGGAAAATGAAAATCGACTGTCCTATTTTATCACCAAGCCTTTTTGTGCAAATGAGACTAGCAGTGACAAAAGAGAAGCGCAACGCTTAGATGAAAATGCTCCTAAACTTGTTTCTGATGTCTCAGTGTGTGGTTCCAGAATGAAGTGTGTAAGAGGAGGCTGAGCTTTGGTTAGGTGGCAGAGTGCCAAGGGCGTCAAAGCAGAGACTAATGGATGAGCTCCTGTCTAAGGTGTGGCAGTTTTGCGTGTATATGTGAAAGTGAGGCGCATACATTTGTATGTGTGGCTCAGGAAATGATGGAAAGCCACATTCGATTACTGGTCTGAGTGAAGGGCGAGGGAGACAATATGAGACAGGAGCACTTGTGTATTTCAGATGCCACCTTGAATTAGGTAGCTGGAGATTACCAGGAGAAACTGAAAACACTTGACTCAGAAAATGTATTCATGACATAAAAAAAAAAAAAGTCAAGGTGAAACAGCACCACTTTTTTCTGAGATTGAATAAAATGAGAAGAGGTACAATGGAAAGAGAGGAAAAAAAAGAAAACACAGGATCAGAAGTGGTCTGAGGGTAAACCACCAGAGAGATGGCAAAGTGGGTTTGCAAGAAAGAGGAATGTTTCTTTTTTCAGCCATGTATGAATGTGCGTCATCTGCCTGCAGTGCAGAGACGGTGAAGTGTGGAGTGCTCCTCATTCAGCCTGTTGAATAATTACACAGACTATGACACAGGGACAAAGTCTAAAAGCATTAGCTCTGTTTTCCTACTGTACCATGCAAGTTGTGGTAAACCTCGCTTGAACTAGATCTAAAAATAGTCACATCTTGTTACATCCTAACAGAGCCTATGAGTGCAACGTGATAATAATGAATGGAGATAATCCTGTATGTCCACCTATCAAATTCAAGGAGTAATTGCAGTATTTAATAACCTGGTTGTTAGTGTTAATCTTTTACTCCTCATGAATATTAGAGATGACAATTGATGATCTGGGCATAAAGCATGGTTAATTTAACTGAAATTATCCTGAGTGCTTTGAGTCAGGCAAAAAAAAAAGAAGTAGAAAGAAGTAGTGGGGTAATTGACCAGTTATAGTCTCACTTAATAATGAGACTAACTGTAGAGACCCAGAGAAACCATCAGAGCAGAAAGAAGGTCACCAGGACCATCATCAGGGTCCAGTGGTGCTTTCTTTGAGCTAAATGCTAACACCAAACTTTATTGGTCAAATCACATTTTTGACCCATATGTTAAAGTCTTTGCCAAGCAAACATGTTGATTTATGTGAAACCTTGACTCGCTGGTGGCATTAGACGGCAACTCATCTTCCTGTCTGTAGGCTATAAAGTTTCATGGCAATCCATCATTAGTTGGTGAAATAGCTCTGACTGGACCAAAGTGGTGGAGCGCCTTGGATCATCCATAAGACCAAATGCAAACCTCCACTTGCACGTGATTGTTTTGTAGCATCTTTTCATCTTTGGTACAACTTCCTTATCATGCACCAAGGTAAATTGAAAGAGCACCCCACTCTGACACTGATGTAAACAGTGGTATGCAGTATTTCCAATCAATTTTGCTTTTGATTGGACCTGAACAAAGTTTCTCTTACATTAAATGAAGGTTTATTTGCTCTGGACTTACACTCCCTGCTCAGATCAATGATGTTTAGAAGAGAAGTGTAGATTGTTATCATGGCCACTAGTCGTACTTGACAAAATATGTATGATAATGACACCGTGACCACCTTGACAGATATTGAAATTTCCCATTTATACAGTACTCCTTCAACATTTGCAGCCTTTTTCGTGTTAAATGTTGCACGTTTAGAATGATTCCTAAGTTCAAATAAGAAGAGAAATCCAGTGCAGAATCACTACATCAGATGCTTATTGGGGATAGAGGAGTATTAACACAGTCTATATGTTGTGAAAACATTTATATTTTATCATTCAGTAGTTCAATGTGACTATTCCTTGCAGCAAAGTCTCTGGGTATAGTAGTATTTATATGAACATAGTTGGAGAGGGATGACTTATTCTGATATATTGCCCTTTTAAGTGAAGGACAAAACCTTTTGATTTTGATAAATGTTGCTTTTGTCCTGGATTGATCTATTAATGTATCTTCACAACACCCAAACACAGGCTTTTCCACAGACTGACAACTACACCCAGACACCGTGTGTGCTCAATGATCACATTAGAAGGACAAGAGGGAGGCCATCTCTGTGGTGACAACGGAGCCGGCTCGGTTTCATCTATTTGATGACCTTCCTTCTGTTTCCCCTTTTTAATATTCGTGCTACGAAGAGCATTTGCATTGGTACCATTAAATATTGATGCTGTGTGAAAGGAAGAGAGGCGACCGACCATTCACTGCCACATGAGAATGGTTAGAAAAAGAGAGTGATGATGGGTACTTTGGAAAGTGAGTTAAAAGGAAAATATTTTTAGTCTTTTTTATCAGGCGTTTCTTTTACTTTATATTCTCATCTGCCATCTGAATTCAAATCATTGCTTGGGACTTAGAGGAAAGTGTCAGAGGAATGTGAAGCGCAGCTAAGCCGAGAAGAGATAGAGGGAGCTGGAAAAATGTGTTTGGGGTATGTGTGTGTGAGGGAAATAAGGGAAAGCAGAGAAGGTGTCCCAAAGAGACAAGGGAAGATTGGTTTCACCTGCACCACAGTGTTTAGATAAACTCCAGCAGCAGGGAGCTGAGGACTCAGCACAAATGAAACAGGATGCGGGTTCAACTCGATACTTCAAAGAGAACTTACGATTTCAAGCTGAAAATCTTTGGAAGACTGCAGCAGTACACATTAAAATTGGGGCATTTCACTTCAACAAAAGGGGATTTCAACAAAAGGGGAACCAGTTAATATACCGTACCACACTGCACCTTATCAGTGAGAGTGAAGCTATACAAGAACACCTTTTTCTTTTCTTGTTCCTGATGCAGGTGAAATGAAACTGAAATAAAATCACTGTACAAACAAGCAGGGCGCCACCTTAATACTGTGGTATAAATGATGACACAAAGAATTTATAGTAACTGGGTTCTGCCATTTAAAATAAACATGACATGCTAGTATGTCTGACAAGCTAAGGCATGCTGGTGCCTACGTCATCATGCCAATAATGCTGACGTTGGCATAATGCTCACTATCATAGATTAGTATGTTAGCATACTAAAATGTCCTAAATTAGAACCAAACACTAAGCACAGACAGTGGTGATTTGAGGTTTTTGCTGGGGCCCTCTGCAAAACATTGCAAGGGGCCCCTCCAACCAGTGTTAATTAGCATTATGTTATAATGACAAATGCCAAAAAAGATTATTTAGAACCTTTGAAAGTTCTTCTTGGTCAAAGCTGACTCTTCATTGTTTACTATCTAGATTTCATTTGATGGGGATGATTTTACATTTACAGAGTATTGGAAACATACAGTATTCAGTATCATAAAATCACTAGGCCTACACTACAGATATGGAAAACACAACACTCAGCTCAGTCACGTCATGGCAGCAGAGAGCTGGACACACTAGGTTGTTCTGCTAGTTAATTTAATAAATGGTATTTGACAAGTAGACATTTACAATCCTCAGGAGTCTCTTCACCACATTTAAGGCTTCACTAGCAGAATGTAGCTATTTACTATTATTTTTATTTGTTATTATCTGCTCCACTTTTCACTGCCTTGCTTTTTTCCCCTCATCTTCCTGTTTTTTGTTTTTTTTTTTTCATTTCATTTTTGTCTAATGTTGTTAGATCTGCTTGTTTACACTGAATCACGAGCTAACATTACTTGCAATAGGAGTAAGAGGTGGAGACTCATTAGTTTAGTCCAAATCCTGCAAGTCTTTATTTGGTCAGTTTTTCCTCTGCTGTTCCTGTGGAGCAGCACTTGAGTTACTGATATTTTGCAGAAGGCTAATATACAGAAGATGTGATAATGGTCTCCATGTATTTGGTAATGAATGATTCATCCCTGCTTGCATCACAGAGTGACTCATGAAGAACCGTCATTTTGTGTCTGCAGTTGTGTTTGTCGGGAACACCTGTGGCTCAGGAAAGGCCAAGAGGAAAACCACATTAAAAATGAGGATAACAATTGTTGTGTATTTAGCCAGAGTCACATACACGGCTTAACAACAGCAGCTATTGTCAAAAGAGAAACAAGGCCACAACAAAAAAAAAAGTCTATGTGCAAGCAACAGGTATTAAAGTGTCTGTACTTTACACAGGTTTAGAATACTTGCTGTACACGGCGGCGTTATGTAAGTCTGAGACATGTAGTCATTTACAGAGATTATAGGCTTCCTGTTTAAATAACAGGACACAGTGCTTCTGTTTACGCAAATGGCCTACAGGAACTCAATCATGTAAATAAAATGTTTTGTGGATTATTAGATTTTTATTGCATAACAGAAGGGGTCCTGTCAGAACTTTTAGCTTTACAGTAAGTGCTTGTTCTGTTTTGTGAGATATTTTAATATATAAAAAAGTTACTGGTGAAAAAATTGTCTCAGCTGCTTTCAGTCATCCATTCTTTCATTTCCTATCTTCACACCAGTTTGTAGAAAACCTCCAAAACTCTCAGAGCAGGTTTGGGCAGTTCACTTGTTTACCTTTTCCCTGGCCCCTCCCCTGTGCTCTGCCACTTCCTCATCACCTTGGCCTGTTAGAGGTGAGCAGGTACTGAGCTCACACAGAGCAACTCTTCGCTGCTTTGGGTTGGAGAATTCCCTAAAGACCAGCAGCCAGATAAAATTTCCACACTTGAAGGCCGGCGGCCAATCGGCAGCCTTCATGACTGGGACAAAGTCCTCTTTACTGAGTCATTTAACTCTGCTTCCCCTCCACCTGCTCTCTGAGAAGTTTCATGTTACACCCTCTGCATGGCTCTACCTGTCCAGGTGAACTGCCCTGCTGAAAGTGAACGTCGCTCATGAAGTTAAGTAAGTATACTTTACGACTGCAAGTTGTAAGTTGAGTTTTTTAACCGAATCGTGGTTGCTCTTTGTCTGTAATGCTTAGTTTAACTTTGTCAAGCGTAAAGCGTAGCTGCCGTGCCTGTTGCTAGTCTGTGGCATTTGCATGGAATTCATTTGCATTGGATCACAGTGTGTTTGTACCTTCCCTTCATATGCTTCAGAGACAAAGGGAATTATAATAATCATTGTATGCATTGATTTTTTATTTTATTTTTTTTGGTGTGTTGGTGTTCTGTACAGTGTGTACTGATCCAGTCAACCGTTCTGATATTAGTAACACTTCGCAGAGCTTCACATCTGCCCGCAGCTGTCCTGCCCCACTGAAGTGTCAGGTCTGGATCAAATACACCATGGAGATTGCAGTGAAGTCAGACAGCGACCGGCATACAGAAAGATACACACACAGCCTTATGTCGAGGTTATTGGGAGGGCAGGATTTAATAGTAGTAGTGTTACTACACATCCCATATGATAAATTCACATTATGTTGTCTTATGTAATGTTATGTTCTTAATGGATGTGGCTAAAAACCTATTTTTACAGTTTATACTTCAGTTACCCTTATCAAGTAGTAAAATGCCTACAGTACATGTTGAGGTATGATAACTTCAACACTGATAAAGACTCCAGGTAATCCAGGTATTAGCAACATTCAGGCATTTCAGGCATTATGATTTGCCCTGTCATGTAGAAATATTGCTCTATGCTTCTGTTTTGTTGTGTGTTGTTACGAAGGAGATGTCTGAATAGATAGAAAAAAATGGCTGACTGGAATTTACAGTGTTCAGGAGACATGTCTAAACACAGCAGGCTACGTAGGAATCGGTGCGTGTTAGGTTCGACAAACACATGTTGTGCTTATGACTCCAGGTTGCTTCACGTTCATGTGTCAGCGTCCATATTTATTAAGCTGCTTGGAAAGCTGGCGTTAATCTGGTGTCAGCAGGTTATCCTGATCGCCTGGACTATTTTAAGATTCATTTATGATCTAATGATGACCTGTTCATTAATAACCTCCTGTTGATTACTCACGGTCTGTGCTCTGGTTTGTAGCTGTGATCGTGTGTCTGCCTTTACATTTGTTTTAATATAACATTTGTTAAATCCCTGTCAAGTCATGCGCAGTTCATGATCTTGACATTGTGTGAGACCACGTGTGCAACAACTACAGTGAGAAGGTGATAAGGTGATAAATTAACAGTAACCTGAGCCGATGAAATAAAATCTGCAATGATTAACGAAGCAGTTATGCAAAACAGCGCTGTGTTACAATTTATCCAGAACGGTATGCTCACATGCATGCTCTTTATTTGATCTGATTTGGCTGTCTGGGCCTTTTGCTCTGAGGGTGTGTTTGTTTGATACGGATATGATTTGATTTTTTCCATCTGAACATAAGGAGTGGGTATGTACATAGCAACATGCTAACTCAGTGTGGACAAAGAGTGCTTCTTGACATTGGGTTGTTTTTTTTTTTTTTTTACACTCTGTCGCTAAGAAAAGGGGCTTACTTAGCAAAACCATTATTAACTCATTAAGTCCTCTACGATCACAAAAGAATTCAAGTGCTCTATTTACATAGAAAGTGCAGGAAGACGGTATAGGTTATCTTAAAAATAACAACTCTCCCAGCTGTCAATAGGTGAAAAGCACAGGTGATAACTCATGAACTGAAGCTGTGGCTCAGATGATTATTCTGCAGCCACACTGAGAGTAAAGACATACTCCCCATTTCATTATTGAACTGCAGGTTTAGTAGGATAACATCAAGCATATGTAGATTCAGGTTCAGCCAATCAGCTCTCTGGCTCTGGAGGGTGAGAGTTGTGGTCCAACAGGAATGATGTGGCACTGTCATCTTGTCACTTCAAACATGAGTAATGAGCCAGAGAGAGAGAGAGAAAGAGAGAGGGAGAGAGAGAGAGAGAGAGAGTACTCCTCAGGCATGGGTGTGTCCTCTGGATATACCTGTCTGCACGACTGGGTGTGTAGCGGCAAGTGGGTCTATGTACATGGTTCTGCATGTAGGTACATGAATCTGTAGGAATGTATTGTGTGATCTTCTTTCCAAAACCCTGTTTATTGTGTTTAATAGCTCCCAGCCAGGTTGTGAGTATGTGGGTGCTAAAGGCGTCATCCGTTTAGTTTCACACTAAACAGAAGTACATACTTATTTCCCTGTTATAGTCTTAATGTTAGTGTGAAGATACATGTTAATGGAAAAGTTTCCCAGGAGAGAGAAGAGAACAGACTTTGAGAAGAGTACGTAATCCATTTCAGATCTGGAGCTGGAGAGATTATTATCAAACCGCCTTCATTTTTGATTTTCTTTAACTTTCATATTTCGCCTCCCGATGGCAGGTATTCGCTTTTTCTTTCTCCCTTTCTGACTCGCTACACATCTTCTCCTATGTAGCGATGAAAGTGCTCTGCTCCATAGATCAGGCCAGACACAGCAGGTGCCACAGTGTGTGATAAATCAGCCGTGTTACAGCAAGCTCTCAGTGGGAAAGTTCATCTTTGTTAAGACTGCCTCTTCTTATTAGTCTTCTTCCTCCCAGACACACACACAAAAAAAGACCCTGAGCTTTTACGCCTGTGACAACTCACTTATTTACAAAGAAATGAAGAGAGTCTGACTGTTTCAACAACTTGTCAGATTTGTCTACACTCGTACATGCGTGGGACCACGCATTAGCATATTGAGAAGCACATCAAAGTCTACTCTTAGCTATCCAGACAATGGGATTGTGTTCAATTAAAATACAACTCTGCTTAGATTTCATTTGTATTTTGTGGATTTAAGTTTTGTTGTTAGTATTTTTGAACAACATCTAGTGTCTCTTTTAGCAGCCAAAGACCCAACAGTGGGTCCAGAAACAAAACGAGTGGAACGCCAACAAGATGGCTGTTGCCAAGGTGACGAGAGTCTGACTGAGACCATCTGTTCGTGTCCATGTGCTCGGAGAGCTTGCCTAGCTTGGATATGACGTTTACACTGGCACGCTCACAACTTGGAGCACAAAGTAAACCTGTGTAGCAGTAAAAAAAAAAAAAATAAAAAAAAGTTGGCATGTTCGAAATTGTGTCACATCCCTCAGTGGATTAACAGTGATGTGTGTTTGTCGTGCACTACAGTGAGTAAGTGACTTATCTGTGGCTAACTGTTGCTGCTGAGACGAGTAGTATTGATGTTCCGGCATCCAGAAAAATATCTGAGCACCTCCATATCTCTCTTCTCTGTGACAGAGGAGGATATCACCAAAACGAGAGAAAAATAAAGTTTGGAGGAGCTGCTGCTGTCAGGTCCAGCACAAACTGTTGAGAACTTTTTTTCACACTGTTTACGGGGATTAGAAGAAATCCATCCAATATTTCCCAACTAAAAAAATCAGATTAAACAAAGTGTTGTCTATGAGAATTATTTCTCTGTTCTTACCCAATGAAACATCTTCCCTGATCCATCTGCATTCACTGGATAAAATTCTAAAACAATACATATACATGTTTACAGAAAGTAAAGTCAAGGGTCTGAAAACATTTGCTGCTGCCTTTCTTACACTTTATGTATATATTTCTTCACATAGTTCTCTGCACATGCTGCTGCACACGACCTTCTCGCCGAAACCGCCAAAGCAACCGTCCAAATGAGTATCCCGGAGGAGCTCACGCAGCTAGAAGGTGCCACGGCGATGGCCGAAGCATCAGCACCACCTCTTTCGCCATCAGACTTTGAGCTGTTGTCTCCACCTCCTAACCTCTGCAAGTCATGTGGTCACAGTCACCAGCTGGAGGAGAATCACGAGTACCTCTACAAAGATGAGGTGGATGACGATCTGGTCTGTCACATCTGCCTGCAGCCGCTCGTCAGGCCCCTGGACACACCCTGCGGACATACCTACTGCCAGGAGTGTCTCACCAGTTTCCTTCTGGAGAGCGACTTCTGCCCCGTGTGCCGCACGCCCCTCATGCTGCAGAACTGCAGGAAGACCAGCCTGCTGGTGCAAAAGCTACTGGACAAGTTGCCTGTGGCTTGCCCCTTCACTGACCATTGTACTGAAATACTGTCCCGCGGTGATCTAGAAGACCACATCAAGATCAGGTAGGATGGCAGAAGTTCGTCCTGACACTCCCGTCAGAAAAGCTGTTTATGTCTTGAAGCATTTCCAGACCTTACTGTACCTGTGCATTTTCCATTAGTGAAACCAAGTTCTTATCAGCTCTCTCATTAAATAAGTAAGCAAACACTTGAGCTTCTATTTTCAGTTTCTTACTTCTGCTATCTGATCAAAAAAAAACTACAATGACCTGCAGTAAACACACAGTCTAAGTTTCCCACCCTCCACCCAGGTCCCAAAGGGCAGAGTTCTTCTTCCAAACACGCTTTCATCTAAACTAGGCCCAGCTCCTCTGTTTATATATCATTAAAAGACAGTACTTTGGTCTCTCTCAGTCTTGGTCTGTTTTCATTAATGCTCATTAACACTCCCTTAGCCCATAGGCCGCTGGGATAATTAGTGCATCTCGCCACACATCACACACAGGCAGGAGACTGTTTTCTATCTATTTACATTTTATTTTAAAACTCAAGTTGCATAAAACTTCTTAAACTTAAAAAAAAAAAAAAAAAAGCTCCTTCACTCCGTCTTATCTCCCATCACGTACACACCAATTTATGCTGGTTTCTTTTTGTCTTTAACGACTTCTTTTCTACTTCCTTCTTTTTCTGTGCTTCACTCCATAGTTTGCCAGTCTTTACCCTCATGTAGTGTGAATGTTATAATGAGGTGTGGAGCTCAGAGGCCGTCTCCCAGAAGGATTCAGCCCCCATAGACAGAAGGTGTTATCTGTGGAGGTGAGAGGTCACGTCCAGAGAGACGACTCTGCCCCACTGTGTGCAAGAATGTGAAAAGGTTACACTGAAACACTCAACACTCCAACATTTCTGTATTTTACCATGAACTAGTGAGTGTGGCTGCTCTTTATAGAGTGGAGTAAAGGTGTAAAGTATAAAGCACCTTGGGATGAACTGTTTTTTTCTTTTGCATGCCACCACTGTTGGTCAAGCATTGTTGAGTTGGTAAAATGGACAGTACAGATGATGGACAACATAACAGAATCAAATGGGGACAGTGATTGATTGATTCTGTTAGAGTGGATAGGTCACAGAAAAGGGTTGTTGGTGTGGGTGGATGCAACCAAGTCTTAGCTAACAACTATTGCCACCATGTAACCAAATGTTTTTTATTGTAAGCATGAGTCCAAATGTCATTACAGAACAGTATTTTTAACCCAAACCAAGTTATTCTGTGTCTAAATATAATGTATCCATAACATTAGAGATGTCAGAAATAATCAATGTTGCGAATAAATGTTTATTTGTATTATTATTATTATTATTGTTGTTACTTGTAATGTGATGGTATTGAAAGCTGCTGACTGAAGTTACTGCACGTGTTGTTTGGCGCATAGACACATTATGTATATGTTAATTTAATTAGTGCAAATGATTTTGTGACTCTTACGGCCACAGCATTTAATTTACACCCACATTAATTATGTTTCATTGCTTATGTATTCATGATTCTTATTTAATTATCATGTTTTAACAGTATGTAGCATGTAAAAAAAAAACAGTGTGACCTAATGCCACATTTGTAGGTGCATATAATTTGAAAATGCTTTTAAGCGCAGTGCTTTGCACTCTAGGCCTAGAAACCTTTTTATGATTCTCAACATCTGTATGCTGTTAGCTCCTGGTGCACAACAGTAAGACTTAAATGGGCTGTACCTGCCAGTTTAGATCATCTAAAATATGGTAGAAGCTCAAAATGGGTCTCGTGGGAATGAGGACAACATGAAAAAACAGTTCCTCTGTACGTTTCAAGGCCAGAGATTTCATGTATGTGACACCATTCATCCCAGTATGTCGCTGTCGATGATGGCAGAATATACTGTCTTCGTCCGTACCCCAGAACCTGGCAGTGGATCAGAAGCTGTAATGACTGAAACTGCCACACCATCTGGTCCGAGCTGATTTCATACTCATCTGATCATCCATGACCTTTATTGGCCTTTGGATGGAGAAATTGCGATTCTAGGCACGTCTGCTGTCATCAAGAACAAATCTGATCAGTGGTATTTCTCGTAGGCTTTGTTACTTTGTCCTGTCAGGGCTTGCACAGCATTGAGTCACAAAGAGGCTTCCCGCCCACTCAGGTATTTTCCTTTGTCTTTTTCTTTTAAGTTACATATAGCTACATGTGCATGTGCTGCTGATGATTCTTCTCCGTGTTTTGAATGCCTCTCAGTCTCAGTTCATTTACTACATGTGTTCCATGAGTGTATTTTGCTGATGTTCTGTCTTGAACAATTTCTTTATTCTTTTTTGAGAAAATGCACTTTTTGAATTATATTTTCAAAGCCCAACAAGTCGTTCTTCAAAGCTTCTGTAAATAGTATTGCCAGGGAAGAAAGGAGAATTTTCGGGAGTTACTGTTTTCTGTTTTCCTGTGTTTTTCAAATGTGCTGGTCACTTTTGTATGTGACCTTGCTGTTTGTGTTAGGGAGGGCAGGGCACCTTAAAGTGAAAGCCTTCACTGCAAAGGATTAAGCTAGCCTCTTTTGTTCTCCACTTTTTAGTCCTTCCTGCCTTGTGCAGGGCGGCTTTAGGTGCAGCAGGTGTATTCTCTGTTATTAACGTTTTGGGAAACAGATGATGGATGATTGAAATGTGGCTGCACAAACAAACAAGCTAAACCAAATTTGCGACTGCTTTTAGGGAGACAAGGTTTTGTTCCTCTTGCATTAAGAAAAAGTACCAAGCATTGTTACTTTGAAAGTATTTGTATGGCTCAGAGCTTTTTAGAATGAACTAAATCGATAATGCAGTTATGAAGTAAAGCAAAGTAGCTCAGATCACCCTCTGATTCATTGGTAGTTGAAGGCAGAGGTATGTTTCCAAAAACATTTCTTCTTTTCTTTCAGGCTAGCATATCCAGACGCTGGGCCCTCTTTACTCAGTATTATGTAGATACAGATAGGCCCTATGATGTACACCCATAATACTTGTTTTTCTTTGCTGTATTTTTGGAATAACTCCTTCACATCAGTATGAGGAACTGGGTGTTGTGGGTGGAAGAAGGAATAATGGGGTGAGATTATGTGTGTATGTTCTGATGTTGTTTTGTGAGTGTATGAAATGGCTCCTGTGGGGCAGACTGATTTCTGTTCACAAACTACATCCTGTCACAATCCAATTACATTTCCATTTCCTGCGTGCCCTGTGGTCTTGTTGCTGTGCGCACTGTTCAAATACCACAGGAAAACTCTTGCCTCAGTATGCACGGATGCATGCATTAACACTCAGGCGCATGCACACACACACACTCACACAGACACATGCAGTCTGTAACCACACTACCTTCATTCAGACAGGATATTTACACCAGCTAAGTGTCTTACTTGAGGGTAGCAGACTGCGCAGTGCTATGGAAATTGGATAAGCGTGGGAAAAAAGGTAAGAGGAGGGAAAACAAGAAAAGGAACAAAAGAGGTTAAATGAAAAGATTGAATATAAAGGTCAGGAAAAGGAGGATATTATACAGTGTGGAGAAAACTCGTGATTTTGATATAAATAAAACTGACTAAAATAAATAATACCGCAAAGGGAAGAAGGGTGAGATTTGACAGAATGGAATGAAAATAGATTAAAGGTGCTGCAGTGTTTCATATTCAAAGCTTTTTTTGTTGTTGTTGTTTTTTTTCCCTTCTGCCATGTGTTTACTACGGGAAAAGACAGAGAAGGATGGGAGTGTGAAGGCAGATGAAAGAGACAGAAAAGGGTGCAAGGAAACCATGTACAACCCCCAAACTACTTCATTGCAATTAGCAGGTTCTGTATGCAGAGTCAAATTGCACCTTGAAGTCAATGCCGGTCGCTTCCACCAACACCTAACACAGTCCATCAACACACACCTCTGCTCTAGTCACTTCCCAGCAAAGGTTTAGCTTTTGTGTATTCTGAAACTGAATGAACGTGTGAATGATGACTAACTGAATGAATATAAAAAAACTGTAAAGAGTTATTTCACTTCCTTCTTCTCATCTTTCCTCCCGTCTTTCTGTTTGATGTCACTCACATTGACCAGCTTCCATCCCTGTAGAGTGTATTGATTTGCCCGTGTGTTTTGGTCATGCTCTGTCTTTTTTTTTTTTTTTTTCCACTCATGTAGCCAGTTTCTTTTGAGCGATCGGACCAATCTGCTGCACAGGGAGCAATCCATCGTTGCAGAGGAGGGGTGAAGGCTTGGAGGGAACATATCCTCTCCATTCCCCCTATCCTCTCCTGCTCAGGCTAACGTATGCGCAGCCTGGGGGAGGTGACTGCAGAGGTTGTTTATGTGTGTATATGTCTGAGTCTGTGCATGTGTGTACGCGTGTGAGGAGGACAGAGCCAATCAGAGCAGCTCCAGGTACCTTCCCCCCTATCCTGTCTTTGTTTGGTCTGCTCCATCTCCCCCCCTTAGTGGTTTCTGCTGCAGTATAAGTCACAGCCTGCGCTGTTCTCTCTGACATACACACGCGCGCACACACACACACTCACACCAAGGGAGACGGACACGCACACACATGCATACGAGTGCAAATCCTCTTACAACTCACCAGTGCCCAGAGCAGATTAAGGGGCTGCACATCTCAAATTGTATTCCAAATGTGCCACCTTTGCACGGGTCTCCTTCCTCTTCTTCTTGCACTTTCTACTCTTCCTCCTGTGCCACAACGGGACTCTGCACCTGCTTCTGATGCTTCTTCTTCCTCCGCTCCGTCTTCAACCTCTGGCAACTGGCCCGTTTGCCTCTGCAGCTGAGATGACCAGGCAGCCAGCCTGAGGCAGTGGAAGAAACTCACACAGGCAGAGGTAGAGAGAGGAGGGAAGCAGAGGGATAGAAAGAGGCTGAAAAAGGCAGGAAGTGAGAAATTAATTCTGATCTGAGAGCACCTCTGGAGAAGGAAGGCAGGCAAGGAGTGGGGTCAGCACGGCCAGGTCTGGAGAATTGGAGGTGGAGGAGGAGAAGGGGGAAGTGGGGGAAATTAAAGAGGAGAGAGATTGAGTGCAGAGGGGAGAAAAAAGAGGGAGAAGAGAGGGAGAATAGAAGAAGGAAAAGAGCCGACTGTTGACCATGAAGGCTCTGTTGCTCCTGGTCCTGCCCTGGCTCAGCCCGGCCAACTACACAGACAATTTGGGCAACCTGCACATCCTCTATTCTGAGCTGTGAGTACAACAGTCAGCCTCCACCTGCATCCTTTTCACCAACATCACCCCATCTGTACCCTCCATCGACAGTCCATGCTGCTTTTAATATGTTATTGTCCTTTCACTTTCATCAGCTAGTTGTTTGTGTGCTCGTACACTCCATTTATACATATGTATGTGAAAGTTACCAGTGTTTACACTGTGGTCACCACTTTAAGGGGCACAATGTGCCTCTGTGGTGTGGCCAGTGGCTGCTGTGACACTGGGTTGCAGTAGAGCTAGTAGGGCTTTTGCTGTCCAGGACAGTTCGGATGCTACAGTAGATAGCAGCATTGCAGCACGGCATCACTCTCTTCTCTCGCTTCAGCATGTGTGAGTGTGTCTGTTTTGGAAAATGTCAACACGCATTTACTCAGCTTTAGCCTTGAAACACCATATGCGTTTGTTTGATTCTAGCTGAGCGTATGGACAGACGCAACTACAGTGTGTGTGTGTGTGTGTGTGTCAAAAAGAGTTTCACTTCAGCATTATAAATTTGTGTTACATCTCTTCAACATAAAGTATACAATCCTTAATGTGTTCATAGTTATTAAGTTAAACTTAAACACAGTCGACATCAGTACATACAATAACAGACAAATTTAAAGCCACACCTGTTGGTGCGAATTCTTTTTAAACCTTTTATTTATTCTTTTATCAGTTGTGTTACATTAACACAGATGGGAATGTTGTTTATTGAATTTTGAAACCATGGAAACAACCCTCTCTCATCCCTCTCAAACTAATGACTAATTTCATTTTTGACATTTTCTTGACAGTTCTGTGATTAATATTTGTCCTAAAGGGGCTTTACATTGCTTGTTTTGCCCAATCAATAGACTGAATCCAAATATATTCAGTAAAACTAAAAACGAGAAAAGTGTCTTTTACTCAGATTTAGTATGAGAAGTGAGTTGTATACTGAGTTTCACAATGATTTCCACTGTGACTACACGTCACACTATCTCTGTTCTTGGCTCCTCTTCTTCTGAATTGTTTTCTGTTCTGCATTAGCCCAGAGACTCTCTCTGTGTGGGAGTTCATGTTGACTATATCCAGCAGCTCCATGTGAAGCCAGGGATCTCTGATCCCCGAGCTTGGCTACCTCTCTTCTCTCCAGCCTAACGGAAATGTCCCATTATACTGCATGAATACATGGAACAATGGAGCACCTCGCAAATCCCCTCATTTCATTGTATACTCTCTTCACTGAGCGGGGCTTTAGCACCAAGAGCCCATAGTGGACGGCAATGGATGCCAAAGGGGAGAGGAGAGAAAGGAAAAGAGGAGCGATGTAGGCACATGGAAAAGCTAGAAAGAGGAAAGGTAGCTGAGTTTATTGCATTTGATTCTATGGTGATAGAATGGGAGGAGGAAAAACATCCAATAAGGAGGGACGTGAAGTAGGCAAGCAGTATAACAGACAAGAGAGGGGTTAGGGGAGATGAGAGGTGACAGAAGGGTTTAAGGTCACTTCCTGCCATCAATCTGGCCATGCATACAACTGCCACGATGATGGCATCCAGTACATCCAGTACAGTTTGTGGGTTAATTCTGAAAACTGAAAACGACTGACAATCAGACAGGGAGAGTGTGTGTGTAGGAGTGTGTTTTGGTGCTTGTGACAGTGAGGTTTTTGCTGATTATGACATGACAGAGAGAGAAACCAGGAGCAGACAAACGCGGACGTGGTGTTTTTCTGCCTGGCTGGAGAGCAGTGCCACACCATTTGTCTTTATCCATACTGTTGACAGGAGCAGCCTCCAGCTCCCCCCGTGTGACCGCCGCCTCTCTTTGCCTCTATTTTTCCTGCTCCGTCTCGCCACTCGTCTTTGTCCCTCGGCTCTTTTGTTTCTAATGCCTTTCAATTTATGTGATTACTACAGAGTGTATATTGCACGGGGAAACTGAGGGCGGCTGCACTCTGTCTTACTCAGACGTAAATGTGCGTACTCAGGCTTGTATACAATACAGACTCTATTGGTTATAGGCAGGATGGAGATGGAACCAACAAGGCAGGGGACGAGTAAATGGTAAATGTGCTTAATATGGTTACTGCCATTTTAGCTTGTCAGCAGCAGCTAATACATGTACAACACTCTGCACACAGGAGAGCATCTAGATTGTGTTGTTGTTGTTGTTGTTGTGCTCTTTACATCCTAACACACATACACACTCAGACCATTAGACCTTGGTTATTCCCTCCCCCAGTCCACATAAACTCCTGTGATTATCACAGTGCTGTGCTGTAGTGTGTCACTGTGAGTGTTAATGATTAATCTATATTCATTTATTGGCCTGTACTGAGATGTATTACGCACTATGATTAGCTTAGATTCCATCCTTTCAGCCCTCATCTATGAGGTGTTTGATCACCATGAGCTGTGTGCACTCCTAGTGCTCCGGACATCTTCAGCATGGATGCATCCTAACAGGATTAGCCCGCCTGCCATGCACTCACTGGGTCTGAACAATACCAGTCACTTGTTTATGCCGGGTCCATTTCGAGTCAAGGGCAGTGCACCACGCCGTGCCCTCTTTGGCCTCATAGCTGCTCCAAGTGTGGTACAGGTTCCACTAATTAGACTTTGTTTGGATTAAATATTAATCCCTATTCTGTAGTGAGGCAGATCTTGATGTCTCATTGTATCTAACAGTCTAGAAATACACAGAAGGCTGGGGGGGGAGTGAAAACCAGTAAGAGTGAGAGGCAGTGGGCCTACTTCCTACCCTCACTCGACAAGAGATATCGTGACGTCTGTTTAATTAATTTTTTTTGCATGGGATTTACACTATGAAGCATTCAATGGATCCATCACGGGAGTATTTATATGCTTGGCTGGACAAAGTCTACAAGCAACAACAGTGTTAAACAGCGTGCACTGCAGACACAATCAAATATGAAAGCAAACACATGTCAAGGACACGCTGCTCTCGTATTACACAATACACTTCACATAAACGTGCACAAAGCATGACACCAAAACGCACTTTTGACTACGTACAATTGAAGTGTGCGCAATTCACATGTAAATATAGTCCTGAAGGAACAGATGTATTATGCATGTATTGATTAATTCATGGAGAGAGTAGCAGGTCGAAGTGTTTACTTCAGCAGCAGAGCCTTCCTCTCAGATGTCTCTGTTCTAGAGGAACTACAGCATGGTAGCAAGGTGAACAGGTGTTAGTGTCAGCATGCAGAGAAGCCTAGTATGTTTTATAGTAAATGTTTTTTTACTGAACATGTTTTTGCAATGCAGTGCAGTTTCATATCTGAGCAGATGCATTTTTATTAAGCGCCTTACAGTCTTATCTACATCACCAAAGATGGGTGTATTGTGAAAATAGAGGTGTGTTGAGGCTGAGTTTGTTGTCTGGCTGCTGTTTAGGGTCTTTGAGGCTAGGCGTGTTTAACATGGTATGTTTTCTATAGTCTCCTGTCTGCAGAAGGCTAATCTGTAGGAGGGGTTGCATCCGAGCAGCCTGCAGAGCACGGAGCCAGCAGGGTGTAAGTGACAGCAGAAAGGAGAGCAGTGTGGAGTTAATCTCTCACGTGAACAGTCCCCTGCTGAGCGCCAGAGCTTTGGGTTGACCAGTGCTGGCGATGTGTCAGGCAGTTGTACCGTGGCACGTGGAGGTAGAGAAACCAGGACACTGCCAAGGGCTAGCGTGGCGTAGAGTGAGAAATGTAGGCTAAAAGGTGCGGAGTAATGTGGGACAGCAGTCTAGTGGGGATTCTCTATGATCATGTACTGTAGCGTAGAGGGAATTACAGTTAGAGTCGTCTGCATTTTAGTGAGAGAAATGTACACATAGTATTTCACTGCAGGGCTGGAAAGCAGCCACTGTTGAGGGGGACATAATGTACGTAAGGTGTATTAGTAAGCTGAGCTCAGCCGGAGAGCAGAGAATAAATCAGTTCTAGTACTTCCTGTGCTCTTCCTCTCTGTTGAGTACACGAGTGTGCCACTGCCTTCTTGGTTGAAAGCAGACACTGGCACAATAAATGCTGCATAATTGTCTTTCCAGCCTGATCATGGGGTCAGCCTCAACTGATGACTGTATGTATCGATTGGCTGAAAAACCATGAGTCAGGGTTCGGGTTGTTTCTAACAGGTTGGCTCGACTGACACGGCGCTGGTTTGGATGCACACAGATGCAGTACGTGTGCCAAACCCGCCGGGCCACCGCTTCACTGTTCAACCACGGCGGCAACGAGTGCCGCGTGGGCTTCGCCGCACATTGTTTTCGAAGGCTGTAAGAAGTCACACCCAGCTAAACCTCGCCTCCTACTTCAATTTAACAGATCTGTCTTTGGAAACAAGCTTAGCCAAAAATGTCTGAGACTGTCCCCTCTAGCGGCGCTCTCACCTCCTCCTCATGCACCAGATGGGATTACCGCTTGCAGCAGGCGGATCCAATCAACACACCAGCACATCCTCTGATTAACACTCCTCTAGTTAATCATTAACTGGATTACTCTGCCTGTCTTTGTGTCACTCTCTCCCCTCGCTATATATATGCATACATACTGCAAGTATAGCCATCTATCATTGTCTATTCTTCCTTAGTCAAACTTTATGTGTTTGGCATGTGACCTAAGCGTATGAGGAAGGAATAATTGATTTATTAATCTAATATAAGAATAATGTGCAAGCATTTATCAACATTCAATTAACAGACACTGCATGAGCCATCTTGTTCATCTACGCTGTGTGTGAGTGTGTTGCGGGCCACAGGTGCTTCCCCAGAGCATTGTTTTTCTTGACTGCTCAGTCTGCTGTGCGTTAGCCAAAAGCTGTTATAGCCAGACAGTTTCCTCTCAGGAGTATCATCCCTGAGTCAGTTGCATTAGATGGTGTGACAAGTTAAGATTCATAAATCATTCGTGCATTTCCAGATTTATTATGAGAGCACTGGGAAAGATGATGAGAAGAGGACAGAGGGAGTTTCTAACCATTCCAACAATTTGTGAGGTTTTTTAAATATACATTTTCATTAAAGCTTTTTTTGCTCATAATGTGGCATGAATGAGGACATTTCTGCCCTCCAAAACTACTAGATCAGAGTGACTAAGAAGGCGCTGATTATTGTGCCAAGTGTGTCTGCGTATCGCCATATTCATTAGTGCTCTAAGAATACACTCTCGCCACTTTTAAGCTTTTCTCACATTCTTTGTCGCACAAGGAAACCTTCTATACATCACATGATCCAGTCCTGTGTCAGAACCCATCAGAAAAAAAGACAGCACCTGATGCTGCTCTCTGATGAACAGGGAGGACGGTAGAAGAGAACGAAGAGCAGAACTAAGCACAGTCACTTAAACTGTGTCACTCAGGCACAGGTCAAAGGGTAATTTGCCACAGATGATTTTGCATAAAGAGTGCTTTAGATTCCAAACAATTTGCATTGCAGCGTGTTATCCATCTCGCTTTCCGGACTGTCTGACCTGGAATTGTCCCCCTAGCTGAGGTAATTTGGGCTGTGTGCAGAGTGTGGCCCAACACGATTGTCCCTGGCAGTCAGGGAGCGGGAGTATTTGGGTTAGGACGGATAATCCACTCACCCCTAAAGAGGATTGGAGAATCTCACAGGCTTTGATGAGTTGTGAGCTGGTGTTTATTTCACATCACAAGAACAAGGCTCTTTATGTCACAGCCAGGGCGCTTCTTTACGACCACCATGTCGCAGAAAGCATCACGGGTAATTGTTATTGCACCGTGAAGACAGAAGGAAAAAAAAAAAAAAAGGGCAAGGGGAGGGGTGGAAGGAGCGATGAGGATGTTTTGGTGTCTTTGCTCTTTATCTCGCCACAGATCCCATGGTTTAGGGAGATGATGTGATAACTGAGACAGTGCTGCCCGAGACAAGGATACTGCAGTGCTAATGAGCACCCTCTAAGCTCAGTGATCATCCCCTGAAAACGAAAGCTTTATCATTAAAGCACAGTCATGTATAGGCAGTCAAACCTCCATCATTGTCAACAAGGAGGAAAGAGGTTTGTTTGTGAGAGAAAGAAAAAAGCAAGGAGAAATATGCAGGGAAATGTAAATGTGAGTATCTTTGTAAGCACTACCTCTCCAGTGTGCAGAGTTAATTGGCTCGCTTGCCTTGACTCCAAACCTCCAGGACCACCCTGGTGAGGAAGACAAGGGGTCTCTGTCATGCTTCCCTGTCTGTAACCTCAGACAGCACACACCGTGGCCTTTACATTAAAGCTGAGACATTGAAAGTCTAAGCAGCTGAGATATGGCTATGGTTTTAAGGCAACTCTTATCCCCTGGGTGAAGGAGATTTTAATTAACAGGAGACAAAGCCTTTAATAAACCAGACACACACTAAACAATGGTAGTGTGCTGCTGTCTCAGGGACTTTGTTGTGATAACCCTTCTGTTTCTTTGACTCAAAAACATCTTACACCTGCTGCAAATGTCTTTTTCTTTGGTTTTTATGATCATTATCTGCGCTCTAGAATCACAGTCCTCGTTAAAGAAATTAAACTCTTAAGATCTTCTGCAGTCAGACTCAAACTCTGTGTGTAGTATGCATTCATTAATACTCGCACAGACATTTTGGGTGGTCTGTGTGTAACTGAATGAACCTGTTTTCAGCAGTATTTGCCCATCTCAACTGACTGTGGTTTTCCATTTTCCACTACCCATGGTGAAACAGGGGAATGTTGTATTCAATTCCATATAGTTAGTGTGGACCAGAAGTATGTGTGTGCGTGTGTGCATGTAAATGAAAAAGGAAGCAAATGTTTCAGTGAGAAACTACAGCATAATTAGAGCTGCTACATAAAGCTCTGATAGGGAGTGAATCTATATATAGATGAAGATAGTAACACCAGCTGGGAGGAACTACAGCTAACAAGAACATTGTTACACAGGAACGCCCAGAGGTGTGAAATAAGAATAATAAAAGATGGACTCTTTTTCTGGTTAGACAAGAGTTCAGGCATCTGGCTGTACTGTACATTGGAGTAGAGTGAAATATTCACCAGACTGAGAATCCACAGCCATGGAGGATGCACTGAGGCGGTAGTACTTTGAAGTAAATGCCACATTTAGTGTGTCACATCACACACATAGTATGCTACGACGCCGAGGTTTAGCAGTTTATCTAAGTTTATCACATTCATTTAGCCATCTGGCATGCTAACGTGAACACTAACATTAGAAACAAAAAATGCAACTGAAGCTGATAGGAATGTTGTATGGTCGTAAAACTAACTATTGAAGATGGTGCTGTATGTAATTTATTCATTTATTTACCATAAGCATGCAACAGAATGTATCTTAATGTGAAGAGGTGCAAAAGGTTGTCTTTTTAACCAATCACAGAATTTATTTCTGATTGATTAGTGAGGTTTGCAGCACTGGGCAGAACGTGGCACAGCATAGCAGAGCACAGCAGAGCAGGGAGAGGGAAGGCTTGGCGGAGGAGGGTGTGTTGGTTTAGAGGTTAATGCAAGCACCAGGTTAAGTCCCATACATACTGTAACCAGTATGTATGGGACCAACTGATAGCCAATGAAAACATTTTTGTTTTGATCAGCTGACAATGGCAATGCCATCTGAAATCCCTTCCCTTCTAATTCCATTAGAGCAACAGTACCGTGACAACAATGACGTGAGAACCAGTAGACTTTTCAAGTTGCATTAAGCTCTCATTCTCCTAATTGATAGTGAGTGACACGAGGAAAGCTTCTGCCCCCTCCAGACTGCAGCGCTGCCCTTTCCTCTGCTGGAGATTGAAGTATTGCTTTATTCAACCACTTCACTCAGTTAAGTGCTATGTTGCTGCATGGACATGCTTGATAGCGTTCAATTTACTAACTGAATGAAGACGAATAACTCACCATGGCGCGCTGCCCACACACAGGTACACACATGCAGAGACACGTGCGCTTTATTGCAGTGTTTGTCACAGAGCTCAGAGTGAGATCAATAGCTACTTCAGCTTTGTGTAATACTGTATCTAACTGTGAGTGTGACTTGTAGCTACAAGTGAGATATAGGATCTGCAGGATGAAATGATTTTCCCTCTGAAATATGGACAGAGTGCATGACCTACTCAGACAGCTCTCTTATTGAGACAAAATGCTGCTTCTAGAGATGTGGTGCCCAAAGAGGGCCAACATAGTCCCTCGGCTCATGTGTCTCGTCGGCAGGTGATTTTTTTTTCTTTTGTGGCTCTGCATTGATGGCCACAATTTTGCCCTTACTTAACCCGTTCTTTTTGCCTTAATATCCTCCATGTAGGATCCAGTGCTACTCATACTCCCTAACTTCCTGGATTACCTCCAGATTACTATTTCACCCAGTTTTCATTTTGGTTTAGTGTCCCCCACAGTGCTGTTTTGGCCTGTTTGGTTTATTCTACCCTGGTTGCTTCCTGATTCAATGCAAATGCTCGCTGGTGTGTTTAACCTGATCTGTTTCACTTACTCAGTGCCAGATTTTTTATTGCTATTACCAATAATAATTGGTTAGGGTCACTAACCCTAACCCTAACCCTAACCCTGCCTGCTATCAAGCCTGATCTTCTGTATTGCTGGCCCACGTTTTGTTCCTGATCTCCTGTCTTGCACTGCTCCTCTGGGTCTTGGACACAGGATCTTTGGATGTTGGATTTTGGATGTGGCCTTGGGAACAGTCTTTCCTGGTGTGGACAGACACAATCCACCAAGAGGCTCCTATAGCCTCTGCCTGTCCCTCTCATCATCACTGGATTACCTCCATCTGAACTTCCGTCGACACTAGTGAACCGGTTCTCTGAGGTGGTCTACTTCATCAGTTTGAGACTGTGGAGGTTCTTAGGTTTTTTAGAGGCTTTTCAGTTACACGGTCTCCCCCATGACATTGCGGCTCATAATTTACAGTGGAATTTTGGTTGGAGTTTTGCTGCAAGCAGTGAGGAGTGTACTTTTTGGATTTTGCATCTGAGGTGGATTTTCTGACTATTCTGTGTATGACCTTGCAAGTGTACCTGGATTATAAACTCTTGGATTAGTGGACAGGATACACCAACTACAGGAAAGACTGGCCTTACTGTTATACTTGTGCCCCACTCCCTCCTTCGTTTGCTGTGGAATAGTTTCATCATTACAGAGACTGCTGCAGTATTTTCTCCCTGCTCACCCATTGGCCTCCTCCATCTTCTCTGCTTACCCACTGGCTGCCAACTCCACTTTAGATTGGTAGTTGTGAAACGCAAAGACACACTCCAGTCATTCTGCTCTTACCCCCTCGGGAGATTTTGAACTGTTACTCACATCTCTGTCTGTGTCCTTCAGAATCCCACATCGGTCGAGATTGTCTTCCGTCTCTTGCCTCACTCACTCGCATGCCCTATTCAGCCAACCTCTTTAATTTCCCTTTTACATTCATCAATTGTTCTTCTTTTGGAATAAATCATTTAAACCTACCTAGTGGTTTGAAAACCTTACACCCAGCCCATCTTACAACTCATAGCACAGGAGAATGGCCACTCCTTTTGTTTTTCTGGGCTACTGTTGAAGCAGAGCCTGGGTTTGATCCAGCTCATTAAAATCCAGTTAATGTTTGTGCTGATAGCTCCACAGAGACAGTCGGAGAGACAAGCCAGCATTATTCCTGCCTCTGAAGCGTCAGCTTTAGGCTTTTATGGCTTACAGATGGATGAAAATTCTCCAACAATACCCCGCTCTGTAGGGATATCTTTAATTCACATACAAACATTCTCAATTTAACATTGTAAGTGTGTGTACACTGCAAGTACACAGGTGTCTATGTGTGCATGAGAGAGAGACATTGTTTAAATGTGTTGTGGTGTATTTGACAGCAAGAAGACATCTGGAACTTAGGAATTAGAGTTGTTTTTGTGGAAAAAAAACATTCAGGCAACCTCTGTTTTATATTCAAAAGCTGTGTCAGTTACCCACCCCCTCTCCTCTTGAAAGAGCGATTTCTTACATTTGTATTCAATCATCTGTCAAGGATGTTCACATTCAGAGCCGCAGAGAAAAGCCATCCTACATGTGATTACAGATGCAGTCACAAAGGTCTGCAAACAATAGAAACTGGTAGACTTTTTCTTTATTTAAGAGTAAATATGACATTTCTGGCACAGTCTCAGAGAGGTGCTGTGTGAATTTTAAGTGAAAGTAGTGGGAAATGTATCTTGCCAATACATTTGTTGTTGTGGTTTATAGTACAGGCTGTTAAGGTCAGATAAGAGGTGTGTGGCAGACCCAAAGTAGAAGACAGCAGCCAGCGTGCAGAACGTTCCAGGATGCAGGAGACATCGAAATTCTGCTCACATTAGTCTTAAGAATGTGACCTTTTCATTAGCTGCTTACACAAATTTGTTAACTTTCACTCTGCTATGATATACTACGCTATTTAGATCTGCCACGACTGCTCCAATATGTAGTTCATTACACAATCTGACCATGCCATCTCAGACCATCAGTGTCATCTTTTCATTTGTCAAGAATGAATCTCACCATAATGATGGTAATTTGAGTTTGTAACACAGACATTTTGACACTTCTGTGCAGGTGTAAAGGGGCTTCTCACTATGGGCTGTCAGCAGACCGGAAGCGACGCTCGCAGGAGGGGGAATGCACTGACAGCACATCAGAACTCACTATCGCCACACTACCCAATGATGGCCCAACCTCTGCTGCTGTGGCCCTCCTGTCAGACGACCCTGGTCTTGTCAACCCTGCCTTCGACCCGAACATGGAGGACAACAGCCAGTCAGGCAGTTCGACCAGCCTGGCTGCCCGCAGCAGCACCAAGAAGAGTGAGTGTGAGTTAGCGAATGGATGTTTGTGCGTGTGGCTACAATATGTTCAGTCCTGCATGACGTCACCCTATAGTCTTCTGCTGAGAGAGAGAGAGAGAGCTCCAGGGAGTGTGTGTTTAGCCAGAATGACAGATTGAAAATCAATAGAAAATAGAGTGCCTTCTAGTCACAGTTACATAGTCTCCCAGTTAAAGCCACATGCCAGTGATCTATGTACAAACATACCGAAGCACCTGCAGAACCTGCATTCTCAAGACATTTATCCCAGTCGTTCATTCAACCTCAAATACAGTCTTTGTTCTCCCTAATGGTCTCTGATAGAAATCCTATTAGCCAATTACCTCAACTGCCTTGTTTTTTTTTTTTTCCCAATCCATAAAATCTCTCTTTGTAGAAAACAGTAAAGAAACAGAAAGAAAGTCACATTATGCAGTCAAGGAGAAATGGATGTAGAGGTAGGTTAAATATAGCAAATGCAAGTGTGTGTTAATGCCCGGTGACGTGAAACTAGGAAGCAGTCACGAGTGTTCCATTCTGGCCTCCTGTCCCCAGCTCCTAACGTGAGCATACAGGAAGTGGGGACACCAAATGACGCTGCACCAGCACTTTAGGCCCGGCCGACTGAGCACCCACCACCACAAGATCCACTGCTGCTGAACAAGCTGTCAGCTCCAGAAGCGGCTGGCGCTTTTAAAGAATAATGTGGCTGTCAGGAGCCCTCGCATTTCCCCGGGCCTGCAGAGGGAGGGAGGAGTGCTGCAAAGACACGCTGCCCTGTACTCTGTGCAGCCAGGCTGGGGCTGCTACCTCCCCACTGCAGCCTTGTGTAGCCTCGCTGTCTTTTTCTGAGAAGAGCAAAGTACCAGTCAAGAGTCTCTCTGAAAGGGTCTCTTTTGCACATGGTCACTAGAGTCCACAGTGTGTTACATCACTGCTGCAGTTACGCAATCATGTAACATGACTTAGCACAGATTGGGTTTATTAACTAAAGTGTCACTGGTTAAAAACAACTATTCCATCCAGAAAAAGAGTATTGTTTGGACTTGTTCACAAGTGATCAATAAGCCAATGTATGGAATGGAAAAACAAAGACTACTGCAATGACAAAGTTGTGTGTTGGGTCATCTTTTACCTTAAAGGTGGACTGTGTTTTTTATTTTTTTAAGTATGTATTAGTAGATATTAGTAATCCAATATATAATTGACATTGATGCAGAAACTGACCTTTTGAAATGAATCTGATATCAGCCATGTTGATACAAATAAAAATGCAATATATCAATTTGAAATCAAATCAGTTTCTGCACGTTATGATCATGGTACCTTACGAATACGCATCCCATGATTTTCAACTTGGGAAAAGTAATCGGATTGGAATCAAACCAGAAGCAAGAAAAGTAATCTACAGTAATAACGTCTTGTTTATTAGAATTTAAATTTAAACCGCCACTTTATCACCGGGTGTATTTGTTCATGTATGTATGTCTGATGTATGTACTGTTCAATTTGGACCTGAATCATGCAAGTATTTCGTCTTCTTGCTTTTACCTACAGCCACACACCAACACAGAGGTTAAAAAAAAGCATTGGGGAGGCATTTGATTGGCTGGAAGAAGGAAGCTTTCAGACATGTCTGGGCATGTTGATGGTGAGGTAAACTATAAAGTGCCTCTTTTTCTCCCATCTCTTTTGCAGTCAGAAACTTTGATCGTTCTTCAGTGAGGAGCCGCTCCTTCAGGAGGTTGAACCGGGCGTTCAGTGTCCTTCGGAGGACCAAAAGCGGCAATGCAGTGAGCAATGAATCGTCCGAGGAGAGAGACAACGCCAGGAATTCTAGTTTGCCACAGGAAGGTATGGATCAGGGTCTCTTGTACTGTATATATCAATCTCTTTGTTTTTTTAATTGTTTATATTTCTATGCTTACATTGAGCATTTTGTGTTGTGTGTGTGTCTTCACTGTATGATACCACTGCTGTGTCTGCATTTAAGCATTCCCTGAAGAGGTTTCCAGACAGAAGGCTCAGTGTATGCGTGTGTTTTTAAATGTATGTGTTTGTGATGTTCCCTCAGCTTTACAAGGCTGGTGACAGGGCTTTGGAGTGTTACAGTAGCATATGTTTTATTAATAATTCAGCTGCAGGTTGCATAAGTCTACCGGTGCATCACTAAAAACAGATCAGGAGGGAGAATCGTAGCCTGAGGCACTGTGGTCACTGTTGGGATGTGAGAGGTCACTGGAGACAAAGCTGATG
This sequence comes from Anabas testudineus, assembly GCF_900324465.2. NCBI lineage: Eukaryota > Metazoa > Chordata > Actinopteri > Anabantiformes > Anabantidae > Anabas > Anabas testudineus. Next base: position 6,731,345 of record NC_046613.1, on the reverse strand, counting down.
ACGTCCTCTCTCATTTCTCCACCTGTTCTTCTCTCCTTCTATCACTCTCCTCCTTCCAGTCTTTTCCTTCTATACCTCCTTCTCCTCAAGGGCCCCCTCTCCTCTCATTAGCGCTCCAATATAGTCAGTGTCAACAGGCTTGCACCAGGTTGATGGAGTAGTCCCCAGGGAGAGCAGTGTGCCTGTCACAGTATATACATAAGATGTTATGTAGTAGAGAAAAATGTACTGTAATTTAATATGTTAGCCCAGCCCATGTGACACTAAAGTGGAGAAAATACAGCCAACAACAGGAGAGCATAATGTAGAAAGTTGAACTGCAGTGTGATGGGCAGAGGAGAAGGAATGTGGTATTACATAAGAATGAAGGATGACAAATGAACTGGGACTAGATTATTCTCTGAGGTCTTCACTGAGGAGGCTGAGTGAATAGATTAAATATTCATTGCCATTGCTGCTCGAGAGGAGTAGATAGGCAAAGACGATGGTGAATCAAGAGGAGATACATCCATATGCACTGATTGGAGGGAAGAGTAGATATTGGAAAAAATAAAGATAAGGTCAAATAAAGGTATAGCAATGTCCCCATGGATGGATGAGGGAGTGAGCGAAAATTATTAAAAATGATAAGTAACACTTTCAAAATGAGGGGTTAAATATACAAGCTGATTTGGGGTATGATGAAAAGAAGGAAGGCTTACATTTTAACTGCAGGTTTCAATTTTAAAACGCTCTCCACCCTTTAAGCAATCAATTCTATGAAGACAAAATGTTGACTTTGGAATGGATAGGAAGACGGTGCACTAAGGCTTCAGAGCTTGAGACACAGGGGAGAGCGGTCCACTGAAGAAAAGTGACAGATATTTTTCATAATGGATATTTTATAAAGGAAATAAGACAAGAAATACATATTTTCTGGCCGAGGCTGTTTGCCAAAATATCCCCACCCACTTCCACATGATCCATGTGTCACCACTGGGCATTAGGAGAGCTCGCATAATAAAATGTCAGGTTTACAATAAGAGTTGTATACATAGAAATTAGTTATTTTGCAGAAATAAATTCCTGCTTTTGGCAAAATACTGTATATTGGTTGAGTATGCAAAATTCAAAAGATTTCCTTTGCTTGTTTCAAGAAAAACTAGAAAATACACTCTTTTTTGATGTCAGATTGTCTCAGTGCAGAAGTTTACCCAAGTCCTGCTCATTTTTCTTACATCCACACCCAAGTAATAACTTTGTGGAAATTTGAAATCGAGGGTTTTCCCAAGCATACTTGTTACAGATGGATGTGACTAATGATACAAACATTGGTCAGGATAATCAGCCAAGTACATTTTCCCTCTTGGCTTGTTCAAGTTTGTTTTAGTAACCTGAGGGAGTAGAGACAGCTGGTTCCACTGCTGAACCTCTCTACCACAGTCTACCACTCTCTCTCCCACGATGTGTTTCTCTTCCACTCTGCAACGCTCTCTTTATCCCTTTTCTTCTTCTGTTTTCTTTGGCTACATCTCTTTGTTTTTTGTTTTTTTTTTTTTGTCATTGTACAATACAGTAGAATGATACTCACTCTACCCCTTCTTCTCAATCTTCTCCCTTAGTCCTTGCGCTTCCTCAGCTCCATCACCTGATCCCAGATGGTGAAGTTACCAGTATTAAAATCACACGGGTGGATCCCTCAGAACCACTGGCTATCAGCATTGTTGGAGGCAATGAGACCCCATTGGTTCGCATTTTCATCCAGGACATCTACAGAGAAGGTGTCATTGCTCGAGATGGACGCTTACTGCCTGGGGACATGATCCTGAAGGTATCATGGAAAACACTTTCACCAGAATCTCATGTCAATAAGATGTAATCACAGTTCTAACTTCATTTCCATCTCTGCTGCCCTCTCAGGTAAATGGAATTGACATCAGCAATGTTCCCCACTGCTATGCAGTGGCAACCCTCAAACAGCCCTGTCAACTCCTCCGGTTAACCTTGCTCAGAGAACAGCGTCATCGCTACCGCTCACATTCACATGCCCACCCACATGGGTACGGCCTTGATGCTGGGGGCCACCTATCTCACGGCCTGCCCCATCCCATGAGGGATGACAGTATCCACGTGGTCCTGAATAAAAGCACTCCAGAGGAACAGCTGGGCATTAAGCTAGTGAGGCGACCAGAGGAGCATGGAGTCTATATATTTCACCTGCTGGAGGGAGGCCTGGCAGCACGCGATGGACAGCTGTGTGTTGGCGACCGTGTGTTGGCCATCAATGGGCATGATTTACGTTACGGTGCACCAGAACATGCTGCTCTGCTTATCCAGGTTAGTCAGCAGAACTTTATGGACACTCAATTCATTAACCTGTTAAAACCAAGCGCCCCTGGTATCGGTGGCAGCTGCGCTTCCGGCAACAAAGGCCATTTAAAAGCCTACTAAAAATGCAGCAACCTAGAAATGTTGCATACCCACGTAAAGCTAAGAAGCTACAGGTTAATTTAAATAAACTGAGGTAGATCTTAGCATGTTGTAGAAAGTTCAGAGTTCCACATGTTCCTACAGACCATAAACAACTGTGTTCTTTTCTTACCTCAGGTCCCTGAGGTATTAGAGATAATCGTTGTGATTCAGGCTAATTGTGTTGTGCTGTTCTGTTGTGTCTGCACTCACTGCAGTTAATAGTATTTAACTGTTGTGATTCCCTGATGGACCAGGCCATGCAGTGGCCTCTGGTTTCTGGTTGATGCCAGTCAATGGTAGAGTGTCTGTGGTTAATGGCGGGTAATTGCAGCATGTTTACGGATGACTGTGCGAGGTCTCTGGGCCCAGAGTTCCTGTCTGAGCAGTCTGTCTGGCTTTTGTAGGTCTCTGTGGAGCCAACATGGCCTCTCAGAGCAGGCACTTTCAGTCAGAAATTGAGAACCGGCAGGGAAGAAATTAAATTAGTCCAATTATTGCAATAATAGCTTGGACTGGCTGATTCAGGAGTCAGTACTGTGTTGCTACAGAGACCAGGGTAAATCTCAAAGGAATTAGACAAGGGGGAGATGGAAGCAGGCAGGCAGTCAGTGTGTATATTACACCAATAATTGTGAATGTGTGAACCACATTACAGTAGCTGGACTGGCAGTTCAGCAGTAGGACTTTGAAATGCAAAACACGTTGATATTATGTTACAGTGAACTATGACTGAGCATGGTTTTGAGAGATGTGACCTTAATTGTCTCAATCCCCTCAAACAACATATTTTCACATTTACCTACAGTAATACCTAGCCAGATTTATTGTTTCAGAATTATAGTTTATAGTGGTTCACAAACCAAATTCTGTTTAGCAATGTTAAGCTTATTTTCTCATTTTTGTATGAATTAATATAGTAGCCCTGCATTTAATATTGCTTCAAAAAGAACTATCGGTACCATTTTCAACTCATGTCTAAACGTTTGTTCCCTAGGCAAGCGAGGAGCATGTCCACTTCATAGTGTCTCGTCAGATATGCCTGCCTGCCCCAGACATCCTGCAAGAAGCTCCATGGGGCATGGATGGTCCCCCACCCTATTCCCCAGTGGATATAGAGCAAACCTTGCTGGTGAGCAGCACATACAGGCACATACACAGGAGACAAGAATCAATACACAGAGAAGAGTTTTGTTCCACTGCCACCTTTCCTGTGATAAATAGTCCCTTTCAGGTGCAAATGATGCATAGAGGTATTGTTCTCCCATCAAAGCTGAGCATGTCGTTCAAGCAGTGCAGCAAGCAGTCCTTTCACAGAGCTATTGCATCCACATCAGCCATCTTTTTGTCTTCTAACACACAGAAAACATCACCATCACGTCTGTCTATGACAAATGAAAGTAATGCACATTATAAATAAGGTTAGATGTTTAATAAGTTAAAACATTGAAAATTTACTTGTAATCCATCTTTACGTTTACAGCAAAAAACAACCTTTTTTGCTTGAGTAAAAGTCTGATTTTTTTTTTATTGATATTTAGATTGAGTTCTTCATTCTAAAAGTGATCTTAAATATTGTTCAGCTGGAAATGCACCTTGAGGAGTAGGTTTCTGTAGACCTTACTTTATTTAATATATATACAGTGGCAAGAAAAAGGATGTGAACCTTTTGGAATTTCATGGTTTTTAATTAATTTGTTATAAAATGTCATTTGATCTTCATCTAAGTCAAGAGTTTTAACACATATGTACCGATCAAGAATTGTTGATTTACATAAAGATGGATTACAAAGTAATGTCAAAGACTTTAGAAATTCACCAGTCTGCAGTTAGGCAAAAAAACTACAAATGGAGACACTTTGGGACTGTGGCTACTTTACAAAAAAGGGGACGGCCAGTCAAAATGACCCTAAGAACACAACAAACACTCATTAACAATTTAAAGAAGCAACCTAGAGTGGCAGCCAGAGATTTGAAGTAACTGGCCAACATCTGTGTTCATGAGTCTACAGTACGTTAAACATTGACCAAACAGGGTGCTTACCGAAAAGGACATTGATGAATGCCTGAAGTTTGCCAAAGAGCACATTGACACTCCACAGCAGTATTGGCAAAATGTTTTTTATGGACTGATGAAACTATATTGAATTATTTGTAAAGAACACAGCACTACATTTGGCATAAAAAGGGCCAATCATATCATCATGAATACATCATCCCAATCAGAAGTATTTATGTTGGAGGAAACATCATGATTTGGGATCATGATCTAGATAGATAAATAGAGAGAGAGATTTGGGGATACGTGCTGTGTTAATGTTTTGGTAAATCTACATATTTCCTTTGATGTGGAGCATTACTTGAACAACTATGTGAACCCTTGGGAGCAATAACCTCAACCAGGCGCTGGATAGTGTAGTGTAGTGGCAAGCTCGCCGCCCTCTGTGCGAGAGACTGGGGTTTGAATCCCAGCTTTGGCCTATCTCCATTAGGGGTCCTTAGGCAAGACCTCTTTATGAGTACCTTGTATCTCACTTGTAAGTCAATTTGGATAAAAGAGTCTGCAAAAGGACTAAATGTAATGTAGATGAGCAGAAACCACTCTTATATGTGTATGGTGTTTATGAAGCTACTGCCAACAGTCAGCTATCTTTCCCCATTTCCATTTTTATGCTTATATAAATGTCTGGTAACCAGCTGCTGGCCATAGCGTAATGTTTACTGAATAGACATGAGAGGAGTATCAATCTTCCCATAACTGTTGGCAAGAAAGCAAATAAGCAGCTTTTCCAAAAATATTAAGCTACTCCTAGATATACAGTAGGTGCTAACTGTAAATAGTATACTACTGACTTGCTGTGTATAGATGTGCATACATATTTACATACCATACGCCACAACACTTTGGTAATAATGTACTACACAGAAGTGAGGTATACACAGTAGTGTATGGTGTAATTGTGTATTGTGTACTACAGTTAGGCAGCAAGTATGGACAGTGTTAACACAGTGCCATGTCGTCATGTCACTCACATAAGGTGATCAGCACAGCAGAAATCTGCAAATCTAGCACATTAGCAAAGCATCACAAGCTCCATCCCATCAACCTCAATGTGTCCATGTGTTATTCATTACTACTCTGCCCCAATCTCCCTCATCTGACTTACAAACACACCCACCATAAATAAAATCTCACTCACTTTATCCCACACACAGCCTCGGTCACCAAACCAACATGTGCATCATGACGTCTATGAATAAATCAACTTCTCTATTTTGAACAAGGACACGAAAAAAGAGGCTCTCGAGCTGCCCGATGTTTCAGCCTAATAACCACCACATACTGTACAATACAAGTTATGCTAATAAGGTCATTCATTAATTAGCAACTATATCTACTGTATGTCTTACCATTAAGAGGCTATCACAGGTCCCAGAGAAAACAAACCTTATTAATATGCAAATATTCTGCTTCAAACTCTCATTAGATTATGTATATGGCTGCCTATAGAAGGTGCCCTTGGTGTAACAATGAAGTTCACATCATAACATTTTTACTGTAACAATGGCATCAGTTATGAATATGTCCACTATCATGGTACTGGGGCAAAAAGAAAAGTGGCATTTCAATCTATTTTTACTTTATCCTCTACTTTTACTACTCTCTCTGTTTTCTACCCCATGTGAAGGTCTCTTGTCAGAAGCCTGCATGCTATGAGAAGACAGTTACTCTGACCAAAGAGCCATATGACTCCCTGGGAATGACTGTGGCTGGGGGCATGTCAAGCCGAGGGTGGGACCTCCCCATCTATGTCACAAATGTGGACCCTGACGGAGTGGTGGGTCAGGAGGGCTCTATTCGCAAAGGTAAAATTAATCACTAATCAACTTGATGTGTATTTTATAAACACCAGCACACTCAATCTTCAAATGATCAGAATATTACTCATATTTTTACTACAAGAGATGTCATGTTCAGTGCTTTAGTACAATTAATTACTAATTTAAGTGAATGGAATATTGGTTTTGTGTGGTAGTCACAGACTGCTGTGGAGGCAGTCTCATTGATTTGGTTATGAATCATTTGCATATATAACACATGGGGAGATTGATGAACACTCAAGACTCATGTTTCATTAAGAAGGTTATTCATCTAGCAGAAAACTCAGTAGTGCTGCTATGGTTCAATGCTTTCTAAATTGGCTCCAATACACCTAAACAAAAACACAAACAAACTCTAACATAACGGTGCTCAGGACTTAATGTGCTCCAGACAAGAATTTGTGCAGTACTTAATTAGTTTGCCATATCAAATCAGTCAGCTCTGAAATGGAGACAAACATGGAGTGGCACAATTGGATGTAATAGAGGCAGCCTTGATAGCCTATAATGCAGGTGAAGACATGGGAGTGAGAGATGTTAGTCCCTTCTACTGATTCCAGCATGTCCATCTTAAAACATAACCAAGTGCCTGAGGCTCTGTTTATGAGTGAATGAAAGCAATGCTGTGATAGAGCACAGCAGTATCGTCCAGACTTAATAGAAAGAGAAGTAAACGGTCTGTCCTGTGCATTGTTTCACGGTGTACACTACTGTATTCATATGGGACATAGTTGCAGCAGCTGTCTCTGTTGTTGTGGTTATGAAACATGTTTGTGTATTGTAATAGACCATTGATTTGTATTTGCATATTCTCGCAGGGCAAACATGCCCTTTGAGTCGCTTACTAGCAAGCTGGACCATGCTGTCTGTTTTTCTTTGCACCACTTTCATCACTGATAGGCTTTTTAGCGCACAGGTGGCATTTGGTTGCCATCCCTTTGTGTTTAAGCAGAGAGGTTGTTGAATATTAAATAGGCAGATGATGAGTCCCTGCTCTGTGAGGTCTTTTCAAAAAAATATAATCAAGGCAGCAACCCTGGGTAGATAATGAGCTGTGCTGTCCACTGTTCTCCCTATTAGGTGACATCTTGCTAAGCGTGAACGGGGTGGATTTGACAGGAGTGACGCGAGGCGAGGCTGTGGCCAACTTGAAGAACACCTCCTCTCCTGTTTTGCTCAAGGTCTTGGAGATGCGTCCCCCTGAAGAAAGCCTGCAAGAGTGCATGTTACCACCCTGTCTCACTTCCTCACCCACGGATAGCACCAAGAGCCCAGTGCCCAATGACGATTACTCCCCACTGTGGGTGTCATGGCTACAGCTACCCAGGTGAGCACCCTATTGCTATATACACTTCTAATACATTTCTACACACACACACACACACACACACTGGTCCTTCTGACCTCTGCCAGCCAGTGCCAACTGAAATTCTGACAGAGCCAGCTGGGAGAGGATGCTCATTATACTTTCTAAACTAACTTTTCAGTTTAAATATTCACCGTTATATCAGTAGGAGCTCAAACGATTAAAAACTTTCTGTCACACTGTAACATATGGATTTATGTTACTACAGTGAGTTGCCATGGAGACTTTGGTGCACTGACAGCAATAAATAAAATAAAAATTAAAGTCATATAAAAATGTGGCTTTCCTTGAACAGTGAATTGATTAGGAGACAGTATTCAAGTCAGTCCTTCAGTCAAAGAGCTGCCTTTTTCTGGTGCACAGGGTTGGTTTCAGTAATCTAGCTTCTGAACACATACTCAGTATACAGTACAGTGCAGTATACACTGTAATTGAAAGATGCAGCTGAGAGATTAGTGTTTTTAATCTCCCCTTTGGCTCATGCAGGCATCTCTACTGCTGCAAAGACATTGTGCTACGACGGAGCACTTCGGGCAGCCTAGGCTTCAGTATCGTGGGAGGTCAGGAGGAGGTCAACTGCAATCAATCCTTTTTTATCCGTTCCATTGTGGAGGGGACGCCAGCCTACAATGATGGCAGGATAAGGTATTTTAGCCTATGTGTAAAAATGTGTTTCTCTGTTTATACCAACAACTGCTCTGTAACGTATGTCGACCCATACGGGTAAGACATGTAAACAGCGGTAGCACTTCAAAGCATATTTTTAATTGGTCATCTCTGTGTAGGTGTGGGGACATCTTGCTTGAGGTCAACGGGAAGAGTACATGGGGGATGACCCACACAGCTTTGGTGCGCCTTCTGAAAGAGCTTCGGGGCAAAATCACTCTGACCATTGTATCCTGGCCAGGCAGTCTCCTGTAGCAGTTCCCCAAGCCATCCAGCACTGCTTTCAGTGGCACTGACCAAGGAATGTGTAAGGCTAATCTTTAGACTAGCTGACCAGCCCAAGCTTGCTGTGTGGAGGAAGCGTAGAATAGTGCGGTAGCTCTGTGGATGTCTCACTTCTGATGGACAGCTGAGAGTTTACAAAGGGACAAACAATAGACTGGATCATTACCAGAGGTTAACTTGCCCCTCTAAAGAACACTGACCTAAAGTAGGAGGATCCAGGGACTGAGCCACTTCTAACTAGGATGTTGCGCGTTATCTGTTTGGAGGACTTTCTCTCAGTCATTCTCTGGCACAGCATCCAGTGAGTGGAGTGGGTGGATCAAGAGGAAATACAACACGTTGCCAATTCCAGTAGTTATATAATAAGGTATGAATTAAGTTGGACTCACATTTCTTTATTGTAAATGTTGGATGTCTAAAAAAAGTACTGATCTAAGCACTTGTAATACGTTTCTTTTGTTTGTTTGTGATATGGCCTTTAAATATAGGCTCCATTCTGTTTGTACTGACAGTGGTTGTCATCTTTGTCCATTGATCTGACGACACATTGCCAAGTAGTAGTCTTTGTTGAGGTTTGTTTCTTTTATTTCAGAAGCTATGGAAAATTTATCAAACCACTGGCAAGAAAAAAGTATATTAAAAAATAAAAGATCAATGTGTTAAGAACATGTTAAAAATATTTAAATAGGTGACATTGTGGAGGCCTTACTAATTTTCTTACTTTTAAGAAAAAAATACTGTCTTGGTTTCTATGTATCAGTAGATGGTCTGGGGCCCGTCTACTGTGGTTCTGTCTGTCACGCTTTGGCCTGTGTAATATATCTGATGGTTCAGTTGGTTAAATGATCAATAAAGTTGTTGAAAAACAGTTTTGCCTCAGCTCAATAAAAACAACCCTAAAGTCTGATGTAACATAAAGATTTTGTTATTACATATGCATAAAATTATGTCTCTCAAATAAAATGATACACACATTTTCAGATGCAACATACCGTAAGATGCCACAGTGTAGTTCTTCACATTAAAGACTGGGAAACTGAAAGTCAGTCAGGTTTTATTTTTCCTCATTGTCAGAGGAGAAGATCTTGTTTGTCATATTATCCTTCCCATTTCTCTTTTTGTGACTCTGTCTGTTTTGACTTTTCCTGTCCTCACCATCGTCCCTTCCACTCCTACTCCTGCTGCTGTTTAAGACATGAGTGAGAAATAATTACATGACAGTTCTCTTTGTTTTTCTTTTTAAGTGCCTGAGTGTGTCTCTGTTTGACCTGCATGAAGATTGCTGCCATTTCTCGCTGTTACGCCTCCTCCCTCTGCTCCATTCTTCTTTTTCTCCATTGTCTCCTTCAAAACTGTGACGTCTGTGCCCTTGCTCCACAGTGTCCCTGTGCCTCGTGTGCTCCTCTCCACTGAAAAATGCCATACACACATGCAGAGTATTTATTTTCCATTTGTTATTGATATAACTGTAGTTTATTTCATTGGCAAAAACGCAAAGGGGAAAATGGTTCCTTGGCCACAGAATTGAGACTGCTGTCCTTTATTCTCTTCTCTAAGTCACAACTCAAGGGACCAAAACCTTAGACACAGTGCCTGCTGTGTGTCTGTCTGATCTTTTGTAGCCTAGACCTACAGTAACAAAGAGCCCGACACTAGACTTACAGCATGTCTCGTATTAAAGCCAGGCATCCATGCAGCAGTATCTTCTAAGCTAAAATAAACTATTATTCACTTTAGAGCCTACAGAGCAGTGAGACCACAACATTGATCAGTCATTACCTTTTTCCCCTTCATATGTCCACCCCCATGACCATGAAGAGAATAGGCAAATTTCACCAAAACACCTAAAACTTAAATATCACATGCACAAATAGTCATATTTCAAACTACTGAACAGTGTAGTGGTTCTAAAAGTGAAAGCAGCAGTACCCTGTTGTGCCTTGAAGGATAAAGTTTTATAATAATACTTTCTCTCTAATCTCTCTCTAATACTTTTATATATACAACATATAGATGTTGTAAGTGTCATATGCTTTTTTGGAACACACAAATCTATAACGTTAGGTATAACCCTAAACCCCAGTAAATGTTTGTCTCAATAAATACTGCTCTGTGTATCTTGCTCAGTGAAAACTACATCAATCAATGTGCAAACATGTTTCTATTGCTAGCAAACATCTGAGTCTGGCGTTGGCAAATATGAAAAGTGAGGAGAATAACAGTTCTGCATGTAGAATTTCCGACAAACATCTTACCAAAGATGCTATTGTTAAATTCAGCACATACATATCTACTTGCCTGTGTAATGAGAATTAGTTCCTTTACAAGAGTAACACCAGCGTTTATTCTTGAATTTGGAATGTATAATAAAATCATTTTTTAAAAACACAGTTGTTTTTCTCTCTCTTATACTCCCTTATCTCAACACACCACGCTATGGCACAGTTTGTGGTTTGTAATTTTAGAATAATTGACCTGACCTTTAAGAATTATCACAATTAAGATATTTCTCCAGGAGGTCCAGGAAAAGTACAGATACAGCATTGCACTGCTAACACAGACACTCACTCACACATGGCTGTAGTAATTATTACCATTCACTTGCTAAACACAGAAAAGAGGGAGAACCTTTAGAGGCAGAGTTATTGCAAGTACAAAGCTAAACATGTTTAATATTTGGAGACAACTCTTGTTTTAGCAACAGGGATTAGGACCTAAGGCCCATATTTGTTCTTGCTCAGAGCCATTTGCTCTAACACAGAAACCGCCTCACATACTGTAACACCAAAAACACAGTCAAACAGTTCCCAAGGAGACAGTAAGACTAAATTATAACATGGAAGCCTCAGGATTTGGTTTTTCACATTTTATAATTTTATTCATGAGTAGTGCCTGGGCCTGTCAGTAACACAGATTCCACAGAATGTCTGTGCCTACCACACTCTGTCCCTGCAGTGATTTCACAGAGAAACCCAGATGATTCAATGAGTCTCACTGTAGATACGAAACACAGTTTGCGATTGACAAAATTAAATATGAAAGTAATATCAACAAAATATCCCAACTGCAAATGGAAAAATAGAATGTAATGTCTGATGACTCACGGAGCAGGAGATGTTATTATTTCAGCTCAATTATGGCGGAGTATTTGGTTACCAAAAGAAACATTAGAGAGCCAATGTACGGTAGTTTGGTGTTCAGCAATAAACTGGGTTTTCTATAAAGATGACTATTCTTTAACACAAATAATATAACCCAACTAACTATGTAAACTAACTAACTATGTAAATACACTGTGTTGTTTACTGACATACTATAAGAGACCAAATAACAAACTGTAACATTTTATTAAGCTAAATCTTCATTTTAGAAATACAAGCAGAATCCCTCACCTGCTCCTTATCTTACTCACTACAATGGCAATTTTGTAGCAAAACGGTCTTTACATTTCTAAAGGCCTGGTCACACTAGAAAAATACAGGAAAACAATTAACCCGTGTCTTTGTTTAATATTTTTTTGTATCTAATATACAAGTATTTTGATTTAGTGACTGATCTTACAGTCATTAGATCAACAAACCCCTCCGGGCTGATGGCCTTGGCACATGTCAGCTAGTAAATTGTCCAGACAGCTTGCCCTGCGGTCAAGACAAAATTTGCTGGTGAAAGTTCAACACATTTGGTCTCTTATAGTATGTCAACACAGTTGAACTTGACCTGAAAAGCATGTGGCAGTTAAATCCCACTAAACGACACAATGTGAGTGTATTGGAGTGAACTGGATTCACCACATGATTTCACTGCTTTAAAATAGCTTACTGGTGTGACAGGATATGCAGCAACTGCAGCAACACCGCACCTTTCAATTGTTTGGACATTAAAAGGAAGTTTACATGTGCTCCCTTGGAACTGTCTCACATAATCTTAGTATTAAACCTGAGGGTTTATCACTTGATTACTGCTGGACTGAGTGTGACTCAACCACAGAAACCATCATCAGAAGAAAACCGGTCGCCACTGAAACCAAGTGAGTCTCGGTTTCAGTGGTGATTAGATTATGCCAATGTAATTCAAAAGTGAAATATAAAAGTAAATACTCTGATCTGTAACAACAATACTTACTTTTTCTTATTGAATTAGATTATGCCAATGCCAATAAGTTTGCTCCAGATAGAACAAACATGCTTCTTAAAAGTTGTTATTTCCGTAGGAGAGTGAGTGTTTAATCAAACAAAACTGGAGGTTCAGGCCAGTTGAAATCTACAAAACAAAAGAAGTGGAAACTGTAGATAAGTCCGTAAGGAACAAAAACATGTTTTGAAAAGATAAGTGTGAATTGCCCTTGGGAAGCAAGCTTTAAAAGTGTCACGTGTCACAAAGTGGGATAACTGTATGTAAAGTTAAAATTGAAAGGGACGCTGTGTGTTTAACAAAAAAGATAGACAGTAGAACTGAATGAAGGGACACTGACAATTTCACTGACAAAGTAGTATGACCTGGAAAAAAATTTAAGGAAGAAAGACAAAAAATTCAGGGCTAAAAAAATGATGGAATGAAAATAAAAACAGGTGTAGGGAGAAGACTGTACAGGTTCCAAGAAAGACCCTGAAGCCAGGATAAAGGTGGCATGAGACACAAAAGCAGCTGAGGAAAATCGTGTGAAAGACAGGTTTTGCTGTACCCATCTGCCTATGGTAGAAGGAAAGTGGCAATTTGGATCATGCTATGCCTCCTAAATCAAAAACAAAACCTGAAACAGATACAGGGCTGTTCCTCCAAATCACAAGGCTGCCATCGAAGTTGCACTGAGGATTCTTTCTCAAAACAACAGGCAAGATGTATGAAACTTATGAAACTGTTATTCTCCAAATGTTTTCAGCTAAGGAAGGAAATAACTCTATTGTGCATACATGCAGATTGAATGAGGCTCTTACTGTTCACTGCTGCAAATGTGTTTGTGGCTGTAAAATGTTATTGCTATGCTTTTGCTGTTCTGAATTAGCAGAGCCCTAATTTTATTCCACTGCATTGTATTACAGCTGCCTTTTTTCAATTATCAGTTCCTGTTCCATATTCAGTCAGCTAAATTCAATTCAGTTCAATTTTATTTGTATAGTGCGTACAAAGTATAATGGTATACAGAATTATATAGAAAACCCAACAATCCCATTTGAGCAAGCACTAGGCAACAGTAGAGAGGACAAACTCTCTTTAGAGGAAGAAACCTCCAGCAGGGGATGAGTGGAAAGAGGAGAGAGCTAAACCCTTTGTTAACACTGAAACTAGCCCTACAGCATTTTCTAATGAAGCTTTTTAGTTTAAGCAGGAAGACAATTATCAATTTAATTTGCACATCACACTGGGACTTCCACTCAATTACTATCCATTGAACTCACTGGATTATATGTGCAAGCATATGTGTGAACCGATAATCAAACTCACTGAAGAAAACTGTGTGAACCAGTGCCATGTGTAAGAAATGAACCTAAGCAAAAAGAGGATATTGCGTATTGCTGTTGTCTATGTCAGAATGTGCATATGTGCACATGAAAGACATGATGAAAGAGACTGCCAGCTGGATAGACAAGAGGTACATCTATCATCTAGAGATGAAATTTACAGTCAGTCAAGTGTTGACCAAATGGGCAACCAGCAACTCAGCCTGCACCCATTTAGAAAGTCACAGGGGAAGCAAAAGAGACGTAACTTGTTTAGAGTATATCCATGGGTGAAAAGAGTGTTAGGCTCATGAAATCTATTAGTGGTGGTGCTAAATCTAAAGCATGTGGTCAAAACCACAGCTGATAACCACTTGCTGATGCCTTGAGGCTGCCCAGCCACACTCTGGCCACATGCTAAGATGTGACTCAGCGCAGGGCATGTGGGCTACCAAGCACAGCTCCTACATCAGCAGCACAAATGTGCTAAGTAACACTCACACACTGACCTCACCAATGAGGGTGGCTAGCAACAAAGCTCTCGCAGGCTCCATCTGTTTCTCTCTCACACATACACACTACAGTACCCACACACACGAACACAATGACAATGAATCTCGCCCGTTCCCGTCTAAAAATAGACCTGAGCACAGTCATAAATCAATGTAACAGAAAACATGTAACATTTGAGGATGTGTGTGACATTCACATTGTGAAGTCTGATCAAGTGACCAGAATGTAGGGCAACCACATCAACAGAGCCCAGAAGGTGTGAGCAGTACACACTGGACTCATGGCCATAGCAATATTCCCTCGTGACTGTGACATTAGAACAAATCTATGATGTGAATAGCCAATCCTCCTGTGCATTCCCTGTGTGTCTGTCACACACATGTGATTCTGGTACTTTCTATCTTCTGCAGTTAGCCTACAGCTTCAGCAGCTGTCCCCATGTCCCACTTCCCTTATTTGACCTACAAGACCTGAGTCTGCATCTAGCTTCAGTTTGTCGTTTTTGCTTTTTTGCACAAATTTCCATAGTAATTAATAGTGAAGCTCCAACATATACTGACACAGTGATTCATTACTGTCAATGTTATTACAGGTTGTGCAACCGCAGATAGAGGTTGGTAAATTAGTCCAAATTTCAGTTGTACTGCATGTAGTTTTAACTAGTTAAAGAGAATAGGCAGTCACAACCCAATGATTGAGTTCCAACTCAATTTATGCACAGTGTTTTTTTTTTGTCAAGAGCCCTCCTACCTAAGATGTACAGGTTTTATTGAAAAATACTTTATCACAGTGTAATGTCAAACTAACCCTTTCATACACAATGAGCTTCAGATCAGCTAAGGGGTATGTGAGGAGGAGGAAAACTATCCTATTGTGTATTTTGGCTGGCAGCTGCCCGAGTTGATAATAATTAAATAGACATTTGGCTACTGGTCAACACTGAGTGTGCAGAGAAAATGTAGGGCAAAATCTGGTTTGTGCATACATGTGACCACAAGTGTTTGAGTACACATACAGTCTGTAGGGTAGTAGGGCACTATGTGAAATTTGGAGTAGAAGTGAGATTGACTGTTATCATCCATGAGCCACATGGAGGACCACCCAAGCACCATGCAGAGGAGCATACACTCAATTATTTCCTGGCAGTACTTGGCAAATACAGCCTGTTATTCCCTCATTTAGAATTTAGACTGGACCCTGGCCCCTGGCTCACTGCACCAGAATGACTAAAATAGCTCTGCATATGCTGCAAATAATTTCTCCTGGCCTTGCAATAGTCTTGATTTCTGTCACAATAGTCTTAGGCTCTTTTGCAATAGTGTGCATTTCTTCACAACAGCTGTGCATTTTCTCACAATAGCCACAGCAGTTCATCTTATAACCATCAGCTGGAGATATGAGATAAAAAGTTTCCATATAACCTTTGCCAAGTTATACGGAAACGATTTAACACAAAAAGAAGAAAGAAAACTGAGTCACATGCCAACGCTACAGAGTTAAATTATTCAGAGAATTGTTCATGGCAAATCAAAAACAACCCATTTCTGAGTACAATTTATTTCTGTCCACGTGTCTACAAAGCTTGATTACACTGCCACTTGAGTTAGTCACTGTTACGCAGACTCCCAAACTAAGTGCCATCACATACAGTACCACATTAGTTTACAGTCATGCTGAAATACTACACAGCATTGATGCCAACATTGTAGTCTACAGTCCTGTTTTGTCTCATGTGGGTGCACGCATATTGAAAGAGGTCAAAATAGAATGGATACCTGGAACCAGAACCAATATATTGTGTGTTTTCTAATCCAGAGCAGACCACAGCTGCTCAGCAGACATTTACATTAATACATCCCACAATATGAGAGTGAAATGAGGAAAATGTGTGGGGAGAGAGTGCACCGTGTACTTGATCAATATTATATACACATGGAAAACAGACAATAGATAAACGGATGTAAGATCTGATGGTGAATATTTATAACATCAAGTCGCTAAGACCCACCTGTTGTGTGAAGAACAGCTCCATCTTTGTCTGTCTCTTCCTCTTTTACTGTTTTTTTCTTGGCCATGATCTCTGGATCTGTCTTTGTTACACTTTTCCTGTAATATGTAGTTTTCCCAGGCCTTAGCAGTGTTTGTCAGTCCAGTACTGTAGAGCTCAGTCCCTGGGATTAAACCATATACATTGGCAAGAAAAAGTATGTGAACCCTTTGGAATTTCATGGTTTTCTGAGTTCACATACATTTTCTCGTTTCTCGTACGTTTGCTCTACACAGGTGACTAAAGAGGACCATAAACAGCAATGACAAAGTATTTAGACCACCTTCTACCACTTAACATTGCTGTACTGCTTTTTTAAAATGTAATTATGATTAAATACTTCTGCATGTTATGCATATTTCAAATGGCATATTAAGAACATACATTGAATGATAAAACATAATATACAGCAAAGTGTGAATGGTATGACGTTATTTCTCTATTTAGAGTAAAATAAATGAACATTAAGAAGCGCTGAAAACTATAAAAATTCAAAAGGCTGTAATATACTTTTACAGTTTTCCTGTCCCCAGAAACAAGAAAATTGTTGGTACCCTTCCATTAGAAGAAAAAAAAAAAGAAAACCCCACGCTGGTCACTGAAATAACTTGAAACTGACAAAGGAAATCATAAGTAGAAATTTACTATAAATGAACTCATGAAAATCAGACAGACATGCATTTTTTAAAAACAAACAAATGAAATTGGCCTGCAGAGAAATTATGGTACCCCTAGAAAAGATGACCATAGGGACATGTTAAACTAAAGCTTGTCATCTTCACACTTGACTATTTAAAGGGTGAAAAGTAGTCACTGTGCTATTTGGCATCATGTGATGCACTGCACTGAACATGGACCATAGAAAGTTAAGGAGAGAGTTGACTCAGGAGATTAAAATAAGAAGAAATTATTGACAAACATGTTAAAGGTGAAGGGTGTAAGACCAGCGTGATGTTCCCGTGACTACTGTTGCACATATTATTCAGAAGTTTAAGGTCCACAGGACTCTAGCCACCCTTTCTGGATGGGGCAAGAGGATAACTGATGACAAATTGAAGTGACGGATAATACGAATCGTAACCAAAGAGTCCAGAACAACTTCTAAAGAAATTAGAGGTGAACTCCAAGGTCAAGGCACATCAGTGTCAGATCGCACCATCCGTCACTGTTAGAGCCAAAGTGGACTTTATAGAAGACAACGGAGGAGGACTCCACTGATGAAAGCAAATCATAGAAAAAAAAACAGAAAATGCATATTGACAAGCCACAAATGTTCTGCATAATGTTGTTTGGTCTCATAATAACCCAAATAATAATAATAATAATAATAATAATAATACCCCAAAACACAGCTAAAAACACCCAAGAATGGCTGAGGACAAATCACTAGTTTCATAAGTTTGATTTGTTAAGTGCTTCTGTTGAACTACAATTCATTATTAAAGTAATGTCTAATTTTCATGAGTTAACTTTTGTACATTTTTATTTATTATTACTTTTGTCAGTTTTGTGTTATTTCAGTGATCAATGTGGTGTTTTCGTTATTTAATGGTAGGGTACCAACAATTATCTTCACATCTCTATGTCAGCCAATACAATGGAATTATGAAATTCCAATGATGGTTGAATTCACTAGAAGAAAACAAACATCACTATCCCAGAATATTCAGGAGCATATTATATAGGCTGAAGCTGTTTTAATTAAAACTAATTTAAGTAACATGAATACTGGACTTATGCATAGACATTTTTACCTGATGAAAATCGGTTTTGTAAAGTTGAGGGATCATGGCACTCTCTACGGTGTCCACTGAAAAGCAAGGAACAAATATGGTTTGAATATAATGTTAGCTCATGCATAATATCTCTACATGACTCAAATGCAATACAGAAAAAAGTATGTTGCATACTGTTATTGCTTGTCTGACAGTATTTGGTGAAAATTTATTTAGTTCCATTCCTTTATACACATTTTATAGTATTTTATAGCATTCACGACTTTTCATAACTCTCCTCCAGACAGACTAGACTAGACCATTGTCATTCAACTTCAATGCTTAAAGACATTTATTTCAAGAAACCCCAAAAGAAATGGTGGGGGGGGGGCAGACAAAGTTACAGATGAATCAATCAGTAAAAAAGAAGTGGACTGGTCTGTAACACGATCAAAGCACTTCCAAATGCACAGCTGTGTTTTCCAAGTGTTTGAAGTGACTGGCTCATTGTCAAGGCTCAGTGTGAGCTCGCCAACCCATGAGGAGTGCATGAAGGGCATATTACTGATACTATCTGGACCTTCTGCCCATCCACGTGGCCTGGACCAATGCCCGCTTCCAATTGAAAACTTCCGATTGGGCTGAAGGTGAAATGTGTGTGCATGTGTGCAAGTTCATCCAATGGTACCGCTTTTGACCAGGTGTGAGTCCAAATACATAACTCCATAAATCTTGTAGTAAGCACATCCTTTATACCAGGTGCTATGCCAGCACTGACCTAGCCAGTCTTCACTGTCTAGAACTTTTATTCCCTTCTAACAGAGACACAGAGTAAGACAGAGCCTTGTTGGTGAATGGAGACAGAATGAGTGAATGGAAGTGTGAGTCTGAGTGAGTGAGCATGTGTCTGCAGGCACGGCTGTAACAGGGGGATAGTAACTGTGTGTTTAATGGGTCATCAAAGCTCTCTGTATACTCAGTTCTCACACCTTTTGGTCTCTGGGTTTCATCAACATAAACAATGATGACAGTAACTTCATCTGTAATGCAACACAAGTGCCTTTAATAGCCAATAATATTTATTATGGCTTTGACACCTCTGAGAGATGAATCTGGGACTCTTGCTACATTACAGTATAGGAGAATCAATGCAAAGGTCAGTGAATCAAAATTATTGGCAGTAGCAAATGTACTATTTTCAGATAGCTCATACTGATCTACTGATTTTCATGTTACTAGCAGATTTCCTAAAATATTTACAAATTGGTTTGTCACTTAGTTTGGACTATATCACAATAGTTATATATAGTGATATAGTTAATATTTTATCAGTTAAATTGAACATTGAGGTATCAGGGTCTTCCGGGGGTTATCAAATGTCTTCAACTCCACAATGTGTATTTTCACGGCATGTGTTTCCAGGATAATAGCCTTAGCAACTTGCGTGAGCTGCAAGTATGGCCAGGAGGTGTGTGGGGAGATAACTCTATCTGATATTTTGAATATGAATTTTTGTTTGTTTGACAAATACATCAGATTTAAAGTTTGACTGTACAGTATGTGAGAGTGTTTAAAACTGTTTAGTTTCAACACAGTACTTCTAATCTCCCTATAAAGGCATATCATTGAGAAATTTACAGAACTCTTGTTCAAATACTAAATATGGATAGTGGGAGCCCTGTGGGCCTTTGGCCCTCCACACAGCATAGGAAGCCAGGGCCTAGATCATGCCAGGAATACCTGCTGTTCTTAATATCCCCAAGAGAAAGGCTGAGCAGCAACAGTGAGGAAGGGACTATCTGTGTAGACGCTGCACATGTGTGTGTTATAGAAATGTTAAAAAGGAAATGATTCATAAATCGTATGGGAAATGGCTGGCAGAGTTCAGGAACAGTAAGTCCCTGAAGGATGTGAGGATTTGGCAGATGGACTAAGATGTGCGAAATCCCATCTTTGAGGACCAAATACAGAGTGAATTTAGGCACACGTGGACATAGCAAATTAGGAGAATAGGAAAGAGAAGGACTGAGAAAAGAGAAAAAAAGATGAAGGGGCAGGATGTTAGAGAGACAGACAAACAGAGAGATGGATTGAGACAAACTGGATACAGACAACATCCAAGGGAAACAAGCTGAGCAGCAAACAAAACTAGAGTGGAGCTGAATTCAGGGCCATGTAAGAAAATGAAGAAGAGCCTGCAGTGCAACGTGGCCCACTTGTGATCTAAGTGGTGTAAATTATAGCTGAAATGTGGGAGTTTGCAGACAGGTTGTGACATAGATCGGAAGAGGGGAGAGGGAGATGTCTTGGATACTGATAAACAGGAGGCTGGAGGCACAAACAAGGTTGCTGTCTTACTTTCTACCTTATTTGGCCATTGGTCCAGCTGCAAGATCAGCAACGGAGCATGTTGCACAGTGATAAAACAGATTCAGCTCTGAATAAAAACCAGTAATGTCAGAAAACACAAACATGGCTTGCCTTGCTGTGTCAAATAAGGGTCACTAGGTCTGTGTCAGAAATAGGAACAACATCTTTTTGTTTGTTTGTTTGTTTTAGGAATGAATACAACCTTATCTTAAAACATTCTGGAGAACAATCTAAACTTTTTTTTGCTGAATTTGTACCTATGTAAATGAATCAGTGACTCACCTGTCTAAAGTAGCAGTTGGGGAGGGGGGAGGGGGTCCTTTCCGGTACAGGAAGGCTACGTGGGAAAAAAGAAAGAGCCACATGACTCTTAATGAAGATTATTTAAACAATTAATCAATTCAGATTATTGACAGTGAGAATGTTTATCTATTTTTATAAGAAAAGATTTCAGGATTTCAAATAATGCAACTGCACCCAACCTGAAAATGTAAATGTGTTGAAGGAGCTTAGATAGCCACTTAATCTTCTTCAAAAGGAGATCATTAATCCAGACAGATCTGTGCCTCCACCCCATATATGACATGATGAGTTTGTACACATTGATGGTATATGTTTATGGTCCACACATGTTTTGGCCACCCTGTTTACATAAATGAGGGAGCCAAAACATTTGAACCATCTCCTAACATAATGCATTCCAGTGTGACTCTATCAACCACTATGACCTCAATAAGAAACATATAGTAGAAATATTATCTTTCTGACAGTTCCAACAAAAACTGAGAAACAGTTTTGAGAATAGGTAGAATTGGCAAAGGTGCTTTACCAGATTGCACTGAATTGTACAGGTGTACTTAAAATGGCTAGTGAGTGTGTATTTCTTTGAAGAGTCAAGGCAAGAAAAAACATTCACATCTGGTCACCATCCCCTTATTTCCATAAAGACCCCTAACGTGAGAGTGGCTCAGAGCAGTTTTCAACAACATAAGGAACACACAAAGTGGGTGAAACAAGAGCAAGGATAATAAGAGCTGTTGGAAGTTGAAAAGCTTGAAGCTTGAAAATAAAAAAAAGCACACTGGGCTCCCCCACTATGTAAATGAAATACAAAAACACAAGTCCCAGAGAGCTGAAAGTGCCTGAACTGCTCACTGTGGCAGATTGACCCGGCAAGGTCTTTGAGACCTCAGACACCTGGATGGCCAAAGGAAGACATATACACATATGAACTTCGAAACCCCAGAGAGGATTAATTACAACAAAGATGAAGTTGCTGTGTGTGTGATAGTTTAAAGAATAAGATGTTAATTTGAAAAACTGTAGGTTCAAGAGAATGTTTAAAGACAAGAAAATACACGTATTTGCTGACAGAACCAGCGCTTTACAGTGCTATGCAGTGTGTACTGCATATATAAACAGACACACGTGCACACATAGTCAACACCAGCTTGTCTGCACACATGCCATCAATGTTAGCGTGAGTGAGTAATTGTTTTTACCTGTGGTGATCCCAAGTGACTGTTTGATGAGGGCTGGAGTTCCATGCTTGGAAGCATATGAGAGCGCTAATGGCTGAGGGCTAATTGCCATTGATTGTGCTTGCATGGCTTTCTCTCGCTCATGTTAATGTTTCACAGAGCTATGGGCTGGAGGGATTTAGATGCAGTTGATATTTTACAAGACTTTATAAGATTTTATAAGACCACATGCTGCTGTTCTGCACTACAGCAGAGGCCTGAGTTTTCTTAGCTTAGATAAAGGCTACTGTATCTCACAGAAATGTGTGGTTTCAACAAGATGTGAGTGACAGCATCCTGTAAGCCCCCTGCCACTCACAAAAATCTTAGCAATTAGCTGCTGGTCAAATGTTTCCAGAAGAAATAGCTTTCTTAACTTCAAAACAATACAGGGACCAGAAATTCTGTTTTTCAAAATTCAATTAAAATGACCAATTCAATACGTGCAGTATATTTCATTTTCAATTGCTCTGATACCAGGGCATCTGCTGATAGTAAAGTAATTTCACAATTTGCACATCTGCTAAGGTATCTTAAGTCAATGTATCAAAGCCAAATGAAGGGGTGCTCACAAACAAGTCACCTACTAACCAACTGTAGAGGGCATCAGCTGCAGCACAGGGCAGCTGACAGTCTAACCTTTGTTGTGAGTTGTGCTGCAATTAAAGATAACAAAACTACAACCCTGCAAAACTACAATTACACTCTAAAATGTGCACCAATCTAACATACTTAGCATCTAATATGACCTCACTGAAAAACAAAAACAAACAAAAATGAATGTTCCTTCATTCCCCTCTGCTTCATTCCCTTGGGTTGGTCTGATCAGCACATTTTTGTGCCACAATCTGCTAGGCCAGCCCTTTTTTCTTTCTTTATCTTTTCTTTTTTTTTTTTTTTTTTTTTTTTTTTTTACCAAAGGCTATTTTTATCAAGTTATACATTTAAATCACAAAAAAGGCAGAGCATCTAAGTTAAAAAAAGGGGGAGTAGTCTAGATAAAAGCTACACAAGTACACTTCAAAGCTGAAGTAGACTGGTCAAAGCTGCAGTCTGCAGGATGTTGGATATTTTGGTTGTATTAGCAGCTCTGGCATGCTTGCCAGGCATTATAGGGTTCACAGGGGGGTGTGTGAAGGGTAAGAAGGGGGCCTAAGCCCATGTTTCTATTTTAGAACCTTTGAAGATGCACTCAGCTGTGTGCTCAAGCCAGGAAGCCTTCCAGGATTTCTGTCTGTTTCACTACAAAGACCAAAAAGAAGTGTAAGGACTGACAGCATTCTGTAGTGCCTGGACAGCAATTACTGTATATTCATATAGGATATATGTTGTGTTTAACACATAAGGACACAAAACATATATCCATACAGTGTCATGGAAGCACTCACACACACAAGTGCTTGCCAATGTTCACCTCTGTCCTTCAGCTCCACAGGATTATTTATTATGACACGTTTTGCAGCTTCACAAACACACACGCACATGGCCATACTGCCATCAGTCATTTGTGCAGCTGCATGATGCTGCATGATGTGACCCACAGGGGCTTCTCCTGGGGCTCTTTGCACCTGAAATCTCTGTATTGCTGCACATGTACACAAACATACCCCTTTGTGTCAGATGAGAATGTGCAACGGGGAAGGATGTTTATCTACTAAGTGTGTGTATTTTGTCAATAAGCACGTATATAAAGACAGCCAATGTGCTGGTATTTCACAGTGGTGTTGTAACTTACGTGGTGGACAGACATATGAAAAGAGAGAGCCGAAATTGGATGGAGGGGTTGGATGATAAGAAGTAATTCTATCTTCCTCAGAGGATATCTCAGTAGTCTGAAATGTGAACAGAGGTATTAATAGCTTCAGTGACTGTGTCTTTGTCTGTCATTCACTTAAACACACTACCTGAGTATTGTTTCCTTTCTCATCAAGACATCTGTGTCCTTCCACACTTCTGCTGCATCCAGGCCGTCCTCCAATAACATTAATCAAAGGACTTGACTCTCTGTTGAGCAGGTAATATGATAAACATTCTACAAATACATTACATCCATGCTAAATTAGTAATTTGATAGAAGGCTGAAAATCGAAGTGAACCTTTTTTAAATAAGTTCATTTTTAAATGATTGAAACTATATGCATGTGAATTTGATGTGCACATATATAACATTTTTAAAAACAACACATATGTTTGTTCTAATCTCACTCCACATATCCTTGCCACAACCTTGTACAGGTCCATTAATGCATTACACCTCCTTATCTGGGTCATCTTGCCTTCTTAACAAAACAATCCTCCTTTACAGTTCTAAATCCCTCCACCCCATCCCCAATATAGCATGCACACACAAACATACACATACACACACACATACCCACACACACACACCCACGAGCCACTAACCTCTTTCTGTCACTAGGACTTAATCAACAGTAGAGGAAAAACATACATAAAGAAGAAAATAACATCTACGTACATCACAACATTCATGTAACAGAAGCTCAACAGCAAAAAATGCTTGGAGCTCCTTATGTCTTATATGTTTACTTCACCTTGGAAATACACACCAAACAAAAACATTTAACATAATAGCTAGAAAAGAGATGTACATTCTAATTAGTTGTGAATTGAAAAATACGGGAAACACTGTGACTGTATCTTATTTACATCACAGTGGAATGGCTGTATTACATGGTATGCAACACCAGTGGATAACACCACACAAAGATCAACAAATGCAACAAGAGATTGCTTAAGCAAGCATCACATTTTCATACTCTTTGTTTATGAGATGTCTAAATCAAAGCCCCACTGAACAAACATCATCACATCACCTACTGGATGTATTTGTCTCTGACATACAGTGTATGACTTGCTGGTTTCTCTCTAGTCCACCTCTGTCACACAGGGAGAGGAAGATGCACAATGCCACATACTGTAATGTTGATATCCACATGACCTCCCCAAAGGGCAACTGCACTGATGTATGTGAGCATAATAAAAGAACGGATCTTTAATTAAGTGTCCAGTTCTGGCAGTCAGCATCAGCTGACAGTCAGGCCCACCAATGGACATTGTCAAAGATGATGTTTTGTATAGGAAAAAGCACTCAAAGTCATACAGTACAGCACCTGGTCCATAAATAGCAGCAAAATGCATGCCAGGATTGAATGTTTTTTTCCTAACATGTCAAGCATCTGCTGCTCATGAGCATATACATAAATGATGGCAGACTGTAACTGGGTTGTAAAGCACCATGGGGCCCAGCCTGACAGCCCTGTCTTCCACAAGGTTCTGCCTGATCTGCTGCTCAATGCTTCCCCTTAAATGCTTCCTGTGAATGTGAAGAGACTGGAAATATAGCAGCTTTGCAACATAATGTTGACCCATTTAGGTTTAGAAGGGTCTGACTTTTATATAACTACACTTGTTGTCAAATTAAATTCATGTAGACAGCAGAATGGCCTTTGCCAGAGTGTTATACTGTGAGTATTTTAATGTTGCAGCTGGTCTTAGTTATATTCATTTAACTATTTACTTTAATAACATAGATAGCAGATATCTTTCATTAGTTGCTTGTAACTTATAACTAATTTTTTGAACAAATCATTTTCACAGTATTCTTGATTCTATGAAAATTCACTTCAGTGTGTTTACCTCAACACTTTGTAAACCCTTGCCAATACAACCCTAATATGCTGAGCCCATCCTAGTATCACAGAAAACAGATGGCACCAGCCAGACAGTTGTTGTGCCACAAACAAACAGAAAGAGCCAGCTGCCAGTTTCTCCAGTCTTGGAGCTCCAACCTACAGCAGGCATGGGATATTGTGTGGAGTATTGAAGACACAGACAATGACAATAGGTAACAGAAAACACATTGTGTTACCAACCTGGAAGCTAGTGTGAATGAGCTGGCTGAGGAAGAATAAGCACAACAAAGCTGTTCTTCTCCATGCCTGTTGTGCCCCTTCTGGACCTGAGTGGAATAACAACTTGTTCTCACTCCTTATTTGCTCTCTAATCATCTCCAGTCACAATTTATCTCTAGTTAAAATTAAAACAAGAAACTAGCCAAGACAGAGTGCTTGCTCATGACTCAAGACTTCTGACTAAATCATATCAA
Source organism: Anabas testudineus (assembly GCF_900324465.2). NCBI lineage: Eukaryota > Metazoa > Chordata > Actinopteri > Anabantiformes > Anabantidae > Anabas > Anabas testudineus. Next base: position 6,704,969 of record NC_046613.1, on the reverse strand, counting down.
GAATATCTTGTCTTACACTTTTTTGTTTTGTACTAGCTGCACGGAGTTTTGTCTGTTTCGTACAGTAGGTGTTCCAACTTTCCTCGTCAAACCCATAGTTAAAGTAATCTGAGATGTCAGCACCTTAAAGCAAAACAACATGCTCATCAACAAGTCTGCATAAAATCAGCTGCAATGAGTTTACATAGAGTGAAAACTGTGGAAAGAATTACTAACATCTACAAGTTTGAATATTACTACTTACCAGCTTTCCTCCAGGGCTTTTCCTCTATAGACTCAAGATTTACTTTCTGAACTGGTATTTCTTGCATATTATCCACTGCATCCATGTTTGATTCATTTGCAGTACTAACTGTAAACATTTTACAAAATTCTAGGTGTCAGAGACAGACAATTCACAGTTGTAAAAGGCAATGACATATAGATAAAAAAAAGACTATTAAGATTACTATTTAAGATTATTACACTGAGATTAAATGTCATAATAAGGCCAATACTCTAAGTTAATGGGACAGATGATGATAAACTTGTGCGTTTAAGGTGTGCTAGAATAAACACTTACCAACTGCATGCAAACTACTTTCAGAGTTAATTTTCCCTTGCACAGGGGAGTGCTCAGAGCTGCTAGGAAACAAAAGGCAAATACATGAGAACCACTAGTTACTTCCATCATGATGATAATAAGTAGAACTTTGGCATGAGCAGTTATCACCTAATTTCAAATGGTGCACTAATATATCACAAACAACAATGACAATACCTTCAAGGTATATTTTAACAGAGGTGGGTTCCTGACAAATTATACACATTCATATTATGCCCCACCGGCAAGCAGGACACAACAAAAAGCCAAAAAATGCAACATTATTTTGTCAAAAGATGGATAGCAAGGTCATAAAGTTTGTTTTCATACAAATTACATCACGGTGACACAAATGACACATATTCATCAGTGCTGCCATTTCCACTGTTTTCATCATCTTGAACAGCTTTCAAATTACCCTATAAAACTAAAGGAAATAATGGAAAGAACAATAACAACGACTGCATGTCAAAATGGATAAGGGTTAGTATGACAGATGCTGTCACAGAAACACACAATAATGAGAACTGCATCTATAAAATAGCTATATTAAGCTTGGTGCTTCATTCAGCTAACTCTTGCAGGGTCCAGCTACTGGCTATATTCCAACTTTAGCGCATTCATAGAGAGTTACAATATCGTATATTAAATAATTATAAAAAAGTATCTATTAGTATCTGAAGCTTTGGTTTGTGTTACAGTTACCTACTGTAATTTGCAGATTATGCTATATTTACTCTGAGCAAAAGAGACTAGGGATTGAAGGTGACTGATAAGATAGTGCTCCAGTCTGTGTCTGCTTACATCTCATTTGTCACTTCACAAATAAACACTGCTCACCTGGTAGCAGATTTAATTAGCATCAAAATACATCTTAATGTCACACATGGCTGCACAGTTCAAGCAGCACACACATCTTCATCGACATCACACACCTTTTGTGCACCTATAATGATCAGTGTTATTATTGGAGTGTGAAACGTGTATTAGCTATAACTGAATGCTTCATTACTCAAATGCAGTTTGTTCTTATTGGAAATGAGAATGCCACAACAGTTCATTTTGATTCTGTTCACCCTACACTAATTGGCTGTTAAACCTAAACCTTAAGTAGTATACATAAAAAAGAAATAAGATGAAAGGAGTATTTTCTTGAAATGTATGTGAAACTGTAAGGGCAGCCTGATATACAATACAATATCATTATTTCATCATGGTTATAGGAATGAGGATAATAAGTAGGCCTATCTAAATTGTGACATTTGATGACTAGTATGCATATGAAAATGGTTCTACCTTGGAAACAAAGTGGGACCACAAGCTTTTGTAAGACACATAATGCTCTATATATATATAGGTCATGTAACACTACATACCTGGATGAGCTTTGAGTGGCTTCCTCCATTTCCCTGTCATCTATAGTGTGCATCTCATAAATCACTGGAACAAACGCAACGTAACGTGAGTTTAATTTCACTGCTTCAGCAGTGTATGCTACAACTCACAGTTAGCCAGTTACCCGTTTAACTGACGCCAACTAGCGAACTACATCAACGTTAACATACAGCGGTTTTGTCCCTTTTTAAACTTACACTGATATATTTTTTTCTCTTCGTCATCTTCAACAGCAACTTTTGAGTCGGACTCAGAAGACATTGCATGTAGGCTACTTCAAACTGTGCAGTTCCAGCTAGACGTTGTGGAAATGTGGGACAGCTAGTTAGCAGACAGTCAGTCAGTCAATATCGAGTGTGTCTTTTGTTAAATATTATTTTCTAAGAATTCACTCCATTTTTTATCTCCTTTTTAAATACTAATGCCTAGAGACTTTCAAAAATTAACTAATAACTCTGTAACATTAGCACCTTCTGAGCATTTCTTCTGCCAGTTGTCCTCTGGATGCTGCTTATTGCCATAGTAACGAGTTGACTGTTGAGTGACGTCTTAATGCTGCGACGTAAGGTTGCCACGTCACCTTTAGGAGACTCGTGTGTTTGTTTTGTTGGAGCTACTTTAGTGTAGCTGACATTGCTAACGTGTCTTTGATTCTGCTACATTTAGCTGAAACCGACAACTGGCGACATGCTGACGAAGGAGGATTTTACAAATTTTCCGATCAAGATGTGGCAGAAGGTGCTGTCAAAAGTAAAGAAAGCTGTTGTTTTTATGGATGACAGGTGTGCAGAGTCTCTCCATTGGAGCGGAGGTGCTGCTTCCTTGTTGGAGGCAGGAGCCAGAAATGTAAAGCAATTTTCGAGCTTCGAGTCCGGTAGTGTGAATGAACCAAAAGCCGTGTTTGTGGTAAGCACTTTGTTGAAGGGGACGACAGTCGACATCCTTAAAGACATCATATCTCTCAGCCACTTCCAGTACTGTGTTGTCTTCACCACCGTTGCTCACTCCATACACCTGTACGCCAACAATGTCACAACAGAAATGGAAGGAAACCCTGTATTTGAGCAGTTTGAAGAAAAGCTCTGCGAGTGGATGGGAAACATGAATTACACGGCTGAAGTCATACATGCTCCAGTGGTCTTCGCCCCTGTATCACAGCAGCTGCTCCTCACGCCTCCTTTTGCACACCTGTTTCCCCTGCTCTCACCTGATCTGGAAACAGTAAATGCAAAACGACCAGAGAAGAAGAAATTTGGAAGTCTGATTGATTTAGATTTTCACTCCCTCTCTGTTGAACTGCAGATTCAAATCAAATCATTGGCCTCAGCTTTAAATGCAATGTTTGAAGCCACAAGCACCAAGGAAGAGAGCTTTGCTGTGGGTCCCATGAGTCGCATCATAGCGGGGGAACTGACCAATCACCCCCAAGCCAAAAACCGAAGAAAGACAGCCCCTAATAAAGCATCAATCATCTTTGTGGATCGGACAATGGATCTTACAGGTGAATTCTAGTATCCAGTCAACATCTGCACGCTGCAGAACCCTTGCAACACATCACAGCCAACACAAGTTTTATTTATGATTTATTTTATGATTGATGAATACAAATCCATATATTTTTAGTCCTCTCTGAAATTACTGGAACGACAAAGCTAATTGATAATTTGTTCTTGCTGTACATTGAAAGCATTTGATACGCTAAACAACTTAACTGAAAGAAATTTTGATTGAGTAAATGTCAACAGATTCTAATATTTGATTGCAGATATTTAATTTGCAAAGAATACATCAAGCCTACGACATAACCAAATAGTTTATTTATTCTTTAATATGCTTTTTCAGGCTTCTGCCTCCCAGTTATTTTTCATTCATTTGTGTGTCATATTTTTCAACATTTTGCTCACCTAAAATGTGGTTAATCGGAAACACACAATGCTATTTTCTGTATAGTTTAGCATATCAAGGTGCACATGCAGTAATTCTGAACTTTTTGTTCCATATTTACCATTTATTATTTGTAATGTCCACCGTATGTTGACATTTATCGTGATACAGCACATTAGATAAATATCTGTTCTTTTTATTTCCCATTTCCTAATTTTCAGGAGCCGTTGGTCATCACGGTGACAATCTGGTGGAGAAGATTTTAACTGTGCTCAAGCCTTTACCTGGTCATATAACGGATGTACAGGTGGACATGCTGGAGCTTACGAGTCTGCAGCGCACCCCTAACTCTGAGACCACCCTGGCCCCTGGCTGTCTTGCACAGACTCAGTGAGTCCATAACCCTAATTCTAGCTACTCTTGTTTAATGTACAGATATATCTGTCGCTGGTAATGTCACCCATTACGCAGAGAACATAAGCATTTATCAAGACAACAAGAGGTTATGTTGCCTCTGCAGGTGGTTAACATAAAGATGAGATAATTAATCAGAAAGTCATAGGCTGACAAAAAAATGTTCAAAGTGTTTGGTGGATATCAGCTATTGTAGTTTATTATCCACCTATTTGTACTGTACCTTTCTTTTAATCTAGTCTAAAATCCTTGAGATTCAAATATTTTGCTGCATACATGTTGCATTTGGCTGTAAGCAATATGCTCTCTTTTACTGCTGTTTATCTTGTAAGCATAGCCCCCACATTCTAATTTGTCTTGCTGAGTGCTGCTGTGAGATTTTACTATCAAATGCATTGATCTGTTATTTTGTTCCCATCTGGAGCTGAGAGAATCTGTGAGTTTTCTTTCTTTACTCCAATGATGATTCCTGCCACAGCTATGTTTTAGTTTTCAAAGCATTCATTGATTCTTCCATTGTTATTACCAGAGATATAACCGTTATTGTAGAATAAAAGTTATTGTGCATAAAAACAGCCTTTGCCATATTGGAGAGCACGTCAGATCTCAAAAGCTCATCAACAGGCCTGTTGGAATTTCAGCTACAAGCAGAGCACTCTGTCTTGGCTAGTCTGCCTTGCTATCACTGCTTTTCTGGGCAATGGGCTATGTGTACGTAGAGATAGAAATGCCTTTCTCACACTTAATTACATTCACTTAATTGCTTATAAATGACTCAGAAAGAGCCATTTATATAGTTCTAGCTCTTTTAAAAAAAGATCAACAAGGAGGTCCTGGGTTTGCACCTGCAGGCGTGGTGTGGCCTTTCACTGTGGAGTTTGCATTTTCTCCCTCTGCTCGAGCGTTTCCTCTGGGCCTCCACAGCCCAAAAACAAGCAGGTTAGATTAACTGTGGACTTTACATGACAACAGTAATTTCCCCCATAACATTTTTGTATTTTACAAAAAAGTCTTCAGTAATTTAGCATTGGTAAAGTAAAATTGAGTTACACTGCAACGGTATACATACTGGTCAAACACACGCACTGCACAAACACCTACTGTGTGGTTTGAGTGACACATGACCAGCATTAGGTGCCAGTGGTTCAGTGAAGCTTGCCTGTAGTCCTGGCTGTGCAGATGCACGTGTTAGACGCCTGCGGTGGGGCTGTTGTACATGGCAGGGATTAGGCCTACATCATGTGTTCCACTCCTGTTTTGCTTCTTCATGTGGTTGCAGGAGGAAAAGACTTTGACTGTGAAGAAGGGCTTTGTTGCTCGAGCTGTCAGAAGGCTTTGGGTTCCTGAAACAGGCTTACACATACACTGAATGCAACAGATTGTTCTGAAGCTAGGTGGGAGGTTCTGTTGTAATGGAACCAGACTTAGATCTTTGTAGTCAGTGGTGTTTAGACAGTGTGTACTGTAGCAGATAATGTGAACACAGCAGGGTCAGGTTGTACCAACTCTCAGATGCACGGCTCAAGTCTGTGACACGTCAACCAGATACCTAACGTACACCCACGACTTTGTGTCTCATAGTCAGTGTAGTTGTTCTGAATATCTCAGTTGAGTTTGTGTGTAGATGAATGAAATGTTTTACTGTACAGTTCTGTGCCAAATTAACAAGCTCGTGCTTATTGCATTAGAAAGTGTTAAGCTTATGATGGTCACTAAGACATAAAGGAACCCAAAGAGCAATCGATGCTCTAGTTCTTTTCACAAAATATGACAAGAGTCTGTCCAAACACCTTGTCTAACAACATTTAGAGGACCTATTCCGATATTGTACACAAGTTTTAGCCAATTCCGGGACACAAACTGATAGCTGGAAGTAATAATACAGGGAGGGCTGTGTTTGAATGGAGTATGTGTCTGATCAGGGCCAGCAGGATCAGCAGGAGTGTTATTGCCTGTGCTGTCTCTGAGCAGATGGCCCAATTGAGCTTATCGCAGATGTCTAGGAGATTGCTGCTGAGGCACAGCAAGAAAGAAGCAGAGAGTTCCCACTTTATTTACCTGCCTTCAAGTGCACAGCTCACCACAGGCAGGCATTTATGTCAGTCATTTTAATATGTTCAAGACAGTGCTCGACAGATGCATTTACTAAGTAAGAGAGTGTTTTCCTTTGCACAAAGGAAAGCACTAAACCCTTCTGACTCTGTGGGGTTTGACTGTCCCATCCTACTGGATGCTTATACACCTATGATTTGCTGAGCTATTTTTAGTGCAAATCCACTGTATATTTTGATTGATTTGGTTATGTAGCCCAACTCAAGCCTTTAAATATTAGGTGTGGACCTAATTTGGACCCTTTTGTATGATATTTCCCTCAGTAATTCCAGGATATTTTTATAGATTACTGTGTCTTAAACATTCTGTGGGTGGTTGTTGACTCTAGCTCTCTCAGCAAGACCCCACACTTACTTTGCAATTACTGTCATATTGTCTTTCATAACCTGGTGTGAATTCTTCTTATCCTACAACCTGACTTTTCGTCTGTGGTTTTAGTGATCATGCCAGTGACAAAAAATTCTATAGACACATGTCTGTGGAGGTTTTTTCTTACGCTGCTCTTGTACTATGGAGTTCTTTTTCAGCCATTAAATACTGCCAGAATGCAGTTTGCCATATATAGAAGGATGTTAAGTGAAAGTGGCAGTGGTAGAGTTGTTTTGTGTGTCTGTGTATATACGTTTGTGGTCAGGTACCTTCCAGCCCAGTCTGTGTAATTTACTGTGCCTGACTGCACAGCACTTTTGATCCTGAGTAGGTTAAATGAACCCTATTGGCAGAGGGCACCAAGTTTCCCTCAGTCTCAAACTGAACCCTGCACCCCCGTCATCTGGCCGCCTTGGACCTTGATCCTGCGGTGGGAAGTGTATGCATGTGGGCAGAGACGAGTACGGGTGGCCAAGCTCTGCCTCAGGAGCTGGTGTGCTTGAGCCAAGCAGAGTAACCAACCGCACCCTGCCATGAGAAAACACTGTGAAGCTGCCATCTCCTCAACTCTGCCCAGCATATCCAGCTTTGGGCAACACTAGGAAGGAGGAAAAATACCTATTTCTGTCTCAGCTGGGAAATATGAGCATGAATAAGAAGTCTAAGTGGAGTTCAAGTTATATGAGAAAAGTAACAACAAAAGCAGAGATAGCAGAGTGTGGAGAGAATGGCACAAATGACAGACGGAGTACAACTGAGTACAGCTAACCCTGTTTTTACCCCACCAAGAATACAGAATGGGAATGTGAAAACCGGCCACATTCATTCTATGGTGGTTCTTTGTAGGGTAGAGATTGTTTGGCTATTCTATACTTAGATGGTGAACAGTGGCACAAACAGTGGGATATAGAAGTGATTTATAGGCTAAACAACTACTCTACTCCATCATTATGTACAGTATGGTATGAGTTCCCATACAGGCCTGGCCGTTGAGTATGTTTTCAAAATTAGAAAAGGCACAACCATTGTTGAGCAGTGGTGTGGAAGGTATTGATCCTGGGAAAACACAGTGTCTTGATGAAACCCTAATTTATAACAGTAACTGGTTCCCATGTTCCACTCTTTAGTTAGGTCAGTACCTTGTGATAAATGTTTTTATCATTGTCATATCCAAGTGGAACTCAATTTTCTTTTTTTCTCTTGCACAGTGAAGACCATGTAAAAAGTACTCTAGTTTAATTTGGAAACATTTATTATAGTCATTTTTTAAAAAGGGGGAAATTTCCTCCCTCCCTCTGACATTCATCTTGTTGAACCCTAAAGGTTAATGGTTGCAGTGAGTGTAGGGGATGCAGGGATTTAGCCGTATCATCAATGTACTGACATGTCCTCTGGTCCATCTCTGATTGCTGTGTCTCTGTTTCTTGCACCTCCTCTTCTTCCAATCTTCTCTTGCAGCCAACACTGCATCAATCACATACAGTAGATTACTAGCACCTGAGCAACTTGTACTCTGTGTTCCCACCAACACTAACCTGCTCTGTGTGTGCGTGCACACGCATTTCTCCAGTGAGATAAAACACCGCCAAAAATGGCAGTCTATATCCTCCATCCCCATCCCTTCAAAGAGCTCGTACCGCTTGAAGTGGTAAAGTTGCCAAAATGCATGAAGGGAGTAAATGACTCCCACATAATTTTATAATTTTAGAAGTAACTAACCTTTCTTCTTGATTGGTTTCAGCCAACATCATATTTAGCGATTTCATATGTTGCTCTTCTTTACGTAAGTACCAATGGTTCTGTGTTAGTGTGTTTTCTTCTTCTTCTCCCCTCCTCTACTCACTTCCTGCAGAACTCACCTCCCTCTGTTTTTTTTTCTCCATAAATCTGCTGGGTCATAAGACATGCAGACACTCAAGGCCAGGTTTTGGTTTTGGTTCACTCCTCTCTTCCCGCTAACGTTATGTCCTGTGCTGACATAAGGATGTTTACAGGAAGCCCTCAACGTTTTGCCCCATGAAATACACTCCATAAATTAAGTCACCTAAGAATGGGGCTGACCTTGCACAAATTTTGAGAAGTCAAATCCCTCAAATCAAAAACCTTCCAAGAGTAAATAACTTTGCTTTGTTACTGTGTAAAGAAAATGGGAAAGAACCACACTAACATAACTTCATCAACAAAGATTTTTCAAGTTGCATGTTTTCCCATAAATGTGCAAAGCAACTGGGATGTTTCCTTCAGCCCAGTGTCTGTAGATCCTCCTTTCAGCTGCATATGGTCATCATAACCTCAAGCAGTGTGGCGGGGCAGACTTCCTGTTGTGGTAAAACCCAGGGCAAATAAAACCTGCTCAACACTTGCTGCTTCTCCCTAAGCCTATTGCTCTGGAAACATTTTTTGTCAATTCCTTTATTCTTGCATCTATTTTATGTAGGCTGAACAGTAAAATGACAACATTCAGAAAGATCTTTAATATGCACTTCAACCTAAAAGTATAGAATATATATTATAGAGGGACACATGTGGGAAGTCTCCTCCATTCCCCAGTGAAAATTATTGTATGTATCGATGCAGATAGTCTGGGTTCTATTTGAAGAGAATTGATCATATCCATCTACTGTATGTGATGTTTGATTTGATTTTCTTTTATTGCTCAAATTTTGAGAAATTACTTTGGGGAAAAAAAAACAACAACTCAGAAGCAGCATGCTTTCTCAGAAACAATAGTTTGGTGCCTTAAAAAACCTCAAAGTTTTGTTGGAGCTACTTTTCTCAGTAGAAATATTCCCCATGAAGGCTACTGACAGCAAGTTAAGTGGATTATGCAGAGAATCTGGGGCACTTTCTGGAAAGAGCAGCCGTTGCAGAGTTTTCAAATTTCAATTTGCAATGCTTTGAGCAGTACAAACAAAATATCGGTTACTCTCACAAAACATTTCTTCTTTTGGCACTTTGATTTCAACGTCTGACGTAGCAGTTTTCTTGCTTTGTTCCTCACTTGTAAGTTGTGCTAGATAAAGGCCTCTGCCAAATGAGTAAATGTGTAGGGATGCAGTGGTAACTGAAACCTAAGAAAAAACTGCATCTCATAAAAACAGTCAAATGACACCAAAACGATCTGCACTGTTGGATACAAGGGCGCAATTAAGACAATGACTCATTTGGAAGTTGAGTCCACTGAGCCTTGAATGACATTTCACCACTGATCCTGGAGCCTTCATCAGTTGTTTCCATGTAGTACTACTCAGTTCTGAGTCATGCCATTGATACAAAATTTTGCAGTAGGAGTCAGGGTAAAGAAATAAACACTGTAATGTACCTTTGCACATACACACACATTTGTTTAACCAAATAACGATAGGGGCCTCAGGATATGGGGTAAACTCAAGAAATACTGCGTCACAACATTTAGAGCCATTCTTTTCTGCTGCATCATTCAGTTCCAGGAATACTATCCCCTTCCTCACCCCCACAGTGAATAATGACTTGGACACAGCCAGAGGTGTTTCATCACTTTAATGGTTACATACGTGGTCATTCTTTTACATGGTATGCACATCTTTCCTTAGGTTACACTTTTGTGATTCTTAACTGCCTTTTAATGATACAACGCTCATTACAATTCTAGTGGAGTTTAGTCAGGGTACAAACAGCCACACTCACCAAACACACCCACTATCCCCGTCCAACTAAGCTTGAGAGGACGTTGACTATGGTACACACACACACACACACATACACACATTCAGGTGCAAGAGTGCCCTCTTCAGCCTGTAACCAAGCAGCTACACTGCACTTAACACTTGCAGATGTCCAAGCACACGCACCCCACATTCCCCCACACCACCCCCTCTTCCACATTAGAGTAGTTACTCAACAAGGTTCCTGGCTGGTTATGGAGCTTGTCTCACACCCTGCCAGTATAAACCTCACCCCTCAGCCCTCAGCCCAGCTCACACACCCCCCCCCCTGCCTTCGTCTGACCAAATGGCCCAAGGAAAGCATCAGGGGAGCGGTCCGCCTGGGAGGGGGCTGGGTAGGCAAAGAGCCAAATGAGAACCATATTTCATCCACACTTTATACCGTGGCCCTCCATTTTCCGAGAACACACATGAATACATAGGTTTGTGTGTAAACATATACAGATGCGTGTGCACACATCCTCAACACACATGGCTGCTCACAAGTAAGACCATTAGTATTTCAGCAATGATAGGTATGTGGGACTTCATGGTTTGCGTAATTGTAGAAATACTTTATTAAGTGCATGAGGGGTGTTTTACTGGGGGATTAAGAGTGTTTTTCAGAAATGACACCATGTCATAACTCTTGACCAATATCTACAATACACTACATCAAGTCCTCAAATCAAATCCAAACATACGAAAACCAAAGAATTGTTATTAAATACCTGATTTACTTTCTTGTTTCTTCATTTTCTTTTCACTGTACAAGTCTTTACATCAGACTCTTGTCATGTACTGGGTGGTGTTTGCTGGTCTTTGTGTCTGGTTCTGCTGTGAAAATGGCGGCCGTCCCAGTGTGAGCCCCTCTCCTCCCCATCTAGCCCCAGCCCGTGGTCTGGAACAGATTACATCTGATATTAAACACATGGCAGCAGTTAGAAAGGAGAAAAGGCGAGAGAAGAAAAAAGTTTAAAAAAAAAAAAAAAAAAAGCAAAGAAAAACAGAGTGAATATGTCAACGAGCTCCCTCCAACCTTCCCTCTTTCTGTCCTTAGCCCCTTTTCTTCTTTGTCTTCTTCTCTGTTCAGTTTCAGGTCACTTCTGAGAGTCCATGTAGTCCATGGTAGTCTAGCTGTCAAAGGCACAAAGATGGCACAGAACCACCACAGTGCCAATGCATTTAAAAAGATAGAAAATAAAATCATAGACTGAATTCATGTAAAGGGGCCATTTTCTTTCTTTCATAGAAAGTCTTGAAGCTGTTTCTACTGCTCATGGCAGATGGTAATAGTCTTACCAACTCACTTGTCCTCAATCTCCCATTACAGATGTGGATCATTGTGTTTCATAACCTAGCGGATAATGAGACAAGGGACTGAGATGTACCCTGAGATGGTTTCAAAAGGAACCTTGGTCTCCAGAGTCTGTTGCTGTGCCACTGATGTGAGCGTTAATCAGTCCGGAGGAATGCTGGCACGACATTTAAGGTGGTTTAAGGAATGAGAACATTGCTAGTGTTCCCCCCATTGATGTCCGCTTTTTCCTGTGAGGACTCCCATAAGGGAGTCACCACTCCCAGACCAGCAGCCTCTTTATCACTGAGACGAACACTCAATCACATGCAAGTTGTCCTTTAGTGTTTATAAGGTCGACATGCTCAGTTGTTTTGCTTGCTAGTGTCTTAAATTAGTACACAACCTCTGTTGCAATGTGTTTTTCTTAAATTGACATTTTTGATTGGTCTCTCTATCAGATCTCCCCCAGCGCGGTCCCTGTGGGAGACTATGCTGACCAGTAAGCATAAGGAGGGGGTATTAGAGGTCCGTCGACAACTGGTGGAAGCAGCCAGCAAGGAGAAGCTACCAATCAAGATGAGCATGGGTAAGAACCAGACTGCCACAAAGAAGCAGCAAAGTTCTTGTCTTGTTTCTTATTAAATAAAACACAAAATGTAGAAATAAAAATTAATAAACATGAGAAAATGAATGCTCTTGCAAAGAAATGCATGTGAGTATTGTAGTGTTTTAGTGCAGAACCATAGCGCCACCTATTGAAATCCATGATGTCTGCTGTGTATTTGCCCATGTGGCCACAGAGGAAATCTGAACCACATGTTGGCTTTGTGACACTCACACACATACACACATGCTCCCTCGCACACACGCTGCTTTTGAAAACTTTTGTTGTTTGTTAATGAAGCAAACGGCGCTGCAGCGAGGGATAAAAATATGTGTAGGCACGCGAAAATAAAGTCATTACATACACGAGTATACAGTGCTCTCGTGCACATTCGTCGTTACGCTGGCTTCGTCCTCACAAAAACATACACACACACACACACACACACACACAGTGTTAATGTGCAGGTTAGCATCTGGCAGAATGTATGGAGTTAAAAGGGAGGGGTCGTGTGGTCTCTCAGCTCCTATAATCTATGAGGTATACAACCTGCTTGTCCCATAACAAGCAGGTTGTAATATGTTAGAGGCCACATGCACACTCCACACACACTCTGCAAAGCATCTGCAAACACATGGTGGTTTTCCTTTGACACATTTGTGTTAAACAGCCCTCCTTTTAATTCTGCATGGCTGCTACATTTTGGACCTATTTAGACAAATAGGAACGCACTCGAGTACATGAGCGAAGGTGAGAAAGTATGAAGGAGGTGTAGCATTAAAGCTGCTCCCACCTGCTGACTGACAGTCTGTTGACTTAATGTCTTTGCTGAGAGAGAGAGAAAAAGAGAGAAGCTGGGAGAGAAAGGGCACCGTCAACCTCACACACTGAACCTTTATACCCCACTGGCAGGGAACCAGACTCCACGAAGCTCCCTGAGCTCCCAGCACACCCCCACATCGTTCCCATCCTGCCCACCAGCACCACCACCCGAATTCTCAATCCATCATGCTCTCCTCGTATGAGACCAAGCTAAACCCAGTAACACAAAACACTTAGCATTAATACCTATCTGCCCTGTCAGTGCACACTCACTCTGTAGGAGAGCAGAATTTTCCACATCACATTCTCACTCGGGTAGGTTTATGAAGATCAGTAGAGAAAATGCTCTATCAGTGCACTACAGGCCCCGCATTCTCACACTGACCCAACTTGGCTTCTTTTCATCTCAACAGGATAAGATCATCCAGAGAGAGACCAAGAAAATAATCCATTTCTCAGAGCCTGAGTATGACCCGTCAGGTTTCTCATAGCACAATAGGATGATGAAATTCCCCCTGTGCGACTGTGTGAGTCTGTGTGTGTGTACGGATAGATGTGGTTCTTCAGAGTCGAGTGTTTATCTTGGGTGTTTTTGCTCTTAGCAGGGAATTAGTTAGACAGCTACGGTTTCATTGTCTGTAAACGTGCGTTTATCCGTCCATCTGCATGTGTGTATGTACGCATGCATATGTGTGCGTCACATGGTTGTACAGTTTGTGTATATATTGTGTCCACTGATACCACAGTGTAAATGAGACGTGTTGACAGGGCCTTTCTTCCTGTGGTCCACTCTGGGCTTTTAACAGCAAAGTTGGAGGCTCAAGCGGACAAATGACTGCATTCATTATTTCATAACAGTGAAATGATGTGATGTCACAGTCATTTCAAAAAAAGTAAAGAAGTCTATGGAGAACATAGATTATGTTCCCCTTATTTAAGTGAGAGTAACCATGTGGCTTCGTCAAACAGCAAAATAGCTCAGTGTTTCATCTAGCAACTGATTTGGGGCTTTTCATTAAAGTCAGGAAATAGTTCTTTCAAATTTAAAGTCCTCGGCTTGGTTATGACTTTTGAAGTTATTTCAAAACCCCTCACATGCAACTAGGGTGTTATGTGGTATTTTTTAAGCATGTAACCCCCAAGACATGGTATGACTACAAACCAGGCTTCTAATCCCATCAGTCTATTGGATATGCTGTTGTTCTGATTTGAATTGTAAACTGTACACGTATGATTTTAGCTACATTAGCAGCATATTTCTAGGGATGGCAATGTTAGGTGTCACATGTTAGGTTGGTTCAGTCGACAACTTTGGATGTGTAACACCTCAATACCTCACTTTCTTGATTGATTGACCATGATGGCTGGGTTTTTCGATGGATTGCCATTAGTGAAAATTGTAGTTTGTCCAATACTTTGATTTAAATACCTACAAGGCTAATCATATTCCCATCAGCCTCAGCTGTACTTTTAATTACCAAGTGTTAGATAAACATTAGCTAAACAGATAAAAACTGTGTGCTTTTTTGGGCACACACAGTGAAAACGCGTGGTGTCGCCCTCTTAGAGCCTGACGTATCCTCATCCATACAGTAGATATACAGAGTCTTAAAAGGGACCTAAACCTGCATCCACAAATAAAAGTTCAAGCACTTTTCTCATCTTACAGTGCATAAATAAAAGTCACTCAGCCTTTCCTGTGTCCACCATCCATGCAGAATTACTTATGAGGCTGTCTAGCTGCTGAGGCAGGCCTCCACTCAGCTCCACGCTGACATCAGACTTAGCCTCTGATTAACCCTGTGCATCTAGAATGCAAGTCATCTTCCAGTAACAGGACTAAATCATTGTTGGCCTCTGCCCTTTTCTGCATTGTTCAGGACTTTGATCATGGCCAAACCTCAGTTGCCACTTCTGCACATCAGGCTAAAATGGACAGCAGCTCAAATTGTTTATAGCATGAAACTGAAAATGTGATTAGTTTTATGTCTGGCAATAAATGCAAAAGCTAGTGTATAGTCATAGGAAAGGAACCACGTCAGTGTGTCTTTATTTACTAGTCTTAAAATGATGATACCTTCTAGTACTGCTTTTTCCTGCAGAAACATGCAAGTTTGTTCTCAGAGCTCAGCTGATAGTTTCTCTCCCTCTGTGTCATTTTGCATATGGCAACAAGATGCCTGAGGAATAACAGAACTGTTTTGAGGGAAGTTTAGTGACATAGATAAGAGCTATGGCTCGGCCCGGGCTGTTTGATTGTGTAATGGAGAACAGGCTTTTGTGTGGCTTTCTTGACTTGAAGTTCTTTTTTCTGTCTTGCTTTTTCTCACTCGGTCTCATCTGGTCTGTCAGAGCTGTAAAGTCTCATTACGTTTGGTCTACACTTTACCAGTCCTGCTTGCCTATTCTCATGTCAGATTATGTTTGGCCTTCACTTTGCGTGTATTTCCTGGTTCTGTGCTGAATTATGGTTGGCACATCTAGCATACTGAACCTTGGTTATACTGCCAGGATTTTTTTTTGTCTGGATATGTTCACAATAGAGCTTTTCAGGATTCTGAATGTGTCTGGACTCAAGCTTATTCTTCAAAAATACTTTAATTTCAGCCAGACACCCAATTCTCTGTTGTAGACATTTGCTCCCTGGATATTTGATCCCTAGATGATTCCTTCCAGTTTTTTTTAATTAAAATATTTCACACGCAAACAGTTTGTTACCTTCAGTTTAAACAGGGTTAACAACTTTTCTTGTCTTTAAGTGCCATAGCTTGATATTGTATATACTATTCTGAACCTTTCTGCTCCATGTTTTTATCCTGTCTGTCTGTTTCTCTTCTAGTCATGCGCTTGGCCCACTAAAGAAAACACTGGCCATGTAGTTCAACAGGAAATACTCCCACATCTGTTGCTGGTTCAGAACATCAACATGAAGAAGTAGGCTTTATGGAGGGTTAATGTGTGCCCCATCTCTATCCCAGCCCCTCGTACCTTCAAGCTACCGTGCACCCCCACCAATAGCTCTTTATGCTACTTTCCCCTATGTCTCTATGGATCATAGGGTCCTAACCTTAGTGAGGAGTCTGGCCTTTTTCCGCTGTCTATATAAATACTGTGAAAAAATGTCTATTTTACATGTATTGCTCACACACTCAAGAGTTTGTATGTTTTCCTACAATGCAGAAAACCAGTGTGTAGACATGCTCAAGCGTGCGCGCACACACACACACACTCATGTGATGTTTAGTCACATATTGTGACTCATGTAAACATTTTGGTGAAACTTCTGACAGCCACCTGATCCTGCACACGTAGAGAGTATTGCTGCCCAACTGGCACAGTTACACACACACACACACACACACCCACATCTGCACAGCTGTTGCTTTCTCTCGGCCTGTGGAGTTTTTGCTTATTAAGATAATATTATGGTCTGATTTGGTATCAGTCATTTCCCTCTGCCATAAACTGAGTGTATGTTGTTAAAAAGTTTGTTATGCTTGGGAAAAGGTTGTCTATTTATTTTATTACTACGCTTTGTTCTTCCCATCATGAGAAACTATGTGTGTGTGTGTGTGTGTGTGTGTGTGTGTGTGTGTGTGTGTGTGTGTCTACATTTTTATTCGATTTTGACAGATGACACAGCATCAGGCCAACACTAAGTTGTGGATTGTAGTTTATACTGAATGATGCGCTTCAACCAGTACTGATTGATGAGCTTGTGATGGCTTCAAATTTCTTTCCAGATGAGTAACGATATCATCTTCCCTCCTCTCAGGCCGTGTGACCCCCGAGCAGCTGTGCTCCTATATACAGCTGTTCCGGAGCAGTTGGGGGGCGCTGGAGAGTCACTGTGGGGTGATCCAGCTGGGCCTGGCCACAGCCCAGACACTCGGCCACCCCAGTCTGCCTCGCTGGGATTCCTGCCTGGCCTTCGAGCGGCTGCTGCTGCAGGTCTGTCCCCAACTTACACAAACCTATTATCAACATGTGTTAGCTTAGCTTAGCTTTACGCAACACATAAAAAACTGTTTTGAGCCTTTTAACTGTAAAAAATTCAATAATAAATAAGTATTAAGGGATATCTTAAAGAATTCCTATGTTGTTTTTAAATGATGTCCTGAACAAAATCACAAATTGAAAAGGAAAACAGCATGTTGTAATTAACCTGATAATTATTCAGTCACTTTTTTTTTCCTCTGCTGAATATTTTATAGCCAAGTGCTCAGCAGGTAAGTGGGCGCTTGTGATTCACTACAACCAGAATGTTGTGTTAAACTGACAGATTGGGGGGAAAAATAAGCAGATTCCTCTCCCTCATAAACAAGGTCAGTTGTGTTTGTAAGGAAAACATTTGGATCAAGTAAAAAAAAAAAAACATAAACGCAAGCTTTCCATCATGTTGTTTAGATGCTATTTAGTCCAGAGGAGGAAGGAGTCTAGTTTACAGATAGGTGTGTTGGACTGTGGAAAACAAGTCTGATGGAGAGATGGAGGCAGAAAGGATGAAGTGGAAGAAGTGGCTGAAGAGCAAATTCAGTTATCGCCTCTCATTTCAGGTCTTTACCAGCCATTCACTGTTATTCACTTACGTACTAAAGCCATTTCCTCCTTCTCTTACTTTGCACTTTTCATCAAATGCACTTTTTTTATTCCTGAAGCTGTAAAGCAATCAGTAGGACAGCATTTAGGATCTTATTAAACTAAATCACGGAAAAATAAAACAAGCTCGCAGCAGTGCTCCTTGCCAAATTGGAATTTGAAAACAACCTCATAAACCTTAGTCCTCAGCTGGGGCCATCGCTGGTTTATTAAATAGAGGAAGAGGACTTTAGGGCTTATACTTCCAGTATCTCTTTTCTTCAGGACTTCACTTTGATCCACTCCCTCCTCGGTTGTCTACTATACCTGGATAATTCAAAGTAAGAATTCTCACAACTCTCTTTTCTTTCTTTTATATTTACTGGGCTGTGGCTGTTTCCTGAAGTCTAACTATGTCCTGTTGAACTGATGGTGACTGTGTTAATAACTTACTGTTGTTGTATTTAGCATCAAAGTGGTATATATAGCTTTGGCCCAGGTTCAGAACAACATTCTTCACGATTCAGATCTCACAATCAGGCCTTGAGCATGATGTGAGAGTTGGTGTTTGTTTCAAAACAGGCCCGAATTTTATTGAGGTATTAAAGGAAATGAGTCGTGTGCCCTCTGTGCCCCCTCTGTTTATTTAATTTCCCTACGAAGTTTTTGCTTTGGCTCAACATGGACAGAGAGAGAGAAGTTAATTGCATTACAAAATGGCGGGTTGAAATGTCTTTCAGCTCTGCCTGGTGGCCGGGCTGTGTTTGCAGTGCCTGAGTGTGTGAGGGCTGGGGTGGGTACGACTGGGCAAAGCTGGACGCTCCATCACTGGTGAACAGTGGGAGTCCTTTCAGGTCAGCTCGTCTGTGGTGCCCTGGGGCCTCGGGCTGGGTAGTGGCTGTACTGAGGCAAAAGGCCATTGGGTTCAGGACCTGGCCTAGTTTAGGCTTGTCCAATGATTTATATGTACAAAATACTGTGTGACCTACTCTAGACCACCTTTCCTGAATTGCCCGGTAGCGTTTTGCTAATCAGGTACTTAAATAAACTGTAACACAGGCTCTTTAGAAAGTAACTTTGCTTTTGTGGATTCCTTCAGCAATGGCACACTTTGCTAAAAGGCGACATGGTAGGCACATAAGTGGTTATGCAGGTTGACATGTCAGTTTAACTGTGATATAATAGTGTGACACAAAGTGTTGAAGCTGTTGGATTCACTGCCTCTTAAATATGTAACTTGTATTTTCTCAAGATGGTTTGATATCTTCTTGGCTGGCCCTGCCATCCTACCCGCACTTATACCTCAACCGTGCTGCCCCGGGGCTTTTGCTGTCTGGCCTCTAACTGGGTTTCAGTGTGAATGGGTCAGATTGAGCAGGCTTGGTCCAGCTCCAGCCCACAGTTGGAGAATTTGTATGCTAGACATGCACAGTGCTGGACAGGGGTGGTGCGGGCAAGTCAAAACTCAACAGACTCAGTCTTTCACCACTTCCCAGAACATCACAGGCACACTACACTACCCTCCCATCAACCCTCCCAGCCAGAGCCTCAGCTTCACCAAACTAAACATGTACAGTACAACCGTACATCCCTCCCAGAGAGACCAGAGTTGGGACAAGTTTTTTCAGTGACAGACTTTCCAAAGCTAGTTTTTTGAGTTTGTTGTGCAGCTTACTGCTGATTAATCTGTCACATCACTGAACAAGGTAGTGATGACAGCAATGCAGTAGAGAGAAGCTAACCCCTCTCACCCTGGCCTGTTGCTGTACTCTGCTGGGATTACCAGGGCATGCTTCTGCAAACATTCAAGCTCTGAGTTATTATTGGTCACAGCGCAGCTTAGAGAGAAAGCTGCACGATGCTGTATGTCCCCATCTCCCATGGGTCGCACAAATTGCCTGCCTGGTGCTTATGACTGTCTCTGCTATATGTTTATGTTTTAGTCTAAAAAAAAATCAAACTATGAACCCAAAACTAATGCTCTTGACATTAACCTACAGTAGTGCAACTCCCAAGAAGAAAAATACTATATTTATACAATGGCAGTGCATGAGTTATTCTCAACATCCGAGACAAGAAAAATCAGTCTATTCTTTTTGAGTAGGTTTTCCTTTGGTCAGTTTTAGATAAATCCAGACATCTGATACTGTGAAGGCCCCTTTTATCTTCATGCACAAATAATTCTTACAAGAAAATCCAAATCCACATTATATGCTTCTGTGTTGTATGTAATTACTCAAGAAGAGTGTTTCAACTTTCTAAAACTGTTGCTCTTAGTGTGTCTGTTCGTATCCAGCCAGGTTAGAGCCTGGTGACCCAGATACTCCATTAAATCCCCTAGTACAGTGTCGATGTGTGCTGCCATAAACACTCATGACCCCTTCACCTCTATGCCTTGACCCCTTCTGGACATACACTGACCTGCAGGGGCTCAAACCAGCAGGTCTGCAATATATCAGTAACCTGACAATAAAATCTATGTCATCCCTGTTAGCCATAAGAAGGCACGCCAATCCCCAGGATACTTAACATGCAGGTCTATATGTAACATCTGGGTTGCATCATTTCTTATGGCGACAGAGGGAAAATGTGGATATTGGCCCTAAGTAAGTTTCATCTTATCTGAGCTGCATGCCATAGTCAGACAGGGAGCTCTAAGCCTGTAATTGGCCTTTCCCCAGGCTATGGAGCTATCCTCACATCCCAGACATTCCCTCTTATTCTCAATCTCTTCTGTGTCCATGCTGCCCCCACGGGGTGCGCGGCTCGAGGGTTGTAGAGAGATTATAACAGAGGGGTGCGAATGACTCCAGGGCACTGCCCCAAGATTTTTAGCACTGGCCTCCTCCAGTTCCCCCCAGAGTTTAACAGCCTCATGTCTGAGATGACCTGGACTGACCGTCTCCCCATCCATCCACATTCAGTACCACATTCTCCCTCATCCAGTCTTTGTGTTTGCGCCTCCTCTACCCTGGAGCAACACTCCTCAACAACTCCTGTCTGTCTCTCGACAAAGTGGCATCTCAGTCTCAAGCTGTTGTCCTCCACAAACTTCATTTTATTGTATTAAATGCAGTTCTTAGTATAGCACATTCATCTCAGCATAGTTAAGAATAGTTTTCCTATCTACAGTGAGGGAAAAAATTATTTGAACCCCAGCTGATTTTGTAAGTTTGCCCACTAACAAAGAAATGATCAGTCTATAATTTCAATGGTAGGTTTATTTGAACAGTGAGACACAACAATGACAAAAAAAATCCAGAAAAATGCGTTTCAAAAAGAGTTATAAATTAATTTGCATTTCCATGAAGGAAATAAGTATTTGATCCTCTATCCGTCAGCAAGATCTCGAGCTCCCAGGTGGATCTTATACAGGTAACGAGCTGACATTGGCCCTCTCAGCTCGTTACCTGTATAAAGAGACCTGTCCACAGAAGCAATCAATCAATCCAGATTCCAAACTCTTCACCATGGCCAAGACCAAAGAGCTTTCCAAGGATGTCAGGGACAAGATTGTGGACCTACACAAGGCTGGAATGGGCTACAAGACCATCGCCAAGCAGCTGGGTGAGAAGGTGACAACAGTTGGTGCAATTATTCGCAAATGGAAGAAACATAAATTAACTGCCAATCTCCCTTGGTCTGGAGCTCCATGCAAGATCTCACCTCGTGGAGTTTCAATGATAATGAGAACGGTGAGGAATCAGCCAAGAACCACTGGGGAGGAACTTGTCAATGATCTCAAGGCAGCTGGGACCATAGTCACCAAAAAAACTGTTGGTAACACACTACGCCGTGAAGGACTGAAATCCTGCTGTGAAAACCTTGTGGCCAACTACAAGAAACGGCTGACCTCTGTGATTGCCAACAAAGGTTTTGCCACCAAGTACTAAAGCACGTTTTTCAAAGGGATCAAATACTTCTTTCCTTCGTGGAAATGCAAATTAATTTATAACACTTTTTGAAACGCATTTTTCTGGATTTTTTTTGTCATTGTTGTGTCTCACTGTTCAAATAAACCTACCATTGAAATTATAGACTGATCATTTCTTTGTTAGTGGGCAAACTTACAAAATCAGCTGGGGTTCAAATAATTTTTTCCCTCACTGTATCTATCTATCTATCTATCTATCTATCTATCTATCTATCTATCTTTTCAAACAACTTTATCCTCCACTTCCCGTTAAATATATCATGTTTATCCTGTGTCTCTGTTATGCATTCTCCAAACATTCGCCTCACTGTAACACAGCACACATGTACTGTACAACGTGAACTCCTGTGCTCTGCTCCAGTCCATGCCTCTGTATTTTGAAGGATAATAAAAAGTCCTCTGAAACTGGAGGAAAATGCAGAGTTGGATAAAAGTTTATCGCAAGAGTGAGTTATTTACCTATCTCTTCCTTCCTGTGTTTAGTTGGAGAGGATTACAGTGGGAGAGGAGATCAGTGATGGAGTTCACTCCCAGAAAGATCCAGGAATAGCCCCCACCTCCAGCTCTCCCACCCCCAGCCCCTTCTCAGCGCCAGTACCATGAGACGGCTGTGTTTACATTGTTCTGCACAGCTCAGGCCTAATGTACTATCTGTTTAATAGGCAGAGAGAGGCCTGTTTATAGAGAGGGACCTTTTTAACAGAGGTGATGGGCTGGTAGGCCAGAGGGCAACGCCAACTCATCTCACATCCTGTTATCATTACCTCTCTCAGACAGATAGGTGCTCGGCTTGCTCGGCTTTCTGCATTACTTATCCTTAATCATCTTGCCTTCCTGCTGGCTATGATTATGTTCAATCTGTCTGCCTTGGAAAATTAAGAAACACAAGAAAGCACAATCAAGATGCCTCATAGTAAACCTCACGAGCTGAACTTCTCGGCTATGTGGTAATTTGCATGTGCTGCATTTTAAATGTTCTACTAAGCATCTTTCTACAAAATCTATATCTCAGCTCACTGAACTGAAAATGTATAGGAACTGCTTTGGTGTTATTAGCTGTGGAATTACTGCTGCTCTATGAATGTTAAAGCTGAGGGGTTTTACACACAACATTTTCTCTTGTATGTACAGCAGCCTCTTTTTTTTTTTCTTTTGGCATTTCTTTGTGTTGAGTCATGCTTGCATTTACCACATATGTGCATCTGCAGATATTTTTTGTAGAGGTCCCTATTGTTTTCTGTGGCTGTTTAAATATGGAGTCAAAACCCTTAACGTCAGGAGGAGTTTTTATGTGGCCTGGAGATTTTCTTCTTTCCACACGAATGTGTTTTTTCAGGCTGTAAACTGTAAGTTTTTCACAGCCTTGGCTTTTTCTCACACTTGCTTAGACCAAATTTGCAGAATGAAATAGATGATCTTTTTCTGGACGTCATCCACGCTGCTGTCTCAACTTAAGCACGCTTGTTTGCTATTTCTGAACGCTTTTGTACTGATCTGCATTGTTATCTGTCAGTGTTTGGGTGAGGTGGTCTAGGGAACATGATCAGAGGGGGTTCATGGAGCTCTCACTAACACTCACCATCCCCGGTGAATCAGGTCAGTGTGGTCTGCTGACTTGGCCCTCCTGGCGTCAGACTTCATTTGAGCATGCTCCAACAGGACACCACAAGCTAGGGAAAATCCCACAATGCCCAGCATTCACCCTCGGATTGTTAACAAGGAAGGCCATAGAAAAAGCTGACCATTAATGAAGATGGCGGGGGTTTTAGGAGACCCAACAATGACCCAGTGTCCCAGATAGAGCTGGCCAACGAACCACTTCATACCTTTATATTTCTCTGACTGGCACACAACCCTACCTTCGGTTTAACATGTCACTGCTCACTGTTTATATTCATGTTTTTTTCATGAGTATTTAAACCACAGCCAGATGTGCTGGCAGGTAAGTGTGTGTGTGCGGCCACGTGTGCATGCATGCATGCATTCATGCATGTGCATCCTTTAATGTGCTTATTCTTGCAACAGTGTCTTAACTTCCTGTTGTCACAAACAGTCTCTCTGTTCCCTGTAGAAAAGCTCGACCTCGGGACAGATTATCTATCAGGTCATTTGTCACTACCTGATGAGCACAGGCCAGGGAAGGTCACAGCCCATAGGACATGTGTCTTTGTGTCTGTGTGTCTGATCTAAAACGGAGGCAGAGACACATTCCAGGAGAAGTGTCCCCTTCAGATACCTATTAGCCTCTTGGTGCCAGATTAAGAGATTTTTACCTAGATTGAAAATCACATTGTGATATATCAGTTAAGGATTCAGAGTACATCAGCAAAATGACTGAAGATTCTCAGGTCATGGTTAAACCATCGGTGAAGTTCTTGAAGGCGTTTCACCTCTCATCAGAAAGGCTTCATCAGTTCACCAGTTAAAGATCCAGAGCATGCTTGTAGCACTGCTGGACACATGACAAATTTCTGTTTGCTCACTTTACTGCTTTGTGAGCCACTAGACGCGGAGCTCACACAACTAGTTTGGCTAGCTTCCTGCTGACCTGTTCATTTGGGGATACAGTAGATTGGACGTGCCCCCCAGCTGCATGGTATAAAGTGGGGGGGGGGGGAATAAGAGTTGCCCCCTTTTGTCAGTTAGAAAAGGTGAGACAAGGGCTCCTCTTTCCCTAGCATGTAATTGTACCCATCTAAATCGCCAGTCTGGACCTTCTTCTTCACACGTCTGTTCACTCGTGCCCAACTTGCAAACCATCTCGCTGCCCCAGGGCTTCACCCAGTCGCCCAAAGGGAATGAGCCTGCCCATTCACCATGGTAACCTAGCAGTGAAAGGTCAAACTGGGTCAATCAGAGACAGACTGTTGCCACCCTCGCTCTGTCATTAGTTACCCATTGTTCCCTGGGGCAGTGCTCCACATGTAACCACATAGCACAACAAGCTGGATCCGAGTGGATTGAGTGTATGATCAGGTGAAACAGCATTGGTTTCATATGTGTATCTGTGACGAGGTCATTCGTGGCCTGATTACCAGCTAAGTGAGTGTAACAGCCTCTGAAATGTGTGTGTTAAATGGATATGTCATGTTAACAACAATGACTGAAAACCTTATCTATGACCTCTGTGATGTTACAGAGACCTTTGTCTTTAAACAAGGTTTAATTTCATTAAGAATACGAAAGGTTCATGGCAGAGCAACTTAAGACCAGTCGAGCACCGTCTGAGTGCTTGATTTAGTGTGTAAAGACGCTGAAAGCAACTTTAAATGTTTCCGAATTTATGCTTTCTAACAACATTAGCTGTATCTGGTTTTGAGCCCATATTATTTGCATTTGTTAAAAGCTACATAGATGTAAATCACTCAGCTTCCCTCATTTTTTGTGTGTGACGGGGTTGCTTTTTGTTGTTTTTGGAATCATTGTGTATGAGCTACAAATTAAATTCATCTGGGGAAGGAATTTAAGAGAATGGGCCACTCTGCTCCCCTCATAACATGATTGACATCAGGGTGCAAAGGGAGCCGCCCCCCAGGCTCTCTGCTGGGGTCTTGAGGTGGTTAAATATCCTTGTACTATTCTCTCATTCCCTTGTTTTGTTTTGTCTGTTACTTTGAAGCTGTTTCACCTCAAAGTATCTGTCCTCCTCCTCCCCTTAGCCTTCTATTTTTCATTATCTAAATGATAGGGCTTGTGTTCATTTACAAATGTGCGTCATTATATCTGTGTGTCTTTATTTGAGGAAGTGTGGGATACAGTATCTGGTCCGAGTGAGAAAGGGCTGTAGCCAGATGCTAAAACATCTAAGAGATTGAAACCAGAGTGGCCAATCTGGACAAGTAGACATCGACAAAATATTTGTAAATGCATTTGTTAGAAATGTCTCAGAGCATCTGCCAAAATACTGGATATGTTTTACACAATTATGATAAATGGAGACCAATTGCCCGCATGTTTGCTAGAGACAGGACACGGAAAAATGTATTTTCAAAGACCTCCGCATGGCATACAGTAAGTATATAGAATGTGCTGAAATAACTAGAACATGTGGGCTATTGGACAGAGTTTTGTTGGAAGGTTTCCACTGCCTGTCACTGCATATACCACTTAAAGCCAAAGCTAAGCTGCTCCAGCCCTCCATGCTTCATGTTATTCAATAGGAAAACTTGGTTTGAAACAAGTGAGGAAAAACCTCACTAATTCCTCTGTTTTCCCGTTTTAGCTTTCATCTAGAGTGAACTCACATGACCCACTTTTCGTCTTTTATTGTTCTAGGCTTGGCGTACTAGGAGACACATATGGGCTTTTTTGTCCCACTGCTGTTTCCATGAAAATGGGGAAAAGGAATGAAAGTAACCCAAAACGACGCTGAGCAACTAATTATGAGTGGAGAGAAGGGGTGGAGAGGGGGGGGGGGCTTTGTGGGGGAGGAGCTCATACGCCCGCCATGTGCCCCCTCATCCCCCTCCTAAATCGCCTGTTCTTTAACTCTCCATCTTCTCCACCCACCACCTTTTGTTCTAAGTCATTTAAGATGCTCTGCGCTCTGTTTCATGTTTGGAGTTGTGATGTCTCAGTACTCTGAACACTGTGTGTCTTAACATCAGATCATCTCACTCCTGGCATGGTGGACGCTTTTGACGGTGACAGTGTTTATGGCCTTTTACGCTCTGTGCATTGTTTGTTTAAGAGCCATAATAAATCATATGCATGGTTTGGTGCGTGCGTGCTCAGTTTGGGTGGTCATGTTTGTGCTGAAATTGCGTGGCGATTAGAAGATGATGGAAGAGAAAATGAAGCACTGACTCAAATGAGACACTAAACATACTACTGCACATGTGGCTGTGAGGATCAGAAGTTCAGATGTCCTCATTCACACTGCACCAACAACTCTTCCACATCCTGTAGAAAACATAACATTACAAAGGTTAAACTGCAGAATCAAATTTTTATTTTTGCAAGTTTGCTTTACTGCAGTCTGCAGGTGGCTGACTCTGCTCATTCTCTAGTGTTTCTTTGGAAAGACAAAACTTTTGCTGGAAACATTAATACATCATATGTTCCAAAATAAAATCATTTTGTACATATCTGATGCTAACAAATGTGTACTCAACAGATTGCACTATTTCCCCTATTTACCAAAAACTAAATCTAATGTGCTGTACGAGCCCTGCAATAAATCTTACATTTATAAAGCTCATCATATTCAGTTTGTGCTGAGACTGTGTCAAAGAGGTGCTGACTCAGCTCTGTGGTCATTTTGGAGGCAGTACTGCGTGGTGCACTGGATTGCATTATAGTGAAAGTTGTTTGCAATATTTTGTCTACTCCCATTAATTTCAATGAAGGTTCAGAAACTATTGTAAACACCTTCTGTGTCATAGAAGTTTGACTTATTATGTCATGAACAGTCGGGTTTGTAATCCCATTTCTTTACCTTGAAAAACTCTTTAGGTAGCTTTTGCAGCATGTCATGATCGCGAATCGAGGGCCACACCTGGCCATGCAATTTCATGTCAGTCATTTTTCCCATCCTTTAGGACCCATCCCATCCTTTATGAAAATGGCTGTAATTCCTGAATGGTTAATGTCACACTTTTGTGAAACCCCTTGAATGAGATGAAGTCTTAACTGTGCACAAGTCTTGTGTTTCATTTCAGTTTCAGTTTGTTGTTGAACAAAGGACAAATTTCAAAACTTACATATATGGTAGATGGTAGATGATTTATTTAAATACATTTTCTCTAAGCCAATAAATCCTTAAATAATTTGACATAAAAATGTTACTAATACAGTTGGTATTATTTGAAATCCAATCCAATAACATCCCTCTCTGTCAGAAAATACAACACTAAAACATGAAAAAAAAATGTAACAGTGACTTACTTTATTCATCTCCTCAGGGACATTGTTTTAAGGACAGCCAGACAGTGCATGTCAGACAGCTGCTGAGATGTAATAACTATAGGAGTCACTCTTTGAAGTACCAAAAGAAGAGTACCAAGGTTAAGTATATTGCAATGTATTATTAGATTATCATTACTCATGCATTAATATTTAAACTTTATTAAACTTAAGTGTAAGATGATTGTTTAATATCAGTCAGTCTGTCTTTTGTTGTGTATGACCTTCCATAAGAGTTAATTTTAAAAGTTCTGTTATGTAATGTATAATCTTAATATGTGAATTGAGATTTTAGGCAATAATTGCCTTTAAAATATAATGGAAGTCTCTTGAAATGCTACTTAATTTAGAAAAAGCATGTCAAAACAAGTAATTGCACAAATATATCTAGTTACTTCTGGCTATGGCTATTAGCATGAGACCCACAACTACTTTATACAGCAGTCGTGGGAAAATGACATTTAAAATTATATTAATAAATGAATAATATTAGCTAAGTGGTCCACTTTGGACATTGTAGCACTTAGACCATCAAGTGCAGTGACAGTATAATTCTCACGGTTTTGTGGGGATGGTTTGGAAAAGCTGGACCTCTCTGCCAGTGTGAGATGTTTAGTCGCCGTGTAGCACCGAGGCTCTGCGCTGCATCACAGCATAGACAAACAGACAGACAAGGCATTAGTGATGTGTTTACCATCTGTTCAGAAAAGGACAGACATGATGGGAGACGATGGGGAAGAGAGACATTTTCACGGTGTATGAAGACACAGGTGGGGGGTGTCAAAGGATTTACTGCCAGACATAAACCATTACTTATAACAGAGGCCAGTCACACATTGGTGTATAATCTGTGGCACACTGTCATCCTCTTCTTTATAATACAAGACCCACCTGGGTTGTGACCCCCAAAGTTGACTGGGTTATGGATAAAAAACATCCTCCAACTGTTGCCCTCTATTGTGTAATCACAGCTGCCAGTAGTTAGAAACCCCCTGCTGACTGAAAATGTAACACCCAGAAACTGCTCCTCAGCTCTGCACATTATATGTTCTCACAGTGAAATTATCCATGCAAAGTCCAAAAAAACGTCCCGAGGCAGTTGCCCTCTGTTGCAGAGGAGGTTGCTTCATGTGTGAGAGGGACACAGTTTGTCATTTAGGAATTCTGGGAAGTACGTATGATCCATTAGACCACAGAGAGATATGTTGATAAGTGAAGTGGGATGAAAAACGTTTCAGAAATGGAGTTTACTTTAGTCTGACTTTGGTGTAGCAATCCACCCATGCCTCCACTCTTTCTCCGTCTATATCTCAGCCACCAATCACACAAAACTTTCTCCCAAAACCGCAGTGGAGCTGTTATTTACTTTGATTTGTGTTGTTAGATTTTTGTCAAAGATATAAATTCTGATTTCACAAAGTTATCATAGTCTTGGAGGACTTTTTCTTTTTTTATCATATCGGAAGAGTTTAAGAGTCTGTTTGATTTGGCCAGAGTGATGAGAGGAAGAGAGAGGGGATGCACTGGACGATGGGTTGAGAAATCTTGGAAAAGGGAGACAATAATGGAGAGAATTATGTATTCTATCCATGATTTAAAAAAAAGGGTGTTAGCTTGGGGCTTGTTTCGTTGCCCCTCCTGGTAGTGTTTTTAGTTGAGCTGTGGGCTTAAGGCTCTGGGAATGTTTATGCAGTAGAGACCCTTGGTGATGTTGTTTGTATTGTTCTATTTTAGCCTGTATGCCAAACCAGTGTCAGTAGAGAAGGCCTGTGTTTTCTTTTCACAGACACACACACACACACACACACGTGCTCACACAGGTATAAAAAGCATTCAGCCGTGCAATCAACACCCCGTCTGTCTCCATTCTGACCCCTATCTCTCCCTCTGCCATGTCTTTGTTTACATCTGTTGGTCTGTGCCCCTTTCACAAAATGTGAGTGAAAGGACTGCCAAAAAGAGATCCTGGTAAATCTCTCTGATATTCAAAGTGTTAGAACAGATGAAGCTCACGCAGGGTGACGGGTGTTAGTGTGCAGACATGTTGTCTGCAGAAGGATTGCTACACGTCTGTGCTCTTTTATTCGAGCCTGCGTGTTGCATGCAGCCCCCTCCGTGACACTTCAGTAAACACCAGCGTAACACATACATCTACTGTTGCCTGTATGAGTGTGTGTGACTCCAGTCTGTAGTGTTTTAAAGGAGACGAGTGTGCATCCACGCAACCCATGTTAGCAGTGGCACACTAGTATGTGTGTGTGTGACAGAGGACTGCTGTGTGTGCAGGGTGCCACCCTGGTCTTAGGTTACTCACAGAAAAAGCGTTCTTTTCACAGCCCACTGCTCCGATACACTGAGGGACAAGTCACTGTGTCAAAAAATGGCATTAACTGCACAACTGTACTTGATATCTTTGCCGAACCTTTATTTTGAAAATCCCCTCTCCCTAACAACCCCTACCCCTCTCTGTGGCTTTTATTTCCTAACTCTGTTTTCTGTCTCCTTTATGTGTGAACCCTGGGTTTCCAGTAAAAAAAATGGCTGGAAGAATATGCCTGTAACTGTTTATTACGCGGTCTTTGTCGAATAATGTGTTTATTTCATGATTGTGTGAGTGCATTTATGTGTGTATGAGGGCAACAGCTCTTTATTTAATCCGTTTTATTGGCGTAGCTATGTCTCATGTTAGCCTCCCGGCATAGACAGTAACTAATCATGTTGCTCATAATTGACTGGTAAATAGAGAGGCGGTGTGAGTGTGGTCATCTGGGAGCATCATGTGACCCAACACAGTCACACCACCGATAAGATCTGTTAGTGGAGGTCTTAATACATTCCTCCCCCTTCCCATTTTTTTCCATTATTTGTCTTTCAGGATTTTTTTTTTCTTTAGTTAAAATGTCCCAGTGCTTTCTTATTTCGAGCATAATTCATTTCTACATCCTCCCAGGTGTGAGTGCAGCGAGATAGCTGGAGATTAGTTGTTTTCCCATTTCCTGTGTCTGTAATGAGTGTTGCATAAATGTTTGGGGAAGAGCAGCCGTGTGTGGGCGTTTGTCAGTGTCTATCATCGAGATATGCACAGGTTGGCAGGACAATCCAGATTATGATGTGGACTGTATTTACTTAAAAAAATGGACATGATACACAGTCCTCGTTTGATCAGCCTCCTTGGTCTCAGCACCCATTGGCCTTAAAACAGATGTGCACGTTACCTTTTTTATTTATTTTCTTCCATAAATGCAGTGTTAGGTGCGTGACCTCAGAGTGAATGTGGGGTTGAAAAGAAGTCTCGTCCCATGTGGCATAAGAATATTAGTGTGTCATCAACACACACATAACCCTGCTTCTTTGAGAGACAAAGTGCATACTGACTGTACCCCAGAGTAATGACTCACATCAGAGGACACTAGTCAGTGACACAGCTTTGTTTACTCATGATGAATTCCATGTTTTATTCAGACTTCACTGCAGAAGTTGGAATAGAACCATGACAAAGCTCTGCATCCACAGCGACAGTCCATGATGATGCCAGATGAGAAATGACAGCATGGATGGAGCTGAGGTCAACAGTGCAGAATTGCACATCCATGATCCACCTAACATACAGCTAAAAGTTTAAAAATATCCAACACTTCAACTGCAACCCGTTTCCTGTCTGTTGAAGCCGACTCCAGGATGGAGGGCTGGAGTTTTGGAGAGAAACAGGCAGACAGACTCAGTTCAATCAGTGCAGACTGAGATAAAGCGTTCCTCAGCACAGCATGGTGCAACAGTGCCCCCAAATGTTTAAAAGTCCCACGAGCCATAAACCAGAATAAAAGATCAGTTCAATGCAAAAAACTCTATCCGCCTCTTATGCAAACTCTAAAATGTGTTTACATACAGGTCAGACCCACATTAAGTTGCCGCTATAGCCACTCCAGCCAAACATGTATTTTATTGTAGCCCTGTTGTGCTGGTTAAACGTGTTCACCCCACTCCGCTGTACCGTGTCCTCATCCATGTGTTAGTAAGAAACTAGACTAAAATCAGATGGGTTGCTTTAATCTAAAAAAAGATACAAGAAAACAAAGGGATAGGTTTTATCATGATTGTTCCTAACATGCTGCAGTGAAAAATGAGACTGAGCAACTGCACAATGTCAAAGCCAGTTGTTTTGCTTTGAGTCCCATCGGATAAATTGTGATTGCTGCATTCTGCCTGGTCTAGAAACCGTCTGTTTACCTCAGGATGTTTTTTCCCTGCTGGAGCCTCCTGAGTCAATTAGTAGTGGATGTAATGTACTGTCTTTGGCAGTATTAGAGGGATGTGTGTTTCTCTGTGTGTGTGTGTATGTGTGTGTGTCTGCTCGTGAATGTGCATGATTCCGTTTCTCACAGTGTGAGAAAAGTGCGGGAGGTTTTACATGGCCCTGGGGTTTGTGGCTGCAGAGCAGCTCTCATCTGGTGAATTACGCCATAATCTGTTACAGCCTATGTGGCAAAAATAAAGGTTCATTAATTCCCTTATGTTTCCAAACACTTGGAGTTTCACATTAAGAGCTCATACGATCTCTATCTCGCTCGTTTTTGCTACTGGTAGAAAACCAAAGCAGCTCCTAGTCTGAGTGTGATAAGCAGGCAGGGTGTCGCGTGCCGGGCAGACTGAGTCCAGCCGCAGTGACCAGCATGTGGCTGACTGGCGGTGACAGGGCGGAGTGCGGGGACTGTGTGTTTGTGTCTGTGATTGGGTCCCACGTCTCCTCTAAATTATAGCTCTCAAGCTCTGCGCCAAGCCAACCCCTGACACACACAGTAGAAGAGAGAAAATGCAGATAAAAGACAGTGGAGACGGTGGCTTAAAGTGGAAAAAATGTGAAGGGAGATGACTGGTGTAAAAGCTATTGTAAACATTTAAATGTACTGACATACAGTGGAGGCAGCTGCCCGTCCATCCTTCCTCCATTGAGCTGTCCCTCAGGAGTTCATACAACTCACCCAACAGTCCAGATCTGCCACCAGGCTGCTCAGCTGGACAGAAACAAAACAGGCCCACATCACAGTCTGTGAGGAATAAGTTCAGGCCTCATTTCTCATTTAAAACAAAAGATTTATGTCTCGCTGGTCCCACAAACAAAGCTCCAAAATCAGGCTGATGGAGCCAGACCAGGGCCCAGCTTCAGTAAAAGTGACGGACTCTGACGGTGGATAAGCCACACAGTAGTGGTCAGGCTGTAGAGCACATCCATTATCCTCCATAACTTTCTGGGTATTAATAGATTTGTTGTAATGTCAGCCCTGGTGACACCACCTTCTCCCTTTCACAAAATGTGAACCCTTTATTGAAAATGAGGAAGTGAATGTGAGATTAAGAAGATGTAAAGATGTAAGGAATTCAATTTCAGGCTACTTTTGCATAAAGTTAAAGGATTCATTGAACCTTTCTGATTGGTTTTTCAGTACGTGCGTCATCGTCTGTGCACACTTGTTCTTCTTCGTGTTTAGAGTCACATTTCCGCTCTGCTTGTTACAGACACCTTTCACACAGGACAGAAAAATGGCAATAAAAAGAGAGCCAGAGATAAACTTTATTCCGTCTTTCCCACTCAACTTAAAGCAAATTTCCGTCTTTTAATAAACAGAAATCTTCCGGTGAAGCCTTCCTAGGATTCATCATTGTCAGCACCACAGGTTACAAAGAGCATGTGTCCCTGCTGAGATACTGTACATGCGCGAGCGAGCTGGCAGGCTTAGACGAAGCACACTCATTTCCAGAATGCCTGTCGAAGCTTTTGTGAATTTGCTCCAAGTTTTGTTGTTGTTTACATGTTCAAAATCCTGCCAGCTTCTCTGAGGTTAAAAACATTCTTGTTTGTTTTCCAGCAGTTCTACTACGAATCAGTAATAAGCTTGCTCTACATAATTTAGAGTCAAAGTTTAGTTGCTGTCTTCTGACTTTTAAGATTTACAGTATGTGTTTTGTTTCTAGAGGTTTGCTTGTATCCCTTCCAGCTTTGCGTGTTATTTGCGAATGCAAATTTGATGTGATTACATATTTGTAAAATGAAGCACATGTGTGAGCTTCTAAAAAAATTCAAATTCGTTTTTTCTGGTTGCTATAGTAATGATGAAGTGGCTGACATCTATGTAAGGTGACTCCAACTGAGAGTGGCTTGGCTTCACTAGAACAACTGACCTATAGCCAACAAGGCCCCCCACCTTCCACCTTCCATACCTGCCCCTCCCCCTGCCCTCAGGCCCAGAAAAAGCTTCATTGTGTAGGCATGGAACGAAGCAAGCGAGGACTGGTTCTGGTTAGTGCGCTGCGCTGCATCTGAAACACTCACCTTCCTCCAGGGGTTGCATCTGGAGCTGGTTTCCTGTTCAGGCTGTGCTGGGCAGGGGCGGAGTTTGGCCCGGCTCTGTGATTGGGCAAGATTGAGCCTTTATGGACCCCAGGATGGTTAGGATTGCCAAAGAGTAATCTGTCAATCACTGACATGTAGATTCAAACCAGAACATAGTGCTACGCAGAGCGCTTATGATTGGTGACAAAGGCCTGAGCAAAAAGGTAGCTTGATGCTTTTAGTCTTTTACCAATAATCCAGTGGCAAATTTAGCACCAGCCAATCTGCCGAGTGTATTCAGAGGACAAAGACGCGTTGTGTTCTAAATTTGATCCAAAGTCAGCTTTTCTTTGGGAAATATTATGTCATGATAAGAAACTCTCTAGCAATTTAAAGTCATTTGAGTAATTGCAGGCTCTAAAATTAGCATTTGTTTGGACAGAGTAATGCCACTGTTATTTAATCATTGTGTGTAATGGCCACATTAAATCATGGCAGCAGGACCAGTGCTTTTAGGAACAGTGTCTAATAATAATGTTAACTTATGTGCCATGTGAATTTAGCAGTTTTTATTTCATTGAGTTTTTATAGGGGGGAAATTGCTAGAACGTTTTTTTTTTATGTTAAATGAATGCTTTCATGAAAAACTTACTCAGATCATTGATACCCTTGGTATCCCTTGGTCCCTCTGCTTTATTATTGATGCACTTATTGTATTTTAATTTTGGACACTAGGTGGTCCAGATGACACTGCAGTAAATGCTTAGTTTGCAAAGTAAGCCACTTTGACAGTGGTCAAATACAATACACAGTACACAGTGCAATACTTGTTTTATCCAAAGCATCATGGAAAGCATGCAGTACTCTGCTCTATTCTGTTCCCAGAGGTGTACAGTACACCACCTTTCCAGTGAGTCTCTGTGCCAGTGCCATGAGTCAAGAATTGTTCAGTTTAATGTCAGTACCGGAAAGAGCTTAAGTCAGTATTCCCACTCAGCTTCACTCAGCTCAGTCTCAGTTCTCTTTCAAACAACCTCTATTTTCGTGGCGTGCAGTTGACAGCAGCTTTAACAGACCCCATGAAAGGACCCATTTATAGCACATTTAGTTATAGTACACAGCTTCCACTGACACAAACTGCACAGTGCACAGTTTACACATGGACAAAGGCACCACAAATCAAAAGAGACAAATAAAGCATCTAGTGGGCAGAATGAGAGATGTGAAAAAAGATTAGTGCAATTCCATTATTTACCATTAACTGCAATTTCACATTGGATTTTACAAATGTACACTCACATGTGCAGTAACAAACTTATTAGCTTGCAGCTCTGAGCTATCAGGAGTGGCCAAACGGTAACTACTGTAGTTTTGTCTAGATCTGTGGTTCCAAATCTGGATGTCAGGACTGTTGACATCCTGAAGAGTCATGAAAAGTATACTCTTGGTCCCCCTCCTCTCTACTGACCCATACTTAGGAGCTTCTGTTGCCAAAGTTGCATGGCAACAGGTGCTTGTGATGCTAGCGCTGGTCAAAAATGAAAATGTCATTTCCTGACAATGGCACGCTTCCTTGAGAGCCTGGAGGATCATATGAATGTCGTCCTGGACGTGCACAGACAGACATGTAGATCAACAGTTCCAAAATGAGAGTCAAAAGAGAAAATGTGCAGTCGTTTGCATTTCAACAAGAAAGCCCTAATGTTCTTTGTCTTTCTCTCCTCGTGGCTGTCCATCAGAAAATGAGCAAGGGAAGGATTCCAAACAATGTTTGGCAGTTAGAGTGCAACTTGGAGAGGTATTTGATTTCACAATTTTAAGAAGAAAAATGTGTGGTGGGATCGTTTGTGAACGGCCCCGGGGGCGAGCGGTTGGCTGCGGCAGACAGGGAAGAGGCCTTGTTGGAGTGAGCAGATATAGTAGGAGAGTGTGTTCCTGTGATACCCCACCAGTCAGGAGGCCGTGACACCTTCAGCAGTGTCTATTCATGCAGCAACAATAGCTGCCACGGTGAACTTGAATTGGATTTTACATTTAGGATCCAAGAAATCACTAACATCAACAGTGCCGCTGAAGTTGCTCTTGCGTTGTTGCATTGTAACAGATTCCACAGAGGTATGGCTTTGGCTCACCATCTTTGGGTCCGATTGTAGTGCGTCTTTGGCTTAGGCGACAGTTTTTCTGGGATTTCTTTCATTTCCTCTTTTAATATTTATATCTCTTTCG
This sequence comes from Anabas testudineus, assembly GCF_900324465.2. NCBI lineage: Eukaryota > Metazoa > Chordata > Actinopteri > Anabantiformes > Anabantidae > Anabas > Anabas testudineus. The sequence continues at coordinate 6,668,833 of NC_046613.1, read as the reverse complement.
ACTCCCATTTCTTCCACACTGTTTCTGTTTCTCCCTCCCTTTGTGACCCCATTGCCTTTCTTTTACCTAATCTACCCTATTTTTCCCTTCGATTTTCATGCTGCACATCGGACAGATTAGCTCCACACCCTTGCTTTATAGGTCTATGAGCTCACCCTTGTTGTGAGAGTGGCCAGTGTTCTGTAAACGGTCCTGTGATCTACAGCATGTTGGAGCAGAACGCAGCCATTGCAAAGGCCTATTCAGACCCGCTCAGACTAGCTCACTAAAACAGGTCACTGCACCTAAACATTGCCTCAAATTTTGGCTTTGTCAGGGTGTCTGTATGTGTGTGTGTTTGTGTGTGGACGATAGAAAGTGAGAGAGAAAATACTTCAGGAGCCATGCAAAATACAGCAGAGGAATGAAACAAAATGAAGCGTGGCCTCAGCCACTCTCAGAGTTGTAAAATTAGCAAATGGAAGGATGAGCTCACTCACACCGTTCTTGTAATTTAAACAAAGTATTTTTACTACAAAAACAAGGTTGTCAACAAATAAGAAAATAGACTAATTACTACTAATGGCTGGGTCGTATGAGAGAGTGTAACTACTCTTTAAATCAAATGCCATAAACTCCTTCTATCGTCCCTTTTTGTGCACAGTCGTCCATTAAGAGGAAGATGTTCGAAATAACATAAAACCAATGTAATCTCTGGATAAAACTGGAACAGCCTGTGCAGCCAGCAGTAAACGTACTAATGGATTTGCTTACTAGCAGGAGCGCTCGCGTGGCTTCCCACCTTGGTCTTATGACCCTTGTCTTATAGGTCTGCTGAGAGTTTCCTTTTGGAAAATAGCTTGTTGTATTTTTTGTGTTTTCTTACCACAACATTGGTAAGTATGAAATCGCAGCCTAGAGAGACTAACAATAGATGGGAACCAGGTAGTCTGGCTCTGTCCACTGGGAACAGAATTTGCAAGTTATATAATTTGTTTAATCTGTACAATAACAAAAAGGAAAAATGACATGTTGTGGTTTTGCACTGGGTTTTGAGCTTGCACCACTTTTCTGACTTTGAGTCTAACTGTTAATGCCCTTAAAAGCACAATAGAGGAAAGTTATAAAATGTTTTCTTTCTTTGTGCTCAGCTAAGCTAACTGAGGGCTTCATAATGTATGTACAAGATATGAAACTAAAATAACTCCTGGCAGAAAAGCTGAGACATTTATTTTCTGAAATGTTGTAACTAATCTTTTAATAATTACAGAAGTCATTAAGTAATGAGTGAAAAATTAAAAGTTAAGTACGCGTTGTTGTCTTTTGACTAACAACCTGTTTTTAATGCACATTTTGTCTGTGTGTCACAGGCTCTTGGAGACTCCAGTTTTCCTGCAGTGCTGAGGCATTTGCTCCCATTGATGAATGCCCGTGAAGGTGAGGACAGCTCGGGGTCGAGGAAAAGAGAGGATGAGTGCGGGCCCGATGAGCTGATCCTCTTGCTGATCTACCTGTACTCTCTGGCCGACGAGGCCCAGCCAGCAGACCAGGACACCGAGGAGAAGGAACTAAAGAAACTGGAGAGGGAGCTGATAGGAGCGCTCACCCTGGTCATCACCCGAGAGAAGGAACTCAGCCCCTTGCTCCAGAAACTCACCGGTGAGAGAAACACTCGCAGCTTCATGATTACTTCCAGGAGCATGCTCAGTTTGCCAGATTCGCTGATGGTCTAAAAGGAAAGCATTAGAGTAAGAAAATGGGAACAGCTGATTGTTTATTTCCACTTTCTACCTTCTGTGCTGTTAATTGGGGGGGATTTTTTAGCAAACTCTTAACAACCCATCATTCTCGCTGACTCCCTGTACCACACTTTTTTTGCACGCACACATTTTGTGGTCAGTTTGGCAAGCAGCAACACAAAAAGTCAGGTGTGGGAATGTTTGTACTTGAGCAAGTGTGAGAGAGAAATGATCCTTCACTGTAATCTCTACGGAGCCTCTGCCATGACAGTGAGCTTTACCTAAATGCACAGACACACAAGAAAGCCTTTTATTTGTGGTGAATTGGCAGCAACGCGTGTGTGTGTGTGCGTATGTGCTCGCTGTTTTTTTGGTTTCTGTGTAAGTCTTTGCTGGTTTAGCTGAGTTGGTAACTGTGTGGTAGAGCAGCTCAAGGCCAGCTCTTAAGATGAATTAACCATCTACCTCCACCACCACAGCCAGCTGTACCTCCCAGAGTAATATCGTCTTTAACCTTGAGCCCGTACACACACGGCCTACTCCCCTGCCACATAGTTCATAATTAGAGCTACTTTTAGTTATGGCCCACTCAGTACCTTAGCACACACCCTGACATAATACACTGCTGTTAGGGTTTTCATCGCATATTGCACATAAGCTCATATTATATATATATATATATATATATATAGGGTTGGTAAATCCGACTAAAGCGCTAATAAAGATTGTTGATCCATCCTGCTCTTTTTTACACTCCCTCTCTCCATCTTTTTCTTTCTCATACTCTCTCTCTCTTCCTGTTCTGCTTGGCTAAGTGCAGCCAGGAATCGAGGGGCCTCCTGGCAGACACAGTCTAAAAGATGTGGCTCATGTTAAAAACCTGACTCTCTGTTATAAACACTTCATTGGAAATTACCCTGTCATGGTGTGCCAGGTGTGTTTTAAACAGGAAAAAAAACAGTGTGTGTGTGTGTGTGTGTGTGTGTGTGTGTGTGTGTGTGCGCGCACAAGTACACATGCCCATTCAGAGTAATTCAGTGCACCTCTCTTTTACATCTGAGAGTGTGTGCGCGCACGTGAGTGTTTGTGTGAGGGTTTTTATGGCAGCCGTTGAAGTGCTTGGCTGGAGTAACGTGAGGCAGGAGGTCGTCTTTCTCAGCATTCAGAGCAAAACATTGATTGTGACATTCTCTCCAATTAAAGGACTCAAATACAAACCAGACGTGGAATGAAACCTGGGCGCCATGAGAACAATGTTTTTACAAATTCTTCTGTTTTGTTCCCTTTGGCTGCAATGAGCAACCAGAGCACACTGCAGACGCACATTGCATCCACAAACAGGGTGCAGAAACACAAAAATAAAACACACATGCAAGGCTTCCAGAAACAAAGAAGAAAAGGACGAGTGAGTGAGGAACACTAGTGAGTTTAGTACAGTAAGCAGGATATTAGCCTCCTAACGTAACGTACCCCAACCCGCTAACAACCTCCGTCAGGGAGCTTAATTAAAGATCATCTTCAGGAAATTGTGTTTCTCAGACTATTTTGTAAAGTAGAATGTTGACTGTTACAGACTTGGTACACTAATAAACTACAGCGTCCATTGTAGATAATAAAGAAATATGTTTTTATTCAAGTGGCATAAAGCAACAGAATATATTAAACTTTGGCTTCACAGACGGTGCTTCTTACTATCATCAGCTTAGTGCTGAACTTGGTCGTATAATAATGGTAATTTCTCTACAATAAGAAAACGCCTTTAAATGACACACTGAACTGCTTCTTTACATCTGAGAGATGTGCAGAGCTGCTAAAACTGTGTAAACCAGAGTGTTTGGTTTTCCAGGCAGAAAAAAAAGTGTGTTATGTCTATATGTTTGCGTTTGTTTACAATCCAGTTCAACTTTATCACCACTGTGTGTGTGTATGTTTCTGTGAAGTGACCATTACTATACTGTATATGTGTGTATTGTTGTCTCAGTGTATGGCTTTGATTAAAGGCCTGAACGGTATTTATCCAAAAAATAAGGTTCTTCTTATTGCAGACTAGGAAGTGAGCTCTTAAACCAAACGCTCCACAGCCAACACCACATGTGGAAAGAGCCGGATTGGTCGTGGGCAATGCAGCGGTGGGAGAACAAATGATAGGATTGGATAAGGAACCCAGTGCTCTCCCGAAAACTATGCTCCGAAAACTCAGCTGATTGGCTGCTGCCAGGCAGTCTGTGGTGTACACGGGTGGTGTGTGTGATGTGTGCAGGTTGTAAATAGCAGGGCAGTTACTGTTAATCCCTTGTTCAGATGTGGCAAAAACTACACTGATCCTCGTAAGAGAGCAGAAATGAGTGTTCCTCAGACTACTTTATGAATTTGTTTTCTTTTCAGTCCTGGTGGATTTTGGTTTTCTTTGGTGCAATATCAAAACTCCACTCACTTGCTTCTTTTTTTTTCATCTACTCTCTCAGCATTGGGTAATGTAGACTGTAGAAAACAGGCCAACCCTTCAGCTGAGGATGTCCAGCTAGCCCAGGGTGATGGATCATGGTTTGTCTTTGCTCATGTCAGTGCGTGGGTGTTAAACTCCAGTAGTGAGAATGTGAAATCCCCAATCCCCAGATGGTGATGATAGTGATTTACCGGCAGGAGTGACAGAAGAAGACAAGAGGGTTGCTTTTGGGCTTTTTAACTGTGATGGTTTCGTGTAATGTTCTTCTCTCTTTCCTTCTGACTCAGAAACATTTATATTTGTGGTGACCAGCTTTAGATTTGTTATTCATCCTGTCAGTGGGGTGTGCACAGGGCAAGGCAGAGGGGAGCAGTGGGAGAGATGGACCTCCCCAACGCTGCTGTTTGGGTTGGCACAGCAACATGGGCCAGTTGAGGTACGTGAAAGGGATCACACATAACTCTGGCCACCAACTCTCCATCTGCTTACTTCTCAAATGTTTCTTTTCTTTGTTTTTTTAATTTCCTTTTCCATTTCTCTCTCTCTCTCTCTCTCTCTCTCTCTCTCTCTCTCTCTCTCTCTCTCTCTCTCTCTCTCTCTCTCTCTCTCTCTCTCTCTCTTCTACCTCCATCTCTGTCCTCTCTCTCTCTTGGACACCCTAAAGCATCTAGCTGGTTGTAAGGGGAAGTGGAGCATAAATTACTCTAATGATCGCGCCTGATTAAATATATTTCCCCTGTTGCACAGTCTTTATGAAATTAGTACCAATTATTTTTAATTGGTGGTCTTTCTTTACTTCCTCCTCTGTTACACAAACACACATGGACACATACACCCATACAAATATATAGGAGGCGAAAACCGAAGACCCCAGGGTGAGCAAAGCAGCCAGTGGCGTTGTTCTCTCTAGTTCACTTCATCAGATAAGCTGACGACACGGAGTTCAGTCTTTTAATTAACAGAAGCTCATCAGCTCCTCCCTGCTAGGGCCAGACAGGCCTGGTTAACAGGCACGGCCACACACAGAGTCACGAACAGACCCCCAGTCTTGCACCCCATCGAGTAAGCTCCCAAGTCAAACTTGGTGGTTGAGCCTCCATGCTTTCCTTTTGTGTTCTGCTTTCTGTGCTGATTTTGGATCCAAACTAAAGCATGAAAGTTTTAGCAGCAGTTGATAAGGAAGCATACAGGCAAGGTAACAAATGGCTACAGTTAAATTAGAATAGCTGCCTGGCAGGAGAGTTGAACTGGCAAATGCATTTGGAAACTTCTCTTTGACCGTGGAAGAGGCAGACTGTGTGGGAAAATTAGTCCAGTAACTTTCACCTTTTTCTGCTCCACTTCTTTTTAACTTTAATATCTAATCAGTCTTCCCATTAACCTAATATGCAATTGTGCTGCCTTGAGAATTTGCTCTGCATGTTATAATCTTGCAAGTATTTATCTGAGTGGAGGAGAATGTGCATAAACAGCTGGAGTGGCTGGATAATGTAGTGGTAAGATCGTCGCCCTCCATGACAACAAAAAAACATGGGGACGTGTTACAATTGATCAGGTACAAGTCTCTAAAATGTGTTTAGTTCGGTCTCTTTCGGCCAGAGAACATTGTAAACTCAAAATGAAACTGAAGAACCGAAACGCAGCACAAAAAGCCTCTTGGAGCCGTAAAACCTTTACAATTTCAGTTCAGTGGATTCGTTTTGACTTGGCAGTAAAAAAGTGGGGAAAAAACTGGAAATGAAAGCAACTTCTAATGTTTGCTTGTGTAGCTTTGATGTATTTTTTTATGAGTGTCAAATAGTTTACCGTCAGTAGTACTGCGAAGTACTGGACTGTATGCAGAAACAGAATCTGTAGTGTTGTCAGTCAGTCAGTATTGCAGTCAGTAGTGTCCACGGTTTGTCGGATGAATTTCACAGAGTCGGCCCCGAGTGTAGTTAACACCCCTGTTTGTTTTATGGAGTGTGTTAGCGCTCAGCAGAGAATTCCTCTGCATCTTATTTATTACAGGAAATGCACATCATAAAAGGCTCGTAAGCACTTATATCTCTGCTGGGAGTTGGGCTTGTAGAATGAAAGAGGACACTATCACGATCCCGCACAGACTTGCAAATACATTCACACACACACACACACACACAATCGCAACAACAAAGCGAAGGCAGGAATCCATACCAGACGCACATACGCGAGCTAGCTCCAGAGGGACTCTCTCTGAAACAGTGGCCCCTGGCCCCTGCACACGCATCAGTGCAGACTGGGGTCAGCCCGTGACCCTTGATGGAGGGTCAGTAAAGGAGTCCAGCCCATGTACTCTGCCCGCTCGCCTCTCTTGTCTTCTGCCTGGGACACTCCTCAGGGAAGATATCCCTCTCTGTCTCTATTCATAACTTTCTACTTTACAGTCTGCGCCACACTTAGACCCAGAAACCAAGAATTTAAAGAAGGCGCTCGTGTTTTGTGCAGTACTCTTGTGTTTCAGACACAGATGGCCATAGAAACAAATACCTTGGCTTAATAATATTCATAAATAATTGTGTAATAGGTGTAGTAGATAGTGTATGAGTCTGTTCTTTACCAGATCCTCTTGGTTTTTACAGTATATCTGTGTTTTATCTGTTGGTGCGGAAGAACTTGTTTACATTTAGGATTCCAGACAGCAGTGAAAGATGACCTGTCCTAATGTACCCGCTTTCCTCCCCAAACTGTCCCCTCGCTCTCTGCTCACCCCCTCCCACCTCCCTCCGTGCAACTTCTCGCCCTTTTTTTGGAATCCAAAGAACTCTCTAACCTACTTTCACCTCATACTCCTCGCTGGATGTCCAGCTGTACTCTTGGTGGTGTCGACTGTCAGTAAAACACTAGATGCCCTGTTGATCTTCAATGACTAGTTTTAAAGGCTGTTGCTGTTGCTGTTTTCAGAATACAAGCCCCTCAAACAACAACAGGAACAGAACGATGGTTTTGGTGGGACCGATCTAAGTAGTCCTTGAAGTGCAAACGTGTGCGTTCGGTTTGAGGTTCTCCTGCTATTTTCTGAGTTCTCCTGGCAAGAGAATTCCTCCACGGCCTCAGCACCAGATGGAAGCTCTCCTGGTGCTATGAGCTGGCCGGGTCATTTCCTGTCAGGAGGCCTGGTGTTAATCAAGCTGGGAGGAACGCCCCCTACTCCCCTACCGCCTCCTTCAATTCTTTTGCATTTTTTTTGTCTTTTTTTTTTTTTTTACAGCCTCTCTCCTTGTACTTACTCATCTAGCAGAGCAGCTAAGAAATACACATTTTTTTCTCCTCCCCCTTTCCCCCCTAAAGTTTCAGTTCTTTTGTCTCCTATACCATACCCCTGCTTTGTTTAGTACATGTCGTACTCCACCCTGAGTGTCTTTAGGTGACTGTAAATCAAGAGGAAGCAATGGTCTGTGTTATCAAAGTGTCCCTATGGAGGACTGCAGCTCCAGCCAATAGATAGAAGGAGATAGCAAGCAATGAGGAGAAAGGAGTCTTTCTTTACATGTGGCCGGGTGTCTGGTCACTTTCTGTTGGGTCTGGTGGTGTCTTCAGGAGTATGATGGACACAGTCCGAGATAGGATTATCTCCTTGCTCCTCCTACTCATCTGACCTCCACACTGACCAGACACAGGGCCTACAATCTGAGGGGGGCTTTAGAGGGAATGTTTGGACTCCATCCCTCCTGCCTAGTGTTCCCGCTACGTCTGTCTTATTGACTTAATGGTCTACGTGCCTCATCTGCAGTGTTCAGTGGAGAAAAATTGCCTAAGCTGTGTTTATCCATGGGGTCATTTACTGCTCACGGAGGGAGAATCTGAATGTATATGTAGCTCATGTATCCTGGTTTTGGGCTGATGCATTAAAACATCATTCAGTTAGGGAAAATTCAGTTAAGCTTAGTATGTAAACTGATGTAAACCACTCCAGGAATGAAACATAGACTTGTACTTGGGGGTACTTTAGCATGAAAACATCTTATTCTATTAGCTTTCATAGTTCACTGTTGGGTGTTTGGGGTTAATATCCTGCTGCTCCTGAGGCAGAGCTCTTTGACACTGGGCAGTATGTGTCTCTTCTTGGTCATCTTCTGATTTCATTCTGACCTGTATAGATTAAATAGACCCCGTGCCCAGTACAGCAAAGCTACAATAGCATCTTCATCTTTTACTGTTCAGTGTGGTGCACACAGTGACACCAGACAACACAGTGACAACTTGAATAAGTCGAATGACTACAGTACAAGAAAGAAGACGCCCGTGATACTAATTGAAGAGAGTAGTGTGTTTGAAACATCATTCTTAAAAAAGTCTTCAAACGGTGGATTGTGATACCTTCAAAAAAATCTAAATGCCAAAACTTTTCAGGAAGATTCAAGGATTGTTACTGTTGTTGTCTAAGGAACTAACTCTGGAGATCTGTAACTTTAGTGTGCAGTGATCCAGATCTCATCTATCCAGATCCCACTTGTGATGCCATAACTGCCTAATTTCAGTTGATGCCTACAATTGTTTCATTAACTATCCATAACTATAGAGTGTTCCAGTTATTCTGTCCACCTATGATAGATGGGTTTCTCTGCTGTGCTGAATAGACTCAGTGTGTTATGGAAGAAGATAGCTGTCATTTAAATGCTATTATCACAAGTACCTCTATGACTGACTTATTTTTATTTTTTACCTCTATCTCCATCTGATTTTCTGCCTGCCTCTCCATCATTTCCCCCTTATCTTCACTTAGGTCTGGGTGCATGTTGATCCTCTCAGGCGGCTTCTTACTGTCTCTTGCTCAGATGCACACAAACACACACTTCACCGTTCTTTGATGCTGACAGCTGCTCGCCGTCTGCCTCGTGTCTCTGAGCTCAGCACTACTACATCCGACTCAGCCAACTCTTGGTCCAGGTAAATGTGCAGTGACGGAGGCATGAATGAACTGGCTGTTTTCTCACATAGTGAGAAACATTTTGTCAAAGAGGACAGTCGCTGCAGTTATCACCATCATCCACATAGCATGAGTGTTTACATGGTCATAATTACTGTCTACAGCAAAGATTGCTGCAGTAATACCAGCGTAAATTCAGCGTCCCAGAAGAAAAACACATTAGAACACACATATATACACACCTCCCTCATAACTGCCCCCTCTTGCCTGAAGGTCAGAGGCCCCTGTAAATCGGTTGCTTCTAGCTCCCTCTTCACATTGAAAACACTCACTATTTTTGGCCATGCTTTAATTTCCCCCTCCATACTGTAGTGATAACAAACCCTAATAATATCCACTGTATGGGATGTGTTATTTCCAGGGATAGATGTATGGTTTTAATTTTCTCCTTGTTCTCTTTTCCACGCCCGACTCGTATCGTAAGACTTTCTCCTCACAAATTGCTGCTGGAAGTGTTCACAGTTCCTTAGTAACATTGTGCACAGTTGTACACAACCTCTCTCCTTTAATGAAACGCTTATTATTTATCGAGTGCTGACAACGTTACATTGGTTGCATGATGTTTGATTCAGATCTTGGAAATGAATCATAGAGTGTATTAAACACACTGAGGTTATTGTTGAATGGAATCTTAAAATAATCTTTGGAATATAGAAGTGCTCATAGAGTTTTGATTCATGCTGAAGAGCTACTGTATTAGACAGCCCTCTCCTGTCTGTATCTCTCTCTCTCTCACACACACACACACACACCCAGCACAAACATCTGTCTCTCAGGTGGGAGAAACTGCTCACTGGTAGGCCTCCACATACAGTACCAGTCCAGCAGCTGGGCGCACACACACAAACACATCAGCAGCTGCCTGACACTTTCGCTTGAACTTGATCTAAATGATATTAAAACTAGCAAGCCTGTTGTATTTGGGGTGGTGATACACTGGGTTCCCGACCCCTCCGTTACAGCCCTCTGTTACTCGTGTGGGAGCGGACCAGCACGTTGTGTATTTTGAATGACAGGATTATGATGTTTGTGTGTTTCTAGAGTGCTGGTATGTATTGCGGGGGTTGTTAGGAGTGTAGTGTTTTATTTGTGTTATGCTAACCCATTTCAGTAAGCGGTACATCTCTTCAGCAGAGGATTAGAATTAATAGAGTTATTATGGTACTCTGGAATATGATACACACACACACACACACTCACACTCTCACACACACGAGATGTTCTCTTACCCATGGGTGGCATCAACATATCCAGGTCAGAAATTATGAGTGGTGTGTCTGCCAGCAGTCACCATGGCACTGGCCTCATCCACCCTATAATTCACTTTGATGTGGACCTCAACCCAGCAGGATGTGATGTTTGTGTAGGATGCCTGCCTAGCTGGTTAAGTATACAGTATGTTATAAGTATGTTCCCATTTGGTTCTGGGTATCAGTGCGAGTCCTCATGCGATACTGTCCATCTTGGGGGACTAAAAGAGGAAGCAGTGCGGCGATTAGGAGGATCTGACATTTGCAAGAGGGGCTTCCTGTGATAGGAGCCTTCCTCTGTGTCTGTGGGACTCACCAGCTTATCTCTCCCCCACTCCTCCATTTGGCAATGCCTACCTTCTCTTTACATTACACTCTTGTTTCTCTTAGTGTTGTCTAAACACGCCAACATGTAGCATATTTTACACATAGTTATTCAAAAATCAAAAACAGTTCACACAAATTTATGTAAAAAATAAACACATTTAATATATTTTATATTTAAGAGCATCTGTCAATGATTACATTAAAGTGGTCCAGAGTATGCTGTGAGCAGGAGTAGTCAATCAAACGTACTCTTACATATTTAATTGTACTTACTCAAGAACTATCTAACCCTCTAATATTTTTTAATGCATTGGTCAGCCAACATATGAAAACCTAATACTGTGTTGTGGCCCATCGAGGCATGGACTCAAGACCTGAAGGTGTCTCCTGGTATTTGGCACCTAGGCGTCACCAGTGTATCCTTTAGGCCTTTTAAGTTAAGTGAAGTGGGGATGTATAGAAAGGACTCACATGGTGCACTCTGATGTTATCTTTTGCTCAGTTAAGTTGTGCACACGCACCCAGCCATTCACATGGCAAAAAAAAACATCATCATTAGACCAGGCCGCTTTCTGTTCTTGACAACTATTGGTCATAGCCAGCATCAGATTTTTTGAGATCTTTGTGCTACACTAGCTCTGTGGGATCAAACTGTCAAAGGCCCTATGTTTTGCGTCCTTCTATCTGTTCTCTTGCTGCCTAATACACTGTATCCCAGTCTAACAACATAATGAGTGTTATTCACTTGTCATTGGTTTCAGTGTTGTGGCACCAAAAATCCCCACTGGGAATTCTCCTGAGGGACGGATTGCCCATGTTGCAATGACAGATTTCCATGAAGGAGCACAGTGATTGGGTGATGTTGGTCTGTGTAAGTGAATGAAAGATAATGGCACAAACACTGCACAGATTTTGACGGGAGGGGGGTGCAGTGATTAGTTGGCACTGTCTTCACATCAAGAAGGTTTGTGAGCATACATTTTCTCTAGGCACCTTGCAGTCCAAAGATATGCAGGTTAATTGCCTGTAGGTGTTAATGTGACTGTTTATCTGTCTCTATGTGGCAGCCGTCTGACACACCGGCCACATTTCCAGCGTGTACCCTACAGCCCCCATTGACAGCTAGTAGCTACTATTAACCTTAGGATGTTTTGTGAATCTGTCTCACTGCGGAAATCTGACTGTCTCTCCACATAAAACCACTGTTAGTCTTTATTGGAACTGTTTTTAATCTTCACAAGAACAAGTGAGGATGTCGTAGTGCTTTTTCACCGTGGTTTCAGTTCCCATTAATCTCCTCACATCTTGTAAGTGGAATGAGTAAAAAGGCAATCTCTTTCCAAAATCGATGTCCCAGTTACTCTGGAAAAGCCACAGACGCGTCTGCAAACGGTTACATTTTAAACTACTTTCTACTGAAGAAATTGATCATATAAAGACTGCATGTCTTAGTATGTCATTGTGGTTTTAGTTCCCACAATGCCCCCCACAACCTGAGAGATCCTTCTAAAAAGTCGTCTCATCCCTCTGCAGTCTCATCCCCCTCCTCACTGTGGGACTACAGCATGATACGACCCATCCCTCCTGCTATGTGCTACTGTCCCTTCAGAGCAACATCAGAAAGTTGATCCACTCCTAATGCAGCAGTCAGTTTTCTGTGTGGCACTTCTAGAACTGAAACTCAGTTTTGCTCTCGTTGTTCTCTGCAGCTTCGGCTTGCGAGTGAAGCCCCGGTCAACACCTCATCACTCTCCTGTGCGGAGAAGATGTGACTCATTCCACCACACAATAGTGTGCGTCTGAACGAGCAGATGGGTGTGAGTCACAGTTAAGTGTATGCGCACACACAAAAGAAATATAAAAGTGGGGGCAGTCTTTGAAATGTGCTACAGTATATGAGCAGCATATTGTCTGCTCTGTCTTTCCTGCATAGTTTTGTGCTTTTAGGGAGAAGAGAAAAAAAACATTCCAGATTAATCAATGTGTGTGTGTGTGTGTGTGTGTGTGTGTTTGTGTGTGTGTGTGTGTGTGTGTGTGTGTGTGTGATGTGTGCTGCGCCTCAACATGTGGCTTCAATCTTTTACAGCTTTCTGTCGGGTCCCACCCCTCTTTTACCCTTCACAGAGCCTTCTTCATGGTCGAAAACAAGTCATTTCATTTCATACCGGATTTCACATCGGATTCGTCCTCATTTTTTTATACCACTGTAGCTCAAAGTCGGAATATCTCTGCAGAAAAATAATCAGGTTTTGTGAAAGAGTGTGAAATTGGACAGACTGTTGTCAGAGAGCCCAGGTTAAGATGCGTCTGTGTGTATATGCCTTTGTGGCGTGTTGAATGATGAGCCTGTAAACAGACCCGGAGGCTCAGATATCAGTGGAGTTTATTGCTCTGGTTTCAGTTCTGGCAGGTCTGAGTTGTTTGTTTGGATTTCAGGTATCAAATGAAACCCACAACTCTCCCTCACAATCACATGTGTATTCCCTCAGTCTGACCGTACAGCAATAACTTTGCAGAGTCAATAAACATTGTGAACGAACTTGTTCACACAAATACACAACTCATTGTCCAGCAGGGATAAAATCTCTTTTTCTGCTTTCCGCAGGCACCCACATTTTCTTTTTCCTTCGCTTCGCTGCTCACTTTTTCTGCCTCTCTCACTTTGATACGCATGCTACATACATACACAAAGCTACTGCATTCCCATGCTTTGTCCCAGGTCAGCTTGGTTTCACAGGTCAATCACTAATTCTGCTGCGTGTAATTCAGACCAGCAACACCCAGGGACCACCAGAGGGTAGAGGCAACATAACGACCTCAGCCAAAATGTCACTGGCCCATCTCACACACACACACATACACACACGCTAACACAAACATACACAGCCACCACCCTCACCAGCCTCCTCCTCCACCCCTGCAGCCTTTATCAAAGTATCTGAGCAACATCACCATTATCTATCTGTCTCCCATGGGAGCAGCCAAGCACATAGCACAGTTATCATTCAGCAAACACACACACTCTCTCTCTCTCTCTCTCTCTCTCTCTCTCTCTCTCTCTTCACACACACTCGCTCATACTCTCCGAGACACACACACACACACACACTGCACCGAGTGAAGATCAAAGGTTAATCGTGTCTTTTCATCAGCTGCACCACCCTCTCCTCTAACTGTCCTCCTCCTGTCTAATGGTTGTGTTTATAAGCGTGTGCGCAAGGTTGTGTGTACATGTGTATGAGCAGGCGTTCGTCTGCGGTTGTGAGAGCATTTCTGTCGTCACCAGCAGATGCTTTGCAACGTTTTTCTTTTTTGCTCACATGCAAAAAAAAAAAGAAAAAGTGAGAGTAAACAGTCCTGCCTTCCTTTGCTCAGTGTTTTCCTCTTTCTTTCTCAATCTCCGGGATGTTTTCTCTTATGAAGCTGAATTCTGTGTTTACATTAAATGATTTAATGGGACCCATGTGTTTCTGTTATATTTGTAAAATTGGCTATTAATTTGATGTATGCTCCAATAAAGTCTATGTAATAGAGCCTTTCTATAATTTGCTAAGTATGTGAGACTTCAGCTGCACGTTTAAGTCGGCGAGTGAACTGAAAATCCTGCTCTCGACTGTTTCTTATTTCTTTTGGTGTTGAGGAGGAAAGAGAGAAGGGGGGGATGGAGCATTTCAGAGTCTTACCCCCCTGTGTGAACCCCAACCCTGACTGAAGCAGAAAGTGTGTATTCATTCAGGAGGTGAACGTTTACCCTAAACCCTCTTCTGCACCTTCAAATGGAGATTTGTGAAATGGGTCAGGGGCCCAAAATGGCTGTGAAATACTGCTCAGTTCAAAGCTGGCGTACTGCTGTATATTCATGCTTAAAGCATATATATCTCGTGTCTTGAGCAGCAAACCTTGAAAAGTCCACAGATAACTCTGAGTTACTCATTTGTGATTGTTTCCCTCACTGTTTTGCACCGTCATCTTTCAGAGCTTTTCTCACAACACTAAGTTTCAAACATCATAATTACCTCAATCCAGCCGTTGACATTTAGAAATATTCCACTGAGGGACTTTTCACATCAGCACTTGAGCCAGTGCACTTGAAAAAAACAACCAGAAAGTTAATTATGCATTATCTTCAGAGAGTTGAGAATATGCAACCACGTTTTTGTAGTTACGGACATCTGTGCTCAGACTGTAGATATGATACTGATAATGATTGTTCTCCTAATATCTCATGCACAAACCACTGGGATCTACATCCGTCATCGTGTGTTCTGTGGAGGTTTCTCAGTGCATCTGGATGACTTCCATGGGGAAGTGAAGCAGCCTTGGCAGAGGAAATGCTATTCTGCCATGAATTATGGCACCCTTGCTCCATAGTTCATTAATGATAACCCCAGCAGTGAGGCAGGCTTGGAGCCATGCCGTTCCTCCATCTCTTCATTACACTATGGTGATGGGGGCTTGGAGAAGCCAGGCTACACTCAGGGCAGTCAGGGCTGCCATGCACATTATCACATTATCATGCTTCCTATAGTGTGTGGTGCTGAACATTTGCCATCAGGCTTCTAAGCACTTTCACTCGCTGCTCTGACATGCACTTGTAGAGCTTTTTGATGTCTTTGGAATCGACATGATTGTAGTGTTTCATAAATCAAGCAGCATGTATCTCCTGGAGTCTGGTGGGTTTGATATATTACGGTCCATCTGGTTTTGTGCTGGAATAGTTTCTTCTATTCGCTGGAATATTTGTGATGTTTAAAATGGCACTTTGAAGTATGTTGGTTAAATGGCTTTAAAAAAATACAGGTCTCGTGGGTGTTCAGAAAAGAGTCCCGGGAGTTAAATGTGGATGAGGTGTTTCTTCTTTGAAAATACGTCCTCATGCATTAATAAGCCTCTCTAGATTATCTTTATATTGTACTACAAAGTTTATATATAATGTAATAATTCAGTGTTTCCTCTGCGTCCTCCTCCTGAAGGATGCTGCTCTTCTTATTGTTTCTTTACTAGATGGGATGTGTACCGTAGAACATAACAACAGTGCCTTCGGCTCAACCATATGTTGGATTTGTAGAATGTAGTAGCTTTGTTTTAATTATGTCTCTTGATATTACAGATGTGATTAAATAGAGGTCGATCGTGATGCAGATTTAGAGGACACAGACCTAGACTTGTGGAGTTTATGCTATTTGCTTGTGGAAATTGGCTTAAAGGAATAGTTTGATGTTTTGGGAAATATGGACATTTGGTTTTTTGCCAACAGTTATGGTCCAAACAAGCTGACAGGCCTCATTAGCTATGTGCACTCTCAGCAACCATCAGTGTTTACATATGCACACTTGTGCTTTTGCAGGACTTCCCACTGCTCTCCAGCTTCTCTACTCCTACTTTTCTACATTTGAAAAACTGCACTTCAGATCACACTGTCATCGTCAACATTTCAGTGGATACTTGTGTTAGAACTGCCGTCCAGCCTGGATGAAGTATATGTTCTGCAGATCTCTACCTGACCAGGTCTAAACACTGGCCCAGAACAACACATTAACGTAGATCCAAGGCCAATCATTGCACATGTGACTAGGTCATCAGTTATTTTTGTTTGTAACAAAGACAATTCGGTGGCCCACTCTCATGTCTTACTCTGAATATGATCCCACAGCAACAAGTTATAGGTTAGGTTGAAAACATTTACTCTGCATGAGATAGATTAAGAGCAAAATTTGGCAAAATTGCTTTTGTTGAAATTTTGATTCTACATATTATGTTTCCTAAGAATCGGTTAAACTCATGATTTCCAAGGTTGGGTCCTGCTATTACGCTTCTCGTCTGTCTTAAATGCCAACCTGTGTCCAGCATTATAGTCTATTAGTACGGTTCACGCTATTGCAAAGCAGGTCAAGCCTCTATTTTCAGCCATCATTACCAGTTTACAGGCTGAACTCCTCCCAGATGTGGCTTGAAAAATACTAGATTTTAGATCTCTGTCACACCCAAGTGTTGGAGCAGTATAAATTGTCTCTTGAGTAGTGATGTTGCAAACACTGAGGAATAATAAAAGAGAGGATCCAGGAGGTTGGTATCATGGCTATTTACACGTCTAGGGGAGCGTCTCTGTACTCTGCAGTTTACCAGCAGTGACCATTTAAATCAAACACATTTTGGTTCAGCTGTACTTGTATACAGTATTTCCCCTCTTCCAACTCTCTTCCAGTATTTTTTAACCACATAAAATCAAAATAAGATTCTGTGTTTTGCTCCACGTAAAGTTAATTTAAAGTGAAATGTGAGTAGCTTTAAAAAAAAAAAAACACAGCAAAGGAGAACCAACAAAAAGTGAGGAGAGGCAGTAGAAAGGAAAAATGAAAAGGAAAACACACTGAGATCAGAGGAGGAGGGAAAGTTATTGTGTTTTTTTAGCAAATTTAGAGTTGGTACCTCACATCTGGGCCACAACCTCGCTGTATTATCTGAGACGGAGAAGTTGGACACAGTAAAAAAAAAACTCCCTCAGGAGAATGAGAGAAAACAGCTCAGTCGTGGCAGCCCTGTGTTTGGAGTGGTGGGGGTTGTGTGCTGGTGTGTGTGTTCATGTTGTGCTCAGTGAGCAGTGTAACAGTGCCCCCTAGTGATCATGTTGAGCACACTGAAGAAAAGTTTCTCTCTGTGATTGAAAGTATTTTTTTTATGAGAACACATTTGGCCTGAGGTGAAGTTCATCAGAGCGTCTTTATTTCAGCAGAATTCCCACAACAACAAAAAAGAAAAAACTGTGTTATTGATGAAAGAGCCCTGTGACAAAGGGCAGATGTTCTCGCCAAGTGAAATATGTTAGCACTTACAAAATGTTTTCTTTAGAGTTGTTTTTGAGCCTTGGATTTCTTAGTTCAATACGTAGTAATACAACACAAACTCCAGCTACAGCCAGAAGACGTTAAAGCTGTCCAC
This sequence comes from Anabas testudineus, assembly GCF_900324465.2. Lineage (NCBI taxonomy): Eukaryota > Metazoa > Chordata > Actinopteri > Anabantiformes > Anabantidae > Anabas > Anabas testudineus. Next base: position 6,651,205 of record NC_046613.1, on the reverse strand, counting down.
CCAGCTCCTGCAATAGACCTAAGACGATCTTGTGCTGCAGTAGACGCACACTGCAGACACACTGTGGTGCCACAACAGCCCCGACATTAGGCGGCATTCCTCAGGCTGCCTTTGAAGTTGGTGGTATTTCCACATCATTGCATAAAACATGGATTTGACATAACTTAGTTCTACAATACAGAAGAGATACATTACATGACCAGCAGACTGTCATTATCCTTATATTTGTGAATGTTTCCCCCTTTCTGTGTGTGTGTGTGCGTGTGTGTGTATGTTTTTATGTGTCTGCACATGTGTTTATGCGTTCTTGTTCACCGGTGCAGCTTGTAACTCTAGCCCAGCATGCTGCTCCAAGGAACGCCACAGATGTTCAGATGTTTCTCCTTGGAAAACAAACAGAACTGAGACCATTTTCTGCAGAACAGAAGGACTGTCAAAATAAAAGCCACCCCCACGGCCTCTCCTCCGACAGTGACTCTCTTAACGAAACACAGCCCTCACTGTGTTCAAAAATGCTTTGCTGGATGGTTCTTACCTGCATGTGAATGCTTTGGGTGTGAGTTTCTGTTTTTATATATGTTTGTACGTGCATCTTGGCCATCTATTAATCTTATGGCACACAAGAGGGAGGGAGGGGCTTTGGGGGTGATTACTCTTCAGACTGCAAGAGATTTTAAAATCCTGAAAAAGGAGGGAGGGACCCATGGTGGGAGAGCAGGACACCCCTGCCACCTTCTCCTCCTACTGCCCTCCTATTTCTGCTCCACCTTTGATTGATGTCTTGCTCCCCAAAGTGTATGAAAGTGTTTCATGGGGCCTTGTAGGGCCCCAGATGAAGACCTTAAGAGGTGGGAATGGAGGAAAACAAGAGAAACACATGACGAGGAGTGCTAACCCAATTGACTTTGTCTTTTGGCGTGATAATGATGATAACATGGGTTGTTTTAACCTGACACACGCATCCGTCTTGTGCACAACATGAACATAACACAAGAAATGAAAGCAGATACTGGCACAGGGAAGGCGTGTCATTTGAATCCATGCTGATACTAAGAGATGGATGTGACAGAGTTGGAGCAGAGGGGAAGCAAACAAGCTGTCTGAGCTGTGAAATTGAAGAGGATCAAAGTGTCAGTGAGTCATAAATAAACCCTGGTCCCTCCCAGTGGATTGATGGAGCAGACGCTGCACTGGCTAACACCACTGTGAGCATTAGTAATCACCAGGCATCGCTTCTCTGGCTGTATTAGAAGAGGAACGCAATGCTGGTACGGTTAGTCATGAAAGTGGGGAGGTGGTCCATTGAACCCCTGTTGAACATTTTCCCAGAAGTCTCTGTCTGTGTGTTTGTTGCAGTGCTGGAGACTAGCAGTGCTACGAGCTTGTTTCCGCTGAGCCACATGTGTTCTTTGGTGCTGAGCAAGACTCAGAGCGCAGCAGTAATGAGAAGTCCAGGTGCAGACTTTGCCCTCAGGGAGGAAGTCCTTGTTTACTCATGTTTAACCTTGTTTCTGACCTCGATTTTCTTTGGCGCTTCTTGACCCCACAGAAATTGTGCCATTGAAGTTGCATTGGTTCCGAAACTGATCACGTTGATTTTGGCATTAATCATGCTGACCTGTTGAAAATGTAGTGGTACCGGCTTGTTCATAATAAATGACTTCAGAGCTTAACATGACATCAGAATGAAGACCAAGAATCACATTTTTGCTCTGTTCTCAGGCAGCCAGTCTAGAAACAAAGTATTATGACATCAATCCAGGTGTGTCAGCATCTTTTTATCTTTCTTAATTACATAATGTGTGTAGCCATGATGTGTGCTTGTGTGACTTAAAAACCATGTAAAAGACAAAGAAACCTCAAATAATCAGAAATAATTATGCACGAGATACAAAGGAATACAAAACTCTGACTTGTAACGTCCTGCAAATGTGCAGCAACAATTACGTCACAAAAAGCCTTTCTGTGCTTTTTCTTTTGAATGAGGTTTTGTTCTCGTTATACAGTAACTGGCAGTATTAATATTTCTGATTGTCTAAAAGTTGAAACCTTCTCCAGCCAGTGGCAGGTAATTAAAATGATGTTGCCAATGCAGCTTGTGTTGTTGATTATGATGTGTGAACATTCAAACATTGCGTCAAGCACATTTGTGCATGTGTGCTGGTTCTGTATCGCACTGATTCTACTGGCTTTGTCGCCCGTGGACAACCTGACAAGCCAATCATCATTATTTATCAGCAGGATAATAACAGCAGCTCTAACCTGCCCCAGCTGTCTGCTCTGTTAGCCAGTTACATCAGAATACAACTGGAAACTGTCTGCTCCTACAACACCTGTGCTGTGTCTACACCAAACTAATGGAGTACATGAATTCATGACGGGTTTTGTTGAGGCTGTTTCAGAGGTGCGTTGATTTAGCTGTATAATTATTTTGTCAAATGACAATGTGAAACCAGCGTGACGATGTAAAAGGGGGTCACTCAAAGTGTAGAACCTACACCGCAGCTCTCCTGGTCTTTACAAACCTTTCAGTCAGCTCTAGCTCAGTGCTCAGCTGCTCCCTGCTCTTGTTGGGACACAGCACACAACGTCTTTCAGTGAAATAAGCCCACAAACCCACTTTACTGTACATGAGTTGGTCAACACCAGAGAACATCATGTTTCAACTTTGTTCCAGGCCTTTTGTGGCTGATGGCTTCTTGATGAGGGGTTTGCATCTTGTGGCAAAGACTCTGTGTTTGTGCTCATGGAGTCTTGTTCTACAGCTGGACTGATACCTTCCCGCCAGCTCTGGAAAGGTTATAGCCCTCACAGTGTTTCTGTCATCAGCTGTTTGACTGACACATTGTGTGTGTGTGTGTGTGTGTGTGTGTGTGTGTGTGTGTGTGTGTGTGTGTGTGTGTGTGTGTGTGTGTGTGTGTGTGTGTGTGTGTTGCTCGGTACACCAGTGGTTGCTTTCTTTGTCAAGACAATCTGAATTGTTGTGCCGTTGTTTGTTTTTCCATCTTTTCTCTGATACAGTTTGGCTGTACTTTTTTTTCCCCCATAGACAGCTCTCTGATTTTCATGTAGAGTTTTTCCTGCTTTAGCAACAAATACAGTCTTCACAGAATACTAAATACAAGCAAAGCAAAATGATTTATTGCCATTTAAAAGAAACTTGGATGAAAGAACATTATTAAATCTACAATACTTGTCTTCATCCAAAGCTTTTGTCTTCTAGTTCTGTCCTCTAGTTCAGCGCTTGTCTTTATGATTAATGGCTGTGGAATTGAAGCTAAAATTTCCTGACACACACACTAAAATGTCAGTTTAATTTATCTAGTTTAGGTACGGAGCAAAGGCTGTATTTGTAATGTGCTGGTCTGCCTTTGACCAACACAGGGCTTTCTGGCAGTGGGAGAAATGTTGACAAGTCTCATTATAATATCTCATACCTGCTTATCACAGATACCCACTAATTCTAGTGATATATAGGTAAGCTGCACACTATTCATACAGCCATTTTAAGACCTCAGGACAAGCTGCTTTGCTTCTAAGTAACCCTCAGTGTCTGTCCTTGGTTCGCAGGTTGCACAGTCCTTGTTGCCCTTCAGGGGGCAGGATAACCCTACTTTTGCCTAATAAGATGTAGCGTGACAAAAGCACTGAATTTCCCACCGCTCTTCTTTGTATAACAGGGGGAGCTGGTCCACTCAGCGTGATAATCTCATGGTATGTTTTACCACAGTGCCTGTGCCAGTGTTTGAATGAAATGTCTAATCACAGCCCAGTGCTACAGTCAGGGTCTTTGTCAGCACTTAGAGGAGCTCAGACTCTGCCAGCTCCTGCTGGGAGACTAGAAAAAAGAAACACTGCAAGCACTTTTTCTGTGGAATGGCCTGATGTCTGTAGCCGGTGACGCCCGGCCTCAGGAATGATCCTGAATTGAGGAGTGATGAAAACTGTCCCTATAACGGCTCAGACACACACGTTCACACTTGTGCACAGTGCTCAATCATGGTTGTGCACTTGTCCACTGCATATTTTACCAAATTAAAAACACTCTCTCTGTCCTGGCCTGATAAATACAGTACACACACTCAGTCATCACACTGCTAATGACATTCCTTCACACACATGCACGTATGATTGTGCAGAAACAATCTGTGGGTTCAGCCGGGTTCAGTGCTTGACCCACTGGAGTAAGATGTTTTTCCTGGATTTGGATTTTACATTTTTTGGACTTCACAGCATCAGTATTGGTTGTGTTATTTAATAAGGTTGTTGGATAAAAAATAAATCCATCCTGAAGAAACCTGTTTTTTCCCCTGCAGTAACACTCAGATGCTCACAGCACTGTAGCTTTGTGACTGTAGTGTCACGGGTCAAGGAACTAACACTTATTCTGATGTAACACTTATTATGAGCAGTGGTACATTTCTAAAAAAAAAGTTTAAAAAAGGAGATGGAGGTCCTACATATTCTCAAATATCTCATGTATCTGAGTTTTGACTTCTTCCCTCTGAAGGTCACACTCAGAGGCGTCACTTAATTATTTCATGCTTATGTAAGAGTGGCTGTATAATGAGGTGCTAGGTTTTTTTCTTCATTACATAACATTTTCATGGCCAGCCAGTTGAATGATAAAATACATTTGGCTCCTCAAATGTAATCAAATCTCCCTCAATGTTCTGTCTTTGGTTTCATGTAGCAGGAATATCCACTGCTACTAATGCAAAACATGCCTGATGCCCACACAGATGTGGATATGCACAGGTATCCCACATACTGACATATTTCAATACACACAGACACACAAAGAGACACTGAGACTATACTATATGAGCTATACGTTCTTGTTGAGTGCAAGTAGTCATTGCAGTATATGTGAAGGCATTGGACTGTTATGTCTGTTTAAAAGCATAAATCCTGCAGACTAGCCAGATAGGCAGTTTCTAACACGTTAAGTGCACAAGAGCATATAAACCTTTCAGAGCTTTGCTTTGCTAACAGTGTGTTTGAAGTTTCAACTGAATAATCTGTGTGTCTGTATAATTTGGGTGAATTATCCTGCAGGTTTGTGGCTCAATCTTTCCTACCATCGGGCAACATGTAGACATTTAGTTGCAAATACAACATCTGCATTGTGTCAGAATAATAAGCAGCACATCAAAACTTTGTTCCCACTGATGCAGAATGGTAAAAGAAGAGATGTGAACAGTGTTGTGGCACGTGTTTGTTCTCTGCAGGGGTTTAATTGTGTTTGTGATGGCTGTAGAGCATTGCAGTAGGCAAGATGAGAGATGACAATTGCCTATACAAGGAGCTGCAGTCGAATATTTAGAGAGGTAGGGCCTGTTTAACAGTTTCACTATCACAGCTTTCATCGCTGTTGCTTTCGGCTTTTGGCTAAAGAGCCAAATATTTCCCGTAGGATCTGGTGTAGTGCAAAGGTAATGTAGCATAAACAGAAAATGGTTTGCTTGTCTCCCTTAGACAGCTCTCGTTTTTATATTGATTTATCCTTTAAAATCTAAAGTAGTCATTTACAGTTACTTATCATTTATTATCAATCTCACAGGACTCCCTTTGGTAACAAGAAACACCACACAGTCACAGTCACACGTTCCTAAAGGTACTAGGTTCTTGGTCTCAGATAATACTTTTCTAAGGCAGGTGATCAAAACAGATGCTAGTGTTGTGCCACATGGTTTCTGATAACTGTAACTGATAACAGCACATGTAGCTTTGACAAATGCACTATTGATGTTTGCTGAGATGACAGCACAACTCATGCAAGTTTAAATAGAGTCTATTTGATTTGGATTTTGTGCAAAAATAAATGAAAACCAGTGGATGTCACATCAATGAGATGCTGCAGCACGGTGTTACCTGTGATGTAAACTGGATAAATTAATGATTGAATGAATCTGATATCACTCAGACCACATTATTTATAGATGCACACTCATGCACACACTGTAGTATAGTAAGTGTAACATTTGTATGCATGACTTGTTTATTCAATGGGTTCTCTGAAGCATTTTTGCATTTGACATGTGGATAAGCACCTGGTGCTCCACTGGGATGTAGTCATGTAACTGCTGGAATATTTAGGAGACAGGAGAACTAACATACTGTATATTCAGACAGCCACGATAGAACTAATGTGGAACGGGGTTTGCTTAACATGGCACTATAATACACACACACACACACACACACACACACACACAAACCTCTCCCCTGTTCCCCTTCGTCATCTCAGCTGAAGGTGGGGACTCATGTTGCATTGCGTGCAGAGTTGTAATTTTGTCGTCACTTGCAGTCGCTGGCATTCTCTGCGCCTTGCCAGATTTCACTGATCTACCTCGAAACTATTCTCGAAACACTGTAACCACTGTGATTATGATACACGCCGCCATTCACACACGCTCACAGGATACACACTCGCAAACGCACAGCACTGTAATTACAAAAGATCAAAGCGAAACTCGGCGAGTCTGATAGTCCAGCTAATAGTAGACGACAGCAAAGTGGAACACAAATCATGAGGAACAGTATCAAAGAGTGAACCCTGGGTTAGCATCGGAACGCACCACTTTCTTTTACAGTGATAAAAGTTTTAATATGTGCAGTTCTTGCTGAAGTTATGAATCAGCCGTTGTGTGTAAGAATTGAGGTGTTTGAAATGAAAAAGGGAAAAAGTGTGACCCCTTTGAGACCATTTCTATAAAAAGCTATAATGCGCCTTTTTCCAAAGCTTTATGTGAATGCACAGTTGCCAAGGTAAATTAACATAAGGTTAGTTTGCATCAGTTGTGCGTCACTTTGATGATCAATAGTTTGTTAAGATCCGCCACTAACTCCAGAAAAAGATTTGCATGGACTTTTATTTGGTTTGTGTGCAGCTCTGTTCACAAAAACGCGTCTGTGTTTGTGAGCCTGCCTCCTAATCTGCTTTAAAAGACCTTCAGTCAAAGGGGGAAATTAGTCTGCCACTCTCTAATTGAGCAGATCATTAACCCTGATTTAAACCACCGTCCCCACCTTCAACACGTACATATACGCTCAAACACACATGTTGAGCTCTCTGATCTTCTCATGGCCGTACACATGTGTACCCTCATTCTTGTTAGTCATTTACTATACCCTCGCACACAAGCAGAAACTCCCTTTGGCAGCGAACAAGGTGTTTCCCCCTCAGTGTGTGAGTCCTGCACGCCCGCTGTTTGATCTCCTCACGCCTGTCAGCAGACAACACAACATCTGAGGGCGTTGTTGCTAAGCCACTGTGCAGCCCACATGCCCATCCACTAACACAACCACCACCCAGCTGACATGAAAGCACTCAGGAGAGAGTGGTTCACATGGAGATCCCTCTGTTCTCCACAGTTATGCTGCCTGTGGCCTACTTTAACCATGACAAGTTTTCTTTATAAGTGGCAGAAGTGAGACCACACCCTCCTCAGGGTGTGATTAATCACATCCAGCAGACTGAAGCTTACAATGCAGGCATGCTGGGGATACTTCATGTGTGTGTCTTTCTCAGTTTACATTTCCTCCTGTCTTCATTCTCCGAATAAACACACAGTCACTCTTGGCTCCACATTGCGATCGTGATGCTCGGCGAGGTCTCGTAACAGTTGTAAAGTGACTGTTCGATGGCCTGAGGTGTATGTGTATAAATCATTGTTAAGAGGCATTGTTCTGCACTTCCTAAAGACCATGAGAAGCAGCCCAGATTAATGGGTCTTGTGTTTTCTCTCAAGTGGACCACTCTGGAGAGGATTAGGGCTCAACAGGAATTCACACAACTAGCAGCCTGATTTCTTGGGTGCTGAAACAGCAAACTACCCCTCAGCTGCCTTTTGCAAGTATGATGGTTTGTGGTCAGCTATCATACTTGCAGTGTCTGCCATCTTGGATGTGTTGAGCAAGCAGCTCATAAAAACAAGCAGTTATACAAAGCAAAAAGAAATAAGAGCAAGAGGCAGCTTTGTATCAGACATTAGGTACATTTCCCTCCACCACCTTGACATTAAGAAAAAAAAAGGTTGAGATATAATTTTAAGAAATCTGTTAGTAAATAAGTCACAACAAGCATGAAGAATGTGACATTAACAGGAATGAACTTGCCTGCATGTGTGGACCTTGAGTTTATTTCCTCTAATGGTTTTACCAGAGCTTTTAATGATGCCATCACTTCACGTCTAAATGAGGAATGTTTGTTTAGTAATTTCATCTGCTGATTTTCTGGAACTTCTTTTGAAATGTTCACGCCGCTGACGGGAAAACTGTTTAATGAGGTTCACAGTAGCACATTAATAGTAGGTTGTGTTTGGATGAATACAGACTACTGATTAATTATTTCCTGTCTTGCTCCTGCATGCTCTCAAGTCCACAGCTCCTCTTCCATATAACGGCAAATCAAAATCTGCTATGATTGTTTCTGTCAAATTGATACCAAGCTATAAAACCTTGCATGCACCCAGACTGTAGTAATTACTGTGGTGAAGGCTTTGCTGCAGCTCTGCAGTGGTTCATTACAATGTGAAAGTCCACCCGTCCAGCACAGCACTGAATGTTTTTGTTTTTTTATTAACTTTCTTGGTTTGACTCTTAATGTAAACTATAGTAGTATTAGTATTAGATGTACGATATAAGTGTATTGTTTTGCACTGTAGTTTATTGTAACCCTTTCCAGTAATTGCATATTCCCACAGTACAGTTTTTTTATGTCATTCTCATAATGGCACCATGCTGATGTTTGTGACCTCCTGACCTGGAGATCACGGACCATGGTTGCCATGGTAATAGGTAGCATCATGTAAGGGAAAATTGGCACGAGAAGCATTTAGCTCTGAAAACTCACCACTCACCTCTGTCTCTGTTCTTTCATCCTGAGATACAGTAGCAAAGACATTTTCCCTCCCAGCATTCCTCACAGGATCACTAACCAAGTCTGATTTCTGTAAATGTCACTGCTTTGCTCAATGCCTTCCTCTCTCCATGTGTCTGTCCCCCTCACTCCCAAACTCACATACTCTCACTCTTTTCTCAGACTAAAATAGAATTTTTGATCAGGTGTCAAAGTAAGCCTGGGTATTTTTAAGTAGTCTCGCTGTCTACATTCCACTGATAAGTACAGCATGATTAGTTATGTTTGCCAATTCAGTCATAGATGGTGAGTTGTGGCAGTGTTTTCAGGGTTGTTGAGGAAACAGGCTGTTTTTCTAATTCAATGTTCTCTGTGTTCTTTAGCACAGTCCACATTTCCTGTAAGCAGAACAGGGATAATGGACACAAATGCTTTTAGACTTCCACATGCATATAAAAACAGTAATTGAACAAAACCTCAGAGGAAGAATTGTAAGATGGCATCTTGATGGTGTGTAACAGTCCACGATGTCACAGAGTTGCGAGGAAGAGCTACTTATCTCCCAAAAGAACAGTACTGCCTGTTTGTAGTGCTGAAAACCATGTGTCTCACTTGTTTAACTGGGTTCCCTTCATCCTCATGACATAAATCCTCACCACAGCACTAAATGCACATGAATCCACAGCTAAAAGTAGTCACCTTTTGTTTTTGCTATTTAAGGAATGGTAGTCTTATCTGTTTTAAGAAATGACTAACCTTTTTTATTTTTTTATTACTGTGTCTAAATACGTTAACATCTTCAGTTTTTTTTTCTTGTTTTAATCTCAATCCAACTCTATTCATTAGCGAACATTCCTCTGTGTTCCTCCTTTTGAGCGTCAGAGGTTACGCTCACACTCCTCTTAGCAACTCACCTCCAGCTCTGTTAGCTCTCATTAAGAAAACCCTCAATCTACCGTTTCCTCTTTCAGCTCTTTCTCTCTCCCTTCTTAGCTGAGTCAGTGTTAGATGGTACATTGTGATTTTGTTGCTGTCTAACTGAGTCGTTTCGGGAATTAAATGTGTGTGTTTTATAGACAGCAGTTGCATTTGCACTTAGGCGTATGCAGAACTGTTTAAACTGCATGTACTTACTCATCACTTTTCCAAAAGGTGTAATCATACCAAGACAGGAAATGGTACTAGGAGGCAGCCAGGTGCCTGTTAAATAAGCATTTATTATGAACTTTATCAGAACAAACCGGAATTCACCTATTTGCGTGAGAGCCGTCTGACTCGGTGTGCTGCCCATGTTTTTTTGGGTGGGCACGGCAGTGTCGCGTGAGATGAATTCAAACACAGGTGTTCAGACTCGCAGCCAAGCTGGATGTTCTCGGATCAGTACCTGCTCCTGCTCGGGATCTGCAATGCCACGATCAAGATCTTAACCACAGGCTGTCTCGAGGGAAGGCGGGTGTGGGGGGGGGGGGCCTACATCCAGCAGCCTGCCACAGCAACAGACCAAACCCTCAGGCCCTGCACTGTATGCTTTGGCAACAAGTCAAGCAGCTCTCTCACAGCTGACACGCAAGCACTCCGAAATATTTACACATCTCATCTCACCTAATGTATCCAGCCCTCTCCCATTCCAGAGCTCTCACATAAGTCGCATGTTCACATCTGTTTTAAGTGATTGTTAGTGTTACTGTTTTAGCATTGGGAATGTACGGCCTAACATGCACGTTAGTTAAAAGTGTTCAGAGACAAACATCGGTTGCACTTTGTTCTGCAGAGGCCTTTCTCCTCTGCGGGTGTCTGTAAAGATAAGACCCACATCTGAGTGTGTCTTCACGCTCATCTCCCTCAAATAGCCCTCCTGTTTTTTTCTCCTGAGTGTACCGTCCGTCTCAGCCAGGTTAGCACAGAAGAGCAATCTGCCAAGCCAGACACTTTACATTCTTTGAGACAGCATCTCAAAACAAAGACCCTGAATGTTAAAATTGATATGTTCCATGTGGGAAGGAAAGGAGCTAACAGAGCACAAATAGCAGCGATTAAAGCCAGGCAAAGTCAAGCTGTATCGTGAGCGTTATCTAACTTGGCCGACATTGATGTATTCCTCAACATATATAATGTGCCTGCTAAAATAAGGTAATTTATTTATGCGAGTCTGTGTTCAGCCCTGAGAAAGTCATATGTTGTCTTTAAAATCCAGGGGTGTAATAGAGTTTGGAATAACAGAGCTGGCCTTAAAGCCCATCAACTTCAATATGCTGCAGGCAACGTGAATTTATCAGTGTTCGTAAAGGGAGATGTTTTACCACCTCTCCTGAGTGAGTGTTTGATCTTATCTGTAAAACTCCTGTATAACACGTATGTGTCTTTCAATTCAAAGTAGGTCAATATAATATGTAAGCTCATAAGTTGTTATATAATGTTGAAGTCATAAGCTGTTTCCTGGTGTACTGGGGGTGGCACAAGTCGTGGAACCTAATAAGTTTAATCTGAGGACCTGGTCGTTCTGGCTACCTTATACTGAGGGGAGGACAAATATTATTTGTTCAAGAGATGGAAATGTTTGTTAGTATATGTTATGCTCTACAGTAAATTTCATGAGCTGCTGCATTCTGCAACCTAAAGGGTTATATTCTGATGTTATATTGTTGATGTCTCACGTGTGTCTCGTGCTGTGGAGGCAGCATTGTTGTTGAGCAAACCTGTATGCAGTGTGAAGTATAATTTACCTGTAATACTACTACATTACAGAGTGGGCCAACATATGCTCTGTGATAGAGAAGGAATTGGCTATTGAAGCTTATCCCAGCTGCTGACTGGGACAAAGCGAGAGTTTTCCACTCAATAAAAGCTTTTCTTTTAAAAAAACGCAGCATTAGTTGTGGAGTCAATAATTCCGTTTTGAGTTGTGAGCCTTTGCTTTTCAGAGTCTTGTGTTGTGTTTGTATCTTCTGAAACACGACAGACCCTCTTGTTAGCAGAAGGCACATACATTCCTGAGCAGTGAGAGTGAAGTGCAGGTGCCAGTCGGCCTGCTTTGCCAGTGTCACTGTGCCGAGTTGGCTATGATCCTCAGTTGTCTGCTTCTGCTCCGTCCTCTCCCTCTCTCTGTTTATCTGTCTCTCTTATTCGTATGCCTATGTGCCTTACTTGTGTCTCTCTCTTTGTATCTCATTCTTTTTTTTATTTCTTTGCTTCCCCACACCCTTCTTTCGAGAGAAAGGAACATGAGCTTTTGATTATACAGCAGTGTTTCTGCTTGAATAAAGGGGCTCTTGTCCTCGCGTTTCCATGCCTTTACCTTCATCATTCGTTTCTTCGCACACCCAGCTGAGAAAAATTACAAAAAGCAATTGCACAGATACAAATGTTTTCCTGCATGTTGAGTTTTTCTCTCAGGTTAGTTTTGAAGCAATAAGTTGTGTCATAATTTTATGTACTAGACGAAGCTAAATTCTTATAGACTTTTCTCTGTTATGTCACACACTTGGTGGTTTTATAACTTGAGTGTGTGTGTGTGTGTTTTGTCAGGTTGTACATACCCAAAGGAGCTGACAACAGAGCGAGCCCATTCTGCAGTGGAAGACATGTTCAAGACCCTTCGAGGTTTGAGCCACACCAGGGATCACCTCAAGCAGCTGCACTCTGTCTACACTGCTAGCGATGGAGTTCACCAGGTCAGAGAAGCACAAACACAGTCTGTCAACCTCAAAACGCACTCTTTGTGTTGCAGGGCGGTTCCCTTCTAGAGGACAAATCCAACATGTCTGTTCCTTGATCTTTTTCACTTATGAGTCATAAGACACACACAAACACGCATCAGCAGTGATTCACAAACAATCCATCCATGTATGTCCATGTGCATATTCCACAACACACCAAAGAAAAGCAGAGCATTTAGTTAGAATTGTCTATTAAACACTGTTTTGGGTTTTTTTTTTTTTTTTTGTTTTGTTTTTTGTTATCTTGCTGTGGCATTAACACAGGCACAGATTCAGAGGAGGACCTCTGGTCATTGTTCCCCTCTAGTGTGCGTCACACAGGCAGATAACCTAGAGGAGCAGTTCACTGCGAGAGTGTCTCGGAGCTTATGTAACTCAGAAAGGCCCCTCTGTGTGCAGACTCAGAAAGCTTTGTCCTCATGAAAGGCTCTTACCTGCTCCTATGAACAACTTTACTGCCTCTGTCCTTCACCGTGATTGGGTAGGTCTTTCACAAAATTATAGGTCAGGAGCATAAAGGTCAGTTGATAAAGGTTCAAGACACTCGTTATTACTTTCCAGGTTGTAATAATTTTCTTGGTCAAACACATGGACATAAAAAAAAGAAGCACACAGCAAAGTGAAATTGGAACTAGAGCTGAACTCGGACAAAAGCTTTGCAGTTGGTGATTTCTGCGTCCTTATCTTTCTTTTCTGTCTTATTACTTGTGGCTGTTGAACTTCCTAGAAAATGTGTTGAATGAGGCGTTTATTTTTCCAATTCTTACATAAGTCATTTATCCAATCAGAAAGCCATCACATACTAAGTCTTATTCTTGCTGAAGGAGTTGGAGCTCTACTGTTCAGCCAGATAGTGAAAAATAATGTGTTCCAGGAGTTTCTTATATATTTTTGTGTTATTTCTTTATTTCTTTAAGAGAAAAATCAATCTAACACATAACTGCTGGGTGCCAGGATTTTTCATTGCTTTAACTCTGTGTAACTTTTTTCTCTCTCTCTAATCATCAACAAAGTTTTAATACTGCTAATGATTTTTCATCTCAGTGCAGCTGAATGAACAGGACACATGGTGTCATCTTTTTCAAAATGTGCCAATATCTTTGTGACAGCACAGGTGTGTGTGTGTGTGTGTGTGTACAAGCGTGAAAACCACTGAGTTTCTGACAGAACTGTCTGTCCCCCTTTCCCTCTGAATCAAGAAAATGATTCCATTAAAAAGGGGAACAGCGTGATATCTGCCAGCTACTGGCTGTTCTTGAGAAACATCAGAAATCCATCAGCCTCTCTCAGCATGCATCCCCTCCACCCACGAAGACGATACCTGGCGGTCAAGATGTCTTCCTCTTACTGAATCTTTTCGCTGAAGAGCAGCGCTCTCTTCCCCTGGGTTCAGACTCAAGTGAGAGGTTTTGACATGGGTCAGAATCTCCTATTCTTCTTCTTCTTTTTATATGTAAGTTGTCTGTTCTGTTTCTGACAAAGCCTTAAATAGGACTCTGTCAAACAGTGTGGAGAGCAGACATTTCATCCCAGCATGAGTACTGATAATAATATTGGTTTTAAAGTGAGATTATCAAAGGCTCTCTGTTGGCATTGTTTTACTATTCATAATTAATCAGATCAGCCATAATCGCACACCTTTACCGTCACATGTATACTAGTTGTAAGGCTGCATGAAAATGACACATTTTCTGACCACATGTCGTGCTGTGACTAACTGAACGCTGTAGAATTTCCAGGAAGAAGTACATCAATGAAGTCCGTGTGACGAAGCCCATAACAGCTGGGATCCTTTCTACTGACCTCAGCAGAGGTTTAAGAAACACAGTTGATAAACACTTGTTTATTGCAGCATATCTACCTGCTCCTACCAAAGTGAAAGTACACAGGTGTTTCAACAGAAATATATTTAATATAATTACTGTGTGTACTTCTCTAGTAAAAAAAAAAAGTGACTCTATTGTCTCTATAGTATAACATCACCTATTACTATCTTAGTTTATTCTTTGAAGCAAAACTGGCTCCACCTTCATACCTACTGCACAGACTAGAGTTTCACCAATAAATCAGCTAGGCTAATGTATGAGCCACCATAGGTTATGGTGCATATGTTAGCCGGGCATTGCACAATAGAAATGCCCTAACTAGGTTTACGTTTATTTACTGTATACTGTAGGTGTTTACATCTCTACCTATGAGTAATGGTGAGTTGCTTTTTAACTGTAAATTGTAAATTGGATTTTAGAAACTTCCAAATACAGTGTCAGGACTTTTAAAATGTAGCACGTAGGTATTTAAATGAGATGCATAGTACAATTTAATGATATTTTTGACTGGATAGTTTCCAAAGACATTCCAGTCTGTTTTGTGTTCTGCTCCATGTGTGTTTTTGATGTTGACATGTTGTTTTGGAACATTAATTTGTTCACCCACCTCTCGGCCAAGAAAATCCATGGGGGAAACTGATACTCGACTGTGTGTGTGTGTGTGTGTATGTTTGTGTGCACAGGAATATTTAAGCACTGGCATTATCATATGACTAATTCTAATGTTGTTTTTATCATGTGGGTGTTTGCAGTGATGATTTAATGGGATTGCTTTAAGCTTTTTGGAAAAGCAGATGAAAATGGAGTGTGCGTGACCGTGCATTGGGTTGGTCGTTTCTGCCTGTGATGCTGTTGGCTGGGTGTGTGCACGCGAGCGTGTGTGTGTTATTTATCCGGAGGTGAATCATTAATGTGTTTACTCCGAGCTTAGTTTGTGAAGCCTGACCCGTGTAGAAAAGTCATGTTGTTGAAGGTAAATGCTAGTTTATGCATTTGAAGCTTTATACAAAAAGGGTAGCAGGATATCCCCGATCCTAATTTGGCCTCCCCTCAGTCACTACAAGTGTGGGAAGCTGTGAGTCTTCTCTTAAGAATGATACAAGCTCAGATTGAGGTGAGAGGATGTCTGTGGGCAGAAACACCTGGATGCATTAGCATTTAGACAACACTGTTTGCGTATGTGTGTATGTGCATGTGCATGTGCGTGTGATGCTCAGATCAGCTGTTTGGTGGATGTGGTCTTTGTTGAGTGTTTAGAGTTGCTTTTGACAACATACAAAGATAAAAAGTTTTGTTCATCAGCTCGTTCCCATTATTGGCATAAAGTCGCGATGTGTCTCCAGTCTCATGTAAATGAAGGTTTCCGGTATCTGTAGCCCTGGAAGATGTTCAGTCTGTCTATTTTAAGACTTCTGCTACCCAGAGTACTTATCTGGGTCTTCATTGTTCTCTGAGACAGCAAACTTTACTCCCATGAAAGAAAAAAAAGTCTGCCTTGAATTCTTGAGCCTCTAGCTTTCAGGTCTATAAATGGTACACTCTGTCCTGGGTAGCTGGGCAGAAAAGCCTGACTCCCTGTTACAGAGGATCTGCTTTTTTTCGTGGATCAACTTACAAAACGTTTTTGAGGCTTAAGTTGAAACTGTCTGTGAAGGGTTGACAGCTCATAACTATGGAGCAATGAGTCAGGTGCTGTTGACTGTTTTCCCAAAGCAGATGTTCTCAATATGTTTATTTGCATAGAAAAACACACACACATTTAGTTGCATTAAAAAGGAGATGAAAAATTACTGACCTTCTGTCAGACACTAGACAGTGTTTAACAATAATTGTAGCATAATGGATGGGTTAGTTTATTAGTACTGAGAGAAAGATGTGTTCAGAAATACTGACAGCAGTATCAAAGACTGCCAGGGGTTCTTGATTTGATTTATTCCCGTTAATACACACTTGTGATTGACCAGGGGTTTTCAGCCAAATCCCACAGTGCAGACTTATTTTGTCTTGATTGCAGCAGTTTACAGCCTCCTCTTCCTGAAGTGAGTCATAAGTCAGAGTGGCCTGCGAGCAGAGTCGTTTATAACTCCACTCTCTCCACTCATTCACGCAAATATGCAGAGGCTAAGGAGGGCACTCTGTGGAAAACACGCCGACGCCAGTGCATCATTATATATTATATATATCTACTGGTTGCTTTCTGTAGATTTACACATTAGATGCATCACTGTATGCAAAAATAAAACAGTGCAGGTGTTTTGGGTGTTAACTAAGTGTGTTGTTCGATGTTTATGCTTTGCAGGCGACCTATTGTCCTTTCCTGAGACAGATCATAGAGGAAGCCTTCCACCCTGACAGACGCGAATGCCCCGACATCGAGTACATGTCCGGAGGCCTCACCGACCTGCTGAAGACTGGCTTCAGCATGTTCATGAAGGTCAGGCGTTTCTCACAAACACAAACACACACACACAAACATTTGTAAGTCATGGGCACTAACCCCTACATTTCCTAATTCCCTATCTGCCAAAAGTACCTTGACTTGACAGTCAGTCATGACTCTACATGGCTGCTTCTTTTTACTTCACATTTGGAGAACACAATGAGCTGCACTAGACGGGCCTAACAACATTTTCCCATCTGGCCATCTGGAAGCTAAAAGTTGAAGCCTTCAGCCATTGCCAAGGGCTTTTTTTCTGCACCACACAGTTAATCCCAGTGACAACAGTTTTTCAATGCCTGGGTGACACCCTGAGTGCTTTGTTGGTGCATCATCTCAGTTGTGATCAAGCGGCGGCACTGTGGGGTCTGGTGACTTGTTTGAAGAAGTTTGCTTTGACAAGAGGAATCCAGAGAAAAGTGGTTTTCATTGTTTGTAAGTGATCAGTACCAATACGGTGCCTCACTAAAGGCTGTGGAGTTACTCTGTTGGTAACTTTGAATACATCAAGCATATTCTGAGGTTATCCCTCTGTATCTCTTTTACTAACCTTAGAACTATATCCATCAGTCTCTTTACTTCTTTTTATTTTAAGGCCGACTATGCATGAAAATCCATGAAACTGACTTGTTCAAGGTTCATATCTGCACATTGAATTAAGGAGATAAGGTCGTGTTTATCAATGTGCCAATTCCCCAGGACTTTTGTATCTAATTTTAAAAATGTGCAAAGTCAAAAGAATTGATTAATAATTAATGTAATTGAATTCATACAATGCATCTGGGGTCATTCACAACATGTAGCAAGCTATGGTGATGATTGGAAGAAATGTGCAGGACAGAGGAAAAATCTTCTATTTGAAAAAAAAACGTAGCAGGGAATGTTTCCCAGAACAGAGAAATTGGAATGACCTATGTATTACATAAATGTTTCCTCAAAATGTCAGAATGGTCGGTGAATCAGTGGTTTACCTTGGAAAACAGAGAGGCGGTGGATGTGCTTTTGTGAGCACAGTTGATCTAAAACAATGAGGCAGCAAAAACCTGAAGTATGAATGTTTCCAGAAACGGGGATCAACACTCAGGAAAAAAAACTTGTAACCATTTTATCACTGATCAAATTAACCATTAAATATAAAAGTCCAGCTGCCATTCAGCATACAGTTGATTATTATTATTATTGATATTATAGACAAACACTGTGTGGTTTAGCTTAAACAATTATAATATTTGATGCCTTTATTAAACACAACCAATATGAAATGGAATATGAACTGGAGCCAAACAGATTTTGACTCCCAGTAATCAAATTCATGTAAACCTTGCTTTACGTCACAGCTCCAACCAATCAATTATTTGTTTTTAGGCCAAAACATACTCCTCAGACGACCAGGAACAAAAGCTGGACAGGAACAGAAACAGAGGAGGAGAAACAAATCCTGTTGGTGGTCTGTTTCACTGACAAGACACAAATCTCACCTTAAAAATGGATGAACACAGAGTAGTCCGTCATTATATAACAGTGATTAATCAGTTTGTTGTCACCAGACTGATTCGTTCTTTTATTTATTTGTTTAGGTATTCATTCATTGTTTTGTGATGTTATGTATCAGAGCATCAGAGGGAAACACGAGGACCTGAATACTTCAGGGTTGTACTAATATTTTGGTTTAATGTTTTTCTGCAAAACACATGTAGTTTTAGGCTTGTGGGTATTGTATATCCACCGCAGAGCAGATCACTGTCCACAGTCTGATTATCCCACATCTGGGGCTGCTTAAAATGATGAATTCCCTGGGGGGGGCAGAGTGGTTGTGTAACCGTGGCCTGGTTTTTCACAAATTAAGAAACTTGGCTCAGGAAGTACCGGCTCAGGCAGAATGAACCTATAAACCTGAACTTGGAGCATTCTATAGGAGCGCGGTGCACACCCTTCATGCAATAAAACAGCTATTTTTAAACACAGGCCCTACTGTGCACTCTACAGTTTATGTTATTAAGCACACTGGACCCTGCAGACTGGATTATGACCCACTGGGAGCTTTTGCACTATTGCTTAAACTGTCATTTTAAACTGTCTGTAATCAAATTGTGTGTGTGTCTGTGTGTGTCTGTGTGTGTGTGTGTGTGTGTGTGTGTGTGTGTGTGTGTGTGTGTGTGTGTGTGTGTGTGTGTGGTGTGCTATGTTTTGCCTTGGACAGAGCCCCAGCTGTACAGGAGATCTGGTTGCTACTCCTTTGGCAGCACGGGGAGAAAAACGCCCGTAGATAAAACCGAGAAACAATTAAACAACTGCTCAGAGAGCTGCTGGATGCTAACAGGCCAATGTCTGTAGTCTTTGTGGTGTGTTAGAGTGCACTGGGTTTGTCTCTGGGTCTGTCTGAGAGATCAGGTTTTTTATTTACATCAAGCTACTGGACAACAATAGTTGTAATGGGGCTTAAATGCATTGTCAAATAGTTCTGTCTCCTCACAGCACTGGCTTTGAGTCCACCGACAGTCCGAATTGATGGATGGAAATAGCTTGTTTTCTAAGTTGGCCTCTAATTGGAAAATCTGGACCTCGATGCTAGAGCAGCTGGGAACCGCGGGTATTGTGGGTGTGTGACTGCCAGCAGTGTGCTTTACTGTAAATAATGTACATGGACAAAATGGAGAGGGAGGAATCTGTTTTTCCTCTCGAGAATAAAGGTTTCTTCTCCTCAGTTACTTAGTGGCACATTTCAGCTGACACCTCTTCACTACACGCTTTGTTTAGCCCCTCCCCCTCCATCTAACCCATGGCTCAGCACACATGGCTCAGACACACTCGCGACTGCAGCGTGTCTTTTCAGACGATTCAAACACACAGGTGATGCGTCTGCTCGCACATGCACCTCGTCTGGGATGCCACAGAGTCTGTCTCGCGTTTCAAATAATAGCATGAGCAGAATGCATTAGTAGACATTTGTTCACACATCTTTATTGAGAAACACATGTTGAATCATCGCAGACACACTTCACAACACACTTTTGGTGCTTCACGTGTACAGCCACTCTCGCCCTGGGTCCGCCCCCTGCAGCCCTGATTGCTCGGTTAGCATTCACAGGCTCCAGATGTGTCCTGCTCGCACCTCCCCAGCCAATAGCACAAATCCATTACTCCCTGGGGGCCAATCATGCTCGGAAGGAAATGCATCTTTAAGTGCTAGTAATGTTTAGAGCTTTCTGACACAGGTGATGTGCGGCATTTATTTCTGTGTCTACATGTGTCATAGGAGGTGTGTTTCTGCTTGCATGTCCATGTGTCAGCCATCATAACACCAGTGCGTAAAGGACATCTGTTCCACTTTGTTTGCAGTTGCAACCACCAGAGTCCCCCTCACATCAGTGTTACCAGAATATCACAGGTGCCCAACTGAGCAGTGACTCAGCAACAGGCCACAGAGACCACTGTTAATAATATGGATGGGAAATGATTAAGTGTTCCTGAACAAAGCAAGTTGTTTATCACAGACTGTTCTAATAATAGGAAACAGTATAAACAACTGAGGTGGTCTAAAAATACACTGACCTATCACAATGTCCCGTCTTCAACTTCAGGTGAATCGTCCACATCCCAGCGACAACACTCTGCTCTTCCTGTTCCTGGTTGGCGGAGTCACACCCTCAGAGCTTCGCCTCATCAAAGAAACCGTCGCCACACACAAACCAGGGACCCAGGTGAGTCAGGAGGCTTTTACTACCAAAGATTGTCTTTTTTTCTGCATCGTCATGGTTGCATTTGCATGCTGGTTAAAATCACTGGAGTTTCCCTTTAAATACAATGTTGAGTTGTTTGGACTTTATTTCAATATTTCAAGCTTTTAAGCTACTTTATATTTTGTGCCACTATAAAGATGTAAGAACTTTCAACTTACTACCATTATTATAGCAACAGGTTTTTTTTATGAGTAACGATGTGCAAAACATATGATGAGTTAAAATATAACACATTACTATCAGCTGCAACATTAAAGTGCTATTTGTAGGTTAATACATCAGTAATAGTAATCATTTATATATACCACAATAACTCTTTTTGTCTGCAGAAAGTGATAATAAAACATTTACTAGTAGTGCAACAATAATAATGACAATAATGTCATTACTTTCAATTACGCTATGTTTTTTTGTTGTTGTAGTATTGCACAGGTATTTATCCATATGTCCCTAAAGAAGTGTTGCAGTGTTATCTTTAACCTAAATTCAACTAAAATACATTATCAACATCATGTGCCACTGACAGGGCATTCAATTTTAGTGTGACACCTCTTTTAACCCTTTTTCATATGCTCCCCAATTCTCTAAGAGTGCGCCCCACCGTGACTCCACCAGTT
Organism: Anabas testudineus; assembly: GCF_900324465.2. NCBI lineage: Eukaryota > Metazoa > Chordata > Actinopteri > Anabantiformes > Anabantidae > Anabas > Anabas testudineus. The sequence continues at coordinate 6,630,006 of NC_046613.1, read as the reverse complement.
GCAAATTTATAGACACGTCCTTGAGCTTCTGGGATTGAGATGCCAGAGCGAGCTGACCAACCTTGATTCTATCACAATTAGTTTGTCAGAATGACTCATTCAAATCTCTCCTGTAACGTGGTCCTTTAGAAATGTAGAGGAGTAAAAGGTTGATTGTGCAAAGTGATGATTAAAATCCACACTCGGAAAGAAAAAGAAAAATGAATCTGGCATTGAAGTGACTCATCTCTTTTGAAATATCCAAATTCATAGATAAAGAATAGGGGGAGGCTCACGCGGAACGTTTAGGTGATGGTGGGCGACACGTTGCAGACGAGGCCTGGTAAAGAATGCGTGAATGTGAACGTAAACGCTGACCTACATACACAGGTGGCTCAGATCGTCATCCAGCCTCTGCACATATGACCACAGACCCTACATACATTATATGTTGAGTCTACCTGTCCCTGTGCTTGGCTGGTTCAAGTGCTGATTACACATGCAGTTGACACTAACATGCATAACCCACAGATGAATGCATTTTCTGGGGAAGGAGAGGAGTGTGAGGACGAGGGAGATCAGGCAGGGTAAGGCTGGTTTGTCTTAATAAAAGGCTTTGAGCAAGTGGCCCGAGGCAATGAAAGGCCTGGCAAGGATCAAAGTCTTCCATCTGTAAACTGCAGAACTGAATAAAGGCGAGCTTATATAATGCTGGACCACACATGCTCTGACCCCAGGAGACACATAATAACCTTAGCACCTACATGCTCAACATACTGTGTATAAGCAAGTGTGTGTGTGTGTGTGTGTGTGTGTGTGTGTGATAGCTAATGTCTGTGGCTCAGACATTCATGGAAATTTATACTGAAAACAAACTGCCAAGTTCTGGTCTTGAAACGGACTCACTCTGCCACTACAAACAAGCCTGCTGCCGATTTTAGGTGCTGACCAGAGTTAAAGCAACACTGCTGCGGAGGAGAAACAGAGCTTCCCTATTACACAACAGGAGAGGGCTGTGGCTGTAACGCTGACTAGAGAGCAGCAAGACGGTGCAGCTCTAAGCTGAGGCTGAACAATCCTCTAAATCTGACATTTAGGAATAGATCGTCCACACCCACAATAACATGCTTTGGTAAACGCATCAAAGCCTCACCGGCTGTAGACTTTACAGGTGTATATAAAGTGGTTGTCGCGACGCTTTGCGTCTTTGTGTAGAACACAGATTGAATTTCCAGCTATTAGAATTGTTTGAATACCAGTTTCAGACCCTCTCATTCAATATCACCTACTCTCTAATAGAATTATGTAGAAACCATATGAATTTATACATATAGATTAATTGGCTGGTAACTCAAATGAACTTATCCTCTGTCTTTATCCATCGCAGAACCTATTTCAAAATGGTATTCGTTAGTTTTTAAAGCTTTGCTCTAATAACAAATTCCCATTTTTTCATTGACTGACTGTCTTATATTTGGATTATTACAGTAGCCAAATAAAGCTATTTGCTCAAATGCATTAAGAAACTAAAGTCAGATGACTCCCTCGTGAAGCTGGTTAAGATATTTTACATTATCTATTGTACTCTAGTACCAATAGTACTGTGAAGAAGTACTGATAGTCGTGATTTCTACATCAACCCTGTTTATTTTTGTCAGTTCTGCCTCGTGACACACTCGCACCAGCCCTCGACCTTTCTCACCTGACACCCCCCCACACACTTACGCACCTTTTGCCTGCTCTTTGTTTTTGTTATTTCCAGCCTGTTTTTTTATAAGCATTTGATTTATCTGGATATTTACTCTGAGAATATTATTGACATTATTACGCTTCAACTCAGTTCACTTATCCACGTGAAGGGTCTAAATATGGCATAAGCATGTTGGCTTTTCAACTAATGGTCCCAACATGCCTGAAAAAAGTCATAGTAACCATTTACACCTAAGTCTGAATGACAAAGAGACGAGTGTGATGCTCTCACAGTTTCTCACAATCCTCAAAACACTGTAAATACACAACTTCTGTCTGATTCTTATCACGTGAGCTCGCCCTCAAAGAGAGGTCAGACTCAGAAGATAGTTGGATAGGAGTGTCGTCAGGTATTTTGGAGACGACACTCAGGTTTGAATAACAAGCATGACCTCCTGACAGAAGTAATTAAATCACATCAGGAAAATGAACCAGCTGCTGAAGCACCTGATTCCTGCACCTTGTTGACTGCCAATTTACACTTTACTCATGCTGACATTCACTTCTGAGTGTCGAGCTTCACGCAAGTGACCTATTATAACCGTGTTGAGTGTGTTGTTCTCCGCTCCAGGTGCTGGTTCTGTCCACCAGATTACTGAGGCCCACGGACATCCCTGAACTGCTCTTCGCCACCCAAAGACTGTCACCTGATATCGGTGTATAAAAGGCTGTCACGTGGAAACACACGCACACGCTGAGGGACACGTGCGCCACAAGCATCTCGACACCTCGTCGGGAGTGAGTGGAGTAATGAGATTCGGTGTGAAAAGCTGCCAGTGGAAACCAAAGAGAACAGTGTGCAAATAAAGAAACATTCCTTATATTTCTACGTCGGCACGTTGTGTCGGATTTAATCCGAAAGAGAACTGTAAAATAAAATTGTGAAAACAGCTGGTGGGCCTACTTTTCTTGGAATCTGAAGAAATTGTATACATCACATGTAACTAAGTGGTAAACTTAAAACAATCTCTTACTTTTCACACAGGTTGTTGTTTGTTCATATTGTGCATCCAGTTCAGATGTTAGCCGCTTTGACCCGGTTGTGTTGAAAGCGGGCCGTGCTCCTCGTGTGAACTCATTACAAGTGAGGGTGTGAACAGAGGCCTGCTGTTGTGACAGAGAGAATACACACTCTCTGTTAGCGTCTATTCTCACCTCCACACATCATATGGTGACAAGTCAGAGCAGAATAATTAACAAGTTGTTTCACACTGTCTGCCAAGGCCGATAATGCGCTCACACCTAGAGCTCGCCTACAACCTACAGGGTCCCTCCCACGCTCTCCATAGCCTTTATTCTCTCCGGCATGAATCACAGCAGCTAGAGCTCAGCAATTTCATCCACCTACCCACCTGCATCAGGGCTGAATAGCAAGAGTCTCCCACATATTGTCAAGTAATTCCCATGTTTAGTGGCTGTTATGTTTGGAACAGGATATCTGGGATTCTCTAATTAGGTTTTGAATTGTAAATAAGCAGCTCTTCAACAGAAGGTTTTAATGGAAAGTGCTTGATATCTTTTTGTGCTCGTCTCATGGGAGCTTGCGATTCTCAGAAGAGTCCCTAACAAAACAAGGTCAGCTCTGAGAAAACTAACATGAACTCTTCTGACACTGTGTGCTCGGGCTTCCTCAAATTGATTTTCCAGATTCAAACAGAGCAGTTTTTAAGCTTTTAGCTAAGAAGATCAGAGATGTCACTGTACAGTCATGCTGCCTTCAGTGCTATTTATTGCTGCTGTTATCATGAGAATAGGTTTATTGATTCGGTCAGACTACCTTTTCCTGTGTGCGTCATCTCCATGTCTCATCCATGTTTGTTACATAGACTCTAACAAGTGAAAGTTTTGACATTGTTAGTGCTAATGTTAAAACTATACATGTACTGCCAGGGGCACAATGATAAATGAGAAGCAGAGGCATTTCACTTCAAATTCATCAACATTTTATTGTGAACAAAAAGTGATTTGTAACACATAAATAACAACACGCCCTTTGGACTATTCCTTTTTATAAAGTGCATCAGTGATAATAAACGCCATATGCTACATGCTGTGTCTGCTGCCCCATGACAGTCCCCAAAACCCCCTCCCCTCATCACTCTCTCCTACATAATGATACTACTAAAAATAAACTGAGTGCACACACGTACAGCTGCACAGAGCCCTGGCTCAAGTGGCTGGTTAATAATACCAGCATTAAGGGGTGCCATGTAGTGGCAGTCTGAATAAAGAGCAGCCACAACGGGCAGCACAGCTAAAAATAAACAGTTGAGCCCTCCAGAGACTCCTTGATGTTGGCCAGGAGAGCTTTTTGATTTTATATGCAGAGTCTGGAGTTCAGCCAGTCTCAAAGACTGCTGCCTCTGTGTCCTCAGGTCTTCTCTTCCCCTAAACAGATGAGAATCGTCTGTCGTCGTCGCTTCACCTGACACACGGTGCATCTCAGGCCAGACACCTGCCTGAGGCTGTTACCCCTGCTAACATTCATCTGTTTCCTGCTACATCGAATCACAGTTCATCTCACGCCTGCCTTCTTCAGACAGACTGCAACAAGACGTCAGTGGAGAAGCGTGAATCTTCTCAGTCTTCTTTTCTCTTGCGCGTTCAGTACTTTCATCCAGCCGCTCACACCGAGGTGACAGTCCTGACCTTTGCCGACAGCGCTTGCTTGAATCGCCGCTTCAGGTCTTGCATGTTGGGAGATTTTGGCCTGGGAATGAGGGGCGAGCGCCTCTTCTCTGTGGCGGCACTGGCGGAGGTGTTTGTGGAGTTGGAGGTCGGTGGCGGCTGCTTGGCGAGCTGGCAGCACAGCCTGTAGAAAGCCCCGTGCACCTGGTTGTAGTCCTCGCTGGCAGACACTTCATAGCAGGAGCAGCCCAGCGTCCGTGCCAACAAAGGGCCTTGCTGGGAGTCGACCTGCCTCAGGTGCAGCAGGTCGGCCTTGTTGGCCAGCAGGATTACTGGGGGCACGCTGGCACCGCCAGCACGAACAACCAGCTGATGCAACTGATCGATGAGGTCGAAGCTGCGCCGGTCTGTCACAGAGTACACCAACACCACAGCATCAGCCCACTGGATGGAGCAGGTGACATGGTCAGGTAGACTGATGCCATTATCTGTCATCTGAGAGGGAGAGAAACAGGGAAGCCGATTAAAACGCAGCTCAGCACATGGCATGTTTTTAAAAATGAGACATAATTCAGAGCAGATTAAACGCTGCCTGACTTTCTGCAGCCGATGATAATGATAATGAGAGGAATGCTGACGGGGGCAGACAAGAGCTATAAGGTTTCTCCTCCAGAACAGGGAGCTGTGGGTGACTGGACGTAGATCAGGGTATCATTTACTCTGCCCTCAGACATCCATTAGCCTAAATGGGAGATTAAATAGCCAGACTGGAGGGCAGGATAAAATCCAACACACGCACAGGTATCTTTGGGGCTGGACTATTGCCCAGTCTGGAGGAGCTTGTTGTCTTTGTATTGAATGATCGTCAGATTTGAACAGATCCTCCTTCTTTAAACCCCGTCAGCTGGGAGCACAGAGACGGAGACAGAACAGCTGATCTTACCTCTGCACCCGGGGTGTCCTGAACCTGGATGGTCACTGGATCTCCGTCCACCTGGACTTCTCGGGAGTAGAGATTACCTGCGCACAGAAAAGAGGAATAAACCAGTTTAACAGGAGCCATTTGAGCGACTTGACCTTTAAAAAAACAAAACAAACACCCTGAATCGGTCGGTCACTCACCAGCGTTTCTCTCGTAGTCTCCGATGAAGCGTCGCGTCAGGAATCTCACCACGAGCGCTGCAGCAGAGAGACAGAGGACACGTCAGACACTGAGGTGTCCACAGTAGATTCAACACTGAGCGTCTCCGGCTGCCTCCACTCCACCTTCTTACCTGTCTTCCCGACTCCACCGCCTCCGATCACCGCTATTTTAATGGCCCGGCTCGGACCCGCGTATTCTGGAGCGGGACACTCGGCGATAGTCGTCATGTTCTGGATGAGACGCATCTTGTCCGCTGCTCGGTTCCGTTTGAAGGACAACAGGCTGTGGATCAGCTGCTGCTGCTGCTGTGGATCAGTTGAGTCTCTGACGGTGACGTTTGTTAAATCCTGAGTCCCACACGGAGGCAGCGCGCGCACTCAATGCTGCTGCAGTCCGGCGCACGCGGCTTTTATAGCGCTCGAGCGGTGCTCCCACCTGATTGGACGCTGGTGCAGCCCCACGCCCCCTCCTCAGCTCCCTCGCGCTCTCTCCCCCCCCCCGCCTGCACGTGGAGGGAAACGCTGCAGCGACAGGTGGGAGAGGAGAGAGGAGAGAGGAGCTGCTGTGAATAAAACATCATCTGACCCTCGTGATGATTTGTTTGGTTAGTTTTTCTATGAACTTCACTTTTTGGGTTCTTTTCTTTCCCATGTGCTCGTCTCTCTTCCTCTGTGCTTTGTTGCAGCCTGTGACCTGTTCTGACATGTCCCTCCACCTGTGGGTCCCTCCACCTGGGGGTCCCTCCACCTGGGGGTCCCTCCACCTGGGGGTCCCCCCTCCATACAGGGGGTTGATGGCCCAACAAACACACACACATTCACACATTCACACATACCTGACGAGACATCATGCAAGGTGATGGTGAGAGCTGCTGCTGGTCAACATCCACAGACATGTCCAGTGTTTCTGCCACTTATCTGACAAAGTGTTTGTTTTAAGAGCAACGTATTAAAACATTTGTGTTATGTTTCACAAAATAACAGGAAATGATAGCAGGCTCTTATAATACTGCCTGATTTAACCTGCACCCTTGTCCCACTTTCCTCTGCCTTCTCAGTCACACACACACACACACACACACACACACACACACACACACACACACACACACACACACATCCACCCTCCCCATCTTTCATTTGGGCTCATGTGCTCTGCGGCATTTTGGCATCTCCTCCTCCTGTGATTATGGTCTGGTATGTATTTTCGATTAGACTGCTGATGACAGGCAGCTGCGTTGAAATATGAAATGAGTGCCCAGGATTGATGAGCAGACACACTCACTTTTTGTGGACATAGGTGCACACACACACACACACACACACACACAGCTGTGTCTGTAACCACAACTCAGCAGGAACACTGAACTCCACCCTGGCAGCATTTTTATTAGAGGCTGCATTCTTGCTAATATTGAGTGTAATTGTCCAATAGTTCACATCAGGATTCGCTGTGGGTTGACCACAGCTCAGCTCTGAGGACTGTTTTTTCTTTTTTTATATATAAATTAAAGTCCTGTTGTGAGTACAGTGCCACCGTTTTCTTATCTAAGCTCACACAGCTGAATATTGTGAACACAGAAATATAAAAATGATCACAGATGTTCCCTCGTCTAGCAACTAGGTGAGAAGGCTAACGATGACAATAAAGGGATGGTGCACGCGGAGGTGTTTTTCCCCCGTTGCCTAATAAAAGTCCAGGATTCACTTGTCTGATAAACAGCACAGCCAGAAATGCTGAGTGACTCACCGATAACTGATATTGTTATTGACTTTAAGCTGATTATGACATATTGAGTTCAACATAGCGTGTGTTGTTGCTGGAAAACGACGCTTACGTGGCCATGATACTTTTCATTTGGTAAACTCGTGCCTCCAGGTCACCGTGGCCTTCACTTTCCCCAGGGGGAGACTGGAGATGAATTGAAATACCTCTGAGTGAAGGTGGACACTTCTAACCACAGCAGAGGAGAACAAGGCCTGGCCCAGGATCAGAGTGAGCCGAGTGTCACTCACACAGAGGTGACAATTGATGGTGAGAGAGGGTAAAACGGGGGGTAATCCTTTAGCTGGGGGTGTGGGCAATTGTCAGGGAGAATTCAGGGTATTCACTGCAAACTGAGGAATGTCGAGTTAATTGGGGGGGTTGGCGGAGGGGATGAGGGGCAGGTGAAATCGACTGGAGGAGGAGGGCTTTCGCAGAAGGATTTCCTTGTTGACACAGAAGTGAGGATAGATTTCCCAAGGTGGCCTTGCCTTTCACAGCGGAGCTGAGAAGAGGCATACGGCCGTCACTCGCCCCCCAGGCGTGATCCCACAAAGGACTGTCATTTGGGATACCAGAAACACTGGAGCAGTTTAGCTGCGTCCCTGGGGGCAAACCTCATGAGCCACGGTCATGTGCTTATCAGCTTCATGATAGATCCTTATCATTCCCTTTGCCTTTAATCATTGTCTACAAAGGTGATTATTAGGAGACAATTATGTTACACTGGGCTATCTTCTTAGATTTTTGTTGCCCCTTAGTTACTTCAAAGCTGTATGATGATACAAAACTTAGACTGAACCAACAGATAGAGGGTTTTAAAATGGAGGCAGGTACATATTGTTTTCCGTAATGCATGCACGTGGTGGTCGTTCACTTTCTCTCTTTTCTTGCCGTTTTCTTTTACTGCAGATGCAGATCCATTCACACATCCCTTCATAAATATCTTCTGTTATTTGTTTATATCTACAAGTACATTTGCATTTCCAATGACCAATGGAAATTGTATTGGCCTCCTGGCACAAGCGGTTCTGGGCCCACACAAAGGAAGAGAGGTTGTTGTTTCTTATTGAAATGTAAACCCTCCGACATGTTCCATCATTTGCATACCTCTGAATGTCAACACTGGTTTGGGGTGGGAGGGTGGTGCTTTTAGGGGTTTGTGTGTGCTATGGCACTAGCACTGAATGACAATAGTCCCCAACTCCACCGCCTCCTCTCTGTTCCCCCATCTCTCATTCTGTTGCCCGTTGCACAGCCCATCTCTGGCGTAGCACTGGGGTAACCTCCTTTCTAAGGAATGACGTCAACCTGTCCATCCCCTGTCTGTTTTTGTGTGCCAACATGTAATCCTGTGTACATGTAAAAGACACAGACAGATAAACATAGTTGCTGTAATAACAGAGGATAGGGGCGTTTTCACCTGGTGGGCATGTGACCTTAGCCGTGTGTATTTAAGTTAAGACTTTAAACTCCAGGATTATCCTGTTTTCTCACTTGTTGTTTTTTTTTTCTTCACGTGCAAGTCCTGTGAGCAAAATAGTAAACACATCTACTTCAGTAGTACACACACAGATGTCTTTACAATAGTCATAAGAAGTTAACGTTTAATAAGGTTTCATTTTTTGTAAATAGCGATACAACATCTCACCTTAAATATCCACATAAAGATTTAAAACATGGCAACTGGATAAGGAGTTCCTAATCCACCTTCTCCACAACAGTTGAGTTTAATGCAACATCTTCTGCACCTCTTCTCAGTGTGTACAGTAAATAAGTGTGTTATTGTCAGCACACATATGTAGGTCAAACGGTAACGAAGTCAAACCTGAGCCCAACAGTGTATCCATTAGACCTCACTGACCTACAGAACACAGGATACAAAGTTATAAATCAAGGTCAAATATTTGTTTAATCTCTAAAGTAGAAGTGGATTCATGGATCCTTGGATATCTTTGTTACAACTCATTTCACCTTCAACTTTATTTTTACAATCATCATTGCTCAGACATCCATGGCAACCAACACACACATCATTTATATTCCAATGTAATTTGTACAGTATATAAAAAGAAACCTTGGGAGCTTGGGTGTAATGAGATAAAATCACTGAGAGTATGACAGAGGCACACAGGCGGGGACACGCTGCTCCAGACAGATCATGTTGGGACACAGAGTTCAGTGGTTGGGATTTATGGTTTTGGGCCATCTTTGGTAATTTAGACATTTCCCCAGGGCCTGGACTCTTCGTCTCATCTGCTTTACTGCCCAGCCTGAGTGGAGCTGGAGGCACAGCGTGGTTCAGATTAGGGTCTCATGTGGTGGTTTAATATAGACAAACTGTTTCCTTGGGGGCTGATTCCAGGCCTGGGCTGGAGCTCTGATTTGTGGATGTGGTTGCTCAATGGTCAAAATGACGCTGTTGCCAAGAAGCGCTTCGCATACTGGCAATCGCACAAATAGTAGAAGAACATTTATGCATGGCACTGTGTGTGCTGTGTAATAATGTGCGAGGCATGGAGAGGAATGTCTGGGGACTTGAGTGCAACACAGAGGAAGATGAAACGTGATCCAGACGTGATGGCGGCTCTGGTGTGACTCTTGGCTTCAAATGTCGATTATATGTCTTTATCAGTTTACCGTTGGGAGCATATCCCAGTTGACTCAGTGGGCTGTTATCAGGTGCTGGAACTTCATCATCATGGCACAAGAACAACTTGGTTATGTTTGGGGAAAGATTGTGGTTTGCTGTAGAATAACAATTAAGTAAAGTGAGAAAAGCATATTAGTCCAGTGTTTGTTTCTTTGTGAGACACCAGCAGCAGCAACTTACTACAGCTCAGGCAGGTCGTGTAATTGAAACATGTCTGGTTGATCTGCACCTTCTGGCCAGCTGTAGATACAGCGTGTCCCAGCTGAAGCGTAATTATAGGTGTGATAACCAGAGATAACGGCCATTTAATGAGGTGATAACATTTAGAACGACTCCACTCTTCTCTTGCCTCTGCACAGTCGTCAGCGGGACACAGCGACCCACTCAGCTGACTTGCTCACAAGCAGCGAGAACCAGAGTAATGAATAAGGTAGAACGATGGAGCCTTAGCCACACAGGCCAACGCGGAAAGGCAGAAAATAGAAGAACACTGAGTTCCCCGGTTTTTATTCTGATGGTGTACTATTAAACATCTGTCATCATTATTATTCTCCCATCGTCACCCACCCTTAATTACCTTAGTTATCTTGATACTTTGTCCACGTATCTGTCATCTTTTGCTGCCCCAGAAGCAGCTTTTCCATCAGTTTAGTGTCCTGAGGACTAAACAGTATTTTGTGTGGACACTGACAGACGCGCTCAGTCCTGTCACTACCTCTCACAGGAAGAATGGAGCTGAATATGGGTGGATTAGGCACCTGTGAACACAAATGTGGTGGCAGAAATCTGCATGTCTGAACCTTAACGAAACACTGAAAAACATTACAGCACTGTGCTAACGCTGTGTTCGTATCTCAGTCACTATCCATCATTACACTGTAGACAGGCAGGAGAGAGTGTATTTGAATGCAACAGCAACACAGAGAGAGTTTGAGGTCCAATAATTAAATTTAATGTGAAATATCATTAAAAAAAAACCCAGAGGAGACTTAAAGCAGTTGTTTTGGAGAATCAGTGGCAGCTGTACCCTTCACTGAGCTGTCTTCACCTTCACACCTACACTGATGCTAGACTGTTTCCCAGTGACCTGTATCTGACCCGCATCCTTTCACAGATTGTTGGTATTTGTTTTGTAGTATAGTTCATCATCAGTTACTTTTCTTTACCTACTATAAAGCCTACTAGATCTGTCTGCACACCCCTTGAGTCTGTGCACGTGTTCAACCAGCCAACAAGCTGACTGGAACCTGGTTACTTAAGTGCATGTAAACGCACTGCATGACAATATGCGCTCAAGGTTGAGGACCTCACACTCATTCATATGCACATACACACCCACACAGACTCCCATGCTTTGGCATAAGTGAACACAGAGTGCGTGTTTGTGTGTGTCCGTCTGATTCAGAGGCAGGCTCAGACGAACATCCTCGTAGGTTCCCAAGGCCACCTCTCTGTGTACAGCGCCTGTCTTTTGTGAGGACACTTAACAGGAAGAGAGACCGCGAGAAAACAGATGCCGGGTGTTTTAATCAGCATGTGCGTTAGCGGAAGTGCAAAAGAAAGAAGAAATTGAGAATCTTGTCACATTATGCAACACAAGTATGTGTTGTGCTTAAGTGTTGTTTTCCTTCATGTGCTCATCCCTCTTCTTCTTTGCTGAGTTTCACTTAACTGTTCATGCCTCTGCTCTCTTCAGCCCCACCACAGACGGTGCTGGTTAAGCACACATGCTCTCGACCTCCAGCCAGCCTTTCAGAACACACAATATGTCTGCATGCTGCACGGAGGAGCTGTGGCGTAGCCGGGGCTATTAGGATGCCACAAAGTGAGAAAGACAAAACAGACGGGCCAAACTGCTCCAGGAAATAATGGAGGATACGTGTCAGTGTTCTTGGAGGGTACACACTGTACCGTGCACAAAAAATGGCACCAAATGCACTGGAAAGAGGGAATAGACATGCGTCACACATGTTGAGCAGTGGAGTACCACAGAGTCTCCGTGACTACAGATGACACCTTATGTTTAGGCCCATTCATCACATGAAGCTGAAGATTTGTGATGCAATAGGATTTTAGTAATGTTACTAATTCATAAAGAATTAATATTTGCACATATAGAAGAACGATAGTGGACGCATTCATGTTTTCAAGGCAGGCAGTCGTCTTTGTGGCAGATATTCCACTGGTTTGACGCAGGAGAGGAAGTCAAGGTGAGCTCAGTTCTTTTTACGCTTGTAACAGATTAGAAAAAAACTAAAAGACCATTTATTTTTCATATGCTAGAAAAGGAAATTCATGAGCAAAAATAGTTATTGAGTCAGCATTTATGTTTACATCCTGCACAGCTCACTACTGTCTGTCTAAGGATTTACCCCAGATTTTGATAGAGAACCTCCAAATTTCCTCCCAGCTACTCATTTAAACCCCACAGTTCATGAAATGTTGAGCTTTGACTCCACTGTTGGGCAGTAAAGCATTAGGCTAACATTTAACAGTAATGTGATTACTGGTCCTTCTTCACTAACAAGTTGTGTAAACTGAATTACAATGACCAATCTCAAAGTTATCTTGACAATGATTGTTTCATTGTCTTAACAGGAGTTTGACAAGATGATATCAGTTTGGTCTTTCTGCCTTCAGCTGACAAACTCCAGGATGTTATAGCTATTGTATTCCAGTTGCACGATTAATAAAGTAATCTAGGCTAAAAGGCTAATTCTTTTTTCAATAAGTAGTATGAGCTCTTACATATGACATATTGCATTGATGGTTTCATCTATCAACAGCTGTCTGTCATTCAGACATTGATCATTTTTGCATTAACATTCTTCACAAGCTTACACGTTCAGCTGGCATCAGATTAATGGGAAGGACGCTGCTGTTAGTTGCTGTAACAAAATCAGGAGGTGTCATTTAATCACTGGATTTACTAAATGCACCCACATAAACTCACTGTATGTTTTGTTTCCTTTTCTAATCCCTTTACCCTGTTAAATCCAAATCTCAAATGTAAGTCTGTGCTAAAGACAGATGAGGGTGATGGTACGTTCACTTAGCAGATCTCCGGTCTCACAAGCACCTGGCAGAGTGAATTATTGCGGTTCACAGGACTGGAAAGTAGGTCACGCTCCAGTGCTTTCTGCAGGTTTCTCAGCTCACTGTAGTCATCCAGTTATACAAACGGATCTATTGTTATTAACCGTGATCAGGACAAGATGCTCCTGAGCTTTCGGAAAGGACGAAGAGCAGCTCAGGAATCTAGATCTGCTATAAAAATAAGGAAAGAATGCCGGGAGTACAGTTTGTGATCATGTGTGTATGTGTGTGGTTGGTTTCAAATGGCGTGATGAGTTGGGGTTTAAGCCCATTGGGACGGTCAGCGCTGCACTAATACATCTGTAGTTTAAGACCTAGTTCTCTCATGTTTCATTAAATTCTCCACTGTTCATTCTCCTGTTATCGTACAGATGAAGAGTCTCTTCCCACAGGCTGATGGCAAAACAAGTCGGCAAGAGCCATTGTCCCTGTTTGAATTGTGTAAAAACCTGATAAAAACTGGGTCAGAGCTTTATATAGCCTCACTGAAACTGTTACCCACTGACACTGTGACCTCCTGTCATAAACCTGTGTTTAAATCAACTGTTGAGTGAGTGTTACATAAACATTGTTTGCGACCCTTTTCCTCTGGGTGCTGTACATCTATTTGATGACATACAGCAATGAGTCACCCACACGATAATGTGCATGGACTTAAATGTGCACATGTATACACGCCGCATGATACACATACAGTTTCTGGGGCTGCCTGTGTTAGATGCTCACACTGAACTCCTGTGATCCCTGATTTTTGCTATGAGAACTGTTGTGCCACTGTCACTGCCTTGCTGCCTGAAAGGAGAGAGTTGAAGAAGAGCAGGTGCGTTTCAGGGTAGCTGATCGTGGAGAGGCAGTGGACGGGGATGTTATCTGACTTGGTATTTCTGAATTTGTGTGATGGGTATTTTTCTACTTCAAAATGTATAATTTCAGCTTCTGCTGTAATAGGTAGTCTTAGTGTTTCATTTGAAATACTATTTCACTTTGACATTAAACATCTCCCTTCCTGTCTAAAAGGCACTTCCTGTCAGTTATTATAGGAACTACATTTTCTGCTCTTTACACAGGCTAAATGATCAATTTACTGTTCAGAAATAATAATAATAAAACCCAGTGTTTACTTGTGTCTTTTAGAACATTAGATGCATTCAACATGTGCTTCTCCCTGAATTATACGCGAAGCCGCTGCTGACAGAGACGTCAACAGGACAGTGTGTCGACAGAGTTGCAGCCACTACCCAACATGCCCTGCTCCTGTGTTTGGAACAGCATGTACCACAACCCAATGAGCATGCCACAGCTTGTGTGTTTGTGACTAACAATTGACTCTCTCTTTTGTCTTTGTAGAGTGGACAGCTCTCCCTGTTCTCGAGCTTTTATCATCTCTGTCCTTGCTTCTCTTATTATAATACGCACAATGGTTAGTTTGTAATGTTTAAATGTCCATTAAGAGCTGCAAGTGCAGACTGAGGAATGTAACCAGGATGCTACCATACCAATCAGGTCACGTCTGATTGGAGATACCAATAAAATTTAATTGTGTAGCGCGTCTCTGTGTGATGTGGGTATGCTGTAATGACTCCAATTTGAAGAACAGCCCCGTCTCCTAAGTGAAAGTGTTTTACATACAACAAATGTGCTTCAGTGAGCACAATTTAATGTCTCCACGGTATATTTCAGCCCATCCAGTTTCATCTTGCGGAATTAGGGCACATTTGTCACATAAAACCACATTAGATCATACATTACGTAATGCTCATGCCATTGATGCAGGACACATAATCAAAAAAATCAGGCACACACACACAATAGCTTGCCTTCTCCTTTAGAAGAGTATACCCAAAAATATACACACAATATGTGCTTCATTTTTAGAAAAGGTTGACAAAGCTTACAAAAAATAAGTAATTATTTACTTGTGGTATGTTGTAGGTTCATTTAATATTGTATGCATGCTAAACATCCATTTGTTTATTTAAAAAGTATTTAAAACATGATTTAGGCTCATTAGTCTCATGGTGTTTGCAGCGATCACTGGAACATGCAGCACCAGCTCTAGTATAGTAAAAAATCATAGTTCCCGTTTCAAGCACACTCCTATAAACCAGTCTTAATAGACCATTTCTTGAGACTGAAGAGAACCACAGACTCTAAACTGGAGGATTGTTTTTCTAGCTGTACAGAAATTATGCATAATTCATTTCTCTCCGTTTGTAGCGGCTGAACAACAGGAAGGTCATCAGTGCTTTTAGTCTCTCTGCCAGCCTCATTTACTGGAAACATTCTCAGAGCTTGAGTTTTTTTGTTTTTTTTTCTGTGTCTGTGTGTGTTTGTCTGTCTGTATGTAGTGCACGTGCACCCGCATCAAAATCCAAACATTCAGCCAAACTTCTGATCTCTACTGAGGCGAGCAGTGAAGGTCCTCTGAAGTTCACCTGCTGGCTGGAGAAAGAAAAATAACAACAAAAAAAAAAACTTGTTGTGGATACAAAAGTCCTGTCAGCGCCATCCAAACATGAGGAGGAAAACACAGCAGTGAGAGAGATTAAAGCTCCAAATAAACAAAGACTGAATTCACCTACTTTCTCTGTTCATCTGAAACCTCGCGTCAACACATAAACCGCCCTACAAAGCCTGGAACACAAATGAACCAGATTTTATCTCAGCGCTGGGAGTAGATCATCAGGTGGACTCAACTGGAGCTGTTTTCATGCCTATTTTGGTTTGCGAATAACAAAGAATGTGAATGAAATGTAGTTTTGACTGTGAGCACATTATCCTGTGTACACATGAGGAGCTGCAGTAATTGTAATAAGAGCGGCGGGAGTCAGGAAAAAGGGGCAGTTTCAACAACCACCAGTGCTATTAATACAGACTGGACCGAAATAGAAGTAAGTCTGGGAACATTTTGTGTCAAGAGCTTAAAAACTACCACCGCATGTACAGTAACTGTTTCCCTGTCGATCAAACGGATTTATTAATAAACCCATGAGAACATGCCAATCAAACTAATTTGTCAATAGGCCCACGGTGCATACCAAACGTCTGATCAACAATGAAACGCTCCCATCCTCCACAGCTCAGACTGGCAACCCCTTCTGTGGCGCTGTGTTATTTGTTTTTCTGTGAATACTTTTATTCTTCTCTCCTTCCCCACTCCTTTTGAACTATGTTAATCATAATTATTTGTTGTTTTCCCTTCTTTTTTTCGTTCACATGCAAATGGTAAGGAGATAATTGCCAGGAGATTGTTGTGAAAGCACGAACTAAGCCAGTGGTGAATGAATGTGTCCCCAGGGCCCGGGACTCCTGCGGAGCTTTTTAGAGAGGACACTTACCTTTTAATGGCCTCGCTGTTCATTCAGATCAACTAATTGGTGGTTAGAGTGCAGAATACCTGCAAAATTGAATGATTGGTTATTTAGTCCTCAAATGTTAAGAATGAGAACAAGAGCACAAGGCTAAGCTGGGCGAATGGGAAAAGCTTTTTCACAAACTCTTTTTTATTAAACTGTCCTGTGAACACTTTATCTTTCACAAATCGCTTACTTAAATGTGAAATGTCCCTTTAATGTAATTGCTTGGGATAAATCTCTTACATTTGATCAATTTTAGCAATGATGTACTAGCCAGATAGACGTTTTTCTTTGTAATCTTCTTAATCAGTTTTTCATTTAACATTACCAACATCAATATGTGCTGTTCTTTAAATCTTTGTGAATGAAATATATTTGGATTTTGGACTGTTGGTGTTTACTAAATCAATGAATGAATCTTGATTGATAATTAAATACATTGCAGTCAAACCTGCATTATAACATTGTTTTCCAGACCAATAGTTAACTACATTTCCCTAAAGCCTTTGTTTCGTTTAGTTGCAGATGATTGGTTACAGTTCAGCTAAGATTTCCCGTGCCTGCCTGTGTATGGCTCTGCAAAACTGTCAATCAAACGCAATACATCTGGACCAATGGGCTCCGGAGTTTGCTTCCCGGTGGGCGGGACTACTGCGTTTCCTCACACATCAGGCTTGTTTCCTGGTCGTTGCTAACAACCTGCTGCCTGCAACTTCGTCCGTCCACTCTTCGCTCATGCACTGAAGGTTTCCAGCTGTGGTGTGTTTGAGATGTGTGTGAGGATGAAGCCGTGTCGACTCTGAGTGCAGTCTGCATGCTGCTCCGTGTGTCTGCTTTCTGACGCTCGGGGTTTGCAGTCTGGCCTCCAGCGGCGGCTGCGAATTAACTTCATTTCTCCGCGTCGCCTGGCTCCGAAATCATGTTTATTTCCTAAAGATGGCGGTGAGGGGGACACTGTAAACTAAATGACTGTCAGAAACATCGCCTCCATTTGTAATATGGTGAGTAAGTCGCCGTGTGTGTGTGTGTGTTGCTATCGATCTGCCTGCAGACAGTGTTGAACCTGGTCTTGTGTGATGTACATGTGTCGCCTCCCGCTGCAGCCAGACGCACTGTGCAGGCTGAAGGCTCCTTGAGGATGCACAGTAAATCTGATTGTGGCCACTGCTTGTTAGGTTATCCACTTTAGCAGGTCCCGAGGCTCTTACAGGCCCAAACAGTGGCTTCATAACACGCTGCTCTCTCCTGGTGGCGTTGACACTGTGCGCTGCAGCCTGCAGAGGCGACACAATGTGCAATTTGTAAAGCTGTCACCGATGATTGACACGTGAATGGAGCAGCGCTCTGCCTTCGACAGCCTGTTGTGATTGCATAATGTGGTGCTGCTGCAGACGACTGGTCACATCCTCTGGTAGCAGAGAGCAGGGATCTGCACTAATCTGTGTTTACGTTGCGTGCAGGGACGTAAACGTTTCTGCATAATGTCATGGCCTAATTTAGAAGAGACCGTGATGTGCACTGAGTTCTATTAAAGGAGATCAGGCATCACCTATATATCATGCAGGTCCAGTGTGAAATGCCTCCTAGAGAAACGTTGCAGCACAGCTGAAGACAGGGCGAGTGTCAGTGTTCTCTGCAGGGTTGTTACAAGGCAGGATGTCTAAATGGTTCAAATAAAACAAATAATAATACAGTGACAGTGTCTCTTAGCACAGAAAGTTTCTCCAGTCTGCAGCAGGACAGGATGATGAGCAGCGGAAAGTAAAAGTGTAGGAGTACTGTGTTATAATAGAACAGTGTTGTAATTTGTGTCTCTAAGCTGCACTGTTCCCTACCTACCTCACTGCCTTCTCTCTGTGTGTATGTTTAGTGTTTTGTGTACTGGCTGCTGCAACACTGGAATTCTTTATTGGAGGAATAAAGTCTCTATTTTATAAATACTGACACGTTCATGTGTTCATCTCTACAATGTTGCTACTGATGGAGCTAATACACACATAACACTCTCATAATAATATTCCTCAATTATTAGCAATGCTCAGAAATTGTAAAAACTGTTTTTATAATATAACTACAACCCAAATGGTGTAATTTCGAGTTCTTCACTAGATCAGAAGTAGCTGCTTTGCATCAGACAAAACTCTTCACATGCACAAAATGAGTCCCTCACTTAGTTTCAATAGAACAGAGTTGATAAATGCATGTTGTCAGCAGCCCACGTACTGAACTAACAAGTTGTTATTAAAGGGAGTCTAGGAATAGTTTCTCTTTTCATTATTTATTAACAGCTAAATGTTGGTCAAGGACCCTCAACCAAGTAAAAGAATAAAGTTTATACAGAAGACAAGGTCAAACGTTTCCAATGGAAGACATTGATAATGAAAAAGCCAGTGATGATACTGTGTGAGAGTCACGGCTCTTAGCAGCTTCTTCACGTCTGCAGCTTTTACATTGTTCTGATCCGTGTTGCTTTCTTGGAGGATAAAGCATTTTGTCCTTGGAAATAAATAATGCAGCTGTCGGCAGCTTTGAATGAGGAGCTCAGATGTCAAAATATGGCATCGGGTGTCTGCGTGGGTTGTGTGGATATTTCATCTTTCTCCCACGAACGTTTTGTGTGGATTTTTTCGTAGTTTGTCAGGTGCACTGAGGTTGGCTGTCAGCTCTGTTCGCATTTGTAGAATAAAGGCCAACGTTTGCATTTGAAGCTTCCCCACAAAGAAAGGATTGGGATTTGTGTGTGTACTGTATGTGCTGCAGCATGTCTGACTGAAACTGAGGAATCGGACAAAGAGGCATTCACAGTCTGCTTTGACAGAGGGAAATGACAGTCACTGAAAGTCAAAGCCTTCCCCAAACTAAATTGTCCTCTGTGTTCGCTCAACAAAGCCGTGGTTCATTTGGAAAAGCTTTGAGCTCTGACAAGAGATAAGTGCTCTGTCAGGCGCAAAATGCTCCCGACTTTTGACATGGCTCTACCTGTTTAGACCGTATCCTTTTCCCTCTTTGACCGGATTTTTTTCCTGGGAACTAAAAGAATCGAGATGAGTACATACTGTGGGAAAACGAGACCTTGAAATTTGGCAGACTACATCGTTTTTATTAGTTCGACACTGTTTTAGAACGAGGCCGCTCACTATGGTTGATCTCGTAGCTTCAACAGCCTGTTGCTGCTCCTTGACTTTATGAAATTTCCATTTTAATTTGGCTAAAAACACACATGTTAGACTAAACAGGCCAGCAGGCTGTCATCGTAGCCCTCTGACTTTCCATAAACTGAAATATGCAAAGTGTTATATGAGATGAGGTTGATGATAACAACAGCTAAACACACATTCTCATGTTTCCTTGTTTTGTCCTTTTAGGGCACCAATGCCTCTGCTCTGGAGAAAGACATCGGCCCGGAGCAATTCCCAATCAATGAACACTACTTTGGATTGGTCAATGTGAGTATCACTAAATCCTCTCATACAAAGGTCATTTTTTAAAGGAACCTGCTGCGGGACCTTGGTGAGTCATGTCCACTAGTGGTCAGCTGGTATCAAAGGCAGTTGTTTGGCCATTCAAACCCACATTGAGCCTGTTGGTATTTTTCCACAAGCTAATTTAAATGTTTTACATTTGACATTTTCAAAGAAAAATCATGGCCTGAAATTCGTCGTCTTCCTTTTGTCCGTGTGCCTCCTTCTTCCCTCAGTTCGGCAACACATGTTACTGTAACTCAGTGCTCCAGGCTCTCTACTTCTGCCGCCCTTTCCGGGAGAACGTGCTGGCCTACAAAGCCCAGCAGAAGAAGAAGGAGAACCTGCTCACATGCCTGGCTGACCTCTTCCACTCCATCACCACGCAGAAGAAGAAAGTGGGCGTCATCCCGCCCAAGAAGTTCATCTCGCGCCTGCGGAAGGAGAACGGTGAGAAAGAGTGTGTTAAGTAGCCGACTGCTGTGGGCCATTTGATGTGACTGACGGTGATGCTGCTGCATGGACACGGGCCCAGTTTGGTTTGTGTGCTAGACTTTCTGTCAGTAAAGCTCTGCAGGATATTTATTATCATGGCTCTGTATGTATGATAGAGAGGGAGGAGAAATTGTCCTCCTGTTAATTAAATGCAGATGACAGTGTATTAGCATTAGTCATGCAATTGTCAAGTCCTCCAATTTGCTTCTTGTGACTTGAGTCCTTCACCTCTGCTCGATGGAGGTCTGACATACTGTAATAGGAATACATCTGTCAAATGGCTTTTAAAAGTCTTAATGTATACAGTTTATAACCTAACAGGATTAATTAGATACCATTTCGCCTCAGTCACTTCACCACGGACATTAAGAAATGTTTAACTCAGCTCTGGTACCTGCTACATTTCTGCTTTCTCTGCCGAAGTTTACTGTGCAGAAAGTGTCTGCGGTTATGTTTGTTGTGAATTCTGATGAACCATACAGAGTTTCATGATGTAGACAGGGGAAACAGTGCAATGGAAAGTCTTCCCAGCAGACGTGATGACATTTAAGTATCAGTGTCAGGCTATTCGGCATGCTTCAGCAGAAAAGGACCTTTGCTAGTTTATTGTTAGTTTAAAGTTCGATTAAAAGTCCTCTTTTCTGTGTGTAGTTTGGTTTCTGTCATTGAGGAATCTGAACATGGGCTCAAATCAAAACATCTGTGAACGTTGACCATTTTCTATATTAGTATTTTTTCGTTGTGCGCCTCACAACACTCGTGTGTTTCTCTGTTTGTAGCAGCGTCTGCCTTAATGTGGTCTAAATGTTTGAGGTAAAGGGCAGGTGCACGTTGGTGGTAAGGTCATTCAGAGAGTAGAGCTGACAGAGAGGCCGACTGTTCTCTGCTGTTCATATTGAGGGAAGCTCTTTATGTGAATGAACAATGCCATCTCTGTTGGGACTCCCCGACTCTGGGCTCTTTCTTTCTTTCCTGCTTTTTTTTATTTTTTTATTTTAACCCTGCCTCAGCTTTCTTCCTCCCTGATCTTCCACTTCTCAGTTTTCACCGTCGACATACAAACCTGCCAAAACAGTATGTTTACGAATGGTTGTATGATGGCGGACGGCTGTTGAATTTCTCTCCTCCATAGACAGATTTTTTGTTTTGTAATTAAATTAACATTATTTTGCAGTTGCATGTGAAGACTGCTTTAGGCTGAGTTGCTTGGTGCAGAATCATTATGTAAAATGGGCTGATAATCCATATGAATTCACTTGAACTCAACATTAACGGCCATAAACAAACCCAATCAGTGGCCTGCTACGAGTTCTCACCCTTTACTTTCTTTCTGCAGATCTGTTCGATAACTACATGCAGCAGGATGCGCACGAGTTCCTCAACTACTTGCTGAACACGGTGGCCGACATCCTGCAGGAGGAGAAGAAGCAGGAGAAGCAGAATGGGCGCCTCAAGAACAACGGAACCGCTGTCACAACGGAGACTGAGACGGAGAACAAAACAGAACCCACGTGGGTTCACGATATCTTCCAAGGCACACTGACCAACGAGACACGCTGCCTCAACTGTGAAACGGTGTGTGGCTCTCGTGTGTTGCTGGTGTCATTGCAGCATATATGATGTCGCTATCCGTCCACGACTCTGCTGCTCTTTATATCAGCCTGAATATGTGATCTCTCCTGAATAAGACGCTGTGAGGTACAAACAAAACAAAACACACCTGCAGCGCACACACCCAGTCGACTCTGACCAGCCGCTTTACGTCAGGGCTGCCAGAGGCTTTGTTTTCAGAGTTGTGGGTGAGGGTGTTGAGGGTTGGGTTGCCCTGAACAACCCCTGCACACACCAAGGCTCAGCGCTGCGCAGAGACAAAAAGGCGCTCCGTATAATAAGCATTTCAAAGAGCGGCTGTGTGCGTATAGTTGTGGGCGGGTGGGTGTTGTGTCACAGCACAGCAGGCTTATCCTCACTGACTCAGTAACAGAAAATGACAGTTGAGTTACATCAGTGTCTCTCCATTTCTTTGACAGGTGAGCAGCAAAGATGAGGATTTTCTAGATCTTTCCGTGGACGTGGAGCAGAACACGTCTATAACACACTGTCTCAGGTGGTAGTGATCTACTATAGATTCAGTCACAGCTAAACGCCTGACTGTACAACTGAATAACCGAGCCTCTTGTGGCTTTCTCTCCCCTCCTTCAGGGACTTCAGTAACACAGAGACTCTGTGCAGTGAATACAAATATTACTGTGAGACATGCTGCAGCAAGCAGGAAGCACAGAAGCGGTCAGTAAAGTACACAGATGAATACCACTGTGATGTGACATTGTGCAAAAAACACTCTTCTCTGAGCATGTATCCTTCTCTGCAGGATGCGTGTGAAGAAGCTTCCGATGATCCTGGCACTGCACCTGAAGAGGTTTAAGTATATGGAGCAGCTGCACCGCTACACCAAGCTGTCCTACAGAGTGGTTTTCCCCTTAGAGCTCCGTCTGTTCAACACATCTGGGGATGCTGTCAACCTGGATCGCATGTATGATCTAGTGGCCGTGGTGGTTCACTGCGGCAGGTACAGTAAGCTGATCACTGGGCCAAATGAACCAGTTTAACACATGATGTTCAGTGGGGCGTTGGGTTTGGATTGAGGCTCTTAACGTTCGTGCAACTAGAATATGCAGGATGAAATGTTTGGAAGAACAAAGGTTGCAGTGTCATATTTTAACAGTGTAGGAGTTTTTAAGATCGCAACTTGTGAACATTAGAGCGTCACTGTTTGTCTCTGTTTTCTCAGCGGCCCAAATAGAGGTCATTACATCACCATAGTGAAGAGTCATGGCTTCTGGCTGCTGTTTGATGATGACATTGTGGAGGTGCGTCACTCTCAGCCCATTACAGTCTTCTTAATGTTCCTTGACTCATCTCTTTGTGCTTTTACTTTTGTTTGTGTCAGTAAACCACGTTTCACTTCTGTTGTGCAGAAAATTGACGCCCAGGCCATTGAGGAGTTTTATGGGCTTACCTCAGACATCTCCAAAAACTCTGAGTCGGGATACATCCTCTTCTACCAGTCCAGGGAGTGACTGGAGCTTGATCACTCACACAGGATGAGACTGAATAGGATGAAACCTTGTTTTTTTATTTACCTTCAGCCTAACAGACCCAGAGTCCTGCCATTTCTATTCCATCTTGCTCCTCTCATCCGAGTCGGACTTCTCTGACACATGTGCCAATTGTCTGTCCTAGTGTCAGCCTCTGGGCTTACCTGTGCTTCATCTGTAATTTGCTTTTTGTCTCTTAGTCACCTGCATCTGGACTGCACTTTAAAACAAAAGCAAACATGCTCAACAGCATGACAGACACTACAAGGAGTCTACGTCCACATCAGGCCCCACACGCTTGGTGTAGACTACCAGGAACATGGTTTGAAAAAGGGTCTGGTGCACATACAGACAGATGACATAAACCGTACTGTATCATGTGTATGTATATAAGGTCTGCTTCCATGATGTGTCAGTCCCTCGTGATGGCTTTCATTAGGGCTGTTCTCCTCATTGATGTCCAGTCCTTCTGTATGTTCCTGTCCCTGGTGGATGCATAAGAAGTGAATGAAGTTGAGATGCAGAGTGATATTTAAAGCAATATCTGAGAATTGACTAGAGAATTCACAATCTGACCTCTGCCTAAACTGAGAAACCTGTTGACAGCATAGAGGCACTTAATCTGAGTCACATGTCCAAACACTACACATGATCTGCTGAATCTTAATCATTGTTATTCTCATAGAACCCCCTATTTATTGAACTTATATTTATTTCTGTTATTTGTAGATGTATGTTAAGACTCTGAGATATAAGCTCTTAGTGTGGAGTACATGGTGTGTAGAATACACGTCTTAATGGCGGAGTAATAACAGCTGAACTATTTAGTTCTGTAGTTTGCATGTTACATAAAACTATGAGACGGACAAACATGATTCAGATGAGGCACAATCCACAACTCTCCGACCTCCTGATTGACATTAAAAGGTGAAAATAGTGCAATAAGAGGTGAGGTGAGGTTATCCAGCGTGCAATTTCCCAGTGAGACTAATAAACAACACATGTTAACGGTAGAAGTAGATCTGTTTTGTGTTAGTGGCAGATCTTGATGCTGTGTGTTTGTCTGCTCGTGCTATCAAACTAGCCCCCCCCCCCCCCCCCCAACACGTGCAGTGCCGACTACCTGCTGGGATGTGACCTTACATGCCATCGTGTTTTGTTTTCCTCCATTACTGCGTTGAACTACAGTTTAGTAGTTTTCTCTTGGTTTGTCTCTCATAACGTAAATTGTGTGTCATATGTAGCACATTGGAATCCTGAAGCCCACAGAGGCGTAATTTAAGCTTTGTTGTTAATTGATACAATATCCTTGTACTGTAGATGTTTCCCCGGGGGGTGTTGCCTGTAGAGTAGTGCAACATCAAACATCACATGAATGACATTCCTGTAAGCTGCTCATCATTTCAGACACACCTCACCATGAAGTAGGAGCAGGATTAATCTGCCGGCTCAGAGTCTGTCTATACAGACAGAGGCAGATTTTGAAGTGAAAGGGGTGAAACTGGAGGTGTTGAATGCACTCGTTTCCACTGTCTCTTCCATTTAGTCTGTTACCGAGTGAAGACACGGGGAACACTTGCCAAACTGGAGTCGATACTGACCTTTAACAGGACATTATTTTCTTTGTAAGGCTACAACTGTACATATATATTATGTAGAAAAACACTGCTGGAAATAGGAAAATATTTTTTTAAAGTGGAGATTAAAATGTAAAGACACTCTTGGCAAAGATTTTAGCTTAACGCTGACCACTGGTGAGATCCTGTTAATAAATACTGTGCTATTTTACAATCACTCGATCACATAATCAGAACTGTTCAGAAGTCACCATCTGTCATATTGTTGAAATTACTGGGTAGAACTGAGCCAGGGTAGAAAAACAGTAGCAAGAAGAGTCTGAGACGGTTTAAGCTTGAGTGAGAAGAGAAGAGACTCAACGCACTGATCTTCCATTAACACTTATGCACTTGGTCTTCTATTACTGTGATGGTGTTTTACCTAGGAGGGTTCAGGTGCAGAGTCCTGCATCAGGTGAGAGCTGACAGAGATCGGTTGTTTGGCTGAAAACTGAAAGTGCACTTTATTAGTGATGAGCTTCAATGCTTTAACATGAAGAACCACAGTCTAACACTCTTCTGTTCAATAAAATGACTATCAACTTACTCGGCAGGTCACTTGTTTCAATTGCCTCACTGTGAAGTTTATATTTGTGGTAACAGCTTTTTGGAGCTACATGTTCTACCTCCATCAGATCTGAACTTTACTACTTTGTTCAATGACCAGTTTCCTTCAAAAGTAACATTTCCGAAATCCCCAGCGCTAACTTGTTAATTAATTAGCATGTATTTTATTTCAAATAATTGAAAATATGTTATCATGTTTCAAGTTAACTTAACAATGTATTGTATATTTAGGAAACCAAACTCAAAAATAATTTAAAGTTTTTTTTAAAGCAAATTATACTGTTGTTGAGTGTTTTCTAAATGTTTTTTTTCATATTGGTATGCTAGAAGAGACTGTCCCAGTTTGTAATAATCATAATCATGTTCATAAGATTCAAGTAACTGATGAAAACCACTGGCTTTAATGTTATATCACAGAAGTACTTGTCACCTCCACAGCATCCAAACGTGTTCAGAACATCTTAGTCTTAAGGAAACATCCTGTATATTTTGGTTTTCAATGGGAATTAGACAGCATGTCCATCTTCACTGCTATCAGCTGTGCGTCCTCTCAGTCACCCTGAAACCTCAGCTAATCCCTCTGGAGAAAAAAGCCAGTGGCTGCCAGGAGTCTGACACAGTCCTTAGTCTGTGTTGATGCTTTCATCCTTTTCTCCTCTTTCGCTTTTCACTTCTGCTTCATCTCCTTGTCTGCCCTCATTCTGAGGCTGCATCCAACAAGGACACACAGGAGGACAACACTCGGACACAGGGTTGTTTTTTTGTCACAGGGTCTCTTCATATGGTGGTAACTAAATATTAGGTAGTAATAATAGCAAGGCATTCTAGGAAATCTACTGTTCCACTTGCTTATTAATTCCTAGGTGAAGACTCATTTTCAACATTTCTACTGAACAAACATATTGTTTTAGTCAGAAATTGAAGAATGACAACAAAACAACACTGGTCAGGTGGGTAACTGGTACCCACCACAGTCAAGTACCATCTTGGTACAGTATCAGCAGTACAGTGAGAATTCATGCTCTCATCATGGCACAAAGCATCCAAACAAGTGATCCTGCCATTATAAAACATCCCATATATCCTCTGAAGTGTAAGAATAGAAGCAGAAAAATTAAACACCAGCACCAGAAACACCAGCAGCAGTGGTTTATTGGATCAAAGTGGTAAAGCTGCTGGTCGTCACGTACCCACAGCAGCAGGTCCTGTCTGCCACTCTCACCCAGCATCTCTGGTTCATGTGTGTTTCCTCCATGTCAGTAAACAGTGAATCTGAGCCTCATTCCACGTACCTGCAGTGGCTCCTTCAACAGTTCGGACCCCTCCCTGTCACAGTGTTTAGTTTATTGTCATCAATGGTAGCATTCGAGCAGATTCTTCAAACTGAAAAAAAAAAAAAAATCAAGAAACATATGAAACACAGACTTCACAAATAAACCAGAAATACCAAAATGATCAGCCAATATCAGTATAAGTCACAAATTATGTTAATTACACATAATTCTAATGATCGTCTGCATCATGAGCTCACGCCCCGACAGAGAGAGGCCTGCTATACTAAGTTATATAACTTGTCGTGATGTGTTTGCAGTATTGGGCCAACTGGAAAAAACATTTTTGTGCTGTTATCACTTTGAGAAGTCAAATAATGACACGTAATGATAAGAAGTAAGAATCTACAGCGTTGGACACCTGGAACCAGCAGCAGTGGGAACTGGTGCATTGCAGCTGCAGTCTTTTATCAGGGATAATTTTACTCACAGGTCGCACAGAGTGTAACTTCATTAATCATTTCATTCTGTAGTGACACAGCTGGAATTTAATGGTAATTTATCTGCTCTTTTATCCACTGTTTTTTTTTTTTTTTTCAACATATAAATGGGTAATTTGAGTAATCAGGAGCTGATACAACTGATCAGTTAGTACCCAATCATGCTCTGTGACGTACATCTAAATACTGAGAAGCCCAACTGATTCTGTTCTGGATCAAAATTGCAAGAAGAAACTGTCTAAGTGGGTTTGGAAACTGAGGTTGACACAATCATGATGCTTGTGCAGTAGTGTGATATGTGAGATCAAGCAGAAGAGCAGCTCTTCCTCAGGAGGCTGATAATAACAGTCCAGGACGTCAGGATCCATTAACTGTGTCACATAGTCCCTGCACAATTGCATATTGTAGAGAGGGGTATTATAGCATGTTAGCATCGTCTGATTTATGACCATTAAATAATAAATAATAATCATTTTACATGTAAGTAGACTGTCTTTTGGGACAGTCCACTGAGGGAGTTTGTCAGTAATTTATAAATAATTACATAATATTAATTATTATTAAATGATAATAATTAAAACTACACTGAAAAGCCACAGGTGGTCGACCACTGACCACAGACTCTTTCTGTGAAAACATCCTGGGAGCTTCTCAGAAGCACTTCACCTCCCACGGAGAGGTTTACACAGGAAAACATGCACACCTGAGCACAAATATACACACACACACACACACACACACACACACAGCCACACAAAGAACAATAAATCAACACATTTTGCTAGACCTTCAGCTTCTTCCGAGAAACTAGAGTTATGTTACATGTCGGTTATGCAAAGCTGAGATCCAGGAAACGCTTTGTGATCATATAATAATGAGACAATGTAGAATTTGGAAAAGTGGCAGTTCTATTTTTGTACAAGGTCCTTGTGAAAAACAAAGTAACTTTCAAATCATTGCAAACTATTTACATGTCGGGCATCAAATGCTCTTTGTGTTCAGTCTTCTTCGTAATATTAAAACAGCTTCATTTAGACAGTTAAAGTTAAAGGCTCACTGTTACAGTTGTTTTTTTTTCCTCAGATTTCATCAGTGTGCAGAGATTACAAGCCATCATTTCCACTTCAAATCCAAAAGGAAAGAAATGCACACACAAATGACTCTATTTTAATCACGGTGCACTAAATTAAGCTGTAGAACACAATCTTAAGTCGTTAGTCATGGCTATTTTTGTGGCAGCTACATCAAGAAGAAAAAAAAGAACAAAATAAACCAGATACTTGTAACTGATTATTAGAGCAGCAGTCAAAAAATAGATGTTTGATGTAAATCTCTTTGAAAAGCCCCCAGGGAAAGAAGGGCTCAGTAACTTCCAGCTAGGACCTACGTCTGAAAGGAACACAGTCAGTGTGTCACCCAGTTTGTGTCCACAGTTCCCTAAATGTCAATGACTAACAGTAAGAGACAAAGATCAACACAAAACTTAAACGCGCAGCAGTTTTCTCATGTTATTGATGTAGCCTGGGAAAACTGGGTGACACATAGGACACAACAACTGGGGTTCCTGGCATTTTTATGAAATAAAAGAACAAAAGAACAACATTTGGCAGCTGGTATGGACACAAACACAAAACAATACCAAACGAACAAGCTCTGTTCATCCATAGACCGACCAAATAACTATATGTTAGCTTTGCCAAATACTTACTTCATTTAGGTCATCATTCATCATGGTAATAAGACAACAACAAACTGCTGCTTTGATGGAGTTTGTGAACTGTAAAGTTATTACTGTAAGCATACAACGCCTTCCTGACAACTTTGGCAGACTCTGTTTTGTTTTACAGTTTGTTATTCCGCTGAATTCAATTTGCAGGAAATTTGATGCATTGTTTTGCTGCAGAAACCAAGAAGGGACATAGTTTATAACAAACAGCATTTCACTTTTAGTGGACCGAAAACATGGTTTTGTGGGAAGTCTGGTCATACAGTTACTCTGAGAAACACAAGCATTGAATCTACTAATCATCTCAGACACACTGTCAGTTGTTTATGTGGTTCTTATCAAACCATTACAAGAACTTTAAATGAAAGTGATGACAACTGAAAAACCAGAAAACAAACCAGACTTTACTGGCATTACAATAGATAAATGACTGAGTGAGGGGGTACTGGAATTCCTGGGACTATAGCTGTGCAGATGTGTTTTATTATTACTGATTTATTTATTTTATGTATCCATAAACAAGCACTACAGTTGAGTTTATTCTTGATTTGTGCTGCATGGTCTCTCTGCAGTCACCCTGCAGAGCTTAAATCAAAGTCTCTAAATGTTAACAAGGCTGTCACACAGGGTTCATTTCTGAGGCCACTTCATTGTACTATTTATATTAATAGTCTTGGTCTGAATGTTTCCCATGCAAATTGTTACTTTTGTGTGGCCAACAGCATTATTTAAAAAAAGAAGCAGACTTCACAGCATTATTCAATGTTCCCACTTTCTACCTTTACAGTTTATTCAGTACTGACAGATGTATTTGAAACAAACACTTCTCTCTTTTAACTAAAGTTATCTATGCATACACAGTATATTTTCCAGAGAGAAGGTCAGAAACCATCATCCAGAGATACTGGGCTCTCAAACAGAAATCTTCCCATCACACAAGGTGTAGCAACTATTAATAATCTAGTCATATTTCAGTGTGTGACACTAATGTTGATTCATAAAATGAGTGAAAGAGGCATTGAAGAGCAGTGCAGTCAGACAGGAAAGGCTACTGTGTTTTAATTACTTTAAATCTAAAGAAAAAATGGAGATACTGCTTATTGCTGCACAGCATTTTTGTCTGATTAGCAACAGGTGGCGGTTTGTATTGACGTGTCAGTGCTGTGTTTGTTGACCTGCTGTCAATAAGAGTCATAACAACAATACAAAGGTATTAATTGACAGTTTTATATGTAAAACCACCTTAATTATCTTCACTGCACACAGGGAGAGTGGATTTCCTTCAGGCATTTCTAATCACATTATTGCCCTTAGAACATGTCCTGTCACATTTCTCACGCCACCAAATCAGCTTTGTCCCCTGGTCAGAGACTGATAATGACCAGAGTCAGGACCAGTGACCCTGACCCTAATAAGGGGAAGCTGCTACAGGCCTCTCTTCTCCTCTCTCTCTCTCTCTGTTAACATTTGATTGCACAGGTCTTCAGTGTATTAAGAAACTAGTAAACGCTTAAGAAAATTACAGTGTTGAACTGCCATCTAGTGGTGACATCACTTAGTCTGATTACAGAGACCCGTGAAACTGTATGATCTGCTTCTGCAAGTACTGAGGGTAAAAGGTCAAATCTTTTCATAATTACACAAACTAAACACACAAACACACATAAAAGCACAAACTGACATAGTAAAATCATGTTTTTCTGACATCTTACTATAGTGTTCTGTCCGCTTTATTACTTTTCCTATTTTGTGGAAATCTGTGTAAGGAAAACCAAAGTTTTACAAATTTTTATTAATTTTCATCTCCTCTGTGCATGATAAGCAGAAATGGACAAAAGGCAGATGCAGTAATGCTACTATGATCCGTCAGTGAAGTTGTAAAAACTCTGCCCCCCCAGGAGGTCGAACCACAGCATCAAGAAAGTTTCCATTTATTTATACATCTTCTTTTTCTCCTTCTTCTTTTTTTCTGTCTCCCTCCTTCTAATGTTCCTTTTCCTCCGTCCCTTTTCAGGGTGTGGGCTTTCAGAGCTGAGGCCAGTCGGACACGACAGTGGAGCCACATTTGACCGCCTGTTTCCGTGAGAGTATCAAATCTAAGCGAGTGAGTGTAATAAGCCCCAGCAGAGCAGTAACCTTCGTAACTCACAACTGCATTCACGGCTCTCTAAGCTGCCAGTGCTACTCTGCTATGTAAATGGATGACTGTTATTCACATTAATCACCTCATCCAGATGTGTTTTTATATGGAGCATTCCAGCCACCTTTTCTAAGAACAAGAAGCAGGTTAAGTTCACCATAACATACCTATAACACATGTAATTACAGGACAGGTTAACATGTAGCTGCTGTGAAATTTTTCTTTGTAAATGTAAATATATTGCTCTTTACTGGGCCGCTGAAGTATAATTGATCTCCATCCGCTCCCAAAAAAAGAGAGCCTCTCTGAGTCTAACGATGTGTTGAGAATGAACGTAGGGAAAATCCTGAACCAGATCACCTCAGCCTGGGCCCTGCGTCATGAAAAGCAGGGCACATGATCACCAGGCCCAGTCTGGACAGCTCATTAGAAAGCACCTGTGCTGATTTCATGAGAAAAAATCTTTATGTGCTAGAGATTAGTAATTGAGACATTTAATTTCCCTCTGATCCAGGAAATCACAAATCAACACTTGCGTCATGGTTTATGAGAAACTGACAATTTTGAATGAAGCCCATAACCATGACTTCCAAATAATCAGCCTCAGTTTGTGATAGCCCAGATGTGCAGCGGATGACAGAACAGGAAGAGGAAACACTCTGGACAAATGTCTGCACTGGGAAAAAGAGAGGCCAAATTCAAAGTCATTTTCTATTATTTAATATCATAGTCGTCATGGTGAAAGGAAGAAAGTTTTTATCCACGGTATCTCTCTGGCAGACAATTGGGTCCTTGATGTGTGTCCTCACTCAAGCTGAGAAGGAGATCACCAGTAACGCCTGTTTGCTCCTCAGGATCGTCTGGGCTCATGCCTGCAGGCAGCCCATCTCTATGACCTCGTTAGTGGCAAGGAAATCGCCCCTTGGGTGTCCAAGTGCAGAAAAAGAAAAGGAATAAGAAGGGTGGGGTTGCTTTGGCCCTGTGGTGCACTTACAATTATCCACACGCAACATGGAGTTGATGTATGAAGCTACGGTCGTGAGTGCTCCCCCCTTCACTCTACTTCTGTTTCGTTCCTCCTGTCATAAATTGTGAGCTCCTCCTGTGCAAAACCTGTATCCAGCTCCATTCCAGATGTGTTTAACGGCCTCTCAGGGCCACAGACAGAGCTAAGACACAGAGTCCTTGTCGACCTGCAGTGGTTCATTGACTCTTCTATTGAAGGCTCCACCAGGGAAACATGAATAAATACACATGTTTGATAACTGTTTGCTGTTTTGTCAGTGAATGCATTCTCACGTTCCCCCTCTGTGTTATGTTTGTCCCTTGCCTTTCTTCCTTCATTACTTCTACTTTCTCTCTATTTTAATATTTCCTTTGATTTACACACTGCAGTCTGGTCACCCATTAGCATGTCATCATGGACTGTGATATACAGCCCCATTAATATTCCTCCTCTGGTCTGGCTGTGGGATCAGGGCGGGCACTCTTAATGCTTAAGCTCCAGAAATTCAACTCTTGCCAGGACTGAGCACACTGAGATGAGCCAGAGGAAACATCACACGGTCCAGCAGTGTGGAGTCAAGCTTCTGCCACCAAGATGGAAACCTCAGCTGGATTTGCACTCTGAGTCTGTTTAGAGTGAGCTCAAACTGCTGCTGTTACAAAGAGAAGATTGCTAAATCTACCAGACGTCTGCCACCAGTGGAGGCTTATTTTTTTTCCCCTGTAACAAAACAGTTGGCGATCTCCTCTCTACCATCTACCTCCACAGTCTGCGGTCACTTTATCCTTGACCACAGTTATCCACAGCACACCTAAGTAAACAACCCCACCACCATACCTGAGCTCTACAGGCTCCCTCCTGGTTACGTTACGGTAGCTGGGCCTGGTCCGTGTCCCAAGAGTCAGGACCTCTCTGAGCCGCTGCTCACCACACAAGACACTCATTGTGTGGGAATGTGATGAGGAGACATGGTAGAAGTTTCCATAAATGAGCAAAATCTGCTCATTTTGTTTTAAACATGTTCTCTGAAGCTCTCATCACTCGTCTCTAATGTAAGGGTTTGTTTGTGTGAATATGGAAAGTTTTCTCTAGAACAAGTTAGTGTGGCATCTGTGTACACAACAACGATGCATACATATAAATAAAACTATACGGTCACAATATAAGCCATATTTAGCACTCAGCGACATCCTCTGCTTTGGGTCTGCCTCTATAAATGCACCATATCATTTTTTTATCAGTATTTGTACTCTGTTCAACTGGGAGTAATCACAAGTGAAGAAGGAAAAGTGTAAAGTGTACATGGACAACTATGAACCGGCATTGTTAACGTAAATCACAAGTGAAGTCATCAGTGAGAGATCCTGCAGAGACTGTGTTTAATCATCAACCAGCCCGAGAGCTTATGGAGGCCTGCTATAGTTCAGCGTCAGCTCTGACTGCAAAACAAAAAGCTGATATGGTTTGAAGATCCAGCACTAAAAGTGGTTTGCCTGGTGGTTTGAGGCAGGCTGGTGGGGGACTGGGCAAAGCCTGGAGATAAGAAGAACTAATTAGATGCTGAAATAATTTCTAAATGCATCATGACTGGGAAGTTGCTGCAGGGATTTTCTCAAGGATTCCACTGAGATGTGAACAAATTGATGCACACACAAATGATGCACAGTGACAAAACTGTCTGTTCTGATATTCTATGAAGCTCTATGAGGAAAGATTGCAGACTTATTTAAATTTTGCTTTGTGTGCTGTATGTTGCCTTCTAGATTGTTGATGTTTAATATAATGTAGGTCTATGTGAAGTCTGTGTGTTTGAAATACAAACAATATAATGAACTACTTAGAAACATAACAATCACTGTATTGTACTGTGTGTACAGGAGATGGAAGTTGGGGAAATTGCTGAATCTTCAGTGGAGAAATATCTACAGTGAAATTCTCAAGAGCTCAACATTCAAAAAACTTAACTGAAGTGATTTGCTGCCGTTTTTGATCTAATTGCATGACCAGCAGCCATTCGACACAAGAAGAAAAAAAACAACAACCAAAAAACACATAGAGTTGTAGGAAATGAAAGGTTTGTCATTTTAGTAAAAAAATAAATAAATAAATAAAACAAGGCACAATGAGAGAATATAATGTATTCATCACACAATACAAGTTAAGTCATAGTCAAATCAGATTAATAATATATTGTGCATTTAAAATATTACACAGCACAGTACAGTAGTGATTTATAGAGCACAAGCTGTCAAGAAATAAAAACTGAGCGTCATGTTGAATGCATCCATATCATGCTTCAAAATAAGCTGCTAGTCATATTCTTGTTCACACTAATAACTACTCATTACAACTACATTTTAAAAAGTCTCATGTAGGCTATGTTTTCAAAATATAAAACAACAGCACCAAATATAAGAAATAAAAAAAACAACAACAACACAGCAACCACTTAAAGTAAAAATGCCAAAGACCAATATGAGTTGTTCAAGTAGTAGAGGAGTTGAAGTTAGAGCTGATCGTTAGCACCATAGTGTATGCCCTGCTACTTTACTTTACTTTGCTTCCTTTAAGTACCTGTTCATGACTAAAATACCAAATTAGAGAGTATATATATAGTAAACTAAGACAACAGTTCGATTAGCTGCCACACTATTGTGTTCCACCTACATTCTACTGACCTCTAGTTGCTGTCAGCATCTCACAAAACGCCCCTCTAACAATGTAAACTTTGGCTGGTACAGTTTTATTCCATAGTTTTATTTGGTGGAAGGATGAAATGAGAATTGAAAATACCTCAGTCTTTATTTGACTGACATAAAATCCAGGGGCGGGCTGTTGTCCTGATGTGAGAGGTCACAGATGGCTGGCTGTGAGGCGTTCAGGAGACAGGCTTCTTTTGCTGTTGAATGCCTGAAACAAAACGGTAACGCTAATTATATTTACAGCTTTGTTGTATTATAAGGCTAATTAGATGAAACTGAGATTTTGAAGTACATACCATTAGGGCCATTGGTGTGCATGTATGTTGTTAATTGGACAGAGTAATACATTTGAATTCAAAATAAAACAATTTTAATCCCAGCGAAAGATGTGCTACAATCGGTTTTGTGAACAAAACTCCAAATAATGTCTTTCTGTGGGTTTTGTTGCACTGTCAAATTTTATATAGACTTACAAGACTGCGAGTTGGGCTGAGAGAGCGAGAGCGCACAGGGCTTACACTCCTGCTCCTGCTTCGGCTTGGACTCCACTGTAAACACAAACACAACACCAGTACACACACGAGCCATGCGATGCACTTTCTCCTCCACTCTTCTCTAGATCAGCACACGTTAAAGTATTATAAAGTCAGTACCAGAGCGCCTCTTCTTGTCACGGCCTCGCCTTTCACTATTACAGCGTTTCCTTCCACCAAGGCTGGCCACACATGGTACAACACCAGAGGAGCAGTGAACTCGGAGTCATAGCTCCGACGATACCTGTCAAGACACAGATAGATAACAATAAGAGAGAGAGAGCTGTGGAAGTGAACGTTGTGTGTGTTGAGGATGACATCTACTGGTAGAGATGCACTGAATAGCCTCAGAGAGCTGATATTCACTGGTTGTTGTTGTTGTTAGCTTATTGTGTTTGAAGTTAATTCAATGAAGCACTGATCAAAATGTTGGGGAGGACTGATCAAGGATTTAGACACAATATTGGAAATAAGACTGACTTGTTGTCATTGTAAAGTTCTCCATCAGTGGAGAAGGCCAAGTCAAGCGGGGGGTCCAGAGTCTGCATGGCAAAAGCCACCCTGCATGTCTCCCTGATCAATGCACTGATGAGAACAAAGTCCACCTCTGGTGGGAAGGAAATCCGAGGATTCACATTCATGGCACTGATCACATCCTGAGGAGAAATAAAATACACAGATATGTTTTCTTTTGTCAAGCATCAAGCATTTATTTGTGCATAAGTCTTGCAGAGGATTAATCAGAGAAGACTTTCGTCCTACATTAACGCTGGCCTGGACATCATAGAGGTCCAAATTTCTGACGATGTAGTCCACAGCTGCATCTTCTAGACTTTCTGGTCCAAAGTGAGACGCTGACAAGGTCTTTCTCACACGCAGCTTGAACTGACGATAGGCCAACTTTGCTGTCTTAAAGGATTCCTAAAAGATGACAAAACACAAAAGGCACAACAGACAATTTAAAATAAATGTTTCCTTACACCAGTCAATCAAATACAAGCCTGATCTAAATCTACTTTCCAACTCTACATGTGGCTCTGCAATAGTCATACCACAATGGCAATGAAGATGATTTTCTGGACCATCTCTAAATCATCAATGTAGCGTCGAAGCATTGTCTGGGCCTCCAGGCGCTCCACAGCATACAGGTCGCTAAATCGAGATACGAGGCGTGCGTGGCGTGATGAGTTGGTGAGCTGGGCTCTGGTGGGTGACTCACTCCTTATGGGGCTGGACGAGCGACTGAGCCTGGGCAAGGGGCTTGGAGAACGACTTCTAACCAACCTATGAGAGAAGACAAGAGAAATACTTAACATCTACACCATTACTTAAGATACTGTGCATCGCTGCTTTGGGTAAACATGGGCACCTGTCCTGCAGCATGGCCTTCTCTGTGCTCAGGTAGGACACTTCATCTCTCAACAAGCGAATCTGACGCTCGTAGTCCTCAAGAGCATCCATCTTCCTCTTATAAATGTCCACCTCCTCATGTGCGGATCGTAAACTGGAACAAACACGCTACATATCAACAGAGGAGCACTTACAGTGTTGTCTGAAAACTGGTATACTATTACAGTCCTGCATCACCTACTCTGCTTTCAGTTGTAATATTTCATCTTCAGATGCCAGAAGAGTGGTTGCTGATTTGTTCTTTGTCTCATCCAGTTCCCTCTGAGAATCAACCAATCTGCAAAATATCAGAAGAGATAAAATTAGTACACATTTCATGTATTTCAGTATGCGTAATTGAAGGTAAAAAAGAGATTACAACCTTCATTATCATCATCTCGTCCATGGACTTGTATCCATCACACAAATTCACAAATCAAATCCTGCCTTATACTGACTTACTCTGCTCGGACAGAATCCAACTGCAGGCGAGTAGAGCACAGTTGAGTCTCCATCTTCTGCATGTCACTATCATGGGAGGCAGAGAGCTCCCTGATCCTTCTGTCTTTTTCTACTGAATCCTAATAACAAGTAATATACAGTAACATTAACATCTCACAACAAAATACAATTTAATGCATTTTTAAATGTAGTGTCATGTCACTCTCAACAGGAAAAGCGGTTAGAATAATGGATGGATATGATTGGGATATTCGGCGTTATTATGCTTATTGATGGATGATGTCACCTGAATGAGCTGGAGACTGGTGTCATTAGTGACTGAGGGCCTCGCCATTGAGAAACAGCTTCCAAGCCATGGGAGCAGCCGTGTTTTTAGAGTGTCCACTCCAGCATATTGGCCACCTAAATGATGAGGAAATACATTAAACAACAGTATGTGGTGAATAGTTCGCGAGTGATGGTTATTAACTTTAGAGAAGAAAACAAAGCCCCAAAATGTAAATTTTGCCTTCAGCAGCTGTGAGGTTAAGGATGGCAAACAGCTGGCCCTGGATCTTGGCAGTGAGCTCGATCAGCTCACAACATCGATTCAGATTCTGGTCACAGGAAATCACCTATGAAGGTAAACATACATTTATTCCAGAGGGCTAAAAGATTATTGTAAACACCCAGTCAAACCATAAAGCATTTGAAACAGTAAGATGTTCCAAGGTGTACTATTGTGTGGGTTTGCTTTTTACTATTAAGCTCCAGGCTACTTGACAATAGCCTATGATTATAATTATATGATTTATTTACCTAAATTACAGTTTTAACAGAGAGTTGAGAAAGAGGAAGGCCAAATGAAGTGGAAGAGGCTCTCAAGAGAAGAAACACACGTTTTGATCAATCACTCCCGGAAGTGACGGGACAGTAACCATCTTAGGAGAGAAGTAAAAGATCTTTGGAATGGCCCGACCGTAGTCATGGCGACTGGCGTCCATAGCAACCAAACTCACCACCAGGAAATCATTGTAGCCTGAACTGAACAACAGCATTCCTACACTGTAATGTTTTAAATTGATTCATGCAGTTCAGAAATACGATGCTTCAGTGTAGAAAATAATAAATGTAAAAGAAAATCAAGCAAACAAATCAGTTTATCATTTCTAGAGGGGAATGTTTCTTTTTAAGTGTAGCTATTTATCCCCATTAGCCACTAACTCATGAGGCAGCATGTGTGGTCCTACAGACAGACAGAGGCAGGTGATGAAGTGGTTTGGTCAGATTGAGGTCGGTCATTACTCACTGATGAACTTACATGATAGTCTTTGTGCCAGCTCTCAAGCTTATCCTGTAATACGCTGAAGGATGAGGTATTGGCCAGTCTCCTCAAAGCGTCGGCCATGTCCGTCCACAGTAACTAGCGCTGATCCCTGGAGGGTTAAAAGCCCCTGGAGGAGGACAGCAGCCGGAGGTCTGATCTGTCCACAGACTGCTGTAAAAGTCCTGGTCTGGCAGCTTCTCTCCACCTACGACACAGACGCCAAGCACCGCCTCAGTTGTGGTAACCAAGCGAGGAGACGAGGTGACAACCAGGCGGCAGTGTTTTAAATAAATAACTCCTTACGGATAAACTCCCGGTCCCGTAAATGTGATGTGAACACGGCTGCGGTGTCACACTGTCAAACGACACCAAAGAACCGACACCAGTGAACTGTGCAGCACAGACACACTGAGGTGTTCCTGTTTACTGGATCAGCTGGATCAGCCGATTATAATACAGTAAAGCACATTATATACTATTAGACTAGTGCAGACTGTGCCATACCATTACAATATTTTAAATAATATAAAACTACTACTGCTAATAATAATAATAATAATAATAATAATAATAATAATAATAATAATAATAATAATAATAATAATAATAATAATAATGACAGCAGCATTGATTGTACGCACTTGAACAATCACACTGACACAATGTGTTCAGCAGATAAAAATTAAATAAAAACCAGGAGGTAGCTGGTAAATTATGTTTGAGGCTTGTTGCCAAATGTATGTTGTTCTTTATTGTGAGTGTTGTTATTAAGGCCGTTTGGCAGCTCACTCTTTATATTTGGAAAATGTGAATGAGCATGTTTTTCTATTTAAGGATCCTTCAGTCATTGGCTGGTTGAACTAGGAATGGACCATTTTATTATCACTGTTGTACTTTTCTCTAGCACGTTCAGTACAAATAAAATGTACTATTTTAATGTCGCTCGTCTTGTCTTGATTTTTTTTTTATTTATAATTATTTATCTCCCTGTCAATAAATCACAACCAGTTCTTTCACCGTCCCCTGTGAGAAGTGGTACGTCCCAGTCCCAGCGAGCAGGAGAGGGAGGGTCAACATGGCGTCCGAACAGGTCCGTTATGTTTAATATGTGTTGTTTTTCTTGTATGTTTGTGCTTAAATGTTCATTCAGATGATAGTTACATATATTTATAGCAGCCTGTTATTTAGATAGAGACGTACTGAGCTTTGTTGTCCGCTCTGCGGTAACGTTATCAGTGAACTGGCCTCCTCATCGTTGACGCTGGAGCCTGGTTATATGAATAAAATGGTTTTATTAGCGGAGCTGCTGTTGGACAACTAAGTAAAGTCTCTACGGGAAAGAGTAAAGGATTTGTATGCTGAGATACAGTCGAGGTCGTGTCTGTGCTGCTGTAAAATGAGTGCAGTTTATTTTTAGCATAGCCACAGACAGGCAGTCTCAGGACATTTAGCTGAGATCAATTCCAACGCACAAGAGACGATAACTAAGAAGAAAACCTGAAGTTTGTCACACTGTGTTGATAAGTGGAGAAATTCACACCTATCCGACTAAACCGACCACAACGTTTCATTTTAAGTGGCAAATTGGCCATTTAAAGGAGTAGAAAGAGTTCCAAGGCTACTATGATAATGAAGTACATATAAGGAAATGTATTTTTGAGATGTAATTTTATAGTTTCACATAAATTACTCTTGTTATGTCTTATTTCTTACTGCAAAAAGCTTTAATCGTAGCGTTATGCCACCCAAATGGTCTTGTATTCCAGGAGAGCTCCAATGGTCCAGTGAAGAAGTCCATGAGGGAGAAGGCCATAGAGAGACGCAGTATCAACAAGGAGCACAACAGTAACTTCAAAGCCGGCTATGTACCTATAGAAGAAGAGCGCCTTCACAAAACAGGGCTGAGAGGACGCAAGGGAAACATGGCCGTTTGCATCATTGTGCTCCTCTTCCTCCTTGCCTTAATTAACCTTATTGTGAGTCTAAATGTGCTTGTTTATACGTCCTTTTTCTATTTTTTTATTTTAGATATAACTGGAAGTTATGTTAAAGTGTTGACACAAACGATCACTAATCATTGTGACTAACTCACCGGTCCCCCAGATCACACTTGTCATATGGACAGTGATCCGCATTGGTCCGAATGGGTGTGACAGTATGGAGTTCCACGAGACCGGCCTGTTGCGCTTCAAACAGAAGGCGGACATGGGCATCGTTCATCCACTGCACAAGAGCACGGTTGGGGGCCGTAAGGACCAGGACCTGGTCATTGTTGGCAACAATAACCCGGTGAGAAGTCTACAGTGTACATCAGCAGTAAACACTGAGTATTTTAAACTAACAGAGAAATGACACATTGTGTGCACTCTTTTTTTTTTTTGTCTTTTTCCAGGTTGTGTTCCAACAAGGCACGACTAAGCTTAGTGTAGAGAAGGACAAGACCTCGATCGTCAGTGATGTTGGCATATCCTTCACAGACCCTCGCACACAGACCACATTCTTCAGTACAGACTTTGAAAATCATGAGTTTCATTTGCCCAGAGGAGTTAAGGTCCTCAGCGTTAAAAAGGCCTCAACAGAAAGGGTATGTTACTAATGTGTCAGAATATGTGCAGTAGTTCTATCAGTACACAACAACTTTTAAGTGTAAACAACAGAGCAGTAAAATGTAATTAATGGAAAATAGACAGTTTAGACACAGGCCAGACTCTCCTGGAGTAACTTCAGGACAAGTACTGCATCTTAATGTTCTTATACAAGGCTTCCAGATTGTCGATTTGAATATTGAGAGAGTCATGCAGGTTGTAGCTCACTAGTGCTCCCCTGACAGAGCCTGAGAGGATC
Source organism: Anabas testudineus (assembly GCF_900324465.2). Lineage (NCBI taxonomy): Eukaryota > Metazoa > Chordata > Actinopteri > Anabantiformes > Anabantidae > Anabas > Anabas testudineus. The sequence goes on along the minus strand of NC_046613.1, from coordinate 6,588,521 downwards.
TGATAAACAGGTGTGCAAAGCTAATAAATACAGTTTCAAGAAAAACAAAATAAAGTCCTGCATGTAATGAAATATCTCAGTTTTTCATCTTTCAAGAAATGGGGGGAATTAATTCCAAACATTTGTATTGTGCTACTGTAGTAAAACACACTTTCAATGGAGACCTATTACTGCCCAAAGCCTCTGTATTCAGTATGCTGTTAACAGTGTTGGTAAATCTCTTATTTTGTCTCTAATTTAGATCACAAGCAGTGCGGCGTCTGACCTGAATATTAAAGGGGACAGCAAGGCCATCATTCGTGGTAACGAGGGAGTCAACATCATGGGCCGGACCGTAGAGTTTAAAGTGGGTGGAGGCATCGAGCTCAGGGCTGTAAGTATGGGATTTACCATTATGTCTTGTTGTCCTGATCTGTGGTGTAACGCTACTGAAGTGTGAATGAGTTCTGGACTTTTCTCTTTGCAGGAGAACAGCATCGTCCTTAATGGATCAGTCATGTTCAATGCCACACGCATCCCTAACTCTGCAGGAGATTTGTATTTTGATGAAGGTTGGGAGAGGTACAAGCTCTGCATGTGTGCTGATGGAACTCTGTTCCGTGTGCAGGTCAAATATCCCAACATGGGCTGCCAGACATCAGACAACCCATGTAGAAAAGCTCACTGAGAGACTGGACTGGAATCTGCTGCATCTTTCTATAAGAAATTCATGTTGAGTCGCACATACTGATACCTCTGCAGTTATCATGACAAATTTTGTTTTGCTTGTTTTGATTGCCAAACACGAATAGTATTATGGATTATTGCCACTTGGCCAAAGATATTTACATGCCTGTGAACTATTATTACTATTCTGCAGATTTGCCAACATTATTTAAATTTTATATAAGTGCATAACACTCCCATATTTAGCTTCAAACTGCCCATTTGACTGCAGTTAGAAGCTACAGTATTTGTTTTTTGACTTACCGTCCAGTGTTTCATTGCAAACCTTGTGGAAGGTTGGTATTTGCTATCCATTGTTCCTGGCAGTTTTGTTCAATATTTTATTATTAATTTTTATTTTCAATGGGTAAAAAACACTATAAGATCATATTGAGTCATGTAATACTGAATATAATATGTATTACTATTACTAACTTTAATACAAAACATATATTTCAAGCCATCTGTTAATGCAACAGCAGATTAGGTCACTTTCTGAACATGTTGGACTGTCTATCATGCACGTGCCATTGGAGTTACAGCGGATGATATATGCTAAATATATATATATATAATATAATATTTCATATAAGTTTGTTTCTCAAGGTTTTTTTGTAGCAAAATAATCCAGTATTTAAAATCAGAATGAGAGTGTTTGCACTAAGTTATGCCACAGATGAATTCAAGTCTCTTTGTTTATGTTCATATATGTCAGGAGAGTTTAAATTATCAGTTACTTGGTTTGAATCCCACACTGAGTGGTTTGGTTTGAATTTTGTGCAATATACAGTAGTATAAAAGTATAAAGGATTCAACTCCTACTTTGCTTTGGATTGTCTTATGTGTTTTATAACAGTACTGATGTTGAGAAAAAGGGGTAAAAGGGCAACAGCTCAATTTAAAAATTCGTCCAACCTTCGTTGATATGTTTGTTTCAATAAAGAAACATGTTACTATGTGAAACTTCTTATCATTGGTTTCAGTGAGTGTCTCGAGTGTTTACATGGTCATTTAAAACCATAAAAGAATACTTGCTTTGTTTTATTGTCTAATAGAATGTGCGGCCGGGGCATGGTTCTCTTCGCCATAAATTTTCAGGATCAGGGTTATCTATCACTCATAGAGAGGAAAACAATAACAGTAAGACATTAACCAGACGTGTAAATGATTGAATGAATCACAGAATGGCATCTCTGCGTAGGTTCATGTTAACCTAGACGCAGCAGAATCCACTTCAGACTTTGATCAACTGCTGGAGACAGAGTTAATACACTGAAAGCACTTTGGGTGCTAAAGGCGATTTTCTAGTCCGTCGAAGAGTGTCAACGCAGGTGAGTTTTCTTATTCACGATAAAAAATGTGTTGGAACAATTTTGATTTCAGCCTTTTAGCAATGGATTTAATGATTTTAGTAGGTGCTGTACAAAATGAGAATGTCTAATGGTAAGAAGTGATTTTCTGTGTTATTTTGATGAGCTGTCATTCACGATGTATCTGTGCTTTCAGGAGGAGTAGTGATGGCAGTGGCACGGAGATTGCTGTTGGTTGCTGTGCTGCTTTTCATCTCTTCTGGGCTCCACTGCTCCTCTCCCTTGCCTGCCTGTCCAGAGTCATGCTCCTGTCAGAGAGCTCCCCTGTTGAACTGTTCTTCCTCTGGCCTCTTCTTGGTACCCAAACACATCCAAGACTGTGTCACCGATCTGGACTTGTCGCATAATCTCCTCAACTCTGTAACACTCCTTCGACCACATCGTAATCTCAGGAATATATGGCTGGGGAATAACACTATCACACACTTGTCTCTGTGCATAGAGAGAAACCTGGGGACTCAATATGTCAGAGATAGACGTCTACGTCGCTCGAGACCTTGGATCAGAGAGTGTGTATCTTGGGCCCCCACCCTGCAGCTGCTATCTGTTGAGAGAAATCAACTACAGCAACTCCCAGAGGGTGAGTCAGTGTAGTATAGTCATATACTTTACTGTATAAAACACTGTTACAGCACAATAACCATTACTTCCACTGAGAAACATTTTAAAAAATGACAGCTCCTCACTGCAGGCAGGTTAACAACTCCTGATGTTATTTACTAAAATCAATAATCTTTGGGGTTTTGTTTTGGTTTTTTGATGAATTTTATAAGCTCTAACTTGGACTGGCCTTATTTGCCTTACATAGACTGATAGTATGTGACTGAAGTTGAGAAAAGTTTAAAGGGCAATTGGCTTTTAGTTTAAATAGAATACAACTCATTTTGGACACCCTAAGTTTGGACAAACCAATGGGAGTCTAGGTTGGACTAGGTTAATGACAGGTTTTCTCTTTTATGGTTAGATTTTGCTGCCTTGGAGCACTAAAACTTCAAATACAGGAAGAGTTTAAAAAGAAATCACTTCATCAGCTTTTGCTAGTGTTACCACTCTGCAGCTAACCTCAGGTAACTGGAGTGCTGTGTCTTTGGTTTCGCTTTTACCTGTGTTGTCAATAGAGATATGTAGTTTTGCAGTAGAACAGCTCCTGTCAGTGTTACTTTGTAAGATTATTTATGTCCTTATATCCTATATTTTTTTTTACTAGTAATCATCATTTTTAGATGATTGTAGTGGAAGCGTAATATTTGTAATATACAATATTAGTAAAAGTTGAAAGTAGCTGAAATGGAAATACTCAATACGAGTAGCTACAATATATCAAAACTGCAGTATAGAACAGTACCTGGGTAAATCTACTTAATTACTTAGTTGTACTGCTGTCAACACACATGTATAGTACCTGTACAACAGAGTGGTCCTACACTGTATAACCGTCTATCCATTCTCCATACCACTTATGTGCCACATTGATAGTATATCAATAAAATAATTAATTTTTATAACATCATTATATCTTCATCCATTAGATCACATAAATTGCACAAGAATTTGTGTAAGACATTATCCTGCACGGTATGATAATTGCACTTTATCCTTGATGAATATAAGTGAGTCAGACCTAATAAAGGGATCCACCTCACAAGCCTATTGTTTGCCAAATTTTGTCCAAAAAAGGTAATGTGCTCTAGATTATGTGGTGTAATATTGTTTATCTTTAGTACTTTGCTCTCACAAATGATTAAACATCCCCACATAATTACACCGTAGAGCTGTTAGCCAGTCACAGTTTTATTGACATTCCAAAGAAAGGTGTAAATAGCCAATTTAACCACTTTTAAGTTTTCTCCGGCATCACTTATTAGAATTCCATCTGATTGGATTAACACGTGGGTTTTAAAGGAATGCATTCACTGTTCTTCTTTTAAAGGCTTGTATGGGCAGCTCATTTACTTAGCAAGGGATGTGTTGACAGTTGTAGACTTCTTGCCTGTTTGGTATTCAACTCACAGAACCCTCAGTGCCTCTCTAATGAAGCACAGACCCACAGTGCCTTATTTCAGCCCAGCAGTCTCAGGGAAATTGTCTTAGGCTAGTGAAAAGCAGGAGACAGCAGAATGAGCAATGCAGAAATATTTGGGATCATATTGTAGGAGTGTGGCAGTGAAAGTGAGCCAAAATAATTTAGATTCATAAACCAGGCAAGCGGTGTTGGACATTTATTACATTATTCCCTATCTAGAACTTCATTCAGAAAGAGGGTTAAGTTTACATTATATGATCCAAATGAATGAATTCATAGTTAAAAAAGAATGTTTTTGATCCTGAAATGTTAACAGTACAAGACGGAAAGAGCAAGAGACAAACACACTTGTTTATAATCACTCAAACTTGTAACTTGGAAAATTTCAACTTTTTTCTGGAGCCACTTTATTACAGATAATGTTCATTTTCAATTACAGTTCATTACTGTTTTTGTTTTTTCATCCAGGGCTTCAAGGTAGTGAGTTCTTACAGGTTTTGCAGCTGTCCTTCAACAGGATCTCATCTCTACGTCCAGGAGATCTTAGAGACCTTCAACAACTGAAAGAGCTACATCTACAGCATAACCTGATCACAAGTCTCCATCCACAGATGTTTCAGGATTTAGCCCAGCTCAGGGTAAGACAGGGTAAACTCAACAATGCCACAAATTTATGTAATTTTCATAACTTTTAGAAAAGGATTCTGTAGTTAAGATATAATATTTTAGTGATCCATGCATGTTGACAGATTTAAATTTTGCCATTTAGAAATAGGGAAACAAAATACAACTTAAAAAATATAGACAATAGGAGAAATGGGATATTGTCACTTTTTTTTTATGTCTTACATTAAAGAAAATCAGGAACATGGTAAATGTGGGTTATTTTGTGTTGTGCCCCGAACCACAGGTGTAAACACACAACTAGGCGTACAAGTGTAAGTTTTACATTCATGTATTACAATTTCATGTTTAGTTCTCTTTCAAGGAGGCAAATGTGTTACACTGAAGGACAGTGACGTGTTTAATTTCACCACTACATGCAACTTCCAACTGGTTAATGCAGCAAAAATACTTAATCTGTTAGATGTTTTTATCTAAAACAACTTACAAGTGTAAAGGACATAAACACATGAACAACTTGTTCGGTGTCCTGCTCAAGGATTATTCAATATGGAGTACGTGGGGATCAATTGCAATCTCTGCAGTTGGTCAACAACTCGTTTTGCCTACTGATCCACAGCCTGCAGTCACAGAGCCTGTGGCCTGTGCCTACAGATACACAGCCAAATATCATAACATAACTCATTCTGTTGTCTGCATATTGGTCCAAGGCCATGTTGTTCATGCAAGACTAGCCATGTACATAGCACATACATACATGTGTGCAGTAAGTAAACAATTTGAAATACATTTTTGATAGATATACTTACATTTCCAACTTCTATATAAGGTAAAAAACAAAATCCAACTTTTTTTTTCATTTTCTGTATTTTATTACAAAATATAAAAGCAATCATTTGGGTTTTGGTTTTGTTATTTAAAAACAACTATTTGTTGGCTGCAAATTACCTGGACCCTTAGGTGTAATTTATTGGATTTATCTAGTTCACAGATTACATGTCTTAACATGTGTTTTATGTTCCTACTGTGTCCCCCTGAAAGGTCCTTGATCTGAGCTTCAACATGTTGACCAGCCTTCATCCTTTGATGTATCTCTCTCTGCGTAACATTGGGGCAGATGTAAGGCTGTATGGGAACAGGTGGCAGTGTGACTGTAGCATGCGCAGTCTAAGAAGGAGGATGGCCTATGACAACAGCAGAGGCCTGCAGACCTGGACTGTCTTGTGTGCTTCCCCTTCTATCTTCTCAGGCAAAGACCTGTTACAGTTGGAGGAGGATGACCTAAACTGTTTAAGTACTGACAACATGCAAGTGCTCCATCGAGATGTGACGGTCTATAGCGGCTCTGAGATACTGCTGTCTTGCTCTACACAAGGTAACACAGTCCAAAAAAAGTTAAATAGCTTAATACATATAATAATGAAAGTCGGTTCAACTGCATGTTAATGTTGTCTTTTTTGTAGACTCAGTGTGGTGGACACCCAGTAGTCAGGCATCTCTGAGCCAAACTCAAACTGGTCTGCTCATCAATGACATCACAGAGAGAGACGCTGGACTGTATGTGTGTGTGTCTGAAGACCACAGAGTTTTATCTGTTTTTAACCTCCAAATCAGTAAAATAAAAGGTACAAGAAGAAACACAAGAAGCTTACCCAGAAGCACCCAGCAAATAATCCCACGAGACAGCCTAAACAGAGTGGGCCAACAAAGGAATCAGGCACAGTCTAACCTGACTCTGGCTGTGTGTCTGTCTGTTTTCATCACATTTCTGGTAGCCTTTATTCTTGGAGTTCTAGCAAGACCCTGTATTGATGTTCTTTGCAAAAGGCTCACTAAAAAGAAAAGGTCATCTGCAACCAACTCAGGGACCCCTGCAGAACAACAACAACAATATGACAATGAGGCCTTCTCCAGTGGTGAAGAACCAGGAGAAATACCAACTCACAGGGAAAGGAGAGTCACATTTAGCACTGTAGACTTCAGAGAAGACATCAATGTACAATATTATGATGCTGTAGCCGGTGGCAGTCAGGAAAGCATCAATGATGAGGCAGTGTTTGTATGTGAAGTGGCTGTGGAGGATAAGCGTGCAGCTGGAGTTTCAGGAAGTAAAAACACCTTAAGACAGAGTACCCCAGAGAATAAGCAGAAAAATCACAACATGGAGTTTGAACACATCCCAGACCCTGATGAGCTGGAGGAAACAAGAAGCTTGTCTTCACGCTCTGACTCTTCACTGTCTGACAAAGTAATAGAAGAAGACCAAATGACCCAAGGTGACAGCACAATACCCAAGTATTCCCAGCTGGCAAAGGACTCAGTTCAGCAGAGACCTGATTTCTCAACAGCTACAAAAGTAGAAGTGCCTCATATTTCCATTGAGGGCACAAGTGAAATTCACAGATTTCCTTCTGAGCCATTTGCAGACTGGTCGCCACATACAAATGACATCATCTCAACAGACCTTGATGACCACCCATGGCAGGAGAATGAAGAACAGTTTGAATTTAGCGATTCTGTTCGGAGCACATCCGCAAGGTCCAGCATTGTGTTGGGTTCTTTCACTGATGCGGCACCCACTTCTGACAATCAGAAGAAGGATGATATGTCCAGCTCAAGTTCATATGTCAGTGAGGATGAGCCTACACATTACACTGTAAACTCAGACCGAGAGGAGGAAGAGAATATAGAAAGGAACCACAAAAATGTTGATAACAGATATGGTGCACAAAGGCCTCCACTGAGGCCAGAGCACTCTTTATCTTCAGATTCCAGTGACAGTGATGATGAACCAATGCAATCCAAAGTCAAGCAAGGAACAGACAAAGAAGAGGGAAAGGAAAAGTACATTTCTGAAAATGACAAACCAAGCAGCCGGATAGTTCCAGTGGAAAGTGGTATAAGGGACAAAGCCCCTTCGCTGGGCTCTAATTCATCTTCTAGTAGTGACAGTGAGGACGAAACAACATTTCACACTGAGAAACCAACAAAGACTGTCATTGGTGGGCTTCCATTGGAAAAATCTCCAACAGTAAGTCCGAATTCCATAACACAGTTGCCTGCTGTAAATCTTGAGGAAATTCCTCGAATTAAAAGACGTTTAGACATCAAAGCACAATCACTAGGCTCTGATTCATCTTCTAGTAGTGACAGTGAGAATGAAACAATATATCACACAGAGATACCAGGCAAGGTGGACATTGTGGAGCGTCCATTGCAAAATCCACACCAAAGGTGGCCTGTCCTAGATCCAAACCCCAACGCACCATCAACAGCTTCAGAATCATCTTCTAGTAGTGATAGTGAGGATGAAGCAGGTCACACAAAAACCCAGAGGCCAGGAAAGGTGGACATTGCAGGAATTCAAGAATCTCCAACATTAAGTCATAATTCCAAAGTACATTTTCCTGTTCTAGATCTTGAACATATTCCTCACATTAAAAGACGTCTTGATATCAAAGCACGATCACCAGCTCCTGATTCATCTTCAAGTAGTGATAGTGAAGATGAAACAACAGATCACACAGAGAAGCAGAGGCCAGTAAAGGTGGAAATTCCATATCGACAATCTGAAGCTGAAAGTCATGATCTAAAAACAAGTTGGCCTACTCTCGATCTAGAGCATACTACGAGCATCAAGAGGCGACTAGATATCAAAGCACCATCTCTGGCTTCCGATTCATCATCTTCCAGTGACAGTGAGGATGAAGCAACAAACTGTATAAAGAAAAAGGAGCAAGGAGAGACACACATGGGGAGGCTTCCAGTTGAAATATCTCAAACTGTAAGACATGAACCAGAGACACGGTGGCCTGCTCTTGATCTTGAGCATACAACAAGCATCAAGAGGCGTTTAGACATTAAAGGGCCATCACCAGCCTCTGATTCATCTTCAAGTAGTGACAGTGAGGATGATGTTACTGACCTCACAGAGAAGCACAGGCCAGCAAAGCCAGACATTGCAGAGCTTCCACTAAATGATCCAGATACAAGGTGGCCTGCTCTAGATTTTGATCGTTTACCTCGCATCAAGAGGCGTCTAGATATCAAAGTGCTGTCACCCCATCCTTATTCATCACCCAATATTGAGATAAAGGAAGACAAAATTTCCAAAATAAAGAATTATGACGAGGTACACGTGACAAAACCTCCATATCAACAATCTGAAGGAGAAAGTTATGATCTAAAAACAAGTTGGCCGGCTCTTGATCCGGAGCATACTACAAGCATCAAGAGGCGACTAGATATCAAAGCACCATCTCTGGCTTCTGATTCATCATCTTCCAGTGACAGTGAGGATGAAGCAACAAACTATATAAAGAAACAGGAGCACGGGGAGACAGACACAACAAGGTTTCCAATTGAAATATCTCAAACTGTAAGACATGAACCAGAGACACGGTGGCCTGCTCTTGATCTTGAGCATACTACAAGCATCAAGAGGCGTCTAGACATTAAAGGGCCATCACCAGCCTCTGATTCACCCTCTGATTCAAGTAGTGACAGTGAGGATGAAATTACTGACCACACAGAGAAGCACAGGCCAGCAAAGCCAGACTTTGCAGAGCTTCCACTAAATGATCCAGATACAAGGTGGCCTGCTCTAGATTTTGATCGTTTACCTCGCATCAAGAGGCGTCTAGACATCAAAGTGCTGTCACCCCATCTTTATTCATCACCCACTATTGAGATAAAGGAAGACAAAATTTCCAAAATAAAGAAATATGAGGAGGTACACATGACAAAACCTCCATATAAAAAATCTGAAGGAGAAAGTTATGATCTAAAAACAAGTTGGCCGGCTCTTGATCTTGAGCATACTACAAGCATCAAGAGGCGTCTAGACATTAAGGGACCATCACCAGCCTCTGATTCATCTTCAAGTAGTGACAGTGAGGATGAAATTACACCAGCAAAGCCAGACATTGCAAAGCTTCCACTAAATGATCCAGATACAAGGTGGCCTGCTCTAGATTTTGATCGTTTACCTCGCATCAAGAGGCGTCTAGATATCAAAATGCACTATCACCCCATCTTTATTCATCACCTAACATTGAGATAAAGGAAGACAAAATTTCCAAAATAAAGAATTATGGCGAGGTACACGTGACAAAACCTGATCTGAACCAATCTGAAGGAGAAAGTTATGATCTAAAAACAAGTTGGCCTACTCTTGATCTTGAGCATACTACAAGCATCAAGAGGCGACTAGATATCAAAGGACCATCTCTGGCTTCTGATTCATCATCTTCCAGTGACAGTGAGGATGAAGCAACAAACTATATAAAGAAACAGGAGCACGGGGAGACAGACACAACAAGGTGGCCTGCTCTTAATCTTGAGCACACGACAAGCATCAAGAGGCGTCTAGACATTAAGGGACCATCACCAGCCTCTGAATTACCCTCTGATTCAAGTAGTGATAGTGACGATGAAATTACTGACCACACAGAGAAGCAGATGTCACCAGTAAAGTTGGACATTGCCAAAATGCCACCGAATGATCCAGATGCAATGTGGCCCACTCTAGAACTTCAACGTATTCCTCACATAAAAAGGCGTTTAGATATCAAAGCACTATCACACCCTCCGGATTCATCTTCTAATAGTGAAATGGTGGAAGAAAAACTAACCCAAATAAAGAAACATGAACAAGAGGCAGTACAAATCACAAAACTTCCATTTCAGAAATCTGAAGCAGACAGGCATGATCCAGAAACAAAATGGTCAGTTCTTGATCTTAAGGCCACTACCAGCATCAAAAGACGTCTAGATATCAAGGCACCTTCACAGGACTCGGACTCATCGTCTAGTAGTGACAGCGAGGATGAAACAACACAGCACATAGGTAGACTAGAAAAGATGAACACTGTAGAGCTTCCTTTGCAAAATTCTCAAAATATAAGTCATGATCCAGAAACACAGTGGCCTACTGTAGATCTTGTTAATATTACTCGCACCAAAAGGCGCTTGGACATCAAAGCCCTATCACAACCTCATGATTCATTGTTAAGTGGTGAGATTACTGGCCATACAGTGGAAGGACAAAGAACAGATGTCAACAAAATTAGTCCCTACCAATCATCAAGTTGCTCAGATGAAGAAGAGGGTATGGAAAATTTAAGCAAGCCACCAGTAAAAGTAATGTCAGATCCAGATCCAAGATGGCCTGAACTTGATCTCATCAGTGCCAACCGCCTCAAGAGGCGCCTGGATATTAAGGTACTTAAACCCCCTTTTGGGTCATCCTTCAATAGTGACAGTGACATTGGAACTACAGACCTTAAAGTGGAGAGTGACAGAAGTGATCACAAGGATGTAGGCATCACAAAAAATGAGCAACAGACTTCAGATAAACTGAAGCTGGTAACCCCCCACATCAACAGGCGGTTGGATATCAAAGCAACATCACCACGATCAGATCTGGGTGTTAGCAGTGTGTCTGTTGGCTCCCAACAGTCTGGATCAAATTCTTCCAGCAGTGAGAGTGAGGATGAGAAAACAAATCTCAGTGCCACAATAGGAATCCAAGTACCTGCTGTATCAAAAGCCTCAGAAAAGGAGTTCATAAGGTCTTCAAAAACCCCACTGATAAGCAATTCTAGCAGTCCAAAGTCTGACCATAATATCAAATTGGAAAAGTATACTCTTATTACAGATAACTCATTATCAGTGCCAACAAATGATAACAGCAACACAACACCAGAGATAAACCCAGAGCTTCAATCAAGGTGGGCCACTATGAATCTTGGCATCTCCCGCTTCAGAAAGCGCCTTGACATCACATCATCTCCTTCCTCCTTCAGCAGTGAAAATGAAGGGAAAAGAGGGAGGGCAACATCTCGGCTGCCTGTTGTCACTGACAAACAAGCATCCGAGAATCGCAACTCACAGAGCAAAATTCAGGAGGTGGAGAGAAAGGATGGGGTAGAGCTCAAAAGCGAAACATCAGGAGTGGCTGTAGAGTCTGACTCAATGTTGCCTCAGCTGAGTCTCACCAACATTCCCGTTGTTAAAAGGGCTTTGGATATCAGAGCTCCATTACAAACAGAATCATCCTCCAGCAGCAACAGTGATGATGAGACAACCCACCACAGTGTCCCTGACCTGAGTCTTGGTTTCTCACGCATTAAGAGACGACTTAATATCAAGGCACCAGCCCCAGAACAAAGTGATTCCCCATCTTCCCACAGTGAGGGTGAAAATGAGGTGAAAATAGACACTGCAAAAGAAAGTAGATATGCATCAAATATGTCAGGAATGACAGAGAATGAGCCTATAATCACTTACAGGCGTTTAATTATGAAAGCGCCATCACTCCCTAGTAATTATCTCACCTCCAGCAGCAGAAGTGAAACTACACACCATGCTGAAATGGTAACTGATGCACAAGACGGTCCATCCCATATAGTGGGAGACAGAAATGAATCTCTTTACCCAAGGAGAGTGCAGAGCATAAGCTTTGGTGATGTAGTAAAGAAAAGGACTGACCAGTCCAGAAGCACCACAGATGTGGACTTCCCACCTGAGATACGGTGGACTGGCATCAATCGTCATTTCTCTGACCTTACTGGCTCCGGTTCAAGGAGACAACTGGATGTAGACTTAGAGTCTCCACAGCAGCCTCCTGCCTCCACCAACTTTGACAACTCAACCAGCGTCACAAAGGAAAATATGAGGATCTTTTCTGACGAGAGGAGAGAAAAGAAAGGCCTCAGTGCCCTAAAAATCATGTCAACAGAGAGACAAAAGTGGGACACAGACAATAAGGCATTAGACAGAGCTTCTACTCTATCTGATAACCATGGTCCACATGATGAGACCAGTGTTAACCTTCACAGGTCTAAGGAGGACATCGAGTCCCTCGCCAAAGAGCCATTATCACAATTTCATCGTTCCTCTACAAGAGAGGGAAGAGCTGCAGATTTGTTGTATGGTATTCCCCGCTACAGGAGGCATGACACTGGAGATACTGAACCGCCACAGGACGCTCCACCTCCTGTTCCGGCAACACCACCACCAGATGAGGCAGTTGAGCTTACGTGGAGATCCCCACAGAGGAACAAGCTAACCAGAACTATGGAGGAGTCTTCTTCACTCACGGCACAAAACCTGGCACTGTACTTTGATTCCTCAAACATGAATATCACAGATGTTTAACAGATGATTAGCATTGTTGTTTAATATTCGGTTTTAGCTGCGAATGACAGAAATATTGTGAATCATGTCTGATTTTATAAAGCATGAGTTATAAATAGCAATAATTTTTGTGTATCTGTTGCAAAGTAGACTGAATGGTATATTTATCTTTTAGATTTTCCTTATCTTTGTGAATCACTTCTTTTATAAGGAATCAATTACTATCAAAAGGTTTCTGTTATCAATGTTGCCAAGAGAATCAGTATCAGTGTAATGGTCATGCATTATTAATTATTAAGATATATTAATAAATCTATGTCTGAAATATATATTGCTGAGCTTTCATTTGTAGGTACATGTATCTAAATGTCAGTAATTTGATGTCTATGATGTACTTAATGTTTCCAGATTACAGACAAACCATTAACTAAATATCAGCCAGTAAGTTAATAAACCTTTTTATTTATGTATATAGACATAGGTTATAGTGAAAACAAACATGTAGACACTTACATAGTTTACATACATATATACAGTTGGGACAAGGCTGTTCATCCTCCTGCACTGTCATGGGAGAAAAACACTTATCTCTACTCAGTATTTGGTAAGTAACAAAACAACTACCTCTTCGATTTAATGCTCATGGTCAAAGTATTGTAATGACCACAGAAACTTTCATAAAGTTTCAGCTGCCGTGGACTTGAGTGACACAAGAGCCTTTGTATCTTCACACCAGATTTCAATGTGTATTTAATGTGTATTGTGACCGAGTGCTGCAAAAGATTCAAAACAAGTAATACACTATCAATAAATTAAATCTGATCTTGTATGCTGGCTGCAGCTTTACAGCATGTGTGAGGATGTGTAAGATGAGTAAATGCAGGAGGGAACCCCTGTTCCACCGTGAGGTTACAGGTGTGTTTCCAGGTCTTAATATGCACAATCATGTTGTTCATCAGAATTAAGATAACATGACTGTGAATATCAAATTAAGCACAAAACACTTGCACAAATTCCTGTACAAAACAAAAATGCGATTGAAAAACATTTTCAAAAAATCTCATCCATTCACAAAAGGCTCTGTTGGAGCATGCATGCAAATATTAAATCTTCTGACGATTCAGCATCACACCACAGCCAAAGACAAAAATGTATACATGTGTTACAAGAACATTATACTAGGCGAAAGGAACAGCATAGCATCATCACAGAGTTTCAAACTGTCAGTGTCCATTGTTTTGATTTGATCCTACTTGGGTGGTACAAAGCAAAGCTTCCAGCAAACCTACTTTCCTACTTAGCCTAAAGGACCATGTCCTGAGAGGGTCACTGGTCTTCCACTGTAGTTACATTAACACTGTCAGTGTTGGGGGAGATGCTACTAGTAAGACCTGAAACTATCAGTGGACTAAGGAAGACAAAACAGATGCCACATATCAAGACAAAATGGACACCAACTAGCTCTATGTCAACTTTATAACACAGCCCAAACAGTCTGAATTCATCCTGAAATAATCCCTGACCACTCAGTGTGTCTGTGTGTGCATGAGCATGTGTGTGTTGTATGTGTTCTCACACGTGTATATACATTTGGGTTTGTTGGTATGTGTGTGGGACACACAAAGCGACTTCCAAGGTTTGAGGCACGATAATACTCTTACCTACACAACGTAGATACATAAATTGGTCATGAGACCAATAAATGCTGATCAGAGCACTAGTGGCTCACCGCTGTACTGAAATAAGAGTTAGTAAGCAGCAATGCTGATTTGTTTGGTGTTATGAGGTCTGAAGCCTTCACGGGGTTAGCAAACTGTTAGCATTATCCGGAGCAAAACAGCAGGAGGGAACAAAAACTGGCACACATCACTAGTAAACAGCACAGGCATTAGAAGCCCGCGATCAACCATTTGACACCGTGTGCTTCTTGAAGAACACATATCAAACTCAAAATATGAGAAACAACAGTTAGTGCCATCTGCCCAGAAAAGCTTAAGTTCAAGTTCATTGCAGGGATCTATAATATTTAAATGTGCCCAGGTGAAAGTGACCCTGTTTAAGACTCAGACATGATGCATTAATGTTCACTTCTGTTGGTTTCTCTGTGCTGAAGATAAGGGGCGAGGAGTGATGCTCCACACAATACCATTTCGCTCCCGTCATCCTTGTATGACACCATGTTATCCTAACACAGACAGCAATATGACATGTCACAGTGAGAGAGAGCAATGCCACTGGGGATTGCTGCAAGCTTGCCCACTATGCAACTTCGGTAGGGAACATAACTCCACAATGACAGCTCTCCGCCTCCTGGCTCTGGGCAGCATGCACCTATGCTGCAAACCCAGCGCCCCCACCCTAGCCCACCCACCCACAGCCCGAACCCCTCCTTTAACAGGAAGCACCCTCAGTGACTGCTTTACTATTTTTGTATTGTTTACTTATTGGTTGAAGATTCTCATAGTTGTCGTTGTCACAGTTGGATTTTTTCCCCCCCATTTTGCTTTGCAACTATAACATCTGTCTTTCCTTGTACCATTCCACAAACTCGTCCAACAAAACTGGCCCTGATAAAAAGACAGGAGAGATGTTGACAGATTAGAAAACTTTTACTTGTGTAACACCCACGTGAAAAGACATCTGTCACAGTTTAATGCAGATACGTGTTCACTTACAGGCACCATCCTCGTCATAGTTACTGAGGTCCAGGTTGATTGTCCTGCTGAACTCTAAAACATTGCACCACTGGTCTTTGTTGATGACTTTGTACTTGGATTGCTGGGGAATAATACATGAATGTTTTATATTAATGCAAAACCACATTTAGTTTTGGCAAAGCTATTTAAAGGTCAAACTGAACTTATATACAAATTACTACATGGGACATATTTGATAAATGTTGTAGAAACAACATCTGAAAATGATGCTTACCTCTAGAAACTGATTAAACACGGGGAACAGAGGCCATGTCTTTCCCAGAAGAAGCCCCAGCATACACTTAGCTGTGTTCAAGTCCAAACTCCTCTGATCCTTTTCCTTTTTTATCAATGCAAAAAATGTCAGCCACAGTTTAACCAAAGCACACTAGTAAGTCACTCTCAGCAACACTGTTATGTCCCATACACATAACAGGCTGAATTCCTTAACCCATAACTGTTACTGTTAATAAAATACAACATTGTCGCCTGTGCATGAGTGAAAAGTCAGGCTGTGTAAACAGTCTACACACTTGACAAGTGCTTTCCCACTCCAAGACAAACTGGAAATGATCTTGACCTACTCCAAATGTCAAGAGAGGTTTTACAAGAATTTCAATCAGGTATATTAAGCAAACAACTGTGTCCTATAGGAATGTCACAAGTTAACTGTGCTGGATATGTTTTAGGGATTTTGTGTATGTGAGCTTTGTCCCAGAAAAAAGGAAAAAAAAAAAAAAAAAACTTTGCTTGACTCACCCGAGCAAAATCAAAAGCATATCTATAAATGAGCTTAAAACTGGTGCTGTCATTTAGGACAGATCTCAGGTAGTCAAGCGAGTTCCTCAGTCTTTCTGTGGAGTCGCACCTGACAACAGCAACAGAGAATTAAGGTTACTTCGAAAAAAAGGAAAGACAGTGAAAACGGCAAAGATACAATAAGCCTTGAAAACAAGATGATAAAAGATGAAAGTAAGTTTTTCTGACGTACTGTAGTGAGCCCATGCCTCTCAGCCACTCCTGGAGAGTGAAATATCCCATACTCTGGGCATCCAGCTTCCAAGCAAGAACCAACATCACCACCTGGGCACAAACAAGAACCTTTATAGCTGCAGATATCCTAAAATAAAAGATTTGTCACTCCATATCATTAATCAATGGAAGTGACAGGGGTATTACATGTCAAAAACAGAGAGACAGCCAAAGTAGTGTCTCAGAGTGACTTGCTTAGTCAGACTGCCAGCAAGAGGAGCAACAACAACAACAACAAAAAAACTCAAACTGCAAAGCGTAAATATACAAAATGCATAAAACCTTGCTTACATTCTCTGGCTCCACTCCAATGTCCTCACAGAACTTCTCCATGCCCTCTGGACCGACCACATCGTCACAGCCTGTTTTAGACAGTCAAGTGTGAAGCCACATATAGTCTCGATTTCACACGTAGAGCAAAAACCTATGACACTGATCAATGGCTGGATGTGAATAAACTAACAGTGTGTGACGCTGTGAGTGGAGTGATTGCTGGTGGCGTGCTTTAAAATATATTAGCTCACCTGCATATTCGTAGAACCACTCCAAGCATCTTTTACTGGAAAATGTCTCCTCCTCACGGATTTGTGATGTTTCGTGCTTTCTAAAAACACTGTAGATGGGGAAAAAACTGCTTTGGTCACAAGCTCAACATTAGTAATAGTAATTTAAAAACCATTTTACTAATATGATGAAAGCCTCTTTGCAAAACACAACTTTTTTAATAAGCAACATAAGTCAGGTGCGACTGCATAACATACTGAGTGGTACTACTAAAGTGCTCATTTATTTCATCTTTAACAAAGTAATGTCACACCTGTCCTGACGACTCTTCTTCGCTGACATGTCATCTCCAGCAGAAGGTCTCCTCTTTTTCCTAGGAGGCATGGCTCTAGAGCAGCAAGCTAGAGGAGGAGAGGGACGACAGCAGGATGGTGGGTTAATTGGAAGCAATAGATAGATGATGCATAGGTTTATATTCTCAAAAAGCTGCCTGTCCAATTCGGAAAGACACATTGCCTTTGCATTAGGTTCATGTAGGGCTGTCTAGTAATGTCAGTGTTGTTACAGTGATTATAAAACACACAAGTATTTCTTACCTGAGGGGTGAGTATCCTGTCCAACGTCTTCTGTCAGGTTCTATCAAAACATATAGACACCAAATGCTTGTGAGCAGGACATGTAGATACTTAACCCTTACTCATACAAAAAAATAAAACATATACAAGCTGCTAATATGTATTTACCAGCCTATGCAAGGTGTGGTGGATCTTATGGATGCTGGCCAGTGTAGTCAAGTGGGAATTCAGCGGAAAATCTATTTCCACAGAAAAACACAATGCTTCAAACCAAACTTAAAAGCTGACACAAGGGTACAAGAAGGTGACACCATTATAGCACCAACACAAACCTATGATTTAAATCCCACGTATTGCAGTAAGCAATCAATATAGTGTATATTCTACAGTGCTCAGAGGACTTCGACAGGATCTGTAGTTCAAGGGTAAACGTTTCAGAAAACGACACAATAACATCTCCCACGAATGAGGGAGTGACACACTGCATTCCTCGAAAGACATGCAAACTCGAAATTATTTGACAATGCATGCTACCTTGTCTCCAAATTACATGTGTGTATTCCTGGTAAGAAGGTGTGACAAAAAAAAAAATAGCTGTGTTTGTCTAAAGGCCAGAACCAGACACAAACCAACACACTGCCGAGCAGATAGCACTAGCTGCATACCTAAAATAGCAGTGCAGACGCGCAACTTGCACAGAGTTTACAAAGTATCTGGAGAGTTGGGAGCATGGGCGTTGTAGTCCATTTCCGTCGAAGAGGCCATTAAGCCCATCGCTCTGGCTTGTATAATAAACTACAATTCCCAGGCCTTAACAAAACAACTATTCCTTTCAGACCCCTCTACCCCCCAACATTTACACCAACTGATTGAATGCATTTTTCATTGTTTAAAAAAATCTAACATTATGTGTCTACTAGCACTAAAGCGTTGCGCAGACGTTTTGCAGCAGCTACTGTAGGTGCCGCAAAGCTCGACAGCACTACTGCAGCAGGCAAAGAAAGATGTTTTACACAACTGCGTCACAATTTTCATTCTCTGTAACAGTCCGCAGCTAAAAGGTAAATTGACCGATTTACTCAGACATAAGGTTGGTGCCAAATCCGAGTTAAAACGCACAGTTCGGCGTCAGTAATGATGACTATAAAGAGCATATAGTAGCGATTACCATCGAAAACCCTCAAGATTGAACTAACGTCGACTGCATTCAGCTAAGCACCTCTAACGCCACACAAATAATAAGTCCAGGAAAGCTGCCGAAAGAAAAGTAGCCGCCTGTATGCCAAAAACAACTGAAATTACACTAGCTATCCGTCCTTTGTTGTCGCCCTAAACAGCACTGGCAAATACAAAGAGACCAGCAAATAGCACGGAATTCATGCGTCCTCATCAAATCCCACAGAACCACGGGCTAAAAGTACATGTAGCATCACGGGGCGGCTGTTTGCTTCCTCTCGGTAAACTGTGCAACATCCCTGATCTGCTCAATTCGACGCAGAAAGCCTCTAAACGTTACTACTTACTTGCCGCATCAGAGTGCATTTTTATGAAACATACAACTGTCTGTGGGAAGTCCGCAGACCGGCCAATAGGCGGGTCCTGCGCACGTAGAGCACGCCCGCGGACTGTGATTGGAACGGAGCCTCCGTGCGCCCCGCCCCTGTTGGCTGCCGATTGGCCGCGGCGGAAAAAGAAATAGACCCCGCCTCTATGTGAATGTGATTGGTCAGAGGCCGCAAAGCGTCCCGCCTCACGGACACAGTACCGCTGCTTTTCATTGGTTGTCAGGGCTTGGCGAGCACGTCCATCACCAGAATTTCCTCGTGCAAGCCTTCAACCAGCCCACGATGGGACGTGATTGGTCAGTGATCACGGGCTGACCTCCCAGTGTACCCGCTGTTTGGGTTGGTTTGATGACGACCCAGGCGGGGACAGGCTGGTGGGGTGCGTTTGGCCGTGTGAGGAACTGTCTCAGGTCTCATTTAACCAAAACCGTGCCACGGACCACCGTGCGCACCTACACGGCTGCAATGGCTGGTAAAGCCACAGTGGTGAACTGTCAGTTGAACAATTAAATACAATTTTACTTAAAATATATTGTCTGCCATTGATTTCAAAGGGATACTGAGTTTTTATTCCATCACATCTATTTCACAGTTAATATAAATTTTTAAAAGTCTTCTCCAGCCCATCCCAAAGGTTCTCAATGGGGTTAAGGTCTGGACTCTGTGGTGAACAATCTATGTGTGAAAATTATGTGTCATGCTCCGTGAGCCACTCTTGTCATCTTGGAATATGCCCGTGTAATGAGGGAAGAAAAAATCCATTGATGGAATAACCTGGTCATTCAGTATATTCAGGTCGTCAGCTGACCTCATTCTTTGGACACATAACGTTGTTGAATCTAGACCTGACCAACTGCAGCAACCCCAGATCATAGCACTGCCCCCCCAGGCTTGAACAGTAGACACTAGGTGCATCACTTCACCCGCCTCTCTTCTTACCCTGATGTGCCAATTACTCTGGTAAATCTAGACTCATCGCATGACCTTCTTCTATTGAACAGTTCTTAACCCAGTTTTAGTAGTTTCATCAATCTCCTTAGATGTTTTCTTTGTTTGATTCATGTCAATAATTTGACCCTTCTGAAACAGTTTAACATCTTTACCATGACCACAGGATGTGTCTTCTGACATGGTTGTTTAAGAAATTAGAAGCTACTCACTCCATCAGTTAGGGTTAAATAACTTGTTGCCAGCTGAAACATAATCATCCATGCAGTAATTAACTAGTGGGAAGCTCTTACCTATTTGTTTAGTTAAATAATTACATTTGTTCCAAGAGGTGACCTTTTTTTACCCAACTACTACTACCCAAAATAGTTTACATTAACTCCACCACAATGAATGCCACTAAAATTCTAACTATAAATGTATTTCAACCAGTAAACAATGAAAATGATATTGATGCATAGTGAAAAAAAGACCTTGTACCTAACTAAATAACTGCAGTAATCTCTTTTAAAATGTCTTTGAGTAAGATAGTGAATCTGTGCCAGACGCTCTGACTTGACAATAAACCATTCTTTGATTTAACATGTTATAACCACATTGCTGTGACCTATAAAGAAACGGGTACTTGACATTTGGCAAGTATGCACAGGTGTAAAAACAACTCTCAAGATAAGTAAGTATGTGAAACTACAGTGTTTTCCCCATTAATCACATAACATATTCTGTCCTACAGGTTCCAGTTTCTCACCTCTGTACATCTATGTATGTGCACTGAAGACACACATTTATGCCGTAGTTCTGTCTGATGACGTGTATTAAGGGACTTTATATGAATGATGAATTCACATCAGGGGCAAGACAGATGTAGTTAGCCAAATTCAGTCTATGTCTGTTAGATCACCATTTGCTGGCTTATAAATAACCTACTAGAGCAAACATCTAAGTAGGACTTTCCCAACAATTTTACAGTATGAATGTTAGGGAAAATTTAATTAAGTTGTAAAAATGTTATTTTTAGGTCTGATGAATTCAGTAGAAATAAATACAATTAGTATATTTTCATGTCACTTTGTACACAGCACAAGTCAGAAGAGCGTGCAGTTGTGGCGCAGTCGCACTAAGGGATAGGTACGTTTGATTTCTACGTGCTGACGTAGGACGTTGTTCATTTAAATACAGCAGCAAACGGAGTTACAAGAAGTTAAATCATACAAACACAGATCACATGTCTACCGACGGACTTTAAAATCCTGTGAAACGGCCTTTACAAGTCCTCTAGTGTGTGTGTGTGTGTTATTTGGGCGGAGTTTCAAACTGTCGGGGAGGAGCGTTTGCAACTCCTTCGAGTCGAGACAGTAAAGGTGAAGTAGATGCAGCCTGAGAGCTTCACAGAGCGAGTTTATAAAGGAGCGCAGCAAACTCATCATGAGTTCACAAACCACCGGAGACAGAGACAGAGCAGCGAGGACAGAGACAGCAGAGAAGGGATGGTTCAAGGTGAGACGGCGAAAAATGTTGTGTGGTGTCACTCATCTGACGCAGATATAATATCTAACGAGTCCTGTGTGTGTGTGTGTGTGTGTGTGTGTGTGTGTGTGTGTGTGTGTGTGTGTGTGTTGTAGTGTCCACTGAGTGATCCCCACGTTCACAGAGATGAGGTGAGGAAGGTTTGGAAAGAATGCCAGGAGGAGAGTTTCTGGTACAGGGGTACGTCCCACACAGGCCACCATTAACACACACACACACATACACACACACACACACACACACACACACCTACAGATGTGGTGTTAAAGTTATGCTATATTTACTTAACGCCGTGTGTTTACAGTCTGTGGAGAATTCAAGCTGTGCAGCCTGAAAAAACTGTCTCCTGACATTAGGAACTATTCACATCCCAAAAACAACTCCAGGGTCGGACCAAAGGCAAAACGTCCCAAAAGGAGACATGAATGAAAGTTCCCAAAAAGACAGTTTCTTAAACAGAAATACGATGTTTCAAAAAGGAGTCAGGGGCATGAGGGCAGATTAGACTGATGCAAGCCGTCATCATCCACTCTCCACATCCCCCCACCCTCCACTCACTCTCACACACCTAGTTGGGGCAGGGCTCCACTGTGAAGTAAAACTGCCAGTCATGGACTCCCACACAGTTGTTTGCATTGTATATTCATGTTTTATTGTTAGGTGATTACATTTGACATTGACATTTGCCCGTTAACCTACTTTCAATATGTTTACATATGTTTCATCAGTGAGGCGTGGATTTAGAAACGTACTGAATTTCTTAAAATGAAATTCAAGACAGACTGAAAGGGAAAAACAGACACACCGTGTAGACTGTGGTCTGTGCCTCCTTATCATTATTAGTAAGTACAAACTCCAATACAACAAAAGAAATCTCGTTTTGGTGCTATGTCCAGGGAGTGTCCTGAAGTCACCCACAAACTGCCAGTCATGCACACCTGCACAGTTCTTACGACACTGTCGGCCTACAGTTATGGTGGTAGGGTGAGAGTTACTCACAGTGGACCGTATCCAAAACAGATAATACCGTTTGGATTTCCAGCATTAGCTGTTTGTGTTTGCTTGACTGAGCAGCTGAGATTAAAGTTCCACGGACTTAAAAAGATCTTTGTTTAACGTATCAGCGCTTTCTCATCCTTCCACTCACACAGCCAGCCATGCAGCTGCTGCCTGTGACCTCCACATGCACTTGTACAATCATGTAACACTAGAAATGAGAAGTTTACGGAGAAGAAATTGGTGCTGTCCTCCTCTTTGAAATTACTCGATTCATTGAGCAACAATTCGCTCATCCATAATTTACCAGTGCTCTGAGCAAAGCTCAAACAGTTCAGTTAGTATTTTGAAAAGATGTTATGAACTGAATTTTATTCTGACTCTTGCAGTATGTCTCCATGTGTGTACTACAGTATGACTTTCATCAGCTCCAGCCCATCATTTTATTTTTACTTACTGATTTATTTATTTCTTTAGCTCTTCCCTTCTCTCTGGGCAGCATGGCTGTCACCGGAGGTCTCATCTACAGTGGTAAAGCACTGACACTGAAACACTTTTATTCCATCTTATCTCAATGACACATAAAACCACCATTTAGGTTAGTATCCCATTCAATTTAAATGTAGTTTTATTTCCGTGCAGGTATTTGGAAGTTGTCTAAGAGATTTGGTCCCTTTCCAAAACTAGCAGGTGTGTTGGGCTTCAGTTTATAAGCATCATTTACTGTTTTTGACAATCCTTCAGCAATCACTTGTCTCTAACTATCATATTTTTTCAGTTGCTGGAATCCTTGGTTATGCAGTGGGAAAAGCATCTTATGTTGGAACTTGCCGAAACAAGTTTCATGAGCTCGGCTTTGATAATGGACCAGGATTTGGATCCTGGTCTGGAAGACGTTGTCTTGAGTCTCCTGGACAAAGGTGGGGAAAACGCTTAATTTATAGATTTTATTATTACATTGGATTCAGCATTACAGCGGTAAGTTACTACTATGCACATATTCTGTTAAAAACATAGTCTCGAAGAAGCATGAATTAAATATAATGTTTTGATACAGCTTACTTTTTTGTCATCCTCATAGGAGCAAACAAATCAAGACTGTTTAATTTTATTCACGAATTTCCTGCCTTTACACTAACGTTTTCAACTTTTAGTGTGACCGCTCTAGCCATTAAAATGTGTTATCTTTAAGAAGAGGAAAGATACTGTATATTTCCTATCACTATCTCCTAACAGATCGTGCCAGCATGTATGTGAAGAATGTAAGAAAACAGCTCCAGCTGCAGCTGCAGAACCAGTGAAAAGCTAAAGGTACATGGGTCATATATTGACAGAGCTATCAAATACATACATATATTCAGCACAACTCTGGAACCGTTAATATGCAAATTAGTGCATGGTTTAGATAATTTAGCTGCTACTGGCTGATAAAAATGTATAAACTTGTAAAATAGCTTATCATAAAGAATGGCAGACCTGCCAGTGTAATCAGTGTAAAACGATTTTGGCCACACATGCTAAAGTATTTGTGTGTATTTTTTTTCTTGTGTTGAGTTTGTACATAATATTTTAAATGCATGACTGCTCGGTTCATGTATGTCTTGGTTTTCCAGCCTCATCAGTCACCAAAGAACTCCCAAGGATGGACTGACTGTGGGGATCTATCAATGGCATTTTCTCTGTTTTATAAATGTCATAAATACTATGTATAAATTTGTAGAGCTGCTGCACTGGATTCCATTAGATTTTACATGTGCTTTAGTACCCAGTGAGTAAATGCTTTATATTTTTTCCTGTGAAACAAAGCACAGAATTGCCACTAAGGGGAGCCAATGTCCTTTCATTCAAACTGTAGATGTGTTCTTAGATTTTCATGTTGTCTGAAATGTATTTTTAAATGTAATGATTAACAACACATCTGAAATCATATTTAATGCAGTATGACCCAGATCCTTTGTAGGATTTGACAAATACATTAATACACCTAAAATAAAGTCCCCATATGTGTGTTATAAACCATTTATTATTTTGTGTATACTTGTAACAAATGCTAAATGGGAAGCACAATTGTAACCATGAGTTCTACAAATAACTTTTACAACAATAAAAATGTATTTGTGTGTGATGTAGCCGTCAAACACATAGTTGCATCTTCCTTTAAATGTGGCTTCGGTCCCGATCTGTCACCTTTTCATTTGCATCTCAGCTCCTTTGAGTACCCGCCTGCGGCTGAATGTTTCGGTGTATACCGGTCAGCATAAGAAGTGCACCCCATGTGAATGTCACCCTCGCTACGTCACCCAATCAACAGGTCATTTTCTCGTGATTGGCAGGTTTTCAGTCAAATAGAAAGGCGCGTTGTTATGTAGGCGTACAGTACCGCACCCAATCACAATGAGGGAGGCGGGACAAGCAGGCCGCCGTCTGTTCTGACAGTGGAGCTCTGAAACAGAGCGAGAAAAAAAATCCCACCAGTGCCCAGATCCTGCCCATGGAGGAGGGCCAGGACGGAGAAGCCTGTTCGGCAAAGCAAAAGAACGCCTGCAAGCTAGCGACCTAGCTCAAGTGAAGGGAGAGGAAACTAAAGTTGTGAGTAACACCAGCTCCACGAATATTGCAGTCATTGAGGTCACGGCGGTTGCTGTCTGATGTAGTTAACGTTGGCTTACGTCAAGTTCCGTGATCAACTTTGCCGTTAAGGGTAACGTTAGCTTTCCAACTGGCTGAGGCACCAAAATTGGCTGCCGCAGCGTGCTAAAAGGAGTTTGGCTTCCCTGCTAGTGTGAGTTAATCGCATAGCTTCCTTGCAAGTTAAATCTTAAGCACATTACAGGTCACCGTTGTCATATACCTTCATTTTATCTCTGCTAGAGAGCTAGCTGTGCTGTTAACATACTAACGTTAGCATGTAAACGTTAACTTGTAGTTGACAACTGGCTCTTTAGCTAACCTACACGAAGTTGTTGCTGCTAGCTAGGTTAGCATCCTGTTTTTAACATTAGCTAGCAGCTTTCTCGTTATACTATCAACACCGGGCTAATTGCTAACTAAAAAAAAGCTACCGTGAGCGTTTACCCACAGCTCGTCAGTCATTTTTTTCTTTTTGAGCAGTGTTTTGTCTCTGTAGTAAACACTAATGGTGTCAGACAACAAAATTATCAACAAAACTGTTTGGGGTGTTCAAGATATCCGCATTGTCAAAATAATCGCACGTAGACCAGATAACTCTAGATGTATCTGTGACATGAAACATTTAAGTAGAACTGCGTCATAAAAGAAAAGTTCTGTTTATGAGAGGGTAAACTAGGAGGGACTGAGCCCTTATGCCAAATCGTGGTGGTTCCTATGCATTGGCATAAAAGTGAGAGAACTGTCAGCTTTTCATCTGCCAGTCCTCACAGGACTTGGTTCTCTGTGTTCAGAGTGCATCAGACATACAATGAAGTATTTGTTCGTTTTCTGTAGACACCCAAGCAGTGACACTTGGATATAGACAGAGAAGAATCTGTCACTCTGTTATGTGACTGGAAGTGGCCAGATAAAGATGCGGAAGAAAATTCTGTGTTCACTCATGATCTCACATAAGGACTGAAATGTTTTCTAGAGTTAGAGTTGTGCAGTTAGGAGATGACACAAAATTGTACTTTTTGCTCATCTGCGTTTTATTTTTCTCGAGATTCATGTAAGTGTGCTACTGCAGTAACAATAACACAGAGTTCAAACATTTTATTTACAAGTCTTTGTGCTGTACATTCTCAGGTGCATGAGACCGATGCAGCTGGTGACCCACCCTTTCCTTTGCCCCGTGTCCCTGCCAGGATTAGCTTGTGATGGCAGTACAGATTTGGAGTATATTCTTGTACATAGATAAAATAGAGGGGATCCCCTTAATTGCAGATGTCCATCTATCTGTGATTATCTGGGACATAACTCCAGTGAATTTATGTGTTCGGCTAAATCTGGTAAGACATTAATGTCATTGATAAGTATGGGGATGAAAAACCAAAGTCTGTTAAACACCCCCACAGTAGCCCTTGACTAAGCTGCCCCATGGAAGGATTAACTGTTAACTCAGCATTTCCCAGGTGAATACAGAAAAATTATGTAATGGCAAAACAATCTCAGTTGCTAAATTTGACTTGTTTTTGTTAAACAATTTAACACTAATCCAGCAACATTTTTTTTCTGTAGAAATTGTGCTGGATCTTGTATGTTTGAACTCTGCAGCTGTGATCAGTTGCTGCAGGTTTCTAGTTGTCATATTTCCAATGGCCAGCACATTTTGAACTTTTGTCTTGTAGCTTATGGTTCTTTATTTATTTATTGTCATTTTGTAATCTGGAGAAACTAAATATCGGGTGCCCTCCTTTACATGGTCTTGAAACTTGGTACAAAAACAGTGCCTGCTTCAATGCCTGTCGGCCTCTCAGGTCTTTACCTTGTTCCATATAAGGAGTTATGCAGTCCTGGTTTACCTTATCCCAGACATTTATGATGTAATATAATACCAACTGTCATTTATTTGATTACAGTAGATGACCTCTTATCTAAATCTAGACTGATCAGTTGGGTCCAGGTGTGTGTGTGCGCGTGTGTGTATGTGTGCATTTGCACATAGATAAATTATTAACTGGGCAAATGATGAAATAATAAACAGAGAATTGCCAATAAACCTTTCCATTTAATTAAATCTTGTCCCCAACCAGTTCCTTTGTCTGCTAGCACTCATCTTTATAGCAACATTGCCCTGGACTGAGTATTGCACTCAACTTATATTGTGAATTGTATCCGAGTACTTAACATTGAGCAGCACTGCTGTTCACTGTTTGAGGGAAATTTACATGGTCAAGTGAAGACGTCCTGCGAAATAGTGAAGATAGGAATATTCCTGAAGTAGTAAATAACTTAAAGAGCCACTGTTTGATCATGGTAATCCAAAATGGCTTGGTAACACAAAAAATGGACAGGAACCTACATAAAAAAACAGGTAATGAATGTTTGTTATGTAGTGTTTTGGAAAATAGCAGTTCGTCACCATCTCTCTTCTGACCTTGCACTGATTTACATAGGCTAGGCATTTGTTTCATTGAAAAACTTGGCGTAATGTAGTGCTCAGTAAGGTCTGAGTGTAGCTAGAAATAACCTATAATTGAGCCCTGCCGAAGAAGATTATCCTTGGCTTTGGGAGAGAGGGTTTGCAGTATAATTGATGTTTGGGTCTGCCTTTACCAAAGAAACCACCCTGTCATTGCCCTCAAGATGGCCTCAGCATTTATGAGAGCATTTATGCCAAGTTTAGATCCATTGATGGTAATACCTAATATTTTCTGGCTATATGTATAATCCAGAACAAGATAAAGATAAGAGAAATATCTGTTGAAACATGCAAAAAATGTTTATGCACTTCCCTTCCCAGTCGGAAGAAGCTAGTAATGTTTCCGCTTAAGAGGTAGTGATTACAACAGACCAGGCCTGTCATTTAGTGTTGTAGGGAGCCAGATATAGGCTTTTCCCCTTTGTCCAAATTACTGTAGCACACTGGCTGCTTTTGACTTTGAGTTGTCCCAGAATAGTTTAAGGCAAGTACACAAAATACATTGCAAAAAAGTCAGCATTCTTGAATTTTTTTTTTTAAATTTTGATACTCATTATGCACCATTGAATACATTCTTGTTTTCAGATGTAAGGCATTAAACACTTTACAAAAGTCCTGCGCTATTCTTGATGTGTGTATGTGATAGATAAATAAGGGAAAATGGCAAAAGGAGACAGAGCAGTTTTGTCTTTGTCAGGGTTATCTCATATCTCCTGGATGGACTACAGGCCTTTGCAGCATCCTTGGTGTGTGCTGCATTCAGAAAATGCAGGGAAATATTAGACAAAGTTAAGTTAACAATTGATGAGCTCATTCCTGCTTTGCTGACCTTTAGTTCTTCTCCGATGTTGCGGTAACAATTAAATATCCTAACTTACAGAGACCTGCTAATGCATAGATTAGTTTAGTAGAATTTGTAAGCTTCGTTGATATATATTTTAGCACCAGCAGAGAAATGTTTTTTTTTTTTTTTTTGTTTAAATATAGAGCAGGAGCTGAACCTGTGGCTGTATTTGCTACGTTCAGAATGTGCACAAGGTTTTGCTCACCCTTTTTCTGTGGTTGCACAGTTTTTTTTGTTTTTTGGAGTCACTGAGTTGGAACAGGAAGTCAGACGTAGTAGTCACAGGTCTGTCAGCGTGAGAAGCGAGTGATTAGGTATGAGAATTTTTTCTGTTGTGTTTGTGGTGGGTGGGAGAAAGTATGGCATGTCACTATGACACAGCCATTGTGCCGTTAAGTTTTTAGTTTAGTTTAGTTTTGCTTTGACTTGCTGACCTTTTCTCACATCTGTCCAAAGTGCTAGTGGAAGTTCTCACACCTCAACTTCTCTGTCTGGCTGCTGTGTGACTTAGTGGCTTGTTCTTCCTTCCTTTGTTTGACTGCAGTTTGATAATGGTTACAAGTTTCTAACCTTCTATATTTTTCATTCGTGCTAGTCAGATGTCACTAGGTTGAGTTGATGTGCTTGTATCCTGCCCATTTTTTTACTTTCTGAAACAAAGTTGTGAATATCTTATGTTCTGCACTGAGGCAATAACAGTCATTGTATGACTCAATGCAAGATTACCTGACTATAAAAGGAGCCCTTTTCAGCCACTGTGATAATAAACTGGATGGAAAGTACAGTTTTCGAGGCTCTGATTGCTTATGTAACCGCCTCTTGGATGTAGTGGGTAATCTTCAGATTATTACTCCGCTCAGGAAGAGGTTTTAATCCTATGCTAGTACAGAGCAAGCCAGGCTGAAGAAAACAGTCAGTTGACCCATCACTTTGCCATAACCCAGACCTGACTGCCTAACAGTATTCTGCCAGCTGTAAGGATGCACAGAATGTTATTACAGCACTTAAACGTGCATCATCAAATATTTGAGTAACTAAAATTAAGCTGCCATTCAGAAAAACACTGTAAAAACTTATTTTAACTTACTATTTTAATACAAACACTTTTCTCACCAATCCAAACTTTTTTGGATGTATCTCTGACAGCATTTCTGTTCTCTCTGTTTTAGATTGTTGTGCAGTGAAATTCTGGACCCTCCTTTCTTCTTCCAGTTCTAGGCCCTGCTCTATGGCCTTAAGGTACGTCACAGGGGTCATCTGGGTTGTGTTCTACTGTGCCATGGTTTAGGTTTTATGGAAACTGCAAACTAAGTAGGTTGGGAATAAACAGGGTATTGAATTAATCTCTTTGCTAAATTCTGAAAGAAGCAGGGCAGAGTTTTAGTCCTATCTAAAGTCTATCTGACATTTATTTTTCAGTCAGCTTGAATAATTTTACTTTTTACTTTTACATTCTGTTTAGAAACGTTGTCCATGGTATGGATATAAGGCGAGGAATGCCTCTTTCTAATGGTCCCAGAGTTATACAGAATCTTTATATGAGCTTAAAGTTTTAAGTAATGTTTCTGTGTTAAAGGAACTACTTGCCTTGTGTGGTTATTATATCTTGTGCAGTATGGTAAAAGGTGTCAACATGGGGAGGCAGAGGCTGCTGGTTTGGCTATTACCACTGTCACAGCAATGCAACAGCTGTCTTTTTATAGATATGTTTGCATTTCATTTGAGTAGGTCAAAATTATGTCTCTTTATTATTGTGAATTCAAATATGCATATAAAAAACACAAATACATTGATCAGAAAACCAGTTGTCAAAAATGTCAGTGTAAAATTAACACTCTATTCAGGACAGCGCAAAGCTTGTATCAAAAGGGAAAGCTTTACATCAAAATATCCAACATAGTTATTGTTGATTAATAAAATCATGGCAAAAAAACTTCCAGAATGCTTCATGTTATATTTAATGTAATATAATATCATATTGGCATTGTTTTCAGCTAGGTAGCTACTCCCTCCTAAATTTGACATCACCCCAGTATGTAAAATTAGCAACCAGATAGAGCGACAGAGTTGGTGCTATGAGAACCAGATGTCTGTGACCTACAGAAACTATGATGTAGGGAGTAAAGTGTTTCTCATTTATTTTTTGTTCTATATTGTTGTTTTATATTTTAGTAATTAGTGTAAAATATAGTATAACAAATATGTAATACTATGTCATGTCTTGTAATATATTTAGACACGATGAATAGGTTACCACAGCAGACTGAATGTGATGGCACAGTAATCTTGTTGAATGCACCAGCACAAGTTGAGCCCATGGTCTAAGTATTTTGTCAGACACTGATCTTAGGTGTGTATTATCAAATACTGCAAATAAGACGAAATTGAGTCATATTTTTATTCAGGTTATCTTATAACTCCTAACTCGTATATCAAGAAGCACTTCTACTTGGCTGTTTTTACAACATTGTTGTACAATAATTGACTTTGTTTGGAATTGTTTGGTTCAATATATTCAGTGGTTAAAATATATTGCATGTAGCATTGTGCTAATTGTAGTATCTGTAGTTAGGTCATTTTGCTTGAGCAAGGAAGTGTAAATGTTGGGAAGTTGTATTGCAATACTGTGTTCCTCTAAATGCAGTTTTTGCGTATTATTGCGGCCTTTGTGACATGAGTGCCATATCTAAAAGGTAATTGGCCAGACAGACAAGACTTAGCAAAACCAGCATGACCTTAATGGCTTTGTTCACATTACAGACTTAATGCTCAGTTAAAGTCCTATTCTTTCAGAGCTTTTTATGTTGACGGTTCACATTCATGTTTGTTAATGACATGTATCTGCCTCCAGTGTGAATGTAGTTGATCCCCTAAACTGCCACTGATCAATAGCAATGTAATTTTTAAGCAACTTTCTTAAACACTGCTTGTCTACAGTATGTTCAGTTCAGTTGGAATTGAAAATAGTGTCTTTATTAATGTTAACAAATGTTGACACTAAATGATGGGCAAATAGACATGGTTAGAGAAGTGAGATTTTTAAAAAAGAAAAATGCAAATTTAAATATGGCCATTGTGACAGCATAGAGATTGGATATTAATGAGATGTAGGGCAAAATGCAAGTGGCCCAGAACATGAGAGAATATGAAAAAAACAAAAACGTTTATTTACCATTTTATGGAAAAAAAAAAAAATCTGATCTGAGTCACTTCAAGTTCAATATCTGTTAAATTGAAAGGACAGGATATGTTGCCCTAACTGTAGAGAACTGTTAGTAGAACAGTGCTTTCAAGAATAGTGCTAGTCTTACTTTCCAGTAATGTGTTCGTTGAGGTACACATCAGCTTACACACAAGCCACTGTTCCAGAGAAAAAAATTATTTGGTTGCCTTTATGGGGGTGAATGTATTGGTGGAACTGCCAAGTTTATAGAATACACCGTTTATATACAACAATGATTTGAAGTAAACAAAATTAAGTTGATATTGTAATGGTAACTTCAAAGACATTTTTCAAACAATTGGCATCAAGGCACATTGATAAAATTGTAATTTTGTGGCTACGTAATTAGAGGTTTTAGTGGCACAGAAAGGCAGCACTGTAACTTGAGTGGTGGATGTTTGCACCACTAGGGGGCAGTGCAACATTGTTTTCCTGCTGTTGAGCTTAAACTGATGTGGCTGCAACTTTTTACTGACATCCAGTGGTGGAGTAGCAGTTCAGATTTATGCACATTCAGAAAGTCTCTAGTAGACTTTGCTGACAGTATACTGACCAGCTGACTGCAAAATGGACTCTGGACCATGGCCCACTAGTTTTCCTGTTTTCTCCTGCTTGAAAGCAGAACAAGGCAGGGGCGGCGGGACCCAGTATGGCATAGAAATGCTGCACATTGTTCCCAGAGCTTCCTCTTCCACATTCCTGGGCTGATTGGGATCTGGGCCTCCTGTGCAGGGGTATTGTTCTAACTCAGCAGCACCACAGAACTGGCCCCAGCAATCCACAGCTGCCTCTACTGACCATTGTGGTGCTCAGGCAGAGTGATGACTATTTTTGCCCTCAGTCATCTTTCTCTCTGTCTCTCCCACTCACTCTCTCATTCTCCCCATTGGACTCTTGTCCCTTACTCTGCATCTTTGCTTAGGTCTCTGTCTTGTCCCAACAAAGATTCCTTCTTGCAGCTTGTTGTGATTGATGAGATTTTGGCAATATGATAATAGTCTATACAATATTATTCCAGTATTTCTTTCTTCTGTTTTTTCAGAGCATCTACACTCCAGATCTCTGATTTGTAGCTTAGTTTAGTGATTATAATCTCCTTTTCTTATTTAAAAATAAATAAATAAAAAATGTCATTGATTTAGCTTTGATTTAGAGGAAAATTAAAGTGCATTCCATTTTTAAAATGGAATGCACTTTAATTACTTTGGACAAATGGATTCTTGTATGAACTGCTGGTGATCCAGCTTTCTGTTGTTTTTCTTTTTTCACAGCAATTTGGGTCTTGTTCATAGATTCCAAAAACATGTTTTCTTTGTGTGTGTTCTGATAGTTGGCCTGTAGAGGGCAGAATTTTCGCAAAAACTTCCACACTTCATTTATTTTTGGTTTTCATTAGTTTTTTTTCCCACTTTGTGCCTACTCTACAGGTTACGTTTTGGGCAGGGTAATTAATAATTTAAACTACTGGATAACTACTGTTTCTGTATAGTATTTGAATAAATGACAGAGACTGTGATGATAACTGTGATATGTATTTTTAGTTTCCTTTACTATTACTTCCTCTGTAATTCTTAATCTTTGTATATTAAAACCATTACATCATGTTGACATTTTCAACCATTGCAGTAGAAGCGGTACTGAACAGTGCTGGTCAGACTAAACAAACAATTTGAAGACATTAGATATTTGTGGTTAGCATTTTACTCATTTTTTTCTGACATTTAGCCAAAGAATCAATCATAAAACCCATTAAAAAATATATAGGTTTAGCTCTACATTATTGAATATTTTTTTATTTTCACTACACTTCAACAAATTGAACTCCATGAGTTCAGTACCACTCCCTTTTTGCTTACAGTACACATAGAATGCTAATATCAATGGAGTTTTAGTTATAGCTAGATAAGTGTACTGCTTTCTGTTCCATTGTGCAGAAGCTTTGATGTGTTGGATAGTTGGTGGTGAATCAGAATGCTTATCGTATAGGCGTGAAGTTTAGTGCTTACCAGTGTTACAGCCTTATGTTATTGAGGGATAGCTATGTTCGTGCTTGGATGGCCAATTCATTTTAGCACTCAGAAAAGAGATTTTGATGATTTCTTCAGGCAGAGCGCTTTTACGAGTGTCAGCATAGTCTGTCTTACTTCTCAACTTCAGATATTTGGTTGTTTGCTGCAGGTACAAGCCGTGCAGCCAAGCAGAGCACAGCAGTCTGTCATCACCCAGTTTTATAGACCCCATCAATTTGCCCTTTCTCCATCTCTTCATAATAGCTCAGTACAGTTGAGCAGAAGTGAAAGCCATGGGAGGAGTGCTGTTGTTGTTGTTATCGTTGTTGTTGCAGCTCTTTAGTAAGTTGGCAACAAAGCAAACAACCTTTTCTGTGTGAATACTAACAAGAAACACCATCCTGACTATGATAAGAACTATCAGTAAATGCAGGCATGTAAGTATATCCACCTCCACGAAGCTTTCCTACTTATAGTGTCTTTCAACCTTCTTCCTCCCCTCTTGGTTTCTTTCACTGGTGAGCAACACAGGCCAGCAGGGTGTGGCTGGTGTCGTCTCTGTTTGATTGGCTGGTGGCCCAGGCTTGTTTTATCTCCTGTGGAACATGTTCTAGTCCCACCCCAGATAGTGCCTGGCACTCAAACCTAACCCTGCCCACTTAAAATTACATCACGACTTATGAAAAGTGCCATGTCTGTTTGCTTTCTTCGTTCATTGTGAGCAGACAGGTAATATTGCAGGATAGGAAGTTTGTCTCGTTGGCTTGCTACAGTAAACGGCTTCTCCTGTACTAGTTAGGCCAGACAGACAACTTTAGAGAGCTTGGTAGGTAGTTTCGGTTCTGGTCTGTAAGGGCAAACACTGCAATATTACATAGAGGCTGTAATTGTGACTGAATGCTGCAAGTAGGTAAACAGCTAGATACAGGTGTCAACTCTGTCTGCTTGTCTGTAAATGGGGCAGATGAGGCAGACAGATAATTTTTATGGGAGAATGGAATGGCAAAGGCTATTGGACTGCGCACCAGAGTGAAAGACTAAAAAGCCCTCAAGCATGGAGTTTCTGAAGAGCCTGGTTCCTGCTGTCATCTCAGGGGAGGGGGCCACTGAACATGGGGGAGCCCTGCCCAGAGAGACAGGTCCACGGCTCCTTCGCATGAAACGAATGGGCCTGCTTGCTATGGGACAGACCATTGAGGAAGATCCGGTAGATCCTGTGATAGAGATAGATCCAGAGATTGGCACCTCCAGGCCTCTTCGCAGTACCCGAACCCGACTCAAAGGTATAACTGATTGAACTGTGTATTAATACAGTGGTTTATTGTACTGAATATAATTTAGGCTACTGTACTCAAAATACTGTATACATAATAGAGTTGGGCAGTTACCTATATTTTGAATGTCATTGTGTTTGGGGTCTCATATGTGGTTTTAGCACACCATTAATATGCCAGAGATGTCTGGACTGCTCATGCTATATGCAAGAACAGAAATGGACATGGATGGAACTGGAAAAGCACAACAAAATTTGCAGCTGAGACCATGGTTTGCATTTATTAGATTAGTAATAATCCTCTAAAACATCTTTTGGAGGCAGGTGCTGCCATTGATTTAAAAAACAAAAAACAAAATTAGATTCAAAATGTTTTGATTGTTATTAAAAGTGATGTTAATGTTAGCTTTTGTTAATTACCAACAGCTACATTTTATCAATCACAGTGCAGTGACACAATTCTAATAAAACAAGAAATCTTTAGTTGATCCAGTAGATCATGATAGTCCAGCTCCCAGCCCCTGATCCAATTGCTTCTTGGTTTAAGACCAGTAAGGAGTTGGTGCCAGACTGGAACCAGTTTTCCCGGTTGAGAGCTGGTTCTTTAGTGGTCAGAACTCCAAAAAATAGTTTAAAAGTAAGCACTTGTTCTGAACCAGCCCTGGAACTGGCTTGTTGGAAAATGGTATGTCAGGTGTGTGATGGTACCAACACACTTAGAGGTTAGCTTATTTGAAGCCTGTTTTTTTTCTGTCCTGAAAATATGTAGATGTTTTACCACAGCAGCCAGTTTTATACACATTTCATAAATGCATTTTACAAAACTGTTCCCATTAACCTAATTGCTACCAGCTTTAGGCAGCTGCTTTCAACAAACAAGTTCTGCTTAAATGACTTTACGCAACCTGCTCTGCACCAAATGGCAGACAAAGTTAGAATACTGTGAGGCAATTGTTTGCTAACATGTTAACAACTTCATATAATGGTAATCTGTACAGGGTTTGGAGTCAAGGAACCTGTGATGAATCATGTCTGTTCTTTTTAATAAGATAAATCATTCGTATTAACAAAGAAAGTTTTACTACACATTAGATGATCATTTCCTGGGTTGTATTGTCCATTTAGGGACACTGTCCATGCCATAATGTACTGCTCAAAATCTTAGGCCACTATCACATTTTTTCTTAGCAATGCTATTATACCCTTATATATTTGTTTCTCAGTTTTACACTGGAACACACCAAGTTCTAGAAACACACAAAGTACTTTTTTTGGCTGCTGTCCTTTCCCAAACTTTGTCCAGGTAGAGCTGCCAGATGCTAGCTAGCAGGACCTCCTCCACTCTCTGAAAACTAGAATTCTTAGACTTCTCATCCGATTTTGACATCTCTTCCACTCCTATTTTGTCATAGACTTCTCCAAATTCCTCTGAAGAGTTTATACTCTATATTCGTTGATCCTGCAGAAGCTATTTTTTTGTTTTTCTAGTTGTATTCTAATAAAGACACAGCTAATCTATTGGTAGCCTAAGACCTTTTGCACAGTCAAGACTACTGTGTGTATCTCTTCACTTTTTAGTAGAAGCTGTCTCACAAGTACTTGTTGCTTTTGCTTAGTGATGTTGCAATATAAAGAATGATGTGCTTTTTAATGCCAACTTGATCCACTGCTTGCTCTATACAGCAATAGCTAACAAGAAAAAAGAAGAAAATGTAATTCAAATGAGTATTGGATCATACTCAGCAGAGGTTTGCATTTCAATGCTGTTGCATTTCTAGCAGGAGCTTGAGTGTTTGTTCTAAATCATGAGTTGTGCTGACACTGTTAATCCTCTGCAGAAGGTCTACCATTGTGTCTATGGATACAGTAGTTAAAGGTTTAGTAGTTGCATGTGTACACATATAAATTATGTGTGCGTGCAGGCCAGCCAGTTTACACTAGCAGTTGGCTGATGAATTTTCGTCAGTCTCTCAAAATGGCTTTTTGCAGTGCTACCTGTCAGAGCATGCTTGATCCCTGTTTACTCATGGTTAAAGCATGACTGAGCTCTCTCTCTCTCTCTCTCTCTCTCTCTCTCTCTCTCTCTCTCTCTCTCTCTCTCTCTCTCTCTCTCTCTCTCTTGCTCTCTGTCTCTCGCTCTCTCTCTGCTGTACTCTCCTGGCCTGTTAGCCTCTGAGAGCAGGACTAGTTAGGTAGCTAAACTAACCCAAAAAACAATGAAAGGCTTTACTTCGGTTTGGAGTTTTTGTGATTAATAAGGACAAAAAATGCATCTGTATTTAGTCACCCAGGTAACTGTAACCATAAATGTGTTAAGCTCAGACTGATTTTTATATACTGATACTTTTGTTAGAGAACAAGAGACTGAATAGAGTAAATTGTTTTCATATCTTTCCTTTCTTTCTTTCCAACTAGGAAACATCCATCATATTAGAAAAGTCTCCTTTTTACATCATGCTGGTGATGGCAGTGGTCACAATGGTGAGTTGTGTAATGTAAGAAGTGATGTGATTGCTACAGTAGTTGAGGTAAGCAGAGATATTTAGAGATAATAGAAGGCAGTATTCATACCTCAGGATAAATTGCCCCTTGTTTAAATCAGAGCTGAGTGCCACTCCCTTGTTGCAGAACTGGCATAGCCCAGGTTGGCTTTTAAGGTGGTGCAAGTCCTTTCTTTCTGCCATTTGTCTTTCTTTGCACATAGTGATGTCACCCAGTTGCTGGATTTACTGCTGAGCTTTTGGGAAGGGTTTGATTTGGGCTAGTATTTGGTTAATGGGTGCTGCAGGTTTCCTGTTTGTGTTGTGGGAGTGTTTGGAGCATGTGAGTGAACATGATTGCACTGGTGGGTTGTACTTCTGCAATGAAAGAGATGGATGTGATTTCTGTCTGAACAATCCATAGGTATTTCTATTAGACAAAGATATTTGTGGAGTCTGTTTTGTCAAATAGATTTTAGCAAACTGTAGTGAAAGAAACTAATATAGTTGTAATATAGTGTCATAGCTGGGAAAACAAATGCTGTGTGTCATTGTTGGTATTTTTTCTCAAGTCAGAACTCCTAATGAATGCTTCTCTATAGTGAACAGCTAGAAGCTGGCTCAATTGCTTTCTGTAATGCTTTGAGTAAAGAGCTGACCTTTTTGTACCTGTTACGATGAGTTTTAATTCCGAATTGCCTGGTGTTCTGTTCTTTCATTTCATAAAGATGATATGCTTCTGACCAACAAATTGCTGTGCTAAAATTAGTTGCCTCTCATCATTTGCTAGGCAAATCTGAGAATGAGTTTGCTAAATCACACACACACACAGTCTTATAGCTGAAGCATTAAACTGTTGAATTTGGCCAGAAAAAAATTCTTTAAAAAAGGTCTGAAACTTTAGTCTAAATATGCAGAATTTTTGTTTTGATAACTATTACGAGCATCTAAAAGTAATAGCTGGCTCCTGACTCAAGGGAGTTGGTGGAAGGTGAGGAGCTGTGTGGGTTGTAGAGTTGTGCTGCATACTCGGATTGCTGTGAGGGATCTAAATGGCATGTCCTCTGCAACCCAGGCACCACTGGGAGGTCAGGGATTGAATTACAGCTCCTATCGATTATTGTTCCCACCACTGCCCTTCAGAGAAGCTTAGACAGGAAATGCATCCTCCACCCTGTGGACTCCTAGGAGGAAGAGTTCTCCTATACTGTCTGCAGTCAGGATGGCTAGCTGTCAATCCCAGCTCCCACTTTGTGAATGGGGCTACTATAACTTGCCATGTACATTTAGTTGAGATTATTTGATTAGTGAGCAATTCTTTCCAGGAAGTCAGTTATAATGTTGTTTATTTGAGTCCTCAACATGTGTAGGCTCTGTTGGACAGTAGCTCTTGGCCCTAATTGTCCCAGAGATGTAATGTCTGTTATTCCTCTGCATTCCTCTAGCAATAAAGCTAGTTTACAGACAACAATCTCTGCAGAGTTCTGTGTGTTTGTATGTTAACTGATTTCCTGATAATGATTAAAAATATAATTCTGTTTTTAAACATAATGTTTAAACGTTAGGCATTTTCTCAATACCCTCCTCCCACTTTTAAGGATTCCTACCTAAAAGTTTGTTTCAGTAAAATGAAATCTGTTTAACCTAAAAAAAAAAAATTACCACCAGGAAACGGCAACATTGACATGTCTCTTCATAATTTACAGACTGCATTTAACTGTATCCAAAAGATGTCTTTAAATAAAGTGAAGCAATCTGCAATTGCTGCAAATGTGCAATGGGACTATAAAGAATCTGTGCTTGTTTATCACAAGACAGAGTTCCTCAGTGGAAGCCTGCATCAGG
The DNA here is from genome assembly GCF_900324465.2 of Anabas testudineus. NCBI lineage: Eukaryota > Metazoa > Chordata > Actinopteri > Anabantiformes > Anabantidae > Anabas > Anabas testudineus. The sequence goes on along the minus strand of NC_046613.1, from coordinate 6,549,048 downwards.
GTAGCACCAGCCAGAGCTTGACAAAGCATCTGCTTGTGTTGTGTTTGTTTGCAATGAGCTCTGTCTCATTTTGCATAACTTGTATAGTGTAGGACATGTGACAGAGGGAGAGACTGAGGGCGAGAGAGAAATGACTAAACCAAAAGGAGACAAAGAGCATTTGTCTTTTGCAGCCTTCCCAGTGATGATCCCCACAGAATATTTTGTTAACAAACTTAATCCTGCGCTCAACTACAAATAACTTGGTGTCATGTGCATCTGTTTTTAAGTCTTTGCGAGAGCAGAAAAAACAACCATCAACACACGATTAACATATCAGATGAAACGGGTGCGTGTGTCTTTCTCTCATTCACATTTACACAAACACAGGGCTGGTTGTGCATAAATGCATCTGTAGTGCATTTGTGTATTCTTTTAAACAGAGCAGTGATATAATGCCTGTAACTGCACTGGGGGTGAACAGTTGTGTCCATGATCTGACATTAGAAAAAGTAGCAGGTATCCATGTCCCCAGGTGAGTGAGTACAGATGGAACACGTTTTACTTTGTTTTGATGGTATGGATAGATTGTATACATAATGAATGACGTTTTTATAATTTTGGGGAACATATTGGAATAGGACCAATAGGTGAAGTGTGCAATCCAGTGTTCAGTGTATCTTTGTTTCTTTTTGCTTTCTCTCATCCACCCTCCCATTCTTTCCTTTCCCTCCTACTGCAGTCAGGGATGACGCATCAGTATTGCTGTGGAGCCTACAGGAAGTGTGGTTTTGATAGACCAGTGGAGAGGCAGCACAGTAGCAGCTCTGACATGCGTATGCATTACTGAACCACAGCCAGGGAACACTCGCAGCATTTTGATGACATCACCCACCCCCACACTCTTGCTCCTGCCTCTATCTGTTTGCTGTTGAAACAAGCCCTCTCTCACTCAAAGAGAAACGAGCAGGCATCAGTAAAAGAACAAGAGCTAGCTGGGAAGAGGAGGGGCTGCTTGTGAGCGAATGGAGAAGGAGAGTGCTTTGGGGGGAGGTGGAGGGTGGCTGACAGTGTTAGCAGGCTAGGACTGGCATACACACACGGGAAGAGAAGAGAAAAGAAGAAGGAATATTGCTGTGAATTAAGACTTCTATTGTGAACTCTTGTGCTGCTGTTTTCTCTCATATCAGGAGCAAAAGTTCTCACACAGTTTTGTCCTTCACCTTTCTGGATTTTTCTGTGCTGAAATGGGGATGAGAGACTCTGTGGACTGGCAACGGGGCAGCAGACACTGGGGTGGAATACTTCTCTAAGCAGTCAGATATGCTTTTTCTTCACTTCTACCAGTGTAGTTTTGCTAAGAGCTAGGTGGCAGAGGAAACAAACTAATAGCACTTCTTCTGTCTCCTTCTTCCGAAGTTGTCCAGCATGCAGCCTTTAAGCAGAATCTGTGGAGGGTAGAATTCAGATTAGATGTGCTGTAAGTTTGAAAGGTGAAAAACAAGGAGGGAAATGTTTGTAGTTTTTGTAAAATGAAAGTGACTGGAGCCGTTTAAAATTTGTGCCTTCTGGTGAAGCCAAACTTTTGAGCACCACTATGCTGAGCTTGCAGGATTCGGTCTTCTTTGAGATCAGCATCAAATCTCTCCTCAAGTCTTGGAGTAGCAGCTGTGAGTACCCATGCTAAGCTTGCACACATTGACATACAACTGACCACTAAACTTACCTACACACATCCAGGACACTGTGCAGAATTGTACATGCTTGAATTCCATGCCGTGTAAGATAAGTGGTTATTAATGGAGTTTTCAGGTTGACCAATTATATTTGGTCCAGCCCGGGTTGCGTGATGTTTGTGCAGGAGGCAGCAATTAACCTCTTCATTCAGCAGAGCCTACCTTCCTCCCCTTGCTCATCATCTTTCAACTGGCTCCTGGTTGTCCCATAGATGGTGTCTCTATTGATGAGCATTTGCTGATGCATAACACGGGTGTACTTTATATACTGTTTTATTTTCTGAAGGTACTGGCTGTTCTTGGCTCTGTATTGCTTTTTCTATCTTTGTTCTATTTGTCGTTTTAATTTAACCTCTTTTTCTCCAGTCTCCCTTAGTACCTCTCAGTCCAGTGTTCATCTCTTTTTTTCCCTCCTCCTTTAATAACTCTCTACTTTCCTCTGGGGCAGCTAATGTTTCCCTACTATTGATCAGTCCTCTGGTTTCCTCCTATTATTAGCTGTTCATACAGCCCATATCACTTTAGAAATAAAAAAAACGTGCTCTCTTCACTGTCACTGAAATATAGTAATGGTCAAAGGTGGACGGCAAGGTGCAGTCTCAATTGTTCAGTTGCTGCTGCTGATTCATCACTCCTGGTTTCCCTGCAAGAATTATTACACAAAGACATAACACATTTTATTGTGCAACTTAACGTTAAGCACATTTTCAATACAAGTTTGGAAAATGTACATTTTTGTGTTACATTGTCTTAATGAGGCTTTAAAATGCTTTATGTTTTAAGTGTGTACCCAGTTTGACAAATGTGACTCTTGACACAACAGTTGAACAGAGAATAGCATATAGCCTACAATACATAGCTTTGCTGTGAGTGCAGAACCGCCAGCCACACAAACTCTGACCAAACATTCCTGCTGTCTACAAGAGGAATGTTTAGTTTGCCTTTTTCAGTGATTCAGTGTGTATATACTGGTACAGTAGATTCACACCCCTTCACTTTTACACACTGTATTGTAGATTAAATGGATGAAATTGGGATTCTTGCCCTTCAGTCTATATGTTTTCACTTTGTCATGAATGACAAAGTGGAAACTGCAGAATGTCACCCTTTGTTGTGATATACAGTTATTGTGTGTGTGTGTGTGTGTGTGTGTGTGTGTGTTGGAATTCAGATATGATTGAATTTGATGATATGCAAATGTAACTTGTGACATAACTTAAAAGAAAAAAAAAGAAGAAATAAATATCTGACTTTGATTTTCATTCTACAGAATATTTAAAACAAATACAAGAAATTGAAAATGGCTTGACAGATTAATATTCTTGTGACTGGAGTTGCAAAATTAAGATGTTTAAGGTCCATAGGACTGTAGCCAACCTCTTTGGACTTGCCCTCAAGAGGCTAATTGATTTGACTAGATTGAACAGAATGATTGTGCAAATGGTAGATGAAGAACTAAGATACAAGACAGGGATCAATGTCAATGTATATGAGTGTCTGTTTCAATTGGGTGCTTTTTGATTCACAGTGGACTGTCCAAAGAAAAACATGAAAAAGACTTACTGCAGTAAGCTAACATGCACATCAACATATCACAATACAAATTAGAGAATGTCCTTTGGACAAAACTAGTCACATCAGCTCTATAGTAAACATAGAGAAAAATGAAACTTTCAAAGATAAGAACACCATATGTACTGTGAAACATGGAGGTAGCTTCGTTATTTTTGGTGCTGCTTTGCTTGGTCTGGTGCTCGGTGCCTGGAATCTGTGCAGAGCAGTGTGAAATCTTAAGACTATCAAGTAATTCTGGAGCATAACATACTATACTGCCCCATGTCAAAGTTCTGTCACTGGTCATGGGTTCTCCAGCAGGATAATAACTCAAAACACACAGCTAAAAGCCAAGAACTAAAACTAAAAACTAAAGGTTGACCTATTTTGAAGTGGCCTTTTGTGTGCCCTGATTGGAATCCTGTTGATCATGGAAAGAGCTGAAACGGTGTGGAGAAGGCACCCTTCAAACCAGCTGGAGCACTTTGTTCATTAATATTATCCTAGTTATTATCACCCTGGACATACCTCAAATCCATTGTTTTGATTATTCCTCTGTAACCTGGTGCACTGATGAATGTAATCCATAATTCCAACACATTTTCAGATGAGATGATGGAGAAAGCTACTGTTGTTGCCACCAGCGCCAACAAGTGTGGCACAACTTCTTCTGGTACATCTGTGCACTTACGTTATTCATCAACATTCTGTCTTTAGTGACAGGGTCTCACCTCTCCAAAAAAAAAAAAAAAAAAAAAAGATAGATAGATACAGTTTTGCTGAATACTGTTTATTTGTACCTCAGTGATATATCATGATATTTAAGAAAATATTTAGTTTAAATTGAAATTCTGCCTATGGATAAAACAGCCAGACAGTCCAAGTTTAATTTTAATTACATTTCTGATGGGTCAGAATAGTTCATCACTGCATATGAGGGAAAGGTTGGAGCACAGACTAGTCTGACTGATCACAAGTTTAGACATTCTGCAGGTTAAAAAGACAATACATACTGTAAGATAAGATAAGAGATTTGTTATCTATTGCAGACTGAACAATTCTGTAAGTAGCTGTAATTATTAGCTGTAGTTACTGTTACATTTCATGCTAAAAAAGAAGATGCACCACATTATACAGCAAATTCCACATATTAGGCACTTCATAGGCAGAAGACTACTCACGCTAGACAGAAAGAAAAATGTCAGTGTTTTGCAAAATATTCAGCAAATGGGAATATGTTGTTGTTTTTCACGTTAGTCTGCAATGACCACAAAAGAAGTACTTATTTTGTTGGTTCTGATTAAACACTGTACCAGCATAACCTTTAGCTGTGAAATGTGGTCAGCAGTGTGGGACTGTCGTGTCAGGATATGGTGGGGCTAAGATGTCCTATCTAATGAACACTCAGTAGTTTGCTGTATAGTGGGCTGTTAAATAACATTTTGAGACACTGATCAGATAGTTGCTATGAGCATAACTATTATTATCATTTTCCTATTGTACATATACCATATGTCATAGTTTGGAAAAATAGAACATAGTTCAATAGCTAACAAATACAAAATGTTTTCAGGCATAGTAGAATTATCTGTAGAAAAAAAGAATCTGAAAACGCAGATTAAAGAATTTGTACAATAGGTAAGTAGCTCTGTGGCTGAGACTGCCATCACACAACAAATCTGTCTGTGGTCTATAGCTTTTCTGTTAAGAGCTTAATATCCTCTCTGTCTGTCTTCCAACAGTTCAAAGATGGTTTGGTACATGAGAACATTTTGACCGTAGGTTAGATAATGAGCATTGAAAAGGTTGCGTGTATTTGTCCTATATTGGGACCAAATGTTTGTGACCACATAAGAACTATGTGACATTTTCATGATAACATGGAAAAAGAAAAAAAAAAACTTTAAAATTTAATAACACAGAAAGTTAAGAAATGCAATTTCCAATTTATAACCAGCAATCAAATGCAAGCAGATTTGTGGCTTGTTAATTCCTACAGGTTTCTCAGCTGGCATTGCTTAGTACTCTAAAAAGCTTTGTCGAAACTGGGTCAGCTGAGGATCTAAATCATGATTAAGAAGAGCAAGATTGACCAGCTATTAAGGATCAATACATTAAATACAGCAACCTCATCACAGATACAGAATTAGCTCAGTAATGAAAACAATACTCCAATCAGCAAAAGTACTGTCAAAATAAGGCTGGCTAGTAGTGATCTCAGGGGGCAAGTAGCTGTTTCTAAAAGCCCAACACAAGTAGTTTAGAGATAAGAAGACATATTTTCCATTAACACTTGAAAACCATTGTTTTCAATTTTGGGAGGAGTTGTTGTAACTTTAGTAGGTATCTGTTATCTTCATCAAGTAGCATAAATTGAAGTCATTAAGGTAATGTAGGTAAGTTTCTACTCCGTATCCCTAAAATATCTGGCCCTAGCATTTTAACAGTTCCTGCATTGTACTACTATTAATTCACCTTCTCCATTTCTAATTTAAGTTTAAATGGATTTGTTACCTTTAAAAAATTATCTTGTATTTACTTTTAGAAACGGGTAGGAATACAGAGCATTACAAGGTTCTCTGTTAGTTTAAAAGTAAACAACCACCTGTTGGCAAACACATTTTTATTTTTAATTTCTACCACCTTACAGTTGTCTCTCCTATCCTTTTGCAGGGTTATTGGGCCTCTGAAACAGCTCCTAAATAAACATGTTGAGTTAAAATGCAAAGTAATTTGAGTAATTAATGCATATAGAAGGGTTGCATTGTGACTCTTTATTGTTTAATGCATGTTTTTTTTATGACTGCACATGGCACAAATGCATGTTTCTCAATCCGTGACTCTGTTTTACTAAGAGTCTGACTGATCTCTTCTGGTGGAAAAAAAAAACTTTGCCCTCTATCCTGTTGATTCATTTTTATTTGGAAGTGATAATGGTAAAGAGTAAACCAGTAGTAACTCGTCAGAAACTGAGCATGTTCAGACACAATAGCAGAATTGCCTCCGCCACACCACATGAACATTGGCAGGGATTCTTTTGTCAAAAAATGGACACACTCATGGCCATGCATTCCAACAGTATGTTTGTGCTGTTGTTTCTGGTTGTCCTGACAGAGGAAGTGAGCAGGCGTTTGGGAGGACTTTATTTTAACTGTGACAAGGTGGAGTCATTGCTGTAATAGTTGCGTAATCCTGCTCAGTTTCTTAAACACGATCATGGAACTGTGGCAGACTGTAACTTAAATGCTCCTCACAACAAAATTAGATTTTTCATATATAGAACATTAATAGCATAGTGTCAGCCTTTTTTTTATCATAAATGTCTGTCTTTAAATGTTCTGAATCCCTCAGTGTTTCCTTGGGCAGCAGATTTCGAGATTCAGATTTCACATTCTCAGACAAATAAAAGAAAAACCAAAGCATGTTTCAGTTCTTTAAAACCATCTATTTTCAGTTTTGAATACTGTGACAACGTCCTACTGAGATTCAGCCATAAATAAGATTTTATTCATGAGGTAACTTTGCCTCAGTTGTATAATCTCCCCTGTAAGTGTGTTGCAAGCCTTTTTGTTTTTATACATATTATTAGCAAATCTTGCTTGAACTTTTGCATTCAGATTTGAATAGGAAACCAAAGATGACATTAGGTCAAATGTGCATCATCAAAGTTTCAGTCAGACAGCCAGTTCCTGCCTTAAAATGGGGAGATGTTTGTAATCGCTGAGAATTGTGCAATTGGGTCATCGTTGGAAGGAAATATAGTTTGGCATGCCACAAATGACTGGCATGTCCCAGTGAGAAAGACAGAGGGAGGGAAGGGTAGAGACTTGGCCCAGTGAAGGATGCCTAGAATGTTGTTTTTTTTTTCCCTTTTCCCATTTTGCCATTAACTGAAAAAGTGTTGAGGTATTAGTTTGTGTGAACTAGTCAACAATCCAGCTGGTTCAGGGTGGGAGTGAAAAGAACGATGAAAGGGGGGTTTAGGCACTGATTGGATATCAGGAGCTGGCTATGTGACGTCACAGTAAACAAAGAGGCAAATGCTTGAAAGGCTCTCTGTGCTGCTCAACAACATGACCACAACACAGCTAACACTTGCTACTGCACTGGCCCTGCCAACCTCATTGCCCCACTTTAATTTTATTATGATGAATTGAATCAAAACAAATTTTTGTTTATACTATACATGTTTCTGTTATCTCCCCCTCCCATACTATTATGCTATTATAAGTCATAGTCTAGATGTGGTTTTAGGATGTAATGCTAAATATTATTTTAAGTCTTTTTCATGTAATCTAAAAAATGAATCATTCTACATTTTATTAAGTATAAATAATACAAGTGTCAGTTACACTTTTAGTTGCTGGTGTTTATTAGCAAAACATTGGCAAGTCTTGTAACTTACGATGCTTACTAATCACTATACTATATTTTTTGACATTTTAATTCAAGAAATAAGTCAGTAGCATTTGTTTTGGCATGCTGTAAATAGTAGGTCACTTTTTTAAAATCTTTTCTTATATGTGATGTTTTGCTTATTACAGTTGGTTTGTGGTATTAAACTAGTCTGAATACTAGGCAGTAGTGGTTGACTGATTGATCCGTCTGTTTTGGCTGTCTGTACACATTAGTCGATTTATTTAAAAGATAAATAAATAAATAAATAAATAAATAAATAAATATTTGCACCAAACCTACACTTTATTACATATAAATGCATAACATTATTTGGGTGCAACAGTTTCAGTGACTAACAAGGGTGAATTTTATTTGGACTCAGATCAAATAAAACCACTACCAGACTGTCATTATTAGTCATCTATTACAGCAAACAGGCCTAAAGAGGCTCAACTTCTTGATTATTTGATGGACACACACACGCACACACACTACTTTTTTTACTTTTTTACTTCACTTCTGCCCCTCGGTTGTATTCAGACTATTCCAACTGCATGAGTGTTTCTGTGACAACCAGGAAGAAACAGATCAAGGCTTTTCCTGGAAGGGAACGGGGTAAAGGGTTAGGTCTCTACTGGCTGTCCACTTGGCTTGAGTGGAACCTTTGTGGACCAGACTGGAAGTTGTGTCCCAGTTTTAGCATATATCTCAAGTGTTCTGTGGAGATTTATGCAACATTGTACCCTCTGATAGATGGCAATTTGGCTGATATGCACTTCACTGCACATTTTTCATTTTAGTAATACAGTTTTTTTCGTTCCAATGTTGTAAATGGTAAAATATACAGAGTTGGTGCTTAATCAGTATGTTAACCTCGTACAAAAGGGGTGGATTTTGTATTTATACTTGATACCGTAGCCTCAACACTATACCCTTTTGTGATTGTTGAGCATAATTTCCCAAAACATAGGCTCTAGCTTTTTGGCCATCTCCCTCGACAGCCAGCCTCAGAAGATTTGCTTATACTATTTGAATAGGATGACCAAATGATCTCCGCCCCATGCAAATATGCAAAGGGCTCTGGGTTCTACTAGATGATGACAGTAGATTAATGTGTTTCAGGAAGCTGCTCTTAATACTGGTAGGGGAGCCCCAAAGATTTTTCAGTGTTTTTCCTTATTGCTGAAACTTTTTACAGAATGGTGCAATTTACTGATTGTACCTTTTTAAAGACACCCATGGATATTATTTGAGAAATATATGTATAGTGACAGTTTAATATGGTCCTTCTTACAAAAGTATAAACACATCTTCAAACGAACACATCTAACATATTTAATATCAGATAAAACTAAAACTTTTATGACCTTTAAAACTACAGAGTAAAAAATAATATATAATCTTAACCCTATAAACCTGAACATAGCCTCAGTTAATACACTTTTCATGATTATCATAACCAATGTACATTTTTTTTGTCTATTGTTTCATAGATTACATTTAAGAAAAAACATCCTGTTGTTAGCCTGTGTGTTTACACTGTTTCAAGTTAACTTATGGAGCTGACTCTTTGGGAAATAAACCAGTTTAATGTGCTGATGGGGAAGATTGATACCCTTAATGTATATACGATAAATATGAAGCCACTGCTGTCAGCCATTTCATTTTATTAAGCAAAGTGCACAGTGTGTTACTTAGTGACCCTAAGAGTTGATGCTATGCAGATGGTGTCACCTCTGGACAGAAACATGCTAGCTGCTGTTTCTCTTTCCAGGATTTTTGCTAAACTAAGCTAACTGGATGCTAGTGTCTTATTTTCCATAAAGACATGAGAGTTGTATTAATATGTCATCTGTTGTCATCTCTTACAAGACAAACAAGTTTTTTAAAGATGTAGAGCAGTTTATTCAAACCTAAGTTGTTGAAAGAACTGGTGTATACTCATTAGAGATTATTATTCTAGATAAGAACGATTTTGCTTTAAGGAGTTGTGATTATTATGTTTGTTTTCAATGTTTTTTGAACCTGCTATGGCTGATATCAGTTGAGAAAATTAGAATTATATTACAATAATCAAAAAAAAGTTGGTTATTTGCTTTAGTCAGCACTGAAATACCTGCCGCTCTCTCAATGAGTCCATTCATTTGCTTCTTTAGGAAATGCCTGTGCTCCTGTTTGGATCACAACTAGCTCATGATACTGCATACTTTACAAGAGGGCTTCTTCGACTCACACTTGTACTCACACTATTATTTCCTAACCTCTGCCCTCTGGCCTTTTTACAGCTTCTACACCAGTCAGCAGCAGCGTGAGTAGACGCCGTGCCCCTGCCTCTGTGACTCCCCTGTTGTGGGAGAAACACAACATCGCCGCCATGTCGAGCATCACCATTGACCCCGAGCTCAAGCCCGGGGAGTTTGTCATCAAAAGTCTATTTGCCGAGTTTGCTGTTTTGGCTGAGAAGAAGATCGAGATGGTGATGGCTGAACCACTGGTGAGTCTCACAAGGCTCGAAAGCTAGTGTCAAGACGCACAGGAAATGAAATTCAACACACAACACATCAGGTCGCACACAGTGCTCAGGCAGTCTCTGATCTTTTTTACATTAGGAAAAACCTGAAAAATGTTTGAGGAAATTGGCAGGAGAGACATATAATCTTTATGTACATAATATACATGAGTGGTACACCTGGTTACTATAAATATATCTGTTTGACTGCCCTGTTAGTCCATGCATTCCTCTGGCAGGGTGACAGCCTCAGGCTGACACAAGTTTTGACTCACTCACTTACTCTCATTCAGACTCTCATTGAGTTTATGCACCACAGTAAAACATCTGTCTATTCTGTTATTCTCCCTTACTTGCTTACTCATCATCAAGTGTGCTGCTGACTGACAATCTGCTATTATGCACTCACCAACAATATTACTACTGGGTTATTAACAAACTCATTCTGAAATATTTCATCTGTCTCACTCTCTTACAGGAGAAACCCCTGTCCCGTTCCCTCCAGAGAGGTGAAGATGCACAATTTGACCAGGTCAGTATAGCTATAGTCATGAGCGGGACGTAAAAACTGTATCATGTGTAGTGCATGGATGTGAGACAATCATTTTTTTCCCCAGACTAAAAACAGCTCTGCCCTACCTCTGTATGTGTGTGCAGTATTTGAATCCCCAGCTCCACCCAATGAATCCCCTACTCAATGGCCTGTCTGTCCATCATCTTTAGCTGATGTAGAACTCTATACAATGGGCCTGGATGCTGCAGAATGCTTTGTTCAGCACAACCCAAAGCCAATGAGGATATAATGCTATAGATCCTGGTTGTCCGCTTTTTGAATGAGGGAGAGAAACCTGGTATAGCGTGCGCAAAAGTGAGAGTGTAGAATCGCTGTGTCATCCTCAGCAGTAAATCAGCATCGGGTGCTGTAGTGTCTCTGCCTGGCATCATAAGGGCAGAGGGAGCAGTTGCATAACTCTCTTCCTTAGCATCAGTCATCCACCTCACTTATCGTGCTGTGCTGGCCCTTAAACACAAATGCACACTCTTGGACTTAAATAGTTTATGCATACTGATCACCTCATCTCATGTTTTATGTATTATTTAAAAACTGTTCACTATAATCTTTCTAAAGTGCTGAATATTGTTTTCTGTATTTATTCATTAGCAATAGCATTTGCTGCCTTGTCATAAAAATAAAGTCATTACTACTCATTCTGTATAGCACACAGTTATTGGGTATCTACTATAATATTCATGCATGTTCATTATATTTGTGTCTAATAATAGTTAATAGTCTAATGTAAATTGTATATATTTTTTCCAGTTAATAAGCTCTATGAGCTCAATAGCAGAACACTGTTTGCCCTCTCTACTGCGCACACTGTTTGACTGGTACCGCCGGCAGAGTGGTACTGAAGACGAGTCTTATGAGTACAGGCCTCGCTCCAGTACAAAGTCCAAAGGGTAAGCTGCTCATCCTCAGTTATATATGTCAATGTTTTGCTTTTTATTAAGGTTAACTTTACTCAAAACACCATTGTTTACATTATTTTCTTCCCTGCCTTCTAGAGATGAACAGCACCGGGATAAAGATTACCTTCTGGAACGGAGGGACTTAGCCATAGATTTCATTTTTTGTTTAGTTTTAGTGGAAGTTCTAAAACAGGTAAGCAGTCTGGCTCTCTGTTTTACACTGTAGGCTGATTTACAGTGCCTCTTCAATATATTTCCATGTTGAATTGCTGGGGTCATTTGTCTACTGAATGTTTACATATGGAAGGAAAAGGGCAGTGCACCTGTTCCTTATAGTTTTATATTCACTGTGTCTTCTGTTTCCACTCAGCCATTCTTTAGACAAATTTTAACTTCTGTGTCTTTGTCACTGCTCTTAGTTAATGTGTTACTTGTTACTGGTGTACTAGCTCTTGGTTACCCACAGGAGCGATGTAGCTATGCATCTGAATTTGCTAAGCAGATGTAGGATATTTTTTCACTATATTGGCTTCTTGATTTCAATGTAATAATTTAAACGTAGGCAGTTGTAGGGTGTCCACCTTGTTATTGCTACCAAACATACAAATAATTACATATTCTTACCTGCCAGTTCAATATCCAATACTTATAAGAGAACTGGAAATACACATATTTTTTGTTGTTGTCTCACTAGCAATTTGTAGACTTTAGAGATAAAAATATAGTTTAATAATTTTGTAGTTTTTATCTGTGGTACAAGGAAACAAGGATTGTGCCCAACTGAAAACAAAGAAAAGTGGAATTGTAGAGCATAACAACACTCAAATCTACTGTGTCTGCCCACAGAAATCAGTGAGATTATCTTGTATACTAAGATCTAATTGTCACATTTTAGCACAATGGAGAAAAAATGTTTGTTTGATCAACTGTATTGTCTATTACATCTTTATTGTGCTTGAGTGCTTTTCTAACTTTTTACCAAAAATCTGTTTTACCTCGTGTACCAAGTACCTGTTGTCAGTGTTGTTCTCAGATTTCCCTTCCAGGAAACAATACAGACAGAATTACAAAGGAATTATTGAAATAATTTGGGCGGTCTGGAAGACAGTGTTTACCCACTACAGACTTCAAAAGCCACATGAGTAAACATGTGCGGTGCACTTTGAAAAGATGAGGTCAACTGTTATAACTGTAGTGTAAGACAAAGAAGAGGGTTATGAAAAATGTTCCACAAGTTGTTAGAGTAAATGAGAGAGCTTAAGGTCCTCTTATAAACTAGGTGATGGGAAATTTAATATAAAAATCTAGTAGGTTTTGCATTTTTGTAATGCTCTTTCTAAATAACCACATGTGCATGTTTGCATCACTTTTTCTATATCAACATACTTGTTGAGAAACAGGATGACTATTTTCTTAAAAAGAAAGGAACTGTTAAAGTGGTGATGTGACAATTTGAACTGAATAAAGGAAAGCTCTCATTAATTGATTTAGGTGTGTAAAGCCATGTTTTTTGTGCTTTGGATATTCTGCAGTACAGAAATGAACTGCTGTGGTTTTAGTAAGGTCTTTCTTGACAGCAAATTAAAAAAAAAAGGCTCCATACCGACTCCCAAATAAGCTTGTTTCTAAAGGGGGCTGTCTAAATCTAAGCAACACTGTGAACTAAAAGCCAATCCCGGGAGACCAGAGCTACGTTGTTTTTGGCTTTGTTCCTGTAGGGAGCATGAAGAATGGTAGCAGAGACAAAGAATGAAGACTATCAAAACCTCTATTAAAACTAGTAATTCTTTGTTTACAGATTCCACTTCATCCAGTGCCAGATGTTTTAGTACATGAAGTTCTAAACCTGGCATTCAAGCACTTTAAACACAAAGAGGGGTAAGTATCAGCACTCAGACTGACCAGTGGCACATTTAAATAACATGAATACAAAGTGCTGATGAATGTACACGCTACCGTGGCACTAGTGCTTGTTGATTTGACTTTGCAGTAGAGAGTCTGTTTCTGGCTCTTCAGTCATTGTTCCTTGATAGTGTCATTAGTGATGACAGTTGATGAAGCAACGATTGCTTCCTTTTGAGCAACTTTAGTTAGCATCAAGTAAGTTGTTATTTTGTGTGGAGGTGTTTTAATGTATTATCAGTGATAATGCACGAGTTGTTCATTTGAAAGATGTTTGTTTGTTTGAAACTTATATAGTATACTAATGCTTCATCAATTTGCAGGTACTGTGGCCCCAACACTGGCAATGTGCACATCATTGCAGATTTGTATGCTGAGGTCATTGGAGTCCTTACACAGTCAAAGTAAGCAAGATAAATTGTGCTGAATTCTTTACTATTTACCTCATTCTGAGTCTAATTTAAGTGTTTTTGAAGTTTGAATTAATTTGTTTTTTGTGTGTGTTTGTGCTTAGATTTCAAGCAGTGAGAAAGAAGTTCATCACAGAACTGAAGGAGCTCAGGCAAAAAGAGCAGAGTCCCTACGTAGTCCAAAGCATCATCAGTCTCATCATGGGCATGAAATTCTTTCGTGTTAAAATGTATCCTGTGGAGGATTTTGAGGCTTCTTTTCAGTTCATGCAGGTTAGATTATTGTTAATTTGCATATTTGGTAGAGCATACTTACAGTAAGGGTGGCTGATATGTGTGTTTGCTAAATTGCTTCAGACATTTTGGTTTTTATGGCTGCCTCTTTGTTCAAACTCAGCAGCACTTGCAATGGCTCATAAACCTAGATGAGTAATGAGCAAAGGTGACATATGCCAAGAAGGGAGTGGATGTATTTTTCAGGCTTTGCTAAGAGCTGTGAATGAGGCAGTAGCTTCTTCATTAATCTCATACATTAACAAACTCATTGTACTCTGTTAACTGATTTTTTTATGTGCTAATGAAATTTACAGTGGATGATATCCTCCACTCTGTTTCTGCACATCATTGTTTAGACCTATATAATCATGATCTTCTAGAGTCTGAGCATTACATTGTGTTTTTCAGCTGAACATATACATGTTTAAATGTGTCTGTTTCTTCCCAGGAGTGTGCCCAGTATTTCCTGGAAGTCAAGGATAAGGACATAAAGCACGCTTTGGCAGGCCTTTTTGTCGAGATCCTCATCCCTGTTGCAGCAGTGAGTAACAGCTTTTCACTACACTGTGTAAAGATAAATCTCTGAATTTAGTTTTGATGGCTAGGCATTCATGATACTAACTTGTTTACCCCCAGGCAGTGAAAAATGAAGTCAATGTGCCATGCCTGAAGAACTTTGTGGAGATGCTGTATCAAACAACGTTTGACCTTAGTTCCAGAAAGAAGCACTCTTTGGTAAAAATTCTACCATTGTGGTTTTAGCTGTCTTCCTCCCCACCCCTATCACTATTTCCCTCTCTATTTCCTCCTCCTTTTGTGTTTGACTCTTCCTGTATTCTGTCAATATCATTATTGGCCTCAGCACACAAAGTCATTATCATCCAGAAAGTTTGACGTATCATAAATAAATAAAACTTCCCTGTTAACCCTTGAAGAGACCAACTTCAACTGTCTTCAGAGCAGTTTTAATTTTCTTATTTTTTCTCATCTGACATTAAAAGGCAAACTACTTATCCCTTTACTTTTTTGATGCTAACATTGTTTTCCTTCCCAGGCTCTGTATCCCCTGGTGACATGCTTACTGTGTGTTAGTCAGAAGCAGTTCTTCCTCAACAACTGGCATATCTTCCTGCAGAACTGCCTTTCACACCTAAAGGTACAACATCAGTTTCAGAAAGTTTGTATTCTGTAGCACAAAGACTGTATTCTTCAGATTAAAGTATTTTAAGGACATTATACTTGGCTAATTGCCCAAGTCAGTTTGAACTCAGACATCTTATGACTCATGTTATAAAACCTAAAATTAAATTGTGTGTTCTTGGTGGCAGTATGAAGTGACATTAGTCCCCTTAAATTTGCACAACTTTTTCATGTGAATGAAATGAATGAAGCCATCAACATTTATTACTGTAAAATGGAAAGGAAATATTGTTGTTATGCTGCTCTGTGGTTACATGTTTAATACCACTGATTGAAGAAGCTCTGAAGGGGTGTGCTCTGTGGTTCTGTCTAAAGATCATAATGTACTTTCCCCTCCATTATCAGCTACCAGATTTGGACAGGAATAGCACTTGATTTGATAAAGTAACAGTATTACCTTTCTTTAGGGTCTAAGCTTTTGTCCATTTTAAGCTAATTCTCTCTTAAAATTGACAAAATGCAAACCCCATAATAAAAGATTAGGTGTCACAAATAAGTCACAAGTGAGTTCACAGAGATTTTAATAAGCAATGTTAATAAAGTAACCATGTGTGGCATCTTTTAACTCTATCCCAAATGTATCCTACATAATAGGTAGTACATCTTACATATTATGTTTTTTCAAGTGCTGTTTTAACTCATGTCTGTTAATGACTCATTGCAAACCAATTATGAACAAATCAAACCTACTTTCCTCCTCCTGTCCCTGACCATCATGAGGCCAGTTCATTCCAGAGGCTGACTGACCACATCACTGAATGACTGACTCAGTGACTGTCTTTTCCATTCTGCATTGATTACCCTTTGTGGAGATTGTATGATCTTGTGGTGGATAAATTTCCGTTTGCATCTTTGTGATGGTGATTTCCAATGGTTTTGAATGGACGTCTGTCTTCTCAGTGATCTCATTCCAGTATTCGCTTTCACCATTGTAATTGTTTTAGGTTCGCTTAATTTGAAAATTATAATCAGTCAGTCTTCTGAGTGTTGAAGCAGATTCCTTGATTGAGATAATTCTACGGGTTTGTGTGAAGGCTTTACTGTAGCGGCACTGTTGGTGATTTAGAGATTCTTGTCCAAACAGTGATTTTAACCCTGTGGCTGTGCTTGAGAAGATGAATATATAGTTTATACCAGGTGTTATGTTTTGATTAACAGTGCAGTAATTGGAATTACTTACATTGAGTGAGTTTTTTATGATTAAAGTAAAGGACTGAAGTTCCCAGGGAACATTGGTGTTAAATGTCAATCTCCCACACTATGCTTAACAAATGAACTCATTTGACTGTCCAGTGTCCAGTGACGCAAATTGAAGTAAAGATGAAGAGCTATTATAGTTTAGCCTTTAGTTTTAGGACCAAATTACAGCAATCAAATATAAATCCTGTTTAAAGTTTGACATCCTCACTCTGTACTAATTGTCCATTTTTGATTAATTTACTTTTTCTAATGTATTTGCATACTGTTTGCCTTTATTTATTTCACTTAAATGTGGATTATGGCAAGAATAGGGACCAGTTGACTTTATAGCCATCACTATCTTTAAAAATATTACAATGGCAAATATGTATATATCAGTATTTGTGTTAGGAATATGTTACAAACTAATAGAAATGGGCATTTATACCATTGATGTGCAGCCCTACTTTAAAGTGTGATTCCCACAGGGTTAAAACACAGTTAGCATTTTGAGTGTGCCTCACATAGATTTGAGTGGACTGCTGACCTGGGTGTTGCTGCTTGTTGGCTTCGTAGGTGAAACTTTTGAAATTTTGTTTATATTTTTCAGTATCATTTTCCATTGTCATCTTTCAGTGTGCTTTTCTTTGTCCCATCATGTCTACTCCCCTATTTTGTGTGTATTGTCTCTCTCCTACTGTCTGATTTCCAGACCACAGCACACCTTAGTTGGTTTGCTTTTGCACTTTAAATTCTTAATTGATTTTGTTCACTCTGTGTTGATATATTTGGTCACACCTCAAATACAAATGGACTGTGGCTTTATATTGCTAGCATGCCACTAATAAATACTCTGATAAATTTTTCATATGGCATGTTCAACAGTCCTTTGTTTCATTTCACTAAATTAGTATTATGTACCATCACAGACAAGAGTGAAGATGCTTTGAACGGCTCTTGTCACATGTTTAGTTTTTGTTTTTGCCTATAACTTGTACGTGTCCCTCCCCAACCCTACATTCTTTGTCTCCTGTCATTTGATCTTTTTCTCACATTGATTCGCTCCAGATGCCGTCTAACAACAGCATCCGAAAGCAGATTGAAACGCTGCAGGTGAGTTATCTGGTGTCAGTGACCTGCCTGGTGATCCCTTCCGGCCACCTGACCAGGATGTAGGGTAGTGCAGTTTTACCCGCTTGGCTAATAGGGTAGTTAGATGTTCTCTGTTGTGACATTGAAGAGTTTGCCAAAGTAGTGAAGAGGAATACATGAACTCCTTGTAAATATTGTGATACCGTGATATTGCTTTAGGCTTTGTTCATGGGATGCTTTGTGGAGATGACAATTGTCTGATAACATAAGAGATATTTAGATTTTTCCTGTAGATGATGTTTGTGTTTAATAGGAGGGTATGGTATAATTTTGTGTAAGGACTGATACTATATTATTGGAATGATATCAAGAATATTTTTTGTTCAGCTGTAATTACAAGGCCATTACAATATGAACTCTGCAGTAATATTAGTTATGTGGTGGTATTATGTGGTGAAATGAAAAAATGATGTGTATTATGCAATATTGATTATAGGTGTTCAATATTGTGCTTACCTATTTTTTAAGACGATAAATTCATTTGGCTATTATGAATGTGTTTTTGCTGTGTGTACTGGCAGTGCTAGATTTAATTTTACTTGAGTTGCTATTAGGTTAATAGGCTGTCTGGCAGCAGTCACATGCTCTCACTTTTCTTGTTGCTTGATCCAGTACTTGCCAAAGGTGGGGGGGGGTCTCCCTGTTGTAATTAACATATTTACATGACATTTAAGTTATTAGAAATTACGGCAGACCAAACTTATTAAGGTAGGTGATGTATGAAAATGAACAGACTGTAGTTTGAGATTCTGTATTGCTCTTTGCTTCATTGAAATAATCTGCCACCTTATCCTTTTATGGTACTATGCTCAAGCAAAGCCGTTTTGTGTGCTGTAGTTACAAGCATTGCCACTGTGCCCTCTAAGGGATATCTGTGCTAATGTTGAAGAGTCATTAAAGGTCTCTGTCCTTCAGTTGTGTCTTCACTGTAAATGACCAAATTGACAGTGCAGACCTTGTTTTTGATTGACAGTGGTTCTAAATCAGTAATAGACATTTGGTGTTTGTAGTTTAATTAGTTTAAAAGATTAAAATGGTGAAATGCAGCCATATTGGTGTAGTTGAATAGAAAGGTGGAGAGGTAGGTCATTTGTGTTTAATGCAGTTTGAGCAAACAATAAACATCCATCATCCCGTCAAGGTAAAGCTGTCATTTAAAAATCCTTGGACCATGACCACATCACATGCACTTGAAAATGGTTCCTCACAGTATGTCTGAGAACGTATCATAACACTACGAATACTATTTTAAGCATAATAGAAAATAGTGTCCTATACTCCAGAACACAATTACTGTGCAGTTACATTTAACATTTTATGTAAATGACATTATTTACGTCAAGATGAATATTCTATATTTCCTCTTACAGATCATAAAATTGTATTGTATTTTTCTACTGCTAAATATGTATTAAAAATTCTGTTAACCTGAAGCTTAGTAATCTCCAGACCATGTGGACTTTCAGTGTTTGGACAGCAGCCGGTGACTGATTTGAAGTCCAGATATTGTTGCACAGTTTTCATGTGTTTCATCTGAGTTTCCCCAGAAAGCAACAACACTATCTCTCAACACTAAGGTGTGTAATTAAGCTGTTAAAAGTGACTTATTTTACTCTTTTCACATCCACAGAACAAAGACCCCAAAATGTCCCGTGTAGCACTGGAGTCACTCTACAGACTGCTGTGGGTCTACATTATCAGGATCAAGTGTGAAAGCAATACTGTCACACAGAGGTCAGTTCCAGATATGTGAGGTGATGCTTGGACTGCTCACACACATCATCATGCAATTTGTTGCAACCAAGCAGAAGTAATTTAAACAGTGTCCAGTTTATTCCTAAGTATGCTTAGGCAATCTGTCCTATCTTTTCTCCTAGTCGGCTGCTCAGCATTATTTCAGCACTTTTCCCCAAAGGCTCCCGCAGTGTGGTGCCAAGAGACACGCCCCTCAACATCTTTGTCAAGATCATCCAGTTCATAGCTCAGGTAGGCTTTGGAGCGTGACATAACTGAATTTCAGTTAAGCTAAAAACTAGGATTATGCTGTGAGTGTCTGTGAATGCTAATCTGTTTGGTTGTTGCCACAGGAAAGACTGGACTTTGCTATGAAGGAGATTATCTATGACCTTCTGTGTGTGGGCAAGTCTCACAAAACCTTTACCATCAATCCAGAGGTAATGTGTGAAGGCTTGTTGTGATATGGTTGAAGTGTTGGCGGATTCTCTCTTATCTTCTCTTATCTACTCGCCCCAGAGAATGAATATTGGATTGCGAGCCTTCTTGGTGATTGCTGACAGCCTACAGCAGAAAGATGGGGAGCCTCCTATGCCTACAACAGGGATCATTATGCCTTCTGGTAACACCCTTCGTGTGAAAAAGATCTTCCTTAACACCACACTCACTGATGAAGAAGCCAAGGTCATAGGTACGTTTACAATTAAAATTCAGCAGTTGGCCAAAAGGGGATATTTTTGTAATGTGTTTTTTCAATGTGAGTGTAATGACTCTGTTTGGGGTTTTCAGGCATGTCACTGTATTACCCACAAGTAAGAAAGGCGTTAGATAACATCCTTCGGCACTTGGACAAGGAGGTAGGACGCTCCATGAGCATGACGAGTGTACAGATGTCCAACAAAGAGCCTGAGGACATGATCACGTATGTAACAGCCACCTGAATTCATAGTAACATTTGTGTTACTCTCAAAGACTCTTTATTTTTCTAACCTGGTGCAGGTTTTCATAAATTGTTTATCTTACAGGGGTGAGAGGAAGCCAAAGATTGATCTATTCCGTACATGTGTGGCAGCCATCCCAAGATTAATACCAGATGGCATGAGCAGACAAGATCTAATAGAGCTTCTAGCCAAGTAATTTAACCTCTCCAAACTTAATGCAGACACATCACTGAATCTACTGTTGCTTTAGTGGTCTCTAATGTGTCTTTTAATATCTTTCTTCCTGTTGGCTCCATCTTCTCCTTTAGACTAACCATCCACATGGATGAGGAGCTACGTGGCCTTGCCTTTACAACTCTTCAGGCCCTGATGGTTGACTTCCCAGAGTGGCGAGAGGATGTGATTTCAGGCTTTGTCTACTTCATTGTTCGAGAGGTGACTGATGTCCACCCCACCTTGTTGGACAATGCTGTCAAGATGCTGTTACAGCTCATCAGCCAGTGGAAACAGAGCAGCAATAAGAGCCATGATGCACAGGTTGGTGAAGGATGTTTTGTCTGTTAAATTAATTGCTTTTATGCAGCATTGTAGTTTGACTTTATATTTTATGTTATGTTTAGTGATGTGTATTAAATATTCTAAAGTTTTAAGTGATTTTAAATACATGTACTTTTATTTATTTATTTTTTTCCTTTTTTTTTTTTTTATTGGAAAAAGGTAATACACATTATAATGTGACATTCAAACCCTTTCCATCTTTTAGCTTAAAAAGAACTGGATGCTCACATAGAGGAAATAAGCCTAAACATAAATACATGTACTTTTAAACAGGGTTCAAGCAGTGGCCATTCTCTGTCCTTGGAACGTAATCATCCATTAGGTGTGCTGCATTTGGTGGAGGGTTTAGCACTGGTGGTGCTATGTAGCTGTCGCCCTGCCACACGCAAACTAGCTGTTAACATCCTCAAAGAGGTCCGTGCACTGCACGCTTCGCTGGGCATTGGCAAGGTAATTACTTTAGACTCATGGTGCATTATGTTATGACTGACGTAACAAATACTTTCAACTACTTTTCTGACATTTGTTCTCCATTAATCATTCAGGGGGGTGAAGAATTGGCCATTGATGTAATGGACAGATTAAGTGCATCAGTTTTAGAGAGTTTCATTCATCTCACAGGAGCTGACCAGGTAAACAGAATCATAATCAGAATTCAGAATATTTGTTTTATGTTATGTTTGTTTTATGAGACTTAAACTTAGGCTTTCTTTTTAGACAAACCTGCTGTATTGTCCTAGTGGGATTGATCTCCAAACACTAGCTGAGTGGAGCTCATCTCCTATCAGCCACCAGTTTGATGTGGTGAGCCCTTCGCACATCTGGGTTTTTGCCCATGTTACTCAGGGCCAAGACCCCTGGGTCATCAGCTTCTCCAGCTACCTGCGGCAGGATCACCTGCCCAAACATTGCCCCACTGCCCTCAACTACGCCTGGATGTTTGCCTACACCCGTCTGCAGCTACTGTCTCCGCAAATAGACATCAAGTATGTTTCCTCAATCTTCTGATTGTAGGCAGTAGGTGTTTTTATCATAGATGTGTCTGTGAAAGGATCAGGTGTGTTTAAAATTATATTATGTGCTTGAATTGGGAACAGAGGACTTCGCACAAAATAATACTATCTTTAGTTGTTTGACTTGAGGTAAATGTGTGGGAGTTATGAAGCATGCCACCCTGTGTGAAGGACTGAACAATAACAAGGTGGAGGCAGCCCCTTTGTTGTGTGCGCCTGCTATTCAGTGTTGTTTTACACTTCTCATGTTTTTTAATTAACCTCTGAACTCTTCTGCATGTCCACCTCCAGTAGCCCCATCAACGCCAAAAAAGTTAACAGTCTGAACACCAGTGACTCCTACATTGGCCTTTGGAGGAACTACCTGATCCTCTGCTGCAGCTCTGCCTCCTCTTCCTCCTCCATTAGTTCCTCATCCTCCACCTCTGGCTCCGTCCGCTGCTCCCCGCCTGAGACGCTGGCGTCCACACCGGACAGTGGCTATAGTTATGATTCAAAGGTCAGAAAAAAACATTGAAAATGCGTTATAAAATAATATGACAAACACATTAGAATAAATAATTATGATAGTTGTAGAAGACTTGATTTATTTTATTCAGTGGTTTTTCTGTGTCTGTTAAAAGATTGTTGGCACTCCGTCCCCCTCCTCCCTGTTCAAACACATTGTTCCCATGATGCGCTCTGAGAGCATGGACATCACAGAGTCTCTTGTGTTGGGGCTTGGCAGGACCATCCCCATGGCCTTCAGGTAAACAACACTCAACATGACCCATATGACATAACTTTATGTATCTTTGTTGTTTATTTAAGTAACATTCATCACCCACAGAGAGTTGATGGAGGAGTTAAATCCCATCATAAAAGAAGCTTTAGAAAGAAGACCTGAAGTAAGTGCATGTCGATCAAATATTTGAAACCTTTCACTTCTTAAAAGAAAATTTACTGAGTTAAAATACCGCACTCTTCATTCGTCACTCTGCAGAACATGAAACGACGCAGGCGTCGCGACATCCTCAGGGTCCAGCTGGTCCGGATATTTGAGCTGTTGGCTGATGCTGGTGTCATCAGTCAGATGTATGTAATAATAAACAGACAATTTTTTCATTAACCATATTATTAAAAAATTGCATGTTTATAACTGTGTGTTGTTTTTTTGGTTTGTTTGTTTTAAACAGAGCCAGTGGAGGCTTAGATGGAGAGAGCCACTCTCTGAACAGCACATTGCTTGAGTATGTTGATCTGACCAGGCAACTGCTTGAGGCTGAAAATGACAAAGACTCTGACACACTGAAGGACATTCGTTGTCACTTCAGTGCACTTGTAGCTAATATCATACAGAATGTCCCAGGTAAATCTCACAATTACAGTCACAAACATGTTCCTACTTGCACTGGATGTCAGTTCTAAATAAGTCTGAAGTAATAAAAAGAAAAGGTGGCTCATGTGTTACTTCATAATTTTGCACAGTACACCAGAGGAGGACCATCTTCCCCCAGCAGTCACTGAGACACAGTCTGTTCATGCTGTTCAGTCACTGGGCTGGGCCCTTCAGCATCATGTTCACTCCCCTGGACCGCTATAGTGACAGAAATATGCAGATCAACCGCCATCAGTACTGTGCACTAAAGGTATAAACAAACGCATAATATGATCCAAATGCAAAATCAGTTTTCTGCATACAATAAAAATTACACTTGTGTAATGATAACCAGATTAACTTTTTTTGTCTTACAGGCCATGTCTGCAGTGTTGTGTTGTGGACCTGTAGCAGACAATGTTGGTTTGTCTTCTGATGGCTACCTATACAAGTGGCTGGACAATATCCTGGATTCTCAGGACAAGAAGGTAAGGGGAGAAGTTTTCTCAAGTCAACTAACTTTGATTTTTAAAAATAGTTCAAAAAATATCTTGCCATTGAATGAAAAATGTGTTGTTTATGTACTGGTTAGCTGTTTAAACATCACAGTGGTTTGTAATACTCACAGACAGGATTGTACAATTCTGAAATGCAGTGGCGACTGTGTCATACTGTGAACATGACAGCGTCCAGGTTAATTGCAGGTACATAGCATTCGCTTTGCATCCATCCACCAGGAAAGTGAATGTGAAAGCATGTGAATGGCCAACGCAGAGTCTTACTGGATGAAATCATGTTGTGTTTGAGAAAAGGCAGCTCAAACCTTTTGTCCACATAAGGCTGCAATGTTTTGCTGGAGCCCACTGTGGTGCTGGCTCTAACTAAATTAACCCCCACCCATTCCCCAAAACAATGTGACTCACCTCATTTATTGAGGTCACAATACAGTGACATAAGTCACTGTATTGTTAGAAAGTTTTCAAGATATTATTGCCTTGTTTAGAGTAATTACAAATGCCAGATACTTCATGTTACGATCCATATTTATCAAAGGGCTTTTGCCATTAATATGTAACATTTTTGTGGGAACCCATGGGTCTAACAGCTTCTGTGTGGTCTCCTGCAGGTTCACCAACTGGGTTGTGAGGCTGTCATGCTGTTGCTAGAGCTAAATCCAGACCAGAGCAACCTCATGTTTTGGGCTGTGGACCGCTGCTACACTGGCTCCCGTCGTGTGGCTGCAGGCTGCTTTAGAGCGATCGCCAATGTCTTTCACAACAGGTACTACAAATTGCTAGCTTAACAGATTTTTGTGGGTTTGTTGGTCCTTGATGGAACCATCTAATCAAGACTCAAATAATGAACGTGTTTTCTGTTTTCTGTTAGGGATTACCAATTTGACACTGTGGTGCTGCTCAACCTAATTCTGTTCAAGGCGGCTGATTCTTCCAGGGACATTTATGAGGTGGCCATGCAATTGTTACAGGTAAGAATGTTGGTTGACTCATGTACACTACATGTCACACTTATATTTGCTGTAAAATTAAATAAACTACTATTATTCTTTTGAAATGAATAGATCCTGGAAACCAAGCTCTTCCGTTATGCCCACAAATTGGAGATCCTACGAACAGATGGCATCTTAACCCCTCCCTCACCGCTGCCACACCTCTACTCTGTGTCTTACTACCAGCTGTCTGAGGAGCTTGCAAGGACCTATCCAGAGCTCACGCTACCCATCTTCTCAGGTCTGCTACATTACAGTTGGTTAAATCTTTTTGTCAGTTTTAATTGTGCATGGTACAAAAGGGATCTGCCCTTTGTGAGTTTTTCACTTGTCCACTATAGCACATGTAAGCCTTGCTGTACCATGATCATGTATTTTCACCTAAACCTGACATAAGGCTTTTTGCAGTAGGAACCAGCCAAATGTTAGCAAATGCAGCTTTGATTAAAATGTGAATCAGTCATCACTGGATGTTATCACACTGTGGAGACTAAAAAATAGAAGTAGGTAAGGTTGAATATTCAGTAAACAGTGTTTTACTTCACTACGCCACTTCAGAGGTGAGCCAGCGTATCCAGACAGCGCATCCAAGTGGTCGTCAAGTAATGTTACACTATCTCCTACCTTGGATGAACAATGTGGAGCTGGTGGACTTCAAACCAACTGTACGACGACCAGAGGATTGTGGCAGTGGTGAGGATGATGAGGACGTACATGAGCGGGAGATCATGATGGTCAACAGCCGGCGGTGGCTCCGTGGAGAGGGTTGGGGCTCCCCTCGTGCAACCACCATGGTGCTAAACAACCTCATGTTCATGACCGCTAAGGTAACACAGCATATCAACCATGTGCCCTCTGTTATATTCAGATTTGCATTGTTGCTATGGAAATGTTGATTGAGGCAATGGATTGATCATGAAATGGTTTTATTTTTACAGTATGGGGATGAGTTTGCTTGGTCAGAAATAGAGAATGTATGGACTACATTAGCAGACAGCTGGCCAAAGAACCTCAAAATCATTCTGCACTTCCTCATCAGTATGTCAGGAGTCAACAGTGACCCCAGTCTCTTGCCCTACGTAAGTCACAACACATTGCATTGTCATATCCCTATGTGCAACGTCCAGGACCTATTACTCGTCTTTCTGAATGTGTTGTGTGTCCTCAGGTGAAACGTGTGGTGGTTTACTTGGGCAGAGATAAAACTATGCAGCTGCTGGAGGAGTTGATGTGTGAGCTTGAGTTAACTGATCCTGTTAGCTCAGCTGTCACTCACATGGACAACCCACCCTACTATCGCATTACCTCCAGCTACAAGATCCCCTCAGTCACCTCAGGTAATGAGCACTGGAAACACACCAGTTCACAGATTAGGTTGTGTTGCCAGTGCTAAACAATGTTTTGTTGATGCTAAGATAGTCGCTCTTTCATTTCTGCTCTCTCAGGAACAACCTCCAGCAGCAATACCATGGTGCCAGAGAACGATGGTCACCGTGACAGCAAGATCAAAGACTCAAACATGGACGACAGGTATAAGTAATGTGAAAACAGTAATAATAATAATGGCAGTCTGAATTTCTATTTCATTTAGAGTTAACATGAAAAACTAAATCTCAAGTTTATTTTAGAGTTTCTGACAACATTGAGCTAATATACTTTTAGTTGCTGATGCAATGAGTTTGACTTAAGTTGTTGATGGTGGGCAAAAAACTTTTTGCTGATGCTTTTTGAAATCAAGCATGTCATTTTTGCAGTTACACCCATCTGGAAATCTACAGTGGTCTGAACAGTAACCTGAACCGCCAGCACCATCGTCTGGAATCGCGTTACAGCAGCAGCTCTGGAGGCTCCTACGAAGAAGAGAAGAGTAAGAGCAAGAGCAGTCTTTGCACCTCCCAACTTCACACTATTTAGAATTGGGTTAGTTACATTTCTGATTATCTTCTCCCTTCTCCAGGTGATTCGATGCCCCTGTATGCTAACTGGCGTTTGAAAGTGATGGATCATAATCGCCCAGAGCCTCTTCCCTTCCCTCCAACAGGAGGCTGCTGGTCTCCGTTGGTGGACTATTTGCCCGAGACCAATGCCCCTGCTGTACCACTCCACAGGTACCACATACACCAACTTCCTCTGCCTGTGTCCTATTCTGTTCTTTGTTTAAGTCAACCTACATACTGTATATTTCTGTTTTTCAGATGTAACATTGCAGTCATCCTACTGACAGACCTCATTGTGGACCATGGGGTCAAAGTAGAGTGGAGTGCCTATCTGCACCTGTTGCTACATGCAATTTTTATAGGTAGCTTTTTGTCAATTTTCATTGGTCTTTTCAAAGTGTTTTCCCTTGCTACATTCATTCAATCTCTTTTATGTATTCCTCAAGGGTTTGATCACCACCACCCAGAGGTCTATGAACATTGCAAACGTCTGCTGCTTCATCTGCTTGTCGTCCAGGGAGCAAATAGCAATGTTCAGTCTGTGGCTATGGTGCTTTTACGGAACAGAGACTACAATGATCCAAGGGTTCTGACTGTGAAGCCAGTAGCTCCGGAGTTGAATCTCACAGGTCAGTTCTCATCTTAGAATTCAAAGAAAAAAACACAAGGAATAGCAGAACTGTAGTTGAACTGAAAGAAGTTAAACGTATTACCTACCTCATATAAATGGAGGGATAATATTGCAAGTACTTGTTTGTTGTATTGCCAAAACAGATCACAGGGTGGCAGCAAAGATCAATCCCAGCACAGTCTCGTTTAAACCCTGCTTCTTGATCATTCTAAAATTTAGACTAACACTACATAAATATATGCTCAGGTTTGTCACAAGATGAAACATATTTCACCCGTGATTATCTATTTATTTTGCAAAAATATAGATTACTGTAGAATGGAGATTGCTAAATGATTTTAGTGTTAGAAAATCATAACGGAGCATTTTTCTTGTAACTTGTTGCTATAGGAGTGCAGGAGTTCTTGCCAGACTCTCAGCCTTCACCTATGACAGACTCCGGCCTCAGCTCGAGCTCCACATCCTCCAGTATAAGTCTTGGGGCAGGAGGTACAGCTTTATCCCACCTCTCCCCCACACTTCTGAGTGAGGTCGATGTCACTGCTGAACAAGACGAGAAAGCCAAAGCTCTCATTGAGTTCATTACATCGAGGTGAGATCATTAAAATGAGCATTCCTTACATGTATACTAGTTGTTACTTGTACAATACTTGTAACAAAGTAACTTGGTGTGATTCATTAATTGATACGCTTAACATATATTACTTTAAACCATTCAAATTTTCAACACATTTGTACCATGTTGTTCATACTGTTGAAATATTTGTTTTCATGCTTCCAGCAGTGTCTGAAAGGACTGGGTATTTTTTTACTTTGCATGGGTTTAATTAGATTTTTTTCTCGCTCTTGTGGTTGGTGTCATATTGACTTCTTTTGCCTGGTGAGATAACATTTTGAGGTGTGGTGTAATTCTGCAGCTGGGAAAAGGTCACATTGCCTGATGTTTGTTTGCTCTTTCACCCATAGAAAGCGAGGCCCACTCTGGAACCATGAGGATGTGTCACCCAAAAACCCTAACATTAAAAGTGCCGACCAGCTGAGTGTTTTTGTTAGACATGTAGTGACTGTCTTCAGACACTCTCAGTCAGGTCTGTATGGGTCATAGGTGCTTATTGCCTAACTCTATATATTTCTGTTTGATTTAAAGTTGTAGCTTCATCATATTTACATGTATATACATGTGGGTTTCTTCAGGTTTTCAGCTGGAGTCATTGCTGAGTGAAGTAGCTCTGCAAACAGCTCTGTCCTGTTGTTGTCGCCACTATGCTGGCCGCTCATTCCAGATTTTCAGGGCACTTAAACAACCTCTGACTCCTGCCACGCTGTCTGACATTTTGTCTCGACTGGTAGAGACTGTAGGAGACCCAGGAGAGGAAGCTCAGGTCAGAACATAAAAAATTTTTATCTTTATTTCATTTTATCAGTGCTCTAATATGTAACACCACACACTACTGCTCAATGTACTTAAATGCTGAATGTTCTTAACATTTACTTACAGTAGGTTTCATTTGATTTGACCCAATGATAAAAAGTCATATCTCATCTAGGCCCATACGGTGTAATCATATATTTCCCCCAAAAAGCACAGGTCAATTTCAGATGGAAATTCGGTCACATCAAAAAAGTAGGATGTAGATTAAATAGAATTAAAAAAAAAAAAATAAATAAATAAAAAAACTATAAAAAAGAAATAAGTAAATTGTTTCTTACTGACAAGCTGGATACTGTGTTTCCTTTCTCTGTAGGGCTTTGTCATTGAACTGCTCCTGACTTTGGAGTCAGGCATTGACACGCTAGCAGACACAGTCAAAAACTATGACCTCCTCACTGCCTTAGCACAGTAAGTCCTCCTCTTGATAACTCCACTAATAACCCAACCAAGTTTGACATTTTCAATAACATAAATGAGTTCTCTTCCCACCCAACAGAACTTCTCCTCGTGATCACTTGTTGGGACCTAAATTTGCTGCCAACAGGAAAAGCACAGGGCAGCTGAACCTACACAGTGGTGGTCTGTTTCATTATGTTCATACTCGCAGCAACTCCCTCCGTGCCAGCCTTTTGGGTGAACGAAAAGCTGACAGGCGCAGGAGTAACACTCTTGACATAGCAGACCGACTAGGTGGTAGCCACGGAAACCTGGCACGTACACGGAGCTTATCATCACTTGGTGGGGGAGG
Source organism: Anabas testudineus (assembly GCF_900324465.2). Taxonomy (NCBI): domain Eukaryota; kingdom Metazoa; phylum Chordata; class Actinopteri; order Anabantiformes; family Anabantidae; genus Anabas; species Anabas testudineus. The sequence continues at coordinate 6,519,425 of NC_046613.1, read as the reverse complement.
TAGTCCAGGGGGGGACACTATCCCTCCCGTGGACCCTTCAAATCTAATGGCCACTGTGTTTTGGATTGCCGCATCTTTGCTCGAGTCAGACTATGAATTTGAGTATCTGCTTGCCTTGCGGCTACTAAACAAGCTGCTGGGCCAGCTGCCTCTGGATCGTGCAGACAGCAGAGAACGTCTGGAGAAGGTCCAGGCCAAGCTCAAGTGGTATAGCTTCCCTGGCCTGCTGCAGCTCTTCCTGAAAGGCTTCACCTCTGCTTCTACTCAGGAGCTCACCATCCACCTGCTCAGCAAACTCATCAGTGTCTCTAGGCATACATTAGTAGATCCTTCACAAGTAGCAGGTAAAGATTGATGATTTTATTATTATTCTTTTTTTATGTATTAACACATTTCTTAGTGTGTCTTAAAAATCAGTGTTTTCAAACTTTCCTTGTTCTCTTCATTGCATTTTGAGTTTTCTGTTATCAGTGTAATTAACTGCAGTTTGATCCTGTAACTCTTTTGTTTAATGTCTTCCTGGAACATGTTTGCAGGTTTTCCTTTGAATATCCTTTGCCTTCTACCACACCTCATCCTGCACTTTGACAGCCCTACTTCTTTCTGTAAGGAGACAGCTGATAAAATAGCTAAGGTTTGCACAGATGAGAAGTCGCCCACACTGTCCAACCTGGCCCACATGATGAGCCTGTACAGCACACACAGTTATTCCCGCGACTGCACCAACTGGATCAACGTGGTCTGTCGCTACCTCCATGATGCCTTTGCTGAGATAACCTTGAACCTGGTCACCTACTTAGCTGAGGTACATAAGAAGATCAAACTAGTTTCTGTTCAACATATAGGGAAAGACCAAATCAAAAGCATTGACCGTAAATGCATCCATCTGTGTCTCTCAGTTACTGGAAAAAGGCCTTCCCAGCATGCAGCAGTCCTTGTTGCATATCATCTACAGCCTCCTGAGTCACATTGAACTATCAGCAGCCCCTGTCAAACAGTTCAACCTGGAGATCATGAAGATCATTGGCAAATATGTTCAGGTTAGCCTTTGCCACACTTCCTCTGTATTTTTAATAAAATATTGTTGTGCAAGTTGCTTCATAAATGTTATCAAACATTGTTATTACTTGTTTACTCAGTGACATAGTAGGTAAAGAATTTATTTACTTTTTTGACATGTACTCTTTATGCGGGATCATATTATTCCTTTTTTATATAAGTTTTTATTTTTAAAAAGATGAAGTTAAAGAAAAGGTTGTTACAGGGAAAAATACATTATCTGTTTCTTCCCATTTTTTTTAAATGATCTTCCTGTACACCCATAAAAGGTGATTCTTTTTATGACAAAGATTTCATAAATTGTTGTAACTGTTATATCACTTCCCTAAGAATGGTATGTCTGGTTGTAGCCATTACTTAGTGTTTGCCTTTCTAGCAGCTATGCTTCCAAGTAAGTAGTTTATTTCAGATTTATGGATCTTGAGTGTGGAATGCCAAAAGGAGTTTGTTCCAATTAAAAGTTAATTTCATTCCAAATATATTCATGTATTCTGTGTAGATGTAAATGTTTACTTCCTAGAAGCCACAGTTCCTCCTAATTTAGTTCTTAAGTACAAATGTTATTTGTATTTGGGCATATTGAGTATTGAACTCCAAGCCCCTGTAATGTAGGACTTTTTTGATGCAGTTTTCTGCATGTGTAATAATAGTCGTTTAACTTAACACAGATTATTTTAACAAACAGTCTGATGTATGTGACAACTGGGATAATCTGGTCTATAAATAGTAGCACAAATTGAGTGTAAGAAAAAATCACTAGGATGCAGCCATAGCTTTTTATAGAAGCCTTTCACAACCCCTGACCTATTTCATGTTTCTCACTCACATTTGCATCTGACTGCTACTATACCATTATTGCCTGGGGCAGAATCTGTATGGGAGGACAACTAATGTTGCTTTTTGTAGAAGGCATTGTGTTTGTACTGACATACCAGTGTATGTGCACTGTGAGTTATACCTTTTTGGCATCTTTAAGCTCCCTTTGTTGCAACACAGATATACATTGTAGAAAACTGTGCAAAGTCTATAGTTATTATGAGTTGGAGATTATTTAGCTTTCTGAGGGAAAATATGTCCATCAACACCTACACAGCCTGTCTTACAATCAAATCATTGTATCTCTGTTTATGTTATACAGAGCCAACATTGGAAGGAGGCTCAAAACATTCTGAAGCTGGTGGTGTCTCGCTCAGCCAGCCTCGTTGTTCCAGATGATGTGCAGCGCTCTTATAGCACAGAATCATGTGGCTCTCCCGAAATTGCCTTTACTCGTATATTCAACAATTCTTCTAAGGAGCTACCTGGCAAGACTCTAGATTTTCACTTTGACATCTCAGAAGTAAGTGTCCTTACTACAATTATCTTACTATCACTTTTATGCACCATATTCTGCAGTATTGTGTTGCTAACTAGTGTTTTTTGACTTTGCAGACACCAATCATAGGGCATAAATATGGCGATCAGCGTACTGCAGCAGGCAGAAATGGAAAGCCACAGGTGATTGCTGTAACTAGGAGTACCTCGTCCACATCATCCGGCTCCAACTCTAATGGTCTGGTGCCAGTAAGCTGGAAGAGGCCCCAACTCTCTCAGGTACCAGCTTTAAACCAGCTTTATATGTGTTTGTTTGGATCAGAAATGTGCTCAAAAAAACCAATACAGCCAGAAAAACTGGTTATGTAACAACTGGATGGATGTTTTGATTTTAATATTATATTCTCTCTACATCTTTCTTACAGCATGGGCCTGGTGTTGTTGTACTGCTGTACTACTGATAGTGTACGTCATAAATTGTTCATATTCTAAGGTTTTGTCATTTTGTTTGTTTAATTATTGTTACAGAGAAGAACCAGAGAGAGGTTGATGAATGTCCTCTCTCTTTGTGGCCCAGAGTCTGGCATTCCCAAAAATCCATCCGTAAGACTCCTCTCCTACTCTAAAGCATCAGAAAAGGTCTCTGTAAAATCAATGTTAAAGAATACTACTTTTGTTATAATGTTGTCATTTGATTTGAGGAATTGTTTTTTGCAGATAAGGAAATTGTAATTTATTGACGACAAAGTCTCCACTTCCTTTTTTTTTTTTTTTTTTCCTCTGAAGGTTGTATTCTCATCCAGTGAGGATCTGGACTCAGCAGACCAGCAGACCAGTCTCATACCTACAGTGGAGGAGGTAGTAAGAGAGGAGGAGATGCAGGGAGAAGATACAGGCAGTGAGCAGCAGTTTGGTGTCTTCAAGGACTTTGACTTCTTAGATGTGGAGTTGGAGGATGCTGAGGTGAGAATTTACAGTAAACAAAAATAGTAGGTGGACAGTGTAAGTATTTTCATGAATCGTCTTAAATATATTGGTTTTCAAATCAACTGGAATAGTTAGTTCTGTCCCTTTTCATTACTACTCTTTATCACACTATATTTTCTTGTGTTGTTACTGATTATTAATGTTTATGTCTTGTTCGTCCACTTTACTTCTTATTTGTCCTGACTCATATGGTAGGAAAACATCCGTGTTTTTTAACTGTCTTAAGTCTACTAACACATGTTCCTTCTCTTCTCTTGCCACAAGGAGTTGCAGGTAAGTCTGTGGGCTGAAAAACTTCGTAGAGATGCCATTTTCTGCTGTGTTCTGGTGTCTCCCTGTGTTGCCATCAAATAGTGTTATAGTACTCTTTGATTTGAAACTATTGCCGCTGCTTGTGTACACTTTACTTTGGTAGTTGCCATTGCATCATATGCCATCCAATATTGTGGATAAATGGAAAATGTGAGATCATCACCCAATCATTATTTAAGTTGTGAAATGTTAATGTGCAGTATGTGTTTGTCTTGTGCTGTGTTTGTTGTATAAAGAATTGCAACAGAAACCCTAGTGATGTGTGCACCGTGGCTCATTGCTGTTTGTGTGGTTGTGATGTAGGGCGAGAGCATGGACAACTTCAACTGGGGGGTGCGTCGTCGCTCCCTGGAGAGCATGGATAAAGGGGACACACCGTCTTTGCAGGAATGCCAGTTCACAGGCAGCACACCAAGCCTTACCAACCACGAGGACACGGATGAATCATCTGAGGAGGAGGTACTGAGCGCTAGCCAGATTCTCACCCGCTCTGGCCTTGTAAGTCCCACCCCAATCAGGGTCCCCCCAACCCACCATGCTACACACAGCCCGCTGGCATGGTGTGCGTGTGTGTGCGTATGTGTGCACCAGTATACTGAGCTGGACCTGCTGCCAGTATGAACAGGGGGCTAGATGCTTGCTTCTTTGCTGGTAGTAGATACCCCCTTTTCACTTCACCCTAATCCCTCTACCTATGACTGTTTTTTTTTTTTTTTTATCTTTTATAGTAGGTAAGTACACTAGCTAAATTCATAGAATGGTAAATTCACTTTGGGTCAAGGTAAGTCATTAAATAAATAAATTGATAGTTTTGTTCACAAGAGCAAAAAGCAACAGAGTGGTAGCATATTCCTTTGCATTTTCAACAGTTTGGCTACTTATCACTAACTTATCTTTCTTATGATTTGTCCTGCAAAGCAAAGTATTATCTAAAGCTGCTAATAATAATTCCATTAATATAAATGCTTTGTGTCAGTCTAATGGAAATGTTTTCTTTCTTTCTTCTTCTGCTCTTCATCTTGGTAGTGCACGGTGAGAGAATGAGCTTTTGCCTCTAATGAACATTTTTCCCAAAGCTGTTTGTGGTCATACAGTAATATATTAACACAAGGAAAATGAGCATGCAGCATTCATATGATTTAAACTGAATTTAGAAGTTTAGTATATTAAATATTTTGATTTTATTGGTATTAGCATGATCTTACTGTTTTTCCTGATACTATTTTAAATAGCTGCACTGTTGGAATGGTAGACTAAAAAGACTAAAAAGGCTCTGCTTGACACAAAAACTAAGACTAAAAATCTTTAGTATTAATAGTGTAAAGCCTTAGTAATGTCTAGATTAAATGACAACTTCATTGATAATCATGTTGCTTCCTATGGTATTAAACTTAAGTGTCCCTAGTGTCCTTATATTAAAATATCAGTTTCTTGCTAAAAGATTTCTGCAGATGACATAATTTGAAGGAGCATCTCAGATTATTGGTTGATTATTGGAGTTCTGTAGGTGCAGGCTTACTGACAATACAACCTCTGTGTTTTGAGCAACTAAAATATTGTTTTTCTGTTTAGATGTCTGTCCTCCCAGAGTAAAATCCCAGCTGGTGAAGTTTACATTTTATTCAGTGTTATGGTAATTCAGCAAGATTAAAAGCAAATAAGGATGTAAGTGGCCATTTTGGTCATCAGGGCCATCTACAACAAAACAAGTTCAACTTAGTCTGACTCATTTGGAGTCATCTGCCTTTACTGGGCTGTAATGAAGTGGCCTCTATTGCTAAATTAGCCTTTTTCATCAAAAGAGGCAGAATTATGGATTAAGTGCTTAATATATCATAATATGACAAATGATGAAGGGTATGGTCATTTTCGTTTATGGTGAGAAGGAAAATTGGTATTCTTCTAGCTAAACTGTGTCAATAGAACACAAACTAATTTACAAAGATTTTAGTAAGACTAAAAATATATACTACTGTAAATAGCTCCAGGATTAATATGAGATTCTTATTAAATTACTTGTTTGAGCACTTTTGTTTGATGAAAGTACTTTGTATATGTGATGCAGCTAAAATAGTTATATTATTGTCAGACTGTTTCTGCTTTCAGAGAAGAGACATTATAAATGTGGGAAATATCTCAGTATATGGATTATTTTATCTTTTAAAAAACAACAGAGGGTTTAGAGGGTTCAGTGGCTGTTTTGATCAGATTTTCTGAAGTTAACCTGCTCAGGAACACATTAGTGATGCAGTATAGGTTACTATGGCGATCTAATACAGTTTAATACCACCTTGGTGTTACTGGCTAATCTCAGCCCACATGTAGCTGGATACCACTGACTTGCTTCAGGATTCAGGGCCATTTTCTAATGTAGATAAGAGTTCAATGAATACGCTGACATAGTGACAGCCTTAGCTCTTACTGTATTTGTAATAAAGGCTGATCCTTATGTTTTTTCTTCTCCAGCTCAACAGTGACTCTGCTACAGATGACACCGCTTCCAACCATGTGGACTCTTTGCAGCAGTCTCAAGAATCTTCTAGCAGTGTGCTGACTGAAGATGCAAGTATCCTACCATCTGTACCCTCACTTCCTCGACTGGACAGTCCCATTTTGGAGATTGCCCACTCAGACAGCACCAGCAGCCAGCTGCCTGAGGTGCGATCAATCAAGAATAGCAATAAACTGTGGTGCACGGGTGCTTTCTAGCGTATGTTTTTCTTTCTGTTCAACTCTTACCTGCTTCTGCTGTACTTGTTGGCTTGTCTTTTATTGAGGCAGAGGTTCAGCTATCATCAGGGAGTTTTGGATGGGGTAAAAGTACTGCGCATATAATGTCTGCCGGCTGTTAGGTTAAGACATTGTGTGCTGCTTATGCTGCTTCTGACTCATTTTGCTGCCACTTGCTTTGTTGCTTTGCTCTGGGTGAGGTTGCTAAAGGCTACCGCTTGCTCCCCTAATAGCTATGTGTGGGGCTTGCTTGTATGATTTGGGGAGAGATGAAAACAAAGGCTCACCTCAGGTCAGCTGTTACTGCTCACATCCAATAACACAGCAACTGACCATTCCAACTAAATCCTCCATTAAAAACTTGTGAAATGGACACCAGCTCCTTTATCTTCGGCAGATGCATCTGTGAGTATGAGTCCATTACAAGTAGTGTTAACATAAAAGTTAATGAAAACTTGTGGTGCTTTAGCCAATTTAACCCCTTCTGTTTGCTACAGTATTAACATAACTTAGCCTTTCTTGTGATGAGCAGCTTTGATATCTACTACTAAAAATAAAACTTACCCTAACAATGATTAACTTTTATTATATTATCTTCTTCAATAGGAATAGTCTTCGCTCATATATGTGCGTACATATATATATATATATATATATATATATATATATATATATATATATATATATATATATATATATATATATATATATATATATATATATATATATATATACATACACACACACAAACACACACAATATGTTGGTTTTCCTACTCTTCAATTACAGTGTTCTATATATAGAACAGAATGTAACTTTCTAGGAACTCGAGCTAGGGAATGGCCTCAATATCATCCCAAGGACATCTCCCCCATCACAATCCTAGCTCTTAGTGTAATGAGCCCTAGATAAAACCATCAATACTCTTACTCATTCACTCCAAGATGGCCATGACCACTTCTAAAAGCTTTCTGTAATAAAGCTGCTGTCTCTGTGATGTACTGGCTGTCTGCCACATGCAGCTTTCTTAATGCATTAGACTTTTAAACACAAAAACAAGACAGGAAAAGACAAGCAAGCTTAATTAGAGCTCCTGTGCCATCTACCAACATCTCCCTCCTCCATTTACTTGCTTTACATGGTTACACATCAACATGGTTACGTATGGAATTAGTTTGGAGTTTCCTGTCTTGTCTGAGTCAGACAATGTGGCTGGTTTGCTGGTAATGCCATTAAAGGTAAATGTACGGTGGACTCTAGCTGTACAGTTGATGATTTTTGGAGAATTGATGCTTATTATTGAATACTGTCCACAATTCATGTTTAGTTATGGAATCCTGGTGCTAAATCAGTCGATTCAGATGTAATATGCACATACTGGCATTTCAGTTATAGATTGGCATTGGCTCCTGTTTATTGATTACTTTACTTTAATTCCAGGAGGAGTTATTAGGTTATTTTATAGAGTGGTATGAGCAATAGAAAGTGCTGACTTAAAAGGTTTCCTTGTACAATTGCTTGTGTTGCCTATTGCAGTGTTAATTCAAACTGCAATAAGGGTTAAGCAGTAAATTTACATCCCCCCCTTTACTTTAAGCTGAGCTGTTTTCATGACAACTAAGTTATTTAATAACTGTTATTTAAAAAAGTTACAACACGCTGTATGTGGTATCACCTGCCAAGCTGCTCCTGAGCACCTCCTTCTGGTTGTGTTACAGGATGCTGTAAGCATGACTGCAGCAGATGAGCTGAGCAGCAGTGTAAGTGAGGACACAGGGTTTTGCAGCGCCCCGCCTCTTCCAGCTGACCCACCAGAGCTGTGTGACCTCACAGACTCTCAGGATCCCCCAGATTCTCAAGACACTCAGGACCCCCATGAGACCCAGGACCCTCAAGAAGAACTGGATCCAGCCCCCCCTCCCCCACCGGCCATAGATGCTCCACCAGGGTTCCTCTGTGAGGAGGAAGCCCAAACAGTTTTGTCTCTTTCGTTGGACTTGCCACCTGAGACAAAGCCAGATCCAGATCCAGATCCAGACAGCACCTGTGGCTCTGTGTGGGAGGAAGATGTGACACAAGCCCTGAAGGAACTAGATGAGCGTTGTGAGGAGGAGGAGGCTGACTTCTCTGGCATGTCCAGGTAAGTGGATGAGAATTTTAATTTGAATCAGGAACACTCTTAAAAGCAACTGATCTAAATTAATTGGAAATATGAAACGGACAATAACTGGTCGCATAAGCATTCACCCCACACAAGTCAGTATTTAAGTAAACACAATTACAGCGTTGAGTTTGTATGAACAGATCTCAAACCACTTTGCACATCAGGACACTTCAGCTTTTCCCCACTCTTCTTTGCAAAACTGCTCAAGCTCTGCCAGATGTGAACAGCTCTTCTTAAGTTCAGCCACAAACTCTTTTATAAGTCTGGGTCATTCCAGAAAATTAACATTGAACATTGTTGTTTTAAATAGTTTTTAGCTTTAGCTGTATACATGGGGAGATTTATTTTCCAGCAAGAGAATTACTCCAAGTCGCAATTCCCTTGCAGACTACATCAGAGAACCATCCCCACAGCATGATGCTGCCACCACCATGCCTCACAGTGGGGATAACCTGCAGTGTTGAGATTATGGCAGTGTCTAGGCCAGTGTCTTTGGTCTCATCCATCCACAGAATGTTTTTTCAGTTCACTTTAGGGCCTCCAACATGCCTTCTGGCAAACTATTCTTGAGACTCTTCCCTTTTCATAAGCTTATAACTCATATGAGGAGGCATAGCTGTCTTGAGGTGGAATTAGGCCAGAACCAGAGTCAAGACTATATAAGATATTTCTCGTCCAATGCTGTAAACTCTGGAGAAGCAGAGTGGAACAGGGTTCTACCCCTCGTTCCTTGTGTGGACCACAATTATAGATTAATTTAAAAATATTTACTTTGTTAAAACAATTCTCTTTAACAGTTATTGTGTTGTTTTGGAAATGACACTACACGATTTTACATGGTCACTTCCACTGTTTTTGCTGTGATTAAAGAATCCTATCTTCAATAAAGTAAATTAATGAATATGAATATGGATGAATAGTTTAGTTTTTATGCTGCTTATCCCTTAAGAACCTAGACCCATTTCTACTGAAAGGAAAATTATGTGGGTTTCAAAACAAAACAAATTGTCCAATGAGGAACACATCTCTTAAAGCATATGAAGAAGTATACTACACCCTAATTACACCTGGATTAAAAACATATACTTGACTTGAAAAAGCACAACTGCCCAGTACAACAAGGCACCCATTTCTCCATGTTGCATGCTATGCTGCTGGACAGGATACGGTTCAAATAACAAAATAAAAAGATAACCTAAAAAAGGGGTTGGTGATACCTGTGTTTTTACAAGTTAAGAAGATGTATGGATTACTTTATATAGCTAGTTCAACTTCTCTGATATGAATACTTTTTGGGTGGTGGTATGGGTTTTTTTTTGTTTTTGTTTTTTTTCTTGGCATGGCTCTAATGCAGGCTCAGACTGTGAAGGTGAGCCATCGTAGGCTGGCTCAAGTCCACTTTGCAACATTCCCTCCTCAAGGTGGGCCAATTCTGGTTAGAGGACTGTTGTGAAGTCACAGTTTTAAGCTACCCTCAAAAATATGAAGAGGCAAAACATACAGAGGCACTCATTTAGCCTCTTACTAGCATATATGACTATGCTCAAGGTCTTTCACTATTAGTCAAACATGATTGATATGGTAAATGGTCTTCACTTATAAAGCGCTTTTCTACCTACATGTAATTGGTATTTAAGTATGTTGTACCGTGAGTGATTGTCTGAGACCTGCTGATCATCGTGTATGAAAATTTGCCTAAGTAGGAGATGCCATGATATAAACAGCTCAAACATTTTACCACTATGAGGCTGGCAGCTGGCTCTATTTTGCAGAAGAGCGCGTATGTGTTGGTGTGCGTGTGCCTGGCTTGTATAGAGCTCTCTGCAGTTCTGTGTGGGATGTGAGCGCAGTACACTAGTGCTGTTAGCAGTTGCAGCACAGTCGTTCTGCCGACGAGGGGAGAGAGAGTAAGGGAAAGAGAAGCGATAGTTGAGGTGATGATGAGAACAGAGACTGTGTCCGCTGCAGCGCTTGGCAGCGCAGGCTTTAGATTCTTATATTCTGTCTGCTTCTTCAGGTTGTTTGGTCCTACAGGCCTGTGAGTATCTGCTCTTTATGTGTGTGCAAGATAGAAAAGAGATGTTTGCATGATGCTAAAATGCCAGTGCTCATGTTGTTATTGTGCTAGAGCACTGCAGTAGATTATATCCCTCAATATACTGCAGCAGAGTCTGCAGCGAGGGAGGCAGAGACAGCAATGTGAGGTTGTTTACTTGCAATGAGTGATGACAAGCGTGTGTGTTTACATTTGTCCTTCAGTAAAGACTGAGGGAGTGTAAAACATGTCGGATTGTAGCTTATTGGCCCCCGTATGTGTTTCAGTCAAGATGAAGGTGACGCAGACTGCTTCCCAGAGATTCAGGCCTCTCCGCCCCCTTCGCCCTTCCTCTCTGCCATTCTGGCAGCATTCCAGCCTGTTGCCTATGACAATGAGGAAGATGCTTGGCGTTGCCATGTCAACCAGATGTTGTCAGATACAGATGGCTCCTCTGCTGTTTACACGTTCCACGTGTTCTCCCGACTCTTTCAGGTAAATGCCTACTAAATGTTTTTTCTGGATATATTTGTTGCCTTTTTAGTATTGATCAGTTCTGTTTTCCAGTGCTTTTAACATTTTTTTTTTCTTTCCATTTCTTTGTCTGATATAGAGCATTCAGAGGAAATTTGGTTCCATTACACATGCATCTGTTTGCTTTCTCGGAGAAAGGCTCCAGAGAATGGGTAATCAGTTTCTCAGCTCCCTGGAAGTCATGACGTCTTGCTCCCAGTGCCCAACTGTGCTGCTGGATGCAGAGACGGTGAGGCTGCTCTGCATTTTTGTCTGCACTAATTTGAACAGTGATGTTATGCATATTCCGTAATATGTATGTGTGTCGTGCTGTAGATATTTTATTATTGTAGTGTGTCTGTAAAGAGTGGTGAGTTAATGTATGTGGTGTCCTGTCTTGCTGTTGTAGCTGGTCTCTTGTGGGCTGTTGGAGACTCTGAAGTTTAGTGTGCTGGAGTTGCAGGAACATCTGGATACCTACAATGCCAAGAGAGAAGCAGCAGAGCATGTAAGACACAACATTTTTTGCACTTTCACATTCTCTTTGAAGCTTTTCCCTCAGGACACGCTGTTCATCTTTAGAGGCATGAGTTTAGAAACGTATTAATTGTCCTATGCCACCGAAAACCATGGAAAACCAGGACATAAAGACAAATAGCTAATGCTGCACAGGATAATCCCCAGTCTGTCTCATCAGCAAGGCAGACATTGTGCATTGTGTATGAGTACATTTAGCTGTCTTTAGTGTCTGCATCACTAGTAACATTCCCTGCTGTAGGGATAAAAATATCCCCCAGCACTCCTAAATCAGTTATAGAAGGCCACACAGGAGAAGCTGTGAGTGGTGGGACGTAGGGGGAGGGGAATAGGAAGAAGAGATGAGATTGCAGAGGGTTCTGGGATGCAGGAGTGCTAATTGAATGAGACAGCAATCGTCCCTGGAGGACTAGATACTATATTGCACTCTGGAACAGGCCACCTTTAATTTGCTAAGCACAACACTCTTATTAAATCTCATTCCTGACCAGATTTTATTACAGTACATGTACACACACAAATGTAGATGAATATATTCAAAAGTTCTTGTATTCCTATCCCTAATCTGGATGGTTTTTTTTTCTTTCTTCATTCTGTCTTGTCTCTCAATCATGCATATCCTCTCCATCTTGCAGTGGCTGGAAAACTGCAGGAAAACATTTGGGGACAAAGACAGTAACGAGCGGCCCAATACTCATGCACAGGTAGGAATGGACTTCCTTGTTTGATGGCTGAGAACGTTTTTTGTCATTTGTGTTGATAAATATGAGTTTTGGAAATCGGCCATGAAGAATTGATTAAGTGCAGATGTTTTGTTTCTGCCTTGACAGTCCAACTGAAATGATGTTATTTTCATGTAATGTTGTTTCTGCTGCTACTGTGCATGCTGTGGGAATAACCACATGATCTGTGTTTTCATTTGAGGTAAAATTCAGAAACCAAACGGTAGGGTTGTATCCTTTGTATTTTCATGAATTATTTCATGAGAATTTCCCCTATGTTTTCATAAATATACTTTAAAACCTCCATTTACATCAGTGGAGAACAGCCAGTCTAGTCTTAGGGTGCTTTCTCACCTTACATTCGTTTTCTTTGGTCCAAATCAGCTGATGAGTTTGTAAACTTGTAGCAATTTCTCCTCGGTTTAGTTTCGTTTCACACAAAAAAAAAAATCCAAGCGTACCAAAACAAGTCACTTCAAACTATGCAAGAATGTCCTCCCCGCTTATTGGTCAGATTGTCTGCCGCGGGAACAGAAAAAGTAAATACAGGAAGAAGGAAAAGTGTTGTGGACTGTTGTGGGAGATGATTTCACTATGAATCTTAACGCAGATTGGTCATCCCGTTGATTATTGTTTATTACATTACTTCGCCTGCATAGTAATCAGACCTGGTGTCTGTGAGACACTTCACCTCCTCACATCTCCACGTTTGTCCTCGATTAATCAAACTGCATTTTTTTGGTGGACAAACAAAACACATGGAAATCTACACTCTACCCAAAACCCTCAAATCATTCGATTCATAGCGTTTGGCCTCGTTTTGGTTCGGCACAAGTTCTCACCAGGAGGACCGCACCAGAGTTCACTAAGTGATTCGGATCGAGACCAGCTCTTTCTGGGGGTCTTGGTGTGGGTGTTTTGGTGCACACTCGAGTGCGTGTACCGTGTTCCTACCAGACCAAATGAACTGCAACAAGAGGGAAAAAGAACTTGAGTTGAATTTAATTTAGTAGAATAGTTAAATTTAATCAAACTAAAGCCTGTAGGTGTGAAAGCAACCTTAGATTAAAAGCAGTGATGTCAGAGTTCCATCATTAGCAGGTGGTCACGCTGAGCCAGACTGCGACTCGCTACACAGCAAAAGAGCCACAGACTCTGTCAAGTAACTGACTGTCCTCCTTGTCTGATTTACAAACATGAACAGACAATCATTTTGTCCTGCACTGTGTAGCTTTTAGAGCAAGCAACCAAACATTCACCAGGGAAGAGTGCACTAACATCAGTTTTCAGGCTATGTAGTTAATTAGTTGCCCAGCTGCAGCACCTTAAACACCGTGTAAATGTGAACATTTTGCAGCACTTACTTCATCTCTTGATCCCCAGCTGAAGCTAAGCCTGCAAGCTGCTGTCAGTCAAATTCCAGTTTGCAAATAGAAAAAGGGCCATTTCTTATATTGTCCCAAATACATTTGATAAAAAGCAAACTTGTAAGAATACATTTAAAAATAATTATATTTGACTATGTCAAATTTCAGTTGGACTTTAAAGGAGAGTTTTATAGCTGTCTGTCTCTCTTATTTGTTTGGCATGCATACCATAGAGATAGCTGAGTCAAATAGACCTCAGTTATCCCAGGTTGCTTTTTGCATGGTCTGTCACTCCACATCGTAGGATTGTTGCCACTTTAACTTAGCTTGAGCTCCTTGCACAGATCTGTGGAAAGCATGCTCACAGTTCCCAACAGAGAAGTGCTGTCTTAGCTTAAAACAGATGTTATTTTAGTCTTAAAGGCAACGCATTAAGAAGTCTTTTGCTCCAGTTTCATTCTTCTCTCTGTAGACTCTACTTTACCACATCTCTTTTCTACTTCATCATACAAGCTCAGTGTAAAGGTTTTTGCTAGTGCTAAAGTGAGCTTGTTGGCGATGAGCCTTCTCTGATCTGTTTCAATGGAAGATGATAAAGCACAGCTCCATGCCCACCAGGTCACTGTGTCTCAGCTGTGATGTTAAAGCTCACTAATTCTTGGTCTTTCTCTCCTTCTGTTTTGTTTGTTGTTTTTTTGTGTGTGTGACCTGCTCACCCTTTTGCTTAGCAAATGGAAAATCTAGCAGTAAGTGGTTCTCATATTATAGAATCTAATAATCATGACATCCCGACAAAACACCATCACATCTGTCTGTACATACCTGCGCTGTTGACATAGACTGTCCTGCCTACACAGTTCTCCCACTTCTGTATCTCTGTTTCCGCCTTGATCGATCATGAAACCTCAGCTCAGCTGCCTCATCCAGCCAATCATAATGTACGCCTGTTTTTGTCTCTTGCTGGATAATGAGCATCTTAACAGCTTTGTGCTGCACGCTGATTCTGTCTGGAAGTAGATGAAGAAACATGCTCTGTGTAGAGTTACCAATGATTTAAGAGAGCTGTGCTGCCCTGGGTTATTAATAGGAGAGTCTTTGAGAGATTACATTTTTGTCAGTTATAGATTCATTTGATTTTGCATGTTTTTATTGTTTTATTCCAGTAGCTGTTCAGATGACCATGTTTTTCTCATCCATTGTTGTCCTGGATTAGTCTTTGCTTTTAATAAATTACCCATTTAAGTTGGTTCGGGCATCTAGTTAGCGTCCCTCATAGGGGGGTCAGACGAGGTGGTGATTAGATATTTTTCTAATGGAAATTCTAATTTCTAATTTTAGTGCTAGTCGACTCACCTCTTGCTCCATGGCCCAGACAAAGTGGCACTGCTCTAGGCCGTGTTAACCCCTTCATCTACTCCCATGTCTCTAACCCAGGATACCCATCTGTCTAATCATATGATCATCAGTGTAATTTCAGTGCAGCCCAGAAACATATACGCTGGCACATACATTTTACTTGTATTTCTGTCTCTGTAGGAGTTGGAGTTGTGTCGCAGGCTCTATAAGTTGCACTTTCAGCTGCTGCTGCTTTTCCAGGCCTACTGCAAGCTCATCAGCAAGGTGGACACCATGAAGAGAGAGGCAGAGGTGAGACTAAACACTTTGTTAAATGACATGTTGAAAACACGTCAGAAAAGCTTTTTACAGCTTACATCTGTCTCACGTCCTTTTTCAGGGAAACAAGAACAGGCAAAAGACTTTAAAATTGCATTTTTTTGTGGATGCCTTGTTTCCAATCTGTGTCCTGGTTCTCTTGTTTATGGTTGTTTTTCTTAACATATAGATTACATGAAACATCCATTGCTAAAACAATACTGGATGTCAGCAGAGCTTTAATCAGACTAAAGGCCATAATTAAATTAGATCGTTCCCACATGGAATAACACTATTCCAGTAATATTTATTCAGTTAATTTATGTTGCTGACCTCCTTGGTCTTAGAGTTGGCACATTTGCTGTTGTATGCTGCATTTATGATTTAATTTCCCTGTTCCTAAGGTAACCAACATGTCTGAAGAACTCACTATCCTAGAGAGCTGTTTGAAAGAGGCAGAAACAGGAAATGACTGTCAGGAGGATGTGTGTATGTCAGACACTGCCCAGACCAACACAGAGACGGCCATCCAGTCTCTGATTGAGAGTCTGAGAGCCAGAGACTTCAGCTCTGCCATCACACAGGTCAAAGTCTTTAGGTAAGATACTATTCAGCAGACATAAAGAAATGAAGACACAATTTAAACTTGGTTTTGATAAGTTGGTAAAATAATTAGTCCACTGACGAAAACATATTGGAGCATTTTTCAAGTCATAGTGCCAAAATTCCACTAAGTCCAGCTTTTACCATTTAATCTTAGACTAATCAATCGTGTAAATAATCACCAACAAATTTAAATAGGTTTTAAGGTTCTCACTTGAAAATATGATGAACACTACTGTTAGTGAAACGTGCAGAAGGTTAAATGCTAGAAACATGATTTTGATGTCACAAGGAGTCTATATTTGGCTGTTGTCAATCACACACACTGTAGCTAACATTAGCTTAAGGCACAGCCCTGTTTATACTCACAGACTAATTGAAAGCAGGTTGAATGTGTTCTGTATAATGTATAAAACTTATGTTCTGTAAAATCTTACCTGCATCATTACAAAAACTTTGTAATTTTTCTTCAGGTCTTTGTGGCCCAACGATATCTTTGGCAACGAGACAGACAATGCAGTCCAGACTCTTCTGCATATCTACTTCCGTCACCAGACGTTGGGCCAGACAGGTTGCTTGGCAGTGGTAGGCCCCAGCAGGGACCTGTCACAGGCGAGCAGCCGCCTCATGGAGCTCAACCTCCAGATCCGTGAGGCTCTGAGTCAGGCACAGTCCTGCCAGCCTCACACAACCTTGGTCAGCACTGGACTGTGAGCCTATATACTGCGGGCTACAGGCCTAGACTGGACAAAAATAATCCCCCTGCTCTACACAGACCTCACTTCAGCTGTAGAGAAAGGGTAGACAGCAAGGGGCTTCAGAGGAGGACGAGAGACTCCACATTAAAGGGCTAAAGGATGTGTGGGAATAACTGTGACTCTTAATATATATTGTTACATGTATGAATGCTTAAAGCTAATATCTTTTCCCAGACTAAGCCAACTTGCAAAATTCAGTTGCAATAAGTCATGTATTGGTGTGCCTGGGAGAGATTAAGGGAGGACATGGTGGGATGATAGCTTTTTGTAGGTTTTTTTGTTGTTGTTTTGTTGTTTTTCTGTTTTGTTTTTTTGTTTTTTTGTTTTTTGCTGGTTCTGACCTGATAGGCCTGTCGTACATAACAGTGGCCTCCTCAGGGCCCTGTATGGGAGACCGCACTAAAGCATGCAAGACAGTCCAGAGTAAGTGTCATGCGTGAGGAGACACACCATCAGGATTCATAATCAAATGCAGAAAAACCTTGTTTAAAAAAAAAAGTTTTCAAATGCATGCTTGAAAGAGAAAAGCACTGCAAGAATATTTTTTGAGAAATGTATTTTTTATTAGAGCTAACATCCTAGGTTGTAAATGTTAGGATATTTAACATGTAATTGTAAACCCGTGGGACATGTTTGCCTTCAGGGAGTGTAAAAAGAGAAATATCTGTTTATTGATCTGCTTTGAGAGGAGAGTCCCCTTCAACAGGTCTTCACGCAAATCTCACTCTTTAACCAAATAAGTAGCTGCCTTTAGAGACTCTTGACTGTGTGATATATATTGGATATTCTGGTATACGCTCACACAAAATGCATATAATTGCACACAAGTGCAGACTGGCTACAACTCATTATGGAAACATAACTTATTTTACTCTGTATATATTTTAGAAAATGTATAGTGTAAAACCAGTATTTTTCCCTTGTACTTTTGTGTAATGCACTGTTCATCCGAATAGGATGTATGTATAAAGCTAATGTGATGAGAGAAAGCCAAGAACAGATTTGAGTCATTAATAATCTGCTCCACCTTTTTCATCCAGTCACTTAAACTTAAGAACTTCCCAAAGGCTGCATTGGTTGATGGTTGTGGTCCTGCACAGGGGACTGAGGCTCGTTTGGGACAAGCCACCTGTCTGACTTTGACAACGGTGGCATGGGAGATCTAATGTAGCCTCCATCGTCTGATGGACTGCACCAATCCAGCCAAGCCACATCATATTCATTCCTTCTTTCCACTGTGATCTTTTTCTTTGCAAAGCACCCCAACATACAGTAGATTCTGCTTGGGAGGTTTATTTGTCCATGTAGGTTGATCACTTTGCAAAGTAGTGCTCATCCTCTGCCATGTTTTGACCAGGTTTTCTGGAGGGGACATTGCTGAAACCACACTATGCTTTCAGAATGGCCCTACTTGCTGCTGTGACTGCAAGATATGAACAGTTATCTGAATGCTTTCTGGAAGTCTTGTCATGGCACATTGTAACAGTCACTGTACTCATTCCTCAGAGAGCTTTGCCCACTGCTTGTCTGGTACATTTGAATGCTGTTTTTAATTTATATTTACCTGGAAGAGGTTTTAATGTAGAGGTGCATTATACCCCCCCAATTGTTCACTCACATACCAGCCTTCTCTGAATAAAGAATCTAATCTGACAGAATGTTTGCCGTTAAGTTCTTAATCACGTGGTTTAAATGTGAAGATCATATGCATGGAAGTGCAACAGGATTGATTTAGCATAGCAGCAACATCAATGTTAAAGTAAAGCCAGTCTTTGTATTACCAGCTTTATTCATCTTCCCTTCTAGTCAGCAGCATAGTTTTCTACATGGTTGAAGCACCACAAAACAGTACCGAGTGCAAAGTATCATTTATTACTTTGTAAAGTGTGGCGCTTATTAACTTCAACACAAAACAGGCATGAAATTATTTTTTCAACATCAAATGGTCAGAACAAAGATGCATTATTTCATATCTGCCAAAGAGCCCCAGACTCCAGCTGAGATTCTCCTTAGATGATGTATTTGAAGCTGAAAGTGCTGTCGCAGGAGAGCCTCTTGCCTTTGCACCTGCCACACAAGTCTTGTCTGTGGGGCCGTTTGGGGTCAACGTGGCGTTGTGTTGTTGCACAGGAACAACGTGCTTTGTTGCAAGTCTAAAGAGAGGAAGCAGGTTACTTTAGTTGGGTAGTGGTTCATCAGCCATGTTAACAGACAGCAGAAAGGAAAGGGCTTACGTGACATGTGATGTCCTCAACACGATATGGGTTGAAGTCCTTTTGACATTTCCTACAGTACTGTTTGAAGTAAACCTAAAATACACCGCATTGTGATTAGAGCAGGTGTCTCCTTCCGTTTACTCTGAAACATGCCATGGCTCATTCAGGTTATAATATAAACTCTGGCCACAAACGGCATGTAATTAAATAGAAATCCTGAACAAAAACTAATTACAGTGACAAGTCATCTTCATACTGAAGTAGTTAACTCACCTTGCCGACTCCCCATTTAGCGCAGTCAAATTAAGTGCTTACCTTGTTGGTGCCCTGAACGCACCACACATAGGCACTCTCCCACCGTAGATTGCATTCTCTGCAGTGATAATATCCATATTTCTGCTCCAGAAACTGATAGACAAAAGCAAATCAGTGGGGGGTGGGGTGTTTGTGCAGTCCTACAAGGACACTGCTCCAGGTGTGATTTCAGCTCAGTTGAATTTTTAGTACAATTAATCATGGTTTAGTGACAAAGGCTCATCACCCCAAATCCAAGTGAAAAATTAAATGTTAAGCACTAAAGTCAGAATAAACTAGTTCAGTCATGGTGTCAGGTGACCCTCTGACACCACTATTATTGACACACCGACGGTGAAACAACTTGCATTAATGATTGACGTGTAGTTTAAAACTAAAGTTCAGTTTTGGAGACTGTCCTGAACTCAGTCTTACACTTAGACTACATGTTTGTCTTGATTTCTTACTGAGGGGACTCATTGATTGCGTGTAGACCCGGTTCCAGTGCTGTGATCCAGCACCTGTTCCAGTCTAGCTGGTCTCTAATCGCTCAACTTTACACACGCTGTTTGAGGAGGCTACCTGAGCGCGTGTGGGACTCAACTCACCTGGAACCGCACGCGCGCCTTGCCCTCTGACCCCTCGGCAGTCGGCAGCGCGGTCTCGCTCTTCACCTGTCTGTCGCTCTTCGCCTGTCTGTCGCTCTTCGCCTGTCTGCGCTGCTCTGCGACCTTGGCCGGCTTCTCCTCCGCGCCACCCTGGTCGTCGTCGCCCTTCTTCCCGGCGGACCCGGGCGGCTCGCCCGGCGGCTCTCCGGTCTGCGCCTCGCCGCAGGACACTTCCTTCAGTATGTTGTTGTTCTCGTCGACCAAGAAGGAGGTGACGCTCCTGTAGGCGATGGGGGAGTACACGGCGAGGGTGCGGGGGTACCGCACGCCGACCGCCGCCTTGGGACTACTGCTGCCGCTGCCCCCGGGCGACGTGACGGGCTCCGGCCTCCTCTTGCGCCGGAAGTCCCGCTTCATGGCCAGGAGCGTCCGCGGGCCGATGGAGCACTGCACCGAGGCGTCCCTCCTCGGGTTGACCTGCACCGCCACATCCTTGGTGTTCGCTTTCCTGAGCCTCGGGGTGAGTTTGGGGTTGATCTGGGATAAGATGGACTTGAGCTGGGCGCGCTGCTGGTTGTTGAAGGCGTCCGAAGTGTCCCCGTAATGGGAGAAGTAATTGTCATATTTCCACCTGGCCTCTTTAGGCCTGGCGTATCTGCCCGCGTAGGGGTTGTAAGAGGAATAGAAATAGCTGTCGACTGGTTCGTCACCGTACGTCGCCATTTTTGTTCAAGCAACCCAGACTGCCAGGTGTGGCCCTTTAAATAGAGGAGACGGCGCGAGCTCGCCATTAGGCCCAATCAGGACCAGGTGTGTTGTCAGGTATGCACAGGTGTTCACACACACACACACACACACACACACACACACACACACACAGTTTAAAGCCTGTGTCATTCATGATGAGTGTAAAATCAACGTGTCCAAACTCAGTTTCTGTTTGTTTTTTAATCACTGCATTACACAGGAATGACACATGGTTAAATGGAGTAAAGCTTCTGACATTAAGCACCTTGTTTTATTCACCAGTCAACTCATATTCAATATTCAGGATTTCCCTGCAGGTCTCATTCTGCAGGGTTGTTGTTTTCTCTTTTTTTAATACGACACATTAAACAGGAGTTGGATCCGGAGGACAGGGGTCCAGCATGATGGTGTTGGGGTCGCTAACTGTCACTGCACCGTAGGATGAGTCAAACTCCTCATCATCGTTAAACCTCTGATATGTGATATCCGTGTCCTCGCCGCCCCCCATGGGATCTGGTTTGTGCAGGACCTCCTTCCTGTACATCCTATAGGCCACGATGAAGATGCCGGCCTCGGCTGCTTGGAACAGGGCGTACAGCAGGGGGAACATGTACATCCCTCCCATGAGCTGGGGGGGAAAGGCTAGCTTCAGGATGGCCGTGCACAGCTGCACGTTCTGGCACCCTGTCTCCAAAGAGACCGACCTGCGGCTGTTGGGCGGCAGGTCGAAGAGCACGGCCAGGCCGTAACCTGCGGCGTAGCCACACAGAGGCATCAGGATAGCCACTATGTAGACAGAAGGTGGGATGGTGGAGAGGAGCTCTGGTCCCAGCATTACTCCAGTCAAGATGAACAGCATGATAAGAGTGACCAGCAGAGACCACAGGGAAACCTGGAAAGACAGTAATACAGGAAGAGAGTGATTGTGTTTACTTAAAGAGGGAACCCTATTAGTTTTTGTGTTTCCTCTGCAGGATGTGTCTGGGGCCTGTGTGAGCACCACAGATGTTGTCAAGACTGCACCCTGTAAGGAGACCTTGGGATTTAGACTTCTATTAAACTGACTGAACGCATCTCTGCTGTCTGAAGGTATTGTCTGTTCTAAGTGATGTGACCCTCCCTGGTGTGGCTTTTATCACAATTGGTAGGGAGGAGCTCTTCCTGTCACAGTGCATCTGATGTCACTGTTCCTGCGGTCACCCCCCCCCCCCCCCCCCCCCCCTCCCCACACACACACACACACTCCTCTAGCCCCACCCATTTACTTGTGACGACCCCCGTTATAAAATTACGCAGTGCGCTTTTGCGCAAAATTGGTCGTTAGCCAGAAGTACTCAGGATTCACGTGACACAAAATGTAACTGATTCAGCTTCTTCACTAAGTGCAGAAGTGACCTCGCTTCTGATTTACCTTTAAGACTATGTCGGCCACACGCGTGTAGCGGTACCTCAGCACAACTCCTAGACCAATGGGGATGAGAGTGCTGCACAGCGTCAGGATGATGGCACCGAAGGGCATGAGGTCGACCACAGGTGTGTTGATCCAGGCCCGGCTGTAGATCCACAGACACAGCGGCATTAGGACGAGCGCCAGCAGAGTGGACGATATGGTCATGATGATGCTGGAAGAGGAGACAGCAAAACCGCCCTGTTACTGTAGTGTCGGAAGAAATGTGCTCACTGGACGTAGTGAAGTTTCACTAAATCTCACTGACTTGAACTGGCCGCGCAAAACTTTGGTAAAGTTGACCTACTTTACACCAATTACACCAGATAATTTTACATGCACTACCTAGTATATGTACCTGAGGTTCATCTCTCCGTGCACCAGCAGAGACATGATATTTGACAGGTTTCCTCCAGGACAGCAGCCACAGAGGAGAACAGCCATCGCTGCCACATCATCCAGAGAGAAGGCTAAAGCCAACAGAAAGGCCACCAAGGGCATGATAACAAACTGACACACCAGAGCCAGCAGCACCCCGATGGGTCTGCGGATGTGTTCTCCAAGCTGGCTAACATCCACCGTGCAGCCCAGCCCCAGCATGGTGAAGCAAAGGACAAGTCCCACAAAGACATTGATTCCGTGACTGAGCGGGGAATCCCAAAAGTCAGGCATCAGGTGAGGGGATTCCGTCTGAGCAGCAGCCATAAACTCGGCTCCAGCGGCAGTCCTGACTGCACTGCTTTCAAGAAAGATGGCACCACGGGCCACTCCTAATCCAGCCATGACTCCGTCCTCTGGAGAAAGCACAACTTGCTTCAACGTGTCCAGCAAAGGAAAGTCTCCCGAGCCAGCCTTTTGTGCGTCGACCACCAGAAGGCTTGAGTTCTTCATGGCGCAACAGGAGGATGGCGAGTCTTCACAGACTGTTAGTGTCCGTAGGTGCTCCTGCGTAAAATGATTCCCCTAGAGGCGCACGGTCACTAATAAGAAACTGCGAAAAGTCCAAAGATCTGAAGATGAGTGGGTGCCATAACACTGATAGTCTCAAAGGGAGTGAGTCAGACTAGTGCCACCGATAGACGCACAATGTTGGAAAGAGGTCTGCGCACGGTCTCACGCTGCAGCCACAGGATGGACCAATCAATAACGCCCGGGCTTCCCTTTTATACCGCGCTCCTCTCCGTTTGAGGAGAAAGGTCTAAAATATCAATCTAATTATTTTATATTGAGAGTTTCCATTTGGAAAATTGCACACACAACCACAGAAGACTCATTTTCTGTAAAATTAAGAAGACCTTCATTTAGACGCAGGGAAACCGAAGCTGTAGTGAAGATTGCGCAGGTTTGTGTTATCACAGCCTGCGTGAATAAAAATAGTGCTGAACTTTGTATTAGTGCAGCAAACAGAAGTGCACAGTAGAGCTAATCTCTGGTTTAATAGATGATTAATAGTGTGCATTGTTTGTGTTTCTGTATAGTTCAGTAGTTTCCCCAGAGCCCAGAACCGAGTGTGAATTGATCAGTATTTACTCTCCCAACCTGAAGACAAAGGAAATTCTGCAGTTCACAGAGGTGGAAAGTACCTTTTTATTAGTGAATTGAACGTGTGGAGATGGTGGCTGGGACCATTTGATGTAACTCTGATTCAGGGAACTAGTGTGGAAAAGGTGCTGAAATATTTTCCTGTCAGCAGTAAAAGGACTCCTGGTAAAGCTGGGTGCACTGTTACAGTACACATACATTAACCTATAAATATATATTAGAGAAGCTGCTGCTGATGATTCTATCAGCGATTTGTATTTTGATTGGTGGGTCTTTTTACATTAAGGTGACATAATATTTCATCTTAAAATCTGCAAACGCAGTGTTTGAAGATAAACACTACACTGTCTAAGTCAGAAAGATGCTGGAGGAAATAAATCTCACCAAATGTAAACGTGTTGAAATAGAAATATCCAACTGAAGTACACACAGGACCTACAATGTTTGATTTCTGTATACCTCTTCGATCCAGGGCTGATCCTGCCGTGTTCTGCTGCTGTGACAGTTGATTCACCACAGTAACACGTCATATTCATTCATCTTATCGACACGTTAAGGAAATCTACTCTGTCTGTGTTTGTGTGTGTGCAGCTCACAGAACATGAAGCTCTGAGAGAAACTCTGGCACCACACACCAGACGCTGAGTGTCCAGAGAAAATAAATGTACTGACGTCACTGATCATCAGGACATTGAGGCTGGAGTAGGACGGGACAGTTCGGTCCAGTCAGTGACTCAGGCTTTTCATCTGTCTCCTCCCCCTGCCAGGGACACACTGTGTCCCCCATTAACCAAAGGTATGTAATGTAATGTGTACTGGATTACTGCATAATATATCACCTCCCACTTAGTAGATGGACATAAGGGAGTACAATATAAAAAGATTTTCATTTTGGAACAAACTAACCTTTAACTTGTCAGATTTCTGTCAATCAGGTGCTCAGAATCTGAAACAAAGTTTAACAGTGCACATTAATCAGGATTTTGCACCTACAAATTTACTCTTGTACTGCATACTGCATCTTCTACTGTCTCAATGTGATCCCACCTTTTTTGTTCTTAACAATTTTCCAAAAGAAACACAAACAGACAGAACAACATTTCTCCTTTTATTTGAAATGTGACTTTACACAGGGAAACTAAATGTCATGTTTGTGGATATAAAAAAAATTCACACAAAAAGTGTGGTATGTCTTTTTGCAACATTTGTTCTAGCTTCCCACTGAATTTGAGCGTCGACAGAGGCACCTCTCTCTTTAATAAATAGTTTCATTTACAGAATGAGTAATTAGTTATAAATATGAAGGCCTATTTTAAACATTTTTAAAGCAAATATAAATGTATTTATTCAGTTACAAAAAACAAACAGGCAAGCAAATAGTCAAGCATAGATGCAAAATTACAAATGATAAAGGCAAATCCAGAAATTGGCACAAAGAAAAAACAAAAGATGATGCTCAAACTCAAGTGAAACTTTAAATTATAGGCACTAGTTCAAGAACACCCACCACACCGAATACCAGAACACCCCCAACACACCTTTTGATTCATTTTCAGAGCACAAGAGGTAAAAGCCGGCCAAACCTATTCAAATTCTTTTTATTATTCAACATATTTTTCCATTTATTTTTCATGGCATGAATGATACACACTGACAAATCTGTTATGGGAACTTAACAAACAACATCGGCATTTTCTTGGTTTCATTGGCTGAATGGGTGAACATGGGCAAACACGTTTTGGAGCTCAGGTTTCTCACTCAAAAGATGGAGTTTGTTTCAAACATCAGCTATAACTCAGACCTGAACTGAATCAATATAAGCACTTAAATCTGGGCAAACTGTGGCACAAGTCAGACCTGAGGCTTTGGCCTAGGTGTCTTTAATCACCCAGGTTTCTCACAAGTCCTGACTGGACACTTAAAAAACAACAAAAAAAAAAAAAAGGCTTTGGAGAGTTAGCTTGCAGTTGAGGTTCAAGATGTACATTTTAAACAACTGAAATTAAAAAACAAAATACTGATAAGGATGTTTGGACATATACTTCTTAAATAATTTGAATAAATAATTTCCAAAACAAACTTGTGCATACATTCTGGCTGATTTTACACGAGGAAAGATTCTTAAATGTCATACCCAAACAGATGTGCTTTCACTTTTGCAAGACATCAACAAATCTCTGACATTACAGGACAGTTCACCTGCACAGCATCATCATAGAGATTGCTCACCAACATCTGTTAAACACAGAGCATAAAGAGAGAAATGTGTGGAAACATTTCAACCTGAGGGAGGCGAAAGAAGAACAGGGCATAGGAGTGGGAGGAAAGCTGGGTAATGTAGTGATATGACTGTCTGACAGATGATTGCAGACAAACCAAGGCAGGCGACGTGTCCTCTGCAGGCGGAGCTGGAGCTGGAGCTGAGCTGGTTTCTTTGGCATTTTCTGGGCTGTCTGCACTACATGCCGGACGACTCCAGAACCAGTCCCCACAGAGAAACACGATGGGAGGTCTTCTTTGACACAATGTAGACGCTGTCTTCTGCTTGTTTAAATTCTGAATTGTATATATTTTGGGACTCAGTCTCTCTCTCTTCACTGTAACAGTTATCTAGGTAGATAAAGTGCCATGTTGAAATGTCTGCCTCTTTGAGTTGATAGTTTGACTGCAGAGCCCCCTGCTGGCCCCCCTCAGTA
Source organism: Anabas testudineus (assembly GCF_900324465.2). Lineage (NCBI taxonomy): Eukaryota > Metazoa > Chordata > Actinopteri > Anabantiformes > Anabantidae > Anabas > Anabas testudineus. Next base: position 6,493,121 of record NC_046613.1, on the reverse strand, counting down.
ACAACCTTCCCTCCAGTTGTCACCTGCACCGCTGTAGGTTCGAGGAGCGGGAAGAGATCTGAGAAGGAGAAGAGGAAAAAACAAGTTTATACTTTAACTCAGATCGACCAGTTCCAGAAGTACGTGTGTCTGTTTTATACAGACCTGCGCACAGGCTGGGCCAGTTTACTGCGGGGCAGGGGGATGCCTCCTCCGGCAGAGGCACTGGGGCGGGGCAGGCCACTGCGTGGAGGAGCCAAGGAGCGGGTAGGGGTGGAGGTGGCAGAACTAGGGTTGGGTGTGGCCTTGACCGGCTGCCTCAGAGCCAATGGGGATGGGGTAGCAGGAGTTCGGAGTTTACTGGGAGAAGGAACTGAAGACAGGCAAAGCAGGAATATAAGTGGATTATTAATATGTGTTTCTAGGTTTCAGTCCATCAGTAGTTCAACAATGAAGTAATGATCAAGAGCACAATGGTGTGAGGTCGATTTAATTGTGTCTATATACAAAAATCTACTTGAAACATGGAAACATGTCAAACCTGTTAGGATGAAAAAGTATCAACTACAAAATAACTTTACTAAAACATCAAATAAATGATTAGGTCACCTGCTAACCTCCTACTATGATTCTTGATGTGGTGACAGAATGAAATGATACACACGCACACATCATGAACTAGTGACCAGCAGCACATATCATAGCACAACATCAATACAACCACAGTGTGGAACCACAAGCACAATATTTAAAAGGTGGAAGCCCTCAGTGAATACTCACTGAAATCACTTTCTTCTCCAAAGCAACAGGAGAGTGGGACTAGACAAAGACGAAGACAACAGAGACAGGCCTTAATTCAGAGCTGGGAGGAAGGTGCTGAGGATGGGCTCTCACAGCCCGTTTGTTTTCTTGTTTAACTGCAGATGACCTCAAGCACCATTTAAGTGTTATAATATTAAGTGCGTTATATACGAGTGAGCCCAAGTAAAAAAGATTGAACAGACACACTGTGTGTTTTAAAGACGACAAAATGAAAAGAAAAGACAAAAAAAGCATCTCTAAATATGATTAGCTTTTTCAGATGGACAGCTCACAGTGAAAGTCTTTTATTTATGCTGTTATGAACATTAACTGTGGTAGTTTTGCGCTGGGCATAGGCTGTCTTTGTGCTTAATATGATCTTTAGATACTATGCAATGAAGTCAACATGACGCACACTGTATAGAGGCATGATATTTACTAATAGTGCAATGGAAATAGGATTAGTCTGACTAATAGAATTAAGGTAAAGGTGGCTATGAGGAAAACAGATGATTGCCGCTGTATCTACAAAGAGAGGCAGATCCGATGATAGGGATGAGATTCTTGTCACCTACCATGGTCTAGCAACAGTAGAGTCATGGGTCTGACATTACTGAGACATTTTTCAACACGGTCCTCAAGTGAAACAGCAGTTAATACCTTTTGGTATTGTTGGACACCTGTCTGGGAGAACAACCACCCTGCTCTGCTTCCCTCTAGTGATGGAAAAGACAAAAGCTTCTGAAGCTCTGAATCATGAAGCAACTATTGGAACCGTTTCCAAACATTTGACGCAGTGAGAATAGTGACATCTGCCGGACAAACCCTTGAAACTGCAGACTCTACGCTTTTAGACGGTGTGACTAAATGAAAACAACATCTAGTATTCAAAACCAGCACATGTCTCTGATACTAACAGGACATATATTCATTTTTCTTTTTTTGTTTGAAGCGAGGCATCGTTATCTTCCCACAATACTTCTGTGCCTGCTGCTTTAAGCACATCACTGCCTCCCTCTAAAGTGTTGCAAAACAACAACACACAGAGGCTAAACTGCACACAGTGTTACCTCAGTGTCAGAGAAGCTGGCAGCTAGTGCATGAATGCAACTTCCCCAGAGCCATTTCAGCTTCATACAGTAAAACTATTTCAACATTGACATACTGTACGCATCACTGCTCTATACCGTCAGCTGACTACAAATAGTACAATGTTAAATTGTGCTTATGTCTGTGTGTGAGAGTAATCTCAGAGACTTCAGCTTGTTTAGTAGTAGGCTGTTACCTCGCCGGGCAGTTGGGCTTTGGAGCTGCTGTTTGGGTTTCGGGGAGGAGCGGGAGGGGGTCAAGTATCTCGGGAGTTGAACTGCCGCTGGAAGACAGGGACATTTCAGCAGGGGAATCTAGATTCACAGCACTAGAGGTCAAAGAAGGGCCACTGAGGCACTGGGGGCCAGAGAAGCTTAAGGTGCAGTTTAAGGCCACTAGAGGGCTCTACAGCCAAACATTAACAGACCGCTTGATTCAGGTGGAGGCGCAGCAGTGTTGATAGGTTTGACAGCCAATGTACCAGTCCCAGCACAAGCAGAGAAGAACAGAGAAGTCAGTGGGAGAGGCAGAAATTTGTGTGTCACATGCCCAGTACAGCCAAAGCTCAGATAGAAAAAACTTATACAACTATTAAGAAGCTAAACTATTCAACTGAGTTTGCATTTTTTTTATTTAAGTATATGAATTCAAAGCTTCTAACAAAGATCTTCACCAGTATCTCCTATAAATGGTCCAAAGGCTCGGGTCACATGAACGCTCTGTCAGGATAAAAGCACTGACTACGTGTTTAACCATCTGAAACCTGCCCTTTGACACCGGCCCTCGCTGCCTCTTGTAAAAGAGAGTTTACTGTTTACTAGATAAAAGACAACATCATTACCTTTACCCCCTGTTAAAGGATTAAAGCAAATAGATAGTCCTAACTCATGGAAGTGAGAAAGCATAAAACCCTGTTAGTGTCGATGAAATCTGGAGTTGCTCTGGATTCTCAGCGTTGCAGGCACCATGCTCTAATTCACTAGGATGAGCGTGTTTCTTTGAAGTGAAAGTTATGTCAAGATGATAAGAGGAAGGATGTGTGTGAATAAAAGATATTATAACTGAAAATGATCAAAGACAAAGAGGATCCCCAAGCACCAAAGCCGTGGCACTACAAAGCATCGCAGCCCTGACAGTGTAGGTGCAGCCAGAGGGATTAACAGAATTCCCACGTGGGAAAATTACAAAAAAACACGTTACACAGCCTGTCTTGTTCAGTATACTTGGAGAGCAAAACAAATATTCAGCAGTTAATATTATTAGCAGACAACACAGTGATATCAATATTGAATCAGACAGGCGGTAGCTACAGGAGCAAAAGATTTGTTTACAACTCTTTGTGTTATTTGCAGTTAAATCAAAATATAATGCATATGTGTGTGTCAGTCACAACACTCACTAGCAGACTGGCTCTGGTGTCGAGGAGAGCCGCCGTTTGACACTTGAAGGTTGGACTCACAGCTGCGGCTGTTCTTGACCGGCTCGGGGGCCTGTACCGCTGCCGCTGAGGAGCGTGTGAGGTTGGGAAGACTACGACGCAGCTTTTCTGCAACAGCACGAGAGAATTAGCTTAAGCGGAGTCCAGTCCAGTTTCCACAATCACTACCACAACCAAAACATTTTCCATCACTGCCAAAGCTGTTTACCTTCATTCTTCACCACATTGGTCTGCAGGTCATGCCCGTGGCCTTGCAGCGAGTGCCGAGGCTGCTGCAGGCGGCTGATGATGGGCTGAGGTGAGCCGCGGCTGTGGCTGTAGTCAATGGAACGAGCAGGTGAGCGTGAGCGGGGCGAATTCCTGGGGGATGCGCGTGGAGAATGGCGAGGGGAGGGGCTGAAGCGATTGGAGGGCAGGTGGAATGCTGGGTGCACTGCTTCCTCTTCGTCCTCCAGACTGTGTGCATCTAACTCCTGGTCACTGAAGGTGCTCCGCCGAAGTGAGTGGCAGGACGAACCTGAGCTCCGTCTGGATGCTGTTGCAGCGTACTCCTGTCTCAAACCTGGGAACAGTACAATGTAAACAGTAAGAAGCTGTTTAGATACAGAAAGCCTAACAGTTCCTCTGGAGACAGGGATACAGGTACATACTCTCTTCCTGCATGCGTGCCAGTATCTGGACATCAGTGACATCATTGAGTTTGTAGGTAGTTGAGGAGCCCACTGAGTCCTCGTCCATTTCTGATGTGCTCAGCTCACTGTCCACTGATGACTGCGGACTAACTGCAGGTGGATTCCTCTCTGCGGCTGAGTTTCGCTGGTGTACTGGAGAACAAATCATGTTAAGAGTCACATATTCAACAGCATCAAGTAAACATATTCTGTAACAGAGAGAGAGAGAGAGACTACTACAGGTACCTGCATTCCCAGGCAAGAGCTGCTGTCTGACGATGGGCACTCTGCTGGGGGTTGAGGAGGGGGAGTTGAAGCCACTGCTGTACGGGCTGTTGACTGCATTTGTGCTATAAGGGCTTCCGTAACTCTGCTGGTTGTAGGGGCTTCCATACAGGCTCCTGCGCTTGTTGGCTGTAGAGTCACAGGACAGAACTCACACATAAGTCCACATCACAAGGCACATTCAGGAAAGTACTGCAGATGTAATATTCAGGTTTTTAACAGGAGGAACCACTGAAAACTGAACTGTGTTGCCTGTTCAGAATTTTACATACTACAACAATACACAGCAACCCCTGATAAAGTCTGTTGGCCATACTGGCATTTTACTACAACGCCAGCAGTGTCTGCTCATAGCCAGCACCTTTGAAAGCTCTGCAGTGTGCTAGCAGTCCAGTGGAGTCTCTTAAACCATATGCTGAGTGTGGGCCTGATACAGAGCTCCTACATTATTAGCTGAGAGAAACACTTAACAATACAGGCCATTCAATCCATAGCTCAGTTGACAAGCACACAAAGCATTTCTCTGTGAAACCCTGCGACACAGCAGTGTGAGGATCAAGTCTACAGAATCCCTGATCATGAGATCAGACACTGGACAAGATGCTGGTCACTAGGATAGTACAGTGGTTTGGATGGTTATTGTCTGTGAATGCACTCGTTTTCCCACGTCTTGATTTCTGTCTTCCTCTCTCTCTGAATGTGGATGTGTTTACACAGCTGGGTAGTGCTCAGCTGTGCACTCAGTACTCTTTTTCCTTCATCCCTCTCCTGGTGATTTGTACTGTCCTCCTGCATTATTTAAAAAATACCATCATGTCCACTCTGCTGCCATCCGCACAGATCAGCAACTGATGAATGTCAGCACCACTACAACATGTAGTCTAGGTCTCTAACGCTGTGTACTTTCAACCAATGAATGCTTTGTTTCCTGTTTGAACACTCAGGCCAGTAGAGGAATCTCTGACTAAACTAGCCTGACACATTGTTGTCTATGCTGGATTAAGCTGTCATGAGAGTAGCTGCAGTATCTATGAGCCCTGCCAGGAGTTCTGTGTTAAATAGTTTGGCAGTGGTTAGATGACAGTGTCCTATCACAGCAATCCTCTCAGCACACTTTCACTAGAAAGAGACACAAACCAATCTAAGGGGACTTGGGAGCGCAGGGACCAACCCAAATAGCGTGTCCTCAAATTCCTCATGTCCTCAAGAAGAGAAGTCAGAGGAAAAGTGCTGTTCCTATCCACAGTGAGTGATGTCATTATGATTAACTATGGTATGCAGTTGTACTAGACGACTTTCCATCTTGGCTTTTTAGCTGTGGAAACTTCAGGACAGTTTCCACATACCAGATAAAATCCCTTAAATGAGCCAGCACACAACATACCGGTAGAAAACGAAGGGCTGAAGGACTGTAAATGAAGGAAATGGAAAAACTTCAAATAAAAGAAAGAATGGTTTAAAACCACTACAGAGCCCCGTAAGCATATCACAAGAGAAGTGCAAACAGAGAAGCTTTTGTAAATGAAAGCGAAGAAAAGGAATAAAACTAGCAGAGACATGCAAGAACGAGGTGAACTGACTGTGCAGGAAAGTCCAAGACTTGATGAGCAAAAACAGCGCAGCTCAGTTCTGTGACTGTGGTCAGAACCACAGAGCTCATGTGTGCACTGGATCAACAGAGCAGGACAGCTGTCAAAGCAGCACTGGGGAAAAACGGTATTTCATTGTTGAGCTCTGGCAACGCATGTTTTGATATGAATGACTTAGGGAACTCATAGCCTTCTCCTCCCTGTTACTAGTTATATAACTGAGACACGTCATATAGAAATACGATTTTTTTGTGTACGCAGAAAAGGTTTGGTCACTATTGACACAGGAAACAAAAGCATATGAAAAGAGTAGGTTTAAACGTTAGCATACACATAATGTTTAGACACAAATGTTAGTTTTCGGACATGAAGACGTTTTCACTTTGACTTGAGTCTGCCAAAAGTGAAACTGTCTTTCTAATTCCTTCGACACAAACTCAACCGACACCATGGCAACAGGGTTTCTACGCTCCCGTCTGAGAGACCGGGTGTGAAGTAGAGTAGCAGGGAGCTATGAGGGTGTGTCTGTGGTGAGCCTCTCCTTCACTTTCAGATATAAATGCTTGCAGAAAGTAGTGCTGAAGATCTGCTGAAGTCTTGCTGTGATCTTTTAAATAATTTTAAACTAAATTTTTTGTTTTTTTGTTTTCACCACATGAGATTTACAAGAAGCCACAGAGGAGGTTAGCTTTGTCTTTTTCCAAGCCTTTATGGAAGTGATGTCAACATTTGTGCCAACTAAAGAAAGAAGTGAGAAGACTGGGGTCGGGGCTGCAGTGACACTGGGGATATTTCAGGGCCATGAGGGTGACGTTATCTTCCCCCCACACCTACACTGATGATATCACCACTAATGATGCTTCTATGAACCGCCTCTAACCAGACAGCACACAATGGTCACCACGGGTCATTTTAGGCTAAATTTATAAACAGGTCTTGACGCCCAAATTTGACTTATTCTTATTAGTTCTTTCAGAATAATAATCAAACTAACAGTCCGTAGTGGTCACAAAAAAAAGAATTGTTAGTATTAGTTATTATTAGTGCCAACACAAAAAACAGCTCTCATTCGACATTTGATGGGTTCCCCTGATTTACATGTTCATAACACAGCTCTGATTGTGCAGAGTTAAAGGGGAAAAAAGCAGAGCAACTTGTCTGCGGCCATTTTATTTTAGCAGCTACTATTAACAAACATCAGTTCTCTTGGATAACGTGTCTTTGTGTTCAGGTGGTGTGATGATCATAGCACAACACATTACAGATGAACAGATCTCCCCCAGCAAACAACCTCCAGTGGTCTATTGCTCAACATGATCTAACTGTCACATGAGCATACCACTGTCAAAATGGAAATGACCCCTCTCAGTTTAGCTGAGAGGATTCGAGGGCCGTCCTCCTCACTGGGAGACTAACTATAATTAGTGGCAGCCAAAAGCTCTGAAAGCACAATCATGAAGGTGTTGCTTCTGTATGCTTAGAACTGTGTACAGTTTCCAACACTTACTAACTAAATCTGGAGTACAAAACAAAATGAAAATACATATGAATAAAATATTAGTGTCCACTAATATTTTAGTTAAACTTAAAGGAGTTTAATGGGTCCAATATTCACAACTACTGATATTTCAAATGGCCCCATCACACTGATGGGACTGTCACGTTGACCAATTTAATATAATACCATCAGCTCTAAGTAATGAACATTTCAGAGGAGGAAGTTCACGTCAGTCAGAAAAAACCTGTAAATATGAATAAATCAATACTGTACATGTACGTACCTCAAGGTACAATCATATGACGTATGTGACAGATGTTGGAATATAAATTATGCAATAGTAGTAAGGAAAAGTCAGTCCGTTTCACAACAGCAGCACAACAATTGTCAAATGACATGCAAAGCTTTGAAAAGTGAAAGGAACACACTGCATCTGCCAGCGCCCAATGAAACTACAGGCTAAACCATTCAGTGATTCCCCACAAGGGAACGTGTGTCATGAACCAGACAAGTTTGTGCTTGGTTTGTTATTGGGTGTAGCAATTTTAACATTAGTTCAAGAAATAAATGACTGAGACATGTCATTTATTTTGTTGTTTGCTTTATCAGCCAGTCATCATTTTATTGTACTACTAGCTTTATCTGACTGTGGATGAATTTAAAGTGAACTAGAACTGCTTTTATGACATTGATGGAGAGATGTGTTATGAGCTAAAAAAAACAAACAAAAAAAAAAACAGCATGCAATTTAGCAGTGACAGACAGACACAGAAAAAACTGTTTGTCTCAGTATAGGTTCTGTTTAAGTGTCATTAGCAAGACAGTGCCAATGACACTGTCCTCCAAACGAGTGACTACATGTTTCACTGTAATTGTTTCTGTTCGTACTGTGACTACATACTTCATGTTGTTTACCTGACATGGTGAGGTCCAGTCTGTGAATTAGAGAGCGCTTGGCTGATTCCATCTCAGGACTGGGGTTGTCCAGAGCTTGGCGGCACCACACGATAGGACTCAAGGTTTTTTGCAGGGGACTGTTCAGTTTTGACTCGTACAACCTGGAAAACATGAACATTGACACAGTCTGTTGCAAGTACCTGAAGGCCATAAACGCAGCTGTTACACTAAGATAAAACTACAGCTATCACACCTCATATGTGATGTGACCTGACAGCTTGAACAGGAAATGAGATTGAGGGAATGACAGGTGCATGAACAGTGTCATCACTGACTGCTGCATGGCCAGGGTCAGATAAGGTGGACATGCAGGTGATCCTGCTTGTTGACACTGAAAATGACTTGAAACAAACAGTACATATTATTAAAATTAAATGTAAAGTTTTCTTTAATATCTTTTTCATATTTATACATTTGGAATCTTGTGGCACATTATTTTTTTACTTTGCTGCTCAAATACCACCAGTTGAAAACACAGTGGTGACTTGCAGACATCTTTTAGACTTGTCAATATCAAATGTCAATGATTTAGATTGTATCTTTGGGGACTCTGTTAGCAATGAGGATACTGCAGCTGAACATTCAGCTCCTGCTGCAGCAAACTTTAAGAATCCACAAGCATCATCTTCCCCAAAACATTTGTAAAAGTCAGTACTATCAGGAGCTTAGTCAGCCGCATTGATTGGAACTGGCAAACCTTTTAAATGCTGATAATAATGCATCAAAATAAAGTAAAATAAAGCTACACAGCATCTGAATTATCTGTTACTCTCTGTTTGTTTCTATCAAATAATACTTCTGTGTGCTTGTCTTTAACTGTTTTAGGAGAAGATTGAAGAAAAGAGTTTTTCACTTAGATGAGAAATCTGAGTCAGCAGCTGTCAGCTCTGTTTCAGCCAAAGAGGAAGTCTTCCATGATGTAAGTGGAAACATTACAGACAAATGTGAGCTAGTGCAGAGAAATACAAGCCTGAAATCTGGGACTGCACATTTTCATTGTTTACCAAAACAAAGACTGTCATTCACATTTGGAACCTAGTAAATATCCAGGCTACAGAGACGACACTGTGCTTCACTTCGACGTCGACTTCCAGGTCTGAAACAATCATATGAGTCAGGTCCACATGCAGTAACAGTGGTGAGTGGTGTGCCGAGCAGTGCAGGATCAGGCAGCTTTTTAAATCCAGTCTGATGCTAATTCAGGGATTACAGGAGTCTATGACAAGAGGTGTCGAGAGCTGGTCACTACGGGGTAATCCCAGATATCAATCTGATCCAGAAGGCAGACAAACAGCCAGGGTATAACGAGGCTGGATCTGTTGAGCATGAGTGAGCAATGACTGAAAGTACTCTGATGTCAAAAGCTCAGTAGCTGGCACGAGCACAGTGCAGAGGAAGGACTTGGGACAATGGACAGATCAAAAAATAAACATTTCAAGAAAAAGGCCTTTTACTGTGCATGCTGATTAGCAGCATCTATGTCCACCCTGTTTATTCTGCACGTTATATTCCTGTGACTGGTATTATTTTAGAGACCACACTTCCTTTTTTAACCAACACACCTACAAGTTGGACACAGATGATTTCTCACTGCTAGATGTCTTTCACTGTTGTAAAATGTTGTATTCTGGCTTTCGAACTAAATGTGATCTCTCTTTAAAGTAGCATTAGTAACTGTCATTGAGTTGCATAATGAGCCTAAAATTCCTCTATACAGGCTCATTATCGTAGTAGACGGCAAGCAAACAAACCGTTACTAACAAGATAGATAACGAGGACCATGTTGAAAGGAAGGCATATCATTACCGTCATGTCTAGTCAGTAGATAATACCTTAACTCCACCTTTTCTGTCCTAGCAGGCCTTAGGTAAAACCATCCACCACGTCTACATGTATGACATCCAGCAAGTGTATCAACTCCCAGCCAACTAACTCTCACACACTAACTCAGATGCAGTGGGCGAGAATTAAGAGTAGTATAAACAGAAATGCAGGCTGTCCATTTTATTCTGATAACAAGCTGACCAACAGTCTGGAAGACCCTCTGATCTAATTACCAGCCATTGTTTGTAATCCTATTAAACACAACGCTTGTGATCAGCTTTATAACACTGACATAGCTGTTCTTCTTACACGATGAGCTGACAGTCCTATTTATTTTCCTGCCTTTCTCACTCTGTGCCAACTGCTAAAGGGAATTCAGAGGAGGAATATAACCATGACTACCTCTCCCACATGGCTGTGTAGGGCAGGGAAACAACTTTGATTTCTAATGTACACACACACACACTGAGTGCTCTGGCACATCACAACACTAAACCATTCAACAGATGATCAGGGACCTCAGGGTCCGGACTGCTGAGAGTCTGAACCTCAGTCGCCCTCAACGAAATGCACACACTGAGAGCAAGGCATGACATAATGGTTAAGAGATTTGGCATGTCTATTGTGATCACACATGAAAGAGCATGGCATCGCCCTTCATCCCTTCGTCAGTGATCCACAATGAGACTCCTTCCGTCCTGATAACTTCAGATTTCCTACAAGCTACTGAGAAGGCTGTTTACACCAGGCGTTTGTCGCGGTAGCTAATGTTTGGAGCAGCTGTGCCAAGCCAATAAAAGCTGTCACCCAGCAGTGAATACACACACACACACGGCTGTGCAGGCAAGATACCTCCCCAGACAAGACAGTCACTCACCAGCTGTCCTCGTCTTCATTTAGACAATCCATGTCTTCGAGGTCTAAGATTTCAACTTCATCCAGGATTGACGTTTCCCCTTCATCCGGAAAGCTCCCTGTGCTGTCTGAATAAAGTGAGTTCATACTCGACACAGAGATGGCAGCCGATGCCCCCTCACATTCATACGCCCTCCTGAAGCTGATGCCGTCGTAGGACAGTCTGGGGCTCAAACAGCGGTTGTTCTCCAGCAGTCCACCGTAGCCGCCCGTACCGACGAACCCCACCCCAGGGAAGCCGGCCAGACCGGCTGCCATCCCCGCTGACAGGGAAGACGAGTCGTATCCAGCGCTGAGGGGTCTGTGGGTCCCTGACATCGCCCCGGACGAGGACAACATCGTGGACCTGCTCCGGAGCTGTTCATTTTGCTGTTCGAGTTTCTTCACCAAGTCCTGGAGCTTCCGCACCTCCAGGTCCGCGTTGATATTCGAGTTGATATCCTCCATGGTGGCTCCTCAGCCCTACGAAGATACGCTGTGGTCGGCGGTCTTTTGGGTCGTTTCTCTGCCGAGTGTCTCTTCGTTCTTGTTTACTTCACTATTCTCTACGTGTTCAAAGAAGCCACTTTGGTGTTGCCGGGACTTGAACAGCTCAGCGCCGTCATCTTCTCCGGTTGTTCGTGCTCACGATCAGAGTCGAGGCCATTTTCACAACACTCGTCACCAACTGTGAAAGACCAACAGGCGGCGGAGACACGTCACCGCGTTCAGCAGCGGGAACGAGCACGTAACCAACACCTATTTGCACGTGCACAGCTGTCCACTCAAAACATGCGCTGAGCTGGAGAAACGTCACATTTCAATGAACTAGTGTTTCAACACAGCAATAAGTAACCCTGCATATTTATCTACCCACTTAGTTTTAACTGTTTATTTAAGTAATTAGCCTGCAAGAATACAGTACTTACTCCAGTTGATATCTAATAAAAAATATGAATCACATGGTGAAAAGGGGGCAAACACAGTCACAAAGCATTATTTGAAAAAGATAGAACAAATACAATGTAAAACATGAGCACAAAAATGTTTATTTTCATGTACAAACATTTTTTAGAATGCTGTAAAAAACACCTAATGTAACAAACAAATCATGGAGCTTAGTCATTCATTTATGTTGCATGTTTCCGTGTGTCAGTCTTTGGAAAGTTCAGGGCTTCGTCTGACTCCAGATGCTCCACAGCTTTTTGAAACCCCTCTTCTCCTTGCTCTCCAGCTTTACCTTCAGCATCCACACTGTCCTCTCCCTGCCCCTGGCTGCTCATTGTCGTTTCCAGCCCATCCTGGTCAGCACTGGCATTTTGTGAGTCAGCTCCCTCGTCATCCTCATCTTCTACATCCATCTCAAAAACACGTATGTGCCTCAGATTGTCACTTAGCTGCCAGAAAAGAAAAAGAAAATGTTTTATGTTTAATGTCTATAAAATTTATTTAGTATCAGAAAACATTAGAAATGCACCACCTGACCCTTCTGAGCAATGAAATTCAACATCTCTTAGTGGCTGGATAGTGTAGTGGTAACATCGGTTTCCTCCAAATCCCAGCTGTGGGCTACCTCCAGTAGGCGTCCTTAGGCAAGAACTCCTTACTATTACTCTGCCTTGTAAGTTGCCCTTTACCTTGTAAGTCGGCCTAAATGAAAATGTAAATCTCAAACTAAAATATGGTGATTAGACTACATTTAACATACCACACAGGCCACTTTGCGGATTCCATTGACAGCTACAAACTGAGCCTTCATGTTCTCCAGTTCACGCCATTGATTCCCCAACACCAGACCTTGGCATGGGATGGCACCACTCTGCTGGTCCAACCTGACAATACAGGAGATGTGTGTACTAAGTTATAGTTGATCAACACCACACAAATTATACAGTGTTTTAATATTGTAAATAGACTAATTGCTGTACTGTCCAACTATTCCAAATAATAATCAATATTATATTAGTTGTATTGATGTTTTAATTATTAGATATACTTGAGCTTTAGTTTCTGCATTTAGCAAAATGCAACATAAGAGGCATTTCTCATTGTGAATATGATCTGAGGTATTACATGCATATTGTCAATATTTCAACAGATCATAAAATGAAAGCACACATATGCCATGAAAAAGAATTCCATAACTTCTAAAACATGTAATTGTTGTCTTTAGTGTGAACACACACCTAAGATTTGGCTCCCAGTTGAATTCAGTCTCACAGCTTAGGGTAGATGTAAGAGGAAGCTGAGCCAGGACCCGCCTACTGCTGTCTTCTGCTCCTTGTAAGACCACAGTCAGCATGTCATCGTCATAGAAACGAGCATCCAAGCAGCTGTAAATGTAATGAGACCTGAAAATGAAAATCATCAACAACTAAATCATAATACTAGCGACAATGTTTACTGAATGAATTTAAGAGTATGAAGTTAAACAAGAGTCACTCACTGGGCTGCAGCATTTTCATCTTCTGCATTGTCAAGATGGTGGCTGAGGTCAACTGATATGACACTGTTGGGGATATGTCTGCATGGACAAAACAAATGTTTTCAAAGGACAGATAGAAACAGATAAAAAACACATGATCACAGACACGTACCTATTTGGGTCTGTTCCTTTCCGTAACAGGTAGAGCTTGGAGGGTGAAATTTCTGGCATGCAGAACACAACATAGTGCTTTTTTCCCTTCTTGTCATTCCACCTGTTTGACAAATAATAAGTATAATTAATAACATTTCCTACCCTACTGTTATAAAAGCTTAGGAAATAGGCACGTTTGTGTTTTACGTACAAGGATGGTAGTTCAAAAAGCCGTGGAGTGTTTTCAGAGCTGGAAAGACAATAACAACAAACAAACAAAAAGAACTTAAATCATTGATTTCAAACATTAATTTAGTCATTCAGTCATATTTAAATGAGTACAATTATTAATTGAGACATGAGGTCATACCTTTCTGGCACAGTATACAAGGGCAAGAAGACAGCCTGTTTTACAGACTTCCCAATTACTTCCTGCATACAAACAAATGTGTAAAATAATCATTTTTCGTTAGCAGCATTAAATGTTACTTTAGAAATTCTCCAAAAAGACATCATATCATCTTTTATACAATTAAGTAAACAACCAAAATGTCTTATTTATTTGCCTTTGGGAAGATGTGAAAAGATGTAGAGGTGCAAAATGCTGCATGAAGGCTGAAATCAAAAAACTGATTGGAAAATAATGCTCCTTTTCCAAAAGTCTATATTAGAGCAACATCTTAGAGTGTACATTTTCCCTGAGACTGGGAATAACTGATCATCAGAAGAGGTGTTTTCTAACTGCTGCTGAATGTCAAGGATCATACCATTTGTAACTACATGCTTAATTGTGACAGTTAGAAAGTAATAGATGCAAATGTGAGCAAGAGCAAGATGCAAATCACTGCAAACTCACTGCAGGTTTCTGTAGACACTGGTCAATTGCATTCTCCATCATTCTTTTAACAAAGTGCAAAGACTTTTGTGGATATGAAGGAAACAGTAAAGGGCTCTCTAGAAAAAAAAAGTTCCAACATGTAGTTACTAATTTACACACTGTTTAATCATTCTATTTCTGTCCATTTTAAATAAGGATCATAGCTGACCTTTCAGATGTGTGCTCTCCTGCAAAAACCTCAGCCACTGGTTTCCTTTAGTGTTGGGCGGAGACACAAGGTCCTCATCCTCATCCTTCAGGTACTTTAAATGTCAATAATAAAGTGCAAGTGTAAGACAGCAGGTTCATTCAAACAGTAATGATACAACATAAAAATACTGACCTGACCAACACGTTCTACATTGAAGTACTTCCCTTTACGATCAAAGAGTTCTTCATTCTGTTGAACCAAAGAGCAACTCACTTTGAACAATATGTAATCACATTTAAATAATAAATAAATATGCTTAAATTGCCAGTTTAGTACTGCTATGATGAGCTCACCTCACTGAAATGCTCAGACAGGAAGTCAGCAACAAAGGCAATGTCCTTTTGAGTCATCTAAGAGATTATAAAACATGTTAAATTGTAAAATGATTTCAGTAACATTTTAAATATTACAAATACCTCACATACTGTAGGTCTCACATCAGTGGGATAAAACTCACCTTGTTAAGTTCTGGCGGTACATGCTCCTCACACATTCTTAGCATAGCTGTGGGGAAATGAAACAAAACACATAATTACAACTTTACACTTGGGATCTTACAAACAAGTCCACTTCAAGATGTGTGACTGTACCAACAGGTCAAACTCCTGCCTATTTACTGTAAATGACAAATTCATTTTTAATCCTTACCTACATACAACCACCGAAAAAAGGCTTTGAAGTTTTTCATACTCTTGTCAATCACCCTAAATGATAAAATAAAAGAAGGGATTAAACAGAAAGCAGAGAGATAACATGAATCTTAAAAATAGTGAGAGATGCAAATAAATTCAGAAACGTTTAAACTCACTGGAGAAGTTCATTAGCTTTCAGGGAAAATGAACCAACTGCTGTGATAGCACCTGAAAATACAAAACATACATGATTATAGATAACAAAATGCTTTGCATTAAATCAACATACAGGTAGACGATATAGCACCTTCTATAGCTCCTGAATCCAGACCAAGCGCCTCAAACCTTTGCTTCCATAAGGACATGCCTTTCACCTCACTGAGGTGATACAACAGAGCCTCAGAGCCACTGCAGTGAGCACAAGGGAGGAAGAATGTTTAACTGAGAGATGCTCAGGGAGCAGGATAAGCTGACACAGATGAGAAATAAAAGGCTGAAATCACCTCTGCAGGTGGCTGATCACTAGCTTCTGGATGCTGGAATAAGAGGACTCAATGGACTGCCCAAGTTTTTTCAGACCCTATGATGGGAATGGAATACACATACAGACACAAACATAAAAATCGTATGCAATTTTCAGCTATCACAATAAATTAATCTGCACCACTTTTTTTTTTTTTTTTTTACATAACAACAAAATAAACTATATTTGATCTACAGAACATTGAAAATGAGAACATTAGGAAAAGCATTTACACTACATGACCTCTAACTCTCACCTTGACTGTAAGTTGGTTCATGAGAAGAGCTTGTAGTTCAGGGCTACAGGAAAGAGAGTCAGTGTTAAATAAAAATCCAATCATTTTTCACAATCCAGTGTTCCACTTACTACAGTAAAACTCAGAAGAGGTTTAACTATCACGAGACATTTTTCTGCCATCTATAGGACATTTATTGCATTGCACGATAATAAAAAGCAAGTGCTTGGAGTAGTTATGGCCTCAGTTCCCACCTTGATTGTCCCCACAGCAAAAGCTCCAAAAACTCATCCTGAACCTGAGTGCTCGTGTTCTTTTCCTAAAAAAGTGGGAAATAAGATATTTGTGGACACGTTCTTATTTAAGCCAAATGTACAGGACAAAGTACAACTACTGACCTGAACAAACTTAGTGAGTCGAAGATCCATCTGCATAAGGATGTCCTCCCAGGCTTCACACATGCAGTTAAGAGAGAGGTGTAGGTACTGCAGCAAAGTAGAGATGTGGGTGAACTTGCGGGCCATCCGGGTGACCTCAGGCAGACAGTCTGACAACAACCCGGTGTCCAGCTGGAAGGCAAAAAAGGAAAATAAAAACAAGCAAATTAAAAATGCCAAAAACAATGGAAGCTGAGGACACAAAAGAAAAGGAAAACGGCAAATGATGGTTTTACCTGAATGTAGCAGATCTCTGGGTTGTTATCAGCAGACCTGACCTCTGCAATGACGGACAGAGACTTGAGATCACTGGACATGCTCAGGCTACGACAGGTTCCAGATACCTGAAGTGGAATTGAGTTTAAAGTTTAATCAAATTCATAGTAATATAATTAATATATGACTATATGACTACTGAGATCTATAAAAACATATCAGATATAGAAATATTATTTACTACAGAAATATAATTTAAATACATGTGATCCATTACAATTGCTGTCTAATTAGTGCAGTTTTGGTTGGTTGCAAAACTTAAATTTTACATCTTCATTTCACAGAAGAGGTTATTTTAATCTACAATTATATTTAATGTAAACATTTCTCATGTTTCAGAATTACATCATAGTGCAATACTAGTTAAGTCAGACTTCTGATGTTGATTAATGAGTATGAGTAAAAGATTTAATGGACAACTGAATAATCAGTCTTACTCCTGTGACAGTAGCAATCTTGTACATCCCGTAGGCATACAGCTCCACAAAGCCAGCATCTCCCCCAAGAACAAGTATATTCAACCTGAATGAAATCAAAATGGGGTAATGAAATAATTTCCAGTCCAACTTAACCATACATTTTTGTGTGTTGTTTAAACATCAAATGTCCCTTACCTGACTTCTCCCAAGAGATTCATTATTTCGTCAGACTTTTCCTCACTGTAAAACAGAACAGATGCGATCATAAACCAAGAAAACATATAGAATAACTGATACATACATAAATACATTAAAAAGGACCCAACCTGAAGATCTTTGATGTTGTGCTGTAGCTGGATAAAAAAAACAGAAGTTTGGGCAAATGTTATTCTGTGAATTCAGCATTTGTTGTCTTATAAGTGGGTGTTCATGCTACTGTTACCTCTTCGGGAGTGTTGGTAGTTTGGGAAGAAAAAGCTTGGATTCATCTTCTGAGTTGTAAAATGAGCTGAGGGCACTGAAACACATCAAAAAATACCACTGGAATTATTCTTGAACGGTAGACATTGTGCCACATATGTGATCCTTGAGCCTCATTCCTACCTGTTCTCCTCTATCACCTCTGTCCAGTGCATGCAAGTTACAAGGTTCTGCATTGGAAACACATGGAGGATCTCAGCCTTCTCAACACCACACAAGACGACCTGCTTTGTGTCTCCAAGGCTGAAGGCCAATACTGGAAATTAGAGAGAGAATAGTACAATATTTATGATTTCACAGACAAAACAGGTGAAAACATGTGGGAAGGATGTGTGCAGTCATTCCTTACTTTTGCCATCAGGTCTCCAGGCAAGTGCTGTAATCTCCTTCCCAGTGTACTCACTGGGTGGTAAGCACCAAACACGCTGAAAACTAGCCAAACGATGCAGTAGCAACTATAGACAAACACGAGTCTTAGAATTACTACAATACCAATATATGTTTTCAGGATTTAAAGAAATAAAAATCTACCTCTCCAGTTGTGTTGGCCAGAGCAATCAGATCCCGTTTGGGAGACCATGCCATACACAGCACAGGGTTAGGAAGCTGCTTCTCGCCCACTTGCCGAAAAGCAGGCATGTTGGAAGCTGCAAAATGTAAGTTTAAATGAGTATATAAAGAATTTGATAGATTGTCTGTTTTCTTGTTCTGAATTGACTGAATTAGTCAATCTGAAATCAAAATTACAAACATTTGTTGTAAATTGGAGATTTGGGGCAATTTTGGGCAATTCAATTAACTATTTGAGAAACATTTAATCAAATTACAATAATTTATTAAAACAACTGCTAATGTTGGTGAAGTATGCAATCTTCATAAACAATTACTTACAAACTATTACAATGCCTATAACAAGGCTATTTGGCTTTTTTGACAAAGAAAATACTGTTTTGTTTCAAAGTGAAGTGGATTTATCTGTACTTCATAATGTAGTCTTTTGACAAGGATTTACCAGTAACTGGGCCTTCCAGATACAGGTGTATTTATAAAACATATTAATACTACAATCCCTGAAACACATTCACTACTCTCAGGTGATTTACATTTAACCAGTTAGTAGACTGTGTGACATCTCAAATCACCTGGTTGCACGACTGATGATTTAGGTGAGTTACTCTAAATGGGTGAATACTTCTGTTTATATCCTTAATTTATATTCCTTTGTAGAGATTAAACCAATCTTTATTCAATGTCGTAAAAAAAACGTTATATAATACTTGTCATAGTCATTGCCTATCAAAACATTTCTGCAGTCAATTGTCACTTTAATTATTTAATTACATTTAAATGAAATAATGTTATTGTCCACTTATGCTAGCACAAATATAGACATTTTTGTCATGTTAGCTTCGATAGCATGACACTGAGCTTTATATTTTACATTTAATCTCAGTGTCATTTCCATTGTGACTTCCCATGGTCTGTGTTAATAGAACAACTGTCTACACTCTCATTTAAAAATATAAAGACATGTGTCGTAAATGTACATGCAGAGAGGCAGATGAGTAACTTTAACGCTAGAGTTAATGTAAACATGACAGCGATAAAGAGACTGGACGAGACTAACAAGTTTACTGTAACATTAGTAAAGAGCAGCTGGACCTGAAGTAATTCACCGTTCAGCGCTGACAGAAGCTAACTTTAGCCTGACTCTGGTTCAATTAGATTGTGCTAGCAGGTTTGTTAGCAAGCCGACGTAGCTAAGGTGTAAAAAAACATAGCTAATTCACAGTAGTTGACCATACAAGCGGTGAAATACTTACTGCAATAAATAAATAATGCCGCCGAAAAATATCAAAATATCAAACACACTTCACTTCGCCCTGTGAAACACTTACTTTAAGATTTATTCGTGATGTTTTCACAATTACGCGGACAGCGCCATATTTCCTCTGCGACCAATCATTGTGAGGCAACGGCAAGCGGGAGGGAACGAACCTTTAAAACGCAATTCGTAAATGCGGGAGTACAATTGAATGCCTCAGTAGACAAAGCGGTGGCTTTGCACAACACATAGTTTTATTAAGAATGGGAGAAACCAGGCTTCTGAAAGCGCCGATTGAATACCCATTATTTATGGTGAAGCAAGTGATTGGTTTATTGTTGGAATGACAATTAAAATGGTGATAACTGCTGAAAATAAAATGTGTCAAATTAATTTACATGGAGACATTATTGAGTAGTAAATGCATACAGCAAATACCATCAATGTTAATTATTCTGTAGGTAGTGACAACTGTACAGTGTACGGCCCTCCAGTCGCGGCAGTGAAGAATTGTAACACATTAAAGTAATCTGGCATGGAGCAATACAATGACCACATACAAATTGAATCCAACATAAGAAGTCATTTTAAATTGACTCATTTCATAGAGTCGATAGTATAATTACAAAATATCAATATTAAGTGGGTTATAGTGATAAGTAAATGGAATTTCAGATTATTGGTGTGTGTCTGTGTGTGAGGACCAGCATGAATTTTTAACCATTAGACTGATGATATTTTGTGAGGACATTTTAGCCGGTCCACACAACGAGAAGGGTGTTTAAAGAGCAGTTTCAGGGTTAAGACCATGTTTTAGGGTTAGGGTTAGAATAAAGTTTTGGTTGGAGTTAGGGTAACGTTTAGGGTGAGGCAGTTAGTTGTGATAGTTAGGGTTTGGGTAAGGCAGTACACAAGATAAATAAAAATTGAAACAGAGTAGATGAACATGGTCTAGGCAACAGTAGTGGGTTAGAGAATGCATTATGTCAATGAGTGTCTTCAAACTGACTGCCATACAAAAATATGTGTGTGTGTGTGTGTGTGTGTGTGTGTGTGTGTGTGTGTGTGTGTAAGATAATTATTACAGTGGAAATTCCTTCTAGAGTTATCACAGGCACTTAACTGCAGTCAGTAGATTGATGAAGAACCAGAATGGCTCCCAGAGCACAAATGTGATAGTGGCCTAGAAATAGACCAAGTGGGGCTGTATGGTCCTCGTCTGTCCGCACTCTTCTAAGCTGCTGTTTTTGTGTTGGTCTGAGCCATCTTCCTTTGATACACCAAATAAGATGTTGAGTTAAACATCCCAAGGTCAACATGTTATTTTAAACTCTTACATGCTCCATGTATGCAGCATTGACCTTGGCCAAACTGGTGCTCGAAATTTAATCTGAGCAGAAGTTTTGTGTTAAATTCTCCCAGGGCCATTTTCAGATAACTTAGCTGCATGTCAGATAGTTAAGTGGGTGGTCTGGGGTCACGGGGTCAATTCAACTTTACACATTGGACACACTGACAAGCTACTGTCACTTCAGTGCATCACGTTCACTAGACAAACCATAGCCCAGCTAATAATGTCTTCATTACTCAGACTTGTGTTTCTAACTATACACAGAGCCTCTGAATGTTGCATAAACCCCAACTGTGCTGGCTTATTAGTGCATGCTGTTATATGTGATGTCACATAGTACAACGTGCGTGTCTCCTTGAAGCACTGTTTCCTGTGTTTAATTAACAAACATGGTTGTGTAAAAAATGTCATCACTACCTTCTGTTCCCCAGGACTACCTTAACACTCTCCCCTCTTGCCAGTATTCTAGCTGTGAAACCTGAGCCAGGGGCCAAATATAGCCCCACACAGTGAGCAGTTAGGGACCGGGACAGATGGGACAGCAGGCCACTGCAGAGGCAGTACGCAATTGGACCCTGAACCTGAGAGATCCGGCTGACTGTCTGACCAATAAGGCTGCTCTTCTGGAAAGAGAAGCTTCTTTTTATCACATTCTTACTTAATAAACAAGACAAATCTGGAACCCAACAACCAGGAGAAAGCTTTTAGATATATTTCCCTCTTTAAGGTAAGTTTGGTCGTGTTCGTAATTGTTTGTCAAGAGTATGACCTCATTCATTTAATGTAGCACTGTGGCTATTTTAAATCATAATCTTTATATCTTCTCTGCGTTTTAATCCCTTATTATTTTAAAGTATTTGTATTAATTAGAACAAATATGATGTTATTGTGAAGTAGGAAGCACAGCACCGACAGTTGTTAATAGTCTGAATCAGTTTCACAATTTAAATCATACATTTGTATTTAATCATCTCTACACTGTTGTCGTCATTCCCTTTAGAGAACAGTTTGAAGACAGTGTGCTGGTGTATCAGTTCAATGCTTTAACCCAGTGCCTGTCAGTGTGTGTTTGTTCACGTATACCTGTGTGTTTTTTAAGGTAACAACTGTAGTTTCAAGGTTTTTTTATTCTGCGGTAAGAGTGAGTGGGGTTGTATTGCTGCTGTGAAACATAGCCTAGAGGATTAAAAATAACAACAGCTGGTCTTCGGGACGCCAAAAGGCACCCAGTGTCACTCTGCATCATGCATGTATTTACATCACGGGTGCACTTGCCCTCTGTGTGAAGACTCTCCATCCCTTGTTCACAAAATGGCACATCATATTTAGAGAAAAAATCCTACATTTATGGTATGACCTGGGTGGATGGATATTTTTAATTTTTATACTGATGACTCTAGAATGAACCAATGTGCATGTATGTGCAGTACATTAGGAGTAACATAATAAGTACTGTGTCATTGCGTACTCTTTGGACTTGATTCATGCAACTGTATGAAAAGGATCAATCATTTCTTAGTCGACTGACAGAAAATGAATAACATAAAATAAATCATTTTCAGTGTTAACTTAATGCAGTCATTACTTTCACTTTGTAATTCTCATACAACCTTAATGTCAGTTATTATTCAGTAAAATGTGAGCAAATTACAAAGAGCAGAGTAATGGGGTAAAATGTCCTGACAGAAACCGAGCGAGTATGAAATGTCGGTCATGTTCACTATGACCTCAGTAAACTCTTTCACTAATACCCACCAGCTGTGTCCAGACAACACTGGCCTGACTCATCCTGCCTGCTATGGCTGCAGAGAGCAAACAAGCCAGTATTGTGAAATTTATATTTTAAGCTTGACTTGTCTAGTAACTGTCATTTCCTTTATTTACTGATGGATATGTCATGTACATATAAAAATACTGTGTGTGAATCTATGGAATTTAGATTATGACCTTTAATGTGTATTTCAGGATGCAGGACGGGAGTTGGAATCAGCCACTCCCCATCTCTCTGTTGCTAAAGGACTCGGCAGCAGGTGGGGTTTTGGAGGGAGATGGGGGTATGTTTTCTGAGGCATCCTCTGATGGGGAACTCTACCTGGACTCTGCGACAGAGCTGGATTCTGGAGATGGGGACTTTGCAGATCTCACTGCCTTCTTGAGTGTAGAAGAGATCAATCGTAGTCTGGACCTGGCCCGGGAGGCCTTCGGTGGCACATGTGAATCTGAGGAACCGGCCTCCTCTAATCCTACACCCCAGGAGCAGGTTCTCCAACCTATCCCCTCCCTCCCTGTGAACACCCAGACTAGCGCAAACCTCACTACTAACCCAAGTGTGCACCAGCAGACCAAAACCCCCTGCACAGATGGAGCAATTAAAGTCACTTCCAGCCAGAATGTCCCCCTCACCAACCCACTGCAGGTGTCCAGTGAGACTCTGTCCTCTGCTGAGAAGGTGGTTCGTCACAAACCCATGCAGCCAGTTTATAAGCAGGATAAACCCAGGCTTGTTCATGAAGACCTGGAGCTCAACGACCGTGTGGCCTCAGCCACAGAGTTCTGCAGCCGAGCTGCCACATTCATCGAGGAGCTGTCATCCATTTTCAGAGGTTCTGCTCGTTTGGAGCAGCAGTTGGAAGAGGACTCCTCCTCCCCTGATAGTGGCTATCTGTCTCCCAGGAGCCAGCGGCCAGTCCCACAGGGCGCAGCCTCTGGTCCCACTCTTTTTCCCACCCAGCAAGTGCAGACTCAGAACAGCCAGCCAGACATGGGTCCTCAGCCTGAAGGCCAGGTGGGGGTGTCAACTTCTGCAACATACCAGAATCCTGGAGCTGCAGCCACGTCTGGCAATCTGTGTCCTCCTCACTTTCTCCAGAAGCTGAAGAGTCAGGAGGTGGCAGCAGGAAGCCCCATCTGTCTGGAGTGTCGAGTCAGAGGAAGCCCCCAGCCTCTCGTCAGGTAAGATTCACCTCATCAATACGATGTTATTGAGCAGTTTGGTTTTGACGGGACGCTGCTGCTTTTAACATCCTGCACATTCAGATTCAGCGCATGTAGCATGTAAATATCCCAATGTTGTGGTATATTTATTTTCTTGTTTTGTTTCTTCTTATTATTGTTTCTTATGTTTTATAAATATTAAAATTAAAATTTAAAATGTATTGAGTGGATCTACTAGTAACTTGTAAAATGCTTCCTATTTTATCCTCGTGTAAATCTGCTTTTCACACTAACACATAGATGGGTCCTGAGAAACTGGGCCACGGACAGGTAAAAGAGCCCCCATCCCTTTCTACACAGGACCTCCTCAGACTGAAAGACACTTAACATTTCAGGCTATTTCAGGCAGTTTTTTTTTTTTGTGTGTTTTCTTTTTGGTCATTTTGAGCCTGTGTTTGGTTATTTCTGTACACTTTATTTTTGTGGAAAAGCACAAAGAGAAGATTGTGAGTGTTAAGTTTGTCTTTTTGCTGACCAGCTTAATTGTATTTTGTAAATATAACCTAAATTAGAGATACTTGTATAACTCCCAATAAGCATCGGGGCAGAGGCATTTTTTCCCCACCTTTTTTTTTAGTTAAATTTTTTTATTCATTTTGTCTTTTTATTAGCAGAGAGTTGAAGAGAGGCACCATGGGAAGATAGAGAGACAACAACAAAGACCCCTAGCCAGAACCTAAGCAGGACTTTTGCGGTTATGTGGCTCTGAATTATGTTTTTTAATTGGGTGGGAACTGAGGATGCTCAGTCTGTGGTCACTGTTGGCTGATTCTCCTCCTCATGATGCACCATATATTTTCAAGAATAGGAGACAGATCTACACTGCAGCAGGGAAGTCAAGCACACACTCTGTGTCCATGAAGCCACATTTTTGTAGTGCATGCAGTATGAGGTCTGGCATTGTTCTGCTGAAATATCCACTGACCTCATGGGAAAAGACAATGCCACAATTGCAGCAAATGTCTTTTCTAAAATTTCAATATATGCCAAATTCACTGGTCTCTCTTTCACTGATAATAGTCAGGATGGTCCTTTTTCATCTTTGCCACACAGAACCAAGCTGATATGTGGGCTTATCTGGCCACAGAACATGATTACACTTTCTTTAAGCCCGTCTGACAAGAGCTGGATGTCCAAAAAAACTCAGTGGAGCTTCTCTACATGGCATCTTCCTTGTGTAATAGTGTTTCTGTGGACTGTGTTAAGTTATCATATAACATATACATGTAGTCATTTGGCAGACTAAGGATTTGAACCCCAATCTCCCACATGGACAGCAGAGATGTTACCACTACACTATCCAGCTGCATGCTGATGTCTTGGGGCTCTGGGCCTGTGCCTGTTAGACCTGTTTAGTAATCTGTCCATGCATAAACGGCTTGTGTTTTAATGTAATGTGTGTATATTGTGAGGTCTGACTTGAATTGAAGTGAGGATATTTTTGACTCGTTGTCTCACACCCTTTTGATTAAGTTAAAGTGACAGGTGGGTATTGTGTCAATGAAAATCCTCATATAGCCCACAAACCTGTACGTGTGTGTCCTACAGTTTATGAACAGACCTTTAAATGACTGTGTCAGCGCTGGTAATGTTGACCAGATCCAGCCTTGCTGGTCTTTTCATTAGAGATAAGGTGAGTGAGGTAGGAGGCGGCCAGGAGGTGAGAGTTACCCATGTGTTGACAAGCAGAGCACCTGGTTTCGGTTTAGGGGGACTTCCACTCTGTGTAAGCAGATTTGTCCATTGGTTCCTGTGCCAGTTGTCTAATTTATGTCTGAACTGTTATTCGATTGGAAAGAACAGCACCCCCTGCCCCTGGTTATTTGCACCCGTTCATCAGAAAACTAAAAATACACTCCTCTCTTGTTTCTAGACATGTTAACCTCAAAGATCAAACAACATTGCTGTTTACTATACAGTACCTGTACTAATTATACTGTAGTTTCATGTAAGATCGGTCCCTCTGCAGTGTGGTTTCCTCCTGATAGTTTAGCTATTCTGGTTGAAGTTTAATGATCACTTTTAATCACTTAGAACTATTATATAAAACTGACAGATTTGGGTGTTTTGGTCGTCACTTCACATGCATTTCATTTCAGCCTGACATGTTATGGCAGCTTGCAATCTTACTTTTAAACTCATGTAGGTTTAACAAGCCTTTTTCTTATCCACGTTACCACAATAAACCATCCAAAGGGTTCAATGAAGCCAAAGAGAGTCTGTTTCAGCTGGTTTCAAACAGTTAATGTGTTAGGTGTTTGTGTAATCAGAAGACGTAAAGTCAGTGACCCAAGACGTGTATCTCCCCAATAGGCTGTGAGGGGCCTCTTCTGCTGCTGTATAAATAGTCTGCAGGCCAACAGGAGCCAGGCACAGGAATGCAGGCAATGCAATGACAAGGCATTTTCAGTCACCAGGCTCCACATCTCCCCACACCTTCTTGGGGAATATAAAGGTAGAGTGTAGCAAGTTTAAGCAGCAGGAAACAGTAGAGCCCAGACTCTGTGGCCATGCCAACATTACATTATATTATACATTATACACTGTAACAGAGAAAATGAATGAAAAGCAGAGAGTGAAGTGGAAAATGTTAAATTACATCCATGTAATTTCATAATCTACTTATAGTTTACATGTGTGTCAAGTGAATTTAGATAGAATTAAATGAGACTGAAGGATATGTAGGACTTGTGCAGCTATTTTTGTGCTCTGATTGCCTTTGTCTGTACTGTCACTCTCCGTGTTGGCTATTGGTTGTGAACACTAGATGGCAGCAGATCATTTGTTAATCAAAAATAAAACTGTGCACCATATGGAAGCAACATCCTAGAAATTGAACCTAGAAATCAAACACAATCCAAAATACATTTGTGTAGTGACATACTTACAGGAATTATGACTGTATTCTGTGCTTTGTCTGAACATCTCTGTGGTTACACCTACAAGCACACACATAGGGTATGCATGTTCGGTATGTGTTCACCAAGTTAATGACTTTCAGTCCCACTCTCACAGTTGGCACGCTGATATGTGTGTGTGTGTGTGTGTGTGTGTGTGAGTGTACAAGCACAGGCAGCATTTTGGTGCCTGTTTATGAGAAGATGATGCACCGTTCTCTCAGGTGAACGAGTTGGTGCTGAGCTGATGCCAACATTTTACATAGCCAGTGAAATAGACATTCCTGGTGGTTGGGTGCTGGGCGCGGTCTTCCGCGGTCAACCACAATTTGTCTCGGCCAGAGAGTCTTACGGTGTTGAACGCCTGGTATTCTTCAGTACATCTTCATGCTCCTCACACACAATGGTTTATGCATTGTTCTGTTTATAATGATGCATCTCTGTTACTGGGTGGCGTGTGTGTTCTAACCTTGTGGGAAGCACTTAGTGCATTTTTTCAGTCTGAGGTAATTTTGGGCTTTCTTTACTTCTTCAAGGGGCTAGTTTTGGGTTAAGATTAGCTGTTGGCATGAAGAAATAGCGAATGTATCCAGTCAGTGTAAGACCCTTGTGTGTGTGTTTGGATTGTTAGAAAGAGCATTTCCAAACATAATTGATGGTGTGAGGTCTGGTTGTGCAGGAGACCAAACACGCTGCGGTTGCCTAATGACTGATTTCTCACAATTTCAGTGCATTTCAAAGAAGACAGAGAAAATTCATCTCCAATTGTGGTGTGCTCACCGTGCTATTTTAGGAGTTGTGTCTGATGCGCTTCCGTGTCATTACCGTATCTGCCTGCTGCGCAACCAAGGCGTCTCAAAACTGGAAGTTGAATGAGGAGAGCTGGGCAGTCAAGGTGGAGCTTCTTGGTTTCAACTCAAAAACACAAACCCACAGGGGAAACTTTTGGAGGATGATAGGCAGCCGAAGAATCCTGCTCCGAAAAGCACCTCCAGCATCGTGAGATGACATTCCATAGTTTGATGATGGTATTTGTTGTCAAACACACAGAGTGATCCTTGTCCAGATTGAGACTTGCTACCTGGTTTGAGCTAATACTGACCAGTGGGATCTTGGATGCCAGCTGGCACACAGACATGAAAGGACATATACATTCATAAGTGTTTCTTTACAGCAACATAATAGCTTTGCTCTCTGGTTCAGCCTCACACACCAAAACACCTGGTCAATGGTGGAATTAGTGATGAGAGTAAGTCTCCACTGCCAGTAGAGTAAATCATTTACTATCTTATCCTAATGTCTGATCCTTTGTATACATAATGTATATGATTAACAACAAAGGAAAAAAAAATTTAGGAAAGAAAATGTATGAGAATGATTTCTAGTTAGACAGTTTTGGTTTGACAGTTTTATTTTTTCTCTCTGGCAGACATGTTGGCCCTATGACTTCCTAAGTGAAACATGAAGATTCGACATGTCAGCCTGCTGTTGTAGTAGTAGTCACCAGCAAACAGTTACAAAGGCCCTTCCTCCCACACTGTGTGAAACAGACTTGGCATGAGGTCATAGCAGGTGACCCACTGCTGACTCATGACGTAGCCTGAGTGTAATGCTGACTGTTTGGCCTGTTTCTGGAAGCCCATAATTTTAAATTCTCCCTCATGGGCTCATTTGATCTCTGCAGGAAGAGGGGAAAGGAGAGAGCACTGGTATTTTTATACCTGCTTTTTTAAAATTTTGCAAGCATGATGTCATTTCATATTTACGCTCCAAATAATGAGAGAGTCTGGACAGAATGGGGGGGGGAGGGGTGCACTCATGCTCAGAATTATATATTAACTATTGGACTGAAACGTAACATCCTTAAAATGTGAAAATATTAGGAAGATAGAACTTGAACTGTGGATGATAGATGGCGATTTTGCAGGTTGGTGTGAGGTAGTCAGTCTGACGTGTTGTTTAGTTCTCACCATGCTGACAACTCAACTGTGTTCATGACTGTGTGCGTTACATGTGTACAATGATGTGTTCAAGGCATAAGTAGAGAGAATTAGGTAACCGTAAACAGACAAAGCAACTCTCATTGCATCTATCACCACTGAAGAGATTATAAATACCAGCACATCACAATGTCAAACCCTGCCTCCTGCAGACAAGTTGGCATATTAGCAGTAAAACACTCAGATGGACACTTGTCAGTGGTATTCTGCAGTGGTGTGTTAATGGCAGCTGTGACGAATGGAGCTGTCCTGTCACAGCCACCACAGTGGCCCCCGGCAATCTGCTGGCCTAGAGACAAAGTGTGAAGTTTCACCCAACGAGGTGAGACTTTTCCTGCTCCTCTTCCAGCTTTGGAGCCTAGGAGGCTCCTGACCATGACCTCTCATCACATACAGTCCCAAAATTCACACTGATCTTCTTACCCAGTTGCACATGCTTCCATGAACATGGAGTGGACAAGGTAGCGCTGCTCACATAGCTTAAATTGTGATGCATGTCCTATTTTTTATTATTGGACAGGTTTAAAAGTAAACGTTCATTAACTGTCTTTATTTTCAGGCATATGCTATTTTGCAGGAATTAAGGGTAACCGTGAACATACTCTATGGACTTTAGGGTAACAAGGAGGCATTCATCCAGAGAATAATCATATAATAATGTTAGCTTTGTACATGACTCATACATGCAGCACAGTGGATTCTGGACTCACTGACGTCACCATGCTGAAATCACAGTTAGGGCTTAGTGGGTGAGTCTCCGTTTTGGGATTTGTCACTTTGTTTTTGTTTTGTTTTTTTTTGTTTTTTTGTTCACAATAATTCCCCACACTGTATGATATAGCTGACAGAATATAAGAGGGTATGTTTCAGTGTATGCTTGTAGTATTTCCAGAGGCTCAATAAATTGCTTCTAAAGTACTGCTGCTACTAAAAACAAGCAGATGGGAAAGAGTTAAATAATCCTAGTTTTCCAACCATTGCTGCCCTACCCACTGCTGATTACCTGGATCAGGTGAATAAGAAGCTGTACGTGCATTGTGAGGACCAGGATTTCCCACCCCTGGGAAAGAGGGTAGTGTAAGAGTAGAGAGAAATGAGATGTGTAGACAGTGACTGAGTGATGAAGAAGGGGAATACCAGACATAAGTCTGTGGCAGACAAAGGCAGCAGTCACACGCAGCGGGAGGATGGTCATCTAAGACAACAGCAGGACGGGTAGAGGACGTTCTGTAAATCTTATCATTGTACTAAAGCCTCATACACTGAATTTCAGCAGGCCTGGTCGACCTCAGCTGTAAACATGCACACAATTAACCATGGCCGACCATTACCCGACTCCAGCAGGCCTGCTATGGTCAGTGACACATGACAACCTCAAACTGCTATCAGCTGCAGCCCAACAGCTCAAATAAAGTAACGTAAGGGTCCAAAACTTCACTATTTCAATTATGAGTCATTAAAAACATTGCTGAATATAATAAATTTTAAAGTGGACAAGGCATTATTGAATTGTCAGAGCCATCTTTCCATAGCCTGTTGTTGACAGTAGCAAGGAGTTCAGTCTTCTCCTGAGACACGGGTCCTGTCTGTGTGTTCTGCACTCAGTTATCGTTTGTAGTTTAGAGTCATCCGGGCCTCGGGGTCTGTTCCACAGCTGGGCTGTGAACAGTAAGCACTGGCTTACATTCCTGTGTTCACCTGTTAAATGACTCTCTGCTATTCATCATGCTTGATAAGGCATGGCCATTAGATTCAGCTTACAGTAATCTACCCATCAGTGAGATATTTTAGGCTGTTATTTTTCCTGGACGGTGGATTCCTATGTGGCTGCCAAAGAGCTGTGTTTGAAGTTAAGCACGATTCAATTATGAATCTCAGGCAATAAGCGGTGGAATTTAGTATGTGGTGTTGTAGGTGTTTGTGTGTCTTGAGGGTTTTTGCCTGTACAGAACAGCAGCGGACTGTGTACTGTGCGGTTGGCTGTGCGGAAAAAATCAGAATCAGTGCAAAGGATACTTGTTTTACGAGCAGATGAGAGGTCAAATGGGACTCATAAAAACAAGCTCAAGTCTTCCTTCCCATGTACATGTGACAGGATAACAGCTGTGTGAATGTTAAACTGTCCTACATCAAAACTCAAGATAAGCATCTTTGTTCCTCAGTCTTTTTATGTTTGTCGTTTGCATATCATTCAATAACATACCCCCACCCCCATCCAGTGCTGCGGCTCCTGATACCACGGGGACAGACAGTTGGAGTGGGGGGTCTGCAGGATTCAGTTTCATACATGGGAAAGGGGAGGAAGAAAGAGGGGGCGATGCTCCATGTTTGATCAGACCTTAGATCCATAAATCCAAAATGAGGAGGAGAGGTCACAGAGTTCAATCCCTGACAGCAGCTTCATCCTGTTGCCTCTCATGCCATTTATCTCCTCTGGTAGAATTGTGCTGGCAGCAGATTTTCACTATTTTTTGGCCTGTATACACTTTTCAATGCAGCAGGATGGCAGCATGTTAGTGGTTCCCTCGTTCTCTAAGGATGCTCTGATTAATGTTCAGTTTTTGGAGCACCTTATCAGTGTGTTGCTCGCTGTCTTGAGCCTTAAATACTGTCTCAGCCTATGATTGGACTTCACAACTGAATATTTTCAAGCATAGCAACGTTGAGGTAGACTATCCACCCACATGCCAGGAGAGGTGGTCAGGATAGCATGAAAGCAGATGTTTTTATATTTCTGTGTTTGTGGCGAGGCCGTGGGTGGCTAGATGAAGGGGAATCATGCTCATTAGATTTTCTTGGCATAATTACTTGTCTGGGCCTTCAGATGGTCAGAAGTATGCTGGTTCCTCTGTATGAAAACCCTCATCAGAAATTGCACAATTAACAAGACATCAACTACAACAGGATATAGACAAAGTAAATATTGTTATAATGATGTTACTGTTTGATATTGCTGTGCAGTAGGTGACTGAGAGCACAGCCATACATGCAACCACAGATCTGCTCTTTGTGGTTCAGCTGTTGCATTAACTTCGTCTAATTGTTGTTCCCAGAAAATTATGATACATACCTAAAATTTGTGCTGACGCAGACTGTTATGTGGTTTGTCTCCAGCTGTAATTACTCAGTGGCAAGAAGATCGATGATTGTGGCTGCGGAAGAACTTAGAAATGTATAAATTCATTAAATTTGTATACGCACACGGTCTGACGTAAGCGCTCCCATACTGTAGGTGTGAGCACATGCTGTTTGTAAAACTCTGCTGTTGGTTGAATGCTGGAGGGAAAATTAAGCCTATTGACCCTTTTATGAAAATGAAAAAAATAACTTTATCTTTCCTACCCACAGTTAGTTTTCCAAATAGTTACAAATGCCAAAAAGTCTAACAAAACATATCTAACCTCACTGTTTGTCTCAGCACGTGTCCACTAATCATCTGATCTTATTGGCTAGTCTACTTCCTTTTATTTGAGGTTTCATGTTGCTGTTAAAATACACGGGCTCATTTGTTTTATGGCTGATATGTTTAATTCTGGGCTTTTCTGGAAGTTGCTTTTGTTGCATTTCACGCTGGATTTATTTGACATTTTGGACGATATATCGTCCTCGCAGTCTGACATCATGAGAGGACGTAAACTCTGTTTTTGTTAGTGTCCCTTGGTCTCCTTGGAGCAAAAACAGAGGTTGCCATGGCAACATGCCCCCATCTTTTTGTGATGTCAGCTGACCCTTGAAAGACCTTTTTGAACAGCTGAATAATATTCAGAATCATATTCAGAAGTGGGTGTTGGATTGAATGTTAGTTGTTTGTGTCACTGGGAGATGGTTTGAATACTTACATGTACATGTACACCTCTGTATGCTTATATATTAATAAACAAAGCATGTTGCTCTGAGGGAGAAATCTTTTTTATGTTATTGACTCATGACTTAGATAGCTGCTTTACTCAACACTTTTTCTGTTTTGTCTTTTTTCATTTTTCTCCAGCAGGCGAGTCTGTCCACTGTCAGTCTTTCACTAATCAATGGCCACTGCAGATAATATCAGCATATCCAAGTAGCATACAGTAGGATATTTATTGACAATGACTAAAATATTACTAGTTTGGGTTGTGTTATAGCCTGAATGAAGCCCCTGCAGAGAGTGAAGTGCACCACACCCTTTCATTCTGCTGTGGACTGTGCATCAACACTCTCTCTAAACAAACTACAAACAGTAGATTTATGCTGACGTAGGTGAATTTTGCTTGCAGTGTTTGGGCTTATTATATGGTCTCATTGTGTGTGTGTGTGTGTGTGTGTGTGTGTGTGTGTGTGTGTGTGTGTACAGTACAAAGCATGGCCAGACAGTAGCCACAGCCATCTGTCTTCCACTTGCCAGGTGCTGCCAACCCAAAGTGGTCTATTTAGATCCTGACTTATCCAAGCTATTTTTGTTGAGGCCTAACTGGGCTTTTTAAGTGGCCTGTTAGTTCTGGCATGTGGGATTTATTAAGGAAGGCCCAGTATATTTAGTACCCTCTCTTTTAGTGCCACACTATAGTATAAGCTTTTTCAGTGTCATCTTTTATTTTCATAATATCCCTGTTCCTGCCGTCACAGAGGTTTCCATGGTGACAGGGTCACTTGGCTGGAGCCCACGGTTTGCTGTGGTGCTTTTGATGGTCAGCAGGCTGTGGACCTTGTGAACTTGTATAGGATCCGAAAATACAGTTTAGTTTTTTGTTTGGGAGACAAGTTCCACGAACAAATGGCTTCAAAAAAGTGAATCTGCTTGTTGCTACCCCGCAAAATGTCTCACAATAGAGGACGTGTACCTGTGTCCAGCTTTAAGAGGCGTAGAGTCGGACTGAGTCTGACGTGGAGTAGGTAGGATTTATCTTTGTTGTAACGAAGAAGAAAACACGGAGACAATTCAACCAACCACTGGAATTATAATGAATGAACTCTCTGTGGGCAGCTCTGAAACAGTTTTTGTGTTTTAAATGCGTCTCAAATGTATTTCTTCTGCTCTTCTGTCCCGTGTGGAATTTGGCAGCTCTGGGCCGCTCCCTCCCTCTCGACCCTCTGCTCAGCCTGAGCATTGTGTGTATGTCTGACTGTGTGAGTCACAGTGGCTGTCCTGGCGTGAGCGTGTCAGTAGCTCGGAGTGTGTCATGTTGACAGGAGGAGAAGCTGTGTAGGCAACATAAGATCAAGGAAATCACTGGTGACTTTAACTCACTGGAAGTAGCACAGCAGCTCACGTAAGTTACCGGTTTTAGTGATGTTATTTTCTTGTATTCTCAGGTGAAAGTCAGGTTTATGTGGTAAATTTGATTTGATCAGATCTGAATTTGATCACCTAACCTTACATTGTTGTTGTTACAAGAGAGATTATCAGAGTCAGGGCACACTCACCCTGTAGTACAATGTGGTTGATGTTGAACTATTTCTAACTTTTACTTTTACTACCAGCTGGCTCAATGTGTATAATTTGTCTTTGAATGAATGAACAAAGCAGGATTATATTATTGGTTGTGTACAAAAAGACATTTCTGTTGGACTTTTACCTCTTTCAACCCAATCTGACAAAGTCACTCAAATGAAGTTGAATATGTGGGTGTGAATGCTTGGGCATCCCCATGAGTGCCAAGGTGCGGGCATTTGTAGCTCAGCTGTTGCACGTGTCTGTCAAATAGTCTTTCTGTGTGTGTGTGTGTGTGTGTGTCTCTCTCTCTCTCTTTCACACACGCACACTTACAATCCAACAATTAATTCCTGCTCTGACAGAAACAAAGTCTGATTAAGATATATAGTATGATATTAGTATATGTGGTAGAGTTTTGTGTTAATTCCTACCAGCCACGGTATGAATTTCACTTTTTGAATACCCATGATGATTCAGTCTGAATCATTTGCCTGCATGAAATACCAGCACTCAGGTCTGAGCTTCTAAAGTGCATCAGTGAACAGTGTCTCTTCTGGACATGTAGGCTCCTTCCTTCTCCTGGTTAAAATTCTTTGGAGGAAAATACCCTCTGTTGCTTCCGGTCAGTGCCCCGACTGTCATCTGCAGCTGTCTGTTGTCCAGAATAATCCAGTGAACTCTGACCTATGATCCTATGCCCTGATTAACATGTTTCCATCATCAAATGGCTTCTGCTGCTTTTTTTAAGCTGGATTCCTGTGTGGGCATCTTCAATCACACTTGTGTTGGCTTACTCTTTAAGAACATAGCAGGACACTTAAGTTAGGGTCAGTCTCAAATCTGGGATAGATCTGTCCAGTTGACAACACTCAAACTAAATACATTACAGTGTCATTTTAAAAGGCTCTTTTCCCAGCATTAAAATGGCTTCAGTACTAAATAATACTGCATTTTTAACTACAGTCAGTTGCAAAACAGTATATTAAAGCAGCACTAATCTGTTTTTCCTCCACTTAGGGAATAAAGTAAATATGACTAATAATTCTCCCATACAATCGCCTATGTACCCGTTAAGCACATTAAACCATTATACTAATTTGGATTTAACATTAGCATTCATTTAGCAGTAAGCAGTAGTTTTTCAACTACGTGCCACCTCTGTAATCACCACATTGCTGTCTTAACTATAAGTCATTTGTTGTTGGGAAGGTGGAGGACCGTAGATTGGACTTTAAACAGCAGTTTGCTGCATATGAAGAATATGTTAAAGAGAGCAATCAGAGTTGGGGGGCACAAAATCAAAACAGTGGTTCTGGAAATGAAGTGCCAGCGCTGAGGCAGTGTCCCTCAGCTCCACAGAGCACTGTCATTATACACGTAGCCTCTTTCATTATACACGTAATCTAAATATGGGACTTTGAGCCATTAAGTGTGTACAGCCATGCTGTACATGGGGCTTTGAGTTAAATGCTAACTTGCTAACATTTTCATAATAACAGTACTAACATGCCGGTGTTGTATGCAAAATCATAGTTTTCATGTTAGCATGCTAACATTTGTGACTTAGCACTAAATACAATGGACAACTGTAATGCTTGGTGTATTCAGCTAAAAGCGTTGATAAAACAGCTTCGAATGCACCTTTGACATCTTATGGAGTCCGTGTTTCCATGTGGCGAGAGGACGATTATGTGTTAATCATGGTGATGGTATTAATAATAATATAATGTTTTGTTTCCACTGCATACCTGGACCTGGAGGGCAGGTGAATATGGCCTTTTGTTGTGGTGTTCATAATTCATGTACTAATGAGAGCAGTGGTGGTAATAAACATTTAGCAGCGTTAGACAGGTTGTGCTTTTACACATTTGATTCAGCCTTTTAGAGCAGTACTCATTGTTGGTTTCAGTCAGCATGCGTGGGAAAGAGGAAACCCAATCTGCTTTCCATCTTGTGTTTGCTTGAATGGAGATTTCTCTGTCATGGATAATAAACCCAACATTGTTTGCTATAGAGTTTGGGTAGTTTCAGCTGACCTCTATTGTAGTTTGTAATTAGACATAAAGACAGCCTTGATGCCGCTCTTCTTGTCCAGTTGTAGTATGCTTGACTTCTGTGGTCCCCAGGATTGAAACCGAACCCTGAGAACAGATCTGGGAGTCTGTGGAAGTATACATCTAGACTACCCACACCTTTAATCCTATGTTGATTGTTCACTGACTGATTCATTGTCGGCTGGGTGTGTTTTTGCATGCCTGTCACTCATACATCCTGTCAAGGTCATTTTTGTGATTGAACCTTCCTTCTTTCTTTTTCTCTTCCCTCTCTTCTCTGGCCTCCGCTCGTTTGGGTTTGTGGTGAAACTGAGCCTTGCTTTATAAAATTTTCCATCAACAGCAGCAAATAACAACAGGGTCAGACGAGGAGAGTGTGGCCCTCAGCACGCACTTTGTCGGCTTGGGCAACATGCTCTGGTTTGGCCTGTCCCGTGGTATGCTCTTTTCTTCTCTATGTGGACGTAGGGAGCACAATTAAACCAAGCTCATCCTCTCGAGGATATCTGAGGCATCATCTGGCCTCAATTGTCTTAACGGAGATGCGTATAAATGCTTTCTCACATGCGATCTTCATCCAGAGAGCTGGAGACAGCCTGGTACACAGTGATGGTGGGATGTTGGCTGGGTGCCATAGAGTAGGAGATAAATGAAACAGTGACGCGTTACTTGTGAGCCTGTTTGACTGTCAGCTATGTAACATGCATGCTCTGAATAGTTGTGTTAATAATGGTATTGTGTTAAGAGGAAATGAGTGGCAGAGCTACATTGTGCCAAGAAATTTCTACCATTCAGTTTTCTGTGAGCACCGAGTTACTTGCTTTTCTTTGACACATCCTGCTTCCCCTAGTGATGGTTGAATTCCTTCTGTGCCGTCTGGATGGCAAGTGACTCAACAAAGTCCCCACTCCCCACATTGGAGAAAACATGCCGTCTCGGCCCAGCACCACGTTCAGCACATTCCACAGAAATAGAGAGTGGATTAAATAAACATTACCGTCTGTCTCTAAACAAGTTTACTCAGTAATTATGCGTAATGATAGATCATTAACGTTGATTAATAAGGGGTTTTTATTGTTGTGCTTCTTGGGAATGGTTTGTGCTTCTTAGTAAATGCTCAGTCAGTTCTCAGAGGAGCACAAGCTGACGAGTCTTGCACCGTGCTCTGTGTTTTGTCATATTGTGCCCAAGCAAATTTTCATTCCCATTGCTTTTCTCCTGCTGAGCAGATGGTCTGTCATTTAAATTCAGCAAGGAGAACCTTTGTGCCATAAACAGAGTGTAAAACTACTGAAGCATTTAATCTAAAAAAAGCTAATGGCATAACACATGAATGTAACATATGGCTGCAAAGAAATGCCATATTTCCTTTTTTTTTTATTTGGCAGATTTAGGCCACCCTGTGAAAAACACATCCCCCTGTTGTTTGCTGGCCCCTGCTCACTATAGTTACACACATACACAAATCACCGTACCTCCAAACCATAGTCATTAGTTTAATGACGTTATGTGTTTCATTAAGTCATTTTCTGTATGTGTTTAATTTAACAGTGCACCAAAAATGTCCAAACGATTTTCCTGTACAGAAGGGGATTTGTATGATGCGGTCCAAATCAATCTCTGAGCATATGGCTGCAATGATCATAGAGAACCAATTTGATTAATACTGTGAGTAACTTAAAAGAAAGAAAGTGGGGTTTAACCAACAAAAGAAACCTGAGCTTCCAAAGCAAATCCCCCAGAAGACATGGCAGTCACCCAAGCGAGTTGTTTTCCCTTTACTCCACCTGGTTATAATCCGGAAAAATGGATTTTAAAACCACACAGACATATTGGTTTGGTCAAACAATCAACTTTTTACTCTTGAGTTTAATACCAAAGAATTTGAGTCGTATAACAAAGACAAGTCACACAGGATCCCTCTATTGTCCCAGTCTTCCTCTGGATTGTGTGTTTGATAGATGCATAGCTGCCAGAGCGTCTGAAGCGTGGCAGACGACACACCACAGACAGGGTCTCCCAGCTCATGTCATTAGTATAATGTCACTGTCTGTTTCTTATCATTGAACATAATGGCGTCTGGCTGCATGTTAAAGCCAGCCAAGTATGTGCTGTTTCATTTCAGCAAGTGATAAGACAGGCAAACTACACTGAGGAGTCTAGTGTTCAGTGTTCAGGGGGAGTTTGGTGCTAAAAGGGCGACGAGGCTCGTCACCACACCACCTGTCACCGCTGCTGATGCGTCGCTCAGATTGATCCGTCTCAGCGTGACAGAGCGTATCATTTTTTTCCTGTCTGACCCGGCCTGACTCATCCTCACTCGCCTCTCGTTCCAATACTTGTCTTCGTTCATTCACTTTCTCTGTCTCGGCCTGGGCTCACACGCCCACTCTGTCAGGTGTAAATCCTCGAGTATGAAGTGTTGTCTCGATATGTTGGCCCACGGGTTTGCGTTCTGCAACAGGAGTCAGCCTGCTGTTTGACTGACACACCAGAGTGTATAAAATCAGGTTATGGCCAAGCAGCAGGATGTCAGGAATTGTTATACAGCTCCTTGAGATATCTGGAATATCCTTAGGTCAGGCTTCTGGACAGACACAGCTGTTCTCCTGGATTTTTGGGAATTCCTGCCCCTCCTCCTGTCAATGTAGAGGTCAAGAAGTGAACAAGCTCTTCTTGACGGGCTGCACAGTGTGTTGTGAGTCAGTGGAGTGTCGGGGTCCTGATTTGATGTGGCAGAATAAAATTCAAAATGAAGATAGACGATGGTACTCATAAAAGCAGCAGACTCTCACAAATTATGACATTTGAGGCCAGCATTTATGTGCGTGTGTGTTTTGAGGAGGTGTGCGATGTGACCCCTGTTGTTTGATGCTGTATTTGATGTGGTAGCATGGGGCTGGGGGAGCCTGCTTTAATCATAACCCTGTGAAGAGAGATGAGACAGATGAAGCAGGCTGTGTTGTGGACCCTCTCATCCCTCGTGGAACACAGATCACAGAACACAGACAATGTTAGCAGATCCCGGAGAAGCCGTGTGAAGCCGAGGCGCCTGCCCGGGCACACACATCTGTGTTTGGAAGGAGGGGAAGGGTGGATGTGCTTCCCGTAACACGACGTCTCGTCAGTGCCTCGGGGTGGCTGATGTCTGGTTCATCTGGAAGCTCAGACATGCCCACAGGGGGTGTGTGAGTGAGTGAATGAGTAGTTATTGACGTGAGTCCATCATATCTGTGTATTTAAGTTCAACTATTTGTCAGGAGGAGTTTCAGTTCAAAGACAAACCATCTTCATTTAGATGTTGTTTCTAACAGTGTCACTGCATCCCTGGTTTTCTGAAACTGAAATATACAGTATATCTACAGACAGGTAAACTAAGCTGTGTTTCACTGCCTCCACCAGGTGGTTCTGTGAAGGCCGTGAGCTGCACAACTCTCCTGACATACAGATTTTGAGGGATGGTGACCTGCACACACTGGTGATCGCTGAAGCCTTCGAGGACGATACGGGACGTTACACCTGTGTGGCCTCCAACAGTCTTGGGGCCGACAACACCTCTGCTGAGGTTTACATAGAAGGTCAGAAATAAGTGGGAATGTTAAATACTTTAACATCAGGAACATTTTTACTTTGCGGATAACTGTGCTTAGAAGTACTTCTTAGTAATAAGAAGTACTTCTATAGATACGAATCTGCTGAAATGCTTTACAGATTGCTTTTCAAGCACTTTGTATGGAAGTAATTCTACACTGATTAAGACAGTACAAGTGCCTGTGTTAATAATCGCTTGTATGTACTGTATGATCCATTGCAGGAGCTTCATCGTCAGATTCAGAAGGAGAAGGCGCACCATCAAAGTCCAGATCAGGAATCATGCCTCAGTACGTGTGTTGACACGACCTTGACCTTGCGTGACTTTGTGACCTTGTGAACCTTGAACTTCTGAACAGGTTAACTGTGTCTGCTGCAGCTAATAAGGTCTTCTGCCTGTTCCTATTTAACTAGTCCCTTAAAGAGCCATAAATGTGAATAACGAGAGAAGCAGAGGCTTATTATGGTAAAATATAATATGGTTGGTTTGTCAACTGCACTTTCCAAATGTTAAACTTATCTCTTACAAACTTTCAAACAATAAACATTTGTAAGCTTGTTATATTATTAAAATAATGCTATTCTAGGCTTGTGCGTTTTATCTACTCACTCTGAGAGCTTTATCTTTCTCTAAACATTTCTGATTAGTATCTGTTGTATACATCTGCCTCCATCTGCACAACTTCCTCATTCGCTTTCTGTTTACATGCTGAAGATCACTGATATTATCATAATTGCTGGGGAGACCATTTTCTTTGAGTCAAGTATGATGAGTCGAGAAATTCGTCAACCAATGCCCCTTTCTGTTTGTGTGCTGATATATGATTTTTTAAATTTTTTATTCTAGAGTTCAAAAGAAGATGACTTCAATGTCCCTGACAATACGCTCATCGTCACCCAAAACCACAGACGTCCTTCCTCGTCGCTCTACTCTCGTCCAGTCCCTGTCTCAGCCACCACAGCGGGTAAAGCACCTTAAAACACACAGTACAGTAGTGCCACACATGCTTCTACATATGGTCAGAAATGTGGAGGTTTCTGTTCACTGACATGAGTGGACACCATCTGTTCAGGAACTGAGTTTGAGTTGTCTTCTAGATGCAGAGCCCGCTGTCATCCCTGTATGGTGGAGAGGTGTCAGGGCCTCCTATATTCACTAAGGTAAATTTGCACACAACATGGACCACTATGTATACACCCAAACATTCTTATGTAATGGTCATTAATAAGCTTCTATTTTCGCCTCCTCTCTCGTGGTTACATGTTTCTGGTAGATTTAAGAATTTGCTCCTATCCAGCCTCAAAAACATGACATTGAACAATGATGTTGGAAGATAAGACCTGGCTTGTTACACATGTACTCAGAATCTTTGCCTACCCATAATAACAGTATGCAGTCATGTGGCTTTCAGCAGTGGGGGTCAGATAAAACATACACTTTGGTGGAAGCTGCTCCTCCAGCTCCAGACACTTTAGCATTTCTCCAACAACTCCCAATTCCCTCCCCCTCACGCTGTGGGTCTTGTGATGGTGGGACTGAGATGGGCTGAGGCAGAGTTTCAAACAGCCCTGCCAAACCCACAAGGGTCAGGTCTCTCTCATTCAGCCTGTCAGGCCCTAAATCATTTTCCACTTCATTACAAAAAGATATTTGTTTTCCTTGATCCCTCCCCCACCCCACCCACCTCCGTTAAAAATTGTAGCGGAGGATGTTCGCCCCTACTGATGACATCAGCACCATGATGTCACCCATAAAACACACGCACACACTCCATGTCAGATCCATGATGGACATTCCCGGTCTTCCAAAAATATACCCATGCCAGAGACACACAGTCGGAGGGAGAGAAAGAGGCACATTTATTCCCTCTGACACTGAGTGCCTCTCGTTGATGGATGTTCTAGTCTATGTCACTTTGGCCCGTTAGCTGGAAGAGTGGAGAGCAACACCGTGTTGAAATTGACTCATGCATCGGCCATTATCTGGATGTTTCCTTTAGTTCTGCCACGCTATTAACTGTCATGTAACTAATGGGACACAGGAGTTAAATGTTGTAATGCAGAGGTTCTTCAGTGTTGACGCTACGGTATTGCGTGGGTCATCTCCTCCCCAGTGTTATTACCTAAAAGCACCACTTTCACACACTTACACTGTGGGTGTATTTACAGTAACAAAGAAAAGAGTGCAGGTAATAATCATCATTCAGCAGAGCATAATCTTGGTTGTTTTAAATGAACAGCCAATGATCTTATACGAAAAGCTATTTTAAGTTAAAGGAGTTCACAGCCTTTGCAGTCTGTCTTAAAACAACAGTTAGGTGTCCGTATTGCTTCCTGACATTGCTTCCTAAAGTCCTTTCAGAGGAAGTGATGCGGGCCAACATCCACATGTCCTCAAATGTATATCTAAAAGGTGATATGACGCTTCACGGTGTGCGTTAATCAGGTCAAGTGGTTCAAGTATTTCTAGTATGAAATTTCCTCTCACCTCACTTACATAATAGGGATCTTTTAGAGGGATCTCTTAGAGATGCTCAAGAGGAATGATTACAGCAAGCGAAGCCTCTTTTAGTGTTCAGGCACCTGACTGTTGTTTTCAGACAAACTGGAACGTTTTGTAAGTAAATCATTATATACATACCGCCGTGGAATCAGAAAGTGATTTTGTGATCCCCTTTCATTGACTTCCAAAAGGCAGGTATTAAACTGTCAGTGAGGATGACTTGTGTTTGACAGCCTGTCAAAAATAACTTGCACTTGAACTCTCACTTCATCATTTCCCAGATATTTAAGAAATTATTTGATCTTGAAATACAATACCTTGACAAAGAAAAAGCTTTTCCTTTTTACTGTCAGCTTTAGGTGACA
This sequence comes from Anabas testudineus, assembly GCF_900324465.2. NCBI lineage: Eukaryota > Metazoa > Chordata > Actinopteri > Anabantiformes > Anabantidae > Anabas > Anabas testudineus. The sequence goes on along the minus strand of NC_046613.1, from coordinate 6,450,438 downwards.
GCTGCTTGGATCACAAACAGATGCTCATTTTAGGCTACACTTGAAACAAATAGACAGGGCGAACAGTCAGATTCATGAAGTGTGATGCTCTAAAGCCAGATAGCTCCAATAAAATGTCAGTGGGTGTCAGTTTGGTGCATCTTTGCATTCACAGAACAAACGATTCGATCACTAATGTTTTAAAGAATCGTGTTAAGCAAAGGGAAACCAACAAAAAGTGGTTCTGTTGTTGGATTGAAGACACAACAAACAGAACAAGCAGATGTTTTATTTTGGTGGTTGAAAGAAAGTTGGAAAATGATCATGAGGCATAAAAAACCTACTTCAACCAGCAAAGTAATACACTGCGGTGAAGTAGACTGTTCGGAGAAGTTAGTGTCTGCCTGCCTCTCAGATTTTTAAAAGGTGTTGCCTGACAGTGTGTCATCTTGAACCCTCCATTTGCCTCCATCTACATCCATCTGAAGTAGATTTACCCTTTTCATTATCATACTCTTCTCATTTCCTCATCATTCGTCACTTACTCACTCCTTTTTCTCATTACCTCTGTCTTACTCTCTTATTATGTCTCTCGTCTCTCTTATTAATGTCGTCTTATTCTCCCTCAACCGTGCAGCTCCTGCAGGACGCCCAGGCGTCTGAGGGTCAGGTGGTGGTTCTGGAGTGCAGGGTCCGTGGGAGTCCTCCTCTGCAGGTCCAATGGTACCGCCAAGGAGAGGAGATCCTGGACTCCCCTGATTTTCGTATTCTCCAGAAAAGTGAGACACCTTCACAGTGATTATAAAGCTTATTGTATCTTCTTCAATTTCAGCACTGAATTAATCATATGTACCTGTAACTTAAATATCTCTCCTCTTCCTCTCTTCATGTCTGCCTTTAATTCACCGTGAATCAGAGCCTCGATCTGCAGCTGAGCCAGGTATGCCACTTGAATTCCTGCCAGGGTTATCATAGTATGATACGATCCTGCTTTCATGTCATCATCAGAGTCATCATCAGTAATATATTATTACCTTGATCTGGAGACTCGCATTCAGTTTGATGGTTACATTATCAGATGGAGTCACTTGGTTGTGTCTCCCAGTGTGCTCATTATAACGTCTTCTACAGTCAGAGGGAGTTCTTGGAAAAACCCCATCAGCTAACATGCAAACTCAAACACTGATGAACAACGACACGATACCATATCTCACACATTTCCCACCTGTGTGAGTCAGGGGGCACTTCAGGTGTTACTTTCAGGCTGTGAGTGACTCAGAAGTCCCTGAACATCTGTGCTCGTCTGTGTGTCTGTCTGTTCGTCATGAGTGGTTACATCCATGCTTGTTTGTCTCTCGGCCTGCTGCTTTCTGCACATCACACTATGAATAGTGACTCACCAACTTGCTGTACACGTCTCTATTAACTCTCTCACTACAAACAGATAAAGTGACCTACTTTTTAAACGGTTTGAAACATGTATTGATGTTGGGTTTGTTTTTTTTTAGAGGAGATCTGCACCTTGGTAATAGCCGAGGCCTTTCCAGAGGATGGAGGTTTGTTCTGCTGCACCGCCTCCAACCCGTATGGCTCCATAAACAGCACAGCCCGACTCACTGTCACAGCAGGTGCGTTAATGTGGGAGTTCCTTTTACTTGTTCACCTGTAAAGAAAATTAATTTAGGTTTAACTGTAACTTTACTTTAACTGTAACTACAAGTGGACTGATTTGCCCTCAGTTTAATGTACGTCAATGAAAAGTACAGTCCTGACCACAAGCTCTGTTTCATCAAACAAGAATTTCCAAATGTAATCTGGAATTCAAATGAATGGATGTTTGGTCAATGCGCTGAACTCTGATGGCTCAGTAGTTCTTTAGAGGTCCTGTGTTTTAGGGTGAGTTGTATAATCCATGTGTTATTGTTTCAACAAGATGACCATCTTATGTCCTGTTTGCTGTGAAACCTGTATGGCAGCAAGGTGTGAGGTGTGAGTTGATCTCTGTGTGTATTCTCACAGACAGAGCTGTGTATGTACGGTACAGGAAAGGCTGAATAAACAGGAATTACATCAGCCTGACTGGACCCAGCTGTGATACAGTTGTGAGTGTGTGTGGTAACCAGAAGAAAAACTAAACATTAAAGTCCACTTTTTTCCAATTTCCTCCTGTTTTTTCCCCTCAGCGGCTGAGGACTCATCCAGTAATGGCATGTCTGGTGATAGCTCAGGCTTTGAGGATGCAGCAGCTTTCCCCCCTCCTCCTCCACCCACAGAGATCAGCCTCCTGGAGCTGCCACCCAGGACGCTGCCTCAGCCCAGTACTGAAGCTTTCCATATCAAGGAGGTGGAGATCTGGCCCAGTGTATCAGCTCTGCCTCCAGTAGAGATGGGCTCAGAGGTGGAGGACAGAGGGAAAGAGTCGATCCAGAATGGTCAATCCCCAAATCCACCATCACCTTCAAGCCTACCCAATAAGACCACACCACCAGCCCCACCTCCACCTCCACCTGTACCGCAGTTTGACCCCACAACTGATGTTCCCATCAGAGTCCAAAGTCCAGCTCAAGTGGCCCCAGACTCACCTTCAGTCCCAGACAAGCTGCCTCCATCCCCTGGGAAGGACGGCCCTCCGCTGCCTACCAAGCCCAAACCAAAGCTGTGAGTACCTGTTGTGTCCCCATGTGTCTGTGCCCTGTGGGCAGGCTAGTCAGCAGGGAGGGCTGTCTGAGGTCTGGTGCAAGCGATAGTCTTGTGTCTCAGCTTCATGAAAGGGTTAAAGGGGGAATCCCAGGCCTTTTTAGAACAAAAGCATTCCCCTGCCTTTATGCTGGTGTCAGTGTGGCATCGTGTGCCACTGTGAGTCTGCCAGCTGCTGTCTGTAAACAGATCTGTGTAGTTTGTGCTGGATGGCTCTTATTATTCTTGTCTGACCTCGGACTTCATGCCCAGCCCAGGACAGAGCTATTGTCTTTTTTTGTTTTTTTGTTTCTGTGAGTTCTGTAGGGATCAGGTAGGATGTCTCTGTTATTAGAGGAGAGTGGGACTTTGCCTTTATACTTTGTGGTCGTTTTTTGAGCTTTCTGCTGTAAGCAAGCCTGTTGTGCATCGATTTCACAATCGCTGTTGTATTTCCTTTTTTGCAAGACTTTTTCCTTTATTAGAGAGAATATGTATAGAAAATGATCAGATTAATGGCAGATCATACAAAAATAATTGGGGTGTTTATGGGTTTATTTCCTTGTCTTTTATTTGTTTTGCGCTTTGGCCATGCTAGAACTATCAGTGGCTGTCAGTTCTAAATTATTTATTATTTATTACATTGCTGTGGAATTTGGTGCAAACACATTTGAGTATGAATTGTAAAAACGTGATTTATTTATTAATTTATTGTCTATTTGGTATTTTTTGTGTCACGTAGCTGTAGACTCTTTAGTCTTGTTTTTGCTTTTATGTTATTTTTGACTTTATACATTCCCATTTTGCTTCTAATAAAACTAAATGACTATATTGAACAGTTTGAGTGGTAGACCCACTTAAAAGCAGATGGTTGTTTTGGATCATGACAGCCTGCATGTAGTTTACAGTTTGGTTACAGTACAGTGAATCTGAATTCTTTCATTGCACTGTGCATTTGTTTCATGTGCACTGGATTTGATTCCTGCTTATTGGTGATGCTAAACACATCTATTGAAAATACATGGGGTTTCATTTCTAGCCCACGAGTTATCCGAATAACAGGGAGACAGTACATACACTGTAACTCTGAGATTTTCCACAATAACAACCTGAATACATACAATACAAAAAATCAGCTCCTGCCACCTTTCTCCTGCCCCGTCCCCTTTATAATCTATAATTACACACAAAACACCAGCCCTCCCCTTAACCAAAGGTCACATAGCTGCCAGACTGCACTCTGTTTCCTCAGGTAATGTTTAGGAACAGAAACTGACCACACGCAACCTAAAGCCCCTGAACTTAGCATTGAATCCTTCGTATCCTGTTTATCAGCTGGCGTGTCCCACACAGACTCATTTGTTGCTTCTTCTCTGTGAGCCACATGTTGCTGTGAGACATCAACACAGCACAGCCTTTGAAAAGTTATCCTGGTTTACTACTTTGATGCCTTTTTTTACATTTTACAGGAGTTCTTTTTAATAAGCACCACAGCAGACAGAGTGGAAACTATGATCCTAGCATCTTATAGCCTAATTCTTTAACTGCATACAAGGAGTTTTATTGACAGAGATGAGGGTCTAGACGTAAAGAAATAAATAACAATAATTTAATAGGTATAACCTTTACTCCAAGTAAATGTGACTCTTTTACAAATACCCTTTTCACAGCAGCCATTATTATTTACAAGGGTGCAGCTGCATCCAAGTAAATTACGACCTTAACACCATTGTTTTTCTAAAGACGCTCATGTTCACAAATCAAGAATAAATTGTTCTAAATTATTGGAATAACACCCTGGAAGCCTGTGTAAGAGATGCTTTTTGCTTCAATAACACTGAGCTGATGAGGTGGAGGAAGTCGCTGTGTGACTTGGCAGGCAGGGGGGACGGTAGGAGACCAGAGCTGTGAAAACAGACCTGATGTTTTTTTTTCTCTGCAGAAGGAATAGAAAGAGCAGGGCTGGTTGGCATTTTGGGTTTGCTGCCTGGCGTTGATGCAAGGACGTCAAGAATCAAAGGAAATTCTCAGGGGAGCGGCTCATGTAGGCTGGTTGGATCTGAACCAGGGTTCAGGTTTAGAGAGAAAGCAGAATCTTTCACCACATGGTAGTAAATTGATAGATTGATAGCCTGTCCCGTTGCATGCTCGTCTGGAATCTAGCATCCCATTTTAAAGCGACGTTACACGTAGAAACAAATTACTTGCTCTAGTTAAAGAGTTTGATGGATGTGTTGTTTAAGTGACACCATGTGCAGCCAGTGTTTTGGATTCAAGAACGAAGTATAAAGTGCTAAAACTTTTTGCTGTAGGGTCTAGCTGTAGTTTAAGTTGCTGTGTTAAAACTAAATATATAAAAGTTATAATGGCAAAAGCACTGGTCTGGCAGATAACGGGGCTTCCTCCAGAAAGAGTCTAAATAAAGATCTGAAAGGATTTAGAACTACTACAGTATATAGCCATTAAACATACTTTGAGATGATACTGTGAGACAAGCCATAAATCAGCTGAATGAAACTTTGCTGCTCGGCATGAGGTCATCGCCATGTTGGACATGGAGTTATGGTCTCTCCTCATTCAACAGAACAACTCCCCTGTGTTCAAGGCTCTGCAGGGTTTAACTGTACACACCATGTGACCATCTGTAAAGTTATATCATGATGGACTAACAACACCTGGAGCTTGTAAATCTGTGTGTGTGTGTGTGTGTGTGTGTGTGTGCCGTAGCACAAGCATGCATGTTTGTTGAAGAGTGTGTGTTGATGGATGAGGTGTCAGTGGTGTTTGTGTCCACTGTCAGTTTTCCTGTTTTGATTAAGGTTTGTGCTTGATGGGTGTGACATCGCACAAGAAACAATGTGTGTTTCATACGTTCATTCTGACATGACAAATTATTACTATTTCATGTTTTCACTTTTAGTGAAATAGCATTTGTTTTTGATAAAGTGAAAAATTAAGGCTTGATGAAAAACAACCATTTCAAGGCTTTTCGAAAACATGGCTACAAGACAGAGGAGGAGACTCTCAAAAGTGCCAGTGCAACAAGTTGAAGGTGTTACCACCATAATATAGACAGTGATAATAGGGGCAAAACATGATATTATAGGTTGGGGTAATGTCTGGGTGGGCGTCACACGCCAAGCACAAGTAGCAGAGGCAACAATTAAGTTTGAACCATTCCACAGCTTAATCTCTCTTTCATAACACCAGAAATCAACTTTGACAGATGAAATTGTTCTCTTGCACGGATTTCATTCCACAAAGTGCTTTTTATATATGAGCTGAACTCTCACTAGCAACGTGTGTGTGGATTTTTTTTTTTTTTTTTTTGATACTGCAGCTCTAGAGCATGTTCATTTTTAGCCAGTATACTAAGATTACAGATGATGAAAAACAGACACACATACGCACAGGACCTCGATTTGGCCTTTCCTCACTGCACTGAAAGAGCAATTCAGGTTGAGTCTTTTTTGTTTTTCATTTGTTGGATAGGTGCTCCAACGACGACTGATCGACTGGGTAGTCTGCACAGGTTGGGATCATAAATCCAAGGGGTGAAAAAGAGTTTCGAATTGAAATGTTAATGCAGCTAAACCAGATGTGAAATCTGCTTGTGTCAAAGGAGAAAGAGAAAGGCCCTTTCAGTTTCTAAGCTTGAGATTAGAGGCATGACCCACAACACCCTTAAGGGTTGGATGGAACTGCTAAACACTTCTTAAATTCTTATATGTTGATATCTATCATAATATAATGTATTCCACTGCTTGCAAACATTAATGTGGACAACAGGAATGTGCAAAACACAGACGTCATTTGATTATTTAAGAATAAAATTTCACTAAAAGTCCATATGCTACAATATTGCATTACTGATCGGCCCTGAATCACACAAACACAGGGTCTGCAATTCCAAACACACATGAGCTTACAGCAACAGTGTGTGTGTGTGTGTGTGTGTGAGTGTGTGTTTGTGTGTGTGTGTGTGTGTGTGTGTGTGTGGCCGGTTTTGCATGCATACAGGCATGTAGGCCTACTGTATACCTTTCAGTCTACATCCGCTGACAAAATTGCCATACCGCTGAGATTAAATGATTTCTGCAGTAGCTCCAAACCTCTTTAACCCCAGTGAGGTTGTTGTCAGGGGAACAAAATACAAACTGAAGGCAACAAACTGCTCTTTGCCAACAGCCCTCATCAGTCACACACGCTGAACTTCTACTTGTATTTACTGCTATGTGGCAGCAGGTGATTGGTTGTTGCTTTCTGCTCCCTGTGTGTGTGTGTGTGTGTGTTTTTAATCAGACTACTATTATGCTCTTTCCGGCTCATTGTATTAAACCTATAGCAGGATCTACATGTAGGTTCTCTCTGTGTTTCAGTGCTGAGCAATGAGCTCTGGCTGCCAGGATTTGTCGCATATCTGCGCTGTGACTCACAGCTTCCTCTCAGCAATGTGTTTGTGTTTACGAGGCGCAAGTCATGAACTCTCTAATGAACTATTAACAATCACTTTCTTGTCGAGGTGTTGCTTGTGGTTTTATGGAAAGCAGGAAACATGCATGTTAAACAACCACATATGGTAACTGGCTACACACTGAGAACTTTGCTTGTGGTTCATCATCATCACACGTCTAATTAAAAATGGAAGTAAAACACAGAGTGTGGATCAGTTCCCTAATGGATACTTTTGCTTCAGTGAATGCAGGCCACAGGGGGTTTTGATTATCAGCGAATGGAAAAAATCAAAAACAGAAAGCTTGTCAACAGGGGGAGATTGTGCAACAGAATAAAAAGCAAAATGAAGTCACCGGAGACACAAGAAAGCAGGAAAGCAGATAATTTCACATCAACCTCCAGAGTCAGAGATGGGCAGTCCTTAAAAGGATATGGGAGAAACAGGATTGGCTAACACGCCAGACAGACGGACCTCTGGATTGGTCGATTGAGCTAGAGTGACCTGCATGGAATGGAGAAACTTTCCAAATAAGGAAGAGAGTTGTCGGCGCTGACCTTCATAATGTTGTGAGGGGGCTAGAAGAAAGAGGGGTGAGCAGAGGCAGAGAGAGGGAGCAAAGAAAAGACGCACAGAGGGATGACGGGAGCGAGAGACCGGGGTGTATGCCTGGGAGTTGACAGCATGGAAACTAACAGGCCTCAGTGATCCCCTCATAGAAAGCAGACTGTGTTTCCCAAGAAAGAACACCCTGGTATGTTAAACACAGAGAAACACACAGATAAATACATGTTACCCCATAAACACACACACTCGGAGAATCACGTTGTTTCTGGATGAGGTCAATCGTACCTCTGATTGGATTCTGACCCTGACCGCTGGGGCAGGCGGTGTATGCGGCTGCATGTGCGGTGTAGACGTTATCTCCCTTTAGATGCACTCCCAGACCAACACACAACTTCCACTTGCGGATGTTAATTAGAGGGTGTAATAATGTCACCAAGACCCAACTCTGAGCACAGAAGAGGCTGACTGTGACTCGCCTGTAAGTGTCAATGAGTCAACGCACCGGGAATGACTCGCACCTCAAAAGAGAGATAGTCATCAGAGGGGAGAAAGACCCTCTCCCTTCTACAATCAGCAGACATAATCACACACACACACACACACACACACACACACACACACACACACACTCCACTGGACCAGATCTCAGCCTCCCACCTTCTACACACAGTGACTCATCAGCAGCCTGGAAACACTCTCTAAAAATAAAGGCATTACACAAAAATAGAAATGATAAATTCCTAAAAAGGTTTTGTTGCATCCCACAAAAATGAAGTGGAAAATTCTTTTATTGTGAAACTGAATATTTCTGAGCATATTTCAGTGAATGAAATCAGATCTCAGTGGTTGTGATCATTTTGCATTGGCACTGTGTGCGTTTGTCTATTGCTTCAATTGCTCCACAGATTCAACACAGCAGATTAAACTGTTATGTTTGGTATGTAGACAATAGTTACCTTGTTCTATCAATATGTTATAAAATATCAGTGTGGACATAAAGAGGACACAGAATGCAGCTTTTATATCAAATCAGAGTGTGGTTTCAGGTGTGACCTTATGGGACAATGGTTGAACCTCATTTGTTTCATCTGGAACTGAGAGAATTTGCTCTAAAGAATAATTTCTTAAATTTTTTTCAATTCGCTCTCCTCAGTCATCCCGTGTCTCTAGTCTTTAATCATTCAAAACAAACAAACAAACAAACAAAAAAAACAGCAATTAGATAAGACCTTGGAAGATGTTTTCTTCATCCTTGAATCTGAAAGCTGCTATTTTTAGCTCTTTACTCCCACAGGGAAGTTCCTCAGTCAGAGAGCTCTTATTCTGAAAGTTGTTGTCTGTTGTGGAACTAGTGGGTGCTTTTATTGTGAAGGGGAGGAGCTCGCAGACAGACTTGACTCATGCAGAAAGAGAGAGAGAGAGAGAGAGAGAGAGACTGCGTCTATCACCGTCTGGCTGCTCGGTTCTCTATATATGCTCCTCATACCTGGCAGGGCAGCACTGAGACGTAGTTCACTCTCCTGCAGGGAAATATCAGAGCTGCTGCACAGCAAGACCACAACACTGAAGGTAAAGTCTTCTCTTGTACTGACCACTCATTCAACTTAAACTTAGTCAAGTGGATCTGAAAGAGAACAGGGAAATGGATAAAAGTGGAGGATGTCGTTCTTTAACTTTTACACATTACAGCCCTTTTGGGTTCTTTGGTTTATCTAGGAACTGGAACCATAACTTTGTCATTCCAGTTGAGTTAGAGAGTAGAGAGAGAAGACTAATGATGGAGGTAGAATAAAGACTACTTTTTTCAGGCGTTCACAGTCCACCAGTTTGACATGTTAATGTTTAAATCATATGTTTTCAGAATGGGTGTGTGGTTTCCTGGGAGCACACACAGGCTGATACCCATTCATTTGCAGGAGGCTCTAGAGAGGTAGTGAGTTCAGACTGTGGGGGGATAAAAAGGGAAAGAAGAAGAGTGACTTTTACCAGAGACAAGTCAGGTTTTTCTTTCGAGTGTGGCGTCTGTGATGCAGACCGACTGCGTTTATGCAGCTAGGCTTGTTGTTTGTTTGCAGAGCTCCTCGCTGGAGTCAGATGGATTAGTTAACACAATAGAGTCTGTTAGGTGAGAAAGCGTGAGTCTTACTGGGCTGTAACTCTTTCACTGACTGACTTCTTCTGAGCAACTCTTCTTCCTTCTCTCTCTGTGGCTCTTCTTTCCCTGTCCTCCTCCTCCTCCTCCTCTCCCTTTTGCTCCTGCTGCTAATCCCATTTGATGGCGATGTCTTTCCCACTCCAATCCAGTGAAGAATGTCTTCAGCATTCCTGCTATAGCGGGGGGAAAAGGCGGAGGAGTGGGGAGATGAGGGAGAAATGGATGGAGGCGCACTGAGAAAAGTAGGGCTCGCTGATTGTGGAGAGCCCTCTTCACCTACACTTGGTTGTGAAAAACGAGCCCAGATAAAGAGTGAGAGGGAAATTAATAGTGCAATAAGAAGAAATAAAGAAAGTGGGACAGGGTGACAGTGGGTGAACGGAGCCGTCGTGAGCCGCTGGTGTGACTGAAATAAGAAAAACTGTTCTGTGCTTCGTTTTAAAGAGAGGGGGGAAAGGAAAACAGTCTGGTTTTGTTTTATGTGGTGTGTCTGCAATTAGAGCCAGAGAGAACGAAGACCAGGGGGGGAGCATATGGGGGTGGGGTACCCAGGGAAGAGAGGCACTGAAAATAAGTGAAGGACAGCAGGAGAACAAAGGCTGAGGGAGAACATGTCAGCTGATAGGGAAGAAGTGAATGAATGGAAGCTGCAGACGAGGAGCCAAACACATTTTTCAACATATGTGGGAATATTGTGTTCCTTATGTTCTCTGCAGCAGCGAGTGCAGTCAGGTTTTTTGGGGGGTCACACAGCCTGTGAGATATATATTGAAATGTTGGTGGAAACTTGGAGTGACTCCTGGTGCTGGTCTGGTTTCTCTTGTGAAAGCAGAGGGAGGCAGTCGTGAAATAGAGAAGACAGCGAGCACAGATGATGTATTTTAGTATTTTAGTAAGGTTATATGTTTTGATTATATGTTTTGATTATTATTTGGGCATTTAAGCCTTAATTTAAATATTCTGTATATTCAGCAAATTCATGTGGATGTGTACATGTGTGGGCGTCCTGTCAACTGTCGTCATCAAAAACTTCAGTCTGTAAATGTTTCGACAACATGGTGCAATTCAGAGATGACAAAACATTACTCAATACATTAATCAGACAGTATTCAAGTCAGGATTAACAGCCAGTGCTCATACTATGTCATTCACACATCTGCTCAGTCACTGTCAGATTCATCGTCTTGTCTTGCTCAAGGCCATCAGACATGACGCAAAGCTCGTGGCGAATGCAAATGAGGGAACCAGTCTTGTGTAAGCGTGGAAAAACAATCAATGCCCCAATTCAGTGTGACTCGATGTCTAAGGCTCAGAGTGGGAGACGGGTTAAATCTGTGTTTTACCCACGAAGCTGTGATGATTTAAACTCCCGGGTTTGGATGAAGCACTGTGTGGCGCTGACACTGGTTTCCAGGGCTGTGTTTGTGTTGTAGGTGTGATACCGGAGCTCAGCTTGACTATTTGGATATAAATCATTTACAAACGTCAAGGTCATACTGTTACTTTGTGGGAACAAATAGAGTGACACAGTGAGAATGAATAACAGCACACACACACACACACACACACACACACACACACACACACACACACACACACACACACACACACACACACACACAGGAGGGTACAGTATTTTCTCTTTTTCTTTCAAGAGAACAGGCGCGACCTTAGTTCCCCTCGTGTTGTTGTTTACAGAAGGAAATCCCTCATCACAGGCCATGTACACCCAACAACTTCCTGTCCTCCCCCTCGCACACTTCCTGTCATCAGTCGGCCGACTCCCATAAAGCGGCTCCATCTTTTAAGCCAGCTGCGGCGCTAACAAGATAAACCTGCGGGTGGCTTCCCGGTTGCTCCACTGCGAAGTGGAACAGTGGATGAGATTCTCACGCATCCAGGGTTGTTATTGTTAAGGAAGCACAAACAAGTAAACACGGCCATTTAAGACGCTGAGGTCTCCAGTTATTAAAGCAAGATGCTGCTGGTAAAACCCCACTGTGTCTGGCACATCTCAGCGTTTAGCTGGGTCTGGACCGATACATCACAAGGCTGTAAAACACACTTTCAATTAAGTTACTGTCAAGCTGTTCCCGGGCCTGTTTATTGAGCTTTTCCATGTAGCAACCAGAGAGACAAAGTTACTCCAGACCAGATCCCTCTTTTTCTTTTCCATCCTTCTCCCCCCTTCCAAAGAATTCACAGACAGGATCCAGCCCAAAGAAAGTGTTTTTCAGGATGAAACTGGGAAGACTTCACTGCTTTGCCTATTTTTAAATAAAGTCAGGTCAAAAAGACAAAGGAGGCAATGAAAGAGCGCGAGAGCAATAACAGTAATTCTGTGTTACAGTTTGAACGACAGACAGACAGAGGAGCTGGAGCGTTTTCTTTCAGAGGCGCACAGCGCTCCGCGGGCCAGTTGGCTCTGAGCGGAGCAGCAAAACACAGAGCCGTTGGCATGGCGACAAAGGAACACTTCCCTCCTAATTCGGCCGCGCTTCACCGCACTAAGAATAAGAGGGAGTGATGGACGTCTGATGGAGGTCTGCTCTGCCTCTCAAACTACTTGTAGCTACACTATAATGATTTGCACAAGGTCCAGGTTAGGTTGTATGAGGAGCTGCTCTGTATTAGACATCTAGAGGAGACAGTGGGCACCCTGTGCGTAGAGCGGCTCTGCAGGGGAGTAAGAGCTGAGGGCTGCAGTTCTGCAGGGTCACAGAGTCTGGATGAACCCCCGAACCTTTTCTTGATGTAAATGATTAAGTGGGCCATAAAAGTGTTGTGCAGCTGCAAATAACACGAGCTGACCTTTTCATGCACCGAAGCGCAACCAAATATCCAAACAGAAGTCAAACGTCTCAATTCGAAAGCAGATTGATTATTTTATGTAGAGTCATGAGAAATTTGCTTGAATCAGGGATTTCCTATTAGGGAGAGATGTCATACCCTAAAATGAGACAACAGAAGAGAAGCAGATGGACAGAAGCTTGGCTTTCTAATGAATGAAGATGATTGTTTGGACGTATTTGCTTTACAGTACATAGGAGAAAGGAGCGCCTTTTAAGGCAAAGTGATGATGTCAGTCACTGCTGGATAATATAATTTCTGCCTCTGCTCTTACATACTCAGAGAAAAAAGAGATATGAGGACAAAGCTTCTACATGTAATTTCTAAAATTTCTAAAAAACACAATTGTGTAGGAGAGTGTCAGAAATATAAGTGAAGTGTTTGAAGTCTGTCGTGCTGAGACAGTAAAGCTGTGTGCTGCAGAGTGAGAGATGAGTCTGCGAGGAAATTAAGTGTGTTTCCTCTCTGCTGGAGCAGACGGGCAGGGTGCTTCTGCCTGATGCTCTGAGAACACAGCCAAAAAAGGAATCAAACCTCTGCAGAGCGCTGCGAGCCTCACAAGCTGCCAAAACTATTCCTGTAAAAGCACTCTTTTGGTGGAGGCCTGAACGCGAGACGTGCACGGGGGAATGTAAAGAAATACTGAACTGATCCTGTGTGTTGCGGTCAGCGGATCCTGAAAGTAGAGCACCAGGTTGTGACGGGCCGGAATGATCGCAGTGGATGCTTTTGAATTAATGACTATTTGTATAGGCACCAGAAGTGCACTGTGGAAGGGAGCATAGGCAAAAATACCCGGCTGGGACAGACCAATCAGTCATGTTGCTATTGGATTTGGTGTTAGATTTGTTACACTAGGCTACGACTGTCAGTTCTGTTAAATATTCACTGATGTTGTTTGTAAATGTATACAGAGCGGGGTTGAAGGGAGGGGTTTTCCTCTGCATCGTCTAGGATGAAAAATAGTCAAAAGACTCCACTGATTATTCAACATCTGGAAAAGATTATCACATGTGAACTTGGTGGATTCCTGACAACATGCACCACCGGGATGTACAGTATATTCTGAACTGGCTGCCTATGAACAACTCATAGCTGTGTACTAATGTCCACCTTTCCTAAAGACCCATGTCCTCCACCTGGTCCTCGGGGAGAGCTTCTGAGAGTTCACTTTTGTCCCGTGGCTTCTAAACGTTAGTCGTCTTTGTTTCAGCCACACTACAAGGGAACAGAGGCTGTGAGATTCGGTGCCGATGACAGCACAACATTTCTAACCTCCCTCTCTCCCACAGTGACTTGACAACACCGTGAATCAAGCAAGCTGGGGGAGTGACTGGACAACCACACCTCTGTGAAAAAACACAATAGTTCATCATCAGAATCCCGTCCCTGACACAGAAACGGCACAACATTACGTTTGTGTTTTTCTTTCTGCACAATGCCATTCGAATACCCACAACCACGCCTCAGCTTTTCCTCTTTAACCGAGGGTTTTCCTAACTTAGAAAAACATCACATCTGGTCTCTGTCCCGGTACCAGACCAGCGTACAGTCCGCTGGAGTAAACTGGTTCAGTGTTAAAGTGCAGGAACGGCGCTTTTCTCCTCGCTGTTACACTCGTATACCGATGTCTTTACCATACTTGATGCATTGTCAACAAGCTGGCTTTTTAACAGGTCTTTGTTAAAGGCAAGAGGGTGATAACCTATCAGTCAGTGCTGCTGGTGCAGTGGTTTCCTTTCCAGAGCACACACACACACACACACACACACACACACACAGTTGTGCACGTACTAGCACTTTGACTGAACACCAGTTGCCTTGAGACCAGAGGAAAAACTGTTTATTCAGTTCAGCTCCTGTTGAAAACTGTTGGACTGATGGCCGCGTGCTGATGTCATCCTCAGAGTGCTCTGTGGCTTTAATAATGAGCGTCTTCAGCCTGGTTGTGTTCCTGCGTCGCTCCGCTGTCCCGGCTTTTTCAATTTTAGCTCTCCATCCATTATGTTCACATCTGGCATCCAACATTTCTGCCTGTGTGTATTCTGACTAGATTAGAATAGAGACCAGGCCAAAGTGTCATGAATACTCAAACAGCCACAAGCTTTTGTGTCACCTTGTGAACTTTAGCCCATAAACAATGAAAAATCCTTGAGAAAACAAACTCTGCCTTTAGTTTCTGAGAACTGTTGCTAATCACTGTGCTCCTTTTTTTTTTTTTTTTTAGGAACCAGTCCCAGCTGAAGCAGCTGCAGGACCAGATTCTGTTGGAGCAGCAGGAAGCATCCAACTGGCAGCAGCAGGAGCAGCAAGACCAGGAAGTCCCGCCTCCACCTCAGCAGCCACCTCAGGAAGCGCCCCCACCTGCTCCACCATCCCCACCGCTCCCCCCTCCTCCCTCCTTCCAGGAGTTGGAGAGCAGCGTAGCCATGCAGGCCAGCACCTTCAACTACGCCCGGCCCAAGCAGTTCATTGCTGCTCAGAGCCCAGGCGGGGCGGGCTACATCACCCAGTCCTCCGGCTCTTCAGGGTCCAACTTGTCCTCACCCTTGTCTCCTCCCACCTCCCACAAGACCTTCACCAGGGTCACCGTGCCCCCCTTCTCCAAGGCTGGCAGCGTGGAGTCTCCAAGCTCTCCCTCCTTCCCGCCTCCACCGCCGCCCTTCCTCAGCTCCAGTAACTTGCCTTCTCCATCAGGTCCCGCCCAGGACTTCCCTCCTCCCCCGCCACCTCCTCCTCCACCCGTCTCCTTGTCTCCTGCCCACTCGGATATGTCCTCGCCATTCTCGTCTGTCCCTCCATCTCCAGCCTCCAGTTTTCTGTCCTCCGTGTTGCCCTCCACACCTTCCTCACCCAGCAGCTCTATAGTCAACGCCCTGGGCCTTCCCAAAGGCAACGGGACTGTGTAAGGAACCCTCACATACACACTTAAAGATACGGCTTTATTTACATTATCTGTCAAGTTATGTAACATTTTCAATGCTCTTTATACAAAGTGTGTCTCAGGCGAGCAGCTAAACTGGAGGCAGGAGGCTGTACGTCTGCTGCTAGATGGAAGATGACATGTTTACATTTTTATACAGCATGTTTAGAGGAAAACGCTAAAGAATCCCCACACACACACAAACCCACACACATAGACACAAAAGAGCTTCAGCCCCCATATATCAAGACAATATACTCTACATAGAGATTTCAGAGTGCAAGGCCGGTCAAAATCAAGTAAACAATCACATCTTAGTACCTTAGTGTGCACATATGTTCAAGATTGATCAGGACCCAGTGTCCAGCTGATATGAACTGCAAGGTTTACTGGATTTTGGTTCTGGGCTCTGCATATTGAGTTACCTGATAAAATCTGTTGTTGTGTAGATAAGCCTCCCCTGATGGCAGCCCTGCAGAGGGAAACGTGCTTATTTTTTTCCTCCACTAAGGACATTCCATTATCAACTCTGTGCCAGTATATTTTCATCAGTCCCTCACTCCCTCCTGCACTCTCCCTCTCACCCTGGCATTCCTGCTGCAGTTGTGAGAGATAAGAAGACACACTGTGGAATGCTATAGCTGCACATGTCCAGATAAGGGTGGATGTGAGGGAGCCCGAGAGGGAGACGTGGAGCTACAGAGGAAGGAGGATGGAAGATAATGTGTGTGTGCGTCACAGATCAGAGTGCCACGACTTAAATGCTGACAAATGTTGGTTTTGTCCTTTCAGCAAAGCGTTTCCGAGGAAGTCTTCGGTCACCAAGACTCCTCGCATCGCCTCTGACTCGGACATCCAGGGATCCAAAGATGCCGTCATCCAGGATTTGGAGAGAAAACTGCGCTTTAAAGAGGAGCGCATAAGCAATGGTCAACAGGTCTGTGTGTGTGTGTGTGTGTGTGTGTGTGTGTGTGTGTGTGTGTGTGTGTGTGTGTGTTCTGGTCTAAGTGTTTGTTTGCAGGCAATTAGAGACTGAGCGTGTTCAGTAACACAGTCATTAACACAGATTAACAAGTCATACAACTATTCCTCAAACTGTTTTATTACCTATAAAAGTGTATTTACGACAAGCTCAAGTAGATCCCGATTGTTCTGTGCAGACATGTTGACATCCATCATTAACACAAGGCTTAGATACTGTCACGAGTTGACGGTGTGTAAAAGTGGGTGTTCTGCAACTCACACACTAACCCGCACTGACCCCAATTAATCCCTGCTTCCAGAGGTTAACCTATGAGGAGAAGATGGCTCGCAGACTGCTGGGTGCTGACAACGCTGCCACAGTCTTAAACACACAGGACACAGAGGAGGAGCCAGTCACACAGGTACGGTGGCTCTCTATGTGGATGCGACACACACGCACACTCACCTGGATTCATACAGGAGTGGGAATGAATGCACAATCACGTCCAGTGTTGCATGTATACAGCACAAGCACCTTTCTGTTTCTGTTGTGTCCACTGATGCCGGGCTGGTGTCATTCCTATCTCATGATCACTGGCTTTCCTTTATATTCTGTTGAAGTCGAGTGCACCCCTCCACCCCCTCACCCCACCCTGTGTCCCTGTAAACACTGCTGAAGAGCTGGGTATAAACACAGCAAAGTCCTCTGGAGCCCTCCATAAAAAGCTCTGTTTATGCAAACTTGTAGAAACCAGTGTTGCTGCAAACATGCCGGCAGAGTAACACAGTTCGGAGGCTTGTGTAGTCATTTGTCAGCCTGACTGTGAGTAACCAACTTATGTTCTGTGGAAGTTTGAGAGAAAGCAGCACCTCCTCCACAGATCAGAGCTGTGGAAGGACACTTGTAACTAAAGTACTCTGGATTACTTCAACTTTTCCCGTCCCATCGCTGCACTCCTTCTAGTCGATGTGGAGTTAATGGCTCCGACTGACACAGTCACGCTCCCGTTAATTAGGCGACGTCACAGTGCAGACATAATGAGCATCGCCAGTCTTTCCACTCTTTGTCCACACTGCCTGCGGTCGACCACCACGTCGTCGCTGTTTACTGTTGGCATGCAAAGCGATCTGATTGGCTGGTTATGGCACTACAGCGCTGCATGGCTCTGAGCACAACTCTAAGCCTGGCAATGTGGCTGAGAATGATTCACTTCAATACCATGACAATGGAGATTATCATGTTTTGTTGTTTTGATACTGTGTCGAAGTTCCTAAGAATTTTTAAAATAAGTAACATGAAACATACGCGCACACACAAAAACACACATTAAACTGTGCTGTACAGTACGACAACACAACACACAGACGAAACCTCTTTTTTTCTCTCAACAGGAAGACAAGTCACCTGATAGAGAATCTTTCCCTCAAAAGGTTATTGAAACCTTTGTTTCTTTCTGTCACCTTCTGGGTTTTTAGTTCACTCTGTATTAAATGGTACTCTCTCTTTGTGTCGCTGTGCACACCAAATCACACACCAGAACAGATAAAGCACTCTATTGTTTCTTTGTCGTTGTGTTAGGTGATACCACAGATGATGAAACACTGATAGAGCATGGTTAAAAAGTGGTCTAGAAGTGGTGTAACTTTTAGTGTTTGCTCTTCAATCCCTGTCGCCTGAATTGATTCAGATAATGAAGCATGTTCAAGCTTGATTACTATACAAACACACTTGGTTGATCTGGTTTTACAGACTATACTTAGTCTTTTGTTGTCACGCAATGCATGCTACAAACTCACTCTGTATTTGAGATCAAGGTAGCAATTAAGTTATATATTAACTTTTTTTTTTGAGGAGTGAGCACAGTATTTCTTGGTCAGATCTCAGACACAACATGCTGCAGCAGCTGCCTCAGTACCATTACAGGATAATACCTCAGTAGATCAGGATGAGCCATATCTGTGGTTGCTGTCGTTTTCAGCAGCACAGTGAGCTCAAGAGGATGAATGCAACCTCTGCAGCTGCGCTCGAAGCCTGTCATTATCTGTGTGATGTGTCATCGGACTTTGTGCTGCTCCGCAGATGTTCTTTCTGCCAGAGCACAGCAACAGTGATGAAAGATTGATGGAGATGGTGGGAAGGAGGAGTGGCTCATCTGGGCAGAGAGAATTAAGAAATCATGAGTTTAGTAGTTTGGGTGACAATGAAGACAGGTTAATGAGTGTGTAAAACACTGGAAAAAACCAAACAGGCTTTTATTGACAACTTTTTTGCATGGCCTTAAATATGTCTGCCTTTGCCACATGAGCACACAAACCTCATCCATTATTTCTCAGGCTCAGGCTGTCCCAGGCCTTCTCTAATATTTTCCATGTGTCTGTCTCTGTCATGTAGGAATACAAAGTGTCCAGCTTCGAGCAACGCCTGATCAGCGAGATTGAATTCCGCCTGGAGCGTTCTCCGGTGGAGGAGTCAGACGACGACGTGCAGCACGACGAAGACTCTCCCGGGCAGGGGGTGGCACCATCCGTCGACCAAAAGCTCAAACACTACAAAGTCTTTGAGGGCATGCCAGTCACCTTCTCCTGCAAGGTCAACGGAGACCCCAAACCAAAGGTGGGATCCTGCACGTGTTGTAAAAGTATATCATCGCCTACATGATTAAACATAGCTGGTGATCACTGCCATTAGAAAACATGATGTCATTTCTGATAGCTTTGGCTTCATTGCTCGGGAGTTGCTGATGTGTGATGCTGATGATGGAGGGTGCAGATATTGTACATATCCTCTCTGCTGTGATAAGGAGAGGCCCTGTCCTGGGCTGCCTGCCTGCCTCTGTCCACATTAATGATGTGGTGATGACAGGCCTCAGCGTAAACTGATGAACAGAGAGATAATGGTCCCGAAGGGATAGAAGTTCACATTAAAACAGTTTAAAGACGAGATCACTCGATTATAAAAAACTTGTCTGATGCCTTTCTCATCCTGTGCCGCAGGTCTACTGGTTTAAAGATGGCAAGCAGATCTCCAAGAGAAGCGAGCATTACAGGATCAGTCGTGACCCTGACGGCACCTGCTCCCTGCACACTGCTGCAGCCTCGCTGGATGACGACGGCAACTACACCATCATGGCGGGCAACCCTATGGTGAGCAGGTGGAAAAGGAGCTCTGGAAAAGCCCCTGAAATACAACGTTAAATATTAAAGAGAGAGGCATGCACCTTTATAATGAAAACACAATGCACATGCGGCTGTTTGGCTGCCGGTAGGACATGTCAGCGCTCACTAGCGAGATAATAACGTGCATTAAGATAATGATCTCCAGCCTGAAGAGGAAGAGGGCGTTGAATGAGACAGGAAATCGCTAAAAACCTCATGAGGGTCAAAAGTTCATGTTCTCCGTGCTTTCTAACAGTATTTTCCAGTTCCAACAATCACATTTTATTTCCCCCTCCCAGTTTGACTGCTGCCTGTGTTCTGGTGTCAACACCTCGTAAGCTCCTTCTCCCTGTGTGCCTCTTCTCTCCTCACAGGGCCGGGTGAGCTGCACTGGCAGGATGATGGTCCAGGCGGTGAACCAGCGAGGCCGCAGCCAACGCTCGACGCCTGGACACATGCGCAGGTGAGGCTTAAGAGGGGCAGTGGGCCGCGAACAACACCCCCCTTGGTATTTGATTCACAAGCTCCAGCTGCTGGCTGGCACACGCGCTGCAGGCGGCTCACCATCTGCTCCACGCTTGTGTTCGCTCAGACTCTGCGTTGGTCTGATGTAAAATGTTCCAAGAAGAGGCTGTTTACATAAATGTTTGCTTTGAGCTGAATCGCACTTTGCTCTTTGTTGAACTGTCTTTTCAGAACAGAAACGCTTCGTGTTAATGTGAGGGAACACCTGTTTGCTCTGCTCCTCACTGCTCCATTGCCTTTATAAATAAACTACTCACTCTTCTTACTGAAGAATCAACAGATCACACAAAAACACCTGTAGTCTGTTATCTAGATGAACACTCCCTGATTGCACTAGAGGTGAGGTGACAATCAGTGGATCCCAATCTCTTTATTTCCCTTCCCGGTTGACGTGCAGGCAGGGTGGTGATGTCATTGTTGTTAGGACAGGAACACCTATGGGTCCTGACCTGCTGTACGGGCCTCATAGATCAAGAAAGAAGAAGAATATCAGAGGAGGAAACGACAGAAAGAAAGAGAAAAATGTTCATGACAAGTTTTTGAAAAGTTCACTCAAAGCTGTCGACAGTGCTTCAACAAAACCCTGCTTGTTTCCTCCTCTCTATCAGGCCCAGGTCCAGGTCCAGAGACAGCGGTGATGAGAACGATAACATCCAAGAGCGTCACTTCCGCCCTCACTTCCTGCAGGCGCCCGGTGACCTCATCGTTCAGGAGGGACGACTGTGCCGGATGGACTGCAAGGTGAGCACACGGCCCTTCACCGAGTGTGATAAAAGAGATAAAAACAGGTCAACGCGTCGTCCTGAGGTCGCTGTGTTCAAACACCAGCCACACCAAGTAAACCACTTGTTTACCATTTGTTTTTGGACAGCTCTCTTAAAAAACAGCCGACTTCAAGACAGGGCTGCTTTCTAAAAAACATTTTTAAAACTTTAAAGGAGGAACAACAAATTATACACTGTTTCTTGATCTGGTATGGCACGTTAGGCTATACACTTTAATGTGAGGAAGATCTTTTTATGTGTCACTGCGGCTTCAAGGCCTTTTTTGTGGACAAGTTATGGCAGAATCTGCCTGGTTAGTCACAGAACATTTAGTCTAACAGGATTAAAATCTGCTAATTTCACATCCTGTAGGTGAACACTGTGCCGCTTTCTTTAATAAAAGAACGAAAGATGTTTTAAAATAACTGCGACATGACTTGAAGGGAAGAATGCCCGCACCAAAGTGAATATGTTAATCATAGTAATAAAGAAATCCCTTTTTGGATCCGCCCTTTAATTCAGCGTCTGTAATGCTCTCAGGGAGGCTCCGTGTCAGTGCTGCCAAAGAAACATTTCCCTTTCGGAGCTTTCCAGCTTCTTTAGGGAACAGAGAAACCAGCAGAGACAAGATGTTTCATCACTTCCTGGAGTTATGAATGGATCACAGCAGACAGGGAGAATACAGAGGTGTCATTTTTCAGGGATTAAGTGGAATCAGGTTTTCTACAATTATTTCCCCTCTGTGCCACTCCCACCACTTGTTCTCATTTATCTCTCTCGCTCTGTCTGCTCCGTCTTCACCTCGCCTTCCTGCAGTACTTAGAAACTCTCTGAAAACTGGCACGTCATGAAATAAAACAGACCCACAATTAACTTGCTATGAAAAGACTTTTAGAAACTTTTTATGCATGTCAGAAATAAACCGAGAGTCTCCATTCCTTCTTGGCCCTTAAAGTCGAGGATAATTATAGCAAATATTTATTTCCACATCATTTGTGTTTCTCCAAACTTTCCATGCTCGGAAAGGTCACTTCCAGAAATACTTCATACACTGTCCTTTGTGTTATGTGTGAATGTTATTAGTGTATTCATCTGTCCATTGCAATACGGAGAGCACACAGAAAGAGTGGCAGTGTTTTCAGGTGAGCAGGGTGGAGTCAGTGTCATGTTTCTCCACAAAGGCAGTCGAGGCAGATGGCAGCACCGTTTACTCCCATGACAAAGCATGCAGGCGACTAGGCTCCTCCAGGCAAACACAACACAGACAGATTAACCAAACAGAGCTCTTTTTATATTTCACAATAAACACACGGGACACATGCAGCTAATATGCTCATTTTGTCCAACACAAACAACCACGGACTGCACAAACTCAGAGCATCCCTCACTCGACAGTCTGAGTGAACCCTTGACACTAGTTCAGTGAGTTTTGCGTTTGCAACCTGCAGGTGAGCGGCTTGCCCACTCCTGACCTGATCTGGCAGCTGAACGGACAGACCATCCGCCCCGACTCTGCCCACAAGATGCTGGTGAGGGAGAACGGGGTGCACTCGCTGGTCATCGAGCCTGTGACAAGCCGTGATGCAGGCATCTACACCTGCATCGCCAGCAACAGAGCTGGGCAGAACTCCTTCAACCTGGAACTCATCGTTGCAGGTAAACACAGTTTTGTTTTAGTTCTTGTTTGATTCATTTGTTTTGTACCTGTCTCATTACTACGCTCTTTCCACAGCCAAAGAGATGCACAAGGCTCCTTCATTCATCGAAAAGCTACAGAACACAAGTGTTGCAGAGGGTCATCCTGTGAGACTGGAGTGTCGTGTCACTGGGGTTCCCTACCCACAAATCTTCTGGAAAAGGGAGAATGAGTCTTTCACTCACAACACCGACAGAATCAGGTGAATAAAACCTAAAAACTAACACATCAGGAAGTGCTTTTAACCCTTGTTGGTGCTTTCTTTAGCCTGCATTTGTACCACATTGCAGGAGGTTGGAATATTCAAATAGTCTTTGTATGTGACTTTTTTTTCCCCAGCATGCACCAGGACAACTGTGGCTACCTGTGTATGATCATCCAGCCGGCCCTGAAAGAGGACGCTGGTTGGTACACTGTGTCAGCAAAGAATGATGCAGGCATCGTGTCCAGCACTGCTCGCCTCGATGTCCACAGTAAGTTCAGACTCGGAAACATGCACGCTGCTCATTGAGTTAAGCACTTTTTGTCTGGCTTTGCGTAATTTCTACATGTAACCCTTCTCCTTCTCCTCTCTGCCCTCAGCTCAGTGGCAGCAGCCTAACCTCCCCAAGCCCAAGAAGGTGCGTCCCTCCACCAGCCGCTACGCTGCTCTGACAGAGAGAGGGCTGGACGTGAAGGCGGCCTTCTTCCCCGAGTCCAGCCCCCTGCCGCCCGGTGGCCTGGTGGAAAGCGACGACCTGTAGAGGCCACAGGGAGGCGCGAGGATTACGTCACCCTGAAAGCTGCCCTTGCTCGCAGCACTCCTGAGACAAATACTTTATGATGGCGAGGAGGGGGCAGAACCTCACCCACCACCGTTGAACTGCAGATCCAGAACGAAAGGGTTGGTGGACAGAGTGAGATGGCGCAGACATGGTTTTCTTATGTTTTTTTATAGTAAGACAAAACACATTATATTACAGAATTCATCAAGTTGGTATGCCAAGCTTCATTTTATCAACTGGACCTGGAAGTGCCTCTATATCTGTGAAGATGAACAAAACAAAACAAAAAAAAAAAACTGTTACAGAAACATAGACTTACTATGCATGTTCAAATGGTGCCCTGCAATACACAGACTAATATTGTATTCCTAAGTAGAACTGCACCAACTACATGTAGTGGAGAAAGAAAGAAAAGGAGACTGACAGCTCGACGAAGGAGATCACACACGTTTATTATTTGTTATGTGGGCCTTGTGTAGCACGGTGCTGATACCTACAGTAGCCACGTGTAGTTAGAGTATTATACATTCTCTGTTTAGTCTGGTCGTAGATTAGATTACAGTCACAGATACAGGACGAGGCTGGGCCTTACGAACAGTATAGGGATCGAAAGAAATGAGGTTTGGGAAAATGAACGCTCGCACATGGATGAGATTTGTGGGTTGGATCGAACAGGAAGAGACAGCGACGGGAAAAAGAAAGTGTTTGGACAACTTTAAACGTGGTAAGCGGGATGTGACAGACAGTGGCAGTCGTGAAGGTGACGAACTGAGATGAGATTAAAAAAAAAAAAGAAAACTTTTGGTCATGGTGAGAAATTCTGGTGATATTTTCTTTTTTTGTCATGCTCTATTTTAGAGGTGTGAATTCAAATGTTCTCACAGAAGAGAGGGTGTTGTGAAAGGTTTCAGCGTACTTGTCAAGCGCATCACAGATTCTCCATTTTATTTTTGTATGAAACAAAATAAAGACTTATTTACTTTCCCAGCAATCTTAACATAAGTTATATCAGCAACCCTTTAATGATAAAACAATCCTTCCCGTATGACTTTATAAATGTATTTAACTGCCTTAAATCACATTTAGGCTTAATGCAATCACATTTGCTTTGCATGTTATTTTTGGACACTTGTACAGTGCCAAACTACTTTTACTAAGGACGAATAAAACACAGCTTTTTCCAGTATTCAGGGGTAGCAACTTTCTAAGCTGGTGAAAAGTGAAAAGCAAGGCATATTTATATCTATTTTTGTCACCTCTGTAATACTATACAAAGTGGACGTCTTTTTTCTGTCTGTTTGGAGCTTTCATCTGCTGACAGTTACTGTGTTTGCACATTTCTATGCCAATCAATGCCTGTATATGGATTGTTCTCCCGATATTATTTTAGGTTATGAAAGTTAATAAAAATCAGACTCTTCAGACAGTGTGAGATGTTTTTATAGACTGGCAGGCTCTTCCTAAAACAATAACAGAATGCCAAAAACCACATTATCACTCACAGTGGAAATACCATTCTTACTAAAGTCAGGGTTTAATGTCATCTAATCCTTAAATAGAGAACACAACGCTCAGGATGCAAGTGTACATAAAAGAGAGAGAGAGAGCACATTCAATGATGATCTTCCAAAATCAAGCAACAGAGAAGTTCAGATCTCATCACTAATCATGACAGACACCTCCAACCCCATCCGTCCACACTACGACACAGTGGAGTAGAGCTGTAACCAGACACTCAAAACATTCTCAGGGCTAAAAATACCCCTCCCCACCTCCACCACTACCTCTAATTTCCTCCAGCTGCAGCCTAACATGCCTGGCCCCTCTACCTCTACCAGAGGTGGACTCAGGGGGGCGGCTGGTGGACAGGCCAACATGTGCCTGTGGTGGGGGCCTCCCCTGCGGGAGGTGGGGGAACAAAACACGAACGTCACGACCAGTGTTGGAACGCTTTGCACTCATGGAAAAAGATCAACAGCGTTGATCTACTGATAAATTTAAGACCTCAGGGGAACCAAGGTCTGGACTGGGCCAGACACTCTGGAGTCAGCAGTGTTAGTCACGACCCGCTGTCACACGCATCAGGCCACGACCACTGTGGGTGGATTCGGTGACTCAGCAGAAAGTGGGCACCTCCCTTTTTACATTATTATTAATTTTTTTTCATTTTTGTTACTCTCTAGACATTTGTCAAAAGATAAGAAAATAAACACTATAAAACACAACCTGACGCTTCTACAGCTTCACAGACATGAGTCTGAATTTAATGTGGCCACACAGAAGCACTTGAAGCCTTGTTACATTTCTTCACCACTCACAAATTTTCAAAACAAGACATAAAATGTTACAGAAAAAAACAAAGTGACACTTTCACATGCTCCTCTGTCACAGTTTTGATTGGTCAAACATTATCTGATCTTCATCTATTTCAAGAGTATTAACAAATATAATGTGCTTAAAATAATAATTAAAAAAAACAACCATAAAAACGTCATAGTGCTAAAGGAAAAGTAAAAAAGAGAAGAATGCGCTTACGTGAGTCATTCGAAGAGAAGCTTTCAGAGGATCTACGATCAATAATTGATCATTGACATAAAGCTACAAAGGACTTTGTAATTCACCAGTCTACAATTAGGGTCAATAAGTAATCAATTCTTGAAGTTCTCAATAAAGACATGAAATACTTTTTCTTCTGTTATTACTTTAGCCTCATCATATTTGTTCATACTCTTGACTTAGATGAAGATCAAATCATATTTTAATAACAAATGAATGCAGAAAACCAGAGAAAACCCACATTCCCTACATGGCCAGCTGCAGCCCTCCATCCACCACCAGCACCTGTCCTGTTATATAGGAAGACTCCAAAAGGAAGAGGGCAGCCTTGGCTACCTCCTCCGGCTCGCCGAATCTCCCCAGTGGAACAGAACGCACCTCATTCTCCTCGTTTAGCCCTGATGTCATGTCAGTGCGGATGAAACCTAGAAATGAAAGAGGGCAGGAAGATGAGAAAGGCCATAAAAAGGACACATAAGAGGCCAGAAGCTGGGACAGGAAAAGAAAAGCCAGAGGAGGGGGGAAGGGTGACGTAAAAAGATGGAGTTGTGCTGTACCCGGAGCCAGGAGGTTAACCCTGATGTCTCGTGAAGCAACTTCTTTAGCCAGTGAGCGTGTGAAGCCCTCCAGACCGGCTTTACTGGCACTGTACACACACTGCCCAGCATTCCCTTTCAGACCCACAACAGAGCCTGCAAACAAGAAACAGACACCCACTGAGACTACTTTGGTATAAAGGAAGTCACTAGTTAAAAGTGTGACATGAGCGATTTCACGTTTTTTACCTTTTGATACTAATATAACTGAAAACATAGGTTGAGAGTAATTTCTACTAGTTGGGTTAAAATTGATACCAGTATGGTCTTTTACAGTAACATTTAAAAAGTGGAGTGATTCTACAGTCAGTGGTAACGTCATACATCGCCCTCTAGTGACCAATCTGGAAGCATAATACTAATGCTACTAGGTACCAATAGTACAGGTACTAATAGTACCTATATTAACAATGGCTGCTCCCTGGATGTGCAACATGCTGCGCAGTGCTGCCCTGCAGGTGAGCATGGTGCCCAGCAGGTTGATGTGAAGCAGAGCCACCATCTCCTCTGGCTTGGTCCTCAGTAACAGAGCATCCCTGAACAAAGAGACGGCGTCAACTGGAACGTTCAGTGTTGTATGACATTTTATCTATGTATATTTATACAGTGCTGAGCAGAGCCACTGCCTAAGTGTCTCATCACTTGTTGATGCCAGCTGCATTCACAAGATAAGAGATGTTTCCGCAGGTTTTCTGGATGCTGTCAAAGGTTTTCTGCACCTCCTGCTCCTTGGAGACGTCACAACTAAAAGCCACATGGTCGGCTAGAGGGCAGACACAGAGGGTGTGTGAGTACGTTCAAGTGCTGCACGTTCGCCTTTCTTTTATTTTGTAGCACAAAAGTAACAGGCAGGAAAGTCAAGGCAGACCATCAGTATTCCAGTTTACCTCCATGTAGAGATGCCACAGCAACCTGGGCAGCATCTTCATTCCTGGAGACAACAGCCAACCTGCAGCCTCTCTCCGCCAGCAGGCGGGACACGGCCCTCCCTATGCCCCTGGAACCCCCACAGACCACGGCCAACCTGGACATGACCCTGTAGGGAGACGACATGCTACACATCACTGTCTCCACAGGTGAATTAACATACAACCACCGCAATGAGTGGAGAAAAGTAACTGAGTACATTTACTCTAGTTCTCTGGAGGCTGAGTCGTGTGAAGTGGATTTTATTACTTCTTAGTTTGAAATGTTTCACTTCTCCTCCAGGTAGCTGTTTGAAGGAACTAGTGGGGAACCTGGGAGGACAGAGAACCTTCAGCAAGACTGACAGAGGTAGCTGTAATTTATTGAGGTATTCCCACTTTTACTTTTACCAACTACAGTTCATGGTGAAATATAGATATATATATATATATACTTTCCTCCACTACATTTACATTTTACATTTAGTTATTTAGTAGATGCGTTTAAGTGACTTACAAGTGAGGAACAATGAGACAGTGAGGAAACCTACAGTTAACGGGTGGATTTGTTTAGTTTAATCCTAGTTTAAGATGTTAGAAAGCTTTCAAAGCCCCTTCTGAAGTTAACTTAACAAAGAAAAACAGTTTTTATGATTTTGTTTAGGTTCATAATTTACTTGAGTACTATGGATGTGTTTCAAACCATCTTTATCCACAGTACATTAGAGTTGATATTGTACCAAAAGTACTCAAAGATAATTTATATATATATAATATCTGTATACCAAGATAAACTATGAAAAAACTAAAGCCATTTCTACAGAGAGAAATAAAAATGTATCACAAAATAAAAAGGAGTTGAATTGATCAGAAAATGCCATAAAGTATGTAATCTATATTAATATGAAGCCTTAATAATGCTGAAGCAGATTTTGGTAACACAACAGCGTAGTAACGTTAATTGTTTAATATCATTTTAAATGGAGCTGAAATTCATTGAAATTCATCTGTAGTTTGTTTTTATTGACACCGTCGAGTTAACGACAAGTTCACGGTAACTGAGGTCACTTGGCTTTGTGTGATATAAACAGGTTTCCAGCAACACAACTCCACTTTTCTAACACAGTCCATGTGCTGAGCCGTCTCTCACCTTATCCCCAGCTGTCCCTGTCCGTCGCACACAGCTTGATGCTCTTGCAGATGAGTTAATTCTCCGTCCGACTCTGCAGAGCAGCGACCATGGACGTCGCCATGTTGGTTACCGTGTTGCTGTGATGCTCACCGCCGGCCGCAAGATGGCGCCGTGGACACAACTCAGCCCTGAGCAGTTTTTATTCTAAGGCCTCAGTCCACTAATAGAGACTGGAACAGCACAACAACCCGACATAATCACAGCATAAGCACCAGGAAACCTTTATTTATTTGTTTACTGTTGACAGTGAAACCAAAAGGTCACGAGGATTCATAACTGCTGCTGATAACACTTTACACTGATCTTAATATAGTTTATTACCATAACAGTAGTAGTGTCTGTGTAATGTCTTTCTGGGAAAACATCATTCGTGCAGGAATACAGTGTTTTCTCTTTACTTTTGTGAGATTTCAGTTCATGCTGACTCCTCTGCTCTACATCCTGAAATAGCACAAACAGGCTTCACTGCAGCCGTTCATTTTGTCTTTGCTTCATTTGTCATTGTTTCCCCAGTGGAAATATATTTCACTAGAAAGCAAAACTGTCACCGGTGCACGGAGGAATGAGTGATGTTGACAGTGGGTGGCCTTGTCCTCCACCTGGATCATCCATCAGGCCAGGATGTCCTGCCAGACTGATTTGCTGATCTGGAGTCACATTCACAACCTGCACCTTAGTGCACGTGTAAGTGAGCGCTGTGATTCATATCTATGCTGCAGCAGACAAATACAACCACCACAAAGGCAGCAGAACAAGTGCAAAACGTTTCTCTGAGCCTCCGTGTTCATTAACATCAGCTGTGCTGGTGTGTCAGAGAAAACAACACTGCATTTGTATTCTGATCCCCTTCGTGAACACCGGGACATCATTCCCCTCTTTTATACATTAGCGATCTAATGACGCTCACCAACAGAGGCACAGTTTGCTCTCTCACACACGGACACATGTACACACACTTTCATTAGACGCTGCATGTTTTGATTGCACACATATTTACATTTCAGTAGGGAGGCTTGTTTCACACCTGAACATGAACCTTCATGTTTTAGATTTCCTGGATGTTATTTACACCATACATTCCAATATGAATTCTCTGAAATACCATAAATCCTTTTAGGGAACACACAACCCTAGTCATTTCAGGTAGTACAGAAAAAGCTGTAAGAAGGACACGCCTTTCACCGAGCCACTGACACACCTAGAGTAAACATTATCATGAAATTCTTGACCTCGAGGCTCTGATTTCTGAACTCTGTGCAGCTATAAATGTTTTACTTGTATAAAAAGCTTTTTTCCCATTTTTACACACGAGCACCACTAATGTCTACCTGTCAAACATCAGTGTTCTCACCAAACCTGATGCAAATGTGAATAAGTCAGTCCAAACATACTTTTATTATTAGTATTATTCCAGTTCAGTGCAGTATTATGCTTTTACAATGGAATAACTTATTCCCATGGTAATCCATCCTCTGCAGGGAACTGTGTGCAGCACAATGACCTCTCTGGGAGCTTGTCACTTTCTGTCAGTGTTTCGCAGCTGAACACACTGGGAAGGCGCACCTCGCTCTGCAACACTCTGCTCCGCTGTAAGTCACAGGAGAAGCTCATCTTCAGTAAGAGCCCTTCATTTCTGGAGACACTAATTACCACATTTCCTAGGACTTACCTGAAATGCAGTTAATTAGGAACAAGTATGTTTTTACAGTGATAATTT
Organism: Anabas testudineus; assembly: GCF_900324465.2. Lineage (NCBI taxonomy): Eukaryota > Metazoa > Chordata > Actinopteri > Anabantiformes > Anabantidae > Anabas > Anabas testudineus. The sequence continues at coordinate 6,420,001 of NC_046613.1, read as the reverse complement.
ATCGTGAGTACCTTTTGTTTAGTAATGCGTTCTAATACTTGGGACAGGGAGGGTGAAGACAGATTATCCTGTCAGCTGTGGTTTATCTGTATCTATTCGATAGTGCTCAGTCCATTGAAAAGTAGCCAACAGAACACAAAGTCAAACAGAAAAGAAAACACCACATTATTGTCAATGAATTGGCCTAAAAAAATTATGGAAACCATTAGCTTTTATTGTTAAGGAGATTTTTACAAAATGTGCTATTCCCTCAAAGACTTCAGAATGTTTTTCACATAATAAACTTGTGCCAAGTTTCAGTTTCACCATTTTCAGACATACATGAATAACTACAAAAAAAAAAAAAAAAAAAAAAATCAAGTAAGTCACCTCGGCATGAGGAAAATCTATTACGCTGAATCAAGCAAGCTTAAGTTGCCACGTTTTCAATAAAAGAAAATATATTAACCGTTGTAAGAACTGCTTCATGTTTTGAGTCTGAAACTGTGCAGCCTACGCATAGAAATTACGGACGATGGGTCATGCGTATAATTAGAACTGTTATGATAGTGCATAAATGTGTGCATCTGTGCTGGAGTATTTTCAGTTTGATGTGTTTATTAAAGGCTCACCTGTGAAATGAAAAGACACTATTAATAGCTATTTGAGCATAGAGCCTGAGGTTTGTGTGGTGATGGCCAAGACAATAATGCAACATCAGGTTAATTCTACATAAAGCACCAAATTCAGAAAGACAAAGAAAAAACAAATGGACCTAACAGTGATTTGTACCATCCCTCTCCACACTCTCACTAGATTTCAAACAAATCTCAACATACACCAGCAGTCAGTTACACAGTGATTCCCCTCAATTAACAAGAAACTAAAAACAACAACAAAGACAATAGTAGAAACTCTGGGTCCAATTCAGTCACTGAAGTCACACTCAAAGCCAAATTTGGCACCAGTCAGTGATTGCCTCAGCTCCAAAGTATTTAAATACCCCGTCAGACTTCAGGTCAGTCAGTCATTAACGATATCTAGTAGTACCGTCAAATTTTTAATTGATCCAATGTATATATAAAGGAAAAGAGAATAAACCAGTGTTCATTCTCTAAAGTACTAATTAAATTCCAGTCAATACAAGGTCTAGAAATAAAAAAAACTTTGAATAGATGAAATGTACAAAAAAGAAAAAACAAATAAAACAACAACAACAACAACAACAACAAAAAACCCAACCACAAAATAAAAAAAATAATCAAGGGCATCAAAGTGATCGACCTCAACAGAAACCTTACTTCTAGAGATTTAACAGATTTACACTGCACATCTCTTCCTGCGGAGTGATACGATGATATGTTACGTCAGGAAAACGTTCGGTGCATTAGCTGACTGTATGTTTATTGCCACAAGTCACATTAGGAGCGAGTTATAGTATATAAAAACTGAGAAGGGTGCCCGTGTCCGGTGTGCCTTACTGCACGTCAAGGTTACTTATATGAAAGACCATGTAAGAGCAGCAGGTGTCAGCCACAGTGGAAATCTGTTAAACATAAATATACACTGAAATTCATCTGTTGTGCAGCGTTATTGAAATGCTATGTCGCTCTTGTGCTGTAGAGCTACGTCTGGGAGTGGCTATTGCCGATGGGGTTAGGAGAGCAGCTACCCTTTTCAGTAAATACAAAGAAGGTACAAAGTAAGCAATGTTCGACTGCAAAGGCTGTGTCGGAGTGTGTTTTTCGCAGAATAAAAAAAAAAAAAAGAGGAAAAGACGTGACCAAAAAGTCCGGCAACGCATGCATTACCACTTTTGTCTTCTGCAGAAATCTAAGCTAAACACAAGCAAATACACTGCGAGTCCAAAAAAAGGGTCGCACTAATATTTTGTTGGACCACCTTTAGCTTTGATTACAACATGCATTCACAGTGGCTTCTGCAATGTCACAACATTTATTCTCGTCCACAGAATACCACTGCACAAAGTCTCCTGCAGCACATCCCGAAGATTCTCAATGGGGTTAAGGTCTGGTGGCCAATCCATGTGTGAAAATGATGTGTCATGCTCCCTGAACCACTCTTCCACAATTTCAATAATCTCCTTAGATGTTTTCTTTGCTTGATGTCAATAATTAGACCGTTTGGAAACAGATTAACATCTTTTCCACGACCACAGGATGTGTCTTCAGACATGGTTGTTCAAGAAATGAGAAGCTACTCACTGCATCAGTTGGGGTTCAATAACGTTTTGGCTGCTGAAACATAATCATCCATGCAGTAATTATACCTATTTGTTTATTTAAATCCTGGTGGTAACTTTTCTTTTTGGATGGGCAGTGTATTTGATCACTGAAAGTAACAGTCCTTAGCACTAACTGCAGCCTCAGCCACACCAGGAGAAAACGTGGAGAAATATTTTCTGATGTGCATCTTCACAGGACTGTGAACTACAGTTAGAGAATATGAATGTGCAATATTGCAGATCTGTTATAATCCTCAGGTTGATATAATGCCTATAATGGAGCTGGGTAAGTATTTTTTCCTCTAGTATGCAGCACAAGTGATGATGACGGTGCTCTTTTGTTCTGGTCTCCTGCATCTGATAGAGCTTCTCTAATCTGCTGACTATTTAAAATAATAGTAAAATGTCTATCAGCAGCCTAATGAAGAAGTTTAAGTGATGCGGTAAAATGGGACATAAGGCATGTGCCAGCTTAACCCCTTAATGTGTTGCACTAGAAAAAGGCCAATCTATGAAATAAGTTAAAATGTGTAACATATGTATATCAACAGTTCATACTGGTTGTTTTAGGACTAATCATCTTTGTGTCTTTATATACACAATACAGTCAGGAACAGTACAAGGCACACAACTGAACAGCTGAATTGTTACAAAGATATAAATAACCAACAAAAAGGAAATGTTCATGAGTATTGTGCTCTCCTCTAACTCTGTGCACTGGGCTTTCAGTGACGACACATCCTGGTCCTCTCTGCAGCTCTTTGTCATAGTGTTTCTTTTCCCAGACCAGGGCCACAGTGGACTCTGACCAGTTAAAGTGTCCTGTCCTGGTGACCGTGCGTGTGCTGATATGTTTGGTTTGTCACAATATGGTGAGTCTAGCAGTAATTAGCCTGGGCAGCTGTTCTTCACTGTACTGGGTTTATTAGATGCTGTCTACAAAGCTGCCAGGGAACAATCCAGTCTTGCCGTTCCTCTGCAGTGTGCCTTTGAACCAGCCGTCTTCCCTCTTCCTGTGAACAAACACAATGTCGCCCTCCTTAAGTTCCAGCTCAGCTTCGCTCTGGGGAGGATATGATACCACCACCCTGTACCTGGGGAGGACAGCCAGAGGTACAGTCAGTCACTGATACTGCTGCAACAATGACAGCTAATATCAGTCACGACACAGATACAGTGTTACACTTTCTAGAAATGGGACAGTCAAGCAGGATACTAGTATTAAACTACATATTTACAATGAAAGTGTACCTTTCACATATGATGGACCGTGAGTCATGGTGCTGAGATACAAGAGAGGAGCACGGCTGGCGAGGAGGAGGAGCAATAGGAGCACATCCATCAAGGGGACTGTTCTTCCAATGGGAGGACTCTGGAACTGAAGAGGATGAGGAGGGTGAAGAGGCAGATGCAACAGCAGCAGCAGATTCAGACTCGAGGCAGCTGACAGAGCAGGAGGGAGGGGAGGTGTCATGCCCCGTGGCACCATGTAGCACCTCTCCAGCAGCAGCCTGTTCTGCCTCAAGTGTAGGAGAGGAGGGGGGTGAAGGACGAGACTTCTTCTTATTGGAGGACAACAGCTTCAGAAGACTTTTCTTTTCTCTCTGCAGCATAAAGACAGAATGGTTTTTTCCATGTTAGAGAACTGCAGAAACTCCTGAGGCAATGAGACAAGTAATTTTCACAAACCACAGACAGGTATATTCTATTGCCTGGAACCATTGGTTTCTCCACTACTGACACACGCCACTGCGGAGAAATTCCTATTTTTGCCCAGGCAGGTTTAAGACTTCAGATCAGTGAATGAAATGGCCAAACAAATAACAGAAATACAAAAAATAACTGCTCTGTGTTGATTACTAGTAGTGAAATATATTGGTGTAATTAGCATTTTAATAAGACAATCCCCAGCTCCACAAGGCATTTCACTCATCTGATAGAAATTTGTGTTCCCCACAATCATATAAACATAAAACATCCAAACATCTACTGAAAATAGCAACAACAATGAATATTAAGCATGGTGATGACATTCATGGAGGCACCGAAATATTTGGATATGTCCTACCTTGACATCCTTGTCCAGTCTGCAGGCGAGAGCCGAGTTGTTGGACATAGCAATGAGAGCAGGGCTATTCCCAGGGCCGACAGGCACAGTTAGGACAGGTACAGATCTCAGAGCATCACCATCAAGGGAAGCAGCACTGACATTGGGTGGAGTCAGAGAAGCAGCGGCACAGCCCATTGCCCCTCCAGCCCGGGTACAGCCTTGGGCAGGACCAGAAGATGGCTGTGGGCACACTGCAAGGTGTGGGAGATAGGTCACAGGTGTTGCAGACTGGATGGGTGTCACCGCTGCTGTGGGACGGTCCTGACCCTGACACGCAGCTGCAAATGGCATGTGAAACAATATTATAAAAGGGTGTTTTAAAATATTATATATATATTCAGTAACAATTTCACTCCCCCTGAATTTACCTGTCCTGACTGCATTGCGAGCTTGATTCACAGTCATCTGGGAGCTGACATGCAATGGGACCTTTGGCTGTTGGCCTGTGGCTGTCTGAGCTGCTGTCACCACAGCTGCGGGTTGGGAGCTGACAGGTAAAGCACTGGAGCACATTGTGATGGGTTTGTTGAAATCAGGCCCTGGAACAATGGCCCCAAGGGGAGCAGAGGAAGGGCTGACGATAGTAACTCCTCTGCCAGCTTGAGTGCACAGACTCATGGACACTTTGGGCTGGGTGCTCCCAGAAGCTGTCCTGAGGGGAGGGAATGTGAAAAAGTTTAAGACATATATGAGGTGACTTAGGAACTTCCAAATGTTTACTTGATAAGAAGCACTTAACATCTCATAAAATGTTTTCATGTTTAGAACATCTGAGTTGCTAAACCATTAACCTGGAAAACGCTCTTTGAACTCGTGAAGACCTGCTAAAAAGTCCCCACAAGAATAGTATTTGAACAAAACATTGTTCATGTGTTTGTGTGACAGTGAGGTGTACAATATGTTGACAACAATAATGACTCATTATGAATCAATGACTGACCTGCTGACTGGACTCATGTAGTTCCCAGGGAAGACTCCAATCTTGCCAGTGTGCATAGAGGTGCCCTTGAACCACCCATCCTGACAGCGCTCCAGCACCAGAAACATCTCTCCCTTCCTCAGCTCCAGCTCATCCTCCTTACGGGGAGTATAGGGGAACATTGCCACATAGCTAGATCCAGAAAGTGGGTAAACAAGTATGAGGCACTGACCAAACACAGATTTTGTACAGCATGCCATTTGTTCTGGATTTATTCTGCTGTCTAGCTGTACATCTGTCATCATCTCCTCTGAGACCCTCCAGCAGAAACTGTGTTCTCTGACCCAGAGAAATCAGCACTGGAGGACATAACATTTTGCAGGTCATCTCTCTACAGCAGTGAGAGAACAGGCCTGGAATGGCAGCCAAGAAGATATGGGTCTCAGCTGGGATGTTTTCAGTCTGATTTCAGTCAGTGTTGTCAGGGGCAGGGAACATAAATGCCTCAGAGTCTGACACACTTGCACAGGCAGACACAGATAATGGTTGGAGAGTATTCATGAGGTGGATCTAATTCTTATCAGGTGTGTGTTGTCTTGGTGGAGTAATGAGGATAAAGGTGAGGGGGTCAAAAGTCAGAGGTGACAAAAAGGATGTCCAATGGGACCCAAGAGACAGTCATCCACAGGTTCTGACCCCTTCAACCTGTGCACAAGCTCACACTCTGCAGCTTCACAGTGACAGCTGTAAAGGATAGGGTGGGGGGGGTCACAGACAAGCGAGGACTTTCCCCTCTGAACTGAGCATGTGTGCTAAGGCCCCGGGCCATGGCTGCACAAACCACTTTTCACTGCACATTGAAGAAGACTGCATATTTTTGTGTGGGACTGTTTTTATAACTCACACTGTGGGTCTTTGTCTCCCACTTTGGTCGCTTATACTGGGGGAGGGTCTCTGTCCGGCAGCCAATGGATACGCTGCACCACCACCAGAGGACTGCGGGGGAGGAGGTGGGGGTGGTGGGAGTGCATCCTGTAAAAGAATAAAATTACATCAGTAATTAGACAGGATCAACATTTAATTACAATTTCACAATAATTCATCACTTGTTTTGTCTCAGTGTGAAGCAGAAAGACAGAAACAAACCAACATAAGACTTAAAAAAAAAGAAGAAAGAAACGGTGTATGTTGTGTAAGAAGAGAAACCAGTTTGTTTATGAGCTACAGAGAGGGAAAGAGAATGAGAGATCATCTGTCATCTGGGTTATTCCCTCTGGTCTGGTTTGGCAGACACCCTAGACTTGTCTCTGATTTCCCTCCCTGTGATGAGAATCTCCAACTCTGTTCGTTTGTTTGTTGCTAGGAGACCACATAGCTAGATGTTAAATCCATTGCAGTATTTAATTGGGACCATATGAAAAACATGTCTGTAGGCACACTTCAGAGCAACCCTCAAACCAACATGAGTGGATTCATCTTGACTCACTTGTTTTCCCTTGTTGAAAGTCTGTAATGTCAAAAGAGGCTTTTGACTAGAGGCTAATGACCAGCATGCTTTTCTAATACTTCTTCGGATGCTTTGCGTGTATGCTTCTCGATTAACCGAGTAAAATTAAGTCTCCAACCTGCCATGTTAGCATAGACCACATGAAAACAAAATAACACTGTGCACTTTTTTGGAAATTGTGAAAGATTCTAGGCCCACAGGAGCTCTCAATGAGTCAGAGCGATGGTGGAGACAACTCCAATACCTAGGAGCAAGACGAGTCTTCCCATGCTCAACATTGCCAGCACTGAGCAGCAGAGTAATCGCTTCCATGACACAATGGGGGAGGAGAGTGGCACTCAGACAGCCCTGTGGTATGTGTATAGACTCCGTGTGTATGTGCGAGTGTTGATGTGCATTTCGGTTCACTGCTGTCGCTTGAGCTGAGATAATTAGGCTGCCTGCAGGCTAGAGAAATCATCTGTACAAAAACATCATGTAGGTTTCCCAAGTGAAGCGGAGAGCTCAACCTTTTGTGTACACATTCCTGCTCATTCAGAAACTCCACAAGCCAGAGCATACACATTGACAGACAGGAAGTGTGCGTGCTGTTTTGTGTGGGCTGCAGGGATTTCTTGACATTTTTAGCTGTACTGTTTTTATTTCAGTTGAAACGCGTAAAACTTTGGTTCAAAGGTTCCTCGGAGTCACTCTTTTTGTAGTTTACTGACAAATTGTTTAAAAATAAAGCTACAATATCTTTTTGTGTCACTTCTGAACCAGTTGAAGTAACTGTGTTGCTTGTTGGCTCGTTGGTGAGAAGAGCTGTGAGGAGGTTGTATCATCTAAAACTTATCCTCTCAAGGGAAAACAAAAGTCTCTTAGTACTGGTTGTTTACATTGGTTGATTTAAGCCTGTTAAATAATAGTTTACTGTTATACCATTCTCTACAAATGTGTTAAAATCCGTTTCTACCGTGCATTTTGTTTTTCTACAATTATGAAATTCTAGGTTAAAAGTGTTTTAAATGGATACAAACAATGATGCCAAATGGCATGCACAACTGTCCAAACAAAATACTGTTGAAATGATCTCATATGAAGCAGTAAAACTTGAACTCAATACAAATTTTTTTTTTTTTGTGCCTTAACCATAGCAATATGTTGTATAATTTTAGGTTGTTTATCTAATCAGTCTAGCAGTCCAAATAAAGACACATACAAACACTGAACCACTTTTTATGGAGTTCTTTTGCTTCTAGTGGTAGTAAGATTTATAAGACTTCAAGATGATTCCACCTACCACAGCGATGGACGTGTAGCTTGTCTCTGAGGGAAATGTGAAGACCGTTGCTGTGGTAACTGGGCTACTAGGGGGTGGGGTTACAATTAGTCCAGTTGTGCAAATGTGTACCTAAAAAAAGAAATGTGGATCATCAAATACCCAATGATGAATACAACGAAGAGGCAAAGCTGCACTCCTAATTGAAAAAATTAAAATTGAAATACAAGTAATTAGGTTTTATTCTTATTAATGAAACTTGTAAAAAGAAAGAATGAATACAACATACTGTAAGGTTGCTAATATAATTGTGGCACAATGATCTGATTGGTCAATGAAAACCAGGGGACCTTCTGCCAAGATGTTACATGTAAAGAGAGGTGGCTTCCACCATCAGTTATCCAGATGAGCCATGCTGGTGCCCTGTTAACAAGGCCATACTGTTGGACACACAATGTCTCCCTGTAACCTGTCGTCTCTCTCCATGCACGGCTGCTCCAGACAGTCACCTCTTAAGGTAAATGTTTTAGAAAGCAGGCCAACTTCAGATTCAATCTTTACTTTCTTTTTCTTTTATCTATTGTGCACTGGGTGTGCTGAAGAAAACCAATATGTAGTCGTGTCCAGAGCTGACAAAAAGAGAAAACTGTACCATACAGGACAAGTATTAAAAGAATTAAAAGAATTCTGTCTTATCGCTGACAACTCCTCTTCGCATTAACTGGTACACTGGTGGATTTCCAAGACAGACTACTCAGCCCCTTGGGCAATGCTTACCTTTGTTGTTGTTGTTTTTTGTCTGTGTATTGTAATAAGAGAAGATGAATAGATGTGAAGTGGGAGAGAGGAGTGTAGAGGGGTTCTACACACAGTGCCCAGAGAGCCTTTCTATTGTGTTTTTATTATACAGTGACCTGTAAATAAGATGTATTGTTATCTCTATTGTCACCAGGGAGGATCAGTTAACAGCAGTTGGAAGAGAGGTTTCTTTATTCCACATGTATCCTGATAATGAGCAGTGGGAAAAGATCTGGAGTGATTATAAACAAGGTAACACCTTCCACATGAATGGTCTCACAGGATACATAAATAATATCCACTTTAAAAGATTTTGACAGGATCCACTATAGACAAGCACTCATTTCTTAAATAACTCACCTATAGTGTAGCTGTAAGATTAAAGAATGAGCTAAATAGGGAGTTTGGGAAGACATTGTTTCAGAAAGCGCATGTGGATGTCAGTTTCAAAAGAACTGAGTAACCACCAGTACATAAATGCTGCTGACTTAAGAAATTTACTGAACACCATGGTCAAGATTAAAGATAATAAGACCAATATTATTTTGAAACCTGTGGGAAATGATGTCTACCTTTTAAAACCTAATGCTTGCCAGGGTACACCCTGGACAGGTCACAGGGTCACACAGAGACAGAAAACCAATTAAACTGACATTCATATTTAGGGGCAATTAAAGTTACCAACTGATAGACCCCACATATTTTGGGACTGCAAGAGGAAACCCATGGTAGAAAGGAGAACATGAAACCCCGGACAACTGGTGGGTTCAGACCCATGACCTTATAGCTATGAGCCAACAATGCTAACACAACACCATACCTTGTTTGTATGGTAGTAGTAGTAGTAGTAGATTTGAGTTTAACAAAAAAAAAAAAACAGCAGGACAGCAGAATACTAGTCTTAGAAATGGGCACGTCTGTTGTTCTGAATTCTAGCACAAAGTCGAAGCCAATGTTCAGCAACTGGAATCATAAAACAGCTGTGAGCTGCTGTCATGTTGGGATTGGTGTGGAAACCTTGAGGGTAAAGCTGAAGTAGTTTCTGAGGACAAGTGGAGTCATGCATCCAAGATTTCAAATGCTTGGATAGAGAAATTGCCTCTTTGGCATTATGGGTAAAAAGGAAGTCAGCCTAATTTCTGACAGAAGAAAAGTGGAGCCTTTGAAAAGCAACAAACATCTTACGAAAACAAGAAGAGCTAAAGCTGGAGCTGCTTTCCAGTTGTGAATTGTCTCTTTTTTACAGTTATGCAATTAAACACCGCTGGAGAAGGTATTGACAAGTCAGCTGGCCAGGACAGCTGCTGTATCTCATCCAGGCCATCGGAATAAAGACGCATTGTAATATGGCAAATAGAAATGTCCTCAGCTGATCCTAACACTTGGTAACTGGGCAGATTATAACAAATTTATGGTTCAATAGTAGATATGTAACCATATCTGCTAAGATAAAGCAGATCATACACTGTTGCTTCTTTCCTCCCTTCAGTGTTCATGCAGATGTATTTTGTTTTATCAGGTGCTGCAAAGTTGCTCCGATTTACGATAACCTCCCTTGGTGGCTGTCATAAACAGACATTAACTGCATTTCCAAATACTTTAAGGTTCAGTGAGTGACGGTAACGTGCAACATCTTTTCATGTGTGACAACAGGTGAAAGCTACACCTAAGCAGCAAACATTGTTGCATCTTCTCAACAACTGAATGGAGTGCATCACTCATTTTTTAGTCAGCTTTTAGGAAAGGACCTGCAATGAGCTGGCACTCTCCTTTATTCTGTCTTTTTGGCTGTAGCATATCTTACCTGTGAAGGTGCGCTGCAGGAAAGCCCCCCACTAATTTCTCCGATTCGAGCAGCTGCTGTGGGGTTGCTGGAGCTAATGAGGACTGGCCCACTAATTTCCATGGAGTGGCGCTGGGGTGGAGGAGCAAGCATGGGTTTGTGGGACATAGTGAGAGAAGTGAAGGAATGCCGCTTCTTGCTGTTCTTCTTCTCCCCTGCCCGGGCACCATTGCTCTGGGGCCCCAAGGAGGCCCCCTCGCCAGAGTCTCCGTTGGAGTCTGACGGCTTGTCCAACTCTATAAGCTGACGGGCTGCCGAGTTGAACTATGAGAGCAGAAGAGAAGCAGGGGGCAATGAAGAGACTTGTAAGGTGGAAATAACAGCAAGAGATGAACAAGCAGTGGTGGCTGGAACATTAAAATGATCAGGAAAACTGTCACTCTCTACAATAAAGTTGATTGTCATGGAAAAGCTGTATCTTCACCCAGTCAGCAGGGATGGTGAGCAGCAGAATGATCTATCAGGTCAATACACTGGACAATTAGTCTGAGAAAATTAATGGCTCTGAGATAGCTGTGAAACCATAGGCTTTGTGACAGTTTCAGGCACAGTAATGTATGACTTTAAGGCAGAAATCAAAGGAGGAACTCTAAAAAGGTTTCAGTTAATCATAAGGTGCCATCACTTACTGTCACACACTGCCTCAAGCACCACCCTCTACTTAGGACATAAAAGCTAAGTATTTTACTCCAGTCCAGGACAGAGCCTGTTCAGGTGCATCACTGACATTTCAGCACATTAAGGCAGACATGTAGGATTAACAACAGAATAGCGTTAAATTGAAGTTCATCTTTAAAAGCAGCTGCAGATTATTGAAAAGACGGTAAAGCCAACAGTAAACGTCCATGAAAAAGTTTTAACAAAGCTTGTGCAAGAATATTTTAAAACACTCTATAGGTCTGTAATGGCACTGCCTTTGCTTATGTATAGTTTATAGCCCTTTTTTAGATTGTTTCCTGCTTGTTAATAATAAAATTCATAATAATAGGATAAACATTATAATAGACAGCTTTTAAGAAAAAAAATTAAATAAGCTTTAAGAGGCAAAGATTTACTTAATTCTGTCTGGATTAGTCCTAAAGCTTTTAAGTGAGACCTGTGGAGCTCAGAGAGGCTGTGACTGTCTAAATCTTCAAAGACTGGTTCAGTGGTTTAATGAAACATGAGCATTTCAAATGGAAGTGAAGCATCATACACAGCTGGCAAAATGTATGAGCAAAGACACTATGTTCAAAGGATCTTGCCAATTGATCCACCAATGACTGGTGACATATTGACTTTAAATACACTTTGGTTTTCTTACCTCAACATATGAGATAGGAAAAATTCCAATTTTATCTCCCAGCATTCCCTCTGCCCAGTTTTCATCCACTCTGCGGATCACAGTCAGGATATCATCCTGAAAATTCAAGACAGAGATTGGTGCTGCATGAAGAAGAACCTAATTAAGAATGTACTAACAAAGTATTTCTCATCCTTGAGGAAACACTGAACAGAAAGAATAAAGTTAAGACAATGGTTTTATTGAAAGGGACATGCCCAAGAACAAAAACACTGGGTCCTGAGCACCGCATTCAGTTTGGAAAACTACTTAGCAAGCTTAATTCTGTTTTGCTCATGTGGCATTTTAACAAGTGACGACAGAATACAGAAATGTCAAAGTATGACCCAAACAGCTCGACAGATAAAACACTCAATTACAGTAGTTACGCTTTATATGGCCTTCATTCTCTCCTGCCTAATTACAGTTGTTCATCAAGAAGCCTGGCTCAAAACCTAAACCACTTCTCTGGGCGTTTCAGTTAACAACCCTCACAACACACCCATAACTTGATAAAATTAATGCTTAGAAGACAGAGCGTCACCGTAATGACAGGTATTTTTGTTCGACTACAGTGACCACGTAGCACAGCTGTGGGTGTTGCATTGTCTCACCTTAGAGAAGGGCAGACAGTCCTTGTCAGCCTCCTTGTCTTTGAGCTCAAAGTCATAGAGAGCTTTGCACTGAGGTGGTGGTTGTGGCAGTGGCTTGATGACCTGGACAAAGTTGGTGGGGAAAAAGCCATGGACTCCACCCATCTCCCCGTGGAACCAATTCTCATCCACTTGCCGGCGCAGGATAATAATGTCGCCCTTGCTGAACTTGAGGTCTCCTGGTTCTTTGCCATCGTAGTTGTAGAGTGCTTTTGCACAAGGGAGTTGAGGTACACCCTGAAAACACAAAGTGAGAGTAAGATGAGGAAAGGGTAGAAAAAGAGTTGCACTCTATTGTCTCGTAAAAAAACTATTTCACTTTGAATCCACAGTTAGGCGGTAAGAAGTGTTCTTACATAAACTTTTTTTTGACATCTCATCCTTTATGCTACAAACCAACTATTACCTCACTCATTATTTTACTGCTAACTTTAACTCAGGTATCTTGTGTAGAAATGGAACCCAGAATTCACATTCAAGCCCAAGATCTACTTTTTTCATCCACTCATTTTACATCCAAACCCTAAATATTCGATTTCCTGGATTGTTGCTGCCTTCATGGCACCAACACTGGTCGTCTCAGGAAGGATTGGGCTATAGAACTAGGTGCTCCAGAGTCAGATGAGACTTGGGAAGAGGGCTTACTATTTTTCTATTAGTGTTTTCCATTAATTTCAGCTGTAGGTGAATTCAATTCATCTATTCCATTTATATACACATGCTGCATTACTCTAAGGTTGATAAGACTGTTTACAAGGGAGCTGGTAGGTTAATGTCTGTTTAATGTCCAACGACTGACATTGGCATTCTCACATATAACTCCTCTGGGTAATATACAGAGAAGCTCAGGGTTCCAGTGCGCATCTGAATCACGTGTAGTAACAAGCTTGCAACTGTTCTTACAAAATCAACCAGAAACCAAAACTGCCATGTTTGTGTCCAAATAGCGAAAAGATCTTGTGTGTTCACACCCTCCATGTGATGAGCCTGGCTGTAGCTAGCTGACTAACTCCTTAAGGGGGCCCTAGGCTCTGCCCCTTTATCTTGCAGCGGAAGGTTTTGTATCTCAGCCTGCTAGGCTAGGGTCCTGAAAGGCCCATTCAGGGAATGACAATCCACGGGAAAAGGGACAGCGAGTAGGGGGAGTAGCAGGATAGAGAAGCATCAATGTTCTCCATTCAGGATGGGTGTCCATGAAGAAGGCTTCAGTCCAAACCAACCCCCCACCATTTATCTCACTGCTGTTGGACATCCTCCGCAGTGATCAGAATCACAAACACTACCAACTGACTGGATGTTAACTCTTGAACTGAAACAGTGAAGTCAACCAGGAATATAGAAAGTGTTAGAAAAAATGTCTAGAACTCAGACAGATACTGGCATGAGAGTGAAAACATGAGCTAGCGACGGAGGGGTTAAAGCAGAGTCTGGAGCAGGCTCTGCAGTCTTGTTAAAGGCTAATGAACCGTTTAAAGGCTCAGTAGAGAGTAAAAGTACAGAATGAGCAGTGATGGTGAGCCAGGGTGACATTACCCTTGTGCAGAGAATCACACAGCCTATCGTTCTCTGGCTCTGCTGGTGCAGCATGTGGGAGAGAGGGGGGAGGGGGGGGGAGGAGGAGGAGGAGGAGGAGGAGGAGGAGGAGGAGTACTGCAGCCCCCTGCACACTGCACTGGAACTGGGCCTCCTTTCAGGGGAAAACAGGGCTTTTGAGCCCACCTAGGCCTGGCAGGGAGTTTCGTGATGAAAATTCAAATGAAATTGGATGGTCTGTAATTTTTGTTTCAAGTGACAGAAACGGTTCAAAATACACAAAACCAATGGGCTTATTAGATGGTAAATATAAAATGCTTCTGTTCTTGAAGTTGCGAGGGAAAAGTTTGTGAGCAGCTGTTCTTACACCATTGCCAAGACTTAAGAATAAAACCTTTAGCAGCAGCACAGTGTCCAGCAAGTCAGCATTGTTATGTAATTGCTTTAACACATAATTAAAATGACTGCTCTCATAAAATCAAAGGTAAGTCCTGCACAAGAGAACAATATGTCCTTTTTGTCAACTGGATCTGATGCTGAGGCGTCAAGATGTCCCTCCTGATTTATACTATATTAGTTTATCAATAAATGTTTTGTATGATGGAGGTCTTCACTGCACACCCGAACAAACAAACTCTTTACTCAATATTATGTTTTGGTCCCACACTATTACTGCTCTCAGCTGTTTTTAATCTCCCTATTCCAGCATCATAAAAGAGGAGTTGTCAGAAGAGTTACATTTACATGTTTTACTCAGCTTAACATAGTGGCCTGTGGACGTAAGAGGTGGTGTGGGTGTGCAAGACAAAGTAAAACTGGGGGTGGGTGATGGCTGTAGGAGTTAATATCCGGTGTGCATCCATGGAGACAGTGTTGTTGTGTCTGCTGTGAACCAGCAGAAAGGAGCACCATCGGTCCCTACCAAAAATCCCCTCTGGAGATTAGATAGGACTGTGCATCTAACAGGAATGTACAGAAGATTTCTGCCCCCTGTCTTTTTCTGTCTTGTGTAGAGAAATAGTTTCTACTACAAACATGCCATAAAAAAGTCTCATCTCAGGCAACACAAACAAGCATCACATAAACTCTCACACACACATTTTTGTATGGCAGTCAGTATGAGGACACTCATTGACATAATTAATTCCCTAGCCCCCTACTGTCGCTAGGCCATGCTGATCTACTGTTTCAATTTTTAATTCATCACATCTACTGCCTTACCCTAACCATCACAACTAACTGCCTCCTCTTCAACTTTTCCCTAACCCTAACCCTAAAACCTAGTCTTAACCCTGAAATTTCTCTTTAAACATCCTTCTCTTTGTGAGGACTGGCTAAAATGTCCTCACTTTGTAAAAATGTCCTCAGTCCAGTGGTCAAAAATATATACAGGTCCTCACAATTAAAGCCATATAAACATGCGAGCATACACACACACGCACGCGCAAACGCACACAGGTCTCTTGTAGGGATGTTAATGGTACAACTTCAACATAATGTTGAACTGTTGTGCTACACATATGGTTCAGACAACCAGCACAATAAAATCACAATCAATTATAAACCTGCACTCAAGCAGATTCCCTTTACAGCTAAAACATTAAGGTAACTATTGTGTCTGTCAGCAGAATTATGTGTAACCACAGCAAACAGAAACCTTTCCTACAACGTGTAAGTGCCAGACAATGCCAGACAAAACTCCATTCCCATATGGATACCTCCAGCAGGGGGTCCATTCATCCATCATTTTAACTGCTTTTCCTGTTTAGAGGGTGTTGAAGCCAATCCCAGTTGTTACTGGGTGAGAGGTAGGGTAAGCCCTAGACATGACACGAGTCCTCATACCAATGGGCAGTTCAGTCACCAGTTAACCTAACATACAGCTCTTTTGACTGTGGAAGGAGAACACACACACTCCACAGAAAACTACACAGCTAGTGGATTAGAAACAAGGTCCTTTAAGCTGTGAGGCTATAGTGCTAACCACAAGGACATGCCACCCACAGTGTCTGCAGGGGGTACTACTGCCAAAACAGTGAGTGCATGGAGCTAGGCTGTCTGGTTTGACATAAACATTAACAGGCCAAGACATGTCAAACTTCTCACCAAAGATAGCATGAAGGCACCTGCCACACTAACCTTGTGGTCCTTGGACATTTGTTGTTCATTTGCAGTTGCTGTTTACTAATGATCTTGCCATCATCACCCTACCACAAGCAATTGATTTCCATTAAACTTTATAATGACTGCTGTAGAGCATACCCCTATCCTTGCCTAAACATAATTCATCTGCCTTTGAAAAAATAAAAGAATGTGGCTACAAACGAATAGGCACATTTTGACTTGTTATGTTCTACTTCTAACAAAAGTTTTCTTTTTCAAGTTCTATCACACATTTGGTTGTGGATATTTTTGTCTCCATTTAGTGAAGAGTAGTGGTGCAAGAATTCTCCGAATCCTCATACGTCAAGAAATATCCTATTTTCAGGATAACGTATTGAATAAGGTGACATCAGGGAGTAATAATATGTAGGAGGCTTCACTGTGAGACAGGTGGGAAGAGTGGGGGTTCCTGTCACAGTTCTGGAAGTCAGAACACAACACAAAAGACAATTTTAGAACCATTACATCTCTAGTGAACAGGTATATTACTAAAACATATAGAATATTATGGCTGCAGTAAATCGAATGGGTCTTGATTTTCTGTATTTAGGTGTTATTTTGTCATTGTAGGGCAAAACACTGGGTGTGAATGAGAGCTCTCATTTTTAAGGTATCCCACCAGACTTAAATCGGGTGTATACAGTATATCCAACAAGCATAAAAATGAGGATCATCAAAAATATGGTTCAAACGAGGTAAAACTAATTATAACACCTGAATAAGGCTTTCAGACTAGACCCTTCAGATGAGCAGCTCTTGTCGAAGCAACCTCCTGACACAGCTTACTCATCTGGGGCTGTTGTCTCCCTCTCAGTCTGAGACAAAAGAAAAACTTCCATTCTCTGGTTTCTATGGAAACTCCTCACAGGAGCACTTTTTGGCTATTAATGGGGCTCTTGACAATGCAGCGAATCTTACGAAAGAAAGTCATTCAGTCAGTGTCCAGTTCTGGGTGCTGCAGTGGAGTAAATGGTTCATCACATCACAAAAAATAGTTTCAGACATTTTCTTTTTGTAAAGACTTTGATGATAAGTTCAATGCTAAACATGTCTTCACACCAAGTACATGACTATAGACAGGAGCCAGTTACCTTTAGTTTAGTACAGAGACTGGAAAAAGAGAAACCGCTAGCTTAAAAGGTAACAAAAACGACTACAAATCCCCACAATAACGTATTCAGTGACATTACATTACAAGACCATTACCACAACATAGCACACTCATTGGGCCTGATGTCCCCGATTGAAGCTATAATATCAAAGAATTCCAAGGTCTCAGATTGAATTAAGAAAAACGAAAAACGCACAAACCAGCAAACGCTAGTGTTGTTCTACCGCATGGTACTGGCCCAACTCAATTTTACTCACTATTAGTAACAGTTACTCTGCTGGTCATCATAGTGATGCCTCATAAAACTCCTGTGAAACTGTAGACACACACACAAACAATGGATGGATATTGAATGAATGCTGTTCTTGTGTTTCGGTATGTGGCTTTTTTGTCACACCAAGGCACAAAATCTTTGTCTCACAATAGAGTGAATGCAGCAAAATAAAAGAATGATAAGCAAAAATATCTGGAGAGTTTGGGAAACACTTCAGTGTTAAAACGACAACTATGGTTGCCGTAGTGATACTACTTCCTGACCAATCAGTAGTCTGCAGTACCTTCACTGCCTCACCTTTAAGCATCACCTCAGATCGCTTGCAACATCAAAGATGGCACCAAAAAATAATTAAAAATCTATTCACAACTTTTGCCTGTTGGAAAACCAAAAAGGCGAGTAGAGTTGAGACATGCATTGGAAAAAAAAAAACCATTATAATCATGCTTGAAATACAGAGAGAACTATTCCAACAAGAACCTGGTTGGTTTAAGCCAACGAAAAATATTTTAAAGGTCAATGTCTCAGTAATATACCTGGAACCAGAATTAAATAAAGGAATTCAAATTGAAAAATTCAGAATATATTAAGTCTAAGTCACCCTAACGAGGGAGAAGCATTTATCTTCACTGCATTTTACATGGAAAGGAAGAGGTAAACCATTCACCCTTTTCAAGAGCTTTACTCTATAACAACTCACTGTGCTGTTTGTTTCCCTCACTACATACCAAATGTGGTCCCACACATTAGTTTACAGGCACGAAAACACTCAGAACAGTCTGGAGGCCAGATGGAAGCTTAGATCACATGTGAGAAGAACAGAAAGTTTCAAAAGCCCTTGAAACTCTCCTCCTGTTCCTCCTCTTGTTCCTAGGTCAGCAAAGGCATGTTGCATTTAGGCTTACTTATACTTATGTACTGCACTAAGAGAGAAAATGGTTTGTAACGGACACCGCCCTTGACTCATTTCACTGGGTGCCAGTTACAAACCACATTTCAATTAAATTTTTGAATTCAGTTTTATTTGTATAGCGCCAAATCACTACTAGAAGTCATCATAAGGCATTTTACATCGTAAAGTTTAAGACATTACTGTTCTGTATACAGAATTATATAGAAAATCCAACAACCCTACTTGAGCAGCACTAGGCAACAGAGGAAGAAACCTCGAGCAGAACCAGGTTCAGGGTGGGCGGCCATCTGCCTCGACCGGTTGGGGTGAGTGGAAAAAGGAGAGAGCAAATAACAACAGACAACACAAAACAACAAGCAGCAAAAAAGTAACCAGGGGTAACCAGTCACTGACACAAGCAATGTACAGTTTTATGATCAGTTCCTGACCTTGAGTTGTAATCTGGGGTTTCTGGATTTCTGTAGGGTCTATAAAAACATTCAACACAGAAAGGCAGAAAAATAAAGAGATTTCAGAGATGAGTGCACTTAGCAAGCTATAGATAAGTCATCACTAAGAAGGTTAAGTACAGAAGCACTGAAGGAAGTTGTGCACACATACTGTGGAGTTCTGACACATGCGGTTTTCATGAAGCTTTTATTTATATGTAGGCTCATGAACAGCCACATATCTTTGTGTAGCCTAATCTATATGGACTGGCTTTCTTTACCTGGCTAGCTTCAGATGTGGGGTAAAGGCTGGTTCTGGGTGGCCCTGGGATCATCCAGTGTGCTTGTCTGACTAAAAACTGAAAGAACAGAACTTCTTAACTCTGTGCCAGTTCATACTCTAGGTTTAACAATTCCCCTCACACGAAACCCACTCACATTTCAAGAGCAGACAGAGAGCGCGAGGAAGCTAAATGCAAGCTGTAGACACGGGCATAAAAACAGGGTGAGATCAAAAGAAACGAGGAAGGGAGAGGAAGCCAGGTTCGCCATGCTGAACCTATGTTAAGACTCTGTGACACAGACACGCAAACACTGGGTCAGGAGCCTTAGCTAATCTCAAAGAACAACACTAGTCAATACTATACATTCCAAATTATGTTTCCATGTCCAAGTGTCAAACAACTGCAAAATTAATCAGAATATTACACATTTAGGCATCTATTTATTTTTTTTAGCTTAAACACTCTCTGAATTAGAAAACATCTGATTATATTGAAGAAATAAACAAGTGGGACAGGAGAACAGTTTGTCTTGTCTTTGTCTTGAAATATTTCCATGCACTACCAGTACCACTGACAATTTGGGCGAGTAAGAGCAGCATACAGTAACCTTGATATTTCAGGTATTTAATAACCTGGAGAGGTGTTGCACATAGGACGTTAGCTTGTTTCCACGTTACAAGGGGATTAGTTCACAAATGTAACAGTATCTGTGTATTGAGTACCAGTCAATATGAGCTGAATACTAAGCATTTCCTCACATTACTCTCCACTGTGCTGGTGAAAGCGTGCAGTGTCTGTGGCCTTTTGTTCCTCTTAGTCATTCAGGGTGAGCCACCTGCTCTGCTCTGCTCTACTTAGACTGACTTCGATTTAAGCACGGTGGTGCAAGTTGTGAGGAAATTTGTCAAGGAATTGGACAATCCTAGATCAAATCTGCTATATTGTATCGCAGTCTTGTTAGGCAGTATCAGTATCTTATGCCTGCTTATTTTGACTGGCTGGTACTAGTACATAGTACCTTTACAGTACATAAACATATAATTCTGACCTAGTACTGGTAAAAGGCCAACGCACAAACACCACATTTATTCTCCAACTCCAGAAACGGCACACCACTGAACAAATTTAACTTTGTTAAGTGTGCGAGTGTGTCAGTCTTTATTTAAAATGTAGCTGCTAGCTTTCCTTATCTTGTCTCATTGCTGAGAGAGGCATCATGCACTGGAGGAAGAGAAGCAAAGCTGAAAGGTAATGACCGCAAAAGTCTGAGTTGGGGGACTGAGTAGGTTTTTGTTGCAGCATGCTGTGTGATTAGCCCTTCACAGATCAATGCTAGAGGTCTCCGGCTTCTGCTTTAAAAGTTTTAACTTTAAACAATTTCATCAAAACAGACCAGACTTAATTTTCAGCACATTATACAAAACACAAGAATTTGCAGGACACCTGTGTTTGTCATATCGTTGAGTGGTCATGAACACACTGGCCATTAGAGGGGCATGGTTCATAAGACTAGAGACATTTGACAAGCAGAACATTCTGCTGGCCCAGACTCACATTTCAAAATCCCAGGTTGCTGTGGTTACTTAGCCCACAGTATTACCATTAAGCAATGGTGAGAAAGCAGAGACAGATTGCGGTACCTCTAAAACTAGTCAGGATGTCTATACACAAGGGAGATAACAGGCCTCTACTTGACACAATTAGCATTAGGATCACACCTGTCCACCACGGAGAACAGAAATAAAGTCTGCATTGACTCAAAGCTTTAATAACATTTCAACCCAATGTTGTTAGGACTGCTTGCGTAGTGACTACACTACACCTGGGTTTTGTGGGTGTGTACAATACAATAGGCCCTCATGGATCTAGAATGACTCATTAAAACAAACATTGCCCTAGTTTTGCCGTGGAAAACTCAAAGACAGCTAGGTGTGTGTTTGTGTAAGTAAGTACATTTAGCTCTATTCAGAACTGCTATAATGGGACACAAGTGATAACGCAATTCTCTGGTCAGTGCTTGTGGTAGGATGTGTGTGCTGAAAGCATATTATGACCTAAGGCCCCTCCCAAAAAAATTCAAGTCTTTGTCAGCGCTGCCTCCTATTCAAGTCCACTTCAATAATTAATCATACGCTGTCAGCAAGACCCCACACATGTGGAGTAACTGAGAACGCAGGCTTTTAGTTGTCACAAAAAGGATTTTTTTCCTAACTAATACAAAATATGGATTAGAAAAAGACATGTTGTTAGAGCAATCAACAAAAGATAAATATCTACCTAGTTGGATAATTATAATTTTTCCACCATCTAAAAATGCCAAATACTCCAGAGTTGCAGCCCATAAATTGAACTACTTGACTGTAAATTAGCATAAATTAAAAACTTTGGGATTTTGATGGCATTAATTGTTTTTTTTTCCCCCAAATACCTAACAGATTAAAAAAAAAAAAAAACACTTGATACAAAATGATTCTTTGAAACATACACAATCATACAATTCAGTTTCTCAAATCAGTTAAGTTGCAACTTCAATTAAAAACTTATGCTTTAAAGAACTGTACCAAGTACTGCAAAAACAAGTTGTATTGCATAAGATATGGCTAGACATACACATTCATGCTGTCTTTGTTAAAGCAGATCTTTGAAAACAGACATAATCACTGTGAATTAAAGAACACAACACTTCATAGTCTGCACTGAGTACAAGATAACCAGTGCCTTCTCATAACTGGGACAAAGATGTCACTCAGGGGACAAATTAACATTGAGTGCAGCATAGGCAGGAAACATTATCACATTATCAGAACACCACATAAACACAGATTCAAGGAAAAATGCAAAGATCATAAAAATATTCATATATGATATGATTCTTTTGCAAATCTCAGAAGGAGGTCAGGGAACACACACATCTCTCATGCAGGGGCAAGGTAAACCAGCTGCATCTGCTGCTGCTGCTGCTGCTGCTGCTGCTTGAAGGTATATCAAGAGCCAGTAATAGCTCTGGGGTCAGAAGTCAAACAACTGAAAACAAAACTCCCAGCACATCATGATTCTGCCTTAGGGAGGGGAACTGAACACTTAACATGCCAGCAGTCAAACGGCCCATGGATGGCCAATCCTGGGTCACCAATCACAACACGGGGTGAGAGGTCAAACTGCTCTGTTGAAGCCAGTCAGGTATTAGGGGTATCTTGGGAATAAGAGAGGCACACAACAGGACTCATGTTGTCAAACAGCTGACCAAACAGTCAAAAGAATAAATTGAACTGAAAATACATGTAACATTTATTTGGTGTCAATTCCTAACACGAAGGCCAGAAGACCAGTCAGCAAAAACGTTTTGATGACTAGTACAAACTGGATTAATTTATGATGAAAAGCACTCAAAGTTGCCTGTATAACCTGCATAACAAACAGTTGATAATTAACATTTTCCAAAGGAATCTTTGGCATTGGACCACACATAAAACAAGGCTTTTGTTTGCTTGCTCATGTGTGATAGGACTGTAAAGGACATCATGGCTTCCCCCACTATTGTCATATTGACAAACTTGGCAGGAGATGGGATATGGACAGATGAAAGGCCATTGGGAAATGTTAGTGTTAAAACCAGTGGAACTAACAACAATAGTGAGGTTATTTTTCTTTTCTCACAGAAATCTACAAAATCCAGAAAAATGCCTGTCAGAAGGTTAGCACTTTTTTTCATATTCATACAATGTCTTGCAACAAGATACAACTTCTACAGGTGAGTCTGCCCTGGGGCTTTCAGGTGCAGAGACACATCAGACCCTATTTATGGGCACAGACCTCTAATATCCTTTCAAATCACCACATCTGCTTGTAAATAAAAGAGGTGCATCACATGTCTAGCAGCGAAAACAGACACAAAGTACACATAAATGCATGTTGCTACTTTAAGAAGGTTTAGTGGAGAAGGTGAACATGAGCTGGCAAGTGAAACAAGACTAGACAAGCCCGATGTTTAAGGGAGAAACAGTAACCTGCTACAACTCATGGCGGTACACACAGACACAATTTTCCTTGTGTCTGGGGAAAAAAGGTCAAAATGAGAATGAAAACAAAAAAAAGGCAAGTCACGTCCTTTCCACAGTGTTCCTTTTGAAAGGCCTAAAAGACAAAAACCTTTGTCGGGAGAGTAGCATTACCCTACAGTGACGAGGCCATGACTGCACCTTAATCACATGATTAGGTCTTTTGAACTTCTTCTTGGGAATTATGTGTACTGAGCGATGGAGAACAGTAATTTTCCACAGTGTAACAGACCACTTGCTCACTCATTCTGTTTCCCAAAACATAGAAAGACAGAAACAAACGTGAGAATTGCAAATAAGTGTGAAAGCTACGATTAATGTGTCATTAAGACACAGGGGTTGCTGAACAAAATAAAGTTTTCCCTTGCTGGGAATGAGAGTCAGTCATTAAGACGAGAACAGGGACCAGCACCGACTCACTGGCTAATAAACTCTAATCTCATTAGGCCTTTAACAGGTTCCAGCCTGGATTAAGGGACAAGGCAGGGGGAAAAATACAGCTTGTGTCAATGTCTCATAAGAGAAAATTACAGGTGCCTTCAAAATCCCTGACACACACTGTCCAGAAGATCTTGGCTGTGTGTGGACCTCCGTGGGAAATACAGAGGAGGCAACAGAAAGTGTGAGAGTGTTAAGAGAGCAGGAATGAACAGACCAAAGCTCTCATGAAAAATTCCCAGTAGAAAGCAGTAAGTATGTGTTTGTCAGTATGTGGGCAGTGCGAGGGTGTAATGACGGGGTTCTGTCGAGCAAGCAGAGGTCAGCCAGCCAGTCAAGAGGAAAGGCTTCAACAACAACATGATGTCATCAAAGAGGGCCAGTGTGACTCATCGACCTCAGACGAGGGAGGTGCACAGGAATTTTAATGAGATACCTCTACATGAGGAACCCATGCACAACATTCTCTTTTCTCAGAGGAAAAAAATAACTTTTAAAGTGGCATGTCGAAACACACAGGAACTGCATCATAAAAATGTGGCAACTGGGAACAAGACTTGTATCTTGCGTGTAACAGGACATTGGACAACAGCCTTAAATCAGCAGCAAATGACCAAATGAAAAGGATGCGTTTTGCTTCTTGTTTGTTTTGAATGAATTCTGGGAATTTTGAAGATAAGACATAATGGCAGGAGGAAGAGCTATCAAGGAGACAGACCTATAAATGGAAAAAAATACTTAAATAATAAAATAATAAATAAATCTCTCATTACCAAAAAAGAAACAATGACCTAATTACATCCCCAGGAGCTTAGGGAACCGAGAGAGGGTAATGTCTCATTTCTCATTAACTAAGCATACAAAGACAGACACACATACATGTACTAATACACTTGCATACAATAGGTTGTTGAGAGAAGTTAGTTTTGTTAATTAAGTCATTGTCATATTAAAACTGTACATGTAATCTGAACTCGAAAGAGTGGCTAATGCACAATATTATTAAAGTACAGCCTTTACGACAAAAGCAGAAATCATCATAAAATGTTCTATTTTAAGTCTGTGGGGGCAGAGGCTCAACTCTCCAGAGGACCACAATGATAACTGAAGCCATCTATACAGATCTCTCTTTAAATTTTTTACCCTCTCCCTCATTACTATGATTCCTGAACCCTGACCTTTGACTTCCGGGCAAGTCCAGTGGCATTACTTGCTCTCACGCAAGCATACCACTGTGCTATCTGTTCTCCATCTGTGTGAACAAAATACTGTGTTATGAGTCAACAAGAGCAAGAGGAAGACAAAACATCCATGTAATGGAGCACCATGGAGGTGAGTCATCAACCTGACTGTGAAGGGCCAGACAACCACAGAGATACATTGAAGATGAGCCCTATTATATCCCTCAAAGAAATACCAGGGCTGAGTGTCAAACAACTGCTTCCCCAGAGATAAGAAAAGGAGGGGCAGAAAACTTACTGTGTGAGGTTACTCACTAAACATTTGTCCCTTTTGCTCCTAACACCTTCATTTAACACCTCGGCCAGCCAGTTACTGGTAGCTTTCCATAGACATGCAATCTTTCTTGGCCCCTCTACATGTGTCGGTCAGTCAGTAAGATCAGAGGGGAAGCAAAACAAAACCCTGTTGTGCATCTGTCACACAGCCCCTACTGACCGCCCCTCCCAGCAATTCTCTGGCCGTAGATCTGGAGGTGGGGATCTGCTTAAACAAGGCCACTGCACCAATGGAGCTGCTTCATGCTTTGAGATACCCCAAAAATCGGAGGGCAGACAACAAACAATAAAGAAGTGGGACTCCGGGTGTCACCCAGAGGCAGTGAAGCATTTAGTCCCCAAAAAACACTGACCAGAGATCAGGCCAGGGAATCTGCAAGAGCTTTGATCTCTCGCTTTTATGTTCTGAAAGTGTTACACCTGCACAGCCACAACTCTTCTTGTTCCCAGCAGTACTTTCCTGTCATCAGCCTTAATTCAGAATAGACTTGGTGTCCTACAAATATTAACAAATGCAAGGAGAACAGTCAAAACGCTTTGAATGTTATACACACTGCCACACAGCACTTTGATGTGGTGTGTGCATAGGGGATCATTAACATCTACAGTATGCCTACACTGTAACCTACTACCAATCTTAAAAAGATTAGCTAAGTGAATACAAAGTACCTTCAAGTGTGCACGACTTTATCGCCACAGGCCTTTCAGTATCAGTATTCTATTCAGTATTGCAAAATTTCACAATGCACAAACAGCTTTGAAATGAACACAAATCCTCTGAAGTGATACTACGGCAAATGAGGTGGGTCCCCCTGTAGTGATTTACAGCCAGGTCTCTGATCTTCGTACCTGCATGGCCAGGCAGATACATTATCAGCATTTGACATTCCAATGATTCTACACAGGTCCTTGAAATCTTTTCATCTATTCTATCATCCCTGCGCAGAGGCCAGCGATGCTTAAAGAGGGGCCTACGCCAGTCCAGATTTTTTGCACAGTCTCCTCTTCGATTTTGAGTGTTATAACAAATACAAAGCAACAACGGTATATGAGATATTGACTGTTTTATAAAAGAACATAAATAATAAACAGGAATGGCCTCAGCACCTGCTTTCATCTTGTGTTTACACAATTAAGGGCACTGTTGCATAAACATCCTGTTCCCCTGGGTTTACAGAAACTATTTTCCTGTTCTGTGTTCAAAATCTTAGTTTTTAAGTTTGTTTAAATAATTATGGTGAAAAACAGATTCCTAGCATTTTGAAATTTCTACGGTTTTTCTAACTATACAATACATCTCCTCTCAACAAGTACAAGAGTCCCATTCTACATTTCTCACTTACAGTGCATTCACAAAAAACACTACAGCAGTGTAAGAAAGACTCTGGCTTATGGCACTGTCAGCTGCTACAAATGAACTGAGAACCCTTCTTACGGGAAAAGCCTGGCTGCAGTCAGAGCACATAGTAAATTCATTTGTTGGCTCAGCTATTATCTGCTCTAAATCATTCCCATTAGTAATGTCGGGCTGCTAGTCAACTGGCTGGCTTTCGGATCACCATGATAACAGTTAATCCACAGCAAAGATTAGAGAGGCAGTAATGCAACATGCTGTTTTTAATCCACAGATTTTCTCTGTTTTGTTTCAGTTTGACCCTAACAATGGGAAACACAGATTTGTGCTCATTGATCCATGTGTAGTTACAGTGAGTGTACCCACCCGGACAAGGGTGCTCTTAGCTTGAGCTCGCTGGGGTTGTGCTCCTGGGGTTCCCTGGTCCCTGGTTCCACTGCCGTGTGCTCTGGCCACAGCTCCAGACGTACCATTCGCACAGACTCCGGATCCTGCCCTTCGAGGCCTCTGCTTGATACCATCCAACAGACGCACAAGAAGGATGTTGCTGGGGAGTTCATCCACGGCACACTCCACCAGTGTCCGGCACTCTGGGCAGCGCAGCTCTCCACGTGATCCTAGGATGCCTTGAAGGCATCTGCGACAGAAGGTGTGCTGACAAGGAAGAACCTTTGCAGAAGCATCAAGCCGCTCCAGACAAACGGGGCACTCAAGCAAATCCAACAACACTGACTCGTCCATTCTCTGCGTGTTCTGCCTTTACTTTAGCAGAAAAACATGATGCTGATATGGTTTTTGTTTGGAAGCAAGACCCGTTGTGTCACGTCACTCCCATACCTCAGCTATGGCCATGGCATTTGCATCACCTAAAAAAACAAAAACACAGTCAAGATCTGGAAATCAATCTGTACTGTACTGTAGATCCAAGAAATAGGACGTAATATATACCTACAACAGATACGATTAAATTGTATGTTTTAATTGCTACACTTACAAACTCTCACCATTTAATATTGTCGCCAACTGATGAGATGACTGGCAAAACTAAAACTGCTGCCCTATTGGATGCCTATAAATAAACACAAAGGGTTAGGGTCTGCTTTTTTTCATAATTGATAACTACACCTGGTGAATGTGATCTCGGATCCTTGTGCCCTGAACTTCTGCACGATCAACACGCCATAAAAAGCGATAAAGAGAGTCCAGCAGCGATAGTGCAGAAGTGAAAGACCGTGATTTTGCCTTTCAAGAGAAAAAAAACACAGCTGAATCTATAGAAAATGTCGTCAACACACCTTATCTGGTGAATAATGAAATCACTATCACAAGATAGCCCTGGTGTGACCCTGCTGATATCACAGGTAAGTAAGTATCTCGGTGATTAAATCCAACAACAGTTTAACGTTACTCGAAAAAATGTCAATATTACGTAACACGAAAAACGTGTCCTGTGTACTTTCCTGTGACTTTTTGTGACAGCAGCAGTACTCTGTACAGTGGTGTCCCCGACCGAGCAACATATTAAACCTACAAATGTGCAAATCGGAGTAAAGTTAAGTTTGGTAGCAAAGATCACTCGTTAGCATGGGGGCTAAATGAATGTGTAGTTACCTTCTGAGTAACTAACAACTAGTTAGTTTTTGACGTATTTGTAGTTGAAAAAACTCTCTTTGTCCACTTTGTCTGAAAGCAACACATCTATAACACGTACAGTCGCCAGCTAAATTCAATTTAACTTACCTTTTCCAAAACAAAACTCCTCCTCTTGTTGCCCCGTATCTCCCAATTTTCGCCTCCTTGCTAACGTTAATAGTTAGCAAGCTACCTGGGATCCTACAGCCTCTTGTGTGGAGTACTCGCCAAACAAATACTACTGCTTTTCGTTGAAGGTATACAGCGTACAGTACAAACACACCTCTGTTAGATACTTTAGTAAAACATAACATGAAACGGACAGAGCCGAGACAACACAACTCCTGCGGCACCGAGCGCCATGCTAGTACACTGCTGCTGCTGGACTGTGGAGCTGGGAACAGCGGAGGGGGAGGGAGGACGTGGGCTTCAAGTGCTGTCGGGAAATGGCTAAATTCCGGCGGGGGGAGCACACACACAACCGAGACAGCAAATGACATGCAATTTGGTAAGATGTCATGTCATGCAGGATGTAATGTCTGGAATTCCAACGTTGTGCATAAAGTCGTTAATTAACATTAGGTTTAAAAAATCTGATACGAATAAATGTATGCCTGAAACAAATGTAGTCGTAGTCTCACAGAGACTCGACTGCGCTGTCAGTTCCCATAATTTCGCTGTGCTGGAAACTAACGACCAATTTTAACAATTACTATATGCTGCTGTCAATACTTTATACAATATTTATCACCAAAAGCACGTAAAGTCCAAGTATGTATCAAGCACAGAGTGGAAGAAAGGATTTCTGAGGAGCACCAGAAGGCGGCGCCCAGCGTTGTCCAAAGGGCGTGAACTGAACCCTGTGAAGATTAGTAATGATGAGTCCAAGCGCAGCATCTGTCCCCAAAGACAAGAGAACCTGTCTTTAAATGAATTACTACCCCTGTGAACAACACCATCACTACCAACACCTGGCTGATGGCCGGATTTCCTCAATCATTCATTTGTTTAAACCAGATTTCTAATCATTCAACTTGGCACCAAAATATTTAATATTTCTGTCACATATCCACCAGGATATTCCCTTCACATTACTAACCAACACATACAATTAACAATGAGATGTCTATGTCTTAGATGTACAGACATATTTATGCATTGTTTGAATATAAGTGGTCTAGTGGTAGTTTCAGTCCCTCAAAAAATGTAATTATTATAGCAACTACAGAAACATTGTGTTGTACGAAGCTACAATACGCCTTGTGTCAACTAATCTTAACTTTACACTTCAAAAATGATAAAATCCAATTATATTACTATCCCATTTTTATTTTTTGGGCAAAGCAAATAGTTGGATCTGTTACTGCCTACACTCAAAACAGACAACAGGCTCCCAGGAAGTGGGAGAGTACGTTTTCTAAAGACAATGCTATTATTACAAAGAATACATTTTGAAATAGACCTTTGACTCTGAATAACCTTCACAGCACAGGGACAAAACAACTTGAGCGAGAGCTGGTGAGAAACAGCTAGACAATAAACGTGATTTATTTTTATATCAGTCTGAGGACGCTGCATATTGAGCAAGAGGGAGAGACGAAGGAGAGGAAGAAAAGAGCAATAAAGAAGGAGATTTATATGGAGGTAGCTCTCTTCTGTCACATGTGATCTCATGGGAGCTGGCAGGAGCCCTCAGGTCATATTTCCTCACTGTGAAGCGGCTGCGCTCCGCCCCTCCACCTCAGATGAGACAATAGCCCCTGCCCTCTTTCTCTGCCTGACCCCTATGTATCACCACACACTCACATTCCGCACACATTCAGTGTCATTTACAAGCAGACCTTATTTAATGGCGTTCAAAAACGCAGCAGAGACGATTAGTAGACTTTGAAAGATAATAATCTTCCATAATGATTGCACCTGAGGGCAAAAACAAGATCACTGAGCACAAACGCTCAGAAACATCCACACCCTCGTATGATTGAGGTGACAGCTGTGTTTCTGCCTCTAAATAGGGACACGGAAAACAGGAGAGGACATGACAAGACATATGGGCTGATTTCCATGAAGGGATGAATCTTGACAGAAATATTGCTCTGCCTTGTACAGTACAGTTATGTAAATAGACATTCAAGATACAAAGAAATGCAGAAGCTGCCTGCCAAAATGAAAGACATCTATTTTTTAAAAAGCAAAGTGCAGATTACAGAACTGACATCAATAAGGTTGTTCACAACTAAATAATTCACTTTTTAAAACAATGATACCTTAATTGAAACCTGATTGAAATCCTTTGAAACCTTTCAATGAGATTCTCATACTTACTACCTCAGCCTGAGCCAGCCTGCTTTCAAATTAGATCAGGGACCATAGATGAATGTCTGTCAATGCTGCCTAACAACAGTTGAGTGCGTATATTTCTCTGTAGGGTGATTTTTTCTTTGAGAGCTGGGATCAAGCCAAACGAGTGTAAAAGACCAAGGCACTTCACATAGTATGGTTATGAGACTACACAGAATTACTATAAAGAATCACACAGAAAACCCAACAAACACCCCAGGACCAGCACTAGGCAACAGTGGAGAGGAACATCTGCCTCGACTGGTTGGGGTGAGTGGAAAGTGGAGTGAGAAAAAACATTGGGCAGGTTGGTAGGGTTAGAAACGGTTTCCCCTGGAAACATACAGCTCTGAGGTCAAGGATATTTGCAGACAGGTACAGAGAGAGGGAGACAGAGAGGAAGAAACTCTCCATAATCCACAAAAAACTGTTATTTAATGTTTGTCAATTTAAAACGGAATTAAAAACAAATCATTCTGACATATACTTTATTTAAAATTCTAAATTGATTTGTCATTTACATATTCAATTTGGCCCACGATGTACAAGCTGAACTTTAAATGCATGCTAAGCGTTAACATCTGAACTGAATTATGGAGTGACTTTACCAGAGACAGCATGCATTTGCATTGATGTCAATAAGGGCTCAATAAAGAATGGGTGTCGTTCATTTAAGCACATAGGCAAGAACTAACCTGGTCATTGGCAGATGGGAGTGTTACAAATAGAGGCCTGAAAGTTCAAATAAGTAATGGTTGTGGTGGACACGATTAAAATTTTTAAGTATCCTCTGCAACATTAAAGCCACAAAAGGCTGCAAAGCTCTATTATCAGACTGGTTTGTTTACTCTTATTGGAAAACACACCCGCTTCTCCTGTCACACTAAATCAGACATGGTGTTAGAGCACTGGAGGCTCCACAGGGATTCCATCTACAAATAAATCTTACTAGCAGACAGAGGGCACAGTGGTCTGTTGAAGGTCTGTGGATGAAAATAGTCCTACCATCATATTTGTGATGTTATGTTGTAATGTTTTATTTTTATTGAACAAATTTGTGATGCAAACCAGCTAACTGCAAATACCTGTACTGACGTGCTCATTCCTTATAGTCTTCACAGCCGGGTGGCAGAAAGAAATGCAAAAGGTAAGTAGTCAGGATATTTAAAAAAATGTTTATTATGTTAGATCATTTATAATTATAAGGATTATTATCTGTGCCATTGCTTACATCATCAGTACAATTCTCTGTTCCAAACCTAAACCTGACCTGGCTCAGTGCATCGCTCCAACGCCACAGTCTTGCTACAGTACCATACAACAGTCTTACAATAATCATTCAACAAATATGGGCAAAATGAAACTGTAAGAAATGCGAAAACATTTAACGTCTTGTTTGGTGAAAACAGTTGTAAGAAAAGGAGGTTCAACTGGTTCTGAGTAAATTGTTGTACATCTGTTCTGAGGGTGATCTGGTCTGTGTTTCTTTGAGTATGTGATAATTAGAAAGAGAGAGCACCTGAGAGGACCAGCAACAGCAAACTAAAAACACTACAGACTTTATACCATTAATAAATGTGAAAATATACATGTCAGTCATTCACAGACTTTCATAAACGTGACAGAACCTTGAAGTTTACTTTGGTTAATAAGAACACGTATTTAATAACGCACTTTTCAAATTAACACTTAGAAAATAGTGTCAGGTGCAGACAGTCAAAAGTATGAAAAACAGGTTTGAGCGTACTAATTATCCATCATGCAAGTGTGCCTGAAACACTGTTAGATGCACAATTGCAACACAACATGCATAGATCCTTCTGACGATGATCATCATAGGAAGACATCAGATGGCTAGCAGATTGTCATATTTGCCAGCAGCTCCATAGCAGATTTATTATTCATCATTATCTACAAGAGAGGAAGAGGAGAGAGAGCATCATGTTGGTACAAATTCATTTGAGAGCCAAAGGTCACTGGTTAGACCACATCTGCTTCAAAAACAGGGGGGAGAAAGGTGGATGACTAAAACTAAATGTTTGGCAAACCAACAACAGCACTTACATCTGTATGTTGATGGCTGATAATGCACTGAATTCCACAAAAGCATAAATGCATTTATGTTTTCAGACAAACAGGCATTAGAATCAACCTAAAGCTGTGTCATCTGAAACACCAGGCTGAGTTTTGATATTTAATGGTGAGCGTAGCAAATAGATGATACGAAATTATCAAAGTACATGGGTTTGTTCTCCAGTATCTGCCTCAATAATGTTTCAAAAATACACACAGTGTTGTTGCTATATAGATATGAGGCATAAGATACATCTTTCACAAATCTTGAGTCAGATCCTGGAGGGAGATATTTGCATCTTCCACTGTAGACAGTAAAAATAGAAAACAAAAGAATTGTCAAATTGAAATACTCTGAGAGAAAATGTATCTGAAGACGGCTCCCATCCTGCAGAAAACTTGTCAAACTCAAAAGAAATAACCCCCCACTGCCTTGGCACAGACTTAGCAGATAGACAGTGTTGAGGGTGTGTTTCACATCCACTTAGCCTCTTTACGACTTGGTGAAGCTGCAGCGACGTGAGAAAAGAGGATAGGATTTGGGAGATTAGATTAAACACTCACTGTACTCCGACACAACTCTTTGCTGTGGGAAAAGCACTGAGGACTGACTGAACAAAGCTGTTGACAAGGACAATTGAACACAGCTGCTGACCAGAACAAGAGAAACACACAAGTGATCCAAAAACTCCAGAGGAAAGAGTGTTGTGGAAAATGGACAAGAATAAAAAGACAATAAAAGGATAGAATACATATGATTAATTATGTCTACTAACCTTCTTGATACGCGCCATCTGCCATCACTAGATGAAGGATGTTGGGATACAGGTGCTGGTGTTCAGTTCCCAAAATGCTTAAGACCAAACTGGAGCCCAGGTCAATATTCTCATCTTCATCTTCATGTATCGCCTTGAGCACCACAACAACAAGACATCTGCTATAACCGTGAGACTGCATGAATGACCTAAAGATTTAGACAGTGATAAAATAAATATGTCAAACCTTAATCTTATTGTAAGCTTCAATGAACTTCTCAAAGCCCATCTGCTGCTCCAGGTTGAAGCGAAGCTCTTCCAGACGACTGAAGATGCTGTCATGATTCTCAGCCTCTCCGCCCTGGTCCTCTCCACTGCCATCTGTAAGGGCAGAAAGATTTATCACGTTTCATTGTACTATTTCGCTTTGGCTCTAGATCACGCCATTGAACTCCAGTTCAAATTATTTCTACAAAATAGGTAAAAAATGCATTTTAAAAAGTTTTTTTTTCCTTCAAATATTTTCACAGCACTGGTGAGTCCAGGTTTCCTCCTACCTGAATGCCACTCTTCATTGAACTGGCTATTATTACTGTTGTTCTCCTCTCCCACACCATTAGTAAGCAACTCCCCAGCTTCCTCATCACCAGGACTTCCATTAGAGCATTCTTCATCCTCGTCATCCTCCTCGCCCTCTTCTTCCTCCTCTTCCTCTTCATCATTTTCATCATCATCATCATCCTCGTCATCTACAGCCATCTGATTGTCCTGATCAATCTCAGCTGCTATCCTGTTAAACAGCTCGTGATCTTCACCATCTGGAGGGTTTCCATTAAAATCTCCTGCTCCAGCCTCTTCCTGCAGGAGTCTCTCCATGGAGGCCCTGATGTCCCGCAGGTCTTCATCCTCATACGCACTAAAGAAGAGAGAATATTCTCACCACATGCACGTCACTGCCCAACTGCAACAGAGTCCTGCTTAAGTTTATATTGTCATCTCTGGCAACATTTTTCAGAAAGACAGTTTGTCTTACTCTTCATTCTCTGACTGCTCGTCATCTTTAGCTGCCTCTTCCAGGTCTTCAATTTCCAGATTGTTGTCTGGGGCAACATTAGCATCACTTGTCACTCCAGAGTCCTGCTGAGAGCTAAAGAGACGACTGAGGTCTGGTAGAGAGCATGTCCGCAGCATCTGAGCATGTGAAACAAACAGTGACATTATTGTTATTATTACAGACAGGAATAAATAATAAATATTTAACAAATAAAAGTGTATATGAGCAATAGAATGTAATCTGTTATTGTGATGTATAAGCAATGTAGAAAATGAAAATCCTAAAAGTTGTCTAAGAACAACAACAAAAAAAAAAAAAAGTTGAGCTCAGTTCTGCACATCTTAATGTTCCAGATGAAGGTTATGAAAGATGTAGGCTGATGCATGCTCTTTTCTCTTCTATCAGACCCACTGCAGTTTCAGACTCTGTGATTAATGGTACTGGCTCGTTTCCAGACCCCCTCATTAATAAGAAAGACTGAAATCCTGCCTAAAAATACCACACAGCCCATGACATCACACAAGGAAGAACAAGTGTGAATTTCCTTAACCCCTGCAACAGCAGCTCACCTGCAGCTCATGAAAGATATTAAAAAATTAAAATCATGGTTCCCTGACCTTCCTTACCTTCACTACAATTAACATTAGATCTTTTGTTCATTAACAATGTAATTATTAGAAAAAAATCAGAAGGGTAACATTCTGCAAGTAAGCACCTTGGGGTTGTTGGCGTCAAACATGCCCGTAGAGAGACCAATGAGGAGGGCATCATGGTGTTTGGAGCGCAGAGGTGAGACAGAGCGTGATCGAGAGGCCAGAGAGGAGGATGATTCATCCACGGAGGACTGGGCTGAGAGGACTGCAAGGGCAGCAGTGCGTCGGTGGGCCGGGGAACACAGCTTAATAAACATTGGCTCCTCACACTGGGGTAGACCTGGAAATAGGAAAAGAAGGGCAGATTTAATTAAGATAACACTGAAAAATAAAGGGGATATAATTCACTAAACATTCATCTCACCTGAAGGTTCTGTTGGTTTCTGTGCACTCTTCTCAGCCTCCTTAGTGCATCTTGGTCTTGCACTGCCCTCTGGTGGCCTGTACATGAAATACACTTAAATGATATCTTTCGTTATCTTCATCTATCTTTCACTCTTTAAGACATTGTTCATGCTAAAAAAACATTAGCTGTATCGGCCTTGTTCATATTAAGCTACAGTATGTAACTTTTAAAAAAATAAAAACAAGCTCCATATCTTATCTCAATGTGAAGAGGTGCTCTCGAAGTTGTCTATGACTGAACAACCTGGCAACGGCGCAGAGATGTTTGCTCCTAAACGTTTTTCAGCAAGGCACCACCTTCTAATCAATCAGGAAATTCCTACTTGACTAAGTTGTGCAGAACATGTTGGAGTGGCTAGACAGATCAGAGTGGACTCATGTTGAGTATCATGCTGGTGCTAGTTGAAGTTGCATATTGTAGCTTTCTATACTGTACAGTGGGTACATGGACTTGAATTATGGAAGTTTCAGTTGTTGTAAGTGCTAATTCCTTTGTTAATATAAATAATAATAAAGATAAATAGTCACACTGACTTTTGGGCTTCCTGCTCCCATGCTTGCTGGACACCAGCTGGGCGGGGTGAAGCCTGTTTATGCGTGTCTTCCAAAACGACTGATTCAATATCAGCTGGATCTGAAAGAATTAAGCCCAGATAGGACTGCACTGTTCTGAAAATATACTGTAAAATAAGGAGATGAAATGCTGTATCTGATCAATATCTGATAGAATGACATACTAACCCTGAGTCTCAGTAGAGATGGGTGGCAGTGATACTCTTTCTACTTCACTGGCCACAGACATTTCCTTATGGCTGGCCTTTGTTGGAGCTGTGCTCTCCTTCTGAATGTCAGGGGTGTCACCAACAGCAGACAGGTTAGAGGTCAGCACTTCTTTAGGTGCCTCCTGGTTATGCTCCTCTGTGGAGAGTATTGCATGCCAAGTTGGTTCTGAGCTATTCAAACTACATGTATTTATGATATGTAATTATTACTGACTGACATTCAAATGAATTGGCTTCATTTGGATGGCAAGAACACAAAGAGTGACTAACCAGAATTAGAAAACTCCTCACAGACGGTGACATTTTCCAGTTGCTGGGTCAGAGGCTGAAGCTCTGCCTCCTGAAGTACTCTCAACACCTGAGAGTGTGGACTTACTCCCCAAGCTTTCCTAGGAGCTTCTTCCTGTGGCACAGCCATCTGTATGACTTCACCTGCTGTTTGCTCTGAGACATTATATATACAACCACAGAAAGAAAGGTTTTTTTTAATGTTTCCATTGGAGATTGTTGTAATTTTTAGGCAATGTACATGTACAAGGAGAAAGAAACTCACCGATGGTTGTGAAGCATGTCTCCTCTAGAGTTTGCTGAGCTACAGAGAGGACAAGTGGAACTCCTGCCTCCCATTTCTTCCTGTCTCCAACGGACTCATCTTCTGGAGAAGCTGAGGTGGCTGGTGGAATAAAGTAAGGGTGAAGAAAAATTGAGCAAAACTGTATATATGAACTCGTATAACATAAAAAGTTCACAATGGTCAAAGAACTTCCAAAACAAGTAATAATGTGTAGTATTACAATATATTGTATGAGGGCAAATTCATTATTTTGGAAAGTGGTTCTATCAAATGATAAATAACAATCAACAAAAGACAACTTAGGTTTACTAGAAAATAAACCAAAACCTTAGCATAACACAAGAGAAATGTTTTTAAAATTGTGTAAAGGTTCAACTCGCCAGTTGTCGTGACAGAGGGTTCTGCTAGCATTTCCTGACCCACAGCAAGCACCGGCAATTCTGCAGCCTCCCACTTCTTCCGGTCTCCATTCAAAGGAGGACACTTCTCTGAGTCAGGCTGGTTCTGTTGGGAAGCAGGACTTTGTTCTGCAGTGGCTGTAGGCAATTCCTCAGACTCCTCTGATGGACTCTGGCCTTTAAGGTTCAGGTTAAGTCTGTGCAGTATTTGCTTTTTCTCACTCTGTCACATGTAAAGCATTGAGTTTAGATTAGTTATCCTTCTACGTATTTAATCACTTAATACTCAGACTGAAGGAAATTTGAGCCAGTAAATTATTCCTGAAAAACTCACCTTTGTGGCTGTGGCACTCTCTGGCTCTGGCAAGTTCTCTTTTAGTGGAGTAATCTGTCAAAAACAAAATGCTAAATTGATGCAGCAAAGCAATTCACACACTAACAAACAGATGCTGTAGGACACAAAACACTATAAAGGTATACTGACTGCTCCAACATTCTTCAGGGCAGCAGTCATGGATATAGCTGGGGTGGAGGGTTTGGATGCGGGCAGGGCTGAAGCTTGGGCAGTTGGATCAGACTCAGAGGGATTGGGCTGTGGAAGAGGATTGTCAGAGGTAGTTGACACTGCTACTGCCACTGCCGCTGCTGCTATGTTTTCTGCTGCCATGCCAACCTTAACCCCCCGTGCTGCAAGCTTCCACAATACACAATACTAACAATTAGACCACTACTTAAACTAATGCACCAGTAAGGCCAAGTACTGACATTAGACACTTGAATGAAAGAGCTTACATGGTCCTCCCAAGCTCTCTTTTCTCTCTCATATGCTTCTCTCCTTTTCTTCTCCAGCTGCTCTTTCAGTACAGCAGCACGGGCATTTGCTTGGGCCTGGCAGGTAGATATACACAAACAAATAAAGTTTAGTTTAATTCATCTGACCTTTTAATCTCCATAAAACAAAAAAGGAAACATTGTGTATTGTGGGCGCAGCCTGGCTTGACTGGCATCATCTTTCTTTTTTTGCAGTTATTTTATTCAGTGGTTTTCAAAGTCTTATAATCAAAGTCTCATGTTTTAAAATGTGAATGCCGTAGCTGTATGTTCCTTGCACACTCACTTTTAAAGCCTCTATCTTCTTTCTCCTGAGCTCTGCCTCCTCACTGGACTCCTGGCTGTCGGAACCATCGCTGTCATACTGAAACACAACAACATCAGCCACAAGACAAGCTATATCATAGAAAACACTCTAACTGAAGGTACTCTCAGAATCTAAGAGTGGTGGGCTGTACCTTCTCTCCTCTGAGTCGAGCTTTTATTTGTTGGCGCTCATTGAAGTTCAGAAGGCGGATTTGCCTCAGTTTTTTCAAGTATTCCTGAGAAGAAAAACAGAAAGGTCACTTATATACACTGTTCAGTGAGCAAACCAGCATACACACACACATACACACACAGTGGCATCAATGATATTTGCAATTACATTAGCATACGTAGGTAACACTTATTGAAGGCATAGCGTCACTCATAACACAATAGGATGTTAACACCAGTACATGGAAACATCATCCAGCCAAAATCAAATAACATATTTTGCAGTTACCAGGTAAGAAACGCTACATTTAAAAATTCAATTCAAAACAAAGCAAAGCTGTAACACACAATGCAAAACAGAGGTGGTGAAGTTATTCAAAATGGGACAAATTACACAATAAAGAAAAACAAAGGTATTCATTGTTGTGAATAATAACAGCCATTACTGGGATAAATAATAGTGGAGCTGCTCACATTAGACAGTGGAACACCACACATTATGCAAGGGGTGGACATTAGTCTGAGCTGCTGGGTGGAATTATGGGTGTGTCAAAGGGACTTTTGTGCAGACATATGAGACGTGCCAAGCCAGACGTGCCATGAGTGAGGTGGAGTGTGAAGCTGGGATTCAGGTCTGCGCTCCTACCTCCTCCTCTTTGTTGACTCTGGGTCTCCTGTACTGAACCGAACCAGCCCGGCTTCCAAAGATTGCAGCCAGGTTTTGCCGAGTACCCTGTTTACCGTTCAATTTAACCACATTTTAGAAGGATGCAGGACTTATATCTAACTTCCCCAACAGTAATGAGTGGGGGATAGAAGAAAATGTAAACTGCATTAATCAATATTTTTATTATTAGGTCCTTAATAAAATGAATACATGTAAAGTCAATGGTGTTACTGTTAGTGGTTAGCCCACAGTCTTAGCTCCTTAATATGCAGTGCTACACTTTTTAGCCCATTAAGCGCACTGTTTGTTAAATTTGCTAGTTCATTCTCATGCAGGGTGGTTTCACTACCTCTCTTTTGGAGGAACACCCTGATAACATTCACACCTAGTAGCTACCCAGTACAACAACATTGACAAGACCAAGAGCCTTGCTTAATGTCACCATAGTGGTGTTAATAAGTGAGGCAAGCAGTTTTTTTTTCACTTGGCCCAACTACATTCAATCATGCTGGTTCGGATGATTGAAGTGCTGTCTGATCACAAACTCACTTCTCCAGCCATTAGGCCACCACTTAAGTACATATTAGCACCAAAATGAACAAACAAAAACCCATTATTTGGCTTATCCAATGAATTCACATATCAGCAAACAAGTGTATATGTTTTAAACATTTTGTCTATCATGATTCTTTCACTCATGTTTAACACCTTTACTCCTTTATGTTAGCTCATTCCCATTATATACTAGATAGGTAGCTTTGAATGGGCTTGTTTCAGTTCACGCTGATCACCTTATTAGCTATATGTGGGCTGAAAGTGGCTGATTCTCAGTGGATTTGCATGTACTAATAACTTTTTGACAATGGGCAGAGTACTTTCAAAATTGTTGCTCATAGGAGCAACACATAGTGATAAAAAAAAGTAAATAAATCATTTACAATTTCCTTGTTTTTGCTTGTTGATCTGTAGCTAGAAAAGGTTACAGAGTAGTATCAATGCACTTAGATATACATCAGTCCACAATTGAATCTACACTGCCTGAAAAAGAAAATAAAAAAAGTCATAAACAGTAGAAGTAACGGCTATGTTTAATAGTTAAAGTAAGAGTTTTTTCACACACACGGATGTAAAGAAAACTCAAGGGAATGGGACTAAACAGCTGTGTAGCCTTTAGAAAACCACATGTCAGTGAGGCTAATCAGAAAAAAGGGCTTCATTTTGCTAGGTAGCATAAAGATTGGACTCTGGAGCAATGGAAGAAGGTCATGTTGTCTGATGAGTCCAGATTTACCCTGTTCCAGAGTGATGGGTGCATCAGGGTAAGAAGAGAGGAGGGTGAAGTGATGCATCCATCATGCCTAGTACCTACCATAATGTTATGGGCCCAAAGAATGAGGTCAGCTGACTACCTGAATATACTGAATGACCAGGTTATTCCATCAATGGATTTTTTCTTCCCTGATGACACAGGCAAATTCCAAGATGACAATACCAGGATTCACCGGGCTTAAATTGTGAAAGACTTGTTCAGGAAAGCTTAGTGATGCAGCAGGACAATAATGCTAAACATCAAAGTAAATAAACCAAGAAATTGCAAATAATGAACTTTTTTGCCAGTGTGTTAGTCATTTTTCAGGACTGTCTATCATCATAGGTAGCTTGTGAGTGGGTCATAATCACAAGGGATCATCCTACCCTTTAAATTCCAGTATAAGTCACACTACATACCAGCTGTCCCTCAGCACGGACTTTGTTGATCATGGCTTCTCTTTTGCGCTGTAAAAACTCCTCCACTTGACCAGCCCGCTCAGCAGCCGTCTGACCACGCTGCCTGAAAATTGAATTACACCTGAATACTTTACTTTTCATGCTATGACAAAAGATGTGTGGTTTAATTAACTGTGTCCAAAGAAGCTGTCTGACTAACCTATTAATACGAGCTTGTATAGAAACAAGTTGCAGCCTCTGAAGCTCTCTCTTGATTGCATCAGGGTTTAGTCGGGCAGTGCCATTGGGCAGCACTGGACCAGCAGCAGCCGGTACACCTCTTACACACAGAGGTTTAGCCATTACAACAGCTATTCATTTTACCACACCTGACCTACCAAAAAAAAAAAAAAAAAAACTCAAGGAGACAGAAGAACTTACCGAATAGGACTGCCTGGGCCTGCAGAAGAACCCTCCCTGCTGATGTCTTTAGGGTGTGGTTTAGCCATTTGGTCTAGAGCAGCATGGTAGTGTTCATAAGGGGTTTTGCTTGGGAAAGGTGGAACACCTGCAGCCCTCTTTCCACCACCTACAAAACACTAAGTTTACAGGACACAATTCTTTTGTGAGCAAGAAGGGGAGACTGTATGTATGGTTTATTTCAGATAGCCTGGGTAACTCTTTGTATCATAAAACTGAAATAGGCATGGTGTACCTTCCTCTCTGGGCTGCTACCTCCACTAGAACTCAAGACATGCTTCCACCCTTGCTCTCTGGCTTGGTTAATACGATTGATCTGTAACATCACAAGATCAGTTTTATATAGCACACTGACCCTTCCACAGCTTTTTCCACTTAATACTGTTAATATAAGACACATTGCCACATTTACAACGCACCTTTTCTTTTTCATATCTCTTCATTTGCTCTGCTTTCAACAGGAACATCTAAAGACAACAGGGATAAGTAAATAACTCAAAAGTATAAAAAAATGCATATGGACTTAACAATGCACTCACCTGCTCTCTCTGTTTCCTTTCTTTCTCAATCAACTCCATCCTCTTCTTCCTGATGCCATCCTGCAGTATAACACAACTGTATTTTAGACAGACATAATAAAGAAACCCGCTATGAGGCAAGAGCCAACAGGGCTGCTCTGTCACTGGGCAAGTAGGCGAGAAAGGAAGGAAAGGTTGGTTAAAGGAGGAATCAGGTAGAACACTCCAAATAGAGCCAGGAGTGGAAAAAGTGGGGCATAATGAGAAAGACAAGAACTAAAAATGCTGGTATAAAGGTACCTTCACGTGTGAATAAATGGGAAAAGAAAAGGGGAATTGAACAGTAATTACAAGTTATGTGGGGCTCTCAGCTGTACCTCATGTTTTTTCCTCTCTTCCTCCTCCGCTCTTCTCTGGGGGGCTGCTGGGAGAGGGGCCTGAGCAACATATAACACTGGGGTTCAGAGGTTGCCAACATACTATGATGTAAAAACACACACATACACAGTCTCCACCCACCCACACACACACACACACACACA
Organism: Anabas testudineus; assembly: GCF_900324465.2. Classification (NCBI taxonomy): domain Eukaryota; kingdom Metazoa; phylum Chordata; class Actinopteri; order Anabantiformes; family Anabantidae; genus Anabas; species Anabas testudineus. The sequence goes on along the minus strand of NC_046613.1, from coordinate 6,377,404 downwards.
CACACAAAGATGGGAGAAGCCTCTGACATGCTAGGCTAGGAGCTCCTAGGAGCTTGTTTTTAACAGCGACAGCAGAATGAAAAAGCATAAGTGAAGTACAAAAACTCAGAGCAACCCATCATTACAGTCAACAGACTACTAACCGGTTTATGTTTTACAGCGGGTTTCCTCTCTGCTGACTTTCTGGCTGCATCCGAAACCTTTCTTACAGTCAAAGGCACTCCATATTTGGTGGCTGGTTTGGTAATCTTCTGGGCTGGGGTGAGTGGTATGAAGCCAGGGGCAGGACGTTTGGCTGGTCACACACACAAAAAAAAAATAAAATAAAAATAAAAAACAACAACAAAAGAAAAAACAGAGTCTCATGAACATACAGACAAATAATGACTAGCATCAATATTTTAAATAAATAAGAAAAACATCAAAATTGCAACACAAGTTACGATGGTCCAATGGTGAGCATATGGTTTTATGCTATTATTACAATTACATGAAAAATTGTACTGATGGAGGTGTTAAAATACACTTTTTCTGTGTGTTTCAATTTCAGCAGCAGAATTAACATACCTGGTGGCCCCTGCACTGCACCAATCTTAGGCTGCTTGTGAAGAAAAGTATGTCGGAATTCCTGAGCAATAAGCTGGAATCAAGGGAAAATATGTTTGTGAATAAGATGTGGATTTAAAACATTCAAGCTGTATCACTGACAACTAACCGTTTGCTTTACCTGTGGTGTGAGGAACCTTTCTATCCTGCAGGAAAGGAATGATTTGTCCAGAATGCTGCTGACTGAGGGCCTTTCTCGAGGGTTGCGTTTAAACAACTGCGCCAAGAGAGAGCGAAGTTCATGGGAGTAGTGAACAGACACGGGAGGGTACGATCCACGAATGATCTTCAGGACAAGGTTTTTCATGTTGCCAGCCTCAAACTGAGAAGATACACATGTGGTTCACACATACAATCTTAGAGAAATCATACATGGCCATATGCAATAATACCATAACACCAAATATCAAGAAATACAGACTATGAATGCCATACTGAGGAATGATTTCCCATTCTTTGACACTTCAAAATCAGTACATATGGGAGCACTGAAATGCTGCATAAGACATATTAAATCTGTATTCATTAGTAAACAGCGCGCACACACTGAATACTTACTGCATGCTTAAGAGTGCACATTTCATATAGGACACACCCTAGGGCCCAAATATCACTGCAGAAGGGAAAGTAGGGAAAATGAGAGGAGAGAACATTCAAACAAAAAGGCTGGGATAAGTTCTGGGGTAGGTTTAAATTCATACAATGATGTTTAACATGTCAAGCCATTTCCTGTCTTTATTATTAACTGTAGACATAAAAAAAAATGAGCACAGAGATATTTCTAAACTTACTTCACTAGTTCTAAATACAGTAGATTAGGTTCCATGCATACATATAATCAATACTAGCTTCCTGCTGTAGATATCCACAAGCATGTTCACTCAATAAACAGGAGACATGATACACCCAGAAGCCAGCAGCTTGTCCAGTGTGACTCACAGTTTGAGTGGAAGAAAGTGGTCAGCATCTAAATTACACAAAAAATAGACAAACACAACACAGGTGACCTGGAGAATTAAGTTATTTACCTTTTGTTGTTGTATGGTTTATTTTCGCAGATCTCTGGTGATAGATAATATGGTGTTCCTATACATGTTCTTGCCAGTTCTACAGTGCTGAAATGAGAACAGAATGTTATTTTTGTTATGTTTTGCTATTCCTAAATCTTGACTTCTTATATATCTGCCTATTTATTGTGATGAAACTGATACCTGTTCAACACCCTTGCAATTCCGAAGTCTCCAAGCTGTATAGTCCCATCTTTAGTCAAAAAGATGTTCTGCATGGAGATTACAAAAAGACAGGTGAATAAGAGGATAAGTAAAAAAACAAAAAAATGATCATAGATATTGTAGTACATGAAGCAATACCTGTGATTTGATGTCTCTGTGGAGGATTTTGCGATCATGTACGTGCTTCAATGCCAAGCAAATCTGAACAAACCAATCCAGGATCTAGGCAAGAGTCAACCGATGTTTAACAATATCAGTTTTCTTTATCTACATAATAAAATTCTATTGGATGAACAACCTAGGAAAATATACTGACATTGAAATTGTCTAAATACATATCAAAGAAAAGCACAGAAGTATAAAATACCACCGGTTTTATAAGTATCAGTGTTGATAGTCTGTTGACAGCTATATCTTTAAAAAAAAAATCATGATAGTCTCAAATGGTGTTTGGCCTACTTGCTCCTCTGAGAACAACACTCCTTTCTGAGAGTTGATCTTCTTGAAGAGGTCTCCACCCTCACAGTAGTCCATCACAATATACAGGGAGCCTGCCTCTAAAATGAAAGTTAAACAGATTTCAGAAAGATTCTGGTACACACATTACATCATGCCCATCTGGTTATAAGTACCAAACAGACTGTGTAAATACCTTCAAAAGACTCCTTATACTGGACAATATTGGGATGACTCATTTTGGCAAGAACAGCAACTTCTTTTCGAGATTCCTGCCTCTCTTTACTTGGCATCTGTCAAGATAGAAGAGACAGAGAATGTGAAAGAACAAGGTAGTGAAAAATGAGCTGGCATTAACAGTGACATGTGAAGCTTGTGCCTGTTACAGTATGCATTATGAGCTTACTCCAGATATGCCAATCTCCTTAATGACATAGGGGCGTCCATCCTCTTTTGATTTGACAAGAATGGCTTTCCCAAATGAACCTTCCCCAATTTTCTTCACCTTTTCGTATTTGTCCATGTTACTGGAAGGACTGGTTCTTCATGCTGGGTCTACAAGAGGAGCAGGGTAAAGGCCATAACCGTACTGATTACAAAGAGTGCATTATGAATAAGGTTAGGATTTGAACCACTAGCTACTGTTAACTTCTTTAATCGTGCTTGTCTGCCTCTCTGTAAATACGAATGTCAGCTCCAGCAAGGAGTGTGTCAGACAGGAAAGCATCTCTTGTCTACGGCTGTGGTGGAGAGACAACACACCACCTAGCTAGCAGCAAGGCAGCTAAGCTTACCGTTACACAGCAGCTACGCGAATATCGAAGACCATCTTATATGAAATATACTGACAGTAAGTGCATAATACGCATAGTAATATCGTTTACGTCATTCAGGAATAACATTATTAGCAATTAGCAAACTAGCGCTTGTCTTACCATTAGTCTTTCTCGGTGCTGTCTCTCAAAGGTTTGGGTACCTGCTACTGCCCTCGATCTCTCTATCTAACTACTGTTCTCTTTTGCTGCTTTCTTATTGGCCACCTTTAAATTCTTCCATCGCCAATTGGTTTAAGCAGCTGTCCGTCATCTCCCCTGGTGGATGTTGTCTCCGCCTCCAGACATCTATACGTAGACGACGCGGCCCCGTTGCCATAGATACACACTAGCTACACTGCATGGTACAACTGAGCAAATGACACCCATCACTCCCTGTTACATTTATAAACAAGTCTGAGCAGGCTCTTTTTATTCTCAAACTGGATCAAAACTACAAGAGGAACCGATCTAAGTGACTTTGAAAGAGGGTTAATGGCAGGGTTTTAGTTGTTACTAACGTGATGTGTATATATCTGAAATGATGGAGAGCAACTCTTCATCAGGTGACAGAGAATGTGGTCAGACTGTCAGCAACAATTATGCATCTTTATAAACACCCATAGAGAGATATTATGGTATGGTCGCAGTGCATAACCCCTCCATTACAAAGATGAATGCACATCTAAGAGTTGAATGGTGCAAAAACCAACGCAGTACAGTGCATCTACATAGATGGAAAAAAGTAATCTGTAAGTAAGATGATTCATCGTTCACCATATCCTCAACAACGAGGCAGCTTATGGTGTACACCGAATGAGCGGTACAGGTCTGAAAGTTGAGCCCTCTGGTGAAGGGGTTCTATGAGATTATTATGTGGGCAGCATTTTGCTGGCTGGTTTGGCTCCACTTGTCGTCTTACAGCATATCAAAACAAAGTTGTTTCCGATCCACCTTTATCCTGTGATCAAACATATTTATTCTAATGGGAGAAGATTGCTCAGTTTGAATATGATTGAATTAATCATTTGCTGTGGCCTTCACACCTTCACAGTCACCAGATCTCAACCCAGCTAAACGCCTATGGGAGATTTTTGATTAGCATAGACAGTGCTCTCCACCATTACCACTAAAACAACAAATGAGGGCGTATCTTTTGGAACAATGTTGTTCAGTCCATGAATGGAAAATGGGACCCTTGGCACTGACAAAAGAACAACACCCCAAGACAGAGTTTCCTTTTGGTCATTTTAAGTCTATTTGTGGTAATTTTGTGTGTGCATCTCTTTTCTGTAGTTTGAGGTTGTTGTTCATCACTTTAACTTAGTTTTGCATCTTTTCGTGGTTGTTGTAAATCATTTTCTCTCTTATTGGGATAATTTGTATCTCTTTGCAGTTATTTTGCGTCTTTTAACTGAACACATTAGAAGAGGACACAGATTGATGGTCCTTATGAAACCATGTGTAAATACAAACATGTTTTCCACGTTGACTGATCTGGAGGTGCCCATCCAGTGGAGTTACCCTGGCTTTTGCATCATACTTAACGCAGCTCCTTGTGTAACATCTTGCACCGGGCCGCCGTGTCCGCGGCTGGCCACGCCCCCTCTTTGATCATCTCGCCCTCTGCAGCTCATGACGCACTGACCGAGCTCCCGTCTATGAACATGGCTCCGTTTCCAGACGAGGTGGATGTTTTTACTGGGCCGCACTGGCGAATGAAGCAGCTGGTGGGCCTGTACTGCGAAAAGGTGTGTATGAGCGGGCGTCGGTCGATACCTAGAGGTTTTAAATGTGTACACACATATGACGGTATGTGGGGGGACGGACGAGTGAAGGCCAGCTAGCGTGCTAGCTAAGCTAACGTGTGTGCAAGTTAACGTTATAGCAGCCAGGATTGAGTCCAGTGAATCGGGCTGTGTCACAACAACTCACAGTTTGGAGGTAGGAACGTACAAATAGTGTCTCTCTGAGGTGTTTACTTAACTGTTAGTCAACACTCACCAACGTGTGTTACGGCTGGTCTTGACAAACCCTGAGTCTGAGTCAGCTACGGCTTCCTCTCTGATATATTTAGCTTAACTAACTAAGACAGCTTGTTACACAGCATTATTGAGCGCCGCAGCGCAGTCCCCAATGTTTCCACAAACTGTGTAACACTGAATTTACTGTGTGCTATATGTTAGATTAACGTTACGTCTCAGATAAGCTCATTTAGCCTCACTAGCTGGTGCTCAGTGGGTGTGCTAACGTGAGCTACGTGTTTCGGTGTACAGCCGTAATGTTGTCCCAGACTGGCTCTGCCACACCACAGCTGCTGTCCCGGATTACGTATGCGTTAGAGACTGCTAATTATTGTGAACTAATGCTACCTGCAGTGGTGCTAATGATTGTCTTTATCACACGGACCTCAGTTCAAACACGAATGCATTACATTCTGCACTGAGTCGCCGTTTTTGTTTGTTTTTTCACAGCTGTCACAAACCAACTTCTCCAACAACAATGATTTCCGCTCCTTCCTTCAGTCATTGTGCGCCACCTTCAAGGAGTTCAAGATGCACGAACAGATCGAGAATGAGTACATCATCGGCCTTTTGCAGCAGCGTTGCTGCACTGTGTACAATGTGCACTCTGACAACAAACTCTCCGAGATGTTGTCTCTCTTTGAAAAAGGGCTGCATAATGTTAAGGTAAACGTGCCCATATGCAAATGTTTTATGTAATGCTTTACCGTCATGCCATGGTTCTAGATTTTCCTTTTAGTTCACTTAGTTTAGTACAACTAGACTTTATGTCTAAAATCATACATTTGCACAGCTCAGCTGATGCTCAGTGGTGGAATATCACCCTGTTATTAGATCAGCTGTTATTTTAGCCACGAAGATATTTCTGTGCCAGCAGCAACATCAGATTTGTTCTTTTTGATAGAAAATCATACTGTATTTGCTTTTTAAATGTAGAGTTGTTTAGATTAAATGGAGGCTATACATTGTAATATTTGTGACCAAATTGTGGAATGACTTTAACCAAGCTTTTGTCAAAATGGGGTGGAGTTATAGATTGATATTTTATTTAGTAAGAAAGAAGGTCACATACAAAAGGAGGTGGAGGAATTGTATAACAGAGGCAGGATTGTTTTTGTGATCTGCTTACCAGCAGACAACAGTTATTGTTCTCTCTCAAGCCTTGGGCAAACCAAAAAATGTCCTTCTCAGACGGCTGCAGTTGTGTAAATTTTAACTTCCGTTCTGTCGCGGTCAGGAACATTCTGTTGCTCCAAGATCCTGCCCTCTGTCCTGAGAGAAATGTTTGCTCTGAGATAAATAATGCTGTGTTGCGATTTTGTAATTAAAGACATGGAGATCCTGAACCACATTTATTATGAATTAAGATTCCCCATGTTTTTTTAAATACACTGTATGAATTAATAATTTCTATTTGTTTTTAGAGTGAATATGAGCAGCTTAACTATGCGCAGCAGCTGAAGGAGAGACTAGAGGCTTTCACACAGGACTTTCTGCCCCACATGAAGGAAGAAGAAGAGGTATGAGATGTACACATGGATCAATCTTTTAATTAATTGATTTCTAAAAAGAACGGGCAAGACTAAATAGTGCTCATAAACACTCAGGGTAAAAGCTGCTTATTTAAAGTTGTGTGAATTGTTTTGCACCTGGCTGTTTATAAACTAAGGTGATTCATTACAGGTGTTTCAGCCCATGCTAATGCAGTACTTCACCTATGATGAACTCAAGGACATCAAGAAACAGGTGATAGCACAACACTGCAGCCAACAACAACTGGACTGTGCTGCTGAGGTGCTGAAAGGCTTCAGGTTGTGGAGTCAGGCAGAAGAGCTGCAAAAGGCCTTTAAATATTCCGATCACGAGAAGACAGATTATGGTTAGTAAGCCTAATCACAAATGTTGAAACAATTGGGTGTGTAGCCTGTAAAGATTTGTGTCGTGCAGAAATTCCTGCGTTAGTCATACATAACTGAGGTGTTTGGCTGATGAATGGCTTGTTCTCCAAGTACGTTTGCGTACAGCAGGCCCCAAAGAAGAACATTTGTATATTTTTGAAATGGTAATTGTTGTTAAAACAAACAGAACATATTGAAAATAGCTAATTGATTATAAATGCAAAAATTAGCAGTCAGTCTCCTGTAAGAGTTGGACAAGAGCTTGAATTTAAAGATTCAGAAACATTTTGACTTGTCATAACAGTTACTAATGATGCTGTAAATGATCTATTTAAGTATCTCAGTGCAGCGTGACAGTGAGCCTACATTCACAACACTGAAAACGTGAGAGCCAGATAAAGCTCAGCCACTTTATTTTCCTTATTACACTTTCACTTTTACTCCTGTCAGATGTCAAAATGTGTTTCTTTGGACAAGGTCTGTGCATCAGAAGTGCTATATTTGACTATTTAAACCATTTGCTTCATTAAATCTCTAAGTAAATGTCTAATATTCATAAAAGGCACAACTCAGAATTTCAGCATTTGCGTCACAAGCAAATCTGGTTTGTTCTCTTCCTCAGAATTGGAAAAGAAACGGGATTCTTCAACCCACATCTCCCAGCTTCCTACAGAAATAATGCTGCGGCTGTTCCGTTATTTGGGGCCTGAAGATTTGTGTCGCTGCAGCCAAGTGTGCAGCTCTTGGTCAGAGCTAGCCAAGACGGGCTCTCTGTGGAAGCACCTTTACCCTGTGCGCTGGGCCAGAGGTACAAAAATGTGTTGTTTGCTAAATTGTCCATTGGTTCAATTTTGAATATTTAATTTGACAATCATGAAAATAGGCAGTGCACCCCTGATAAAGGTTTGTGTCTCTAATCCTCTGTTCTAAGGCGATTATTACTGTGGTCCCCCTGGAGATATAGACCAGGAACCAGATGAGGAGTGGGTGAAGAGTCGGCAGAACGAGGGTCGAGCATATCAGGAATGGGACGAGGATGCTGATGTTGATGAGTCTGGTGAGGGTTTGTCTTATTTTAAGAGAGACGCAAATAAATGTGCTGTTGCTAGTTTTAAAGGAGTTCTTCGTAGAATAAGCATTTGTTTGTGTTTAGATATGTTGAGCCACTTAGATGGGTCACTGGCAATTAGCACTGTGCAGCGAGAGAAGAGGCTTCTGAACGGGATGATTCAGAACCTTCTGCCAGTTGTTGGTCCTTCTGTCAAGTCCATTGTTCTGGCATACAGTTCTACAGTTTCAAGTAAAATGGTAAGCCCTTTAAAGTCGTTGACACGCTACTCATACTTAGACTACTTATACTTGTGAAAATTAATTTTGCTCATATATTTGTCTTTCAGGTGCGCCAGATCCTTAGTCTCTGCCCCAATATTGCTCACTTGGACCTGACCCAGACTGATGTGACAGATTTTGCATTTGACAGGTAAAGTTTAAAATGAATTACTGAAATAGCATGAAATGTTTTCTGATTAATTTTAGTAGTTAGCTGTAGTTAAAAAGATTATGTACCTGTTCAACGGTTTATTAAGATTAGTTTGCTTGGTGCATTACAGTGTTTCTCATCACAATGTTATTGTCCTGTGTCTAGTTGGTCATCTCTTGGAGGTTGTCTCTCTCTGGAGCACCTGGATTTGTCAGGCTGTGAGAAGATCACTGATCACACCTTAAGGAAACTAACTGTGGGGCTGGGCAACCTTACATCTTTCCACTGCTTTGACAAAAGCTCAGAGCGATGTGCCAAGCTTCTTAAAAGTTCCCCACTGCCCATCACACTTATGGATGAGAGAAACCTACGCGCTGTGCGTCGGAAGCAGCAGGCCATCATTTTCAAACAAGGGACAGGCAGTTGGGGCGCTGCCTGCACGCCTACACAAGTGTGGGTTCTGGACACATCTGACCTTGCTGATATAGAAGATGCTGCAGAGTGGAGCCGTCGTGGTGGGATGTCTCTTCCTCACACAGAAAGCTTTGTAGAGACTCAGCTTGTGGGAGATACGTGCTGTTGCAGGAGGAGCAGGAGGCGGAGGCACAGGACTGGCTCGAATGCCTCTTATTTGCATCAGCAGTATGCCATGTCTGGGGAAATGTATTGTGGTCACTCCAGCTGCTGCACGAGTGACCTGGCCCTCAGGACCTTTACTGGGCCCCATTGCGAATCAGGCGCCACCAGAAGCACAGCTGCAGAAAGTCGGACTAAATGTGCTTCATTTGGTGGCCTGCAGTGTCTGGAGACTGAAAACAGGACTGACCAGTCAAAGGCAAAACGCTCACTGAGGTTTCTCAGTCTCTCTGGATGTTATCAAGTCACTGATTTGGGCTTGAGGTAAAGATCATGCACTGCTGTTTTTCAGACTAGGCTGAAAGAAAACCTTTTTGTACTTGAAATATTTTAATATAAACCTGGGTTTACATTGGTGACTGAGTCATCTGTCATCACCTTTAAAATGCCACAACATTCTGTAGTTTCAGAGCAACATTTAGTGGTAAGTGCCCTGCACAGTAGATGGTGTAATAACTTGAAGGAGTTGTCGTCATTTGCAGAAACACACCGCCACCTATTCTGCTAGAGTCCTCCTGCGTACAACCCTGCATATGTACGCAGTTGGGTGAGGTCAAGTGCGAGAGTAAAAGTTCAGTAAATGAAAAAGGAGAAGTAGAAAAGCAGATGTGCTCATCAGGTTATGTGGCACCTGATATTACCCTAATTCAATTATTATGGGGAGAAAGGCTTTGTCCTTTACAGTTGTTACCGTCAACAGCACTGTCATTATTAGGCTAATACTGGATTACCGGTCTTCACCTTGGCACACGTTGTTGGAAGTGTAATGAGGCTGCATTGCACTGCGTTTGTTTCAGGGCTCTTTCTCAGCTTGGTGGGCTTCCTGTCCTGGAGCATCTCAACCTGTCAGGCTGCCTCTTCATCACTGAGGTGGGGCTGCAGGAGCTGGTGTCAGCTTGTCCTTCCCTCAATGATGAACACTTCTATTACTGCGACAACATCAACGGTAACACAAGCGAAACTGTTTAAGGGGCCTTTTTTCTCCTCTGAAACTTAAATTCACATACGCTCATGATCTAGTAAGGTGAAAAAAGCCTGGGTGTTAATGTTTAACTGTATACAAACATGTCACAGAGATTATAAATTATTTGTGAGTAGACCTATGACAATGTGTTGCAACTGTAACAAACATCACTAACCCCACTCACATAGCCTGTCCTAGTGTAAGTAACCAATGCTGCTGAGGTGAAAGGTAAGTAGACTTTACAGTAGCTAGTATGATGACTTCATTGGTTACTATCTAAGCTTTATGTCATAAATGATTACAAATACTGGAGCGTGATGGATAAAAGGCTGTGTATCCCCTGTTCCTTGGCATGCAGTTCAGTAGATGACCACAGTGTGGTGTTTTTCTCCAGGTCCTCATGCAGACACGGCCAGCGGCTGCCAGAACCTGCAGTGTGGCTTCAGAGCCTGCTGTCGCTCAGGAGAGTGATCCTGCCGAGCAACGCTTTCCCAAAATGTCACGACTCCTTTTTATTGCACTTTATCCTGGGAATATAATTTGCTGTATTTTGTGTCAGTTAAATAATGTTTCTAGATGAAACTGTAATTTTGCTCCTGTTTTCAATTTCAATTTCCATCTATATTAAATGTAAACAATCCTTTAGAAAAGAAAGGGGCTGATAAAGGATTGAAATTGAGTCTGTGAATGTATGTCATGGTTCCTTTTGCTTTGGTTTTGAAAATGTAAACTAGAGAAACATGAACACAAAGTCCAAACTTAGTGTTTAGTGTTGTGAAACATTTCTTTTTCCACTAAAACTATACAGACTTAGTTATGCTGCCTTGTCCCCTTGATTGGTTGACACATTTATTATCAGCTTAGTGAAAACTGACTTTTTTTTTCCTTTTTTTTTTTTTTTTTACCTTAAAAACTTTGTCATTTAATGAAGAGAGAGATGTGAAAATAAAATGGGAGTTAACTAAATATTGCCTCCCTCTAATGTGAGTGTTGAACAGGTGTCATGTTTAAGGGTTCGTATCTACATGTATGCTAATGAGCCAAAATATTTTGATCGCTAATACTGTAAAAGAGGCAAATAATGTAGATTATCTAACTAGATATTGAACAACCAGTGGTGTCTGAAGCACGTTTTCAGCCTGTATTATAGAGGTTTATAGGCCTGTGTCTGTAACAGCTGCTGCTTTGTCAAGATGTAGTCTAGTTTGTGTCCCATCCCTTGCTCTCATACGCAGAGGAGTATAAAGTACAGAAACGCAGTACTCAAGTATAAGTGCAAGTACTATATCCAGAAAAATACTCCAAGTAGTAGAGTAAACTTAAATGTGAAGATTGTGGAAGGAAAAACAGCATTCGGTAAAGGTGGAATTGATCTTAACCTCCTAACATAGTGACAGGACCTTGATCCATAAAAAAAATCATTTTATTAATATATAATGAGTTTCTTAAGTATTTAATCCTGCAAAAAGTAACTACAGTAGTTACTAATGAAATATATGTAGTGAATGGAGTAAAAGTACATCATGTTAATAAGGATAAAAATAAAAGTAAACTTACTCTGGTAAAGTGCAAGTACAGCAAAATTGTACTCAAGTTACTACCTCATGAGCAAATTCTGTTTCACTGTGAAAGTCAGTTTCAGAGGCTGAATATTCTAAGGTACAGCAGCCATCTACGGAAACTCCAACAAGGGCATCCAAGGGGAGAGACTCTGAATTAAGCTCTCATCCTTTGGAAACTGTGTGATGAAATAAAATAAAACTAAATAAAAAGTAACTTCAAAAACTGTTCTGGTAAACCAACCCTGAAGATCATTCAGAGATGTGGGAAACATTTCCACATTTCAAGGTTACCATTGGTTCCACACATGTATACATTTACAATACAATAGCTCTGCAAGATTGTTGTGAAGGTAAATTTGTTTTATCAAGACTTTCCTGATACACATTATATACATGTGACAGACTGTACAACAGTGTGCTGAACAATTCCATAAAGTCTTTAGCTTCAGAGTGAGATGAGATGAATATCTCTTATATCATGTGCGGACAAGTGAGGCCAGGTAGACCCACACAGACAGGACATTATTAGGGTAGGGGTGCACATACACAGCCAGAGCAAACTCCACATTTGATGTCTGAATGTTGTGAACTCCGGTACTGTACACTGCCTCTATGATGGGCCGAATGTCTGAGAATGGCAGATGGATGGGGAATCCTGAAATCTGAAAACAAAGAACTGCCTATTAGTGGTAATTAATAACAGGCAGAGCAGAGCTGCACTGCCACTGAAATGACATATTGTATTAATGACCGATTATGTCATAGTGTTCAATGACTCAACTTGGTAGCTGTTTTTACAGTCACACCCATTTCAGGCTTACCCTGTTGTCTCCCAGCAGGCTCTGCAACTCATGGCGGTGCCCCTCAGCCACGTCGTGTCCCCCGCTCATCTCCAGCTTGGGCAGGAATTGTTTCAGAGTGGTGGTGCAGTAGCGGTTCCAGCGGGTCGGGTGACGAGGGCGCCACTCCATAATCTTCTCCTTCAGGATCTTCTCAATTCTGTGGAGAGTGACACGTGTTGTGGCTAATGTGTAAAAAAAAAAAAAACTCAACATGACACAGTTGTAAGTCATCAGCTGTGACTTGCCTGTCCTGAAGCTGTGCTGCAGCTGCTTTGTCAACGTGTCGATATACCAGCTCCTCTGGCTAAAGATAATTAAATATAGTAGAACAATTAATGACATTACCAGGCAACATAAGCTAAGATTATACATTAATGGTGAAGGCTCACCTGTACACTAGACAGCCCAGGGTGGGGAAACGATCGGGAAAAAAAGGGCTTCCACAAATTGGCTTTTGTGATGTCAAAGGACACCCTCGCTGGTGTGGTGTTTTCTTGAATATTGAGCCACACCTAGAAAAGCAGAAAAGGGAAATAATTAAAGAAGAAGAGTGAAGCATAACATTGTTGAATTAATTTAACATCCTCACTCACATTGTCAGCATTGACCAGGCAACCAACTGTTTGCAGTGGGCAGAAGGAGTCATACTGGCCATAGTACTGACCACTGCTAGGATTCCAAATCAGGTAGCGGCTCTGCTCATAGGTCAGGACATATGCTGTGGGTCCCTAAGAAATAAAGGATGAGAAAGCTTAGTGCTTATTCTAAAGGCCTGACTTTTTATGCTAATGTGGGAGAAAATAATCATTACCCACCTCTGGTATAGCAGTGCCAATTATAAGCCAGGCTTTCTTGCCCATAGACAGAAAGTAGTTGCACAATAGTACAGCATGTTCTTCTTCATCCCCTGCTAGGAGCGTGAGGAATTGCTATGAACAAGGAGAGGAAACACAACATATTATTAAACTGCTTCTCGCTGTTCTTTGAATCACAATACTTCAGAGAAGGCTCACTCACATCACAGGTGCTCCACAGGTCGCAGGCACCAGAAAACGAAACTCTGTCCGGCAGAGACGGGATGAGCGAGACAAACCGGGCAACCAGGGCCTGTGTTGGAGTAAAGGATGTCGATGCAAATAAATAACAAATATGGGGAACTGAGCATCTTTCAACATTCAGGTAAATCACACTGACCATGGTTTCCTGGGGGTTGTTGGGGAAGGCATCCAGTAACTCCTGTGGGGGGTTAAGTGGTCGAATGTAACGTGTAATGAAGACTGTCTTCCCATTAAGGTCTATGACGGTGGTAACACATGGTCGGTTTGGGTAGCGCTGTGCTGCAAACCTCTCATATTCCTCTGACGTCAGCAGTAAATGCTCCTCTTCTTGGCTGTCAAACTAGATAAAAGAAGTCCAAATGTAACTGCAGAGTAATACTGAAAGTCAGCTCTACACAAATTAATTGCTATGGCGTGGAATGTTCTAATGCACCGTTACCTTCATTTCCCTTATCTAGTACATGCAGCAAAACAAGCACAGAGAAACAACACAAAATAATAACAGACATGAGAGAAAAATAATATACTCGAACGCTCAAACTGCGTGTTGTTTATACACTGGTTGCAGGCAAACATGAAAATAATATGGAAAAATAAATTTGATGTAAAGACATGAACAGAGTTAAACTAGCACACAGCGGTGGAGAAAAACAAAACAAGAAAACAAAAACAGATACAATCCATCCTTGAGTTCTGCACTTGGACATGACTTACCTTCTCCCTAATGGTATCTCCAGGCACCAGCTGAGGCTCAATAGTGATGAACAGTGTGATAAATGCTCCACTGCTAAGGTTCCGCAAAAAATCATAATCACCATTTGAGCCATAGGTCCGTTCATTACTGTACCCTAGCAGCACTGGTGGTGTATTCACCTTGAAGGTACCATCAATCTGCCAGATAAAAAAAAAAACAAGAAGATATCAGCCAAAGCGCTTTTTCATAAATAAGTTAATGAATGCACAATAAGGACCCTTACCTTGGACTGAGAATAAATGGTGCTAAAAGGAATCTTGACAGAGCCCAACCAGTGCTTCTCCACTCGGGTGTGTATTGATTTCCCTCGGTCTTTGTCATTCTGGCGTTATATTAGGAAGCAAAGAAAATATAATACAATCGGAGGAACATACCCTGATGTGAGTCATGTGAGCGAGGTGAGAGAAAAAGAGGTTTTACTTACCACTCCAGTTTCATAAACCACCTCATCAAATAAGTTAATGAAAACTTCATCTTTGATGGACTGCAAGCTGGCAGTGCTGTAGTCACCGTTTGGAGCACTGTGGAAAAGGAGGGGGAAGAAGAAGCAGAAGAAATTCCAGTTTAAAGTGTTATTACACCTGTAGTACTGTCTCCAAATCACATTAATATTGCAGTTATTTAAAGCTGGTAACTTTGATTCAATATTTTTGTCTGAGGCAGTCAAAAATATATACTGCATCTAAACACACTCATGTCACAGCATACAGTACAAAACCTAAGCCGTGAATAGTCAGCTGTGTACCTGAAGGGCAGCTGCAGCTCCTCATTCCAACATGGGTTTGGTCCATCAGCCGTTGTTGTTTGAAGTACTGTGCGCTGGAAAGAAACCTCCACAAATGGTTTCACTGGGACCTGCATCACACAAAGAACAAACACACAAGAACACGTCTATAATATTATCATCAGTGCTAACAGAGAGCTATCTGCTAATCGACTCCAAAGTATCATTGAGGTGTATTGTACCTGGCTTAGGAGCCAATCAGAGCCCTGGATAGCACTTTGAGATGACTGTCCTGGTTTACTGAAATAAATACATTACAACAAAGTTTGATAAATGTGTTTTAATACCATTCTATTGTGACACATACCAGATGCACAGAATACTCACTTGCCCTGAGGTCTGCGAATGGGGATGTTGTAGGCCCGGATGATGTTGATCAGCAGCTTGATGTCTCCATCAGACAGATTTTGAGCTGTCACCTTCTTTCGTTCTTTCCTCTGAGGTTTCAGGGGCCGTTTGGGTTCAGCCAGCTTGAAAAGGTTTAGTCCCAGAATCCTATTTGTCACAACAAACACCTTGTAAACTTAAATAAGACCTTATGCAATAACCAATCATTACTGTTCATTGACAAAAAGGGACGGGACTGTTAATATTCATTTTCATTCACTGACACTGGTTAATTCTATTTACAAATGCAATAATACCCTAACAGGATGCAAACAATTGTCAATCTAGTAGTCTATTCCAGTATTCAGTGCCAATGTTTGTGTGCCTTCAGTGCTACTTTATTGATGCTAACATTTACCAATGAATGTTAAACTTTAAATAAATAGCTAATTTAATTTATAGCTTAAGAGTTGATGGTCACTACTATGTTTACATTCAGGGTTCCAACACAAGAAACAAACGATGGGGGGAAAACAAAGAAACAAAGTCTAAGCACATACCCAGCACCCGCACCACTGTTAAATGCATAGCAGAAGAACAGGAGAAAAAAAATGAAACAGAAAAGAAAGATAACATTGACTTTCAATAACAAAAAAGCGATACACCCAATAGCGTGACTGGCTGTAGATGTACATCAGTATAAATCTGTGCTAAAGTCACTAAAGACTGAAACAATATCTTATTGTTATCATGTCCATATGTTGTGAGACCTGCTCTAAAAACACTCCCTTGAACATTTCCAGAGAGCAGTATCATCCAGCCAGGGGAATGCAGTGTTGAGCACAGGATCAAATAAACCAAAAAGCAGCATTGGGCCAAGAAACATACTGACATCAGCCTGAGGTTTGTACAGGCTGTCATTCTTTCTGATAGGCTAATTTGGCTGTTGATTTTACAGTTTAAGGTAATCCAATTTGTCAGACCTTTACTTCACAACTGAAGCAAAGAGTTCAAGCACTCTTTGTAATTGTTCAGTTGTTTTTTGACAAGAGGAGTAAGCACGGGGCACACAGACACGTTGAATTACAATAGAGGAAGTAGCATTTGTGACTCAGAAGAAAGATGTATTCTTATTGTAACACTTAACATGCATAACACAAACAGAAAATAATGTCAGCTGTGAAGGACAGGATACTCGCTGTTGAGCCAGTGAATAATGCCTGGGGGTGTATTTACCCAATACTTGGGATCTCCTCCTCTATCACCAAGTCAGATAGGAGGTAGTGATGCTTGGCAAGAAGAAATCTGTTCATGACTGATTCTCGGATCTGTAGGAAAATGTCAACGTGTACTACACTTAGTGCTGTTTTGCTAAACATTACAGTAAAAGCATGTTTGTATCATATGCATCTGCTCACCTTCTGGACATATTTAGCCACTAAAGCCCTGTGTGAATCCAGATGTTCTTTGGTGTCAATTATATCTCCTTCCTTTAGTCTCTTCTCATAGTCCTGAAAATCATTTTTTAACCAAATAAAAAAATAAACATCCTCACAAAGAGCCAATGCTAATTGCTCTATATCCATTATTTTCTGGAACATAAAACAATACAATTGTAATTCTGACCTGAAACACCTTATCTGTGACTTCCCTTTCCAAAGCAGGAACACTCTTGTAATTTCTGAACTCTGCAACTTCTTGGTTCCTGAGCCTGAGCAGGCGGAATCTTCTGGACCTATCCAATTCTTCATCAGTCACAAAGTTAAACTCCTCCTGCAGCTGTTCTAGACGGAAGTAGTCTGGAGCTGTCACCTCTCCACTACTGGCCACCTGGTGAACCACGAATCATTTTCATTATAAAAACTGCTGCTAGATTATTCTTGCTTGTTGACAGCACTGTATCTTGCTACCAACCTTTAGCAGCTGCATGATGGAAGCATTTTTTGGATCATTGGGGTCCAGGCGTGACTGTGTGGCCCACTCCCCAATTTTCTTCATATCATACAGTCCAGATGCCCCAATCGAAGTAACGGCATCCAGACGGTCCAAGCCACTAGAAGAATCAAACAGGGACCACCAAAATGATTGTCATTGGGTAGACTATTAACCAGATTAGTTACTGACAGGCTTAAAGGGTCAAACAGGCATGATGACATATTTTAGCCCAAAAACTACTGACTGCAAACACTGCATATTACTAAGGACTATAAATATATTCATTTATTTACGTAACTTGCTGAGACTTGAACCTTACTTCAGATAGATGCATTCAGGTGGTTGTAGGAAATTAGGTGTTTGATGTTGATGTTTTACCAACATTAATTTATGAGTAACTTCGGGATGAATGAAAAAGAAAAAAAAATTCTCATTTGCAATGAACTCTAAATATAGCAGATTTTTCAGAAACTATACTTGCACAACTCTGGCACAAAATGAAGCTTCTATTATTCTTATCACACTGCCAAGTGAAACCGCTGGTTGCTTGGAACACATTTTGCTTTGGAAAATGTTGCAGTGATGAAAACCATACAGGACGTGTAGCTGCTTGCGCTAAAACACGCAAAATCACAATACTATCCTCTAAGTCATACTACCTGTGTATGCCACCAGGTTGTTGAGAGATAGGAGGGGAGAGTGGTACATCATCTTCTCCAATCCCCCAAGATACACAGCACGACAGCTTCCCAGAGGTCAACAGGGTCTGTTTGTTACTGCCATCAGCCTCGAAGGAGAGGGGTACATCTGATGAGGCATATGGAGAGGATGAGAGATAGATAAGGAGCAGGAGTACAGTGACTGACAAAGGTGAAATGACTATATGATGTCACACAGAAATACATTACTGAAGTGGGACCATATTTTTGGTTGAGAGTGTTTTAGATCTGAGCTGGTGTAATTTGAAGTCATTTACCACTTCCAACTCCCTCGTGGTCAAACATTACTCTCTGGTTGCTGCTAAACTCAAATTCCTCCACAAGGCCGCTACCTGTCAAGACTGAGGGTTCTGGCACTGGAACAAACACTTGAGCTAAGAGGGAACACGATGATCCAATCTCCTCAAATACCTGCACATACACAGTATTCATGCAGAAATGGTATTAAAGATGCAGTTCATGTAGCTACCCATCAAGAAGAAATGTTTCTGTACTGTACCTGCAAACTGATGCTTTGGGGACAGTTCACTATCTTTAGGTTGAAAATCTGTCCAAAGTGCACTCTGAAATCTGTGTTCAGGGAGCGGCTGTCGGTTCGAGAAACTTCTTTGCCATTGTATAGGATCTTGACGAAAAGAGAGCGCCTTGCGACATCCTCTCTTCGAGCTATTTCTGCCCTAGAACAAGGAGTGAATAAAAGTGATGATAAACGTGCACAGTACCATAGTGACAATGCATTCCATCTGTGAAAGTCTGTTATCTTCTATCGTTTAAAGTACTTTTCATCAGTGAACTCAAACTTTGTCTTTGTGCCTGCTCATACCTGGGGCAGAGTTCACTGGCAGTGATGTTTCCTGATGCAGACAGCTCAGGGATCAGGAAGGACTCTCCTGGTTTCCTGCGTATCCTGATTGCTTTCTCTCGGACTCGCTGCTCTATAGAGTCAAAGTCCGGCTTCTCGGGAGGCTCTGGCTTTGTAGGGCCTTCTTCAGTCCCTTCTGACTCACTCACCTCCTGGTCTTCATCATCGCCTTCTGTGTCTTCCTGTCCCTGGCCTTTCTTTTTCTTTTTTCTCTTCTTCTTAATGGTTTTCTGAATGAACATAATGCACATGTATGTTTGCTATGTTTGTTCTATATATACATGATAGATTTCTGTCCTTATTCACAACCAGAATTTTTACTTTTTTCCACTGATGTTATTGTTTGTGTTTGTAGTATGCAGTATGATGCTCCCTTAAGCTGACTAAGGTACCTGCTTCCTTCTCCAAAGCTTCCACTCCTCCAGCTGTTTCTTATACTCAGTCAGCTTTCTTTGGTATTCCTCCTCACTCTCAGCCTCCAATTCCACAATCTCTGCCAAGATTTCATCTTCATACTCCTGCTCATCTGATGCTCGGTCTACATTTTCTCTGGATCAAGTGTGGACAATATAGCACAGGAATCCGTGAACACTTGGTTAGCAAGATAACAGAAACATTTCCTAGAAATATTTGTTAGTGGCTGTGAATATAGCAATTGGGCTTTATTTGGATAGATCACCTTCTCAGGTAGAGCTTGTACGGTGTGTTGGTGAACTTCTGGAACTCTCTCAGGGCCTTGATCTCCTTCCACACTTTAACTATGTTCTTTAGCAGAGTCCTGTCTTTCTCCTGCTCACTGTCTCGGAGCTGCCGAGTGTTCCTATACAATTCCAGGGAAAAACATGAAGCAGAGAAGTTGCTTGTCATCGTGACAAGGGTACAATACACAACTCTAGGCGGATCAGGACATGGATTAGAGACAATCTGGGGAACTCACCGAACCTCCAGACTGTACTCCGATATCCTCTTCTGCATTGCCTGTGTGAGGCTTTGCCCACCATGGATTTCAAGCATATTCCGCAGTGCACGCCTCAATCCATTCAACTACAGCAGAAAGAAAAAAACATGCATACTAAGTGTTGTATATACTGCATGTGGAAAGACATTTCTGTCATAGCATTGCTATGCAGACACAGTTGACTGGTGTAGTTTACCTTGTCAGTGAGGTGGCCTGTAAGGTTATTGTGCCGCCTGGTGAGATACTGATCGTACAGCTGAGCTAAACGGGCCCCCAGGACATGTTCACGACTGAACAGTGGATGATGGGAGAATATCAGCCCAGAGACATCAACATCAAGCTGGTAGTCTCCCTCTGGGTCTGCTGCACCAGAAAAGTACAAATTTGCGTACTGGGACTTCAGTGCCTGGGAGATAGAAAAACATTATTTATGATTCAACGCTCTGGACGATAATAACCACTATGATATATACTCAGCGCAGGTGCTTTGCTTGCATTTGTCTAACTGCAGTATGTGGGCAAGCTTAAATGAAGCATGAAATAGTTGGCAAGATTAATAGCTCAAACAGGGAAAGTTAATGAAAAGTCATGCATGACAACAACACAACATAACATAAACACCCACAATGAACTACAATGAATGCTGTGTACTGATCACACATGACAGTTGTGCCTGTCTCCAGAATGAAAGAGGTCTTTGATGATGCACATTTTGTTTCCCTATTCAGAAACAGTCAACTAGGGAACCAGATGTGTCCACTACTTTGGATCTATCTAAACTGTTTATTCAGAGTCAACATGTGACATACAGCATTTCTCATATTCTAGCTGTATAGCCAGTCCTGGCATTACAAAATCTGAAATTAGAGAATAATGTCTGAATGTTTCTGGTAACATCTGGATGCAGATTGGCCATGGAATTTCATTATACTTACACACAAAATGTTGTTTTCTGGACTGTTGATTGGACAAGCACATTGAAGGCAAAACCCGGTGTTTTTGTATGTCATTGACATTTTCCCCTATTGTCTAATACTAGTCATCAGTGACAAATGAGCGAACAAACGAAGAGAGTCCAGAGGCTTCACAGACCCAAATTAATAGGACATTTTGTTTTTATTGGAAAATCAAACTATGTTTTGCACATTAAAGAAGGCACAGCCATTTCCCCCTACACAGATTTGTTAAAAACTAAACTAAATCTAATGAAATTAAAGTATAACTTGGTTGGTTGTGATTGGGACTTTTTCTGTACATCCAAACTGTCTCTTTTTTGTCTTTAGTTTAGTGCAATGTTTTCTATCTTTACTTGTGATTTAATACATAAAAGGCAAAACTATTAATGAATTTTTAAAAGTAATTTCTTACAGTTTGTATTGGTTTTAATGCCCACCGGATACATGTTGAGTTTTAATATAGATGTATTTTATCTGTAGAGAGATCCTATCACAGATGTGCCAGCCTCCACCTCTGCACTATTCCCTCTTAACACAGGCCCCCTCGTCCCTATTCCTTTGTTCCAAATGTCAAACCGCCCTTTAGATTTTTTTTTCAAAATGGCAGGGCAGTTAAAGAACTCTCAAATCTGAGGGTGTCACAGTACTTTCAGTGTATGAATGTGCACAGTGCTTGTCTAGCAAATTAATGGAGGGGTGGAAGTGAGAGTCACAGTGGGTGAGTGTCTGACCTTCTTGTACACAGTTTGTAGTGCGGGGTCCAGATCCTCCTCCATGTGCAGGAGAGGGGGTCTGGTAGAAGATTCCTTAATGGGGTTAGGCAGAGCTATGATCCTGCCATCATCACCAAACCACTTCTTTCCCTTAACAAATAAAACTCAAATGTAATTTGAAGATTTGAAGAGATTTAAAATTTGAAGAACCCAACTGAATGGCTCAATACATTGATAACCTTACCTCCTCCATTTTTAAAATGCGATTCTCCAGAATATTCTCATTGGTCAGGGATACAGGGGGCCTCTCTCCTACATACAGACCCTCATCCTCCAGATAACGAGGCTTCATGTTTTCAGGCAATTTAACAGATGTTGGAACTGTGAAAATTATTCATAAACAGTGCATAAACAGAGTAAAATATTAAATCTGTTATAACAGCAGTTGAAAGTTGTGGATGTGATGTAGACAGAAATTATTTAATACCTGGTCGGAAACTTGGTGTAAAGATAATCTCACTTTCTTGCTGTATACGTTTTCGGTACCCAATATACTCTGCCTTCTTCACTTCCAGGAAGTCCTGGGACGATTGTTCAATGCCAAACAAATTGTTTTCTGCATCTTGCACAAGAGGAGCATCTTCACTCTAAGGCAAGATGAAGTATAGTCTATGAGGCATTTGCAAACTGCTTTGTCATATGCTGCAACTGCAGCTATACAGTAGAGCATGTAAAACTCATGATGCACACATTGAGTTGATTGAGGGTTGAAAATTACAGTGAATAACTCTGGAACTAAGCTCAAAATCCTGAGTTTTATATTAGGAACTAGAAAACAAATGGAAAAGTCTAATATACAGTCAACCTTTTTCATACAATTTAACTAATATTATTGTTATACTATGATATTATTAATGTATGTATATAGTTTTACTACTATATTATTATCTTACTTGGTCTTCATTTCCACCATCTTCCTGCTCTTCAGCTTCATCCCCTGCATCTTCATCTCTGTCCTCCTGAGCTATTTTTCCCTGTTTTTTGTTAATCCTTTCAATACCCTCCTGTGGATCTGGCTCAAAGTTGAATGTAAAGAAATTGTATGCCTCTTCAGCTGTTGGTAGCCCATTTTCTGTCTGAATTTGCAAAAAATACACAAATAAATACACAAATAATAAAATACAATGATTATAAAATGACTGTGGTATGTTAAGCTTTACTCTTCTTGCTGCTTCGCGGAATTTGACCCTGGTGCTGAGAGTCAGGGGGATATCATGTCTTCCAGGTCTATCTGGATCAACCTGTAAAACACTGGGCTTAAACCTCCACTGTTGCATTGTATTACATGAGTACAACCTTGGTTAGATTGAAGTAGATGCTCACCTCTCTGTCAAACCTTGTCACGGTATCTCTGTCTCTGAGGCTCTTCAGGCGACTGGCTGGCTCAAGAGAGGCCTCCTCCCGATGAAGGCTCTCACCTCTGGACTGGAATATGAGAGTGCATAAATTATACAATACATACATGTAATGTATACATCATCACTTTTCATCAGGACTGTCAATTAGACATTGTTACCAAACAAACTGAGTCTGGAGAAAAATATCATCTCAATTCTTTTGAAAACCTAGGAAAAGCTCATTTGGTTACCTTGGCTGCTCTCAGCTTCTCTTTCAGCTGCTGTGTCAGAATAGCATCTAAATTCTGAGTGCCAGGAGTTTGCTGAATTCTTGAAACTGATGATGAAAAGCACATCATAAAGCAATCATAAAATGAAACATCCAAAATTAATAGAAAGAAATGCTGATTTAATAAAGACATGGACACCAACCTCTCTGAGAACCAGTTGGAGGTCTTGATGAAACCACTGGTTGAACCTCATCTCCACTCTGCGGCTGAACTGTTGATATCTCTTCCACATCATCATTCTCATGGGACTCCTGAGCTGAAGACTGTTCAAGCAGCTAACATATGCCAAGAAATCATTAATGTTCCTAACATTACTGTTAGAGCTGAAAAGTGGATACAATTCAAAAATCAGGCAAGGTGAACTTAGAGGGTGTCAAAGGAAGAGGTACCTTTTTCTTCCGCTTCTGTCTCTGGGCCTTTAATGTGCGTTTCAGTGTCTCTCCTGGATCTTCCTCGCTGCTTTGAGGTTCCTGGTGTAGCACAGATATACAGTTAAAACAGCATGACTGTACACACAATCTCGATGTGCATCCACACTGCCATTTAGCTAGTATAATATGCATATACAGCTGTAGAATCTAGTATATAGTGAAGCTAAAAGCGTGTTCATTGGCAGAAGGAAGAGAGTGGAGAGATGCGTGTTGAGCAGGACACACAGGAGAACACTACAGCCTACAACACACACCAACCTTCATTTTACTTTGTCGTTTCTCCTCATTCAACTTGCCAGGTGGGACCAGAGCCTATCGAGTATAATTGACGTTATATTTACTAAACCGTTAGCAGCTCTTATCATTGTTTTAATGTGTTTTATGTCTGAGGTGAGCAGCTCGTCCAGGTCATGTTTAGTGTCGTCAAAGAGGGTTCCTGTTTATTTTATGGTGAGCCCTCTATGGCTACAATCAATCCACAGAAACTAAGAGAAATAGTTATCTGTAATAACATTCAATTGAGTCATATTTTGTCTAACTTTACCTGAACGTCGTCTTCATTTTTGTTTTTTACCAAAGTTTCGTGCAAAGCGCGTCCTTTCCTTCGCAGTTTTTCTCCGATGTCACTAGAACAGAAAGAGGAGTCCCCTCATTTGAAAATACAGCTAACGTTGGAGAAACCTTAGCTTAGCTACATAGCTAAAACCTGCATCACAAGAGATAGCCTAACTTAGAGCTACGTTAAAATATGGGGTTCTGGTAAAGACAAAAACCAATAAGGGAAAAACTAACGTTACCTTGAAGACGCCAGGATGACGATGATACTTATCTCTCTTTATTTGTTCTAGTGTATGTTTCCCTGCACTCGTATCGTAACGTTATATTTTCTGAGCAAATAATTTTCTCCAACATTTAGTACATCAGCGCCGCCATGGCTGCCTAGTAACCACATAAACTACTTCTCGACCTACCTTGAGTACAGGCGCCGGGGCTGCCAAACTGCTGTCGCCAGTTTTCAATTTCCATTCGTCGAACGGTTGTCAATCAAATTGCTAGTGACGTATGAACCCACCCACTAAGGAGGCCGATAAGGTACAAATGTAAAACTCAAGCTGGAATTCTCTGCGCGGTCTGTGGGTTTTTAATGTCTTACTACACTAATAAAAATATTATGGCTTTATACCCGTTTTGTCTTTTTATCCTGCTTTCTGCAATAGATATGTCTCACTCATGTTTCAATTTTGCCTCTGTGAAAAAAATCAAGCCAAGCTTTACCTTTAACGTTTATTTCAGTTGTTTTTCTGACTCCCACATAATTCAGGTTAATCAGAAACATTCAAGCTTTATCAAATGCTATACTTTCAGTATAAATCAGTAGATAACTCTCTATAGTAATAATATAATTAGCAGTACAAACACGTGTACAAAAATATAGCTTAACCATAGCATATGCATAGTACAACTATCATAAGAAAGTGACCAGCAGTTTTTGTTTTTTGGGTTTTGCAGGTTCTATGCATAATCTTCTGCCAGTGTGTCAAAGTAGTTTGTGTCAGCATAGAGCAGGAAGCCAGAGAACAAGCTGTCAGCCCAGCCTGGGTCTGCAAACAAGCCATTCTGGTCATTGTAGAAAATCTCCAGCCACACCTCATCCTCTGGGTTCAGGTACATCACAGTAGACCCAGATGCCACGTCATGGTTCCCCGTGTTGGCATCGAAGGTTTTTATACGATACTGACCATTCTGCACCAGACCAATAGCCAGATGTTTGTTGGCCAGTGTAATGTCATAGGAGAAATAATAAATGCCTGGGTATGCACAAATGAACTTGCCCGTCTCTTTGTTGTAGTGTCCGCCCTCATTAAACAGGACTTTGTTGAATTTGATAGGGGTGTACTCTGCAGGGTAGCTGCTGGTGATCCCCACGGAGAAGGCAGATTTAGGCAGTAGGCTGCCACATTTACAGATTCCGGCAGTTCCACGTGACCCTCGTTCGCCCTTGTCCCCTTTCTCTCCATCGAGTCCTGGTGGACCAGATGGGCCCACATCTCCATTGTCTCCAGTAGGTCCTCGTTTTCCTGCAGGGCCACGGTCACCTCGTTCTCCAATTTTACCTGTTGGGCCAACCCTGCCCTTAAACCCTGAAACAAAAAAAATGTTTGCAACACAATTTATGTGCTATCATTGATAGAATGATTGCTTTTTCATTTGTCATCTGCCAAACAATCCGGTCTCTATTCTGCAATTGTCTTATACGTCAATCAGTGGAAACACAACTCTCCACCCAGTGTTATGAAGTCACCATTGGAACACAGCCACATGATATTTGAACAGCAGGGTTTTGGCATGATTCATTAAACAGGCTTATATGCAGTTGACTACATCCACATGGTAAATATCCTGGAGCTAGTCGCTTGTGCAATGGGCTATTCTGAATGTGTAGATTCACATTCAGGTGAGAGTGTGTGTTTGAATTCCTGTTTCCACACATAATGGAAAACATAGGTGCATGACAAGTATTAATTACTGACAGATTTACAGTGGTTCAGACTGCACAGATGATGTCAGTACAGTATTTCTGTGAATGAAGAGAACAGCTGCAGTCCCTCCAAATACTTTCCAGCTTTGCCAGCTTTGCCAACATAAAATATTTCACATCTAAATAATGTAAACAAGAAGTGAAATCTTTAACAAGCCCTGAACAACCATGACAAACTATTTGCAATGTGGGAAGCTCAGGAAAACTCAAAGATTACAAGAGAATTTGATTTAGATTTTTAGTTTTAAGTAGCAGCAGTTTTTGAGCATTGCATCAAATATTTTCAATTCAAGGTTCATTTACTACTTTTAACTTTCTTTTGTTGCATTTATGCTTTTATGGACAGTAGAATGACAGGAAATGAGAGAGTAGACAGTCGACCACATGTAACAAAGATCTTAGGCTTATCTCAATCTGGGGGGGACAGTTATTATAAAGTTATTCCCTTAGGTTATGAAACACTTACGTATAGAACAAGAGGCAGATTTTTTCAATGCTTTTTATGAAAATCTATGATTGCAAGCACAGTCCCCACTTGCTCTATAGTGATGATAAAGATGGTCACGTTAGTGTCAATGGCCTGAGGCAAACAGTTTGTCTGACATTTCATTTTCTAACCATGACAGTATATTTTTTCTATGGAACTCATCATTCCTTCTTGTCTTTGCCACCTCCCACTTATCTGCCACTTGTCAGATGAGAAAACCTTCCTGTGCCATCTCTCTTCTTGCACAGACTGGTAGCATTTGAATATCGCCACACATGAACTGATGCTATATCTGTTTCATATTATACCTGGGTCTCCCTTTTCTCCCTTTTCACCCTTCCTGCCATCTCTGCCATCTCTTCCCGGGATACCCACATTCCCATCTGCTCCTGGGGCCCCACTGGGACCAGGTTTGCCAGGCAGTCCGGGCGACCCAGGGACGCTGCAGATCAGACGCGGCGCTCCTTTCAACTTGGTCTCAAACAGCTGTCCAAAAACACAGTGGCACAGGCAGACTACTCCCATCAACACCCACATCTTCAAATCTGCAAGTGTAAGACAACAGAGTTTAAAGAACATTATTACCTGAAATGGTGGGTCATCATCACTTCTCTAAGAAAGGGTAAAGTGCTGCCTGACTATAACTGAGAACCTGTTATCAGTTTTAACAGTGCTATAAAAAACTCCCATTGGTGTTGTCATAGGCCTAGACAGTTAAAAACCATATTAGTTAATCAAATTTGTGATCAAGCACAGCATGAGGCCAGATGCGATTCTTTTAATAAGAAGCAATTGCCATTTGACTGTCTCACACGTTGATGTTCTCATCCACCACAGAATTGCATGTGAGAGACCTCAAACGAAACCTTTGTCTCTGTTCCAAGCCTCCATTTTTGCCAAAACATTCCCATGTTCTGACATAACATCCAGCAGAATTTCTGTCAAGGGGAACCTGATCATAAAGCAATGGCAATGGGGCAGACACATTACATTATACATTAATGCTGCACAGAACACAGAGACATGATCTCATCACGCATCGCTCAGTTTCACTAACAGAAAAAAACCATGAGATCAAAAGTTGTAAGACTGATGACGATGATGATCCAGCAGCAGTAAATCTAATCTGGCAACTGCTTGGCTGTTGGATAACAAACAGTCCATGATTATGTGTATCTCATAGACACAGATGCTTGTTCTTTCCATCTTTGCCCATGTGGGTGTGAGAATATGAGTTTTGCTTCTGCTCTCTGGCCGGCTGTCTCTGGTTGGTGGGGGCGTCGGAACATGTGTGTCAGGTTTACTGTCTTTAAAACAAAGTGTCCTTTTTACTGCAGCGTGTTCTACTCCATCATTACACCCCAGCACATAAGACTAAGTATGTGCGTATTATGAGACGATGACCCCTAAACACTTGCACACTCCACACTCCACACTACACAAATAAGCCGAGTCGTCAGCATAGCATGTTTTTGATTTTGAGGGCAATGGAGTGGTCACGGAGCCAGTGTGAGGTCCTGTGAGACACAAACCCCGCCCGCCTCTGCAGCAATGATGTCAGCATTAGTAAAAGAGCTATCGCTAAAGAAATGACCCCTTTTTGTGCACACAGCTGCATGTGCATGAAGATATTAAGTAGACACACATTCATCTATCACATTGTAAGCTGTACTGATGTTAAAATGTACAAATGCCTTTTAATGAATTATTGGATTGCAATCACTTTTGTAAACATTCTGTATATAATATATATATATATATATATATATATATATATATATATATATATATATATATATATATATATATATATATATATATATATTGTAGTATTTGGCACTGATAATCTCTCTTTGAACAATTCTAATGTTTTTACATTAGAATTGCATTACATAATAATCAGTCCCCTGATTATTACTGAAGTGGTTCACTAGAAAGGTGATAAGAACAAATTGTCTGTTAGTTTCTTTTACCATGTTCTGTATATCTGGATATATACAGTATGTATTTACACACACGCAGTGACCATACATGTGGGAATCACCGTGCACGCAAAGGCCAACACACAAAGATATGTATTTGTGAAGTCATTCAAGGTGTTTGCAGGAAATTCTGATTAAAAAAAATCTTTTTTTTCTCTTTTATCTTCTTTAAAGATAGGCAACATTTGCATGACGTTAGTGCTTCTGGGTAATATTCTGAATGAAGGATGTTCAGTGATAGTCTACAAACAGTGCAGGCAGAGGTATGTAACCAGTGTTCTTACCCCACAGTTGGCAGCTGTTCATCCCCAGTCCTGATCAAAATTCTCCCAGCTGAGCGTCTCTGTCCTATCT
The DNA here is from genome assembly GCF_900324465.2 of Anabas testudineus. Taxonomy (NCBI): domain Eukaryota; kingdom Metazoa; phylum Chordata; class Actinopteri; order Anabantiformes; family Anabantidae; genus Anabas; species Anabas testudineus. Next base: position 6,348,346 of record NC_046613.1, on the reverse strand, counting down.
CCTCAGATTCCAGCCTTTTTGATGATTTGAGTCTTCGGTCAACATGTTACTCGCCTTTTTTTGCCTCCTCAGACGTCTGCATGCAGAGTTCAGCTGCTTTTGCTGCTTACAGCGTCTTGTAGTGCAGCAGCAGGAGCAGCCTGGACTCTATCCAACCCTCCCCCTTTTAGCCGCCCTCCTCTTATCCACTCCCTTCTCTTTGCTTCATAAACTTCTCAAGGCAAACAGCTATCATCCAGAACCAACTCCATTACGCCATGGGTGAAAACTGCCTCAGAGTGATGCAGCCAGTGTACAGATTAATAGCCAGGATTTTGTGGAAGAAATCTGTTTTTCTGTGAAAAAGTCAGATTAATAAATATCAGAGGTCATTTATGTCATGTAGAGCTCAGTGTTATGTTCTTATTCTGACACTCATCCCTAGATGGTGCTAAATTCGATGTTTTCAGTTCTACCTGGACTCTTTCTTTACCACCAATCTAATCTAATCACCTCTACCTTTACTTTATAACATGGCTGTTTATTCCAATCATATTATTCTTAAGATTATGAAGTTGTTGATTAATCTTTCTAATCTACTCTGTAATATCCTTTCAGTGATATTCAAGTTCAACGTCTCTGCTACATGGAATCTTTTTTAAATCTTTTCTTTTGTACATTATTAGATCATTTGATTTATTTGGGCTTCAGAGTTATTTAATGAAATGATCCAAGCTTTTTTAAAGGTTCATGGCTTTCAACTACACATCTGGAACATGATAAGAGGTCCCAGCTATTAGACGACACTTTTCTGTCAAAAGTCACAAGACAAAGAGGTTATGAGTCACTGCTTTATATTTAAAAGTGAACTCCACTGATTGTACACGTCAGCTTACAGTTTTATACACATACTGTATGAAATTGGAGAAGCTGTGATTCAGTTAGAAAACTACTGGTTTGAAAGTCAGAGAGTTACAAAGACCCGAGCTTAGACAGTCCTCCTATGTGTTGAGGCTAGCAGCTTGATGAGAACATCATCAGGTATTGGCATAAAACACCCAAAACATATTGCAAACATAGTATTGAAACAGCAACTTGAAACTAAAACATGAGAATTAATTTAGTGGAGTATAGAAAATATCCTGTAAATATTAAGTTTTTATCTTTTTTTTTTTTTGACATGCTTATGCCATGCCATGACCTGAAGCAGAGACTCTTTGCCCCACACGAGGAGGCTGCATATCTATGAAATGAGGAGAAAGAGGAAATACATGCAGCAGCAGCAGCCATTTTGTGTCCAAACAGAATGGGTCTTTATTCAGGAAGTGAAAGGGGGAAAAAAAAAAAGATTGTAATCAACACCCCATTTAAATACAAAACCAAAAATAAAAATAAACACAATATTCATTTTTGCATATCAAAGAACCATTCCATTATAATTACAATCCACACACACTTCATAAACCACTTTTGTGAAACTATACACAAAGTGTGATTTAGAAATGATTCACTTTAACAATAAAATTACAAATATTTAGCTTTAAAAATAACGACACTCAAAATAAAATCTTAGCAATTAGCATCTTAAAATTATAGTGTACTTCCACATAAAAATACAAAATAATACCAGTGACATTGAAATTTGAAAAATTATTCCAAGAATTCGGATACTATTAAATGAAATAAAAAGTGGGATAAAACAAGATGAAATGAAATAGAAATATGCATGAAAAAGTCTCTCCTTTTGTTAGCAAAACACTATCCAAAATAACTACAATCATTTACATCAGTACAAAGATATCTGGATTTAAAAATAGTTGCAATGAAAAAACGGGGTTTATTTTTTTCTGACAGTAAAAAATGACACTGTGGATCAGAAATCTGCAAAATATGCAATGAAAAAAATAAATCTGCATTAAAAAGGTTTACACTGTTGTTCTTACTTTTATACAAACATTAGAAACAGTATTGCACATCACAACACAGATTCGAGGTTAGTCAGCCTTTCAAAATGTGTTATATTCAAGTTTCAGAGCATCTACGAGGACAGGCAGCTGGGGCCTCGATGCAACAGGGGAGAATCTCAAGTGTCTTCCAAGAATATAATAAAACCTTCATGTGTCCTTCCTTCAAATGAAATGTGTCATCTGTATCAAAATAAGAATCAACTGTATATAAAAACTTTAATGTTGTTACTAATGACATGATTCTTTGTCTTCGAACAGAATTTTTGGACATAAATAGCACTGGAGACGGGGTGGGGGATAAATTGTATAATAGTCCTATTTAAATAGAAAAATACAATCAAAATCAAATAGGTATTTTTTGTTGTCGTCTACAAAAATAGTGAAATAAATATGATTTTTACAAAAACAAAGACACAAAGTAACAGTGTTCAACATAGAAAATCGAACCTCACAAAAACAGCACGAGTCAAGTGTTACAGGTGACGATATTCAAACATGTTCGCGTAGGACACCATGAGAACTAAAGCCACGGGGGAAAGAGGAGGGGGCGACGGGAGCTCGATCCTGCCCGGGACACCATTCTGACTCCCGCCCCTCACGGCATTCACACCACATTAGAATATATTAGAAAATTTTGGATTCCTGTTCTACTCATACAGAACACAGATAACTTAAGACCACTGCTTCACGCTACATCTTAAATAAGCAATTATGAAAAAATAAAAATTTAATAAATCATCTGTAGAATTATAAATAGAGAGAGAGAGAGAGAGAGAGAGAGTTTCAAAGAATCCACATCTGCACTGAAATCACTTCAGAAGAGGGGGGATAAGCAGAAAACGTAGTGGGGAGATAGAAAAGTAGTGCATAATATACTGTATATTATAAAAACATATTGAGGGGCCAGTGATGGTTAAGTAGTTGACACAAACAAATTAAACTATCTAGGTAATCAGTTAAGCTTTTAGAGCAGTACACACTTGATGCCTGAACATCGATACCGAGGTGCACACACCAGGGAGTAAAACACAAGAACCACAACGACACGAGAGCGACACACGTGTACAGTACTGAGCGGACGGCTGGGCCACCGTCCTCCAAAAAAGATTGTCCCTAAACAGTTTTTTTTTATTAAATATTAAGTATGTTATTCAAGGGTCACGCTGGTAATCAAACACACAAACGATGCACAGACAAAGGGAGGAGAGCTTCTTCTTTAGCACGTCCAGAGACCAAGTGTCATCGTCCTGGTTATAAAAGCGTGGTAAGGAGACGTGGAGATAATTCATCGTCCAGTGACTGGGTCAGAGTTTCACGCACAGTCGCTGCAGCCACACAGTGCGCCTGTTTCGGCTAGTCAGTACAAAATTAGCAGTCTAGAGAGGTCAACATGCTCTAAAGATGCTCACAGACACAGTCTTCAGCTTAGGCCCACTTCTCACTTGGAAAGAGAACTCTCACCAAGTTCTTTTGTTACTGTTCGCTCTGCCAGGGCGACGCTACGTCAGCTTAACCTTTGGAACCACACAACGATACAGGACAGGAAGGGTGAAGGCAGAGTCATTTTGATGCTTTCATTTTCCTCTACATCGTCTACGTGTTGATAACTAGAGCCTCAGTCTACACTAATAACAGTCACACAGCACAGGGACGACACACATACACACACACACACGAACCACTGAACACCACCACTCTGCATCTCAACACCAGATTTCTATATATATATATATATATATATGTTTTTTTTTTTTGCCACACAAGCCACCCTGTCACAAAATGATGGCGTCCACTAAGTCTACAGTAGAACCAATATCACGTTTTGTGTCGTTAGGTATGTAAACGGATCAAACAACAGAGAAACATCAACGCATGCAAGTTTAAATATGGTTTTTATAGTTATTTAGCTTCATGTGATTTTTTTCCCTCTTAGGCATCTGTACTAGATGGTCATGCTACTCACTAGAGATTTTTACGTCTTATCTTATTTATGACTTCAGTGGTTTGTTTGTTTGTTTTTTTTCTTTTTTTCATTAGTGTTTTTTTAATCTCACGTCTATCCTGCATGCTAGTTGTGTAGCTATTGTCATTACATGCACTTTTAACTCATTCCACCAGCATGGGGGCCATTAATTGGTTGAGTGCATACTGCATTTTCATTTTACATGACTCTGGTTGATAAATGGCATTAAATATAATACCTACACATCTATTCATATATATGTATATATAGCAGCAAAGCTTCTAAAATAGCTTAAGTATAAATGTTGAATACAGTTAGCAGAGACCACGTTTTGTATTTTGAGGTATCACTCAATGGGTCAGTATGAGCGCAGAAATAACCCTATCATCTGTTTTTCTTTTAATAAAATCTGTAACAAGGTAAAAGAGCCCATGGCAACAATAAAAAAACAGCTGTTTGTTTTGCGGCAGAAATGTATCAATTTCACGTTTCCTATCTTTTTGCTACCTTTGGTTAATGACCTGGGGCAGGCATCAACGTTAAGAGAATTGAGGTTTTCCCAGAAACAAGTGCGCACTACACGCACTGTGGGGTGGCTAGCAGCAGACAAACAGACAGACAAGCTGCCCCCATGCAAAAACATTCCCATTTCTACTTTAAATCTCACATACAAAAATAATAACAATAAAAAAACCTACAAAAATCAATCTCTTTTTAAATCTCCACTTAGAAAAGATGAAAGTACCACAAAAGAGTTGTAGAGTTGTCAGAGCCTGAGATGTGAGGGGGGTTTTGGTGAAAAACTGAGGCTTGTGGTGATTGGCTGCTACAAAAGATATATAGAGATATATAGTATATACTGTATAGTGTTAGGTACTTGATTATACTGCTTAGGACAGAAGGCGAGGCAGAGCAATGCTCTTTTTCCTGTTAGCCAGTGTTTAATTTTCTTCCCTCCGACTGCGTCAGCATGGTTGTGGTCACACCTCTAGTTCCATCGGAAGTGAATCTGTCGAGGCCGGTCGGCTCCCTCTTTGACCAGGGGCTTGTGAAACTCTCGTCCGGCGCGGGAGTGGATGTTGGCCCAGCAGAACTCGCAATAGTACTGCAGACAGGTGACATTAGCACAGAAAAAGGGAGCAAACTTTCCTCCACAGCGTGCACCCTGGCACTCATCACACAGCTGATCATCCAGCACGTAGGGCTTCACCTCCACCTGCACACAGACATTTTGGAGAAGACATGGAAAGTGGATACACTAAGTACACATGGGAAAAAGTGTAAAAACAGATAATTGCTATTAAGATTTCACTTAGCATAGGGCATATCCACATAGACATGTACAAACAAACTGTGTGAATATATAACATCCTAATTACGAGTCATATACAGTTTATGTAAAATAGGAAATGTGGGAAATGTTACTGAAGGTGAGGCTGTACCCTCTTGTCAATGTCACCGTGCTGCAGCTGCACAAATCTCGCGCTGATGGCAGCGATGTAACTCTGCTGATTGGAGAAGGCCACTCGACCTGCACCCTTTGGGTATTTGAGCTCTGGATCGGTGTCAATTCCCGCGTAGCAGACTCCACCGTAGAGACGATCCATAATCATGGCCAGCTCAACTATTCAGAGAGTGAGCAGAAAACAAAATAGTTATAGATGAGTGAAGTCATGAAGTAAAGTTATAAGAAGAGACGAGGACGTTATACAACAGGATGTGAGACAGAGTGAGGTTGCAGATGGGACTTTTAGCCTCACATATACATATTGTGGACATACAGCTGATCGTCTACTGCAATATGCTACCATCTGTTAGTGCAGCAGACGTCTGACTCAAGATTACTTCCTCAACAGATGCTGAGATGAAACTGCTTGAGAATAACAAATATACTTACTTGCTCTCAAGGGACGGGGAACGCCTCCCACAAAGATGGTTTTGCGGGGATCAAGAGGCTGAGATCCATCCATCACAAAATCACTGTCACTCAGGTTCCAAGGTCGAATTTGCACCTGAAGTAAGAGTGAAAACAAATGATGTTAATATTAATATGAATTACCTGAAAACCTTCAGTGACAGAACTGTGTCATTTTTGTTGCAAACTCACAGGTTTGTCCTTAATGGTGGGGCTGGAGACACATAAGTAGAGCTTTCCATCCTCCTCCATGCAGGCTTCAATCAGAGCCTGCACTGAGCTCTCCTCCTGGAACAGCAGGAATGCATATCCTGGGAAACGCACAAATGCACACATTAGTTTGGGTATTAAATGCAGTTCTTCTGGCTTTGGTTTATCAGTAGTCAAATAATGCCTCTTTCATTTGCATCACGGCCTCACATCTGCCACGCTCGATGAAAGTACAGTTTAAAAGCCATTAATGTATGTTTAAAATGGGCTGGCGGCGTTTGCTGTTACCTTTAGGTGGAAAGTAGGATTTACTTTCAGCTTTGTGTGGCCAGTCGACCACCAGATGACCAAAGCGGCGGAAGCTTGAGGTTATTTCATCTGATCAGCAGACAGAAAAGAAAGAAAGAAAGTTGGTTGATGCAACACAAGATCCAAAGGACATGAGTATGATGAAGTCATAAAATAAAGTTGTCATCACCTTCATCAATGTCAGGGGGCAAACCTCCCACAAACACCTTACGGGAGAAGCGCTCAATGCGCTCCCCGTTTTGGTGGGGGTAGCAACTGGGGGAGCCAAGGACTCCTGGGACTCCCTGGTTACCGTGGCCATCATCAAGGAGATTGTCATCAATAGGAAAGAGCGACGAACGGCCTGGAGGAGAGAGAAATTAGGAACTTAAAGTTAGAGAAAATGTCAAGTATTACATCAAACTCTTATATTTATAATCTGACATTAATTAGAGACGCTGCCTCGTCCTTATGCGGTTTTATATCTGCTTTCAGAGGAGAGGCTGTCTATAAAATACCACATCGGCTTTGACTGCAGTTTTATGATGAGGGGTTATGAGATGAAGCACCAGCATAAAGTGAGGGTTAAGTCCAATTAGATTTAACTCAGTTTACAGTTCTGGGACCGGGACACCCAATAATGTGTGCTCCACATAAAGCAGGCGTGGAAAAGCAGGCTGTGTGGAACAACGTTACTGAGAAGTATGGAGTCCCAGATGTTCAATATTAAATAAATGAGCTATTATAAAATAAACAGTTGTGCGAATAAATTGTGCAAAATACATTTTATACCTAACAATTTAAGGAATTATGAGGAATCTATTATTTATCATTGATAATTGATACCCAATAAAGGTGTTACTGTAAAAATGGCTATATAAAATAAATGCTTTTGGAAACGATCATTCAGACATTAATTATAAATGGTGATCCAATATAACTGTTGGTATGAAAATCACCAACAAAATGATATTTCAAAAAAATATAAAAGAGTTTGCTCCATATTTGTACTAATTCTTTTTATTTAATATTGAACATTTTGGGATTGCATACAGCAGAGGCACATGTTGCTTCAGCTAAACATGGCCAAACCTGAAACCATTGACATCTTGCACGTCTGGATAGTAAAGCAATGCAATTGTGAACTATTATTGTTGGCTTTTGTTTGTTGGTCAGTAATCATTTGGCAAACTTGAACCTTGGTTAATGTGCAAAAACACTACAACAAATCAACATGTTGTGAATTTCGAAACAGACTATTTGAATTCCAGACTGAAGGCCTCAGCAGTTTGGCATCTATTCATGCAGTGAAGCATGCCACGAGAGAGGAAGCCACAAGGAAAGAGACATGTTTTAGAAAGCTGAGTTTACCTCGACGTCTCCCAAAGCTCCTGGCTGCATGTAGAAAAGTACAGAGTACAAGTTTCAGCAGGGCAGACACTTGTCAAAGGTTATTGTTAATCGCTACAACTTAAATCTGATGTCATCTTATGATCTCTTTATCCAAATCAGTTTAGCCAGTTTCAGATCAATTGTCAGACACACAAAAAAAAAAATAAAACCCATGCTAAACTGACTGAGACCCAGAGAAATTTAGGATTTGTCTTTTTCCTACACCCTCCTTTATTTAGGGGATTAAGACATAGACATAGTCTATGCTAGTCACTGCATTATATAGGAAAACATCTAAAATAAATATATGCAACTACTTAAAATTACAGTAATTAACCTGTAAAACTATTTCACTGCACCAAAACATTTATTTCTCTAAAAAACAATCTAGAGAACAGTACTGGATTGTTTCCATAAGGTTTAGCCAGATCTGAAGAGAGACACTTGACTAGAACTAGATTAATAAACTTGTCAGGGTCTAGCTCTATAAAAGCCTGGATGTCCTCTGTCAGGGATGACAAGATTCACCACAGTAACACGTAGGACCTCAGAGACAGGAGCCACAAACGGCCTCCAGTGGTGGACAGAAATGAATTTCTTATTGCTGGATCTCAGGAGGAAACAACAAAACCCCAACTGCCCCAGAAATAATAATTAAAAAAACATAATCATAGTTATGTGCAAATGCTTCCATGGCCCAGATTTGTGTCCTGCTGAAACTGACTAGATTTTATTTTTGACACCAGCATGAACATGCGCCCACACGAGGCTTAAAGAGAGTCTGCAGGGTTCCGTCTATTCTGCTGAAGTTAAAGTGAGAATTTAAAGTCTTTCTGTGACTGAGAAGAACAAATCAAACCATCAAATAACATCAGTATGTTAGAGCTTGACATTAAGAAAACACATTACCATTGGTCAGCAGATTTAATAATACTACACCGATCTAAATGATACTTTGTGAAAACGAGTGTAGTTTGAAAAAACAAAAATCCCCAGTGACAGATACTGATTGTTAAAGGCTACCAGTGAAAGTGTCATGAGAGCTGGAGACACAGAGGGAGATGGTGCTAAGAGATAATTACCATTGAGCATGAGTAGTTCGTCAGCCCCGGGGTTAGGGCATCCCACACGGCCTGACATGAGAAACAGACACACACACACACATACGCACACACACACGTCGTTCACACGCAGAAACACACACACACACACACACACAAATATGGATGAGACACAGAGCAGATGGAGGACAGGGCGACGCTGATGTGTCTGCAAGCGATTGAAAAACACACACGGACATGTACAGCTCCAGTTCCTGCCTCACTGTTTAACGACAGCCTGATCGCACAGGAAGAAACAAACGCCTTTTTTTTATCCCCACTAGTTACTCAAAGACAAACTCAGCACAATGAATGACAAAAGACTGAAGTGAGATTATTTAGACAAAACAAATGGGGAAATGTTGTATTAAGGCAACAAACTAGCAGGAGAGTCAGAACCAATCCACTGTGCTCTGCCCAGCCTTCCCTCTCCCTGCTCTCCCTGCTCTGCTGTGCTCTGCTACGCTCCGGCTTCGATTGCTCCATCACCTACTAACGTATCTCTTCTGCCAGTGCTGTTTAATAGGTCTGGGTCACAGGAGGTTCACACAGCACATCTTCACATTAGTTTTTAGTTTCAAGCAAAATAATACGTGATTTATTTTCACTTGGATTTAGTGTTGTCCCGAAGAAGACACTTTTATATTAAAAATGAAAAACTCAATTTTAGAAATGTTATGGTAGTGTAAGGGTGCAAGCTTCAGTGCCCCTGCATTTCGTTTCCACTTGCAGTACTACTGTTACGGTGCACTGGGTCCTGAATTGTGGAGCTGCTAGCCAGAACACACTGATGTGTTAGCCATGGCAATGCTATAAATGGCAGCGCCAACCCTCACAAACCACCCTTCCCTCTCATCTCCCCTCTTGGCTGTCATACACAGTGTGTGAAAGTGTGATCACATCTAAAATTAGTCTCAATCCCCCCTGTCTCTGCTGTGCACACTGGCCCATGTCCTCTCCATCTGCTCAGACAGGAAAACAAGAAACTCGCCCAAAGAAATGAGGGCACAGGTTCAGTCCTGATTTGAACAGGGCCTTAATGCATACTACAAATAACAAAGCCTGATCAGGAATTCTGGCACTTTCACAACAAGTAACTTCTGTATGCATGGTTGGGTTTTACCACTGTTGTTATTTCTGGTTTCATTTTTAAAGTGACGGTGTGCTGTAAAGGGGCTACAAGCAGCCGTCACTACAGGAGTAGGGTAATAACGGTGCAGTTATTTGACACTGCTCCTCTAATGTCCAGCAGCTGAGCCCAGGAGGCCAGGCCAGTGTCACACTACAGAACATTCTCTCCTCTGCCACTGCCATGAAGCCACGAGAAATAATTTAACAGAAACCCAGGACTATGTATGCACCGTGCGTCACGTGTGCTAACTCAAGTGTGATGTGCTCGGACCTCATCTGTCAGAAAACATCTGTCACCAATTAGACACATTCACAGCACAGGAAGGCTCCGTGGATCCTCATCTTTCTCTCTATCTCTCCTCCACTGCACACTGCCCCAAGTGAAGTAGCAACAGGATGACAACACGAAGGTCACGTACAGTAAAAGTGCAGCTGGTGGCAGAAGTATTAAGCTCTCAGCAGGGAGAAAATACAGTAAGCTGGTGTGTGGAAAAACAACACAGCTCTGAGCACAATGTCGCTAAACGGTGTCACTCTGCATGATGTTAGGCCTCCCCTCCGAAAACGACCAGCTCCCTCTACCCCCCCTCACCTCAACATATAGATAGAAAGGGAAAGGCAATCTTACCTTTCATGGGATCCTGCTCGGCTCGCATGATGTCAATCAGAGAGCTCTCCAGGGAGTGCATGTTCAGGCTGTCATACATTCTGGTGCGGTCCTATTAAAAAAAAAAATAAAAATACAGGTGTGAGGTTCAAAAATCATCCACAGTCAGAGCAGACAAAACATCCGAGAAAGAGAGAGTCTAATTTCTCACGTTTCTACCAAGCTTTTGAGATTTGGCTTACGAATAATAAAGCCTCTGAAGTCCAGGTATTTGGCTTAACATGTAAGAGATTTAAGAGTGTGAGTAGCTCACGCTTGGATTAACATTCTTTCCGTATTTATTCACTTGAGGAGGACTGAAGGCATGTTTGCGAGCAGTTTGCGCGACGGATTCCCCAGGATCTTTGGACTTGCTCCCAGAGACAGACAGAAAGAGAATGGAAACCAAAACCATCAGTGGCATTTAGCCGGAGAGTTGAGATGGAGGTTATGAGCTCATCAGCTCTTCCAGTGAGACAGTTATCACCAGCTATGACAAACCCATATAGTTATATTCTGGTGACTAGACCACAGACGACATAACCTAACTCACCACGCCCAATATAATTGCCACTTTAAGGTGAATTCAATACACTTTAGAAAGGGTTGCAGGCTGTGTGTGTTGTTCACCTTTATTTGTAGTGGAAAAATAGAAAGTAGTTGAATTAGAGAACTATTCTCTCAATGGAGGACTTCATCACTTCACATCTGCTTCATTGAATTGAATCTGATGACAGGTGTGAATAACCCTAACCATGTGGCCAGACACTGGCATCCACTTTACATCCACTGCTCATCATTTAAGTAATTAACAAGAAATTCTCCTCTCCAAGATTCTTGTGTCCTTATATTGGGTTTGACATATATGTCTTTCATATTTTATAACATCTCTATATATATAGAATAAACAGAATTGTGAGCAGCAGTTGCAGCATCTATTTCCTGCGTTGTTTGACCTTTTTGTGCTGCTTTGTGAACCACATCAACAGGGACACTTCTTTTGGTACAAAGTTCTTATTTTAAAGGTGCGACAGCTATGGACAATCATAGAACGAGACCTGGGAATTAGAAAAACTTGACCTTTTGAAAGGCAATTGTTCAACGCTGTAATTGCTAATATGAAAAAAAAATCTTATGATATTGCAATAAAAACAAAGGTCATTTTATGACTTAATATGTGTTTTTTTCTAGTAAGTTAGGTGAGAATTTTGAGGACTATAAGTAACAGTACCATGACCATACTCAAGATGGACAGTTTCTAAAATCAAATCAAATCACTAAAACAGAGCTGTTGTCTCATTTTAATCCCATGAATTCTTCTTCCTAGTAAAAACCTGATAGTTTAAGAATGTATCAAATTTCACACAGCATCCTCAGGAGTACTATATTTTGATGAACTGTATATCTATCTATATATATATATATAAGACCTGTAAACAGACTTTAATGTGCAACACCTGACCTCGCTTGTCTGCCCCTAACACACATGAAAATGAATACATAACTGTACAAATGAGAGAGCAGGCATTTATTGGTAAACAATTAATGCACAGCTTCAAGAAATATCAAGTGCCCAGTTCTACTACAGAGATAGGAGACACTTTTACTTTCAGTAAGAGTGTCTCCTATCTCGCACACCTCTGTGTGATGGTAAAAACATGACACAGCAAGGATACAGCATGTCACTGAGGGCCAAACATTAAACAGAAAGGAAGGAAGGAAAAGACTTGGAATCTGAAAAATTCTGGGTCTGACACTGTTTATGGAAATTAACAATCCGCGGAGTCGGGCCTGTTTCCTGGAATAGGAAGCGCTGTGCTTCTTGGCATTGATACCACTAATTATTTGAGCTCATAGCAACAGTATGAGTTCCATTTAGTGACAACATTATTTAGATGATATCATTACTTTAATTTGAATGAGACCCGGTCATGAATATCTTTCCTATTAGGAGTCATTAGAGTGTGTTATTATTCTAGTATCTATTACCAATCTTGTAAAAACCAGTAAAAGCAATTCTAAACTACTGATGGGGGCGATGATACCTCAGGCTTTCAGGAAGTAACTCTGTGTCATCAATGAAAGACAACAACCTACTTAGATTACAATAAAACGAGCAATAAAATGATCCAGTCATCTGGATCAATATATTGTGTATTGCTGACAAGTTTTGTATATATGATGTGTTACACTGTGTAAAATTCAAAACTGAAAACAGGCTTGACTGATTTGAATTCTACATTGACACATTATATGATACAACTTATTTTAACCATACTGCATAGACTGAATAAACTCACTGACTGCACAAATCACAATGACTGAATGATTCTGTATCTAATGTTGAGAAGTGCTGGCAGTACAAGTTTAAATAATCAGTAAGATATGACTGAAACACAGCCGAAGCCCCCGCAGCCGTCATACAACCCAGCTGATAGACGTCTCTGACAAACATGTTCGACTTTTCTCATGTATGTTAGACAATGCAGTGAATGTTAGAAATCAGGCGCACAGACGTGAAGACAAAGAGCTTTACCTTTAGCAGCCTTGGTACCTGATGGGAATCTCACCTACAAGATAGTCAGTATCCTGAAAATGAATTCAGCCCATCCCCCATCTTGTTACACCTTTACACCTATGGAGCAAATCAGCAACAACTCCTCCCATGTCATTGAAATGCTAACCATGCTGTCTCTTCCAGGGCAATTTACATCTACTTGCTGCTTCATACATCTAAAGAATCCTTTGCTTTTAGTTTGTCTACTGATTAAAAAAATCTCTTTTTTCACTCTTTTAGTTTTCGATTCTCTTCATTATTAACTTCCTATTATCTCTCATTTAAATCAGGCCTCAGTTACTCGTTCACTCCCACGTTTAAAATGGATTCTCCCGCTGTAACACAAAAGCAAAACCCTCCAGTAACACACAAAACCAACAATCAACACCCGCCAATGCAGGAGTAGAGTAAAGTAAAACCCACGTACCTGCAGGGGCATCAATGTGTTGCTGTTGCTGTCTGTGCGAAACATGTTCTCCTCTATCCACGACTTAGGCCCCAGTGGTCCACCGGAGCGTGGGAACTTGGGAGGAGCGATGACGTTACTTGAAAAGGGCTTCTTCAGGGGCGAGACGTGACTGACTGAGCCAGGTACGCTCATGCCACTCCCTCTGCGGTGGTCCCGGCCCCAGGACATCCCCCCTGAGCCCCAGCCATTCCCCTGGTGACTGCCCCAGGGAGATGGCTTCACCATTGGCTGCACACACATGAGGGAGGAGGTAAAAAGAAAGGAGGTTAGACAGGGCATGTTTAGACATTTGACACTTTTTTAGTATCTACAATATTCTAAATTCATCATATCTTCTCTTTCTATGTTTTCTTTTCTGCCTGCCTGCTATAGAAGAGCTTGATCTGGTCCTGTAATGGGTGGATAGATAAGAAGATTTAGGGCTTTAAGTCTTATACTAAGTATCCTGTGTGCCGTGACACCACCAGTACACACTCTCTCCACCTGAACCTTGTGCTCACTCTGAACCACACATCCAGTCACATCACACATGCATTCACGTGACAATCTTACACAGACGACAATCGGCTTTCTGTTTCTCTGAGCACCCACACAACATAAAGTGATCTCTCTTTTGTGCTTACAGAATATTTCTAGAAGTAAGTGCTACTAAAATGGAAAACGCCTGCATGGATAGGTTAGAACACTGGTGGATGTGAATGTGTCACATTTGCTGTTTTACTTTGGTGCCATTGAAAAATGAAATGTGTTTCAACACAGAATAAAACAGTAATTAAAGACGTCATCTCTATCATATATGCTCTCCTTATGTGATGGTGGGACCAACATGAATGTTTGACTAGTACGTTCAATAAAAATGTATTTACATAGCTCCTGTATTCAAAGCAGGGGGTTAAAGGTCAGTGAAACAGCAATGCCACAGAGGCACTTTGAGCGCACCCAGTCACACACATACGTGCATACACACGCCCAATGTGCAAATCACATTAGAAACCTGAAGCCAAAGGCCACTACCCTAAGACTACTACTGCTGCATAATCTGAACCATCCAGTAAGCTTCTACTGCTATTGTTTGTCTATCCTTAGGGTGCCCTAACTGCCTCCCACACACACACACACACACACACACACACACACACACACACACACACACACACACACACACACACACACACACACACACCACCACCACCATCAAGTGACTGGTTGTTTTCATTTCACCCAAATAAGCATCCATTTAGGACACCAAAACCCTGTGAGCCTTTGTTTTCCCACTGAGTGAACCACAAGACAGGGATGGTCCAGGACCATGTGACTGCATCCCACTGCCAGCTTCCAGGAGAGAACAACAGCTAGATTCAGTGGTGCTCCCTTGTTCACCCCTCCCTCCCTTTGCCTCAAGAGTTGTGACTTCATAGGACATGTCAAATGCATTATGAAGGACAAAAAAAGACTATTTATCCTTGAAGGACTACAGCTGCATAACGTTCACGTGTGGTTGATTTCTATTTGTGCACACAGAGATTTATCCATATTATATTGCGTGTCACCTTCATGATGGTCAATTTGCTCTGTGGCAGCTCACCTGATGCTGGTTGTAGTTGTTCCTCTGCTGCAGGAAGGCGCCATGCTGGGGATGCATCTGGGGACTGACCGGTGATCTACGACTCTGCGGCTGCTGAGGGACATTTATCTGGGGCGAGAATGGACCGCTGAAACCCTGCACGTTAATCCCGGCGCACGGATTAGCTGAGAAACTCTGGAAGAAAGCCGGGTTGATGGAGGAGGGGATACCTGGGTAGAAGCTGTTGTCAGAGTCCGTGTTGGGCATCTGGTTAATGGCGTTCGCATGGATGGGGTTGATGGAGTTGGGTGCGGGCGGGGGCGAGGAGCTGGTCTGAACGGACCAAGGGGTGCCGAACCCAGGGAGGGAAGGTGACGACGAGCCCCCGCTGGCGCTCTGCACCTCCTGGGTGGGCAGGTTCGGGAACGCGGCGCTGAGACCTCCGGACAACATGTTGCCGGTGCTGCTGCTGCCATTGCCGTTATTTATGTGGTGGGCGATGGGGGAGTCCATTTGGATCTTGGGTGGATTTACGGAAGTGGGCGATGGCGACGCAGCATCGGCTTCGGGCTCTTCCGCTGGAGAGCCGCTGCGGTCAGCAGGGCTGGGGTCGGGCTTGGAGCAGGGCTGCCTCTGCGGCAGGTGACTGACAAGTCCCTGGGGTGGGGGCGACTCTGTGGGGCTGAACTCAATGTGCTGACTTAACTGCTGATGGATTTTTCGGCTGTGCTGAAGGTCACGGATCGACTGCGTCGTGCAGAAATGCTCTCGGTCGAAGCTCGGGGACGCAGCTCTCTGCTGGAGACGGTTGTAATCCGGCGTCAGGGCGCTCAGCTGGGTGTCGGTGTGGTTCGGCTGCTTGTCGGACTGGCTAACCGTGCTGCTGTCGCTGTCCTTCTCCTCGGTCGACTGGGGGAATTGCGTGGTTGTCACCCCCACAGGCTCATCCTGCATGTTTTGCTGATGCGCAGCAGCTGACAGGAACAGCGGGGACGAGGCGGCGCTGCTGAAGGGCGAACCGGGGAACCGGCACTCGCTCAGTCCGGCTCTCAAACGAAGCCAACAGGCCTATGTGCGTTTGAAAATCTCTTTCTAGCACCGTTCCTAAATGAGCTCCCTTTCATGGGAATATGTCTGTGAGCAGGCTGTAGGCTGAAGGCAGAGACAGAGAGGAGGGGGTCAGGCCTGTGCGAACAGTCGGCTCGTTCCAGGCGGAATCTCAGTTTTCCTCGCTGATTTCTCTTCTATCTAAAGATCCAACTATTTCGGCCTTGTGGTGGGCTAGCCTAGCCTGTGCGGACCATTCCTGTCCGACCGTGCTGCCCCCTCCTCTGGTTACCGGCTGTGCTGCTGCGGCAGAGGATTAAAGATCCCCGACCTAATCTACGTCACGACCGCATCACGCGTCCGTGCGCCCGCCTCGAGAGTCGAGCCCGAGCTGCAACGAGGACCGCATTGTTTACGTCATGTTTTCATTATTCATAAATTGCAGTAGGCCTACACCCTCAGCAAGGGTCGGGAGGTGTCCTACTGTAGGACTGCTGAGACTAATCACAGTGAATACAGCGTTAATGTTCCCTCGGACCTTGGAGACCCGTGATCAGTGTGATTGTCATTGTGAGCGTGTAATGACGCGGTTGGAGCCCTGTGCTGTCATCTGATGTATATACAGGCTTAGTGTTAGTGTTTGATTATATCCTGTGCACACAGGCAGGACAATGTGGAGACATTCCTTTTCAATTAATTCCCTCTAAAGAGCGACGGAAGAATAGAGTGAAACAAACGTCACAACTTGTCATGTCGCATTGTAGCAACTTCAGCGCCGTGTCCCCACCAAAAATGTTTTCCCTAAACGCCAAAGATCAGCAGATTACACTATGGTACAGTCTGTTTCGGCGTGTGTGCCTATCAGTATTCAGCCCACAACCATTGTGGGCGCGTCTGCGGCAGCGTCACTTTACGCACGGACGCCAGCAGCTAAATATAGAGTCAGCGCCTGTTAAGGGAGATGGATCTTCATCGGCTGCCCTCAACTCAAAGCTGACAAACAGCCCTACCTATATGATCTCACTGGCAAACTATATTCTAGTGTGGATGGGAAGGTGTGGCGAGTCATCACCTGACTTTTTATTAGAAAACACAATAAACAATGATGATTAAATACTAACTTGTCCCCCAGCAGAAGGAGTTCCACTTCAAAATCCCAAACAATTATCAGCTGGGAAGATGCAAATGAGCAACTCTCTCACTGGTTTCAGTGTCTTGTGTGCAGGCCTGGTTACAGCTGCTGTTAGAGATGAACACTGTGCCGGTCCAGAGCCTTTGGTGTGCACACAGCTCCTTATTTGTTGTGTAACATATGGAGCCGAGGTTCATTTCTCTTTCTCAAGACCGAATCCGAATCAATCATCACACTATGTGCCTGAATGTGCTTTCTAATGAGGAAGACAGATACCGCAGAAGCAAAGCAATGTGTTTGATCAACCTACCATCTGGTCGCTGCTAATGATGATGGCTTATCTCAGCACAACCTACTCACAGCTTTCCACTCTGCTTTGTCACCTATACAATGTCTTTTTGGATCTAAACCACCTGATTACAACAACACAACACGGGCATACTTCATAACCCAGTATTCAGACCAAATGCCATAGTTGGTTGTTGTGATTGCTGGGTGTCTGCCAGGTGTGTACACAGGAAGGTTTCTGTTTGGGATGACTTCCACTCTGATCACCATTGTTATATTGTTATTCTTCCCAAACATTTCCTGCGTGTACAATAGTTCTGAACTTTACATTCCCAGAGTTTCAACACAGCACCCATCTCATCAGTGACAGGATTTAACTCCAATCACAGATGTCTTGATTCGCTTTTCTCTTTTCACAGCACCTTGAGCTGTTTTGGGAAGTAACAAGATACCCCCGCCCAGAAATTCTCCATCATAAGGTCCCAGATGGGACGGTCCCACCAGTGAGGGGGCAGGTGTGGTGGCCACGGTTGGTGCTGAGCACCAGTGATTACCCCGGCCCAGAAAGTGCTGGAGGGAGTTAAATAGGGCAGGCTGCCAGCTGCTGGTGTCTGATGATGATGGACTGGGGGAGGGGGTCAACCAGGGTGGTTGGGAAAGGCGGGGGTTTTGTTACAGGGAGGGGGCGGGTGGTCCGTTCTCTGACTCCCAGCTGCCCTGCCATACAGAATATGACACATCAATATCTAACATGAGCATTTTTCCTGCATATTCACTTTTGGGGTTCTCTGTATTCTCTGGGGCGTTTAGTGCACAGGGGGAACAAATCTAATCAGAATCAGTATGTGCAGAAACATGTGATGGGATCATACACGTGGATGCATCCTTTTAAAGCGAGGAAGTGGGGAAGCAGCCACGCTCCTTGTTTAACCAGGTTACTGGTTACGTGGCTACTGTTGGTTATTTGGAGGCACCTGGTCCATTGTCAAAATGGACCGAGCACTATCAAATTTCACTGTTTGTGAAGCTGGCTCTATTTCGGTCTCTGTCAGAGTGGATGGCTGTCACACTGCAGCTGCAGTCGTCATAGCAACAGGTAATCTGCATTTCCTTTTGTGAGGTTGATTAGTCTGTTTGACTCTTTAGCTCTCTCTGGATGTTTGAATGTTGGGCGGAGGACATTGATCAGCTCATCCTGTTCGACACACCGTCATCCATCAACTCTCTTATAATCCTATCTCAGCATACAGGAAGTGTGCCTCCTCTGTGCCACTCAGCACTGGGGTAGGGCTTCAAAGGTTTCACCAGGCAGAGGTGACATCGACCTACTTTCTCACTGAGAACCATGAGATTCAAAGGGTGGTGATAAAATCAGATTTGTGCCACCTCACACTGAAACAGTCAGTTCTCCCACTATTTACATTTAGTGGGATGAGGCAGATAGTTTTGATTGAATCACTGAAATGTCTGCCTCCACCTTAATAACATATGCTGAAGGTGAATGTGATGCAGTTTATGTTGCTCACAGCATTAACAGCAACATCTCCTTGGAGATTTAATGCGTCCCGTTCTCTGAATTATCATCAGAACTCACCATGAGCAGTGTTCATTGATCATCATATTTTGAGTAAACTTAAACTTCAGTTTTAACTTTGTCAGTATCTCCTCCTTCTCTGAGACTTGCGGACATCAAGGGTTTCTCTGTCTGAGGTTACAGTGGCATGGCCGTCTGCAGTTTTAATGCAATTTTAATGTCCGCTCATGGGAGGGTTTTTGTTCTGATTTGCACCCAGCTTGGCCTCCAGGACGGAGGTGTCTTTGGTGTCTTTGTTGCAGTAAACTGTCCCTTTGTTGTGTCTCTTTGGGCATTGAATAGCTCTTTGTGCTGCTGACTGATAAAGCTTCTGCAAACAGTCATCTCACTCACACACATGCATGCGCGCGCGCACACACACACACACACACACACGCAAGAAGAGGCACGGTCAGAGGTGTCGATAACGATGTTACGTCCACGTTAGACACTTACAAACTTACAAACAGGACAACATACAGTGTGAGGGCAGATGGTTGGAACAGCTTATCTCTTATCCAAACTGGGGCTTGTCACCAGCATTCACACCTATCATCCCCACTTCAAGCCACTATTGCTTCCACCAAAAGGCCCTTCCCATTCCTAATATTATGGTATTATGGAGTGAGCAGTAGGTCGGGATGAGAGTGCTTCATATTTGCATTTTACGGCCCACTGCAGAAGGCGTGTGGGACTGATTAGGTGCCTGCTTTCTCCCATAGGCTGGAGGACTGAGACCAGACAGGCACATCTGTCGTGCTTTGCACATATTAAAACCGTGGAGGGGTGTGATCCTTCTCCATCACATTGGGCTGTATACTGTATGACATTACAGCACCGCAGTTAACTCAAAAGATCAATCCTGTGCTTCATTTACAGCAGCTTTCATCATCTTTGATCAACTTTATCCCATTTTCTTTGTCTTTGTGCCCTCATGACTAGTGGTCTCGTCGCTAATCCTATTCCCAGTATTCCCATGAGTGCTCTCCAGTGATTGTGTCAACATCACATCTGTCTACTCTTTAGGCTTTAGCTCATGGATGTGTATGTGTGTGTGTGTGTGTGTGTGTGTGTAAGGGATGTTATCTTAATATCAGAGTAAATTAGCTTTGGTTGTTGCATAGACGCCAGAGCTTTGTTTTAACAGCAAACACTCACGTGAACAGATAACAGCCTCCAGCCTTCTGCTCTCCATAGGCTGTTTATTTGCACACAAATACATGAATGGCACACGCACGCAGACCATAATGTCAAGCATCAACAGGGGTCCGACACATACGTGGACGCCTTTGTTGAAAACAAAGAGGAAGGCCACACACACACACACACACACGCACACACACACACACACACACACACACACACACAGAGTTTTGCAGCTGTTTCCGATTCATAATGTGAAAGCACCTGTCTGTTGACGTATTGCATTATTGCAGGTAATGTAATTAGGTGTGTGTCTGGGTGTGCGTGCCTGTTTTTGTGTGTGCATCTGCAGGGTCTTCCATACGTTGTCAGCGGACATCTAAAGTGTCTCCAGAGCAGAGCTGCAGCTGGGGTTCAGGGGTCAACAGTGACAGGTGTCTCCCGAAGCCAGCAGGTGTAGGAAGAGCAGGGATGTGAATGATCATGTTTTAGTCCTGTATTCTCCCCTCACAGAGACTCATCATTAGACATTACAGCATGTTTTCATCTCATGTTCTTCAAATGTTTTATTACACTGTAAATACTTTAGCATTATATGCCCATTGATGCTCCAAACGTGAAATGACATAATGAAGTGTAGATGAAAATATATGCACCCAGAATTAGAATTCTTTCTAACCACAAGTTATTTTTATATGTGTATAAATATATCTGGGACTTGTATGGAGCTTTCTGCCCCTGTCTCACTTGCTTCATCTGACCAGCAGTGGTAGTTGGAACAATAACCTTTACACATTACTGCCACCTAGCGGTAAGAAGGGGGCTCAGACAGCAGGATGAGAGTGAAAATTGCACTTTTTCTCATCTCTCTGTTGAATGAATGAATGAAAACGATAAAATAACATTAATATATTTGCAAGATATTGTCATTAAAATATAATATACATCTTTATTTACAATACAATTCGTTTTGAGATGCTTGAACTGACAATAACAACCCTCAGCATAATACTGAATCTCAGGAGGGGTGGTAATGAGATAATGACACAAAGAGGGTTGAATCATGCCTAAGTAAATTTGTTTTCATGATAAAAAAAGAAACAATTATTATATTTTAAAACCTGAACTCATTACTGAAGTATTTAGAGCATCGTAGCACTACTGAGACAGAATTGATTGTTTGCCTTTACTTCAATAAAAAGTCATTGTAAAGTCATGACTGAAGGACCATATTCGATAATTAGGTTTGCTCATAATTGTAGAGTAAAACCCCTTGAATATGTCCCACCACTAAGACAGATTTTGACAGTCCTGATCTTATTAGATTAATGTCTACCACTATTTTAAGATGCTACGAAGCAGGAGATATAATTTACTTCCACACTAACACACTCCCTTGATTGAAACAAGTTAGTTCATTTGCATTGAATGTCTGAAATGACCAGCTGAACTCTGAACGTCCTCAGTCCAGGTGACAGTCATGGGAGATCAAACAAAAACAGTTTTTGTCTGATATTTAGCAAACAGCTCCCTTCCCCCAGCAGATCCCACTTTGGCTTTTGTTGACTGGTCTGCAGCTCAGCTTGACTGTTCATCCACCGAAGGCTCAGAGAAGGTGAATGGAGAGAGGCAGCTGGTCCAGATGGTGTCCTGAGCACGTCTATGGAGGAGTTTGTTTAAGATGCCTTGATAAGTCTTTGCAAGCTGATTATAAATGAGTAAAATGATGCATTGTGTTGTTTATGTGCATGTTCATCACAAACAGTGCTTCTCACATTTGACAATTAATAAACAAATATTATTAAGATGAAAAACATCACATTTTCACAGCTGTTTGAAAAACATAGTGGATGTGGAGAAGAATACCCACAAGGACAATGACATAGGCTAGAGTTGCTGTAACAGTTCTGTCCATGCTGGACACAAAGCAGAGATCCCTTCTAACATGATTACAACGTTAAGTGAGGAAGGTCAAACCAGCAGAGCTCCTCGTTGATCTAGTGAGGTTCACACAGATCTACACTGGCACTAACTTAAAGTTCAGTGTTTGTTAGTTAGTTAGTCACGATGTTGAATTTCTATGTTTTTTATTATATTGTATTTTTTATTCAACTCAAGCTCTCGAGTTTTTAAAATAGCTGGGAGCTTCAAACCTGTCATGGTTTAACAAAGTTAAGTAGTCTGTCCCTCAAGTATGTCGGTTTGGCAGAAAGTTATTTAAAGTTTACTCTAGAAATTGCCCTTTAACCTTCTGGTTGTCATTAGAAACATGTGAGTGGCAACATGTTCCTTTCCTGGTAGTAGAAGAATTACCTACAGTAAATACAAAACTGAAAAGCTTTAGTTTAACTTTATCTGTTGGTTCATTACATGCAGGTTTGTGACTACATTGATTCATTTGTCCCAGTGATTTATTTATTTATTTTACAGCATTTGTTCTATGATGCTACAGCAACGGCTGCAGTGTTTCTCTCTGGTCAGGAGGGGGCAGTGTTTCCATTCTCAACGCCAACCCCACATGCTGCCTTCACAGACACCACACTTGGGAGCAGGGCTCTAAAATCTCGAAGCCTCTCTAATAACACTATGACCCTTTAACAACAACACACTTTGACGCTGTGCCCATATCAAGTTCAATGAAACATCCATTAATGCATTTAATTCTAAGCTGGATCTTCATGTTCATGATTTTTCCCTCCAGGAATGTGTGAGTATGTTTTCAGGGTGAATCTGTTCATGTCTAACATTTGACATCAGAATTATAAACTTGGCTGGCTCCAGTACAGGCGGTGATATTGTTGCTGGAATGTTCTGTGAAAGGATTTTATGATCTTTTCCTGTAAAGTCTCTTTTGGGAACGACTGAAAATTCTCCTCAGCAAACAGTCAGGTTGTTCCGTTCAGTATTTCTGGAGGAAATTCCCCCCTGACAACCACAGAACAAATCTAATAAAATCTGAGCACCTCGCTGGGCTTTCTCCTGTCTCTGTGATGATTGCAACACACCCTGCATGATAGAAACTCTGTCTTTGTGCAGTAATGGACCCTTTGCATCACAAGTATTCGCTCAACATTAGGATGGGTTGAAAAGTACCCGCTCATGTCTCAGCACTGAATTACACCACAAACGTATCCATTTGCACGATATACACTTGATGTAAGATTCCAGTTGGCTCTGTGTTTTTGTTGAGCAATAAAATATGAGAATAAATCCTGTGTCGTTGATACTAAATGAGAAACACAGGCCTTAGCGAGTGATTCTGTAGTGAACTGTTGCTCTTGCATTTGTAAATGTAAATCTAGTGCGATAACTGTCTTTACAGGTGCACGTGTGCAGGACGTTTGAACGTTTCTAACATTTTGAAAATAAAAATATGCTTCTCTTGATGTGGAGAGTTGCTATCTAAAAACTCCTGTAACTCGTGGAGCAGCCGAGCAGCAGCGCTGAGCTGTACTCTAAAGTTACAGTGCCCAGGCCTACTAAGGCAGAGTGTGAAGCAGAGCAGGGAGAGCATGTAGCTGCTCTATTATCAGCCTGTGATCAACACACAATACACTGTAACCAGCTGAATATGACTAGTTTACCAGCTTCGAATGTTTGAACGTAGAACTTATTGCAGTCTTTCAGCTCACAGGATTAACTAAGAAGAAAAGTTCTAAAGACTCATCTGGAGTTATTTAATGTCATTCAAACACGTCACCTCTGAAGTTATCCTTTAAGTCGTTTTTGTCCAGTAAACCAAATTAAATCCACCTGTATTCACATTTTAATTTGTGTTTTGTCTTGTTTCATTGGCTAATTACACCATGACTATGCTGGACTATCCAAACCATAAACATGCTGTATTTCTTACTTGAACACAGAGTAAACTGGGTGCAGCTGTTACATCCTCAAGCTTCTCTCCTCACTGTCACTCTATAGGTTAAATCTCAAGATAGAGTTACTGCACATTTCAAAACCAGTGGGACCTCTCAGTGTGTGGTCCTCCGTCAGCTTAGACTGTCAGTACAGCAACAAATCGTAGGCTAATGCTTTGTTTGCCGTAGGTGATTCAGCAACACGTGTGGTGACTGTGGCACCTGCAAGTTCGTTCAATACCACAACCAGCTCTCAATGAGCAGCTACTTTGTAAGAACTGCAACAGCAGCTGGTGTATCTGTTTCCAGTGCAGCCAAACTCACCTTACAGGTGTGTCAGCAGGTCCTTTAAATCCAGAGAGGGAAAGACAACTAATGACAATAAAAACTACAGTATAGAGAGGTCATTACAGAGGTCAATACACCAACTTTCTTATGCTAGTGAACCAACAATCATACTTTACTGACCAAATTTGATGTATCATCGCTTTAAATTTGTGTTTTAATAAGATACGTGTGAGTGTCGGTTGTGTAGTGTTACACTTGAATTAAGGCTCTTTCTAGTTTGTCCTCCTATAGCCTGTAGACAGGAAGCAGAGCCTCCTCCACTTGTCTCTGACTCCTCACGGCTGTGTTTACAATCAGCATACCATGCCTGGAGCTGCTGCACTCTAGAGTTTCACTAAAAAGGCCCAGGACATGCTCCTGTTTGAATGTGCCTCTCTCTCTCTCTCTGTCTGTGTGTGTGTGTGTGTGATTGTGAATCTAAACTTTGCTCTCTGTTTATGTCTCTCTCTCCCCTGAGTATTTCGGGCACTGCTGACATGCAACTCCCCTCGCTGGATAATAGGATGAAGTTGGACATTGACTACACAGCTACTGCTCTCTCGTTGGATAACGAGAGGAGGTTTGAGGCTGACACGACACGCCTTCTTCATTCGTCTCGTCTTTCGTCTGGTTTCAATTTTGGCGTTTTTGCTATCAAGAGTTTTTAAGGAAAAGGAAAGGATGAGTGGATGAGTTGAAGGAGAGCCTGTAGATAGATTTCAGGCAGCCATATATGTATGTTTATCTGCAACTTAAGAGATCACGCTGCCCCACAAAGTCCACAGAAGAACAGAAACCTTGCAGGCCTGCATCATTTCCACTCACAGGCTCACATTGTCTTGTTTAACCGGGGATATCTGCTGAAGGCCAGGTGGGCACATGAAAACATGCGCTGGATGTCCTTAACACAGCTTAGTCTCCTGTCACAATCCTTCCCTCCCTCATTCTTTCCCTTGAACTGTAACCTCCTGTCTCTCCTCCCACTCCATCTTCCTGTTCTCATCAGCGGCGATGCCTTCAGTGTCACTCAGTGTGCAAACTGCACACTGTGTATCTATAAGAGAAGATGGCGAGAGTCAAATATCTTTGGCTCCCATGTGTTCCTCCTCTCTGCAGCCCACCCCTCCCCCCAAAAAACCCCAAGATGGGACAAATGTTTACAGGATGGATGTTTAGCCTTAGCTCTGCTGAGTTAATGATGAACTCAGTTTAGAGGTGGACAGACTGCTACAAGGCAACCCCTCACCCCACTTTTATTTAGAGCAGTGACGAGAAGCCTCTCAGATGACGTTAAAAGGGCATCAGGTGAGTGATGCAGATTACACCTCCAGGCTCCGCGCGGCGTCGTATGAATGCATTTCAGTCCAATAAGATATTACTTTCCATCCTCTCTGCATTAATGGATTACCTGAGCCGCTGAGGAAGTGTAAGGAGATCAGTGAGGTCACAGTCAGCGAGTTATCCCCCAAAGCAAACAGACTGAGGCCAACGCATAATCTCCCAGCATCCATCTGTTGTTGTTGTGTGCGATCTGCAAACATGGAGAAGTCATAAAATCCTCCACATTTTCTCATCCATCATAAAATTACAAACACATATAATGTAGGAGAACACCAACGTCTGACACACTCATCAGAGCTGATGCTAAAAGCAAACAACCAGGATAAACAGCCGGAGAAATGGATGACTTGATATCCAAAAAGCAAACAGGCCAAACAAACAATCTCCACATTTCACACTGATAATAAACCATTAGTCATTGCTTAAGTTCACTGGGTTAAATCCCCTTAAGCCCACCTAGATAAAGCATTGGTTCAGCCAATGTAAGAAAAATATTTTTCTCCCTCACCACCAGCAGACAGTGAGAAACGTACATTTTGCTCTTGTTTGTCAAGGTTTTTAAAGTAGAACATGATCTATTGTCATGGAAATATACAAGTTATTGCATGGCTTTTATGACACATGGACAAGTTAGTTATGGAATATGTATAACTATTATCTAATCCTTTGCAAATACAGTAAGGACACACGTGAGGTAAGTAATAGTTATCGTACGTGCAAAGTGATGATGAATACTTTAGATATGTTATTATCAAGTATTCAGTCTTTGTTACTTTATCAGAAAACCTTTAATAGAATAATCATGGTGCTAATCAGCAGGTCCAGTGCTCTAGGAGAGAGTCCAGACGAACTACCAGATGTGGAGGTACAGATGTAACTGTGTAAGGGTGAAACAGGGCGTTGCTAGAAAAGAGCATGGGTGGCTCGGTTAAATGTGCGTTTTTTGTGTGAATTGTCTTGAGAAAATCTGTTAAAATTAGATTTTTTTTGTCTCTGTGGTGAAGCTGAACTAGAGCACAGGGATTAACAGGAGCGTTTTCCACCTCCTTGTCTCCCTCCTCCCTCCATTGGCAATAAACTGTCCCTGGTATGGATACACTTTCAAGATTGTGCATGTGTATGAGTGTGTGTGTGTGTGTGTGTGTGTGTGAGTGTGGGGGGGATACATGTCCCCAGAGTGGATTCATTTTCACAGCTTGGTGGTGGTGAGGCTAATAGCACATTCAATTTGGCATCTATTTTAATCTCAAGGATGTGAAAGTCACCATGGCACTAATCATGAACCCAAGCATCAATAATCCAAAGCGCAAACAGGCGCCTGCATCTGTGTGTAACGTGTGCTCATACAAACATTTGTAGCCGCTCTTTCTATGTTACACTGTTCTGTTTAACATGATGAGTTGAGTCGAACTGATGTTGGAGAGAACATTGTTGTAATAGGGAATAAGGGAGGTGAGAGCGCTTTCCACACTCAAGTCCCACTTCATTCTGTTCATCTGACCCTGAGATGATCATGTTTCTCAAGTAAGGCCAGTATGCAGAGAAAAAAAAAACTGTATTTTCCCCCTCAGCAAACAGTCTCAGGGTGTTGTGTCTGTCACAGCAGACGCTAGATGACGCTGTTGCACCGACACGTGGTCCATCCACCCGCTGCCACCAGGCTGCTTTCCAAAAGACCTGCCACTCCTGGTGAATGGTCACTGTCAGGCTCGGACATAACTGGATACTTTCAAATCAGATCAAATATGTATGAAATTATTATTAGATTATTGTTCCTTTTTTTAACAGCTGTGTCATTTGACAACATGTTTTCAGCTGTTTAAACGTGAATAAATCATGGAAGATAGATCCAGTGAATATTACGCATGGTTTTAATTGCAAATGAACACACCATCCAACCAGATCCTGCTGGAACCTGAACGCAACCTGCAGCATATAAAAGCTGCATCCTCTAAATCTAAAGTGGACCCCCCATTAAGCCATCAAGCCATAAATTTGGGGCAATCCAGTTCACACTCAGACAGACAATCAGTTCTTATCTTGGATAAATATTTGCTTCAACTCGGGAACAGGCAGCAGCACTAATGCCTGACTGGGAAATGTCCACAGCTGTTTGTCACCTTCCACTCACATTTCCACTGTTTTTACCATCATGAATGCAGCTTTGCAGATGATCATTATGATCAGGGCCCATGATAAAACCTGCCTTCACCTTTATGCCCCGAGGGCTGCGTGACTTCCACAGGGTGCTACTGCCCAAAGTAATAATTTCCTGGGAGCATCCGAGTAAACAGGTAGAGAATAACAAGTGTGAGGGGGGATCCCCGCTCTCTACAGCGCAAAGAGTCAGAATTAGACTTTGATGGCAGCTGACTCTTTTTTTTTTTTTTTTTTTTACACATAATGTGATTTAAAGTGCAGTTCACAGTCTAAATACTTTTATTTTAACAGGAGGATTCAGACTATGTCCGTGTCAGACTTTTGTCTTCTGTCATTTAGTTTTGCAGGACCAGTCCAGCACTGGGAGTAACTCTGTCTGGTCCCTGTTTGGATGTGTGTGTGTGTTGTGGTGTTTTTTTTTTTTTCCTGGTGTGTTGCTCTTGAAGAAGTGGGCTGGTTCTGTGTCTCAGAGTCTTCCTACACAGGCAACACGAAGTTTCGCACCAGTTTTGCCTCCAATCCAGTGGAGGTTTCAATAGCAGCGGCGCGGCAGGGGAGGGACGCACTGCCAGCACTCAGGATACCCACTCACACACATTCACACACACTCACTCACTCACTCACTCACACACACACTCTCTCTCTCGCACACACACTCCTGCCCACTAGAGACCCGTTAAATCCGCACGAAAGATTGCGAACACGCACCAGAGCAGTCGTCTAATCCGATTGATAGGCTCCAACAATAGAAGTGCAAACTGGAGGAACTACTGGACACTGGAGAGGACAACTCGTGTTTTGATTTGTCTTTGAAATCGCTTTAGTTGTGAGACATTTAAAAAACAAAACAACACCCTTGGTGATATCAGAGTGGTTTGGAGAACAAGGAGCACCATCCTTCAGATAACTTCGCCGTGTCATATTCTGAAAGGTAAGACTGCCTCATCTCAACATTGTCTGTTTCTTTTTATTTTGCATGAATTCCCCAGTGAGTCTGATCCAGATCTTCTAGGAAAAAACTTCCTTTGCCTCCTTCTTGAACTTTTTCTGAGGCTTTTTTTTTTTTTTTTATGTGCATAAAAGCGCCACATAAATTCAGAGCCGGACTCCCCGAGTAAAGAAGTGGCTTTGAAAAGTCTGCCAGAGAAAGAGAGAGAGAGACACAGGGAGAGAGACAGAGAGGGAGAGAAGGGAAGAGGGTTTGAGGTTTACAACTCCGGGAAGTTAAAAGTTATTCAAACACATTTCAATCAAGCCCGGACTCGCATGCTCTTTTAATTCGGGGTTATTTTTGGTTTGGGGCTGCAGCTCACGGCTCTAGGTGCCGAGGAGGGACCGTTAAACTGGTGAACTTCAGAAAATCCCCCTTTGCTTTTGTGCCTCCCGAGAGTTCCCATGCTCCCAGGGGTGACACGGCACCCAGTAAAGGCGTATTTATCAATACGCGCGTTATTTCTTACGGCCTGCGCGCCGCATGTGGCACCCCTCGACCCTTAGATGCAGTTTGTGCTCAAATGTTTGTGGCACCCACGGGCGCCTTTACGCACCTGTGCCGGCCCCCACGGAGAGGAGCGAGGCGCCGGAGGAGGAGGAGGGGGGGACACTTCCATATCATTAAAACCCGACTGTTTGTGACTTTGCCTCGTCTGTTGGAATGAAACCGGTCAAAGACAGATTAATGACAGTTCAGCTCGTGTTGTCTTCCCTCATCCGCTCCATGTGAGAGCCGTGTTTCTGCTCTCAGTCCGTGTTTAATGAGAGACATACCCGGATTTGAATAACTGTATTTAGCAGCAGGGTGAAGCCACACTGTCTCCCTTGTACTTTCTCAGGAGAATGAATCATGAACAAAAAAGTCTTAAAATGGGAAGGTCTGCGTCGCATACCGTAACTAAACCGTGATTTGCATATGAAAACTCTTTGGCTGAAAGAATTCCGCCAGCGTTGCTATAGCCGTTTGCGCCCAGAGAAGTGACAGGCTTCAGCCGTGTGTGTGTGTGTGTGTGTATATATATATACAGTCTCCTCTGCACCGCCTATTGTCACACACCCAGAGTCACCGGTGGGAAATCAACAACGCACGGGTTTTTATTTCCTTCTTAAATTATTCATCATATCCACACCCCGTGCACTCCCAGTCCCCGGGTACACTCGTTTTTTTGCAAAGCCCCTCATTATGCTCCCCCAGATGGACACAAGCAGAGGTAGAGCCTGCTCACACTAGCTGCTGAACAGGCTTTCTGTGCTTCCCTTCTCTCTCTGCCTTTTCCCCAAAGCCCAACATGATTGACTCATTTCCCACGATGCAGCCAGGGCCCATGCATGTGTTGCCCGGATGATGGGTGGTGGGTGGATGACTTTCCCATGGACTGTTTGCTCTTGTAATCTATGATCACCCTTGCAGCCACAATGCCAGCACATCAGTCAGAGCCACCACTCCCTAAAGCCCCCCCTCCCCATTCTATTTGAAAACCCCTGCGATCTGACCCTCCTCATACAGAGACGTTCCAGGATGCAGTGCTAAATGCAAGCTCCAGAGATGGACTATAAAGAAAGGGAGGGGAGGGGAGGCTGAGAGGCAAAGGAAACTGGGCTCTCCTCCCCATCGTGCTACTGTGCCAGCATTCGTGGTTCTGATGATGTGGATAGTTCAGAAACTGTGACTGATGCTGTGGATGGCGAGGAGACAGGTCCTGAGTGATGATATTGACTTATACACAGAGTGGAGCAGAGGAACGTGATAGTTTAGACATACACACATTACCGCATGTGGACGTACACACGCCAGATAAAATTCTCCACTCCTGGATTAGAGCCCTTACCACAGTCTCTACCAATTCATTAATGAGCTGTTTAGCTGTCCAAGAGCACCAGACCTGCTTTAGTTTGGCCTGCATATAGAACAGGTCCAGATCCTGTGTGGTTCCATCCTTGGCTCCCATGTCTCCATATACTCCACTCCATTCCCCACATTGGCCCTGTAGTGACAGCAGTGATGGAGCTCAGTACTGAGGACCCTCCATAAATCTGCCTTCAGACTTCCTTTAAGAAAACACACAGAGGCTTCGGGTCCTGCGAGCCCCTGCCAGGCGTCTTGTTGGGTGGAATCCGAAATGTCTCTTTATTTGTGTTGAAATTAAAGTGTCTTTTAGTCCCTCCCGTTCTGTTAATGAGCTCCATGTGGCAACAGGCAGGAGCCTTATCCGTCTTGACAAGGAGCTGGAGGGAAGGAGATCGGGACCGGTTAAACAAAGTGAGGGGAGAAAGGGGAGGTCAGGGGCAGTTTTGTGCTCACGCGCACGAGCAGATACGTGCACGCACACTTGACGGCGCACAGGATACGTGAATGTGCTCAGCTCCACATCCATACATATAAGTACTTATAATGAGCTGATCAGGTGGATGAAATTTGTGGCTGGATTGTTGCGTGTAATTGATCTGCTTTTGCTTTAATCACGAGTGGATTGTGAAGGATTTTCATTTTAATTTCGCAGTTGATTGATGCGATCTGGAAAGATTGCCTCCATCTGGCAGATGTAGCGACAATGGTGTGAACATTTAGTTTTGGCTTTGCACATGATTTGCTTGACCCCAAATTAGACCAGGGCCAAAGCTGTTAGAGCAAAAAAATTCAAATGAAGGATCCCATTTTCACAGGAATGGCGACGGAGTGGGGGTCATTCTCGGGCAGTTTTCTCACTGCTTAAGGTTGATACTGGATGTGTCAACCACAGCCATGGGAAAGAAGATGATTACTTTTTCCTTTTTTGATTGATGGAAGTTTTTGTAGACCGCTGCAATAGCTCTTAAATCCCATCACACAGCTGGTAGAAAAAAGAGGAAAAGAAAAAACTTTGAACATGCAAATTAACCCATAAAAAGCAACAGCAAAACACAGTTGACATGATTACGGGTGACCTTGCCTTAAAATGATCCATTCCTCAGTTTGCGATCATACATTCTTCCCCGTCCTAATTAAACATTAGACTATATTTGTTCCAGATGCAGATTTTTTTTGATGTGTTATTTTGGTAAAGGAAATCTGGCGTGAGAATGGTACAGGCATGCATGTAAAAGCAGATCCACGGCACGCTGTGTGACTATGTTGACTATGCGCTGGTCCATGCAACCGCAGTGACCCGCCACAACTGCTCTAACATTCATATGTCATCTCTCTGCAGTATATTGTGAGTAGTTGAATGCTTCAGTGCATGTGGGAAAAGTAGACGTCCCGTTAGGCTCAGTCATAGGGTTTAAATCAGTAGTGTCACGTGTGAGGAACACATTGAAGGCACACATCAAATGTGCTAATGGCTGTGGTAATAAAACCCTTATTGTATGAGTGATAGCAGATATTATGTGTAATGACATCAGTATGGTGGACAGAGCCGGCTGGGGACGGACCCATCGCTGTGCCTGTGTGGTGTTTGGGGATGCAGGAATGAAAGACAGCTCTGAACAGCTCTGTACATACCACCTCAGCGCTGTCTTGAGTATTAATAGACATGTCTTTGTTCCGACTGACACGCTTCTGAAGTGGAATGAGACAAGCTGAGGCGATAAGGATCTCCACTCCCTGTGTGAGTCAAACCTCAAAGTGCCACTTAGGCGGCTTTCCCTTTGCTCTGTGAAGTCTGGCGGTTCGACGGGAGGCTGGGCTCAGACAACGGCAGAGACAGGGACACTGACAGGAGCTGTCGATGGCTTTTTCTCCTGCTCGTGTTTTTGAAGGACCATAATGTAGAAAGGAACCCATGTTTGCAGGGTGGAGGTTCGCCCAGGCCTGGCTCCTCTGGTTTTAGTTATCCCGCTCTGTTTAGGAAGGAAAACAGGGGAGAAAATGTAACGGGGGACAAAGAGGGAAAGCTGTATGTGAAAGAAAAGGGGGTTTATTGTTGATGAAAAAACTGTGATCAAGGGAAAGAGAAAGATGAGGGAGGGTGGGCTGAGAAAGGGAGAGGGGTCATTAAAAGGACACCATTTCACTTGCAGTAAATGGCAGTAAAGTATCTGGCTAATCTGCCATCATTACGCTGATTAAATCACCAGGGATTTGGCGTTTCCATCAGCTGCAATCAATGGGGCAAAATCAATAGACAGGGGATACGTGAGAAGCTCTCAGCCGCGGTCAGCTGCACCTTGTCCTGAGCCACAGCCTCCATCTGGGGACTAAACCGCCAAACATTCTTATATTAGCGTCAATAAAACTTAAACAACACGGATTTGGGGACTTTTATATTAAGTGTTTTGTGAAATATTGCGGTTCCCATGGGCTCGGAGAAATGTCTTTTCTTCACACGTCTGCGTTCAAATCCAATCCCCCCTTTTCTTGCACGTGGCCCCGAGCACTCATTCAACTCTCCCTTCATGTTGGTTTCTCGCTCACAGATGGCGTCTGTGTCGTCAGCCAGGTTTAAAGTGAATAAGGTTAA
This sequence comes from Anabas testudineus, assembly GCF_900324465.2. Lineage (NCBI taxonomy): Eukaryota > Metazoa > Chordata > Actinopteri > Anabantiformes > Anabantidae > Anabas > Anabas testudineus. Next base: position 6,314,865 of record NC_046613.1, on the reverse strand, counting down.
AAGTAAAAGGGGGAAAAGAGCATAAAATATGGAGTGGAAAACAATTAAAGCAGAGTGCTGCAAACAGCATTGTACCGTCTGTCGCCGACACTCGCTGATGCCAAATAGAAGTCGTTAAAAACAGTTTTGTGTTTTTAGTCAGTGCCAGAATGAAGAAAATGAAAAATAAATAAACGGGAAAGAGACTCAGAACGTCCATGGCAAAAACAGACATTTTGGACCAATTGTCAGTGATGTAAGTCATCATTAATTATGCCCATTAAATGAATAGTCAGACGTTTAGGGGGAATGTTTATTTCTTATTTTGATGAGAGTTGGATGAAGCGTTGATTAGCTTATCGTAGCTTAGCTTAGCATAAAGACTGAAATGGCAACACAGCTAGCTGAGTATTTTCTGCCATCACTCAGTTATGTTTGGCTTTAAAGAGATAGTAGGAGTACGAGGAAACCCATAGTCCAGCTCTATATTTAATTTATATTTATATGTGATATAACATCAAATAACGAAGCTTTAGATGTGAAAATTCATAACCTTTGGACAGAGCTGGCATATTTTCCCTGTTTCCAGTCCTCAGGATAAGCTAAGCTAACCAGCTGCTGTCTGCACATCAACAGCCAAAGTACATTACATTGAAAATTAACGTGAAATCTTTTTTTTGGTGTGTTTCAGAATGAGGCAGTGTAAACGTTGGAGCGTGCTGCTGCTAGTGCTGATGGGTCTGGGGGTTCAGGCCCAGAAGCTGCCCACAAGAGACGAAGGGCTCTTCCAGATGCAGATCAGGGACAAGTCGCTGTTCCACGACTCCTCTGTCATACCAGATGGAGCTGAGATCAGTGGCTACCTATTCAGGGACACACCTAAAAGGTAAGCACTCCTTATGCTGAATTTATTTTCTTGTTGTTATCAATGCAAACAGGAGCCAGTTCTACCTTCTGCTGCTGCCTGATCACAGAGAAAAAACATTAAAGTTGGTTATGACCACTTACTGTAAATAGACAGGAAACATCAGATGCTGTTCTGTAACACGACCTATTATGTTGATGCAAAAGCTAAATAATAGATGAGAAAGTCGTGTTCGTGTAATTGAGTCTCTGTGAGCTGAGAGGGAGCAAAACCAAGGTCAGTGGAACAACAGTATGGCTCTGTGCTTGAGCCTTTCAGTCTCAACAGTCTGCTGCCTTTACCCCACAAATGTTTGAGGATGACGTAAAACTAAGATGAACTACGAATGCTGGGGCTCACATCAAAACTCTTATTCTCACAGGTACTACTTTGTGGTGGAGGAAGACAACACACCCCTGTCTGTGACTGTGACACCTTGTGATGCTCCCCTGGAGTGGAAACTCACACTGCAGGAGCTGCCAGAAGAGGCCAGCGGAGAGGGATCAGGTATAATTGACATCAGGCAGCAGTGGAAGAGGTTAATGACACGTTATGTGGAAATATCACTATCCCCCACACATAATTAACCTACACAGTGATGTTAGCTTTGTGTTTTAGGTGGGTTTTAATTAAGTCACCGTCATCGTGTCTAGTCTGACCACTTATGATGTCTGACTCGAGCCCTTGTTGACATCTATAATTTTAGAGAAGGACTCTACCCTCGTCAGCCTACTAAATCAAAGCCATTATATCCCTTTACTTAAGCTGTCTTGGTCTTCTTAAGGTAAATCCTGCTGCACTCTGTCTGTCTAATGTCCTCTTTCCCTTTCCTTCTTTTAGCATTTTTTCTCTTTTCTGTCTCGCATTAAAACTTTCCCCATCTGGAGGGGGTCCTTTCAGCACCGGAGATTTTGCCAGATGACTAAAGTAGTGGTTCTTAGTGCATAGATGTGAGCATATATTTGAATGTGAATACACGAGCACCTGCTTTTGTGTCTGTGCTCTCGTCCGATCAAATATTATAACATACATTATAACATACATAAATATTATAATGTACAATTAGTACAAGTCTTTATAAGATATGTTGCAACAGAAGTTCAGCCAGTGAACTTTCTTCCTTTCTCTACAGCTCTTTTTGCTAAATCTCTCTGGTGGGAGTAGACCTTTGAACATTAATTTTTAGTACACTACTGAGCACACTCTCTAGTTGACAAACATAATATTATGGTTTCTTGCTCAAGCCGGTGTAAGAGCTTGGACCCTGTCTCTCACATAGAAGCTACAAGGCGCCTCTTTGTAGCACAGCTACACCGGAAAGGCAGAGTGAATGCTGGCCTGTGATCTTTGGGATGTTTGGAGTGAAAACATGGCTGCCATGTGAGGGGTTAATCGTCCATGAGGCTTGCAGAGCTTCATCCTGACCTCACAGCATCAACACATTAAACATTTTTTTTTGCGTGGGTGGAAATGATTTTTCATCAAAGCCAAAAATGAAAAAAAAAAGAAAAATATTGTAAAAGTCATGACTAAATATTTCCATAAAAAAATTGTAATGCAATATGCAGGAATATGTGGATGAAATGTGAAGCAGAGAGCTAATGTTGTGCCTTTTTGTTTTTGTTGTTCAGGAGACCCTGAACCTCTGGACCAGCAGAAACAGCAGGTGACAGTAGATGAAGGGACAGAGCTCTTTACCTACAAGGGCAATGATGTGGAGTCCTATGTGGCCACCAGCACGCCCTCTGGCCTCTACCAGCTGGAGCTGCTGTCCACAGAGAAAGACAGCAACTTCAAAGTGTACGCCACCACAACCCCAGAGTCTGACCAGCCCTACCCGGAGCTGCCCTATGACCCCCGCGTGGATGTGACCGCCCTGGGCCGTACCACTGTCACTCTGGCCTGGAAGCCCACGCCTACGGGCTCTCTGATGGGCCAGCCTGTCCAATATTGTGTAGTAATCAACAAGGAGCACAATTTCAAGAGCATGTGTGCTGCTGAAGCTAAGATGAGCACTGATGATGCTTTTATGCTGGCTCCAAAGCCCGGCAGAGACTTTAGCCCGTTTGACTTTGTGCACTTTGGCTTTGTTCCCTCTGACAATGGTTTTGGCAAGGACAGAGGGCTGACAAGTAACAAGATCTCACGGGCCTACACGGCCAAAACCAAAGCATCAGACATTCAGAAAGTGTGCATTGGCAATAAAAACATTTTTACCGTGTCAGATCTGAAACCAGACACACAGTACTACTTTGATGTGTTTGCTGTGAATTCAGCTACCAACACTAGCACAGCATATGTGGGAACTTTTGCCCGCACTAAGGAGGAAGCTCGTCAGAAGACAGTAGAGCTGAAGGACGGCAAAGTATCGGATGTTTTCATCAAGAGAAAAGGCAGCAAGTTTCTGCGCTTCGCTCCTGTGTCGTCTCACCAGAGGGTCACTCTGTTTGTCCACTCGTGTCTGGATGCCGTGCAGGTGCAGGTGAGGCGGGATGGCAAGTTGGTGCTCTCCCAGAACGTGGAGGGGGTACAGCAGTTCCAGCTGCGTGGAAAGCCCAAAGCCAAGTACCTGATCCGCTTGAGGGGCAGCAGGAAAGGAGCCTCTACTTTGAAAGTGCTAGCCACCACACGACCCAGCAGCAAGCAGCCATTCCCTTCGCTTCCAGAGGATACGCGCATCAAGGCCTTCGACAAGCTGCGCACCTGCTCTTCCGTCACCGTGGCTTGGCTGGGCACGCAGGACCGCAACAAATACTGCATTTACCGCAAGGAGGTGGCTGATAATTATGGCGAGGAGCAGCGACGCCGGGAACAAAACCAGTGTGCCGGGCCAGAGACCCGCAGGAAGTCAGAAAAGGTCCTGTGCAAGTACTTCCACAGCCTGAACCTGCAGAAAGCTGTGACTACAGAGACCATCACAGGTATGGAGCCGGGCAAGACCTACCTGCTGGACGTTTATGTGGTGGGACACAGTGGCCACTCAGTGAAATACCAGAGCAAACTGGTCAAAACAAGGAAATACTGCTAAATGACTCTGCAAAGAATAAATCTATTATAAATATATATATTAAATAAGTTTATTTAACTCTAAGTGATATTCTACTAAGGAGTGTATACAGACTACTCACACAGCTGATGGGCCTGTGACGGTGACTGAACTGTTTATAGAGAGAGATATCAACCTGTATATTTATGTTTACATTTCGTTGTGGCACGTCTGGGCGGCCCATAGCGCGAGCTGCTTTATAACCAGGCTTGTCGTCTTGATATCATGTTGCCACTGAGGAGGCAGAACTTCAGAGAAGATCATCTTTCATTCTTTGTTGCTGCACGACTTTTGCTTTTGTCTGTCACTTGTGTCTGTTCCTTCAGTTTAAACTTTTGTTGACCAGAGAAGATACAATAGCTGTCTGTGTTGTATAGATCTCTCACTGCATATTCACTACATGTTTTAGGAAGAATTTAAATTATTTTATACAGTTTGTTTCTCCTTTTTGATTGTCTGTCTTTTATTAATGACAAATAATAACTGTTACGATTCCAGTTTTATGAGGACGTTGTCATAGTTCAGACATTCCCTGATGTATCTCAGCCAGTGTTTGCTCTAGAGCCCATCTTGTAAATGTGTTCTGTGCTGGAGATCTGTGTTATTATCACTGTATCGCTGTGCGTGAGCGTGTGTGTGTCACATGTACAGAGTTGTCCTGCCAATATTCATGTACATAAACACTAAATATAGAACAAGTAATCCCTGTGTCACATTGGGTGTCATGTTCTTTTGCCAAGCAATTAACATCACAATCATGGCTTTGAGATGAAAGAGCACATTACGTATTGTGTTTATAGACTGAGACATCTACATTAGGGTTGCATAAGCAAAACTTAATAGGCTTCTTGCAGGGATTTGAAATGATAACTTAATCCTAAATAATGAGTTGTGGCAAGAAAAGACAAAATGAAGGATGAACTATTTGCTGGAAATAACTTTGAAGATCTTTTTTCCAGATCCCACAATTGGTGCTTAATCCACTAAGAAAATATTACCTCATTGTCATTCTCAATCCAAACCGTGTCTAATTAATGCACTGGTAGATGTACGGTGATGAATCAGTGCATCTTAACATGCTTTTGAGTGCCTTTCTTTGATGAACAATTATTATATGTTATGGTTAGGATGTTTTTAATGGCTTCTCACCCTAGAACTGTAATACATGCTTAGCTCTAGATCTATATTGAGTGTAAATCATCTGTTCCACATGGTCCTCTTGTAATCTTTTTATTATATATACGTGTTCATACAGTATCGTAATGGGTGAAGGAATTGCTGCGATAATATTCAGATTTATTAAACTAGCATTAGCTAAGACTAGCCCTCTTAGGTTACTAGTCAGACCAGTCAACGTGGGATTGTAGCAGCAATTCCTCCTGACGAACAATCTACATTTTACTGCTTATTCATTTACCTTTTGAACATGTAAGAAGAAGAATGTGTTATTTCTACTTTTAAAAGCTGTTATTCTACCGGACTGCTAGAATAACATGCTAATTAGAGCAGCACACTTATGCACTTGGATTTTTCAATACAGGTGATACTGAACAGACCCAACCTCTAAAGCAACTGTTCTGTTTACGTAACCTTATGTTTTTTTAATAACTACATACACAGGCTCCAAATTTGGGAGAATTTTGGAGGCTTGCAATACAATTTAACCATAAGACCCAGGTAACCACAAAAAAGCATAGAGAAAAGCCAGACACACATCAGTGCGCATATCCACACGTTTCAATTAAGACAAGTCTCAGGTGAATGGAAATGCTCCCTCTTTTGTGGCCAGGAAGCCCAGCTGTTGCTTGTGAACTGCCATGTTTCCATCCCGTGATTCTGCGTAGCTGCGCTCCGATTCACCGCCACAGCTCGCTGTCGATCAAGTGCTCCTGGTCGGAGGAAACGCAGGGAGGCTCCACCTGGCTCCCATTAACCTGCTGCTGGAGGAGCCTCCATGAGAGCTGTGGGAGTGTCATGGCTTCCCCTGTAAACTGCCACTAAGAAAGCTCGGCCTAAAATGTTATCCTTCATGTGTGAATGAGATCTGCTCTGAAGTCCTTGGCTTCTGTAGAGAATCCCCTGCTCTGTCATCCACTCCGGGTGGAAAAAATGTACAGAGCCGCGTGCTTTGCCAGCATACTTCATTACATCTCCTCACAAATAGGCACGCAAACATGCATATACAGAGAAACCTCTGTCCCGGAGCTAACCATCTGCAGGGCTGTCCGTGTTTATCTTCTGCGTGGTAATGAGCGCAGGACTTTGATGCATGAGTTTTGTATATCTGTGTGTATGTGAAGCAGGTTAAGGAGTAAAGACAGACATGTAGTGCTCTGGGAAGTAATCACAGCAGCGCACAGAAGATCTGGCTCCCAGTCCTGGTTCACTTAGTTTGACTCGCCGTTAGATTAGATTTGGCCAGATGCAAGCTCAGCCCAAGCAATTGAAAGAAAGGAAACAAGGATGCCTGAATCAAACTGACGCTGTGAATGCTTATTAAATCAAAGAATCAGAGCTGATTGTTATACATGATTTAATATTAAACCTCCTGTATTATTGAAATCCAGTCTTACTAAGCTTAGCGTGTCAGAGCTCTTCCTAATGGCTTTAAAGGAAAATATGCTTATTTGCTTTCCTATGTAGAGTTACTGTAAATGCCTGTTTCAAATAAAAAAGAAAATCATTAAGGAATTGAAGGATTACTATACACCTACAGGTTCTGTACAGTCTTCTGAGCTTTAGAGGTGCTGACCTTTTCATGTTTGGACAGAGTTAAGCTGTTTCCTGTCTTCCAGTCTTCATTCAAAGCTCCAATATTCAATTTAAGCTAGCACTTCAGGTACTGATTTTTATGAAATCACAATTAATGAGTTTGGTCTAACACTTTGGCTACTAATCAAGCAGATTATTGCAATTGCAACTGTCTGAGTGGTTAGATGTGTGAGCCTCCTTCAAAAACTATGAAGCGAATAACTCTGCAAAGCTGACAGTGGTCTTCAATGAGTATGGATCATAGTTAGTAGAGAAACTCTTTTAGTTAAAGTTTTGCTTTGTTTCTGTTAAAAAATATTAGAAAAAAGTTAAATGCTCTGGCTTTAAGCTAACCATGTAGCTTCATATTTAATGGAAAGTGACATCAGCATTCTCATATGACTGAAAATGTATCCAGAATATTTCCAAAAATACAGTTCCACTGCAAAAGTGTATGTGGTGACAAAAAAAAAAAAAAGCTTTTGGTGAAACTGAACTAGTTAATTTATTGCAGAAGTAAGACTCCCACCACTCCCATTCTTTACGAAGGGCTTTAGGAGTTGGCATTTGTGAGTGTGTTTTGTGCTTGTGTGCGTGAATGCACTTGCTGCTCAACTTAGAGCTGAGTGACACTTTTGGACAGAGATCGTGAAAAGGGAGCAGAGGCTCGAGCAGAATCCAAACAGAGACAGACAGCAAACAGACGAACACGCTGGGAGGCCTTTGAGTGTAACTCCTGTGGCAGTGAAAAAAAGTGAAACACTGTTGTGTGTGTAGAAAGCTCAGTAGTGAATGAAAGACTCCTGCCATCTATGGGCTTAGTTCTATACTCCAGGGAGGTTAAATTAAACGATTCAACCTTACACTGGTGGCACTGTCTGAGAAATCGCCAAAGTAAACAGTGTGAAATGAAATTCTGATGCTTTGAAATCTCACACACGCACATAGAGAGGGAGAAGTAAAGTAGAGTAGACCATGATGAAATTGATTCCACTTCAGTGGTTCCAGGGATAGATCATTGTTGAGGCTCAGGTCCAAACCAGCTCTGATTTAGAAGAGGGCCAGGCAGAAATCAGAGGCTTCCTTCCAAACCCATCCTGACCAAGAGCCCATTCCCAGGAAGGGTGGAGAGGGACCAGTGGCCCTCAGGCATGGCCCGTCTCAGCTGATCTCCATTAGGATAACTCATGCAGTGAAAAACAACAATGCCTGGTGAGTTGATTTAATCCTGCTGTATTCTCTAACTCTAAGGTCAGTTTCATTATCATGTTATAATACAACAATCAATCCAAATAATGATCCTGCCTGCATGACAGGACATCTAAATGTGACCCGTGTGTTTGATTCAGGGTTTGTATTGTGTGTATTTTGAATGTACTATTGGCTGTGTGCACACAGAAAGCCTTGTGTGTTTGTGTACTCACTGCCACCTCTCCCTCTTGCATAGGGGTGGTCCCCCTGCTCTCTTGTACTCATGAAATCACTTCTAAGTGGCTGTAATTTCTCACGCTTCATCGGTACTGTAATTTCAAAAGGCAGCCTCTGAAGACCCTCCTTTAGTGGCAACCTGAGGTTGTCAAATGAAAACACCGTTTATCCAGTGACCTCGGAGCTTCAGGAAATAGTTTGCTGGCTATTCAGCGACAGCCTTGAAATAGGGAGCTGTGGTGAGGGACTACGTGGGTTTGTGAAACATGAAACAAAAGGTGGTCTGGCCCCTCAGTCTACAGTATCAGGTTTGGGAGATTTTAGAAAAATGCACGCATCCATTTGGAAAATCTTGTGTGGAACTATTTGTATGTTTGCCAAACGGAGGTTTTCCTCCAGTGAAAATATTTACTTTGAAAAAAAAGAATGAAAGTATTTATTTCAATGCACTCCATTCCTTCACCATGTCCTAAATGCGGTTTCTGTAGTTTTTAGACCTCAGAGACGCAACTGGCAGTTCAGCCAGTAATCAATGGCTCAGCTCTATGACTGGGTACTTTCAAAGTCTTGGTCTTGTGTCCCCATAAGGATGGATGACTTTAGTGATCCTCTGACCTTTCAGTCTGTGCCATCATCAGGTCAAATGTTTCAGAACACTGTACTTACATAGAGCTATTTTCAACTTTCCCCTGCTTTCCATCATCAGCAGGTTATCATGCTAAGGTTAGCATGTAGCTTGAAGCACTTGTTCACCATCTGAACTACTGCAAAATGCTTTTTTTTACAACTGTCTCTCTCAGATTTCAGCCTCAGTAGGCATGTATTGATAACCATCTCAAAGTACAGAACTAAAAGATTGAATCGCAAACCCCCACACAAGACAGGACTGTGAGCTATCTTGCTTATATAATGGGTTCTCTGCTTTAGGAGATGACTTCTGTGTGTGTGTGTTTCTGTGTGTCTTTTGTGCAGGTGTTGGTGATCAGAGGTAGCAGGGATAACCCAGGGATCTTAGTGAAAGCTGAGTGAAAGTTAATGGGTTGGAGGGTCCTCAGAGGGCACAGAGGAAGAAAGGGGTCATGACATTTAATCGTCATGCCCTGACAGGCCAAGGCACTGACAGAGAGGTCAGAGACAGGAATGGACCGAGGAGGACATGGGTGGGGCGGACACACACAAAGACCCTCTCAGTGCAGTGATCAGACTTGTCACCCAATAAGTCTCCCTGGAACCCGCTCCTGTGGCTTAACTCTCTGAAATACACCTGGAATATGACTCCAGGCAATTGATGACATCCCAACTACAAGAGTGATTTGGGGAGAAAATCCCTGCTGAAGGACATGTTTACCCCAGTTTTGAAGTGCAAACGTCTGACAAGCGCACTGAAGCACACCAGCTCATTGACTCTGAGATAAACATGTGCATCATGATTCACTCTCTACTATAATGGTGAACCAGCGCTGGCCATCTGGGCCAATCATGAAGTAGTTTGGCAAATAGAGCTACAGCACAACCGGAAGCCATAGGCATAAACACGAGCTACAAACACAGTAAACAAAGTCAACATAACACTGACACACCGCTGATTAAAGAGGGAAGACGTTTGCTGAATAGGTGCTCAAATACAAAATGTACATAAACAGTCAGTGATTAGAGGTGATGCTAATCTCTCTCTCTGTGCAGGGAGAAAGTCAACAAATCAAAGTGAATGGGGACAAGAAAACAGAATATACTGTGGATAATGTCAGTTTTCATGTATGTGGGTTGATAGTTCCAGCATTTAACAGGCTACCAGTCTAATAATTATAGATGATAGTCTTGGTGTGCTATTACATGCTCACTGTTTAATAAAGTACTAATTACAAAACATTAATATTACTGTATTTTCAACAGTAATTTGATGATGTTGCTATATGTTGTACACAGTCACTGTCATGTTAACAGCAATAGTGATGACCAATCAGTAGCAAGTAATAGTCTCTGAATTAAAACTATCTGGGAACTGAGAAATGACATTGAAAAAGCCTACACTAACACATGTTAAAAGGGACCAAGCCCAAGCCAAAATCACATAGTTAAAGTTAATAACAGTCATAACATTCAGATTAGTCTCTAATGATCTCCGGTATCGTGGCATGATTTTATTTATGTAGCAATGAAACAGTGATGTACAGGTGGCCAGCAGACAGAGTTACTATTTATGACTTTGCTATAGCTCCCAGACACCTCCATGACAAAGTAAGTGATCTCTTGTCAGTTTTGGTCAAAAATATGCTTTTGTGACTGAAAGAGAAAGTGCAAAGCCCAGGAGCATGATGATCCAACGTACATTAGGAAGCCACCAAAGGCCTTTATGTTGTTCAGGAAAGAGCTCAACTGAACATTGCCAATAGCAACACTATCCCGGGACAAAGTGTGTGTGCTCTAAGATTTCTAACCCAATCGGCCACTCTTATTCTTATTCCTTCACATTTTTTGTTGTTATGTGATCTAGGATTTTATGTATTTGTTTTAGTCAAGAATTATTAGCTTTTTAATACAATAATTATGTTCATATTAATATAGTACAATAATTATTTTTATATTCATATAATAATTTAATAATAAAAATAATAATTATTAGTAATATTAGACATGATTCCTAGAACAGAAGGGTGTGACCCAATGTTTACAGCAAAACTTTCATTAGCTCTCGAGATATTTCAATGTAAAGTACAGTTAATGTACTTTTTACTTTGAATACAGGCTTGGTAATGTGGTATTTTTACATTGTTGCAGTGCTACTTAAGGATCTGGCTACTACATCCACAACTGACTGAAACGAGGAGTATTCCTGTGGTCAGGGAGAGCAACACTTATTATGGTGGCCCTTATCAGGATGAAGCGGTTTTGGAGCCAGGCAGCAGCTTGGCAGTAACACAGGAAGTGAATCTTTTGACCCATTTCCCCTGTAAACTACACTGAGTAAACAAGTTATTGAGAATTCTCCATGAAAAACGTAAAAGTCAATATTTAAAGAAAAACTAAGATTGTTAGGGAACAAAATAGGCATGTACTAAAAATATCTAGACTTTTAGCTTGTTTGAATGCTGCGTTTTAACATCACTTTAAGTGAACTAAAGTTTTATGTTTTTAGATCTCGTTAGATCTTGTGATTTGTACGTCTTTACTCTAAGATAAACAGATGACAATTAATATCTCTTTAAATGTGGTGAATGCCTTTAACTACAGTTATAACTAACCCAAATATAATTTAGAATATTGTTAATTTAGGTTTAGCCTGGATATATTTAAAATTGACATCAGACGTTAAGATGTTAGCTGATGGTTTAGAACAGTGACCCTCGTGGTTCAGGGGGTTCAGTCTTTTGTTTACTTCAGTTATGTGCATGTGTGACACAGTGGTAGACATCGCATGATCACATTTCAGATGGGCAAAACTGAAATGTAGATAATAAATTTCATTAATCAACTGATGTGACAGCTAATTCATAATAGTCAGAAAGCAATTTGAAATATCCACATTTAGACGTGGCGCTGATTCAAATTTAACAACACTGGATGCTGTGCCGAGCAGCCGGCTGCAGGCCAGAAGAACCATTGTTGGTAAATTGTGGTTTCTAGCCTGCTGAGCTGACTGTTTCAAGCTAAAAGGGTCAGTTAAGACCTCTAGTCCAGTGCTTGTTGGTATAGTGTGGTTTCTGAACTGTAGAACAGACAAACTCAAGCCAAAACACACAGAACATCATAATATTCTGAGGTTTGTGAGGCCAGTGGTGACGGGTTTTCAGAACTATGTGAGTTGCATGTATTATCAGTGAAGTATAAGACGTTACAGAATAGAAAACATTAATGGATCTGGGTTTTCAATGTTAAACAAACAGAGAGAAAGATTTTCCAACATAACCACTAACAATAAGTGCAATGGGAATAACATTTGAAAAATGTTCATGTTATTAGTGTTCAAGTACAGTTCCCTGATGTACTCCCTTACTGTACCCCTGAGCTTCAATAGAGATTTTTATTTTTCGCCTACAAAATCAAAGGGAGCTCCTCAGCTTTGCCTGATTCCTGCACAAAATGTGTGTCTTTAAGTTGAGATTGTTGTTAGTACACGTGTGAATGGATGCTTCGCTGTGCGAACCCTCCAGTGATGCCTGTGAATGCAGAGCTGCTCCACACTAAAGGTAGCTTCTGGTTACAAACTGTGGACCAATCAGGACGCCGCTCGGTCTTCCTGCAGCAGGAGCAGCAGAAGTTCAACCTGGATCCCGAAGAAAACTTTCTGCTCTCCCTTCAAACTCTGACAATGCTCGCTCACTTCCGCTCACACATCTGATAGCCAACTCGTTGTCATTGAAGGACACGTTTCCGAGTAATGACAATGTTGGGTATGTACGTGCCAGACAGATTTTCTCTGAAATCGTCAAAGGTCCAGGATGGAATCGGTCTGTACACGGCGAGGCGGGTGAAAAAGGTTTGTAGTTTCTGGCTGAGCTGCTTTGTAACCGACTACACACGCTGGGACTAACTTTTCTGTCATGTTATGTACCAAATAAAGAGGGTCTGAGCGTGCTAGATAGTTTTTGTGTTCGCCTTATTCGCTGTCAAAGTGTCAGCGTGAACCCGCGGCTGCTGTGACGTGAAGTGCCACGTAGCTGCAGCTGCCCCCGCGCCGCACGGCACCGCACGGCACCGCACGGCACCGCACCGCGGCGAACCCCATGTCGGGGAGCGGGGCCGCGCGTCTGCGTCGCGGACCAGCACGGGGGGCAAACTACACACAAATGCTACATTCAGCTCCACACGCTCGTGTTAAAGGTTATTTTAGCCGAACTGGAGACATTTTGTTTTTCCCCCTATCGCCATGATTTATAGAGAAAGTCGAGCTGCTCCGTTCTCCAGTGGGTTCATGTGTCAGGAAGGATGCGTTCACGTCCACAACGATACTGTCATACTACATCTGTGGCACTGTGGTCAACAGGTTGTGGATGAACCTGACTGTAACATGAAGAAACACCTTTTGAACCCCTTTGTCCCCTGTTTCTGGTTTTTGGTACTTTCAGAAGGAAAACAACAAAAAAGAGAAACTGCACTGAAGGATGCATTCACATGTCACATTAAACAGTAGGCTCGCCCATCATATATCCACAGTACAAAACTCATGGTGTGGACTTTCCACTGGGGTGTATGATAATGATTTGATCTCCCACTTTGACTGCCACTTTTTTTTTTTTTAGTTTTGTTTTTTACAGTGCCATTGTGTTTGACTAGTGATCCCCTTGTGCTTTTTTTAAAGGGAGAAAAGTTTGGCCCCTTTGCGGGCGAGAAAAAGCTGCCTAGTGAGCTGGATGAAAGCTCGGACACCAGGCTGATGTGGGAGGTGAATGCACACACTTCCTGACCTGTTTCTACAGCAAAATGCACATGTTCTTACAGTGTTTTCAAAGAGAAGTAAGGGTAAATCACTGTTTTTTCAGCAATTATTAAAGTATGACCTTCTCTTTGTAACACTAGTGATACAAATAAATAGAAATACATAGGTTTGTATGTATGTTACATGTAAATTTACAAAGGGAATAGACTCCTTACAGCTTGAATTGCAGTTAGCAACACAACACACCATTTACCATAAGATGGCTGAGAAAGAAAGGCGCAGTTGCTTGTATGTTTGTCCAAACACATTCTCAGGTTTTCTGTCATAAAGACAACATTTAATTATGTTGCTGGTCAATTGACTGTAGCGACGGATTTAAACTGACGCTCATCTCCCGCTGTGAAGAAGCCACTGATGGCAACCACTAAAACGAATCCTGTGATGTAGTTATCTGTAGCTGTCACATTGCGAGGTGTAGACCTATGCACATGATTAGATGTTCACATGTGAGGCAGGACGCACTTTGATCTACATAAGACAAACCATGAAAGCAGCAAAAGAACAAGAGTCCATGTTCACTTCTAACTCATGCAGTTGTTTTTTTTATATTCCAGGTCCGAGGCAGTAAAGGAGATGTGCTGTATATTCTGGATGCAAGTAACCCACGCTATGCCAACTGGCTGCGGTTTGTTCATCAGGCGCCTTTGCAAGAGCAGAAGAACTTGGCTGCTATACAGGTATATTTCCTCTCAGTGGACAGTGAATCGCTCAGTCCTACCTAAAAACAGACAGTGATACATTTTACAGGCAGTACACATCTGTCTGGACTGGGTAATGAATTTTATTAATGTGACCATAAAGATCTCGAACAGAGAAGTTATTAGACTTATATAATAGGTAGAAGATGTTGGTATTGAGGTTAGTCTCTTGTCAACCTGGAAAACATTTAAAGCATGATTCTCAAACTCACCTTTTCTGTTGTGTTTAACTGCATTTGCTCTGTAAGACATCCCAGATGATCACATGCGTTTGCATTATACATGCGAGTAGATTGCAATGTCATTACCGCAGCTAAACATATAATTTTATAAGTTCTTTGCAGGCAGATGTTGAAAAAATTTAAATATTTCTTAAATTAGTGAAAAACCTTAATGATCTTGATTTAACAATAAAAAGATTCAATGGGAAAAAGTATCTGAACTCATATAAGGAGAGAATGATATTTATTTCTGCTCTATTTCATTTCAGTGTGTTTAGCTTCTACATATTTATTGCGTTTCTGCTGGGGGAGTGTTTTGACATGACAAGACTCCAAGAACATTTTTTAAAACTCGGATCTGGACAAGCACACAAACATACATTTACGCTGGATCTGGGAAATTTCACCTCTTGCACTTCTGTGCTACAGATAGAAAAAAAGATTGTCCTTCGTGGTGGAAGAAAAATACGCGTGGAATGAAGAGAAAACGAACATTTCAGGTCTTTGGGCCAAGTTCCTACCATTAATACAGAAATGCCCAAAGTGATTGGTTGTTTAAAGGTCATCCATGTGTGTTAAAGCTCTGTGTTTCATCAACACTGACATTTATTGTGTGGCTTCCTCTTCCTAATCATTATTTATGTATATTTAGAATCCCATAGTTAAAACAAAATGATGTTTTGATATTATTAGCATGACCTTTGAGGATGGGGAAGTTAATGACAACATTTTTTAAGGTTTTGAGCTTTTGACCTGCTGCCTCAATGAGACTTTAACATACTGTTGTCTCAGTGTAAAGAGTCCAGGGTTCAACCTTCAGCCAGTTTCAGTAGTCGCTTAGGGTGCATTACCATAAATGGCTATAACTCTATTTTAGCAGGATTGCTTTTCTCATTAGCTACATTCTTCTGACAATTGTTAGGCACAGCTCTGCCAGTGTACTTTGGCACTGTTATTGTTGAATCCATAGTAACTATGTTTTTGTGTGTTAGGACGGAGAAAACATCTTCTACCTGGCTGTGGATGACATAGAGACAGACACGGAGCTCCTAATAGGCTACCTGGACAGTGATATGGAGGAAGAGGATGAGGAAGAAGAAGAGGAGGTCATTAAAGATGAGGACGAAAATAGTAAAGAAGCTAAACATCTTGTTGAAATGGGTACAGTGGAATTGTAGATCCTCATTACTGTATCTTACGTAAGCCTAATTATTGATAACTTATGACAACAGGGGCATTATTTTTTTATTTTACATTTTTGCTATGAGACGTGACATGTTGATTATGTGTGCACCACATCTCTACAGAACTAGTAATAAAAAAGGAGGACCACCCCTGCTTGCTGTGTGAGAGCAGTTTTCCCAGTGAGGAGATCTTGGCCGCCCACCTCCAGAGTCTGCATCAGAGGCCCAGCACAGAGGAGAAGGAGTTCAAATGCAGAAACTGTGGCAAGAAGTTCCCCATCAAACAGGCTTTGCAGCGCCAGTGGGTTTTACTGTTGATCACTTAACTGGTTGTAGTGCGGCTTTATATAACTTTAATCTTTTACTTCAGACACAGTATCTACAGCGTGATCATCTATTTTCATTTTCAATACAAAATTAACTTCAAGTTTTGCTCATTTTTTTTATTCTTCTCGTGTATATCTGCTCTTGACAGTTAGAGAGTTTTTAACTTTAACACCAACCTTGTCTCTCTTGTACAATATGTTTAATTTTCTACTGTAATTGGTGACTAATTTGTTTTTATTTTGAATCTTTCCTCAGTGTTTTGCATTGTTCCGAGTCACTGGATCCATCAGCCGACTCTAAAGCACACCAGTGCCCCATCTGCCACAACACTTTCAGCTCAGAATCCAGGTAACATCCATCATCCAATGGGAAATAATACCCTGTATATAGTACAATGGCCACGAGATATTTCTCTCCTAATGCACAGTTTCACCATAACAGAGGTTGTACTAGCTGCTCTACCTAACTGTACTAACTCTTATTTTCTTTTTCTGGTGCGTACCCCATAAACAGTTTTGAACAGCATAAGGAAGCCTGTAAAGGAGACGCCAGGTTCATCTGTAAAGCAGAGAGCTGTGGAAAACGATTCAAGAGCAAGGACGCTCTGAAGAAGCATAAAGGAAATGTTCACACAGGTTGGCCTCTCTGTCTCTCCCTGTGTACTAGTGTCATTTTATTTCTCTCTTTCTGTTTACATATTCATAGGTATAGCTTTTCAATCTATTTTTCACAGTGTATCTAACAAAGTTAATTGTCCATTAGAGCCTCAGCACTCAAGCAACTGTAGAAACGCTACTTGACCTCAGTCAGTTAAAAATCTATGAACTATTAGAGACACATCTCTAATTACTTGTGCTCCGTAATTGCTGACCTGTGTGTTCTGGGGCGGCTCACTTTTTCAGATAATTGGACTTTCGTAGTGATGTAGGGCAGCGGGGCTCTATGCAGCGCTAATCAAGTATCAACCCAAGATTAAGATATTTGTCTCATTGGCTGATGGAGTTGAGATCTGGGCCTTTGTTTTACCAGTGTGATCAGGATAAGGGGTGTGGGTGCGTGTGTTTGGGTGTGGGCGATGGGGAAGTGGATCAGGCGCGACAGATGTGTGTTGGCTGGTAGGTTGAGTGAGTCAGATGGGGATAAGTGGAGGGCGTCAGGACGGTGAGATCACTGGGCCTGAAGAAAAAGGTCCAGTAAACGTATGTATTTTTCTGTTGCTGTGTGGTGATCGTTTTTAAATGGTTGCCATGATTGCACACTTTTATTATCAGTCCTGTAGATTAGACCTGGTCATTTTTTAAGTAACTCTTTTCTTTGTTTTTTTAGGGAGTGCACGACGGAAACTCACGTGTACCATATGCAACCGAAAATGTTCCTCTTCTCTGAATCTACAAGAACATAGAAAGGTGAAGTCTCTAGAAAGAAAATCTACTGCACAGCTCAAATTCTACCACAAGAATACTTTGCATTGGATATGAGAGGATTTACTCAGCTTAGGTAGTTTTGCATGATCCATTTTTATACTGATGTCTCATTTTCTGCTATACAGTGGAATCTATCTCCCTCCACTGTAACCCTGTCTAACCTCTTAATCTCACATTTGCTTTTGCCTCCAGTGCTTCTGAGTTCACTTTGTTCAGCTCTTCTCCCTCCATGTGAAGTTGTAAGAAATGTATTCTGTGTGTCACAGAGCAAAGGGTTTCCTTTTCACAAGCTCATCCCACAGGTCTTGTGAAATTTAAGAGGTTCTGTCGACATACAATAAAGTTTTAGCCTTGGCATCAGGATTTTCCCTTTTATTGATGGATTACAGATTTGAGTGGGATGTTGTAAATGTGGTTCTAAAGCATTTTCATAAATATGATTCGTTGTTTGGAAGTATAAGTCTATATTCAGCTTTTACATTTGCTATTGTGTTGTGCACAAAGATGCAATTTCAATGCAACTAAATGATATCAAAGTATTATTTACTGTTACTCAGATGGGACTCAAAGTGCTGCTTTGGTGAGATTTTAAGGTCCCGTGAGACGGTACACTCCAGGAAGTCCAGTTGGAGACACAGAATGTGTAGTTTTTAAAGCTTACAGACTGGATAGTAGTTAGTTTATCTTTAGTGCAGATGACTGCGAATAAAACAGCAGAGGGTCAACTTATTTGCCCTGCTCTTGTGCTGTTTTGGCCTCTGTGTTAACACCATTGTACAAGCAGTGACAATCAGTGTGTAGTGATGCTCATTTGATGGATGGAAAATGTAACAACAAATCGTAAATGTTAATCGGTTCAGGAAAAACACAAATCTCTAACATTTGGCTGTGTGGATCCATCTTGTACAATCATGTTTTTTGTTTTCCACTGGTTTTGCCTGGACACCACTTTTAATTATGTTGGTCATTAGATTAGTATTCAGGTTGTCTCAAACAATTTCTCTTATTGGTTGTCATTTATTAACTGTAACTCATTCATTCATTATATTAACTGGTAAATGTGACATGTAATTTTCTCTAGCCAACATCTATCATCCAAATTAATCAACAGACAGTAATCCATCCCTGTCAGCTTATTTATCATTAAACCACTTGCAAACTGTTCCAACATTTAAAGTCACCTGGAAGTTGTAACATACAGTAGTCTTGCAGTGCATCATTTAACCTACTTCAGCTGTCTATGACTCAGTGTTCTCCAGTTTCAGGTCTCCAGGGTGTTTTAAAATAGGCATCTGAAATGTTCCTGTGTGTCCTCGTTATGTATCTATGTGCTAGTTCTACCATTATATGGCTCATCACAGCAGTAATGTTTCTTAATCACGCACTATTGTCTGAACTATTGTTTATTTAAAATAGGAGATTTGACAGTCAAAATGTGTTTCTAGACATTTAGGCCAGCATTACTAGAATTGACTCCTAATAACACTTAAACAACGTGTTATTAGAAATATGGAACATTCCTTTCGAAAATATTGAGTGTATTCTTACAGCTTCGATGAAAGACATCAGGACATTAAGTTATATTCTTGCCAAAGAGCAATCAAACTTTCCATAATGACACGTTAACTCCAAAGCCGCTTAAAATTGCCATTATCATCATTTAGCTGAACAAGCTTTTGCAGTAGCAGCTGTGACAAGAGGAGCTGCTGTGCATTAGCATATGCTATTGTAGCTGTACGCCGGGGAACTATTGAATGTGCAATTATTGGAGCTAGGCTCTGAAGCAGAAAGGGATTGAAACTTTTCATCACTTTAATTGCTTTTCTGTCTGTAGACATCAGTCTAATGAAAATGGACAAGATTTAGTTTCTGTTGACCAGTGCAAATGGTGATCGCTGAACTTGTACAGGAACTTCACCCTGAGTTTTTAAAATGATCAGCAAGACCAACACATGAATGTGCTGTGTTTTGCTCTTTTGTTGTAGGTACATGAAATATTTGACTGCCACGCATGTGATAAGAAGTTTATTTCTACTAATCAGCTGAAACGCCACATGATAACACATTCAGG
Organism: Anabas testudineus; assembly: GCF_900324465.2. Taxonomy (NCBI): domain Eukaryota; kingdom Metazoa; phylum Chordata; class Actinopteri; order Anabantiformes; family Anabantidae; genus Anabas; species Anabas testudineus. The sequence continues at coordinate 6,295,395 of NC_046613.1, read as the reverse complement.
TAAGAAAATAGCGAATAAATACATTAGGCATCGTCTGTGTTTACCAAAATCCATCTCAATCTCTCGTTTACTGTTTAGAGAAGCGACCGTATACCTGTGAAATCTGCACTCGATCATTCAAGCGTCTGGACCAGGTGACGGCTCACAAGATCATCCACAGTGAGGACAAACCATACAAATGTAAACTGTGTGGGAAAGAGTTTGCTCACCGCAACGTCTACAAGAATCATAAGAAGGTGAGCAGCTGTGACACCACACATAATAATGCACTGGAAACTTTCTTGGTGTCGTCCATGACATGCAGATGGATGGATGGACTTTTGCCCAGCAGAGATATTTACTGAAAGACAGAGTCACTTCTAAGCAAGAATTGGTAGCTAGGCTGTAATCAATCAGGATCTCGTTGGTGACTGTTATCCATGGGGGTCTCTGGCCTGCTCTACCCCTGAGGGTCCCCTTGTTTACTTTTGGGATTGAGGTGTCACTCAGATAGATAGGTGGGGGATGGATGGGGGGCAGGAAAAAAGCGGAAGTACTTTGAACTTAAAGCCCCTCGATCTGCTTGTCTTCATCAAGTCAACAAACCTAATCAGTTTCGAAGCCTTACGTATGATCCCCTCACATCAATTTAAGAAGCCTCATCAGTATTCACAGTGAGCGAGTGCGAAGGCGGCTCACCTTACACATATAAACATACTCATGCAACTGTGCTCTCTCTGCAGACCCACTCTGAGGAAAGACCCTTTCAGTGCGAGGAGTGCAAAGCTCTGTTTCGCACCCCCTTCTCTCTACAACGTCACCTACTCATCCACAACAGTAAGTACGGATGTGAATGTGGCTACAGTAGTGTCAAGTAGATAATCGGTTAATTGAAAAGATAATTTGTACATTAATCACTAATGCAATTGACATGTGTCCTACCTAAACCTTGTGAAGTGATCCAAAGGAAGGGAAGCTTAAAGCTGCACTGTGCAAGTTCTGGAAAACTAGCTAGCATTAGGATGAGACTTGGGAGCAAACCGCTCTGCTTTTCCCACTCCTTTGTCATCCTACTGTGTTACGCCCCATTCAGCCTTCACCTACACCCTTATCATGTTTGATGTCTTTGCTAATGTAGGAATCTGGATCTGCCCTAGCAGTGTCTTCTATTGTTAATATATGATATTGATTATATTATTATATGACTATAATGAATCCTTAGTGTGAGAAGAGTAGTATTAAATTATGTCTGACAGCCGTGAGCTCTTCTCTGACTGGTTAAAAGAGAAAACAGAATATCTGTGCATTGCTCCTTGGTGGAGTCACAGAAGGCTTTATTAGCACCTCTCCATAATAAGATATGTTTTGAGGCATGTTTTAATAGAAAAATAGTTACATAATGCAGCTTTTTTTCCTCCTTGTTGTTTTCTATTGATTGAAGGTTTTAGGTTTTTAGATTACAAATTCCTGAGTATTGAAATGTCATATCATTTTTAAGAATAAATTCATTTTACATTATCTTATCCTCTCTGCTTTGATCCATCTAAAGGTTTTTAAGTTGAAACCAGCATAGAGAGTTTAGGTGCTACATTTGCAGTTTCTCAGTTCATCCTTACTCCTGTGAATATTTCTATTAACTGTAGACATCATGACTCATGACATTTCAAACATGTCAACAGGGAACTCATCAGCCAGTGCTCAGGTTTTCTGGTCTTCCCTGGGTGCTTTCGTCCCACAGAAAGCTAAAACAAAACTATTGCCCCGGACAGCCTTGGCAGGATGCGTTAGTCCTCAAATTGAGCCAGATAACAAAGAGATTGTAAAGCTCAAGGCATTTCCTGCCGCTGTCTCAGGAGGGAGGCTGTATAATACCAGGACTCATATTATGTATCAAATTCTGGACAGTATGTGGGGCAGGAGGATCCAGTGTGTGATTTCACTGCACTGTAGGTGAGGGAATAGTGTTGCTATTGAATAAAAGTGTCTGTCTTTATGAGTTAAACCTAGAGCACTACATTAACTGTTTGGCCCACACCGAGAAAATGAAGCACAGCTGTCATAGCATTTTCAGATGAATTCAAGTTGTCCTCATGCAAGAACATTTGTGTACACTTATTTGAAATCCCTCTCACTTTTGTTTTAGTCAATGTTAGTATCATATTGAAACTTCCAAGTCTTGTACGACTCATAACTGTAGAAAACTCATACTCTGAGTAGGAGAAAATTAGTGAATCACTCGTATGTGCCATGTTATTCAAGATTAAGAAGAATGAATCTAATTCTTGCTCGAGTCCCCAAGAAACATGCACAGTATTGAAATGCAACTGTAGAACGGTACAGTGTGTATATATAAATTAGGAAATGTGTTTGCATGCATGGTTTAATACAAGACTGAGTAGTAATGAAATCTTTATGTGAGGGTGTCATTGACATTAATTACCATCAAGTGAATGTTGCCGTTTGATTAAAAACACAATGGACCTCAGCCTTTCACTGGTGTTCCATTTTATTAAGCTGACCATCTCCGGCCTTGGTAATAGGAGAGCGAGCGCAAGCTTGTAACCACTTGCTCCTGTCAAACAAGCACACACTCTCTCCAAACAACTCTGTGGAAATTGAATGATCTCCATATAATGGAAACAACTACTCATCGACAAAAGAAGCTGTTATATGGAGGCAGAGAGCTGAGGCGTGAAAGAAAACATCAGGCTTCAGTCTACAAACAGCTGAGATTGTGCCCCAGCCTGCTGTCTGAGTACTGTCTGGTGTTTTAGTGCTTTTCAGTGGAAGGATTAATAAAATGCTGCATGTTGTTTTTTGCACTGTAAAAAAAACCAGAACCATTATGCATTTAGAACAAACAAGTGGTAGGACAGTTTGTTGTACTTTTTCCCCAGGGATGTGTTCAGCTACAGAGACATGATAAAAGGCGACTTTTGTATAAAAAAAGAAAAACAGAACCAGACTTTTGTAAAGATCATTGTTTGGCCTTCTGTGGTGCGGTGAAACACCCGTCTTTGTTGTTTTTCTGGCCACACAATCATCCTGGTGAAATTGGGTCTCCTCTTTAGAGGCACAACAATAGATAACTGGAAATGGCTCTTACAAACAGACCCCTGTCCTTGCTACAGGTGAGAGGACATTCAAATGTGACCAGTGCGACGCCACCTTCAAGAGGAAGGACACGCTTAATGTCCACATCCAGGTGGTGCATGACGGCCATAAGAAGTACAAGTGTGACCTGTGTGAGAAGGCCTTCGTCACTCCTTCTGTACTCAAGAGCCACAAGAAGGTAAATGAAAATAATCCGAGCCGGACAAACTCAATCATAGGCAGAGATTGTGCATCTGACTTTGTCCTGTTTATGTGAAAAGCAAACACAACAGTTTGAAGATGACTGTTATGTCTTGACTTACTAAATTATTTTGAAGTATTGCATGCAGCTCGCTCAGAATACATGCATTTTGAGCTAAAGCATTCCACTAAATTGCAAAATCTTCCATCATCAATCTTCTTCTATCAAACTAAATTTTAAAGGGAGGAGATGACAGCTGCTTTACCTAAATGTTTCCATTGTTTCACATCCTGTCGCTAACTGTACTAATATCCTCAACTGTCAAAACTAGTGGAGACATCCATCTTGACTGAAGGCTTAGAAATCAGTTCCTATGTTGATTAGGAATGACAGTTAGTACATTAGCGCTGCAGGGTTTTAGAGCCCCAAACTTATCTTGCTGCAGATTACGAGCCCTAAATCTGACAACGTCCGGTGTGGTTATGGATCAAGATTGAAACCAAACAGCTTCTTGGCACACAGTAAAAGAAAATGTCTCTGAGGTTGTCTCAGAACAGTAGGGCTGAAGACAGGCATGTTGAACTGTCTCACTGCTTACGGGGTCTGGAGGCTGCGGAGCGATCTGGCCTTGATCAAAGTCAGGTTGCCGAGGAGACGACAACTTGCTGGCTCTGTTTACATGTGCAGAGCAGCCGGGTGTTTGGCCATACTGTTACTGAAATTGTATTTAATCTAGGCCATGATATGCTGCAGCTGCTCGTCTGTGCGAACTTCACACCTCGAAAAATAACAACATTTGGTTATCAAAGTCTAACCAGAGCTCTGTGCACCAGTTCACCGTGATGAACCATGGTTTTTCTTGTGACAGTATGAGTTTAACTCCATTATTCTAACAGATAGTTGGTTAGTTTTATTATTTTTATTGTTGAATGATTGGCTCAAGAGTTTGTTTCAGTCTTTTAACTAGAGTAATGGTTTGAAAATGCACAGTACGATGAGATTATATTCAAGCTGGAGACTGTAAATGTTTAGAATTTTGCTTGAAAAGATTTTAAATCTGATCAGCTGTCAATATAGTTTAATTAAATAGGTATTAATTTAGCACATTATTTAGTTTTATGTCGAATTTCTTAATCGAATAATCATTTTTTAATTATTATTTATAATTAACAAGTAGTTTTTTTGCAATCGTGGAGCTGTTTGGTCACCGAGCATGAATTATGTAGTGGAAATAACTATCTGACAATATATGTTGAACCAGAAATGTACCTACATTTTAAGATAAAAACACCATTTTCAAGGTAGAAGGTGACACTGAAAGACATCATCTTTCTTCCTTTTCTACTCAAGTCAAAACAGATTGGATCTGTGTGTCTGTTTCACTAAACTTGAGTCATATGTGGAAATGCGTCACTACAAAATTTGCTTGTGTAAATAAACAGTAATGCTGTCCATATCTAGCAGAACAGGCTTGAGTTTTTCACAGAGCACCCCTGTGTTACAGTAAACGCTGCCTCCTCAATGAGCCTGTGTGTGTTATAAATGAGAGGTTGTGTATGTGTCAGCGTGTATGAGCATGCTTTGTGTGTTTCGTTTGCAAAAGTCAGTCTCACCTCTGTCACTGCTGAGCGGGAAGAATTCACAATGAGTGAAAATTATACGGTTGGATTGAAACACTTAGAGACACAGATAGAGATTATTTATGTATAAAAGAGTTGTGTGATAATTACACACTACTCACAATAAATTCCATATTTATGATTTCACAGTAATGTTCCCATGTTCCCATGTTCCCATCACTAGTGTTCCCCCTGGCTATCTGCGGATGAAGGTGAAACACAAGCGCTGTTTTCACTATTGTACAAACAACTAACTGAATAAAGCAAAACTACTCCATCTGGGACACATGTGTTCAGAAATGTGAATTTGTTTGTGTGCGATTGTCTGTGAGTGTGTGTATGTGTATGTTAGCGTGCGTGTGCTGGGCATGTGTGTCTGTGCGCGTGGATGGAGCCTTTGTAACGAAACACCCGAGGTGTCAGAAGGACACTGTGGGGTGATGGAGGGAAGGATGGGGGCCCAGAGAGGAGGTGTTCCTGCATTGTTGTACTGCTGTTGAAACTGTCGCTCTGAGTTTGAGCTTTTCATACTCACGATTATTCTCGGGAATTTACAGCAAGCCAGGAGGTGAAATTCAGAGCATACTTTTCAACAAGGAGAGAGGGAAGGAGAGGAGCAAAAAGGGGGACAGGGTGAGGAGAAAGGTAGAGGAGGTAGTGCCCTCTTTCCACATGCTCTCGTCTCAGCTTGCATGTGCAGCACAGAGCCCTACACTGTGGACTGCGGAGGGTGGAGAAAGGAGAGGAAGAAGAGGGAGGAGGATGAGGAGATGAATGAATATGTGTACCCTGGCCTTTACTCCCTGGGGCTTCGGACCCTTGCAAATCTGCATTGCCGGTGTGCTTTGATGCTGCCGTCAGGGTAGCTCATTGGATCCACTGTCATGTGAACATGAGCATCTCTATTCACGACGTCTACCGCTAATTTGTGCATTGTAAGTTGCTTTTCCCAAAAAAATACATAAAAAAATAAAAACACTGAAATTAGCTTAAGTTGGTATCGGTGGTTGTTTGAAGATATAATATGATAAAGTTGTGTTTGCTGTTTCTGATTATTGATGGCTATATGTTCTGACATTAAATTCCAGCTATCGCTGTGGATCACATTTTACTTTGTAATGTAGGAAGGATGTGAGGATGAATGTTACAAATGTTTTTCTTAACATCAACCATATGTCTATTTTATCATTTGTCTGCCAGACACACACAGGAGAGAAGGAGAAAATCTGCCCGTACTGTGGACAAAAGTTTGCCAGCAACGGCACGCTAAGGGTCCACATCCGCAGCCATACAGGTCAGTGGCTCTTCACAGTCCAGTGCTTTGTTAAATCAACCTTTCTGAAGTAGGAAGAAAGATGGGGAGTATCAAATATAACAGAGCGTTAAAGTCTTAATGGTCACAGACTGTCTTGCTGATCTGATTAATATTTAATGTGGATTGAACATTAAAGTAGTATTTAATATAAGATACATTATTCAAGGTTACTGATAATGGTCCCATGCTGGTAATGTGGACTTGTCCATTTTAAAGGATCTATTTAACATTCTATAAAGGATTGTACAAAATTCACCTGCCAGCACCTGTAAAGCTCACACATGAATGTGTTAGATCGCGTGTAGGAGGAATGTGACCTCATAACTTGTTTATTTTATGCAAATGAAACTAACACAATATCACGTGCAGTACTAACTATACTAAGCTAAGCGAACCAGTTGGCAAGTAGCATTTTTAATGTTCAGAACTCTGAAGAAACTCTAATTACGGTAACATATTTACCTTTAGGGGATTGGGAGCATCAGAAACACATCTGTTTTATTGGAAATCTGTTGTCACCACAATATCAAAGCCAAATCAAATTACCCCAAATTCCTCAAATACCAAGACTTAGCCTTGAATTCTGCCTCAGTGCACCTCTCTTACCATCTTTACACTGTTCCACTTGGGATTTTGATGTTAGAAAACTCCAAGATGTTGCAGCACTGCTTGCGCCAGTCTTTGCACAGTGCCACAAAAATAGAGCTCTGGATGTTCATTAAACTGCCTTAAACTGGAAAGCTACACATTCCTGTGCGTCTCCTAACCAACAGACTGGTGCAGAGACCTGGCATGGCCACACACACACTTCTTGGCCTCTAAACTCCTTCGCTCGTTCTTTCTTTCTCTCTGTCTCTTTGCCCGCTCCTGGCTGTGTCCCTCTTTTCCTCAGTCCCACTTAAACTCCATCTCTCTTTCCTTGTCTTTTTTTCTCTCATGTTCTCTTTGAACACACAAGTTTAGCCTGCTGGTTTTTTAACTTCAGACACGTCTGCTGCAAGTCCTCCTCACAGTTCCTGATCGTTTGACCAAACAAATTAGTGTTAGAGTTTTTTAATACTGTTGGTTTCCACACGTCAAATTAAGAGTAACTTCTTGCCGAAATCGTATTGGTAGCCTTTCACACCTTCCTTTCAGGTGTTAATAAGAGCACTGCGACAATTTATGCGTGTATATTTGAGGGGGTTCACAACAATGGCCCTTTGACGACCATACCACACTTTGTTAACAGCGTTCTTTGTGTTTGTCTGTGCCCGAGCTGTGTATGTGTGTGTTTTCGTACATGTGTACGTGTGAAGGACAAACCAAGAGAAAAAGAGAATGTATACCAGTGTGGGCCGCGGCCCAGTCTGATTGTATTTATATAGAATAAACAAAAGAGAGGAATGCTGGGGGAGGGGTGGGAGCCGAGGGGACACCTCAAAGAAAGAAAGGAGTAAAGAGAGAAAGGACTGCTCCAAGAAAGCATCCAGCCGGATGACCCTTGACCCTGACTGGCTGTAAATCTGTCCCCTCATTCTATAGGCTAGGTTTTTTTCCTTGTTTGTTGTGTTTGTGTGTGAGGGGAAAAAATAAGCTTTGGTGAACGGTGTGAGTGCTTCCCTGAGCCACAATCCTGATAAGCCTCATCTTGTTCTCAAACAGCGCAGAGTAATTTTGTGGGCACGTGGAGCTCATGGAACTTTGTTACATGTCGTGGGATAAATGTGGAATAAAACAACTTTAAAGAGCTGCAGTTTTTTCTGTCAGAAATCTCTTGAAGAAGGTCGCCAGCTGAGGTAGAGATCTAAAAAATCAGCAGCTTCTCTGGATGGCAGCTTGGGCTCGTCCATCTTCCTGCTTCACAGGGAACATCGTCATTGATTATTTACCTGCTAAATCCTTCCTTCCCCTATCGTTCACCATCAAACACTGTAGTGCATTATGGGAAAAAGGGTTACGTGTGAAATAGATTAAAGAGAACTTAGAAAACCTGAACGTGTATAATCGGCTTGGATTGCGTTTCAATTGAATTTGGTCAAAACACCACATTAAGCTCAGACTAATTAGTTTTAGTGCCACAAAGGCAGGCGTCTTCTCAGACAGCAGTCTTTATGAGATCACCAACAACCCATAAAATGAGCGCTGTCAAAAACTTGGACAAGGATGTTGAAGACATTGGGGAACTCAGTAGTCATGATGGATGTTTCTGTCATGTACTGAATTATTCTTTTTGGCTCCATCATGGAGCAAATGTGTCCTTCTCCACATCACAGCTCAGTGAGAGCAGAGTTTCCCACCATGTGTGCCATGATGTGGTAAAAAAGCCATAGTGGGGTTATGAAAATTATATGTGCCAAGAGAAATTCAGTGCCTCGCTCTCATACTGACATCATGGGCTGTGTCCTGTTTGGGCACAGCGATTGGTGCATGATCACAAGCTTCATTACAACAAATTAGGGCATTTACATCCTCAACAATGTTGAGTTTATGCAAATAAAACTTACACCAATCAGGCCGGAAGGTCTCCAGTATGTTTGCATGTGTTTAGCACTCAAAAAAGGGAAAGTTAATTGTTCATGGTCATTCTCATAGCCCACAAGGCAATCAGTCAATTTAACAAGCAGAAACATGAGACAGAATAAAACAAAAAGTGGGCAAATGCAATCAGAGACGGATATATATATTACAGCCATTAACCATGGGACTGTGAAGTAATTGGGTTGAAATCAAGTCATAGGCATTTTCACTGGGATTGTCACATTTGGCTACAAACAAATAGAAAGAAAGAAAAAGAAAGAAAATAACAATAGAAAAATAATTTAAACCCAATAATCGGAAGATGCTATGCTCACATAGCAGGTTTGTGGACTAGGAAAAATCTTTTCAAGATGAAGGCAGCAGAGACAGAACTTTTAGTCTCCAATACAAGTCAAGGCCTCCAAGCAGTAGTCAAGTTTCCATCCAGATTTTAAACACAAAAATGATTGTTGTAAGCCATTTGTCTGCTGTGATGTGAATATTACGACTTGGCGACCTTGAGATAAACAGCTGGTGGGACAAACACAGAAGAGGCCGCAATGAGGTGACGTCATTAAAAGAGCGCCAGTCAAACCTCAAACGAATCAAAGTGATGTGGAAAATGTGATGAAAGTATGACAAGAGATCTGATGCTTTCACCAGACAGTGGCTGCCACTTACAGTCTAAGTGGCACCGAAGCATCACTGGATATTGAAATCATGTGTATCATGACTCTAAAACAAAAGTCAGCTTATTAGCTTATAACACCTTTCCATCTCAGGAAAACACAAAAATTAAATTTTTTTCACACATACTAATAGAAATTTTTTAAAATTAATTTCCAGACATACGCCCATAATTTTTTAAACCTTATTCCCCCAGAATGGCAATATACTGCATTAAATCCATAGTAAGCATTTTGCTGTTTAAATGTTTTTAAAGTGGAGTGGAGTGGTAGAGTGCTCTTTTAATGTGCAGAGAAGGCACAGCAGAGCAATAGTCAGTGATCCTTAAAAGAAAGAGAGAGGATGAGTGAACATTAAGGTTTATCCATTTTAGGATTAGTTTTGTATCATATTACTGGTATAAAAACAAACATCTGATGATGCACAGCAAGCTCAGGCTCTCAATGGTTATTTACAGTAAATAAAAAATGTTTTTGCTCAGAAACATAGAGTAAGGAGTGGTTTTGTAACCTTTAGACTAGACTTGACAAGTAAAATAGATTTGCTTCAGTGAATTAAAGGTTTGTGTTAGCGTTTTGACACCACTATTGCTGCATCATAATTTTGAAATGGTAGTATAATTAAACAAATGACCATGCTGGAAAACGTACAGTCAAGGCGTATTTTTGTGTAGTGTATGGTATGCTTAATTGCTATAATTGAGATTGCTATGTGGCACAAAATAACAGGGCTACTTATGCGCGTTTTTCAGAGGGACAATATTCAGGTGATAATTAATATTTTCCCAACTTTCGTAAATGAGAAGAGAAAACAAAACACTTCAGTGGAAAATGCATTAAACAAGCTATACCACTGACACTGGACAAAATACCAATTGTCTCGATCATGGTGTAATTTGTTGCGGTAATTATACACGGCCCTGTTTTGATGTTTTGAAAAGGTACACATGGCAGCTTTAAGTGATCTCACGACACAAGTGCCCTCGGATGGACATCTGGTGGAGCTCTGCAATCACTGAATCTATTTATGTACAGGTGATTTTGTTTGTCTTCGCTGTGGTCATGGTTACAATGTGGTAAAGTAAAATCACCACGTACTGAAATATTGTTTGTTCCTGTGATGAATAGTGCCCACCCTTTATCTTGGTGCCGTGCAGAACCCTAATTTGGATTGAGTGCTGTGTTTTGAGACATTTGTCAGATGTGCTGCATGTGTGGTAAGGCTCGGGCAGGGACTTGTCTGATACAGATATCTTCACGTGGGCGAGTTTTTGAGAATTGTTTGAGGAAGTGGAGAAATCTATTGAGACCCTGGCTATAATTGAAAGGTCAAGTGTAAAAGTTGTTGGGCGTTCCGACAGCTCATCAAAGGCAGTCTCTTATCATCTCTAACACACTGATATCACATTACCTCTGTAGCCTCTGTCGGCATGTGGCACAGGGCGGGGAAAAGGACAGTGGAGGGACACTGTGTAGGCTGAACTGGAGGAAGCCAGGAATTAATTTCAGACGGACAGAGCTAATGTCTTTCAGACCACAGCCCCGAAGCTACAAAGCGTTCTCCATAACACGAACACTGCGCGGCAGGCAAAACGACAAAGCCGACCATCTGCTAACCAGACATACGGCTGTACGCACACATTTACTACACACAGGGGGTGCCAAACGGATCGATTAGCAGACAAGGAGTGTGAGGGCCACAGCAGGGGGCGGGGGAGACACCCGGGGTCAAAGAGATGGTGTACTGTTTCAGCACATGCTAAATCAGTTACCATCTCCACAGACATAAAGCCCCAGCTCAATGCTGCAGCCACCCCTCATAATCCCCAAACAATCTGGCTCAATCTGGCGAATAAGTGGAGGGTTTCTAGTTACAGTAACACTCAGCAGAGCAGACACTAAGCCTGTCGCACGAACAACACAGACCCATGTTGCATGACTGTTACTGCTTCGGTTTCCAAGTAGCATTTGTTTATTTCCTGTTTCGCTGTTTCAGGTTGAGTTGCTCTTGTTTTACTCTGATCAGCTTGAACTAGCAGAGAATATCAGTTTGGATTATGGTGCATGATCCATGGGTGAATAACCTCATTTTAAATCCAATGAATACATCATTGTCTCTTGTTTTCCAGATGAAGCACATGTGTCCAGAACCAGAAAGTGTATAGGTTAAGTAGGTGAACCGATGTGCCGTGATGGTGAGCATCTGTGTTAGCAGGGTGTGGTTGTCTGTGCTGTGGATTAACTGACAATAGCCAGCTCCTGGGAAGGATGTGATCCAAACCGCAGAAGTACGCTGGCACTCTGTGCTCTCATACTATTAGCTCTCTAATGCCTTCTCCAGGACACCCCAAGGCTAGCGCTGGGCCTTAACCCGATACCGCACATGCTACATAAGACATAGGATTTACTCTCCACAGTCTCAAAACACATCTGGGTTTCAGATTTTCCTGTTTGTCAACAAAAGGCCTCCTAAAGGCTAAAATTGCGCAGGAGGGGATTTTTGGGACAGAATGCTGAGCTGCCCTCTCACACATGTTTCAGAGAGTGTAATCAGTCCACATGTGTTATGTTAACCCTCTCTACACCGATGGGAGGTTACATGTTTTATTGCTTTGTGTCACAGCGCTTGTCCCCGTGCTCCTCTGAAGCCCTCTTGTGGGTGGTTTATGGTGAGATGAAACCCTGACTTGCGTATATACTACACGACAGCTGCCTTAGCTTTTCCGCTGAAAGACACAAGCTTGAAAATTCGAATGAAATAATGGAAAAGCATAATATCCACAAATGACCACAACACAACATTTCCACCAAGATAGATGCCATTGAACTTGTGTTTTACACTTTTAATCAGATCTTACCAGCATAAAATATTTATTTAAAACCTTTATACCCTGAACAAGGCTTGGACTTGCAGAAAGAAACGGTAGAGAAATATTCCACTGACACAGTTGTGTTTACAGCGGTTACAGGATGATATTAGTCTCTTCGCATATATTCCCTAGAAGGATTTTCTGATTTAATAAGCATCTTTGCATTTTGAATCCCAAGGAAACGCAGCTAATTAACCTTATTACTTAAAGGGGCAAAACATCTCCCCCATCAATAAAATTACTTGCTTGCCTGTTCAGCAATTAGTCACTTAAGAGAGATTATGTTACTATGAGGCAGATACAAAATGAGATCATACATAAATATGTAGCTGTAGGTATCTATTTTTGGCAGTGTGTCATTAAGTTGTACTGTGTATTATTCAACCCAGAATGTTTTCTTAGCCAGTTTTATATGGTATTTTCCTGTCTAAATCTTTCAGTGCAGCCCTATAGGTTACCTCATATCCCTTCTATAGATTAGTAATCAACTCTGGTGCTCCTATCTGGCTTGTGGATCAGCACATAGTAAATGGATCCATGTGTCAGTGGACTGTTTGACTGACAGCCTGTCACTTTCTCTTTGGCATCCACGGCGTGCGCTGAGATAGGATCTATAGGAGTTTGGCTGGACTGCTTTTGATCCAGGCGGGATAAGCCACATAGCCTCTCCTGTGCTCCTAAGCTGTTGGCCAGTTGTGGCTCAGATAGTGGTTCATGAATCGCAGCCAACACAAGCTTTTGCTCTGCAGTGGAAAGTCAGTGGACAGCATAAATGAATGGCTCTGAGTGAGTGATATGTGGTATACCAGTAGCCAGGTCAAATCTGTGGTAGAGCAAGTCAGGAAGTGAATTACAGTTGCAGCACACACACCTGAACCATCTGTGACACAGGATATCTCGCTTTTTAGCATGGCCAAGATACATAAATGTTCCACTTTTCTCTGTCTTGAGGGATGCTTCTTTTAAGATGTTCATATTGGAAAATATCTGCCCATGAAAGCGTGTGTGGAATACATGTGCGACATACAGTATGTACAGTCGTGCACGTTCGCTTGTCTTCCTTGTTTTCTAGAGTTCTGGTCAAAACTTAAACTCACATGAGAATGACTCCTACACACTAATTGCTTTCGTTTCCCAGGTGAGCGTCCATACCAGTGCCCCTACTGCGACAAAGCGTTCAGCAAGAACGATGGCCTGAAGATGCACATCCGCACGCACACTCGTGTAAGTTTGCAGAACATCTTTTCTCCTGAGAGATACCTGACCTAAACCAAAAACAAGCTGTTGATGTCATTTAGTTCATTTTTATTGTTGCGATGGCCAGCATTGAGCCATTGAGTCTCCATTAAACAAGGTGATATCACAGTCAATACATCTATTAAAAACATATTTGTTAGGCAAAAAGATTATGTGAAAGCAACATACATGATATCGCACGTCTTTATAGATATACCATTACACACAAACAAAGGGATGCCAACTCAGTCCCAGGTGTCCCATCATTCAGTCTGTGCTGCCGTGCTCCAGGCTTTCTGTTGTCTCTGTCGCAGAATGTGCATAAAGAAATTCTCACACACCCTGCCTGGTGAAAAAAGTGCTGTCTCCTCTCTGTCTAACATTTGTGACACTCCCTGCCCATTTAATCATTAGGTAATTCCCACATTTACAGGCTCTTTCATAAATCACCAGGTAATACCTACTGTCACAAAAAAGAAAACCGCAGAGATGGTGTCGATACAGGCTGAAGAGAAAATTAGACACACTTCACTCACACCTTGATGCCTGCTCACGTACCCAGTTTTAGTTCTTTCTAAACTGAGACAACAACTGTTGACTTTGTGATTGAGCAGACATTGAGACACAGGAAACGGCGCTTTGATGGCCTGGAGATGGAGGAGAAGGTTAAAGGTACTGGACGTGATGAGGTCATTTCCTGGGGTGGGACATCACTTCATCATTTCCCCGCGTCACTTCTCGACTCATTGAAGTTCTCCACTGAAGCGACACTTTCCATAAGCTCTTTGGGAGCATCTGGATGTGTGTGTTAGTGTCACTTTTGATAAATGAGACTTAATATGTGTTTCATCACAGAGTTTCATCATCAATTCATACAGCTATGACTGGGACAGTCGGGGCCTGTCAACACTGTTAATTTCAAAGATTTGTTCTGTTTTAATGCTGTCCAGAACGCATCGCTCTGCCATTACGCTGTGTTGATTATGAAGGAATCCTGCTCAAGTCCACGTCTCTCAGTAGAACAAGCAGGTATAATTTTCTTATGAGCTGCTGATTAAACTGACTGATGTTTTGTTCCTGTAATGTTCCCAGATCTGCCTTTGCTCACAATGCTCTGAAATATGGGCTGAGCAGTTACAAACAGCAGAGCCAGATGAAGTCACCGTTGAGCAAAACAAATGCCATTTGGCTGAAGGAGCTGCAGCTCACTGTTAATGGTCAGACGATTTGAGATGGAGTTTAGAGTTTGTGTGTTAAGACCACAAACCACATCGTCCCCAAACAAAAAAGAACATATTTGTTGGTGATTTGTTGGACATTTTGGATCTTCTATTTTTTCGCATAAATGTTTTTGAGAATGGATGTGGCCCTACCCATTTAATCATGAGGTAATTGTGTAATTAGAAATGCACTTTTCATGTGAACAGCTCCATGTTTTGGTCTTGGGCATGAAGGAACTTGAAAAGCTAGGAGGCAGTGCAGAGCAGACAGGAAACTTGGTTTGGGGATGTGACCTGCTGCAAAGGCCTCAACCATTCGGCTTTCATGATTATACTTTTTCTGACTAAACAAAGGCGGACTCTTAGCAGTGGGGCTGAATTTTGATAGCACTGGAATAGCTGCATTTACCAGTACAGTGGTGCATGTATTACAGTGTAAAAACACCAACAAAGGGATGCCAACTCAGTTGCAGGTACACCATCATTCAGTCTGTGCTTCTGTGCTTTTCGTTTTCTGTTGTTGCAATTGCAGAATGTGCATAAAGAAATTGTCCTACAAGCAATGGATATGGACTATATTGAGATATTTTACAATTTTCGATGCAATAATATAAATGATAATGTGAAAATAGCCTACTGCCATCCCTACAGTTAGTAGGCAAATGGTGCCTCCATGAATGGTTTGTTGATTTCTGAAAGCACCCTGAAGCCTCAGAGCACAGTGACTTCCTGTTGGTATGCTGCTTAACAAATACCTAAATATTTAACGTGACACATGAGATGAGGTGCGTTCAGGCTAAATAAACAAAAGTCCATCTTTGCGTTTATAGATGTGCTTTTTGCAGAGAGTGGTCAGATTTGCAGGAAAGATCAGGTCAGAGGTCAAAAGGTGAGCAGCTGCTGAAAAGGGCAGGTCACCAGGTACAGATGTTCAATGTTACCGGGGTCATCGTGATGCATTCTGGGTACAGCACATCACCTAAGTCCATCCATGTGTTTTCTGACCTTTGAATTTTGACCTCTTGTTGTTTTCTTCTTTTCTTGTGTTTGTCATAAAAGAGCCACTGGAAAAATCAGTGATCCTTGTTAAATCTGGAGATTGAAGTGGAAATGTGCGTTACACAGATCATCACTGTGTCTGCTTCCCCCCCACACACAGTTTCATGCTTAAAGCCGCTCACACACATGTGCTCGCTCACACGTGCAGATGCATTGAACCTGATCTCTATGTCCTTTAGTATCCTGTGTCACTGGGCACTCCTTGCCCCGCCCACATGATAGTGCCTTTCCCAGGACCCTTACTTCCTGCATTCACCCTGTTCCCATGACAACTAAGCTTTAAATGGGTAGAGCCTTTGCTATCAGCCAGGCTTGTCAAAAACAGCTTCCCAAAGAGTGACACTGGGAACCAGCTCCTGCTATCTCAATGCTTTTCATTTCTTCTCAGGTCTTTTAGGTGTCGCCACTGTTTCCCCTCTGACTGTAGGACACACCTACTGTCCACCCTCTTCAACACACATACCACACTCACACGCATACATAGAGTTTTTTTCTAAAACACACCCACGGTGAGATAGCCGCTTTGACTGACAGCGAGGCAGACCTCCAAAAGGCACAGAGGAAATGTTCTTTGGTAAACTGATGGTGTGGAGACAGAGGCGTGATATTCTACAGCCCCAGAGTGCCAGCGCACTGATACATGTTCAAAGAGATTTCTGTGCCATGTTTTCCTTACTCTTTTGAGGAATCCATGTGTTTTTGATGACCCTTATGCTGGTCATTTCCTCCCTACTGCAGGGGCTGTACAATCGCTCATTTCATATCTTTCATAAACTCACAGGGAGAACACCAGACTGTGAAATGAGTGTATATCAATGTGTGAAAATGAACGTGTGTGTGTTTGTGTTACAGGGATGTTTCCACATCTTCTTGTGTTTTCCACTTCGCTGTGTGTGCCTGTTTGTTTTTCCTTGTGTGTGTGCATGAACATATGTGTATCATTACACTTTTTTCCTCCAGGTTTTGTCCATATGTAACCAAACTGGAGAAGCATTGTTCTGTGTATTGTTCTGCTGCACACTGACAGATGAAGTGCTTGTTAAATCTTGGTTGCTGCAGGAGAAGCCGTATAAATGCAGCGAGTGCAACAAGGCCTTCAGCCAGAAAAGAGGGCTGGACGAACACATGAGGACCCACACAGGAGAGAAGCCTTTCCAATGTGATGTAAGTATCTAGCCACCTCTAAATAAGTCCAAACCTGTCTTCCGTTGTATGTATCTGTGTCTACATGTGATGGCGCTCTGGCAGGAGGCCAATTGTGGGGAAGAGCTGGGGGGGAGCCCACTAAGAGGCAGATAGTGATCTTGCTTGTCTGGAGGGGCAGAGTGTGCTGATCTCACATAAACACACTGAGAGGATCAGAGGGAGAAATTACCCTCTGCTTATAATACTATACAAGTAATAATTATTCTCAGAGACTAAGGAAAGGGTTGGGGGGGAGGGTCACTCGACACAAGTTTTCATGCATGTTTGAAGCAAACTTTTTCATAGTGTTTCATCACCATCTCTAAAAATTGGAAACATATTACACTTTATATGTTTTCTTTAGAACGCCACAACTGTGTCTTGGGAATGTCTCAAATCCTCTGAAACTCTATCCTAAACCTCAAAATATTTTTAATATGAAGGAGAAAAAAGGATCAGTTACTACAAGCCACAATGAAGGATTCTGGGATGTGAGACACCTTTCAAACAGAATTAGGATGGTGTTTTTTTGTATTATTCTAGACCAGAGGCTTTTTAACCATGAGGCCAGCCACTGCAGGGAGGCATGGGATAGATGAAGTGTGGGGGTGGCACATGAGGCAGAGACTCTGCGTGAGGTGAAAGGTGTTCGACAAACACAGTAGATATTTGTTGCAGTTTTGTGTTTTGGCTTCTCACCAGTACAGTGAGGAGAGTATGATTAAACTATTTTATATGAAATTTATACTTGATAAGAATAATGTAAAATGTTTAGTGTGGCGTACACTTTGCAGCCTGGATGTGAATTTGTAATTGTTGTAGTAGTCCATAACTCTGCTTAGAAATTTACATTTAGTCATTTGGCCGATGCTTTTATCCAAAGTGAATTACAAGTGAGGTACAAGGCAACTAAAATATCTAATCCAAGGTAAAACCCTTACAGTAAAATGCTCTAGGAAGAGCTGTTTCCGTTTCATGAGATGTAAGTGCAAGATATTTTTTGTGCAGAGAAAGTTTTTGAATATTGTGAGTGAGGCAGCTGAGCGCGCAGTGGTGGGTAGGTCGTCCCACCATCGTTGGAGCTGAAAAGTTTAGCCTGGGATCTTTTGAGGTGAGGTGAGGGGACCACCAGATGTCGTTCGCTGGCAGAGCGCATTGGGCGGGAGGAGGAGATTGTAGACCAAGATGAGGGAGTTCAGGTAGGCAGGTGCTGTTGATTTGACCACTTTGTAGGCAAGAGTCAGGGCCGTAAATCTGATGTGGTCAGCTACAGGAAGCCAGTGCAGAGATCAAAAGTTTAATAATAATAATGAATACTTTATTCATCCCCTTGGGGAAATTGTGGTTGGACAGCTACTAGACAGTATGTCAGCACTACATACAGGGTTTTGGTGTCTTGTCCAAAGACACCTCAGCAAGTAGCACTGGGAATCGAACTACTCACCCTGGGGTTCGCGGGCGACTGCTCAACCACCTGTGCTACTGTCGTTTGGTGTGACTTGTTCTTTTTGACTGATCAAAAATGAGATGTGCTGCATTTTGGATAATCTGGAAGGGTTTGTAAGACATTGCAATAGTCGAGACGAGATATGTCAAAAGCCTACACAATGAGTCATAAAGAAATCATGTGGCCTTGAGATGTCTTATACTTGTTTATTTATCATTTTAATATCAGAGTGATCTAATGACAGTGTGTCTGTCCAGAATACAATGTTCTACAGTACAATGTTCTTGGCTTGGGAGAAACCATTATTATAAAGACAAAGGATAATAGTAGGAGTGACAAAATCCATTTATATAAACCTTTGCTGTGCGACACAACTTTACTAAAGCTCAGATATTTTATTTAGTTTTATATTTTAGTTTCAGATTTTCAGATATTTTGTGCTGTGCAGTGGCAGACTTCGTCCATGATCTGAACAGTTCAGTCACTAGAATAAAAAATATAATCTCTTAATTCTTTGATGAACATCAAAAAATAATCGTAGGTCTAATCCATCATCCATGTCTGGATTGACAGATCTTTATTTAAGCTTTAACACTCTCATAAGCCTCAATCTGTGGTAAATCTGTTTTAAACCAGAAAATGTGCCCAAACCCCCAGAGAATCATTGTTGTTTCAGACCACAGAATCAGTATCCCATTCGCTGTCAGTGAAGCATTACCAGAAAGTGTCTCCCAGCAACGTCCGACATTCGTCTGGATTCTTATTCCCAAGCTTTGGAAGAGACATTTTCATGTAAATAATTTTGTACTAAACTACTAAAGATAATAGAAATAACATGTGGAATATATTATAGGGTGGATTTTCAGTCAGACAAAGGGATCGCACAGTTCCAGGAACGTTTTCCAGACAAGCTAGAGGGGCTCTATATGCAGTGTCTGTCATAACAGTATTAAAAATGTTGTAGAAGCATCCAGTAACATCTGGGTTACAATGAGACATGGAGGCCCCACTCTCATCAGCCTCCGTCACTGTTTCACTTTATAAAATTCTAAATATTTTACTGACAGATTGTTTGAACTGCGGTGCATTTAATGCCTCTTGGAGGGTAAAGCTAAGCTAAGTTATGGCAGATCAATCGCATTGCCCCGAGTTACCTGAAAACAAAAAGAAAGGATATGTGATGTATGGTCATTCTGCTGTTTTCATTCATTGCTATTTTTCGCAGCACACCCACAAATGAAAACTCTGAGATTTTCTGAATGTAATTCATAGCATTGAAGTCGCTCACAGATGGAGGGAGGAGGATACACTCTGTGACTCTCGAATGTTAAACTGCAGCTGAAAGCCAGCCAGCGGTGGATTACCATGATTGATAGAGGACGATGGAGTCATTTGTACAGTGTAAAATGGTCCATTTATGATGGATGTTAAGTTGCGTGCATTCCCTCTCGCTACTGGTGGTAAAAAAAGGGATTTCTGTCGCAGAATGTGCGACTTACAAATCACTCTCTGTGTCTCCGGCTGCGCCTGCGATGAGACTAAACTGTGCAGCGAGCAGAAGAATGTGCTAACAAGATCGGAGGCCAACGCCTTTAAGTCAAGCGCGTTAATTTGCTGTGATTAAAGCTATAAAACATGCTGCGTTTATTTGTGTTCTTTAGGTGTGTGACCTGTCATTCAGCTTGAAGAAGATGCTCAGCAGACATAAGCTGACACACAACCCCAACCGGCCCATGGCAGAGTGCCAGCTGTGCCATAAGAAGTTCACCAGGAACGACTACCTCAAAGTACACATGGAGAATGTTCACGGGGAAACGGAGAGTTAGAGCCAGTTATGGAAGCACCGGCTGAAAATGTCTGATCTGACTCCTTAGATAATGTTCAGCCTTGTGCTTCGTGCAGCCAGTATGGCGTTTACAGTACATACTGAGATGGGCAGATAGCAGACGTTGTCAGTAAGGATACATGTAGAATATGAAAAGCATTAGGGAGAGTATGTACTGAAACATTGACTGTACATTTATAACTTTATGTCATGATGTTCTTGAAATTTGAACAAGCGTTTCATGTATGTTTGATCTGCCTCTAAGTACCGCTGCTTGTGCTTGCGGGGCAAATGAAATGTCTCTGACTTTAAACCAGTGTTACTGTTCCTACTGTCACAGCCTGACCCCCTCCGCTGTAGTATTTACTGACCAACTGAATACTGTACTGTAAATCTGAGGCCAGTGCAAAAGAAAAAAGCCTGCGAACAAGAGACTTCAGCATTTTTAGTGTTCTCTGTCTACTTTCTACAGTACATGTTTACACTTTTGCATTTTAACTGTCCAACAGTGTTGAGCTATACTTCAGAACCACGGTGCTCCATTCAGGATTCCTAAATATCACTCTCATAAAGTATTAAAGCAGGATGGTTGAATGAAAGAACTGGAGCTCCTAGCTACAAAATCTGAAACAGCTCACAAATAAAAGCTTTTGTTTACTTGAGCACCACAGACCATAAACGTGGTCTCATCAGTCTTTCAGGCTCTCATGTTTGAAAAGTCAAGAATGGCCCCAAGAAAAGCCTGCTAAGAAAAGCAGCATGGTTTTTGTTGTGCTGTTGTACCTGATGGGAGCTGATCAATGCCATACAAGACCCCAGATCTGAAGGTTTTGTCTTACAGATCTGTTTTTAGGTACTATTTGGTGATGGTGGTGATGAATGTTGGCCACCACATCGTGAACTTGAGATGAATGGATTCAGCTTTTCCTTCCTTTCCCATGCCCTGTTGTATGGAGACCAGTGTTGCTGTTTCTGTCATAAATTGGAGGACAAAGGGCCGTAGTACTGTAATGAATAGTTGTGTATGTTTTCATATGAATGTGCCTTACAGCATGTGTTTACATTGTACTTTATTAAACGTTGCTCAATACAGTATTTCAATAGAAGTGAGTTGTGTCCTGTTTTATAGCCACTTCCACTTGTGCTTCCCTCTTTTCCACCTCTTTGATAAAAGCCCGTTTTCCCCCGCTGTTTATTCTGCACATGGAGACTGTGAATTGTCACTTCACACTTTTGTATTTTCAAATGTATAAAACCTCGTCACCTACCAAACATCCATTTCCCCTGCTCATTCTAACTGTGTGTGTTGTGAACTGTTGACGTTGGGGGGTACAAGGAAACGCTTTTGATTACCAGTGTTCAGTACTCATTGTTGATCTAACCCCTATTCTTGGGTTGGCAGTGTGCTCGGAGGAGGCTAATTAAAGCTTTTTTTTTTTTTTTGAGGCCACAGTCACCACTCGCCTGATCTGTAAAGCCACACACTAAAGCGAGAGTGCCTCTGATGGTTTGTCTCTGTGGATCTGAGGTCTTTTTCTCACGTCTGTCCCCTGCAGAGGCTCTCCTGTATGTCAGGATTTAAGTCTGTGAGAATCTCACGATCGGCGGAGTGAAGTGGGAGCACTGCGAGTTGTTCTCATCGCTGCTCTCTGAAGTTTGTCGAGCGGGCGGCTGTTCAAACTCAGTAAATCTTGCCATGTGTGGTTTTGGCTTCCTAAAAACACATAACTATTGCAGCATGTCTCTCTGCAAGTCTTTGAGTGTGCGCTGTTTGTTTAGCAATTAACTCATTAATGGTATTCATGTTAGATTACGTTTCAGCTCTACAGCAGAAATCAAAAACGCCGTCATATCTCTGCGCTCCTATTATCCACTCTCAGCCTTTCCAAGGAGCACGATTAGTTCACATGGGTCTGGGTTACCCCCCCCCCCCCACTCACTCTGATGCTTGGTTCACCACTAGGCCGTGCAAGGCGTAGCCCCTGCCACCTTGCCCACGCTGCCCATGGTGTTTGTGCCCGCTGCCTGCTCTTTGGTGGTGTGAGGCCGTACTGACGCACTCTCCAATACAGTGGCAGTTATATTGCATCTTGTAAACAGTAGTAGTAGTCGGGATTTCCAACAGTGGAATATTGTTGTCTGCCACATGTCTGTCCAAAACTGGCTGACAGGTCAGACTGGGTGTTGAGATACCCCTGCTTTTCATTATCGCTCTGCTCTCTGAAGTCTGTAACGATGTGTTTTGCCTGTCACTGTCCACGTCTCTCATGTTTCCATTTTTGTCTCACAACATTTGATTTTCTCATGGGACTTTCCCAGTGACCCAGTGATCTTGTCCTCCACTTCAATCAATTCTTGCCCCAAGTGCATCCCTGCCTGCATGCGTCTCTCCCTTTCTGGTGGGTGTATCGTGCCAGAGCTCCCAGTCAATGTGTTTCTAATTACATGTTTTTATTGGAAGCCCCAGCTTCCTGTGTTGCCTCCCCATTTGTGAGTGCGGCCAGACTGGGCCCCGACCAGCGTCCACGGAGCCAAACGCCATCCCCGCCCACCACGCAGAAGTATCATTACCACGCCAGCCTGGCTTTTATGGCCAACCGCTGTCACGTTAGGAATGACACGGACATGCTTGTCTGACCTTTGTGTTTGGCCGGTGTTGTCATAGCAACAAGAGGCCTTCCCTTTCGCTTGCCTTGACCAGAGCGATGTGGAATGTGTGTGCCCACAGAGGAGTGCCATCCAGGACAATTTTAATGCAAGTGGGCTGGGTGTGCTGGAGGATTCTGGGTCATCCTTTCAACTGTGACAGACGTACTCTTAAAGCCACTTTTCCATGGAAACAGACTGCGGTACTTGGATACCTAAAAAACCTCAACACCGAAAACCAGCAAAAGGTCAAATACTTGACACAAGGCCACAGGGCTGGAGCTGAAATTTTGCCCATCTAACGAAAAAAAAAAGAAAAACAGACACACACCCTCTCACATTATTTCTGCTTTGTTTGATAATTTACACAGTTATTCTAATTTAATCATCTGACTTCATTCCAAGCAAGAGAGCAGTGTGTCAGATAGACAGGAATTATTTCATTAGAGGCAAAATTCAAGAGGAAAAAACTGTCCTGCAAAACAAAATTTTAATTTAAAAGGTGTCACTCGAAGTTATAAAATTACTCCATCATCCAACTCAATAGTTCTCATCACTGATTCAGCTTCGCAACTTACGTCTTTACTGTTTTGGCTCTCATTTCTTCTGATCTGTGTCGTGCACACAGAAGAGCAGACAGTTAGAATGAGTGACCTGCTAGTGAACATGGCTGGGATTCATAAGATGGCCAGACACAAGACTCCAAATGAATGCCAACATTGCTAGGTGTACTAGATGTGTATATAGGTAAATGTTTGCTAATAAATTCTCCAGATCGCCTTCCTGCAGGATACATATGTCAATATTGCTATCACTTGTTTGCAAGAATCAATTACCGCTGTTTTGAATAAGACCAGCTGTTTGTTCTGGCGAAAGATAAATGGGAACACGTCTTGTCACTCTGCATCAAATTTTGTTTTCCATGTGGAGAGACTGTAAGATTAGAGTCAAAGTATATTGATGGAGAAATGGCTTGCCCTGATTGTTTATGTCTAAACTGCCTGCAGGAAATGGAACCACATTTGAAGCAGTGGAGCACAATGATGCCTTGAAAAAAGACTCGTGAGAAAGACAAGACTAGGCTGACGAGGCTGAAAGCTGGCAAGTAAACGTGCCAGAAGAATGATGGAGAATTGTCTCCTTTTCACAGTTTTGTCCTTGTTGGGAGGTTCAACTCTAAGAACGGCTCAGCCAAGTATAGCTGCTAATTCCAATAAACAAGAATGTTGACTTTTTCTGACTGGGAAGAAATGCAGGAGATGAAAGGCCCCACAGCAAGTTAGAGAACATAGAGGCTCATTCTGAAAGCGGGAGTGTTTAAGACATCAGTCAGTGTGCTGGTCCATCAGTAGAGCTTTAGCGTTGGTCGGTTCTGTCAGCACAGTGTTACTGTGTGCCATCACTCCTCAGCCTCATTAGGAACCACAGCCCTGTCCTCACACACACACTCTGTACACGTCTCTTTATGTGCCAGACGTGATATGAAAGTCAGACGAGGTTGGCCATTTCCAACATGTGATCTTATAAAATTCGTAACAGCAGCAGCCCGTGGGGGTAAAGGAAACAATGTTGATGTTGTGCTCAAGTTCAGCTGTCGAAGCAGAAATTCAAATTGGCAGAAAGCATACAACACAACAGAAAATCCAATAGGATTTTGACCCTTGTTGAGGTTCAGTGTTAACCACAGAGGCTAAAATGTCTGTGAAGAGCTGCCAAAAAGCAAATTCAACCCATTCTTTTTATTGAACATTTGAAAAGGCTGTGTAAAAGGCTGCCTCTCCTGCAGCCAGTCATCTTCCTGGTTGTCTCCTTCTGTACACGGTGCTGCCCCAGGATTTATTGTTAGGTGATTAGTGATGACAGAGAAGACTCAACTGGTCTAGCCAAAACATTTGTGCAAATGTGATGATAGATGCGCCACATTTCCTCTCTTTTCTTGGTCAGACTGTTGCTCATCCTCCCCCTCTCTGTGCTATTATTGTCTCAGCCCCCATTATCTTGGCATTTTGGGAGACCTGTGACACACACACACACACAGGCCAACACAAATAATACCAAACTCCTGCTGGGCTGGAGACCCAGGGGTAATGACTGCGAAATGTTTCGCTGCGAGAACACACACAGACACAACACGGAGAGGAGGATTTACCCCGAATAGACCGAAGCAGAGTGAAATGAAATGATTAAACTCTTGTTAGAGAGCCTTTGAAGTAAATATGAAACATGAGCGTGATGAAAGAAAACAGGCAATTTTAATAAATGCATAATTTCTCGTTTTTTTTTTTTTTTTTTTATTCATGCAAAATTGCTGTATTTTAAACAGCAATGAGTAGAATTACATTTAACGAGTGACATAACATTGGCCTTATTGTCTCCACTCATGCTACATTTCTGTTTTGAATTTGGCACCATGTTTGAAACCGAGTCCTGTGTGTCTGGAGAAACCAAACACCACAGCGAGGCTCTGCTTCCTGTCAGAGCAGCAGGATAAGCAACACTGAGATGCACACCTTCCATGTGCCGATTTACATATTTACTCCAATGAGTATTTGGACACACACACACACACACACACACATGCATAGAAACCCACAGTTGACCAAGCACATGAACGCTGCCTTCATAGAGAAAGGGCTCCACTGTTTGTGGCCCTTCTGAAAAGTGTGAGGTGGGACAGGGCTTTCTGTCTGGACCCTGTAAATTAGCCACTCTGAACTTGTTAACCTAGACCACACACACACACACACTCACACACACACACACGTACGTGCACCGAATGATAAATCCGCACACCATGCAGGCACATCGTGCAAGGGGAGTGACTGTTGTCAGAGTGAACAGCTGCCTGCGCCAAAACCCATCTATCTTCCACAGGAAGTTATTGGTCAAACAAATGCAGCGAATCTGTTGTTCTCGTCTTGTTGACCGTGACCTTATCTGTCTCCCCCTCACACACACACGCAGCCCACTCAGCCCACACGATAAACATGCGCTAAAAAACAGGCGTGAATGTTTGAGTCTTCACTCTCACTTCCTCGCTCCCTTTAACAGCAGGATGGAAAGAGAATCAAGGTCATGGACCTCTTGCATAAAAGGAGGCTGGTTCGCTCCCACACCTATCTGGTTTCAACGCTCTATCAATAAAAGCTGTCTCAGTAGCTTATAGAGTACATGAATACGGTGTTGGCATGAATGTGTACAGACAAACTTATGTAATCTACAACCAATCATGGGTCACGTTTATCTTGCTTCATATGGTTTTTGAGCATGGCTTTAGTTGAAACGGGGCCAAATATACAATAGGGTCCCACTGTGGCTCTTATGCATGAGTCCCCCTGCTGTGTGAGCCAGTGGGAAGCTCCCGACACAGGTCTGTCTCAGGGTAATAAGTGTATATGGAAACACAAACTAAAAGGAAAATAGTTGCATCGGAAACACTTTCACCTAATTAAATTAGAATATCGCTAATTAAAATAATTCTTCATCATTACATTTTATCGTGTTTAGTCAGTTCTACATGGGTTACATGATAGCACAAATTGTAGCTTGTACGTCAGCTGGACCATTAAATATTTTTCCCTGATAGAAAAATGCTAATCGCATAGCACTACAGTGGTATTAATTAGTCCTCACACTCTGCAGGGGTACGACACCCTCACAGAGGGAAAGAGCTCAGTCTGTCATGCCGTATTTCTTTGATGTAAAAAAAAAAAAAAAAAAAGATGGAACACATGTACAACATCAGACGATGCTCTGCCTTGCTGCCTCTGGGCTGTCATCAGAATCGAATGATTTATAGGGGCCTGTGTTCATGTTCACTTGTTGGAGAGCTGATAATATAAGAAAGTGCAGATACCTGTTTCCCCAAGCGTGGCTCTGTGGGACATCAGCCTTGATCTCATAACTCCAGGAGCCCAGCCCTGTCATTCTGAAGAATGAGTGAGCCTGACCCGGGTTATGGAGCAGTCGCAGCCTTCAGATTCTCATAAATTACACCCTCGTTATAAATAAAATCCTGTCCACAGAGCCAAACTGGGAGAAGAAGTGACTTCTGGCTTCTAATAAAAATCTACCGCTGCCTTTGTCTGCAGATACAGTGCAGCGAATTGACTGCTCATGACGATACCTGTCCAAAAAAACAAAACACAGCTTTTCTTTCTTTAAAATGAAAATAACCAGATACGGAATCTAGAAAGACCTCATTTACATTCTCAGGTTTCAACTCGCGTTAGGTCTGAGGCAGTTTACCTCCATGTCCTTGAATGAGTCTTTGATGCACTAACCCTCAGTCTTTGTGCCTCAGTAGCACACAAAGATGTTTGTGTAGGACTTTCCGTGTGTTTCTCCTGGCAAATGTGGGCAGCCCGTATATGTAACCTTTGCACCAAACCTTTTCAGTCGCTGCACTCACATCTCTCTTTTTGCTTTTGCTTTTTTTTTTTTTTTTTTTTGCAGCAGCAGTTTAAACTGATACCATCACAAGGTTACTCGTGCACACCAGAACTGCAGGCCGCTCACACTGCGAGCTCTGGGAGCCATTGTGCTCCAAGCCCCTCAGTTCACGGCAAAAAGAGCAGCCCTGCGCTCCATTAAGCAGAGGGCCAGTTATTTAGTGTATTTGTTTTCTTTTCTTCTGCTCTGGACTCGAGCGGCCACAGGTGCAGGTTGATCTCAGGGACCTTGAAGCAATGGACCACCAAACACAGACGTCTCAGTGGGGAAAGTCCTGGTCTGACTGGGAGAGTGGACTTGAGATGAACTCTGGGAGGTTGATACGGACCATTTGAATGTGATTTGTGCTCTAAATGCACTCTTTGTGGTGAGACGAGGTACAAAGGATGATTTCTACTCAACAATAGTTAGACGTTCTTACATATCAGCACTGGGCTGCTGGAAAGAATATTTTCTGGCTGCAGCTCATAGATCAAGCTTGAAATATCAGAGACACATCTTTTCATTGTATTGTTTTTTGTGATGCTTTCTATATTTACACATGCTTGACACTGACGCTAATTCAACTGACTTTTCATATTTTTCATCTTCAAAGCTTCCCAGGGATTCAGTAGTATCAGCCTTTGGTCTCCGTGGCAGTCAAAGGCATTTCAATTGTAGTTTATCCATATGTCATGTTGTTTTGGAAACAAATTGTAATTCTAGAAAGGTACACAAAGGTACAAAGTCTGGCTGCGTTTGTCAGGCTGCTTTGTGGTCTTCCAGGAATGAGATGCTTCTAAGGGGCCTTGTTTGGATTTGCTCTTTTCTGAAGAGCTGGTGTTTAGAGCTGCGCACTTTAGTTCAGGTCACCTCTGCAACGGCTTTTGATTCGTCTTTGTTCTCCAATCAGAAACGTGTTTCAGTTTGACTTTCATTAAAAGCATGTCCTGAAATTGGATCCATCTCTGTGTATGCCCGCCGAACGGGAACAGTCCGCGACCTAACTAGAAGCAGATCATCCTGCCCTTCATCAGTGGACTTGGCTGTATATTTATGTGTGTGGTGTGTGGTGTTTGGATGCACAACTATGTTTTGTGCTTGTGAACCACTAGAGCTCACTAGAGAAAGTGACTCTGTGCAAATGGCTTACAGGACCTAACTGCAACATATATCCACCGTTCATGACATCATTCACCCTTCAGACCTATTAATGATTATTTCATTCGCTCCTGCTGCTGTGGAAACACCCTTATTTGTAGCCGAGCACAGCAGCAACTCTCACAGCACAGATTCTCCACAGGAAGCACAAGCGTAAAGTGGTTCTGTTGCTGCCTGCTGACCCAACAACTGTCAACTGTTCAGCAAACATCTTGGACATTTCCTACTTCGCCTACAGTAAATGTTGTCACACATGCCACAAAGTGTCTCGTCCCTGTCAAATGAAAATAGGTTTCACTTTTGTGACCTTACACAAAGAGCCCCACAGAACAAAGGAGGACTTACAGACTCTGGGACTGGAACTCGCAGCAAATTGCTACCATTTTGATCTCCCTTATTCTCCACCTATTGAGGAAACTGATCCCGTAACATCGGGGGGGAGGAATGTATCCAGGATGCATTCATTAGCCCAGAGCTGTTGTGTAGAAATCTCAGTCTCTCTTCTCACATCATTACAGGAGTTTTTACTGTCGGGCCTCCTGGGAAAGGGAAAAGTGAGCAGAGAAATGTCTATGCAGCACATGCAGGGAAGAGCTTCCAGATGTGACATGTCAGCATCAACGACACTCGGTGATGAGGTAGGGGATAGATGACGGGGGGTGGGCTTTTACTGACTGACAGGATCGCAGCATGAATGAGATTATCACTTGAGGAGAGTGGGAGAGAAAAATAATCATCTTGTAACTTGTAACTGTAACTTGTGTTGGACTTGTCACACTCTTCTGGAGGTGGCTGCGTTCACAGGTGAGTCACTGAGAGCTAGTGTCATGATTAGGTGACCCCATCTGCACTGAGGCCAACATTAGTTGTGTGGAGTGTGTGTGGGATACAGCAACAATCTACTGGAAGCTGTAAGGGAATGAATTAGAAAATGAACTACTAACAGCTACTCATGCCATGTTCATCATAAATCAGATCGCAGTTGAAATACACTATTATTACTATCTGCAGTTTCTTGTCTCTTGTCATCCTGCTTTGGCCCCGGACTGTGCGTCTTTACATAGGTTGTTAGACCCTTGGATAGTGGGTTATCAGGTGAATGTGTGCATTCACAAAGTCACTATCACAAGCATCAAGCCATATGTCGGCCAGATGCTGCTGGCCTGACTCCCTTTCAAAGAAACAATTAGGAACAATTATTGCAACATATTAATGAATTTCATCCATGATGAAAATGTTTGGAGTAGGGGGCGAGCAGGCCGCCCAGCCAGGTGGCTGTAATCTCGATAGCGGTCGCAGTGGGGTTTCGTTCAAAGAGGGCAAAAGAGAGAAAAACCTGCCGAGCTGTTTATTCAGGCACTTGTGCGTCTGGTCAAGTGCTCCCCGAAGCCCCCACTCACTGCTTGTTCACCGCACCAGCAAAGGCATCTGTCCCTTAATACCGCTTTAATGAAGGTCATTCATTTTAATGGAGTCTCATTTCAAACTCCAGCAATTAAAGCTTGCGGTGCACAGGACTGGGCGGTTGTGGAGACAGTGTGAGTGCCCCAGCTCTCCAAATAAACAGTCGCCCGCGCAAGCCAGTGGGAATCTGAACAACATAATGAACAGTAACGGAAAAGAGGAGAAAGAGGTTGAGGAGAAATCTAAACCATGTTTGTGAGATGAAAACCATATTTTGCTAAGTGGCAACAAGGATGACAGGTGGCTCAAGTATGCTGCGAGGATAACAGAACCATCACGTGTAATGGGTTCTGAAAGATTGAGAACACAAAGAAGAACCGAAGAGTAATATGACGACGCTCTGCTGTCAAGCTCTTGTCAGACAGCACATGAGAACGGCTCCAGTGAAAGATCAGTCTGCATCATCCTCAATGGAAGTGTGTGGAGGAGAAAGCTACAGGACAGAAATATACACAGACTACTGAGACAGTCATTGTTCACAAGGCTTCCTTAAAAATGTTAAATAGAGGTACCCCTGCAGCTCCAAGCGGCACTTAGGAAACACGTATGATGATATGTTTGGATTCCCACATGGAGAGCGTGCCACGAACAGCTACTATACACTGTGCTGCATGTACTCGCCCTAGCTATAATATAAAGCAGTGACGTCACTGTCGTACACACACAGAGCACTGACTTCATCATCAATAGTTAAATATTCACAGACACACATTTTGCTTTTTTATCTGCATCTTATTTCCATTTGAAACAATTTTAAAATATCTATGGAGATGTGGAATAAAAGATCAGGCTGTGAACATGGTTATCCCTGGATAATGTATGTGTTTACTCCGTCTTTCTAGGTGTGTAGGCTACCCAGCATGCTTTGCTGCTTCCTAGCATCCGATGGTATAATGTTGATGTATGATCTGTGAAGAGGAGCCTTGTTTTATCTCCAGAGTGGTGACATGGGACGGTTGTTTTATCTCCTGTGCAGAAGCATGGGATGCTCATCCTGCCCCCCCAGCCTGTCCGCCTGCCTGCGGAGGTCTTGATGAAAGCACAGGGCCACCCTGTCAAGCCTGCAAACATCCATCAGAAGAGCAACATGTCAAATGGTGAGGGCATCGGAGAGTCACGGAGAGGGCGAAGGAAGGGTATTGGTCAAACAGAGTTTAAGCCTGACAAACACCTCAGCAGAGAGCCTGCTGAAAGAGCTGTCTGACTGGCAGCAGTCACTCTCGACGCATTTGCAGGCAGATTTCCAGGATAATGCTGCGAATACAACAGGGATTCAGGATTTGAGCCAGAGCAGTAATTACAAAAATGACTGTTTTAAAACATGACCAGACAGTACTACACAGTGCTCAAACTATTCCCATCAAATCAAAGGCCAGAGCCTGTTAGGCTGCTTGTTTTTATTTTGTAAGCTAGTAAATTCCATTTACTGCAATTTTATTGATTAATTATTTTGTTAATTGCAAATTAACTTCTTAATTCCACTGTATTTCCTGGACTACAGGAAATCTGTTAAAGGTCTATGATGTACACAGTGATGCTCCGCTGGCAAACCAGGACATCACACACATATAGTATATGACTTTATGTACAATATATCATTACAGTACTTTAATCACCATCTGGATTAAGGATCTAAAAATATACTGAACTGAACAGCAGCTTATTCTGTCAGACTGTGAAGCTATAATATCAGTTAGAGCTACATCAGCTCAGCATCCAGAGAAGAGACTAAGCGTCAACACGATCTATTAGGATGATATCTTCAGCTTAAAGCTGTACACCTGTATATCTCCCTATCGGGTTTAATTCATTGAAGACTTTTAATTTCTCCTAAAACCTTTTATTTCAGGGAAGTCAATTAAGTCATTTTTAAGACTGTTCAGGTGATAAGATGATGATATCATGCATAGAGCATAAAGACGACACGTGCAGATCTGTGGCCATTCCTTCCCACACAGATGAAGATACACAGCAGCAAGACAAAAATATTCCTGCACGAGGAACGACACTATTAAAATGTATAAATGCGCAGCGTCAGATCGTTCCAGACGCATGGCAGGAAGACAACACTTACAAATGATCAAGTGTTGATAAAAGAAAACAAATGGCCTCGAAGACGATGAAAAGGATCAGAGCATTTTCCCGTGTTTTTCTGCTCCGCAGTGACAGACACACTACAGCACTTTGAAGTGGTTTCTGAGGGCTAATGATCGGCATGTTGCCCGGTCCCACAAACCAAATGTTTCTATTTTCGTAAAATGACCTCCTCTTTAGCAAATAAAAACAAAATGCGACATCCATTTGGAGGCAATTGCCCAAGCAGTCTGATTGTTTCAATGGGTCCTTTATAGATTTCTGCAGTTTATCCTCCAGGCTTAGTGACATTCGAATCTGTGAACATTATTTCTCTCTCTCTCTCTCTCTCTCTCTCTTTCTCCCTTTCAGTGTTGCCTGATTGCTTCCACACACTCGAAGCAAGTCCAGCTGGAGACTGTAAAAATAAACTTCATGTTTAAAAATGGGTAGATTAGCCCCTCTAAATTGGTTTCTTTTCATGTTTTCACGTCTCTGTGTGTCCAACCTGGCAGTAGCCAGCAGGTTGAAGGAGACTGTGTGTGTGTGAGTGTGTGTGTGTGAGTGTGCTGCATGGGCATGTAGAGGAGTGCCGAGAATCACTAATTGGCAAGAAAGTGGAGAATAAGACCTGTCGCCTGCCAGATGTTTCTGTAAAAGCCGTTAGTGCAGGTCCACAGCGAGGTGTTGGAGGCCTAAACATGCATCAGAGGGAGCTGTCAGGATCCTGGACCGCTCTCCTGCTCGACACCTGGCTTCCTGCCTCGCTGCACAGCTGTACACCACCACATGCTACGCTATGTTCTGTCTTGGCTTTCATGTTACGTGTTGTCAGATTTTGTTTACTGTTAAACAAAGACAGTGTGCAGAATGGCTTGTGTGACTCAAAAGAAAGGCGGCAACAAGTCGGAATAAACCTTAATCTCATTTCCAGTTTCATTACATAATGACTTCGCCCTAGAAGAAGCCTGTTGGCTCACGGACGTGTGTGGCTAAAGAGATAAACACACAAAGAGAATGTAATATATTTCTAACCTTACCCCAAACATTTCAGGTTTCCCTTTTTAGTCTTTATTGTGCAGACCGCACTATAATTAAGCTGTGTGACCAGCCAGGAGCTGCACACGGTACAGTACAGTGTGTTGAATACTGTGCCACTGGAGGGGAAAGTTCAGGACAGCGATGATTGTGCATCAAGATGCTAACTGAAGATTAAACAAGATGTGTTTGGTTTACTTGAATTTGTTGAGCACGCGCTCTCACGGCCGCCTCTCGTTTTTCAACAGTCTGTCATTTCTCTACGGTACATTATGAAACCTATTACTCTTCACTCATCACTTTTCGGGAGACAGATGGAGAGCGAGGCTTAAAGCGAAACCTCATGCAAAACCCATCTGGGAGGCTTAATTACAAGTAAGCTCTGTTTAATAAGCACTGGATCATATATCCCAGTTCAGCATGTAGAGGAGAGAGAAACCTCCAGAGGCTCAGGAATGTCAGTGCTTGTGTATGAATGTACATGGTCTCCAGCCAGGAGTTCTGCACTGAGGAGCTGTTTCAGGCTGGCACTGGCTGCGGAAACCAACTGAGCAGCTCTCTCCCCTCCATCAGTGACTTCTGATGACTTCTTGAGCAAGGCAGCAACCAGGAATCTGTGGACCTGTGTAAATGAGAAGAGTATTGCTAGAAAATTGTGAGTAATTGTAAGAATGAGGCTAATTATCAACAATTTCAGCACGTTAACAAGCTCGCAGTGACAGAGCTCACGTGCTGTGTTGGTCGGGGTTTGAATGGCCCGATTTACCGCATCACCAGGCCTCGCTCACTCAAATGCAGCAAGCTAATGAAGCCTCGCTGTGAGAACTGTAACTGTATTTCTGTTTCAGATCAAACATCCCAAACCATTCTTTACTCCTCACACAAACAAAACAAAACATGTATGTAACAAACCAAACCAGCAGGAAATGATGACACTGTATGAAATCTAGGAAAAAATAAAAAGTTTATCTGATGTTTTCTCACATTTTAACATCTTCTAATAATATTGTCCATGGCTCTACTAACTCTAATCCATGCATATACAAGAGAGCAGCTTTTGATTAGCTGTCCACCGTAGTGACCACTATGCATGAACGGGTTAAATGAAAAAAAATAAAACGTTGTGTGCAATGTATAAATACATAAAAAGAGTCATTTGACTTTCTACACCAGCACCAGCTGCTGTAGGCTCACAAGTGGGAAAGGATCTGAAAAATAGAATAATAGGAATCACATGTGCACTTTTAGCCTCCATGATGCTGTAGATACTGGACACGTGTGGGTTTTACATACCTGCTGCTTTGTGTTCAAAGTCGTCTTCGTTTTCAATGAAAGTGAGCAACAGAGCAACTTTAAGATATGATGCAACTTCATTTACAGATTTAGTTCTTGTGGTTGAGGTTGGCATGATGACGGCAGCCACTCCGTGGCTTCCCAGAGCACACAGGCAAACAAACCAACGCACCATCCCTCATAACAACCGCAGGGTACGTGGACGTCACAGCGCTCTGATGTGAGAAAGACAAAGCCTTTCTATAACAACCAGTACCATCTTTTAGCAGTCAGAGTAAACTACTATAACAAAATAAGGGCTGAAATGCAGCAGAACACTCAAACGAGGGGATTACCCAGGAAAAACAAAAACATGCAGGTTCTCTAAACTTCAGTGGAGGAGATGTGTAACCAGATGAGGCCTGGGGCCGAACCTGCAGAACATCTTTTAGGCATGAAACAAAAAAACTTAGTTTGATGAAGAAATACCTACGGAACTAATGAGATCTCCGTTGGCCTCAGATGCACTTTGTGATTAGTGCTTAGATGTTAGTATGAAAGAATAATGTCTGCTTAGTTTTATTCTTTCATTTAGCTGCTCTCCATGTAAAATAGTTGCTAACACTGTTTGTACTTTGTACAAATTATAATTAACAAAAAAAAAGTCCAGCTGAGCCACTGTCACACACATTCGTACTTATTCTACATCTTATTGAGATTTCTCCATCTGTTGGTAGAATTATCAATAAACCTGTGACTAAATGACTGCAGGCCCCCATCACTCATAAAATTAAACTCCCATGTAACTGCTAATACAATCAATTCAGCTAAATTCAAACATAGCATTTGTGAGCACCCAATGAAGAGCTATAAATGCATTTAAAGCCCCATAAAAATAGTTCATTTACTGAACAGAGTGGCAGGAACAATACCTGATCCCACTGCTAATTCTACTGCAAATATTTCATGCATGTAACAGCTTCACAGAGCTGCTAGTGTGGCTGGAGACTTGGAGTCTTGTGTGGACTAGCAGCATCTCATCCAGTCCATCCATTCTGTATATTTGTTTGACTGTCAGGTTGTTTGAGTGTGACCTGCAAACATAAAAAACAAATGGTCCTCACTGGTGTGACGCTCGGTGCGGCCTGCTGATTAGGTGACCCTCTGATGTTTTCTACAATACCACCATCCGTCCAAACAACGGCAACACTTGCATAAATATTTTTGTCGTCTAGCTCATGCAGAACTGGCTGTGAAAGTAAATGCTGTCTGTTTGTCCTTGGACTGCTCTCTGCTGAGAGTTTCCCTGCTTAAACTTTTATCTCAGAGTTCTTCCAGCTTCACGTTGCCAGTGTCTCCGAAAATTCAGTTATTGCTCTGTTGTCTGCGGGTCAGTTCAGTCTGCCGGCGCTTCAATTAGCACGCTGTTCTGCCCGAGTTCTGTTGAAGGAGAGGTGAAGGATGTCTGACTTGACTAATAGCCAGGGCTCTAAACACGGGTGTTGACTGACACTGTCTTGAGTGGGCGTGTTTACACAAAGTCCCGCCGTTAGCGTCTGTCATCCAGTCACCTCTCATACATGTCATGAGGGGCCCCGTGTTCCCGCTGTTTGGCCCCGAGTCAGACTAATATACACAAATACAGCTCCTGTCGTCACTAACTTCCTCGTGCTCTGGAAGTCAAAGGTAATAATGCTGCGTATGTGTGGTTCAAATTCTTTTTCCAGTTGTGTCTGCTCTTTAAATTAGGCCATTCATGCTTGTTTTCCACTGCTTTGACAAAGTACTTTGTTACCATTAAAACATTTTTGAAACACAGAAGCTTGAATTGATTCAGTCAAAGCTTCTGTTTTATCATTATTTCTTTATAGAAAGAGACAAATGTCCAGAAGAAGAAAACATAACCACAAACTCCAAATGAACCATTTACTGTCACATTTCACACTTTTTGATCTACATGTGCAGAGAAACGGATTTTCTCATTTTCAACTCAACTCTCACATGACAGTTGCATAAAGTTCTTACTGGACTCGATTTAAGACACGTTGTCCACGTTCGGACTGGAAAATGTCCGACTTTCTGGCCTTTAAATGAAACAGTCGGCTTTTTTCCTGTCCTAAAGTGCCCATTACAACTCACTGTGTCATCTTTC
This sequence comes from Anabas testudineus, assembly GCF_900324465.2. Taxonomy (NCBI): domain Eukaryota; kingdom Metazoa; phylum Chordata; class Actinopteri; order Anabantiformes; family Anabantidae; genus Anabas; species Anabas testudineus. Next base: position 6,258,923 of record NC_046613.1, on the reverse strand, counting down.
AACAATTAGCAATTTAGTGTAAGCTGTTTGTCAGCTCAGCAGTCAACATTTGGAGGACCTTTCAGTCGTTCATTTTGTATTTCAGTGGAAAACTAATGAACTCAGCTAAATCATGTTAACAGCGATTCCAGCGTTCTTCATTTTTCTTCATGTTATTTCAACACAAGTCGAAAAAGCAGGAGACTTTCGTGGGTCCATAACGTGATGCTGGCAGATCATCAGACTGTCCAACTCACTGCAACAGGTAGTTCTGAGACATCAACACTTCCTGTGTAACTGCAAGCTGTGGCAGTGGCGGTTCTGGCTGCATTCATCAAAACACAGTTCTGCCATTGTTGTTTGGTGTTAGAGGTACTATCACAGCAGTTCAGTACTTTTAAGTCAGTCAAAACAAATCCCAAGGATATCTAATCCATTCTAATTATTTAGCAAAGGTAATTACACAGCAGTGCATGTCAAGATTTAAGGTTTTTCCTTTCCATCTATGCGTAAACACAGTCCAGGCATATAGGAACTCATGTGCAGCTCTCTCTCAGAGTCAAGTAAAAAGAACACCTAGAATAAAAAGACACCGCACAAATAATAGCAGGGTAAAAAATAACCACATTAAAATAATACATATAATGGTGAATTGTATGTATTGAGTATTACCCATGGTCTTGCACACAGTTCATTTCATGTTATTAATGTTATTCACATTTAGCATTTGCCATCAGTCTTCAATCGAGTGTGAGCTGACAGTGTGAGTTCCTGATTATGGTTTCTACTCTTTTACAACAGCGCTGTGTGTATATTGTGTCCGTAGCAGGAAGTTTAGTCCCGATGATCCTCTTTGATATATTAATGACTGTTTGAAGAGCCTTCCTCTCTGCCTGTGAAGCTTGTTGCTGTGAGTAATTTACAAAGTCAAACCGAATAAATGTTCCAAGTCAAATTACTGTACTGATCCATTTGACTTCAGAGTAACCAGCTATTTTACAAATGTCTCCTGCATTTGTCATTCGCAGTAAATGTCCCATCTTCGTGGTAACACTTATACATTGTGTGGGGTCTGAACTAAATATTCGAGTCCAGTAATTACAAACTAGGAGGTGCTCCCTGCAACCCTCGGGATACATCGCCATGCGTCTCTGACGAGATGGGAATTTCCCATTCCTGTGCGCTGCCTGCTATTTCAGGTGTTCAGACAGGCTTTAATATGGAATATTGCCCATAAGCCTTTGCCTCAACTTTCCTTGTGTATTGTTCAAGCAAGGTTATGGTTATGTTGGAGGTCTTTGATGAATAATCAGAGCCCCCCAAGAGACAATCTGCGGTGCTCTGTACTTCAGTCATCAAAGATTCTGTGAACCTGAACGTGGAGATGTAAAATTATTATGGCTGTTTACTGGTGATACATGAGGGTGCAGGGGAAAACAGCAGCCTTTCAAAGAGAGCAACTTTAAACTGAGGTGGCAGCATCAAACAGGACTGAACCCGAGTGACGATAGGGGGAATAGATCACGTTTCAAGCAGGAATAATTGAACACTTCTGGAACATTTCACGTCAAACACGTGGCCCGGGCAGCACGCCACCAGGGGAGAGTTTTATTTCACTGCTTTGTACCTGCACTCAGAGTTCTGCCATCACAGTTTCCCCACTTCCACCAACATCACCACACACACCCCAGCTTCACTTGGCCTTTGGGCACTACAAATTGCCTTTGTGCAGCGCACATGCTTTGTGGGAATACATTAAGTCATAATGAACTTGATTCGGTGCTGGCAGGGTATCCAGTGGGTCCCAGTTTTTCCATGCCTTGCTCTCACAGACATGACATCATGCGACAGATGGATGCATGTAACAGGCAACCTTTAATGTCAGCCGTCATCTTAAGCGTCTTTCACCGTACCTGATGCTTTGGCTTACTTCAGAACATTTTCTTGAAGTAAAGCTCTCAGCACCAGTGGCTGAACACGCTTGTGTTTGAAGCATTTCGGACGAGTGATGCAAAGAGAAGTGCTCTGACACAGCGAGAGATCTCTCACTGGTTGAGTTTTCAAGTTATAGCCTTTGCATATTACTGAGAATATTGCCGTATGAAAATTATGTCACTGCCATCAACACTTTCCCTCCCACACACTTAACACAGCCTGATCGGTGTGAGGATTCACAACATTTAACTGCTTTTACAGGCACAGACGGACAACTGACAATCTTCGTAGTTCAATACATAACAAGACTAAAGCCCTATTTAACCAGAATCTGGTGGGATTTCAATGACACCTGGAGTGGTTAGTGATTTTTATCCTGTTCATTCTACCTGTATGAGGGTTTCTTCTCCTAAATAATTAGAGGCGCCATCACCTTCTGTGGGAAGTAAAACTTTTGTACTTGGGAAAAGCATTAACTTACTTGATGGCTATTGTCTTGAGCATTCACATCATCAGACAACCAACACTTCAGGCACCTCAAAACTTTTTAACACAGTCAGTGGATTTATCAGAGCTTTCAGAAACCACAGTCGTCGTAATGATGTAACTGTCATTGATGTGCTTTATGGTTACTACAGTGATTCCAATTTGACATGATTACAGCATGAGTTTAGCATGTTAGCACGCTTATTATGCATTGTCAATATATTGCACTACTTTTTTTTTTAGTAGTGGGAAAAGAGCAAGTGGAGTTAGATGTTATATTTATGTCCCTTCAGTAATTTTATGCTTGATACAAATATGAACATGTAATGTTATATATTTAATGTTATACCATAAACATATAAAGAGCAGGCTTTACTTGCGATTTATTTTTCAAGAGTTTCTCGATGGTGCCTGAGGAGTTGTAGCCGGTTACAGCAGCTCCTTTGTCTCTGTGTTGTTTTTTGGTTGTCGTTTTTCCTTTGCCAACGCACTTTGTGCGATTTTTCTGAAGCGGTGGAAAGATGCTGATTTACTTTTGAAAACTATTCCACATAGTTTGTTGATTCATTTCACTGATTGCCGGACTGACAGCTACACTGACATGCCTCTGGTCTTGTCATAAGAATGTTAGAATAGAAATGTTTTTTAAAGTGCTAAATGTGGGATTAACTGTTACTTCTCACATGGTGAACGCCCCATTTTGCAGGGTTTTTTTTATGCAGATTTTGGGACAATGACAAAATGGAACTCAGTTGGCGATACGTAATCCCACTTGAATGCATTTTAAAGTCATTCCAACAGAGAAAAACAGATTGAATGAATGAGTGGGTGGGAGAGTAAAAATGAGACGAAATAAAGAAGAAATGGACTTCTGGGATTGGGTTGTGGTGAGTGGAATCAATATTCAAAGTTGTACTTGATAGCTATTCGCATTTGAGGGTAGTTAAATCTCTGAGAATACTTCATGCATACTGTACTAGTACTAGTAATAGCGCTACATCTCAATTACTACATACTACTTTTTTTACTATAATCCTCTGATTCAGCTTCTTTTGGAACAAGACCAATATGTTCTTGCATGTTTGAATCCCGTCTCCCTCTTGCGTCTCTCCAGACAAACTCGGCAGCTCCTTCATCTCTTCTTCCATCACTAAGTTCCTTAAAAGAGTTCTTCTCTCAGCCGTGAAAATCTTTCTTGTGTTTATACACAGCCCTGTGACATTGGCTTTTAGCACTGTGAGACCAGTGAAGCGTGATTGGCTTTCCATCGTGGTCTGAGAGTTCACAGCCACTCAACGCACAGACACAAATGACAAAGTTAGACCGCAAATTCGTATCCCAAAAGGAGAAGAAAAGCAACAGAGACCAGTAAAACAGCCTTAATGGTAAATTTCTGGAGAGCTCATTATGTCTGTGTGACTCCCTGGCAGACAGGGGATGAAGGACACGCTACAGTGGAGAAGTCAATTCATCATGTAATGGGTCATGATCCAGAATTCCTCTTTTGAACACTGACCTCCTGTATAAAACTCCAGATGAGAACTAGAAGGGTTCCTGTTTGAGTAAGTGAGTGTGTGCCTGTGTCTTTCTGTCTGTGTGAGTCAGTGAGCATCTCCAGGCTGTACAGTTGATAAGAAAGGGCAGCGAGAGGCACGGGGGTATCCATTACTCACTGGATGCCTATGGAGAGCAGAAGAGACAGCACCTGAATCCGGTTTAATGGTGGAAATGGATGCACAGTCTCCCCGCGGCGTAATCCCCTTTATGGCCAGTGCTCACCTGTGATATATGGAAAGAAGACAGATGCCAGCGAGGGCAATCACAGGCGTGATTGGAGAGGTTCTTGCGGGTGATGCCGCGGCCGAGTGCTGCTTTGAACTCATGCCTCAGTCCAGGGTCACGCTGGGGGTGATTGAGTGCCGCTGTGCTCCCACAGGAGAGGAACAAGATGAGAACTTATTTTCAGTGAGCCTACTGGAAGAGCTGTGCAACTAGTGCAAAGTTTTATCACAGTCAGTGCTTGAAGAGGAAAAACATTAGTGCAGGAATTGGCAAAGGATTAAGTGTTATTTCTGGTATGAAACAGAGAAGTCAGAGAGTCAACCCTCTCTCATAAACATGTTTTACATGACTACACAGCAGATGCACCTGGATAATTTCTTTATTTCTGTTAACATAATGAGGATATAATCACTGATAAATACATTAATACTAAATATATCAGTAAATTATCCCCATTTAACATACTGTTATCCACCAGCTGATCTGATCACTACAGCGTTATTACACTTTTTTTATAGTTGAGTTCAGGTGCTCACACCTCAGGAAAAGATTGTGTTCTGGCTAATGTAGGTTTGGTAAAGGCTGCCGTGAATCACGACCCATAGTGACGTTAGAAGTGTGCGAAAACATTTAGATAGAAAGTAATGTATTATAGTGCAAAGACCCTAATAAAAAACTAAAATCAGTAAGGTACAGCACTTTCTCAAAGCCACAACTGTGTGATTAATTAAAAATGGTTTTGTATTTTGAATAAATCTTTCATTTTTGGCCTTGGGATGTTGTTGTGTTCTTCACTTTTTCTTTTCCAATGTGTTTGTGGGTGGCGTTCCCATTTTCAAAGTAATCAACATACAAATGAATAAGTTGAAGCAGCCAGTTGTTTATTTCCACATATTTTTCAGTGTTTAAGTATTTCTGATTATATTACCTCATGAAGAATTTATAACTAAGAAATATGAAATATGAGGAGGCCAAGCAACGTTTGCCTTCATACTTTTTAAATATTGACAGACTACTGTAGGATTGCAATAAAAGAAAGGCCACTAATATACAATGCAACTAGCAAGGCTCCTGCAGTCCAGTTCCAACACTGTAAAAAATGACAGTTGACATCCTTAGTCAGGAATCTGTGTGTGTGTGTGTGTGTGTGTGTGTGTGTGTGTGTGTGTGTGTTGAGCCTGTTTAATAATTTACTGCATGTTTATGCCTGCTTTGCATTTGCATCATAAAAAGACTAAAGGTTTAGTATCTTATTATTCCTCTGGGGAAGAGATAACGTAAAGAATCTCAACACAATCAGAGAATGAATTAAACACACAAACACACACAAACACAAACACCGAGGCCGAGGAATTGTTAGTGGTTATGATCTGTCACAGGGCCTCCTCTTTCACACTGGAGCGAGGGGGAGTTAGAGCACAGAGGACTCAACTACCAGGCTTTTTTTATTGCTTTATTGCTTCCTCCCAAAGAAAAGGAGCACAAAGGACTGTAGAGCCCCCTCCCTCTCTGACCTCCCCTCAGCCCCCTACAGACCCCCTCCTGCTGGGAAGAACAGGCCTGCTGTAGACAGAAGGCCTCCCCCTTTTCGAAGGCTGCCTTCTGAATAGTTGGCTGCGGTCATCGTTATCCTCCCAATTAACACTCGTTTGTCTCCGGTGAATTCAATTAGAGCCATATTCATGAGTGACCAGCAGGGGAGGCCGCGCATGTGGGAGGGCGGGTCACTTTCATCCACCACATCAGAGCACTGTAGGTCAGCTCTTGTTTAGCCAAGACCTCCATACATATGCGAGGCACCTCTGCTCTCTGCAGAAAAGAACAGAGCAGTGAGGAGTGAAGGATCACGCAGAGTTTGAGACAAATCTCAATTAAGGAATTGAATTAAAATACAGGAAAACGATCCAAGATTTGGCCTGATAGAAGATAAAAACAGTGTAATATGTAGCATGTAAGTGTACGGTCTTAAACTAACAGGAGTCCTGAAGTTGTGCTTAAACAGTCCAGTTGTTAAACATTTCATTTAGAACCACAAGTGTCAATCATGGTGGCACCAGATGAAACGCCTGGGCAACATGGAAAGGCTTCCTGATTTACCTGATGTCTGTACAACCCCCTGACAAGCCATCACACTGACAGTGTCATCCACAGAGTCATGGCTCAAACAGCAAAGCAGTCGTTTGATGTGCAAATCACCAAGATCACGCTTTGGTCAGTGAAAACAGACCTGGGAGGTGAGTCTTTTTAAAGAAGAAAGACTCCTGAAGCGCACCTTCATGTGGAGCAGAGTGATATTAGCTGACTGTGGTGCAAGCTGGCAGCGAGCAAGAGAAAAATGTCCCCCACGGAGTCTGATGCATCCGTCTGTGCCCTCACTGCTGCTGTGTAGTGCTGTCCTCGTGTTCAACGCAGACAGGATGTGTCAACAGATACAGCCAAATAAAACACATCTGTCCAGACTGGCTTCTCTGCGGTTACCACTGTGTCAGCACGGGGACGCGCTGAGTTCCAGACTTGTGTCCACGGGGAGAAGAAGAGGACGCTGCCGAGCGGCGAGGCAGAATGACTGAAGTGCTTATCCCTCTGTGCATCTGACACTGGAGGTGACGGGGAAATCAGATAAGGTGTCGCTGAGGCTGAGCGACTCTGACATTTTAATTGGGAGTCCAGGACTGGTGGTGCTCTGTGCGAGCCATGAGGTGGGATCAAGTTATGAGTTTTTACTTTGTGTCTCGGCTTTGATCTGCACTTGTGATGAGTACTATGAATGAAAACGTGTCATCGGTCAGTGTCATGTTTTCACGAGTCTGACCACTCTCTCACCTTAGTGCCCCTTCAGCTGTAAGTTTTGTGTGTAAGTATGTGTGTGACAGATCTTACGTAACCTGATGAACAGTTGCCTTCCTCCACATGTCCAGCACATGAAGAGCAACAGCGTTTTTTCCAGCCACCTCTCAAATATAAGTTAATTATTTCACCTCCTTTCTTGGTCTTTCATCAGAGATCACCACTTTTTGATGATTAGATGACATCGTTAATATTGAAAAATATCGACTGTAGATCTTTAAACTGGATCCCTGCAGAACGAGGGAGGGGTCAGATTTACTACTCTAGCACCTTCTGTGCAGCACCACGGGAATGATGTGTGGTGTGTGGTGAGTGGATCTACTGGTGGCGTTTTCTCTTTCCCAGGCCTTTCTGTAGACGTTCATGTGATTAACAGCACGGTTTTTACTTTGCATTTTAATCACGTTTTAATCTCATCTCAGAGTCATATTTCTCTACTTACATGGAAAAATGATTCATTTCCTGACTTTGACTTGTTGTCCTGTGTGTTTGTTGTTGTGTTCATTTCTACATGTTCTTATTCTTATGTATTTTTCTCATTAATAATCCCAAACACTAAATTCTGCAAGTTGTGATTTGAGTTGATGCACGATGAGTATAAAAGCCCTTTGTGATGTGTTTGGGCTGCTGCCTAATGCCCTCATTCAGACTGAAGGATGAGCGAGTTCCCTTAATGTGACGCTGAACTAAATCACCATGCTTCGTAAATTCGGATGAGATGATATACTGGTCCTCTTAGAGATGAGTGGGCAATGTGTGTGTAATCATGTCATTGTGTGTATACTTGCCCGCCTGTACATGTATCCATGCTTTAATGTTAAGCAGCCTTGGTGAACACTCATGTCATTAGCCTTCAGAGTTCCAGTGTGTGTGTGTGTGTGTGTGTGAGGTCTGCCCCGCTTGGAGACCCCATGGGCCTGCAGTCAGGGCACACAGTCCCTTGCGTCTCCTCAAATCACCTTCATGTGGAGTGACTTTTTGCTCCACCGGCGACAGGGCATTCCCACTCTTCATTTAATGGCTCATAATTACTTCAGAATAGTTTAACGATTGCACTAAATTCAAGCTGAAGTGTTTAGGCCTCTTGTCTCTGGGATACATGGCAGGCCTGGCGCTGAAGTGGGAGAGTTTCCCTTCTGCGTCCAGTACAATGGGCTGACAATCAGCCTGTCTCCACTGTTGGAAGTTATCAGTAAAGGCAGAGCTTCGAAGAATTATGCCATGTCTAATGCATATTCAGTGCAAGGCCAAAATAAAGACTGGCTTTTTTTCCTAAAATGGGATCAGTTTGGCTTCATTTCACTTCATGGCATTAAAAATAAAGACTTTGCCCTGTGGAATATAACGAGCCAAAATGTAGAAAATACAGAGGAAAGTTGGAAAGTTTTATATTGCTGCTCTTTTTAGGAAAACAAGCATATTTCAGTCTGAGAGACAGGCCTTCTGTCATGTGCTTTTTAATCTTATAACCCAGATCAAAACATATATTCAGTAGAGAGAAATATAGAGAAACATGGAATCTTTAAATACGATGAAACCCCATTGACACAGAGCATGCTATTTTAAACTAGCAGATGTAGAACTAGCAGAGAAAAAAAATAAGCATCACATAGAAGATGCACATTTCCTCCTGCACAGCAGAGATGCTCGGCACCGTCTGTGCCTTTAAAAGCATTACTGATGTATGCATATGAGCATGAGTCAAAGTATGAGCTCACTTCATAGCTGGTGCACATGCAACCCAGTCAAAACACAAGGAAACAGGTCCAAAAACAAAAACAAGCTCATGCTCTGACTTTCTGACACACCACTGCCTCTTTTTTAAGGTCACAAGGTGTTGGAAAAAAAAGCCCATCTGGAGGAACCTATGACACAGGGGTGCAGAATATCAGGTAACACTCGGCCCTGCATTTATTTTTTCAAAAGTGTCGACTTTGGAAATGTTAAGCTCTTGTTACGTGTGTGTGTGTCCGACAGGGTTTGATTTCTCATGCCTTTGACTCCAACACTGTGTGTCTGCACTAACATCACACTACAGAAAACTACCATTAGTTTAAAATGTTATATGTCTTTCTTCTTTTCTTTTTTTTTTTTTAATAGTGCTTAACTCAGTAAAACAACATGAGCAGTGTTTCTACTGGTCATAAATGCTTCTTTTATCTCTGTTGTGACAAATAGCTCTGGTAGCTGTGACAGCTAGCAGCTGAACAGGACACTTTGATTGTATGGAATTAAATGCAAGCAGCTGCTGGGCTAATCGGGGGATATGCCATTTGGCTTTAATTACAGAAATCTCACGAAAGAACCACACAAGCGCAGTGGAGCTGGAAGAAAAGGGGAAAATAAAAGAGAAACTCGCTGAGGTTGTCACAAGGAGATTTGTAGAATGTCGGAAAAGACCAGGGGGATATATGTGGAGCGACTCTCTGTTCTTCTTCTTCCTGTCTTTCATTATGAACCCAAACTGAGACGTTTTACGAGGCTCATGGATTCATTGTTGTTAGATAGGCATGCTTTACCTACAGCTTAAAAACATAGAAGAACATCACGTTTATTCATGAATCATTTTCAAAGACCGGCTCTCTGGTTCACAGGATAGATCAGATTTTTCAAAGGTACCATGGGAATGAAAGTCTCATACTGTGTCTTGTCCAGTGAAAGGTTCACCCATTAAACATTATGAATGTGTGTCACCCCTGTGTTACCCCGCTCTAGCCTCTCCATCAAAACCTGATCACGAGTTCAGTTCCCTCGGTGTTAAAACGCAGGATTTGTATGAGAGAAACAGTTTTATGGGAAAGAAGTGGACAAAAATAATTTGGTGTGTGAAGTTAAGCAAGTGGGGTTGTGGAGTGGAATTACCCTTAAACAGATGCACTGGATTAGGGGTGGAGCGGGCCACACCCGGCTAAAGCACAGACTCATTAAACTTGATTGATTAGTGTGTAATTAGGTTGGTCACTGATCACTGGTTGACAAAAATATGCATCACATCCTGTGCCGCAAACTGCAAAGAACACAACAACAAATCCGCACAGTAGCCTGCAGTGAGTGAGTAAAAGTCATGTCTCTGTGCTTTCCTCCTTCTCAGATGTGACATTTACCAAAGCACAGGGGAATTCCATGTGGTTTTCTGTTGACAGTTGGAAGTGGGCATGAATCACACAATGCTAAACAATGCGGCTCTCTGTTTCACCATGGTGATGCTGCACCAAGGTAAAAGGCGGTCAGATCATGGATAAGGACTGCGACCGAAGTGGGAACATGTCGGCTGCGGATGAGTGGAGCGTATCAATACTTGAGTGTCCAGCTCAGGACGCGGCGTTGAATGCAATAATGTGCTGATGCTGGAGTGTCAAGTGTAGGCAGCTGCGTCACAGCTGGTCACAGTTTCCTCTATAAGAGCTGCGGCTTTGGCAAACTGCTCCGGAATGGTTATTGTGAAGGGAAGTCGGAGGAAAAGCTGACCACCCTTCCCAAAGCTAAAGCACAGTACTCTTTTCTTACAAACACCCCCTTTTATTTATTTTTTTCTTTTAGTATTTAGACGGCCAAGCAATGCCGTCCCCCTGCATTCACATGAAACCCAGCTGTCGTCACCAGCGAGGCCGTTCTTTCCTTTTTGTCCGTCGCACATGGCCAGAGGTTAACCAGTCTGGCCCCGAGGGTTCCTGCTGAACCCAGGCGGCAGGTGAGGTCCCGGTGATCACCGAAAGCCTGGAATCCAGCGTTATAAATAACAAACAGTTCAGACTAACTAGACCACGTAACCAGCTGGAGTTTTCCACATTCTTCCACATAAACCGAGTCCATATTTGCTGTACACAGGTCTAACTTTTATTGCTGAACATAAACCACAGTAATGGCATACCGTTTTACCATGCAGTATATCACCCATATAAACATGGACAAAATAAACTGGAGTATATGGTTTTCATTGCATTCACTGGGTTAAAGTTACAAAAACGGTTCCATAAGTAGATTAAACTGTCAGCGTCCGCGTTCAGACTCTGCCGTTTCTCCTGATGTGCAAAAGAAGACTTGCTCTCTTCACTTTTAGTACGAAAGCTCAAAATTATTGACTTAAAATATTTATTCTCCCTTTATATTTTATAAATCAGTAATAATTGCTGGTCTTGCAAATGTAATGCACATCCCAGGACTTCCAGGAAATGGAAACCACTTCATTCCAGGGTTTCCGCAGCAAATCTGGAAACTGTTATGAATCACTGTTACTTTGAATTTATAACAATAGTTGCGGATTAAGAACCAGAGGTAATGTACAGAAAGAAAAGTCCTGAGTTCATTTTTAAATTAAGGACTGGGGCTTTACAGCTGAGGACAAAGGAGCATAACGCAAGCTCACAGTTCATCGACCCATAGTTTCCTCCATTCCAGGCCTGTTAGTCTGACTCTCACTCTGTTGTCTCCTATGTGTTGATGTTTTTACGTGAATCAACAATGGTTTTCCATCGTCAACATAATTATTTTTGCTTATACTGTGGCTTTGCTCAAATAAACCAAACCTCCTTTTCTACAGACTAACATTTGTAAATCTTTCAGTTAAGTATTTCAGGAGCTTGTTTTATGGCAGCTACATTTTCTGGAAGGCTCCCAGAGTTAACCTCATCCTCACTTCCTGTCAACCTCTCCAGTCGCAGGTTAACAGAAATTCCTCCTTTGGGGTCATGCTGCTTTCAGTGGACAGAGCGGGATCAAATCATCAGTGCTGGGAAAAATTATGTAGTGCTCATTGAAAAGTAATGTATACTGCTATAAAATTCCAATGAATGAGAATGATCAAGCAGAAGGACAAAGGTCCAGTGAGGATGGATCCCGCAAGTGAAAGCAGTTCTCCGCATTAAGATATGTTGCATAATGTAAGACATACATACAGTAGCACTACTGCACGACATGGGCTTATAATCTAAACTCATCTACAATTCCTTGAGAGCTGGAAAAAAAGATCCCAACAAAACAACTTGAACAAACTACAAATATGCAAGTAGTATGAAAAAAATAAGATAATAAAACATCAAAAGCTGCAAGTGTGGATGTAACGCTGAGATGATAGATATGTGTTATGTCGACATCAAAAGGAATAAGGAATAATATGGACCCTAATTTACATCTTTCTCTTGCAGTGATTCAGCTCCTCCTCCCAAGCTACGTCCTGTGAATAGTATTTTAATGTGAGTGAAACATCAAATCAATAAAAGTTGACCAACTGTACTGTGCATTTTATTGTTTGTATTTGTAAGAATAAAACTTTAACATATTTTTATATCACTGTAATAGTGAACCTCTTCAGTGTATATTGTCATCCATGCTTCTACAAATCACTCATACTATAAGAAATGCAATACATGCACATCTTTGAGAGAAACAGCTTTAACATCCACTCAGTGACAGCGGATGCGAGCATGAGCCAAGAGCCTCACAAAACCGTGAGCCTCTGCAAACCCGTGCACTTTTCCGCTGAAACCTTTAGCGGCTATTCTTGTCTCCAGCACCATGTAATTAAGTTCCTGTCGTCCTCCGCTCTTGAACATTGCTTTACATAAACGGAGGCTTGTTAATTAGTTCCAGTGTAGCGATCACGAGGCGCTGCTCTCTATGTAAGAGCACCATGGTGGAGAAAGGAGGCCCATAAACGAAAGTGGAACATCAATCCTGAGGACGAGGCCGTGTCATGTTTATGAAGAGAGCAGGAGAAGCCAGTTGTAGCACTGGTCCTGACAACGATGGTGAGTTCCTCCATTAACTTTTAGCTGTGTACATTTCATTGATGGCCTTCACTGTAAGCAAGAACAAAAAAGTTGCTTCCTTTACAATTTTCTTCAACAAATAATAAATTAAATCCAGTAAGTACAATATATAGTTTCAACCAAGGCTCATGCTCCACTGAGTTCTCCCACCAATAAGGGTGTAAAACGTTAGCTGGTATGTTTCCGCATATGGATGCGGGGTGGAGGATATATGGTGTGTTGTTTCCATATCTGACATGAATCATATGTGACAAATCTGTGATGCGATGTATGGTACAGGTGGAAAGATGAATTTCCTCGGCTTTCAACTCCAGATGCAATTACTGCGCTACGGATGGGCAGTGCTGATTAATGCAGCCTGCTGATATACGGCACCGCAAAACGGAAGGGCATATTTATGAAGTCCTTTAATCTCCCCTGACAACGGCCTCGTATGAGCCAACAGGCTCATCTCCCATGGCCACATTAGGCCAACTGTTCTCCTCTCCGCAGTGAATTACTGCTGTCACCTGTCTGAGATTTCACAGGACAGCGCCTTATTTGAGGTCAATTTCTGTCTTTCCCAGCAGATCAGCAGGTCCAGCGGAGAGGCAAGCCGATAAAGTTTGGGATTTTGAGGAGTGCGGATTATAGGATCAAAAGGCAATGGCGCTAATCCCTCCCCGTTATTAAAGATGATAGCGCTATAAATGACAACACATGCAAAACTTCTTCCAACTCCAAACTCTTGGTCGCGTATGCAAGTACTTAACAGAACCGGGCTCAAGGGATGGAGCTGCCTCCAAGCTGGATTAACCAGGAGAGATGGGATGTTGATGCTATAGTTACTCTCTCAGTTCCCTATGTTCCCCCCACTTTCTCTTTTTCTGTGTGAGGAAGTGCATGACTGTCTGTGGAATGGAAATGGGAATGCAGTAGCAGCAAGGTTGTGGCAGCTCCTGCCCCTACACTGTACACTGCAATTATCTCCACAAGCTCAGGAAGCTAATTGGAAGAGATGTGGGATAAATCCCAGCCTGGGGGAATTGTGCTAATTTTCCACTTTCAGCTGACCTAATAAGAGAACCATCCACTGGAATGATGGTACAGTAGTAGAGAGAGGGACAGAGGGAGAGCTCTCGGATTCTCTGTTAACATGCATACTTAATGACCCTCACACACTGGGATCGAACTACACCAACACTGATTATATTACAGCGTCTGTGTTTGGTGCCTTCTTTCACTGATACAAGCAGGCTGATAGTATCCATGTGCACACGTGTGGTATTTCTGGGAACTGAGCTCCTCTCCAGCTGACGCTGCCCTCACATTACTTTGTCCAACGAACATCCCAAACAGCACGGACACTCGCTTCACGGATTCCTCCTGAGCAGTGAAGTGTGCACAACCACATCCATGGCTCCTCTGTGCATATGACAAATCTAATCCTCCTCCTTCTGAGTTCGAACAGGGAAGTCTCTATTCAGACACAACCGTAATCACATTAACCCCATTTTTTTTTTCCACTGTATGCCAAACCTGCAGCTTGAACCTAGTTCAAGGGTTCCATTGCGTTCAGTTAAGCCCGAACAGAGGTCGTCCAAGAATTTGAGTCCCGCAGCACCGCCAAGTTTATAAGCCATAATTTATCACAGAAAATGAAAAGACCTTTGTTTGATGGGCATGTAAAACATATAATAATAGTGAGGAGAAACGTTTCCAATGTAAACTGACAATCATATGAGAAGTAGTGTGTGGAATAAAAAACTTCTATTTTGCTCACAACCCAGACCCATGTGTATTTATAATCAATAAACTTTTGTTATTTTTCATGCACCACTTGTTTGTGGTTGTAGAGCAGACTGTTGTCCCCAGTAATGTAAGTGGCTCTGCACTGTCCATCCTAACTCAGACAGAACCGGTCACAGTCCTGCAGGCGTGCAGGCTTATTAAGCTTTTCCATTATTTGATTCCAGCCAGTTGCACCAGATGTTCGTCATTGAAACTGAGCCTTGTTATAACCCTAGTGTAAAGTAAGTCTAGAGTTATGAATTATCAAACTACAGCACATGTAGAACTTTTTTTTTTTGTTGTTGCCTTTTTTTAAGAACAATCATTGTCAACTACCAAGAGCAGCTTATTCTGAAAATAATTTCTCATTATAAAATGTTATGTTTTACTATATGAATAAGTTCATTTAAACGACCTGTTAAATGATACATCATAAAATCATATTTAGATTAAGTTGGTATGCGGTTTGAGTGTCATGCTATTCGAGCAGCAGTAATGGGGTCTCTCCAGTTTTGCTGCCATAGATGTAAGTGTTGTATTGTAATTATTCACAATGCATAAGGCTACCAGAAACATTGTAGTGCTGGAGTGATAGAACTGAAAGAGCGACCCAGAAACACAATAATAAGCTGGTGCTCTTGACCAATAAAGGATCAGCAGTGTGAGGCCATCAAACTCAATCCAAACCACTTGAACCTTAATCCAAGCAGTGTCAACTAGAAAGCGATTATAGGTTGAGGGTCTGACGTGGCTTTGGATGTGTCAGATCATGGGATGTGCAGCATGTTAGCGGGAGGACGCTTTGAAGTTTTTCTGAGAAATATGTCACGTCTGATCATCCAGCCTTTTCTCTATCTTATGCGTTTATATTTTTATGAGTAGGATTCTAGTGATTGTTTCTTGTAGCACTGCTGTGTGGGATCAAAACTCAAACAGAACATTGTCATAGTTTACATGTTAGGAAAAAAAGTCTTGAAAGCATCACTTGAAAGCAGACGATCCTTTACGTTTGACAGTCTAACACGTTGTCTTATGTGACACCAGGCTTCAATACGTTGTGATTCTCTTTGAGCACGAGGCGAGCAGAATTACTGTATTTTGGAATAATCAAAAGAAACAGAGAAACCCAGAAACACCCTGCAACAGATGTAAGCAATGACATGCAAAAGTCTTTTCAGAGGCCAGCTCATAATGCCTTTTAATGGTCTTGTTTAACAAGCAAGGGAAGTGGTTTCCCCCCATCACCCACAAACCCCCAAAATCTTGCCCAGCCAAGGACAGGGATATCCCAGAGTTCAGTGGGAGCGGCATCAATCTTCCTGTCCCTGAAGACACAAGCTTATTCAATAGAGAAGGATCAACGGAGATCTGGACCGTGTCAGAATTCACTAAACATGCATCACACAGCCTTTTTCTTTGCTGGTTCAGCCAAACCGCTCGCACAACACTGAAATGCCACCAGAACAATCTACAGTAATGGATGTTTTCTCGAAAGCAGTCACAACACCAACGAATACATTTCAAGAATCATCTGCATGCTGTCTGGATTACCGCAGAGAAACTTCAAACACTTGGATGGAATCGTTCCCAAAGCGTCTTCGCAATTTGCTCCACATTGTGACAGCAAAATTTCATACATGTGATACAGTTACAGACACAGAGAAAAGTGTAACCATGTTTTTACAGTGTATTCTTACACTGAGTAAACTGTGGTTGCAACTCTAAAAGCCTCCACTTTACAACTTTTTATATGGACAAATACAGTCACACAATATGCATATAATGAATTTTCCAGTAAACACAGTACATTTTCATTCAGTTTCGTTTAAAGAGCACAAAGATTGGGGAATCCTACTCTGATCTTTTATCTACATCACAGTGTTACCTCTAACATCAGGACGTTACCTTAAGGTTACATAGGTAATGACAATGTCGCATGAACAAACACCAACAATTAAAACTGAACTAAAAAAAAACGAGTGGATGAATCTTGTTTTGGGATTGTCCTGGAAAACATTTCTGTCTCATTGACAGTCAATTGCATTCTTCAGTATTTGCAGTTATGTTATCCTTACATTTATCACATTATGTTACCGTATCCTCTCTTCTAAGAGTGTGTTCCAACTTTACATACTGTCAGAATGGAAAACTTTGCCCCATAAATTCCCCTGCTTCGCACTAATCCTTTCTCAGCAGTGCAATGGACTTATAGCTACAGACTTAAAGTGACGTATAGTCAAGCTAAACTGTCCAACCCTCGACTGTACATGCACAGAGACAGGATTCTGCTTGGATTGTAATAACATCAGGGTAAGCCCTTATGTTCAATGTTTAGCCAGGACAGGCATTTACCATACTTCATCCAGGAAATACTGCAAATACTTGAAGCTCTACATGAAGCAATACCATTCAGACTCACAGGCAGGTGGGGCTGGCACCACACTGTAGCTAAGCTTTGATGAGTGCAGTTCAAAGATTAAACACTTGTCAGCTCACATCCTCTTGTTCATGTTCTGCCTGGTGGGTCTGGTCCAACTAGGTGGAAATGAAATGTCTTAGGGGTAAAAGGGTGAAAAGGGGCCACTGGTCACGGTTATAAATGCATGCACTCTAATGTTAAAGGAGTTTAATTCTACTTCTTTGAACAAACAAAAAGGTTTTTACTCTGCAGGAAAGCAGATGAGTCACTTTTTCAAAATGCTAAACTATTGCTTTAAAAACGCTGAGGCTTAATGAATGGCTGAGCAGAGCAGTGAGACCAAATCCAACGTTCACTGCTTTGTCCCAAAACGAAAAAGTTCAAGAGCCAAAAGCTCTCACTGCTCATAATCAGTCTGAGATTTTATAAACTTGCTACAAACTGACAATATGTAATATCCGCTCGGCACCATGGAAGCGGAGAGGGCAGGAATCATTAAAGCAGCCCCCTAAGGTTTTCCATGAGGCGCACAAAGACACTCGAGATATTATTGCTTTGTGTGGTGGTTTCTGGAGGAACTATTTGTATATTTTGTAAAGAAAAGTTCAACCACTATAAATGCAAACAGAACACATATATTAAAAGTTTTTTTCTACTTTTCCACTGTTATTTTATTTATGTCTGCCATTTTAAAATATGACATTATGAGAATACTTATTGAGCCCTTCATGATGATGAAAAAGCTGGTTTCTAATCATTTCTTACTTACAGTGCTTCCTTTCTATATTAATCTATTCATGCACTATTTGTAATGCTCAATTTTCACGTGTACTTTGAGGTGGGAAATGGATACAGAGGATAAAATTCTGCTCAGCATCAAGAATGTTTAGAAGAAAACACCATACTTCCATTACACCTGTGCGTTTCACATTTCACGAGTAACAGCTCTCTTCTGCCCACTCTTCCTCTCATCTCTCTTCTTCCCTCAATCTGTCATGTTAACGATCCTCCCGTTTGGCGCTCCTGATATCCCAGCTCCTCTCAGAGGATCCTACTTGGCAGAAATAGAGTTTAGAGCAGCAGAGCTGTTTCCTCATTGATTTTAGATCTGACCTTCCTCTAACCTCACGTAAAACAATCGCCTGCGTGCCCAAAGTCCCTCCACAGCAAGAGGAGACGGACCAGCCGACGGCCGAGACAGTCAAACATAGAAACAGGCAAAGAAAATGCTACTTTATCACACTTCCCTCCTGACAGCAATGAAAACACCCGGGAGACAATAGGGCCTTACAGCCTGAGAATACAAACGGCCTCTCAGTCTCAGAGCTGGTGGATCCCTCTGAGGTGTCATTCAAAAAAAAAAAAGGTAGGTATTTATACAAGGAGTTGAGTGGTTGAGGTTGTCGGGGTTCTGTATTGTGAGGGAATAGATAAATTAAGCAGAGGGTAAAGAGGTGAGCCAGGAATATCCAGCTGAGAATTGGCCTCAAAGGCGTGACTGTGCCAAAGCAGAGATGACAACCTGAGGGTCATTACTCTGTGATTGAATACTGTATGTGCTAGAAGTTAACTCTGGAGAGGCTCGGGGAATAGAATTGTATTTTAAGTGCAGTGCCACAGCGTGACCAGTGGTTGCCCTTCTCCCTCATGAAAACCTCTGTCATAAATAAGGGTGTTTGCGCACCTCCTGTTTGCTCCGTTTTCAGCCTGCACTGGGTTCACCTTTGCACACATCTGTTTCTACGCTGTCTTGTTATCACGGTCCTTGGCCACAGCAGGGAGTTCGCACCATAATAGAGATCATAGTGATGGATGAGCTGGAGTTTGGAGGGACCTCTGGAAAGAACTTTGGAGCCAGTTTATGAAGTTTGACAGAGGTCCAAAAAGTCCTGGAGAGAGGCAGGAAAGGTGAAAACCTCAAACTGACAGGTTATAATCAGAAGAGAGCTAAGTGCTCATTTTCTCCTTTTGGGGACTACGTCCTGTATTCTGCTCTCCGTGACCTATCCTGCGAGTTCCACGAGCAAACTGCACAATAAACTATGTTAAAATGACATTTGCGGCGCTGCGTTTCTCACCAACGCTCCTGGGTGTGGCTCAATAGAAAGTGCTTAAATTCTACGTAATGGCATGAGTTGTTTTTAGGACACAGCTTCAGTTTTAAAGCTCTCCTAAACTCAACTTTCACTATCCTGTTGCTGAGGTGAGACATTTTTTCTCCTAGGACTCCTTGTCCTTCCTCTGTGTACACTTGTAGGTGAGGGCATGTATGGTTTTGTGTGTGACATTCCTCTGCTTAGTCCCATTATTGTTGCAGTTTGTGGGACAATGGCTGTGGCAGCTGTTCAGACTGTGTGTCAGTGGTGAAACAGCAGATGGGCTCTGCTACTTGTTACCCACAGACATATTTTGTTACAGTTATTAATTCTAAGCGTCATGTGTTTAGCTACTTATCCAGATATTGTTTTATTGATGACATTAAGGATGCTGATTATTTGGTTTAAGTTTCCTTCTTAGATTTCCAATTGGTCTCTTTTTTACTGGGGGAGAACATATTCAAATCAATCCTTCTACAGTACACACTGGCTAGAAATGTTCATTATCTCAAGAACAACACCTACCAACTACCTTAGCTCCAAATTATCTGGTCAGACCATGAATTCATTATGAATATTGGATGCTGGGTCAAATGTTGTCACCCTTTCTGTTCTGTGAAAGCTGCTCAGTGAATACACCATAAAAAAACTCTTTCTTCAGCTCAAGGTATCACGTCCACATGAATGGAAAAAATATAAAATACAGCTACAACTCTTCTCAAGAACAGACTTGTAATGTAATACTGATAAAAAATGGTAGTACAGCTATGTCAAATGATATACTGTATAAAATAAACAACAAATCCCCTTTGAGAAGCACCAGGCGACAGTGGGGGGAAAAAATCTCTTTAAAGGAAGAAACCTCCAGCAGAACCAGGCTCCGGGTGGGCGGCCATCTGCCTTGACCGGTTGTGGTGAGTGGAAAGTGGAGAGAGAAAAGAAGAGAAACAACATGAAGTCACTGATTCTAGGTGCTTGGATCAGAAACATCAACTGTACTGAATATGGTGCAAACTACTGATGGGGGTTGAAAGGTTTTGCAGAATGTTTTTAAGGGTAAAAACTGCATGTTTATGTATGCATGTTTAAATTAATTGAGAGAACCATTGGACTTGCAGAGGTTTTAGATGGAAAGTACAGCATAGTTTTAATCCATGCAAACATTATTATTTAAGCTGCTCCTAACTTGTGCAGCAGGCTCATGATTTGATACAAATGCCTTTTTTGTGTTAACCTTGCTTTGTGTGTTTATGTTTAGTCTGCTGTTATAGCTGCTGTTTCTCACTAAAAGACTGCCTGACAAGAAGAAAATTAGAATAGGGCTAAACCTTGTGCTAAGTCCGGAGGAAAGCTGCTTTTAAAATACAGGGCAAAGTGCAAAAACAGTACAGTATACACTAACACAGTTCAGCTACAGCTGGCGGAGAGCCAGTCGGGATCATCTTGATTCCATCTGAAACCAAAGCAGTCAATTTATTACCCAACGTGTAGTAAAGTAATTATAAACAAAATGAGGAAGAGAACGACTGTCCAGTTGGAGCAGTTCATGTAAATAATATGCTCGACACAACACACCCAAAGAGCTGCACGTTCCCCAGAGCCCAGCTACTGCCAACTTCTTTGTATGATTATATGTGACCATACTGTTAGTCACAGGCCCAACACAACAGTACAAAAGTAGTATCTATGGACACTGTACTGCATTGAATTAAGTATTCTTTGTATATGTAGCCTGCTGGCGGTCCACAGAGACATTGTAGTAAGTCCACAGACAGCTACATATATCTCCATCCTATAGCTGAGGTTCACATTTATTGCTTCTCTACATCCACCCCAGTGTAATTTGTCCTTTTTTAAGTCTGTCAAAGGTCTGTAATGAGAAGTATTAGCCTCCTCACTGCTTGTTAATTGCTTTTCTTTGTTAAAAATGAAGAGACGGGAAATCGCTCACTTGGCACATTTTCAGATAGCATCTCTTCTTTTAGCCTTTCATTCTCCCATCTGGTTTTCTGCGCGTGCATTACATTGTCACATTGGAATAAAAAGTAAGGATCCCCGACAGCCTGTGACTCTGTGACAGCGAGCAATTATCAACAAGCATGAATATTGCGGTAAACCACTAACAACTGCACATAACCAGGACCTATTGTGGAGTGGGAAAGCAGAGAGGTGAGGGCTAGAGGATCGAAACAAGATATTTCAGGGCTTTATCAAGGGTGACCTCTCAGCTGTATTCAGTGTGGAGGGAGTGGTGGAACCTCAACATAGATATGCCCTTACCCGTGGCAAGTGTGAAAGTGTGTATCCAACCTTACATAACGACAGCTTTGGGGTTAATCATCTCCTGGGTGTCTATAACTGAGTCATATATCTTCTGGGCTATGTCGCCAGTGATGGTGCATGTGTCAGCTGTATATGAGCTGTATGTTCATAGATGGTGAGAAGTACAAACTCCCTCCCCGATTTAATTCAACTAAACCTTTCATTAGATAGTTTTGATTAAATGTCAGTGTTTTCACTGATCAACTTAATTGTGTTACATATATATAAGCAAACTTTAAATTTCATACCTGCAACACTCAAAAAAATTGCTTAACTTGAAATGATTCTAAAAATTTGCAGGTTAACTGGTAACAGGTAACTAGTCAGCCGCACCTCATGTTGTTTCACACTATTCCGCCACTGGCGACAATGGCCAGTGTGCGACTTTGCCAGAGTTGCATTAGGATTTTTCAGGGTGCACAATCAAGACATTACCCTTACATGGCTTTTAGTATCTATGAGCCAAGACTGGGCCTTCAGTTTATCCTGTTAGCATGATAACATTTGTTAATTAGCACTAAACACAACTACAGTAGTTGGTCTTTCACTACAGTATAGACCAATTAAATCATGACGTAGTTTGTTACTGGATGATCAATAAGACTTATCCTCTTGGGATGACTGGGCCAAATAGTACAGTGCAAGCAGGTATCAAGACATTTTTATGGAAGTAAGTAAATTCCTAAAGTCAGCCATTTATGGTAGCATTTTATTGTTTCTTGATATCTCAGGTTTCGAGTTCATTTTGGGCTTCATTTACTTTTCTTATCTTATCTCTCCTGGAACTTGGAACCATGTTTAGCACTCAGGTGTTTCTGGCCATAAGTAGATAAATACAGTACCAGAGCCAAAGATAACAGGTGCGGACTGAAGCCAAGCTCCTGCTCATGCAATTCAACTCTGTATTTTGCAGTAAATCATTGATTAGAGGAATAAACTGTAGTTGTATTTATTGCTGCACTGTGCTGTAACATCTGCTTTTGCGGAGGCCATGTGAATGTGTGTGTACACCCACATACACACACTCGTACAAGAGTCATAACCGCAGAAACACAGTTTACTGGGCTTTATTTAGAAAAGCGTGTTTATTAGATTTTTCTTAGCAGTCAAGCAAATAAACCTCAATTTGCTCAACCGAACTGAATCTCTCTGTCTGATGAATGGACCCATGCAGAAAGCGCCAGCTTTTAAAGGTGAGCTCTTTGAATGAGAGTTGAACTGATGATCAAGGACTAGTAGAAGAGGACTGTACAACAGATTAGGGATGATTCAATAATAAGACTCATATCTGCAGGTCAAGGCCCCTGAGTTCTGCTCCATATTACAACTCACTCCTTTTTCCCTCCAGAATCCATCATCTCTTTGCTGTTTCACCACTCATACTTTTTCCACCTCTCATCTCTTTTGTTTTTCCTCTCCTTACTTACCACATATCTCCAAGACCTTTTCCACTGCAGCCATATCACCTAACGCTAATGAGGCTTTTAATCATTTATGTGGAGGAGGATGGAGAGGGATGGCACCAAGTGGCAAGCGACACTGTGTCAGCAGAAAATAGACAAGAAGCAAGAAATATGCTCATGTGCACACCAGAAAAAAACTGAACTAATGCACCACATGGCTGCACCCTGTTTGTGACAGCTGTGTCTTTCCATTTACCAATAACCAAATATAAGCCTTAACTTGCAAACTGGATCATAACATACTGTACAGCTCCTTATTAGCTTGTCAAATGAGACGACCTGAGGGAACTATGAAAACAGTTAAACGAACAGATGTCTGAGTAGAAGCATAGCACCATGCTGCCACCAAATTTGGCCCTCGCTGGACTGAGCATTCAGTATTTACACAGGGTGATGTGTGTGCAAAGCTCGGGACCATGGAGAGCATCCAAGCCCAGACGCAACAGATCCAGAGCCAGTGTGGGTGTAGGGGCCCCTGGGCTCTTGTAAAATTCAAGTATTTGGAATGTGGAGGCTTCGCAGAGTAGAAGAGCTGCATCTATGTAGCAGCTCAGCTGGGATGAAGCTGGCGGGGAACACCTGTCTCTAGACTGGACTGACTCACAATCTCTGAGCCTATATCGTAAACAAGATTTTCCATGTGTGCATGTGTCTTTGTGTGTGTGTGTGTGTGTGTGTGTGTGTGTGTGTGTGTGTGTGTATGCTTAATAGATGATCAGCAGAAAAAATAACATCTGTTCAGAGTCATAAAATCTTCTCTTGTTCTTGATGTCTGGCTCATTTTGGAGTAGGATTAAGTAAGTCAAACATTTTTCTCTGTGAATGATGCTTTGTTTTCAATGACCTTTCAGCAGTGGTGAAAGGTGACTTGAATGAGTACATTTAAGTACTGTACTTGAATAAGAGTTTGAAGTACTTGTATAGCCATGTTGATACTTCTACTCCATTTGATTTCCACAGAACTAGTACTTAGTTCTATAGCTAATTTTTGCTAATACTAATTGCTATTGGAAAAATTGATATTAGAACATTTTTTTTTCTGCAAATGAAATTTATATGTAATATGAAAGGTTATGAATCCAGTCATTATAGCATCTCATACAGCTCATTGTCTTGGTTTTGCACAATGCCTATCTGCCACAGATGAAGAAGCACCAACGGAGCAATGAGAGCAAGTATCAGCAGCAGCTAAGACAGTAGATTCATGATGGAAATTATGTATTGTGTCTACAGTTTGTTTCTGCTAAATTTAATGAATGAATGCAGGTTTTAACTTTGTGGATTAAGGCACTCACCATTAATGCTATAAACCAAAATCAAAGGCAGGAAATAGTTTTATGGTAACAGGAATTCCACTGTTAATAAGTTGTTGCAGCCAGACTTTTAGCAAACACTGGTCGACATTCAGTAGACACATTTTTCAAAAACTTCACATCTCCAACGACTCGTGTTTCCTCATTTTTTGCTTGTGTTAATGCTGTGGTGATTATATGTAACGTTTCTTTAGCAGTTTGTGCACTGCTCCACATTTATTTATTTAAATTGTAAAGTAAACTCTATAAAGTAAAATTCAGAATGGTGAGTCTTTACATTGTGGTATTACATCTGTCACTAAAGAATCAATGCAACCCAAGTAAATGAATAAGCAGAATCTGTACATATAACACCGGAAGCTCAGCAGACACAACTTAATTGGATGCGATGACATATTTTCCGCTGTTGTTGTGCTGTTTCAGCCCTGCAGCAAAAGTTATTGATTCCTTTATTATTGTTTTTACTATCTGAGGGCTCAACATTACTTATTAACCTCCCCCCATATAATGACACGCACACACTGCAGAACAGTCCACATTGAAACCCTAATAATGATTTTAAACTGTAACCAGGGCACCAAATATTTAAAGCTCCGTTTATGTCTTTTTTTCATGAGGGGGTGTTGTGTTTATTATGTCACATTCTTTCACACGAAGTGAACAGGCGGGAGCTGGGGAGTCCTTGGGTCCATTCAGCGGGGCATTACCATGTTCTTTGATGGACTTCATTGGGCCCAAAGGAGAAGGACATAACCCTGTTTATTTAAATGCACAGCTTTGTGAGCCCTTAAATGCTGCTCTGTCTTCTTTCCTCAGTCACTGTTCCTCCATTCACAGCATAAAACAAAAACCTTTGACCCCTTTTGTCTGCTTCATTTGTTGCTCCATTCGACTGCAATCTTTGTGCTTCATAGATTTCTCAATTTAACAGTTTTCCAGTAAAATGAGGTTGTTTCTCTTTGGACCTGCCTTTGGCTTTCCTGGCTTGGTCTCTGTGCCACTCTGGTGGGAATCTGCACCTAAAGACTTCTTTTTGCTGTGATGTTCTGATGGGAATGCTTCCCCGAGTGACGTTGGCACAGTGGATTTCAGTCTTTCTACTTTCTTCCCCCAGCTTGTTACAATTAAAACCGTAAGCAAAGACACAAAACCGATTCCCAGCCCAACAGTTACTGGGTCCGGCCACTTGTTCTTATTTCAGATAATAGCAGGATTAGTTAATTCTGAAGGAGCTATTATTTGAGCTAATATTGAGACTTTGCTCAATACAGTGCAGGCTTAACAGGTCAATCTCTGAAATATTCTAACATTTCATCTCACAAAAAAGGTTTTAGACTTCACGTCTTAATCCAGCCCCAAACCTTTCTTTTGTTGTTAATTTTGAGCTCTCGGTCGAATCACTTTAGGGTTATTCATGGGTCACCTCTTAAAGAAATGACATTAAAAGAGCCTAACTTAGTTTAATATCAAGTTACAGTAGCACTGGGTTAATGAGTTTAAAGCCACTACAGTCATTTGCACTCTGATAGCACTGTTAAAAAACTGGTCAAATGAATCGCTGGTCTTTCCACTGTTTGCACATTTTGGTACATTTACTCTAGAGTGGATGTAGACACACACTGAGCATGTTAGCAGTGCACTTCCTCCTTTTTTCACATTGTGTTGTTTAATTTGATCCTCTCCCAGAACGGTGTGTTCAGAATCCTTCACCTTCCTGACGTCAGGAAGGATTGATGTCACACAGTCCTCAGGCTCAGTCCAATCATCGCCTGAGATCAACTCGGCCCAAAACTGGATATCCACCATTGGCTCTCACTTGCTTCTTAGAGCTTCCTCAACTGCGATAGCATCAACACAGCACAGTTATCGTTCTCAATGAAAAGATGCTCAGTTGTTGGATGTTCCAACCCACACTGAAGGCTTTTTAATTTACAGTTGGAGCAAGACAGGAGGGATTTGTGCTGCAAATGGACTGTTTTTTATTTTTTGTATGCCTGTGGACACCACTTCTCCTCCGACTACATTTTTGATATATTGCTGTGGAGTAACTGTAGTGAATCATTATGTTATGCTAACTACATGACAGTGCTGGTGCGTTGTACATAAGTCGCTGTGTTTTATTATATTATATTTTATTATACAACAAGCGAAAGAACTGTTTTATTGTATTTGTGCATACATAACATAAGCTACAAGTCTTTCTCGTTTCTAAGCAAGACATGCAGAAGAGTAGTACTCCATAATATATTTTGCTTGACTATACATAAGGACATCTGAAAAGGACACCTAAACATACACTATGACTGAGTATGCTTTGTTTTTACTTGGATAAAGTACTGAAGTAAATGTTTGAGACAAGCTTTGGTCCATTTGAAATGTAACCACTTTAACGGCAGAACCTCCTGCACCAAAGTCTGAATCAGGATCAGAAAGATGTGGTTGTACTCCGATACCTACCATTGTCATTGTTCCGTGAGAGTTTGGCGTAAGTCGACTACTAGAAGGGCGCTGTAACCCAACCTCTCCTACGCCATATTCGCTTTTGCGTCGAGGCGTGGGGATCTCATTTACATACTAAGCCACACACCCCAAAAACAGCTTGTTCTGACAGAGGGTCTTTCTGGTGCACACTTTCAGGCAGGCTAGTGGAGGCGATCTACATGGTTTTTCCACATGAACATTTACAGAAACATTCTTGAGACATCCAGGACCAATATACTTTAGCTTGAAAAGCATAATAGGGGACCTTTAAAACTATGCGTTTGTGTGTTGCTTCGGATGCTTTATGTATCTGAGCAGAGGCGGCACTGTTCGTGTCAGTTTATGAGCAACTTTATGAGCTAGTTGCAGCAGTGCTCGCACAGAATGATGGAGAGGCCTTGAACAGTGCCATTGACTAAAGTTTGTCTAAAACCAACACCAGTGTTATATGCTTTAGTGAAAGACCTGCTAGTAAAACACTTCTCTGTGGAACACTGTTGTGGGCAGTCCCTTTGTGACTTCCAACTTCCTTCTTTCTTTCTGCATCAGCATTACTGTCAACAAAACTTACATCCACTCTGAAACAACAATATGAGTTGTACTGCAAACACCTATAGAATACACAAGGATCGGAGGCTGTTTAATGGTTAGTACAGTCATTGACCTTGTGGCACGGTGCCAATTTTGGGTCTGGAAAAAAAACAACCTTCTGAAAGTGCTTTAAATTTTGACCCACCACAGAGAGGGTGTGAAAAAGACCGAGGCAGAGACAGACAGGGAAGTGCGGTAATATGAGGTGTTTTATGATACCATCAGGCTTAGCCTGATAATCGTGAAATATTGTAGCAGCACTGGGGCCAGAAATTCAGCCTTCGAGATCCTGGGCAGTGTTTCCCTTAACAGGGTCATAAATTAGTTTGGCAGGTGGGGCCATACAAGACAAGTGTCATGGGTGTCGAGTACGACAGAATGCACTCTAAAATATGTTTATTAAATGAAAGAGAAAAGCAGGTGAAACACAAAAACATTTGACAGCATTTGATTGAAAAACCACAGCTTAGAGAGTGTGTCCTACTGTACGCGCAGATTGTCTCTGGGTGGGGGCTGGATGCTGTATGGTTTTCTTCACTCTTCACTAATTATGGGGAGGTTTCAACTTGCAGAAAATAATAAAATCAGTACTGTCTCTGCTTAGAACTCTAATTTACTTTGATTGTTAGAATCAAAGTAAATTAAAGAAAAGCAAAAATCCCAACACACAAAAGCACATATTTAGCCTTATAGTTGCCATCACTAGCAGTTAGAGGCAGTAGCCACATGTGACACAGATTTAAAAGAGGGAGAGGTGAGGGGTGCATTCACCCCTCCTTATTCCACAAAGAGTATAAGATTATAACACCACCACCACAATACATCCACACAGAAGAACCAAAACTCACAATGTGGCTTCTGACCGACAGGCATGGTGCAGTCCTGACATGCAGAAATCTGTTGGTGCACTTTACAAAGTGAGGGTCAGCCAGCATAAAGAGACTCTGACTGTTAACTTGATGACGAAGTTTAGCTGAGATGGTGTTTTGAAACATAACCCAGTTACACAAGACAGTGTTGTGTAGCACATAGCCAAAGTCCACTTGAATAAGAGAAAAACACATCTGTGCCATGAGTCACTTTTGTGTTTTTTACACCATTTAAGGCTCAAACAAAGGGCGAGATATGTGGCCCTCCTGACCCGATTGGGCTGTGAGAGAGAGAGAGAGCGAGAGAGAGAGCGAGAGAGGGGTAACCAGGATTTATAAGGAGTGAACAGCATGTCCAAGAAGCACTTCTAAGTTGTGTGTCCAACACAAACCTACCCTATATACTTTAGACAGAGTATATATGGGGGAGGGAGTCCAATAATCTGGTCTGTGTTCAGTTTATTCAGGTCCATTCATTCACAAAAACCCACGACTGCAATCACAGCTGAGGTTATAGTATAAGTATATAAGTATGTACGGTATACTGTAAACAAGAAATGCACACAACTCAAGCACATCTATACAATAAATCAAAAACACATTTTCTGGTTTATTTCTGGCATAGATTTGTTAGAGGTAGAGACACACTCAAACAGTTTGCTCCAACTTTTATAGTAAAACATTGCAAGCTAAATTTTTATTAACTTTAATAGAACAAGCTTAAATGGTAGAAATTAAATTTACACTGATGGTACATTAAACATACTCAACATAAAACAATAAATAACTCAATAAACAATAACACTGATCTGTCAAGACATTTTCAGCTCCCACACAGTCCATAAACATTACGTTGGCATGACATCACAAAAACTAAATTCCCTTTTCTAGAAGTATAACGGAGGGTAAGTAAACCTTCTTGGCAGTTTTAGATGTCCCGTCTGTTCCTTTAGTAGTGTAGGATATGGGGAAAAGGGTTTTTAGGCTAGTTGGTCCACCTTAACTGGCCAATTGGAAAAAATGTCTGATTGTGTGAGCTCTGAGGTCTTAAACCTCAAACTCTGTAAAGTGACATTTGTTGTGATTTGGCGATATACAAATAACAAAGAATTAAATTTAATTGCACCAGGTTTGTGTAGTCTGTTGTTTGAACTCATCTGACAAGGTCCTGAATCATAAACAATAGTATTACAGTATTGAAGGTTTACAGTTAGAATTAATTATAATTATTATTATACATCATCATCAAATTAGTTATTTTTAGTGCTAGTGCAAAACTGAGAGCAGTTATAACACAATGAAAATTACCATGAAACTAAAATGAATTGTACAAATGAAAAGTATGAAGTGTGTATGATTGTGGACAGAGCTGCGTTAGACACGTAGGTAGGTGTGTGGTGAGCAGAGTTCATGACAGTGAGGTGGAGCAGGTCAAAAGGAGGTCAGTGGAACTAGCTTGGTGGTCTGCAGACGCAGAGAGTGACAGTTAAGTCTGGGGATTTCTGAGGCTCAGTCGCAGCGCAGGGTTATCAAAGTCTCCATCACACATTTCCCAGGTTCTGGTGACATGTTATGGCTATCACTGACAGCAGCCAAAAAGCAAGTTACATTGCATAAAGTGCAGCAGCCATGCATGTAAAAGCCCTTTGCTGCAACACAAGAACCGAATTAAAGCTCTGCTTGAGGTGCGTCGTTGTTTTTGTTAGCATTAGCAGAAATTATATGGTTTGCATGATGTAAATGCTATCTGATCAAGTATTGTGTGATGTTTACATATGACTGGCTGATGAAGGAAATGGGTTTGGGCGGCAGTTTAGCCTTTTCTAATTCAAAATCCGCGTACACATATGCAAATGCGCACATACACATGAGCTGAAGCAGATCCAAGAGGTTTGTCCCCACTTTTTGAAATCCCTGGGACTTGGTTGAAGGTTGTTCCCTGAGTAAGAATGAGTCATTGGCCTCACAATGGACCACAGTGACAGCCCGTCCTCCGCAGAGCACTGATAGCAGGAGAATGCCACTCTGGGAGGGTATTAGTCGCTTTATATTCTCTCCACGCTGAGGTCCTAACCCCCTGTGTCGGCCCCCTCACCCCTCACCTCCTGTCTCCTCTGATGTGGCTTTATTGACTGTGACACACTGAGCATGGAGACGATGACCAAACAATTAAAAGTGCCCCCATAGGAAAGGCCATTAGAGTCACAAACCAGTCCCTAGACTTGGTGAGCCCGACCGTGTGTGTGTGTGTGTGTGTGTGCATGTGCACGGGCTTGTGCATGTTCCAAAGTGTGACAACACACAAGCAATAGTGGACAAGTGAGGCGGGTGAAATTTTTCTCTCAACACACCATCCCCCATCAGCCCATGAATGTGAAACAAAGTTTTTAGTTTCCTAATCTACATTAGTGTCACAAGAACAACAGTCAGTGCAAACGTTGTCTCTCATCTCGGGTAAATTATCGGGATCAAGCAGATTGTGTGATCGCATGGTGCTGTTTGTTAGCTGATAAGAGTAACTCAATCCTGAACTCTTTAAACCAACCGTTTCACTGAGTTCTTTCCGTAGTTTGCTTTGCAACACATCCTATTGCACATCTAAGCCTCCTCAAACTGGGTTATCGGTGAAATGAAGCTCACTAAAGCTCGAGCAAACATCTCCCAGATCAACTGGGTTACGGTGAATTTCAGTGTGCGGTGAATTCAGCTGCCGTGCAGAGCTCACTCTCTGCAGAGATACACCTCAAACCAAGTGGGAGAAAATGATGGCAAGTGGCTAATCATCTTAAAGAAACAAACACAGACATATACATGTGAATGTGCTGCTGCAGAGTAGTGTTGCTGGCCCTAATCCTGTCTTTGTTTTAGTTCTGGATCTAGTTCTGGTCCTTCTGCACCATGTAGACTAAACGCAGAGGCAAAACCCCATAATGAGGCTGCTAATGGTCCATGTGGCCTCTGACCTCTCGTCTCTGTCAGGGTCTTCACAGGGCCACAGGCCGGTCACATAATCGCTTCCATGAACTACTCTACTGTGACTTTAAGCCCTGCTGGAGAGTTAAATGTTAATTTTGTAAAATGCAGCTAATGCTCGCCTGTCACTTGTCGTCAGGTTTGATCACATTCACGAGCGTCTGTTTGTCCTGCTTTATTAGTTTACCCTGCGATGAAATGATCTGCGTTTCATTACAGCCTCCTGGAAACAATCGTGCTGACAATTTAAACGCCGTTATTCAACCACTCAAACGCACAGATGCGATGCAAACAATATTAAACGGGAACGCAAAGTTAATGGAGGATATCATAATATTGAAGATAATCCTATACAACGATTCCTTAGCTGCATTTATAAAGCTCCAATAAAGACAGTAAAAAACTCATCTGGCACAAAGATGTTGAAATGTTTTACCTATTAAAAGATGTTTTTCATCAAAGACCATCTGTCCAGTAAATGTTTAAATAAATATCTTTGTATCCAGATACCGTCAGTAAATTTCATCTGTGTTCAACTTTTACCAGATCCCCCCCACTGAGACTATTTCATTACTGTTAGCGATGACATCAGGCCAAAACAACAGGCTCTTTTATCTCAGTTAGGAACAGTATCAATTGGATTTGCTGGCTTTTAAAATTGGAAGAACATGAGCCTGAAACGGACTTAAGCGTTGAGAGGCACAGGCACGATAACAGGTATGAAGAATTTACTTTTCCTGTGTGCGTGCGTGTGTGTGTGTGTGTGTGTTCACAGAGGAAATCATTAACGTATGAAAACATTTTGCTCTTTAGTGACACTTCTTCCTTTGAACATTTGCAGGTGTGAGGTCAGCAAGACAAGTTGTGAAGCAGACTATGATTTTTCAGATATTCCACGTGAATTAAGATTCAGGAGATTTATGCAGCCACAAAAATCAAACACAGCATTTTCTGCATTGTGTTTGCTCTTTGTTTCTC
Organism: Anabas testudineus; assembly: GCF_900324465.2. Taxonomy (NCBI): domain Eukaryota; kingdom Metazoa; phylum Chordata; class Actinopteri; order Anabantiformes; family Anabantidae; genus Anabas; species Anabas testudineus. The sequence continues at coordinate 6,226,851 of NC_046613.1, read as the reverse complement.
AGCTTCTGCAGCATCACCACCTTCACACACCTCTCCACATGCTTCTCATCAGTTAGAACTGTATTCTGCCTCTTATCCCAGAGACGTCAGATTACTGTTGCCCATTAATCCTCCGCTTTCAGACCCTTCTCTCCAACTTTCTTAAAAGTTTATATTCTCAGGTTTTATTCGTGAAATGCTTCTTTTGTATTAGGCCAGGCATTTAACTTCCCTAAGCTTTAGTGATCTGAAGCAGACTGAGTGATTTTCCTTCCTTCATATGTATGTTTGAGTCAAATTACCTTGATTGATGACTAAACCACATAGTGATAATGCTCAGAATGATTCAACTGCTCTCTGCCGAGCTGGCATCTTATTTAGATTTACCCACTACTACCATCTGCTGGAGAAAGCTGTGTCCTTTCACCAGTGCTGCCTCAATCACCTGCACTGATGAACGCATTAAAGCTGGGTGACCTTCTGAGGTTCCTGGTGCTGATGAAATTAATTTGACGTGAAAGCAAACTCCAAATTACATTTTCAATACACTGCTCTAGAGGATTATTACTCCAACATCCAAATATGACCTCAGAACACTTGCGTGAGTGTGAGCAAGTTTAGCCAAAAACCAAGAACCGAGCGTACAATAAAACAGTATGAGTAAAGTATGAGCCACACAAACACAGGAGCTGCTAACCGTGATGAGGTCAGGCTTCTTTTGGCTGCCTCCTATTGCCAGTGTCACTAAAACGAAAAACTAAACAAAGAAGCCTCATAAATATACAATAGTATTCAGAGCTCAGGTTTCCTCTTGCTGTGCTGGGACAAAATGAGGCTGCTTATGTTACAAAGCGTTGCCTCAAAGTGACATTTAAAACAAGATTTTTGACAGCTTAACATGTTACAGAAAGGCTTTAGTTTTAAAAGTGAGCTGCAAAATGAACACAATCTGGATGTACAGTAAGTTTTAGCCCCTTTTACTGTGAGATGTGTGATATATTCTGTGCTAGAATTAAAGTAGTCAAAGTAGTATTTGGCGTTGTTTTAAATTTCGAAGTGTTTAGAGACAGTGCCCCCCTCTGGATTAACTTAGAGACATTATACAAGACTTTAATTTCTTTACAGGTCACTGAAACACACAAGGTCTGTTTGCAGTCGTCGACATGAACAGTGCGTAATGTCACCAACTGTTAAACACATAATGTGGATGGTAAAGGTCCGTGCTCTGAATATGGACAGCTATTAGAAAATGAATAGCTCTAGCCATCATAATAAATCCAGTGTTTTAGTGGAAGTTGCTGTTCACACCTTTTCCGTCTCAGTTCAGAGAAAAGATTGATGCTGCTCGTAGTATAATTTGGAACATCTGCTCAGCACTAAAGAGGATGTGGATCTTGTCGTAACATTCCTCAGGCCGACAGCGTGTCATTCCCTAATCAATTGACTCTGTGCACTTCTACTGGGATTTTCCTCACACCCAAAGACTGACATAAACCCAGAAGAATCTGCCTGAAAGAGCTCCATGAGGATACAGCTGGGGCACAACAGGTCTTGTGTGAAGTCTTAGCGTATGAGCCAGACAAACACCAGAGACGCCTATAGACAGACAGTAACATCCTGGACTTGAGAGGTCGATGAGGCAGTCTGCACCTGCTCTCGCTAGTTGTGTAGGAAAGCGGGCTCACCTCCTTGAATGTACCTACTTAAATATAATGACAGACACTTAGAATAGGAACAGCATGTGCACTTGAGTACTTTATACTTTATATAGAAAACAATAAAGAATGTGAAGTTGAATTTTGTGTCATATTTGAAAAGAATCATTTGGTATTTTGAGAAATGTCATAATTTGGTGACATCGATACCACTACCACTTATAAAGGGTCAATAAATATGAGGCTATGACTTGTGGACAGCTTAGCAAACAATATGGGGCGAAAAGGTCGCTAAAGGCACACAGTCCATCTACCAGCAAAATAATTATTATATATTATTAACATTTATAGCTAACAAACACTACCATTGTTGTTTTGTTTAATGTAAACAAAAAACACATTGCAAACACACATCCTGAGCTCTATAAGGCAAGTTGCATATAATTATTAATAATTCAGAGCTGATGATTATTTCCATGTGGCTCAGGCCTCTCTTTGCCTTTCCTTGTGCAAGCTTTTCAGCCATGGCTGCTACAATGTGCTCAGGCATCTTATTTTTCCTCTCTTGTGGTGAGGGTTTGTGGATTTATCGGGGTCATGTGCAGAACTATTTCTTGGCCGGGAGCAGTGACTCTCTGCTGTTTGGAGCTCCCGGTGATTTTGGTCATTTGATTTCGCTACCTTTGGACAGAACCAGACTAGCTGTTTTATGCTCGGCTAGACCAACCAGCTGCCGACTGTAACCTTATATTTGATGGAAATGCAGAGTGGTATCAGTCTCCTCATCTGACTGTCAGCTAAAGAGTGAAGGAGCATATTTTCCAAAATGATCAAACTTTTCCTTTGAAAAAATATTATGTTTTCAAACACTTGAAGTCAACCTGCAATGTTGTCTTTAGTTTAACGTGGCTCCATGGAGAGCATGCCATGCTGTTCAGTGTTGTCACCCAATCAACAACCAGTGCACCTTCTTTATATCAACTGATTCGAGTCCTTGTTGACAGTGGTGGTGCCGGCAGCAGGCTGGCCAGACTTCAGCCCTGTCATCCCAACGTACACAGAGGAGAGCGGTGAAATCACTAGCACATGGACCCCAACACACGTACACACTCAGCCTGTGTTTGGAAAAATGGCGTGCTCAGCCCCACACTCCTGACCCCTGAGTATACTCTGAAATACTAAAAATAAAGCCAATCAAGTTATATGAGCTGAATCTAGAGATTTAAAAAAAAATATTTAGAGCAGAAATCAGACGTCTGTCATACACTTTATGAAAACTGTTTGTAGGCATGTCTGCTGTGTTAATTAGGAATGTGGCTGCATGCATCTAAGGTAGGGTCCCAACAAAGTGTTTGAGTGCACAGTGTTCAAGTGTCAGAGCATGTGCCAATGCTTATGTATTACACAGAGAGCTCTTTGTGTTTGCCTTTAAACTTCTGGAGGCACCAGCAGTCAGCAGACTCCAACTTTATGTCAACAACTTTGTGACAATATTTATATAATGTTTGCATAAAATTATACATATACAGGTGTATTTACCTGTAAGGACGGGGAAACTGCTCCTTCCCATGTCGTCTCTGAGGCCAAACACTGTGGAGGCCGTGTTGGACACATCAGGGCAATGATTTGTATGTATTTGTTTAAGCTTCAGGTTTCAGGTCGAGCCGAGTATGTGTCACTTTCATTAACACGTCGTGTGAATGCAAGGTCATCTAGAGTTACACTCTTTCACTTTGGTTACCAACATGCCACATACAGCTTATTTCTGCGTGGAATAAGACGTTTTGTAATTAGAATTACTTTTTATTTTATTTTTAAATGTATTTTTATTATTAAATATTTGCTAGTATTGTTTTTCACCACCAGCCTTTTGGTTTAATTCTTTTCATGTTATCATTCTTGACTGAAATGCAAAATAAATAAAAATATTATAAAGTGAGTAATAAAAAAAACAACAACAACAAAGAAAAAATCCAGACTGGACTTCTCTCTTCAGTGGCCTCAGAGCTGCTATTAGCCAGGTTGCAAGTGATTTATGAACTCCTCACTGCTTGTTATATTAAACCGCTGCTGCCTGCCAATTTGCAGGGGTGTTGCAGGTGTCATTGGGAGTGTGAGGTGATTTGAAGCTGGTCAATGGCCTCATTATGAACCTGTAGAGAAAAGTAAAAAAAAAAAAAAACAAACTACATGGTGAACCTTTTAACTACATCTATTTAGGTACAAATGTACTGTGAATCCACTTTACATACTTTAACAATTAAAATAAAATGTACACATTTACAGCCCGTACCAGTGCACAAGCACATACACACTCCCAGTGAAGCAGATGTTTGCGAGGATGGAGCCAGTTCAGTTACGGTATGGTATCATTTGTTTGACCCTTAATTATTTCTGTTAATACCAACATGTCTTTATCAAATCTTTGTATTTAATTTAGTTATAATAACCTTTGAAGATCTGACCTTATTTTAAGAATTCATACTTGTTGATATTTTCACTTACTTTATCATGCCACTGTAGTTCAGTGTGCACCAGTGGTGTGCTGACAAACATTGCCAAAAACCCACTAGCATGGCTAGTATTATTTAATTTAATTATTTTTTTATCTAACATATATGTTGAAAATCAAAAATACTTTGGGAAATGTAGACGCATGTGGTTTTTCCATTTCATCTGAAGTCTAATAACAGCATTCCAGCTCTTACAAGAACAAAAAAGCACCACAATGGCAACACATAACTATGAAATATGGAGGGGTAGTGTGTAGGGAGGGCTTCCTTGTTATTGTCCATCAGTCACAGCCAGGAAACTTAAGCCTCTGTGGGAGAGAAGACTAAAGACCGTCTCTCAGTTTTCCCTGTCTGGTGTTTCTCTGTCACTATCCTTCTCCTGGCAACCCCACATTTCTCTGAAACCCTTTGAAAATTCAGTAGCATATTTCATTTCAGCTTTGGTAGGTTAATGTTAGGCACTGAGCTGTCTAATCTAACCCGACAGTCAATTTTTGGGGTCATTAGCCATCAAAAAGTTAGCAATTAAGCCTTATTATGTTGATTCCCTTTTGAAGTTGTAGACCCTGAATTGTGGATCTGTTCGTTTCAATTCCACTTCACACTAACCAGGTGACACTTGAAAAGTTGTGAAGGGATTTTCAGAATGAGTGAAGTGTCCATCACTGCCTGAAGCTTTGTTCTCTGTGGTGTTAAAGTGTTTGGTCGTCCTTCGATCTCTCCAACAGTAGCACAGCTCGCTCTCCGTGTGCTGAGATGCTCCTTCATTGAGCTGGTTTTCACGTTAGAACATCAGGCTCCTCGTTTTCACTCTCCTTAATAAAGTGTGTCTATCACGTCAGGGCCTGCAGCTGAAGCCCTGCTTGATTTGTGAGTTAAAAGAGTAGAGATAATCACAGTGCGTCTGTCTTACATGACCAAAGCACTTTGTGTTTATAGGCTGGTGATGCAAACCAGTGCAGCGGGCTAAACTGTTTTTAATTTGGCCAACAAGGTTTTAGTTAGGCAGTAGGCACGGGGAGGGGAGGAAGAGGAGGTAAAAACCGGGCGGCAATGAATCAAACTGAAACTTGTTGCCACAGGAGCCTCAAGGTGCCCAAATGGAGTCGATTACTCAGTGTTTCTGAGCTGGAGGGGGCGGCTGAAGTGTTAAGGCTGGATCAGCAGACAGGCTGTGAAATAAAAGATGATGACGATGGTTAAAGACAAAGAAAAAGGGACAAAACACATTCGCCTGAAACACTGGAGCACCAGTTGCTCGGCCCACAGGGGAACTAAGTTTATTTGGATTTAGGTTTCCTTCATCTGTCAGTGCCAATTATCAGACTGGGGTCTAATTGCCTTGTTATGAAAGACTCGCTTCTTTCGTCTCTTTTTTGTTTAACTGGCTCGAGGGTCCGTGACTGACAACAAAGACACTGTAGTTGTTCTTCCCCCTGACAATCACCTCACGATTATTCTGCCATTGGAACAAGACACTTGAGGGCAAAACAAATTTGGTTTTGATTGTATTGCCCCAGCTTAAGCCTTAGAACAACAAGTTTAAATATCACTTTTCATTTCTTAACATCTCTGTGACCTACATTTGAGAACTGTAGCCAAGTAGGTCCAAATGTAAAGTGACGGCTCAATATAACACAGCAATAATGTTTAACATTCCTCTAATTCTTCATGTATAGTTTGAAATGAGACACTCGTCCGCCTGTAAGGTCCCACTGAACAGAACACTTGACCTCCAGTGATGCAGCCTCCAACAGTGAAAGACTGTGCAACTAACTGTGAAATAGGCCATTGCTGAAAAAATTACACTCACTCTACTTTTCATGGCTGAGTAAATGTTTTAAAAAATACTCAGAACCAACATGTGCTGCTATAATTGGATTAAACCCACCCCATCCTTCCTGACAGAGGAAAGAAGCAGCAGTAGCCCAAGAACAGAACAGAGTGTCTCAGCAGTTCGAGAGAACAGGATTGCGTGTCAAAAAGCCGACCTTAAGGCTACAATTTGTGCAGAGCCACCAGCAGACATAATCATCTCTGACTGGAGCCTTAAAGCCTTGAACAGTGGATGGTACCAAAACATCCAAGGGCTGCCAGCAGAAGACATAGAATTGATTGATCGTAAAATTGAATTAAAACATCCAGCATTGCTGCGAATTATAATGAAACCCGTGTCGATGTGCTTTAAAGAAATAGTTGGATGTCAGTTAGATAAAAGTGCTCGTTGGCGAGAGTTAAACAAGATTGATACCACACTCGTCTCTGTATGCCAAGTATAAGCACTAGCAGCTGATTAGGTTAGGTTAGCACAGCTTTGTTGTGTCATTCTCACACATTTTCTATACGATAGAGATCAACGGCTATTTTTCCGAGGGGCCCCTGTTCAGTGCTGTCAACAAACAGGCCGTATTTCAAACGGGTTAACACACATACACTGTATAACTTCACAACAGACATATTTGGTACCATCAACATTGCCAAGGTGCAGCTGCATCCTCCCTAACAGAGACGTTCCAATAGAGGCCAGGGATCACTGCTGTAGAAGAAGGTTGACTAGTGACATGAACAATGGCAAGAACCTGTTTTCATCCATCCGTCTATGTCGCACGGGGGCTAGAGCCAATTCCAGCTGTCATTGGGCGAGACGCAGGACAGGTTGTCAGTCTATCACAGGCTTGACATGCAAAGGAAGACAAACATTTACACCTATGGGCAATTTAGAGTCCCCAGTCAACCTAACTGCACATTTCTGCACTGTGGAAGGAAGTCGGGGTACCCAGAGGAAACCCACGCAGGCATGGGAAGAACATGCACAGTCGACACAGGAAGGAGAGTTCAAATAAAGTGCGGAATAAAAGAACGTTGCTGTGAATTTAGGTGTGCAAAGTCTTTTATCTATCTTTAATGAACTTTTAGCTTAGCACAAAGATACACCAGCAAAACACCACTTGCTTGCTTCTATCCATGGATAACAAAACCACCTCCCAGCTCATCTAAAGCACTGCAGCAGCATCAGTGGTTTCCTGATCAGCTGCTGGCTATAGCTTCACTTTAGGTGAGAACTGTAGAGATTAGCTGGCACAAAGACTGAAGACAGGAAGAAATGAGTAACCTGGATTTATTCAGAGGTAAAAAGACATCTACCAGAGTTAAACTACAGAAACTGTAAAAAAAAACAACAACAACCACACAAAATCTATGGCGCCTGTGGTGTCGTATTAATCACAGTGATGCAAATTTTCGATCAGTAAATAAGTGAATTAAGCGAACATATTATTTTAATAATATATTCTGCTGCCCGTTTGCATTAAATTACTAATCACTGTCAGATATATACAGTGAGTTTGACAAAATGATATTATTTTTATACTTTTATACTATACTAAATTTTCCCTCAATGGTGCTGAAAGGCTCAGGCTGCATGTGCTGTGCATTATTCAGACCATTTTATGCCTTCTATTAATGACTGATATTCTTCTTTACGCTGACTGGAACCTGAATATGAGCTACCTGATGTGACAGAGCAGTAAAGTGTGATTTATGTTTCAAAGGTCTAATTGGCTGCATTTCTTCTGTCTCCAGGCTGCACTAGTCAGAGTTCTGACATATCTGAAAACCTAGAGAGATATATACTTGGCCTTAAACTGCGCTGGCTGGTCTCAGATAATTTATCTCTGTCTTGTGCTACCACTAAATAAAGAGCAGACCTGCTTCTGTGGCTAACTGTAGTACTCTTTGGAAATATCGATTTACACAGTTCAGCAGAACAATGTCTTGATGGAATTAGTTTTACAAAGGAAAAATAATACAAGGGTTATAGATGCAGGCAGTTTAGGAACAGCTCATATAATCTTACACCAAACTCTATTTTTTTCCAGCCATTTTATCATAAAATCCAAATATATCATGCTTTAAAATGTTATGTACTGCAATATGATACTGCCGGCATTTTATTACCAAACTAAATTGTGATAGTTGAGACGACTCTAAAATGACAATGCTGGCCTGTTGGTTGGTCTGTTAGTCCACCTTTTGACAGTTACTGGACAGCTTGTCCTTAAATTAGCCACAGACATTTATGTCCCCCTCAAATAAAATGTAGCTTGTAATTTTGGCGATCCTTAGCACCATCATCAGATCAGAATGAGAGCTGTAAAATCTTTCTGCTCGGATTAATAAAGTTCTTGAATCTTAAATTGTGTTTCCTTTCATTCCTTGATCGGTGAATAAATACTTAGTATATCCTGCTAATTAGCAAATGTTAGCACACAATATTTTGGGTCTGCTGGCTTTGGCTCACTTTGTTCCCTGCAAAGTCAGCACTGTCAAGACGAGTTACTGTTTGTGAACGCCACAAATTCAAGTGTCAGACTGAACCAAAATAGATTTTCTAAACACTCTTCCTTGTAATGAACTGAAGTTACTGCAATTGTTTTTTTTACTTTTTAAAGATCATTAACCGTATCCTATTTAAATGTGACCCACTTAGTACCATTATCATTTGCTTGTTTTGCAGCGATACTTAATGCTATTTTGGTAAATGATACATTTTATTGAAAAATTTTCACATTTATTGAATGTGTCTTTCCTCCTTACTGACTCTAACATATCTTTGTGATTAAAAGTTACAAAGATTCACGACTAAAATTTTATATTTGCATTTTAAATAATAGTACTAACATTAAAATGTATGTATCTGCCTCTTTTTTACCCTGTTTACTTTACTATTTTACACACTCTCCCTCCTGAGTGACCTCATGTAAACAGTGTTAGCGGCTAATTCATCACAAGCTGTAACTTTTCCGGGCTTAATCAGAATTATTCATAGTTCTGTCATTGCTGTGTTATGCAAACATACAACACATGTCTGCTTTATAAATCTTCATGCAGTATGTGAAGTTGGGAATTATCTTAACGCAGCAAGAAAACAAGCAAAACCTTTAAGCTGTTGAGCCAATATTGATTTGATTTGCTCCCTAAAAGAGGAAAATTATAGATGCACGCTGTCGTCTCCAGAGAGTGATATTAGTTTCCCTCAGGAGGAAGGGAGACTGTCTGAGCGAGGCATGAAGAATTGGGTCCAGATTCTGCAGGAGCGTGGGCCCCTCAGTGAATGTATAACATGTTATTAAAGGAGAGAAAGTTGTTACAGGACTGTTTATCTTGAAGGTAACCCAAAGCTACACAGTTCTGTGGTCGCAGGAAGAAAATTTATTTCTCTCAGTACGCTGAGCACCAGAGACAGCTGACGACACAAAACCCTCATCTCAGTTTCTCTGCCTTCATCTCTGTTCTCCCCTGGTTTTCTCCGTCGCTCGCTCTTAGCTGCTGCCTCAGCTGCTCTTCTTTTCACGTAGCTCACAGTTTCACTCTGAGCACAGTTTGTTCTGTTTGCTTAAGCTGGAGATTCAGGTGCATGTTTTCATGCAGCTATAAGCAAATTATTAATCAAGCACCAATCCAGCAGGTTGGATTTGACTGTATTTAATCTGTCGTCTCACGAATGATAGCACAGACAAACAAAAAAAACAAACCTGAAAACCATTTGGGATTTCATGATGACTGTTATTGTAGATGAGAATAAATAAATCAGTAGCTAATGTATTTTCATTTTCACAGTTACGTAGCAGTTGCAATCAGACAGTTCATCCTTGCGAGATGATTTTTTTTTTTATTGCTATTTGACATTAAGTTGATACTTAAAGGTGTGTAGTCCATTCCTTTTCAGTCTACTATGTTGCAAAACTGTCTGTACAAACACATCACATGTATGTAAGCACGTGCAGCGGTAATCTCTTATAAATTGCTGAAGGTTTGTGTCACTCTCATTTGATAAATCGCTCCATCCACAGGCCGCTCAGCCCAGTGTCCTGGCTCAACTGATGCATCTGTGGAACAGTCAGTTTTTCCCAGCTACAATCGCAATGGATGCTGATAAGAGAGTTCCTCAGGTTCAGTGTAATGTGTGTTTGGGTTGACAGACAGACTGAGGGGGTATAAGAGAGCTGCTTTGTGTCTCTCTGTCTGTGTGTGTGTGTGTACTCTACAGGCTGACAACATGCTGCAGACACTGGTCCTCCTGCTACTTCAGGCAGTTTATGGTGAGCATTGCAGTGTACTGTGTATGGCTTTGTTAGGAGAAGACTAACACAGCAAAGAAGCAATTTGTCCAGAAAACAATTAGGAAATTAGGTTAAACTTTAAGTTAATGTCTCAGAGTGGATTATTATGTGCTTGTAGTTTTTGGATGTGGTAAACCTGCTGTCAAGCCTGATGTCAACAGGGTGGTCAATGGGGAGGATGCACGCCCACATAGCTGGCCTTGGCAGGTAACCAAAAAGTTTTAAATTTACATTTTACTTGTTAATTGTGCTATTCTCAACACATTCTCTTTTATTATTTATTATTAATTATAGCCCGATCACTCGTGTTCTTGCTCAGATCTCCCTGCAGGTGAAGCACGGCAGCCGCTACCATCACACCTGTGGAGGAACTCTGATTGGACCTCGCTGGGTGCTGACGGCTGGACACTGTATCTGGTGACTAACATTAAGACAACACAGTTACTGTGTGATTTTAATTATATCAAGCACGATGTGTGTTTATGCAATGTAATGCAAATGAGATCCAGAGGTGCAGAAATGTACACTATGAGGGAAACGATGAATGTAATGAAACTGACTGACTGTACAGGCCAGGAGACGTGTACCGTGTGGTGCTGGGAGAGCATGATATGAGCCAGCAGGAGGGCACCGAGCAAGTTAGAGAAATTCTGCGCATTATTGTCCATCCCAACTGGGACATTGACCATGTGGCTAATGGGTGAGTATATTCTGAGGAAGAAAGTGCTTCCACAGCGCTTTGTTATTACACAACTTGCTCTAGCATTAAATAAGCATAAATAATCCTGGTTAATTACATGTGTGAGCAAAGACGTGTGCATTAAACAAGCGAAGTTCGGGACTACACAGGCCAAAAAGTGGACAAATATTACCTATAATGTTGTTGTTTTTTTTCATAGCAATGATCTTGCCCTGCTCAAACTGGATAAAAGCCCCGTTATGAATGACAGTGTCGGTGTAGCTTGTCTTCCGGAGGCTGAAGAGATCCTCGCCCATGGGACTCCGTGTTATATCTCTGGCTGGGGAAACCTCTACAGTAATGCCACTAAGTCCTCATCTGTTATCTTGTCTCTGAACTGCAGATCACTGCAGTATTTCATACATAACGAAGATTAATGGCCGATTTGAGCATGGCTGATATAATCAACTGCAATCTGCACTCTCTGCCAGAGTTGGGCAGTGACATTGATCCACTAGGTTTTAGCTTGTTGTGTGTGACCTTGTTGATCAGTACAAGTATAACCACAGCCAAAATGCTAATGTTGCCAGCAGTAGATTGCTGTGTTTTCCGAACAACCCTGATAGCTACATGCTGATCTTGCTAATATTAGTCAGAGGTCCACTTACAATCAGGAAGAGCCGGGTGGTGTCATCAAAGATAAACCAGCTGTTCATTATCAGTGCATCTTTCCAAATGATATAGGTGCCTGCTTGTTAAATAACAATGTGTTGTTTACTATTTCTACATGTTAAGCTGAGTTGAGTAACACAAGTAATTATGTAACTAGACATGTTTGCTGCTGAGCAATAGGTCTATCATTTTTCCAATCACTACTCGGCCTGGTTCACACAATATATGATGTATTTATTTATGTGTATGTTGCTGAGCAGCTCTGTCTTCTCTGCCTCAGCCCATGGCCCCATGCCTGATAAGCTACAGCAGGCCTTGCTGCCTGTGGTGGAGTACAGCGTGTGCAGCCGCAGTGACTGGTGGGGCATCAACGTCAAGAGCACCATGATCTGCGCAGGAGGAGATGTCATAGCTGGCTGCAATGTGTGTGAGGAAACAAAAGCAAAGCAACTCATACCTGTCAGAAGTGAACTAGCTGCTGTGAACAAGGTCAGCTGCTTTACAGTGTTGCTGTCTCTCTTAGGGAGACTCTGGTGGTCCGCTGAACTGTCTGGGTAAGGATGATAGGTGGTACGTCCAAGGTGTAACCAGCTTTGTTTCCTCCCGCGTTTGCAATGAGGTGAAGAAGCCGACTGTCTTCACCCGCATCTCGGCCTTCACTGACTGGCTCAATGAAGTAAGTAAATCAATATACCTGTTCGATTTGATCCACGGTAGCGCTTCACCTGTGTATAGGTCTTTGTGTAGAGACATAGAAATGCACTGAGTTTAATAATAAATAAAACATTTCATCTTTCAATAATGTCTCTTTAGGTCATGCTGAAATACTAGGATCTGCAATACCGGTCAAACAACAGTCAGTCAACTGTGAAAAATAATGAGGTCTCCAGTGATATGGCTGTCAACACTGGAAACATCTGAAAATTGCTATATATTTAAATACCAGACTAACAAATCAACGACTGTATATAGTTTTTGTGCCTCTCATTAGTATGTTTCTGCATGTGAACTGTTAAACCTCACTATCATTTCCCATACACATACATCTTACAGCAAAGAAGCAAAGGCCTTAAAGCATCTTAAACAGCATGAGAGTAAAGTGCAGAAAGAGTTCCCATTCCTCTATTTAAAAAAAAAAGAAAGCACAGCACCACTTCATATTTCACCCCTCCCACTGTGTGATGAGAAGAATGAGAAATGACTGCCTATCAGCCTGTGCCGAGGAGTTATAAATCAGTTATGCCTATCAATCATCACCAAGGTCGGCCGAGTGTCTGCACTGGTGAACACACTGTCAGATCCTCCCAGGTGGGAGCTGCACTGGATATAAGCTTTTCACCTCAGATAAATGGCAGCAATAGGTTACAGTTACGCAGTCTGCCGGATCTGAGAGCAGGAGCATTTCAAGCTACCAGTGCAAATACTGTGCACACCCAGTTTGTAGCAGACTGTTGCTGTATATTTGCACAGGCAGAATATGATCATACACAATTTACGTAAAAGAAGAAGCTCATCACTCTGTTTGAATCGTGTTTAAAAGGCTCTGCCTCGACTCTGACTAACGAAAAGTGGTGGTGGTATAAGTAATCATAATGCAAAATGTCTTCAGCTGGGTAGGTAGTGAATTAACTTACAAGGATCAATAAAGTCTTCCATCTATAATCTTTAATAACACATCATTTATTATTATTTGTTGGCTATATTTAGCTTTATTAATACAAATCTGTAACTTTAAATTATGTAATCAAGCTGTACAATAGAGACAAAATAACCAGATTTACCTATAAATACTTGTTGATTGGATGTCATGTTCTTGTACAGAAGATAACCAGATTAAATAAAGGTGTATGCACTACACGCCTATTTAGTCTCTTTTAAATATCCTTATCTGCAAACAGTTTTCAGATGAAAATTTTTGTCTCAGGAAATCTGATGCACACAACCACGTTGATGCTTTACTTACAACTTTTACTAAATTTGATCAACGCAGGAGAGACGTTGATTCTATTGCCCCAGTATTGTTTGGACCAGAAGAGAACACACTGATGGTAAAAAACTAAGACAACAAGAGGCACACAGCACTCTGCAATCAGAATCATTTTCAAATGAGTTGAGTCCCAGTCATTACACAATCAAAAAACAAAGCAAAACAGACATATTATGTGATTTTACTGTCCTGACAACTGATCCCAGCTGTGTTAACGGTGTAAACCCGAAACAATAAGACCAGTTCCTTTGCAGAGCATAACATGACATGAAACCCTTTGACATTTATCTGTCCCCATCTGCTGGTAGATGTGGGAACTTATTTTAATCAGTGGCTCCATTCCCTGTCTCATGGTCCTGTGGTGAATGTATTTATTAAATGAAATCCTTCCTTTAGTTGAATGTAACAAAAACTAAGGACATGTGTATTAATTTTAAACGTAATGCACCAGGTACGGTCAGCACTCTAATAAACCGCCAGGCTGTAGAAAGGGTCGAGTCCTTTAAATACTTAAACAACATAACTGACAATAAACTCACATTTGAACAAAATACAAACATGCTGTGCAAAAAAAGTCACTCAAAGTGTTTCAAAGTCTTTTGATGACATTGTTTTTACGGAGCCTTCATTGAAAGTGTCCTTACACTTTATTGTATCTGTTGAGTGGCTTAAAGTTTATTAAATGGGATGGTTAAGGTATGTTGCAGCCTGTCTGACCACCAAAGGAAGCAGCTGAACAAAGAACAGTCGAAGTACAGTCTGGGACAAAAATAGTTGCCTCCTGGGGACAATAAAGTTATTGGTTGATTGACTGATTGATCTATTGATTGATGGAGAGAGGATGAGTTAGCAGCTCAAACAGCAGTGGTGACTGCAGTGAGCTCTAACACAAACTTAAGACAGGATGTGCTTGGTGACTGCTTTTCCCCAGGTTTTGTCTTTCAGGCTACATAGACGACACACATACACATACACTGTACATATGTGTCCTGTTAAAAAAACATATCTTCAGTTTTATTTACAGTTAACAGTCTTACCTCTAGAAATCCTTATAAAGTCTTACAACATGCTGGACAGGAGGTAATTATTATTATTATTTTATCTAATAATATTAAACTAGTGTAAGCTAACACACCATACCATTCAGTACATTATTTTTCAGTTCAGTCTTTAGTTTTCTCTCCTCCATGAACTACTACTGTGTGTGCACTAACAAGCCGTCATCAAGTGATGTCGGATTAATGCACTATTTTGGCCATGTGGAGGCAGCAGGGTCCCACTCAACTCAACAAAGGCATTGTATTTTAGAAGACACTGAAGCAGCTTGGTCTTATGTGTTGTGTACTCTTTATGTAAACCTGTATATGTAGGTCAGTGTAAGGTTTTTTGCAGTATTCCTTCACACCCAGAGGCGAGACTTTAACAAACTTTACCAAAGGGGCTTTCCATGGTGGTCAAGGGTCATGGTAGATTATGTCATCAGTCTGTAATAACATAACATTCACATCAAAACATGATCTTTGTTCCACTCCTACACAATGTGTCTTCAGAATACATGGATCAAAACACACACACTTTCTATCATATCCAATTTTAGTCTGACTACACTTGTAACCTTGATACTGTGGCTGCTCAGTCCCTCCAGCCTCGGGGTTTCACTTTGGACAGGTTTCAACAGCTGGTTTTTATGGTTTTATGGCTTAAAGCACAGGTTACTACAGGGTGGCCCCTAGCTGTAACGAGAGGGTGAACCGTTTGACCCTCTTTGGATTGTGCCAGCATGGCAGATAGGTAGCATCTACTCAGTGGCCCTGCAGGCGGTGACTGACTCAGATATAATAGCAAATCTCATATAAAGAAAGTACAACATCTAAAATGGACTATATGAGGCAGAGGAGAGTACTGTTTACTGCTTTGTGTGGGGAGAGCAGCAGGAATAACATTTGCAATTAGTTTTTTCAAAATCTGTCTTACCTTTTTTTTTTTTTATGCAAAGGTCACTAAGAGTCTACTGCTTAACTACAGTCATACTGTAACTACAAAGTGTTTTGATTAGCGTGTGGGTGGAAATAGCACTCCAAAGGTTAAAGGTAAGTTAATTTACTTCAAGTCACTTTATTTAGTAAGCGCCAGCCAGATCAGAACACAAGCCTTCACGAGGCACTTTACGTAGTAAGGTTAAGACCTCACAGAAAATTATTTGGAAAACAAAAACAACTACTGTCTATAAAAAAAACAAACAAACAAAAAAAAAATCCCCCTGAGCAAGACAGGAGATAGTGGAGAGGAAAAACTCCTTTTAACAGATGAAACCTCCAGTAGAACCAGGCTCAGGGTGGGCGGCCATCTGCCTCGACAGTTTGGGGTGAGTGGAAAGAGTGGAAAGAAGAAAACAGAAAGCATGAGACAGAAACTACTGGGTAGAAGCTGCACAATAGCAACACACACCTCTGAGAGAGAGAGAGAGAGAGAGAGAGAGAGAGAGAGGAAGACAGATAGTCCTCAGCTGGTTTCTTTCATTGTATGTGGGTCTGAAGTCACATGGAGAACATATTGCATCAAACACTAGTCAATAAATAACAGTAATAACTTATTTTACTGGTCACTTAGTTGTGTTGTTTTTATTATTTCCCGTTAAGGAAATTGCTCAGTTTTAACCCCCAGGGAATGTGTATTACTTATTCATTTCTCATTACAAACTTGTTTGGGGACACATTTCACTTTCAGCTGACCTGCGACCCTGTCAATCAATTCTCAAGGTTGTTCTAGCTCACCATTAAATAACTGGGGGTGTTTCTGTTCTTTAGCTGAGATTAGCAACCCACCAAATGATATGTTACTTTCCGGGAAGCCAAGAAGATTATTTGGAAATAACTATGCATTACCTACATAAGAAGGTAAATTTACACCCTTAAAGATACTTCTTTGTACTTCTCCGTGCACCAGACTTTGAGTCTTCGTTTGACCTCATATCAAGCAGAGATAGCGTCACGTCACTGTGCAGAAGTGCAAGGTCAGAACTACAAGTGCTGTTGGAAAAAAGATCATATCAAAAATAACATTCCTGTCCATAACTGCACAGAAGCTAAGACTGTGAGCGTCGGCACAACCAGCCAATTATTAGTCACTAGACAGCCTGATAATCAGTTCTGTGCTGCACATGGCTTTTATGTTGTTGATCTGTAAATTAATTAGTGGCTAATCATTACTCCTGCTGAAATGCAGCTAGGCAATATTAAAAGTGCATTTACAATTTTATTGGTATAATAGTCAGAGTGGAAAAACTCGAGGAAACACATAAAGAGTTATAACTTTCACATGTATTTTTGAGCTGTTTATAGTTTGCTCAGTTTCTGCTTGTTTATGTGCATAGTTGTTTAAAAAAGAAAGAAAACTCATTCTGTCCAAATTATAAAAGGGATCAGTTGGTTTTAAATTTATTTATATGTATAAGTAAGTAAGTAAGATTTTTGTATATTTTCATGTATTAAATCCTAACATACTAAGCTTTGTTTAATTTAAATTCATTTATTTTCTGCAGTTTTTTATGCATATTGTGAATTTCAGAACTCCAGCATACCAGATATACCGGCCCTTTCACTAACTGTCTTTTTCTGCAGTGCACGGCGAGAGTGCTCATTGTGCAGACTGGCTGGAATCGTCAGAGGAGCCTGAGCAGAATTTATACTGTATATGAATTTGACAAAAGTGGAGTTAATGATCAGTGAGGGAGGGAGCAGTGAATTACTTGTAAACAGTAGTTTAACTACATTTTGCAGTAGCTTGCTGGTAGTACAACTACAGCAATAATTTAATAGTGACTGTGTAGTTAACTGTTACATTTTAGGTCATAAACAAACTAAACGTAAGAATACCCCCACCCCCCTTTTCTGTATCCTGACCGCTTTGAAGACATGCCCACACAAAGCATTTATCTGCCAGTTACCACCACACATTTGACCTTTGTGTGGTGCCTGGTGCAAAGGGGCGGGAGTAGATCAATGTTCACACTGTGATGTCATCACGGACAAACCTCCAAAATCTCAGCTGGGGGAAGAATCACATGAGCGTACTTAAGCAAATACATTTGACTTTATTAAAATAAATTGTTGAATGCTATTATATATAGAAGTTACCCGGCTAAATCCTGTACAGTACAAAATCCTCACCTGACTGACTGATGGACAGCATTTATACAACCAAAGCTGATATTTTCTGGGTTTTATTTTTTTTGTTAAAAGTTGCTTTTTTGGGTGTTTTATTTTTGTTGTTGTTTGCTTTTTGCTGCCATGTGGCTTTTTGGTATTATAGTTGTTATAATGTTGCATCACATACGTATATATGATCAATTTGATTATTTTACTTTTTAACTACTATATTATATTATATATGTATATATATTATATTTTAACACAGGTCCCAAACTGTGTGAAAAGAAGCTATTTTACACAGCTTTTTTATATAAAATGAATTGTATTAATCACTATATCAGATGCTGGCATGATACACTCAGGTCCATATTATGCCTTTGTTAGAAAGTATATGGCAATTTCTGTACACTAATACTAAATGCATAGGTTTCTTAGTGCCCTTCATTGTGTAACAGCTTTTGACTGCAAAACAAAGCTACCATACAACCACATTTCCTTTTATTGTCTTGTTTTTTGCTTTTAAAGAATAAAGTAAACACTGTGCGCCTGGTAATGTATGCACCTGCAGTCGTATTCTTCGTGTTACAGCAGTGAAGTACTACAATACAACGACTGTTGGAAATATAGTCCTAAAGCCAGACAATAAACATCAGTGTAGAAAGTCAGGTAACCAGCTCTTAAGACAAGAAGAAGTTAGTTTCGCTACTTTTTTAGGTATTTTATTTATGGGGGATGTTGCTAAGGAATGCACAGCTATGTTTTTTTTACTTTTAAGCTTTAGTCTTGTGATAAAAGGGTTGGAGGAAGAGGATGACAGGCTTTTCATGTGCAACTAATGACCTAAAAAATCCTTCCAAACATCTAGAGGGATCAAAATCTAGAGAGCGTACAACACATAAAACTAGCTCTGGTGACCAAAGTAGATTAAATGCATCATGGGGGACTCTTAAGGCTGCCTTTGGAGTCCATTTTCAGAGGCTTGAGTCATTACAGTTCCATTTCAGAGCAAAACATCATAACCAAAGAGTGTCTTACTGAAACACGCATTTAGAATTAAATCAGACAGCACTCCCCCGATCGTGCACGGCCAAACAAAGCAAGTGTACACTTCCATAATAATAATAATAATAATAATAATAATAACAATAACGATGATAATTATCATCCATCATCAGAGATATGAATTATTTACTAATAACATATTAAAAGGCATATAGCCAAAGATCGGCTATAATCTTTCAAAAGTGATTATTTTCCATCAACTCTGTGAACTCTTTTTATAAGTACAACATTAAATCTGTCTTGATTATTTTACTGCAGTTTGGGAGTAACTGGAACATGGCTGTGGCTTAATCATTTACTCACATTCACACCGTTTATTTTCAATGTAATATACTCTGCTCCTGGACTCATATATCAGCCATATCTCTCATAATAAACATATAATCAAACTAATAGGCAATAAATATGTGCATGAGCAAGCAAGTGTGTATGTGCGTGTTATCTAAGAAGCTATACACCCGTTTGTGCACATGTGTGAGTGGCCTGTGTCTATGGTAATGCATACAACAAGAAGCTAATGCATTAAATTAGTTGCTTTAGGTTTGTATTAGAGGTGCAGTATTAGTGGTCTATGACAAGAAAATTCAGAATGGTAAAATGCTCCACATGAAGCAGATAAAGACAGAGAATAAGACCGAGTAGAGGATCTATATTATGTGGTTCTCAGCTTTTTAACAGCCCCTCATTGCACTATGAGGTCTAGGTGTGGACAGAAGTTATTGAGTAGTTTAAAAAGAGAAAGAGTGCTTTCTCCTTTTCATATTGTTCAGTGTCAAGAGTTGCAAGAGTAGGAAATTGGGTTTTGTTCGTTTGTTTTGTGGAGTGGTGACCACAGATTTACTTTCAGTCTCTGAAAGAAGTTTAGTTTAGTTTAGTTTAGTTTAGTTTAGTTTAGTTTAATCTAAGTTAGTTTAGTTTAGTTTAGTTTAGTTTAGTTTAGTCTAAGTTAGTTTAGTTTAGTTTAGTTTAGTTTAGTTTAGTTTAGTTTAGTCTAAGTTAGTTTAGTTTAGTTTAGTTTAGTTTAGTTTAGTTTAGTTTAGTTTAGTCTAAGTTAGTTTAGTTTAGTTTAGTTCAGTTTAGTCTAAGTTAGTTTAGTTTAGTTTAGTTTAGTTTAGTTTAGTTTAGTTTTCCATCTGCTAACACCAGGGGGCAAATACCTTGATTTCCCTATTGTACAGTATGTTATGTACATAGTTTAACCTGTTGTCATCACCTTCCCAGAATATCAATTGTATACATTATTGTCTTATATTATTCTGTTATTTTAAATATATCCTACAGTCAACAGTGTATCAATGCGCATTAGTGCAGAAAAACTAAAATCTACTGAACCACATGGTGAAGTTTTCCCATTTCAACGCAGCGCACTGAATTCCGAGGTTTTAAACTATTTCATTGCTCCTGATCTGTTTTATTAAACGCTGATCACCACACACACACACACACACACACACACACACACACACACACACCCAGCTGAGGCTGACAGTCACATCTCCTCTGCACATGTGTGCACGACCTTTGCACGGAGTGCGCTCGGTGAGGCGCTATAAAAGCGGCGCTCAGCCTCGAGGTGAGCAACAGGTAACTCAGGTGAAGCCTCGGAGCTCCCGACACACGACCTGCTGCAGGTGCGTATACACTGGCCACATGCTCCACATATTCATGCCATCGAGGAAATGTTTCCAGGACATCCGAGGACTGTGTGTGAGGCTCAGGCTGTAAAGAGGCATTTTACCTGGATGTAGCTTCCTTTAATTCAGCGTGGGATAGGAATTACTGAGATAATCTGTCTATGGCACAGTTTGCTTTGGAAGCTGAACTGTTGAATAAGTGCAGACGTGCTTTACTAAAGATGTGGACATTTTCTC
Organism: Anabas testudineus; assembly: GCF_900324465.2. Classification (NCBI taxonomy): domain Eukaryota; kingdom Metazoa; phylum Chordata; class Actinopteri; order Anabantiformes; family Anabantidae; genus Anabas; species Anabas testudineus. The sequence continues at coordinate 6,206,160 of NC_046613.1, read as the reverse complement.
TACATAGATTAAATTTGGTATCCACTACTACATAGTAATGGATCATTAAAGAGTAGTTTTATTTTGAAAAGTTGGACAAAACAAGTAACACATGGACACTTTAGCTTCTGCTATGTTGTTAAAGTTTTTAAAATAATGCACTAAAGTAAAGATGTGAATTCGTTCTTCATCGTTTCCGCATAGCCATGGCTCCAAGACCAGAAGTGACGACTGATTCCCCTCCGACCCTTGGTATGTCCCTCTCTCTTGTATGTATATTTTTAATCTCTTCACACTGTGTGGTAGTAACTTCTTCTAACAGCCATTCACCCTCTTCATTAGATGACAAAACTGAGGGTAAAGACTCGGCCATCCTGCCGGCTTACTCTACAGTGGACCTCGTGAATGAGGATCCAGCTGAAGAAGATCCCTGGGATCTCCCAGAGCTCAAAGACACCGGGGTCAAGTGGTCAGGTGAGGCACCTGGGCATTGTCAGCATGCGGTGTGGATGCCTTTACGATGAAACGTGACTCTGATTCAGTTCTGTTTTTGTTTTGTTTTTCCTGCAGATCTGGATACAAAAGGAAAGATTAAAAGAGTGCTCACTGGAATAATAAAGTTCATTCTGCTGCTTGGACTTCTCTACATGTTTATCTGTTCTCTGGATGTTCTCAGTTCTGCTTTCCAGCTGGTCGGAGGTAAAAGGAATTCACATTAATTTCTTTTAATCCAATCTCTACACATTTGATAAGTCTAAGAGAGTGCAGCACATGCTGCAGGTATGGAGTGTTTTTTTCACCTGAGGCTGTGTGTGTGTGTGTGTGTGTGTGTGTAGGCAAAGCTGCTGGTGACATCTTCAAGGACAATGTTGTGTTGTCCAACCCTGTGGCCGGGCTGGTGATCGGGGTGTTAGTCACAGTGCTGGTACAGAGCTCCAGCACCTCGTCCTCTATTGTGGTCAGCATGGTGTCCTCTGGATGTAAGTAGACACACACACATTAATACCTGCAGACGGGAGATGTATGCACGCACACACAAATAGCAAAACTGGGTATTATTTATTCAATAATCATATGAAAATGGGCCATACTTGTTGATGTGTGTTTGTTAATGAGTGAACTAGACTCAAATTGTAAAGTACTTTGTCTAGAAAGTTAGAAAAATTCACTAGTTACTGCACTAATTTATCCTCTAAAGTAATATCTACCAATATCTTTACCTGTTCCTGCTTCTCTGCTTGCTAACAGTTGTCACACATTGTTGCTGCTATTATACATTCATTTAACGGTAAGTCTTTTTTTCAGTGCTGAGTGTCAAGACTGCAGTGCCGATCATCATGGGAGCCAACATCGGAACATCTGTCACCAACACTATTGTGGCTATGATGCAGGCAGGAGACCGAAATGAGTTCCGCAGGTAAATTCGAGCACGTAAACGTTAGTAAGACTAAAAATAGTGTCTGGCGCATGTTCACCAATGTTTTTCTTCGCTTTCAGGGCATTTGCTGGTGCTACAGTCCACGACTTCTTCAACTGGCTGTCTGTGCTGATTCTATTGCCACTGGAGGTAGCTACAGGTGTTCTGTACAAACTCACCCAACTCATTATTGACTCCTTCAATATCGAGGGCGGAGAGAATGCCCCCGACCTGCTCAACGTCATCACAGACCCTCTCACAGACTCCATTATCGAGGTAGAGATGGCGACATCAAGATGCCACATTAACATTGGGAAGAAATGCCCCTTTTTGTTTAAAAAAATATGTTTCATCTTTCAGCTGGACAAGTCTGTAATAAATGAAATAGCCATGGGTGACGAAGCTGCCAGAAACAAGAGTCTGATCAAAAAATGGTGTAAAGTAAAGACCAACACGGTGAGCAATCCATAAGCACTGTTTGTAACAATGACCTCCATTGTTACTACTCCCTCCTTTTTTCTTTCTTTTAATGACTGATTTTGTCCTTCTTGTAAAGTGACCACAGTAGTTCTTTTGTTAGATCACCCTTTGAAGGAGTGTTATTTAATAAAAAGTGGAAAGTTGCGTATGACCAGACCATTACAGTAGCTGCATTATCTTCCTAATTATAGCATTGTCTGTTGTTTTTGCCATTTCTTAAAGACTTTCTGGAATGGCACAACGGATGACTGCCCTTCTTGGGCTGTCTGTTGGATGGAAGGGAACACGACCATGATGGAGATGAACTCAACTTGGGTGGAATACCAAGAAAAGTGTAAGCATGCCTTAGTCTGTGAATAACAAGAGAAACAAAAAAATGTACAAAGCGATTAGGAATACCTGATCCACTGAGGCGGAGTGAAATATGAGAGAGGCATTCCACCAAAGCGACCTCCTTCTTGCAGACCCTCTGATGTGTGGACAATGACTACCTTTGAGATGTTATAGTGACTCAGCTAATGCCCTCCCATGACCCATCTACCTGCTCAATAGGTCTATTCATCCAGTCTCGCTGAGTACCACATGACCATACATGAACAGATCACTGCTTCAAAGATTTAAAAATAGAAAAAAACATGAATCCCTCACGTTGATAAAATCCGACTGACTGTGGCTAACGTAGTGCCATCATCGTTTTCTAATTACAAAGAATTGTAATTACTGTTCATTGCAGGCAAACACCTCTTCGCCAGTACTACTTTGCCAGATCTGGCAGTGGGCCTAATTCTCCTGGCTATGTCTTTGCTTATCCTCTGCACCTGCCTCATCCTCATCGTCAAGCTGCTGAACTCCATGCTGAAGGGCCAGGTGGCTGTGGTCATCAAGAAGGTGCTCAACACAGGTATGAAAACAAAAGAAATTGTGTTCTCACTGGTCTGTGCAGCCTGTTTGATAGTCAGCACATCTGCTTCCATGGTGATGCTTGATGAGCAACACAGGTACAGCCTCCCTGTTGCTTCTGGCTCACCTTCAGGTCCAGCAGTCCTGTTGTGTGGTGGAAAAAGCTCAGACACAAATGTTATTTTGTTATAAAAATGGTAACAGTGCATACAGTCTCACTGTCCTTACTGCGTCACGTTTAATGCTTTATTTCTTCATTTCTGTTTAACTACAGACTTCCCCTTCCCCTTCGCTTGGGTTACTGGCTATCTTGCAATTTTGGTGGGAGCAGGGATGACCTTTATTGTTCAAAGCAGCTCCGTCTTCACCTCAGCTATAACTCCTCTTGTTGGTAAGTACACATTGATTTCATTCTAGTTGTTATAGGTTTTTCTTTAAATTCACACTAGAACTCACAGCTTTCCAATCTTCTGTCACCAGGTATTGGTGTCATTAGCCTTGAGAGAGCTTATCCTCTGACACTGGGTTCAAATATTGGTACAACAACCACTGCTATACTTGCTGCCATGGCTAGTCCTGGAGATACGCTGGCCAACTCCTTGCAGGTAAGACGCCAGAAATTGCTCGTCTTTTTCTAAGCTGTGTTTGGTCAACATGGTTCTAGGAATGGCACCGTTTGCCTGTTGGTCAGTCAATGAATTAATAAACTGCAAGACTCTTGTTTAAATGTAATTTCTCTTGTTGTGTTTTTGTTTTCTAGATTGCACTTTGCCATTTCTTCTTCAACATCATGGGCATTATACTGTGGTATCCTATTCCATTCACGCGAATCCCCATCAGGTTGGCCAGAGGGTTGGGGAACCATACAGCCAAATACCGCTGGTTCGCTGGCCTCTACCTCATCCTATGCTTCTTGATTTTACCTGTGTCTGTTTTCGGCCTGTCGCTGGCTGGCTGGCAAGTCCTAGTCGGCGTCGGTGTACCCATCGTAGTGCTGATTGTCTTTGTGATCGTTGTCAATGTGATGCAGTCTCGATGCCCCCGCTTCCTGCCCAAGGTCCTCCGCAACTGGGAATTTTTGCCCAGGCCCCTACACTCTATGGCACCCTGGGACAATGTGGTGACCTCAACATTCAGCTTCTGTGGCAAACACTGCTGCTGCTGCTGCAAGTGCTGCAAGTGCTGCAAAAAAGATGAAGATGAAAAGATAACGGAAAACACTAACAAGAGCCTGGAGATTTATGACAACCCGGCCATGTCAAAAGACGAGGATACAAAGTGCACACATTTTTAAGTTAAATTTGTAACTACAGTACACAGCAAAACTGACTACAGCCCTGTGCAATATCACTATCATTTAGCACATGTTAAACATTATGATGATTGTATTATTTCATTTCAGTAAGTGTAGGTTATCTAATTTTACATATACTTATTGTGGACAACGTCCAAGAAGAAAACTCACAAAGTGGCGAAAACTGCAAGGCTGCACTTTGCTTTTAAGAATAAGAAAAGTGGCTGTTGAATTTTGGCAGCACATTTTTCACTCAGATATCTATAACCTATAATAAATTGTGTGTGAATCACATGGACCTGGCCAGAAATGAAACTGTATTATATGGACAGGATTTGTAAATACTTAACATTTTCATTTAATACTGACCAGGCTTGTACTCAGTTTTGTTGTAATTGTTCATCACTTCTCAGGCTGTGATATGCTGATGATTCCCCTTTATCAGATGATATTTTTAAGCACAATGAACACTGTCTATCACCATCATGCTGACAAATACGAAGAGAAGTGTTGGACATGTTATTATGAACCTGCTGTTTATGGGCATGCAATGTTTATTTTATGGTGTTTCAATTTATTGTTCCAACGCGCCGTCTGGTATGACTTAACAATGGGTGTTTCTGAGTGTTATGACTTATTTTTATATTTTTATGATGTGCGTGAGAGGCCTTTGGTTTTATTTTCAACTTTACATGTTTAATGTAGCATTTGCAATATTTGTTGTTGTTGTCCTTCAGTATTTAAGATGATATAATGTTTGTAAATAAAATAAATTGATATTTTTAAAGGTACAGCATTTTCTCTTTATCCTGTTTCCATCGTTTTTATCTAGATAACACAGCCTTTGCATGTATGGCCTGAAGTTGCATATATTTAGTGATACTAGCTCAGATTTTGCTGCTCATGCTTGTGTTTCCTGTGATGCATGAGAAGATTCACACGCTCCCTGTGGACTTCTGCTCATCTGATGTCAGATAAGACAGAAAGTTTGTGACTGCTAATTAGAAGAAAATTATCCAGGTAGCTCTAAAATCAATTTGTTCAATGTGTAGTCATAAAGATTTTTTATTTGAGGGATGAAAACGTTTTCGAAAGCATTTTAGGAATGGAAACAAACAATAAATTAATAAATTATTGCGTAGTTAAAAATTACATCATTCAGGGTCAGAGCGTCTTCTCCTGCCGCCACAATTGCCGTTGCTGTACCCATACCCTTCCTGTACCTGTGGTGCAGGAACAACAGTAGACTTTGACCCCATCTTTTATTGTTTTATTTATTTTATTTTATTTAATCGATCATTATTAACAAACCCAAGGTGTCATTTATTAGAGCAGTGGATGATGCCGACAAAGTTAGTTAATTCAGGAGGAATGTTTAGTGTTCTTACAGCTTCAAATGCAATTTTCCATCACCATGTTAAATATTGCTCCATTGTTCTTTACACTAAAATTTACTTAAGTTAAGTTTTAACCAGCATAATCATTTGTGAGTTTTATTTATCGAAGTCCTCACCAAAACTCTACACTGCTCTGTGAATTAGGTGTATAACTAAAGGCCTACTGAAAGCTGACCAAGGATTTCAATCCATGTGCCAAAATTGTTTGATTGTGGAGTTCATGTAAAGTGTAACCCAGTTTTATCTTAAGTTCTCCCGAATTTATTTCTACCTCAACCACAGACATGTATCATGTAGTTACACAATTCAAAAGACAAAGGTAGAAAATAACAGAGAACAGGGTTAGAGTAAATATAAGTATGAAGCCATGCTGTAAGAAAGGTATTACGAAAGTAAGATGCTAAATATTTAGATTAAGATGTTTGCTTTAAATATGAAACTATGTCTCTAGTTTCACCATCTATCTTAATGTTCATCCACAAAAGCTGTCAGCATTCTTCTCATGTGGCATTTATCATAATATAACATTTTGCAACTGAATGATTGTTCATAAAGATATCAGTTGTTTACATACAGTAGACTGGGCTTTTGTTTCCTCTGGCCACTGTGGGCAGATAGTTCTGGAGAAACTCAAATCGCAGTCTGACAAGCCTGTTCTGCACACAGGTTTACAATGAGAACTGCTACAGATGAATGGAATTGTATCAGGAGCATATTTCAGCTGCTTTGCAAAAGCTCACTTTTGATTTTACCATGTCTTTCCACAGAATTACTGCTCTGTTTGCAGAGGTTATTTCACTCCAAAGCAAAGTCTATTATGAGGCAATAAGGTGAACTACACAGCATCAACTCTTTCGGCAACATAATAAAACCTCCCTTATGGTAAAAACATGCTCAGGTTAAAATATTTTAAAACCCCCTTATTCAAAATGCATTTACAATTATAATCTGTAAAAAAAACTTAAACTATTCAATAGTTTAAATAATTTCTCTCAGGACCTGCAGACAATCTGTGCCTCGTCTTAACATGCAATAAACTGAATTACCGGCATTCAAGGTAACATTGCTCATTATGCCGTAAAATAATTTCAAAATCAAAGAATTATCCAAAGACAATAACAGCTTTGAAAAGCTATTTCATTCTTTTAAAAACAAATTCTGAAAAAGCATCTAAAGGCTTTAACCTAAGGTGATGATTTGTCTGTTGTAGGTTATCTAAAATTTGTTGACCAGCCAGGATTATTACTTATCAGTTTTCCATAATATAAGGCTGACTCATGTCTTTCCAAGAAGGAACTGGTTAGTTATTTTGGTTATCTACTGAGTGTAGGATTGGAGAAAAGATTAAATGTAACTGTCCAACAAAGTATTGGAACCGTCATTGACTTACTTTGTAGCCACTTGGTAGAAAAAACACAATTTTTCTATAAAGTTAGGTTTTATGACAAATTTAAATGTTATTAAATTTGATTAATACAGTTATAAATACTACAGGTGCACATTCTCCCACTGAAACAGGTGCAACAAATTAAATTAAAAAGTGCTTCATTGTAAAGTCAATCAAGCACGGAGAAGTAAAAACGACCTGTGTGAAAAAATTATCATGCAAAGCAGGGTTGCAGGTAGAAAAAGCATGTACTGAAAAACAAACACACAACAACAGAGAAATCACAACAATGTAAAACCTCTTCTTATTTGATTCCTCTGTTTCTTGTTCTATTAGTTATTTCATCCTCACTTATTATTGAATACAACCACTAATGCAGCTGGTCAGGTTGGCCATAGTAAAGCTCAGTGGACACTCAGTGGACGAAAGATAAATGGGTTTGATACTGTTGGCTTCATGTGAATGCACAGGTAAGAGCATAGTGGCTGATGGGTGAAGGTCAACAGACAATACATATTGGTTAAAAATAAACTACATATATGGCCTCGTTTTAAAGGCCCCGTACACCCACGCAATGTTTCCACTTGCTGCATCTGATTAAACCTCTGCTCAGGTTGTAGCTGGGTGCAGCTACGCTGGGATTAAATTAGGTCAACAGGCAATAAAAATAACTAAATTGTTTCTTCTGCCATTTAAACGGTACAACAACAAAAAAAAAATCAAATCAAAGAGTCATCAAGCGTGCAACTGTGACTGCAGTTGGACATGGTTACAAATATTTTCAAAGCTGGAATATCCTTTTACGTTTACTCATTTGTTAGACGCTTTGATCCAGAGCGAGATACAAGATACAATGTTAGGTAGGGTTAGGATAAGGAGGTCTTGCCTAAGGTCCATTACGGGATGAAAGCCACAGCTGAACCACGATCTTAGCACTACACTATCCAGCTGCATTATATACAAAGTATAGAAAGTAATATGTGTTTTTCAGCTTCAGCAGTGGCTCTAAGTGCGGTGTTTTGAGTGACTTTGCAATATTTAGTTGTTTTATAGAAAGTAAAGCACATGTACACACATGTGACACTATTAATACATGTGCTTCATTTAGGTCTTCAACTTGTTTTGTGTTGTGCACGTTGGGTCACTTGCTAGACTTATTGGCTCAATGAAAAACAAACAGCTAAGCCAAAAAACATCACTTTTGGTTTTTCAGTGCTCACTGTTCACATACTGTATGTTTCCAATGCATTGTACCACAACAAATGAAGCAAGGAATAGCTTGGTGTCAGAGTGATGTCAATACATACCTACGACTCACTACTTACTGATGTGCACAGGTGCGTTTGGATGAAATCACTAAAAATTCACTGCAAATCTTAACTAAACAAATCAAATGATTTAAATGACTTGAAATCTTTGCCTCCACGGTGCACTGGTGTTTGTTAGTATTGAGAAGACAAGACATTACATTCAAAGCTATTATTATACCATTGTTCATTGAAATGAGTTATGTCATTAAATATTCAGTTGGTGAGTTATACTGGATATTACAAGTCATGAAAATCCCACTTGTCCATTTTAAGTGGTAGTTGTTACTTTCCAGAAAGTACAAGAAAATCCACCAACACGTTTAATATTGGATAATGACACAGACGCGCATAATGATATTTATATAATGGAGAACAAATGAGAATCTGATGGATGCTGAGATGCTGAGGTACAGCTCACACACCTCGCGAAACAATTAGCCTGCCTATCAGCAGAGCTAGAATCCTTTTTTTCACCAAACCCTGCAGGTGCAGTATCTGTGGGCTGCCACGACACAATTATCATGAATACAGAATTACAAAACCAAACTCCGAGGACAATAACACCTGAATGTGCACCAGCTTTGCAGCGGTAAATAACAGCTTCCATGTGAGTCCGACCAACTTCAGCAGTTGTGGTCTTCCTCCTAATACTTGTCTGTGTGTGTGTTATTTCTAAGTCAAAGTGAGCTAACAACTGTACACGCTGCCGAAAATTGCAATGGAAGCTTTACAGTGAGTATGAGTTACTGTGACAAAGTGTAGCTTTCTCTTAGCAGTGTGGGTGGTGACATGTTTTCCCTTTGAGGCTTTTCCTGTACAAACTCAGATGCTCAGATGCACTCAGTCTCGCTGAGTGCACCGTGGCTGTGTGTGCTCTGAATATCCAGTACTGTTATTAGTTGATGGCATTTTTGGTCCAAGTGATAGTCTGACCCTGAATCAGTTAGGACTCTAACTCTCTGAATTACTGCAAACTAAACTTGTTCCTCAGCATATTGGAAAATACTTCACATTATACTGTTGTTTACTCACATTCAAGTACTATACTTACACACATAGTTTAAATGTATGAAATTCAGCCCTGTACCCTCTGGTCAACCAGGGCTAAGGGCCAATCGTCGCACTGCCTGGGAGCCGAGCCTGAGGGCTGCCGGTGGCTAATAACGTCTATTATAACTAATGTGTGTGTTTGTGTTTACACAGCTACCACACGGCACCTTACCACTACTAGTTATGCTCAAGTATTATATGTACACATAACTGTGTACAGTTCACCCAGCTAAATTGAATACTAATATTTCTTTATGAATTAGATCATGTTCAGGTTCTTACGTTAAATTTAGTTAAAATAGTTTCCAAGAGGTTTTGATTCATCTATGGTCATATTGGAGGCGGTAGGTTATGGTTCAATTGAAAGCCGACAGGCCTCATTAGGGGGTTGAACCTGAACTAAACAGAGTGTAATAGCATTACATCAGTAGCCACTAATTAAATGTATGATTTAATTTGTTATCTCCTTTTATCACAGGTCTTGCTAAAGTCCAGCTAAGGTTGCATATGTATACAGGTTATTTTAGGCATGAAGCAATTTACCAAGCAGTATAAAATTCTGCTTATCTTATCTTATCGTATCTCTTTAGTGCTTAAGAGTTAGTGTGGAAGGTGTGGCAGGTGGTCAGTGGATGGTAACTGTCCCCATATAATGACTAAATAAACACCGGGGTTGTTGTTGTTGTTGCTGGACACACTACGCTGCTTTCTGTGGCCATGACTGCAGCAATTGAAACACTTTGCAGACATATGTGTGTAGCTGAGATACCCAAAGACACTAGGGCCACATCAGGTTAAAGTGTCTGGCTGCATTTCTGTTTAAGCGCATCCATGCTCACATCACATGAAAAGGCAGCACATCTGATTGTAAAAGTTTCAATAAAATGTCAAAGTTGCGCTGGATTTGATGGCACGTTACCGCAGCCATTTGAAAACAAGTGACATTAAACGATGTGGTTACAGAAGGTCTCATCAAACTCTTTAAGTACAGAAGAGATTGAAAGAGAAGAGAGCTGCGCAAAATAAACGGTGAATGCAAGACTGTGAGTTTTTCCTGAACTCAGTCGGTTTGAAACCACACGTACAAATCAAATATTAGGTTTTCCTGGACAGACTGCTTAACATTGTTTTATCCCTTGTGTTAATCAAATATCCCACGGAGTTCAGTAAGAGTTAAATTCACCTGTGAATCAGCTGAGAGACTGCTGTGGTGTGGTGTAGTAACCATGAACTGCAGTACAGTGCAGCAATGCAAGGTCGCATTAATCAACGTGTTATCTAATGTTAACGTTGAAGACAGTCTCTCACATTTGTTATGCACTGGTTGTGCTGATTATTCATGTCCGTGATTTCTCAATTAAGAATTGTGTTTTTACATAGTTAATGAATGTTTAATAAAGGTTTTACTGCCTCAAATGTTTTTTTGTTTTTTAAATGTGGGTAATCGTGTGAATGCAGTCCCCTCGAGCTGATTTCAAGCTTTTCTTTAGAAGGTTGTGCACGATGGTCATAGTAACTGATAAAAAATACTATGTAAGAAAAAAACAAAACAAAAAATGTTTAGTCAAGATAATTGGAGTACACATGATGCAGCATGTTTCTATTTAGGTGAGCTTCCCCTTTAAAGAAAGAGACAGAGACAGATGACATAAGTGACAGAGATAGAAGAAGAAAGATGGAGCATTAGTCCATCCCCAAATTATACACAGACTTCACCCCAAACTAAAGGATCGCTGCATGGTGTTGTTTACACTGTCAAACTGCTTATTTAACTAATGACAGCTCCAGGAACACGAGGCAACATCGCTCACTGCTATAAACTGCACACCGTCACACGTCAGTCAGGGCTGTAAATAACTGTTAAGAACTGACTAACACCGCCTATTCCTCATGTGCTTTCGCAGCCATAGAAATAAAATCCCTCAAAGGATTCTGCCAATTATGTTATTTTTATGAACAGTAACAGCAGGACCACAGAGAAGCATTAGTCTTTTACTAACACCTCAGCGAGGGCTCTAAAGGTGTGTTTTCTCATTGTTGTCGTCTCCACAGCGATGCTAAAACTGATATTGTCTTATCTTATGTATTGACCAGCAGCACCTGCCAAGCCAGGAACTAAATCAATAAGCTCTGAAATTCCATTGCTCTGGCCTTGGACAAAATGTGTAAGTGGCCTGCATTCTGTTGTTGCATGTCTTCTGGTGAGACACTTATCATCAACATGTCACTGATAGTGCCGGGAACAAGCCTTAATAGCTGACCTATTACAACGCATCTTCCGGCACATCTCCCAACACATCCATCACTGAGGCTCTCGCTGAGCATTTATACCTCTAAATGCGCAGCCATCACAGTCTTTGTGGATCAGTTTTACCAACGCAACGCTTCACAAGATAAATGAATAATTAATCACAGAAGGATGTAGTGTTGAAATATTTTTAATGGACGTACGCATTGTGTAACAGAAGGTTCACTCTAGCTCATCACCACCACATCTTCAAGACATTAACTGTAGGTTGGATTTAGCATCAATTAAATGAACTGTGTGAATCATATTCTATTTTCTGCAACCAAAACAGCTAATTAACACAATAAATTGATTATTGACACTCTGATAAAGTAGCATACTCACATCCTGATCAGCACTTTTCTTCTTCCTGTCTTAGATTGAGTCACATGCCTCCCAAACACAAATGCGTCCTATGAATAATGCTGTAACTCATCTGCTAAATGTATGCTCTTACAATATGTACTGTCTGGGGCTTTTACTGTGGCTATTGGATCACTGTGCTGGGTATTGTATGTCATAGTAGATGATAGAGGAGTGTGGTCCAGAAAGCGCACAGGCACACGCCTGACACTGTCACAGCCAAATCACTGGTCTGCCCATGCCAATGCTCGCTATTCAGCATGGTAAGCCACAGATTCCCTGCCATTCTGGAGGTTCCTCCCACAATGCCATCTTGCTCTCTATTCAAGTTGACTCCATCTTGGCTGACAGATGACGTCCTTGCTTGTTGATGGTGTCCTTGGCGACTGTGCGACTTTTGTTCTGTGTTAATTTGCGGGTGGGAAGGATAAAAGGATGTGAGGACACGTTTCATGGCAAAACAAACATGAGTCGCCAGAGCGAGCGCTAAGAAACCAATACGTGGGGAAACTGCACCATCTTGTGGTAAATGCATACATAGAATTACTCACCAAGGCAGCTCTGAAATGTCAAAATGACAGTAATGACACAAACAGAAAGAAGAGATGCATATGTCTGTGGAGAAATAAAGAGAGTGATTTAAATAAATGATCACTTATTTTCTTTCTCAAAATAGCAAGCTATAGTGGCTTTAATGTATCATCCATTATTAATGTTCAATTTGCATTCACACATATTTCAATAATTAAAGGTGGATCAAATTATCAAAGGAGGAGAGCATTGTAGGAGTCCAGCTTGAAGCGTGTTGAATTTTTCTCTCATTACATACCGTACGAGTTGATCGCCTTATGCTTACCAAAAGGAGCTGTGCACCGTTCTGAGTCATTCTCCTCAAGGCTTTCCCCATCTGGACTCCAAACAGAGCTAAAGAACAGGGTGTTACTTCCTTTTCGTTCTCAGACTCTGCACATCTTAGCAAAAGAAACAGAACAAACTGTTACTGTGTTATGAAAGTGAAATCAAGCCTTCATATTAATGACAGTATTATCATTCTACAAAAACAAATCAACTCATCCACTTTACGTCGGTGATATGAAATACTGTTAAAAAGAAGGTTCTGTAACAGTATTGAAATTACAATAACAGCTTCTACTTTGTAATATTTCTATCCTTGGATTATCCACCTACATACAGTAACATAGTGTCAGTTTATGAATTAGAGTGGCACCTTCTTAAGAGCTTCTCCACCACAATGTCCACGTCATCGTCACGTGTCACATTAAACAAGCTGAGGACGCTCAGTGGAAGAACGTGCCCTCGCTGTGCCAAAACAACCAGGTTGTATATTCCCTGTGAATCAGTGGGAATAAATAAATAAATCAATAAAATCATACGAGGCTGGTGAGCAATTCACGGAGAAAGTCTCCAAATAATAACATTGTATAATTCTGTTTGTTGTTTTTATTGCGGTGGGCTGGAGCCCGTGGAATTTTAATTAAGTTTATCGTTGGGTGATGAGATTACAGCCAAGTAAATCTGTCACCTGAGGGCTTCCGGCTAGAGCCGCTCTGCCATACATTGATACAGCCTGACCAACCAAGGATAATGAGTTTTCTTGTGTGCTGGAGGAATAGTAGTAGTGGTCTCCCATTTTCAGCAGAGCTATAAAAGAAGATAAATGCTTGCTGTTCATCGACCAGATTGACAGGGAGAGGGAGAGGTTAAAGCAAAATGAAATGAGAGGAACTCACCAGACGGATGGGGATCATAGCCTAATATTGAGTAGTTATGATATCTCCACTGACAGTCATAACTGAGATTCAGTTCCTGCATTTTGGGAGAATGAGCCCAGGGTGAGAAAGAGCAGAGCAGCGATAAAGGTGAATGTTATCAGCTACTAATAAGTGACTTCAGAAAAAAAGTACAGTGAACAGCCAGACAGCGATTTGTTAAAGGACTAAGGGTTAAAACCAGAGGAATGACATAGTGTATACCTCGCACAGGTGAGCAGCATTGCTCTGGGCCAAACCCAAACCAGTTTCAGCTGCCAAAATATAGTTCACAAGTGCTTCCTGCCTGTTGGCAATACAAAACAACACACATGAAAAGGGGGGGGGGTCAAATAGTGAGGAACAGAGGAGATGATGAAATGAGGACAATTGAAAAGTAACTGAAATGAATGTTCCCACCGTGAGCCCTTAAGGTAGGCCTGGAGAGCCTCTCTGATCATAAATCCAAGGTGTCCATTCTGCTCGCAGACCTTTTTTAGCATTCTGCACAGAGGGTAAGGGATTGCTGATGAATTATGGAATATAATTTACTCCACATAAATGGAAAATATTTTAACATAATCTAAAAATACTTTCTGATTTGTTGAGGTCATTCTAAAAAAAACCTGCAACAGCTGCAGCGGGAGCTTCTTTAAATTCATAAGATGCCAGAGGAACATTGGTAAGCAGAGTCTCTCTGCGCCAGACAATAATGCGGTGACAGTGGCTCTTATTTTTAGATATGCAAATACTAGGTTCTGACCTTGAATTAGCCACTGTCATTGAAATGAGATGCCACCAAGCTGCAGGCTACAGTGCAACAGGCCATAACAAAGCTTTCTTCACCAAGCTACAGTAATGAAAGACTCTTACATCACAGCCCTCTCCGCATCTTGAGACACCCCTTCCAGGCTTCCTGTCGACAGGTACCAAGATGCTTCTACAGATGCACCCACATGACCGAAGCGGGATGCACTGAGAAACTGCCAGAACGCAGCCGTCTGTGGATCACCATGGAATATGCATCAGCTCAATGATCACACCACACGAGTGATAAGATGAGATTCTGACAGAGTATAGGACTCAAACCTCATTCTTCAATGGGTTTTGTGGGTTTTTCCCATTAAGGTGATAAACTCCGAGGTTAAACACAGCATCACCACTCCCATTTAGCGCAGCTTGTTCAAAGTATTTGACTGCATTTTTGTGGTCGTTCAGCACAATCCCATGGTACCAGCCTAAACCATTCAAGGCGTTAATTGAGCCCTAAAGCAAGGAAACAGACACTGCTATTGATAGAGAAGGCACAAACTTTAAACACAGAGATTGATCACTACGCACGCACCATCTCTGCAGCCTTATTCAGCAGCCGAAAACCTCGGGTGTAGTTTCTTTTCACTCCCTGGCCCTGCAGAAATCAACATCAATCAGTGAATCGATAAATGTCAAAACACGCAGACACACACACACACAAAATATCCAGTTTTCAATCTGAACAGAAAATAGGTTGAGCATTTACACTGGAATGTTACAGCACCTTCAGCAGCAGGATGGCGTAGTCATACATCGCTGAGGGATCCCTCATTTGCATAGCGCTTCTCTCAAACCACTTCACTGCACTCGCTGTGTCTTTTGAGACTCCTTTTTGTCCCCAGTAAAGCATTGTTCCCAGGCGTTTCTAAAGATAATAGTTGTTAAGTTTTTATTAGCCTTTAAACTGACTCAATCTGTCTCCTGTCCACACAGGAGAAATAAAAATAGGATTTAACAAGGGGTTTTATACATCTTCCTGATAGAAACATCTATGCTGTTCATGCTTGTGTGCTTCACAGTGAAAGGTTTGTACTGTATATCAGACATACCTGAGATTTTAAGTCTCCTCTCTCTGCACGCAGCTTCAGATATTGAAAGACGTCACTTGTCTCATGTGTCAGGCTGCTTAAATCATCTGGGTTGCTCAGATAGATGTGTTCAAGGGTGCATTGCTTTACAAAGACAGAAACATTCATATACAGTAGTATACAGGATAGATAGATAGATAGATAGATAGATAGATAGATAGATAGATAGATAGATAGATAGATAGATAGACAGATAGATAGATAGATAGACAGATAGATGCAACAATCACACTTTGCATTAGGCATTATCAGTGAAGTTTAGTAACTAATGTGACTCATCAGGACTGTGTGGGTGCGGCTTGATTGACAGTGCTGGCAACACAAGAAAACAAAGCCATGACAGTCATCAGACTGTGATTCAGATATACACTAGCTAAATCCCAATCAGCACTCACAAGTACATGGCATCACATTGTTGCGGCTGAGCACCACCCACTTTAAACGAGCTGGAAGAGTTCAGATAAAACCACACAGAAAGAATCACTCATGTGAAATAACCAAAACGCTGGCAGGAAATTTTGTGATCATGCAGAAAAGCTGATAAAAACATAAATAAAATAGAGCCTCCATGGCCTTTCATTTTGCTTGGATCAAGATAGAGTGGTGTACTACTGTATCTAGTCTGGACCTCAGAATAATGATGACCAGAAACATTTTCTCAGTTCATTGGCAGCCTATTGAAGCTGGAGCAGACAGCAGGGTCTCCCTGATGTTTTCAGGACCCTCTTTGCATTAAACGCAGCTTATTTTAATATTCCAAGTTAGTTTGAAGCAGACTTTTTACATAGTGGGGTCCTTATCTTTGGAGTGCTCTCCCTCCGGACGGCTACCTCAAGCACATTTTAAATTAAGATTTAAGAGCCACCTATTCACCCTAAACTGTTCTCTTCTAGCTTGCAGGTCCAGCAAACACACTATTAATCATATTTTGGAGACAGTACATTTTGTATCACTGTTGTCAAACACAAACAAACATGCAAAGTGTATGTTTGAGCTCTGTCTGAACATTGCAAACGACTGCAAGCAGCTCTAAAACTTAACTAATTAACGTGCTGCGTCCTGTTTGTTCATCTGTAGATTTAAAAAAAAAGTGTTGTTTTATCTTATGGGCTGTTTCTTGGCCAGACACAGTGAGTACATTTGGACAGAGGCACTCCTGCCCCTTTCCCCCCTGTTTGTCGTCTTTACACTGAGCTGTGCTAATTGGCTGTTGGCTCTAGCTTTGGATGCAATTGATAAATATCAAACAGCTGTCAAAAAAGCACATTTCACTTTCTTTTAACAGCACTGAGATCAAAGTGTGTTACTGTATAGTGATGCTTAAACTTGAGCCACATCTCCAATGTTAACAATCATTTTGATTTTTCTGTGGCACTACATGTATTTCTATTGGGGGAGGCAACACGAAGGTGGTGGACACCAGCAGAATGGGCAATTAAACTGAGAGCTGGCTCTGTTCTGGGCGTGGAGCTGGACCCTCTACATGTTATAGTTGAGAGGAGGATGCTGTCCAAACTCCTCTCAGTCCTGGACAATCCCTCCCACCCACTACACTACACATGTGCTGGACAGAGCTCGACACAGCGCCACAGGAGGTCCTTTCTGCCTTTGGCCATTAAGCTGCACAACACCTCCCCCCTCTGTAAGGGGGAGGGCTTCTGACACCATAATAATTATTTATGTCAGTCTTTATGCTAATACTCTTCATTGCATTCCACACCTGATTAGCACAGACCTATTTCATCTACCTTAGATGTTCTTCGTTCTTATTAAGTTTTTATTAACGCAGAACAATTTCCCTCTCTCCCTCTGAATCTTCAGTCATCACTATTTCTACTACAAGTACTATGCTCACACTGACAATTCTGGCATGCACACCAGAATTCCCCTTCTTTATTAATAAGGTATCTATCTATCTTTGGTGTTAAGCAGGTATAATATTCACCATCACACTTTACCTTGTTGTGCATGATCATTTCCTAAAACACGAGAATGTTTTTTATTTAGTTCACTATTTAATCCTGTTTTAAGGCTTTCATTTATGTATGAATTCACCTTCAAGAGTATAGTCAAACAGCTGTGAGGAAAAAAACTGTAGAGAAGATTTTGGGCCAGTGCTACTACTAGCATTGCTTAAAATGATTTATTTAAGATATTTCAACATACCTTTCTTTCATGTACCCTGGAGCTGTCAATGCTGCTCTGTGCTCCAGCATTGGAATAGTAACTATATGCCATGTCCAGGTCTTTAAGAAACCC
Organism: Anabas testudineus; assembly: GCF_900324465.2. NCBI lineage: Eukaryota > Metazoa > Chordata > Actinopteri > Anabantiformes > Anabantidae > Anabas > Anabas testudineus. The sequence continues at coordinate 6,188,367 of NC_046613.1, read as the reverse complement.
ATCAGTTCCTTGACTGTGTTTGTACCCTGCATGCATCAGGGCAAAACGGTTATCGCCCGTTGCACCAATTAAACTATAGACATGGCCCTGAAACACACAGGAGTCAGTGTTATTAGTTATCATTATAGAAGCAACTTTACACATATTGAGTAGTAATTAAGGTACAGGGAAGGCACTGACTCTACCTGTTGTTGATTGACTGAGTGTCCCAGGTTGGAGAAGTAGATAGAGGCCAACAAGAGAGAAGCTTTGTGATTTCCAAAGCAGGAGGAGACTTGTAGTAGATCAGTTGATTTGGATGTGATTTTAATTTGTGCTACAGGGAACATTGTACCAACTGCCTCGTCAAACAAAACAGTCCTGAGGTGCTTTATGCCAACTGAACCTAAAGGCAAGGATAGCTGTGTGAATTTTATCATATATGCATTGTGCAGTACAGTAGTCAATGTGATGAATAATTAAAACACCTGTTCTAATATCCTCCTCTTTTGTTTGCAGGAAATGAAAAAGGGTGCTGTATTTAAGTTGTGTTTCCCAGGTCCATGTTTGTGTGCAGGTTTTCTCTTCAAACTGACCCCATAGTCTTATGAAGTGTGGTGTACAGACACCTGAAGTAAAACACAAAAAGCATCCAGTTACAATTGATCTTCACACACTTAATACGTGCACAGTTGTTGTACTGACACCTTTAGTATTAGATCTGCTTTGAAGAACTTGTCAAAATAATATTTCACCATTGTTGATTGGTGATGGGGGGTGAGTCTCAGTCACTTCTTGCAGAAAAGCTTTTGTCAGTGCTTTTATTTCCTGACACTCTTGATGAGCTCTATCCAGTTCTTGTAATGTTGACTTGGGGTGAAGTTCATTCTTTATCTGTGAATAATTCATGAATACATTTCACACTGGTAAAACAGCAACAGAATAAAAAAACAACGATTTTTGACTTGTGATTAGAAAGTAGGCACTTTACTTCATCAGTTCCAAAACGGTAATATTTGATAGGCCCAAAATACCCGTGGATGCCCGACAGATATTTGTTTCCTCCAATCCCAAAGTATCCATCCGTGTCATCATAATGGATACTGTTCCGAAATCTATAAAATATTTAACGCAACTCAAATGTGATTACTGTGCATGTATCAGTTGTTCCTAAACTATTGTAGTAAGCAGCCTAACAGGTGCTTTGTGAAGGCACCTGTTAGGCATTTTGCTGGTTTCACAACAAATAGCATACAGTAAATCATCTTAAAAGAGAAGCTATAAAATGTCTTACTCATAAAGGTATCTGCGGGTTTTATCATCCCATGTTGCATCCAGCAGCACCTGAAAGTCAGACGTAATAATGCATGAGCTTGGGGCACACAGAAAAAAAAAAAAAAATCTCCTTATACATGACTGTGGCACACTCTGCAATCCATTTCCCAGCTGGAAAGGAACCATCTCTCAGGATCTTACAGCTGTTTCAAAAGCAAATCAAACACTGAGAAGCCACAACACCAAACTCATAAGAGAAAAGGTGCCTACAAGACATTGCCCCGAGCTCTATTTTAATTTCTGTTCTTTATCACCCAAGCACATGCTGAGTTTCCATACCTTTGAGTCCCGTATGTAACAATCTAATCTAACCCATTTCCACAGAGGCAGCACAACACTGGCTCGGAAAGCTTCATCTTCTCCAGTTGTCACGCGTGCCTGAATTACGACATTCCCTACACAAGAGATATGACAGTCATATATTTCACCACAGGATATCCAAAGCTCTTTATTAATACATAACACAGTCTGTTCCATAGTCTCACCAAACACTCATCATCACTCACAATCACCTCACAGTACCTCAGTCTAATGCCCTAAGCCAGTATCAGGTGTACACACAAGCTGCTGTGACCCACCTGTGTCTGTAAGCTGCATCAGAACAGAGCTGTATAAAATGTTTCTATCGACATGATGGATGATTCCACAGTACTTCTTGTGGCACCATTTCAGTAGGTAAATCCACACAGATAAAGTGACGCTGGAAAGTAAACGACAAAACATCATTTGAAAAATCATTTCTTTGGTCGCTGAAGCGTGGCGTTCATTTTAAAACGCCACGCTAGCTGCTAAAAGCAACTGACCTCACTGTCTTTCAGCAACTGTAAATAAAAAGCTTATATGCTCTGGTGAATAGGCTTCATGAAGCTTGTAAAAGCATATGTAATGGCAGAGAAATAAAACTAAAAGTGGAGTGAGGCCTAACAGCTGCCAGCGCTGAAAAGGAAACAGTCACTGACCTGTAAGTCATCAATCTGCTGATATGGTGGTATACGACTTTTCTGCTATTCTACTATTTGATACAGCATTTGGAGAACCCCGCAGGAGTCTGTTTCATGCTGTGTAGTTGATCATCATACAGAAGGAGCCCCAACTTAAAATGAACTAAATGAGAAGTCAGTGTGTGAAGTGTGAAGTCCAACCTGGGCTGTGTCACAGCATGAAGGCGGGCGCTCTCCAAGGCTCCATCGATGAAAGGCTGGAACCTGCGGACCACTCCAAAGTGCTCACCAGTACTTGCCAGAGGGAACTTTAACATATCGATTATGTCTATGGACATGTAAAGCAGCAAACAAACATTACACACACACATAAGCAATATTCTTGTGCTTCCATTAAAGGTTTTAGTAATGAAGATGAGACTTGAGTAATCAGAGATAATGAGGGTGTGATTAAGGTTCTGACCTGACTCGTCTGGACACTGATGGATTCTGTTTCTCGTCATCTGCCACATTAGTTGAGCAGACCATGAAGGGCACTCAGTGGGAGGTTTATTTGGACGCTCTAAAAGTGCCGTTACCCACAGCACTTTATGAATCCTCAAAATAGAACCACGGGATGTCCCGGGTTCACCGCCATCTTTAAGATGGTTTAGCCAAGCGCGAACTGTCGCATTCTTGGCCTCCAAAACGTTCCTGTTGAAAAAGTCGTGTTGATATAAAATGGACGGAGGCAATCTGAGCAGCACCTGGTGGATCCTGTAGACTCGGGGTGTGCTGTTGATCCATTTCCTCCTGAAGACCACTAAATCTGTCTTCCCTAATATGGACACCGCCACCTCCACTGCAAGCTGACATGGCCTAGAGCACAGATATCGCACACGAACAACTGAGCCATCTACCAATTTGGCAGGGGCTGAGTCAAACCTTATGAAATTTTCAGGCAGGCTCTCACCACTCTGGGATGAAATTGCTTGTAACATACACTGTCCCTGGGTGAGAAAATTTAAATAAAATGAAGTGAATATAAAACAAAAACAGGCAGGCTTGCAGTCTTTTTAGGCAAGAAACATGGACAGGTTGACAGAGGATTTATTTTTATTTTCACTTGCTGAGATATGCATTAAGTGCTGTTTTGGCCAGTGGGAGCAGAGAAACAAGTTGTGAACACAATGCTGACATATCATCCTGATCTAATTTGATACAGTGAACTTGTTATCAAACAGTTGCTAATTTACACATCCTGCAGTTCTGGACATCTGGTACAATAAGTCCAATATTTACTGTTTTAGCTGTAATTTCTTTCTACAAAATGTTCCACCACATTCACCTGCTAGTAAATGACTTTCACCGTTGTTTTTACATCACACCAAGTGACGTGACGGGTTACATTTTTGCCACACAATTAAAACACTGTGTGTACTATGATTTTAAGCTGAATTGTCACTTTCATATTAAGCAACAGATATCATGTATGTATATTGTGTAACACAGTTCCTTACCACAATAGCAGCAGTGAAGACATATCCCAAACCGATGCAGTGCAACACATTCATTTCAATTTCCTTTTCTTTTAAATGTTTAAGGTGAATTAAAACATTAAAAACAAGCAAGCAACAGTCCATTCGACAATTGAAGAAACATGTGAAATAACCTTTGTTCTCAGTATCTAAACAGGTACTAGTTATGTGAGCATACACCCTGTGTGATGCAGGACTACCTGAAATTCTGGTGTTTCAAGTTCAGCTATTTGCATGAGTCACATTTAAAGGGCTACCTACTGTACAGTCCCTCAAAGTTGGTTTAATTTACTCTGCTGTGTGACAAAAATGCTGTTTGATTCATTATATTTCTGATTCTATTAGGGAACTTTCCATGGGAGTGATGCATCAAAGCACAGAGTGTAACTTAATTTGATGTGCTCGAGCTTTGCCATCGCCCTCCGTACTCTTTGGCCTACACCCACACAAGACTTTGAAGAAATCTGATCTGAAAAACAACCTGATATCACAGCCAAAATTAATTACCCATGGGCTACTGACTGAGTATGCTTCAAAGTCAAGGAATGAGGCTTCAGTGTCTGTTGCTGATGGGTCATTTTAGATGACCAAATGTAGACGCAGCATTCTTGTCTATATAAAGGGTGACAGCTGCTTAAAAAGACATATTACTTCAACAGCTCCAGAAGACATACAACCTTTATCAGACTATTGACTACTGACATTCATATCTTAACTGGACTTCATTAGAGACTCTATTTTTTTAATTGGGAAAAAAATTAATACTTTTTCATGGCTTTACAGGACCTATGCAATTTTCAGGACATCTTTCAGGACAATATAACCAACAAATGTTCTCTGGTGCCTTTTAGGAAGAAAACAGGCTTTGACTATAGGAGTGATTTGCCCTTTAGTAACAGCACAAGTCTGTTTAATTTTTACATACCGGATACAGAGTACCTAGATGAAGGTCCAATACAGTTTGGGCAAATTAGTACTATCCAGAGCTCCAACACCATCCCCTCTGAGGACTCCATCCTACCATCTAACTTATTACCCACAAGTCTTCCTTTTGCTTCTTCTCAGTCCGTCCCTCTGCCCTTTCCCATGTCTCATGGTACCACCACCCTGGCTTTCATGTTTCAGGGTGGTGTATTGGCCGCAGCAGACACTCGTTCCAGTTGCTCTGGGCTCGTGGCGTGCCCAGCCTCCCAGAAAATCCTGCCCATTCACAGTCACCTCGTAGGCACTACGTCGGGTACCTCAGCAGACTGTGCTCTTTGGAAACGGATTCTGTCTCGAGAACTGAGGCTTTACCAACTCCGCCACGGCCGGCGGTTGTCCACAAACGGAGCTGCCAAACTGCTTTCTCACATGCTTCATCCATTCAAGGGAACCGAGCTGTGTGTAGCTGCCACGTTGTGTGGGTGGGATGGAGGAGAGGTAGATGAAGGCCATGATGGTGAAGATGCAGAAATTGATCTTGGTGGTTGCACAGACACAACAAAGACTCTGGGAAAGTCTGGAGAGACCTGCCTTGATAAGAGCTCTCTGGCAAAGGCAAATTCTCAAAGCAGTTCTTCAACTCGCTGTGATCAACAGTTTTTCGCCAGAAAGAAGAGGGGCATTTCTGGACCCAGCCTGTGTTATGTGTGCAGTGATGGTACTCTTCTGCAGGGAACACTCTTCTCTGTGGGCTCGGGATCCCCCTATGCCTACTCAATTTTGGACCAAGGAGTTAAATGGGGACTGACAGTGGATGAGGCCACATCAATAGCCAGAGAGGCTGTGTACAGAGCCACACACAGGGATGCATACTCAGGAAACAATGTAGACATCTATCACATCTCCTCAAAAGGATGGACTCGTAGGAGCAGGGAGGATTTGAAAGAAGAATATTACAGAGAGAAGGAAAGACAAGAGAGAAGGATGAGACAGGACGCGACTTTGTCTGACTAAAGACATGAAACAAACAAAAATGGCAAGAGAAAAGAAAGGCAAACATCGGGGAGTATTTTGGAGAGACATGATGGCATCTTTCTGCAGCAGATACTAAATTAATGAACAGGACAGGCAGTTGCATCCTCCGGGCTATTTCTCAAGTGATTTGGGCATGCATATCGTTCCCTCTAATAAACAGCTGATGTTTTGTTTGCGCTGATGATAAAATGTATTCTAACAGAGCGCTGCCGGCTGGCATTTTGATTTAGATGTTAAAAACATCATGAATCATTTCAAGTATGTGAGATAATTACTACCTACTGGTGCTTGTGTTTGAACCACATAAACAGAAGAAAGAAGAAAAAGGGACCACAATGAATAGTTCAAAATATTTAACTGTCTGGAGGCTGATGGCCGTAATGTACCGCCGTGTATAATAGAACAAATTTAGCTGTGCTAAGGAGTTGAAAAGTGATTTGTGTCTGCTGTCAGAATACTTCTGAAGTTACTCTGCCGCTTCAATAAATTAATGAATATATGGAGTTTTGCTGAACTAGCCTGTTCATTCCGTATTAGCAGCTTGGTAGTAAATTAAGCATACCAGTAATTATTGAAGTGACGATGAGTCTGCAAAGGATATTAAGGCAAAGGTGGAGAGTTGTTCGCCCCAATCCACTCTGCCTCTTTGAATTTAAGCGAAGACAGCCACAGTATGCTAGTGAAAGGTTTCGAGGGCAACACAATATACCATATGGGAGTAGTTTTATTAAATATGGATTATGCTACATGTCAAAATATTGGAGTGGTTAATGTTGTGTTTTATATGCAGATGTGATAAGCTCATTTCTTGCAGCTTCCTGTATAGTTTTTAATGGATAATGCATTCATGTGTGTGCAGCGTGTATGTCCATGTGTTATTAGCTGTATAAAATAAATTAAAGGCAGGATTGCGTGACCATGCTCAGCTCCATCTCCAGCGCAACACCAGACAGTGGAGCGTCTTCTCAAACCTGCACTAGTACAGAATGATTGACTGCTGCTGTGAGCGTAAGTGGGGAAAGCCTCCCTTCCTCCCCGTCCTCATCCATAATTCTCATCTTCGTATGTTCATTAACGACAGAATTACTGAGTGACAGACAAACAAAAAACAAGTGGAAACCAAATGGGTGGTCCAGATATTTAAAGCTTGCAGGGACAGCGAATGAGAACGAACAAGCACAGCATTGTGATTTTAATCAAAGCTTTGAGTCTGCAACACGAACTGGACTGGAGTGCTCTCTTCTTAGTTTTTATTCAATTTCTCAACTCCTCACATTCAAACTACAAGTGAAATGTCAAAACTTTCGAAACACATGACCCTATCAGCCTGAAATTTGCCAAAAATTGACTGTCTCCTCTCACAGTTTGCACTCATGTCATGTTTTCCACTTGCAAATCAGTCTCTGCGTGCTCTCAAATCCTGACTCACAGATTGATTAGTGCTTGGCTTGCTTTTGAGCTTGTGCAGTATAGCTCTGGCGTGAGCAGCTGGGTACAACGGATCTAAGAACAGACATTAGGGTTGCAGGTTTTCTGTCTAGTCACACTAGTCTCACTACCACATAGTCACGAAACACAACTCAAGAAGGATAAAGAAACAGCGACATGAAAACAAGACTGCATCCGGTAGAAGAACGATATGTTTTATAGAGCTGAGACATTTAAAGCATGTAAAAGGTTGTTTTCATCCAGAGATCCAAATCCTGTTTTGTTCAAAATTAAAAATATAAAGAGACGCTTAAAGCAATTAATCATCCCACGCCATGAAGACACAACGATGGAACTGTGGGTTAGTGTATAGACCACCTAAACCAAATCCAACACTTGACAGGAACCTTTATCCTCTACCATGTCAGGATTAAGCTTTCAGTGACTTTTATCCATCTTTGTTGTCTCTCCAACATCACACATATGAATAGAATTCTTGAACATAATTGATTAATATGGTTTTAATCAGTCCACTACCGTTTCTATGGGTCACACGTTAGATTTAGCACATCTGGCTTTGCTCCCACTCACTTGTCTATACTTAATTCTAGTTTTAGGACTGTGCTGTCTGCCCCCTTTTCTAAGCTATGTATTCCATTAAGTTCTTGTTTTTTGGCAGTCTGCTGTGCGATCTAACAGTGCCACTAACACCAGCAGTTTTCCTATGTCACCTCCCACCACTGAGGAACTAGGTGGTCATTTTAACAGTACTTGTGTAGCAATCTTAGACACTATTGTCCCTCTGAGACAAAGAATTTAAACTTAGCCCAGCCCTGGTTTAATGAACACAGCTCCAGCTCTGAAGTGCATGTGTAGGAAGCCACCGAAGAAAGTTAACTTTAAGAGACTACATGTATAAGTATCATACTGCAGGAATCCAGATCGCCTTATTTCTCTGATCTCACGTCTCAGTCTCAATAGAACTCCAGACATTTAGTCCATGTAATTCAATATGCCACCAGCCCCTCTGCCAGGCATGAGATTGAATCATCCTTTGAAAAATATGAGGAATTTCACAAGTGCTTTCCTAATAAATTCTCTCTTATTAACACCTTGCCAGAGGAAGCCCACCTCAGTACGAACCTTGAAGTCCCTTCTCAAAACTCACTTTAACGGGCAGGCATTATCATGTTAGCAAGGTAACACTTGCTGCAAGCACCTTTTATTTACAGACTGAATTGTTCTTGTTTCTCAATTTATACGCACTGTACCAGTGGTTTTCTTTTGTCCAGTTCCATTGTGCTATATTGTTAATAATAAAAAATCTGCGTGCTAAGACTTAATATGAACCTTAAACAAACTGCAGAAATGTAATTTATATCTAATTGTTAACATTTGTTTTTGATTGTTAAATAAATCTTTCATTTCCAAGTCAAAACACATCATCGATCTATTGAACCCACTCAGGAAAAAGGTTCTATGAAAGCAGAAATAACAGGGCAACTACAGACCCGTTTTATCAAGTGGGAGAAGACCAGGCTAGTTGTGAAATTTCATTTTTGTTGCATCGTTGATTTAATTTTCTGGTCCAGCTTCGGGGTGGGAACCGCTGGAAGAAAAAAAAAGCAAACTTCTTGGACATCATTATGCAGACTGGCTATATTTAAGGAGATTAGAAAAACACTGCATTGCTTCAAGGAAATGATCGCACAAACACAAAATACTGAGGGCTTAAATGGGGCTGTCGAGAAAACCCGCAATAACCGTCATGAATAGAAACCAAAGCTGTGTTTGTGGACACATTTGAGCAGATCAAACTATAATGGCAATGTCGGCCAGCTTGGGCACATGTGTGGTAGGCTACTCTACGCAAAAATAGTAGGCTTTTAGAGGGACTACTGTTTTTAAGAGACAGTAAAAAACTAATGGAGAGAGGAAAGAGAGAGAGAGAGAGAGGCAGAGACTGAGGGAGGGAGAGGGAGGGACGGGGTGCAGAGACACGGAGACTGGGCTAAGTGGACAGACCTCACGTTGAGCTCAGATGAACCTCGGCATCCTTTCCCACGTTGGATCATTTCAGCTCCGTTAAACAAGGCGAGCACCGGAGCAGAGCTGCACACGCACGGTAAGCCCTGTTCTCCTCCATAAGATGACTTTTTATTTTATTTTTATTTTTTTATTTATTTTAATCTTCACGATTCACTAGTTTATTTAAGTGATGCCTCTCACCAACGCGCGGACGTGCCAAGTTTCCGCTGCACCGTTCAGCTTTCGTGTGTTTTCATTTCGGGCTCTTTTGGTGTCCAACTGTGTCTCTGTCAGTTTGAAGCCGCTTCTCGGAAATAACGAGCAGGAACGAACCTTTCGGCATCACTCACGCACAAACACGAGCAGATGTTCGGGCTCCTGAGGTGAACTAGCGCCGGGCTGAGAGGAGGTTGTGCGCCGGGCTGTGCACAGATGGCGGACCGTGTCCCGCTTCCTGGCACGGCAGCGCGCGCGCGCGTGTGTGTGTGTGTGCGCCCGTGCGCCATCTGTGCTCGCGGTACACACTCACCTGCCGCGTGCACCTTTCACACGTCGGGTGGTGGGCGGGGCTTGGAGGGGCACGCTCGCGCTCCGGCGGGGTCGCTGGACAGCCCACAGGTATTTGTTTATTTGTTTATTTATTATTTTTTTAATATTTAATATTCGTTATAATAGTTGCTCCAAAGTGCGTGAATCCCATTAACACTAACAAGTCTCAGGTGACGCTCGGGGCAGTTTAGTGTTTTCTCTAGTGGATATGCTAATGAGCGGGCCACACGTGAGCGCGCGCTTGTGTGCGTGACCAGGCGGAAGCGGTGCGAGAAATCAAACAATATATTTATAAACGTGTGTGATTCTGTGTTTACAATTCAGTGTCACCGAGGAAAATATTTCCAACTCTCTCAGCACAGCATCTTGTGAGCACAGAGGCGTTTAAACGGGACAAATAAGTACATGGCTGCTCAGTGGCTCAGCACGGTGATTGTGCTGTGGTGTCACTCAGGGTTAAGCTGTCTGAGTGTCGAGCCCTGACAATAATGAGGTGACTGATACGCTCAGTGCAGTGGACCTCTCTCATCGCTCGACTTGTTTGGAAAGACTTAGGAGATTTGTGCGTGTGTGCCGTGCGCTGAGCTGGGGAGAGGCTGCGAGGATGGATGAGAGCTCCATGAGGGTTAGGACCAACGGCAGGAGCAGAGAACAGCTAGAGATGCTCAAATGGCACAGAATCTGTTCATGTCCTGGTCGTTTAAGCCAGCCAGGCCAACCCCCCCTCCTCCTCATCTCAGTGTACTTCCACCACAACCATCACCACCCCCTCCTCTGCCATCCTTTTTCTGCCAGCATCTCCCATTTTCCCTATGTAAAAGGCCTGAGATGCACAGGCTATTTTTAACAAAAATGAAATACCCTTGTTGCAGTGAAGCGTCTCGTTGCAGAGTGAAGTGAGACTGAAACAGCGATTTGTAATTTAGAGCTATGTCACCACTCATCATTCCATTCGGAGCCGGCAACAGCAAATCGCCCTCACGCTTTCATCGTCTATCCCTGCCTTACATTTCACACACATCTAATATGCACTTATAGTCTAAAGACTTCAAACAACAGTGAATGACATGTACTGCCGGCAACATGGTTTTGGAGCAAAGCTGGCAGAGAGAAGTGTAAGCTCTGTCTGCTAATGCACAATAGCTGAGCAAGACAAAAAAAAAAAAAAAAGTGTTTGGAAAGAAGCACGCCTTGTAGTTTGCCTGATTTAAGATGATGCCAAACAGATGCAGATGCTGAACACGAAGCATTACATATGGATGACTTGGTGTAATTGGTGTGCAAAATGAAACGCCAAAAAAAATCAAGGATGAATTTCCTTTTGAGAAAACAATGACGTAAACAGTGTAGAAATGACTTAATATTTCTTAGGATCACACGCTCAAATTGAATCTGCTCTCAAGCTTACTTTTTAGAAAGTAGGTCAGTATCTGGAAGGAAAATGAACATTGGTTTCATTTTCATGTGTCCTTCTTCTCAAATGTAGCATATCAATTTGGATATATCACAAAATGCTATGGCTCATATTATATAGTGCCATCAAAGGCTTGTGCATTACTATAGGCCCACTCTGTGCTTATTTGCATCTAAATTAACAAAAGCATGTTTCACTTTAGTTATTTAGTGAGATGAGGCTGGAGGATTTAGGTTTATCAGTGTGCACTGTGTCATTTAAATGTTCTTTACTGATTATTTGCGTCACACAGCAGGTTGTGCCGACAAATTCCCAGCTTTTTTATTTTTATTTTAGCATTTTAACCCTTAAGTCTTGCTGCACACGCTATTTAAATTGATTTGAAGGCCGTGTCCCTGTGCGCCAGTGACTCATGCACAGTCGCACTGCATGCACGTGGTTGATAATGCGTCTCTCCATGCGTGCATAAAGTTGAAAACAGATGTCAGAAAATTCCTGTTGGTTACAGGAAAATCGCGAAGCAGAGTGATGGATGCACGTGGGATGTGGATGGAAACACTGTGCTCCTGTTAAGCTGCTGACACTTCTCGGTGCGTCAAGTTTCGAAGATCAATGGCCCCGATCTGACTCAAATACTAACGAAACTCAGATCATTAAACTTTTGGGAAATGAGGACAAGTCATTGATTAAATTATTTATGAGTCTAATTAATCTCTTTAGGGGAACTTCTTTCACTACTGGCCATTGAGGCATGGGGAGACCATCTTTAGGGTTGACATCAATCAACTGATGTTCAGGCAATTATGTGTGACAAGGAACAGTAAAGTACCTGAGCTCCACCTCATCGGCAGGACCTCGGGCACCAAATTAATTGAAAAATTTTAAGACCACACTTAACTCTCTGAGAATGTCTTAGTGATCAATAAAGGGACTGAAACACAACAGCATTGAGAATAATATGACTAACAGGTACAAAGGTAATTTCTTATCAGACCGTAATGTTCATAATTTCTTTTTTTACGGCAGTTTGCAGACAGCTCAGATTAAAACAGAGCTGTTTAACCAAAAGTGAAAAATTCTAACCACAAATTTGTCTCAAAAGTTCTTATTCTTTTTATAGGACAAGTTACATGTCAACGTCTTTGTCTTTTCACTACTGTATCTTGAAGCATTTGCTTCCCGTTTTAATGAATACAGTGAAGATCACACTAATTATGTGTCCTCGCAGGTGATCCTGTGCAGCATGTGTACAGCACTGGGAAATGGGAGAGAAGATTGGTTAAACAAAGATATGCTGGAAGAGGAAGAAGACGGTAAAAGAACAAGATGGACCACAATGAAATCCTGCATCTGACCAGCCATTCAGTCATTCTTTGAAACAAACGGATCAGTGACCCCCCAGCGATGGCAGCACACATAGTGCTTCTCTTTCTTTTATTAAGTAAAGGAGAAAGAAATGCCATTTCGGTGGCTGCTGGCCTTTCAGAGGAAGATCAGGACTTGCCAGAAATGTCAAGCAAAGAACAAGTTTTACCTCCTCCAAAGTCCACGAACAACTTTTTTGTGAGTATCAAAGAATTGGAAAGCCAGCTCCTGAATAAAAAGGATGATAAAAGAACTCTGCCAAATGTGGCTCTTAAACTAAGTGACAGAGAACCGAAGGATTCTGACTCTAAGAACATAGCAAAGAAAACAGTCGTACTTAAACACCCTGAATCTGCTGCCAAATCCCTGATAGCTAAACATAGCCCTGAACTCATGCTGAACCACAAGAAAAGGAGCAATTTGACTAATGGAGAGGTTCAAGGTGTAATTAATGATCACAGTCGAGCACCGAGTTCAGAAGAGGAGTTTGCTCTCCAGCCTGAGCTCCACTTGGAGACAGGTGTCAGTGACGTTGTGCCTAAGAGGACAAGGGGAGGCTCTAAGTGGGTCAAGGAGTCTGAAGACGATCGGTCGGGGCCTCGCTCTCGCTGCCGGAGGAGCTGGCTCTGGAACCAGTTCTTTGTGATCGAGGAGTACAGAGGGCCGGAGCCTGTGCTTATTGGACGGGTAAGCTGTTGTCACAACCAGTCAGCGTGCACATGTAAGTCATCTGTTTCTAGCTGTGTGGAGTTATATTTCTGATAAGGCTGGAGAATAAGAAAAAGATTGCAAGCACATAAAATACATTTTGTTGACAAATCAGAATTATGAAAATAATAATTCGATTTAACAAAAAGTCTATCACATCCTACACATGCATTTATTTACAAGTTTGCTATAATGCACAAAAGGCTTTGAATAAATTTCCCTGCTTTGCACTTTCACAGCTCACAAACCCTCGAACTTGATCTTATTGGTTATAGCACCGAGGGAAGCAAAACCGCAGTCCCACGTAAACAGTCTATAAAGTTTAAACAGTTTTGAGTTACACACCTGTTTTATGAATCCTTAATTAAATTCTGTTATGTAAGTAAATCTGCACTTTATAGAGGTGTTGCTCTTTCAAAACATCAGGTTGGCTTTTTTAGCTGTATCATTCCCTCCTTTTTTGTTTTTGAGTTTGAATTCAATTAACTGATAGCTAAGTAGGGTATGAAGCAGGTCATGCTGAAATTTAAAGGTTCATATTTTATTTAACATTTTAAGCAAAGCCAAATGACAATAGTAAAAATAATACTCAATAATAATAATGATAATAATAACAATATTAATAATGCCAAACCTTTACAATATATAGAAGAAATCACAGCACAATCTGTCAACTCTGATATGAGACTTTCCCGTGGCTCCCACAGGCCTTTTCTGGACCCTCCCAAAAAGCCCCAGACAATCCTGAAAAGTATTCATCTTGTCAGTTCATAAATAGACCGGTTTTTTGGACCTGCACGCCCACCTACAGCCAGTCAGAACAATGTGGGCTCTGTGTGAGGGAAACCCTCAAGACAGAGGAGCTAAAATGAACCAGACAGGATGAAAAGAGGTGCTGCACAAACATACAAAGAAACCGTTTTTGGAATTGCAGATCATCCAGAATTATTTCAGTAGAGCCCCAGAATAAAAGCACATTGTGCATAATATGGCCTGTTTAAGAGCAGCAAATGCAGCTTTGTTGCACTGTACGTTTTTAAAAAACCACACAGGTCACCGCAGTTACTAACTAATTTAGCCAAAGTCTAAGAAAAAACGAATGCCCTGATTTATTAGCTTATGAGGTTGTAGGCATCATCATGGCAACATCAGCCATTTTTGCAGTTTTTACCTGAAACTGTTTATGATTGCTACTTTTAAAACATTGTTATCATTGATGCAACTTTAAAAGGCTTAGTTCACTACTGTTTAAACCGTGCTTATCTGGCAGAACACAGCGAGCTATGATCTATGAAGATCACTAAATGTTTTAGCAACCACAAGTAATCCAACTGGAGACAAAACAGACACTAAGAAATTACCTATTCTAATTTTCTCATTGGCAGGCAAACTTGAGAACACACAAAGCAGATATGCTACTGACATTGAGACAGGGCAGATGAGCTAATTATGGTACTTGAATCTTAGCGAACCTGCTAGTAAACATGCTGTGGACCAAACCCATTTTTCATTTTGTTTGCATAATAATATTAATCATTTCTCTACAAATTATAACGTGTGTGCTTGTAAGAAATCTCTTTCTGTGCTCAAAATGTTCCATCACACAGTGAGGAATGAGGCACAAAAAGCCCACACCAAATAATTGCAGTTTTGTGCAGCAGTCCCCCCACTTCCTGTGTCACACACTTGAGTCTTCACAGTCGCCACACCAGCAACCTTCAACTGCTCAGTGTCGCAACACGAAAAGTGTCTGAGATGATTTAAGCCACAGCACACCTGATCCATTCAGATCCCAGGGGTTTACTTGTAGCATTTCATAGTCAGGCGCTCCCCACTAATGCAGCTGCTGGCAGCTACAGTATACTCAGTGTAGGATTATATCAACTGTAACGCTAACAGGGAATGTTGCCAGCCACTTTGTAGCTAGCTGTATGCTTTATAATGACAGTCTAGATTGGATTCTTACCAGTGCAGTGTACACCTCATAAATGTTTAATCTTGCTCTCTGGTTGTTATTGATAGAGTCAGGGAGGAGTGTTAAAGCAATCAGTAGACACGTGAGAATGCTCATTCCTGTGCAAGCACAGTATTAATGTTGATATTTATGTAAACAGGCATCCCTGCATTGCAAAGGCTTGGAAGTGCTTTTTTCCTGAAAGGCAACTCAGTTTGTTTGCCAAAAATAGTTCAATGATGATGTCAAGCCCATTGCTGGTACAAAGTTTTAGGTGAGCTATCAACAGTTCCGATGATATGTGCGTCAACCCGTGTGAAAAAACGTAGCGTCTGGCAGGCAAAGAAAGCAGGTATAAACCTGGGGGTGGATGTACAGCCTGCGTGAGAGGAGGAGAAAATTCAGATTAGAGAGTAGGAGAGAAAGTGACAAAGGAACTGGAAGAGACGCTTTGTTTGTACGTGGTGGATACATTTCTTCCCCACGATGAGAGTGTTTTTCCATGCTGACTGAAGCACAGCAGGACTGAGCCAGCAATTAGCCAGTGAGGAGAGTAGGGCCGGATAGAAACAGAGAGGGAGGTGTGAGCGGAAGGGGGGTGGGGTGGTTTGAAGCGAGATAGGCACACACTCTGACAAAGATGTCTCTCGTGGTGAAGTGTGGGATCAAAATCGAAGCTAGCTTTAAGGAAGAAAAGAGTGAGAGGGATGTGGGTGTAGGGATAAATAAAAAACCCCGAGCCCCTTATCTAGCAATTTGTAGGGTGTTCTATCGCGAGTTTCTATAATCCGCAACTTCATCCTCCAACACATACACACCACGGCACATGCACAAAATGAACGCTAATCTTATATTTTCTCCCAGTCTCAGCACGCATTCTATACAGTGTGTGGACTGAACTCATCTGAACATGGAGCCATCATGCATTATGTTGGAATATACTGATGCTTTCAAGTATGCATCCGTTTCCAGCACAAATGCTTTGACTCTTTTTTTTTTAGGCAGTTTCATTTCTGTATGTCTGTGTCACACGATGTGCACAAATAAATGTCATGAAACAGAGTCTTGCAAACAAAAAAGCAAACAAAAAAAAAAATCCCATTTCAAATTGCCCTGGAAATTTGTGAGCAGTCATTGTTGCGGCTGAATTTTAAAATAAAAGCTTTAGTTCTCGTGAGTATCTAAGGTCCGCAGCAGAGTTTGTGAGTAAGCTTTGTGGATTATGAGCATGTGCGGATGTGCCTTAAGGGGGAGAGAGATGTGAAGGTTTCTGGTCAGAAAGCTAAGTATGATGAAGGCTGAGTAATCGCTTTAGCTTTCTATTTCTGTGTGTTTGGCCTTTTACCTATCTCTCCCACACTAATATCCTCTCTGCCATTAAATACTCAACCAGTATTCTGCACCAGAGAGCAAAACAGACATCCAAACGAGGGAGAGAGAGAGAGAGATGAATGAGAAATGTGAGCAGATGGGCATTCTGTGTAACCGAGGTAACTTGATGAAAAGAGAGCAGCACAAGGACTGGAAAAAGAGGTGGTTTAAAAGGTACGGGGAGGCAGATGGATTTACAAGAAGGGGAAAGAAGGGACAGATGGATAGTAGAGACAGGAAGATTTACAGATGGATACTGCCTGTCTTAGCAGAACGCATCTCTGAACATACATGTGGCACATTTGCAGGGCCACTGTCCACGTTGATGTGGTTTTGCCCATAACAATTCCCCCAGTGGCCTCTTTGGTCCAGTGAGTTAATTAGCTGAATGCATCAGCACTCCAATCCTGGTCCCATATGTATCTTTCACACCTGGTGCCGTTCATTTTAGATTCACAGAGCACATCCCATCTTAACGTAAATCACCCATCTAACAGTAATGTTTGCAGTACTTGCTAGACAAATAGCTGAGTGTTAATGAGCGACACCTGCATCAGCGGACTGTGATGTTGCCTGAAGGTAAAGTTAGTGTAACAGACTCTGTGTGTGTGTGTCTACTTTCCAGCTGCACACAGATATGGACAAAGGAGACGGCCAGACTAAGTACACGTTGGAGGGAGAGGGAGTGGGATCAGTGTTTGTTATTGATAGCAACACAGGTAACATACATGTAACAAAGTCTCTGGACCGGGAGGAGAAGGACCAGTACCGTCTCATTGCAACAGCTACAGACCGTCAGACTGGCCGAGCCTTGGAGCCGTCTTCTGAGTTCATCATCAGAGTGCAGGACATCAATGACAACCCTCCTGTCTTCCCCAGTGAACCGTATGTTGCCATGGTGCCAGAGATGTCCAACATAGGTACAGAGCATAAAACTACATTTAAGTGCTGCTCCACTAAAAATCTATCAAAAGGTGGCTTTAAATTTTTTGTCCTTCATGGAGAGCAGCGTTTGTGTAAAGCTTGAATTTACTGAATGCGTTTTATCTCCAGTGGATTTTAATTGCAACGTGTTTTCAAAAGCAAAGAGAGACCAAGGCTGTGTCTCAAATCTATATCCTGTTTAATAATACACCAATAGCCATATAACAATGTTTTTGGTCAGAAATGCTGCAAAATTGAAAAAAACAAAAGCTTGATATATCGCAAACATGTTTTATCTTGGCTGAGGTTGAAATGGTGCAATATCGATAAAAGCAAAATACAAAAGTGCAAAAGTGGGGAAAAAATGAGTCATGAAGCATGTGACGTAAACATCGCTGAAGAGATGAAACTAAGTGGCAGACGAAAACAGATCAGCGTAGCACAGTGAGCCGTCATTTTACAAATTCATACATGAAATAATATGAATGCCATATTTCCATATGGTTTACTGCAGAGTGGGCGGCACAGTGGTGGAGTGGTTAGCACTGTTGCCTCAACCCATATCCAGGCCGCGAGCCTTTCTGTGTGGAGTTTGCATGTTATCCCCGTGTTCTTCTGATACTCTGATTCCCTCCTACCATCCAAAGACATGTAGTTAGGTTAAATGGTGACCATAGATGTGAATGATTGTCTTTCTGTGTATGTCAGCGCTGTTATAAACTGGCTATCTGTCCAGACTGTACCCCGCCTATTACAGTTTGATGCTGGGAAAATCAGTCCCATCAGGTGTTTATCTTGACAAACAGGCACTGCATTTGGAAGGAGGCCATACTGAGAAGTAAATGAAAATCCCCATTTTGTACCATAGTTGCACAATAGTAATAATCCCATTTATAAAATGCAGAGAACTATAATGAGATTGGTAGGTATAAATATATATATATATATAAACAATGTGGACGCAGAGTCTATAGCGTTGCATTGAACTAAATGTTAACATCAGATGCTACCATACTCACAAAGCCCAAATGCTGATGTTCTGCAGGTAATGTTTAACATTGTCATCCTATTTTGATCTGTTAGCATGTGCTTGATGCTAAATGACATTTAGGAAATTATCAAAGTTTTTAAAAGTAATCCTGAGAGGACTGTGATAGGAGTTGAGATACAGTATATTTTGCCTGTATCTCTGAAGCTTTGCTAATTTGTAACGGGTAACACACTAACATCAGTTCATGGAGATTTCTCTACCTACCTCTGCAGCAGGACTTTCCAACATTCAAATTCTCATTATTCGAGAAATTCACTACTTGTGGCACAACTCCAGATATTACGGAAGTGTTTTTTTCAACAAGGAATCAGACTATAAAGAGGTTTTGAATACACCTGAATAGACAGCAGAGAAGTGGATTGTCTTTTTAATCCTGTAGATGTACCTGATATTTAAAAGATAGTTTTTTATGTAAACAGTTACCAGTATTAACTACTATGCATAGAAAGGGATCTTTAAACTGTGTTAACTCCTCTGTTCACAGGCACCTCCATAATCCAAGTCACAGCCAGAGACGCTGATGACCCAACATATGGAAACAGTGCCCGGCTGGTGTATGCTATTACTCAGGGCCAGGACTATTTCTCTGTGGATCCTCAGACAGGTCTGGCCTTCACCTGACATACATCATGCATCTTCTCAAAGCTGTTGACCATAACTTGCCTGTCCAGCTGACGATTCCCCTTAAAACAGTACATCCCAGTGGTGCTGTTAGACATCATATGTTGCATCCTAGCCACCACATGTCTAGTGTGGTGGATAAGAATATTTTACATTTTCCACATTTTACAAGGTCCGTGGCCTGGAGTCATATGTTTTCCAGTGTCCTAATTCGAAAATGTATGCATCTGACTCCCCTTGATGCTAATTTCGAGAGACGTTATGTCACTGTGAAATCTGTTGCTGTTGTGATTTTTGGTCCACTTCCTGCTCTCCTCTCCACCAGGCGTCCTGCGCACTGCAGTCCCTGACATGGACAGAGAGACTCAGGATGAATATCTGGTTGTCCTTCAGGCCAAAGACATGGGGGGACACCTGGGTGGATTGTCAGGGACTACAACAGTCACTGTGAAGTTGAGTGATGTCAACGACAACCCCCCTCACTTCAGACGGAGTAAGCACTGCTGTTATCAGATCACCACTTACCTGGTGGCTGCTTTCAATATCTGTAGCTTTAGAATATGTGTGTGCGTGTCTGTGTGTAGAGATTAAAATGATGAAACATCTTGTAATGGCATTTGTGACAGCAGTCTGATATTTCTTGCCTCCTTTTGGTCCCTTGACAGGTTCAAGATAAGATATAAGCTCAAAAGTAGCTAACCAGCTTGTCAGTCCAGTGTCTTCCTCTTTTATTTCACGCACTCGTCCTAATCATAGTTTTTGACATGATTTGCAATAATATAACCTTCGCCAAAATGACTGGCATTAACATTCACATAAACACGCCCGTTCAGTCCCTGAGGTTTAAATGGACTGCAGCTTGACGTAGAAGAGTGAAAGATCATGTCCGCTCTTTCTTATCCAAGCTTTTCCCTGTTCCACACTATTAATATTTCATCTTAAAGTTCACTGCTTTCTGCTTCAATAGACAGTAAAATCACTGCAGAATGTGTCTAACACTTTGAGACATATACTGCATTTCTCTATATACTACCTCTTCTCTATTTGCTGTTTCCCCGCTGTTCCCTACTTCTTCTTCTTCTTCCTGACAGTCTCTGGTTACTGTCTTTCATCTTAATGTTTAAACCGTTCCTTGTGTTGATATATTGTGCTGCAATACAGTACGTTATAGAGGCAATTTAATATTTCCAAATGCCAGCTGTGTTTTATTTATTTACTGATATCTGGATATAAATTCCCACCCTCTCAACATTACTCCAGGTGATTATTTTCTGTTTAACGATAACGTCGCCATTCAAGCCAACGGCTCATTTAGCATGTTCTTGAATACGAAGGGGGTGATGTTCAAACGTTGTTTATTACGTGGAGGATCAGAATGATTAACAATCAGCAAGGAGGACTTGCTCTGATTAAAATGAAGGCATTTCTCTGAATTTGCTGCTTATTGCCGTGCCGAATTGCAGGCACGCAGGGGTCTTGAAGCTCGGTGAATAAATGACATGAGTTGCCACACATCACCCGATGCATTTTATTGCCTCCTAAGTGAACAGACTGTAATCCAAGAAAAACAATAACAGATGAGCTCCTTAGTTCAATAAAGAAAACTCTTGGGGCATGTGACTATCAATTTAAAGCTTTACAGAGGTTTAGAGTGTGTAGTGGATGTTTGTAACATCGTGAGGAGATAAACAGAATTGATACCTATTTTGGTGTTGGATTAATTAATAATGGTGTTCACTATTGGTCTTTTGGTCTCGTCTCACCTTTCCTAGAACCCAAAATAACTTTAAATCGCCTAATCCAACAAACTAACAGATACTCTATTGTCAACAGGATTAACCCTATAAACAAGACAGCAACTCCTTTCACATGCACGTCTTTCCATTAGGCTGATGGAATCTGAACGTGTCTTTTCTGCGGTAAATGTTCATTAAATATATACTCCAAACACACTATTTTATAATAATAAGAAGTTAGGGGATTGAACGATGTCATATAAGTATTCAGCTAAGACATTTGTGAGTCACCTGACTTTGTTGGTCATTATTTGTGTGCAGTGGTTAACAGACAATTTTAGTGAGAGGCGGAGAGAGCTTGAGCAAGTGAGAGAGACAGGAAGTTGACACTAACTGATTGTAATGATCAGCTGTCCCACCATTTCATGACCTTTGACTGTATGTGTGTTAGGTTGTGATACTGCAGGTAAATGTATTTAGCATAAACCATAGGACAAATTTTCACCTAATGGTAGTGATAGGCTTCATCTCCTGGACACTAATCCCTACTACAAAATTTCCAGTATTTAGATGAATTTCAATCTGGACCCAAGGGGCAGTAGACCATGCCTCTACTAATCTAAATTCTAGTGCAGTAATAATTGCTTTTGGTCAGTAAAATGTTCACAAAATAATAAATAATATGTATCTCAGACTCCAAAGCATCAACAAATAGCTTGTTCTGTCAGTAAAACCAACAGATATTCAGTGGACATCAGAGAGTCTAATCACGTTCATCCAGCTCAAAACAAATAGAAAATGTCTACGAAGTCCTGTGTTACATTTGGGTTAAAATCATATGGGAACACAATTTAATAGTAGTATGAGGTATTCATGCGAGACAAAGGATGGTTTCTTATTGCTATTAAGATGCATCTTAAAGAACTCTCAAAGAGTTATTGGAATTTGAATTAAAATTGCAATTGTTTCCCTTCTCCTGACCGGCCAAAGCGACATCACCTCCTAAAACAATTCCAGAGTAAGTAACAGGACACAAAATTTACATTTCTCATTCTGTACGAAAATACATTCTAAAATTCAAAGCTAAAATGAGGCTTCAGAAGTCTGAGCACGTTGGAAGTGGGTATCTACCAAATGCTGTTTTTAATACAAAACTCCCTGTCTGTGCTGCTGTGCCGCAGTTCTGTAAATGAGAACTGTACATGGAAACAAACGGAGGGAATTTCATTGTGAAATGATATCTGAATGACACCTACTGTGCTTGATTTGACTAATTGTTGCACAGTCTGAGTACTGCGCATTTTATTCCCCATTACTTTTTTTTTCAATCATCAACATGCATTGCCAGTTTTCAGAGCTATCATATTCATTGTTTGTCTCTGTGCAGGTGCGTGGTCATTCTCTATATCTGAGCTAGCAGCACCAGGTGTGGAGGTGGGCCGTCTCACTGCCACTGATCCAGATCTGGGAGAAAATGCACAGCTGGAGTTTACAATCCTGGACACCGAGGAGGCTGAAATGTTCAATATAAGTAGAAGAGACAGAGAGGCTGTCATAGTGTTGAACAAGGTGAGACGCGTGTATACACACGGAGAGAAACTGTGTAAAGCAGCTTTAGTTTATTACTAACTAAGTGTTTAATAATTACAGAGGATTTGAAGCTATGTGTAGCTTAAATGGTCACATAATGAAAAAAGTATCTAATAGGCAGCATCCCCGGAGATTAAACAAATTTGCTTCAGCCTGGTACTGCAAATTAATTGTATTTAGTCAGTTAAACACTTCAGTACTCCTCTCAAATACCCTCCGTTGCTGACAGGTTCAGAGTCCCAGAGCTCTACTGAGAGCAATTAATGAGAAACAATGAACTAATAAGCAGCTGGTGAAAAATTGCCACTCATTTGAAGTGGGTAGGCCACGTGAAAGGCACCCAATGTGTCTTTTTACTTTTAAGGGTTTCAACAGCATTGGGTATTGAAGATAATTATTGCGAAGTGAAATCTTAATTGAAGAGGCCGTGGACTGTGAGGCTAGAAAAGAGCCTGATGAGTAATTACTCTAAAAATGTATAACATGGAGATAAAAGAAAGTTCAAAATGGAAGGCATGAGTTATATAGAGGTATGGAGAAAAGTGAGTATCTTACATGAATTATGAAGTATATGGTCAGAAATACACAGCACACATATATATGAATCATACATGAAAGGTCTTAAGTAAAGTGCAGCCTGTTTTCTTCTTCACCCAACAGCTACTGGACTATGAGACTCGCAATTCGTACACGTTCTCAGTGGAAGTTGCCAACCCTATAGTGGATGCCCGCTACCTAAGGAAAGGTCCCTTTAAGGACCAGGCAACAGTCCGGGTCATGGTGCTTAATGCTGATGAGCCGCCGCGATTCTCCCAGGCTCGGTACCATCTGGACGTGTCTGAGAACTGCCCTCCTGTCTGCTCCGTTGGCCGGGTCTACGCTGTGGACCCAGACACAGGACAGAGCACCAATATCAGGTGGTTGTCGCACCATCACTCCCTTATTTAGTCGCTCGCTCACTCAGGGCTCTCTTTACTATCTTTTTCCATCCCATTCTTGCTCGTGCCCTGTTTGTGCACCTCAGGTACTCCATCGATCCCCAGTCAGACCCAGAGGCTCTGTTCCGCATCGCCTCTGACACAGGCTTTATAAGCACAGTGATGGAGTTGGACCGCGAGCAGGAGCAGTGGCATAATATCACTGTCATCGCCACACAGAGGGGTATGTCAGCCCTTCTGCCCTCAGGCGCTATGAGCAGCAGACCTTACCAGAGTCATCTTTCACTGAAAACACCACCTGGAGTTTGGGAATACAAAGTGTGGAGTAAAAATGATAGAAATTCAGCATTAGTGTCAATTTCCTTTTCTTTCAGATAATCCAAATCTTGTGTCAAGGGTTGTGGTTGCCATAGAGACACTAGACCAGAATGACAATGCTCCAGAGTTGGACAGACAGTATACAACGTCTGTATGCGACTCCAGTGCCCCTGGCCAGGTCCGTACTTTTTGTTTTTTCTCTGATCTTACATTCAGCCTCAGATTATGCTCTCGTTTTTAGCCATTCTCTCTCAAGTTCTAGCATGCAGCTATTTTTGAAGTCATGTGCAGTTTGTTTCCTTATTCATTATAGACTTCACTTTTTTCCCCACTTTGTTGAAACCATAATGACAAATGGGAGTAATGGAGGCAAAGTCATCTCATGTTGTTTGCTTGTGTTTGTTTGCTATTTCCAAGTAGTATATAATAGATGAAAAAGCCAAACAGGCAGACATGATGGATATTAATAATGTAGGGGTTTGGTGTACACACACACAAACATTTCAAACATACAGTATATCTTATCAGGTTAAGTGACTGATAGATGCAAACTCACACATTTACAGAACTAAACGCTGCAGCTAGAACAAAACAAAGGGAAAAGGGGGTTAAAAATACATGGCAAATGGAAAAATACAACCACCGTTTCAAATCAACAACAAAACAGCTTGTTTGTGAATTAATTAAAATTTCAAATGATTATAGCACCTGCGTGTTTTTCAGAGTTGAAGGAAGATTTTTGTGGAATACTTTCATGCATCATCTTATGTGATCCACATAAACAAAGTTCAGTGTGTTCAGTTGCAGTGTGAGAGGTGATAAATGAGTCGACCTTGTCATAATTGGGTAGCACCTGAAGGTAGAGATCTTAGCCCTTTTTTCATACTCTGTTTTTTCTTATTGTAGTTTACTTTTGTGACTTTAGAATAGAATAAAATATCTTCAATGTATATGCAAATAAAGGCATAAAAAATAGTATTTAAAGTACATACATTTCACGAGTTGTTGCACATAGTCAGTGATGTTGCTGAGGTGCTTCGTTTGTTTCCCCTGAATGTTGCTGCTGGATCTGAGGAGGAAGCGTAATCTGAAGATGTCAGTGAGGGCAAAGAGTGGCAGATTATGTGCTGGCCAATGTTTATGAATCTCTGGAGAGCTGTCTTGTCTGCTGCTAGCTGGCGTACGACAATGTGATGAAAGATTCTCTCCGTGAATCAGTGACAGCAAGACGTGTTTATATTGCATGATATTACCAGTTGTTCATTCTCAGTTTGTTTGTTTCTTTGTTTGCTTGATGGATTCAAGTTGTTCAGTCTGTTTCTAACCTGGTTAGTAATCTCCTTAAGTTTTTGATCTATTTTGAAGTCCCAAGGTTCACAGTTAAAATAAAAACTGGTGCAAGCTATTCTGTGGGTTGCTTCAGGTGAGTAATGATTGTGAACTGATATTCATCCCAGGCACGCTTGCAGCCAACAATGTCTTGCAGCATGACCACTTCAGACTCCAGCATTTTAGTTTAGTGGCTATACAAGAAAAGGTCCCGCGGGAGCCTCGGTCTGTAGATGATGCTGAGTCTGAAGTTTTGGTATAGCTTATGTGTTGAGGGGACCCTGTCCTCCAATTAAATAATGTAAGGATCCTTATTCTTCTAAATTACATTAAAATAAACTAGAAAAAAATCTTGTTTTGTATTTTAGAAAAACTTCTGTCACAATAGAAGCCACCCTGGGTTTCACCAATACAATTACAAGAATCAGAATTAGCAGTAACATAGTACAGTAATTACAAAAAGAAGCAGTAACTCTGCATAATATCAGATATAGAGCTTGATATCATGAGTGAGTATGACTTTCTACTGTTAAACACAGCAGTTTGTGTCAACTTGTTTTCCTTATGACTTTAATTAATAATGACTGCTATTAATATAGCACATTCTTTCATTTTGACCATTTTGAGAGGTCTGAATGAGGTAAAATGGAGGGAAAATGAATCAGTCATACCATAGTATAACAATTCCGTGCAGAAGCAGGCTTTTTCTTGTTTTCCATCCTGTCAATTAGCTTAAAATCCCTGAGATTTACCTTGAGCACCATTGAAATAAAGCTCTGTTCTTTGTTCTGCAGGTGGTTCAGGTTCTGAGAGCCATCGACAGGGACCAGGGATGGCAGGAGACCCCGGTCCACTTCAGCATCCCTCCAGAGTCAAGCTCTGCCCTCAACCTCACCATGAGAGAAACTGGAGGTAGTACCATTTGGCTCTGTTGTCCCATTTAGTACGTGACACCAGCCAAAACTGGGGCACGCCTGTTGTGCACTGGCCGTGTTTGATATGCTTCTTTTTTTTTTTTCTTTTTTTTTTGCCACGTTATCAGGTGTGACAGCCAGCCTGGTGCTCCAGTCAGCCTTGGAGCCCCTTCCTGGCTTCTCCTCATCCCTACTCACCCTGTACGTGCCAGTTGTGCTGCGCGATGGAGCCTCGGGTCTGACCAACACTGGCACAGTTACTGTGACCATTTGTCCCTGTCTGCGAGGGGGCATGCAAACAGAGGATAGGGGGAGACAGAAGGACAAGAGATGGGAGAGACACATGGTTTGTCTGCCTGTGACTTCCACCTCTCCGTCCCTCATATTCAGCTTGGTCACCCTATTAGCCATGCTGGCATGTGTCACCACTCTGTTGGGTAGGTTTGGTCGGTTCTCTGAAGTCTCTGAATCACTATGAATATTTTTTTCATGACTTTATGAAAGATGTTGAACAGTTGTGTCAGGTTGCTTCTGCGATGTCTAAAGAGTACGTGGTCATGTGTCTCTTTTTTGCCCTTTAGTCGTGTGTGCACTCTCGCTGTCATTGCGCCATCAGAAGCGAGACTCCCACTCCCCCTTCGAGGAAGATGATGTCAGGGAGAACATCATATCCTACGATGATGAAGGGGGAGGGGAAGCAGACACCGCAGCTTTTGACATTACAGCGCTGCAGAGCATGCACAGGATGCAGCACATGCACAACAACAGGAACATGTGAGCTGTGTCCAAAAATTGCAAAAACTAAGTTCCTTGTGCTTTCTGTGATGGTTTATGGGAGTGTGTTTATGTTTGCATGTGACTTTGTGTTTCTGTGTTTTCTCTGACATTTATCTTTTGGCACAGATGGTACACCCAACAGAATCCGCCGAGGGCCAGGACGTGCAGCTGGAGTCGTAACCCGCACTCCAGCCTAGACCCTCAGCAGCGACCAGGCTCTGCTCCCCTCTATGGACGCCTGTGCTACGGCATCCACACTCTGCCTGTTGTTAGAGATTACCCAGCAGGGCCACTGGAGTCGGGTCTGCAGCTAACACAGCTGACCCATGGGCTTGTTGGAGGTCATATAGGCAATTCCCTCGTCATCCAGAAACAGAGCACCTTTGAG
Organism: Anabas testudineus; assembly: GCF_900324465.2. Lineage (NCBI taxonomy): Eukaryota > Metazoa > Chordata > Actinopteri > Anabantiformes > Anabantidae > Anabas > Anabas testudineus. The sequence goes on along the minus strand of NC_046613.1, from coordinate 6,161,233 downwards.
CCTGTGCTGCACTCTTCTGAGACGAGCCCTGGAAGTCATACAGCAGAACATATGAGGACGAAAAGCAAAATTACAGACAGAAATGAAGGCAGTGAACCAAAGGCTGCTGACACAAAACAGAATCAGGACCAGGCTAAGGTCAGACGATTTTAATAATGCCAGATAAACAATTGCTGAATATTGAAAAGAAAAGCTATAAAAACTTGAATTCATAAAATTAAGTTAATACCTGCTTATAAGAATGCATTGGGAAATGTAATCACTAGTGAACACTTAAAAATTAGAACCACTAGAACCAATTAGAAAAAGAACCACTACAATACAACAAATACCTGGTTAAACTCAGACACTAGATATATATAGTATAATAAGTTATACTGTAAATTTGTACAGATTACAATTGCTTTTATACATTATAACCAAGATTTTTTATTCTTTTTGTTTGTCTGATGGTAGATCAGTGGGTGAGGCTGTGGACCTCTGTAAAAGTAAATACGAGATTTAAAAAACATTAGACACCAAAATTCAAATACTCACACTTCCAAAAGAAAGAAAGAGAAGCTCAGATGAATGAAAGCATTTGATTCATCAACAGCTTGACAAAGGTTTCTGCAAATGTAAAAAAATTAATAATTTAAACCATATAAATTCAGATAGATTAATGTCAAATGGGATCAATTCAGTGATTTTTTTTAAGTTAGTGTACAGTAGTAATGAAATGTCACAGTTTTCTGTGCAGTTGCTTATAAATGTATTATACTGGCCTTTTTTTTGCTTCTCTACATTTAATGCCTACGTCTTTCTGAATCATCTAATGTCTCCTTCAAATCTTCTTTTACAGACAAACTCAACCCAATCAGAGTCGACACCAGGCAACAACATTGCAAATCTGACTTACAGTGACCCAAATGAATCTTCGTGCCAAAGTCACACCAACTCCACATCAAACCAGCAAGAGGGACGACCGGGGTCATCGCAAACTCAGAACAGCACTGGAGCCACCAGCTTCACAGTAGATGACATTGATACTGATTCCTCCATTCCCTCCCTTTCAGAACAAAATTATTCAAGCAGCAGTCAAATCAACACTGTAAACCCTCCTGTGTACCTGAAGGGAGACACATACAGCATTGTGGGCTCGCTGAATCCAAATAGCAGAGGGACGTGTATGAACGGGACTAGTGGCAGCGGGTTGTACCCAGCGGGAGTGCAGCTACTGAACACGTGCGGACTGCAGAAAAAGGATTTGACCGCGCATCCTTTGCCCTTACCAGGGGGGATGTTTGGCAACAACAGAGGCTGGGCGCTGGGGGCTGAGCCTGCGAGAACGATAGCCACCAACCCGCAGCCTCTCCACATGGAAGACCTCCTGAATTTCCGTCTGGATCAGGTCACCTTTGACCTGTCGCAGCCGCCCTATGACTCACTGCAGACTTATGAGTTTGAGGGCCGTGACTCAAGGGCTGAATCACTGAGCTCACTGGAGAGCGATGGGGAGAAGGATGATGGGAGAGTGGTGGGGGGGATGGAGGAGTTAAACCAGAAGTTTCAAAGGCTGCTGGAGATCATCCAGGAGAGGGAGAAAGAGAAGGAAAGAGGGGAGACGCGAGCAGCTGGAGGAGTTGAGACTGCACAGGCTACTCTCAGTGAGACCCATAAACAAACCGGGGACAAAGAAACTGAAAAGCAGAAATGGGATTTCTAGTGTGCAATAAAAGAAAAGTTTGGGAGGGAGAACTCACTTGACAGTGATAGATTTTAAACACAGCAGGGGTGGCAAAAATCAGCAGCTCTGACAGAATTGTTCTTGTTTTTCCCCCCTACCAGGAAAAATCCTGGAGGCTGACAGTATAGTGAAGATTTGTGCTGGAATCAGTGCACAGTGTATACACACCACTATGTTTAGAAAATGCATATGGAATCTGTCACTTTTCACACTCCTCTTGTAACTGATATTAATAATGCACTTGGCCTTTTAAAGCTAAAGTTATGAAAAATGTACTTTTTTAAAATATTGATTCTGTGCCCAGAAAGCCGCATTGTTAGAAAATGGGCCTCATTAAATATTGACTGAAATTTTGATATTTAATATTGATACTCTAATAGGGGCGCGCTCACCAGGAACCCGAGGAATTTTAATGCAACATTTGCATCTGAATTGGACAGTTTTAAAATCACAAAAGCGGCACGGTAATGTGAGTCTACACTGCCACATGATCACAGAGCCTCTTCTCTAACTGTATAAACTCATATTGTGTAGCTCTGTAGGAAGAGTACAACTGCAGCAAGTAGTCACCATTACAGTAGCAGAACCTGCTCACTATGCAATTGCACACAGTTAGAACTGATTAGATTGTCACTGTCAAACACTTGTGTACTCGTTGTGAAAGTACAGTAAATTATTATGCATATGTAGATAAATATCACCCTCGGCTTTATGGTTATTGCTCAAGAATGAACTGTTGCTGTTTCTTATTTTTAGAGGTTGTTTACACGCAGGAAATTAAGCATCTGATTTTCAGTTATTAAACAGTTGCAGACATAAGCGTACAATGTACAATATGTTCTGCATAATTTTCTCCCACACAAGATTATTTATAATTCACCATTCTGTTTGCTCGATTAGAATTATCTCCAAAGGCGTGTTTATCTTCCACCTTTTAAAGAGACAAAAGTAGGCAAAAGCCATTACACAGGGTGGCACACACAGGCATTGTTCTTGTGATGAGCCAAGAAAACAGAGGCACAAGCAAAATAATCATTTATTTTGAGGTTGTTTAATGTTATTCACGCAATCTGTCATTTGACAATGACTCATTTGTATGGCTATTTCAAAACTCATTTATTATTCAGAAGGTTTAATAATATTATTTTCAATAATGTGATAAAACATATCACATTTCTCTGCAATTATTGCCGTTTCCTGTCTTCCTCCACAGTGGGAATTAATTAATCAGCAAATATTCTAATAATATTGTGAGGTTTTCGAAATAAATTTCACAGGAAATCTTTGGCACCTCAACAAGAAAAATGAGATGTAAAATAACTGGACTCCCCAAGCAAGACAATCAAATGCAAGGGAAAAAGACTAGTCATCAGCACATGGAGTATTGCCTGGACACTGTGGCTATCTTATGGTCTAACACTACAAGTCCAAAATATTGTTGTACAAACTGCAAATAAGACACTCTCCTCACAGATCACAGGAACAGATTTAATCTAACAATGAACTAAATATAGACACGAGTTAGAACGTGAAAGACTTCAGAAGTGTAGTCAGACTAAAATAAGATAACAGTAAATTAAAATATGTTTGAAATTCAAATGTCTAAAGGCACATTGCCTTTCACACTCTCTTTAAAGAACACAAAGGAGAGCACTGTGAAGGAAGGGACATCTACATCTGCATCTGTCCAGGGGACTCTGACAGTACAATGGTGCCACCTGAAGTGAAATATATGGACTGCATGCTCTCACTGGCGCAGTGTATTGTGAGATCATGACACAGCAGCTGATGCAAACAACAAGAAGAGGATGTTAAATTAAGGCCAGGGGTCATTACTGATCAATAATAAATACTGCTGCTACAGTGTGTATTGTCCCCTAGTGTTTAAAGCAGAAACATATGAAAAGGACATGGATCAGAGAAGAGAGATGGTTAGTCATTTCATTTTAGGGAAAGCCAGGAAAGGCCAATTCTCATCCCAAAGGTAGTTTTAGTTAGCTTTATTAGATTCTAAAAGAAATTGTATATTGAAAAAAATCTTTTTTTGTGCCCACAACATTTGTTTGTTTTTGTTGTTGTTTTGTTTTTTGTCAATTGTCCATTTTAAGAAACAGAACAGATGTGGATCTTTGCTGATAGTGACTGATTGTTACAGACACTCCGGCTACTCCAGCTCCTTCCATCAATTCATTCTGCGTCCTCCAACAGGAAGCAAACCTACAGCAGCATTATGTTAAATGTGTCCCATTATTGACTGTTCGACTGGTACAAATTTAATAAAGAATATTGGGGAAGAAGTGATTTGTGGTGTTAAAGAACTAGAGTTCAGCCCACCTCTCTAAATCTGTTTGTATAGCTCCATTACTCCAAATTGCCTGCTGGAAGTAGTACCACCAAACATTTAAAATTGACCACAAACACACAAAGGTTTAAACATGAATGTGAGGCATCTTGTGAGTTTTTTGACACACCATTTCTCATCCATCACCAAACATTTAGCCCATTATCCACACCAGTGAAGGTCGTCACAGTTTGTACACATATTCAGTAAAAAATATATATATAAGTTTGGCTTTTATAGCAATATAACATTTTGATTTTGATATCTGTGTCTACAAGTACACACGGGTACTGCGGTGCTCTGACTCATACATGGAAATGTGTCAAGCTGTATTTTTGCCTTTGCCACTGTGATAATGAACTAAGCCCGTCACTGACTCTGGGGGGTTTTCCACTTTCACTGTCAGGAACAAAGAAAGATGATAGCAGCAAACATACAGCAAAGGATCTACTCACAGCAGACATCTGTTCGGTTAAAATCAGTCACAATTTTCAAAACATGCAGATTTTCCATAGTATTGAACTTGTCTATGGTCTAACAATTGTTCCCAGTTCAAAAAAAGGATTAACACCATAATAAACTAATGAGCTCCAACGACCTGGAACAGCTTAGAAACCTTTTCTTATCTTACTGCGTACATGAAAGAGTTTACATCAACACTTTTTACATGTGTGTCAGTCTGTCGTCTAAAAAAGACATGTTGTAAACTCCGTCGGTTGCAGCTCCGTTTTCCACTCTTTGCCTCTGTGCGTCTCCGTCATGAGCCTCTTTTTTCCTAGAATAATAAAAACACGACAGATCGAGCTCAGTGGTCACATTTACAGAATGCTTTTTAAAAAGTTGACCTTAAATCATGCGCCCACCGTTTCCCTTGGACCAGAGAGGACCCGAGCAGAACGATGATGCCGGCAGCCACAATACCCATGACTACCCCAAACACAATGAGCCACGGAGGAGTGGCAGGCTCGACTGGGGCTGCCAGGGTTGGATGTATGCCAATAAACTCCAGAGTCTTATCAGTTAGCAGGAAAGCACTGTTAATGCGATTCCTGGACTTTCTAAAGAGAAAAACAAAAAAAAAGCAGGTTTTAAAATGGATTTAATCATTCATACAAGAGCACACTTGCTGATTTGCATTTAGGAAGTGGTGTGTACTTTATGGATTTCTGGTCATGTTATCATTTTTGGTTTCTTAACTATTCTTTATTGTGTCTGTTACAACAGCCTTAAGTATATTCTGAGACTGTGTCTGCCACAAGTCAAGTTTTACTGAATGTGTTGACACAGGTGTGTGCAGTGTGTCAGTGACGCTCCGTCCAAACATCAATTGATCCATAAAGGTAACAGGTGAGCAATACAACCCAAACATTATTTTTCTTATTTTTCCACTAATCACTAGAAATGTGTTAGTTTCATCACTATCTGCTCATTTTCATTAGTTCAGTTGTCCAGAAGGATTTTTGTGATTCATGAAAGTCCATCTTTATGTTTATAATTATTTTTATAATTAATTGCATTATTTATAAGGCACCAACAATGTGTTTGTGTTTGTATGAATATAGTAATACTTGCCAAATGGTTCATTTTTTTGTCACACTTTTGTCAGACCCCGTTGAATTAACACACATCTTGCTCACACCCCCACATTTCAAATTCAGTGTGGTGGTGACAGAGGAGCAACTTCCAAAAAAAAAAACCATATAACTCTTCCAATCTTTGAGGTCCTAACTGTATATATTGACAAAAACACCACATTAGCATAAACATAGCAAAATAACAGGATGCTGTTCATAAAAACGATACAGTGAACTGATTAAACTACAGTGTGCTGCTTGGTTCAGTGTCGTTTCACTGCTAACTAATTCTGGCTCAGTTAACACTTACACACTAACACATTCTTCTTCATAAAAATGTAAATTAGAATCCACAGCCACTAAAACCTGCTCTTGTTGAGTTTCAGTATATTCAGGAGTTTCGTCTCCATGAACAGCAGTTTATGGTGGTTTGTGTTTGCTAATGTAATATTGCTGTTTGCTCTTGTTAATTGTTACGGTGTGTTTCTCATTATCCCATAATTCACACAGTAGCACTCAATCATTTCCAGCTCTCTAGGAGTTTCATTCTGTACCTGAGAGATTATTCTTTTTTGCTTATTAGTCATCGTCTTGGCATTGAAAAAAAAGCTGATCTATGCGAAGAAGGGCCAGAGGCCAAAAGACATTTTCAAACAGGGGTTTTCCGGTATTGTTTACCTCACAGCTTCCTGCACATCTTTCTTATCGATGAGGCGTGTTGTGTTCAGCGGGGATGTCACCACAAACCAGAAGGACACTCTCGGAGTTTCACCACACACAATGATGTTGGACACTCTGGTGAAGTTTTAGGAGACAATAAACACCGTATCTGTGTTACGTTCATAAACCACGATCATGTCATTACTATAAACAGTCATTGTGCCATTTTACAATCACAAACACTAAAAGGAAAACAAAACAACAAGAGAAGAGCAGGAAAAAAACATTTCTTACTCAAATTCCTGTTCGCTCATGTGATTCCTCATGGCAAAAGCCAGAGTCGCTCGGAAAAGGAACCTTTCGTTTTCATTCCAGACATACTGCAACGACACATAATGTGGCACAGATCAGATCTGTAAAGACCTTTAAGGTTAACTGGACACTGTGTCCTCATAATAAGCAGTCGCACACACTTTAATTGAATTCTGGAAAGTATTTTGCACATTAACTATTAAGTATTTATGTGGATAATACGCTAAAGTAGCATAGTGGCACTTTTTCAACATTTGGTGCAGAATATTTATACGTACAGCTTCATCTCCCAGAGCGGTCCTGATGCTGAGTCGAACTTTATAACCGACTGAAGCATCTGTAAGATAAGACATATTTAAATGTGCTCCACATGCCATGATTTTGCATCCTAATTTTTAAAGAGCAGTCTGCTGCTGCCATGCTGATAAAGCTGATCTGTGTGTACACAATGTCCAGGCACCAAGCTTCACTCATTGCTTCCATATAGGGGTTGAAAAAGGAGAAAATGTCACGTAGCGTGCACATATTTTAGGGTCGTGGGTCATGTCGACATGTATACATGGATATGAAGTAAATATTTGAGTTTTGTGTCTAATCTGAATCTGTCTTTGTTCCTGCTGTGAGATTAGAAGCTGCATTCCACACTGACTGGAGAAGCTGTGAGGAAATACAGTGGTGGTTTTACAGTAACAGAATCTGAAGTATTACTGGTAGTGTATTAGAGGAACTACAAGAAAATGAACAGTGAGAACCAAACGCATTTTATTAGGCATGGACACTTACCAGGTGTGCACAGCTGTTCTGCCAGTGAAGATGACAAACAGAGCAGGAATAAGATCTTTTCAAACATTTCCCCAGAGGAACGAGAAGCCCAAAAATAAAATGTTGCGTTCAAAAGTCAGAGCATTCAGTGATTTGAGGAGGTCAGCAGTGAAACATCACCGTGGATAGAGTTTGGGTTTAATGGTTAATCCGGGTCACACCTGAATGATGTCCTCGTCTTCTTGTCTGTCAGAGGTGCAGCTCGCCCTCACTTGGAAACGGTGAAGTGGGAGCTGCAGTGAAAACTGTTTGTTCAAGCTTCCGAAGAGTCAGATAGGGTTTGATAATGTGAGACAGAGAAAAACACAACGGCTCGGCCTGCCTCTGTTTGCTCAGCACAGTGTGACTGAGCCATTCAGCGCAGGTACTTTTATATTAACAGCAACTGGCTGGAAAGCAAACAAAGTATCTGACCATATTGATTTATCAACACAAAAGATAAGATAAGAGTGAGAGACCCTTTTTTTCTAAACAAGGTATTTAATCGAAACTTTCTTCACTGTGTCATATAATTTAAAATGAGTCATTTCAATTAAATGTTCCACAGTGACAGTAACATGCGCCAGGCAAAGTGGAGAAAACCTTTATTAGTCAACAGAAAATCCCAGGGAAAAGTATCCTCTCTCCTAGATGAGAGCTGTATTTGGGGTTAATCATCCATTCTGCCCTGATGATCACGCTTGAACAGTGGTTAACTGTTCAACCAAATGTAGTAAACGAGGCCTGACACAGCCATTTATGTGAAACTGAGTTACCAAAGGGCACTCTAACTCATAAAACAGTCAACACCCATGTTGAAACAATATGAACAAGATGCAACATAAATCCAGGTTTAGTTTCATTATTATATTTTTATGAATGTTTACATAAAGAATACTGTTTCTGTCATTCTATAGCGTGAGACAAAAAAAAAAAAAAACTAATAAACTGAAATAAAACACAATTTTAGTGGGAGTTTAAAAGAAGATCTTGCAATAATGTCTCTGCCTTTTGGCTTGCTCCCAGTTCAGGCTTTTAAATACTAATTGACTGCTTTTGGTCTGATGCCATAGACTGCAGCATTTGTGCTGAACACATGATGGCAGTAGAGGCCCAGTGGAGGAAAAAGGACTTGAACATGGAAAAAAAGTCTTTTTTATTTTTTAATTTTATCCATTCAGACTAAAACATTAAAACATCATAATAACCAAGCTGCATCATTAAACTGATTAAAATATGCAGCGATATAACAACATGCATCCAATATCAACAACAACAACAACATAATACTAAAAGAAAAATACAACTGTTTACACGTCAGGCTTTTTCTTAAAGGGATGCTCCACTGAATTCACACATGCAGTTTCTCATCTACTCCTGACAAATTACACTAATGATGTCATCTGGATTTTTACCTATCAGGGTAATGGAAAAGCTAAGACCTATAACAGTACAGCATGCACCTGCTACTTCTTTTTTTGTTTGTTTGTTTTTTACATTTTAACCATGCAGACACTTTTTTATGTTTTATTACCAATTAATAAAAAAACAAAACAGCCAACAGTGATCTAATATCCCATTAATAACTTACATCTGTGAATACATTATTCACCATATAAGCTAGATGAGTCTTAAAATGTTAAATATTCATACATAAGCATGTATAAACAATGATCCATCATTTTAAAGACATTATAGGACACAGGGGTGACAGAAGGACTTTCTGTTATACAGTGGTATTTATTTAGGCATCATTATCTACCTGTATCATTAAAAAATACAAGCAGCAAAGGTCGGAGTCGTCCACATGCAGCACTATCTAGCATATGCTGAATGTGAGGGTCAGGGTGATTGTTACTGCTTAAAACTTCCGCTTTTCACCTGCAAATGGGAAATATAGCAGCTGAGTTGTTCCGTTGTTGCAATAATTCTGAAGTTAGGATGAAAACAGGTTCTGTTTATTTTTTGTATGCAGCAGCAAACTGGGGGAGAGCCAGAGACCTCCAGAGGGGGCGACGGGGGGGGGGGGGGGGCCCTAAAGCATCATACACAGATTAAAAAAGCATCATACACAGATTAAAAAAGCATCATACACAGATTCACACATTTAAACACTGCTGGTGTAGGATCAGTCCTCACAGAGGGAGCCCTCAAAGAAAAGAAATCATTCAAGCAGCAATCTTTCCTGTGTGGGGTGTGGTAAAATAAAGCAGCCTCTTATTTCCTAGACAATGCCCCCCCCCCCCCCCCCCCCCCTCCCTTCCTGTGGTCTACCGCCCCCTGCAGGCTCAGGCTGGTACTGCTACAACCAGTCACAATAGGCAGTAGGAGTGGATGATCCTGAGGCGAGCAGGCAGGCTGCCCTCTCAGACAGCACTCCTGCCGGAGGTGATACCGGCCTCCTCTTGCCAAACCCCCACTTCCGACTTGAAACAGGAGCCGGTGTCCGGAGTAGGATGCATCGATCTGTTTGGATGTAGAGCTTCTCCAGCGGATCCTCCATGCGTCAGCCCCGGGAATGGATCAGGAATCCGGTGCGGCGTCTGCAGGGAGTTTCATCTCCCTGAATGAGCACGAACAGAGGTATTACTCAGGTCTCCACAGTCTGTGTCAAGCTGACACTTCAGGAAAACTGTCGTCCGGCAAAGTGGCAGAGCTGTTCAAGGCGTCTCAGCTACCTCCAGAAACCCTGCATAAAGTGAGTGTGCGCCTGCTTGGTCATCACATGTTGTCAAGTGCGAGGGGGCTGAGAGCTGCAGCTGCAGCTGCTGCTGCTGCTGCTGCTGCCCAAGCCTCAGAGGTCTGCAGAGACTCTGATGTCTCAAATCCATGTGCTGATTTTCTGTGTGAACTGTCTTTGTGGTTGTGTGAGGTGTTACACACTCTTCTTTAACCCCCCTGTCACACAGGAAGGCAGTTTGCTGACTGCAGTAGCTGTGCATGAGTCTATTTGGAGTCTTACACCAACTTGCACAGAGTCCAGCTGCTTATAGGCTTGTTGTTGTATCAACGCAAGTACAGTTAGTAGTGCCCTCAGAGGTCCACTACTATGTGCTGCTATGAGAAATACATTCCCAACGTGTCAGGGTTTGTACTTAAGGAAGTTTCATGTACAAGATCTCCTCTTTTAAAAGGCCCAAACCTGATTTTATGGTGTTTCAACCCATCACACCTGAGGATCATGTTCAAAAGATGTTGACTGTTTTCTCTATGAATCATTTAATTGTTGTGATGTGTTAGGATAACCCAGTTTTCCAGAGCCCAAAAGGGACAGTTTTGTCCAACCAGCTACCTAATTTCCTGTGCAGAAACAATGAAAATTGAACAGCCCACTCCTGGAAGCCAGGCTGTTCAGCTCGAAAGACGAAAAACACAATCCTCACATCACACTTACAGAGGGATTTCACATTTACTCAAATCAATATAAGCAGACATTACACAAGTTTTGGAAAATCCAACTGTCTGCTCTGATTTTCATACCGTGCAGATGAGATGACCCAGTGACGTTGTTAGAAAACAAATTCTAAAACAAAACAAACAAAAACTCAAAGTACAAATAACATTAGGTCATTACAGATTTGATACAAAACAGTAAACATATTAGCAGTTCAGCTCCGTTTTGTATTGGCTCCTGTGTAGAACTACTGAGTCAGATATATTTTGCTGACCCATGACAGGAATATCAACATATTTTTCCAGCTCAGATGAACACAGCAGGTTGCAGCCTGCAGCCTGTTCACACCACTCTCTGTCCCGAGGGGTCGGCTCTCTGCGATCGCAGCCTATTGTGTCTCTGTGTGGGTGTCAGGAAGTTGGGCATTGAGCTCCTCTTCCTTCCTGTCCGGCCTGGATCACTGCCACCGCTCTCAGGGTGATTGACACGCGGCCTCCTGAGCTGTGTTTGGCCCTGCTGCAGGATGCCTGCAGGATCACTCTTGGACGCAGCTCTGACTTCTGGGTCATTGTGTGACTCAGTATCAGTAAATCATAAATGGTGCATTTCCTCCAGGATACTGGATGATAACACAGAAGTCGTGTTATCATTTGACTTGACTTGCTTTTAGTGTAAATAGTCTTTCTGCTGTCATAATAAGAATTTTCCATCATGTTCTTTATGTCGAGGTGTGTTTTTGCTGATTCATTCTTAAGATTGACCTGATTTCGAGAAGAAGGCTCTTTATGTCTAACCTGTGTTTGCAGCAGTAAAAGAAAGACACTTCTTCCTGCTGAGCTGTTTCTACTGGCTGTAAAGGCAGCAGTCATTCAGAGAGGGGCTCTGCTTCCTGCACATTACTCTGCAAAGAAATCAATTATTATGCTCATTCATGGACTTAGAGTTCAGACTTTGGGTCCTGCTGTTATTGACTGAGACTATTTTCTTTGCCAAGTAAGCGAATGCTTCTCATGGCATTTTATCATGTGAGCCTGATAACAGCCACGACAGCCAGTGTGAAAACACAGTTTAGTGTAACGTTCAGAATTAACCATGAATACCAGCGATGTTGTCCGAGTGTAGTTAAAGTCGTCTGCGTTAACACGTGGCTGCTGAACCTGTCTGGTTGAACAAGGTGTGGTCTGAGTACTCAGATCATGCTTAAATAGAAGTAGCAGGTAGACACTGAGCACTGAAACTCAAACGTGATGGGACTGTGAGGCAGATATAGGCTGTTATTAAGTATGTTTTACATAATGAAATGTTTATTACAGACACATTAATGCATTAGTAGTAGTATTGTACGGTTGTAACTAGCCCTGTTGTGTTTTTGTTACATTATGATAATTATATAAAATCATGTTCTTCAGTAACAAGTAACTGTATCTTCTGCTCCACAGTGTAAAAGCAGTAAAAAGTACAGTATTTTTACTTTTTAGTTCCCTAAAATAAAAGTGCATGTATTTCAAACATCAGTTCTATACAGTACCTGCTATTCCACAACAGTATGGTATGGTTGTATCTGGATCTATTTATTTAGTTAGTTAGTTAGTTAGTTAGTTAGTTAGTTAGTTAGTTAGTTAGCTATTTATTTAGCATATGACTGTGACACAAACAGCAGATATGTGCAATAATGTATGAGTTATAGAAGATAATATCTTTCTTTCTGCTGCTACCTTAAAAAGACAATGTGTGTGTGAAAGCTCGTGTGTGTCAGATTCATCATACTAACAGGGTTAATATTTACTCTTTTCATTTAGACTGTCAACAAGACATGGACTTTATTCATTTCTGGAAAGTCACACCAGCGATGAAATTAAATGTCACATGAAAGGTTTCCTCATCTTCTTTAAATGACTTGGCCCCCTCAGGCCGCAGATCCAGCTTGTCAGTCTGGTTCCTCTATGCCTGCACTGGTGTTCTCGAAATAATCTCCTCATCAATCTTTCTCTGCCGACCTCAGTCACAGTCACCAGCGCTGCAGACGTGACCTCTAATGTCGACTCAGCCTCTCGCTGGCCCGTAGTTGTGCTGGATCTCATGTCGCTGCGAAAACTGGCGAATGAACACAATGCAGATCCAGCAGAAATAATGTCACATAAGGTGATGCGGGCCACATGTACTCCACCCAGCCATCAAACTCATTAGACAGTGGCTATTAACAGCAGCACCTGTCATTTAGACTTCAGAAACATATTGACTCAAACTAATGCAGTCTAATACCACAGCGCTGCACAAAATCCTGCTTGGTGAAGCTTTTGTTTTAGTGAGGTGTCATTCTGCAGGCTGTTTGTGCAGCTGATGAACTGTATTGTAATATACAGAGAGAGGTGTTCCCATCACTCGGCCTAGCCTCGTTGACATTACCAGAAAAACCTGTCTGCAGAATTTAGTAGGCAAATGTGCGAATGTTGCTCAGCTGTGAGAGATCGGTGCATGTGGTTTACACCACACTGCACCTCACTCACTTAAAATTAGACTTTAGGGTCTTATGTGTTAGTGTTGGTTGACCAGTGTTAACCTTTTTGCAATTGAGTTAACAGTCAGTGTTGTCTTATTTAGCCTATGTGCTATTTGGGGATGGACTCAAATTTGACCATGCTTTCTTCTCAGTGTTTATGCTAAGTTAAGTTAACCTCCAGTAGCTTCATCTCATGTAGAAACCTGAGAGTGTTGGCGATTTCCACAAATAAGCATACTTTCAAACATGTCACGCTATTCCTAATGAATTCCAACCCAGCCATCAGTCTTACATTATGAAGGACAGATATGTGAAACTCACATTTTAATACTGATAAAACTCCAGTTGATATTACATTTACATGCATATTCTTAAACAAATTTGTGTTTACCCAAATTATCCAAAGATGATTTGGTTCCCTGGTTTGTATTCCTGGTTGGTTTCTAGGATTCTGAGTAGAGAGTAGCATGTGTGCGAAGGAAACCGGAGCCATTAATACTTCCATGACAAAAAGGAATTACTGTTAATCGGGTCTCTGTGGTGAAAACATTGTGTTCACGGTGACACAATAAACTCAGTTTTCCACATAGATTTTCTTTCCCAGATTGTCTTACATACTGTATATTCAACCTAATCTTCTTTGCTGCCCTGAGTGAGTCCACCTCTAATCAAAAGAGTACTGAATAAACAGATTGTACTGGGCTGCTTATCCCTTGCATATGTTTCTTCTAGCTGTATTCTGTTAGTAGAGCCTGTACTTTTGTGCTACACATTAACTTTACCAGGGTGTAAAATCACATGCTAAAGATTACTCTGGTCCTGGGTCGTTGATTGGAAAAAGGAAAGCAACAGGAAAAATAAGATTTATCTGGGTAACGTGGTGTTCAAACCAACCCATCGTTCTGGTTTAATTGAAAATGTATATGTCTAAACTTTGTCTTTTCAGGTGACTGAGGTGTGTGGAGCCAAGCGTCTGGGTTACTTCGGTACACCTCAGTTCTACGTGGCCCTGAAGCTGCTTGCGGCCGCCCAGTCTGGTCTGCCCGTCCGCCTGGAGAGTGTAACAGCCAGTAAGTCTGCTGCTCAGAGTGGTGGCGTCTTATGAGAGCAACAGGGGATCACGAGATTATCTTAACATGGCAGGATTTGGTTTAATCTGGATGAAAGGGGAGTTGCGTGGAAAGGGCTAAGTGTGTTTGCCCTTATTACAAATCTTTTTCTTGCACAGCACATGATACAGTAGCTCCATGGATTATTAGGAAGAGTATGAGTTTCAGGTTTACCAAGTATGTTGCAGTAGCTCAGCACTGCAGCGTTACACATGAAAATGCTCATCCTGATTAATTCCTTGTATAATCCAGTTGTGTCAAAGGTCATCAGACAGGAAGCTGCTGATCAGATAAGAGGAAGAAATATCTTAACATTCATTAAATACATTTGTTTTACAGCTATTTCCAAACAGAAAAAGTAACATATAGAATAAGAAACAAATGTTGTTCAGTTCAATTCAAACATCTTTATTAATCCCACTGGGGTCCATTTGTTTGTTTGTCAGATCTACCTCTGCCCAGATTTGTTGGCCTGAAGAATGACCCAGAGATGCGTTACTTAACCATCCCTCCAAGCTTAGACAGTCAAGGGGCTCAGTGTGGGACAGCACCCAGTTCTGGTTCCTGGACTCCAGCAGAAAAGAGCACCTTAAGGCACCCGGAGTCCAACGTAGAGAAGAAGGTACGCTTGGGTCAAACTGTTCTGATGCTCCAAGATATCACGTAACTGGACTGTAAGCTCAGCAGCAACACACAGGTTAATTATTAACACGTCTTACTAAAAGGGAGGAGAATCACTGTACCTCAAGGTAATGTTTAGAGTTGACCAAAAATGGTTCACTGGAAAAAAACATTCAGTCAGCTATAACCATGAGAAGATTAGAGAAAGAAAGAGAAATAAGCTAAATAATTAAATAATAAGTGGATAAATCTAGAATTGATTAGTGTTTAGTGGCACTGGAGTGAGTGTTGGTCAGGTATTATTTTCATAATCACATCTAAATAATTTTTACATAAATACAAAGGTAAAATCACTATGTGGGATGTAAACAGTGTTGCTTATAGTCACAAATCCTCCTACTAGCTCTAGGGGATGTGTTATCATCTTTTTTTGTTCATTGTTTTGATTTTATGGCCCACAGACTAAATGTTTTAGTTGTTGCTCAAAGCAGTTTGGAGCCAAAACAAAACTCTCATCAGCCACAACAACTTAATGAGCTAATAATATGTGAGTTTTACTGTATTTTGTGCATCATTCAGGGGGCAGATAAATCAGTGAATGCAGCTTTAAGGTGCTGACCATGAACCACACGATGTCATTCAGGACTCACTATCTCAGGAAAGTTGTAGAAACAGCAGTTTGCATGTGAAGTAACACATATGGTCTCCATGTTTTGAAAGGAACCTTGGTCCCCACCACGATCACCGTGCAGTTCACCACCTCGCTCTCCAGCGACCTACCACAGCTACCCGTATGCCAAGCAAAGAAATGGAACAGAGTCACAGATGAGTAAGACAAGTATATTTACTCAGACTCCTTTAACGTGGCATTTTACTTTGCATCTAGAGTAAGAGAGCCGGCTTCAAGGGAGGAACACTGTCTGCTTCATAGCCTCTTTCCTGTAATTTTATTGCTCCGTTTTTTCAGTTCCCTAGTAAAACAGTTGAGTTCAGTGTCTTACAGTAACTAAATTGTGAACTGAAAGAGTTGCGTTTTCCTGCATCTCTGACACTTCATCATTCCTCCAAACAGGCCATCTCTGATTGATCTCTTCTCACCTTAATCTGCCCCGGTCCTATTGATGTGGAAATTTCATTTTTTTTGAGGAGCATGATTGGTATTTAGTCACTGCTTGTTGGTTTCATGTTTCTCCTCCGCCAAAGCTCTGTTTCTCTTCTACCCTTCAGCATATGAAAGCAAACATTTGCCGCGGCAAGTCGTTCAGCTGGAGCAGCACTCCTCACCCTGTAACTACGGGACCAAACCCACTGTGGAGCATCCCCCTATGGCTCAGATACAGGTTTTCTTTTTACAACTTGTGATGTAAATGTTTTATATCATGAATTAAGTCTATACTATGATCTTGCTACTACTTTTACTTTTTTCTTTCGCGTCTATACTCAGGCTTCGTCAGCAGAGAGGCTGGATCAGCAGAGTATAGTGGACTATGCGGATGACGACCCCTGGAGGATCACAGAGGAACAGCTGGAGTATTACACTAATCAGTTCAAAAGTCTGCAGCCTGACTTGGATGCCCTCATCCTGGGTATGCTGCCTCCCCCCACCCCACCCTCACAGCACTTTATTATAAATTCAAAAACAACTTGCAAACTACTCACTTTTTCCTTTTTCTAGGAGCCGTTGCAAAAAACTTTTTCACTAAATCCAAGCTCCCGATACCAGAGCTTTCACACATTTGGTAAGTGCTGACTCGTAGTGTTGTTTGTCCTTGTTCCCTTCTGGGGTCTGCTGGGTGCTTATCAGCCAAGCACCACACTTTGTTCACTGTGTGACAACAATAATTGATCCAGAAAAATAGTTTAAACGCTATTTCTCGCAAAACACTGCTGACCATGTAAAATACATTTTGATTGGAATTGTATTTTTAAAATTGCTTCATGGGATGTTAGAGTCTTTAATGACGAGTTTGAAGCCATGGCAGGCTGTGTCATTGCTGCTGCAGTTAGCTGAACTAAAGCTAAATGCAGTTACAAACGCAACAAAACTGATCATCTGAACAAAGTTATTGTTATAAATACAAGACAATTTTATTGGAAAATACAACATTCATGCTACATGAGAAAATACTACTGTTGTGTCTATAAACAAGCTAAATTTAAAGCTACAGCCAGCAGCTTAGTTTGCACTTTAAAGTATTTATGTGTAATTATATGTCTTAATTTAGATTTCATTATTAATAAATCTGTCCAATAGTATAATCAGTTTCATAATAATAATATAATAATAATCAGTAGAAAAGCATTCAATTAATAAACTTCCAATTAATTCACTCTAATAAATTGCTAGTATAGCTAGTTAAGTACACAGCAAATCAGGTGAACATGGTTAAAAAATCTGTAAATATGTATTTAGGAACTATTTAAAGGTTAAAAACCTTCAAAACTAAATCACAATATAAGAGAAGGTTTATGACACCATCATTGGGGATAACCTACATTTATTAGTCAGGATTATCGTTCGAGTCTACAGCTCATAGCTCCACCCTCAGGTTCTGCAGATATCCTTCATCTCTTAAACTGATTTTTTTTAAGGGAGTTGAGTGATGTGGATAGAGATGGAGCTCTCACCTTCTCTGAGTTCTGCACAGCCTTTCACTTAATTGTGGCACGCAAGAATGGGTACCCTCTCCCAGAGAGCCTTCCTCCAGCTCTGCAGCCCGGGTTCATGCAGCAGGAAGACGACATACCGGACACTCCTGAAGTAAGAGGAAGACAAGCTTGAAGCTGACTGTTTGATAGTCGTACCTTAGACTGAGAGTCATTAAACTGTGCTTTTTTGCAGAGTGCAGAACCTCTTATTGTCTTTGAGGATACTGAACCAAGGCCTAGTCAGATGGTGAGGCAACTCTCAGACAACATACTATTGCACGACTTTGTGTAGTCCCTCTCTACTGCCTGTAGGGGGCACTAATAAGCTACACATCAAATGCATCACGTTGAAACTTAAGGCACCATGCACCTTGTAATTCACTTTAAATGCACTTTAATGATTTAAATCTCAGTGGTTTTGTAATCTATATAACAGATCTGTTTCTCCTTTTTCTTTTTTTGTTTGTTTAGGATCGAGGGATTATAGAGAGGCTCCAGCCAAGTCTGGCCACAACAAAAGATTTGAAAGAGGAATCAAGTAAACAAGGTAAAAAGGAGCAAACAATACTGAAAAACATTGGCACATGTATTTCCTCTGAGTCAATCGTGTGCTTTGATACAGTCGCATTAGGTGGGATACTGGCTCTCAGAAAGCACAAAAAACTAAAACAATGAACTTTTTCTAATCAGAAACAATAAAAAATGTTTTATATGGTTTATACACAATATATACTGCAAGAAAACAAAGACACAAACCGTATCTTTTGTCATACTCAGGATCATATTTGTTGAGTGCATGATAGTCCACTATACAAAAGACATATGTTGACAAACATTATATGACGTGCTGCAGGATTTCTGTGTATAATCCTACAGCTGCTGTCTTCATCACTGTGTCTACAGATTCAAGTGTGAAAGGTGGGATGACGACTCAAGAGAAACTGTCTTTAGAATGTGGTGCTTTTCCTCAGAGGCCAGGTGATGCCAACCCTCCTTTCACATCTGAAAATTAGCGTGACTACTTTGTTCCTGTGCATGAATACATCATGTGTTGCAGATTTCAGATTTATTTGACATCGTAGTATAGCAAAACAGAATATTCTGTAAGCACCTGACGATATCAGGCATGTCAGAGTGATATAGTATATTTTAATATAAATGCTAATATATAATGTAAATGTTAATATAAACAGCAAAAAGGCTGCATGACATGAATAACATGCGAGAATACTGTATGATGCTGATTGAGCTTGTGTGCATAATTAAAATAGCATCGTGTGGTTTCAAAGGGAAGTAGTTGTTTCTCATTTCCAACAGCTCAAACAAGACTAAAAGCCTGATGTACAATTGTTCATTCATTTTATGTATCCTTCTTCACAGAGCCGCCTCACGACCTGGACCCACAAATGAGGACAAAAACTAGACCGAGGTAAAAAGCATCACTCCATTACAACACAGACGTAAAGCCTAAAGTCCTGAACTGCTCATTAACCTGGTTATATCTTTTATTTTTATTATTCCTCTTTGACCTCACCTGCAGGTCTTACTCCAGCACTTCTTTCGAAGATGCAGTGAAGAAGGCAGAGGAGCCTCCCACCCCTCCTCCTAGACCACAGAAGACCCACTCCAGAGCCTCCTCACTGGACCTCAACAAGCTCTTCCAGCAGGGCGCTCCAGGTACAGCCTCTGCCTGACTTAACCCAGCTGCTTTCACTGGGTTAGCTTCCCAACTCACTGTCTGGAACTATAGCGTGTTTGTAATAGTTCTCCTTTCATGGAAGAATAAAAGGGGAAATAGAGAAAAATGTTTTTTTTTTTTTTTTATTGTTCCATCTGAAAGGTGAGTTCCACACAAGAGATCAAGGCGGTTTCTGATTTTGAAAATGAGGGTGGTTTAATTGTGACTTGTGAGGGCAACATATAGATAAAGTCACAGTAAATTATGGCTTGGTAACATTTGATCTGGATTTCAGGGGTGAAAAGTGGATGGCTGCCACCTCCTCCAGCCCTCCCTCCAAGACCATCAGCCTCACAGGTTAGCTTTGTTTGAGTATGGCGGACTTTACCCTCTGAACTCCAGCTCTACACATGTCTCATAAATGAACGATGGAAGAATCAGCACCTATCATTTCTCCCACCAGGTGTCTCACTTTATCAACGCTTCAGACGTAACTCCCCAGAATAAAGTGCAGCAGCCAAACTTTGCTGACTTCAGTCTCTTCAGAGAAGAGGTGAGCCTACCATCTCATTTCCTGCTGTAACATGGTTTGCTTATTTGCGTGGTTGTATCAAGCAGCGAAATTGTCTCTGCAAAGGAGGGAAAAAAAAAATCAGCAGGCAGGCTCAAAATTCAATCCCAGATTGTCGGCGTTTCCACTCCCCGACATTCCCCCCTTGCATCTTAGATGTTGCACCGTAAATCTGTAACCGGGGTCATGTTTGTCAAATATATGAGCCTCTATTTCAAGGCTCTATTTCAAGTCTTCTCTCCTGTGCTCTGCAAGTGAGCAAATACATGAAGGATTTATTTATGGGTAAAGTGACATGTTGTGAATTTACTCTGAGCCCTTTTCAACCTCGGTGTCTTTGTCCTTCATATGTCTTTCCTGACACTTTTTATCAGTTCTTGTGGGTGTATACTTGTTTAGCATTGATGATGTGTGAAGATGGAAATGTAAAGCTTGTATGACAATGTATAGACTTATATATTATTAATATGCACCAAAGGCCATGCTCACAGACTA
Source organism: Anabas testudineus (assembly GCF_900324465.2). Lineage (NCBI taxonomy): Eukaryota > Metazoa > Chordata > Actinopteri > Anabantiformes > Anabantidae > Anabas > Anabas testudineus. The sequence continues at coordinate 6,140,802 of NC_046613.1, read as the reverse complement.
TCCTAGAACATAACCCTTCATCTAACTTTACTTTTGCTTTGTTATTTCTAAACCGCCGTGGACACAGATCTTTAACATTTCCTCTTTTGTCCAGTGGGGAGTCTAATCTGGGAAGCATGGGCAGCCACTATGTTAGAAAATAACCACACCAAGTTGATGTTCTTAGATCACAGTGCCTCAGCTCACTGTTTGCTTATGAAACTGTATCCACATATGGCTGTTGTGGTGTGCAACAGTGTCTCCGTTCACCTCATTTTAGTGTGGGTGTAGTTCCTCTGTATTAATAATCAATGTATAGTTAATCTAGGCTAAACATCACCTAATCTAAATCTAACAAGGGATGAATGAAGCAGATGCTAAGGACTGCACCATGTTTATAAGTCTGTTGCGTAAAAGAAAAAGACTTTTTTACAAAGTTAGGCTGGACGATGCTGGATGAAGTGACTATATAATGTATGCTCTTAGTAAAGCAAACAGATCATCATACCAGAGGGACACTTTATAGATGAGTGAACTACAGGTGATGTTAAAGACAGTTTCCTGGACATAAAACATGGCAGTGTTAACTTAAGGGTGAATGTGTGATGCCAGCTTTTGCAGGGAGCCGCTGGGAGCAGTTGGATTTACAGTTACAGTGAACAGAGAAACTGCTTCACCTGCATCTGTAGACATATACTGTCCGTTCTTCCTCTGCTTCAGCTGCTTTTAAATAAAAGGTTTCATGTGATTTAGATTAAATCAGTTTTACTTTTTTACTTTATCTACTTTATTTACTCTCTCTTCACTTTACTTCACTTATCTTCATTTCCCTGCACTTCACACTTTTACTTCTTTTTACTGTACTCGACTTCATTTACCTTTAGTTTATTTTGGCTCAATATCACTGCTCATGCAGATCTGACGTAATGGCAGATAAACGCTGCATCCTGAGATGAGAAATCCAGTAGATAAGTTAACACATTCTGACAGAGACTTGGATGAGCTCAACCTTCTTCTAATGTGGTTGCTGACTTTCTGCTACAGTCAGCAAATAAATCTTTAGTGACAATAAGTTCACTCACTTTGGGCGTGTCTTTATTTCCTTACTCAATGGTAAAAATCTCAAAGGTATTTCTCACAATAACAGGATTTCTTATGCAGTGCTGAAGTGACCACACATACTGCTAATGGAGCTCCTGTGGTTTATTGCCACTCTAGCAACTACTACAGAGCTTTTTTAAATGTTTCCATGCTGTGGTTATGTTTCCCATCCAACTGTGCAGCGAATCTCGAGGTCATTTATTTGTGCCTGCTTGCGAGTCATTCACGTTGCTCAGCGAAATTGCATTTTTAGGTTTTTTGGGTACAATTTACAGCAGCAGCATCGGCCTGTTTAAACCATCAGGAAAGCAAAGGTATTTTAACTGCTACCACGATGGAGACAGCAGCCCAGAGAAATTAGTGGATCAAATTCACGAAATCGAACATTTACAGATGGGAAATGGTGCAGAGCAAAAAAAAAGTCCAAATGGTCTTACCTAGTAAGAAATTCCTTCAACTCTGAAAACAAACGGTTGTGCAGTCTTGCAATAAGCTAAAATTAAAAAAATCCCCTTCATGTGGAGGGCCCGTCTCCACACTCTTGTAACATTAACCTCTCTGCTGAATGAGAGCAGGTGGCGATATGTTGTACATCGTGTTTAGAAGAGAATAATGGCTGAACTGCAGCAGAGAGATGTAATGAAAGTGTGCTAATCCATCACTGCTGCCCCTGAGCATGCAGGAAGCTGCATCTGGAGAGCGCTGCACTGTGGTCCCTGCAGGGCGGCTGCTGGTTTATCCAGTCAGTGCAGACACACTTCCTCCTGCCTCTGTAGCACTCCTCTGATGTCATTTCACCTCATCATGACATCTACGCCCTCACGCTGGACAGACTTCTTCTCATTTTTGGTCATTTTCTTGGTCATTATTTCTTACTCATGCATTTGCTGCTGTTTGTGTTGCAGGAGGAGAGCAACGTGAAACCCGAGGAACGGGGTCCACCCTCCAGATTTGGTCCACGTAATAACGAGGAGCTGACAAATGCTTCAAAACAGGTCCGAACTCATATGACTTGCGAGGGCCAGGCTAGTTTTGCTGTGTGAGTGTCTATGAGACTATGCTCATATTTAACTTTTCCTTCAGGACGTGATTGGTGGTCCTCAAAGTCAGGCTCCACAGAAGCCAGTACGCAGGAAATACCATCCAGAGAGCCAGAACCCGGAGAGCGTACTTCCACCTGCCATGCCATTCCCTCCCCCTGCCAAACCTGCGCAAAAGTTAGCAAACACTCTTTAATTCAAAAATATAAACAAGTTTATTACACTCACAGATTTGATTCAATGTGACTTTTATTGAGAGGCAGTTGAAACAGCTATAAAAAGAACTATACACTGTATTTGCAGCACCAAACATCAGATATACAAAGTAAAAAAAACATTTTTAACTAAGCTGAGTGGAACAAAATAGAGCTAAAGGAGAGTGAACATAGTATTTAATGAATCAGGTGGATGATGAATTAAGCATGAATTTGAACAAATATTCATGTTTCTCTATGTTTCAACACAGCTGCCATATCACCATTCATTTTGTTTACTGATAATATTGTGTTTAGAGCTTTCCATGCTGCCCCAGATGGCCAAAAAAAGAGTCCCTAAAAGTTTGTTCTGCTGACTGTAAAACCCTGAGAGCGATGTAGAAAGGGGAATTTAACAGACTTTGAGACACACCCTCACCCAGCGTAATGGCTCTAGCATATGTGCTTCTGGCTCCCCTTTGAAAGTGTCAGTCAGCGCAGAAGAAAGTGACAGCGGTGACTGCGAGCTTTAGCTGCTTGATTGATGTAAAAGCCCTGAGCTTTGGTCACATTCCTCGCTGGCCGTCGTCTCTGAGCGCAGCAACCCAACCTGCCAGAGTCGAGTTGATTTACCTCAAGGCGTTTTATTCCATCTTTAAAGCTCATACTCACACCCCTTGTTATGTGGAAGCACAGCAGGCTTGTCCCAGATTTATGTGTGTGTTTATTAATATGGAAGTGGATACAATTGTGCCTCAGGCTGCTGTCCCGACAGAAGAGAGAGATCCAGATGGCGATTCGTAAAAACAGGGAAACCAACGCCGTGTTGACCCGCCTCAACAGTGAGCTTCAACAGCAGCTCAAGGTCAGCACTTTGTTACTGGGAGCACTAAACATCTTGTTTTGTTTTTTTTTTTCATTTATCGAATCCTGCAGGTGTTAAGTTACCATGACCAGTGTGGATCATATTTTTCTCATGTTATTGTGCATTTCTCCTTGTCTTTGTCATTCTTTACAGGACATTAATGCACAACATGCTTGACCAAGAAAACTGATTCTGCCCGTTTAGTTAAAGGACGCATGTGTGTCATTTCAAAACCTCTTAATCATTTGTCAGAAGCTGAATTCCAGTTGTGTCGTAGCAGAACAACAGAAGCTCCCACAGGTCTCACTCAGTGACGAGTCCACCGCTTACCGATCACTCAGAGCGGAGTGGGAATGTGCCCGTGGCGCACACACTCACATTTGGGACACATGCTGCGTGCCTGTCATTCTCCTCATAAAGGATCCAGTAGTGTAACGTTCACACTCACACAGCTTTAAACCTACAGAGACCAGAGACTAGAACAGAGGTCATCTCCTAAATAAAATGCACAGTTCAAACTGGCAGTAGGGATTTTATACTTCATGCTTTTATATTGGCATCTCTTTCCCACTTACTACTGCTAGTTCTCAAAGCATTTGTGGAATTCTGCAGAGAAAGGCATACGTGTCTTTATATAGACTGAAGCCTTGTTGAAATACTAAACAGCCACTGGCATTCACAACTGTCTTCTTCAAAATAGAGCTTTGGCCGGTCAAGCATGTAACTACAACAGGGTGTGTGAGAAAAGAAGAGGGGCTGGATCAAAAAGACTTTTCATTAAACTCAAAGTAAAGTTTGAAATGACAACATATGCATAGTAACAGGTTTTGACATTCTTCCCTTCAGTCAAACCTTAATAATACTGTTAAACTGCTAACTGAGTGTTTATACCAGTGCACAGTTTGCAGAGTTGACTGATTAAACATATGCTGTGGCTGTTTCCATAGTGTCATCTTCCAGACGAACTGCACATTTTACCGACAGTTACTACATGTACACTTCCATGTCATACTCTTCTTACTGAAGTCAGTGTTAACACTAAAGACCAGTGCTGTATATAATGTATATTTTACCAGATGAAATGACTTAGGTGATGCTGCTACAGTCAGGACAAAGCTCTGATTTAGCCCAGTTATTGATATTATAGGGAAGGTTTCTGCTTGTATGCTGTTCGTTTAGTCCATTACAGTCATATTTTGGGGTGTAAGAACCACTTTATGGCCACTAGCAAGCCTTTAATCTTGCTGTAGACCTTGATTGCCATGCCGAACAAAGCAAATAATGTAATGTCTGCCTGAGGTGCATCTCTAGTTCAGACCGCAGTAATCAGAGGTTATGTTTTCTTTCTGTCGACTGCAGGTGGTTCATCAGGAGAGGGTCACTTTGGAGACCCAGATGGAGCTCCTGCGGCCACTGACTACGATGTGACTGAGCCAGAAGTCTGGTTAGAGTCACGTTCCCAGTGCGTCAGTGGAGTACATCAATGTCTCGAACCCAAACACAAACGTTTGAGCCAACATACACAAAATTTTCGTCTTTTTTGATGAATACAGAATAAATGTAAAGGGCTGACGATAGGAACAAAGGTGCACTCCAGACATGTAGACTTCGACTTTGTCTAAATGTTACTTTGTATTACTCTTAGTGATACTTTGCAGGATTAGAACATACATTTTGAAACACTGTGTGTTGTGCACTTGTTAAATATCCTCTTATTCATTCTGAACTTCTAACTTATTTGTCACTTTTGAGTTACTGTTACTTCCATAACACCTCCCTTGCTGATATTCCAGGTATTAATTTTGTGAAGATATTGCCATGACCTCAACACTTAAAGGTCTGGGTGTGTATATTTTTTCTACACATTGTATTTCATGTGTGTCCATTTGGTCTAAAGCAAGCAATGGTGCTAAAGATTATATTTTGAATCTGATTATTTTTTGCACTTAAACATCCAGCACTGGCATGGGCACGCGCGACCATTAGAACACAGGAGAATGTTGACGCCTTGACGCTGGATTTGGATCCATACATCACAATCAGTGTTAACAGTCAAAAGGAAACGAGCAAAATGTCCAGGATAGATTTCAAAACAGCTACAGTGTCTGTAGAAGCTGATGTGGATTTGATTTTATAAACTGAATGTGGAGATGTGGTGCTTCTCAAGCTTGCTTTAGGTCATTTATTCAACACTCTTCCTGATTGTTAATTATGGTAAATGAAGTGAATGAGTTATATGATGGCATGTTACTGCATGTTTGCTAAAATGATGATGATATGACCATTGGACTGTAACTTAACCTAAAATCATGCACCACCGAGCTCTGTGTCGAAGACAGCAATCAAACTAATCAATAAAGTTGTCTATTTTTCTCACTTGGATCGTTTTATTACAGACACTTACTTTAAGAAAGTTGTCCAACCTTTTTTATTTTCTGTCACTGATATAAACATTGTTTTACGTTTTTGCTGTATCAAAAGATTCAACTTAGATTTGCTCTGTGCTGCATGAAAGTGCAAACCTGCAAAACCACTTAATACATTTCTTAAACTGTGCAAACGCACTGAAGTTCCAAACCTTTCCTCACTTGACACTCGAACGAAGGTGACGTTCAAGTCACGTCATTTAACTCATAATCATATCATGTGCGAGAGAGAGAGAGAGAGAGAGATCGGTCAGCAGTCACCCTGTGCACCCTTTGGCCCTCACAAAGCAGCTGTGCTTTCTCCAACACAGACACAACAGGTCACGCAGATCACCGCTAATGGCTGTATTCCCAGACTCTTGGCCACTGCTGTCCAGAAATATCCAGCAACACACTTGGCTCCCATTCAGCCACCTCACACACTGATACTGATATTTCTCTCTCATTCACAGTGGATCCGAACTCCCCCACTCACTGTGGTCCTGTAACAAGTTGTTGTATTGATCACATTTCTCGTACATAGCAGCAAATAACTCATTGTCAGGAAGTGTATTGTGACTAAAGTGAGTCGAGCAGCGGGCTGACTCACCAGATGAATCCTTATGGGTTATAGAAATAGTTAAGGACATTTATTAAAGAAAGAGCTAAATGAAACAGATTCTTTAATCCAAAGAGCAACTTGTGAGCCTGCGTCGAGGCATTCTGGCATCATATGCCGCTCCCACATCTGAGACAAACGAATGGAGAAAATGAATAAGCTGCAGTGAATGAGTTCAGTCTGGGAGACAGGAGCAGGGTGCCAGAAGACAACAAGGCGCTCGGAGCTCCTCCGTGCCATAACCAATATTTGGCACAGTTCTGCATGTCAGTACCTGCCACCTCAACTTACAGCATCTCCTCCATACTGTCGAATGCACCTTATACTGCACGTCAGGAGAGGAGTGTGTGTTTTCATTAAATCAGACAGCTTAACAGGCAGCCATTCTCGCTGTGCTATAAATACCACTTAAAAGTGTTTGGTTTGCATTTCAAGATGACAGCTGCGTGTGATGGGGAAACTATATGTGTCAGCCACGTGTTGTCTCTAAGTATCCGCCTGTTTGATATAATTGCCATCTCACACTGGCTTATTATTATCTACATGGTCATTACTATTAATGATTCGTCTAGTGGAGAAGGTGGTGTTTAGTGGCCTCAGACAAAAAATCCCTAGTGACAGAATAGAGCCTCTGTCGGACTTCGCATTAGTCTGTGTCACAGAAATGACTTCGTCATGAACGAATGGACACTAAACTGGATACTAAAACCTCAAATGATTAAATGAAACGTGCAACAGCTTCTCGATGACTTGGATCATCCCCAGCCCAGTGGGCCACAAGTTAAAGCCGACCACCGTGGCAACAAAGATTACCGGCTGTCGGCTGTTCGATTTAGCCCTTTTGTAGAAGCACCATTCCTCAAAGATGACGACATGCGCCGTTCCTCTCCTTTGTCCCATGCTGGCCTTTGCAAAGGCTGCACTTCTGGTGTGGACTTTAGTTAGGCCACAGGAAGGGCTTTCGGGCTGTCACCTCTGCTGATTCTGGCCCCGTCAGCTGCTGGGATTTAGCTAAACACTCATTCAGCAAATGTGAATGAAGCTGGGCTGTCAGGTCTGCACACAGAGGTGACAGCGAACCTAGACGGGATCACAGCAGCAAGTTCAACTCAGTCCTATTCTGCATAAGCCCTACAAGTTGTAAAAGTGGGTGCTGGCTATTTAGAATCACACTCTCTGACAGAAGGGGCCTGCACACCTTTAGTGACGAGGGAACGATGCACACTAAAGAACCAAAAGCTGAAAGTGATCTGTTGGATTTTCCTTCCTGTTTCTTTTCACTTGACAAAATGTGTAAAAGGTTGAGCTGCAGCCGGTGGATTATGTTCTGTCTTTACTGATTAAAGTCTTCTAGCACTTGAATCATTTCCTCCTTGGCTCAGATACTTTGCTTGTCTTGTACCTCACTTGTAAGTCACTGCTGCGAACGACTAAATGTAAAATCTGTCTGCCCCCTCAGACACGTCCTTGTGTTGATACAAGCGGTGATTTTATTCTTACAGTCCACACCACAAACAGCCAGGCGCAGCATTCAGTCATTTACTGATCACCATCAGTTGCTGCTCTTTGGTTTTGTTTTTAGAAACTTCTCCACTGCTTCTCTCCTTCTTTCCTCTTCCTCCCATCACACACACCGTGACGTGTCTGCAGCGTCTCATAAATCAAATCAAAGTGTTACAAGATCAGTGCTTTCATTTTTCCTGACGTCCACGAAGCCAGCAGGGCAGCACAGCGGGCGGGGGCAGTCCGGATCCAGGAGGACCTGGGACTCCGCCCCGGGTCTTTCCGTAGACTTTCTCTTTTTTTAAAGCCACCTCTACTTTGGAGCAGGGAAACGCACACAGTAGTATTAGGGCAGCAGATGACCCGGCGCAGGAGCGAGGAGCACAGCAGTCCTCTGTAACCACTGAAAAGATGGGGGGCATGAGCAGCAGCTGAATCCACATCCACTGGATCAGGGGCCGAGGGGGGTGAAGCGCCTTCTACTCACTCTTGGGTGAACTCTGTTGGATTTATTCCCCACCAACATGCCATTTGCCAAACGACTCGTGGAACCCCAGTCACTGTGCAGGTATCAAATCCCAAACGAGGACGGTCTGCTTTTCGAGGACCTGGTCTCCATCAGTAATGTGGCTCTGTCTCGGACCCTGCGGCAGCTGTCGGACTTGGCTAAACATGCGTGCTCCATATTCCAGGAGCTGGAGGACGAGCTCGCATCCACCAACGTGCGGGTCCGGGGGCTGCAAAGTAAGATCAGCCAACTTCAGCAGACCTGCTCCGAGCTGGACCCGAAGCAGGAGGCCGTGCGTGAGTAGCCCCGCAGTCTCTCCGTGTCTGTTTGTGTGCGGTGCGCTGCGGTGCGCGCTGGAGGAAAAAAAACACACACACACACACACACACTTCACCTCGGACACACCGATGACGCAGAGAAATAAATGAAGCTTTGGAGAGGGCGACGCGCAATCTGACGCGTTTAGAAGTGAACTTAGGGTGAAGTCTCAGTGAAAGTCGTGAGGCTGAGCTCTGATGCTGCTCACTGAGGGCGTGGGACGGTCTGCACCACCCGACCTCCAGCCTGCAGCCGCTCGGCTATTACGGTGCTATTACCTGTGAGTGTCGGGCTCTTTTTATGGTTTAGGACCGGACTCCAAGTTTTTCTATTCCCTGCTGTGAACGGTGTGGATGTATGTGAGCCCTCAGGTCACTTTGGTAATGGCGTACATTGGTCTTGGCTCGGAGATGTTTACTTATTACGCGTCTCTCCCTCCGGGTGCGTCAAAGCATTGATTTAGTAACACGTCCAAACTCCGGTGAGAGTCGGTGTGCTGTTCTGTGTTAAATATACACTTTATGGGGATGTAGGTATGACTCCTGCTCTGCCCACTGAGCTGTCTTCTCCGTGCGTCTGGCTCACGCTGCTCCTCACACTCGTCTCCTGTTGTACTTTCTTCGGCCACCATTAAAAATTCATCGCCCCGATAACGCAGCATGTGGCCAGCGCCTGGCTCTTTTAATCTGTGTGGCCCACCTCACCCCACCTTATCAGCCCCTTTGAGTGACTCTGGGTGATGGGATGTGTATGTTTATATGTAAACCCACAGCTGGGACATTTTAGTTTGAGCAAGTACTTGCATGTTTCCCAGACCCTGCATCCTGTGGTCTGTGGATGGGTCACTTTGCCCTAAAGGTACATGTCTGCTGTTTGGATAGCTGCCAGCCAACAACCAAAACACAGACTGAGCCCCCCTTCAATCCCATATAAACTTTGAGATGTGGCTCAGATTCTTTTTCAACCTGGAATCTCTTGGTTTTCTGCATTCATTTGTCTTCAAACATGATCTGATCTTCATGGAAGTCAAGAGTATCAACAAATAGGATGTGCCTTAAATAGTTACACCAAATACATGTCTGATCTTTCATATATTTATTGAGAACAACCATTAGAAACCTCATAGTAGAAAAAGATCAGATCACATTTCACATTTCTAAAAGTTCATACAGTTTTTCTTGCCGCTGTATATCACGTCCCTCGTAGGAGATCTTGCATGTTAAGGTACCAGAAAACCCCCTTTTGGCTTGAAAAGCCTAATAACTCTTAATTGCACTTTTCACATTAATGGTTTCAGTGGCAGCCTCAAACAACAGAACCCTCCCTAATCTGAATGACAATTAGTGTAAATGGAGCAGTTCAGGGCAGGCGGTGCTCAGTAGGTGGGTGTGGGCTTTTATGATGTGGCTGTTATTAGTCTATAGGACAGCTGCTGAAGGACACGCAGTAGCTGCAGACCCAGTCACCCTGCTATGCATAATTGAATGTTAACATGTTAGTAAAGTAGCACGTGTGTGTGTGTGTGTTAGTGAATCGCTGCTTGCTTTGGAGTGTGATACCATAGCTGCCTTCCAAGTCTCTCTGTGGTAACATTTGTGTGCAGCCGTGTTTTTTAAATGCTGCGTGAGATGCTGACACATTTAGGTCAAACAACTTGGTTTGCTGGAAGTGTGATGTCGCTCTTTCACTTTTGCCTTGTCGCTCATAAAAAGCCATTCAGTCTCTATCAACAGTCCAGATACTCTAAAGCTGTACTCAGCACTGTTGCAAGTCCATATATAGACACTTGAGGGATGCTCCTACTTTCTCTGATTGATTGACATCAGTGTTTATATACTAGAAACTCAAGCAATACAAGATTTTCCCAGAAATAAACCGTACACACTTTAAATAGCTTCTGAAGTGAAAGTGAAATTGCTTCTATTCTGTAATCTGTTGATCTAAATCCAAGCTCACTCCTTCTCTTTCCCCCTCTGTCTCTTATCCCCTGCTTTGCACACACATTTCAGCACACGCAGACACACACTAGGTGCCTGGCATGTATCCCTAAGGCCTGTGTTTGGACAGCTCTCCTGTGACACCCCATCAGTGTCTGCTTTGGACTACCATCAGAGGTCCTCAGCCAGACTGGGCTCTGTAGTGCAGTCCCATGTTAGTGCACTCTGCTGGGTTTCAAGTTACGTTGGCTCGGTGCAGAGTAGGAACCGTAATACGTGTGGCGGCAAGTGGCCCCCTCGCTTTTCTGGTCCAGCAGCACATGGTTGGCAGTTTACCATGGCTCACAGTACCAGATAGGAAAAAAATCAGTAGTCTCAAAGCCCCCAGAGTGAAACTGAGAAAAAACTTTAAACACAGTAGGACATGGTAGTACGTCAACTTTCTGCCACTGTTCACTGCGGTTATATGATCAGGATCTCATTTAACTCCAACCATCCGAACTAGTTATCCATCCATAATAAGCTTTGTAGGCTGTGTGTAGTTTGGAGTTGACAGTGATAAGTCATGTGACCAGCTGTAGTATTACACCATAAACCTTCAGCACCACTGTAATTCATTGACGAAGTGTGGCAAAGACCATTGGTTGTATTTGATGTACAGGACGAGGATTATTCTGTGCAGAGAAATGTAAAATAACATCCCATGCAACTAAAACTGTTGCATATCATGAACAGCATCAGTATCTTATCTTTCAGATAAGCACAGGACATGTATGTATGTTGCTGCTGGAGGAAATGACTTTGACTAATAAGTGTGCTGAAATCACATTTCCACAACAGCACTTGGGGATTTTCAGTTCACTTGCTGACTGAATAATTGCTCTGAAACTATGAAAGGCAGCGTCCTAAGTGCTTACTCTAACAAACAGGAGCTTTTGCAGTACCTCACTGACCCTTACTATATGTAACACTCATTACTTAAAGATTGTTTAGGCTTTCCTTTGTACTGCTTTTACACTTGCTTAAACAAGCCCTCAAGTAAAGCCGTGCACCATGTATATATGCTGTGCAGTCCCTGTCCTCTTTGTGTCTTGATTTCACTCCAGAGCTGGTCTTCCACTTCAGTGCAGGGCTGTTTGTGCTGCTCTGTGAGCCTCGGTGGCCTGGAATGAAAGTTTCTGTGGACACCAGTAGCACATCATCTATGCTACTATAAACTTTACTAGAGCAGTTTAGACCAGGAAACCACATTAGCCTGCCGACAGTGCTTCCCTTCTACATTTTATTGACCCGGTCCAGCCATTACTGGGACTTTGATTTACTAAGTGAAGCTACTACGATGAGTCGATGCGCACTCCATCCAAGGTCAATATCAGTCAATGTTGGGTTCAGGGTATAATGTCAAATACTATGGGATTGACGCGCTGCAAGCAAATTAAATACAAATTTATCATCAGTGTTCTCTCTAGTGAAACATTTTCTCATGTATCAAGTAGTTTCTTACCAGCTGAATAACTCAGGTGGGAGTTTAACAGGTACACTACGCTGAAACTACTCCAGACTAGTACGACAGTCCTTCATGAAGACAAAAATGTTTTTATTAAAACTGATTTAGAGAGGTGTTCAACTGTATGATCGGATTAGTGGATCTGGTTTGCGGTGTTGCTGAATTGAAATAATTAAACTTAAATTAAACCTAGAGGCGTTTCTAAATATGTCAGCGACGCAAAGAAAACATTTCTCTGCATTAAACGCAGTACTGTTGAAAAGCAGCCCAAAATCCATCCTCCACTCATATGATTATAATCATATCAGTCGAATCAACAGCTCCCTAAATCAGTTGGAACACAGCATTGCTGGACGGGTCTACACTCACTAAGGTTTTGCAGGACCGCTGTGTTATAGGCTGCAGTAGCTTTAACTCAGAGTATATGTGGTGGAATCAAACGTGGCAAGATTTTAATGAACAGACTCTAGGCACCGTCTGTTTCCATGAGGTGAACAAAGAACTTAAATTATTGGCTCAAAGAGCACATCTTGGATCATATTTTACAACAGGATCAAGAGCCTCTACCTCTCTTTTGTCTTTCATTATCAGAACCATGAGCATATTTCTGCAGGTCCAGACAACCTGCCGTTGATATAGTACCCCTGCTAATTATAGAGCACATTTCAAAGACTTGCTCAGTCATTCCTGCACCAGCCCCCCTCCCTCCCCTCCATCCCAGACAGACACGGAGAAGACCTAGACTGCCTTGATGCTGTGCTTTGTCGTTTTCCTTCAGCTCCCTTATAGCTGATGTCATTTCTTTTTATCAGTGCACTGTCATTTCCTTTTTCTTCTCCGTGGGTGATATTCACTACTCTGACTTAGCAGTTCTGATGCCAGATTTTTTTTAAAACAACTGTGAACAAACCAGTGGTTTAGTTCTGTGTTGTACAGAGTAAGTTGATAATATAATATATGCACTTTATTGTCAGCACATTACATTTTTATACTAGAGTTGTTTGACATTGAAATGTGGTCTTTGCACCAAGTTGGAGTGAAGGTTTCCCCTTCACTAGGCTCCATTAACTCTGTGTGTGTCTCAGCACCTGGATTGCCTGGCCCAGTCGGCTATTGAAGTGGTTAGTGCTCAACCGTTCTGTCAAGTCAAGCATTCCTAAAAGCCAGTGACCAGGAAACCACATGTCTTGCTCACACTGCTGGGACCTTGCAGCCCACACGTGCTCCCTAAATTGGCCTGAAAGACGGGTGTGATTAGGGGAGATGGGAGAGAAACCGGGGTCTGTGTTTGTTTATAGAAGGAGAGGGTTTGTTAAAACGAAGGTCAGGACTTGTCATTGCTTTGCTTGAGGGAAATGTGTGAGTGATTACACTTAAGATTTTCTGCACTTACACACTCACCTACAACCCCGGCGCTGGTCCTCTGTATATTTTCAGGTGTATAAGCCAACATTTGTGTTGAGTGTGTGAAACATTCCCATGAAAGCATCAGGTTCCTCCAGAAACCTGGGTCTTTAGTTTGTTGTTAGGTGAGAGGTGATTGCTTTTTCTCTTGAAATTGGGAGTCGTGATAAGCTATCCTCTTGCCTCAAGGTGTGTGTGTGTATCTCTCTCTCACGCACACACACTCACGATTATTAAAGAACATTCCCCAGAAGTCCTTACTCTTTATGGGGTCCTGAGTGTGGGGCTAAGACACAGGGGGACAATTCAAGCCTGTCCTGACAAGAGGTGGGGGGCAAAGTCATCTATCCCTGACCTCAAAAGCTTGCTGACCTCCCAACCCCCTCTACTCAACCCTTTTAAAACACAAAAGAGCAAACACTGCCGCCTCCATCTTGCTTATCATTTTGCCTTTAAAGACTTGCCCGGCCAATTAGAGTGGATTTACCGTTTGACATACCGAATAGCCACAGGTCAGCGCACTGGCAAAAAACAGTCCTGGGCTCGGGATTATTAAACTGTCAGACTCAGCTCAATAACTTCAATGAACTTGTCCAGGTTGTCACTCGTGGCTAGAGACGTACTGAGCCATGAACAGCTTCTTTCTGATGTTTTGTGTCTTTTACTTCCTCTAGTAACTGGGAGTTCTCTCTCTTTGAAATCATCCAGGACGTCCCGGGTGAAGACCTGGACCAAGTAGTGTCCTACAGTGTACACAGAATCAGTAAAATCTCACCTCTGTTCAATCTCAATAGATTTTCTCTTTTTTCTCTAACTGAAATCTCCAAAGATCAAATAAATACACGTCTGACTTTAAGTTAAACTAAGTTTACCGTACCGTTCACCATTTTACAAAACCTCACCACATTCCTTCCCGTGGCAACGTGGGGAAATATTGACAGCACACAGGGCTATAAACTGCTGTGAACCAGACTTTGTCTTGCTGCCACAAGCCAAAAGCGTTTCAGGCCACCTGTGTGTGTTTCTTCTCCTCACTCAGTCTTTAAATGATACGATCTCCCGGTCTTCTTTGTGCTCCACCACAGTCCCTCCTCCCAGGCTGTCGCCACCGCCACAGTGACAGACTTAAATATTACGCAATGGAATTACTCTCAATGAAATCTTAAGACACATCTTTGGATCTTTGCAGGAAGAGGAGATAAAAAGTGAAAAAGTTAAATTCCTATGAACTCTGCTTTTCTTATCCCACGTGAAGAGTTGCAGTCCCTATCGGCAGGGAGAGATTAGAAGGAAATGAGAGGTGAAGGATTTTAGGCATGGACAGTGAGTCCCAGCTGTATCAAAAGGGCCTCATATTAAGTAAATCCTCCTACCGTATCTGTTAGAGAGACTTCTTTTGCCAGTAGAAAGTTATTTGTTGTGGTGAATTGTGATAGAAAGTAAAGGTAAAGTCAGGTCAACGCTAAGTCTGAAGATACTGGATAATGGGGATAATGTGATTGAAACTGACCTGGTGTTTTAACAGGAAGGAAACACGTGTGGCTTTCTAGTCTTTGCCATGCAGGTGTTTAGACTGGGATTTGGGTGGAATGTGAACTCCCCTCACCTCCTCTCCCGTTGCTATGGTGTGCGATCCTGTGGAGCAGCCAGGTTGACTTTTTCAAGCCGAAAAAGCCTTTTCATCAGTCATCCCACCATCACACAAGTCGCGGTGGGATGTAAAACGCACCTGTTGAATATGTGGGTGAGCGTGTGTGGGATCATTGGTGAAGACAGTAGGATCGGTTTGATTTGCTGTTGTAGTTTTCTGGTTTAGACACTGACCGTATGCTAAACTGCACGTTTGAACACTGATCTCAAGTCGTGAAGCACAGCTTAGCAACCAAAACCAAGCACTTCAAGTTTGTCTGGTTTTGAGTGTCTCTACAAGGTGAACATATGTGCACGGGGCCATAGTAAGCGCTAAAATCAGCATGTGGCAGGGTTTTTTTTTTCTTAGCCATTCCAAAGCAATTCTAAAAGTGTAATTAATGGATTAAATGTCTAGAAGAAGTTTTACTCAAGTAAAAGTAAAAATGTATAGTACAAGTAAATCAATGGAAATGCATTGTTACTGTCTTACATTTTTAAAAACTGTAAGGAGGGTGTAAAAACATAATAATGTCAAAAACATAAATATGACAATAGGTTGACCTGTTTCCAGGTGAGGAGTGCAGTGAGCCATTAATGAGCCAATATGTCCAAACTAACTATAAATTCCATCTTTACTACTAAGAAGACACACAGTATGATTCACACACACAATGACATGTTGTTGTGCTGAGTTAATACTAATCCCCATAATGACAGTGTCCTTCATTTATTGTGTACTGTTCACAAACTGCTCGACTGACCCAGGTGTTAATGAACAACATTAAGAATGTGTAAGTAGACTTGGAGTAGAGTGTGTGAGTTGAGAGTGTGTCCGCTCTCTGTACCCTCACCCGCTGCTGTTTGGCTTTTATCATTTGTTGCATTGTCACTTAAAATACAGTAAAAGTCATACTTGAGATGAAAAGAATTAAATGACTGATCTAAGTGATAACACTAAAGAAGAACCATGTTTGGTATATATGGTATTTTTTAATGTCTTGTTTATAGCAAACGGCTCTCCTCATATGACTTGTGTCACTTCAGGCCACACTCCCTCTTCATGGTCTTATCTGCTCTGTTTGCACCGTCCTGTGGGCCCTCACTTGTCACACTGATTTACACTTTAAGTGCAAGTGGTGGAAGGCACCCTGTAACAGGCTGGTGGAGTGTTTGTGAACGAGAGTCACTGACCTGGATACAGAGGATTTGGAGCTCTGCTTCTCCTCACTTCAGCATCTTTCCACGAACTGCGTCACTTTTAATGAAGACGTTCCTCCCTCTAATGTTCACAGCGACCACCGCTAGTAGTTCTGCATTTGTGAAATCAAAGTCATTTGTTAGCAGACAGGAAATGTAGGTAGCTTTCATTTTTTCAAGTAAAGACTTCATGCCAGATGTGCATCATTTTAATGCTCCAGATAACACTAGAGTGACCTGAGGCCTTCACACACACTTTGCCCGACAGGTCAGTGTTAGAGGATGACTTTCCTCCATTCAGCTCATTGTGCTCTGAAACACTCGCAAGTTCACCCTCCTGCACTGGCTTTTGTTCCTGCCTCTTTCATAACCTCCTCCTCTGGGATATTTCCTCGCCATGCGGATTCATCTTTTATTCTTGCCAGTAATTTCTGTGCCTGCCTGCTCCCCCAGGCATTTTGTATACTTTGTTCTTGTCTTCTGATGGCAAGCTTTCTCTGAGCTGCTGAGTCTCTCTCTCTGTCTCTCTCGCTCTCTCTCTAGCTCTCACTCATCTCTCTATCCCTCTATCCCAGTTTCTTATTTTGGGATTCAGCCAGTCCCGCTCCCAGCAGCCCCACTGGGGAGAGACCATGCTGTTATAGCATTTACAATAGAAATGAATGACCTGGTCTCTGTTATGTTCTGGTTAGTGTCTCTCTGAGTCAAACATTTACTGACCACTAATCAACCCAGAACCGACGCTTTGCACTGTGTGTACTCGGTTTAATGTTTGCTACAGTTTTTATTGACTAATGTGTAAATCACTGATGTGAGTGCTTCATTTGTAAAACAAGTTCTGTTCAATGCGTTTGCAGAACTTCACCACAGTCAGAGAAGTAATCACATGTCCCTTGGCTCAGCCTGAATGAATAAAAAGTTTCATTTGATTTTCCAGTAAATCCTCTCAGACACATTAAACTTCCACTGAGTCTTCCACAAAAAACTACTATTATATAGTTAATAATAGGTGCACAGGAAATTCTGGCTTACATCAGTGCATACGACATGTTTCCAAGACATGGATGACGAAGGCTCCAGTTCCCAGAGCAGAGGCTGTACTGTCAGTGTTCACTGGGGAGTTCGGACTCGGAGGGAATTTCCACTGACATCTGAGAACATGAATTGAATGAGGAGCTCTATTGATGCATTTCACAATGAAGGTGCAGAAACACTTGAATTGTCAGACACACTGTGGCTTCATGCCACTCCAGAACCATCCAGGGCTATCTTACCGTTGTCGGTCTATGTTTATACTTCAGAAACCAAGAAATGTTTAATCAGTCCACAGCTTTAGAACGAAATCCATGTCCATGTTCACACAGGAAAACAGGAAAGGGAGAAACTGAAGGAAAAAATGTGAAATAATATTTGGGACACACCCAGTTTTATATCCTCCATCATATCTGCCGTAGGGCTTTTGTGGGCATTTGCCCAGTCTGCTTTGGCAACCACTCTACTTCAGGCAGCGAGCCATTGGAGAGCAACACTGTAAGAGTTTATGCTTCACTTTTAGTCAGACAATGTTGGATAAATCAAAATAGCTTTTTTCCACTCGTGCTAAAAGAAAAATGATAACATCAAGGAACTGACTAGCATGCTTTCAAAAATGCGGACGACCAACTCCTCATACTTTAGTTCTTCAGACCGATGAGAGTGATAAATGGAATCTGCAGTATGGGATGAGAAGTAAATTGCCTGGAAAGCCTGGTCTCCACAGTTATTTTGGTGAAGTTATGAATGCTGTGGGAAGCAGTAAAAACCAAGAATCAACAGTGATTACCAAAGACGAAATGCAGCCAAAAAGAACAAAAGTGACTTCAAGCATGAGCCAGTATCTGAACAACCCTGAATAACAATGGTGCCAAAGGTCATTACATCTGGCAAAGATTTTTATATGAAACATGACCATGGTGAAGGTCTAGTTTTACAAAACTGTATACAGCATGTGTATTTGTAAGTGTGAGCATTTGTACACAGTATTTATATGTTTTTTGGGGGGGAACAAGATTTACAGTTTCAGTTACTCCAGTTGTTTTGTTTCATTTCACTGTCAGAGGCTGGAAAAATCATTCCTCAGAGTAACTCTTACAACGAGTCATTTATGGGAAATGCAAGTGCTGTTGACCACTATTGCATCATAGGACTAATTGAGAGTCAGTCTGTTGTGGATTGATCAGTTTGTGTGTAGAGATTAGTCCCTCCCTTCAGGCTGGATCTGAAATGGAAGCTAGACGAGGGGGAAAGTACCCAAAGGTACTTTGCGATGCTACAAACTGAGAAAGTGTCTTTCATTAGAAGTACAGACTTTCATTTGGGCCCTATCCTCCAGCGGGAATACTCTCGGGAACACTGTTAAACTCTAACCAGACATCAGGGTCTGTTTGTGTGTTCCAATGGAAATGAGACATTGCAGTATGTGAAATTCAGATTCTTTCCAGCTCCCTGACATTATTGCTTGACCTACATGAGGGTGTCATGTCCACCATTCACCCTATGTAAGGCTTGTTTTTACAAGGCCAGTTTTATCAGCTAGCTCTCATAATAAAAACTATTAGTGGCAAATCTTGCGTTGCTGAGGTTTGACTATAAACCCGGCATGATTCTGAGGAACAAACAAGCTAAGTTTGACTTCTAGGGCTGTGGTTGTCACTGGTGCTAGTTGAAAGAAAAATGTAAAATGGTCAAATGAATCCATCCACAGCCATGATATATATCAGCCTATGTGTGGGAAACTGCAGTATAATAAATGTGTCCACGTTTGCTCTCAGTTATACAACTAGGGAGCTGGATTGTGGCTATTTGGTATCTTGGCACAGGTGCAAGCCTTAAAACCTTTTCCGAGCTTTGGAATAGGCAAATCACCCACATCCATCTGTGCTGGAGAGGTTTACCCTGCTATACACACACTACAAATTTGACTAGATAGGCTTTCAGACCAGTCTTGTGATGTATTTGCATGTAAGTGCAACTGTGCTATTTTTTGATCAAACTTGAGTCTGACTCCCTCGAACATAGCTCGACCAGTTGCATCCCAGTGTGTCCTCTGTACTGTCCACCTGTATTTAGAGATGTCTACTTCTGATACAAGCATACATAGATGATTTTAGACCTAAGAAAGAACCAGACCAGGTCAACTAAATGTTTCACCCACTCACCAGAGCCCACCAGCCAGTAAATGGGCGCAAAGTCGATGTGTGTTAGATTATTCTTCTAGAAATGAGAAACACACATACACACAGAAACACTTCTGACTGAGATTCAGACATAAAAGCACTTTTGGAAATGAAGTGGAAAGCAGGGCTTGAATTGCTGCTGTGGTAAAACAGCACTGAGGCGAAGACCTACCCTCACAGGTCTCGTTGTGCAGGCGAGCTGCATGCCAGCTGGCTGCTTGTTGAGTGTTGTGTGACTCATTACCTCTCCATTGAGGGACACAAAGACGTAGCGCACTCACCCATCCGAGCTCGCAGTCTCCCAGACTCTCGTCTTCACCTTAACACAAGGTCAAGGTCACAGGTTCCATGCTGAGATAACGTTGGGATAAAACCTCATCATCCTGCAGCCAATCACAAACGTAGATCTCAGTCACGGGATCTTTTTGAATGAGGCTGTCAGCAGGAAGCCCCTCCATTCACTTAGTGACTGGACGGTTGCCTTGGCAGCACTTTGTCCAAAGGAAGATATGTTGTAGTTGAACCCAGTTGGCAGGAAACCATTGATTTGAATTCTTTGACTACATGTGTCGTTAAAGTGTGCCCCTGTTTTATTAGCCCAATATTTGTTCACTCTCAATCCAAATGCCACAGTGGCTCCAGCTTGTGACAGGAATGTCTCTTTTATCATCTTGATGATGTCTATTCATTCCCATTCCCGGCATTGTTTGTTTTGTTTTTTTAAGCGAGTGAACCTTCGTGTTAGTTTGAACAGGGCGGACCCTGCAGTGGGGGGGGGCGGTACTGAGCTGTGTTTTGAACGCGTGTTGTTAGAGGTGCAGTGCCGATGGGAGCGTGTGAAGGTGGATCAAAGACGACTACCTTCTGACAGACGAGAAAAACACCTAATCAAAAGCATATGCTGCGTGTTTTAGGAGATCCAGGTTGCGGACGGAAAGCTGTTCCACGAAGGCTCAGATACGGTGTGAGAAACAGCTGCGGTGTTATGCTGGACTTCTAAACATAATAAATACCCAACTGCATACCTAGGCAGATTAGGATGACTTCTCAAAATCAGCAACAATTTCTCTGCCTTTCTTTACCCGCTGTACTTACCCTCAATATTTATTGGTTTTGTGTGGGTATTAGTGAACCACCTCATACCAGGTTATCTGAATGAGGGAACCTGTTAGACTTTGCCGGAGCCATCTGTGGCCCCGCAGATGGCCCTGCTTGTTAATGTGGGCCACGGTAGGACCCTGCCGTCTACCGAAGGCAGGACAATGGAGATTACGGGCGTCTGATCTCCTGGTTTAAACACAGTCTGAAGACTGCAGGACATGGGGAGGGGCACGCTGCCCTGCTCTTTGAATCACACCACAGTTGTTTTATCCACAACAAGGACTTATAAGATTCACAGGCTATGTGAGGCATGGGCAAAGTCATTTACCCTGTCACTGAGAGGCGACTGAGATTTATTTACAGAACACACACGAGTTATTCTGAGTTTCTCAAGCTGAGAGTTGAAAAGTTTAGTTTTAATTGTACCTTTGTAGGCAGTTGTCCTTCATTGGCACTCGAGCTGCCTTTTGTGTTGGTCTTTTTATGATGGGCCTTTTTGTTAGAATTAAGGCTTGAGAAAGGGCGTATTCAAGAAAATGGTAATCATTCACCGAGGCTAAAACTGGACAGCTCTAAAAGTGTTGGGTTCTTGTACTTCCGTTATTTTCTGTAAGCTTTGCTTTTATGCACTGTACTGTTTTAAGCATGCATTCCCATTGCCTTATTTGGTATTCCTTGTTTCTTCGTTGTTGTTGATGTTGGTGCCAAAGAATGATCTGTGTGCTCGACCTGTAGGGTTGCCAGAGTGAAAGTTTGGCAAGTGGGAGAGTGTGCACTAGATACAGTGCTGTATTGGCAAGGCAAGGAAGAAATTACATTTTCTTTAGCTTTAATTCACATAAGTGAATTAACACAAACAGTATACACACGTACAGTATGTAGAGACACCCAATAACACATTTACACCTTCGAGTACAACTTCAGTCTCGGTTTGTAGGATGTGCCGTCAACAAGTGCATCACAAAAGTAGGTCTTCAGGGAGTTTTTTATTCTTTTTAAGTACTTTAGATAAACAAAGCAAACATTTGTCTATAACTTTTGCTCACATTTACATATGGCTTATGTTTCAACCTCATCTCTTCTTCTTACTCCACAGGGGGTCTACAAGTTAAAGGCGCACCGATCCTGATCTTATTAAGGAAGTGTTGACCAGCTAGTGAGAGTTTAAAGTAACAGGTTGAGTCAGACTCACTTGGTTTCCTTTTTTGGTGTGTATAGCTGATGTGCTGGGCATTGTCAGTATGAGAACACAAAAATCCAACACAGAGAGGTGAGACTCTCTCATTAAAATGATCGTGCAGAACAGATTCTGTTTTGTTGAATCTGAGTTATTGCGCAACATTGACTTGACTGGTTCCTCTTCCCACAGCTTTTGTTTTCATGACCTTTGTCATGCTAATACTGAGCAGAAACCTGAGATGTTGGGAATGATTCCAGGCTAAGGTATCCAAGAGTGATTTACCTCCTCCTCGAATGTGAAACACCTTATAATTTATGATTTCATATGTGGGAGTTAAAATATCTTGGGGTCACGCTTGAATCCAAGTTATAAGAGTTATTGCATGATTAAAAACCTCAAATGTGTCTTCAGCTATACTGATACTACACTAAAGCTGTTATAACAATTTGCTGTAACATTGTACGGATTCCACTTCCACTTTTTTGTCTTTACAACATGATCTGTGTTATAATGAGCAACAAACATAAGATTTAACTCTAAAATATAACTTAAGCCTTGACTTAAGATATGAACGGCTTTTGCTCATATCTTGTTGTATTGCATACAGAGAGCTGTGACAATCTAACTTCTCCACACTATAGGATCCATGTCTGTGCATCCGTTGTGATATAGACTTGAGGCATCACGCTCATCACAGCAGACAATGCATTTCTCATAGCAGTACACGGGGAAACATGCCTTTCCAGTGATGTCATTAGTAGCAAGTCATGCCATAAGTAAGAACTATGCTGAGCTTCCTATTTGAAGGGCGCCGGACAGCTGCTTGCTCGTTCTCCATCTGTGAAATGTGCATTTTCAATGCAGACTTTTGTTGCTCAGTGCCAGCGGCACTGACCCAGGGTCATGGGTTTGAGTCCCACCGTGGCAGCCTATTGTGAAAATATTCACACTCATGGTATTTTAATGCAATTTCATTTGGACCAGGTGCCATCCCAATGGCAGTGTCAACAGTGATTCGAGTGGAAGTGGAGTATGAAGTGCAAAAGAAATGTGCAAAAAGAAGTAGCATCAACAAAGCCGTCTGTGTAATTTGAATGTGAGCAGAGTGAGTGTTAGGTGTGCAGTCTGTGTCTACATACTGCTTGCTTTTCTTTCACATGAGCATAGTTGTTGTTTTTTCTTGATAAGGATCAAGTGATGGCTAGTACACATCAGTCTCTCAGTTGTTGGTTGCAAAGCAGATTATTGTAATTTGATTTGTAAGAATTACCTTTGGCTTCCACAGAAACTTTCTGTCTGAGCAAACCGCAGCAGCTTCAGCCTGTTTGAAATGCATTTGATCTTGTGGATTTCTTGTTTACTGTTAAAACCTAATTAAAATCACTAGTAATGACCAAAAAACAGGTATGGTGCATCAAGTCATTTTTGGTAATTGATTTTCCTTGGAAGAGGGAAAAAGACATCATGACTGATTAATCAGTCCTGAATGAATACAGACACCAGTGCAGCTCCAAATGGGTGAAACCTTTCCCTCTGACTGGATCTGTAATGGTAATGGGTTTACAGAAGGTTTTATAGTCTTCATTTGCAGCATCACAATGTGGAGAAATTAAACCCTTTTTAAAGTTCAAATCCAAATTGGTGTGTCTGGCAGCTGTAGCATTATTCATGCGGTCCAAATCTTTTTTTCCACTTACTGACTAACATTTGCTGACGTGTGTTGGTGGCCTTGTCAGTGGAGCAAACCTAACATGACCTTTGCAGGTATTAATGCTGCATTAGCTGTGGTTTTTCAGTGGATTTAATTTGCAAGTGGTGACAGTGGGAATTGTCGGTGCCGGGTACTGGTGTAAATGTCAAACGTATGTTGACATGGAAGGATGTCTGTGGGAGAGGTGCTGATCCCCGACACAAAGAACCTTTTCAGCAGACCTTCAGAGGAGACAGAACGTTTATGATAAAACGTCAAAAAGGAGGCCGGTCTTCAGCCGGTGGAATTTCACATGGAGCGTCTGAAAATGTGATGATGGCTCAGAGTCTGTGCTGTGTGAATCCCTCGTGTAAAAATCCTCAGGTAAAACTACTGGCTCACAAATGAGTCACCACAATGAACAGTGAATTTGCATATTCCCCTGATGCCCTGGATTATGAGGTTTTAGTTAATCTGTCTTTTGTGACGCTATGAGGTCATCCAAATAAGTAGCTTGAAGGCCTGTTTGTTTTTTTGACTTTGTGTCATCCTCAACTGAGGTTCTTTTTCTCCAGTCTCTGCAAAGCAGCTCTACAGTGTCATACCACATGGCCTATGTTGGTCACGGTCATCAGTGCAAGTGTAGAAAATCAAAATAACCTTACAGTCCTGACAGGGTGAAGGAGCATGGGGGTGACGGAGGACACATTCCTCTCAGCGCAGATGTGAGCTGTCCATGTGGACTCTCACTTTCTGCAAGGTCACAGAGCCGATACTGTAAGAGAGGAAACTGGAGGTGTGACTGTGTCATTTGTGTTGTGCTTCTTGTCAGATGTCACACCGCAGAAACGCCAAAGAGAGTGAGAAGCTTAAACTACAATTCACGGAGTTCCCTCTCTAAACAAATGGTAGAGGACCTCCAGGGGGACCTGTCTAGGTCATACTTAACTCAGTGTTTGAAAAAATGCACTTGAAGTTCAACACACACACAGATTTTAAAAGCCTTGTGTCGGGAGGTATGTGAGATAAACCTCACTGTGACCGTATAGCTGTTTTGTGACAGTGATCCCAGCAGGCTGCACTTCACATGGAGACAGAAGAGGAAGCATGTGGTGGATAAGTGCAACTCTCTGACAACCAAACTGCTGTCTAATGGTTGTTGTTTGGTTATCTGACTGCATGGGGAATTTATTATCATCCCACATATGAAAATTATTGTGATGCTTTTTTTTCCACATGTGCTGATGAGGTTTGAAACTAGCATACAGCTGCTCCCTTAATCCAGTGGTTCAACAATGACAGGTGATTATTAAAAAATGTCCAGTGGTGAAGCAGAAGAGAGCAACTTCATTTAATCTAATCTAATCTAGAAATACGACATGTTGGCTTGAGTGGCAGCATCTGCAGTCCTTACAGATGACTTGTGCTCTGTGCTGTTGCTCATCAGGATGTTTGGGCTCAGGGCCAGAGTTTCACTTTCAGTTTACATATGCTGCTTCTCCTGTGATTCACTTGCAGTGTGTCATCAGCAAAGGTCATCTGTTCCACTGGAAGGTCGCTGTATTAGCTGTGTCTAAAGAGTGGAAACTTGTTGTCACTGCACAAAACCGAACCCTGAGTACCCTGTTGGAGGGAGAGGCCATGTCCAACAACTCTAAGCACTCTTTTCTTCCAATACGATGTTTCTATATTGACAAAAACAGTGAGTATGTATCTGACCTCACGCAGATCTTTTTAATCTGGCGCACTGGTTGCCCCTAATCTGTCGTTTAAAGGGGGAGTCCCGTGTTAGGTGACACACTTCTGTCCCTGTGAAGTTTGGTGTCAATGCGAGTGACCCTTTATTGGAGCAGAGACAAAGGATGTGGGGAAGCCCTCTTTCTTCTTATTAGTATTCAATGACCAACACAAGCTCCACCCACACAGGCGCTGGGGACATCTGTTGTGTTGTGTCACTGCTCCAAGCTGCCTTTTCATCACATGTTTTTATTCAAATATGTGCCAACTCAGACAAAGGTCGGTTTCAGTCTCGCACCTCATTTCATTCCACATGTTTAGACCTCATTTTTAATAGCAAATAGCAGTGGTTCTTTCTCTTTCTCGACAGAACCAGGCTAGATTCCTGTCATTATGTTAAGTTAACAATCGTTCTTCTCATCTAATGGGCACAAGAGAGCAAATAAATGTCTTTCCCAAAAAGGAGCTATTCCTTTGGTATTTCTAAGAAGATTATTCCTCAAGTGTACAATCATATGACTGCAAACCCTACTTACTGTAGGAATGACTTTAATTCTTAATAAACTGGATGGCATCAGCCGTGGTGTTCAGATCTGTGAACAGTGTGTTACTGAATATCTCACAATCCTCTTGCTCATAATTAAAGGGCCTGTGTAGCAGCAGTGAAGCTCCCGTCCAGCAGACTTGTTCTCTACTGTTGGATTTCGACTGGGCCCTGCCAGGTGGGATCAACTCGCGGCTCGTAGTGATGCCGCTCTGCCTCAGCTACGAAGTTGACATGATTACCGTCTTTAAAATCGCTGTCAGGCTGTGGAGACCAAATTACCATGCTTGTTCCTTTAGCTTCCCTCTCCCCCCACTCTCTTTCTCTCGCTCTCTCTCCCATGAACAGCCCTTCACTCCTCGGCTTGCTCCCTTTCTCTCTCGCTGCGTCTTCCTCGTCTCTCTGTGAGTGTTCCTGTTGAGCCAGGTTCGCCCCGCTGTGATATCATGCCCAGTGGAGCCAGACTAATTGCAGTCACTTCCCAGGATCATTCCCACACTGTTAGCCATTCATTTTCCAGACACTGGCATGCCTGCCCTGTTTAGTTAGAAAAGTGGAAAGAAATATTGTTCTTTTTGCTGAATGTTGCAGTTTGTTGAAGTTTTTATCTCTTCTTTGCACTCCGCCTTTTGTTTTTCTATTTTTCCTCTGACAAGGGCTGAAACCAGCTGTGTGAAGTGACTTTGCCAATTAAAGTCCCTTATCTTATTGTCCCTCTCCTTCAAAGGGAGCTTATTCTGCACACACAGAACCACAGTAACTATACAAGTGGCTTGTGTACAAGATTTTGGTGGCTCTAAAAGCATTGTTGGCTTTCCTCGGTGCTCGCATTCCTGCAGCTCTCTTGAGCTGCCTCCTGACCACACAAGAAGGCCAACGCAGAATAGTGTAGGAGCTGGGGAGAGACGGACGAGTTTGCCAGTTATCAAATATTTACTGTTTGCACAGTTATTCTTGTGTTTGCATGTTGGCAATGTGAAGATCTGAGGCATCAGGAAGCAGACTAGTGAACGTCTGACAATCTGTTGGCTCTTGGAAGCTTAATTTACAGTTACTGATCAGTGAAGCCAAGAGATGTTGTTTAGGGGCTTGAAGAAGAAGCCAACCACCCAAAAAAAAAAAAAAAAAAAAGATGTGTCTTTTCACGAGATGAAAGCTCATTTAATGGGATGGGTTGGTGGTCACGCATAGCTGAGTGGCAGCTGCAGTCTTCACATGTGGAGAAAGGACACCCCCCCTCTTTTCCCATAGTCTGCAGCGACACAGTATAGCTCCACTTTTTAGGTCACTTAGCCGTATTGCCCCCCGCGCACCAACACGTGCTGTGATGTAAACTGTAGGTTGGATTTTGAGACTACATGCAAAACTTTGGCTTTTGTTTTTGTTTTCTGTCACATTTGATTTTCAGATTTTGAATCTTACACATGATCAAGTCAAAATAAGTTTGAGAAAGTACAGTTGTGGAGTGTGGAGTACATTACAGAGAAGCTGTAATGCTGTACAGACAATGGGTTTAAAAACTACAGTGCATAAACACCCAGCAGGATCCATGCAGAAGTTAGCAATCATATCGAGCTGGAAGGTCAGTCCAAATTACAGCTGTCCCTTAAAAAACATTCATTTTGAAATTAAAGTGGGTGTAATTGTACCCAGATTGTCTTAGCTGCCACTTTGCCCAACCAGCCTTAAGTTTAGTCTGTAAGATTTGCTCTGTCAGGCAAGTTGCAGGAGTTTTCATGAGGGAGAGGGGAGAAGGAAACTCCGGTCAGGGTTCATTTGATATCCGGACTGGAGCAAGCAACTCCTCAGAGCTGTGTTGCCAGGCAAGCTGAGCTAAAGCAGCCCCCTTGTATTTATACTGACCCAGTATTTGTGCTGAGGGAGGCAGATATTAGCAGTGTTACTACATATAGACTCAAATATGGACACTAATGCTGGTCTGTTTTTTCTTCCTTTAGAAAGTCTTAACTGGTCAGAGTGATGTCCTCTGTGTTTGCACACAGATGGACACAACGGAGTCAGTGTAGTAGTGAAAGTGCTTGTGTGATGTGCTACCATGGAGATTGTTTACTTAACAAATCATCTCTCTCAATGGGGAGGGGCAATGAAAAGGAAAGACAATGAAATCATCTTGCTTGGTTGGTTTAGTATTGAGGTTAGCCCTCATTTCAGCAGCCCTCCTCTCCCCACCCTGGTCCCCCCACACACCCCACAGCAGAGGGACAAGGAGGGCTGGACACACACACACACACACACACACACACACACAGCAACAATGCAGAGTGACGCCATTGGCCAACAGACCACGCACTTTCGCCCAATAGCAGCACGTGGAGATGATACTGTATTTGCCCCATAAAGCATGAGAACCTATTAACAGTGTTTTCTTTGCACTTTTGTAAAGTTGGACTTTAGTTGTTCAGTTTTGCTGGTTTCAAATATAATGAGTGTGCTCTTCTTTAGATAACCTATGTGCTTCTCAGTTAAATGAGGTTTTAAGTGCAGGAATCTTCAGAGCGTTAATCTGTTGCAGGTGATCAGTCCGGTCTTAATGACCTGTCATCTTGTTATTGATAACCCGCTGACATGTCACAGTGAGATCAGAAGAAGAGCCGAGACCTGCTTGGATGTTAAACTCGGCTGCGTATCCGGACTGATGTCATGTGAGTTTTACTCTGGGTTTGGTTACATAATGTGAGCGTGTCAGGCAGGGCTGGGTCCGCGATGACTTCATCGTCTCTTGGCAGAGCGTGACCATTTCTGAGGTATTTTCTGGAAAGTCGTATGTGTTTTTGACATTTGAGAGCTGCTGGGAACGGCGAGCGCGAGCTTGTAAAGAAAATAACCCCTAATTGATGAACATAACTCTAACCCATTTGGTTAGTGAGCTCACATGTTAAGGGTTTCATCCTTTACTACATAGAAATAGTGCAAGGTGCAGCTCGAGTGAAATGCTTTAGTGTAATTGAGGTATGCGTGACTTGTCCATGTGAAGTTCAGGAGTTCAGATGAAAGCGATCAAATGTCAGTCACGGGCATGTTTTGGCCTCCTCGGGGCAGCCAAATGTGATTTGTATTGTAAAAACATGTTACATCAGCAGGGATCACTGGGGGAGTCTACTTCACAGAGCAGTGTAATGTCAATAAAGGGGTTTTCATTTAACTTCACTGTTAACTTCATTGGAGGTGTCACTCTGAGTTGGGAATGGAGCCTCCATCGTGCTGCTTTGTTGAACTTGCCTGCATGGTTTTTGTTTTCGTTTTGCACTCCACTACATTTACACCAAGCGACAAAACGAAACAACAATTTTACCACACAGTTGTACTGTAACCATAATAACCCTGGAAGTGAGCCGTCATTTTGGCATTCCCAGTCTGTCTTTCTCACATTATTCTTCAGTATGTTGACACAGACACGTGCACACGCGTGTAAGACATCCTGGTGTCATCCAGGTGTTTCTTTCTGAAATGAAAACAGACAGAGAAGACTGTGATCTCAATTCCTATCATTCAGTTATACAATGTGAAAACAGAGGGATTGCATCAGAACTCTGTGCATATACAAGCCTATCATGTTTCACTCCCTCTCGTTATGTAGTGATCGCAGAAGGACCCGTATATTCCTACTCCCGGTCTGCTGCTTCCTGTAGCTCTTTTCACTCGAGGACTCCATTGCCTGACAATCAAAGAAGTACTGTGAGTTCAGTGAGCGGAATAATAGAGGAAGCAAATACTTTGGATGTTTCCAGACCTTAAACAACTATTTTCCTATGTGGTTGTCATCGGGCCTTTAACAGCTACAATCTGTGATTATTCAGGGTCGGATAAGGAAACTTTTCATACTGTCTGTGATGGTGAGAGTTCCTTAGAGTGGAAAAGTTGCTTTGTGAACTTTTTAATAGTGTTAAACTGTGGATTTTTATGTTTATTATTCAACTTATTGTCCTAAGTGGTTCAAATGCCTGCACAGATGAAGTGTTACCACACTCGTTCACTGAGAGTAGTTACAGTAAAAGGACTGTGGGAAGGGGTTGAGCTGACATGTGGATCTGTTTTAGAGGGCCCTGCAATGGGACGCTCAGATGGTGTGATTGTGGTGGTTTCTGGACGCAGCACTGTCCTAGTGTTGTCTCTGTTCCAGGAACAACTGGAATAGTCTGTGATCAAAGAAATCAATGGGGAGAGGTCAGATCTTTGTTTCTCTGTCCGGACGTGGACCAGTGTCTATAAAACAGAAACCATCTGTGAGACGGTTTACATCAACATGGTTCAACCTGAGCTACAGCCCACTTGGATGGGAAACTTAGCTCATCCATGCCTCAGAGAGACACAGTTTGTGTCCCTGAGGTCTCTGTTGCTGTTTATAAAACTGCCCGTCTCTGAAGGGGTTCCAAGCTGAACATCTTGATTTCGAAACTGTGAATAACTCTATATTGTGACATGGCTCGTAGCAGCCTTGTGGCCTCCTTTTGGTAAGGGTTGGCCCTTTGGCTGGGTTTGTTTTGCAGATATCTGTGGTTAGCCGGCTGCTGAGCGGTGCAGGCTCTGCCCAGTCGGCGCTAAATCCCAAGGCAAGGAATTCATTATACCATAGCGGGTGTTTTACAAGAATTTAGCTGTTTGTCAACTAAATGCCGTGTGGTTGAGAGATATACTTTTACAGTGGCATAAGTGGCGGTTCACACATTAGACTTAATGTGTGAATAGTACACAAAGCCACCACATTTTCAGCCATGATAGTCAGAGAGGTCAGAGACAAGTGTGGCAGCTTTCTATGTTTAAGAAGTAGTAATGAAGAAATTCCTCTCCCCATGCTGATCCCCCGACTTCTTTGCCTTTTGTGCAGATACCCTCCTTCCCCTTTTACTGGCCTCCCGTGCCTAGTTTATCCTAATGCCTGTGTTATGGGAAAGGGCAGACACTACTCCTGGGAGTGGCTCGTGTGAAGGCGTACTCCAGTGTGTTATCTATATAAGGCACAGAAAAAAAACCATGCAGATCATAGAGAGAGAGCATCTGATCCGCAGATAAAAGAAAAATGAAACATAAACACGAGACCCACCTTTGATGTGCACATCCACTGATCCACTGACAGCAACTTCCATATTTGCTGCAACAACCGAACCTTTGCACACACAAAGAAACACACATTACTCTCCTTTTAAATGGTCCCAACAATCTCTGTTTCCTCTTTATTTATAGTGACACTAATTTATCATCAATGCAATTGCTTCATTTCTCCGTCTGACTATAGAGTTTCCTTTAATTGCTTGGTTTAAAGCTGCACTTATCAATATTTTGTCATTTAAATACATCTGTTGGTTACATTTGCCATGACAAGTATAGAAAATTCCTGTGCAGCTTGTCTCACCTCTGCCGAGTGTTTTCACATCTTTCCACTCATTGTTTTGGTTGTACGGCTGCAGCTTTACTGGTCGGCTTTGGTTCATTCTCATAAACCCACTTTACGCATTCTGTGAAGCACCAAATGGCAGACAGAGTTAGCACATAGCTGTTGAACACAGTGAAGCCTTCAGCAGCTAAACAACCAGTCATTTCTCGCAGGAGTTGAAGGAAACCAAATCACAGTTGAAAGGTGTCGGGGTTAGTTTGGTTGTTGCAGCTGGAAACTCAAATGATGCCAATACTTCATCACTCATTGTTGCTTTATATCATCTACAATCATGATGTTTATTTAAGTGTAATAGGGCGTAGCAGGTCCATAAGTGGATCAAAAAGAAATTTCCACTGTAAATGATTGATGTAGAATCAGCTCTGCCTGTCCCTGACTGTGTGTTTCCTAAAGTGTGATCAGCACATGCTGGAGTGAGCCTTCTCAGCGAGGAAGGCAGACGTGCCATCAAACGTGCGTTTGATTAGAGGGAGCACAGCTTGGCTCGTCATAAACAAAGGCACAGGAACTTCAAACTCCAAATGAAACACTACCACTATGGGAATATCCATCTGAGGAAACTCTATACGTGCTCACTAAGCACAATGCAGCTGCTCAGATTGGGTTCACTGCTTCAGCAGGACTTGAAACTCAGGCTTCTAGGTGACTTCTGATATTTAGACAGGATAGGCGGCCTGACACCAGAGGCCATGTCACTCCAGACTGAGAGCATCCCTCTCAGACACCAGAGACCCTAATGGAACCAAAGCTGCTGCCTCTGCAGCTCTGTGGAGGTACCTACAGTCGTAACGTGTCATTTTAATACGGTGTTGGATGCTCAGTAATACCGGCTTCCCTTCTAATATGATCTGACAAATGTCAGCTGTGCAGCATTTAAGACACTACGCCCTCCTCCTCTGCTACATGTGAGAAGTATTTACCACAGCATGATAGGCAGGTGGCCCCGTGTGTTTCTGGAGGGCTGACATTTATATGTCAGTCACCTTGTAATTTCAGTGTAAACTTACCATCCATCGAGTGGAGTGCGTGTTTTTAATCACATACAATAGTTTCATTGTTCTTTCTGATTAAATCTACAGCTGGCAGAATGCCCCGTGGAAGATAAATCGAATGACTCATCATTCTTCATGTAGTTTGTGATTAACTGCTGTTTTTATTAGAAACATTAAGTCTGACTTCTGATGTTTTCTTACTGTCAGAGTGTGAACTCCCTAGAAAACCAAACCCAATGATAACTATTATCTGAGTAGACGAAACCTGATCAATATAATTCTTATGGTCCGTAGAGTCGTAAAAACTATTAAAAATATTAACAAGTCACACGGTACAGAGGTTTTATTGTTACCAAGCAATGTCTCGTACATTGTTTACCGTAAATGCTGAAATAAACTAAAACAATGGTTCAATAAACTAAAGATTTTTGTAAAGCAGTCTTATGTTGATAACTGTACATGACATCAGGTTTTGATAAATCCCATCCAAAAACGGTTTTATGGTTATATAAGGCCATATACAGGACCGGAGCAACTGTGCAACACAGCAGATGTCGAGCTTTGATGATTCCCATGATTCCAGTGTCCTAAAAATAGTGACCAGCACAGGAGTTTTAAAGTGCCCGTTTCATTATTTGTGCGTTATCTGTGATGCTGGTTTGCAGGAGGTCAGGCTGAGACTCACCTCTTCACACCAACAGACACACACACAAGCTCTGACAGACACACCCTCCCAAACCGCTATATGCCGCAAGAGCTGTTTGTTCAGCTGGAGAGAGGATCCTCCTCTTGTTGCAGCAGGGAAGTTAGATTCCATACTTTCACAGAAACCTCGGAGGGGTCCGGGGCACCGATGGCAACAGCGTATAGCAAACAGATGTATTTTTCAGCCCTGATTTGCTCCTTGTGTTGAGACCTTAGGAGCGATGTGGAGTAGATTTAAGGGCTTGTGTGTTTTTATTACTTGGCTGCTGCTCCCACAGGTGCTTTAGGAGAAAGAGGCCGACTTGCTTGTTATTACTATGGCCCAGCTCTTCCTGAAAATGGACCTGTTTTTTTTTATGCTGCTCTTTTGTTAGTCAGACTGAGACCTGTGTAAAATTAGAGGAAATATACACAAGTGTTTCCACAGCCCATCAGTGAATCAGTGATAACAGCCAAGGGTCATTTATTATCTTTACTACACACACTCAGCTTCACAGCTTGGTTTTAGTTTGAATTTCGGTGTTGTTGGTGAAAAGTGTAATTGTACACCGCTGCTCGGCGTTCACACCGACTCTGCAGAGCAGTGAGCATATCTCAAGTGGGTATGAGCTGTTTTGAAACTGAGGTCAAAATGTGTTCTCATGCGGATCTTGGGATTTGTAAAAGGCAGGTTTAGTCTTAGTCTGTTGAGAAAAGCCATCTGGAAGAATTTGGACACCGTTCGAAACAGCTTGACTGGATGAAGATAAGTTTTTCCGACCCCACCTCTGCTATGAGCCACTGGTGTGGTTACAGAGTATGTTGTGAAGGTTGGGTGGTGAAGAGGGCTCACCAAAGAAAGGGGAGGAGGTCGCAGAAAGAAGAGTGTTGGCAACGACAGTCTGGATAGAGAGTGTTTGGATCAGGCTTTTTGTAAAGGTTGTGTTTGTTACTGGGTTTAAAGAATGTAAGCGATGATCTTGTGTATTTAACCACAGGAACTGACTAAAGCATAAGCAGACGCCTACAACTGTCTTAGTAAACACTTTACAACCAGAACAGTCACACTAATAAATAAAGAGGGTTTCTTCAACTTAATGAAGACTAGTTAAAGCGTAGTGGACTATAGTTAGACTCACAGTAGTTTTGTCCAAAGTGGTTAGCAGTGTGGTGAGTTATTGCTCATGAGTAATTTGCCATTTGCCCTCTGGACCAGATGATTGATGCATGTGTGCATGTGCCGTGTGTTTAATTTCCTCCACTGACATTGTTAGGTGAGTTGTTTGCAGGTTTTATAAAGTGCTTTTAAATGACGCTTGCCTGTTTCTGAGTGTTTGCCTTGGTCAGCGCTGTGTTTTTATATGTCGTTCAAGTTGACTTTCACACTGATTTGTAGTTATTTTTCATTCACATCTGTCTTTCGTGTTTATTTTTCCTTGGTCACAAAAGAACAGATTGAGTTGAAACACGGCAGTATAGTTTCCTTGTTTTATCCTGGGCCGAATTGTTTTTGCTAAAGCCTCTGACGTGTGTAACTCGGAGGTCTGAAGTAGTAATCACATTACTGGAACATGCAGGTTGGTGCAGGGAGGCAGGTCAAGATGCAAGCGGTTTGTTTGCAGCACATTGGTAACATGATAGAAGCGCTGTCGGCCCCCTGCTGAGGCCTGAAAAGGAGCTCAACTTGCTTGCTGTTCATCCTCCAGACATTGACCTGCTCTATTCTCATGTGCAGTCTAATTTCTCAGTTTTAAATAAGTAAAATTCTAAATATTAAAAAGCACGAGACCACATAGCACTTTGTATTTTCCTGTTTCTGCTCAAGATGTCTTCATGTGTCACAGGGAGACTTTCCTGCATTCTCTCAGGCTCTTACTTGCGTAAAACTGTCACCACATACCCGACAGAGTGTGTCATGAATGCCATGTGTTTGGCTGCACCCACTAATTTTACATCATGACACAAGAGCGGGACCCATCATTACCAAAATGCTGCTACTGCAATTTAGTGGTGGGCACAGTGGAGCGCAGCATCAGGGTATGAGAAGGAAACGAGACATACTTCCTCAGAAAAGACGGACGCAGCAACAGCAAATAACAACTGCACAGCCACTCTTCCCTACCTGTTTATAGCCCCAAAAACGACGTGTTCTTTCAGCTTGACAGTGCCTGTCCCTCATAGCTTTACAAGCAGTGGTTGCCATGATTTCAGTACTTACTGGCATCCACTCCTCAGGCCTGCTATTCACGAAGCACTCATATGAGAGAGCCCTCCAGGGGCAGCAGGCTATTCAAGACTCAGGCCTACTTTCTTTCTCCACGCAGGGCCATTTCTTTAGTTTTTCTCAGAGGACTCCTTTAGGAGCCACATTTGGAGTGAGGCTGCAGACACGTGAGCTGCGCGACCGAGTCTGGCATCTGTGAAGTCAAAGTGTCAAAGAGAAACACTCCAGGGACAAAGCCCGTAGAGATTAGAGTGAGGTGGAGATGTTTGGTGTCCTGTGTGGGACATTTCTCACAACATGTGCTGGATGATAAGATTTTTCTAAAGCAGGAATTGTTGAAAATGTAATGAAAAGCAGCCCTGCTACTTTCCAGTGAGTGTACTCTCTAGAGATTGATATGAGCTAAAAAAAAAAAAAACAGAGGATTAAATTACAACAAGTATTTTTTCTAATCTCTGTCTGCAATGAACTCACGATAGCTTCTCTCTCTTTCTTTTTCATGCCCTGCACGTCCTGCTTATTTCTGCTGATGATCAATAGGTAAGTATTAATTCCATTTATATGAAGCAGTATATCTGGAACTGATTTGTAAATTTTAACAATGTTTTTTTGTTGTTTTTTTTTTACTTTTGTACATGTGGTAGTTTTCCCACTGCTGCTCAGACGCACATGTGCACAGGGCTCATGGTTTACTGCTGGGCTATTCTTGCGTTTTCTTTCCACAGCTGAGGTGCGTTGATCTGCGAAAGAGCACACCCTCACTTTGGGCACATGTCTGCGTGCATATGTGCTCATTTCCATAGAGACCCAGAATTTAAAATCCAGACAATGGCGTCTTTATTGTCATTTGCCGTCATGAGCTGCAGTGCGAGGTCAGCATGGCGCTGATAGCCCAGCTGTGAATCGCTCAGCTTATGCGCTGCAGCCTATTGATGCTTTCTGCACCGCTGTGGTAACGCGTAAACACACACCTCTCTTTTTACAGGCTCATTTTGTGAACAGACCAGTTTCTACACACACACACACACACACTGGCAGTTACACAGCAGGCCACCACTTTAGTGGAATCGTCTCCAGCAGTGTATGTTTGAATATTTGTATTCTAGCGTTGTGCTGATTCAGAGAGACTAACAATAGCACTGTCCATGTGGTACACTCTCAGTGTGTCCTGGGAGAGGCGGGGGGGGTGCTCACGCTGATTTCCAAAAGCTGTTTCCTGTTTGGTTTGCGTCTCTACAATGACATAAAATGTCTACGCTAACACCTTTAAACATCATTTTCTTTGCTCTACAGTATTTTATAGGTGTCTTTGTTAAAACAGAGCACTGCCAACCTAAACATCCCATGCACAGTTCATGTGTTTGGGAATGTTTGGGTGTGGCGTTTGAAGCCACCAGAAACTGTTATGACCTGATCCTTTCCATTGTTTCCACTCAAAGGGCTGCTGGGTTTGCTCCCTGCATATCTATCCTTCCTGCCAGGCTTTGGTTTGTGTTGAACCAGCCAGGCCTCCAGTTTATTCTCTCTCCAAGCTGAATCCCATTCCATCAGGCAGGGATGTTTGAGGGATGGCTCAGCTCGGCTCAGCTCTGCCAGCTCAGCCTAATGCCACTCCCTCCTAATGACTTTCCCACAAACACACATAGGTCACTCGCCTATGAAGCCAACCTCAGTCTGACCATATCTGTCAGTTAAAGAGAGGTTTCCATAGCTGCAGTCTGGCGCAAATTCTGCCATCGTTGCCTCTTTCCAAACCACACCTTCCCCCATGTCTGCGCTCTGGGTTTCCTTTTTCCCCTCGTTGTGCTTCTCTCCCCTCACATTCTGCCTGTTCTGCTTATTGTGCTTCATGTGAGCGGTGAGTGATGCCAGTAAACTGGTAAAACCAGAGTCTGAGGCTCGCAGTGTTTACACAGGAAACTGTGTGCAGAAAACCTTCTGCGATTAAGCTCCTCAGACACTTACATAACAGTCTGCCTATTCTTTCCCACCTTGAGCCAGGTTACAAAGCCATTGATCTGCGAGTGTGAAGTTCCTGTTCGCTGCGATCTTGTGCCTGTATAGACCCACATGTATATACTGTGTATCTCTTCACTAGTACATCTGTTAGTTCACTGTTTCTGTAACCTCTCCAGCTCCATCTGTGACCCACCACTGGAGTGTCGTACAGACCTGTACCCTCTGACCCCTCCGCCTGTCACTCATTGAATAACAAGTTGATGAATGAGCCGCTGCACAAAGCACTGGACACGCTTCTGTTGTCGAGAGGTGCTTTCTGTTTAAAAGGTTGATGGCAAACAACATGCGGTGGGTGTGGATATGAGACTGGGGGCTTTGGTGGAGTCCACAGACTTTAAAGCAGTCTTACTACACACAAGGTCAGTCAGTCAGTCAGTCAGTCAGTCAGTCAGTCAGTCAGTCAGCGCTGGCTTAAATAATGTCTGAAAAGGCATTTGTCTTGTCTTAGCGTGTGAATCATGTCTGACTTTTATTTTGATTACACTAGTTCTAAAAAGCTTCTGCACCTTCCCAATGAGAAGGCTCTGTGTTTGAACCTGACAGCAGACTGAACCCTTTTTGTTTTTCTTGTGTTTTTAGTTTTCCTCTTGGTGCTACGTTCTCCTCTTTCCTCTTCCTTTAAGCTTTGCAATGAGCAGGATGTGTCAAACGTAGCCGAGCAGGTCTGCAGCTCAGTGGTGTGCATTTGGAAGTTTGTGAACACTTAAGAATCTTTAGATAAATATGACAATACAGGCCTTATGTTGCAACAGCAAGATGCATACTTCATTAAAGAGTGACATGCAAGAATTTAAAGCTCAGTGAAGCATGTTGGCAGCGAAACAGCCTGATGAAAAATGGATCTATTTCTCTGCCCTCTTGTTTTTCCTGGCTTTTCAGTCAGGAGACTCACTCCTGCACCGGTCATCCTTTCTAGCCACAGCTAAAGCACTTTTGTGTTACCTTTTTAAATGCAGACTGTGTTCTGCTGCTCACGTTACATTTTCTCTTCTTATTTCACCTCTTCTGTTGCTGAGGCTTCTCATTATCCACCACCTTGTGGTTAACACTATCCTTACTCCCAGGAACTCATTCTCTGTTTTTTACACTCCTACTAAGAGTTCCCGCCTTTCTTGAGGCGCCTGCGAGATGGGAGCTCAGACCGAACAAAAGCAGGAGGTCAAAGGGCACATGTTTTCATTTGTGAAACTAATAGGCCAGGTGTACCTGGAGGGTATGGAAGGCCAGGGTAGTTTTTAGGCAGGGAGCAGCCCAGACACACCCCTTCCCCTTCGACAGAGGCTGACTATAAGTGTGTGAGCACTTCAAAGGTCTACCAAAAACAGGGACCTGGGCCAAGCTCAGTGGGAGAGCGATTACAGCCCAATAGGAGTCAGCTGTGACCTCAAAGACCGTTAAATGATGTGATACGAGAGGGTGTGCTGCAGCCTCCCAGAGGCCTCTGTAGCAAATCAGGAAGACAGAGTTGTAAAATGAACTCCGTGCTGATTTAAGGGGTGAAGGAATTTTAAGTGTACTTAAGAGGATAGGAGTTTTTCTTTTACAGTTCAAGTTCTGTTTTTCCTATTTCTACTGCATCCACTCCGTATAGAACAGCTCGGAAACTTGGAAACTCAACAATAATTCCAGTATAGCTCTCAGAATAAACACAAACATATCAACTGGTTCAAGGAATTCAAGTTGAAAAAATAAAGAGTCTGAAATTATTTAGTTAAAGATTTACTTTGATAGATGGAGGTGGAAGTGAATGAGCCGATGACCAATGAGCTGGTGATTTACTTCAGTGTTTACTGATGTGATCGGCTCCCCGCGGTATGTGTGCAGACCTGATAATTAGGTGTCTAGAGGTCAGGAGGTAAAAGGTTGCTGACCCCGCAGAGTGTGCAGTATGTACAGCACAGGAAGATAAAGTGACCGCTCCTGTCAGCTGGGAGTTGCTCTCATTCACAGTTTTTGTCGCGCTGTGACCTTTTCATTGCTCGGTGTGATGTGAGTGAAGGAGCGAATGCTGGTAAACGCGGGATGAATGAAGTGGACGGGACAACCAAATGTTTGTAGTGCAGATAAGCAGGGTTTATTCAGAAAGACGTATAAATAGCATTTCTTCTTTGTGCGATTTCAACCAGCATTGTAGATGATGTCATCAGTGTTTTCACATGATAAATCTAAATCAAGATTTAATGACGGTAAACTGGGAATTGCAGTGGAAACTCCCAGAGTTCCTGTTGTTGACTTACTGTATGATTTATTACATTGCACAACTACAACTTCATTCTTCTCCGCTGCTGAGAGGCTCGTCATGACTGCTGCGGTCCTTTAGCAACAGTCTCCTTTTTTATAGATCAATGAATATTAGGAAGGAAAATTGATCAGCAAATATTTTGAAAACAAATTAATCATTTCAAGCTAAAGTGCCAAATTTGCTGCTTTTCTTTATTTTATACACGGAACATAGGTTTTGGGCAGGTGGTCGGGCAAAACAAGCTATTTGAATACATTATATTTGTTTCTATTAATTGATAAACCATTAAAATAACCAGTAGATTAACTGATAATTAAAATAATTATTATTTGAAACTATTATTGTGGCTATAGCCTCTACCATTTATCTGCTGATAAAAGTATTATTAGGAGGAAGAAACAGCAGTAAATGATGGTTCTGGTCACTTGAGGCATGTAGTAACTCTAACAAG
Source organism: Anabas testudineus (assembly GCF_900324465.2). Taxonomy (NCBI): domain Eukaryota; kingdom Metazoa; phylum Chordata; class Actinopteri; order Anabantiformes; family Anabantidae; genus Anabas; species Anabas testudineus. The sequence goes on along the minus strand of NC_046613.1, from coordinate 6,101,101 downwards.
ATGTTTGCTCATTACTGTGCTACACCACATACTCTCATGAACATTGCTCATGCTGAGCATGTCAGACGTCGCAACATATCCTCCTCCTCCTCTCCTAAAGATCTGCTGTCTCTCACTTCAGAGTCAGTGATCTTCCTGCTGGCACGGTTTCTACCCTGTGCCACTCTGGAGACTTTATAATGGAAAGTATTTCAAAGTCAGTGCAGCCTGCTGTCGGCCTTTGTAGTGGTAATATGAAGCAGCTGAGAAAACAGGCCTCAGTCGTACGCCGCTCCTCTTTTACAGCTCTGAGCTCTGGGTGATCTTCACGAGGATTTCAGTGTCAGAAAATGTCCCGTGTGCAACAGTGTGCTTTCAGACGCGATCCAAAATAATTATTTGTCGGAGTGGATTTAGCACTGTGTGTATGTGTTCGGGAACTGGATCAACATTAGAAATTTGATAGCACTGTTGGGAAGTGTCACAAGGGGGAAGCTTTGAGGTTCAAGTTTTAAGTGATGTGAGTTTGAGATTGTTTTTCCTATTGAAATATAATTTTTGTCTATCCAAGCTGTTTGTACAGAGTCCAGTATGTGGGTTCATTGCCATGTTAGGCTAAGGATACTGCACTGAATGAGGCGTAGCACACAGGCCATCTGTCTCAGTATTTGTTGTCAGCAGAACGTCATGTTTATTATGAGGTAATGCATCCTTTACAATGGAAGCTCTGATATCTGATGGGATTCCCCCACTTCTTCGTTTCCACCCTTACTGTACCTCCCGGCACACTGGCAGACACAGGCAGACAGACAGTTTGATGGTCGAGGCGTTCGTCCAACATCTGAACACACAGCCACGTCCCCTGAAGCATAACGATGATTTAGTTTCACCACCAGACCAGTTTTCGTGTGTGGGCTTGTGGCACTGCCAGCGCGTGCTGAAGTCCTGACCTCAAGTCAGGAAATACTATCAGACTTCAGTTCACTGCAATTAAACAAGAACAGTTTCCCACACCTGCATTTTTTTTTCTTCCAGTGGTGATGTCATAGGCTCTCAGAAAAGTCTCACTATCTTGAATTAAAGAATGAATCAATGAATGAAAGTGTCACACAGTTAAATAGAACCGACTGTCAGGATGGACCTGTTCTTCATTTCTCAGCCAGGTAATTAACTGACTGGTGTTGACGGATGGCAAAGTGCTTCAGGAAGCAAACCACTGGTGTGATTACAGTTTAGCAGCCCTTTACTGTCGTACCTGCAGGCAGCTGAGAGCAGCATCAGGCTGCAACAATGGCTCATGTAGCCCTCCCGTAGGCCTCCCGGTTCCCAGCATCGCATTCCAAGTAGAGGTCACAGGACCCACCTGCTCCTGCACATCAAAGCACCAGGTGAGGTGAGGGAGAGCCCTTTTAAATAGTTGTGGTGGGATAACCATGCGGTTGATAGGAGGAGAGAGAAGGAAGGGAAGAGTCTCGCTTCCTCAAATTTGCCTGAGTTATGACTGACCTTTGTATGCTGAAAGAGTCTCTAAGAAACACACATGCTGACAAAGTGAACACAATTAGGATGTTTCCACATGGTTTTAAATGTCCATAGCACTGAGGAGTAATAAGAAAAACCTACAAAATCTAATTGAAAATAGTCATTTTAGACCATGATGATGAATCATGAAGTGTTTCATTAAACAAAAAGGAGAAAACTGTGTTGGTTCTGGCTTCCATAATGTCTTTCCTAAAAGATTCACCATCACAAATGTAAGATCTTATATAAGTACATACTGTAGTTGCATAACTTTGGGGTTCTTTGAAGATTCCTTAAAAGGGGTCTTTCGAAATGACCAGCTCCAACCTGCAGAGATTGAGATAGCTTCATTTCTAGCCACACCGCACAAACCTTGGATGCTTCCCATAATGCAGCTTGATAGCATCTTTCATTAGACCAGCTCTGCCAAACCGGCCAAACTTTTTTTTTGTCTGACTTTAAAAAGATCCCATCAGAGCCACAAAGGACATTGTGCAACAGCTTTCACAGACTGGGTAGTAGGAGGACTCTGCATAACCAAACATTGTGCGTACAGTCAGTGGACAGTGGCTGCTGCCATGCCTAGGATTTGCTATGAACTGTTTTTGTTCTCACTGGTCCTTTAATCTGACTACAAGTGTGTAAGCCTGTGTGTATTCTCAGCCCCAAACCTCCTTGAGAACAGGGTCTGGTGGAGAGAAGGCTCTTAAATGTATCACCAAGGTACCATTACACACGGCCCTGCTCACCCACACTGTGACCATAGTATCATTTCAACTTGTCAACAACTTGCATCTCAAACTAAGTTGCTGCAGTTGTCCCATCGAGGGTCTCCATCATCGGAGCGTCTCAGCAGGGCTGCAGGCTTTAGCCTCATCTCCTGCTTAATGTAAACAATCTCATGCCCCACCTGCTGCGGGCGGGTCAGCTGCAGCACCCGCAACATCACCATCAGCTGGGAGGATGTGAGCTCAGAGAGGATTACCAGGGACATGAGCATTATTCCGTGCCTCCTGGCACTGGGACTCTACTCTTTGTGTTTTACTAATCACACGTCAGAGGGGACTTTCTCCAGTGACGGGCACTCAGTGGAACAGCAGCACTCAATTTTATTTTGGCAGCAGGACCTCTCAGTGACTTGATCAACTCTTGCTCAGTTCAGGTGAGCTGGCTCATTCTTTCATTTGTTGTCACACTGCAGTGTGCACTGAAATGCATTTGGCTCTTCATCTGAAGGTTCATCTTTACATACCTGTTGTCTGTGTAATCTGTGAATTATTAAATACTCAGCAGACTTTATTCACTAGTGCCTCTTATTTCATGTAGTGGACAATACTGGATTTGAATAGTATGAATGCTAGTGTCCTCCATCCTGCGCATCTTTGAGCATTCCTCTGCATCCTCCATCAGCCTCCATTGTGGTCTAAGCAGTTAGTGTTGTTTCAGTGGTTTGGATTAACACTCCAACTCTAGTGTAGCAGACCATAAACAGATTAGTGGTAGCCCAAGTCAGGGCCTGGCTGGACCATCTGTACCAAGCACTGGGTGGGGAAGGGGACAAGGGGGAGGAGTGTGAGCAGATGTTGCAGTGGAGCTGTAGGTCAGTGTGGCAGAGGATCCAAGAGACGTCACTGGAAATACACGAGGGACACTTTCTCACTGACCGATTTAATGTCTCACTGATGCAATGAGTTAAAACCACTGCACTCTGTCATGGCTCTCGGATGTTGTCTCCCACTCATATCCCAAGGTACTGTATCATTTCCTGGGGCTTTGCTTGAGTTGCATGTGCTACAGTTCCTTATTTCACTCTTAAGTGTTGTCACAAGATGTAAGAGCTGATGAGTTGAAAGCCTTTTTCTCCTCAGTTGATGCATCCCCTTGTCTCTTTTTTGCTTGTTTAGTTTTACCTGAGTAAGAGGAGTGTGAGCACAGCCCAGCCATGGGGAGGCCTTACATGCCAGATGCAGCTACAGTTTTGCTAAACGTCTGTTCAGTCTCTAACTAGACAGTCAAACTCACATCAAGTGTGCAGAGTTGATTCTTCAAGAAGTAAAAGGGGGTTTGGCTGCTGCTGGGCCAATATTGAGTAAATTACAAGGCAGAGGCTGTTTGAGGATTCACGCTTTCATCCCCCCTTCTCCTGGCCTGCAGGGCTGATAGCAGTGAGGTTACCCGGGGGTGATCCTGCTGAACATGAAGAGGAGGAGCAGTGGGAGAGATTGATAGGCTGTGTCGGGATGCAGATATTAGAATGCATGATTTCACTTAATGTGGAAAGTTCACATGATGACTTTAGGCCAAAAAATTAAGAGAATTACAAGCTCTAAATAAAAGTGTGACGCTGTAGTAAAGTCTTGTTTGTCTTCTCACCTGAGGCCACGTGGCTCGTTTGGCTCAGCACGTCGTGTGTTCGCCATATCGAAGATCACTCAGCTTGGCTGTAAAAGAAGGAAAAAGCTGCTGAGAGGTCAGTGAGATGACTGAAGGCTAATGTGTTTTCTTTGGCCTCGTTTGGGGCAACAGCTGACCGCTGCTGACCCAATAAAGGTTTCCCCATATGGTCTCCATGAAAACCTCCTAAAAGGCCTTTTATGGACTCGTGTTCTATAGTCTCACTTAAGTAAAAGTCAGAGATTTCACTGAGCAACGTGAAAAGATGTACTGATGTGTGTTTTAGCCAGGGGAAGATAAAAAAGATAAAAACAGGGAAAAGCTGAATGGAGTCAGGCATCGAGAGCACAGTCTGTGTCCTAGTTGTTGTTGTTGTTGTTGTCAAGTGGTTTTTTAGTGTGCTGGAGATGTCGAAAGTGTCACAGCAGGGCCAACAGTTCATAGCTCAGCAGGGAGGCGGGCTGACAAACAGTGTTAAAGGGCTCATATTTCCCAACACATCACTGGTGACTCCCTTAAATCAGCACACTTCACAGCAGAAGTGCGTCATACGCTGCTGTATTGTGTCATTTTTTGATATATCGTGGGTTTGTAAGACACACATGCAGATGAACAGCAGATAAAACAGAAGGCAAGTCTGAATGAATAACTTTAACCAAGGCGTCATCCGCAATCAACAGCGTCTCTGGTCGAATCAGAGAATCGATGTGAGCTAGTTTAACATGAAGATTGATGCCACTCTGTGAGATGTGTGCTACTTACAGATGGATGGGTGGATCACCATGAGCCGCTGTTTTGTTTATGGCAGTGGATCCGATATGTCCCATAGGAGTTTATAGGTGTTCCCTGAACTCAGCTCAGTTTGTTAACTTTGAAAAACAATTTGCTTGAACAAAAATGCAATAGGATTCACTACCATATATATCTACTAACAAGTGAAAGTCAGTGAACAACACTAAAGTAAAGTGAAACTTAGTCTGAGCATAGTAAGGCAGCAGGAAAAGCAGTGCAGCTCCACATATGTAAATGTGCTCCCTGATGGGTTTACCTCCAGTGACTCCAGCTGAGCAGGAGACACAGCACAGAGCATGTTTCAGGTCAACGGGGTCACAGCAGAGGGCCTTTAGATCACTCTGGGGTGTTTTATGGAAAACGTCAAGTTGTCTCTGAGTAACAGATAAACACACTGCCTCACCTGGGGACTGCGTGCACGGCACAGTGTGTCCTGGGAAGGACCTGTGTGGAAATACACAGTAGCTGAGCTGTTATAAAAACACTTACGCAGCAGATCGATGAGCGGCAGGCCGAGCTCCGGTGCGATGCCGTGCTCGGCCTTCCTGACCTTTGGTAGCAGTGATCGCAAGTTGAACTGAAAGAGACTAAAGTTAGCTTCTGGCCAGAATACAAAACAAACTTGGAGCACGCTGAGCCATGGTTGCCTCTCAGCAGACATGTCCGTCAGACAGAGTGTGTTTCAGGAAAGCTGCCAGGTCAAGGACAAACCCAGGAATGTCTGCCAGGTAGGAGAAGGCTCACGGACGTGTTTGTCTGCTAAAGCAAAGGCTTAGTGGTGTTAATCCTCTGGATATTCCTTAGAATTTCCTACTGATGTGTAAGATTTCAACTCACCAACTCTTAATATACACTATTATTTGACTACACAGTATTTTTACACTCAGTTCTATTTCTACAATCCACTCTGTACATTTGGTCAGATAGATCTTTGATGATGTTTCTGGGTGTATGTGTGTCTGTTTCATTTGTGTGTGTGAGATAGAGAGATAAACAAAAGAGACTTTCTGTGCATTTGTTTTGTTTTTGATCAGTCAACAAGCACATGGTCATCGGTCATATTCATTGCACATATATTTCTGTATAAACTTGCATTTCAAACAGTCAACACTGAAACAACATGAAACAGCTTCTTCTAGACTTAAACATCATCCACCGCCCCTCCATGCCGTACCTGTCATTTGAGAGTCTCTAACCTGAGAAGGTGTGAGGGGGATTAGTCCAGGTCCTGGGTCACTGTTTAGCAGATGAAAGTCATAGTATCAGGTTACATTAAGACCTATTGTTTGTCACTAAGTACTAGTATTGCATTAGTAAACAGGCTATTGTCCTGTTGACTTGGGCCCTGATTATCCTGCTCTTCTTTCTCTTTCTTCTGTCTCTGGGATGAATGTGGTGTTTTACGTCCACAGTATATCATCTGCGCTCACGGCACCGTACTGTTCTAAAATCATTCATTTGTGGAGTCTGTGGAGTTTACCTTAATAATCTTAACCAGTGTGTCATCACAAAAATGCCAGTGGAAATTTAAGGATCTCCTAACTAGTACCTTTAAACCTCCCTGTGATGAAATGCCTTTTCATTACATGTGCTGACATGAGCTGTATTTGCAGTAGATTCAGTGGCTGATTTATAAAAAAAAGATAGTAATGAGCTAAACAGAAATTTAGTGACCTTTGTCCTCTCAGTTGCTCCATTGTGTCGGGGCTTTAATCGTTGTCTGACCTGCTCCGTCTCTCTCTGACAGCGGTGTCAAACCTGGATGTGGAGAGTAAGCTGACGTCACATTACCAATCTCCCTGGCACCAGCAGAGGAATGTTTTCCGCCCCAACACACGGCCAGCATGTGTAGAGGAGCTCCACAGGCAAGCCAACCTCAGCCTGTGGGGCCTGCACCGAGGTGAGGCCCTGTGTGATCACACAGGAGAAACAGGCAATGAGCAGTTCTTAAGTTTGTTCTCTGTCATTTCTGTGTTAGCAAACAGCAACGTCTTTTATTTGACATGTAATTTTAAACTTTTCTGTGTTTACTCTGGTTCTCATATGATTTAAAAGTCTGTGCTGGGATGTATTCTTCCCACCTTGAACGGCTGCAGCTTGTTTGTATGATGTGATTCTGGTGTCACTCTGCCCTCAAGTGGACGTGTTGTGCAAGTGCATGCTGGGTCTGATGAAACCATTAGACATCAGATGATACCCTAAATATGATTTTGCAGAGGCTGGTGTGTGATCAAATGATTTTATCAATCCCTGTGGGTGCATGATTTAACAGGAACACTTAATGCACTCCGATGTGGCTCCGTTAAGTAACTGACTCTAAAATTCAATCACCACCTCTCTGATTCAATGATGGGGCATTAAAAGCTTCACAAATGCAGTATTCATTGCAGGTCTGTTATATTGATTGGCTTCTATTGTAATCCAACATCCTTGTTTTACCACTGTGTGGCTGTATTAAAACAGCACTCACAGGCACATGCTGCATGTACACTGAGAGAGTTACTGGTTACTGTAATTGTATCCACACACTTTAAAAGCTGCATTTCATAGAACAGGGGCTGTGAAATGTATTAAATTAAAATTTGTCTAATTAAACTGAGGATGGGTTTTCACATGTTGTGAATTCTGTTCTACGTGTCTTACATTGTGTTAGGACAAGTGTTAAAATAGTGTTAGGAAGAGTTTGCAGCTAGTGTGGCCAAGTGCAACAACTAGAACCAACGATGACCCTGTGGATGTACAGAACGTTAGACCTGTTCTCAAAGAAGCTCTTTGGAACCTTTCTTATTTCCTCTTTCAAGTCAGACTTCCATGTTTTGCTTGATTCTTGTAGATCGCTCAGGCAGCAGAGAGAGGAGAGTAACCATCTCTGTGGTGCCTCCGATGCCCGTGTACCCCTCTCCTCACATCATCCACCGTCAAGAAAGGAGGGGCACAAATTTGACAACGGTGAGAAGATGAACTTACCAGCTTCTACATGTCGTACATTTTAATGTGACTTTTAGGACGTTGGGTAGTACAGCAAAATATCAACAGACGTCTGGGTTCAGATCTACAGCCTGCTGATAGTAATCTAAATCAGTCTTCTGTTTGTGACCATATTAAATTACTTGACCTTCTGTATTTATCCTGTTATACTTGAATGAACAAGATTTAGAGCTTTAGTTATCTATTTTTAATCGGTGCATCCTTGTTTTACATATTGTTAATTACATGTAGCTTGAAGACCATGACTTACACACAACTTGTGCTGTACTTTTGAAGTAAACATATTTCTTTCCCCAAGCAGCCAGAGAGACATTTTAGAGATGCAACAACACAGTTAGCACAAACACAGGTAAAAAGGGAGTGTGTGTGTGATATTTGGAGCATGGTTGTTTAGAGAGCTCTGAATTTATATTTTCATTTCGTCATCTTTTGAATGAATGAGATTTCATTTTTTCAGCTCATCAACCTGCTCCACACCAACATTACTCCTGTATTGTTGTCTTGTCACTTTGTATTTTTATGTGGAGTATCTCCGTGTTCATTTCTGTCTTGTGTTTTTGTCTTTTTTTTTGTTTTTGCCTGTGATTCAGTTTGAATCCACCCGCTCCTCCTCCCCTACCGAATGTTGCCACTTCTCTCCTTGGAGCAGAAAGGTACTGGTCCCTCCCTCCCTCCTGGCTCCTGTGTGCTCTCACTAACCCTGTATTTCACAACTCCTTACCTGTTCTTGTTTGTTTGACTCCTTCTAATTTACATAATGAAGATCTTTTCAAATGCATGCCTCGTGAATGCTGCCTTTCTCGGGCGGTGCTAGCGTCCTGCTACACCCGTTTAGGATACCAGGTAACAGGTTTGTCATGAAACTGAAGAAGCCCCACTTTCACCCACGACAACCAGTCGTACATTTAAGCCCTCAGACAGTTGTTGTTGGGGTTTGCGTAACGGCTCTAAACTGTAGTATGTGAAGAATGTGTGTGTGTGTGAGGGCACGGCAGCCTGCGTTTCTCTAATGATAGGGTCGACTTCTCTAAGCTTGTGTCTGTGATTACCCATGATCCCTCTGTGCTGTGGTTTCACCCGTGCACTATTCCCCGAAAGAGCTGACAGCCTCATGTTTCTCTCTCTGCGCTCACCGCAAATATCGTGCTTGGTGCCCACTGTGAGAAGTAAATGAGCTTGTGGACAGGGGCAAACACCACAAACCGCCGCTCCTTTTTCTCTCTCTCTCTCTGTCCACTCTTTGTCGTTCGTTTCACTCCTCTTTCAACTCAGACGGCCCTAAAACTTCTTTCCTCTCTTGTGACAAATCAGCTGTAAACGCTCTTGCTTTGATTTCTTTTTTTCTACTAGTTGGGTGAAGTTTCCAAGGAAACGGGTTTCTTTTGTGGCCGGGGTTTTGTCAGGGTCTCATTGGTCTGCTGGGAGCAGAGAGCACAAAGGCTCGAGAGCTGACTTTAAATGGGGGTGGGAGGTTGTCTGGTGGTGTAGGTGGGAACCAGTTGAGCCTGAGAATCACTCCCAGCTTCACATTTGTCTCTGTGTAGCAATCTCAAGGTAAGAACTTATAAGAGCAAATTCGTTTAGCATGGAGCTAAACGTTAGGGGGATCTACTGACTTTCAGCTCGAGAGCCTGAGGGTGCCCATGGAAACAGGATGTGGAGTATTTAGAGCAGCGGACTGTGCAGTGATTGATGCTGAAGCTCAGAGGAATGCAGCAGTGAAGTATAAACTCCAAATATTTCCAGAGGCTGATTATTATGCAGGGGAGTCACATAGGTGCCACAGATTGTTGGAGCATGAGCTAAGAGTTTTCAAAGCAGCGTGTTGACGGGAAATTACTATTTACGCTGTCACATTTCTGTCCCGCGTTGTGGTCGTTGAGTGAAGGAGGCATCTCTTTTTCACAAAGCAGAAATAGTGTTTATCCCGACTACAGTTTGTACCAAGGCTCTTACTGGTCTAACAAGCTCAGATGCAGTCAGGTGGTGAAGGCTTTTCACATCTTTATTCCACGTACAAACAGCTTTTCCTCAGTTTAACATTTTTTCATCAGTGCATGTTCTTTTATGCATGAAAGCTTTGAAAGATACTTGTGCTTTCTCTTCTCTGTCTCTAAAACGAAAGAATGCTGTTATTTCCATGACTTGGTGGATTCTTTGCACTCCAACATGAAACTGAGCTCGTGGAAGGCCCTGTGTATTGTTTTACCTCTGCACAGACACTACGCAGTCTTTGCTGCAGATTAATAAGACACTGATCGCCACATTCAACCTTTATGTCTCTCCCAGTGCAACTTTTCTTCCTTTTGACGATACCAGTGTAATTCTCGACATTAACCTCTGTGCTCCACACAGTCCCTTCTCTGAAGCTCAGTTTGATAATTTAACTCTGCTGTACCATTTCTCATGTAATGCCACCTAACCTAAACATCCTAACCATGCAAATATCCATCTGTTGCAGGCTGCGCCCTCTGACCCCGACACTGACGGGGTGGCTCTAGGTCACCGGTCTAAGTTTCCCATCCGTAACATCCCCTCTACCCTGGACAAGCAGACTAACTGGTCTAAAGCTCTGCCACTGCCCACACCAGAGGAAAGAATGAAAAACAGTTCCCAAGTCATCAACTCATGTGTCATCCCCATTAATGTGACTGGTAATTTGAAACGATTTCACCGTTTTACAGCATGTCTCAATTTGATCATTGTGTCAGAACCAAACTGTGTATAGATTTCTCCTTTAGTAAACGTACTTGACAGAGAGTAATACCTATCAAATAAATACTTATACATGCTACAAAAGTCCAATTCTTCTTTTAACTTTTACTGTTCAACACTGTATCACTATGTTATACTATATGTTATAATGTAGAGAAGCTAACAGTGAGATGAGAAGTGTCACAATGAATCAACCAGTGATTCACTCACTCCTCACAAGAGTGCCACTTCTTATTATGTGGACTTTACATAACAAAATGAAATACTTGCAAGCCATTTGAAAATGTAGTAATAAACTTTAAGATCGTGTTATCAAAGCCACTGTTGCTACAGTTACTAACTTCCAACGTGCAAACCATGCTTTGTGCCCCGTTAACTTTCTTTCTCATGCTCAGCGCTTTTGTGCCTGTGATTGCAAAGAGGCAAGTTAATGTGACATGAATGCCAATTAGCAGTGTCCAAGTTGTTGAAAGGCCTGCCTGATGTTCGTTACTCACGATAACACTGACTGGGAAGGAGAGTTATGCACCGGCACTGTCAGACCAGTCATTGCTATGGTGCTGAAAAGCTTGACCTGCAATCACATGATAGTTGTAATAGTGAGGGAGAGACAGGAAAACAAGGGGGAAATGCAAGTCAACTGACGCAGAAACCGTAATTTCCTTTTGTCAGTAAACCCATCAACATGCTGAGCTTAACTAGTATCTACCTCTACACTTTGGGTTTGTCTCACTGTGGCTGTGATCTCCTCCGTTCAAGCTGCTACTTCTGTACAACATGTAACAGATTTCTTTTTTTGAGCTAAAGAAGGAATCGTTGCAGTTGCAGCCACTAAACAAAGATTCCTCAGATGTCCCGTCTCCATTGCAGGGGTTGGCTTTGACAGAGATGCTAGTGTGCGCTGCTCGCTCGTTCACTCCCAGTCTGTGCTTCAGAGGAGGAGGAAGCTTAGGAGACGGAGAACTGTCGCCGGCATTCCTCGACAGGTGCAGCAAGATTTGGGTATGTAACTTAAACAGCAGTCACAAAAAAAGGGTCTTAAGATAAATTTAAGTTGCTTCTGGTGATGTTTATGTTATTTGTTGACATAATGTATGGTATCACTTAAAATAGTGGCTTAATTCATATGGTATAAATCATGTGTGTATGTTGTAAAGACAAATGTGCTCATAGCTGTACGGATTAACTCAGTGTGTTAGATTCTATACAGCATCAGTAAATTGTAGAAGAACCAGTGAAAGACCAGCTATATGCCAACGTAAATACGAAAGACACCAACTAGTGAAGCTAGACTTATTTTTGGCATTCCTTTGTTCTGTCTTTTAATGTATTTTAGGCTATTTCATGTTTTTATTAGACCGTCGTCAGTAGATAGATGACAGGCAGTGAGTGGGGAAAAATATTGGGAATGACATGCAATAAAAATCCCCAGACACATCCAGGGATAGATTGTATTTAATACTTTCCTTCTTTGTTCTCCTTTGTTCCTCCAGACTCTGACGACTCTCCTGGTTCCAGAGAGCGGACAGTGATAGTTCATGCCAGTCCTGATATCACACCATCCAACGAGGAGCTGGCGAGTCATCTCAGCACCAGAGACTCAGGTTGCCAAACAGAAGACTTTCTGATCTCAGGAGCGCCGTCTCGGAGAAGGATCAGGGCCCAGAGAGGCCAGGGAGTCTCCCTCTCCCTCTCCCAGTCTGCAGGCAACATTTCCGCTCTGCCGGACAACACTGACGCCATGTTCACTGCCTCTGTAGGAGCATGCCTTCGCACTCGGAGCCTGCCCCGAGACAGCAGCCGGATAATGGAAAATGGGCATAATGACAGCGATGAGGAGGAGGAGCTTTCCCCCTTTGACACTGAGGACTTCCTGCCTGGACCAGGGAAGTTGATACTGAAGGATGAAGAGGAGAGCACGGATGACCAGGCCGTGTCTGAACACCAGCTGGGCTTGAAGTACAAGCAGCTTTCAGAGAGTCCAGAGCACAGCTGGATGGAAAGGACCAGATCCCAGCTGCCCAGGAAAGTTGACATGGGCAGCTGTGAGATCTCATCTAGCTCCGACACATTCAGCAGCCCCGTCCACTCTGTCTCAGCTGCAGGAGTGCTGGGAGGCCAGTTGGACCATAAGGAGGACCACCAGTCCTCTAGTGGGAACTGGAGTGGGAGCAGCTCCACCTGCCCTTCACAGACATCAGAAACGATGCCCCCTGCAGCCTCTCCGCAGCTGACCGGCTCCTCACACTGTGACTCTGAGCTCTCCCTAAACACTGCCACTCACACCAACGACGACCAGACTGGCTTCATGCTGGACCACTACCAGGGCCTCAGGACACAGCGGGCAGGCTCTTTCTCCTCCACAGCTATGGACATATTAGAGGAAGCAGGGGTCAACACTCCCACTGAGGGGGATTGGACTTACTCCCACCCAGATCCTTCTCACTCACATGACTTCAGCCCTGAACCGAGCAGAGAGGTTGAGAGCAGCCTGGGCTGCCCCAGCTTCACCAGCATGGCCACCTGTGAGAGCAGCTACTCTGACAAACCACTGTCCGAGAAGGCAGACACTGTCTCCCACTATTCTGTAGACACTGAAGGCTACTACACCTCTATGCACTTTGACTGCGGTCTGAAAGGCAGCAAAAGCTTCACTTACAACTATGCAGCTTCCAGTTCTGATTGTGGACTGTCTGACATAGGCGGGCACATGACCTTCGGGAGACGCTGTGTGTCTTTAAGAAAACCAAAGGTGAAGCCGTCTCCGCCTAAGAGGAGTTCATCCTTAAGGAAAATATGCAGTGAGGGAAACATCCCTGAGAAGAAAGAACCAAAGATTTCATGCGGGCAGCAACTTCCACTGTCCTCCCAGGAGAGGAAAAGGCAGCTGGTTTTGTCCAGCTCCCCAGGTCATAGCGAGAACAGTGCACATGCCAGAGAGTCACCTGTGGTGTGGGGGGTTGAGGGTTCGGCGGATCTACCTGACTTAGGCGTGTTTAGCTCCAGCGATGCACATTCGTTTAAGGACGAAGGGGTTGTACAGTCAGACTACGCAGATTTGTGGCTCCTCAATGATTTAAAATCCAGCGATCCCTATCGGTCTTTATCAAACTCCAGCACAGCCACAGGTACAACCGTTATCGAATGCATCAAGTCGCAGGAAAGCTCTGAGTCGCAGACATCCCAGTCCGGCTCCAGAGCAACCACCCCCTCACTCCCGTCAGTGGAGGGAGACTTCAAGCTAACGTCTCCTGAGAAGCTAGCAGCCCTCGCCAGTCCATCCAGCGGCTACTCCAGTCAATCAGAAACCCCGACCTCCTCCTTCCCCTCTGCTTTCTTTCCTGGGCCGCTGTCACCATGCAGTGGCAAGAGAAAGCCAAAAGTGCCAGAGAGGAAGTCATCTCTTTCATCGCTTTCCTATAGGGATGCAGCCACGTCGAAGAAAGACCTGGAGCTGCCAATAATCCCTCCCTCCCACCTTGACTTAAGTGGCCTTTCTAATATGTGCAACAAGGCCTCAACTTACAGAACTCCTGAAATCCTTCAGCAAACCAAACAAAAAGCTGCAGTGTCAGCCAAACTGGCAGCACCTATTAACTCAGAGCTGTTTAATGCCCATTCCATGTCCATCACGCCCACAGTGCTGCACTCAGTACAGCTCAGACCCATCAGAAAGAACCACGAAGGAGGTCATGAGGAGAAAACAGCTTCCAGGCTAAAATGTCCCACTGTGAATTTAACAAGCACGCTCTCCAGTAGTCCACCGTTACACAACTCACATCACCATCACATATCCTTGAAGGTGTCCTGTCAATCAGCCTGCACTCTGAACCAAGAGCTTTCAAGTGGAGAAGCAGCGTGTCGGAATGAGACAAGGAACAAGCACGACCGAGAGGTTCCTTTAGAGTGTGTGACAGCATTCAGACGGCAGCCAGAGCCTCCTGTAGACGTCACTGACGGCACCGCGAGTGACGAAGGAGACGCGTGCAGAGAGTCTGTAGAAACATCTGTCTGCTCTGTAGACTGCAGCCCGCAGCCTTTACAACAGCAAAGCACTGAGCCATTCGAAGAACAAACATGTTCTTCTCCCTCCGTTCTGCACAGCTCACCCAACAGATCCAACAGTCCAGATAAAGTGCCTGCTACCGACAGTCAGTCAGAGTTGTCGGACGTGAGTCCATTCAGTAATGAAAGCAGCAAAGAAGAGGAAAATGAGTCTTCAGGTGTTTCAGCCACAAGTGCCTCTCTGGATGGCAAAGAGGAGTCCACCCCGGACACAGAGGATTACTTCAGCAAAGGTATTTATTAGTCTTTACATCACGGCGGTGCCTAAAAAGTCTGTGGAGCCTTCAGAATAGTTTTCTGTTTTTGCGTAAACCCCAAAATATGAAGAGAATCCAAATCTGCTTCCACCATGTCTCACAGATGGATTAAGGTCCTCATGATGGAATGCAGTGTTTTGGTCCAAAGTCTTAAGAAATCTACTTAGTTTGAGCTGTGACACACTTCTACAAACCTGTGTTGTCAAGATCAGACCCTTCCAGACTGAAACACCTGAATCTAGTTTCCCCTTTACACAAGGTTACAAATACGAATATTATAGATTGGATCATATTTTCTTTTTTGTTTAATATGTTTCATTTGATCTCCTTTACCTAGTTTTAAGACCTTCATGTGAACGTCTGATCACATTTTAGCTCAGACATTTAAAATTTTAAGCTACATTGTATTTTTATTCAGATCTACCTTCATGAGCAGCAGATACAACTAATCACCAGGTCACCGACCAGTATTGGGCTTCAGAACATTTCCTGCTGTGAGGAAACATGATTTGAAAAAACCCAGTTCTAGGGTATTTTTGCAATTACCTTGATTTTGTTCCTGGCCAGCTCCCAACAACAATAAACTGGTTTCAATTAAAGTAGGTCACTCAAGTAAACCAGTCATCAGGACTACTATTTTTTTTCATGTACTAAGTAACCACTGTGAAAAGTAGAGCAAATAAACCTGCTTGGGTTTAGTTTCAGTCTAGTTGTCGGCACCTCTCTTGATTGTCAGTTACTAATTAGCTATTAGTGAGTAGCAAACCGACAAAAATGTTAAAATGGTCTCAACATGTTTTCTTCTTTGTCAAACAGCTGTTGCTCTGATCTTTCTCTTTTTGCTAAATAGCTGCTTCTTTGCGATGAGTGACATGCTGAAAAGCTGTGTGTACTCTATGCAGCACATTCAGATGTCGACTGATTTGTGTTCGCAGACTCGACACCCAGTGATAATGCAGTGTCCCCGCTGAGTGACGAGTCACGGACAGAGGATGACAGCGTGTTTCTGTCGCCCACCAAGACTCGAACCACTGAGGATCTGTTTGCCATGATACACAGGTGAGGATTCTCAATAGCAGACTCTGTGTGTTTATTTTGACATTTATAGAGATTCTTAAGATGCATGTCTTCATTTTCAGATCCAAAAGGAAAGTGCTCGGTAGGAAGGACTCCACTGAGTTGGGTGTGAGGAACCGCCTCAGCGCTGCATCAGGGAACACACCACCCAGCAGCACTGGAAGCTCTCCAGTGTCGTCGGTGTCATCCCCCTCCGCCGTGACCTCACCAGGCCTGCAGAGGGTCTCCGGGCCCATCTACAGGAACGCAAAGAGGTCCAGCACCTCCAACGAGGAGTTCAAACTGCTGCTGCTCAAAAAGGGCAGCCGCTCAGACTCCAGTTACCGCATGTCAGCTACAGAGATCCTCAAGAGCCCTGTCACGCCTAAATCACCTGGAGATTCTCTGATGGACTCGCCCAGACAGCCAGAGGAGTTTGGCTCCCCTCTGCAACAACAACCGCCTTCAGGACCAGATCAGCTCTCCAGCCCCTATCCCAGAGCCAACACAGAGGGCTTCTCCCCAAAATCCTTCTCCACATCCGCTGCTTCAAGGCAGGGCCGGCCCAGAATCCCACCGCCTGCCAGCAGCAGCCGCTACAGCATGCGTAGCAGACTGTACTCAGCACCCATGCAGGCCATCTCTGAGGGCGAGACAGAGAACTCAGACGGAAGTCCGCATGATGACCGCTCATCCCAGGGCTCCATGTAGAAAATAAAATGATTTTGTTCATTTACAGATTAAACCAAGTGACCAGAGCGAGATCTAATATATATGAGATGAGGTGAGGGCAACAAAGAGGTTCATTTAGTATAAACAGAAATGTATTAATTGTAGCTCAGTTTGTAGCTGTCTCCTGTTGTTTTCTTCTGTGGATTCTACACGTGTTATATATAAAAAACAATCTATACAAAATGTATTTTTAAAAGAAGCCCTTCATGGACTTTATGGTCATTAGAAAAGTAGCACCAGATCTGTAGAAACAAACACGATTTATTGACATCAGATAGAGATGATTCATTCTTCCTGTTTCCTTCCAGGTTTAACAATAATAATAATAATAATAATAAACAAGTTTGGTTAGTTTATGGCACATTACCTAAAGCCACATATGACTGCCTTCCTTCAGCCCTACTAGTTTATTGTTTTATATTAACTGTTCTGCAGTCTGATTTTAATCCAAAATGTAGAAAAATAAACCTCCCAAATTGACATTTGTACACTGTATGTATTCTATGAATACCTATGCAACTGTAGACACAGTTTGGAGAAGGTGAACACCCTGTGCAGAACATCAAGACTAACACTGTGTGAGAAACAGCAGGAAAATAAAATGTGAAGCTTCGATGCATCTGTTCATTAGATGTGATGAGTTTTTATGTTTTACTCAGCCCTTTTAAAAATATGTAGTACATCACATGCAAACTCGCTTATCATGACAGCATTTTAAAATTCTGATGCAATACTTAATCAGCAGTGAGACTGTTAGCGGCAGGAAATGTTGGAGCCGAGCAATAACGTGACAATCTCGAGAGACGAGAACGGAGCAAGTGTTAACGTGGGAGGTGACAAAGTTATCAAAAAGTTGGAGGATGAGGAGGAGGAGAGCTGTGGACGACTAAAGAGTTCATATGTTTAAAAAAGTTAAATGTAATAATGGTCTTTTCTGGTTTGCTGACTTGACGTGTTTATGAATTGTTGAAAGAGGCTAGTGGAAAGTGTTCAGGGGGATCAGACATGCCTTATTTTACCCAACAAGAGACAGTACGTGACAAAACATGAAGTTGAGTGTTTCTGTGAGATATTCCAGTTTCAGTGGAGGACGTGGACTTAAAACATGAAGCCTGGTTATTGTCTGGGATGAAAGTTAGGGATTTAGTGACGTGGCATTTGCTGCTACTTCGTACCAAATGCTAGTCTAGTCTGTTCCCTCTTCAAAAAAAGTAATGTTTGTATGTTCTGTGTCGCAACAATCTAAATGTATTTATTTTTTTAAGTGACAGAGAATCTATGAGCGCTCCCCTTGGTTGAGATATCCTAAAATATTTTATCAAAAATATGCAATGAATCACTGGTATTATTAGCATATTTTACTCCAATGCTTATTTTGTTTATAAGAGACATCTTAAATCTTATTTGAGCCACTGGTTGCAGACATGAGTTGAAAAGCAGCTAATGTAATTACATGAAACGTCATTAAAAGATGGCATAAACAGTTATAAGCTACAGTTATAAGACACAGGTTGTAGTTGATACCCTGGCCCTCTAAAGCTGTTTTTTTCTTATTATTTTGTGAGTTTGTTAATGGTGTTAACTGCAACCATCATGCAAAAAATAACAGAGTAATTATATTACCCTATGGAAAACAGTTTTTAACTATTAGTACATGGTAAATAGCAGCTTAATTTTGGCCTTAATGATACCCCATACTAATGCAATAACACGTAACAGGGTACATAATCGGTGTTGTCTGTGAACCATCATTCCAACCTTTTTATTTTTTTTGCACTGATAAAGTGATGTTTGTGTAGTTTCATTAGTCTCTTGCTGTACCTGGGTATTTATAGACCTTTACATGGAGCTGTTTGACTTTCCTTGAATAATGTTGACACTCAACAAATGCTTTCTGCCAAAGGCTAGAACATGTACATCACAGATGGCATTGAACTGTTTTTCTCTTCTTGTTTACTTGACTGAAACACAAACCAATACTAAAGACGAATTACAGCATAACTTATGGTACTAAAATCATTTCAAATCAGATCAGCCTTGATATACTGTAGTTATCTCTTTTCTTTTTTGTACAAACTTGTAAATATAATAACTTTGGGAATTGTCACAAAGGATGTTGAAATGTTTCTTATGTAAAAAAAAAAAAAGTTTACATTAATTTTAAACCTTTGTATATTTTTGAGCTGTGGAACACGTCTTGTATTTATTTTTAGTAAGCATTGTGAAAATCCCATAGTAAATCCTATCAAAGCCAACTGCTAGCACAACAGGCTGCTTAGCAAATGTGTATAAAAAGACAAATAAATGTGACTGCTTTGAAAACGGGTGAGTCTGATTTTTATTTTGATATTTGCTTTTTATTTAGGAGTATAAAAGAAAGTAATGTGCATCATACTCCTTTTTTATATGCAACCACTGTTGCAGACAAGACAAAAATGTTTTATTCAGTACCTGACTAGCACAACTAACACTATTTATACCGGGTAAATGATCTAAATAGTCAAAGCATTCTTGCCAAACATTCATCCAATATGTTTGTCTTGAGTCTTACCAGTCTGATAATGTATGTGGGCCTTGAACTCACCATTCCCAGAACATGTCCGAGTGCCTGGCTCTCTCCTCCCCGCTGGTCCTCCAGCATCCTGTTTGTTTAAGTGCTCGTGTTATAAAATATCTGAGCGTATTTTTCCATGCAGATTCTCTCCAAGTCAGTGAGTTGGTTCGTTTCCACTATATAGGATTGAAGTTTTCCCATTCCTCCTGGGAGAGGAAGGGGCCACTTTTATTTGAGATAATGTTCACCCCACTTAACTCTTGAAGGACCGTGTGTAGCTTAGAAATAGTCCTAAAGCCTGGATCGTATAATATGCTGAGATGAATGAGTTTTCCAGATTACAGTATTTGATTAGTGTAAGTTTTTTTTTTTTATATATCCTGATTGGCTTCCTCAGTTAGTGAGAGGTTTTAAATGTGGTTTTCTCAGAAGAATGCAGCTGTGCGACCACAATTTCCCCAAAGGGATCAATAAAGTATATCATTATTACTGTTATTACTATTAATATCCAGGTGTAGGATGGAGGTCTTCACGTTGAGCAAGTTGAGCAAGTTGAGCAAATTGAAATTTAGCAGCACAGGGAGAATATTAATTTGTCAGCATCTGCACACTAAGAGCTATTACACTGACTCATTAATGAAGTAACTGTTCTTTAATTTTACAGTGAAGCCATTTTAGAATTTTTTTTCTTTGTATTACAGCTTGGTAGACGCCATTACAAAGGAAAGAACACGCCAGTATCATCAATCATGTCTTCCTTCATCTCTCTGTCTGAGATCAATGAACTGAACCTGGATAAACAAATTCTCCCATTTGCATATGAAACAATCTGGCAAGTCCAGAACCCCTGCATTAAATAATTTAACCACCTGCACATTGTTGTACTGGATTAAAATAAGTATTTTGTAGAGTTTTGAGTCGTACTATTTAACTGTAAAGGTCTTATTTTTCTATATTTCTTGTATTTTTGAATACTTCTGGTACTTTAGTATTTCCATTTTTGTTACAGTTATTTCACAGCTGTAGTAGTGAGTTTAAATGTTCAGAGTTTACCCAAGACTACATAAAATTCCACCTTAAAAACTACAATAGTAAAATGTCATGTATATATATATATATTTGGCTTTTTATCATTAAAAAAAATTGTCACGACAGGAGCTCAGTATTCAGTCACAGAAACAATCAAGGGCAGCAGTTATCACTGAGCTGAGCTGCAATGTCAGCTTTGTCTCCAGGCCTGTAGGTGGCGCCATTTGTTACACGAAAACAATTTTAATTTAGAAAAAAAAGAGTATATCCACATCAAGTGTATTCACATTTCTCAGCAGAGGTGACAAATTAAATCTTCCAAAGCGCTTTGAAAATCATAACCAGACAATGACCACCTCAGAGTTGAATGTTCTTCTCTCTGCGTGTCGATCCTTCTGATGTTGTTATGCTGATGCAGAGTCCGACTGTAACGTGTGTCTTGTGATATAGCAGAATGGGCTGTGGGCCCTCACCGCCGTAATTGACACAGTGCCCCTTATTCAGACTGAACACTAGAGGCTGTTCTATAGCTGAATCCACAGGAGAATGTCCGCTGGGTCATTTAATGCAAATTGAGTGTGAATTTGAATTAGGCCTCTTCGTGTTCTGGCCAGAAAACTAACACAGCTGGGAACTTTTTACAGAACAAATCAGAATAAAGTCCCCTCTATACAACAACTCTTCCGTGTACGTATACTCATGTAATGTCTGCATGTGTTGTGTCAGTTTCGTGTTCATGCTCCAACATCAAAGTCAGTGTGAGTTGTCTTTGTTGCTCTGACTAATGTCAAATGGGGCCTGTGACAGACAAAAACGCCTTGTTCTCACTTAGTACATGACATGTCAACTGAGCTGAGATTGTAAGAGAAGAAAAAAAAGGTAAACAAAGGCCTGAACTGTTGTGTAACCCAAATGGGTACCCATCAAAGGGCACAGTGACCGTGAACCCTGACCTCAATTAACATCGGAGACAGGGTGACTTGGCATGAGGGGTAGGTGGTGTGGAAATCAAGTGGTTTTGTTCTCATGCAAAAACGTGACAATAGTGTGTATAGTATGTGTGTAATGTGCTCAAATGAAGACTAAAATGGAAATGTGATGATTTATGGTCCACTTTCGAGCGCCTAGACTGTACCAGAATGACGTGTCCGACAAGCTTTGTTGGTGTCTTTATGCTGTACAGCAAGCTTTGTGCACTTATTTGCTCTCTGGGTTCAAAGACACTACAGCAGATATTGTTAAGGCCTTAAAAACTGATGTCCGAGCTACATAACTGATTATGAATAATGGGGAGAAAGGCGAGTAAAAACCCTGCACACAGCTTGTTACTGCTGGTTAACTGCACATTTAAGAGGCTGTAGAGAAATTACAGAGCAGGTGGGAGAGTAGTAATCAGAAAGTCTATTTTTTATGTCTGTTGAAGGCAAATATGCTGTCAACAAACAACTTTTACCTTGTTTCCTTTCAGCTGACATAATTCAATTTTGTGGAACCTGATACATAATTTATCAAATTAATTAACATCAAGGTTTCTTGTGTCTTGAGTGTTGGTGAAGGATAAATGTCCTGTATCATTCCCATTTATAATCATCCAGCATTTTTGATGTTGTTTTTACATCCGGTTTGTTGGAGAACTATTGGAGAGCAATGAAACAAAAATGGATGGTTTACCAAGTACAAATGTTTGTTTAAAAGAGCTGACATAATTATCTAATGACAGAAAACCCCACTCTCTGCTGGTTTCTGTTATGTGTTATGTTTTTTTACAGTTAGAAAATTACATAGAACTAAATAAACTAACTAGTTGAAGTTTCTTTCTGATTATTTTATTTCCTATCAATACGTTCTACCATAGCGCCATTATACTGTACCACTTTGTCTAGGGTAGACAGAGTGGGGGCAGGGGCACTGAGGAGGTAACCACACCAAAGTAACCACCATGCCACCAGGGTATATTGTGAGGCTCATTATAGTGCATTAAACAACCTCCCTGCGGCACAATGAGAGGCACTGGGTCCCTGGGGCCCACAGGCGGAGCCTGAGGCTGGCTGGGACTGATATGGAGACCCGGGGGATTCTGCTCACCCAGGCCTGTCCATACCAGACTCTCATCCACAGCTGCCAAACCCCATTCTCCTCCGTGCCTGTCCTCAGACAGCCACTAGGCTGATAGTCTTTGAATACTACAGGATAATGTTTAAAATATAAGAATGAAATATTACCTAAATGCTTTCCAGCAGTCAGAGATCACACATTACATTATATTACTATATAATTTATGGTGTATGTGGTTAGGATTATTTTTGTCACTTAGGGAAAACTGTTTAGTTAGAATATGTGAGACTGCTCCATACCATGCACACCAATATGAATACTGAGGATCTAATGAAATACTGAGGATCTTGAAATATAATATATTGCAGCTGATTAAATATGATATAATAATGGAATAGCAATAATAACAATAATAATGAATTGTGAAATTTGGTCCATTATTTTATTCTTCATATAATGCAATCTGATCATGAACTAGCCGGTAGAAACTTCTTGACATATGGCTTCTATGTTAAAGGATTTTAGTTTACACTAGAAATTAAAATCATATAATGAAAGTTGTATCTATTATATTTAGATTTCTCTACAATGAGAACAAAAGTAACAACTGTCTTCAACCAAACCTCATTGAGATTCTTTTGATTTTACGCACTTGGCCCACAGAGCACGGAAGAGAAGCTGTTGTTGTTGTTGTTGTTGTTGTTGTGTGTTGCTGATGTTTTTACTTTTTGTCATCATTAAGTCGTTTAATGTCTGTGTTTGTCTTTTTTTTCCATCTGTCCCTGTGTGAGGAGGAGGGGGAGGAGGGGGAGGACCCGCTGACGATGCTGCGTGCGCAGCTTCAGTCTGGAGTCGCTACGACGGCACCGCAATAAGGAGAGATAAATAGCAGCGTTATCTATTTATTTCCAAGTATTACGGCTTTGGTTCACTGATAATTCAGAGACGGTGCGGGGTTGGAGGGCTGCTGATGCCTTCGTCTGCTTGAAAGGTGAGTAAACGCTGCCGTTTGCGGCCAAATTGGATTTTTTTTTTAATGGAAGAATTACATTAAAGCAGATGAGGCAGGGTGAGCCAAGGCTCAAGGATTTGTGCGTAGTCTGAACGCTAACGTTTTATTGTTTTAACATGTAAATGTGGATTAATTAGGAATGATTCATCTAGTGGCGGAGTCTCGGTGGATAACGCGTTCAAACGTGTGGTGTTTGTTTGTTTGTTTTATTTTTATTGGCTCAGTTTAAAGCCAGTGTGCGCAGCTAGCTCGCGTCGTGAATTAGCGTCACAGTCCGCCGTCGCTAGCTCGTTTGAAATCTCGTCCAGCTGAGGGGAAAGTTCAGAGGGAGCAGGTCATGACTGAGACGAGGAGCCGTGTCTCTGTCTCTGTCTCTCTCTCTGTCTCTCTCTCTTCTTTTTTTTTTCTTGCTGTCTTCATGGCACGTTACTGCCGTGCGGTGCGTGGAGACGTGCGCACACACGGCGCGCAGCCTCCCCGCTCTCCATGGCGCAGATCCGTCTGTCTGGGAGGACGGGAGCGATGTCTGTGGGGAAATAGACATGTCGCCGGTGGAGAAATCGGGAGAACAGCCTCAGCTGAACCCGCTGTGTCCCCCCTCAGGGCTTGTTGTAACAGCCTCGGCTTTAACAGCCTGGACATTTGCTTATACTGGTGATCTGTCACATCCAGTGACGGAACTGCTCTTTAAACCGTTTTAACAATGGGATAAATGTCTCGCAAGTGCGAGTATCGTATGGATCCTGTGTCTAAACAGCTCTATTCAGTCTGCTTTCTGCAAACATCTATTAACTAAACAGTACTTGACTTTATGGTGTAAGCCCTGAGTATGAAGAGAGAGAGAGAGTGGTTAAATATCCTCACTGTTTGAGCAGGGACTATTCCCATTATATTAATTAGAAATGGTAAATTATTCATCAAATTTGACTATTACTGTGGCACATAGGAGATCAGCTGGAGGCATAGCTGCCTGAATAAAAGATAATCGCCACTGATGTCAGAGCAGCATGCATCAGATCAAGGATGTGGAGCTCATGATGAGGCTCCTGTGTGTCTCTCTAATTAGATGTAATTGGCTATTGGAGCGGGAGGGGTGTTGAGGGCGATGACCTTTAGATCATCAGCCATGTTCCATCCATCCCTGGTGCTTTGTTCCCTCTGGTTTAAACTCTAAATCAAAGCCTTAACCAGGAAGGAGTGAGGAAGGAGAGCAGTCTGTGTAATGTATTTGGACTGCAGCGCAGTTTAATGCAGTTAAAGTTAAGGCGTTGCTGTTTTGTCTCAGCTATTGACTTAGTATGGCGTACATTCCATCAATGAGGCAAGGAAATGTGGAAATCATTACAGTAACGGGGACAGGGGAGGGATTTCATTTGGCTCACTCTTAGGTCTCTTCTTGCCTATTTACTCAATTAGCTGTTACTGGCTAGTGAACACAAACGTCTTACAGATGATGTGCCGGACACACTCGCTCGGTGACGAGATTACAGGTTTGTTTGTGTTGCGTGTTTCTCACATTAGCTCATCTATAGTAGAAACTGCATTACACTGGCTTTATTTTTAACAGTGTAATCTAGACTCTGCCACCATGTGGATTTCTACATGTAGGATGTGATAAGTTTAACTCGGATTCACTTCTTGCAGTCCTCAGACCCTGTTGCCTGAACGTGTGCACGAGAACAGCTTTATTCTGATGCATTCAGGCTGTTAAAGAGGTGTTAGATATAGCCGGAGGAGCTGGTAGCAGTTCATCTTTTCTGTTTGGCCACAAAGACGTGGATTATATACAGTTAGGTCGGCTTTAATATAAACACGTGGGTTTCACTGACTTGTGGCACATGTGCAAAAATCAAGGAGGTTCTTTGACCTTCCCTGTCTGTGATAACACAGAGACAAAGAGGAGTCACAGATAGTGTCACAGTCAGATAATGGAACAGGAAAAAAACAGAGATGGACATGGTCTCTGTGTACTTTGGCTAACTCTAGATTTTTCTGGTTTAACTTCCTTCTGCAGAGTTTGACATTGTACTCACATGATTCAGTTGAGGAGGAGGTGAAGCAGTGAGCTGTGAACTGCTGTGCTTGCTGGCAGGAGGAGGTAGGGGGGTGGGGTTGACCAACTACATGTCACCCTGGCTGTGATTACTGCCTAACATCAGGTCACCTGATCTGCAGGCTCAGAGACATAGCCCATTGTACTATTTTTATTTCCTCTCAAAAAATATGAAACTGATGCACAAAATGTTTTTTCATCCTCACTCGAGTTTATCATGTAGTGTATTTCCTCACGTTGGGACACGAAGGGTTAAACCATTACAGTCTGTGACAACAAGAAAGACCTCTTTCAGATTGGACAGCGAGGCTTTATCATGTCACAGACCTCATGACCGTGTTATCAAGCAGGAAATGTCTTGCGTCAAACTTCCTGTGAGTAAGACGGATGCATCAAAATGGTGGAAAAGTAGAATAGATCCAAATTTCCTATTCACAGTCTTAATATAGGACACTAGATCCAATTTTCCATTTTTTAGAGAAAGGAATAGAAAAAATTTGAGGTACTAACGATAATAGTACTACTAAGTACTTTCATCTGGTCCAAGATCCCATGACTGGGACTTGAGGACAAAGCAGCATGTGTGGTGCATACAGTAAGTCCATCACATGCGGATAGACAACCATGATCTGCAGCCTCTTCACTCAGAGGACTGGGATCTTCCTCTTTGAACTCCTAAATTCTCAACAACTCCACACATTGTTGGGAAAAGAAGCACAGAAGCTTCGAGCCATAAAGACTTACGCATTTTCACGGGGTTCATGGTTTTGTATTATCAAGATGCATGCACTTCCCAGAGCTTTCCCACATGCGAAACAGCAACAAGGTTATCAGCCGCTCGTCTGGTTGTAAAATCCTCCGTGTAATCCATCAGAGCCCCATTACGATGTCTCATCTATGCTACAATATAAAACAGCCTGGGGGGATAGAGGGCTCCTCACGCTACTCGCTGAGGTAACCCAACACCACATGAAGGCTGCACAGGGAAAAAAAAAAGTGTCATGCTTTTGCTAGAAAATTGGAACTGCATGTGCACATTTAATTGAGTTTTACACTTAGAAGCTACGCCGTACTTTGTTTTAGGTTATTGGAAGTTTCCCCCATTCCCAAGACTTGAACGTATTTATCTTTTAGTGCTCGGGTCAATATGAATAATTGATTCTGCTGACATTGGATGCATGTGGGCACCCAAGGGGCGTTTTTATCACTTTTGGTTGGATGAGAGTTGACAGCCAGTATAGGCAGGACATGTGTTGTGCGGAGGTGTCATGTAGTGAAGAGGAAAGAAACACACAGAGGGTTTATAAAGATAAACTAACAGCTACTGGGATAGTGGTCTAGGATGACAAGGTGGCTAGGTACATGGATGGATGGTCGACCAGTTACCAGCTACATCTCTTCCTGTGTAACCCTGTCTGTAGTTGTAGCTACAGCGTCCTTGCAATTGAACAGCTTTATGTGGCTTATTATCCCGGGCTTAACCTTTTCAGCTGAAGTCCTAAACCACAGGCACCGTGTGGAGGAGGGGAGGAATGGATTGATAGCCATATGCAAAAGAACAGCTTATAGTATGCCTGTAATCAGGAAAACACAAGCACCATAATGTAGTCTGTTACTCCTCAGTATGACTGGTTGTGTAAAATCAATGATAAGACAAGAATCACATGAATGTGGTTTTGTCTTGGTTGGTTTCATTCAGGCCTGCAAAATATACTTCATTTTCCTCAAATTGCATTAGCTTATTATCACTTAAGACAAAGACAAGCAGCAGATTTTTACCTACTAGCTTGAAACAGAAGGTGTTCATTATCCAAACGGCTGTTTTAAGAGAGTTATTGACTAATTGTAATATGATACTTTAACTGGCATATGTTACCTTGGGAAATAGAAATTGTTCAATTATCTGTTGTAGATGAAGCAACTTTGTTTGTATTAATACTAATGATGATAATGATAATGAGCCAATTCAACATGTTCCAAAAAAGACATCTTAGTTTCTGCTTAGCTGCTCGGCCGGACTAGACTGTGGAGTATACATATTGCCAGCTTCCGGTACTGTTTTCCAATGCCTTTGCTGTTGCTCGGCTGTGGTGATACATGATGGATATCAATAGTAGCAGCCAATAATGCACTTTAATTGCAGAATTAATTTTTCATCCTGGACAATCTACTGACACTGGGTAAATATGGATTATTTAAAGAGTCACTCCACCAAATGTACATGTTAATATCAGTTTACAGGGAAGTTCCTCTGAGGACATGAAAACGTGTTTTATAATCTGCGCTGTGGCTCTGTCTGAGAAAATGACCTTCATGATGTCACAGTGATGTCATCAGAGTCATTGGGTGTTAAGACGACAATTTGTGCAAGTGGTGGTTATAAAATGTTGTTTTCCAGACAGGGGAGACCTGACAAATTTGTTTTCTGTTGCATTGTGGGAAATATAGGACCAGCACTTTTGAAGCTATAACCACACTAGAGAGTAAAAGATAATTTATCGTCTTTTAGTGCAATAATAAGCCACTGGAGAGAATTTGTCTAGTAATTATAAAAATGATTATAACTGTTTGTTATGTTACGTGTAAAATAACATACCTAGTTTTTCTGTATTAGAAATATCCTGAGCTGTACTGGAGACGACGTGGGGCATTAAACATTCTGTTTTCCTGTGTTTCAGGGCTGCCCAGAGGAATTATGGATGAGACCTGTCACTAGCACTTGATAAAGATCTGATTGACCCTTCAAGCTGAATTATGGAGGGTAGTGATGATGTGTCTGTCACCATTACTCAACCCCAGACTGATGTGCGCAGTGCTGAGGTGGGAGGAGGAGGAGAAATCAGCAGCAAAGTGGAAGATGGTGTAACGCCACTCGTTCCTGCTGTTTCCTGTGATGACACGTCAGGGCTGAACAAAGGAGAGCCTTCTGTGCCGTCAGTGGTGAGTCCCACCACTGAAACTCCGGGAGGTGTGGCGCTCAAAGTAGCCACAACTGTACTGCACCCAGTGTGTCTGGGGGAGAGCCCACTGATGCTGCCCATTCACCTCCAGATGGCCGGAGCAGCCGGGCCTCAGCTCGGCCAAATGGGAGCAGCACCTTATCTGATAACAAGCCAAAGCCCGGTATCACTCCCCCTGGTCCTGGATCAGCAGGTCATCCAGCACATGAGCCCCTCTGTGATTCCTCAGACTACTAACTGTCCTCAGTTACCGCTCCAGAGCAACGTCTTATGTCAGAATCCTTTGACGTTTGGTTTACCTCCTGCTGTGGACCAGAAGTCAGCAGGACAAGCTCAGGATGCTAACCTGCTCTCGCTTCTGCAGAATCCAGCTTTTGCAGCCATCTTGCAGGACCTCTTCCCTTCTCAAGCG
This sequence comes from Anabas testudineus, assembly GCF_900324465.2. Classification (NCBI taxonomy): domain Eukaryota; kingdom Metazoa; phylum Chordata; class Actinopteri; order Anabantiformes; family Anabantidae; genus Anabas; species Anabas testudineus. The sequence goes on along the minus strand of NC_046613.1, from coordinate 6,072,527 downwards.
GGTTCATCGACCTGTCAGTCGCCAGGTTCGACCTTCTTCCCTCTCCCTCACCTCACACCGCCCTACACTTCCCCTCTGGCCCCATTAGTGCCCCCTGCCACACTTCTAGTCCCCTACCCGGTCATCATCCCTCTGCCAGTGCCTCTGCCCGTCCCTCTGCCCATTCCCCATCCCTGTCCCTCAGACTGAGGACTCAAAGGGGAACATGCCAAAACCAGTTTGCAGTGTGAGTAAGAGCACTCAGACTTCTCCAAAAGATACTACCTCTCCTTCTTTGTCTTCAAGCAGATGCACGCCACTGTTCCAGCCACAAAATGTGTCCCCATCCTCGCTTCCTCTAGATGAAGGACAGGCTTTAGACCTTTCCGTCAGGGCATGTCCAGTTCAACCAAAACAGGAATACCCCAACCCACAGCAGGACAGTGTGCTTGACTTGTCAGTGCCTGGTGTGAGGAAAAAGTGTGTTCAGTCATGTAGCTCCAGCGGCTCACCAGGACGCAACAGAGAATTAGCTTTTCAGTCAGGTCAAGATGCTAGTGCTGCTTCTTTGTCTCTAGGTGTTGAGTGCACTCAGAGTTTAGATTCCAAACTCCTGGGCAGTCTGGCTTCACTGGAGTTTAGCCGACAGCACAAGTGGGTGGTTGACAGCAGTGCTGGTGGGTCTAGCTCTCTGGGTCAGGAGGCGTCTCTCAGCAGAGCCGGAAACCTGGAAATAGTCAGCACCTCACAGACGGCCAAGGTCATTGTCTCTGTGAAGGACGCTATCCCTGCCATCCTCTGCGGCAAGATCAAAGGCCTCTCAGGAGTCTCCACCAAGAACTTCTCCATCAAACGGGACGGCAGCCAGGGGACGTCTCTGCAGCAGCTGTACAGAGTGCCGTCGGCGTCCCAGGGGGAGCAGCACGACCCCAACGACCCTCTCAAAAAGGTCCCTAAAAACAGAGCTATCAAACTGAAGAAGGTCAGCTCGCAGGAGATCCACTTCCTTCCCATTAAGAAACAGAGACTTGCAGCGCTGCTTCCCAGGAAGTGAGAGTGCACAGGGGAGGGGGCTACTTGCTGGACCGCTCTCTGGTAATCCCTCCGGAGTGAGTAACATAAAACACATGTGGGGACATAATGTAATCAAACTCATACACTTATATTTCCAATCAAAGCGCAGAGTTTAGCTCAGAACATTGCTAAATCTGAGGCTCGTAAAAGTCGGACAGGGTGACACAGAAGTAGAAATGTTTTCCATTGGAGCTTTCTCAAGCGCTTTTTCTAATGCACTACTCCGCAGTGTTACACTAAACCAGAGATGTTTTTTTTGTGTATGGCAGCTTAATGGGCTCTCCATGTGGCTTTGGAGATTGTCTTTATAAATCGGAGATGCTGAGGAACATTTTCTTGACTTTCTAATTACAGAAGACAAGTGGCTTTTATTTTTCCATTTTAGGTCCATGGTTTGTTTCCACATGTATTTTTTCTTTAAGTGCACTGAATCCCTAAATAAGATGATAGTTGAGCTCCTCACTGTTCGGGGCACAGCAGCACGTACAGGCAGGATGTGATTGAGACTGTTAAAATGGACATTCCCATAGTCCTCAGTAGCTCGCCGGATCGTAGGGGTTGAGCATGACAAGCTAATAATGACTTGGCACGGCCGATGCCACAGCTTCATTAAAACGAATGTTGGCAGCAGCCATCAGTCACAACAAAAGACATTTGTATTGTGTTTAACATCAGGGAAAAAGGGGGATTTCTTATCGTTTTAACATTCAAACAACTTTCTACAGCCCTGTCCAAGTATAACTGAAGTATTTCTAAAGAGCGCTATTCTTGGCTGAGTTGGCCTCACAGAAAGTGAGGAAAACACTATAACCCCCTGCTGTTTCCATTAATAAATAAATCCTCCTTTAAAATGTGAAGGGAAGATGAAGTTGAAGGGGGCGAGAAATAATGTGTGATTATTAGAATGAGTCGTGGGCATTCCCCTCCTCCCTCCTCTTTCAAACACATCGGTGTAAACATTCATTTGAAGCAGTTTGGTGTCATTTTGTGTTGTTTCGTGGAGCCTTGTATTTTCTCTCCTGTGGGTGTGATGGGTTGTGCATGTGAGAGTATTGTTGTGTGTGCGTTTATTTATCCTGTTGAGTGCACTTTGTCATAGTTTAGTTGGAACAGTTACAGGGTGTCCTACCTGTCCTTGATAATGACTAATGAAATCCTTACATTGCCTCTTATATGAAAATCTGTGAATTATAGGCCAAGAACTAAAAACAGCCATAGGCAGACTGGTTGAACAGAGGACGGACAGAAAATACCTAAAGCTCTACTTTTTACCATCTTTATTTATACCGATGTACTTCAACACGCCCAGTACAACTTACTTAGATTCATGTCTGCAGCGCATTCAGCAGACGTTTAGTAGTTGGAACTGATCACTTTGCCTGTACAGGATTTCACCTTAATTTATTCATCGTCCAGCTTTTATTTATACAGTCTGTACATATACTGGATGGTTAGTTAGGAGAGAAAGTGTGACTGAATATAAAAAAAAGACTGCTTCCTTTGTAACTCAGTCTCCTGAAGCACCTTTTGCTTCTGAAAAGTGTTGTTTTAATAAAGATGTCAGTGAAGACAGTGTTGAACTGTGCTGCCACTCACTTCTTTACTTATGTGTAATGTATGTGTTATTTCTTTTTTTATTACATGGATGTCAACCAAAAGATGTCCAGTCTAAAATGTCTGTCTTTTGCTTAAAGGAAATCCTTTTTTATTTGAAGGGAGAGTGCTTTCTTGATGAAACTAGTTTGTAATCTCGCGTCACATCTCAACTGAGCAGTTTGCATAAGGAAATATAATAAGTTTTCATCTTTTCAAAAGGTTTGATTAAGCACAGTTGGACAAAATAATCTCCATCAGATTGTCTTCACTGCTCTGATCAGAGTTTAAAAGACAATTTTTTTGGATACAGCATACATATGTGACCAATCAGAATCATTTCTCAGAATCCCCAAAGTGTTTTCATACTGTTGTGACAGTTATAGTCTTTAAGCACAAGCGGGCCTGGATTAGTTCTCACGCTCAAGAGGTGGAATTTAAGAACAAAAATCTGATAGACTGATGCCACTAATGTGTTGTAATCAGTAAGAACACATGCACGACCTTTTGTTTTGGCAGATTTATAAAAAAAGAAAATACACAACATCATAAACACATATTGTTTATCTGGTGTGACATAATGGACAAGTGACTTTTTGCAACACATATTTTTCAAGTAGAATATGCAACAAAAAAATAAAATAAAGGGAAGTCAACAGCACTTCGATCTTGTGTTGAATAACATATGGCACAAGTCTTAAAGTTGAGGAAGGAAATAAACAGGGAGAATCTGTTGAGTATATTATAAACGTATGCTACAAAAGCTTGTACTAACAAAGACCACATAAACCTGAGAAATGTTATAGATAAAGCAAGGCAGCGTCTAATACTGGGAGTCTCAGAACTAAAAGTGCTGCATTCAGTATTAAAAGCAGAATGGAATCCATTGTGAAATATTCACCCCATCCCCTTTACCTTCACATTTCTAACTTAGGTATATGATTTCCTTAAAATATTAAAAGTTTCTACAAAATGTACATTCTGTCGCTGATATTCATGGTTAAACCCATAAAACTGTACACATCTGTTTTCATTGCTAACAGTGATTGTAACGGTCAAAAGTGACAACACTGAGGTTGCAGACCAACAAGCTTACATGACTATGACTCAAAGAAATTTTTTTACATCAAAACAAAACACGTGAAGCCCTTAGAAATGTCGGATTTGCTCTTCCTTAACAATCTGTCTACTGAAATACATACACCCATAACTTCTGAGAGCAAGGGATACAAATGATTTGACACTGATTACTGCATTGGTGACCAGTAAGAGGCAACGTGTTGTAGCGCCCGCTAAGACACAATAATACATCGTGCCCCACAGCAGGTCATGATCCTGCAGGACACTCGTGGAAAAGGTGAGGTTCTGTTCAAAATGTCAAAATGCGACATGATCCCTAGCATGATGCAGACAATATTGAGGCAAATTAAAACGTCGGCCTAGCATCGTGTGAATGAAGTGGAATGCAATGAAGTCAGCATTCTTGGGGCAGGCAGATGTACTCAGAGTTTAGGCATACATGTGACAAGTGAAAACAGCAATTACAACAGCACAGACCAGAGAGCATCCATAGAGCATGGGGAAGAACACCTGATTTTTTTTTCTTTTTCAGTATACCAAGCCTTCCTTATTAACTGGAAATTCAACATTAATAAGAACATTATATAAGAAGAAACATTCTCCATCTTTGGGGATCCAAAACCAGGATCAAAAGGTTTCATATCTGTAAAAAAACGGTCCACGTGTGCACATGTGCTATGCAATGTAAACACTACAGGGATTATTTTCCTTTGGGATTTTGTAAAGTCAATTGTGTCTGTTAGACTTGAACAGCTTGTTGTTCACTGATGAGGGGATGAGGTAACGTGTCAGCACTGCATGGCACACTGTCTCCACTCTGGAAGTCAGGATGAAGTTCAACATCTATTTAGTCCCTCGTGGTGGAGTCTAGAGTAACATGTAGCCCCTGCGTGCCCCATGAGTCAGTGTCCCAACGCTGGCTCTTCTGGGGCTTATTGCTCACGGGTCTGCCAGGGACAGCGCTGCCCTGGTTACAGTTTTCCTTGTTTCAGCCTTTCTATGTGGTGGCATAGCTTCAGTGCTGGCCCCAGCTTTAGACCCATGTACTTCATGATCATGTCGCTCCGTAGTAACATTAGAGCTTTTCCATCAATCTCCTGTGCAAACAAATAATGGGACTTGTTATTTAAAGAAAACCTGTAGAGAGAGAGAAATGATCTACAGCTGCCAAAGCTAATAATATTCACAAGGAAAAAAAAAAGGTTTTATTTAACTTACATGTTTTCTGAATAGTTCAGCATGTGGAGCTAATGCTGTGGGGTCAGCATCCCTCACAAACTGCATCACCTCTTCAATCGACCAAGAGGAGGGGTTCTTACTGGGCAGCTGCAGACTCTCTCGGTCAGATGCTAGAGCCTCAGGTCCCGTGGTGGAGCTGGCTGCTGCCAAAGCAGAGCAGACACACTGAGCACGGGAGGCAAGAGTGAGTATTATTATTATACAGCTACTTCTATAGATTCTTTCTGTACCTTCAACTCGTCTGAGAGGCTGAGAGGAGCTGAGCTCTGCCGGGTTAGAAGAGATTCGGCGCATGGGCGTGCTGTTCCCATGATGGTAGTGGCTGCTGGCCTGTGAGTGGTACTCGGAGGAGCTCCGCACAGTTTGTGGTCGAGGGGTTATGGAGTTGGAGGCCGAGTCCATGTAGCGCTGCTCCTTTATTAGGCCGTTCTCCTCGTGGGGCAGGGTCTCTGCTGGAGAGATGAAAACAAAAGACATTAACATATCGTTTAAGTGCTATTTGTATCACATGAAAGTAGCCATAAATAGAACGTTCAAGTACGGCCAGTATCTGAGTTTCTGCGTGTGATTAAAAGAAAATATGATGTAGGAGATGTACTGATGTCTGACTTCTCCAGAGAATACTACTGAATATTCAAGAATACATTTAAATATAACGTTTTAGGCAAGGGGATATTATGTCAGCACCTTATTAACGTCCAAATGGTCTCATTTGTTTTTCACATCGTTGTGCATATTTCTGCAAATAAAACAAACAGCTGGGCTTCATTTTTTATCAGCTTACCACAATTTATTTATCTCATGTGCAATTTTCCAACTTCAGAATTAATGAAGCAAACTGTTTGTTTTGCTCGCATAAACGTGCCCAAAAATAGTGCAAACAATTCTAATGTGAACACACATAACTATGTGCCTGGAGCTGGAGCTAAGAGAGAAATACTCCATCACTTGACTCACTACAGCAGTGTCACGTTATATATATATATATATATATATATATATTTAGTTTTGTTTATCTGATTAGGAGATAAGCTGTCCACATTTTAGGCTCACTAAGGCTGGGTGAGAAGCTGAATAAACAATTATTGCATTTCGGGATATGAAGTGTGAGGCAAATAATACCTCAGAGCAAATGTGTTAAAATTAGAAGCAGCAAAAAGGAAATGATCCACTGAGACCAAACTAAGGATATAGGAATGAGCACTTAAAAGTTTCTAGCAAAGAATAACAAGTCTTAAAATGTGTTCCAACCATGAATCAATATGATCACAAAATGAAAATAACAAGAGAATAAGCATGAAAACATGCCAAGTGAGTTGTACCTTCTGAAGGGTGGGCTTCAGTACGTAAATGTTTAGGAGACAGAGGAGCTGCGTACGGTGGGGAGACTCCAGAGAGACTCCGTTTACTACCCCGAACCAGAGATGGAGCATCTAACACCTCTTCTTTCACTGCAACACAGAAACAAAGAACACATGATTGTTAACAGATGATGTTGTGATCAGCAGAGCGAGATATGTATTCTATCTTCTATGTATCACTTACCTGACTTGGACCTGTCATAAGCGGTGTAGTGGCTGAACGGTTGGCTGCTGAAGAGGTTGTCACATTGCAGGTGATGACACATAGTCTCCAAGAAGCGTAGCACAAAGGAAGCACTGGAGGCTGAAGGTAGTTTGACCACACAAACTCCACCATCGGTTCTCACTGGTATGAAGGATGAAACAGGTTTTTATTATTTTCTTAAATTAAACAAAGCATTTTTAGATTAATAACAACTTTTTGAACCAATCCAATGTCGATTCTTCCAATTCGATTCCAAGTTTGAGCCTCGCAGTTGAATCTTTTCTCATTAAATACACTGCACTCAAACTCAGCATTAAAGTGGATGTGCTGTATTTATTTTATGCTTTTACTGACAGTCCCAATGTAGCTGGATGGGATACCAGTACTACTGTATATCCTAAATATGCAGGATACCACCATTGTAAGTAGTGCAGTTTTTTTATTACTTGTTCAAGTGTTTTGCACATGTTGACCTAAAATTATAAATGTACCATTTGTAGTCATTTTGCTTTTGCCAAGGAAAATAAATGCTTGGTCCACAGTTCTCTAATCATGACTCGATGTGCACTTCACACTACATTCTATACTGGGGAACAACAGTGCTGTTCACTTGTTGAACAATAATTAGAACATGTAAATTCTGATTGTTAATAGCAACACTGATCTTGTGAAACTGAAACTTCCAAAGAGTTGTATTGCTTATGTTTTGCTACCTCGGACAACCTCTCCTCCTCCTGAGTGAGTCTGCAGAGCACTGAGGAGGACTTTAGGCTGGTATGCACAGTCTATACATGACTGGACCACCTGCTGGAGCACAGCGTTCACTGGACCCGGGCCAAAGTGGTCTGGCAGATGCTGCATCTGCTTCCTGTCCAGGTGGGGACCGCAGTTTCCATGTTTGTTCACGTACACACACACTGAAACAACACAGGAAAGAGAGTGAACACATTAGACAGCCTAATGACAGCTTTAATTCAGCGAAGAAAATACACAAGCTAATTATGGGAGGCAGAAGATAATTAATGCTTACCTGTTGAAACCACAGAGTTGAGGCTAGGAGGACTTTCTTGTGGAACCTGGATGCTGGGCAGTTGTGCTGGGCTCTGGAGCATCTTTGACTTTCTCTGAAAAACACAAGTTCGTTTTCACACAAGTTTAACATAAGGGATTTACGGGATGTTTTAAAAAATGCTGCAGTGCGAGTTTGAGCAGGGTCCCACCTTGCTTCCTGGTTTAGGGCCTCTCTTTTTGTGGGGCCGAGGTACAAGCTGGGTGTTTTCAGGTACTGTTCCATTTTGGGCAGCTGCTGCTTCTGCCACAGCTTTAAGCAAAGCAAGGGTCTCACTCTTAGGCCGACGGCCTCTTACCCCCTTCCTGACAGGCAAAGGAGGTAGAGGGTTGGGGAGTCTGTAGGGGGACTGCATGGAACGCCTGCTGGGCTTGGAGGGTGACGCTGGGAGAATCTGTAGGTTTTTTGGCAGGGTAACTGTAACAACAGCATAAATGGAGTACATGAACATGTGTCCTTGACATAAATACAAAGTCTGGATATGATGTTATGAATCATAATGAATAAGAGATGAATGTAAAAATAAGTCTTGACGTACAAGGGAGGATTATAAAAATGAATATTCCTGGCTAATTACAAGAGACAAATTGTGTGTCATTATCTCTTGACCCAGTGACCAACACAGTGGTTGGGATCAGAGTCAAAGTAAAGAGATGGTCTGGTTCCAAGCTGGGTTTGGACAGCGGCATCTCATTACTGGAAATAACAGGGGAAATGCCCCAGTTTATGTCAAACCGTTCCAATTACTCATTTTTTATATTTTATATGCTGCATGATCATGCATTTAACTGACTGTTTAGAACAAACTCAGTAGTATTGCAGCCCTAGTACAACAGCAACTGCTGTAGACATACATAGTAATATAAAGAAGCATAACACTGTCTACCTGTAATGAATTATACTCTATTGCTAGTTAACATATTATTGACACTGAAAAGTAAATGAATAGAACTCCAGAAGTAAAGACCACACCCAGGTTCGTGTGCACTGTAGATGCTCGTTCTCTCTACAAATAAACATGTTTTGTCAACAGAAGCAGGGTAAAAGTGTAAATCACTGTCCTAAAACATATCCCCACACAAAGCAACAGTCCTTTTACTCAGCAACTTCTTTTTATGTTTCTGTATGGTCTTAGGATTCCCACACATGCAGTACAGAGCCAAATAATGCAGCATAAGCTCAAACCACAGCCCGCACCAATAGAGGAGCTGGAGTACGCAGACTGATCAGTAATAAAAGGAAGAGGAACAGAGAGAAAAGGTTGCTGGGGTGTGTGTGTGTCTGTGTGTGTGTGTGTGTGTGTGTGTGTGCATTACTTTTCATCCCCTTCATACCTAGCAGAGCTCATAAATAAGTAGGTGAATGTGCATTTAAAAAGAAAACTAATGTAGGAGTGCAGCAGCAGCTGTTTTCACAGCTTGTCATGTGTTTTGTGGTTGACAATCTTATTATTTCCACCCGGACTCTTTTACACAAACGTGGCTCAGCAAATGTCAGAGCCTGGGCTGAGCAGCTTTTATGTAAACATATTTTTCCATGTAAACAGGTATGATGTGAAGGACATAAATCCTCTTTTCTTCATCCCTCCACTCCCACTTGTAATTCTGTCTGTTCCATCCCACCCAAACACAGAGACACACAAACACACCAACAGGACTCCACTGAGTATCTGCACAGTTTCACAAGCAAGACACGGTATGTCTCTCCTACAGCTGCTGGCTCAGTGCTTGTGACAATCCTGTTTCATACAGACTCTGTAGTCTGTCAAGAAGACCACGTTGAAAACAACATGTAAAACATCTAACTTAGCAACCCAACCTCTTTTTGCAGTGCTGCCACTGTGAGGTCTGTGGATGTAATAAATCAGTACCTATTTAGAGTGGCCAATTTGTGCAGAAAGACACAATGTAGAAAAGGTCTTAGTAAGTTTTACTTACAAAGAAATACCAGTTTCTAAAACCTGCATCTGTGCCCTCTGTCTGTATTTCCCTGATTTAAACTCATAGATGGTTGATTTCCATCATGTATTGTTTAGTGATTCCAGTAACACTTGCTATCTTTGTTTAAGATGCTGGCTGTTAGAGAACTACTGTACCAAATTCACTCACACCAATCCAGTTGCAGTGTAAAACCACAACTACCACACATGCATATGTAATGAGAACCTATGTTGTCACCTTTATACAGATACAGAAACCTTTCCATTCACAAATATGTGTTATTAGACAACATGTACATCAAAAGAGCCTGTCCAGCACCTGTTAAAGATTACGTTTTGTATATTTTACTCTGTCAGACTAAGAAAAAGCAACAAGACCAGATGATTAATGCTAATCGTGTTTACATTGTTCTAGCTGTGGGTGCAACTCACTGGCTGTGTGGGAGCCACCGCAACTAAATGAGTGTGAAGAAAGCACTGATTACAAAAAAACAGTATCAGTCTCAAACCCACTGTATGTGCACACTTGTGCTGCCACCTACAGGGTAACACTCACCACTGTTGCCTGGTGGCTGGAGGCTGTGCTTTGTGAGGGAACACCAGCCCACGGGGAAGATGTCTCGGGAGTCGTACTTGCACCAGTAATCAAACGCACCCCGCCACCCGTCAAACATGATGAAGACCTCGTCGCCCTTCACTTCTCCAATGGTGGCAGGGCAGATGAGGTATGGGTTCTTCTTGTCCACAGCCTCCAGCTTCAAGCCTGGCTTAAAGCTGTTCTGCGGAGGAGTCGGAGGCTCCTGAAAACGAGTCCCATATGTTCATTGCAACAACTTTTAAATGTACACATTGCCAATATGAAAGTGTCATACAGTTTATATAAAATGTTTAATCTTTCTGATGCAAAATACCTTTTTAAAGGCTGTTGTTGGTGCCATCTCTGCTCCATTTAAGGTTCTTAGCAGAAACATGGGCCATGAAGATGCGTTCATCCGGAATCCTGAAGCAGAGCAATTGAAAACAAAAATGAGATTAGCTCAGTCGGAGGACATAATTTATCATTACACGTTGTGTCTCATTTTGGGTAATTTTTATAAAAAAGGAAAACCTTTTTTTAGATGTTATTACTATCTTTTGTCAGATAAATACAATGCCTGCTGGACTGCAGTGATCTATATACTACTGTGTAGTTTTTCACTGGACCATTATGCTATTCACTTCTGAATTGTTACTAACTCAAAGAGATACAAATATTTATTTTCTTTCTAATTGTAGTAATTTATTAGTTCCTCTTCTATTGTTGCTAACTTTTATAACCCTGTCTCTGTAGACAACTAAGCCCTAAGCAGAAATCACAGCTAAGCAATAAAAGCATTTTCTATTATCATCTGGAAATTGCTGTAAATGACATGAACACTGTGCTTCTATCCATCATCCCCTGACTTTCTCACCCAAAGGGGGCTGCAGCATGTCTCCATTCTTCTCACATGTGCCAATAGGCTGGATATCAGATGAGTCGACCAGTCTCCAGAAGTCATTGCTGTTGTCACTTCCGTCCAGACGGAGACGCAGACGAACCCCAGTTATACCCATAACTGTGGCAATACAAACTGAGGTGGAATTGCGTGGGTCATGGGCTTCAAGCTTCATTCCCACCTTGAAGTCATTAGAGGGTGGGACTCTGGCCTGCAGACATTAAGTCAGTGTCACAGGAGCTGGTATTGTAAAAATACACTATAAAATCATTATTAAATCAACTAAGTAATTCATGACATGAGTCAGGGAGGCTGAGGTTGCATTTAAATTCATGTATACACAACTTTTGAGTGGTGAGACAAATTGGCTATTGGTACCAACTCACAGAACAGCGGCTACCCCTGAGGCATCAGTATTTACAAGACAGAGTTAAAAGAACAACTGGGGTATCAGTTTGAAACTTCTCTGAATTGCTCTGAACAACCAATTTCAGTTTGGAAAAGAATGGGTGTACAAAGCAGAGTTTCTAAAAGAAAATAAAAAAGATAAATAGATATTCACGGTTTAAAATCTGCCAAATTCATCTCCAATCCCTTACTATATTTTTCATACAAGAAAATTGCCCATTAAAAATCTAAGCGGACATACCTGACGAAAACAGTTTGGTGGAGCTGGTGTAGATGATGTTTCTTTCAGATATTCTTCCCAGTTGAAAGCATCTAAAAAACAAATCATTGAAAATGTTTAGCTGTATAAAACGACAGTAGTAAAAGTTGTCTTGTTTACAAACAGTTACATAATATCCTATTAACACACAGCAGTGTGCCACAACATCTCCTGCAACCAGTACACGAATTGTGAAAAGTCCTGGTTCCATTTGAAGCCTGTCTTTACTCCATCAGTAATAGCCAGATGATTGATTTCTATGTTCTCATGATCATGTTTTTTCTTAAGTATAATACCAGTGTTACCTTTTTAAAAAGACTTAGAAAATCTAAGAGATAATATGAACCAGAGATAAAGTGCACATAGCAAATGTTGAACAGCTGCAAAATGTGGGTGTCTGCTACAATGGGTCTGTTCCAAAGTCATTTCAATGTAACAGTATCATAAACAACTATGCAGCTCTTCTGATTATCTAATAACCACAAAAATTAACCTAAAGGAATAACACTTGTGAATCATAATCAAACAAAACGTTTACCTTTTGTTGTTGTAGGGTTTGTACCAGTCGGTGAAACTGTTCTTCCTGGTTTCTCTTTTTTATCTTTCTGATCTAAAAATGATACACATTATAAAACTATTGTATACATCTATGAAAACACAGTGGCCAAACAAAATAGAAGTAAAATATATTTTTGAACAAGTAATAATATTTTTTATAAACAAACCTTTACAATTACATTGTGATAACATTTAAACTTGATAAATTTAATAAACAACAGTCTGAACACTGCAAATCACTATAGATTGTGTCAGAATGTACCTGGGCAAATGTCAAAAAAAAAAAAAAAGAGTAACTGAAAACATGTGGGTGTGTAAAGCCTCAATAAACAGGAAGGAAGTGCATTAATACATTTCTAATAAATTTTGTCCGTACCTTTTAGCTGAGTTTTTCCCATGGTGAATGATGACCAACTGTGAGACTTTGATGATTATCAAGGTGCAGGATGTTAATCCAGTATGCCTTTGTGGCCGTGTAGATTTGCCCTACAAATATTAATGTTAGAAATATTTCAATAAGATGTAAGCATGACAAATGCAATACCAAAAGTTTAATGACACTGAGAGTGGTTCCAAAATCAGAAGTATTTTTAAAGAATATACTGTAGCAGCCAGAGGTAATATCTTATGTTTGAAGTAAACCTGCTGGGATACATTCAGGTTAGGTACAGTACATGCTAGGCTTATAACTGCAATGATTATTTTCATTGTCAATGGATCTCTTGATTATTCTCACCTATTAATCTAAATCCTGACAAAAATGCCTATTAAAAAATGACCTCTTATCTTGCTTGTTTAGTCTGATAAACAGTCCAAAACCCAACGATTTTGCTTTCATAACAATGTAAACACAGAAAGACAGATAATCCACAAATTTAAAATGCTAGAAAAAAAAATCGTCTCGATGAACAACTTGTGTGATCAATTAGTTCCTCTCCCAGCTGATTATCTTCTATTGATCACTAGCGTGGTATCTTAGCACCAGTAACAACAACTAATGTCGTGCAATAGTTAGGCATTCCAGTAATGGACACTCCCACTGAGACAGGAAAGCTGTAACAGGGTGGTTTTTCACCAGGTTCAACACTTTCATGACCCGTAGGCCCGTGGTGTAGTGGGGCAGCCCAATGACACAGTATCTAACGCTGTGTACATTCCCTCCGCATTTCCAGCTTTCTGTGAATTTCTAATATGCCACATAAACAACAAGGGTAGCAAGACACATGCGAATTGGATTTTTACTAAAACAGCAACTCCTCTGGTGTAAAACGAAGAAACCAGGACTACGTGTATTCAATTGAAATCCCCGTGTACCGTGAAAACACAGGCCAACTCATTAACGTTGACGGTGGAATTAGCCGGACTATTATAACGAAGCTAACGTTGCCGTTTTAATATTAACGTAACGTTACGCTCCGGAACTTTGTTTATTACCTACAATACCCAGCGTAATAACTTAAGGAATATGTTACCTTATGTTGAGAAACATTTTAGTATACTTTCCAATGTTTTTCTCCCCACCTCAAACATTAACCTACCTATCAGCGTTAACCATTAGCTGGCTGTTATGTCACATCAGCCTTTTAATGTTAACTTGGATGTTACTAGCTAGTTAGCTAGCTAAATGCCGAGATAAGTATAATGTACTTGTGAGATAAAACAGTGATTGCTATTTTAAATGCTACATTTTTGCCCCGGGGAGCGGTATATAATGTGTAACATTAACGTTATACGGCTCCAGGTAATAGTCTGGGCCCCATGTTGACAACGGGGACTGCTTGATTTGCTAGCTACCGCTGCTGGCTAATAACTAGGTTGGCTAACCTTAGCGTTATCGTTAACCCTCTGAGAGCAGTTTTTTCCATATTATCAAAGAGAATTCCACATAACCAGGGTCATGTAGCTTCATCCAATCTTCTTCCGAAACTCTAGATTATTTATCACGAAGAACAAACTTACAAGCGCCGTTCTTTTTCGACTGAAGATCCACTTTTCTCTATTCGTCAGCTGCCATTTTTTTCACGAATGTAGTGTATGCTTACACGCATGTAATTTATGCCAAAGATAGTGTTGCACTGAGAGCAACAAACAGGCAGAGCAGCGACACGGGCTGGAGCAGGCGCTGGCAGTTCAGTAAGCCAATCGGCGCTTGTGCTCTTGGCACTCACAGCCAATCAGGTAAAGGTTTGCTCATTTTATCCAATCAGCGTCTGCACTACTTGGTCTGTAATTTGGGATTCCAGAAATTGCTCTAGTTATCCATCTTCCCCTAATCTCCCGTCTACTATTCATTTCTCGTGTTATTCTCTTAAATGTTAAAAAAGCACCAAAGATTTTCAGTTAAATCCAGAACAAACATAAAAACTGTGTGGCAGTGTAGTCGCTGAAACTCCACCAGGCACAGCATCTTCAATAAACGAAACGCTGCAATTTAAAGAAGTAACGCGATGGCGCCTCCACCAGCGTATAATAGCAGAGTGGTGTATTTATTTAGCACACAAATAAGCACACAAGTTGTAGTTACCAGGCACTGTAGCACAAGTAGCACATAATAAATAATAAAACCTAAAAAAAAAGTCATGTTTGGATAATTCGGGTATTAAACGGTGTAAATTGTCAAAAACAAATGACCAATAAATGAAACACTACCCCATTCTGAACACTGTGGTGTAAACGTTTCACAAGCAGTCACGGTGTAAAAGAGTAGTGTGCAGTGACCATTACATGACTCACAATCACAGCCCTGAACCCTGGTGTTTCCCCCACCCACAGTTTTTCCATGCTGTCAATGTTAGACGTCACTCCCAATATTCAGTCAGGTTTCAGCTCACAAAACGCCTGAAACACCGTCAAGAAACATTACACGGTCATTAAACACTTCTGAAAACTCTAATGTTGGTGGCAAACAGACAAACAAACAAAAACACTTGTACACTTATAGAACATGAATTTGTAATTGTAACAATTAGAAATGTAAATGTAAATGTAAAAGAGAAACACATTATTGTATGATTGTTCCAAAGGAAAAAACACACAGAAAACTAAAAAGCATAAATCCTATATCACACTAATATACCAAGAGAATAAGACACCTATATAGAAGATGACCTGATGATTACACCATTGCACTTCAAACAAGAAATACACAACTAAATTGCACAACTAGCATCTAAAACTATACTTATTTCATTTCATGCTTAGTGAGAACAAGGTCACTATGGTGTTCCTGTTGCATGGTGAACCTCAGGTAGGATCTGATGAGCTTCAGTTTTAAAAAGCTTTTACACAGCAATTCTGAGAGCAGTCCATACAATGCATTTAAATACCTTTCTGAGTTCCCATTTGTGAATGAATCATTATGAACGAATTGTAGTTTATTTGTTCACATTTCATATTGTGACTATTGGGTTGCATTAATGAATAAAGTTAGAGGTGCAATATATGGTATAATATTAAATACCTAAAAAAAATAATTGATGCATTATTAATGTGAAACAATGTTACATCAGTGATTTTAAACTTTGTATTTCAGAATACAGGTTTAGTGATGTTGAAATTCATTATTCATCAAAAATAAATCATTATTAATACATGTATAATATGCTAGATATATAAAAGATATAGAAAATATTATTTGTCAATCACCAGCAAATATAAGTTAATATGTTTGCTTAGGTTCAGTTTATGGATAAACAAGCAACTTCAGAATGGACATTTTATTTCAGTCTCTATAAGCCAATGCCCTTGTGTTTATATGATCTCTGACACAATAAAGAAATGGTTCTTCAAAATATGGACCACTTTGAAAAAACAAAGGGAGCTGGACATTTATTATTCCGGGAATGTGTCAGTGTTTGGTGCCAGGTCACTAGTCCTCAATTATGTAATGGTAACAAATAACGTACTATAATAGTATTACATACGTATTTTTATGATTACGAGATGAACATTATATTGTGATGCAATGAAAATGTATAGTGATGGGGTGAAATGTTGTCTGAATATCTGTATCAAACCTCTGCATTCTCACTTATAAATAAGGATAAGAAACTCCTCACTGGCTGTCTGGCAAATACTTTTTATACATCCATATTTTTTTCATCTTCGACTCCTGGCAGTTGCATCATTTTACAGTTTAAATTAAATTTTTGGGGCATTTTGCCTTAGTTTGACAGGAGTAGTATAAAGAGGCAAGCAGGAAACAAGGGACAAGACATGTCATGCAGCTAGTGTCCCAAGCTGAAGTCAAACAGGTTATGCTGCTATCATTTGGCATACACTATAACCATTTGGCTACCAGGGCAGTCATAATGTAATAATTTGACTAAAAGATCATATTTTGATTGATTATTAAATTATAGATTTAAAGAAACCCTAGTCTTGAAATAAACTTTAACTCATTCTTTTATTTTTGCAACAGATGAAAGCTGTGGTTTGGACCAATTTCAGGTTCATCCTGTGGGTGGCAGCATGGTTTCATAAGATAGTACAAACATGGAAAAAGTTCCACTGATCCTACAAAGTGTTTTGGATGTCAATAACACAGATTTGGTCTAAATGGTGGATGAGTTCATAAATAAGCACACACACACACAGGACTATTCCAGCTGTTTTGTTTTTTTTTGCTTTTGCCCTGTAGAATTACAGGTGGAGGTGTATAGCTTTTAAAATTTTATCAGTAATAATATGGGAAGGATCTGTGTCACCCTAGATATGTGCAAGACACACACAATCCTAAAGTTTCACAGGCATTTATTCATTTAAATATCAAACCTTTGATAACTGTTCATAATCATTTACCTGAGCTGCCTGATCACTTGGTAATCAAAATCATTAGCTGAATAAAATTAATTTTGTGCATGATTGTGTTTTTTTCACATTCCAATTTTCAATTTGAACTCATTGTTACGTGCAAAATCATATTTATCCTTATTGATGAGTATGAAAATGAATAATAACGAATACATTCTTTACACAGCTGAAGAAAGACATCGACTTTAGGTTGCTAGTGTGAATAAAGGCCACTCTTAAGCAAAGCACCAATATTTTACAATGTGTGTTGCTTTATAACACCCGATGTCTACTTTGACATGGTCTTCAGATAAATTACGCTATCATGCCATACTGTTATCTCACATATGTGACAATATAATTGAGCAGGGTGTGATCCTGTGAATTATGTAATTGGGGAATCAGAACAATAATATCCCACCTCATACGAAACACCCTCAGACCGCAAAACTGTTTTCTCCCCCTGCAGCCGTTCTGCTCCGTGATTGGTCCAGAGGAAAGGGGCGTTCGCATAAACAAGCGAACGAGCAGTTTTCATTGGTCGCTCTCACGCCACTCAAACTGTTGCCTGGTGATATCCTTGCAGCTTGTCAACCGCACGATCCAGTTACTGTAGCCGCCTGCTGCAATGAAAACATCTCGGTTGGTGGGTGGATATATGGGCCCAGTTCCATCATTTTTACCCAACACTGCCTGAGTAAGTAGTTTATTTTGTCATATTATAGGGACGAATTTTTACTTGTAAGTAGAACACGAACGTTTTTCGGTGGAGGCTCATTAGCAAGGCAGCATTACCAAGGTTGAGGTTTGTTTTTAGCCAATTTGCGGGGTTGTATGTTCCCTGAAACGGGCTAAGCAATGAGGCAACACAACTAGCTTAATTATAACGTAACTTGACAGCCCGGACTGGAAATCTGTAAGCGTGAGGGAATGAATACTAAGTTGGCTTCAGTAGAGCTGTATGTTTGACTTGTTGGATTCATTGGTGCTCTGCATTGAAAATATGGGAGCTACATGGATTCAGTGGGCAGCCGTACAGCACAGCACAGGCGAGCTACGGTCCCCGTTATAAACAAGGATTTGACAGCCACATTTCGTTGTGTTTGTGTTTTGCTGCCGTGTAGGACATGAAAGAAGCAACAGGGCAGGTGTGTGACAGCTATCTACATATGCAGCAAATGCTTGTGATTTTTTTTTTCTTTAATCAAAGTGCTATATTTTAAAATAACTGTAAATATAGATATGCTGGTTGTTGATTTAGTGTCAACAATGTGTGTTCAAATAATCTCAAATGGCAGTGACGTTGTAAGCTGGAGCTCTTGTTTTTGCAAAATTCTTGGCACTATGTTTAATCTTAAAATGTATCAATTCATTTCAGGTATACATAACAGTGCACTGATCATAGAAAGAGGTTTTAAGCTACTGTATTGTCAGTTCTACAGTACAGGTCGGTCTATTACCACGCATGAGTCATTCTGTTGATAGAGACAGAATATATGATCTACAGCAATGCCCAGTGCATTCTTGATCATATTAGCCTCCTAGGTCTGGGCCCGCAGACTAGTTGGCTAAAATCTGCTTTGAAAAACAATAGGCTGCATGCCATCGCATGTAGGTTGTGAATTGAGGAGGAGAAGGAAGCACATTTGCACACTCGTGTTTAAAAAGGCAAAACATTTTCTCTGCAAGATCAGTGTTTAAGTTTTGTCTTGCATTATTCTCTTTAAGTTTGCCCTCAGCTGCTGACAGTATATCTTTGTTGACGGTGTGCAGCTTGGAAAGATAAAAGTGTAGTAGACCACACAGCAATGTTTAGTGTTCTGGGAGACAGCGTTTATTTTGGTGCCAAGGTTTTGCATACTGATGAGCAGCTCCTGTGCCCACAGCACCTTAGGAGACTGGGAGTGTGAGTAAGCTACGCAAGTCCTTGAGCTTTCCAGCTAAAATAAATGAAATGGAGAAAGTGGTATCTTGAGTCTTGTCTGATTCAATACGGGTAAAGAGTGTGTGGATACAGAGGAGATCACATTAAGAAATTGCCTGGTGGTGTTTCACTCTCCCCAAAAGACAGGAAAACTACAAGGGACTTCGGAGCATTAATGGTGGGTGTCTTTTTCCATTATTGTCATGAATTGTAGTAAGACATATAGGATATAAAATGCGTAAAGTGTAACTCCTTACTATTTACTTATCCTAATTTATGTTAAGAGGCATCATGTACTGTACTCAGCCCTTGAAAACAGTTGTTGAATGCCTTCTGAGGCTCTGGAGGATCTTTGTAAAGTCTGAGAAAACAACCGAGATGATGTCATCTGGGTTAGGCATGAAAATTCAAATATTTGACAGAAACCTGCCTCATGAACTGAAAGCATGAAGTCTAAAAGCTGAAAACAGAACAAACAGGGCAGTGCAAGCAAAGATACTAATAATTAACATTTTGGGAAGAGCAGGAGCCTGGATATTTGAAGCTTGACTGATAAATGGGACTAAAAATCAAGGTGTTTCAGTTTTAGCTGCACTGATTTTCGTTTTCAACACACCTGTGCTGTGTCCGTGTTCTCACACCAAGGTATTTCAAATGTTGCACGTTGCAGTTTGGATGCACATTTATGGGTAAATGAGTAAAATACTGTACATATTTTAATACAAGGTTTTTTGTGCAGGTAAAGACAAGCCACAAACAAAGGCATGTGTTGGATATTATGGCTCACGGCCAGTGTACGCCTCCAGGGAGCCAACAGCTGGCCGCCTCATGCCATCCTGTAGCCGGGCCCCCCTGCCTGAGCTCCACACACCTCACACAACACACCTTTTGACTTCATGAAGATCCCTGACATCGGTGATGTAATGAATAAATTTGAAGTCCTTGGGATTGTGGGTGAAGGTGAGAGTGCTTGTTGACCTAAATGAATCTGTTTGCAAATAATTTTGCAAATAATTTTTTACATTTTTAATTGGCAGCAGTGACTACTAGTCCAGTGTAGTCTTCAGCCACAGCATTACATGTGAGCAGGTACACCGACAAATTTGTTGTAGGGCTTTTCAATGAGCAATCATTTGATTGTTTTTATCCAATTTGCTTGTAGAACATGGCCGTTAAAAGCCTGATCTGTTGTTCATGACTGTGCAACTCAGGAAGGTCAAGGAGATTTTTTTATAATTAGCCTAACACTGTGGAAGAATTACAAAAACCGAATCTAGATGCTGTGACCTGGATTCATACACTTGTCCTGTTATAGTAGAAATGAAGTGGATTGCATTTTATTGTTGTTAATGTCAATGGCACAATATGATTAAGTTTTCCAGTAGTTTCCAGTTTTCCCTGAACCATTTGGTTGATACAAAGTGGCAGAGGCCCTGAGGTGAGGCCGCCCACTTGTCCCAATTTTAACACCCTTACTCCCACATGATAGAAGTTTTATAATGTGAGTATAATGTGTCGCTAGAAGACACAGGGACACTTTGAGCTGGATTTTGAAAGCTGAGTGCCTGTCCAATGATGAGTCAGTCTGGAAGGAAATCAGCAGTTTTTAGTATCACATTAAACTGTGAAGTTGTAGAAGTTTTACAGTTCAGCTCTACTTACTGCCTTTGTCGTCATGGCATAGTGCACTCCACTTGATCCAGCATCATAGATTTTTCCTCAGTGATCTTGAGGTCAGTCAATTTTACTAATGATGCAGGACTGAGCACTGAATGTAGGCTCCCCCGAAAAATAAAAAAACAGAATCCAGTTATCTCCAATTCTTTATCAAAAGGGTAAAATAACTTGAGAGGAATAATTCGCGTGCCTTTGCATCTTTTGGCACATACACTACAGTAAATGCAATTTTATCTTATCTACGTAGTGGTACTAGTGAAAGATTTGTTTGTAGGGACAGATTTTGAGACATTTAAGTGCCAGAGCCAGCAAACAACCAACTACTGTTTTTTGTAGCATGATAAAACTGCTAATAATTATAATATATACAGCATAAATAAAATGCAATTTATCTAAACATTTACTCTTATGGATTTGTTAATCAGGCAGGTGTAGTGTCTTCAAATTGATTCGAAATGATTGTAATGTATGGCAGTAATGGAATGTACATGCAATTTGCAGTATATGTGGTAAACCATATAAAATCAATGTTACGTCTTTAAGGTATCCTAACTGTGTTAGAAAAAAGTGTAAACATATTAAAAAAAACAATTGATAGCTACTTGTAACGCTGATGTGCTTGTAAAAGAGCGCGGAGCAGTTTGTCATATGCCTTCTCAGTCCAAGAATTCCTCTTGAAGCCTCAGGGGATATATGAGTGTGACTGCCAGGGTCGATAACATCAGAACTACAGTAGCTTGCCAACACTTGTGTCCTACTTTCCGTGCCACCTGTCCTTTTATAGGGGAGGATGTTTTTCCTTAATACATTTGAACACATGAGAGGCCTTAAAAAGAGCATTGAAACTCTTTTCACTTTGACATAAAATTAACTTTTTAGTTTTATTAGCAGTGTTGGCCAGCGTAATTTATTGGAGAATGACAAACTTTCTAAATCAAGCTCGTCTTTGTATATTTCTATTTTTTTGTAGATCATGCTGGCATGTTAATTACACATTGACTTTTTAATCTAACTTAAGTGAAGTAGTTCCACTTGAAATGCAAAAGTAGCACTTGGGATACACGAAAAGTCTGAATATTCATGAAGGGGTCAGCTGTGGTAAATCTCTTATGAACATACTGTTTCTTTTTTAGGTGCCTATGGTGTTGTTTTGAAGTGCAGACACAAGGTAAGATCTTGTAAATTTGGACTGCAATCTCATTTTGTCAAAGTGTTAGAATCGTCTGTTTATCATCAATTGTTGCACAAATCCTTATCCTTTTACATTACAGATTTCATGTAATGCATTTGCCACAAACTGTGTAAGCACTACAGTAGAAAGTGAACAAAAGCCTCAAAGGATAGGTTTGGTCAGTTTGTTACTTTTCCTATAGTAAACAAATCCCATAAAAGTCCAAATGCAACAATGCATTGATCATATAAACTAACATTGTCTGTGTAGCAATGTCCAATTAATGTTATTCCTATGTGCTCCATAGTTGTTAAAAAAAACTATTAAGACAGCGTGCAACAAAATTGCACTCAGTGACATGTTTCTTCTTTTTGAAAAATATGGGCACTGTAGTTTATTTGAAGTAAATACCACCTACACCATCCGGGTGGTGTAACTACTTACTAGAGAACCAAACGTGTATTAATGTGCAGCTGAAAATAGTCCCTAAGAAAAGCTCTCTCTACTACTGTTTGACTAATGTTCACTATCCATTTTAGGCAATGATTTCAATTTTTCTATGATGAAACTTTATATTTGTGACCTACTTTTAAAGATTAATGCTTTTTGTAGACTTTCGAGTCAGACAAATACATTGTTGGTTATCACCAGCCTTATCCAATAAGGATGAAGATTTGCGTGTCCTGTCTGTTTATTTGAACAAGATAAGGCCAGTTGACATTAAGTTTGTTTGTTGAAGGACAAGAAAGAGCTGCAGAAACCCAGATCTAGGTGCTGTGGATTTTTTATGCACTGGGTCACTCCACTTTAGTTTACTGCAGCTGTCCTGTACCCTAGAATTACTGATGCTGTAAGTGGCCTTTACAGAGTACTATGTAATTGGTTATAGTCCATTTGTCACTGTTTGGGTTCTTGAACAAGAGATCTTCTTTGAAGGTTAGCAAAGTTGTCAACTTAAATTCTGCCACTTTAATTGTTTTCCTTCATGTAAGGCTGCTCTGGTATGTTGTGTTGAAGCAGTTAAAATTTCTGCATAAGAATAAGAAAACCAAAAAACTGCAGGACTATGAAAAGCAGACGACCCACACTGCAATAATAGCCTTGTCATCTCAGTCCATTTAAGGAAGAGGCTGTGCCAAGAATTGACAGCAATCCAGCATGAATAAGAGACTAACTGCCTCCTACTTACTGAGATTCGCAGCAAACAGAAACACTTTCTGGGCCTTCTTAATCAAAATTCTTGATGTTTTACTTGTTCTTCAAATGCCTCGTAAACTGTCTTCATTATAATGGTTTTTACAGCAGTGACCTTATACAGTGCATCCAATCAGGTTTTTAATTCGAGTGGAAGACTTGTAAAAGAAAACAGAAGCAAGACTTGATGTTGAGCAAGTACTCAGAAGTGGGGAAATACAGTCTATAATTACAGGGATGTAGTATTCAGACTGATTGATCCCAGGCCTGAGCAGGTGCAAATGCCAATGGACACTGTGAAACTCTTTACTGTGTTTATTGTGTGACTATCTATCACCATTACAAAAAGTATTCACAATTCTTTATTTTTTTCACTTATGCTTATTTACTGCGTGAGACATTTAAATTAAAGCCCATAATTAGAAATCAACCAATTTGACAATTTTGGCTATTATGTCATCCAAGGTGTTAGTGGGGATAGGTAACTGTTGTAATGCACTGGCATTAGCTGCAATACTTTAAAATAAGTGCAGTACAGTCAATGCTATGTGGTGTCTTTTGCAATTAAAGGAGAATGATACCAGACACATTCTATCTCCATTATTTATTTAGATGATAATTATTAAAGAACATACATATTCGACATTGTAGACATTTTTGGAGGAGTAAGAATGTAGCACTTCTCCGCAGTACTGCTTTACTCTGGTTTGCTGTGTGGTTGTGAGTGTTTCCATTATTCATTAGCATATGAAGCTAATTTGAGATTTTTTTTATTAATGTTTTACCTTTTTCCCTGGTTTATATAAAGGTGCGACACTACCCTAAAATTCTGACATTTTACTACATGATCTCTGGGCTTGTGTATGTTGGAAATATGATACTGTATGCAGTTTTGATTAGTAACTTGTGCAAAAGCACACAAGGATGCATTCTCTGGCTGCAGATCAATATGGACCATTGCCATCTGGAAAATATTGTATTGTTAGTGTGAATGAACTGACATGTTATTTTCAAGAGCTAACTCACAGATCTATGCTGCATAATTATGTGTGCATACACACAGGCCTGAGCACACTGTCAAACACACACTTCATGCACAGCCGCGCACACACACACACGTGTGTTGACACTTACAAAGCAGAATCACATACAGGCTTACTGAGGGTTTGATACTGTGAGGGCAGAGAAGTGTGCTGGCCAGAGAAAATGGCTGCAACTGCTGCTGAGTCGCAGCTGCTTGTGCTTACAGAACATACTTATTTCACCAGTGACACGCCCCTCGAATTGGGTTTATACAATACATGTATTTAACAGGAATAATTAGATCCAAGAAAGATCTGGGGCCAGATATAGAATGGATGCAAACAGACAAGTATGCATTCACCAATATCCACACAATAATTGGAATCTGTTTAAGAGGCTGATGGATTACAGTGTGTGTAACCTCACATATGATTTATAGCATCTGAACACAGACTTAAGAGTCAGCTGGGCTGATTGGGGACATCGAAAGAAGTGTAATGTCAAAGGAAAGGTTGTTGGTGATATCATTCAGACCTAAGCAGATGATAATACACATGAATTACTGCCTTTATGTATTGATATTAAAAATATACCACATAAATGGGATAATAGATTAAAGCTACATGTGTCAAAATAGGCTATTACTACTGAAAGTATATACATCACTGCGTGTAATGCCTGCATGTTGACTGTTGTGGCATTATCAGAGGACTTTTTCAGTGTAAGACTTGAATAAGAATGAGATTCTGCTGCCTGCCATAATGACATAATGACTTGGCATTTATGATTAATGTGTGTTGAAAAGGTGTGTGTTGACATGATTAATGATAATTTACATTTAGAAGTCAGAAGTGTGCATAAACATCATTTAAATTTAATGGACAGAATTCAGGCTTAATGGAAACATGAAGTTGACATAAAAAAATAATTGGTAATGTTGCAGCCCCACATTAAACCCAACACTTACTGTTGTGTGACTGTTGCTGTGCTAATGGTAAAGGAACACAGTCTTTTTTCAGTCTTGCAACAGTGCGCAGACTGCAACGTGTGTCGTGTTAGAAGGTTTTGAGCAAAGTGGGACACAGGCAACCTCTTGTATTGGGCTTCTGACACATCTTTTATTAATTTCTCATCCTTGTAGAAGACTCACCAGTTAAAGCCGTTTTGGGTTGACTCATTCCTTTTTTTCTTACTTTCTAATGGGATTACTTTGTTCAGTTGTAGTGTGATGGTGTGAAATGAGGAGAATACCAGATTCAAGCAGTTTCAGGGATGTTGCATCTACAAATCCATCTTTTGCTCACTGAACCAAGAGGCTGCTCCAGGTCTTTTTCTCTTGACTGCTGACGCTTGAGAAAGTCCTGTGGATTATGCTAATTTATTGGAAGATAATTAAGAGGCTTAAGCTTTATTTATTCAGACATTTACTCTAGGTTAAAACAACATAAGAGCTGTATAGCAAGGGGCATGTTGTTCCATGATAGTTAAATACAATCTGCAGTAGATATAGTTGGAGGTAGGAGCTGATTTATGTGTTTAAAGCTTATTGGATGTCAGAACACAGCACAGCACAGTGGTAAGTAATATATAGGATTTACAAGTCTGCCAAGTTATCACAGTGGCATATCTTGTTTGGGACATTTTTGAGGTCAATTATTAGCATGAACAATGCATTCACATTAAATAGTAGTGATAGCATGTATGTGATGCCCAAATCAGGTAATGTAAAAAAAAAAAGGAAGCAGATTAAACCTTTTTGCAGCACCTTTGTTTGGATGACCCCCATAAACTGTAAATGTGAAATTAAATGGTGAGAAAATGGTACACTCATGTCTACATGCCAAATGAATGGTATGTATGTGGGAATGCTCATATGATGTGTTGTCTTACCACAACAGCAGATGCATTTGTAGCTGTTCAGAACACTAAATGGGGCAAAGCTCACATGCTGTGAGCCTTCCCTCATTGGGGCCAACTCCTAATATTTGCGTGGTAGTGGATAGTAAGCATATTAGCATTTGCTTAAAATGTGTGCTACATTTAGATGGAACCTTGACTAGTTTAGCAGACCAAAATGGTAATTGCCATCTTCTCTGTTTATTTAAGATGGATTCTAACTTAAATGGTCAAGATTGAATGATACATGATATGACAAATCTATTTCAATAAAATATGTAATATTTGGTGCTGTGGTTTTGTTATTGTGTTTTCAACATGACGATGACACAGAGAATATAGTACTGAGAGTGGAAAGCAATCTTTATCGTTTGCTGCAGTTTGACTCAGAGTTCATTGACACTCACACAATATAAGACATGTTTGCTCATTGTAGATTACATAGCAAACTCCCTTGCTCTCGGTTGACCCACCACGAAACTGTTGTACTGTTTACAATCACTTAGGAAGTTTTTGATATGTGTTGAACACAGAGTTAAAGAATAGATTTTTTTTTAGATATACCTTTTCTGACTTTATCTTGTAATTTCTGAGACTGGCCTGTGGTTGTGTTACAGAGCTGACTCTGAAATTCAGAGTAGTTTTATTCAAAAACCTTAATTTACTTTTGCTTTATTCTGTGCTGATATTATACTAAAGTATTTATGATTTATTATTTTTAAACAAGACAATGATGTTGTTCAAAGACATGTTGATTTACAAAAGGCAATATAAAGGCTTCTCTCCTACAGCTGATCTAAATCCTTGATAAGGCATTATTACTGACAACTCCTTAGCATGTGGCAGTATGTGAAATGTAGAAATGAGAGTGTAAACATAGCTTTGTATTTATTTAAGCATGTAACACCTTTTAGGAATGCACTCAACACAGAGGAGCAGCACCCTGAATGTGCTTATCATCCCATGAACTGGTTTCCCCCAGCACTCTGTCTATTGAGAGGTAAAACATTCACAGCCATAGGCTCTGTCTCCCCAGACATTTTCATGATGTTTGGAAGATAGTTTGAAGCATTGAATTCACTGATATGTGTTGGTATTAATTGTAGGAGATTGTAAAATTAAGCTTCTTTATGAACAGTGCTGGTCCCAGCTGTGAGGGAGTTCAAACCAGTACATAATATTACTGCAGGTGGTGGACAGCCACACTGACATTACTATCCTGTAATGCACCTTGATAAACTTGGGAATTCATGATGCAGCAGGACAATGACCTTAAACATCAAAGAAAATCTACTACTGAATGCTAGACATCATAAGAATATGTCTAAGCTGAAGCAGTTCTGTGAGGAAGATTAGTCCAAAATTCCTCCTGAACGTTGTGCAGGTCTAATTCACAGCTACAGGGAGCAAAACACACTTCAACCAGTCATTACAGTTGCTATTACTTTTTCCACTATTACTTGTGTGTAGTGATTTTGATGAAGATTGGATCACATGTTATAACCAATTTATGCAGAAAAACAAAAAAAATGCTCAGTGCCACTGCCTATTTCTCGTGACTGCATTAAAGGAGGTTTCAGAACAGGTATATTTGAACTGTCATCTTCTGTAAAATGAGAAACAGACAAGATGTCTCTCTTCCATATCAAAAGAAAAAAAAACAAGTACCGCCTGTACATGGCTTTTGGTAAACATACAGTACACCTGCTATTTTTGATTTTGTTGACAGTCTACAGGCTTGTTACCTCCTTACCTAATTGCCTGCTTGGCACACTGCACATAAAAAATATGATCCCATTACTGTGTTGACAGGATGCTGATGAGAAAGCATAGAAACAGCAGGTGTAAATGTAAGGCTGGGAGCATGTTTATTATCCAGATAACATACCCACGTTCATATTGCATCTTATAACAGTTTACTGCAGCTCTTCCTTAATATTCACAACAGAATTTCAGATATACAAAACACATGTCATAATAACAAAGTAGTGCAGCATGTACAGTGCATGTTCTATTTTTTGTGTGTTTAGTTTATAGAAGAATGCCTTCAACACAGAAATATTTATTTAGATGCAGAGTTAAGATTCCTTGTGATGTTTAGCATTTAGCTTCTGCCTAGCCTACTGTGAACATGACTACCTGACTACAAGTTAAGATGTGGAACTGGAGGAGTGCTAATGTGATGTCGCCATGAAAATCTAAGGGAAAGACATCAGCTTGAGATAAAAATACCTTCTGACAGGCATGTCCATGCATTAGTCGATATGTGAGAAGAAGCGGACAGCTAAGTAAACAAGTTTATCAGACACTGGAATAAATTAGCACTTTCATTAAGGACAGTCTGTAGAAAACTTTGTTGAAAAAATACACTGTGCACAGGTTTCATTGAATAACCAGTGTCCCTATAGCACGTAAACAAGCCGTTTTGTTAGCTGGGACCAAATAACATAGCAAGTGTTTTACAGAACAGTGAAAAGAGTCATGTGATCACAAGTCATCCTATTATTAGTAAGTGAGCAAGAACATATGTGGCACATGCCAAAAGGAGTCTACAGGCACAATGCTTGCTTCTTATGGTGAAGGCTCCTGGCAGCTTCAGTGTGGCGTGGGGTTGTATTTTCCTGGCATGGTTCAGTTTCACAGAGGCCCCGAGGGCTAAAGACAGATGCCAACACAGAAGCCATACTCAGTGAACATGTTCAGCCAATGGTAAAGCAGTATGCAACCAGTCTGTTTTTTTTTTTTTGTAGAATGATGCCAGTATCATGGCCTAACCTTTGTATTAGTGTTGTACAGTATTTTGCCCTCAGCCTTAAGCACATTTTCTTTGCCAGATAGCATGATACAGTGGTGCCTCTGCATCTAGCTGCCTCTAGCTGCCTCTAGCTGCATCTAGCTGTGTTAGTCCACTCTTGATCATGACGAGCTCACGTTTCGTGGTCTTTCCACCGTTGTTTGTCTCTGACTTTGAGGTTGTTATTTTCAGCAACGTTGGGGCTGGAGCTGAGAATGCATCTCTACATTTTGAAGATGTAAAGCCTGTAACCAGTTGATTAGTGGCAGATTTAGAGAAGGCCGTCTTTGGTGAAATTTTAATCAACCAATCTTTGTTTTGTAGCAGTAACTTGATGTTTCTATGGTGACAAACCTATGTGTTCAAATGTTTTTTAAAAGCACTGATACTCAAAGGAATATGTTAACATTTTAGGCAATTATGTGTTCATTTGCTCTCTTTCTAGTAGTGAAATGAACAGCATAAAAAATCTTTCAGCCTGATCATCACCAAAGTTAGCAACATTTGTCTACTCACACCTCTTAAAGTGATAAACATGTTTGCTAGCATTAGCCACAAGCTACAAGTCATGCCAGCAACAAAGGAAGACCATAGCAGCAAAACCCCTTTGCTACTTTCTAATGGGTGTCAAGATGACATTTTTTATGAAGAAGAAGGTGCCATTTCTTCTTTTAAAGTGTCACTGTTTTCTATAAAGACGTCATAGTGCTGGGCAGATGAACTAGCTCTAATTAGCACCTCTTCAGTTGCTAATAGTGGAGAATGTTAGTATTAGTGCTGTAGAATACAGTCTCTGTGTGTTACATTGTAGAACTGGTGATATCAATTTAGGTAAATGCAATCGCAATGGTCACAAGTGAAGACGACTAAAATTAAACTGCAAAATTTGACTTTTCCTTGTTGTAATTCACAAAATCACCAAAAACGATTATTTTTTTACAGCACACTAATTACTGGTAGCATTTCTCATCAGCCTTGAACACCTATTAAACTTTGGCCATATATGTAATACAGTGTTCTTAAACACTCCGAGTCTCTTTACACTTCTCCTCATTGTGCTGTGTGATTCATGAGTAATTTGTCATTTAATTCTGTGTCACTTTATTCACTGAGAAGAAATCTGTTAACTTCTGGGAATGATTCATTTACTGTATGTTACTTTGTCTTGTGATTTTGACTTGGTAAATTGAGATATTAAAAAAATAATAATTAGTATATTGACTTGATCTATTAAGCCCATCACTGTTTTCAGATCTGCTGTGTAGCATGAAGTGAGTCACCGCAACTCTGCAGTCATCTGTTGTTTGTCATATCTTGGCCATAAGTGTTTCTTATTTTTATTGTTTTTTAGCATTGCTTCAGCTTTATGTTTTTAGTTGTGTAACTAGTGATACTTTTTCCAAAGATTATAGAATTGACATGGTCAGCTTAAATTTTGTTCCTCCTAGATAAGTTGAGTGGCTGTCAGTATTATCTAGATTTATCAAGTGGAAAAAAAGTCTATTCGCCTCCTTTGAAGGGAACAGTTATTTTTGCACCCAGTGAACAGAAACTGGGACATGAGAGGAAAAAAGGACTTTAACATCTAGCATTAAATAGGTCACCTTGAGTGGAGCTCTTGTCTATGTGGTCCTATCAGGAGCCAGAGAGGGAGATGTAACAGAGGACACACATTTCCTGTCTGAATGTTAAAGTCATCGTTGTCCCCAGATAGGTTGAGACTATTTCAGGATTAATTGTAAAGTATTGTCAAAGGCAGAATGTCAGAGTCAGCCCACCTGTTGATCTAGCCTTTGTGACTCAAGTCTCACATGCTGGATGTGGTCTTGTTCCCCTTAAATGTTCTTTCCAGTTATAGCTAACTATATAATGATAACAATGGATGTAAAGTACTGCAATTCAATTCTTGGTCCTTGTATGCAGTTGACTCATCCAGAGTGTAATTCATTCCTAGATATTAATACATTTCAGAGTCTCAAATCTGTTCTGAATGACTTCTTATTTTTAACCCGCTTGTACAAAAGTGAAAAACTGCACCTGGAACCCAGACGTATTTTATGATAAGGCTTTAGTTTTTACTCCAGTAGTTGTCAAGTCCTGCGTCCCTGGTTAACTGTTATCAAGGCAAAAACCATGAGATAAATCCATACAGGGCATGATGGGAGTCTGTTTGTTCATTATAATGTATGTGGCTCTTCTCTGGTCTAAGAAGAATTAATTTGTAATGTCAGTACAATATGACAGATGCCACAATGCACAGTGATAAACATTCATATGTACTCACACAGTACAATCCTAACTGAAAGCACGAGTTGACACATGTTGACTGCAAACCTGCTACCAGGTTTGTTTGTGATTGGTGTTTTTAGTGAGCAAATGTTTTCTTTCTTTTTTTGTTTGTTTGCTTTAAAGTCAGTATCATTTGCCTCCAGTATTTTGTGTGGTCTTTTTTGCTATCATGTTGATATCACTGGTCCTCTCCATTACATGAAATATAAATACCACAAAGAGCTGCTGCTTAGGTCCAAAGAGAAATCTTGGGGAATGCTGTGTAAATTTGGTGTACAGCAAAATAGCACTGTGCAATATCCCTTTAATGTTGAATGATTCTAAATTGTAACATTTTGACAAATGGTTAGATAGACGTAGAGTCATACAGTACTATCCTAGGAGTCACAGTGGCTGTCCTTGTAAAATGTCGGTGCACACAATTAACTATCAGTGTGTGAGCAAACAGTGTGAAAGACATCCCCCCACAGATTTGACTTGTATCATCCATGTCCAGGAGAATCAAACACAAATATATAAAAATGTAGTGAATCTTTTTTTTTCTTTTTGATATCCTGCGCTTTGGATTAAAACAAATACAGTTGGATAAAATCGATTTGTAAACTTTATCAAAAGTTTGAATTGCAACAGGAATACATTTCCAGTTTCTTTTGTTTTGTTTTGTTTGCTGTAATTTCCCAGCCACCAAATCAACATTCAATATGTTGACTGTGTATGTCTGCGTTCATCATCCCAAAGATCCACCAGGCTGTTATTAACAAATTTCACAGACTGATCTCGCAGTTCATGTTTGATCATTCTATTTGGACAGTGCAAACAGAGACATAATATGGGGCTCTTGGCATGATTAATTTGATCTTAAAAGTCTCTACACAAGCAAGTCTTGACACAAAGTTATTTGTCCTTAATTCTGGCTCAGTATCATTTTCAGTAGTTGTCTAATGAAGTTTGGCAGCACACACTTCAGACCAGATGAAAAATGTAACAGCATGATGCACACTTATGACTGCATCCTCTACTGACTAAGTGTGCCTTGGAAGACATGATAGATGACTGTTTTAATCAAGTTTATGAACAATGAATAACTTGTAATTAATCTGATGCCTTTTATCATTTTCAGTGGGTGACATTAACATAGTTATAAAACTGATTTGTCACTGTTTCTACTGTGAATCGTGAACAACTGAAAAATAATCCTACACTGTAAGATTCAATCCTGACTTGCTGTAATTGACGTCACAGCAGATGTTTACCATATGTTTTCACTGGTTGAAGATATCTGTAGTGTGAGGTGTGGCTG
Source organism: Anabas testudineus (assembly GCF_900324465.2). Lineage (NCBI taxonomy): Eukaryota > Metazoa > Chordata > Actinopteri > Anabantiformes > Anabantidae > Anabas > Anabas testudineus. The sequence continues at coordinate 6,040,229 of NC_046613.1, read as the reverse complement.
GAGGCATAAGGTAGATCAAATTATGAGACAGGTATACTTAATTTCTAATGACTTCATGAAACCATGCTTTGTTTGAATAAACTGTCTTATAGCTTTATAGTGTTCTGGATATACTGTAGACCCTAGCATGGGGCACCCTACTTTAGGAGGTATCAAATATAGGTGGTCTTGTTTGTGTTTAGCTGGTGCTATTCAGGTTGTGGGAGAGCGGGCAGCATGTTCCTAGTAAATAATAATTTACCCAGCTTGGTTTCTCTCCCACATAAATGAGCCTCCCAGTCCACTGCCACATGGGAATTCCTTCCTTCTTAAAATAAAATGTTAGACAGAAAAGTTCAGAGCAGCTGGTGAACTGCACTGATCCCTCTGATGTGAACATGTACATTTAAACTGCTAACTAATTTCACTGTGAACAAATGAGAAATCACTGTGAATACTAATAGGGAGATTTAGTTTTACAGTGTATTTATACTATATATTGTTACCACTGGGACTGCATTGCTTTCTAGCTCTTGTGCATAAAGTAGAAATAACAAGAACAGACCTAAATGACTAATTTGCTGCGAATTGGAACAAAGTAAGAGGCTCCTGTGAAGTTTTAAGCTCTTCGCAACTCTTGGGAGCAAATCAGTGTTGTTGGGAGCAGTGACATGAACCGTCTTTGTTTTCTCCACCTTCTGCCACGATAAGTGTGTGTTTAGTGGCATGCTGCTGCTGTGCCCCGTTCATCAACTGTAGAAAAACATTTTGTAGTATCTGTGATGTCAGAATGTGGTTTTAGAAGGGATCTTTTGAAGGCACAGTGTAGGTCTGCTTTTTTGGCAAATGGGAGCCTGAGAACAGCAGTCATCAATGACGTGAAATAAACTGCAGCACTTAATTTTAAACCTAAAATTAGTCATTTATCAAGCTATGGATTGACATCATACGGTCTTGTTTCTGATTGTATGTAGAGGGTTGCTGTCAAAGCCTCCTGTCTCCTGACTCAATAAACTGGAAACTCAACTAACTGTAAGTTCATAATGACGACTACATGAAGTGCTGGGCAGAATGTTGGAATCATAGCAGTGCATAGTGGGGCAGGGAGATGGAGGGTTGGGTGGAGCAAAGTGGATTGATTCTAGGTCTCAAGCTAGCTTAAGTTGTATATTGTTGCTTTAAATACATCCGGCATGTAGCATATAGTCTATAGTTGCATCCTTCTCCAGTAATGCTATAACAACACACTCTATGATGATATCAGAACAATGACAGTATTGTGAATATTATTTCATTTCAGACATCCATGCAGTCCTGCAGACAGTACTTCCTACAGTACCTACCACTTACTGTACCATTACAACATAGAATTTTCAGGATTTGTCATTCTGGTTAGTTGAGATGCACTGCAGCTACTTATCAGGCTTTATTTCCTCTATTAGTGATCAAGATTCAGACAAATAACAGGTTGTTTAATTTATACACTGCTGCGCATCATCTCCCTTCACACAGCCTATCTTGTGTAAGCACAGCACAGTGATGCTCATGAAGTTGACCCTGCTGTGAGTCATCTTATATTTCTGCATGCTGGGAGGAGGGCTCCCTTTTCACTGTGATCCATGTTGGAGTGGTGCGATGCTGCCTTTGGCTTTCTGAGGGTGGGGGAGAACTGGAGCACAGCTCTGAGCCATAGGCAGAAATACCAGGCCTAACTAGGACATGTCGAGAAACTGGGCTAGTGGTGGGGCATCTCACATCGAGAACTTCATGGAGGAATAGTGTTTCAGTGACTCAGTGATTAGATCAGAATTCCATTGTTTGCTTCATATATTGGGGATAGTTTTGTGTCACTGATCCCTGAAAGCAAGGATATCTACATTTCATGTGTGCTAATCCTTTGCTCGCTACATTTCAGTAGTGAATCATTAGCTACATTAGTTGACTCTCTACCTTTTATGCTTGTGACCCCTTCATATGACGTTTCCAGCCTTGTCATTGGGCGCCTGCCTATGTTGTGTAATTTTCTGCCACTGATTTGTGTTTTCATTGCAGGAGACCAATGAAATTGTGGCCATTAAGAAATTCAAGGACAGTGAAGGTAAGAGGGATTTTTTTCTCCGGTCTTTCTGTCACAGTTCATCAAAATCCTTGTCTCTACATGTGATCCTGATTTCCTCTGGGTTTGACCTCCACACAGAAAATGAGGAGGTTAAAGAGACAACACTGCGGGAGCTTAAGATGCTCCGCACCCTCAAACAGGATAATATTGTTGAGTTGAAAGAGGCCTTCCGCAGAAGAGGAAAGCTGTATCTGGTCTTTGAGTATGTGGAGAAGGTGAGCACTCTATTAAACCAATCGGCGAGGTCTACAATAACTTTGATGCCACTGTCACCTACTTTGGGGGTCATCTTGAGTTTCGTTTGTGTTTCTTATCTTTTAGAACATGCTTGAGCTGCTTGAGGAGTTACCCAATGGTGTGCCGACTGAAAAAGCACGCAGCTACATTTACCAGCTAATCAAAGCAATCCACTGGTGCCATAAGCATGACATTGTTCACAGGGGTAAGTTCCCTCTGTTTCTGAAACATTTGATAAAAGCATCAAAAAAGGAGAAAGCGTCAGTGTGGCAGGCAGAGAAGAGACGCTCCAAGCAGAAAAGAGGCTCATGCGATGTCCACAGAGTGTAGTATTTACCACTGCTCTATCACTGGGCACCATCTGTGCTTACATTTTGCAGAACAACAAAATCAATACTGCACATTTGCAGCATAAACTATTAATTTGTTAAGTCTGACGGTGGTTGAAAAGGTATTGCGATGTGTTGTAGTCGAGCATTCTCTTGTGCACAAGACATGATGGTGAATCAGTGGCAGTAGAGCAGGAAACCAGATGGCCCATGTGAGCTTTTGGCACTCTGAGAGCAACAGAGCAAGAATCCAAATGGCCTGTAGTATACCCAGGCACACATATGACAGTGTTACTGGGAACTGATGTATAAGTTATGCTTTGTCTTTCCAATCTGTGAATTCTCACTGACAGAATATGTTTTAGTATGCTAGTTGTTTTATCTTCTAAATTAGATAGTTGCAGTTGTAAACATGTGGTTGCAGGAATGATAGTAGTCATAATGATAATGTCTGCCTTATGTCTTACTCCCATCTGTGTTCTTCCTCCTCAGACATAAAGCCAGAAAACCTGCTCATCAGCTCTGATGACGTCCTCAAGTTATGTGACTTTGGTGAGCATAGCTATCACATAATGCCATTGTAGCATCTGTAAGAAACAGTGAGGTAAAGGGAGGATTTTCAACAGTGTATTTGGGCAAAACCAGCACTTCATCCAGTTATCTAAAGCTCAGTGTGCAGCTCTCTCTGCTTGTCCTCAGTCTGCTGCTGTGCGTTCTTCTCTCATCTCAGTTAATGAAACGTGTTGGAAAACATGAGGCTAATCATGCTTTCATTCAGTCTGGTTGCACCACAACAAAACAGGGGGAAACGAAAAATGGCATGCCCAATGTCATGTAGACAATCTGGAGTGAGAGACTGAAGACCTGCTGTTTGCTCTGTGTTAGTCAAAGGGATCGAGATAACAGACAGAGGGCAAACAGACTCCGCTGTGAAGGTTTACATTTGGGACAATGTCTTACTTCCCATTTATTTTCATTGTGTGTTGATCATGTCAGTGCAAGCACCTGAAGCAACTGTTTGCATCTGTGTCCTGTCCCTCTCCATTAAGCGTATGAGATCTTCAACTTTGGTAGTGGAATACTTTAGCTTTTTAGCATGATTAGATTAGATTCTGTTTTCATAGGTAAAATCTTTATGAGTGGATATGTGTTAAATTGTATCCGACATTAATATGACAGCTTTTATCAGTGCAGATTGTCTCCAAAGAGCTCATCATCTCTCTTCCCTACTGTATAAGTACAGCGTTCACCTTCAAATACTTCACACTTACACCTTTGAATCCTAACAAGCGTTTAAAGAAGTGTCCAGCTGAAATAATATTTAGGTTTCTCAGCCTGTAAAGGATTTCAAAAAGCTTCTCATTATACTGTATCACTTCCTCTGTTTTCTCTTGCCAGGCTTTGCACGTAATCTCTCTGAAGGGACTGATGCCAACTACACAGAGTATGTGGCCACTAGATGGTACCGCTCTCCAGAGCTCCTGCTTGGGTACGTCCTGTAGTTTTTGTACAGCAACCCACGGTGAATAGGAGAACTCAGTTACTACACTGACACATCCTGTTAGTAGCTATTGTTATGCCTAGCTGTCATCACCAATCCCTTAAATATCTGGTCCCAGGGCTCCTTATGGGAAAGCAGTGGACATGTGGTCAGTGGGCTGCATCTTAGGAGAGCTGAGTGACGGACAGCCTCTGTTCCCAGGAGAAAGTGAGATTGACCAGCTCTTTACCATCCAGAAAGTGTTGGGACCCTTGCCACCAGAACAGATGAAGCTCTTCTACAACAACCCTCGCTTCCATGGGCTGCGGGTAATGTCAGGCTACACTTCACACGCTTTACCCCAACCCTCACTATGGTTCCCACTACTCACCTATCCCTTCATGTTGCTTTTATTGCTCCTTCTTTCCTTTTCTTCCACTTGATCTTATCTGGTCTCTTTCTGCCTCCTCCTCTTTTTTCTTTTTCACTTATTTATTTTCTTTCTCTGCTGTGTCTCTGCACTCTCCTTGAATTTTTTTTTTCTTGATAGAGTTTGCTGCGCCGTGACTGATTGGATCACAATGACTCACCATGTATCATGTATCCTGTATGCTCTGTGAAGGAAGGCTGTTATAAGTCTTCTGTGGCAGTCTGGTGGTACAACAGACCTGGGTTGTCCTTCCTTTCCCCTCCCAGCCCACGCTTCAGTATATAAGTATCAGTTTGCAGACTGCCCCTCTGTGAATCCCTGACAGTGAATACTTGCTGATAAGGACCGTGGTTCTTGTGGGTGTAAAACATGGTTAATGTGTAAAATGCAGGAAAAAGGTGGTGCTGTGGAGCATATACTCTCATCTTCCCTCCCAGCTCATAAATACACGTAACCCACAGTACAACATGTAAGTTGTTTTGTTTTTTTTTTCTATCTAGAAAGACAGGCAAATGTTGGAAAGAGATGTTTCTTGAATAAACACTTAACACCTGCTATTGTTAGTACTCGATCAGGGAAAAATTCTTTATTCCTCATTTTCTGTGCGTGCTGTCATTTAGTAGCAAGCCTGCAAACTTCACTAATGAGTAAACATTCACCCTTAAACCCAGCCTTCCCACAGTCTTCAGAATCTTAATAACAGAAGATGATGATGCGGGGGGTTATATTTGCAGGAATCATACAAATACATTTTATTTAGATAGTAATGCAGCAGACGGCCAAGATACCACACACTTAGGAGTTAACACAGGATGTTTGATGGTTGTTTTATCACGCCGGCCACCTACAGTGTGCTTTCTGTAACATTTGGATAAGTGTGAAGTGAAAAGAACAGCCTCTGGATGTTTTTGGCAGATTTGCAGTAGTGAGAAGAAAAAAATCCATCACAATGAAAGGTTGAGGAAGATTGGATGTGTAAGAAATCACATGCAGTCTTGGCCTTGGAGAACAGTTGTGAAACAGCCCGGATTGTGCCACCTTAAATACAGCATTCATATTTTTGGATTGGTTTTATTTTATATCTACGTAAGCCCTCAGATATTTGTACAAGAAGAATACTAAATTTTAATCTGCTCATTTGTGATGAGAATCAGCAATGAAATATTTTTATCTAACTATATTTGTAACAGCACTTGCAATGAATGTCTGATATTGCTTATGTTTCTACAAAGTAGTGATTTTTGATAATTTACCACATGGACATTTCTTCTTTATTTCTGACTGACTGTAGTAGCTTCTATCATCTGTTGTTTCAGTTTCCTGCTGTGAACCACCCCCAAACTTTGGAGCGAAGATACCTGGGAATTATTGGCGGAGGTTTGCTGGACCTGCTCAAGGTAGGGATCACAGGTCTGGAAAAACAGGAAATGCTGCTCTCTGAAGGAGATGCTTATTTTTATCTTTCGTTTTTCAGTTTCACTTATTATCAAACAATATCATGAAAGCGCTCATTAACAATTTTTTTTTAGAAGCTAGACATCTAATAATTGCATCATTATCATTGTGTTTACGTCGTGACTGCATGATGCCTCTTCACTGCTTCAGCATCTCCCAGCTCATATCCTGGTTCCAGCACTGCTGTTATCACTGTGTCTGCACTGTAAACAGGAGCTCCATGTCAAGAATGTGGGCTGTGCTTGTGCAATTGCGCTTTTCCCAACAGATAATGAGTCATCACTAACATAATGTCATCCTAGGATTGACTTCAGCAAGGACAGGCCTCTCTGTCCTTACAAACCAGGCTTTGTTGAGTTGAGTTTAGACATTAACTGAACAAAATTTATTTGGTAATCGCTAATGTAAAGCTGCTTGAGATGCAAAGACTAATTGTTGTAATCTTAGTTTTGTTTTTGCTTTGACAATATAAGGAAAGTTGCTGCCACTATACAATTTTAGTTATGTCGAACATAGCTACATTCAGGTTTCAGTGCAGAGGTTTTATTTTGAGTGCATGCATGATTCAGCTTAAATTAAATTCTATAGAGACAGGCTATTAAACATTCAAGTGAAAAAAAAGCAAATGTCACAAATCACATTTCACATCATTGTTTGATGACTGCAAGACAATTAAAAGCTGCAGCAGCCTGCCTTTTATGATAATAGTAATGACTCATTATAGAATGAGTGTTTCAGTGTGTTTGTAAGGTCCTAATGGTCAGGTTGTCTTGAGGACTCATGTGCGCCCTCTGTGTTTGTGCATTAGAACCTGCTGTTGCTGAACCCGACAGAGCGCTTTCTCACAGAGCAAAGCCTGAACCACCACGCCTTCCAGACTCTGCGGCTCGTGGAGAGGTCCGGCCCACCCACACCTACACCTGTACGCTCCTCCAAGAGAAAACCTCACCATGGAGACAACCTCACCCCCAGCAGGTCAGCAGTGATCTGGTTAAACATGGCCAATGTTTTCCTGTTGTTCATATACATAAGTTAATGTGTGTTTTCTTCTGCAAATGTGACCTGTCATTTTCCCTTGAGGACCATTATATCTGCAGTTGTCAGGGCCTAGTGACATTTGAGCAGAATGTCTTGCTCTTTCCGACAGGATTCGGGCAAAGATAATAAAACACTGAGACACAGAAGCACAAAAATGAAACAGTCTGAAAAAAGCACATAAAACAGACAAGGTGTTTTTCACAAAAGCAAGACTGCTGTGCCCTGCTATATTTCTAATTTACATGAAAGTAATGCCATGGGTATTTAATTACTGGTGACATAGTATTACTCATTATACAAATTGTTTTTTATTTACTAAAATGTTATTCACTAAATTAGGCTCATTTGGTAAGTTGTTGACATGACTGATCCGAAAATGCCATATCTTAAATTTTTAGCATAAGTTTTATTATGTTTAGTATTATACCTATGCTGGTATCTAGTGCATACAAACACCCATAATTAAAAAAGAAGATGGTATGGTATTTATACATATAACCTGTTAACCTGGGTTAGTAGTTATTAGTACCTAGTACAGTAGATCTCACCAACACACTACTATATCAGCACGTCTACTACTGAGTTTTATTACATATAATTTGATGTGTAATGTTGGTGTTCTTTGTCTTTGCTCTTGGTCAGGAGCCATGGTGGAAAGAGCTCAGGAAGCCACCGCTCCAGCAGCAGAGAGTGCTCCAGCCTGCCACGGCACGAAGATCTCCACCCCAGTAACGACAGCTTTCTCAATGGCAACATGCCTGCAGCAATCAACCTCAGCCCCACTTTGCATCCCAAGAACTACCAGCCACAGATCTTCAACCACTCCACAACCTGCAGCATGGACCTGGCCAGCAGCAACTTGCCGCACCTGCTCAGCCCTGGTGAGGCCAAGAGCAAGGGCGACTTTGAGATGAACTTGGGGCAGAAGGTGTCTGATGGTCCCGGAGCCAAGTACCTCAAATCCAACTTCCGCTCGCAGCAGAACCGCCACTCTTTTGTAGAGGGGAAGACCAACACACTTCAATCAGGGGAGAAGCACAGTCGACACAGTTACATGGAGTCCCACAGCTCCACGCCCTCCTCCTCCAAGTTTGCTTACCTGAACTTGTCCAAGAGCTATGGCACACTTAGCGATGCCAAGTCAGTGGGGAACTTGAATGATGTGCATCTTTATGCCGATGAGCCTACATCTCGCTATTTTCCCTCAAGCTGCCTCGATCTCACAGCTCCGGGGAGCCCAGCAGCCCGCCGAGTGGACAGACTGGGACCTGGCACAGCTGGTCGAGGAAGTATGCGCTCAGACAGAGAGAGCAACACTCTGGACTCCTCCTATAGGCGCTCCTCCACCCGCCACAAGGCCTCAGAAGAGGCCAAGTCACCAGATTCTCTGGACCCTGGAGACAGTAGCGTTGAAAGGAGCCATGCTCACTCTCTGTCTGCCCCGCATGACGCTCTGGCGTATGGTCAGGGATACACCAGCCCTTTCTCCTCCCAGCAGCGGCCACACCGCCATTCCATGTACGTACGGAGGGACCACCAGAGGACACATGGGGGAGATGAGGGGCTGGTGGTGGGGCAGGGCATGCCCACCAGAGCCAGCAGCCTCCAGCTCCTTTCACCACAGCTGCAGCACCGCACACTGCCCCGCCACTCTGGGGCCTCCTCCAGAGAAGAAGACATGAGCAGGGTCAGTGATCAGCCCACATCAAACCTCTTCAAGCTTTAGGAAAGCCTAAGCCTACAGGATCTAATCATATCAAATGCCTACACCAGTTGGTGTTGGATAACCGTGCTTCAGTCTCAGTTTGTACAACAATGCAGCCAGGATTTATTCTGGTGGCATCTGAAAATATCATGATCTGTGTTTAGGTATTCAGCCAGATCGTATTAGTCAGTTTTCCTGGTTTGTAAAGAATTGGAAAGGCACAACTGCAGCTTCATCTATGAATGTTGCAAGTGTAAAGAGTGTGGCCTGCTTGTTAGTATATACAGTGAATCGTGTTACCTGTATATTTATATATACTGTATCTACACATATGGTATATATAGTATGTGTATTTGTATGTGTGCGCTGCTATGCTAAGCTCACTTCATGCTTCATCATGTCTCCATTAACAGAGTGAACAGGCACCCACTGAGGTCACCCACAGCAGACCCCCAATAAGGGACTCCACAAGGGACAACGCCGTATCTTTTCACACACAGCGGCAAAAAAGCGAGGTCCGACATTCTGCCTGCACCCACCACTCCCCACCCACATCCAGTCTTCCCGAGAGTGTGGATGTGGGTGGATACTGCTGTCATGAACTGCTCTCTCTCTGTCTCTCTGCATCAGATGCCTCTTCATTTTCTCTGTGTGCTTTGCTTCCCTCTAATGTGACTACTTATGATAGCACAGTCAAGCTTGTCATCATGACACATTTCAGTTTGATTCTCGAATACATTTATTGCCTCTACAGATGTTGTTTTGTTATAGTGACACAACAATACCCCTCCCCCATTATCACCTTTTTTCTGTTCTTTCAGGTAAATAAAAATATCAAGTCAGGTGGAGAGGCATGCAAAACTGTTGGCCTCTGAAGTTTTATGTGATTAGTTCTTCTGTTGTGGTTCAGGTTGGCTTATATCATGACCAGCAAACAGAGGACGGTGGCTCCTCCAAAGAGAACCGCAACATCTACAGTGAATCCATGCCTAGGAGGGTGGGCAGCTTCTACAGAGGTTGGTTTAGACAGAGTGATACTGCTGCATGTGTTTCTCTTTATGTCAAAGCATTTGAAGATTGAAGAACCTCGATTAGTACAAATCATATATAGTTACTGGTCTGAATTTTTATGTAATTAGAGCCTGTTTCAATTATCCTACAGCTTGACACGTGCTAGATTGTTGAGCCTGTTGCCAATATTTACCAATGTCAGTATTTATATTGGCATTGGGGTTTTGGGCAGTATGTCAACAACAGCCCAGTGATAGACTAGAAGCCTGTCCAGTGGTAGCTGGAATTGGCTCCATCATCCGCTCAATATCTAACCGGAAGGCCAGTTAATAAAATGGATGGATCATCACAACAGTTTTCTAATACAATAAAAAAATATTTAAGCCAGCGACTCTGTAATTTGAATTTATAAAAGTTAAACCCACAACAGAAGGAAAGTTATTGTAGACTTTTAACTTCAGCACAAACACACCAAGGTTACAAAGACATTCATTACGATACAACCATCATGGTTGTGTCTGACATAGACTATGACTAAAAATGATTCAGTGTCCTTTGAAACTAGCAAGTTAGTATAGTGGAGTAGCACAGGATCAAAGTTTGTTGATTTTTCTCCACATATAAAAAAGTAAATTAACTTATTTGTTATGTGTGTTGAACAGTTCCTTCTCCACGGCCAGACAATTCTTTCCATGATAGCAGGGGTCAGAGCCGGGGCTCTGGGCTGACTGGAGACGGCAGCAGTTTGACGAACCATTCCAAACGTCAGCCAGCATTTGACCCCTGGTAAATATGTCTTCTAAGCACAAAAGGACACAGTTTATTTTGTTTACCAAATAATATCTTCTCCTACTGAGGTTACACTGACAAAAACACTAATTTATTCATTACACTGTGAAACAGTTTGGTAGCTGATTAAATTTCACACTGGTCACGTAACACGTTGGCTTTTAAAGGAATTTTCACATCCTGTTAGGAGTTGAAAGCTATTGTACATTTTTAGTTGGGACATCGTGCTTAGCACACTTTTTTTTTTATTTTCAGGACTGGCCCAGATACTGTAGTATTGAACGCCTCTGAGCCATCCAAAGAAAAGGAGAAGCAGGGTTTCTTTAGAGCAATAAAGAAGAAGAAGAAGAAATCTCAAATGGTAAATTGTCTGTCTAATACTTGATCTAAGCCATGTGTGGATGTTTCATGCTTATGTCCTTTAATGTCAATAAGTCATTTTTAACACTGCGTACATTCAGTTCTCTATATAATCCTCTGCCTTTTAGTACTTCTGCAGAGATTCAGAATCATTTCTTATTGTTGTCATGTGCTGCTTCTTGTCATGTGCCACCAGTCATGTGCCTCTATATTACAGATGGAAGTCCCTGATGGAAGACCTCCTGTCATCAAGAAATGTCTTTTCCCTCTGTTTAGCCCAAATAACATAAAGCATAGTTCCTCTGTGAAAGTCCTCCCTGTAGTATCTTCTCCCATGGTACATGCTATTTTACACTATCCTACTCATCTACCACTGTGTCACTCATCTAACACCGCATGCTTTAACAATTATTAATCAACATTGTTTTATTGAGTTCAGTTCAGTTTTCAGTGGTCCTCGTCGATAATTGTATAAATATGGTGAATTATGTTCATGTGATAATGAATTGCTAACACATTCCAACCAGATCCATCAAAGCAGATATACTTCATTATAGTTTCTAATCAGTGTTAAAAGTGAGGCACTACTGTGTTTGATAAAACAAATCATTTATTGCAAATGGCTTCAAATCTGAAGATCTACAATGAAAGCATTGAAAATCCCAAGATCCTAAGAATCCTAAAATGAAAAGCAGGATTGTTATGAAATACTTTCCCTGTTTAAATGCATGGATCTGGCTCTGTTTGGTCCATTTGATTTTGATCAGTCACCACTGATTTCAGCCACAGCTAACAGCATGTCTCTGATTATGAGCTGAAGATGAATGAGAGCACACAGGCTTTGCTTAAGCACATGAGATTTAAGGAGTCTCTGTGCCTGTCACACTAACCAGAATCACACAGAAACATTCGATCTCTACCCCTTAGTGTGGCTAAACCCATATTTTGGTTATAGAGCATAGATCAAGAAGGAGGAAGAAAGAGTTGCTATTATTTTCAAATGTGAAACCGGCTGCCATAGCTGTGGCAGTAATGGTTCAGCATGAAACAGGTGTTTGAGACATTTTTTCCCTTTCACATTTCTATTTATATGTGACAGTTTGCTCAGATTCAGAGAGGGGGTTACTGCTGATGACAGAGCAATAAACACAATCTGGCCAGGAGGAGCCAGGCAGTCAGAGTCAGACAGGGTGGAAAATTATGTGTACTGCATGAAAGGTGGATACACTAAACCTTTAGATATCATCCAAATGCTCCATTTATTAATCATAAACTGTACTTTTCTCTTCTCTACCTCAGATCAGTGAATGCTTAAGATTTCTGGCCCCAGACGCATGCTATCCTTTGTCAATGTTTCTGATTTTACTGCACTGGAATCTAACACACTGTTATCAAAATAATTTAAGACTAACTGTATGTAAGTGGTAAATCAGCACATGGAAAGATTAATGGGAAACACATGTTTTCTTAGCTCAATTTGAGGAAATTGTTTATATATCTACAAAAATACACTATACACACTATACTGACTGTGCACATATATACATGTATGGAAATGCTCTGTACCATTACAGTTGACAGTTATGCAACAACTCAAAATCAAATCCACTTTACATTGAAATGTACAAATTAGATACCCCGTTGATACAAGCTCAAAGCTTATGCCATGTCGTAATTCTAAGTACTACTGTATATGATCCATCTATATGAACAAGAATAAGTAAGAATACAAAACAATGCAAACCTCCTACATAAAGGCTGCATTATTCCTCAATATTGATATATACATATACAGTATGTGTTTCTTGTTGTCCTTCACATTGTGTGGATCTGCCTGTGATCACCAAGTGTGAGGTCAAACATTTGGACCTTTAATGATACTTAATTCTCACTGTGTGACAGATTCCTACTGAAGGGCTGGACCCAGGCATGCAAAAGTCCTCTAGGTCCTCAGGTCACCAGAGCAGCCGGCACAGGTCCCGTGACAAGAGCAGAGACCGGGATCAAGACCGAGACCGGGACAAGGATTGGCCCCCTGAGAAACTGTCCGATTCACACTCTCCAGTAAGTGTCAATTAAGAATAGAATAGACTAGAATAGAATAGAAGCATTTGCTTGATGTTTGATTTAGAGCTGGTGATAATGAGGCGTGTCATGTCCCCTTCAGAGTCAGCCACTAAAGTCACTGCGCAAGCTTCTCCACCTTTCATCCTCATCCTCCAACCAGACCGCACCCTCTGATATGCGCTACCAGCCGCTACCTACTCCAGCCTCTGCTCAAGGTGGTTTTACAGAAAGCCGGGGTCACTCAGGGGTTAGCACCCCCCAGCTGAAGAGCCGACAGACGGCCTACCCGCTGCCTGGGCAGCTGGAATCTGGCTGGCACACGTCTGCCCTGGGCCGCCCTGAGGGCAACCCCTACCCAGAGCAAATGAGCATCAAGGGAGGCCAGAACGGCCACGGCTTTGGACGCCCCTCCAGATCTCGTATGCCAAACCTCAATGACCTGAAAGAGACGGCTCTGTGATGTCCATCCCCTACAGCACTCACAGCCACTTCAGACCCCTCTCTTGCCCCTCTGTTTGCTCCACCTTGCGTAACAGTACATCTGCTGACCACACATAAACACACAGATACCAAACCTTCAGTTTTAAACACTGCTTGCAAACAGGCTAAAAGCCTTTTTATGTCTTAATTTTTTTTAACACTTCCATGTTTGATAGACTTTATATTATTACTTCTGTAATTCTGACAATAATTTGTATTATAAAGTAAATATATTACAAATGATATATATATATATATATATATATATATATAAATGGATAGATAAAGTGTAGATTTTAAGTGTAAGTATTTTTGTTTCTATTCATTATAGAAATCTAGTACATTTTACTGCATAGTATTTCCTTGAGACTATCCAAGATATTCTAAACAAATAAAATTTTATTCAGTTGTTACAATTGAGGTTGATAATGTCAGTAATTTGTGTTCATCTCATCCAGGATTGAAACTCTTTGTCTAACCTCTTGATGTGCTCGGTCATACTGGTTACACATGCTCGAATGTGCGATTACAAGTCAAAGCGGTCTCGTCCTTTAAAATATTTCTGTATTTCTGAATTGAGACAGACAATATAGAAAGCTTCCATCTTTTTGTTCTTTCATTAGGACATGTAGGATTTCTTTTAGGTTTGTTTTCAAGTGCAGCCATTTTAGACTTTGATGCAAACCATTGACTACAAACAGAAATCCTAACCTACATCACCCTCTGTAGGAGATAATGAAGCACTGCAATTACAGATTACCATGCACTAACTGACTTTCCATGAACAATATACTCTCTGTAAAACATTGTCATAGATATTTCAAACAAATATCACACAATCCAAACTACGCCTCACAATAAATTATGCAGATTATAAGGATTATTTTTGGTAGTAATGTACTCGTAAATTATTTACAGATTTTATGTAAAAGTGTTGTGAAGCACCTCTATGGATGAATTATACAGTAGTAAAATCTTGATACCTTGAACAGCTTTGAGCAAATGTCAAGCATCCGGTTACCAGTAAAGGACGTCTGACGTGAACGTGGAGGACATCATTTTTTTTCCTTTTGCTCACAACCTGGATTTCACTACAAAGATTTCACACTAGCGATTCCCAAGTGCTTCTTCTTGTTTAATCGGTTAGAAAATGTACAAACACAGCCAAAATCCTACATAATGCTGAACTGTTTCTTCTCCTAATGATTGTAACATTTACAGCAGTTAGAGGAATACTAAAGCCATTCTCGATGTACAGTACTAGTGCAGTGGTTCTCAGTTTTTTTGTTTTTTTTTTAGCTGACGTTCTTATACTCATGTCAGATAAGTGGGTGTTATTTACTACAGGTGATTATATAGAAGTATTTTTCATGCCGTTAAACTGTTTTTATGTTCATTTGGTTCAATTAGTTTTTGTGCTGGTCCCACCTGGAGTAGCAGGAACTGGACATTTCCACTTTTTACTCATTACTTTCGACTAACTGCATTTCTTGATAAGTTTAGCTGCTGCAGCCATTTAACTAATAATTCTGGTTGTTTCAACCTTCATTCCGAAGCTTTCAGCTGTTTTACTCATTTTCTATTGTTCTTATCTGTTTCACCCACTGAACCATCACATTTGATTTGTGAACTATGTGAACCATGTGTTCTTTACCATTCCAAGCTGACCATTTCAGCCTTGAGCCTTTTCACCATTTGTCCTGCTCACACTCTTCAGTGCACCACAGCTTCTGTTCAGGTATCACCACTAACATATGGACATATATTTCTAATCAAATTATAATCTTTATTTTAGCGACTCTGCATTCTCTCTGTGTAACTGCAGACGTACCCCTGGGATACATGCACCTCCTGTTGGGAATCAGTGTACTGGTGTTTCTTCTTTTTAATTGATTGCACATTCTGAGACACTTGGGACAAGCTTTTAAGAAATCTTTAAATGAAAGTGTGTCGGGTGTGGAAGCTTAGTACTGTAACGTTCTTTTTCGTCTGAGATAAAAGTGCCATAAAAGTAGCTTGGCAGAAATAAACCCTTGTTTTTTATGTTGCACTTTGAAGAGACTTTGTGGCTCAGCAATATTGCCCTCACTCTGTAAATTATTTCTCACCTCACGTTCATCTTGTGTTCAGCGTGTGAAGACTGAAGTGCGGGGCAGCAGGCTTCCCAAGTAACACACTGGGTCAAAAAACAAAACAAAAACAAAACAAAAAAACATTACAGCCAGTATTGTATTGTGTTGTGCAACTGTAAGGACTGTGCACACTCTGTACTTGACACAATACATCTCTCTCTTTGGATTATTGTTTTGCTGAAGGAGCACTGTGTATTATATTAATACTGACGTGTGACTACTTGTTTGGTAATATTTATAACAGAAGATGTTGATCAACTGTTTAAATGAAATCAAGTATTAAGTTTGTGCTTTTATTACAGACACAATCAGTAGCATAGTCAGTGTTTATCTGCTTTTTTTTCAACAGGGCATTTACATTAGAACATAAACCCCACAAATGAATGCTTAACAATTTTAGAATATTCATGTTTACATATGTAACAGTAAATCTCAAATAAAACAAGTTCACTTGATTTCACTCTTGTAAAATGGTTTTATTATTATTTTGTGTAAAGCAGTGCACTGTGTCTGGAGTTCACTGTATACATTGATAAATGTGTCTAATCTGGTATTTACATATTAAGACAATGACATAGTTGAGATTTTAAAACAGACGCTTTCAAAGAAATTTATACATGTCCAAAAAAAACAAAAAGCTGGACCAATGTCCCCTGTTTTGGTGAGGGGCGAGCGAAGGATGGATGATGAAGAATGAATAAAAGCAGCCCACAATAAACTTCAGGTGCACTTGTTCATGCACATGAGCAGCTCCATCCTCATGGCTATGCGGGTGTGCCAGCCCAGCGGCAGGAGGCGGATGTAACGAGCTACAATAGGTGGACGCAGCAGGTTCTGCACGGTGGAGGAGCGGTCAGAGTTCCCGTAGAACACCTGGAGATCAAACAGTAATAGTCCAGCGTTTACAATATACTGAGACAGTACTGCGTGTGTCACTCGTCATATTTGAAACACAACAGGGAACTGGCATTATTTCTTCACTATTAGTTATTTCCTTTATTGACTGATTAATGATTTGGTCTGTCAAATAGTGAAAATAGCTCTTCTACACTTCCTGGAGCTGAACGTGTGTGTGTATTTTGGTCAGTCTGTTTTAATACCAGTATATTCAGTTTTGCAATGACCCAAAAAGAAGCTGGAACCACAGGAGCTGCTTGAACTCTCTTGTGTCGGCTTCTTCTGAGAGACTATTCCCTAAACGGCAGTAAAACTAAAAAGATTACAAGAAAAGTGACACTCAGGCCCTTTAGCAGGACGCTTTCATCAGCTTATTTTATGTTTATCAGCAGAGTGGGAGCAACTGTCCTGTCTAGTATAGTCAGTGAAAAGGTCAGAGCTACGATAACTGATCTTAAGTGACATTTTGAAGACTGAAATTTAATCAGCAGTCATCCATATTCATATTTCTGCGAGGGTTTCTGTCCTTACCCTGTTGTTTCCTGTCTGGTCTTTGTAATAGACCCAGTTGAGAGTTTCCACAGTGCGATACTGAATGCTGTATTTAGTTATCCACTCATCTGCATCGCAGCGGCCTTGGGTGAGGACGCCAGACACCACGCCCACCTCCTTCAGATCTATCTGGATCCACTGGTATTGGTCGTTGAACTTGGAGAGCCACGCACACCTAACAAAAAATGAAAATGTAACTTTTATTTTTAATTTTGCAGTATGGGACATGAGCTGGAGCGGAGAACAGGTTGCTGTGACTCACCCAAAGCCTTGGTTGTTAAGCCGAGCCTTGTTAGGGATCCAGGAGGAGTACCATCCAGTGTGCTGGTCCTGATTTGAGCAGCTGATCTGTTCTGATGTCACAGATCCAGACTCAAAGCCGAGTGCTCGGTGGTAGGGACATTCTGTGGAGGACGAAGTGGGATTTATTGTGTAACATTAACATTTTTGACACTGGTAATGAACTCTTAGTGTGTATCGTGACAGGATCTGGGCATTCTCACATGTAGCACCAGCTAACCCAGGTCAAACTAAGAAGAAGTTGACTCTAAATTTGCCCTTGAACAATGCATTTTCTCTTCATCAGACATAAAACATTGAAAGGTTCAGCGATATTTTAATGATACCTTGTCTAAAGAAGCAGCCTTCCTGCTTGTCTTGATCAAGCGCACAGTAAGATCAGAAAGTAAAGTACAGTGAGTGATTCTTCAAAGGCATGTGTGTTAAGGCTGAAGAAGATGATTAGGGCTGATGTTTCATACTATTAGGTGAAGGAGGTGAAGGGCGTGCCGTATTTTGGGCTCCTTAATCTGCTGCACAGGTAATAAGATTACCTTTTCCAGGTCTCTTCTTCGCTGTTGTTCACATCTCATCGCTAAACCTTTAGCATCTCCATAACAGAGTCGAGCCACTTTAACATACAGGATGAATGTGGCTGAAGAATCTCCTTGATCAGAGCATAAGGTGAGCGAGCACCACTGCAGAGACGCGCTCCGAGCCAAGATTAGGCTGAGTGCATATGAGGACACAGCCAGCTACCATCAGCTGTGTGATCCATCACACCATCTGGAGCGAACACACCTATAAAATCCACAGGATACATTGCTGCCACCATCAGTCTTCATTTGTGTGATGTTCCCTAACACGTCACCGTCCTTCGTATAACGTGAACCTCATTTATCACTTCTCAAAAGCATAGCGTGCTGGTAAATGAAGGACATCCAATACCTTTGTGTGGGGACTATGTCGGTTCAGGTCAGGTGACAGAGTTGGAGCTTAAGTTCTCACCTGGCATGCAGTTCAGCAGGTGACCCTGGGGTGGGGGCGGTGGGAGTGAGGTTGACGGGACAGGTGCTGTGACATCAGGGGTGCGTGTCGGTGAATCAGCAGATTCACAGTTACAGGTGCAGGCTTTGACGTTCCGCGCCAATGTCTCGATCACCTGCTGGTCCTCCTCCTGCAGAGCCTCTTCCTGAGCTGCCTCCTCCTCCTGAAGGACACACGGAGAGGAGTTAATCCACAGGTGGCTCCTAGAGTCACCTAAACATCTTTTTAATGGCCTCTTACCTCCTGTGAGTGAACAGCGACCAGGGCTATATCACATCAACAGATGCATGAAATCAAATGTAGAAGCAAAGGTTGAAAATAAATGTGAAAGCTCAAGCTAGACATTACACAGCAGAAACAGAAATGCAGGGAAAATAACTTTTATAATAATGAGAAATTCCAAATTGTATTACAGCAACACTTCTGCACTGTAAACAGACACAATAAACAGGACAGAACAGTGAGTGTATTCTTGCTGTTTAAGTCGGGTCCAGTCATGATGATATAATAGTCTCCCTACTGCAGGTGCACACTCACTTACCTTGACATAGAAGCAGGATGAGCAGCACAGCAGCACAGCGAGCAGTGACCTCCATCTTCCTCTTCAGCTGTGCTAGAATGTGATGTGTGTGATACCTAAGGCTAGTGGATAGGATTACAGTAATCCACAGGCCTGAGATGGCCTTATCTAACACTCCTTGGTGGCCCTTAGACACCTCCCTTAGGCTGCTCTATTGCACTGCACCTGTGATGAAAAGCATCACCTCACAAATCAAGAATTCTTGACGGCAGCGGTGCCTCTCAGGTTCACAGTGCTAACAGTCGCCATTACTAATCATGTTAGAAGACATAGATGTTAGATGTGTCTTCTCTGCAACTGCAACTACCACCTAGTTGTTAATATACAATGTTTCTTCTCCTACACTCTTGAACTTTTCTTTTGTTTTTAACAACAACAACAACAGAAATCATTCACATAATGCAGGTTTCCAGTGCAAAACTGAACCATAACCTGAACTTGCAGGTCCAGCTGATCAACTTGTAAAGGTGATCAGTCCCGTTTTGCTTTACCACTGAGTTTACCCTCCAGCCTTGTGTTTAGTTGCAGTTTACACCGATGTGTGTTTTCACGTTGTGCTTGTTCTCTATCTGAAACTCTATCTAAACAATGCTTGAGAGGAGACATTCTTGTCTTTAACCAAACACAGTGACAGCACCAACCCCTCTCCCCCTACAAGTTCCTGGAAATCTTGCTACTACCTCCTGAGAGGTGCTGAAACTTGCCTTCAGAGAAGGTGAGCGCAGTGGAAACTAAAGCAGAACCTATACTAAGGGGGTAAAGTTTATCTCCAGCTAATACCCACCTATAATTAGGGATCTGGGGAAATATATATGTATAGACAGGTAGAAGTCAGTAGTAAAATCACTGGAAGTCTAATAAGCCTCCAGGAAGCAGCTGCTGAACAAAGTGCAGTGGATCCTGTCTGGCAGCTCCATCCCCCTTCACTCCGAGTTTCACGTCTCTTTCTAGTTCTCTCTTTAAACAGCCAGGAGCCAAAACCAACAGATACAAACACTCTCTCCTACCCTGAGCGATCAGTATGATGAGCTCAGAGAGACACCCCCCTCCTCCACTGTGTACTTTATGTTGACTGTGTCTTGTTTTCTCTGTGTCACAACTGTTAAAACACAGTAAAAGCTGCATCACAGCTTGACACGTGGCAGCAGACGGCTGAGAGCACACCTGTCCACCACAACATTAAAACCACCAGGTGGTGTTGATGTCGTGGCTGATCAGAGAATTACGAGCCTATATGATAGTGTCATGGTGTTTCTCATTCTGAAGAGCATCAAACACAGCCTCTTAGGTGTCTAGTCCCTCTTTACATAATACTAAACACCATTCTCGGTGATTCCGCCTCTATTTAAACATGCAGCTACCGCTTCCGATTGTGACGTCTTAATAGGCGTGACCAGCCGTGTTGTTGCCATGTGATTGATGATGGCAGAAGCCAATTACATTCACACATTGAGTTAAAGCGTCGAAAGGGCGGGAACTACCAAAAAATGTCAGCCAATGAGAAAGGCGATGAGCGCCGCCTCGACCAATCAGATGTTGGATACCAACTGTCCGTGTTTCAGGGTGGCGTTGGGAGGCTCATTTCTGAACAGGGGAACACAGAGTTGTTATTTAAGGTAAGTAGTTCAAAGAAATTCAGTATTTGTTCTTTTTAATTAAAATATACAGACACACTGGGTTGTATGTTGTTTCCAAAACGGGCTCGGTTGTGGCAGAACAGGGTAACGCTAACCTAAATAACGTTTTTGGCGACACTTCCGTTAGACTGTGTTGATAACGGTGAAGGCGAAATGGGAACGTTAATTTAACCAAGTCATGTTTATGGTGTAACCTTAACTGGTCTGAGCTGGCTCGTAAATTAACCACAACGTGTTTATATGAATTGTTTCAGTATATCTGGATCTGAAAACGTGGAAAATCGGGTTGAATTTGAACCTTTAGTGAAATGGTGTGCAGCTTTTCTACAACACATGGCAGCAGACTGGAACTAGCCACATAAATAGCTCAACAACTAATGTAGCTTTCCTGTTTTTGTCACGTAGATCTGTAGCAATTTCCTGAGTTAGATTGAGCTGATTGAAATTAAATTTCCTCTTCGTAATGTCTGCTGCAACCCTAACATTTAGTAGAGCAGTAGGAGTCATTTCCTCAGTTTGTCTTAACTTGACCAAATCCTCCTGGCTCCTAACTGCGCCACATACAGAAGTGACAAGAGGTGTCCTTTTCAGGCTTTTTGTCCCTCTATGCCAGTGTGTTTAACCACCTACTTCCTGTCATCAGTGGTTTTGTTTCACAGCCCCTCTGTTCCCTCTCATTTCTTCATTTCAGATGCAGTTCATGCTTCTGTTCAGTCGACAAGGCAAGCTCAGGCTTCAGAAATGGTACGTGCCTCTGTCTGATAAGGAGAAAAAGAAGATCACTAGAGAGCTGGTGCAGACGGTCCTGGCTCGAAAGCCCAAAATGTGCAGCTTTCTTGAGTGGAGAGACCTCAAGATTGTATATAAGAGGTGGGTAAAATGTTGAAAATGTTTTCTGGATGAACACTCGCAGAATAGAAATCTTAGTGCTTCACATGGCAAGTCACAGACCTGTCTATCATAGATGCTGGTCAACGGTGAAGACATCATGGCTGCACTCAGACTACAACAAGAAAGAGCATTAATTTTGCCTCATTATATCCTGTTGCTATGCCAACGGACGGCAGGCAGACTGGTGAACCCGGGTGACAGGGACAGACAAACAGAGTTTCAGGTGCTGACCAGTCAGCGACTTTGTATCGTTGCTCAACTAGAATGTTTGTTAACCTGTTAAATTTACATAGTTTTAGATAATTATTTTGCCATTTTTGTTAATTATTTGTGGTTTCATGTGTAGTTTCATGCTTCTTTTGCATACAACAATTTAGTTGATGCTTATTGTATCCATTTAAGTCGGAAAAGTGTCATACATGTGATTAGGACTGTTGTCTCTGGGTCTAGTTGCACTGTAGTACAAAATACATAATTTCTCCATAATTATGCATAACTAACAGTGTTTTAGCTGTCTCAATAAAGAGATAGCGTCCAACAGCAAAGGATGGAAAAGGGACCACGAGTAGTAATTAGCTGAAAAGCTGAGAGCATGATTCAGTATTAATGGAGATGTTATTAATTTTTGATTACTAGGAGACATTAAAGGTCACAGACATAAAAAAATCTAACTTTTCTGTTGCTTTTTTGATTTACTGCCTTTAGTGAGAAGAGGTAGAAATGTCAAGTGTCAGAGGTCAGATTTGCTTTTTTTCTGTTTTGTTTTTTAGTCACCAGAGACCACACCTGTTGCTGCTGTTTGGTGTGTAGGCTTTTTATGGTGTATGAGTTTACAGTTTGAGATATGAAATGGTTATGGGTTGTGGAGAGATCCAGAGTGTAGCAGCTACCATTTCAACATATAGCAAGTCTCATTTTGCATTCAACATTTGTGATTTTATTATTTCACTGATTATCAGGCTTTGTGAACACATTTAACATAATATTACATTTTAATACATTTATTTATAGAGCACTTTTCTAAAGCTATGTTACAAAGTGCTTCACAAAAGAGACAAAAAACATATGTAGCCCAACAAGAACATGGTATTTAACGGTGTCACAAGGCTGTCAGCATAAAGACCAATATTAAGTGTATGTTTCCTTTAAAAGATTTGACCATAACGTCCTCTTGCCATGACTAGCTGCTTTCTTGCTGCATTAGTGAGCCACAGTAAAAGTGCTGTTTCACTTCTCTGCCAAAGACAACTAAACAAATGAACTGAATCCATTGTGTTTCTTGGCTCTGACATGCATTCATTTGCACAAACGGCAGGCAAAAATGGAGCAGGAACAATAAAGAATTCAAAGAAAGGGGTCGATCAAGTAATGGAAAGTAATGGCAATAGAATTCAAAGCTGTTGAGTTTGAAATTTATGTACTGTATGCCTGTTTCTAATCTCTACAAACTGGTCCATTGTGCCTTTTTGCTGGTTGTAAGGGATCAACTGACCAGCTCCTTTATTAGCCACTCATCACATGCTTAAAGAATGCCTTTGGGATTATCCAGGATAAAGACCCATGGCAGAATGAGACTTACCTAATACAGTCTTCTGCATCCGGCTCCAGTCTTTAATGAATACAGAATACACAGTAAACAGCATCCTTAACAATAAAAGAGAATTGCTCTCTCAGCACTATGATGTGGACAGGGAGATTGTGTATATATCCTATTTAATTGATAAAAATGCATAAAGGCAGCTCTACTTATACTTTTTCTCAGGTTAATGCAGAAGTTTTCAGAGTGAAACATGCTTTCTGAAATGCTGACTTGCTGTTTTGTTGCAGATATGCCAGCTTGTACTTCTGCTGCGCAATAGAGGACCAGGACAATGAGCTCATCACACTGGAGATCATCCACAGATACGTGGAGCTGTTGGACAAATACTTTGGCAGTGTGCGTTTATTTAGTCTCCCCACTTTTCATATTATTGTATATGTTGTGTATTTATGTTGAGGTAGATTTGCTACATGTTGTTTGTAGAGTACTGGTCGTTTGTAGTAAGTGTTTTTTGACTTGTGCTCAACAGGTTTGTGAGCTGGACATCATTTTCAACTTTGAGAAGGCCTACTTCATTTTGGATGAATTCCTGTTGGGTGGTGAAGCTCAGGAGACATCCAAAAAGAATGTATTAAAGGCCATTGAGCAGGCTGACCTTCTACAGGAGGTAAGAAATTGAATGAAATGAGAGTGAAAATAGAATAATAAAGACGACAGGGTAATGACTGGGCATAACTCGTAGCTTCTTAATAAAGAGAGAGCACCATAAAGCAGCCTATAGCAGAAGAGTAGTAATTGTAGCGAAGAACAAGATCCCGTATTGGTGGAGGCGTTAGGATTTTAAGGGGACATTAAAGGTCACAGACATTTAATTTCAACTTCTTTATTTTATTATATTTTTGATATATTGTCTTTAGTGAGTAGAGATGGTAATATCAAGTGTCAGAGGTCAGATTTGCACATCTCTGATATACTCACAGCTTACTGAGCCTCAGGACCTCCACTGGAAATATTTTTTTATTCACCAGAGACCACACCAGTTTGATGTGTACGCTGTTTATGGTGAATGAGTTTACGGTTTGAAGTATAAAATGTTATTGAGAGGGGAAAGAAGAGATCCGGCAGTGCAAGTGTTGCAACTAACATTTCAACATACAGCAAGTCTCATTTTGCATTCAACAATTGTGATCGATTATTTCCTCACATCACTGAATAGTAATTTTTCTATAAAAACATCAGAAAATAGTGAAATACGTTCTGTTATATCCTGCTGTTTAAACTAAAGTTGTCAGATGGTGTTTTTTTCACACTTTAGTAGTTCTGTACCTTCTCTGTTCATTATGAACGTGCTGATCCTTTATATCAAAGTAAGTTGGAATAGAAAGAGTCAGAGAAGTGAAGTACAGTACTGTTTTTCTGATTATAATTATAGACAGAATTGTGTATATTCAGTCAGATGAATTGTAGTACTAAACCTTAAAAACTACTTTGCAGTATTAGGTATTACTACTCAGTTTTTTATGCATCAATCGCATGTGTATAAGGTAAGAGCCAAACCCTCCCAAAGCCCCTCCCAAATCAGGGACTATTACGTATGTGGTGGCAACCATAACAACCATTGTCAGGGAAGCTAACAGCAAATTATGTTCTCCAGGGATCATGTAAAAGATGTTGTAGGAAAAATGTAGGTGACAAGGTACATACAAATATTCTAAAATATTAAATACTTCGAATGCACCTAAATTATTAAGCCTTTGTAAATGTTACTAATTACTCCAGAAAGACATGATTGGGTATACTCTAGTCCTTAAATGATGACTGGACTGTTTCACTGCAGAGGATTGTTAATGTGTTTTTATTTAGTTTTTACTACAGCAGTAGTACTTTGAGTTATTGGAGGTATTTTTTCATGCAAATCTCTAATTTAATGCTGCTCTGGTTACATCACATTGGTTAATTTACACTGACTTAAAGAAATGTGAACCATGTCTCTACAGTTTTACTCTTAACTTGAATTGCTGTAAATACATTACCCTCTAGGAGTTTTGAATGTGGACGTTTTCTGTTTTATTTGTCCTACTCTGTTTCGGTTCTGATTTTGCATGAGTATAATCCTCAGTTGATATATGAAATCTTTCTCATTTTGTTTGTTGTGCTTTTCTTGTCATTGATGTCACAGTGCTTTGTCTTCTATTTAGCTTGCCTGATGTTTCTCTTGATTTCCTTTGACATACATGTATTTATTTTTTTGCCCGTTTATTCTCTACTATTGTGATTTACAGAATATAGACTTTCAGATGCGCCTGTTTGCAGGTACAGTTTTTAAAAACACAAATAGTCCTAGTTGTAGTATTAGAACGGTAACCTTAGATGTCCTGTAGATTCAGGTGTAATATTAGCAGCAACAACATGCCAGTAACAGCAATATTTCGAGTATCAGGAGCACACCATACATATTGAGGTTGCTGGGATGTTTTTCTGCTTTGTAATGATGTTGAACTAACTAATATCTCTACTTCAGCCGTATCTCACCCTAGTAAATTGTTAGTAGACTGTATTATCAGAGAATACACATGCTTAATTCTTACATTCCTTGAGGAGTGTACATCTGTTAGTGACAGAAAACTGCAGTGAATTTCAATTCTGAAATGTGTTATTACTGGAGAATTTTAGAAATTAATAACCTTTTTTGGTTACTTCTAAAGCCAGACATATACAATATGTAGTAACAAAACTATCTAAACTCTTATTGCTAAGATAGTTCAAGTCTACACTTTGAAATTTCACATAAACAATCTATGTGGTCTTGGTTGATGGGTAATATAAAAGAAGTTCAGGTGGCTGCCCAGAACCAAAGCTTCATTATGTGCACTGCTGAGACCACACAAACATGCCAAGCCTACATTAACATGTCATATAGAGTGAAAAACAGGTGCAAAGGTTCTGTGTCAGTGCCATCATGGTTCTGATCATAAGCACATTCAGCAGAGCACTTAGTAGCACTCAGTAAATTACACTAGACAAAAAGGCTATACATCACTTGAGTTATGTCATATATCAAAGCCAAAGACTTAAACATATAATTCAAATATCTTTACTCTGCAGTCATAGAATTTCTGAAAAAAACATTGCAGAGGTGACAGCAGAGCTGTATGAAAGTGTACAGAAATGTTAAATGTACTTGGACAAGGACACGTCTAGTCCAGATTTGTTCCACATGTACCTCATAGATTAGGTTTCTGTAGAAATCTAAAATGTTGGACCCTTATTAATGAACAACAATTTCAAAACTCTTTTTTTCTTAGAGGTACAGCACAAAAACAAAGAGACACAGTGACAGCAGACATGTGATAGCAAAAGATGTAATACCAGTAAGCACAGTTAAACTCACTTGGGAGTCAAAGAGAGGCTTTAAGCTTGGCAGAAATGGTAATTGAACTTTAATTGAGGTTAATATCAATATCCACTGATATGAAAAAAATTATTGTGATAGAAATAGTTTTCATATCGCTCAGCCTTACATAATAGTAAACAAAAAACATTGTGAAGATAAATTAAAAGTAACATAAAATGGAAACATTCAATTAAAGTACAGGTACTTCATGGGCTAAAGTTTCCAAAACTGTAATTATCCACATATGTGAAGCCCTTTATATTGAATTATTGTAGTGCCTATACAAACTTATGATTGGTCCTATCACTGATGTTTAATACATCTGTCTTAACTGTGTACAGTTTGGACCTAAGTCTTTCATCGTATTGCTACACCAGTAAGACACAATTCTGGTAAAATGTGGCCACCAAAGCCTAAAAGTTACCCTGACTTTTTTTTTTTATGAAATTTTACTTATGTTACAAAAACAAAGAGAACACACAGGAGCCTAAAGTAAGTAATGAAGTGAGCAGTAAAATTGAGAAGCATTAGAAAGCTTGATTGTGGCCCGTTGTAATAAGCTGTGAGGCAGCTGCTGTCCAGCCAAGTTTATAATCCTCAAGGACAAACTGTGCAGCTTTTCATTGATTTAAAGTTAGCAGGACCATCAGGTACCAGTACTGCAAAGAACATACTGTACAAGTACTGTGATCCTAAAAGGCTTGTGATAACTTCTAACCAAGTGTAGCCTTCCATACAGGTACCTATTCAAAATCATTTAGCTTTTTTTCTCACATTGGAAGAAATGGAGTGAAAACGTCATGCGTACCAAGCCAAGTTTAGTCAAGAAAGAGGCCTCTGACCAGCTCAATTCTGTATTTGTAGAGCCAGAGTGAAGACTGGGGAAGTTTGCCAAATGAGGAGATCTTGTAATGTGCCTAGAGTCCATCCATGTGTCCATCCAAACAATTGGTAACTACTTGACTGGTGCGGTCAGTCAGCATGGGTTTCCAGTACTGCGTGGCGTGAACTTCTACCTGCATGCACATGTTTCAGCCTGACTGTCTTATAACTCTGAGTTAAAAAAAACAGTACATGGCACAGTGTCAGAGTCATAACGGGCATGAACTGAAACTTGAATGTTTAGAACATGCCTGAGTACTCTGTGTTTTACGAACAGGCAGCATAATCCAACACTTTGGAGTTTGGTTGAATTTGGATTATCTTCACATTGTTACATAGCATTGGTAATTTTAGTGACAGAAAATTAGAATTTTGACTGTAACTGTAATTTAAAGTGAACGAGCAATGCTGCCTGTGTGAAAACTAGCCTGCTTATACTAACAGCACTGAATGAAATGTTAATAATTTCTGAACAATAACACTACGTTACCACAGTATTTTTCATGTACTTGTACTTAAATTGATTCAGGAGTTGTTTTTTTTTACATGGTGCTATATGACTAAAGTGACTATTTTACACATCTATCATCTTCTAATTAGTGCAAACACATTTAAGGACAAGATGATCATACTCTATATTGTGTTGAAGACCAGAACGCACCATGCCTTCATCTGTTTCTGTTTTCTCTAACTTTATTAGCCTATCTGATGTACTCAACCTCAGTGTTAGTCTCATTGCTTCTTAGAGAGGATGCACATTTCAAAATGGCTTACAAATGCAGTTTCATTGTTTTTGAATATGTAATTTTTAAAACGGCTCTGTTATCCTTTGTACACAAGCAGAAGTAAACGATGCACTGCTTGGCAACTATTTTCAGCTGCAGATTAACTATGGATAGAAGCTGTGTGGAGAAACACACTGTCAGTCCTTGATTACACTACAATAGTTAGTAGGATTAGTTCATTGATGGTTTTGGTCGTTTTGTGGGATGTTACAATACAGACAACATCCGCAGCAAAAAAAGTAAGCACTATTTGTAGACCAAAGAAAATAATAGATTTTTTAAACTATAAACAGTTCAGGACCTAAATTCATCTTTGTAAATTCATAATCAGGAGAGCAGTGAGATCAAATTTAAAAATGTCTCTGCTACTTGAGATGCTGCAGGCAGACACATGGAAAAACACTTCATTCAACAAACTCCTTGTCAGTGTCATTTAATAATCAGTTGCAAATTCAAAAACACAGATGGTGACATTAAGAATTTTCTCATTTGTCCAGTTACTAACAAGTGGTAGAGAAAATGATAAACACTAAAAGTCTGTTTTCAGGTTTATGGTGGAGAACAAAAATGATCTTGCAGAAATTTTTAACAGCATATGGGCTAGTGGATATAAAACAGCTTGGTTAGAGTAATATAGGGGTCACGTTGTGGCATATTTGGATTTAGTGCCTCTAGCTTTAAAGCATTAGCACATAGTGGTGTAATTAGACTGAAAACATACCACGGGGGATTTAGGTAAAGCTATTTTAATAAGCCTTTAATGAAACATTTTTCAGGAGCTGGCCATTACTTTGGTGCCAGCAAGCAGATATTCTTTTGGAATAATGATGCCTCAGAAGATTTCCAGCTCAGTTCAGCTCTCCATCATCAGAGACATCAGAGATAAATTGAGCAGAGACATCCCCACGAAGAGGTCACCGTTATTGTGGTGGTGCATGGTTAATCTCCTGGTCCCAGAGCACATACTGTAGATGTGCAGATGCTGTAGGTCTCAGAGACATTATACCTTCACCTGAGTCGACCAGTGGTGCTTCGTTCTGCTTATTTTATGTTCTTACAAAGATGTCTGCCTCACAGGTGTGACGGTCCCAAATATGGCCCCTGAGACTTCTGGTCTTTTCCAGAATTAGGCCCGTGGAGGTGAATACTCAGTGTCTGTGGCCCTGTGTACCACTAGAGCCCTATAGTCAGAACTAGTCTCAGTCTGTCTGTAGCTCAGTTTGTGCTGGTTAAGACGATGTTCCTGGTGTTTCCACAGCCGACAGTATGTGTTTGTACTGAGAACAAAGTCTGTCTTGGTCTGTGTTTTTCATTTATGTGTAACATTTCAGTGACACTGTCCACATTCCCCAGTGTTGTATATCATTTCATTTCTGTAGGCTGCATAAAACTTGCAGTCACAGAATTAAGATGTTGTAATTTAAACAACACACTGTTATACTACTGTTTACAACTTCTCACTCAAAATTAAATGTTAAATGTTTTTTCTTATGGGGGCATTGTACTGAATTTTCCCTTTCCTTAGGGTCACACAACTGTGGATGCCTTTACTTCCACAGTTACTAGCTAAGCTCTGTTTAGCATACTTCAAAGCTAATGATTTAAATCTACTGTGAGTTTGTTCGCTTGGGCCAACTCTTATATAAAATATACTTATTTGCTTCCTTGCCAAGCCTCAGATGAGAAAATTGATACCACTCTCAGCTCTGTACGAAAAAAAAAAGGGGTCAGAGATGGTTTGGTTAGTTAGTTTAGTCTGTCCACTGGAAGCATGGGGAATCGGCCAGCTTTGCTCTGTCCAAAGGTAAAATGACACCAATCAATACCTATATCTAGTGAAATGTAAAAATGAGGACTTGTTGTTTAATGGGGGGTTATGTGCAGGTCTGATTGAAGTGACTTCCTGGCAGCACGTAACTGCCCGTTAAACCACAAATTGGCATTGTTATGTTTATGTTATGTTGGTTTATTTCCCTTACTTCCACAATTCATACTACATCAAGCTAACTACCTGCTTCCTCTAGCTTGAAATTCATCCTATACAACACTAGTGGTAAATATTTTCCCAAAAATTCAACATATACTATTGCTGTATATGTCCCCTTACTAGAAAAAGTAGTGAGTCTTTAAGTGATACCTCCTGCCTGCTGCTCTGTCTCCTGCATGTCATTTGTGTGAGTCTGACTGAGGTGTTTGTTACCACTCAGGTTGTGGTTTTTCTAAGCTCTGTGCATTTCTCTCCCCCAGCCCCGTCATGAGTACTTTAATGTGCCTGTTTACTGATTGGCTGCCATCGTTGCTGTTGCTGCCGCTGCTGCTGCTGCTGCTGCTGCTGCCGCTATCCACCCTGCATGCTGAGCTCCTCAGTGCCTGGCACCTTTGTCTCTGCCCTCTGAGCACCTGTCATTGTCATTGGTTTGGGGTGTCACAATAATTCACTGTTCAGTTGGTACGTGACAGTCATGGTACAATGTTGTCACAGCAGTAGAAGTAAATTAGAAACTATAGTGAATCATGACACAATTTAGGCCAACTTATAGGTTAACACTGGAAAATCTTTCACTTTAAATGTAGTCATAAGTCATAATATATTTTGTGGCAATGTATTGTTACATGCCTGTCACTGGTCCTCTTACTGTTGGTTTCATTGCACCACTTGAGCACCTCTTTTCATTATCACTGTAAAACAGCAAGTCATGTGTGATATGAAACCTTTTTTTAAACTAAAGATCCACTTACTAGATTTCTGTTGGGCCTTTCAGTCACAGCCTGTGGCCTGGAGGCTGCAAAGAAATCTAATAAGTGAAACTTACAAATGTGAGTTTTTAGGGGCAACTTCACAGTTTTTTTGTTTGTTTGTCTGTTTGTTTTTTCAACTAGCCTCAGTTAATACTAGTGTTTGGGGAATGTACGTATATTATATTAAGGTTACATTTGATTTCCTACATTAAAATATTGATGACCTCATCTTGGGGAGCAGGTCTACGAAGTCTGCAACCTCCATAGTATGAGCAACAACTTGAGGAAATCTGATGTGAAAAACGACTTCAGATACTGTCTTGATGTCACAATTTTATCTGTTTTTTCAGCTAGAAACGGGGAGCAGTTTAAATTTTGGGAAGGTAAAGTTTGCTGCTCATACACCTTTACTTCTCCAACTACAGCTGTAGGAAGTCAGTTGAAAACTGGTGAAGTTGCCCTTTAAGAATGTTTCTCTAGCGTCAGGAGTGAAAGTTGAAACTTAGCACAATACTATGTTGTAGTTCAACTATCAATTCCAGCAATTCCAATTTACTAAATATTTTTAAACTAGTTAAAATTGGAAAGAAAATCTTATCTATTGAATTAGGTGAATTGAAAAGCATCACTTTAAACCCCAGACTTGTGTTAAACTAGAGAACAAGTAGTAACAAGTAGCTTATTAAGATGAATGTTCTTTAAAGTCTTCGCTGTTTGATTTCCATTTATGCTTTAGCTGCTTATAATATGTGGGGGAAGTCTGCCCCCTGTAGCACAGGTTGTAGAACATGTGCACACATTTCTAAATGTGTTCAAGTACACAGTACTTTTTGGTAAAGATACAATTTTTGTTGTTTTTGATCTCAAAAAATAATCATTGAATGAATTCTGATGTTACATAAACACACTTAAAGCTCATCACATTCACACTTTCATTATTCTTAGTTTAAAGAGGTTTCCATCCTGATAGTTTTACATTTCATATTTTTGTTGTTTTTGTGACAGAACTCACTTCACGTCAGCCATGGGTGAGAAGTGAACGCATGTCTTGTTTGGTACCTGCTCCTTTATCGCGTCCCTTTTGAAATGTGTCAGCTTTGTCTGTATTGTCTCAGTTCAGATCATATGTATTTGACTTTTAGGTTTTCCCCTTGCTGTGATTTGTAGGATTTGTTATTGTGACTATAGAAGTATAAAACAAAGCACACACTACGTGACCTGACTTTTAACGTATGTCCCGTCAAAAGCTCAGTTATTTTTACATTTTTTAAAATTATTTATTGTCACTGATTATTTTCTATTTAAATAAATTATAAACACCCACTGTTACGGTAAGTAATAGCAGTGGAATTAATACTAAAGAAATATTTGCTCAGATTTTGCACTGATTAACCAAGCGCTCTTGGCTTCATCTTAATCGTAATTTTACATTTAAACAAACTCGAAACAATTAAGCCCGCACATAATAAATCTCTCATCGTTGCACACTGACAAAGCACTTAAAAAATGTTTAAAATGATCTGACATTTGTGTCCTACTAATAAAGACATATTGCATTAGTGGACCATTGTGATTGAGGACATTTGATCAATGTAAATAATAGTTAATAAATAGTTTATAATTCTGTCAGTTAAGTGTCTTTCTTTGATATGATTTAATGGTTTTAAAGTTAACAATGTTAGTGATTTATTTTTCCCAGCACACAAACTCGATAACCTCACCACTAAATGGTGCTAAGCTCCATTTGCTCTGCAGAGGAAGAGCCTACATAATGTGACAAGGGATTTTTCATTCCACTAAAATCTACCCTGAAAGTGAAAAGTCTGTTATTGGTGAATAATGCATAGTTTATGCTTCAAGATCTGGGTTGAACATTTTATGCTGAAAATGAAATGAAACTTCAGAAGTGGGTTGTTTCTCTCCTCTCACCATAAAACAAGGTTTCTGTCTCACTGCTCTGATGCAACTCCTCTCTTTACTTTGCGCTGAACCTTGTTTTAGGATGCCAAAGTAAGTGCTTCTCCTTCTTTCTGTCGCACGTCACCAGCTCTCATGTTTCCCATGTCTACTGTATGTCTTTCCACACATGGATTAAAAAAATTCAGCATATATCAAATAATTGGGTGATGTTTGGTCAACTGATGAAGATGCACATGTTTATGGTCATCTGTCTTCCATCTTGTACTGATGTCTGTGCACATATACACAAATATAGCACTAATTTTAAGCCACCTCTTTACTTGACATGTATCAATTAGACTCAAGGCAATCTCAAAATGATTGATTCATGCAGCTTTAAAGGTGCTCTGTGCAGTTTTTGACTAATGGTGGTGCTAAAAGGCAATACATGGGCCTTCGTTTACATAGAGCACGCATTCAAGTGAGGCTACACTCGTTCCTGCTTCTGCACACAGTGAATGATGAAATGCACTCCACACATTTGTTGATTTATTTGATTAATGTTTATATGAAATTTTCACCTGCATTCGGTTGCAGCATCGCAGCCCAAAGATTTGCTGGTTCCTTGCAGCAAGTTACTAGCTTCATTTTGATAAAATATGAATGTCAAAAATGTTGATCAGTGCAGCTTTAACTGAATTACTCTGCCCACCACTAGTGCTGCTAAGATAGTGACAATACACTAGAAAAAACATGGTACCACAGTGTGTGTGTGTGTGTGTGTGTGTGTGTGTGTGTGTGTGTGTGTGTGTGTGTGTGTGTGTGTGAGAGAGTGTGTGTGAGAGTAATGCAGTAGTTACTGTTGACACCTGCTGTGATGACTATGTGGTGGGTATCTCGCAGAGCACTTCACTGGAGCTCTTCTCTCTCCCTCCACAGGAAGCAGAGACCCCACGCAGCGTGCTGGAGGAAATTGGACTGACATAAACATGGTCGCCAACATCTCCCACTTGCCACACACTCCATTAGCCAGCTACTCTTCTGTGTATAGCTGACAACGACTCCAATTCACCTTTGAGCACACACAACCTCACAATCACTCACTCACACACACATACATGGTGGGCATGGTTTGTCCTCTATGTTCCACAGCCCTGCCTTTGTTTTATACTTTTTGTCTTAGACAAACACTGTAGCACTGTCTGTTTCCTGCTGAGTTATTTATTTATTCAGTGTGATGACATTAACTGTTATCAAGGAAAAACGCAGCATAGCTTAGTTTTCTGCTGCGTTCCAGTCCGACACCAAGATACTGTACTGATTGAACTGTTCAACTCTCCATTTGACCAAAGCTGATGAGATAATTTCAGGATTTCTGAACCACTTCTGAATTTCCAATGTGTTATTCTGACCTACAGCATATGTATTATTGTAAAGAGAAGTCAAAGTATTACAGTGAAAGAACCAAAGAGTTTTGTTTCATCTCACTTGGCACTGCATTATAATTAGATTCAAGTAACTTGAAATCTGTGGTATTTGAAATATACTATTGTGCTTAGACTGTAATGCAGCCATGTAGTCTGAAGTGAAATGACATGAAAATGTCATATGTCATATGTACTGTATGAGTATCCTCTCAGTTTACAGGCCATTATGATTCTTATATGTTCAGTCTGTTTATTTCTAATGACCAGATCCCACTTCTGTTGAATGCCTTAATCTAATTGATGTCTATTAAATCAAAATTAGGTAATCTATTATTGCTCCATAATTCAGTTGCACTTGCATGATACTCCAATGTAGCAGTTTTTATTGTATTTATTTAAATCCTGTGCAAGAACTAAACTTTACCACTGTTTGTCTGTTTGTCGGTCCAACTACTACTGTGACTTCCAGTAACCTACAGTCAGTTCAATTTGAGTAACAGGATGATGATGATGATAATTATCACAGACTCAACAGAAACAATGTAACAAAGTCAAATATTATCGCCTCATTAAGTTGTCTAGCAGATACAGAACAGCATGAGACCATCAGAGTTGGTGTTTGGCCACTTGCTTAATTCCAACGTTCACTTAGCTCCCTTTTGATTTCCACCAACACACCATTTGAATCATTACTATCTTGAGATTTGATTTTCTTTGCTGGCCACTAACTGTGCCATCTCTTGCTGGGCTGGTAATGAGGTTAATGAGCATGGGGACACTTAACCATCAACAATCAATAAACAAGTGGCTGATAAATATGAACAAAGAGCTCGAACAGGCTAAAAGAATGTAGGAACTATTTAAAACTCTTACCTAATATTAAACATCACATTGCCTGATTAGACCTGTTCCCAGTCCTATACACACCATGTGTACACAGTATATTGGTTGACATCTCTCTCGCTCCCATATTAGCATCATTTCATCTAATGTTCAGCCAGTTTAGACCTTTTATTCTCATTAGCACACAGTTTGGTGCATTTCTCAGCATAGCTCTAACTACAACCTGAGCAGAGGTATAATCAGACAGAATATAATTGAAGCTATCTGTCTGGGCGTGTGAGGCCTTTAAGAAATACTTTTTTCAAGCTGTTTTACAGTATACTTAAAATTGGTAGTGATTTAACAACAAACTTTGGCCACCGAGCATACTGCAGAGCATGGAAACTGCCTTTTTAATACTGTGACGCTGAACAAAAGACTGCTGAAGCAGCCATGCATAAAACAGCAATAGTGTCATGAACTGTAGCAGAGTATTACAACTTTTTATGCACTAAGACAACAGTTTCTAACACTTACTTAAAAAAAAACCTGCCACACACAGCCTCAGTTAAAATGCCTTGCACACAGGACAGTCCAAATAACACCAACTGGCATTCTATTTGTATTTTACGTTCGTCTTGCACTGTGTGTACATCCTTAAAAAGCTGGTATTTTTTCTGACTTTTATGTTTTTCCATTTTGCAACTTCTATATATTAACAGTAGTTTGACAGGCTGAAATATCGATCTATCTTCCTATGATCACTTTTGTATAACTTTAAAAAGTGGCTGTGTGTTAAAAACTGTATCTCAAGCGTGCCTGTATATAAAGTGAAATATACAGTAGTTACAGCATGAGTGCAGCGCTACCTGTGTATTACATTACCAGACTTGTGTTTACTTGGAGTATATATTGTGTAGTTTACTGTTATAGTGTCTGATATGAATGAAGGAGCAAGGTTGTTGTTGTTTTCGTGTCAAGTCCAGCAATAAAGAGCACTCATACTGTCACCAACACCTGGTTCCCTTTAATCTGTCAGCAACAGGACTGTGCTGCCTATTTGGACAGACAAAAGACTAGATGTGTCGTAAAATGCTGTTAGACATCGATAAAGAGGTTTAAATGTTTTACATAAATGTGACAATGCGCACACAGTACAAACACAAAAGACAAAGGATTACATTAGGACACCATCAGTTTAATCTATACAAATCGTTATAGGTTCAACAAACACGTACAGATAGGGACAAAAAGAAATATCACTTGATTTGCTTTATGGAATCATTGCAGCAGAAAAGTAGCACCTGTAGAGGTAGAGCTAAAGTATATAGGCTACGATTTGACACTTCACATTTGTTTTATGTTAAAGAAAATGTAACACTTAAAAGAAGGCAGCACATTCCTCACTGTCCCAAATGAACAGTTCACTTCTTGAGCAATACAATGCATCCTTGCTCAAGTCAATATCCTCACTGGTTTTGCTGCTACAGCATCCTTTGGTCTGGAATGGAATTCCAGAAGTTTTTTGCCAATGTAAGCAAACTTCATACAGTCGATGTCCCTGTGTAACACATTGTTCAGTCAGTTCGTTCACTATCGGATGCTTCTTTTGCTGCATCTTAGCATTAACCTGTTACTGACACTGGCTGCAGTTCAGCAGACGCTACACTTTCCTACTTTAAATCTCATTCGTCTTTCTCCTCCTCTATTAGCTGCACGAGACGACACTTAACATTTGTGGACAAGTTTTAGAACTATTAAGGCCACAGAAATAAGAGTATAAGAGTTAATCATATTCAGAGGTAATTCAGAGGTCATTCTCAGTTATGAGAGCTTTTTAAAAAGCCCAGCATTGTAATTTATCTGTTCACAGTGAGGAAAACCTCTGGTCAGGTGCCGTTTCTGAATTTAAAGGTGTCTTTCAAAAAGCTAATGCTGATGGGGCCTGCTCTAGCTGTCCCCCTTTAGCATCTCTTCAATCTCTCTGTCCCAGTTGTCATCATTGTTCTCAGTATCAGCCAGGACGTCGTACTCCTGAAGTTCCTCTTGCAACTCTCTCTCCCACTCTGCAGTCTCCTCTGGACATTTAAAAAAAAAAAAAAAGTTGAGTCACTCACTGAACTCTGAGAAACTCTACTTATTACACTATAACCCAGTTCAACCAAAAGACGTACGCTGTTGTGTGCTTGGATGTTCCCTCTTGTCCAGAACCAGCTGTTCCATTTCTCTGCGTAGGTCGTCCTCATTTATCTTGCACGAGTCAAAGGCATCGCTGACAAATTCAGAAACAGGCGGGCTGGTGGAGATCTCCTCATCCTGTCATTACAGAAGCGAAAGGAAGGAAGTCAGATTATAACTACACTCATTTCAATTAAATATCTGCTTTATGGTAAACATTCTATTTATTATTCAGTTTATGAGTTTAAGAGGTGTCTCACCTCACTGGACTTTGGTTTGGGACTTCTTATGGCAGGGGGAGATTTCTGTTTAACTACATCTGCAAAAATCAATTTTAACATTGTCTCTTAAGTATATTAAAAGTAAAAAGACAATCTAAGCTGAAGGTAGAATTATTTACTTCCTGTTAAGAACATAAACACACATCTTACAGTTTTCCACTACACAGTAGATTGTACCTTTTAAACTATGCTCTTCATGACCTTTGTTCATGTCTCTCTTCTCAGAAGCCTGTTGTGCTGCTAGAGCTGTGAGCTGAGCCGACTGTTTTATCAGTGATACACGGTAGAAATAATTCTTCCAGAAGACGTCCTCTTTCACCCTAAAAAGAAGGTCGTTGCCTCAGTGGTGGGATGCCATTGAATATTTTTGTTTTTAATAAACACACTCCTATGTGGGGATGCACATGATGAAAACAGAGGGCAAAGTAATAATTCAGTGTCAAAACATTCTCACTGTTTGGGGACCAGATGGAAGCGCATCTTCCTGAGGAGCTCGTCTTCCTCCAGCATCACCATGGCGACTGGATACATTTGCTCAAAGTCAAAGTGAAATTGCACCCCAGCAGGAGGATCTCGCAAAAAATTTCTTTTGTCCTGTCATCAAATAAAGGCAAGTCAATTTTTGATATTATTTCTATTATTTTGAGGCGTGATTTATTTCTTCTGAATCAAAGAGAGAAAATGCCGTATGAAGAGGAATACTTACAGCTGACAGAGATAAAATCTGTTGCTGTATAGTGTCTTCGTCATTATAACCAACCCACGGTGGCACCGCATCAGCTAGAACAATGAAGACTAGTCTGTAGTTACTGTGTTGTGATGTGACGCACTTCCACATCATGTAGAGTACAGATGGTAAAGTATTGATACAGTTACACTTTT
This sequence comes from Anabas testudineus, assembly GCF_900324465.2. Taxonomy (NCBI): domain Eukaryota; kingdom Metazoa; phylum Chordata; class Actinopteri; order Anabantiformes; family Anabantidae; genus Anabas; species Anabas testudineus. Next base: position 6,001,906 of record NC_046613.1, on the reverse strand, counting down.
GTTCCTTCAGGCTCTCTACTTAATATAATATATAATAATATAATCGATACTACATGACTGGCTTTCATCCATTACAGACATATCAACAGTAGCTGGTACGCAAAGCACAGACAATGCTGATAATGTCAAATCAGCAGGAGACAAAGCAGAAGTCTGACCAGAGAAACATCTGTCTTGTGAAGATGAGCTGAAGCTGAAACACAGCACTCTGATGCAACATCCATGTTTTTATTTTACACTGATGTGTAATGTGCTGAAGCAGAGAGCCTGAAGAACAAAAACTGTAGAACTTTTCAAATACTAAGGGCTGGACTGCACTTAATGCATACACACTGAATAAATGAAGAAACACAATATTCACTACTTACAGGACCTTTTCGCTTTGTTCTGCTGAACAAACCTTTCTTGTTCTTTCTGGAAATCACCCAAAATAGTCTGCAGAAGAAATATATTTCATGACACTGGCCAAACCTCTAAAGAGGTAAAGAGATAGATAAAATCATTCCATTTAAAACAGAGAGATAATGATGTTTACCTGATCAATAATCCCATTAATCTTCCCCTCCTCCACACTTTTCTTCAGCGTTTGTGCTGTTTCAACCACAGATTCAGAAAGTTTCTTTGAGGCATTGCTGGCGAAATTATAAATTAGGCCTGTAAAGAAGCACATTCAACTAAGATTAGCTATAACCTCGACATACAAGACATCTCAGGTTACGGATCCAAACACAGGAAGCGCAGATCACTCGTACCAGTAGCCTAGGACAAAGTTTACAATTTCAATTGATCAACTTTATCACACTTACCACTGAAACCCTTGGCTTTCTGAATAAGCTGAGTTGACTCAGCATCCTTCTTCACAGCACTAGAGGTCTGAGCTCCTTCAGCTTCGGTGGCCTGTTTGTTTGTTTCTTCAGTGTTGTCTTCATTTACAGCTATAGCACATTCGCCTTCTTGTTTACCTTTGCCATTTTCGTTTGCTATTCCAAGCCAGGTTCCCCAGTTAGTAAACATACTTAGCAACACTTAACAAGACTACTTGATTACTGTTACAACGCGTTCTTGATCATGCTCTTGATGAATCGTTTCGTTTTCTGTGCTAGTTTTCTGAAAAAGTGTGATAGCTGGTGACGTTACAACAATTACCAACTTCCGCGAACTTGTTTTATTTTGGCCCTACTGCCTACCCTTAACAGGTTAACCGGTTGTCATGGGAACGTACGCGCTCCCGTTCGAAATGCAGATTTTATCTTTTGGTTAGCTAGCTAATTAATAGTTAATTACTTTAGCGAGTTTGCTGTGGTTAAATATGTGTCTTTAGTTGGCTAGAGTAGGGTTGTATCTATACCCATAAAGCAGATTAAACTTTTTACAGGGAAACGTTAGCGTTCTTGCTAAATAACGGTAGAGGGCACACTTGCGCTTTGTTTTTGCTACACTTGTTATCCCTGTTGTCCATGGATGGAGCTAGTTAGCTTAGCTCATTTAAACTCTCTTGAGTGTGTTAGTGTGTCGATCTCGGTTTGTGTCATGAAGTAGGATAATTCAACGGGTCGGACCGCTGCGTTGGAAATTCTCGTCTCGTTTCACGAAACTGTTTGTACAACAGGTGATTCAAAAAAGACTTAAAACGCGGTCTATTTGAAAATAAAGACGGTAACAAAAGATGAAGTATGTGTAAAGAAAACCTGGGATATAGCTGCGTGCCACCCGGAGGAAGCTTTCGTGTTCACCGGTTTATCCAGAAGTTCTTTTCCCAGGTAAGGTCAGTCGTTTACGTTGGAGTTTAGTAAGAATTTCTCATAACTCCATACAACTTATGACATGAAGTTGTTAGTTTTATGATACGTCGTCTAAACGTAAAGAATTCGTTTAGTTTTTACACAGCACGTCTGTTAGCTTAGTTTGTCTTATTTGTCGGTACAGGCGAAGATGGGTCCATTGTGCTGCTCGACATTGTTAATGTGTTTAATTCTCTCACACATAAGAGCATTACCTTTAAGTCAGCATGTCCACAGTATAGCAACAGGTGTTTACCAAGGGTTATAGATTACCTAAACTAGCGACACCGGGATGCAGTTGTATTCCTTATAAACACAGAACAGTTCGTTTGTTGGTCCGAGTTGTAAGTGTTAACGTTTACTCATTCTTTTCCTATACTAAGGTCTTGGCCCTTTAAAATTAAAAGCCCTGATATTATTTCTCTGGTCCAGTATCATGTGTTTTCCAAAAGGCTTATTTAGAAGAATCTTACTTGTCGTAAATATGCCAATGCATAGACTTCCTGCACTGGAATTGTGATCCTTGCCAAAATAATAATGCCCAATAGTGACACCAAATGCCGTAATTTACTGACAGATTTTAAAGTAATAATGTTGCCGTGTTTTATATATCATCGTTAAAAAAAACATAACAAGTTGCTCGTAAGCCATTAGTCTACTTTACATATCAAATTTAGTTTTTGTCAAATAATATGAACACGTAAGATTAGACCACTGCATTTTAACAGTGTTTTATTGAACTTCATCAGTATATCATTGTTATTTACTTTTTTTTTTTTGTTTAGCAAAAAATTAAAAAACTAACTGTGAGGGGGATTAATTCATTCACTAAATAGTTTGACAGTGATACATTAATCTATTATCTCTTGCAAACAGTACTCTTACACTTAAAAAATTAGACAAAACATTTAACCCTGTAACATTTTTTGTGCCTTCTCCATTCATTTGCAGAGGCTCACTTAGCTTTATTCCTGAGTCTAGATTGTAGAGGGGTTAGGGTTAAGGTTAGTCTTTCAGGTCTCAGTCAGGTTCAAGAAGGTTTAAAAGATATGCACTATAACATAAGGCCAGACTATGCTGAGCTGACAGTGACCAGTAAAATCTCTGTCCTTTCTAAAACTCACTGTCAACATGAGTAACTCTGTAATGCTGAAATGAGGGTAATATTGACTTGCTTTTTAGTACCATTAAAGACCTTGCTGTAGTTTTATGTCATTAGATCTCAGAGAGTGCTACAGCAGGGGGTCATCAGCATAGCACTGGAACAGAACATGCACGCAGATTACCTGACAGCATTATATAAGAAGTAGGTTGTGCACTTTCAACTATAGTCTTTATTTCAACTATTTGAAATAGTCTATTTGTTCAACAGTAATGTACACTGTCCGTCCAAAAAAAAAAAAAAAAGTCACCACCTGGATTTAACTAAGCAAATAGGCAAGAGCCTCCATGGATGATTGTTGTTGTTCCAGCTGGCAGTAAGTTATTTAACCCTAACTCATGCAGTGAGTAGCTTCTTATGTTAACTGACACATCCTGTGCTCATGGAAAAGATTCTAATCTATTTCAGAAAGGTCAAATTATTGGCATAAACCAATCAAAGAAAACATCTAAGGAGATTGATGAAACTACTAAATCTGGGTTAAGAACCATCCAATGGAAGAAGGTCATGTGGTCTGATGAGTCCATATTTACCCTGTTCCAGAGAGATGGGTGAATCAGGGTAAGAAGAGAGGCGGGTGAAGTGATGCACCTATATATCTATAGGCATGTAGATATGTACAGTGACTACTGTACAAGCCTGTGGGGGCAGTGCTATGATCTGGGATTACTGCAGTTGGTCAGGTCTAGGTTCAGCAACATTGTATACCCAAAGAATGAGGTCAGCGTATATTATGGCAAGTGTTGTTTGAACATGATCTAATTGTCTTATTTTTCGGTATTTCTATTTCTATTTTTATTTTTAACAGTACCATGGATGCTGAGCGATATAAAAATGATCCACACTATACAGAAGCCGAGAACCTTTGGCATGTGATGCAGAAATCAGGAGATCTGGACCAGGGGAGCAGAGATGTTGAAGGCTGGAAGCTGGTGGATGCATTTCTTTCAGGAGGTGCACCATGGGGATTTACACTTAGTGGTGGACTGGAGTATCGGGAACCTCTGCTAATAACAAAGGTAAATAATTGGTCAATCAAAACTGAGACTTTAAGAGATGTGTGCAGGCTGAAAGAAATCCTTTTCTGTTAACTGTGCAATAATGAAGTCAGTAAAGTGTCATAGAACAAAAGTGCAAAAAAAAAAAAGCATCCCACTGAAAATTTTTTGTCACTTTCAAAGTAAATGACAAATAACAATAAGGACACTGAGTTTTGCTAATAGTGTAGAACTGCATCATCATCATCATCATCATCATCATCATCAATTACTTCAAATCAATTTTATGAAATATGAAATGTTTACAATTTATTTTTATTTATTATCATATAACTTAATATAAATACATTATTTTCAGATTCTGGTCAGTAAAATGACAGAGGAGGATAGGTATAACATGAAACAAATGCTAGATCTTTAAATTCTGTGTAAATATGTTTTAAATATGTATTTATTCATTCATTCATCCATTCACTCCTTTATTCATATAGAGCAGCTTTGCTCTTTTAACAAAATGCTTTTGGTTGACTGGACTATCTCTCATTTTAGTCCCAAGTGAAATACCTCAACACCTAGGTGGATTGCCATGAAATTATAATTATAGATATATAGACCATATATAGGTCACCTATTTGGTTATATTGCTAATGCTTGCTAACATGCTAACATATTTGATCTAAGTTGATGAACATGATCAGAAATTACACCTGCTTAGCATCAGCATTTTCAGCATTGACATTATGAGCATGTTAGCATGCTGATGTCAGCATTTACCTCGCCCCAGTAACTAAATACAGCCTCACAGAGCAAATAACCCGGCTGTAGACCGTTATTCTTGTTTCAGTTCAAGATATAATCAGTTTTCTCCAAAAAGTTGACATTCTACAGAACATATATGAGAGCTTGTAATACTTGTATTTCATGACTTTAGTAATGAACCACTGTCCACAATAACCATGAGATGGAGAGTACTTAATCACAGTTCTGAAATCACACTACCTCACCACATTACCTCACTTCTCTAAATGTAATGATTTACTACAGAAGACCTTGATGGTTAATTTGAAATACCAACACCTGTTTGTCAGGAGCCATATCTCTGCTTGATTTTGTTGCCCGTTTCTGTATTGACCCAAAACGGGTTCAAAGTCCACTTCAGATGTGCAAAATTCAGGATCTCGGGCACAGTGTGGGCTTACAGTCAGGACCACCTTCACCCTATTAGTGTAGGTTTTACAAGCATGTGATTCAAATAACTAGAATTCTGATCATTTTAAGTCTTTAAGCTGTATTAATTAGCTAAGTCACATTGCTGAATCGTGTGAGGTGAACCATTGCCTAGCTGGACGGCTGTTCTCTGGTTTGAAATTGTCAGCATTCTGTCGTTAATGTTTTGTCACTGATCACCACATCCTTAATCCAAGGACCAACGTAAGTGGACCTTTTTGCATTTGATGGTGAGATGTTAACTCCTCAGAAGTCTTTTACTCTGAACTCTTCACTGGTGCTTCAGAAAACATTTCAGTAATCTCATAAAGTAAACTGGTCACGGACTAAACATAACATATTTCTCAAGCTGTCTTAAAAAGTCTCAGAGTTTAGTTTGCTGTCACTTAGGCTACGGTTTGTGTTATTAAATCACACCTGGACTTGTGCTTTCTCACATTTTTATGCCAGGTTGAAATTCAGTTCAGAGGTTAGCTTGTGGTACCAGGAGCAGGGGAGGAATGTTGGAGCTTTGTTTGATTATTCTAAATGTGGTGAATTATCTGTGACAGCCTGAAGCTCTTAGGAATGAGTGATGAGATAAATGAAGTGAGAATTAGTGATTTGTGCTCTTTTGGAATGGCAAATTATAGCCTCTGATTTACAAAGTTGTACTGTTGAAATAATCCTCCTTTTCCCTCACTGTATATCTAGAGACTATTGCCTGTCATTGAAAAAAGAAATGTTGAAAGTCTCTTATTACTCATGTTTGTCTGTTTAATGACATAAATACAGGGGTGTACTGCAGGCATATACTAGTAACCTTGTTGTATTTTTTAATTCACTTTGCTCTTTATATGCACACTTTTTGTCATGATGACTTCAGTTAAATAAATTGTAGGTTGTGGTTTCACCCACGTGTGCCCTATGTCCTATTTACTGTGGGCACAGTGTTAAAATAACAAATACATCCTGTCTGAACAGGTAGGACTACAATGATGCGGGAGCTAAAATCAGCTCATAATGCCTCTTAGATTTCTCCTGGGAACTGTATGAAATTATAACCATTTTGTATGTGACCATAAAAAATCAGTATTTGCTGTGTTCACCTTGAAGAGGTGAACAAAGCTATAGACAAAACAGGCTACTTAAACATGTCAAGATGTACTTAAAGGCACAGTCACTCTTTAATAACTGCAGGCAGCAAATTAGCAAAAATACTTAGAAGAACTTTGACGGTTGTGTAGCATTCACTTTATTCCAAACGCTTCAGGACTATTATGTTTAATTCACAGTTCTTGCTTATTTGTGAATATATCTGTTTCTTTCACTCTCTACAAATGTTCGAACGATTTGCCTGTCTCACTTAATGCTGCAAAACCAAGCAGACTTTATGATATGTTTCCTAATTACACATCAGCCAGAGTGCGTTTGCTGAACTACACATCTTTTAAGCAGTTTTCCTTTTAGTAGTCTTATTTGTATGCTTGTACTATATATATATTTCAGTGTGAGTAGTGAGAGCATGGTGGGATGGCTTTTCATATATGAAACATAGTTTTACAGAGGCCATATTAATAATTTTCTCACTTGTCTGCATTCTGTCAGATTAATATAATAAAATGTAATAAAAATGGCCCACAGATTGATGAGAGGTTTAGAGTATTGGTTAAAAATATCCTGGATCTAATTAAAATTCTGAACATTCCACTCATAGCTCAGGTTATGGTCAAGGTCTTCATGGAGTTCAAGTCCTTAGTCTCAATAAACTTAAATAATCCTGTTTTACACAGCACAGCTGGGCATGCACCTCCCTACATATGTTTCCTCTGCCAGAGTCAAATTTTATATAGAAGAAAATATTGTTTACTCCTGAAAAACCAGCACCAGAAACACTGCAAAAATGTCTCTGTTCTTCCATGTTGTGATAAATCACCTGCAGGTAAACAGGTTTTACCAATTATTGAATCCTTTGTGTGAAAACATTGTGGGTTCAATTTGGCTGGGCCAGCATTGCTCAACGTCTGGAGCAGAGATGGTTCATGCAGAATAGATTTCTAGCTCAGTGGAGGAGAAAGATTCGAAGATTCAGAAAGTTTTCTGCTTGTGGAAGCTGGGATTTTAGAGGTAGTACTATGGAATGCAGGAACGACTGAATGATTAGGCTGAAAAGAACTGATTGAGTCTGTACTCTTTGATGGAAATGTTCAGTATTTACATAAAGTACAAAACCTAGTTGTTGTAAAGGTTCTTTAGTGTTCGCTGAATGATTCAGCCAAAACATATATTTAAACAGTTTACCACAGGAGATGAAGAGTTTGTGTAAGTCTGACAGCTGAGTCGTACTCTCAGTATAGTTAGTTTTTAAGGAATAGTTTGGGGTTTTCAAAGCTTGTCTTAATACAAGATTATATGTTTGGGATCTTATGCCTTATGTTTAAGGAACTACAGCTACGTCTTTTCACGCACACACTGAGTTTCAGATAGCACCTTGAACACGACTATGTGAAAATGCACAGCCCTTGTTCTGTGCACAACCACCATTCTGGCCCCAGCTACTTTCATCGTAGTTGTGTTCTGGGTGAAATTTGATGCAGTATGTGTAACGATTGTAGCAATCTCATAATAACCTAATTATTGTTTTAAGACCAGCTTGAAAAAAATCCCCAAATATTACTATAACATATTAATCCTGGAAGAATTTGTCTTTTGTAAACCACCTTTTTGTGAGTTGTGTTTGGAACTTCTTAAAGTGACTAAAATTAAGTGTAATTATTAAATTCTTTTATTTGAATAAAAAAATGCATATATTCTTAAAACATTTACATTTAGAGGCAGCAATTTAACTGAAACCTGAACAACTACAAGCGGTGCTAAGGTCAAATTTGGGTGACTTAAGTGGTTGCTGTATGCCTGTCAAACCGCCCTAAACGTTGTCAATGGTGTGAGCAGGCATTGTCTGAAACCATACATGTTCAGTGTCTTGTCAGCATGCTGCACAGGACATCTATCAGCAGAAAACACCACATCCTTCCCTTCATGTCCCACAGAGAGACATAAGGCTATTTTTGAGGATACTCGGGCATCCAGGATGGCTGCAGTTTGCCTGATTGTAGCCTGGAGGAAGATTGTAAACAAAGGACATTGTATGGCTCATGCTGATTGGGCTGTCATGGAGGAAAAAGTGACTCTACCGTGATGTTTTGAAAACATTGCCTTTACTCGCCTTTATGTTTTCTGCTGCTTGACACTGTCTTCTCTTCTTGTTCTTTATAACAGTTTAACTTCTTTCATGCTCTCCTTTTTAATGATATTGAACTCTTTTGGCAAAAACTTATGTACAAGCTTTTGGACTTTTTTGCCTACAAAGTTAAAAACCTTTAAACATCTTTATCTCATCTTTCAAACTTTGCAACCAGGTACATGTTGGAGATTGTAACTCACTATATAGTGCCAATGTGATCTGATACTTGTAAGATACAGTTACAAGATAAAGTATGTGAACCTTTTGGAATTTCATGGTTTTCTGCGTTAGTTTGTCATAAAAGGTGATCTGATCTGAGTCAAGATTATTAACAAATATAATGTGCTTAAATTAATAACACAAAAAAACCAAACATTTTGAGTTCACTCTGCACAAAGAGCATGTAAAATGTAAAAGTATTCAAAATACTGTTTATATTAAGACTGACTTTCCAGTTGCCATGCTGTATAACCAGGGTGTTTTTTTGACCCTTTGAAACCTTGTAACCTAGTGTCAATGCATCATCAGTGCGTCAGTTCAGTCTCTACAAAATACACTACCATATGAGGACCTTCTCAGGAACCTAGCCAGCCATCATAAAAATCTTTATTCTGCCTTACTTTAGCCCTGTCTTGCTTTAGCCCTGCCTTAAAATTGGTTTTATAGAAAAATGAAAAGGGCTCTGGTTTTCTGTGTTCGGGATAAGATGTAATGATCTGTAAATCTACACATACCTCTGTAGTTGAGTCATATGCCCCCCACCCCACATCTCCTCTCACAGGTTGAGTGGAGACCTGATAATCAGCTGCAGAGCTTTGCTTTTGTGTGTTAATGTGCCAACTGCCAAGCAATTCTCACTGCTTTTCTTTCCACACTGAGCCATGCTGTGGTGCACCTCTCATATCTGACTTTCTGTGTTAGGGTGAGGACAGCCCTGACCTTATTCTGTCTGACACTTCTGATACTCTCTCTGTAGCTGTGATCCTTTCAATCTTATGTCCATGGGTCCTCTACAGAGATACAGCAGAAAAATACTGACCTGACATAAGTGCACTGTGCTGTGTTATTCCAGGTGTCTGCCCTCAAACACAGTGCAGTTTGTTTTTACATCCTACCACAGACTTGGACAGCAGCTTTTTGATGTATTTTTATAGCCTTTGATCCTTGTCTTTAGAAACTGGCCTACCTGCTGTTAACTTTGAGGAACAGACTGTTTCTTCAGTCACTGTAAAACATATTGTGTTTGTGAGTGTGTCATTCCCAAATAGTGTCCCACCCTCAAAGATGCACTGATAAAATGTGGTTAGATATCACATATCATTTTTCCCTCATCTTCAATAAACAACGTTGAAGCTTTGGTTTCTTTTTTTTTTTTTTGAGCCTAGGGATGGAAAACAACCATTTTATTGCAGAGCTCTGTTTTAAAGCTGAAATATTTAGTTGGTTAATGAGATTTTTTTATACATTTTGCAGACTAGAACACTGTCAGTCATTTGCCTAATAAAAATTGTATGTTTTACACAACACAAAACGTATCGCATAAGATTAGGCAAGAAATTAAAAATTTACACCACCATAGCCCTTAAAACCTACAGTAAATATTAGGGTTCTGCTTATCAAAAGTTTTAAAGTACTTAGAAGCATTAAGTAGCTCCAAGTTTAGGTCATATGAGGGTATTTAATCTCTTACACAACACAGCGGGAGCCCTTGAACATAAGACATCTCTTGACACCCACTTATAAACTGTATATACTGTACATTCTGGTCTCCATTCTGATGTCCATTCTGATGAATAGTTAATAATAATGATCTGCACAATGAGCATTGAAGACGTTATTCATCATTAGTGTTTAGTCATACTGTCTGCTCCTTCCAGTGTCAGATATTCCTAAAGACAATTTAATTTCATGTTGTTCCACATTTTTACCATTTTTACTAAGTGTCAAGTGTGCGAGCATGCAGTGATGATTGGACATTTGTGAACCCCTTAGAATTTTCCCAGTTTCTGCATAAATCTGACTGAAAACATGATCTGATTTCATAAAACTAAATAAAGGAAACACAATCTAACAAACATGACAACACTTAACACATATTCATTTATTCATTGAGAAAAATTGTGTAATCTTAAATATTTGTGTGGCAAATGTATGTGAACCTGGGTACTAATGGTGTGACCTTCTTTTGTAGCAATAACTTCAACTACATGTTTACAGTAACTGTTTTTCAGCCCTGCCATGCACGGCTTACAGGTAGTTTAACTCATTAATCCAGTGCTTCGCAAATAGGGGGGGGCGCGCCCCCGGCGCGGTGCGATGCTGGGGGAGGCGCGTGTGACGCCAGAAAACATGCTTTTTGGCCGTACAACAGAACAGCAGCTTCAACTCAGGGATGATGGTTGACTTCCTTGCACGAAGTTCCTGCTTCGGATCCTACCACAATCTTTCTATAAGATTTAGGTCAGGCCTTTAATTTTGCCATTCTGTGTTTAGAGTTGTGTTAGAGTATTGCTGCATAATCCACTTTCTGTTGAGCTCCAGTTCATAGATGTATAGCTATCAGCAGAATTAGCTTGTACAACTCATGGCTCCCTCCATGATTGCAAGCTGTCCTGGTCCAGAAGCAACAAAGCGGGCCCAAATCATGATACTGCCACCACCATATTTCACAGATGGAATATGTGTCTTATGCTAGAATGCAGTATTTGTTGTCGACAAACATAACTCTTGCATGGCCTTGAGCAAACTGTAGATGTGTGGCAATCTTCTTTTTGGAAGCAGTGGCTTCCTCTGCCATGCACACCATTGTTGTTCTCTTGATAATGGAATCAGGAGCACTGATAAATTCCACTGAAAGAGAGGCCTTTTGTTTCCTACAGTAAATGTTACCTTAGGGTTCCTTGTGACCTCCCAGACTATTACACTGCTTGGTCTCACTGTTGGTCAACCATTTCTGGGGAGGGTAACAATGACTTTGAATGCTCTCCATTTGTACATGATCCAGCCCAGTGAGCATCAACAACTCTTCTTCTAAGGCCTTCAGATAACTCTTTTGGTCGACCATTGATACATTTACATAAACCTGTGTTGTCAAGATCAGACTTTGATAGTTAAGACCTAGATTTTTCTTCTAAAACTAAGGTAGGTACTTCGAGGTTTCCACCTGACTCTGTTTGAAACACTGGACTCTAATAAGTGTTTTTTTAATATATCTTTCAATATGTTTCCTTTATTTAGGTTTAGGACTTCTGAAATATAAGGGTGCATGATTCTCAGCTTTCCATTTGCTTTGTTTATGTTCCAGATTGAAGAGGGCAGCAAGGCAGCAGCTGTGTGTCTCCAGGTGGGAGATGAGCTTGTTAGCATCAACGAGATTCCACTGACAGGCTACAGACAGGAGGCAATCTGCCTTGTAAAAGGCTCCCACAAGACCCTCAGCCTAGTGGTGAAAAGGTAGGTAACCAATCCCCTGTTCCCTCCCATATTCTTTCCTCCTACTGCATGTCTGTTGCAATCACAAGTGCACCACACCTTCAGCCTAACAGCTCACCATGGTGACAATAAACCGTGGAGATGGAGAATCCTGGCCTTTGTGGTTGTTTGTGTAGTGCGTCTGCAGTCTACTCTGTGGTATTTCTAAGCTGTCACTGTTGAGTTCTTGGTAGCTGGCAGGTCCTGTTATGCCAGGTTGTACATTATTGCAATTAGCAAGAGTTTGTGGTTGTTAGTTTTTTTTAATGAAAAGTCGAAAGAAGGAAGAAAGGTTATGGATTACATCATTTACATCTATGTTCAATCCCACGCAGGCAGGTGTGACAAGGACAAACAAGGGGAAGTTATAATGCAAATGACACAACGTGGCACTTGAGTTTTCTTTTTTTTTTTTATCAGTTCAGTACTCCTGCTTGTTGCTTGATCTCACACCCTCTGTGATAAGGATTGCTGGTTTGTGTTGCTTTCTCAGCTAGCCACACTTACACCACACATCTCACTTCTTGTCAGTCTCCACAGAGGCACCACTGACAAACAGTGAGCCCACAGTAAATGATTACATTCACTTTTTTGTCAAAAGCCAGCCCTTGTGACTTCATAACTTGTTTAACTGATGAATCATTTGTCAACTGAGTCCTGGAGGCCTTCTTATATGTACAAATGGCCTTGTTGTATGTGTAACACTAGTTTCATTGTCTTATAGCCATCAGCATTTCTTTTTGTATTGTATTGTATCATATCATAACGTAATCCCTAAACAAATTCTAGTGTACAAGGAAGTCCACTCACCAATTATCTCACCACAAGGACATGACTGTCTTACCCATTGTGTTTTATTCACAATAGGCTAGTCTATTATAGAATCTGTAAAAGGGATACATTACTGTCAGTAAAAAAAATTAACAATGTGTTTACCTGCACTATTCAATTGTAAATTAGGCCTAATAAAATAAAATCATAGTTCTAATGACACAGATTAGTTTCTGAATGAGTAAACGGGTAAAAATAATACCTAGGGATATTCTTTTCACTATTCAGCTTTAATAACTTTAATACCTAGAGATTTAGGGACTTAAACCTAATAAAACTGACACTGCAATGGCAATTAGAGCTTCTTTAGCTTCTGTAAAGTGATGTTTTGAAGAGTGAAATTGGGTTTAGTTAGAAGTTAAATAATTTGATGATAAAAACTGTGTCTTAGCTGACGTACAAGAGGGAGCTGTAAGGACATACAGATGCAGTAAAATATAAACAAATTCTTTGATAATTGACATCTAAACACTTCTTACTGTGATATTACTCTACTAGCTACTGCAGCTAACAAGCTGGTTTGCCATTTTACCTAATGAATGGTGTCACTAGTAACACCAAATCACCATTATCTAAATATCCCCAAGGTCGTTATGAAATATTTTAATGGTTTACAGGGCATAAAAAGGCAGCTTGATAAAACATACTTAAAAATAATCATCATGACAGCATTTCTTGGTAAAGGTTGCAGGGATGCTGAAGCCAATCTCAGCTATCTTTGGACAAGAGGTGGTCTCCACACAGGACAGGCTGCTGGTCCACTGGACAACATTGAAAACTGTATTTTATTTTATTTTTATCTGTTGTTTTGTTTCCTCTTGTGTCAACTATGTTACTCCCTCTGGTGGTAGTAGTTTAGTTATATTAATATATATTATATTAAATATTTCTTCAATGTTGTATCTGTTACCAAATTTTTTGGTTTGTGCAGACTTGTCTAATGTGCTCTATTAAGTTTTACTCACTTAGCATGCCAACACGAGTCTTTGTAGAATAAAAGATCAGTTTTCCAGTTGCAGAGAATAGACCACTAGTATACATTATTGTAGTATGTATGAGAAACTAGACAGTAAGCAGACACTGACATAGAAGCAGTACCAGTATTACTATCATGCATAAACACTAACCAGATATCATGCTGGCAGTGTTTCTGATTTCACTTGTTGCTGTGGTTGGAACATGTTTTTTTCATTGTGAAACAGACAGAGAAGTTATTAGTGCGTAGATTAAACTAAAGAAGAGCAAGTTGCATAATTCAATTATCAGACTATTGTCTTTTCAGTATGTTTGTTATTTCAAATGGGGAAAGAAATTTCCTTACAAGTCCTATTGTTTTTATTGCATTATACAGAGACATCTAGTCCCATAGGGCTCTCAGTTCTTTCTGCTTGTCTGCGTTGAAGAATTTACTTTGTTCTGACTGTCTCAAATAGTATCTCCAGTCAGTCATTTTCCAAGGCCACAATAACAAGTCTGTGTCTAATTTAGAATACAGCAGGGTGATAGTGGTTCATTACAGAACCTCAACGCTCCAACTCCAGTCTAATTCCTTCCTCTTTTCATCCAACTGCAGTCGGCATGCTGAATAAAAAACTTGTTTGGCTCAGGAAATGTTTTACAGTGGAGCATTCCACATCACAGCCTGCACCCATGTGCAGCCCTGATGTTTGTCTACTGCTTAACCTGTTCCTAAGCATGCAGGTGTCAGCGATGAAACACGTTTCTTTTCATCTCAAGGGTAATGTTTGATAGTTGAATGAGGATGAGGAAGCTGTCACAACCTGCTTTTGTGTACAGGTGTGGTTTCTTTACACACAGTGAAAGGGAGGAGCTTGATTAGCAAGTCGTGTTTTTTGCATGCAGTGACTAAGTGAGATTGTTATGTCATTTGGGAGAGGGGAAGAGGAGAGGCTTGCCACACAACATGGAGAGAACAGATAGGTGTGGTTATCTATGGGAAAGCATTTTGCCATCTTGCTTCGCACATGCCCTGACAAAACTATTGCACACACCATGCCATTACCACAGATTGCCAAATAAGGAAATGTTTTGCATGTCAAAAATAATTCCAGAAATTGAAATTGAACATTGCATGGTTTGTGCAAAATTTGTTTAAAAACTGTCAACGCTAATTACTGCCTATAGTCAGACACTATAATTGACCTACATTGAGCCTTTGCATGCATGCCAACACTCTATTGTTGGGTTTAGCTAACTATAAATCTAAAGTTGTCATTTAGTTAAATGTGACAGTCTAGCCAGTAATGTGTGACCAAACTGCACTCTGCTTCTACTTGCAATAGTAGAAGCAAAGTCTATAGAATTATAGATACAAGTAGAAGCAACAAAAAAAAGGTTATTTAAAGCACCAATAGCTGTGCTATATTGGCTTGAATGCTTTTTTTTTATTACAGTGGTGGTAATCACCACAGTGTTATCCTTTTTCAATAATGTGTTCACATTATTTTGTAAATTGTATGTTTGTTGTGGCATTTTGTTTCCCCCTTCTGGTATTGTTACAGAAGTACCTCAGTCAATAATGTGCTTCGTTATTAAGCATTAGAGGAGATATTGTTTACTGTAGCAGAGGAAAGTAAAGCTTTTACAAGTTATTGAAGTGATAGAAACATGGTTTTCAATATCATAATACATGAATATTCATATGTTGGATGAGTAAAGCCTGAGGAGAGGTTGGTACACATTCCCATTATATCAGAAAATGTTTACTGACAGAAAGTAGTGTAAACATTCAGTAAGGGTTGTAGTGCAGTGCTTTGTATTTACTGCCTATTTGTTTTTTCTAAATAAGCCTATGTAGTATGTTTGGAATGCTGTGCACTAAGTTTTTGTTGTAAGTGGATTTCTTAAAATTTTTTGCGTCTCAGCTGAGCAAATCATAGATTAGGGATTTCAGGGTTTCCCTTTTTTCCTCTACACCCCTTCTCTTATTTGTGGCTTGCTCCATTATCAAGATGACAGGAAGTAGATTTGTGTCTTTTAAGGGATGTTCAATCTTTTGCATTTTGGTTATTGGGAAAAACACATATTGTATTGGCTTTATGCCTAATATGTGGTATTAATGCCATAATCAGATTTTACTGTGTAATAGTCATTGTAATATCTTGTGGTGTTTGTTTCTAGTCATTGCCAAACTTCGTCTAGCATTAAATATGTCTTGTCATCACATGGCATCTATTAGAAATGTTTATAGGTAGGTTCGCCCTCGGAAAACAATTAGAGCATGTCATGACTGACATTGGTATATAATTATTCCTCACACCTCACAACATTTTTGTGTTCTGGATACTTTTATGGATTGGTTATGCCTGTATTCTTGGCCACTGATTGACCTGTTGCAACACAAATTCTAGTAATGTGTGCTTTGTAAGACGAGGGACAACTTATAGATAAGATGTACACAAGGGGTATATAGTGCTGTGGAGCCTCTCACTCTCAGACAAAAGGTTTCCAGGTGTTTCTGGGCTGTGGGTCAGTGTAGGCAGCTGATGACTTGACAGCTGGTATGCCACTCAGTTCAGGAATGTGCTGGTCATTACAAGCAGCTCACGGTTCACCTCCCTCACCCGAAACAAGACTGGTTTAATTGAGGGTCTGCTGAAGAAGCCCTTTGTCAGACCCTCTGGGACCAATGAAATCCACCAGTTCACCTGCAACATGCAGGCTGAGTGCTAACAACCTCAGCATTAACAGTATCTGACCAGTAATAATGTACATGCTGCTGTACTTCATTTAGCCAGATGTTATACCTGGTATACTGCAGTAAAGGCTTGTCTGTCTGTACAAGCCGAAAAAACAATGGCACATTTTTAATAAAAGAAAAATAAATCAGATCAAATCAGTATAGCTCTTGATAACATTCCATATGATGTGAGATGCATTTTAAAATTGTAAAGAAAGTGGCGCATGTACTCTACCTCCATAATGAAAATCTTGTTGAAATTGTAGGCCATTGTAGCCATTTTCTCCTAATCTTCTTGCCTGCCACCAGACCTCTTGCTATTGTGCCAGGGCACGTTTCAAGAAGAAAGTCACCCAGGAATGTTTTTCATTCTGCCTTTTATTATAACTACAACTGTCTTTACTATGCTCTTCTCCTGAAAATGACGCACATCTGAATAGGCAGAAATTGCATTATTCAGCATTCTACTAATTCTTCATTAAAAATAGTTTTTTTTTTTTTCTCATAAATAAGTTCCTAAATTGCCAGACCTACAACAAACATGCCCAATTAAACACAATCTAAAATAAAGAACAGCCAAATGTGGTAAAATCAGTGGTTTAAATACAAACTTGTGTTGGGTGTGTGCAGCTCATATTCCTTCTCTCACACTTGCAAGGCTTTCAGAAAACTTGGTGCCCTTAAACCCCACAGATCGACCAGTTGCCATAGCAATGGCAGAAATGCATGTCTGCCTCACAACAGGGGAGATGGGAAAAGAAGAGTCCGGCATTTCATCCCATCATTTGCATATTAGCCCCTTAGAGCCAATGAGACGAAGCAAGGTACGGCAATACTCCAAAGGGACTGGCTGTGACAATAGCCCTCCTCCTTCTCCATACACTTGTCCACCCCCTCTCAGGGGCAAAACCCCCATAATCCTGAAGGAAATCTCCCCTCCGTTCAAACTAATTCTGCGCGAAGAACTTAGTAATGGCCGGTCTATGTTAAATGTTATATTTTTCAGTTCTGTCTGTGTCTGTGTACTTTTGGAGGTGGTGGACTTATGCAATGATGCTCAGCGGCCTGTATGTCTTTTTATTTTGGCTTGTCTTTGAAGTGTCTGTGGAATGTGGTGCCTGACCCGTTCACCGGTACTGGTCTCACTTCCAGTTAGCACTGCAGTCTAATTGTTATCTAAAATTCATTTAGCTGTCTTTTTTTGGATAGCCTGATTCTTCTTTGCATATATTTTGAGTCTTTTCATCTACAGTAGATGCTTGGTGAGTCTAATGAACTTTTTTTATTCACTTGTTAAGCTTGTTAAACTAAAGCGAAACTTTTTGATTTGTTTAAATGCCGTCATACCAGCTGTTTTTTAAATGTTATGTTTGGACAAAATAGTGGGGAACTGGTGGGGGGGATTAGTTTGCTTTCTAATTTGACCCTAATACTTATCATTCAGCATGAGGTTATGCATCATTTAGGTTAAGCCATGATCAGCTTGTCAGTCTTAGGATTTCAAAACTAAATTAATCTTTGAGGAAAAGAGATTATAGGTAAAACAATATCAGATGTAATATTCTCTTCTTGTGTTCTTGTGTTCTTGTGTTCTTGGGTTTTCTTCATTAATTGGCCAACCTGTGAGTTTGTCAGGATGTTTAACAAGTCTTCTACGCCAACAGTTTATATTTGAATCTGGACTGGTTGGTACTGGACACATGTGAAGTGATATAGGGCTCTAAACTGATCAGTCAGAAAACAGCCCCCATTTCAGCCAACTGATTCACTTTCCTAGCATATCTGTGCTGGCCCAGCTGTAGCCCTGACGATAGGCCTAATAAAACCAGCCTCATTTGCATACCAATAGCCAGCGCCATGTGTGGCTAGCTCCTAGTGTCCCAGAAACACAGACTGTGAGGGGGACAAGGAAGACTGAGCTCCCTGTTGGCTTTTCTTTGTCTTCTAAATGGGCCTTAACTCTAATCCACAATTAATTTTGTGGAATTGTCCCACTTTATTGAGCTTAACCAAATCTCTGTCTCAGTCTGAAAAAATCCAGTCTATGAAATGAATGTAAGTGTAATATCCCATGTTATTTATTTTGCCCAGCAGTTTGGTTTCAGGCCTCTATCTGAAGGCAGCTGTTGTTAGGACCTTGTCATCAGATCAGTGAAGGCCTTTAGACAAGATGACTGAAGGGGCAGGACCTCCTGACCTCGTTGCTTTGTAAGGCAAGTCTAGAGTCCAGTTAAGAATGAAAGGAAGTAAAGCTTTGTCTAAAATTCCTAAAATACCATTATTAACGCTAGTGGTTCACAGTCCACTCTTAGTAAAACTAGCTTGTAACATCTTAGCCAAAATGGCTACAGTAAATACATAAAGTAAACACTATTGCACATGGGTTCAAAATAAAATGTCCATAGTTTATATAACTCTTTCAGTGTTAACAGTTTACTCAATTGCATTACCTATCTCATAGAAGCAGCATAACTAGTATGTACATAATTGCACATTGAACATTGTTGTCATTGAACAATCCCTCGTTTTCCCTTTAATTGACATGTTACACAAACTACAGAATACTAAATAATTGCCAAAAGCCCTTGTACCTGTCAGATGATGTCAGTTTTGAACCTCATCGAGGACAGAAAGTCTGTCCGTGAGGCAGACGACAGCTTGGATTGAGGGGTGAGGTGGCTGATCTGATTGTGTAAGAGATTCTCAATTCTCTTAAGCCTCTGCCCCATGCTGGGGTTGTGTTCCCCCTCTGGGCCATATGGCACAAGGTCTGAACACAGGCAGCTTAACTCAGCTACACATTGTTTTGTTAATGAAACAAAAACTGTTTCTGCTAATATCACAGCAGTGCTGCAGGGGTTTTTTCATAATTATCCATGTCCATGTAACATGTAACTGTGTCAACATGACTATACACTAGTTTGGCCAAGAGAGGGGGCTACAACACCATGCATTAGGAACGACTTGCACATCTGTAGACTACTGTATGAATGACAGTGTGGTGAATTTGGAGCAATCTGTGGTAATCCAGTTGCATTCAGAAACCTTTGTCCTGGTGAGCTTTTGACAACACGCTGAGTTGTCTTCAGTGCGCAAACATTTAGTCTAAAGCTAAGTCTAATTCAGTCTAAATTCTACAGTTGGTGGTATTTGTCCTGTCTTCTGTTATAAACTGTGAGTTGAGTCAGTTGCCTACACCTGCTTAGTGTGTGTGTTCCTCCCCCTGCTGCCTAGGAATATGAAAATGGTGGATATTGTAGCTCAGAAAATGCCCTCAGAGAATGACGTGCATGTGGCAAGAAGCTTTCTTACGAAGATTTTGCGAAGTTCCATGAGGTATGGTTCTGTGGCTCCATCATTATCAGTAGTCCCTGTTCCCTCTTTATGTTTCCTCCCCTCCCTTCCTGTATGCCCTGTGCTCATGATCATATTTATCATTTATCATCTTCATTGCTCTTGTAGCAACTTTCCTTTCCGGTTGTGCTGCTTGGCATGTCTTTTCTCATTGTCTGGTGGTTAATATCATTCTATGCTAGCTTCATTTGTACAGCATGCAAAACACTGTCTGGCCATAACGTACACAGATATATTTAACTGTATGTGACCTATAGATTTGTCATTTTATGCTGATATGTTGTATGCTTACCTTCTCCTGATATGCAATTTAGAAAGAACTTTACAGGGTATGTTTGCATTACTGATAACTTTACAAACTTTGTAATAAAGCGCAAAACAGTTTTCTTTAAATGTTGGAGTAATTCAAGAATATTGCAAAACACTGCCTTCACGTGGATGAGGCAAGTAAATTTGTTCATATTTTGGATTCGGTGCTATCTGAGCTTGCAACTTTAAGTTGCACAGAATCAAATAAGGAAGCACATACTGTTTTCCATAAGGGTTGGTCTCTAATCCAACTTGTTTGTTTGTTTGTTTGTTTTTCTTGCTCTCGTTGCAGGCGGAATGAACCCATAAGCAGGCCTCACTCCTGGCATTCCACCAAGTTCAACGAAAGCCAATCAGAGGCTGCCAAAACACAATCTCCACCCATGCCCGGCTGGCAGACCAGATATGATCCAAGGTAACCCTTTTACAATTAAAGGCTTTCTTCGCCAAATTGATTCCTTAGTTGCCAAGATAACTGTAATGTGCCCAGAAAGTTTAATTGCATTGGTAGAAATAGATGATTTTTGATAAAAAACATTTTGCAACATTTTTCACACTGACTTATTTTATGTGATCTCCAGCTCATCCTCAACGGATCTCTCCTCTGGCTGGGAGCAGACAAACCTGCGCAGAGTGTCTGACCAGTTCAGCTCTCTCGGAAGCATGGACAGTCTAGAGCATGTCCCACAGCCTTACCCTGTTGGTCAGCTGTCATCTGCCAAACCCAACAACAGCATGGAGCATCTAGGAGGTGGGAAACGAGATTCAGCCTACAGCTCATTTTCCACCAGCTCTGGCACACCAGACTACACCCTTTCAAAGAGCAATACTGCCTCAACAGAGAACATGCTCTATAAAGTAAGCCAGTGGGATGCTGGAGGAAAGCAAACACTCAGACAGGATGATAGGGTAGCATACTTTCAGATTCCAGGAGTCTGTGCAGGTGGTGAGAGTCCACAGACTGAGGACACAGCTGTCTCCCGCCACTCCACTTCAAGTAGAATCAGCTTTGGCCCTGTATGGCATGTCCCTGAGAAAAAGAAGACCGCTTCCCCCTCTCCTCCTCCTCCTCCACCCACACGCAGTGATAGTTTTGCTGCAACTAAGGTACATGAAAGGGGAATGATTATCACTCATCCTGAAGGACCTGATACACATGTCCCCTGTAAGGCTGCCACTGAAAACCGCCACAGCCACAACCTATCCCTGAAAAACGACTGCGACAATTTGAATACTACATGTGATAAATCCAGCCACAACCAATTCACCTCAAACAAGCAGTACTCCCTGTCAAGCAGTGATGTTCATCAAGGCCCGCACTACCATAGAAGACAGCACAGTGACAAAAGCACTTTTTATCCTCAGCCCTGGACCACGTCCGGACCAAAGCCACAGAGCGTAGGTGGCTACTATTGCAGCATGCAGGAACTGCCTACTAACGGTTCTGCACAACAATTTGGTCAGAACCATAGAAGGAACTTAAGCACGTCCTTGTCTACCATAGCAACTGACCAAATGACTGAAAGCAGCGGACAAAGCCGGTACTACTGTGTTACAACATGCCAGCCCTCACAGCCTAACTCTCAAACCTTGTCTGGGAAACCTGAGGACAGGATTAGTGTCACAGGTGTAGACCTGTCACAGACCAGAAATGGGGGGGACTCTCTTAGCCCACAAATGGTCACTAAAGTAACATATCATCTGCCACAACAACACTCAACACATAGTCAAGACAGCAATGGATACAGCAAGCACCAAGTTACTAGTGTACTAGAAAGCACCATAACTAAACCCAACCCTGATGATAGGGGAAGCAAGACGGGACAAAACACACAAAATGCAGAAGCTCAGTACATTGTTCACTCCCCTAGCAGACAGTCTGAACAACGAAGGTCTGTGCCACTGCAAAACAGAGAAATGCCTCCAGACATCAGACATCACAGCCAAGTGAGCAACAAAATTAGCCCTCAGGCCACCCCCATGCTTCACTCTCTATCCAAGGATGCTGCAGGCCAAGATGAGAAAGTAGCATTTGCTGAGGAGTCTATTGAGAGCAAGCAGATAAAACGCACTGATCGCTTCGCTACCACATTAAGGAATGAAATCCAGATGAGAAGAGCCAAACTGCAGAAAAGTAAGAGTGCAGAGGGTGAGACTGAAAGCACCACAACTTTCAACAACTCGTACAAGGATCATCTAAAGGAAGCACAAGCGAGGGTGCTCAAGGCCACCTCTTTCAGGAGGAAAGACCTGGAGCCTGTGTTGCTGGAGAATCCTGCAGCCGAGGCGTTACCTAACTACCCATCATCGGCACTGGCCCGTAAAGACCTCACCCATCTGCCAACTGTCACGGAGTCTGTAACAGGTAAACTAGGGCTTACTGGTGCTCAGGTGACCCGCATTGGTGGCCGGAAGCGATTTACTACAGAAGAGAAAGTAAGGTCTTTCTCTGAGCCAGACAAAATCTATGAAGTTGGGGTAAAAGAAGATCTCTCTCACAATGAAAATGCAAGTTCTTCACTGGACAATCAGAAAGGGATCAGAAGCAAAGTGTACACTGAGGAGTCCCAGGGAGTTCCCTGCTCTGCACAAAAGCAGTCTGTGCAAGACCAGCAGAGACTGGGCACCTTTGCTGAGTATGAGGCAAAGTGGAATATACAGAAGAAACCTTCAGAGACACGAGCATCGGGATGGTACGGCTCAGCTGAAAACATCCTGGATCCAGGACCTGAGGAGAGAACTAAGGCCGCCTGTTTCCACGCAAGATCCAAATCTTCTCCATTAGCTGACATGTATGAGCAGGTGAGGAAAAAGTCTGACTGTTGATGATCTTAAAGTAATTTGAATGAATTTTATGGGAATGATCCAAAAAGGGTCTAGGCTTTAGAAATTCAAATGTTAGAACTGTATGAAGCCCTTGAAGTGGCTTTATATCTCGTTAACACGAACAGAGTGACTGAAGTGAAAGCAACAAAGGAAAAGTCAAATATTAATCCATGTTTGCTCATAAGGACACACCCTCAGCTTAAGGAACAGAGGGGCATCAACCCAATGATTTTTTTTTGTTCACTAGAGAAAACCCTGGAGCTGCAACATGACTTGGTTAGAATAATTTAATGAAATGAAAACTTGGTTCCTAGGATAGCTGGAAGCTTTTTTGTATAATTGATGTATGTGTTTGTTCAACTTTATTTGCAGAAGACTCCAAGAAAGTCTGAGACAGAATATTCCCAGCCCAAGAATAAACCTGCTGATCAGCTCAATACAGCCACAGCGTGAGTAACTCTCATTCAGTGTAAGCTACTAGTACTGCTTTGTCTTCACTGTACAGTAGACTATACAAATGCAAATATATCAGTGTATTGCATTTGATTTTTCTCTCTTAAGGATTGCCATACTGTACCAAACAGTGTGCTGCTAGGTCTTTGTACTTATTATTTTGCTCTTGAATCATGCTATCAGCATATTTAGTGTGATAGCTTACTGTGTTTCTGCTCATGAGCTTTATCGGTGAAAGAGGCCAGTGAGATTGTAGAGAAACACTGGAGTCTTTAATCTCTCAAGGCATACCAGTGGTGCTGCCTTGGCAAAGCTGTGACAACGTGAGCCGTGTCTCTGGCTGTAGTTTTTGTCGTTTAGCAGAGGCTTACTGGTGTAGGCGAGGCACGTCCGTGACAGTGAGGAAGTGTTTCTTCAGCTCTCTTTTGGAATGCAGTGGGGATCCAAGTATTATCAATAAGATGTAGAACTTTGCATAATGGGATTTTAAGCCACACTGTGTGGGTGGTTATGGATGGATTGTCACATAACTTTGTACTGATGTTCATGGTGTTCAGAGGGTTTACCGTTTCCTACTGACAGTGGTGATGGTCTGACTTTTTCCCACACTCATGTCAAAATGTAAATTTGTTTAATAACCAAATACATGCACACCTGACAAATTTAAATCAAATGTTAGTATGCTAAGACACTACAAATGCTGAACTAAGATCAGATGTTATTTATATCTGCTAAACATCTGTATGTTTTCACCAGCATTGTCATTGTTAGCATGTTGGCATGCTGGTTATAGGATTCAAATCTGTGTCCACATGCAGCCTCACAGAGCAGCTAGTATATCTGTGGATTCTTGATTCTTCTCCTTTGCAACTAAAGGAAAAACGATTATTATATTGTACTAGTTGTTTATAAAAATTTAAGATGTAGGCTAGAGAGAATATAGTGCCACAGCAGGTTGGTTCATCTGAATAAATGCAGGCTAACTTGGCATAACCTACATGAAGAAATGTCTGTTTTAATTAGTAGGTGGAAAATGTGGGATATTAACTCCAGATCAGGTTGGACTCGTGTATATGAGTCGAAGAAAGTTTCAACCACCCTTTCAACAGCATGAAGCTGTATGTGAATTGGAATAAACCTGCCTCCTAGGTTTGTTTTATGGGCAGGGTGGAAATGTGGTGATGTTGATGATTCCATTTGATCCTTTGATGATCGCATATGAAATGTTATGAAAACAGGGAAATGTTATTGTTATGAGGTCAGCTGTTATCCACCTCTCCTATGTTCCACTCTTTATTTTCAATCTACTGCATTCCTTATGCTATATATATATATACACACACACACATATATTTCGGTGTATTATACGTTTTAAAATGAGTGGGAAATATGTGATTAATAACTGATGTTTTTTGCTCCTTTAATCTTTTATACGATGATGATTTTGGAATGTAAGGTACATATTGGTACTTTACATTATGGAAGTCATTATTAAACATTTAGGTTACAGGCCATATTCAATATTACAATTAAATCTTCCATAAAAATGGGTCTAGCTATGAGTAGATTTGTCAGTTAATTCATTTAACTATGGTCACACCTGCCAATTACTAACTGTGAATATTTAAAAACAATTAATTTCTAAATAAGAACTAGTTTGTGCGGTGGCACCCATTTTAATTTGGTGAAACTTTAGAACTAGGTTAAGGTGAACTTGCTAAGAACTGGTGCAACCAGCTCCTGAAGTGAGTTTTTAAAAAAAATAAAAAATAAAAAAAAGACACT
This sequence comes from Anabas testudineus, assembly GCF_900324465.2. NCBI lineage: Eukaryota > Metazoa > Chordata > Actinopteri > Anabantiformes > Anabantidae > Anabas > Anabas testudineus. The sequence continues at coordinate 5,976,786 of NC_046613.1, read as the reverse complement.
GTAAAGTTGTTAAGGTTTTTCCAGCTTCAGCTCGAGACTTTACATTTTTAACGGAAAGCCTGTGGAGGTGTTGGATTTCAAAGGGATGGGCAAGGCAGGAACAGTTTAATGCAAGGTATTATTGGGTTGCAATGTAGGAAATGTAGAAAGCTTGGTCCATATGGATGTCTAAAAATCTGTTTTTCTCTTTGAACATATTATTTATTCTTTCTTGTGAGCCCCTCAGCTTATTAGGAAAATAACACTAAATTACTGAAGTAACCCTTTGACATGACTTGGGGGTTTATGCAGTAATCTATCTTCTTGATTCATGTGTTAAAAGATTATTTTCTAATGTCAGGGTTTTTTTTTCTTTGTAGTGTTTATGTTTATTAACCAGTCCTGTTGAAACACTCCAGTTACTCAGAATCATTCTTAAACTATGTATAGTGACGTGGTCAGTATGACTTGATAGTTTATAACCAGTTATTCAGCCATCTTGATGCATTATTCAGACTCCCACAGGTGAAACTCATTGAAAGGTGTAGAGTATCCAGTCTTGAGCAAACTCATTGTAGAAGCCAAACCAGATGACATTCTGCACCAACAGTGCAGCGGATGTTATTGTCATTCAGCAGTCTGTGAGATGAGCTAGGTGAGGCGAGCTCCACCCAGATAGTGGTATTGATACAGATGTAAAGTGACACCAACAGGTGGGTTTTATCCGAGAGCCAGCAAGACAGCACATTCCCTTTTGCTTGTGTTCTCTGAAAATGACAGCAGTAAAACATCAATTATGGTGAGTTGGTATGTTAATATCCATTTTACAATTATTGATATTTGAACCAAGTCTACCTATATTATATATAATTCTGTTGTGGCTTTATTTTTGTAAAAAAAAAACAAAAAAGTGTGGTAGTACTGTATTTAGATAGTGATCATTGATGTACAACAGTGCTTAACAAATGTTTTAACATATGGAGACTGTGCCACTTTAGTTAGGTTATGTATCCTAAATAATCTTTTCTGACATAAATACGTGTCACTGCACGAGTACCTACATCATAGTAAAATAACTACCTATCACTGGGACCATGACTCATATTTGTGTGAGGTGACTTTTTCACACTTCAGCCAGAGCTGAAGCTAAGGCATGAGTGAGGGTGTAAGCTTCAACAACAATTGCTTATGGGGCAACGTGTCCGAGCTTGTAAGAATTCAGATTGGGAGGTTTGTGTATGGAGTCTGTATGTCCACATGTCAATGTACTGTGTTGTGTTACTGAACACTCCATATAGTGCTAACTTAAATCACAGCTATATTTAATTACTTGAGTTTATATCAGATCGTGCAAGGGAATACAAGCTTTGTACAGGTACCTGCAGTTTTAGAAGCATTTATATGCTTTTACCACTTAATCTATATGGATGTATGATATGGTCAAATTATGTTAAAGCACAGAACAAACACAGTGACCAAACAGTTAAAATAGTAAATACCCAGAATTAGGCAGTTTCCAAAAATCTTGCTTTGCACTGGAGGATTATTTATTCCAGCAGACTCTGTGGGAACTGAAATATTCCTTTCCTGACTGCCAGCTCTAGGGAGGAGGCTTGCAGGAGAGAGGGAGACGTGTGTCTTGTCATGCTGGCACAGTCCTAATCACAGCTGCGGCAGGAGAGACGAACAAGGCCTCTGCCACAGTGTATTATTTGATTGAGCTGCAGATGATAGTCCACGCTGCCTCACTGTGTAATTAAAAGCTTTCTATTGTGTTACACAGGTTCTCTGACAGAGGGCACAGTGACTGTAAAGTGAGAGAAAAGACTGTGGAGTTTGAGCATTACTCGGTGCCACCCCCTCCATCCATGACAGCAGCCAACCCTGACTGCAGACACAAAGCTGCTCCTGCCACTGTGAACCACAGACACACATCTGCTTCCCACACTCTCACAGGGTCTGACCTCCCTCAGCCTGAAGACCACAGCAACGCCGAGCCAACATCTGGACCAAGGAGCAGCCCCCCTGCGCCGGAGAATCCACCCCCACCTGAGAACTTCAGCTGTCAAAGTGAAATCTTTACTCACTGCTCTCCAAACTCTGATCCTAACCCCGCCTTTGTCCCCACCCACTCTGCAAAAGGAGATTCTGAGCAGGGCAAAGGACTTGTGGACAAAGGACAAGGGGCAGAACATCATCCATCAACATCCAATCCTGAGTCTGCCTCCTCTCCTCTGGCCTCCTCCTACAGACCTTCAGGACTGGCCAATATGGAGGGGCAGCGCTCACCATCTCCTCAGTTTTCCCCACAGAGACTCAGTGACAAGCCACCAGCCCCTCTGCAGCATGAAGGCTCAAACAGGTAAACACTTTTTTGTCTCATCAGTAGGAGATTTATTTAAAAGCACCGTATTTCTGGAAGTGCAAACTGCTTCCCAGCTTAGTCACAGCACAGAGACAACAACTCCTCCACTCATCATGTCTTTGTACTGCATGTACAAAGGAGCTTATTGAGAGTCACTGCCTCTGTAGAATCAACACGTGAGTACTATCAAGCCGCAGCAAATTAGAGGCATTCTTTGCTTTTCTGTAAATACCACTGGTGGTCAAGGCATAATTCAGCTAAATGGCACAAATGTAAAATGTAGTTTAAACCCCCAAACATGAAGCTGTTTATTCATCTTCTTGATTCAGAACTAATTGATTTCATCTGCAGTGAACTTATGACTACTCAGTAGGGTTATTACAGCTAACAGAAACCAAAGTGCTGGGAGGAGTCCACATGTCTTGGATATTCCAGCATGCTGGGCATGGAAAAAAAATCTTAGCTGCCATTACGCAGTGAAATCATTGCAACAAAAGATCTTCTCCCTTCAGAGAGAAAATTCTTAAAGCATCTTTTTGTAAGACTGTTCCTCTCTCTTTCTTTGATATTTCAGCATGGAATGTGGTCCGCATGTACTCGAAAACACAAACGCTGCAGTGAAGAAAGTGCCCATTAGGATTGTCCACTCAGAGGGAAACGCAGAGAAAAAGACTTGTCCATTTTTGCAGCACAGTGAGTCCGTTGCTGTTGAATCAGAGGCTCCTGGTGTTAACAGACTGGGCAGTGTGGGAGCCACAGGCGAGGACTCTGTCTTCTGTGCCTTTACAAGGGACAGGGAGCCTGACAGGGTGACGTCTACTCAAAGGGACCCCACGCCTCAGAGTGGCATATACATGACCACTGTCAAAGATCACATTAACCCCAACAGCCAGCAGCCACCGCAGCCCGCAGAACCCAGCAACAAGAGGACGGCTTTGACCACTGGACTGACCGAAGAAGACCAGAAGAGAGATGAGCTGGCAAGGGACATCATGGGGAAGGACAAGTCACTAGCTGATATTCTGGATCGGACCAAGATGAAGACCACTATGGACTTGATGGAGGGTATCTTCCCTCAGGAGGAGCAGCTGTTGGAAGGAGCTCACCAGCGCAGGAAGGTGCCCTCCAAACAGACAGTCTCCCGGCCTGCTGAGGAAAGGTCAGCCTCACACTGGGCTTGTAGTTGGCACTTAGTTTGACATGGCCTCTGTGTTTTTTAGACCAATGAGATAAAAGTAATATGTGTGCCTTGGTAGTTAGCTAAAAGTAATGATTAGGTTGTTTAAACATCCAGCTTTAGTAGCAGGAATATTTGATTAAATTAACCTAAAAACTCACAATATAAAAATAAATAAATAAAAATAACTACCACTCTATGTATGACACAATTGTGAATATAATGTGTGTAATTCTGCTGTTAGAAATTTGTTTTTACTCAGTTTAGTGAAATATGAAATATCATTTGTTAATTGCATTTCAGGGAAAAGGAGGACAATACGGCAGCAGCTGTCACAATTGTGACCAGCTCAACATATTACAGCACATCTGCTCCCAAAGCTGAGCTCCTGATCAAGATGAAGGACATGCAGGAACAAGAGGAACAGGAGGAAGACTCTGAAGATGAACTGGACATTGACCTGGCCAACAAAAAGGTACATTTCCCATCATCCCGAAGGTTCTTCAACATTGTAGGAACAGTTAATTGATTTTGGTCTTTGAGAACCTTCTTCCACAGTCAACAGTGTCACTCAGTCAGTTTTGTTCTGTTTTACATGTAGCAAGAACTGATCGATAGTCTCAGCAAGAAGCTCCAAGTGTTGCGGGAGGCCAGGGAGAGTCTCCAGGAGGACATCCTGGACAACAACTCTCTAGGAGATGAAGTGGAGGCCAGAGTCCAGCAAGTGTGCAAACCCAACGAGCTGGACAAGTTCAGGATGTTTGTTGGAGACCTTGACAAGGTGGTGAGTCTGCTTCTGTCTTTGTCGGGTCGTCTGGCCAGAGTGGAGAACGCTCTCAACAGTCTGGAGGAAGACGCTACACCTGAGGAGAGGGTTAGTAACTGGAAACCTCCGAAATCTAACAAGATAGCTAGTCACTAGTTCTTACAGTTCTTTATTCATCTAGTGCAAATGCTAATGTGTGTTTTTCTTCCCAGCGTACATTGATTGAGAAGAGGAAGCTGTTAATCCGACAGCACGAGGATGCAAAGGAACTGAAGGACAACCTGGACCGCAGGGAGCGTGTGGTTTATGACATCCTGGCCAACTACCTACAGGAGGACAGCCTTACAGACTACAAGCACTTTGTCAAGATGAAATCTGCACTCATCATTGAACAGCGCAAGCTTGAAGACAAGATCAAACTGGGCGAGGAGCAGCTCAAGTGTTTGATGGACAGTCTGCCGATAGAACAGAGGCTGGTGTTGTGAAGACGTTTTTAAAATGGCCCAAACTCGGATGACTAAGACTGGTAATGTTGCTCCAAGTTACATTTGAGCCCTGTGTCCAATAGAGGGAGACAGAGACAAGAAGCTGCAGGTAGAAAGCCTGTTTTTAAAATACATTTTAAAGAAGGACTGTGGCGTTTTATGTCGTTAAGAGCAAGTCCTATCACTTCACATCTTCTCAACTAGACTGCACCACAAGGACTGACGACAGCGATCAGTAACTCCTTTCTGAAAGATGCTGCTTTTTCTGCATCAGCCAACCATCTAATGTTTCCTGCTATTTTTGCTCTGTTGTTATTTTTATGTTTGTTTGTTTTTTTAGTAATTTATTGTAGCCTTTTGAATCTGCAGAGGAGGGGACAGTATTTTATCTTCAACTGATTTGAGCATCCATGCTACCTGATGTGTGTTGCACGCTGAGCAATTAGGAGTATTTATCATGTTTTATGTTTAAATAATTTCACATTCTAAAACAGTTTTTCAAATTCTCCATAAAATCTGGCCCAATATTTCAGTAAATGCAAAACGTTTTGTTAACATTTACATACAAACTAGTGGCCTTATACTTAGATTGCTGTGTCCTCGTCTTCCTCACTGAGGAAACTTTTTTTTTTTCTCCTGCAATAAAGATAGGATGAAGACAGGGGGATGTTAGGGCAGCAGCCATGGGACTGTACTGGTTATCTTAAAGAGCACTTGTTCAACTTCACTAAGCAGAAGAAGCACTTCACATCCAGACTTAATTTTTTTTCTAGAGTAAAACCCACATTTGAAGTGCCTGCAAATTGCCCATGTCACAGCGAAAACTGACCAGTCTTTAATCCACTTCTTACATGTTGCATCCATTAGTTCTGTTGTTCTGTTTTATTCACAGCCATAAAAAAGTATGATTATGATATTACCACATCTAAGTTGACCAAGTGTTTGTGTATTTTGTTTTATTACTTCACTGCGTTTTCATATTCCCTGTGAAGATAATCAGTTCATAGTTACAACAGCTCAGTTAATTATTCTGCAACCAGATACGGATCAAAATTATCCCACTGCATTCGAACATTAGTCTAGGAAATGTCTAAATGTAGGGAGGAAGGACTAAATAAGTCTCCCAAAGGTAAAGCCTGCTGGAGGATGTTTGTTGTGCGTATTCGATTATATTACCATTTCACACGCTTCATGCACTGCTGCAGCCTGACTTAACACTTTATCAGCTGTGCTCTTTTATATCAAATAAAGAGTCTGCTGAAATCACGCACTAGTGTTTGATTGATTTCTGCTCAGCGATCGCCTCATTTCCACTGTCATTCATTAACTTCACCACACCCTCCTCTCTGCTGATAATGTGGAAGGTAAAAGACACTGACGTAACACTGAGTATCTTGGCGAAGCCTTAATGTCTCAAACCTGAAACAAAATGTGGACGATCAGTCAGGTTGGTTCTCCTGGTTCACCTGCAGCGACTGTGACTGAGAGCAACAAGCCTTAGCGTGAGGATCTTCAAGGTGAGCATAAGGACGACATGTAAATTAGGGTTTCAATTTACTGCGTGACCTGAGATTTAAAGGGACAATCATTAACTACAGCTGCTCTTGAAGTTTGAGAAAACAAGTTTTCTCCACACTCCTACTGCCGCCTTCAGGACTTTTACTCTAGTTCCCTAGTTCCCTAAACTATATTTTTAATTTTCATCTCTGGAGGATTTTTTTTTTTATTTGTTCAAAAACTTCAGAAGGTAACTGCCTTTATTCTCTCACAACACAGTATTTGTAGATGTTGTATTGTTCATAGCCTGGATTGTTTAGGAAAAACAGAGGATGTTCAGATCACACAGCTTAACTTTCTTCTGACGAAATTCTGAGACGTAAAAAAACAAATAATAATAAAATGCTCTTACTGTAAAATTCGGCATGTAACCACCACATTTTGGTTTTTGTAGTCAAAGCAGTTACTAATGAGTATATTATCTGTGGTGACGATCAGAAAAACAGAAAAACCAAACCAACATTTTGTATTCATGGTCACAGTACTGTAGTATTGCTGCACACATATTGACTCAATACTTAAATGTAGTATCTTTTTTTGTATTTCACATTGAATGTGATGGAGCACAGAGGCTCCAAATATGGTCTGGACTGTTGACACATGCTCCTGATAGATGAACGTGTGTTTATCACCTTCATTTACAGGTGGAAGAATGTAGTGTCTACATGGAAACTATATTTCAGATGCCACTTTACACTAGTTCAGGATGGGCTAAGTATGTAATGACTGTTTTTAAAATGTATAGTATACTACTTGATTGACTTGACTTTAGCTAAGAAATATGATTATACTGTATAGTGATTGAATTTCTTTCTTGGAGAAACACACATTTCTTGTAATTATACTTATGTTTGAAGAATGATGATTTTGTGTGTATTTGATGTGTTAAGTGAGAAGTTTTACAGTGTAAACACATCAATGTTCTCTGGAGGACAAACTACGTAATAGAGACATTGTTTCTAAACTAGTGCGACCTTTGTACTGAAATTTCTCATTACTTCATGGTAACAGTCTGAAAGTACCGGTATTTCAAGTAACAGTATTTACACGCGTTCTGTGGACTGTTGGTATAATGTTGGGATTGATGGTGTAGAAATGTTTTTCACAATTTTTCCAGAGAGACAGCACCAGATAAAATAATCTGTAACTGTCTATGTGGCTCAAAACCACTGGAGTGTACAGGCTACATGAGAAAACAAGGTCATTTGAGTGAACTGGCCCTTTAAAGGTTCCTTCTGGAGGTGCATCTTTGGCACGAGTGAAGTATCATAATCCTCCAGCTGTCTGATTATCCAAAGAACTGTGATCAGTAGCGTTCACTCGTGCCACACTACAGATGATCTTAGAATATTAATGTGGAGTTTAAACGGTCTTCACACACTTGGACTTCTGTTTGTTTCTAGTAGCTGTGATGGACGTCAGCCGAGATGAGTCGGTGATCCTCCTCTCTGAGCATTAGCAGTGACCCTGCGCAGGATGATTCACCTGGTCGACACAGCTCACTGGCAGTTCGCAGGTCTGGTGGCCGGGTTCCTGGCATGGATCCTCACCATGATCACAGCCGGCCTCAACGAGTGGCGGCTGTGGCAGGTGGCTGACGTGTCCGTCATCACCTCGGGCGTGGCCTGGGTGGGTATCTGGAGGGTGTGTTTCTACAGCCACGTCCTTCCCAACATAGAGAACTGTCAGAGCATCAACATCTCGGACACCTTTGTTCCCGTGGAGATCCCTGTGGCTCAGGTGCTGATAATGCTGGCGGTGGTCTGCGGCCTGGCAGGGAACATCAGCGCTGCCGTGGCCGTGAGGATGGCCTACTTCTCTCTGGAAGAACGCAGGAACATCAGGCTGGTCTTTGTGTTGGCAGGGACCCTGTATTTCCTCACAGCAATGTTATCCCTGGTGCCTCTGGTGTGGAACATGAGCTCTGTGCTGAACAACAGCACCATAGACTTTCCTCCCGAGTTTTACCTCCCTGCAGCTCCTGTCAGGCAGCAGGTCGGCTCGGCCATAGGAGTGGGGATGTTTGCCTCCATCCTGATGCTCATAAGCAGCCTGCTCTTCCTTTGTTACCGGTACGCCTGGCACACCCTGAGCTCAGACGGCCCCAGAGACACCAGTGACCCACTCCATGGTCCCTGGAAAGTAACAACGCTGGAACATAAGTCTGGCTTGTCCAATGGAGACAACCAGGCCAGAGACAATCCTGCATTTCTCACGGATGACGAAAGAAAAACCTGAGGTCGTTTACAAACTTGGATATTTTCCATGTGAGATGGATGGGAGAAGAAAAGTTTTATTTAAAGCTCAGTGCTACTGAATCACACTTTCTAATGTTATTCTGACCACAACCTCCTTGATTTCACGTTTTCACTCAGAATAACTGAATTTTATGGCCACTTGATGGCAGCGGAGAGAGAAAACAACACTGACTTAGTGTTACTTTGTAAATTAAGCTGACTGTAGGGCGGCTGCCCCACTGAAGCAAACCAGTAAAGCTGTGTGCAACAAAACCAAGACAATATGCTGAAAGATGCTAAAATGTCCAGTAGCGCTGAGGGGAATATACAGACTTGGTGATAATGATATGTTACCATCATCAAAACCGTTCTGATAAAAGTGGCCATCCTATCTATTGTTAATCTAAGATACTGATTGCAGCAGCAGCACATACTACATGTACTGTGATACAATGTGGTGTGTAATATCATATGGATTCCTGTTTTCATTAATAAAGTCTGTAGATATGAGCGTTATCACCAATGGGGGGGGGGGGGGGGGGGCACAACATGCCAAGGTGTGGGCTTCTCACAGGGGCCATGTTAGCAGGTCAGGTTGACAGGGGGCCCTGCTCATGTGTGACCTTGGTGGGAGGTTGACGAGAGCAGGCATGTGAGTACGGAGAGGGGGCCGCCTCGCAGAAGTGACTGTTGCCAGGAAAGGCTGGCACACACACACACACACACACACACACACTGTGGCCCAGTGGCCCGCTGTACCTCTGTGGAGGCGGCTAGCTGCTGAGGAACAAAAGGCCCTCTTCAGTCAAGCACAGCTTTCTGTCAAAAACACAAGTCCCAGAAGTGGCTGAATGGTGGACCTGCTGTGTCCATTAGAGAAAGGTGCTGAATGTTATCACGGTCAGTTAAAAAAAAAAAAAACTTTGATAGAATACTCTTTTAATTGATTGTCTCAAAGTTTTTCAAAAACATTCCTCTAGATAAGAGATTTGAGAGGAAATATTCAAATAATTCTTTGTCCATCCTTTCATCTGTCTTTACTACCCTCCCACCTCTCTCTTGCACATTCCCCTGTGCAGATAAGCCCGACATGATACCCTGAGCTGCCCGGGTTTTATCTAATCTGTTATGCCAAGTCATCTACTCTGTCCGATGAAATTTATAACGCTGGAACAATGATAAGGATACTGAGAGAAATGAAGGAAGGTCATCGGTGCAATTAAAAAACAATTCCAATGTGCGATACGGTATGTAGCATTTCACCAAACATCTGCCATGAGCTGACATAGGGGAGATTTAAGTTCAACTCCTGATATTTTATCTGTGGTTCACAAGAACCTAGTCAGAGAACTGGTGCTAGAGATCAAACTCAGATCAATACTTTTATTCAGGTATAGTTTTAAGATGCATTAATCCCACTTACTTCGTATTTTGTTCTGTACTGTATCATAGACTAGACATAGAGAAGCAGGTGTCTGTGGCACCAAAGAGGAACGGGTCTTAGGGAGAACCACAGTAACAAAAGCTACTGATTTTTCAGAGGGAGAAGCAGAAAATGAAGTGTAAAGAATAAACACTCAAGTGACCTCGCCTGAGTTGGAAAATGAAAAGAAAATCTGGGGGGGTGGAGTTGAAAGGAAGTGAGCTCACAAGCTCACCAGTCGGCCCGCTGCTTAATTTGACAAGGTTTGAAAGAACCACTCAAGGCCCAGAAAGGTAAAAAGTAAGATTAGGGAAAAGTTCTGTTGTTGTTTCTTTTAATTTGTCTCTTCTAATGAACAAACTCCTCCACTTCATCTCATGACTCTTGTTGGTTATATTATGATTCTTGTTCAGCTATAATTCCCGACATGCTGCACTGAGCGTGGTTTCTTCTAAAAGCATGGATGATGTTTATCCCCCGGTGAATCGTCTGCCTCATGTTTCAGTCTGTCATTTTCCACTGATAATAAATCCATTTGGCAAAATGTAAACATATTCAGGCGGCCTGCTTATCAGCCCCTCAGAGAAAGCATGTTTGTTTACAGTTGGATGCATTGAGACATAATTCCTTGTGAGAAAGAGATATGCCACTTCCTTTTTGTTGCTACACTGCGTGACCCCCAGTGTTACAGTAATCAAAAAGAACATCTCTGGACATTTTTACTGCCTCCTATGCTGATAGCTGCTGGGCGACGGCGGGCCCTCCCTGCAGCCTGTGTGGTGTTAGAGAACAGCACGGTGCCTCTCAATCAGTGAGGACTTACAGAACCACTGTTTAAAAAGGTCCAGTCCACCGTGTCTCGGTCCCCGAGGCAACACGTGCTTCTGTGATAACATCGGCCTATAAGAGGTGACATCCTCCTCCCGCTCACTAACGCGCTTATGTCACTGTACCTGTGTGTATGCAAATGGCACAGAGCCTCGTGGAGCGTCGAGAGCAGCGGGGGACTGTGACACTGACAAATTTGTGTAATTATGTCAAAGTGGGAGCCACAAGGGCAACCTGTTTGACATTCCTCACAGTACACGCCGCCCATTAAAGCATTCATTAAACACAGATTAGCTCAGCGAGTGAGCAGGAAATCTGATGGAATTAGTCTCCAGCTGTGTTTCCACACATCTGACCAGGACGGCTGTTTTTAGGTTACAGCTCTACGTGACTAATGGGAAATCAAATGATGAGAGAGCAAAAGAGCAGCCTCTGACATAACTGCAGGTAAACCTTGACACCACGACATTAGTGTTTTTTTTAATGAATAAAAAGAAGACAGTGTTTCAGTGGAGTTTCAATATCATTTTTTATGTGAATCATTTGAATGTGCTGCACATTACAGCTCATGAGAAAGCTTAACTAGGAAAAATATGTTTTTAAAGCATCAACATTAAAGCTAGATCTTCTCAGAAATCACAACATCCTGTCTTTGTTTGTTTGTATTTTGTCTTTGTTGGCAAGAGAAAGAAAGAACAGCGACGTCCCAAATATTAGAAACATTTTATAAAACATATCTTTAAAAAAATATTCATTTTTACCGATCACAGCAGGTGGTCTTATAACAAAATTGGATTGTGCACTGTTTTAGAAAATGTTTAAGGTGATGAAGTAAACGTGCTGTCGTCGATATAAAACCTTTTTTTTTTTCATCATTGTTTTGCAGCAGTTTGAAGTGAAGAGTTCTACAGGTGATTGTTTCATGCTGTCAGCCTCTACACGATTTGTTCTTTAAACATACTCTGAGCGCTTCCTCGAGTTATAATCTGTGTTCATCGCCTTGTACCTCTGCTGCAGCACAGGCTGGGGCTCCACCTGTGAACACAAGCTAGAGGAGACCAGCAGCAGCCCAGCCACTATGAGGAGGAATCCTCCCGCCCAGCCGCAGAACAGGGCATCTCCAAACTCCCATCGTGGCACCACTTCAGGTACTTTCTCATCAAAGAAATGCATCACAGCGAAATGGGCCATGTAGGACACAGGGATCAGACACAGCACCCCAGAAATCATCCCCAGAACCCCTCCTATGATGGTGAAAGTCCTCTTGGTTCGATCTTTACAGCTGTTCACCAGGTAAAGTCCAGGTACAGTCACCATGATTCCCAGCAGGCCCACAGTGAGGCAAGCACACATGAAGATGCGAGCCAGCTTGAGATCGCTGGACAGGCCCAGCAGACTGTCATAAGGTCTACACTCCATGCCACCAACGTCCTGGACTACGCAGGTCTCCCACAGGCCCAGCTCGTAGCTCTCTATGGGCAGCAGTGCAGTGGACATGGTCAACCACTGTGGTAAGACAGTTGTGGTTAAAGCGCACAGCCACGCTGCCACATAGACCAGCATCCCCAGCAGCTCCAAAGCGCAGGCGCACGTGTCCATCTCTCTCTGTCTGGCCTCCACGCTTCACAGAGCCACAAGAGTCCTCAGAAGAGGCCTGTTGACGTCCAGCCGAGTCAGGAGCTGCTCACAGCACCTGATAATTAGAGTTGACTTCTGTAGCTCTGGGCTCGGAGCTCTTTCACAAACACTTCCCACTCAGAGGAGCGCACATCTTCTGCTGCAGGGAGGAGAGGGGGGCCCGTTTGGCCCTCCCCTTTGCGGTCCTCCTGCTCCTGCTGCTGTGCCAATGGGCAGCAGAGGCAGAAATACCCAGACTGCCACAGGATCATTGTCAGATGCCTTTTCCAAGATAGCAGGTCACAGGGGATGTCATTAGATGCAGACAGGATATTACTGAAGCATTTTATGTTTCAAAAATTTACTCCCTGATGTTTGTTCTTGCATCCTGCGAGTCCTCAGAGAGGCACGCAACAACACAGATTGTACAAATACAAATGCCAGCCAACAATAAGCTCCTCATAAACTTGGCGTGTCTCTGATACTAACTGGTTAGAATCAGAGTTTTTCTATAAAGAGCGTACAACTTCTGAGTAGACCGTCATAAAACACACCGACGATTCATAAAAGCAGTTCTTCATAGGCTGCATGAAGAAATGCACAACCGGCGCCCTAATTCATTTATTATTCAAGAAATAAAAATGACGTTAGGAAAACAACAATCTGCTCAGTTTGGGGCGGCTGCTGTCACAGTCAGGCTGTTTGCTGCATGTGACTGTAACAGAAACAACAGTGCAGCTTATTGTGAGCTCTCCTATGAACACGACAAGCCTGTGGGAAATGGACGTAGGAGGCTATAGATCAAAAGAGGCCTATAATGTGAGAAAACACCCAGCTCTAAACACACACACACACACCTAATTGTAGACAAGCACAAAAAAAAAATAACCATAGAAACAAAAATGCATAGATAAAATCCCAGCCTGCTAAACTCTTCCTCCTCTGGAGCTCAGCTGACTGGACTGAGGTCTTGACAAGTCTCCACACTCACTTTAGTGTACTGGTGCAGTAGGGATCCTTCTGAGTGACGTCCAGGGAGCTGGAACGGCAGGCATCTACCAGAGGAACATCTCGCCGTTACTGCCTCGCTACCTGTTTGGCAACAGAAAGTCCCACTCTGGGGGAGTTCCACTTGAACAGTCTCACTGTCTTTCAGTCACCGTACCAGACACTTGAGGAAAACTATGAGGAAGTAAGTTTCATCTGTGTCGCTGTAGTTCCTGCCAAACACAAACAAGGGTCAACTAACAGAATACATGCAGCAGAACCCAATAAACCCCCTACAGCTCAGACATCCACCCACCACCACCACCTCTCTGATCATCTCATGCTTTATTATTTCATATCCTTGTGATTAAATGGTGCAGTGGTTTATTTGGGTATTCCTCAGTAAAAGGTGAGTATTAGAGAAGTTCAAGTGATGAAGCAGGTACAGTAGGTGTTAAAGTGCCGCTGCCTGACAGCAGGTGGCGCTGCTGCACCGCTGGGTACGGTGTGGGGGGAGTTGTCCGTGTGTCTAAATGAAACTCTCAACTACTCAAAGCGGCCGTTTCCTCTCGGGAGCCATTTGTTCGAGTCCAGGTAGCGGCCGGTGACGGTGTGTGGGTCCTCGGCCGGACGTGTGGAGGCTGCTCGGCGGCTCCTTCCGTCCTCTCTCCGCCGCGCTCGACGTCAAACCTGAATCCATTTCAGCTCGAACCGCAGCGTCGAGTCCTCCGGTTCCCCCATTGGACGGAGGAGCGGGCTCCGTCCTACGTCCGAGCGTTTATGCAAATCCGCTGAAGCCGAATATGGACACGGAGGAATGAAATATGGTGGAGGAGGCGAACATGGAGGACCGAGCACCGTGAGAGCGCCGCGGTGCTGCTGCTGCTGCTGCTGCTGCTGTTCGGGGGGTTGAAGAAGAAGAGCGGCTGCTGCCTCCTGTGGGACTTTCACAGCGGAAAGTTTTCTAGTGGCGTCTCCATTATTTGCGCCGACAAGTGCGTCGAGGTGGACTTTGTTGTAATGCTGTGAAGAGCGACTTTTTCAGGGGGGATAATAACCAGGGCAGGGGGCTTCAGCCCTCTCACCGTGCCGACGCTATGCCGTGGGTGAGCGGCAGTAAGCGGAGAGAGAGCTCGGAGCTGCCGCTGCCCGCGGGCTGGGAGGAAGCCCGGGATTACGATGGCAGAGTGTTTTACATCGACCACAACACCCGGCAAACTTCGTGGATTGACCCCAGAGATAGGTATGATGTAGGCCTGGGAGCACTGCACACACTCACACAGGGTAGCTCCAATTCAACAAGCAGTCCTCACAAACCACCAGCCAGGGCTGTGGGACAGGGAGGGAGGGAGGGAGGGAGGGGAGACGACTGCTGCTGAAGGCACTTTTGTTTTGGGGGCCGGGGCACTAAATCCCCCTCCATTCCCTTTAATGTGATCCAAGGTTGCGGTGGATAATGTGGCCGCCGCCGATCAATCAGCTGAGACCTCTCGAAAGGAGCCTCCCGTACAAGCGCGGTGCAGCTGCTCTGTTAACATGTACCTTTAAAAGTGAGGGCTGACAGCTTTATGGCAGATATGACAAGGAATTAGAGCAGATCAGCCTTTCCGGTTTGTCATGTTTCAGAGGAGGTGGGTAGGAGCGAACAGCAGCACGTCTGTTCTTCAGTTCATGGAAACCCTGGTCACCTGAGCTGGTTTCTTAACTCATCTGTCTCTTCTTCACGGGGGACTAGACTTAAATGTCTGCCTCAACCCTCAATCATTCAGACTCATCAGTGAGCTCAGTGGATTTGTGACTTCCAGTGACCTGAAACATTCCTGGTCCACACACCCCAGCTCCCCTTCTTCCCCTTCAGTATGGAGACACCTCCTCCAGTCCAGCAGTGTGTCTGAAGTTTCCTCCACTGTGTCACGGTTCATCCCAAAATTACCCCAAATGTGTGCATTTCACTGGATTTGAAAATGGAGCGTAATACGGCAACGGGCTTTAAACTCCAACTCCCAGAGATCTTTGTGAAAGTATGTGAGGAATGCTGGTTGAGCCACTGGGAAAGCTGCAAGGATGTGCTTTTGTGGGGGACTGGGATTTCACCAGCCCAGAAACCGACTCAATCAGGCATTCAAATCAGACTTTGTGAGATTACTGGGAATTACTGCAAGTATTTTAACTCTCCTGCATCATGAGGGAAAGGCAGAAATTCACAAAAACAGCAGTGTGGCTGCTGATACACGTCCCTTTGTGTTACATTTAAGCCCGCTTTCTTGCAGCTGAAGTCAATAGTGGGAATGCAGGAGCTGCATGTAATCTAGATAAGAAAAGCCTGATATCCTTGAAGGCCCCCTCCTCCCTGAAAGTTGATTAACCATTGTTGTGTGAGGCTGATAGCAGTTCAGCATATGGCGGGGGCTCTGTGGGTTTACGATTGCATGCCTAAAGAATGCTTTCTGCATTTGTCCTGGTGCTGTTCAGTGATTTATAGGTCATCTCGGCCAGAGGAATGTCTTCTGTCACCACCTGATACTGACTTTCCAATAAATCACATCGCAGCTCTAAAAGCTGACTTTCTGCGAACATGCAGATGATACAAAAAGGTGTCAGCTATTCAGTCTGCATCAACACTTTGGAAGAAAATGTATTTCTTTCCATCAACTGCACATAAATAAATGGTCTGCGTGTCACATAGACATTAAGTGGATGGCAGGAGCAGAGGGCTGACTGCAGCAGCGATTAGAGTTTATACTTTGGTGAGGCCCAATTGGACTACAGCAAAAATCAAAGCGTTAAGGTCTAAGGATCATTGTCTTGTGTTGAGATGAGATGTGTTGTATGGAATCAGAAAAAACAAAATGATCTGAAATGTAGTCAGGTGTAAGCTGTAATCAGATATGTACTACACCGTCAGGGCTCATACGCCAGTTAATTTTCATTAACGATGGGGTGCTTCATTTTATGGTCATTAAAAAAACAAAATCTGATTTGGTTGTTGTTACCAAAAATCATACCTACATAACGAGTTTGACCTTGGCAGCTTGTATTGAAGACTTGGAAGAGATCATTTTGGACATAGTATGATCTATGTATGAAGTGACTCAGATGAAGAAATAAGAAACAAAAGCTCACTATACCGGCTTGTGCGAGCACCCTCTGTGCCAATTTGAGGTAGTATCGTCCTGTGATCTGGTGTGTCACACACCGCAATGTCTGCTAACCTCTCACGTCTGACCTGTCAGCGGCTGATTATCACCTGTTCACTAAAACACCAAATCCACCGAGCTAAAACGTAATTGTCAGTGATGATCGTGTTCTGCTGTAACGGAGATGTGCATCAGCCAACGTTCAAGTTTGTTCTTGTTGATACATTGAGAAGTCTGGCGGCAGGAGACAGGCTGGATAAAGCTGTTTTGGTTAAATGACAGCGTGTAGTGAAAAATGAGACAGATGTGTGACTGCAGTACACAGATACCTGGGAAACTGGTGAAGCATCTCAGTCAGTACGTGGTTTGCTCTAATGCAGAGCAGAGTCTTGTGTTTGTCATCATGATCTTGCCTAATGTTTAAGCACAGGTCAGTAAACACTGCGCTTTGCAAACCACCTCCATCCCCTGCTGCTCTTTATGTTCACCCTTCGTGATGATTATGTCTTCTGGGACAGTGGATACCTTGAGCAGCTCGGGGCGTTTCTGACAGCTCCTGCAGATAAGCCGAGGAGTTCTGTGGGGCTTTTTTGTTACTGTGGAATGAGCGTTATGTTAGGCATGCCTACACTAATGCCCAGGGGCTCTTCTTGCTTGCGGCCTCAGACAAAGCAGCAGAACAGAGGCAGTTCCCACGTGTCTGCCTCCTCCTCTCCATCCTGGGCCCTGTAGGCCTCCTTTATTAGCTCTGTTATGCAACAGCCATGGCCGGCCTGCCGCTCAGCAAAGGGAGGCCTTTATGCTTGGTCACAAAGCACACCAAATTCAATTATTCTGGAAAGGGTGAGCTGTGTTTCCAGCACCGAAAGGTTATTCACATGCGCTGAACCCCGCTGTTATTTTGCTTCCCCCAGTGTTTTTATTATGATGGCTCTTTGTCTTTTGGTGGGAGGAGGTTACGAACATGCCATTGCTTGATCCAGTGTCATTTTGCCCTATGTGTTTTCTATGTTCTGTGTCACAAGCGGACAATGTGTTTGTCTTCAGCTTTCACCTCGCTCCTTGTTCTGGAAGTTCAGTTACTTTACTCCTGTGGTTACTACTTTGAGCTGCTGCTCCTGTCTGAGCTTCGTAAATCATGACCCATGTTTTTGGATGATTTATTTAGCTTTGCAACCAGTTGCCTGTGTTTTAGTCAGCAGCCACACTTGCAGGTTGCTTTATCTTTGTTTTATGTGTATATTGTGAAGAATGCTACCTAAACAGGACATGCCAAACTCAGTGGACCAACCTCGAGCTCTGAGCCACCATTGTTTTTTGTTTTTTTTTTTTTCCCGTCCACACATCTGCACAATTCTCATTTAGAGAGAAGTGTGGGGGGGGGGAGTAGTTGACAGTTTCTATACTATACTACAGTCCTGAAGACTAATCCCTATTTTTACTTTAATATATATTATGTTTGTTTAGCTCTAATTGTTTTGGATAACACCTTATTTTAAAACCCTTTAATAACACTTATATACACTACACACAAAAGCTTACTCTACAAGACATATTTTTTATTATCACAACCATTGTGTTGTACGGTTGTTTATTTTATGACAATGAGTGATGCTTGATGGGGCTTTTGGGAAGAATGCTCATTTACGAGAAAATGATTCGCACTCTCTAAGACGCATGATTTTCTATGTTTTTGTTACTGTCAACAAATTCCATAGAAGGACCCAAACCACCAATGACCTGTGTGGACCGGCTGAAACGTGTAACATTGAATTCAGCAATTGCGTATGTGTTACTCTGAGTTCTACATTTGCATTTGATTAGTATTTTGAAGGATGTATAACTGAGATAGGTGGTGTCACAGTTTTCTTTTTCTCGCAGTGGACCCAACTTTGTCCTGCTCCCATTCAGACGAGCCCTTCCCATGTGTCCAGACTCTGTCTAAATGTGAACAGAGACAGGGACGTCGCTCGTTGGTCTAGTTATAGACACCTATTTCTATGAGATTTGACACATAATGGGAGACGGCAGTCTGTCTGTCAGCTGCCTCACTCACTGCAACGCTGCACCAGGCCCTCAGAGAGGCTGGACATAAATGACATTCCTCCCAAAGTTGTTTTCACATTTCTTTTTTAACACAGAATGGAATTTTTAGACCAACAACTCTTGTGGCCTTTTTGCTCACAGACTGTGTCTGTTGCCCCCTCCAAAAGGAGATATGAGAATGGAAGCAGGTGGTACAGTATGTGTGCTGGATGTTGGCGTTAAAAGGGGAACATGCAGAATTTTCTCTTATCGCCTCATGTCCGTCTGCGACATTGTGTTGGTGTCATCACATTTGTTGTTTTTTCTGGTCACATATGCAATGCTTGTCATTCAGAGGTCAAGCCTCAATTCTTATTTGTGGACCAGGAGCAGCTGGTTTGCTGGGAAGATAAAAGACTTTGAGGAGTTGGAAACTCCTGTTGATTTTTTTTCAGGGTGCAGCTTCTGCCGCGGTTAACTCTGATTGTTTTATCACACAGGTGTTTGGTATATTTATACATATATACAAAAATTCATTCCATATGCTGTGCACTCCTACACTGTGGTGACAACTTGTCTAAATTAAAACATTCGATGGAGTGACATGTTTGTTTTTTTTAATTGATTTAATTTAAAATGACTGAGCTGTGAGACAGCAGCAGAGTGCCTTTGAAAATAGTTAGCTGGTTTCTGTCAGGCCGTAGTGAGCTCATTGTGGTCACACTGGAGAATAACCAACGCCTGAGAATAAAAACCCCGTCTCTTGGCTAATTAAATGTCTCATCTTAATTGTTGTAGTCGAGAAACAAAGGCTTCTGAGCTGGTCAAGATGGCCAAACCAGACCAGACATGGTCCAGTAGCACAGACTCCTGTTTCACATGCCTTTCCCCTACAGTAGTCGGTCACCAGGCAAAGGTGGGGGCTGCTACAGATAGAAATACCCTCGGGGACAACGCAGCATGGCACAGATTATTCTAGAATTAGCAAATGTGTTTGACAACTAAATATATTTTTGTAGGGAAGTTGTGAGACACAAGCAGGCCCAGCAGCATTTCATTCCTCCACAGCTGAACATGCCTGCCATTCTGTCAGTCTGCATTTTTTTCTATTTCAGATATCTGTCTCATTTTCGGTTTCCTCTTGATTGAAAGCGGATCCTAGAGAATGCGTAACATTTTAGAGCAAAAATTTTGGCCCTTATTAATAACCACATCTATGGCATTAACTGCTGACAGAGTTGCTTAACCAAGCATAGCAGGGGTTTATCGTCAGCCCATTTATATATTAGAAATTATTTTTTCAGGGTTTCAATCTTATGTTGCATATTGTAGCTACAGCTAAAAATTGAGAATTTATACTACTGGAGCTCTGTAATAATGCAGTAGTACTACAACTCTGTTGTAGAAGTCAGCGTTGGGCACTTGCATAGCATAGTGGAGCAGTGTCAGACCTGCGCTGAACTCTGTTGAGTAATGCTTGTTGTTCACCCGTTCTCAGTGTCAGCAAACATGAGTTTACCCAGGGTCACTGTGTCTGTCTCACAGGGAATGACACAATAATTTTTCTCTCCGAGTGTGACTCTCAAGGAAAAAGCTGATTGATAGAAATTCCGTATCATGGATTGCTGATGTGATAGTAATCAAAGGGTCCCATCAGAAATGCTCATATACCAACTACGACTGCTTTTACAATACTACAACTGAGTCCTCTGATTGTTTGTCATCAGACTGCTCCTCTCCTGCTCTCTGCTGCTGTGTGTCGTCCTCTTTGTGAGTCTGCTCCGTTGTGCATCAGTCTCTCAAGACCAATACATGACTTGGAAAAACAGAGGCTGCTGTCACAAGACTACATAACAAACCAAACATTCAGATCTGTGAGAGGACATGTTTTTCCCTGTGCCTCTCATCGTCTCCAGGGAGGGCCGAGGGCAGCTCAGTACTGAAATCCCTTTGACGTCACGCACTGTAGCTTCCCATCCAAATCCTCTTTCCCTTTAGTTTTTAGCTAAGACAGTTTTACAGCTTCATATTGTTCTAAAGTTTTTGATTTGTTAGTTTTTTTAAAGTACTTACAGGTGCCTTTACTACAGTGTCTGAACATACAGTGGCAATAAAAAGTATGTGAACCTTTTGGAATTTCACAGTTTTCTGAATCAGTTTGTCATAAAATGTGATCAGATGTTCATCTAAGTCAAGAGTAAATTCAGATTTTTTTTTGGTCTTTTTTGAGAACAACCATAAAAACCTTATAGAGCTAGTGGAATTAATAACTGGTTGACACCGCCTTGGATGCAATAACCTCAACCAGGCACTTCCTGTAGCTGTGGACCAGACCTGCACATTGTTCAGGAGGAATTTTAGCCCATTCTTCCTGCAGAACTGCTTTAACTCTGTCTTTTTTTTTTGGATGTCTAATGTGTGTGGCTCTCTTCAATTCGTTCCATAGCATCTCTGTTGGGTTCAGTTCTGGGCTCTGATTTGTCCACTTTTGTTTTTCTGAAGCCATTCTGTTGTGTGTTTTGGGTCATTGTCCTGTAGCATCACCCAACCTCTAAAGGTTTCAGCTGACGTACAGACATTCTCACATTATCCTGAAGATTTTTTTGATACACTTGGGAGTTCATCTTCCCCCCCAATCACTGCAAGCTGTTTAGGCCCTGATGTGATAAAGCAGACCCAAATCATGATGTTTCCTCCACCATACTTTACGATTGGGGTGACGTCCTCATGATATGCAGTGACCTTTTTATACCAGATGTAGTGCTGTGTGTTCTTTCCAAATACTTCAATCTTAGTTTTCTTAGTCCACAAAACATTTAGCCAATACTGCTGTGGAGTGTCAATATGCTCTTTGGCAAACTTCAGGCACTTCCACTTCCTAGCACTATGAGGTTTTTATGGTTCTTCTCATTAAAAAAGATCAAAATAATTTTTGTGTTGTTATTATAGGCACATTATATTTGTTAATACTCTTGACTCAGATGAAGATCAGATCACATTTTATAACAGAAAAACCTGAAATTTCAAAAAGAAACATACTTTTTCTTGCCACTGTATGTTTACCTTTAACAAACACTTAACGCAGCAGCAGGTGGGGAGCGTGCTTGTGTTTGCCTTGTCCTTGTGCTTGGCTGCATGCACAGGGCTCATGTGAGAATCCTTTGTACACATTATCGCAAAGTTACCGACTGTTTGAAGTAAATGTAGGCAGTTCCTGAAGAAATTGGTGCCTGTGTGCACAGTTCTTATTTGGGAACATGTGAATTTGTGTTGGGTTAAGTGTACAGACATAGAACCGACAAATAGAGGCAGTTAACTGATTTTTCCAGTGGTTCCAAAACTGATGACTTGTTAGGAAGGCCTTTAATATTACTTTAGAATAAACTCTCTGGAGAGGTTTTTACAAAATGTACTAAACTTCACATGCATTTGTTCCATAGTACCCTTCGAGATCTCATTGACAGAATGTAAAAAGCTTCACCTTATAATGTGGTAATCTGTTATATTTCTAAGTCACACCTGTCACACCATCAGTAACTGAGCCAATTTCCCAAAAATGCATTAAATGCGAAGGGAGTTAATTGAATTAGAGGGTTTTTTGTAGGTTTTTGACAAGACTGTGATTCTTCATCATCTAAGATTTTTGTCAGTACTGTTGGTGGAGGTGGGTGCTAAAACCACTTTCCAAACACATTAAAGTGAAGATCTAGTTAAGTTTGTCATGAGTGTGTGTGGAGAGGAGAGTTGCTGTGTCTGTCTCCTGAGGAATGCAACGTTGAATGCCTTGGCTCCATTTTCTGGGCCGGCCCCTCATTGTATGCATACCTCGCCAGGTTCGGGTCTCATGCACTGTCTGCGTTGTGAGCATATTGTGGCGACAGGGACACTGTTGCTGAACACCCTGTCTGGGCGGATTAATTGTAATCAGACCGTTACTGTATGTGCTATTTGTCAAACACACTGGTACACCACTCGGTGGTATGTGTAGATTACTTGCGTTAGTTAAGACATTAGCTTAACCTTGACATAGTCACTGTTATACTCTGTAAGTGTTTACAATTTAATCAAGAAGAGTGACTGGTAATATTAATCAGTACTTTCACATTCGATTTAAATTTCTGCTTTTAAAGTAGTTTAAATTGCAGATACTGCTACTGTGCTAAGCTAACTATAGGCTACTTACACTTTTGACAGGAGTATATGCTCTGTAGCTGTGACAGGCTTTTAACACAAGTCCAATACAAGTGTCCAAGAAGACATTAATTCATATTATTAAGACTGATTTCAGAATTATCAAAGTCACAGCTGCTGAAAGATTGGGCCTCGGCTGATGAATTAATTTAAATTTAAAGCTGTGCGAATAATATTAACTGACATGCATATTTTTAATAAGCCATCATGGAGATATGATTAATTTGTACTTCACTTAAGAATCACACTCCATCTGTTTCCATCTGTGGAAACAGTTTGACACGTTAAGTAAGTTTCTAAACTCTCTTTGCAGGCAGCGCTGTTATAGTCCAGAGCCAAAGACTTGGTCAAGATGCAGTTTTGCAGTTGAGGGTCAAGGTGCTGGGGGAGAAAATATTCCTTAGAACAAATGTTTGCTTTTTGCTTCTTTCCCCACGATTAACATTGAAAACATCTTTTTATAGACATGACAAATGAGGCAGAGCACCCTGTTGACCAGTCACAGCTAAAAAGAAAGATACATGATGTGGGAGAGAGAAAAACGGTTATCTGTGATCATTAGGTGTCATGGGTGATATTATCTTTGATTAATGTTGCTGATGGATACACTAAAGTTGAAAAAGAGTTTAATTAATAAAGTTTAATTCCTGCAGGAGAAAGGTTTTCACTTGTTAAGCTGTTACTAAAGTGTATATTTGGATTCCTTGAGGTCAATGTTGTACTCAATAGATTGTAAATCATTTCAGGATCACCAAACCGCTGACATTTGCCGACTGTGTTGGAGATGAACTGCCTCTCGGGTGGGAGGAAGTTTATGACCAGCAAGTGGGAGTTTACTATGTAGACCACATCAACAGTGAGTACATAGTGCACTTCTGAATTATCATCCAGCCCGCTGACTCTTATTTTAAATCTTGCAGGGAACCCCAGACTTCTGATTTCTCATCCTGTATTCTTTACCATTTTGTCATGCTCAAGATTGAATGTCTGGATTTAAATAAAGTGACCTTGAGTGTTCATAACTCACAGAAGCCACAACTCCACCTCTATAAAAAACTGTTCAATATTATCACTTATGTTCAGGGAATTATTTCCTTTCTGTTGTTTCCTGTTGTCAGAGACCACCCAGATTGAGAACCCACGGACTCAATGGCGGCAGGAGCAGGAGCGCATGCTGAAGGAGTACCTTGTGGTGGCCCAGGAGGCCCTCAAAGCCAAGAAAGAGATGTACTTGGTCAAGCAGCAGCGTCTGGAGCTGGCTCAGCAGGAAATGTTGCTCTTCCATGAGCTCTCCGAGGACAACCGCTCCATCACCAGCAGTAAGTCACACTAATGTCTAACGACCTAATTATCTGGCCTAGATATGCTGTAGTATTGATGTCCCTTCAAGATCTGTTGGTGGGTGCAGATCTATAGAAAATCTTCCAAGTTCCCATTCCTGCAGTTTTCCCCACCCTCCCTTTTAATCACCTTCATTTAGTTTAACCTGAGACTTCATCCAGCTGTCACACACACAGTTTGATCCAATGACAGCAAAGGCAGGGAGGTGACACCGGATACCGCTCCACCTCTTACTACAACAAGTTAACCTTAAAGTCATCGCTATTAACTAACCGCTGCTCCCCCACTGTCCTTTTTTTTTATGTGTCCACAGCGCTCTCTGGCTTGTCGTCAAACGCGAAATACGACCCTGACCAAATAAAAGTGGAAATAGCTTGTAGACGAGAACGGGTAAGTCATTATCGGAGGAGAACAATGGTCTGCAACATGGGGCCCTTTTGGGCCAAAAGGGGGGCTGGGGTGTGGCCCCTACAGGATACTGTGGTTCTGGCCCGGGGCCTCAAGAGGATAAGGATGAGATCATCATCAAAGGGTCAGGCAGAGGCTAGGTCACTGACTCACCGGGCCAAGTTAGACATTTCTCTGAGATCAGTCATATGGGTGAGGGTGTTTCCTGGATCAGCGGCATTTCACATTGTTATTCTGTGTTCTGAAAAGATGAGTAAGATCTAATTGTAATGTTACCGTAAAATATGGGAACATATCGAAGCCTGAGACGTTGTAAATATATCAACTCAAGGCAACGTGTTCCTTCTCATTCCCTAATGGCCAGTAGTTACTGTAGGTGCATGTTGTGTATGTGTAGTCAGTCACAGGCAACACCCACAAATCAACAATAAGTCACCAAAGCCACAAACTTTGTCAATGTGATTTATGACCATGTTTCCAAAAAAAGTACTGCTCATCATCTTTGTTTCTGTAAAACAATGTTGAAATGTGGTGCAGACATTCATTAGCCCCTCAGAACAAACTGTAATCACTTTGATTGACTTTGGTGTTTGAATTTAGGATGACAGCATGCCTGTGTGCGCAGTGGCATCATAGATGGCTGTACACTCTTGTCTTGTTCAGAAAGCAAAACATGTCACACAATGGTAAATGCAAGCAAAATTACATATAAGAAGTAAGAATAATGTTCACACGTGTAAAAAAAACTTTTAAAAAAATGTTTTTTTTTAAAGTAATACAGTGTATTACTTTAAAAAAAAACATTTTTCATAATGCAATTGATGATATGGTCAATAATCCTCCCTGCAAACTGAACTTGCTGCATAAAGTCAGTGGAGTGTGCCTTTGAATTGAATGATATCACTGAATTATTTCCCAGCCTTATTAGAAAGAATAAAAAAATATAATAAGCCTTTTTAACGTAGGTTGGATTTCACAACCACAAATATGACTTTACCTCAGTAACAGATTACTTGTAATTTAGTTCAAGTATTTTTCCATATTTTTTTTTACGAAACAAATCCTTGAAGTGAGATCAGGTGTGCATGTGAGTGTGTCTCTCTATAAACATAGCTGAGCACTCCTGCATGCAAATAGTCATGACTATGCAGTTTAGGCCGGCGGTGGTGGTGAGAGAAGTCCATTGTGCGCCGTGCTAACCCGGTGCTCTGCCTTGTGTCCGCAGCTCTCCAGGCTAAAGCAGGAGCTGGCCCAGATGAAGCAGGAGCTCCAGTATAAGGAAATGGGAGTGGAGACCCTGCAGGAGTGAGTGTTCCTCTGCCTCTATGTGTCCCAGGCCCACCCTTCCTCTCATGGTCACCCTTCTCCTTCTAAAACACTTGGCCCCGTTGCTCCCCACCCAGGGCTCTCACACTCAGTTTCGGTCTCTTCTTTTTCTTCTTCTTCTTCTTCTTCTTCTTCTTCTTCTTCTTCTTCTTATTCCTCAACTCATGTCTACTACTACACCACACATTTAATGTAATTGAGCAGATTTCAAATGTTTCACTTGACACACAAATACAGTTTAATTACTTATTAAGTGAAAAAAATGCTCACATTTCAAAGATATCCATCAAAATGCCCTTTGACCCATTTAGAAAATGACCTGGTGTTCAAAGAACAATGAGGAGATTCACTTCTTAGCTTAAAGTTTACAGACAGTTTCCCACTTTTGTTTAAATTGTGTTGGGTTTTAAATACATACATTGTGTCTTTCTGGGAGCTGCTGGGAACATTTCAGAGCGGTTTCATGTTAGAAATAGAAGCTCCACCTCTTGCAGGAAAAAAAGAGAGCGTTTTGAGAAAAGGCAAATGGAGGGAGTTTTTGATGGAAAAGGGGACTCCACCTCAGGAAGAGGATGCACCAGTGGAGAGCAGGGAGCCAAAGCTCAGCCTGGAGAGGAAGTTGCTCCATGGAGAGGGGAGGAGGGATGGGGTGGAGGTGGGGGGCTCGAGAGCAGTTTCAAAAACACAGAGATATCTGGCAGCAAATTCCTCTGCACTTCCTGAGTCCTGGCAAAGAGTCCCTTATCTCTTAGATAATATACAACTCGAGTGATTCCCAGAATAGCCAGGAGAATACAGAGCTTGCAGAAAACATGGATGCACCCTCCTCCTTAGTTTTTGCGTGTGTGCAGACGTGCTCATGTTTGTGTTTGTGCCTTTGTTTGCCTGTGTGTGTCCTATTGTTTCTGCTAGCTTGGTCTTTGCCCAGTAGGGTGGAGGCCAGGAGGGACCCTACGGCTGTTGTTTTTTCAATATCAGCTGTTGTCAGCAATACAGCTAATTGTTCTCCACGTCGCATCAGATAAACCAGACAAACAGTTTCTGACATAGAATGGCCCCCACGCTAATTACCACTAGTCAACTAAAGGAATTATGGAGTTTGGACCCTTTAAACCTTTTTAGCATACGAGTCTTTTCTGCTCATCTGTGATACTCTGTGTGCAGTGATTGTATCAATCAACTTAAAACATGTAACTTTTTAAGAAATAGAAAGGGCGTATGTGCTGCTCTCTAGTAAGCAGGGTGTGGGGAGGGGGGGCAGTACAGGCAGGCACAGAAGGGTGGGTAGTCTTTTTTTTTTTTTTTTTTGCTAAGCATATAAACTCCCAGGCCTTGCCAGTTGGGTGGGGGGGAACAAAGCCGGGCTTGTTTTGGGAGGAAGAGGCAGGGTCGGGTGGATGAACAGTACCTGCTGTTGAAGGAGGGTCAAGGAAGCGGGCTGTGGTGAGTGCGGGGGCCATGTGCCAGGACCAGTGATGGAGGAGGCACCGTGTCGCACTCCTCCAGTTCTCGAGCAACAAACCATCCAAACCTCCCTCCTCACAGCCAGACTGAAGAATACGGGCCGATTCACTGCAGTGCTGGAGACAATATTAGTTTGTTGATTCAGTTTGTTTTTGTAATATACATTTAAATCACATGGCGTCTGGATTGTTAAACTTAAGTTTTCTTTTGGAGAGCAGGCACTTCTTTCTCAGGGCGGTGGATCAATAGGTAGAGCAGGCTGTCGAGGTTCGATCCCTGGCTTCTCCTGTTCATGTTAAAGCAAGACACTGAACCCCAAGTTGACCTAACACCTGCAATGTCATCATTGTGTTTGGATTTACCCACAGGGATTAACAAAGTAGTTGTTATTTAAAAAAAACAACTAATGAAAAAAAACAAGGCTCTTTTGATTAAAAAAAAACAAGAGAGCCCTTTTAAAGTTGCTCTCAAAAGCCTGAAACATTATCTTAGCATTTGGAAATGGAGATTACCCTGGCCTGTCACATGCAGTGTCAGTATTTCATAACTGACCACAGTCTAAATAAAACACTGAGAGCCTCATGAATTTTATCTCCCACACAAAAATACTTCAGATGTTAATCTGATGAATATTTTCAAACTTATTAGCTGATCTGTTTTCCAGCATTATGCCCAGCAGGCACATTGTAGCATTCACATGTTTTTTCATCTCCACATTTAACACTTACAACAAATGATCACATGTCTTTTTGACATTGCAGTACATGACTGTTGAGGTTAAGTTTTACTTTTAATACCTAATTTAAGACAAATTATTTGGTTCCACCTATTTCTATGGAGGCTTGAAAATGAAAAAATGAAGTAAGAAGAAAACTAATAAAACACAAGGCCTTCTGCTATCCCTCTCCACTGCCAGTCTCTTAGTGGAAAAGATATCAATATACTTACAATGGAAAAAATATGCCCACAATCATGGGTGGGATCTAGCATAACAATCCCAGGCACTCAAGTGGATGTTCTAAAGTAAAAAGGCCTTTACATATTCTTTTCCGTTTTATTGAAGAAGTTAAAAATAGAACACAAAATAAAGTCAATAGAACACAGAATCAATAGTGTTAGTTTTAGTGTTTTGTTTTTACAAGCAGATTGGAGGAAAAAAAAGATGTAAAGCTTTAAATTATATATGTATGCAATATTATGAATAAGTTTGTTAAATTTTGGACCACCGGCATGCAGAATCAGACTTGACTCCAGATGATTTATATTAAATGCAGCAGCATGGCTCTTTTCTCATCAACTCTGCACATCCAGCAGCGTGTATTTAACAACAGTGTAGGACACTTCCACAACTTCCCAACCAAACAAAAATCTCTATTCTTCTCTCTCTGGCAACTTATGGCATAGTGACTATGTGACTAAATGTAAATGTGAACATCTGAACGTGTGCTTGTGTCTTACAGGATTGACAGGAAAATGTCCAGCAGTCAGACAAACTACAAGCTAGACGAGGCTCAAGCCATCTTCAATGAGCTGCGGAGCATCAAGAAGGCCATCAGCACAGGCGAAAAGGAGAGGCAGGACCTCATCCAGGTCTCTTTCCACCTACCTCCTTCCATCAGACCCACCAACTTTAGATTGTTTTGAATACTCTATGCTGACCTCTAGTGCCTGCTAACCTCGACTGTTCTGTTGCTGCTCATCATTGTCTTTTTAAATCACATTTCCAGACGTCTGAATCACTGACCATGTCTCACATTTGTCAGCAAAACAAAAAATATGATGAAGTGATTAATAATGAATAACACTCAGCAATTCAATTGTGTGGCCACATTTGCTGAATTTTTTACTGGCAATGTCACGGCCTATTTATAACCAGACAAATTACACAATTTAAATGTTTTAATTTGAAATTATTGCAACATAAATAATTCACCTTTGAAAACTTTTAAAGTTAATTTTGTCCCATTTTTGTCTCATCAAACCTCTTTTATTGTATAATTATAGCTCAGATTTTAATTATTTACATCCCTGCTTTGTTGTTAATCACTGTTTTATTCCACAGAGCCTGGCTAAACTGACAGTGAACTTCCAGAGCAGCCTGTCTATCAGCGACTCAGCCGCAGAGGTGGCAAACAGCAACGTAACTGTGGGCGACTTGTGTAAACTGCAGCAGTACTGTGACACTGGCTGTCAGACTGACATCATGGGAGAGGTACGAGACATTGCTGCTCTCCTCCCTGTCTCTAAAACAGAGGTTTTCAAACTCTCTGGGAGAGTTACTATTGGGGCACATAAATAGAGATGTGAACCACTGTTTGCTTCGATATTCCTTCTTTGAGTCATAACTGAAATCATCACCCAAATTTCCTAAATGTCTGTGTGACACACACTTCCCAACAATGTCATTATCTCTGAATTGTGAATAACGGCCCCTGTAGATCTGCATAGACATCATAGTACAAACACTGTCCTTATAACTACAGAACGTGCCTTAGAATCATCAAGTTTCATTTAGTATAACAATTATCAGTCTTAGTTGTAAAACTGTTAGCAGCTATGCTGGCATATGTTTAATGAAGCCAGTTTGGCAAAATAAAAACCAATATGCTAAAATAAGGAGCTCAAGTTGTAGCCTGTAGCTAACTCGCTTGTGGGTGAGTGTCACATTTTGAAAACCTCTGCCCTAAAAAATCAGCTGCTCAAATGATGACTGGCTGATCTGCAGGAAGCTCCCTACCTTTATACAGTACATCTGGAATGACTAATGACCAATGTTATGATTACATTTGTTCCTGTCATCCATGTATTTGCAACTATTTGTTATATAAACTGCTATGCTTTAAAGGCACTTTTAATCTTTTTAGTATGGTTCCCAAGATTCCTCGCATATGGTGGACAAAGTGAAACTCAACTGGCAGTACGAGGAAGCCAAGAAAAAGTAAGTGTGGCTGTCTGTTTGTTGTTTATCAGTCGTAGTACTATGACACACCGGCATGCAGCACTGACTCACAGGCCCTGTCAGCCCCCTCTCGTTCCTCAGTCCAGTGGGAGCACATGTTATGAATAGTATTTGCGCCTGGTGGCCATGGCTGCTGAGCGATGTCTGGCCAGCGGAATGAGCTGGGTGGTCACATTCTTGCCTGGCCACGCTGTTGCTGACTGTGTGCTGCCTTTGTGTGCACAGCCAGAGAGAGCACTGCCCAAAGCCTGCTTCAGTGCACACCCTGCTCCTCCGCAGGGTGGTTTAATACACACACTGTTTGGTTAAATATATCCCACCTCAAGCTATAGCACAGCCAAAATTATACATGGGCAAAATCAACATGAATTTTGTTTTGTTTTGTTTTTATCTCACACGGTTATAGTACACAACAAAACTGAGAACATCTCTGTGCATTATCACTAAAATGTTTAAGCGCAGTGTGTTTTAGGTGGAAGTTAAGAGTGATTAAAATTTATAATCACCACCCACAGAACCCATAGTTTACTAGTTCTGGTCTGGGTTGTGTCCAGTGTGAAATGGCTCCACATGATTGTACATTTTCTGTAAGTAAAGTAGTAAGTAAGATAGAGACCAGGTTGGGATTCTTGATAAAGATGTGGAAGGACACAGGAGCCTCAGTCACTACCCATTATAAACTGCTGCTGTAGCAGGAGGACTAGAAAGAGCAATACTACCAATAGCGAAAGGTGCAGTGACTGTCGCACAATACTTTCTTTCACTTAAGGGTTATTTGTGGAAATTAATGTTCAAGTGGATAATGTGACAGCGTGAAGTCAACCCCTGTCCAAATAACAAAACATTGTTCAAAGTAGTTCCACGGGGTCTGAATAGTGCTGAATAAAACACAGAGGTGGAAGTGTGCTGAATATGAAGCAGTGTGAGGATAAGGTATAGGGAACACAACATTTATAGATCAAACTCTGAAAGCAGGTTTGTCTCCTTTGATGCTAAAGGTGAGAGTATCGAGAGTGGAACTTTGTAACAAACTATAACCTGGCCAAATGCTTCCTTACTTAAAAAGAATGCCTTTTCAATATTTGTAGTAAAGCAGAAAAATGAGCATCAACTCTACAAAGAGCAACAGAGCGGAAAATGGCAGAATATCTCTCCACAGATTTGTGCAACATCCATGGCCAAGAGGATCCAATCTGTCGTTTAAAACAAAGACTGACACAGAAAATATATTTAAGAAACTAAATGAGGGAATCTGACTAATGAATGAGATTAATGAGATCAAATAATAGTCTCAGCTTTACATGACATTTCCGTGATATTGGCCAGGGGTGTGTACTCGGTGCATACTGCGTTTTCTAGTGATTGATACTCTGCATGTTGGACAGGGTACAGTATATCCCAGCTGTAAGGGGCAGCACTGTGATGATAGCTGAAACAGCAACAGTCACTGTGTTATTACACTGGCTCCATGCACACTTTTTTTTCTTACTAGACTCTTGTTACTGTGGTGACCCAGCAACAGCAATGCCAACCATGACATCAGGAAGGGAGGGAGACAAAGTGGGAGAGAGAGAGAGAAGGGAGACCTGTGGAAACTTGCATGCTCTGTCACTGAGTCACTCTGTCTGAAATCCAGCACATATAAACACAGTTATTTCATCTTAACGCAGGACTCTCTCCCTGAGATCCTACTTAACTCTGTCTGTCTGAAACATCTTGTTGATACACACCTGTACTGGCTGATGCAGCAGGCAGCTCAGGTAGAAATGACTACAGTCAATGCTGTCATTAGAGTGGCAGTGTGAAGTACCAGGTTTGCTTGAATATGTGGTTCGATGTAGAGCTGATCGAGAGTTTGTTCCTCTAAACTCTTGTTAAGTACATTGAGAACCTACTAACTCAATGACCATACAAACATTAATAAGCAGCCATCAAGTAAATGATTTTACTTGCAATAAAGAAACTGCAGTGTCAAAGAGAAGTGCTTTCCATTTAACGATGATGCATTTATTAGGGCGGCCAGCCAGACGGCAAGAAGAATTTACTGCACCTGTTTTTGTACAGACAAAACTGCTAGAGGCGGCTTCATATTTGACATCTAGACATGAGAATGATACAAATCAAACTCTTGGCATGTTAAGTGAATTACCATCTTTCCTAAAATGTCCAACTATTGCTTGAAAGTGACTTGTGCTTTGACTTCAAATTCAGGTTGGAGCTTCAGATTCAGTTGTGTGTGAATGAGTACAGACATGTCCATGCTGTGCTGTCTAACCAGTTACACAGATTCAGACTTGGTGATATATAATGGACAGTATTGGCCAATATACTGTGTCAATGTGCCCATTCTGGGAAGCTAACCTGTGATACTTTATGTGTGTGTGTGTGTGTGTGTGTGTGTGTGTGTGTGTAAGAAAGAGAGAGAGAGTGAGAAATACCTTTTATTTGTTAACATGCTATAGTAATGGACAGTGTGTGTTGTTTGAAGCTGATCGAAGGTGGCATATTGAAAACTGTGTGATCTGAGTTGAGGAAGAGTAGAGTAAAGGTAATTTTTCATGCTTGGCTCCTTGTACTTGAGTAACAGTGCCTTAGTTTATGTAAATAAACATTTTTAACTAAGTAGACACAGCATGGACTTCTGCTCAGTATCATCTCTGACTATAAATTTGTAAGCTGTATCTATTTTTTGCCCAGTGTCAGGTGTAAGGAGAAAAGTACAGCATGTAAACTAGTATTGTCCTCATGCCCTGTACACTGTTCCCTCAGGGTGCAGAGCATACAGCACCAGCTAGCACAGCTGGACAGTGAGAGCTGGTCGGGGCGGGCTGAGGCGGACCGTGACCGGGATTTCATACAGCTCTTGCGTGAGAAGGAGGCCCTACTGCAGGAGATCATCCTGGTCAGCAAGCAGCAGCACTCGCCTGAGACAGTGCTGCAGCTGGAGGAGGAGCGCTCTAGGCTGGAGGAGGAGGTGCAGAGGGCCCACAGCGCCCAGAGCCAGGGAGCCAATCAGAGGTGAGAATGGTCACGGGCTGTGTTGTCAAATTTTAGATTTGGACACTGGTCTTGGATGACATTTGGACGGATTAACACGTTTTTAATGTTGTCATTGTCGTGCTTGTGGATTTTTTTATTACTGTGTAAATGCAGTGTTGCAGCCTGGGTATTATTGGTATTTAAGCTGCTGCACACGTAACACATGCTGAACTTACCCAGTTATTCCATTCGTCACTGTAAACATATATTAATTGTTAATTTATTCACTCACTCGCTCAACTTTAGATTAGCAGACTGTGAGTTTGAACATAACAGTAAGATGTCACTTGTACCCCTAAGTTATTGGCTTCTGCCAGTGTATAGGTATTGAATTATTAGGATTACAGGACAATAATTCATTCAAGAACCAGTTTGCAGGTTAATAAATAACTTTGAGTAGCAGGAAAGGCCAACAGCTCCATATCAGATAACATCAATACGTTTCAAGGCACATGGCAAACTGCAGGTGTCTGCACTGCCAGGTTTAATCAACTGATTAAAATAGAAAATGTTTGAACATGAAAGTAAGTCACAAACCTATTTATGCTCTTTTTTGAAAGCATAAGTACTCCAAGGTAAATCCAATATTTCTATCTAATATTCTACAGATAGATTTGTCATTGTTTGAATATGTATGTGCGTGCACGTGTAATGCATTGTAACAAAACAGTGGTGATAAACCCTAGCAAGCTGAAGGACTGCATCCGTCTCCTAGTTCCATACCACATGCTAATTGTTGCCAGGTTTTGCCCATGTGGTTTGTTTATACTGGAAACGTCCCAAACTAAAGTAGACTCACAACAATATGCATACTAAAAACACTAGATTTTTCACCTCTATGTACAATCTGGTGAAAAACTCACAGTTTAAGTTAAGTTAACTTGTACAGGTTTATTAACAGTGCCTTAACATCAGTGTATTATTAGTCAGTGTGTACAGTGTGATTTTTTTTTATTTATTTATTGGAACATAGCACAAAATAGAGTGAAGTGAGCTGATGTGGGACAAACAAATCAGATGACTCTACTTCCATGGGAAACCATTTTGTGTCTTATGTGTTCACTATCAGGTTATCTGTTAGTTTTGCAGTAAAGCTCTGTAGTTGGATCAGAAATACTGGTGCCCTCATAGCTCCATTTTATTGTGTAAGATGAAAACATTGTGCTTTCTGATAAGGGCCTGCTGGCTGTGACCTTTTTAGTGGGTAAAAGCAGAGCACATATAGACATGATTGTTATGGTTCTTAGTTTAGACCACACAGCTAGTTCTGCAGTGTAGCCCAACAGAACAAAGGGAGATGCTGACCCAAGTGCTCGTTCAATATATTTAATTTGTTATGTGTCCATGTTCACGACAGGATGCTGCAGCAGGAGAAGAGGAACGTCCTGCTGAGGCAGCTGGAGGAGGCAACACGCATCACCACCTACCTTCACTCCCAGCTGAAAAGGTGAGGCGCACACTCATTATCTGAGTCCGTTTTTTCACTGCAGTTCTGTATCGTTACTTCACTTTTTCTCATCTCCAGCCTGTCCGCCAGTTCTCTGACGGTGTCGTCCAGCAGCAGCCGTGGCTCCCTGGCTTCCAGTCGGGGTTCCCTGGCGTCGAGCCGAGGCTCTCTCAGCTCCATCAGTTTCAGTGATATCTATGGTATCCCCCAGTATGAACGCCACGAGGGGGCAGGCGAGCCCTTCGAGCCCCACCTGCGCTACCTGCTGCCCCCAGAGGCAGTATCCAGAGACTGTTCCATGTTCTCCTCTGACCCCTTGACTCAGAACAAAACCAAGCGCTCCCATGACACCCCGCAATCCCTAGCCTCGCTCTCCTCCCGCTCCTCACTTTCCTCCCTGTCACCACCCAGCTCTCCCATGGACACGCCCTACCACTCTGCCCCTCAGGACTGCCCCCTCACCCAGATGACGGAGGAATATATGGAGCAGGCGGGTCGTGGCCTGTTAGAGGGGCTAAGAGCACAGTCACAAACCCTGTCACACACCTCCATGCTGAGCAGCGAGGACACGGTCAGCCCTGCTGCTGTGCATCAACTGGACAACAAGAGTCACAGAGACAGTGGAGCTCAGGGGGCTTTTACCTCCACAGGCAAGTAAAAGACAGCTGATACCCGTCACAAAAAATGTAGACGAGCTGCGAGCTAACGGTGTGGGTTTTCCTCCTTAGGCGTGACTCTAAGAGGAAACAGTGCCAACAGAAGTGGCAGGAGGGCCAGGAGAGTCTCTGCAGGCATGTCTGAAGATGCACTGGCCACGGACAGTGGCGTCTTCGAGGCCTGGGGCAGGAGGTGAGAGGAAGACCTAACAATGCTGAAACAGAACAAAAACACCAGACTCTATGGAGTAGCTGCGCCTCCCAGTGACTAAAGAAATAACTACAACTCCCAAAATAAGCACTTGAAGCTTTAATGTGTGTTTAATGTTTATCCTTTAGTGCTTGTGGGATTTAATGCCTCTGCACATTATTAATGCCAGTATCTTTAAAATAGTTTTTAAATAGTGATCATGTAAAGTTTAGGTAGTAGTAAGAAGAGGAAGTCTGAGATAGATGCATAGATTTGTTCTGGATCATGATGTTTGGGTTACTGGATTTTCTTCCCATTATTACAGAAACGCTTGTGTCCAGTAAAAGAGGAAAACAGTTTATTTCCTTGTTGTTGTTTCTCCAACAGGGTAGAAGAGTCTGAGGAGATGTCATACATGAAAGAGCTGACACCAGTGAGCGAGCCCACCCAGATCCAGCTAGGACTGCTGTGGGTAAACTGTATACGCTGTATGTGGGTGGCATGCTTATTCACTGTTAGTGTATAACTCCATGTCGCTCTGTTGTACTTTCCTCTGTACAGGTGGGAGTCGAATTCACAGTCCCTCCGACTGCATCTGCTACAGCTCAAGAATTTGAACAGGACAGCTGTGAGAGACGGCTATAAAGTGTGAGTACTTTAAACTCAGAGATTAAAGACGCTGTTTCCATACTTTAGCTTAGCATAAAGACTAAAAACAAGGGGGGCTGCTAGCTTCACCCTGCCGAATGGTAGGAGAAGACTCGACACTGTTGCCAGTTTGAGGGTTCTTCACCTAATTTGGGCTTGTTTTACTATTTTGGCTGAATCCTCTAGTAAACACGTTGCATTGACTCTGGATGGCTCAAGACAGGACTAATAACTGATGACTGACAGAACCAAACATTTTATTCTGGTATAGTTGTATATTTGTAGAGTTTTGGGTTGAAGTGTAATGTTAAACAAAAGACTTTATTTGTCAGTGTTGAGTCATTTTACATTGTTACAACATGTTTGCGTACAGTAAATTGACCATTTTAGTCAGCCTCTAAATCTTACATTATGTCTGTCACTTTGTATTTATCTTTTGATCTGTTCGTGTTCAGGTATGTGAAGGTGCACTTGATTCCACTGGATACCAGCAGAGCCTGTGCTTTTTACTGTTGTACAGCATTGGAGCCACAATCCCAGATGAGTTTTAACGAAGGCTTCAGAATTCCTGTCCCTGCAAACGCCCTGGTGGTGTGCGCACTTCAGCTGTCCATCTGCTCGCTGGGACCTCAGGCTCAGGAGGAACTACTGGTGGGTCTGAAATACTGAGCAGCAAGTAGAAATTGGAGCTGGCCCTGTAGCCGTGATGCAGCTCAGACTTATTCATCTAAACTGAGATAAGAAAACTCTGTGTGTTACTACAGGGCACAGCCCAGTTGAGCTTGGCAGATTGTGAGGGAAACGCAGAGATGGTTTACCACTGGCTGCGAGTCCAGATGTTGAGTGGGACAGAGTCTCAGAGGCCTGAACAGAAAAGCCTCAGCCACCGCAGACACGACGACAGCCAAGAAGACGAGCAAAGACCCAGGACCATGGTAGACACCTTCTGAATACACGTTTCCCATCTGTCTCTTCACTAGCATCTATCAAATTTAAGTTACACTGCAATAAAAATATATATTTTTAAATGTTATATAAAAAGGGGGCAAAGGAGTTTGTTAGATTTCCCCACAGTCAGAAATGACACTGTATTTCATGTCTTGATGTAGACGAGAAGAAATAGTTTGGCTCTTGAGAAGGTATAAATGTTAAGGAGTGTTTCACATCCTCAAGAGAACTTTTTGGGCTTCACCATAATCAATAGTATCAAACGAAAATAAAACAATTGTACCTAAAACTAATCAGTGTTGCAGATAAAAAAAATATCCACATATATATCCATATAAAATTTCCAGTGGGATAATGTTCTAGTCCAGCTGTTCTAAAACCACCAGGACAAAATTACAGACTAAAACCAGCCCTCTACTGAATCCATCTGCTGAAATAATCAATTTAATGTATGAAATGATTTACTTTAACATAATCCCTACACGCTGTTGCTACGCAGTGTTTAGCCTACAGTCTGCAGGTGTGCAGCTTATTAGAGTGAGTAATTGACAAGAATGTGCCTCACAGGCCAAACAAGTCTTCACACTGCAGCTTCACCCCATGCTAACTGTCAGAGGAGGAATGTTGACAGCATAAAGATGGTATGTGATAGCTTTGTTCTGTGACATTACAGGACACTGTATCCTCAATACTGTCACGCACCGCTGCCACCACCCACTTGGAGGAGCGGGATGCAGAGATGGGGTTGCAGAGACTGGAGAGGAAGGATGAGCCAGGAGAGGCGGCGTCTGAGAGGTGACGGCGTTTTCTGCTCGACTCAAATTCTTTCACATCAGATACGCCGTTGGCTTCTTTTTGCCTCCAGCGTACGTGCATTTCTTGACAAGGGTGTGTGTTGCAGGAGTTGGCAGGCAGAGTCTGTGGACAGCGGTTGCAGCAACAGCACAGCATTCACAGCTCCCTGCTCAGAGGGCCTGTGTGTAGAGGGCATCTGCATCACCACTGGAGGGCGCTGTGACCAGACAAGCAGCAAACTCTGTACAGTGAAGGTAAAGTCTGCAGCAGTGGAAGTGTGTAGCTGCACAGTTCCTGTTTGCAAACGAGGATGCATGTGCATCATTAAGACTATGATATCATAACAGTTTATATATGGACACTTTACACAACTTGACGCATTGTTGCAGGTGGAGAAGGCCACCATGACTGAAGGTCTGTTCCCAGAGCCGGTGCGAATCCGACCCAAGGAACGGGGAGGACGCTGGGGTCACGCCTCCCCCTTTATGCGCGGCAGCACCATTGTTCGCTCTCAGACCTTCTCGCCCGGGGCTCGTAGTCAGTATGTGTGCAGGGTGAGTTTCTGCAAACACGAAAAGTGTTTACAATGCCCATAATTTTCAGCCTGTGTGTAGAAGAGGCAGCACTGACATTTATTACTAAGCTGTTCATATTTGTTTTGACAGGTATGTGTGAATGCCTACTCTGCATAAAATGACTCTGATTTACTTTTCAGCTATATCGCAGCGACAGCGACAGCTCAACTCTACCAAAGAAATCACCTTTTGTCCGAAACACTTTGGAAAGAAGAACGCTGCGATATAAGCAGGTACAGCCTGACTGTCACTAATCAGGACCATACAGTATGTCAGAGTGTGTTTAGTGTCTAGGTCCTGAGCTGTGTTTGTGTGTGTGTGTGTGTGTGTGTGTGTGCTTGTGTCAGCAGCAGTCATACCGCTCCTCCCTGGCCGAGCAGCCCACCCGTACCTCCCTGGACCTGGAGCTGGATCTCCAGGCCTGCAGGACGCGTCAGAGGCAGCTCATGGAGGAGCTGAGTGCCCTGAGGGAGCTGAAGCTGCGACTGGAGGAGCCTCAAGCCAGGGAGGCCACCGAGCTCCCACACTGGGCCCTGAGGGACGAGCGCTTCCGCTGCTTGCTCAGAGAGGCCCAGAGACAGGTTAGACAGGCTTTACAAGGCATGTGGAATTCAGCCTCATCCAGCACCAGTTGACTTGTT
Source organism: Anabas testudineus (assembly GCF_900324465.2). Lineage (NCBI taxonomy): Eukaryota > Metazoa > Chordata > Actinopteri > Anabantiformes > Anabantidae > Anabas > Anabas testudineus. The sequence continues at coordinate 5,937,575 of NC_046613.1, read as the reverse complement.
TCTGTTGTACAGGCTGGCCAAAGCAAGCAGGAGCAACGTCAGGAGGAGGCGGCGGAGAGGAGGCTGAGGAAGGCGTCCAAAGAGGTTCTGCAGATGAGGGGGCAGAGCCAGAAGGAGCCCCTACCTGTGCAGACATTCAGGTGGGAAGTGAAATGAGTCAGACTCTTATTTTAGCTTAACACTAATTAAAGTGAAAGTGACACAGTGAAATTAGGGCACTTTCAGGTTCATGAAGGCAGCATAGCTCCAGTAAAAATTGGAACAATTCATACAGTAGGTATGATAATTACCTAAGAATTATCAAGATAATGTCTTACAGAGGACTGTTGGCCACCACCCACACCACTCCTACGTGCTTTGTTAGATCAGGAGTTGAAGAAACATTTTAACCTCAGCCACGTTGTGTTGGGAAATGGAAATGTTTTCTTTTTTTTCTTTTTCAACTGACGTCAATCATCAACAAGTTTGTCTGTGAGCTAATATGAGCTCAAGTGTGGTCAAACCATATTGCCATTGATACAATGAACATTTATAGCCAATTATTTGTCACAGTTAGACTCCATCTAACTGTGACAAATAATAACAGTTAGACTCCATCTAACTGTGACAAATAATAACAGTTAGACTCCATCTAACTGTGACAAATAATAACAGTTAGACTCCATCTAACTGTGGGTCAGAAATAGACTGAAGGAGTGTTCATGCTAAAATGTTAAATTGGAAGGTAAAAAAAATCTGAGGCATCATCTTTGAGGGTGCAGAAAGTCTCTTTTTTCTAACTTTGGTCAGTTGTTGTCGGCCTTCATTCTGCAATGAATAAATCAGCAGATACTTACTCTCATTTTCACTTCCACACAAGCCTTCAGAAACTTCTTTAGATTCAACAAAGATGCCGACTTGACGTCAAAGTATCCTAAAAACATAAAGTTGCCCCGTGAAGGTTTTTTTTGTAAATAAGATTTCTGTTTACATTCACAAAGCCTGCAACGTGTCTCTGAGGGGTCTGACTAACTTGTTGAGTGCATTTCTTTCCTTGTAAAACATTTGTACATTATTTGCCTGCTGTCCCGCCTTTGCTTGTTGGCCCATTACCAACACCTGTTAGTCAAATTGTGTGAAACCACTTAGAGGAACATGGATAGCATCAAAATGGGAATCTACTTCTAAAAACACAGCTGTTGTGCTACTGGAGAGTAACGACTTTAAAGCTCACTAACAACTTGATGATGCACAACACCATGCCTTGTGTTCAACTGCTGGTTAACAGGCTTTACTTCTTTGTCTGCAGAGAGAAGATGGCTTTTTTCACAAGACCAAGGTTCAACATACCTCCCTTGCCAGCAGACGATGTATGAGCGATGGCCTCTGTATTGCGTAACTAAACATGAAGTATTTGTCAAATGTTTTTGAGCTCATGAAGTACAAAGTTCCTTCTACCAAGGACACGGGCAGGGTGACACACAGATGATGTTAAAGATTAGAAGGCTTCCCATTTACTAGAGGTGTTTGTGCGACTGTTCCTCTACACACAGACACACAGGAATCGAGAACAGCACAGCTGTTGATTTCCCTCCACGAGGAGACAGTATGAGTTACTTCTGTTTGTGCTTACAAAAAGGCTGGAAGACGGGAACAAAGGTCGGTTTGAACAAATTCACTGTACTGTAACTTATTTTATAGTACTTTTCCTTGAAGGAAATAAAAGAAAACGCTTCCTGCTTTTTAAATGTATTTTGTAGCTTTGAACAAATAGCACTTCTGTGTTTTTACATACAGTAAAATGGAACTATTGTCTGATTTTCTGTTACCTAATTCTTAAGAGTTATTTACATCAAATGTCACTTTGTAATCCACTTTTATTACAGATGTCATTGTCCTTTTGTTATGTTATTAAAATTAATATTATTTCATGTACTTTTCAATATATGGATGAATATATGAAACACTGTATTCAGATTTTTTTATGATGTATGAACATCTGCGGTGTTACCTCTTGTGAAGATAAAATCATTAAACCACCTTCATGCTTTTTTTTTTTAATCAGTTTGGTTTTGGTAAACACGATTTAATTACAGACAAACCAGCGCTGGGATGCAGATCATTTTCATCATGTTAAATGTGTCACAATCTTACATGTGATTTTTTTGGCAACCACAAACACGTCGTGATGACCCATTTGAGTCTGAACTCGCAGTTCTTGAGAAGCCGTACCACACAGCAGACAGGCAGCTGTGTCAGCTACTTATCTTGATACAACATCCTGTTTGAGCTTCTCCACATAAGCCACCAGAAGCTGAGGAGAGGCACAGTCTCACTGTAATGTAGTCCTACTCTGCTCTCTCTGATGAAGAATAAACCGCACGCGCACACACACACACAGAGCCATTTCTGCACTGAATAGCACAGCACAGCTAAACGTTCACGTTCTCATGGCTCATTCCCAAACAGAAAAATGCCCACAAAGGCCTGCAGGCAAACCAGTTCCAGGTCTCTGCTTGTCTGTGGGTAACTGCCAAGTTTGAGGCCAGCTTCCAACAAGAGCAGAGGTTTGTGACACAGCTGCGAACACACCATCCAATGCCATAGTTTGAATTATTAGAAAATGACATTTATTTTGATATAAAATCCACCCAGAATTATTCCAGTGCAGAAATAAAATATCCTTAACAATCTTCGCCTGGTGGTAAACTATTTATCGCTTATCAATGTCATTAATGGGTTAATACGTTTCTGTAACTTTGAAACGTGACAAACTTGAACTAGGTCTCTGTGCTTATCAGTTAAAATCACGACCGCTCCTCGGGTGCACTGTGCCTGTAAAAACCACGTTTTCATGAGAAAGAGAAACTGCAAATTATTCTGAGGAAAAAAACTGAAAATAAATACCATAATTTAATACTAGATGTGGACACAATAAAATATACAATGATGATGCTGCCTACAGAATAAAAAGGGTGTAAAAGACCAAAATAAATCTATGAATACAAACTGAAATCTAATTGAATAATGTCTAATATTGTAGCACGTTGGCTGCACAGTGCCATAAAAGAACTCCTCAAAATAAAACATTAGCTCCACACCGTTGGACAGCTGTTTGCTTTGGACAGACACTAATAAGAGAGACAATATGATGGAGGCAGCATATGTGTCAATGTTTACATCTCATAAATGAAAGACCTGCTGATCTACTGTGTAAATATGCAGTCATCCATCATATCCGTTGGATATTGTATACGTACCCTGTACGTCGCTTTGGATAAAAGAGTCTCCCAAATGACTAAATGTCTAAATTTTTTTTTTTTTTATAAATATATAACGTGCACAGGAGTCCCAGTAAAACAGGAAAAATCTCTCATTTTCCATCAACGCTGGAACTTCTCTGTGCATCATGTGGAATTAAAAGGCAACAATGTGTCAGGAGAGAAGTTCACACAGCTCCCTTAACAGAACAACTTCTAAAACACACACACAGTGTCCAACCAGTCGCTTTCTAGAAAGACAGTTCTGGATATAGTCCAGCTCAGTTGTCTCTCTATATGGGAATGGAAACAATAGTTGGGAGCTCTCCAATGGGAGGTGGGTTATACTTCTCGACCCTCATCAGCCGTCGTAAAATGTCATCCCGATCACGCGGCCATCCGTACACATGTGTGTTCTGAAGCCAGTTAGGGACGTGACACTGTGACAACAAAAAACAAGATTTAAAAAAAGGGAACAGGCTGATAAAAATCCTCATGTTGCCCAGAATGTGTTGTTATTACAAATTACAGTTTACAGGTACTCTTTAGCTCTCTCTCTCTCTCTCTCTCTCCTGTCATGGAGCAGGTAAACTAACCTTTTTAGCCCCGGGGAACAAAATGGGAATGAACCTGAAATTCTTGCTTCCATTCTGGATGAACTCATTCTGGAGCTGAAAAACATGCAGAAACCATGAATTACAAAACAGGAATAATATTAAATACCAGTTGGTGCGTGTGAAGTGCTGACCTGTTTGTGTATGTAGACGGTGTTGAAAGTCCTCTCATCGTTCTCAAGGCCAACAGGGGAGGCTGTGACAGTCTCATAGTACTTGGGACTAATGATGATGATGATCAGATATTCCTTCTGGAAGAGGAAACAACACAACCACAAGCAAGAGTCAATAAATCTGCCTGTCACTCAGCTATTTTCATTCTTGTGTTACAATTAAAGCTGCTTGATAAAACACGCTCTCTCTTGCAGCAAGAAAAAAGAAAGAGCTCAAAGAGACTTCCTGTAGCTGGCCAGATTACAGCATTCAAAGTCGTGTGGGAAGAGAGACTGAGAAAGCGCTGACGTTTCTTACCTCACTCAGGTACCGCTCCATGAAGTCTATCTTGCTTATACTCCTGAACTGCTGCTCAAAAATGTCAATCTGAGAAAACCAAAAAACAAGCAGAGGTCAAAAGGTTACTGAGCAGCTACTGAGCTGAAACATAAAAACAAAAACGTCGGTACTTACATGTGTGTCAAAGCCGTTGTGTCGCAGCAGAGCCACAAATTTGATGATCTCATTGACATGCTTGTCGTTGTCAGCCTCGTAGGTAACAAAGATCTTCCCTGTGTTGAAGAGCAACAGACAGGCAGTGAGTGTCAGAAGCAGTCAGTGATCTGATGGTCAGGCGTGCTGAACACTTACTCTGCTCCAGGGACAGTGGAGTGCTATAGGCAGCGTGCTTCTCTTTAACTGGAACATTGTGACCACTGCACAGACACCAAGGTCAAATCTTTAATAACTGCAACATGTGGTGTGATGCAGAATAATTATTATAAAAAATAACTCACATCTGTGTGTATGGCGCTGCAGGGAGTCTACAGTCCCCTGGATCTGAAGCGGCAGAAGACAGAAGTCAGGACATTTGTGGCCTCCTGCTTTTAATTATGTTGTGTGATGAACAGAACACTAATCTACAGCTCATGTCCTTCTCCGTGGTCGACACGCAGCTGATAAACAGATACGCACACTTACAGTATGGGCTGAGCTCTGGGTGTTGCTGAGGCCACGGGTGCTTATTGGCCAAATGCGCCCCGCTGAAGGAGTCTGCAGGGCACTGTGCGCAGCAGGCGGCTCCCTGAGGTGAGCACGAGTACGGAGATAGGGTGTGGTGACACAAGTTGGCCGAAGGTGGGTTGGAGCGCAAAGACAGCGGCTGCTCGAGGCTGCTCACATTGGTGCTGTGGCTGCCAGGCAGGGACAGGAACTTGCACCTGGACTGGCAGCTCGCTCCAGAACAGCTGGAGAACTCTTTGTCACTCAGACAGGATGGCAGGCTGTTGTGATACCCCGACCAGCTGCTGGCAAAGCTCGGGTGGAGCCACCGCCCTTCATCCTGGCTGGGGAATGGAGTGGGCTGGCTGTACACAGCAGGAAAACTGTGATGACGTGGGTAGGAGTTGTAGCTCAGGCCGAGTTGAGGCAGAGAGGAGTTGTGTTTATTTTCTTGCTCTCTGCGCAGCAACTGTCTGCTGAGCAGGGAGTCACCAGCGAAGGAGACGTCCTCTGGAGGAGGGCGGTGGCCATCATGTTTCGAGGTGGAGTCTGGCTTGTGGACAAAGCTGTCTTCTCCTTGCCCTTTGCTCATGGTCTCATCGTCCTCTTCGGGAGTGTTGCGGTGGCTGCTCAGGTATCTGCGTAGCTGGCTGAGGTGACTGTGAGTGAAGAGAAAAGTGGTCACATCGTAGAAAAAATGTTATTCAGGACCACAGAGATCCAGTGCAACAGCTGCTTCGCACTTTTCTAACAGCTCCGTTTGTAATTGTTTACCATCAGGTGAGAAATCTACTTCTGTAACGTCCGACAGCCCATCTGCTGTCACGCTCACCTATTTGGTGCTGGAGCCGAGTAGACTGAAGTGGGCAGCATCACTGGACCTCTTCGTCCTGTCATCCATGTGTGTTGGGTTTAAGCCGCATCTGAAGTCCTGTAAAGAACACCTGATTTAAAGCACAGCCTCCGTGAATAGCTCAGATCAGCTATGTTAGCTGTGTAAGAGCGTCATAAAGCAGTTTTCTTCTAACAGCCCACACTCCTGCTACCGTTCTGATCGACATGAGAGCATATCTGACAAAATGACTCCCACACAGGGGACTTTTCCCTAAAGGTTCGGTGGTGAATACTCAGGTGACAAATTCATTCACATGTTGGAATAAGGAAATGGTGGCTCTCACACACAGAAGCAAAACTATGATGGAAATTCAAACCACAAAACTTCCAGAAGATAAAACTTATCAGTGAGATTCTACGTAATGTCAAGACTGAGTAATAATAACACAACACTGTAGCCTCAGTGTATTAACACAGGAGGAAAGTCACATTTCCCACACACAGTAAACGCATTCAAAATGCATTTGATTTAACAAGGTCACACAGGCATTTTTCCACTTCTTCACTGTATAACAAGCCTACTTAATATGAATTTAGGACTGTACAACCTCAGCTTAGGTGGGTTTACCTTCCAATACACCCGAAGGTTCCTGTAAATGTAAATACAGAGTCACTGAAAGCCTCTTTGTGGTCGCACACTTTCCACTGTGACTGACCCAGATATGTCTTCAAACTTCTTCATGAACCTCTTCTTCTCTTCTCTTCACCTCACTTCATGACTTTATCCCACAGTGAGAGGCCGTCGGTCAAATAAAACGCATTGAAATTCAACTACTACTGGTAGTAGAGGTGTAAATCAGTGTTTTTCTGTATCGCAGCTACTTTTGACTAATTATTAGTTCATTTCTATCAACAGGAACTTGTTGACTTACCGCCGCTGCGTCAGCGCTGCTACAGGTAACTCTGCTGCGTCCTCACCGTCCGGAATCAGTGATAACAACAACTACAACTGTCACTGACACTGTCGATGAACACAAATGGACAAGTGGACTTTATTTGACGAGTCTCCAAACAAGATGAAACATTATTGACGCGCTGGGTACGTTTGATCTTTAGTTCAGCGCAGAGAAGCACCGCCCCCCTGACAAACCCCGCCTTCACAGCCGCGGCCAAGTGTGTGTGCGTGTGTGTTACTGATGTTGTGGGGACTTTAGTAGAGTAAAGTAAAGCAAAGTAAAGTAAAGTAAAGGTAAAGTAAAGGTAAGTAAGTAAAGTAAAGTAAAGGTAAAGTAAAGGTAAAATAAAGGTAAAGTAAAGTAAAGTAAAGTAAAGTAAAGGTAAAGTAAAGGTAAAATAAAGGTAAAGTAAAGTAAAGTAAAGTAAAGGTAAAGTAAAGGTAAAATAAAGTAAAGGTAAAGTAAAGTAAAGTATAACAAAAAGGTAAAGTAAGGTAAATAAAGGTAAGTAAAGTAAAGTAAAGTAAAGTAAAGTAAAGTAAGTAAAAGGTAAAAGTTAAATAAAATAAAGTAAAGTAAAGTAAAGTAAAGTAAAGTAAAAGTAAGTAAGTAGAAGTTAAAAAAAGTAAAGTAAAGTAAAGTAAAGGTAAAGTAAAGTAAAGTAAAGTAAAGTAAAGTAGAGTAAAGTAGAGTAAAGTAAAATAAAGTAAAGGTAAAATAAAGGTAAAATAAAGGTAAAGTAAAGTAAAGTAAAGTAAAGTAAAGGTAAAGTAAAGGTAAAATAAAGGTAAAGTAAAGTAAAGTAAAGTAAAGGTAAAGTAAAGTAAAGGTAAAATAAAGGTAAAGTAAAGTAAAGTAAAGTAAAGTAAAGGTAAAATAAAGGTAAAGTAAAGTAAAGTAAAGTAAAGTAAAGGTAAAGTAAAGGTAAAATAAAGGTAAAGTAAAGTAAAGTAAAGTAAAGTAAAGTAAAGTAAAGTAAAGGTAAAAGTTAAATAAAATAAAGTAAAGTAAAGTAAAGTAAAGTAAAGGTAAAGTAAAGGTAAAGTAAAGGTAAAATAAAGGTAAAGTAAAGTAAAGTAAAGTAAAGTAAAGGTAAAGTAAAGGTAAAATAGTAAATAAGTAAAGTAAGAAGTAAAGTAAAGTAAAGTAAAGGTAAAGTAAAGGTAAAGTAAAGGTAAAGTAAAGTAAAGTAAAGTAAAGTAAAGTAAAGGTAAAAGTTAAATAAAATAAAGTAAAGTAAAGTAAAGTAAACTAAAAGTTAAATAAAGTAAAGTAAAGTAAAGGTAAAGTAAAGGTAAAATAAAGGTAAAGTAAAGTAAAGTAAAGTAAAGTAAAGTAAAGTAAAGTAAAGTAAAGTAAAGTAAAGTAAAGTAAAGTAAAGTAAAGTAAAAGTAAAGTAAAATAAAGTAAAGTAGAGTAAAGTAAAGTAAAGTAAAGTAAAATAAAGTAAAGTAAAGTAAAATAAAGTAAAGTAAAGTAAAGGTTAAATAAAGTAAAGTAAAAGTAGAGGTAAAGTAGAGTAAAGTAAAGAAAGTAAAGGTAAAGTAAAGTAAAGTAAAGTAAAAGTAAAGTAAAGTAAAGGTTAAATAAAGTAAAGTAAAGTAAAGTAAAGTAAAGTAAAGTAAAAGTAAAGTAAAGTAAAGGTACAGTAAAGTAAAAGTAAAGTAAAGTAAAAGTAAAGTAAAGGTAAAGTAGAGTAAAGTAAAGGTTAAATAAAGTAAAGTAAAGTAAAGTAAAGGTAAAGTAGAGTAAAGTAAAGTAAAGGTAAAGTAGAGTAAAGTAAAGTAAAGTAAAGGATAAAGTAAAGTAAAGTAAAGTAAAGTAAAGGTAAAGTAGAGTAAAGTAAAGTAAAGTAAAGGTAAAGTAAAGTAAAGTAAAGTAAAGTAAAGTAAAGGTAAAGTAGAGTAAAGTAAACTAAAGGTAAAGTAGAGTGAAGTAAAGGTAAAGTAAAGTAAAGGTAAAGTAAAGTAAAGGTAAAGTAAGGTAAAGTAAAGTAAAATAAAGTAAAGGTAAAATAAAGGTAAAGTAAAGTAAAGGTAAAGTAGAGTAAAGTAAAGGTTAAATAAAGTAAAGTAAAGTAAAGGTTAAATAAAGTAAAGTAAAGTAAAGTAAAGGTTAAATAAAGTAAAGTAAAGGTTAAAAAAAGTAAAGTAAAGTAAAGGTAAAGTAAAGTAAAGGTTAAATAAAGTAAAGTAAAGGTAAAGTAAAGGTAAAGTAAAGTAAAGTAAAGGTTAAATAAAGTAAAGTAAAGTAAAGTAAAGGTAAAGTAAAGGTAAAGTAGAGTAAAGTAAAGTAAAGTAAAGGTAAAGTAGAGTAAAGTAAAGTAAAGTAAAGTAAAGGATAAAGTAAAGTAAAGTAAAGGTAAAGTAAAGTAAAGGTTAAATAAAGTAAAGTAAAGTAAAGGATAAAGTAAAGTAAAGTAAAGTAAAGTAAAGGTAAAGTAAAGTAAAGTAAAGTAAAAAGTAAAGTAAAGTAAAGTAAAGTAAAGTAAAGTAAAGTAAAGGTAAAGTAAAGTAAAGTAAAGGTAAAGTAAAGTAAAGTAAAGTAAAGTAAAGTAAAGGTAAAGTAAAGTAAAGTAAAGTAAAGTAAAGTAAAGGTAAAGTAAAGTAAAGTAAAGGTAAAGTAAAGTAAAGTAAAGTAAAGTAAAAAGTAAAGTAAAGTAGAGTAAAGTAAAGTAAAGTAAAGGTAAAGTAGAGTAAAGTAAAGGTAAAGTAGAGTAAAGTAAAGTAAAGTAAAGTAAAGGTAAAGTAAAGTAAAGGTAAAGTAGAGTAAAGTAAAGGTAAAGTAAAGTAAAGGTAAAGGTAAAGTAGAGTAAAGTAAAGTAAAGTAAAAAGTAAAGTAAAGTAAAGTAGAGTAAAGTAAAGTAAAGGTAAAGTAGAGTAAAGTAAAGGTAAAGTAGAGTAAAGTAAAGTAAAGTAGAGTAAAGTAAAGGTAAAGTAAGGTAAAGTAAAGGTAAAATAAAGTAAAGGTCAAATAAAGGTAAAGTAAAGTAAAGGTAAAGTAGAGTAAAGTAAAGCAGAGGTGGTGAGGAAAGAAGGACTTTGACTCAAGTGCAACTTTGAGGTATTTGTACTGTACTGGATAACTGGGATTTTTGTTACTTTTACTCTAGTACAATTTACAGGGGGATTATTGTAGTGATCTTGTAAACTCTCAAATGTTTTTTTAATTATAATTTAACCACCTATCAGTCCATTAAGTAGTTAAGATCAATTGCAGATAAGCTGTTTGTTCACTCTAAGTCTCTGTGGGAGGGCAGATCTCTGTTCATATTTGAATGATTTGATTCCATACTTTATTGATCCCCTTAGGGAAATGGGTGTTTGTGCAGCTGCAGTAGATGATGGTGCTACTGTGAGGTTTTGGTGTCTTGTTCAAGGACTCCTCAACATGTAGTCTGGGGTTAATGCATGACTGCTGCACCAAATGAGCTACATGTCGCGCCTAATTAATTACTTCTTACCAACATATTTTTCACTTATATAAGCATGTCAAACAAATATGGACTACACATCTACATATCTGTTGTCAACAGCATTAAGTTCAGTAACTATATTTAAGTATTTATACTTTTGTACTGTGTACATTTTAAAGCATGTCTTTATTACTTCAACTTGAGTAAAGAATTTGCAGTGGTACTTTTACTTGTAGTGGAGTATATTTAAAGCTAATTCTTGCCCTTTAACTTGAGTACTGAGTTTAATCAGTACGTTAAGGTCAGAGTAGGGGCATGGGTTATGGTTACCCTCACTCTGAGCAGTGGTTAAGGTTAAGGTTAAGGTTAGGGAAGGCTCCAGGAAATGAATGCAAGTCAATGTGAAGTCCCCACCAGTGATAAAAACAAACGTGTTTATGAGTCACCAGTTTAATGACTCTCGAGTGCTTGTAGGTGGTGATTATTTCTACAGAAGCAGGCTGTATCCTGGCACAAGTGTCAACACAAACCTCAGCTTTTCATTCAACGAATCATTATAAATTATTTTAATGATGATATTCAACACACATCATGCAGCCAACCAAGTTCATACAAGCTTGAGATGAAAGGATAACTTAACAGCGAGATAACAAAAAAAACAACAAATCATAGCGTTATTGGAGGTCATGCATGAACTGAGCACTGTTGACTTTTTGCTGTTTGGAGAAGCAGGAATCCAGCCAGGCCTTCTGCACGGGAACAGCTTGCGTGTACTGACGGACGAGATCCTGGAGCTCCTGTAGTCCCATAAATCATACATTAAAGTTAAAAGTTCAATTCAGATACTTGTTGTACTGTAAGCGAACTGCATCTGTATAAACCTTCTGACTTTTTGGCAGCCTAAGAATCTATCACAATCTAAATTTCCTTCTACAAACTGTATGAACTTTACAGGAAACTATGATGCACATCAGTGATACTAACCTGCGAGTGGATGCTGTTATCCAACTCTGCAACTATGTGGGTGACCTCCGGACTCATTATCTCCTCCTCATCTCCATCATAAGTGCACTGCAGCTAAGGAGTGTTCACACTTGACTCTGTATTTCGCTGTAGTGGTTTTTAAACCTTTTAAGCCACACACAGCAAACTGCTGCACGTGTAAACATGCAGGAAATAATAAATGGTGCCTTTGGTACATTTTAAAAACAAACTAGCAAGAAAAACAACAAAACACCCAGTCAGAAAGGATATGTGATAAGGTAGCGTGACAGTCTCTTCCTCTCTGATGCCGGCAGGTTGTAGAAAAACACACGGACTCCCTTCATGAAACTGGGGAGATCTGCAGGGCTGTGGCTCTGGAAAGAGCCTGAGGGTCCTGGGTTTTTTGCCTCTGTTTCATCAGTCAGCCTGTCAGAATTATGCGTCTGTATTGCAGGCGAGGATGTTGACGTTGAGGCCACAGCGGTAGATGCCTGAGGTGCAGCTGTGTTCTTGCCAGCTCTGCTGTGATAGTATCTGTCAGGCTGCTTCAGGGAAAATATCTCAAATCTTTTAGATAAACAGATTGTGAGAAATATCAGTTTTTTGTTTTTTTTTTTCGATTTTAGCTGTGGGGAAACTTTGAAAAGATACATGTACGTGGGGATGCCTCTGGAGGCCAGATGTTTCCTGATGAGCCTCTCTGTGCCATACCAGTTGAAGCCTTTGGTGGAGTGGCCGATGCGAGGAAGATGAACACTTGCTTTAAGGGAAAAAGACAGACAGAGTAGATGGAAACTGTCAGTAAGGGTGAGGATGAGATTAGCTGGAACCTCCTGCTTTCTCCTCAAACTGAACTGAGGCAGTTTTCAGGAGTTCTTTGCAGTTTTTCTCCCAGACACAAAAAGACACCGAGTGAAAGAGGTTTTAATCAACTCATGTTTTTAGTCCCATGTTTTCTTGGTTATTGTGTTTGTAAGAATCTTCTGGTCACATACAGCTGCCTACCCTTGTGTCTTTTGGCTGCGGCATAAATCTTCTTCAGGCCTTCATCCAGAGCACTTAGAAGGATCCCAGACAAGTTATTGGCTTTATCTCTCTGCTGTGCCACTATCAGGGCCAACTGATTTGACAGGAAAGAGGTTCAAACGGGTTACAGTATTATCTTCTATATTTATTTTATTTGTTACATCAGATGCTGCTCTGCCAAAACTTCGCAATGCTGTCACCACACATAGACCCAAACTTGCTGTAGCACACTGTTGTACACTGTTAATACTGCTGAAAAGAATCAGTATGTATCAGCTGCAGTTTAATGTAAAGAGGCTCTACCTGATCTTGGCCGTCTAATCGAGATTGTTTGTCATCAATGGGAAAGAGCAGCACGTTTCCAAGGTCCAGATCTGAAACAAATAGTCACTGTCACTCTCAACCACACCAAACTATAATGGGGTTTCACAGCCTCTTCATTTTCTTTGTCTTTATCTTTATCTTTCACAGATAATCATACCTTTCATCTTGCCAGCCAACTCGTACTGCTTCCTTGGCTCATCTGATCTTACCTCCAGAGCAGTAAACAGACCTCCCCTCCCCCAGCGACCTGAGTCATCTACAAAACATCACAAAATGAACTGTAAAAGAAATGCTGAAGGCACACTCTTTTTATCAGTTTAACATGCAAATCAAGGTGATGCTATGGAAAATATAAGATCATTCAGAGTCCATACCAACACAATGGACGATGATAGCATCTTCCTGAGCAGCGTGTGGGTGGGTAACATCCCCCAGAACATAGCAGATAGCCATGCTGTCAGAGTCTGTGGAGCATACGCTGCCATCGTCCTCCTCTTCTTCTTCTTCATCTTCACTGTCCACAGACGGTAGACACTTTGATCTGTAGCTGCAGGACTCCCACCACGCCAACCTGTGTGATAAACAAACACAGCAAAAACACAATTCTTTTATAAGAGCTCAGTGGATGAGGACACAAAGTTAAAAAAATTCAGGCTGAAATAACACATCTTTACTTTTTTTTGTATTTCTGCTCTAGTTGTTTCTTCTTAATGTCCTCCTGAATTTTGACCCTCTTGGCTGCAGCCTCTTCCCTCCTCTGTCGCCTCAGTTCCAGCTCGGCCTCAGTAAGAGGTTTCCTCTTCCTCGTTGGAATTGACAGGGCTACTGACAGTGACATCTGGGTACAAACACAGAAAATAGACCCATTAGAGCGACCAAGTAAATCAAGAACTGTGGAAAAGTTTTATCCATGATGCTGATTTTTTTCCTTTTACTGCACCTCTTATTATTAACTATTATTTTTGAAAGAACCCTCAGTTCTGGTGACATTAACTTCCCACTATACTGTATAACCAGCAATAATTGTTATTATAAGTGATTCAGTGAAATCACGTCAACTGTATTTATTGAGTTTACCAATATTCTCCGGCTTGTCCTTCCACACACTTCTGACTTTTGTTTTCCCGATTTCTGTGATTTCCCCACAGTAACTGACATGTACGTCAACCTTTCTAGAAATCTGACCGCCAGCACTGCACACCTCTGCAGCTGTTTGTGTTTAGTTTGTTGTGGTTGCTCAAAAAAAAAAAAAGCCATTAATAAACCCTACCGTGAAAAACACAACTGCAACGATACCACACACAAAAGGAGGGTTGGGGTTTGCTTCCAGGCAAACTGTAGTGTGGTTCAGCTGTGGTGGAAACATTAACGCCCACAGGACTACGTGATTATAAATATATGAATCTTTCAACGACAGATTTGAACAATTAACCATCTCCTACTGATCACAGCAAACATTTTTTTCCCATGTCAGCTGCGTCAAACATCATCTCCTTCTACTAATTTACAACCAGCTGTAATCTAACTTAACCAATACTCATCAAATTAAGCCCAGTCTTACTCCAGCTTTGTGGCGCAGAGCTCGGCCCTCTCCTGAAGTTCTCTGAAACTCGGCCAGCTGCTCCTCTAACAGACGATCGAAGCTCTTCTCGTCTTCAGCGCTGGGATCCTTACTGTAGTCTTTCCCCTCAAAGTAGTACATGTGATCTGAAGGATGGGACAGCATGAGGGTGACTACTGGTAATTACTCATCACAAGCAGTGATGCGGTTTTATTGTTGTGGTGAACAACAGAACGGTCACTCTGCACTGTGGATACAAAGCCTCATATTGCAACATGCTGCGATGCACTCCGTGTTCAGATGCTCAGATCTGTCGATAATGGCCAGCAGTTAACTTTTTTATGCTGCTGGCTGTGTAACACAACTTTAAAACCACCAGGTGGATTTAATCTGGCTGATCAGTGTAAATTCTAACAGTTCTTGGAAATGTGAATATGAATGCAGAATATTAATAAGTGGGTGGTGTGTTTTCATGTGTAGTTACGGTTGCAGTGTGATAACCAAAAGTAAAAGTGAATCGTTTACCTGCCAGAGCACACCAGCTCAAAATGAAATTCACATGTTAACCTCAAACCAGGTGTAGAAGTGACTGCTCTGCACATACAAACACAGCCACAGCAGTTTCACATTTAAATCACAGGGTGGTAAAACATACTCTGGCCATCATTTTCAGAGCTGGTCTCCTCCTCCTCCTCCTCTTCTTCTCTGAGCGAGGTTGAGTCTTCATCATCCACCCACTGACCGTCATGTGACAGACCAAGGATCTTCTCCAGTTTCACATCCTGTACCGTGCTCTCTTCTGATGACAAAAGCTTATCTACCCCAAACTTCAAGATCTCACTGAGCTGTGTGAGGCAGGAAATATGAGTGATGAGTAGAATCAGGTGAAAACAGCAATAACTAGAGAGGTTTTGTATAAAAGTGAACACAGGAACTGAGAATTGCAGATTCAAAGAAATGTCAATGTTCAGAAACCTGTAGTCCTGCAGCAGCTGACTGAGCTTGGTCCAGTAAAGAGAAGCGACCTTCTTCAATAACAGTGTTGGTGAGGTGCAACTTGGATACAGCGCGAGAATACATTATCTCCTCCACAGTGTCTCTTGCCAGAAGGCGGATCACTTTTACAGGCCTGTAACACAGTTAATCAAAAATTAAAAGGATTCTCCAGCAGTAGCAGCAGAGGCTGAGACATCCAGAGTTTTTGAGTATGCTTCAAAAGTGCTGGTTCTTATAATGCAGTTTTAAAGCATCTTCATGAATCTTCCAGGAGTTCAATGCTAAATAATGAGCATCGAGTACTACTTCTAGCCTAACTACAGATAAATGTAATGGCAAATCAGTTTTAACTTCTCTGAGAAACCCTCACTCAACTGTTTTTATGGGTTGGGTAAAACTCGCCATGATGAAGAAATCGACCTTTGTGCATAAAAACATGGCATGTCCCTTAAAAAATACTTTGTCTTAGTGAAGTTGATCAAAGTGAAGTGCAGCGATATAGCCTGCTTCGAATCACTCTTCATGCCCATCACCTGTTCTGGCCGATCCGATGGCAGCGAGCGGCAGCCTGTAAGTCATTTTGAGGGTTGAAATCACTGTCCATAAAGATGACAGTGTCAGCAGCTGTAAGGTTGATGCCCACTCCCCCTGCAAAGACACACGGTTAGGAGGCCAGAGCAAAATGTCTGAGAACACTCTCACACTTGTTATTTAATGACTTTTTACTTATGATACGGATACTCTCCAGGTGGAATGATGCCCTTTACTATGTTACAGAAACAGTGAACAGTAAGGAGCTGTGGGGAAATAAGGTTTCTTTCTTCTTACTCTCACACTCTGAAGTGCTGGCCTTTACGCCACTGAATCATCCTGCTACAGTTCTTATCTCAGTGTGATCAGTCCCCTTTCCTCTCACAGTAAGCTCTCTGAACACTGCTGTAGATTTAGATATGCAGAAAGGTTTGCTATAGCTAGCAAGTGCAACTCAGCCGCTGCTGACTGATCATATAAAATTACTGTTATCTACAAACCAAAATGTTCTTTGAAAGGAGCAGTTATCACTTACATCATCTTAAATAAAGACCTTTCACATACTCAACACATGCTATGGGTTAGAGTAAGTTGTGCACATTAACTAATACAACGTGAACATTACAACAACTGATGAAGTTCAGTTTTATCGTGCACAATTTCTGTTCATTTACATTTAGTCATTTGGCAGACGCTTTAATCCAAAGCAACTTCAACGGTACAAAGCAAAGGCAGGGTGAAGGTAAGGAGGTCTTGCCTAAGGACCCATACTGGAAGTAGGCCACAGCAGGGATTCAAACTCCGGTATCCTGCATTGAGGGCGGCGATGTTACCACTACACTATCCAGCTGCAAGTTCATACTTCTGTGTTTTTTGTTACCTGCTTTGGTGCTAAGTAGAAAGACAAATATGTCTTTGCTGCTGAAGTTCTTCACTGCTAGATTTCGTTCCTCCCCTCGCACAGACCCATCCAGACGTTCGTAGCTAAAACCTAAATAGAAAACCTCAAATTAGCACTTGCTTATGGGGAAAATAAAAAAAAGACTAGTAGGTTTTTGTCATAAGGAATTAGAATAAATAATAGTAATACAATTTCAAATGTGGGTAGAATTAGAAGTAATAGATTAGCATTTGGCAATTAAAATATGAAAATATTCTTCACTGACAAAGTGAAATCACTGAAACATGAGACAGTTAAAAAGAGAAAGATTTTAATTGTTACAAGTCCTTGTAACCCCTCTTAGTCACCTCTGTACTCCATGTAGTCCTGAAGAATGTCCAGCATCCTCGTCATCTGAGAGAACAGCAGGACCCGATGGCCCCTTCATTCATAAACATGACAAGAGATGCACAGTAAAGGTACTGTTATTGGAGGTATCTGTGACTTAAAGTATGACAAGCACAATTAAGAACCCAAAGTGATCAGTGAAGCGTGTCAGCACAGTTCATGTTGACAAGTAGCAGCAATCAGACTGAACTTGAACTGCCACTAGGTGGAGCCAAATAACAAGCAGATGGACCAACCCTTCGTGCAAGTAGGTCAGCATGTTGTCAAGAAGGCAAAGTTTCCCACTGGCTTCGATAAGGTGTTCCCCAATCTCGAAAGGCTCTGGCTCCACCCCTGGCCAATAAAAAGGGAAACATGTATAACAATGTATATGTAAAAGTGTGACATGCTCCTACATCTCTATGTAACTAAGGTCGGACCTTTTAACATATCTCACCATCAAACAGATACGGGTGGTCCACACACTTTCGCAGGTTCATCAATATATTCAGCAGCCGCGTCTTGTTGCCTTGTTCATTTCCAAAAGCCTCTGAAAACAGACATTAATGAGAGGTGACTCTAGGACCTTAAAGTGACACATATCTGATTTGAAAAAATCAGATTTGTTTTTTTATACCTCCCTGAAATATTAGATCTGTGTCACTTGGGGGCAAACAGATTTGCACCACTTCAGCATTTAATGTGAACATTACAAATACTGAATACTAGCCTAACACTGACCCATTACATGATTTTTCCATGTCATGGATTACAATGACACACAACAGTGTAGAAGCCTCACCCAGATCCTTCATCAGAACAGCCTTGTAGTATTTCTTCTGCAGGGCCGACATGCCATGATACACCACCAGCTCTGTTTTCTTAGGCAGATCAACAGCCACCTGTGACTTGACTCTACGAAGCAAGAAAGGCTCCAAGACACTCTGGAGCTCAGCAGCTAGAAACAGAAGCAGAGGGCAGCTTATTACTGTAGACGTTAAGATTAGCCAATACCAGGATTCTTTTTTTCCACAGCAAGTAAAGTGAATCAAAAAGTTCACTACATTTACATATTTAATATTTTCCTTGCTAAATGTTTTCTAAATATTTACTTGATTGAGTACAATAATAACGCATCATACCAAGAGCAGGTTGATTCTGTACATTCGAGTAAGAGCTGACAAATTGGTCCGTCTCTTCAGCTGTAAAGATGCTGGGTTGAATGAAGCTCAGCAGGGAGTAAAGTTCCTCCAGGTTGTTCTGGATCGGTGTCCCTGTCAACAGGACTCGAAAACCCACCGAAAACTACGCAAAAAACACACAAAAAAATGGGTGAGGAGACAACTAAAATTAGGTCACAATAGACCAACAACTAAAGTCAGTTTCAGTTTAAGTACCTCTGTCAAAGTTTTGTGCAATAGTGAGTTCTGGTTCTTTAGTCTATGAGCCTCATCTACTATGAGCACCTTCCACTTCCACCTGAAGGACAGAATGAGCCAGGACAAGAAAACACACGAAAACCTATTATTATAACTTTATAACATTATTCCATTTAATGAGAGACCTTTATTTTCTCAGAATGTCTGAGAGCAAATAATGTGTCATTACTTTAGTAGTTACTTTCTATACAGTTAGAGTTATTTCATTTGTTGTGTCCATCCACCAAACCTTGTGTCGAATCCAAAACTTGTACCAACAATCAACTTGTGATTTACGATGGTATCTATATAATTCTGATCACACTCACCGTCTCAAGAATGATGCATCTTTGAGACACAGCTGAAAGTGACAGAATATCAGAAAAACATGTCAGCTGCATCACACATTAAAGTTTAGTTTATTTGTGACAATATATAGGTACTAACCTCATATGTAGTAAGCAGAACTTGAAAGTCATGTGTGCCTGTTTCCCTCTGAATCTCAGCTCGTCTCTCTTTGTCTCCCTTGTAACACAGCACAGTCAGAGACGGAGCAAAGCTGTAACCATATAAAACACAAGATGAGGATTTTACACAGTGGATGATAGTATAAGTGTACTATCAATTTAAATATACTAAATTGATATACATGTGAATGTATGTACGAATGATATTGTACATCCCTGTGTAAGGTTTTGACCTTAAAATGTGAAGTGTCTCGAGATGATTCTGTTGATTTGGTGCAATATTAATACATTGAATTTAAAAAAATGGAATATCATACCATTCCAACTCCTTTCTCCAGTTTTCTATAACAGAGAGTGGGCTCAGGACTAAAAATGGACCTTTCTTCCCAAGAGCTCCTGACATGTAAATCAGCAGAGAGATCGTCTAAAGGGACAAATTAGGATTAGAAATTCACACAACAGCATCCAACGTGAGGTCTTGACATCTCCCTTGTCAGGTGCTATTTATGAGGCATGCATCTACACAACTGTACATCCATCCATCAGCTTTAACCACTTATTCCAGATGTGTTCACAGAATACACATGGGCACAGGGAGATCATGCAACCCTTAAATCTCCAGCCGGTAGTCTGACAGGTCGAAACCCCAAACTTTCTTGATATGAGGTGACAATGCTCACCACTGCACCGACTGCATCTCTCTCTGATATCAAATAGTTTGTGTGCATTGGGAAATAATTGCTTTAAATATGTTAATAGTGTATTTTTTATGATTTAAGGTTTTAACTCTGTTAAAAGAAAATATGAACAGAACAGAACCAGTGCTAATGTTATTACTGAGTTGTGCACTTTACAGGACCTACCAGGGCCACAAATATCTGTATCACTATTAATCACAATTACCACAGTGATAATCAGTTATTCATACCTATATATAATATAAAAAAAGAACACTGACTGCCATTCATCACTACTACAAACCATGAGACAGCCTTATGGACATCTCACCTGACAGGTCTTTCCCAAACCCATCTCATCTCCTAAGATGCATCCCTGCTGGTTCTGCAGGCACTGAGTCAACCAGTGCACACCGTCCAGCTGGTAGGGTCTCAGCTGTATCCCTGTGAGGAGGTAAGATAAAACATTTAGACGAAGAAGGCAAGTGAACAATGTAGTGTAATATAAATAATAAAGGAGAAGCACAACGAACATTATTTGTCCTACAGCTAGTGTAAGTTAAACCCTGTCTGTAAACAGCGATTAGTTTCTGCTAGGTGGTTAAAGTTATGTTATCACGTGGATGAGGACAGTTTAACGTTGGTTAACTTGTTAATGACTTCTCTAAAATGAAAAACCTCCATAACTCACCTCTTAAACCCCACTTCTGCAAGTCGCCCTGTTTGACAGCGCTCTTCGTTTTCTCTGCTACGCTGTTTTTTATTTTTAATATAATGTCCGTCATATTGTCAGGCCAACGAGACTAGGACACACACACACAAACACGTCGTTTTAGCACATATATGTAACATAAACATGTAACATAAACATGTAACATAAACATGTAACATAAACATGTGCAGACAAGTCCTGTTGTTGCTCTGTCCAACTTCACTTCCTGGTTGGGTCACGTGACGCCGTGGAAAAGGCGGTAATGATGCAGTTAGTTAATAAATTATATCCACTATTTTAAAAAGTAAACTAAAACACACGGGAGAATTACCCTAATGTTTGCAACATTTCCCACCTTTAAAATAATGTTCCCAGATGCATACAAAAAAAAAAAAGAAAAGTGTGTGACAAAGCATCAGCAGTCTGAGTTAATTCAAGGATGCAAGTTGCAAATCTGGACTGAATAATGGTGAACCCATCCTTGAATAGGACTCCCTGGCACTTCTGAGTTTCCCAACCAAGCCTCCTAAAAATAGTTTAGTTGTACATTATATTAGGCTATTATTTAGAATATGCTCCACTTAAATCTAAACTAAAATATTATATAATTAAAACTAAGGCCATCTCTCCCAGACAATGCCACCATCAGCTAACTGTATTCTTTAGTAGCACATACCGGAAGTTTGTAACAATAAAAAAAAAAAAACAAACAAACTAGTAACTAATGATGTTCAAATTAATGTAATGGAGTAAAAGTACAATTTTTTCTCCAATTTGTAGTTGAATAAAAGTAAAAGTAACTTTAAATGAAAATACTCTGCTAAAGCACCTCGAAACTGTGCTTAAGCATATACTTGAGTAAATGTACTTATATATTTTCAATTCTTGGAAATGTAATTGCGAAAGAAAATAAAAACACATTCATGCGTGACTTTAGGCGATGGGTCAGATGATTATTTTAATAAAAAATATGCATTATTTAAATTGAAAAAATTTATTTCATTTTTGAATTTTTCAATTCAAAATTTCATTTGCAAACATAAACTTAACATTCAGGGTCTCTTATGAAAGTCCACGAGCTTAGCTGCTCCATTCAAATTACTATACTACATAACCTAATCTACTGTAATATACCCTCCTTTCCAAAAACCCAGCAAGACACAAACACATAATGACAGCTTTTACTTTATGTTTATCTGTGTTTAATATAGAGAAGATTTAATAAGACTGACTACAACACACTTTTAAAATTCTGTAAATGTCAGTTCACGCTGGTTCACATTTTAAGCCACGTGACGCTTTAATATATTATGCTTGCATTTAGACAAAGTTAATGACATCATCTGTTCATAAAAAAAAAAAACACACACAATTTATTATAAATATTTACACATATTATCGCAAATGCCCATTTTTATTAAAATTTGTATAAACTGAAATAATCAGTACATACTAAAATCAATCTGTTGAATTAATGAAGCATAAATAAGAAGTAGAAAAACCCTGTGTCTTGTTCAATTAACAGCGGAGGACTGTGCAGGAAGAAGAGTCACAGACTCTAAAGCAGAACTGTGAGAAGGTCGTGTGTGCGGCTTCAGGAGGAGCCCTGCCCCAAACACTTGATGCAACCTTCAGCACCAACACAGGGTTCATTTAACGCACATAGACACCATCTTCAGTATTGCCTCCCTGGAAAGTAGTTGACACGAATCAGACATGCAGGTATTTTATGCAGCAAATTTGAATAAATGTGGTGAAAATGACAAACCTCACACATGGGATGTATGACAGGCTGTACCTGGAAATGAAACACATTGACCGTATGTCACAACCTGGCAGGACTTTCAGATGGAAATGATGGGTTGAAACGAAGGAGGAAAGGTGACTCACCAAGTAAATGACAAGATCTGCAGGATGCAAAATAACAGAGCAAGTCCAAAGTTCTTCCACTGTAAGAACGAAGACCACGCTTTAACAACACAACATCACGTACATGATTCTGTGTAATCAACAAATCAGCCTTTAGCTTGTGTTTTTCTGACATCACTCACCCAGAAGGCTGCGCAGAGAGTCAAGACAAGGCAAGTCTACAACAGTGAGGGACACGTGGAATTAACATCAAATCAAGTGACAGTCACCAGCAATCCTTTACAAGTGATGACAAACTCACTGAGTCTACAGGTGGAATTATTTCCACTGAATATTTGCTTTCTAGTGGAAAAACAACTTTCATCAGTTATTCTTCCCATGTGTATTATCCTCAGCTCCTGGATTACACTAACAAGGAACAAGTACTAGCTGAGCGTCATCACATTCTCCCTTATTTACGCCCCTTTAGAAGTAAATGAACTGAAAGGAACAAAGCATTACTAGCATTATAGTGGTGGCCAGTGCTCTTGTTTTGTCACACATCTTCTTCAGTTGCTTCAGTGGTCCCATCAGAAAAACAGAGCTGTGTGACAGAGACAAAAACATCAACAATAAACAGTCTTATTTATCTACCTCCATCTTATTTATCATCTCTATCTAATGAGTGGTTCCTACATGAGGTGTTCTACAAGACACAGGTCATAAAATACAAAACTGTCAAACGCACGTCATCTGCTGCATTGATCTGATTCCTTATTGCAGGATGTTGTTGCAGACACTGACCTGCCCAGAGTACATATGTTTCCAAAGGTGTAGAAGACGATGAAGAGAGTGAGCCCGATCCTGGGAAGGAAGAGTAGACACACTCCCTGCGCACGCACACACACACACACAGAAACACACACACACACACACACCTATTATAATTGGGCTGCAGGTGGTGCCTTAAAGCAGGACTGGTGAGTGACGTCACTGATTCACATCTTCAACATTCCTCAAAGCCAGAAGAACCAGTGAGGTCACATCAGCTCCAGCTGCCGCACTTCCTGACGACACGAGTGTATATTTAGAGACATTATTAGAGAGCCTTACCAAGACTGTGCATCCCACCCCGATCACGAAACACGCGATGAAGCCCTTGATACGCGTGGCCCAGCTCATGGTTGAGGCTTCATTGACAGTCTGCAGCAACACACACACACACACACACACACACACACACACACACACACACAGCGTCAACTAGGATCACACATTAAGAAGTGAACACCAGTGTTTACTTGATTTTACCTGTAAAACGGTTCGGTCGTCTCTGCGCGCCTCCTCACCGCTTAAAACCGACTTTAATTTATCCATAGCTGAAGAAAACTGAAGAGAAACGATGTGGTGAAGAAGAAACTGGAGGTTTCCTTGAGAAGATTCAGCGGTTTCCTCTAATCTGTGCGGATGGACGTCACATAGCTGCTGTCAGGTAACTTGTGCTCACCTGGCCAGGTGACTGACTTATAGTCATGCCTCAGTAGCGAGAGGTCTCACTCTGATCTGTTTTTCCCCAGACATAAAGGATTTAAAAAAAAAACCTACTACATTTAGCCTGAGTTACGTATTTCAAAGTATATGTCGTCTATTTTCTTTAGCTTTTTGTTTTAATTGTCAAATTAATTATTATATTATAATTAAAAATTATAATAATGAAGCTTTCAGTATGTATACGTTTTTTATTCACCTATCTACATGGAAATCTATTGACTCGATAAAACAACACATTGTTCTCACTTTTCTTTTTTTTTTTTTTACAATATTGTACCATCAGTAAATCTGCAGGGTCAATTTTATCAAGAACCTCCTGCTGTAATGACTCTGTGACATATAAGTGAACATTGTGTGGTAATGTAACTAATTAAACAACATTTATAGTGATGATGATGATTTATGGTGGAACTTAAATTGTGTTCTATTGTTTGGCATTAAGTTTGATTCACATACGTGACCTAACAATTTGATATAACACAAAAAAAGTCACATAAAATACTTTCAAGTAAAGTACTGTATGCAGAGATGATTGTTTTCACCACAAGATGGCACTACCAAACCACAAAATGCCTGCTATAAAACGTTTGGCAAAGCACATGAAAAGCATGCAATCCATAAAAAAACACTTTCATAATATATGTGCAAATTAATATTGAACAAATAATATGACAGAATAGATGCAAATGTTAGACCACAGCTAAATAAATAGCAATATGAGTAAGGCAAAAGGGAAATACAGCTGATTAAGGCAGAGGTAGAGATATATTATAAGTTAAGCATTCAGAAACAATGTTGTTATCGTTTTGGTCTCCATGCTTTGACTCTAGTTGTACTACTGCTGGAACTACAAACAATATATCCCTGATTTAACTGTGATTTCACTGTCACAATGTTGGTAGGTTCAACAAGAGTCCTCTTCATAAAATCTCATCCTCTGACTCTGGGTCCCTATCTCTGGGCTTCAGAAGTCCCATTTCCATGGGAGGAGTCCTCTTCAATCTGGAGCGAACCACACTGCAGACAGTATAAGAAACACCAGAGTTACATATTACCTAAGGTATTGTGAGAAAATGCCATTAAAGGCACCCAAGTAATTACTCCTAGTGTGGGTGAATCAGTGAGGTGTCCAGGATAAATACACAAGCAACACTTTATGTACTGTGCGGTGGGAAGGAGGTTCTTACCAGTTGATGGTGCAATAGAGCACACTCACAACGAGCATGGCAAAAGCGAGATGCCAGGAGTAGCACATGGTGATAAACGTTGCATTGTTGTGATCCTGCAGGTCCCAGTCAGTGCTTTGAGAAGGGTAAAGCACAAAACCGATCTGTGCCCAAAGACAAGGTAATGTCAGGAGTCAGTAATAAACTGTACATACATGAACAGACTCAGATTTACCTGCCAGAACCAGCTTCCCTGCAGGATGGTGAGGGAGCAGCGAAGGAGCTCCAGAATGATGTTGCCTCGGTGGAAGACCTCCAAGAAGGCAATGATAGCCTCACCAAAGATAGCAAAGAGCAGGAGCTGATGTACGTGGACGTCCAGCATACTTCTGCCATGGAGGTGGTAGAGGAAAAGAAATCCTGCAACAACAAAGCAAAGTCATCACAGAAACACAGACAGGAAAGTGAAGAACTGTCAAGTAGCATCTTAACGACAGGTGTTTGTTATTCAAAGTGATAATCATGCATCAACTATTTTGGAGTGAGTCTCACAGGAACTATTTGGAAGTTAACATACAATAACATGCAACAAGTAATGGATAAATGGTTTAATAGCATGAATGGTTCATGTTCAAATATTTAACTTCAGCTAAAAGTAGCAGTTCAATGGCTGAAATAAATTCGGGCCTGTCTTACAACACATTTAGGATCAAAATAGATAAAATAAAAATGAATAAGGGAAAGTAAAAATGTCTTTTTATTTTTACCTTGGTTAAAGAAAGCAATAGCCAGCATTAACCGATCCAGTGCCAGTGGAGCAGCCTCTGTGGTGTGGATAATCAGAGACACAGTCCCAGCCAGGCCAAAGAACAGGTACATGGTCGAATGCTGCCAGTTCATCAGCTGTTCCCAGTGTTTCTCTGCAAAGTCGTACAAATGGAGCTTCGGTCCATTTGCAACAAACTGCTCTGCCAGCATTCCTGGGAAATATAGCAAAGAAGGTATTCAGATCTATTTAATTAAAGAGTGCCTTATTTTTTTCTAAGGAAATATACAGACCTGCTTACCAACAAAAGAGAAAAAGAGCAAGACAGAGTTCTCAATGATCTCCAGGCGGCGCTGTGAGGCTCTGCTGGTCAGGCGAGTGGAGCCTATGTTCTTGTTCCTGCGGGTGGCGTACCAGAGCGAGTACTTTCCTGTCCACCAGATGCCAGTTATGAGGAAGAAGGTCCCAGGGAGGGCGTGACCTTTGAAGCTGCCCATGATTCTTCACAACACCTGAGCCATGGGAAGAAACAGATGTAAGAGCAGTTATGTTATAATTTATTCAACATCATTGAGTTTATTCTCAATAATGCCTCTATATTACAACAGCAAGTAAAATTATATGTTCATTTACTTCAACTGCAGGTAGTGAATGTAGCAGGACAAACTAATTTCACCTCATACTACTGTTCTTCTAGTAACAGTATATTTAACATGGCTGGAACAAGTGAAAGAATACAAAAAGGGAAAAGTGCCTGCAATTTAAACAGCATAAACAGACATAATTAGTGTGTGTGTGTTGGTGCCAGCCCTTCATTTTAGCCTCAACAGAAGTACAGAAGTGTGTCTAGACATTAAAAGAAACCTGGTAAGATTTTCCTAAGGAATGCACACCACACTGTACATGTCAGGGTTTTGGTTTAAGGACCCAATTATAAGGGCAGACACAACAAGTTGAAAAGAGTTGAATGTGTAGGAGGAGAACAGAAAATCAAGTAAACTAAGTAACAACGAATCTCAACCAAAAGGTCCAGGAGCAGGAAACACAGGGCAGGGTCGTGGCTGGAAAGTGGAATGAAAACAGGAAGAAACACTGACGATCTGGGAAGGTGGTGTGTGTGGAGGCAGCTTATAAAAGGAGGTCAGGCCACAAGTGAAACAGAGCCGAGGGAGAACACAGGTGAGGCTGATCGTGGCGATTAGTGCAGAGCAGGATCATGTTGTACATCAGTTGTACTAACGCTCATTGACTCCATGCTGTCCTTTCCTGATTATTGTGTGCTGTTGTATGTGCCTGAATACCAGCCTGTCATCACCTGCTGTCTATCCCCATAAAAAACTATCAAAAATAAACAGGCTACCAATTTCAAAGTCAGCCGTATGCTGTGCATACTTTTATTCACAAATATGAAATAGAAGAATAACTTGACTGTCCTCCCCTTAGTTATAAACAGTGAGAGCAAAACAGGAGTGGCATCAATAGTGAACAGAGTGAGTATAGGTGCGTGTCTGTGTGGCTGTATTCACCTTTGTGATGGAGATGACTATTCTGTCCAGCAACAAAGGGAATCATTTGAAGGAGGATACTCAATACGAACACACTGTTTGTGATGTTAAACTGAGCTTGTCTATGTCAGACAGCCCTTTGCGTGCGCATCCTCTTCAGACCAAGGAAAGCACTCCAGTCGCCATGGTAGTCACTCAAGTGCGGATTTACTCACAAAATAAACATCTGTGCTGTCTTGTTTTCAGATTCAGTGGCTTACACACTCTGTCGCGTGAAGGATTTCACTAAATACATACATATTTTAATTATACTCGTGGTGTAAAGTAACTAAGGACATTTACTCCACTGTAAATGTTTGTAGGTACAATTGGGCTTTACTTGAGTATTTATGTTTTAATGCGGTTCTATCAGAATCTGTTTATTATGTATATTAAGTATATTAGAATGTGTTGCAGTGTTACGTCCCCAAGACAAGAATAGGAAAACAATAAAATATCTACTAACATAGAACACATAGTAAACAAGCATACAAAAATGCAGCAGGACTTTGTCAATCAAATTAGGGAAATTTAAAAGAGAATTTCTTTGTAAACACTATTTACAATGACACACGTGGTAAGTTAATGACAGATAATGTCAACACTTTTCCCTGGTCTATATTAATTTATCAGCCAGAATCACCTTCTTCGGTTTTTACGCTTTTATATGCAAAAAAATGAAATCTTAAAAAATAATATATATATTATATAAAATTAGAAAGTAGCTGCTTAAATCAACTTCACTGTTCCAGGACAACTTCCACATGGGTGACAAACGAAAGGAAAACCTGAATAAATGAGGGAAGAAACATAATGAATGCAAGATGCTTCCACACAGGTGCTCTGCAAGGTACAACTGAGCAGTTAACATCCTGTCATGCCCTGTGGCATGTATATAAATCCTGAGCAGGTCCAGGTTATTCAGATTTTGGATCAAGATGACAAGTGTTTCAATAGATACCAAGATATCTATCCAACCCCAATGGGAGATTCTGGACTGTCGTGTCAGACAGTGCTCTGCACCAACATCATCAAAACAACAAATGAGCAAATATCTTTGGGGAGAGTGTTGTTCTGTCCGTCCAGTTGAGTCCTGAGACTCGTAGAATCAATGTCAAGGTGCAGTGAAGATCTTCTGACAGAACACGATGACCCAACGCCTTTCTAAAACATGTCTGTGTTTCTTTAACTTGTCACCCATTGGTACATGTTACCAATGTAAAGTAATACAATTATTATCATGTAATATCATCATCATAATCAATGAATACTATCATAACACACACTAACACAGTGACTTTTTTCATGACATGTTATGGAATTACTCAAATAGTTATTAATTATTATTTAAGTTGATGAAACCGCCTGAAAATCAGAAGCAGAAACACTAGTTCACTAAAATGGGACGCTCAAAATAATAGACCTCATCTCTCTGACAGCAAATATGTGTTTCAATAATTGTAAACGTCGACACACACACACACACACACACACACACTTTTTTTGTATGGCAGTCGGTGTGAGGACACTCACTGACATAATGCTGATGGGCCATGTTAATCTCCTCTGTGTCAGTTTTTACTTATCACATGTACTGCCTCACCCTAAAACTTATTCTTAACCCTGAAATTACTCTTCATTTTATGAACAAATCTGCTAAACAAACATAAAAAGTTACAAATATGTTGAGTGTCTGAGATTATTAAGCAACAAAATGAACACACATATCCATTTTGTAGTTTACTAATGTTGGATGTTAGATGGAGCTCCTGTACAGGACACGGTGGCCTTCACTTGTTTTACAGCAACAAGAAAACAAGCAGGTCTTACCCTGATGATCCAGATGAAAAGTTTCTGGAAGTAATTACACTCGGCGAGACGGATCAAAACATCCTCACTCTCCCATCACACAAATCACAGTCCGCGACACCAGAACAGGGGATATCCCATCCGTTTTTCAGCAAGACACGAATTACCCGACACTGTCTGCCCCGGACCTCGAGTCCCAGCCCCCAGTCCAGACCCGGTCCTCGTCTCAGTCTTCACTTTTCTCCCCAAATTTCCGACTCTAAATAGTCTGTGTCAAATAAACGATCCCATTGGACGACTGAGGGCAGCTGACGTCATCTGTCCGTGCTCCTATTGGCTGAGCTCCACGTCAGTCTCAGGTGTCCACGTGTGCACTTGGTCTGGTCCCTCCCTGCTCGGAGGAGACCGCTGCTCAGAGCAGCACGTCCCGGACCAGACCTCCGGCACGTCCCGGACCAGACCTCCGGCACGTCCCGGACCAGACCTCCGGCACGTACACCGCCCATCAACACTTCCTCACGCCTCCTCAAGTCTTAAGCTGCAAACATTTGTTTTATGCGTTGCTGTAAAACATCCTGATTTGACCAGCTTCAGTGTAATAATCTGTATAAATCAAATCATTATTAAAGGTGCAGTGTGCAGGTTTTTTCAGTATTCTTACTACAAATACTGTATGTTCCTCTCTCCCTCCCCCCCTTGTGTTGTTCTAACCAATCAGAGAAGTTTAGAGCACTTTTATTTATTGCAGGCTGAGTGTGGAGTGTAGCAGAGGACAGCAGAGCAGGGAGACAGAGGGCTGAGTGTAGCAGAGGACAGCAGAGCAGGGAGACGGAGGGCTGAGTGCAGCAGAGGGAAGGGATTTATTGTCTTGATGGCACAATCTTAAGTTGCATATTAAGGAAACTCAAGTGTGTGTGTTTGTCTGTGTTTTTATTTAATGGTGCAAGAGCAGCACAGTTGAAACCAGTTCAGGGTCAGTGAAGACACAGCTTCTGGCTTCTTGTGTGCTATAATTATAATGTCACCCTTTAAAGTCTTGGTAGTGTCGACCCAACTTTATATACATGTGCTAAATTTTGGGGGCCAAGTAAAAATCTTGTAGATTGCAACATAATTTCAAATCTGAAAAACAAAATCAAACGTCAGCAACACAACGTCAAATAGGAAAGATAGTATATTTGTATTTCTGCCTCGAAGACATCGGCAGCTTATCCTTGAAGTTCTGTAAGTTACATGCATGGGTCCAATTTGTTATTCCAGCTGATCTAACAGATGCTTAATTGGATCGAGCTCTGTGGAAAGGCAGCACCTTGAAATCATTTCTATTCTACTTCTGCATCTTGGCAGGAAGCATCATCCTGCTGCCATACAGGAATAACATTGAAGGGGTGTACTTAGTCTGCAACAGTGTTTGACTAGATAGAACATGTCACCTATCTGTTTTAAGAGTATGTTTGCTAAGACACAACAGAAAGTCAATTTAAATGATGCTGATGTATATGTTTGTAAAAAGCAGACTGTACAACTATAAACTGCTACTATACTGAAATCAACTATAAATCCAGGATGTTTGCCCCAGTTTTAATTGACACATTAATGCATCTGTTAACCCCTGATCGATAGATGTCCGCAGTTAAGCTCAGCTGCCTATTTTACTCCTTCCACTTCTGAGCTTTTCTCCCCCAGTGAAAGTGGTGGCTTCTCTTCCAGACTGACATCTCTTTTTGTTGTCTCCAGGACGATCTAATCAGAAACGTCAGTCCTGGCAATAGTGATGAAGCTCTCCTGGCTGCTCCTCAGGCCTCGAGCTCAGCACAGAGTTTAAGGTTGACTGAGGTCTGAACAGTGAGGCTATCCACAGAGGCCTCAGTCTTTTCCATAGTTTCAGAGTCAAGATGGACTTTAGGGAGACATTCCTCATTCTTGCAGGGGACACACACACAAACAGTCAATACAATTAAGCAGGCTCTGTAAGTTTTCTTTGCAGTGCAACAAACAACACATAAGACTTAACGCTAAACATCTCACATGTAAAATATTTCACATGCAAAACAATAGGACAGAAATTGTAGCAGTCATTCAGTATTTGAAAAAAAAGGTATAAACACACTGTTTCACTTTTAGAAGTAAAGATTATTGATACAGACACAAAACCCACTGTCAGATTAGCAAAGCTAGACATTGTGGAGTAGTTAAGTATTGTTATGCCTGCCCTTCAACTTGGACTGAATGTACAGTATAGCATAGGACCATACATTCAATATACATTTAAAGAAGATGTATAAATAAAGGCTTTAATATTTCACTTTGTTTTCAAGATATTTGTTTTTCAGAAAAAAGCAAATATCAGTCACCAGAAGCCATCAATCAAATGTGGTATAAATACAGGAGAGGCAGTCTGCTTTTTTAAACTCTTCTTAACTGTCTTAGTTTGATAAATGCGAAAAAAATAGAAAAATGTTTAGTAAAGAACTTGGTGATAAAAAAGATTCGACAGTTGTTTACGTTGTCTTTACATAACTGCAGGATCAGTGAAGTGTTTAGATAACTCTGGATCTTCTTTAACTGAACACAGAACAGAACTTTCTCTCATGTTGAGGTGTCCTTAACTCTCATACAGACATCCAGCATCCTACTTTTAATCCTATTATCATCCTATTATTATTATTAAGGCCCATCTTGTGTACTGTTTTGACTAAACTCTCACTCAGTGTGTTGTCCTAGGACTGGTCGGTGTTCATGCAGGAGCACTGAGATGTGAGGGAGGTCTGAGGGTCATGCAGGAGCATTATGGGACTTTGGTGCGGGATGAAGAACAGTAAAGAGGTTTCAGCTTAGACACGTGGACACGGCATATGGGACACATCTGTTTCTTCCACAGCCACTGCTCCATGCACTGAAATACATCATAGAAATCATTGTTATAACTTTTGCAACTCATTTTCACCCAGACAAAATTAATAACATGATTAACTGCAGTTAAAAAGCAGTAAAAGAAACTTCCTTTGGTTAAAAATGTATAAGGTGAGTAAAAATGAAACTAAATACTTACATTTAACATTTTAATATTTATTTCCTCGATTATTTATTGGCTTTAGTTTTTTGGGTTATTTTTTAGCAAACACACCATAACTGAAGATCTGCCCGAACACAAAACATGTATAATTTTTTACTTAAAGCAGCCTGCAACTAATCCAAATTACACTCATCGTCCTACAAGTACCCCCTGTCTGTACAATATATATCTCTTATGAATATTGTCCTTGTATGATATTTAAACTCATTTGGTGGTTGTAACCAGAAAAAGGCTCAACTGTCACACTCAATAACATGCTGTAAATCTTAACTGAACATAAAATAGCATTACAACATCTACAGTAATGTGTATCTTGTATTATGAAGCAAATCTCTTATACTGTATCTTGTTTAAGAAAATTCATATTCATATACATAGGCACATATATAGTGGCAAGAAAATAGTATGTGTGCATGTGAATCTTTTGGAATTTAAATCTGGTCTTTCATATCTAGAACAACCATAAAAACCTGACAGTGCGAGTGGAAAAAGTTTGTGAACCCTTGGAATAATGTTAAGGAAATTATTTTGAGGGTTTGGACTAGAACTGACTGACAAAAACCACTCAAACTTTTTGAGTTAGGGTTAGAAGAATACACTCATGTAAGCAATATCTCACCAAATGGAGCTTTAAGAGGATCTACGATCAAGAATTGTTGATTTACATAAAGTTGGAAAGAATTACAAATCGATGTCAAAGATTTTAGAAATTCACCAGTCTACAGTTAGGTAAACAATCTACAAATAGGGAGACACTTTGGGACTGCGGCTACTCTACCAAGACGTAGATGACCAGTCAAAATGACCCTAAGAGCAAAACAAACACTCATCAGTGAGGTAAAGAAACAACCCTGAGTGACAACAAAAGATGTAAAGGCATCATTGGAACTGCGTAACATCTGTGTTCATGAGTCTACAGTAGATAAAACATTGAACCAGCAGGGTGTCGATGGCAGGACAACATGAAGAAGGCTGCTGTTTACTAAAAAGAACATTGCTGCACGCCTGAAGTTTGCAAAAGAGCACATCCACACTCCACAGTAGTTCTGCAGGAATAATGGGCTAAAATTCCTCCTTAACAATGTGCAGGTCTGATCCACAGCTACAGGAAGCGCCTGGTTAAAGTTATTGTTGCCAAAGGGGGGTCAACCAGTTAATACCAAGGGTTCACATATTTTTTCATTAGCACCATGAAGTATTTATAGTTGTTCTCAATAAAGACATGAAAGATGAGGAAGAATTTATTTAGTGTTATTATTTTAAGCACATTATATTTGTCAATACTCTTTGACTTAGATAAAGATCAGATCACATTTTATGACTAATTAAAGCAGAAAACCATGAAATTCCAAATTGTTCCCATCCTTTTTTTTTGCCATTGTATATTTTTAATATGGAAGCAGGTAATATAATGCAAGGCATTTTCATTTTAAATGTGTTTATTTACAAAGTTTGACCCCAAGAGAGTTGACCCCCAAAGATGACATATAGGGATAGAAGGGGTCAGAAGAGTGTTAACCCGTCAGGTCAGGCACAGCTCAAGATCTTAAGAGTTGAAAACTTGAATCACACACATCACACCATGTATTAGTTAAAGTCCTGAAGTCCGTCATGTGGCTGCAAATCTTCCATCTTGTCTTCACAGCATGAGTCACCTCCTTCCACGGAATGATATCAGCGATGTCTCCGCAGGGAGAGTTGACG
This sequence comes from Anabas testudineus, assembly GCF_900324465.2. Taxonomy (NCBI): domain Eukaryota; kingdom Metazoa; phylum Chordata; class Actinopteri; order Anabantiformes; family Anabantidae; genus Anabas; species Anabas testudineus. The sequence continues at coordinate 5,903,935 of NC_046613.1, read as the reverse complement.
ACGGGGTGTGTGCTGCTCCTTCTCTATGGAGATCGGTCCATCTGCCGACTTCCTTCTCTCATCTGAAAGCCTTCTCACCTGACAAACTGCTGCTTCGCTGCTGCTGCGGGGTCGACCCAGCTCTAATTTCCGAGCCACCTTCAGCACCCACCAAACGGATACATTAGAGTCAGTAAACGTCCATGTCACCGTGCTGCATGCTTCCACAGAGATAGGTCTGAGGTGTGAGCACATTGTTTTCATACCATGTCACATCATGCACGTCCAAGCACGAGCTAGATTCATGGGCCAGAGATGTGGTATCTGACATGCTGGGGTTGCAGTAAATAAGACTGTTACGAAGGAGTGAAAACATGGTGTAGAGGAGACATGCAGGGGATCATCGTTCAGGGGAAAGGTGTTTACCTCTTTGTGGAAATGGTGTGTGCAGTGCAGCTCCTGAACCCCTCCTCTACCCTTACGCATGTCCTCGTGACAGATCAGACACAGCTTGCCATCATCGCTCTGTGGAAAAACAAAGTCAATCTGAAGAAACGCTGCTTTTTTATGTTATTGTCATGCATTTAAGTTATTATTGCTGTTATTGATTTTTACTCTTACGACACCAGTTCACTGTAAAACATGTATTTACTGTTCAAGAGGTGACAGGTCTGACCCTCATGACAATGACCACAAGAAACAGAGAAAAAGTATACTGAATAGATACATGAGCGACAAATGTTGTAGACTACTTAGCCTAAGCTTGTCCATGATCTTGTAAGCACATTAGCATAATACACCTCTTAAGCGCCTTAATCTTAAAGCTCTTCAAGCATCACTAAAAGACGGAGCACATTATCAAACCTGCACTTTTCTGGATAATCTATTACGCTCTGTGCTGGTACAGACAAAATACTGAGTTCTAATAACTTTGCAGTACTATTGCTCACCAGAGACATGGTCCTCTTATCTCGAAGGTACAGTTTCTTCTCAAAGGACTCTGTGAGCTCTGGGATGGTGGTGATGCGGTTCTCTGGGATGGCTGACTTAGGGCAGCTGTTGTCGTCTGAGGAGGCACGACGAGCTCTCTGGTGGGGCCTGGTCTCCCCCTTCTCCTCTCTCGTTTTTGGGGATGGTGCCATGGTCGCTGCATGGAGCCTGTTCAGCTTCATGGCATTTAGTTGTGACTGTGGGTCATACGAAGCCGAATTACAAGGGCCATTACAGAGTGTGAAAACATTCATACACACAGTCATTTAGATGTAACTGAAAGTAAAGCCATTTTTCTCTGATTTTCAATGCAGACTTAGTCTATTAAAATTAAAACTATAATTGTAACCTGTGTATAAAATCAGTGCAGTGTGTGTACAGAAACCAGCTTTGCTTGTTCCTCCATCAGTGCATCTTAAGTACATGTATATAATCATCCACATGGCTACATGTTCCCGGGGCCTACTGAACATTAACTGAATGAGACACAAATGTGCTACTGTAAAGCTGCCATTGACCTCTGACCTCCCTGTGGCAGGATGTGGTTCCCTCGTGGCACTGGAGAAAGCAGCGTACTGTTCCACAGAGAACATGTCCGCTGTTTTTAAAGGAACCTGAGCACGCAGCAGCCCAGTTCTTTTATATTCTGATTTCCCACTAGAGGATTGTTTGTTTGTTTGTTTCATAAATACTAAGTAATATTAATGAAACTTACAGAGATGTTGATAGAGAAAAGGTAAAAAGACCAGGCTCGTGAGAAGGCCTGCATTCATTTGAAAACATCCCATCAGTCACACTGAGGCTGTGAACAGAGTCTAGTGAAGGCTGCACACTGCTTCTTCAGCTGAAGATCATTTGGGAATAATGTCAAATATCTCGGAGCATTACTAATTCTCTAGTTTTATATTGGACAAACTCATGGTGGTAGGAGTTGCACAAATATATACTTAATTACAAACGCTTGTATTTTAGTGTGTGCTGGGAAAGTGTCATGGACTTCCTCCATCGGCAGACATTATTGATTGGAAATGAGTGAAGGCAAATTACAGGTCAGCACATCTAAACACAAACAGGCCTACTTATAAAAGACCAACATAACTTAGGTACTGTTTACACCAACATGGGTTTTCCATGTCTTCACAATATACTGTAGGTCTATACACAAATATACTGTAAATACATCTAATTTTAGATTAGATGTATTCTGGGTCAACTTTAGTCTTTGAATATAGTACATACAGTATACTGTATATGTATCAGAGTCATTTTTTTTTCTAGACTGACACATTTGATTTTGATTATTATGAATTATTAAATGTTTTTTTTAATTTCTACTTGAAAACATTTACTGAAACACATTAAATAAAAGCCTTCAATAAAACGAAAATGGCTTTGATTAAAAGTGTGTTGCTGCTGTTTATTAACATAAATACATAAGAAACACTCACTAAATGAACTAAGTTACATGTATGCATCTATTAAATGCTGCAGCAGCTCACCACAGTGGGAAGCGATGCTCTTCGATCAGCTTGTGCTTTTGAAGGTCTTCTGAAACTGCGTTTTCTGTCTCTGGCGTGACCAGCTTCTGCTCCGTGACCCCAGTAGCTACTCATCCATTTTGTGAAGTTACCATCATCGTCATCATCATTGTCCATAATGATTGCAGGCAGCAGCCTGAGAGACATGATGGCGTTGAGCAGGGATCCTCTGTGTGAGTCGGACAGAGTAAAGACACCCTGAGCGGACCTGTGTGCCGACTGTCTGGCTGCTCCACTACACAATGCTGCCCCACAACGCAACAGTAACTTGCTTCATTCAGATCCGTCTGTTGCCTCAGGCGCTCTTAATGTAGTGGTGTTATTCTTGGATGGCCCAGAAATAAACTGCAGAGCTTTTGCACAAGACTTTAAATAAGTGAATCCTCTGTAATCTATTTAACACCACTGGTAGAAAGTAAAAATGGAGGGGATGGCAATAAACAGGCAGGCAAGTGTCAGGAGGAACGACTAGTATTTGGCACTGGGTGGGTGATGTGACCACTGCTGTTTATCTTTCCATTACAGTGATGGCCCGAGGGCAGACAAGTGAAACTCCAATTTCCCCATACTTTCCACTCGCTGAGTACATCAAACCTGTCAATATTTATGGAGTGCAGGCATCTCTGTGTACTGTTGTTTGCTGTGAGCCTGGGGCTGGTGTAATACAGGACAAAGATGGAACTCGTCTTTTTATTTTGTAGTGGCTCCCACTGAATCAATGATTTTTATTTGGTTGCTTTTTTGTCAGACATGTGTCTTTTAATCAAAATGAGCAAGTATAAAGATAATATGAGAGAAATGCAACTGGAAAAGCATTATTTGCAACTATTGCAAAATTCTTAAGCATATATTGGAGCTATATATACAGTGAGAGGTTTTCCATCAGATAATCTGTGCAAAACATTTTATTATGGGATCTGACCAAGATAAAACAGATATAACACAATATATATTGTACAGCTCGCACAAACTGCAAAGATCAAAATGCAGCTAATCATTTCAGGGACCTGAGCCTTAAAGAGTAGGACTAATTTGGCAGGAACTGTTATTGGACTTCCACGCTGCTTTGTCATGTAACCGCAGATTATGACTGAGAACAAGATTACAGTAATCTGTTGTTTTTCTAAAGATGGGAGCCAGTTAAATTCCACCTAAACTCAAATGACCATTAAAAAAACATGATACTAGACTAGACAAATCTTCCATGCAAGATGTATGCCCATATTTTTAAACTTGATAATGTTAAAGTAGTCAGATTACAGATGCAGACAGATTACAAAAAAAATGCCAACAAATCTAGGTAAACAACAAACAAACGTATGACTGTAGAGACAAGAAGCTGCGATGTCAAAAATGTACTAAAAGAATTTTATATACACTGTTTCCTAAAAATACTGGCTAACAAAGTATTAGGAAAAATTATCTGTGAAGATTTATATTTTTAAAGTGATTGCTCCGTTCATCAAAACATTACAATGGCACAGAAATTGCTCTGTGGCCACACACAGGTTACCAAACATCCAGTGGCAGCAGTTTAAACTAGGTCAATCTGAGCAGAGAACAGGCAGCACAAGTTAGAGGAATCACAGCGAGAGCCAGAATAACTAGAAGATCAGACATCCTCCCCATCATTTGTCAGGAGCATGTTTCACCTTTATAAAGCAACTGCATCATTCACAAGGGTAACACACACACACACACACACACACACGTGCAATACAAAAGGTTTCTGTCTCATCATCCCACGGAGTTCAATGGCAGAATTGATTTTATGACGTTTCAAAACAAACTAATGTGTCAGTAGAGAATTGATTATTTTTAGGGTGGCAACATGTTTCGAACTACTCAGACTTGATGCACTGTATTGCAGACTATACAATTGTTACAGATTTTATTCTTAATATGATTTAAATTATAGATAAAATCATTTGTATTTACCACAAGTGTTTACTTTTTGATTTGTACTTGTCTATATAACTAGGTTACAAGTTTGTAATAGCATAATTTACAGCATGTCCTTGAATTTTAGAAGATGTCATGAGGGAACAGTGGTTCTTTCAAAGGTCTTTGTTACAGCAAGGACAAGATTGGTCATTACACGGGCTTCCCTCTGACCAGCTGAATACAGCAGACTAGAGTTGACTGTTCAGTGCTGATAAGATGCCCTCGGGCGCACACTGGATAATCAACTGGATCATCCTGTCCAGACAGAACAGCTACTACACTCTGAAGTGGGACAGAGAGGGGACTGAAGTTGGCAAAGATACAAAGAAACGCACAATCCACATTGTGGTGAAATAAAAGAAGCCACGCATTTGAAAGCAAATTGCCTTTTCTTGTTAAAACTAATTAGATGACACCACAGTAGGCCTACTACCTTTTCTGACAGCAAAAAAATCTACAATGTCCTTCACAAATAGGAAGTTGTGGGTACAGAGAAGTAGCTGGTTTCAATTCAGGTTTTTATCTATGTAAGGTGGGGAGTCAGCAGGACTGCCACCTGGTGGCTCCATCACATTCTTACAAGATTTTAGAATTTTTACTTTAAGAAGAATCAAGTTTTCTTTTAATCTTCCTCAAAGTTAAAGAAATTAAATTATTTTTGCACCAATCATATTACAAATGAACCCTACACTAACAGTCCAGCTGCCTCGACACTAACCATCCGCGCGTCATCTCTTGAATCTACCCTACAGAATATGACACCTGAGTTGTGCGGCAGAACTACAAAACGCGCCTGTAGAACTACAACTACACACAGCCAGCGGCGTAGTCGCCGGTATCCCATGATTCCTCTGTGTGCGTGTGTGACCTCGCGGAGCACGGGAAGCGGAAGCGGCTCTCGCTCACGCCGTGTGCTGGTGTTGGCTGGATCACCGTCGCTCAGTTGAAGATCATGGCTGCTTCGAAGCCAGTCGAGCCGCAGTCCGGGACTGGACTACCGCGCTGGCAGCTGGCACTGCTAATCGGGACTCCCATAGTGCTGGGAGCGGGGGCGGTTTACCTGTGGAACCGCAGGAGGACGAAGGAAAGGAAGGGGACCGGGGAGCGGAAAACACCTGAAGGCAGCGCCAGCCCCGTGCAGGGCCAAGACGGCGGAGCTCGAGCCAGTCGAGAGCACGACAACATGGTAACGTTGCGGTGATGACCCGGAGGCTCCTCTGCCGTTAATGTAACAACCCCGGTGTTAGCACGATGTGTTTCGGTGCACTGCGTAACGCTCCGCTTTCCTGACTAGACGTGTCATTGACATGATAGTGCAGTCAAGGACACCGTCGTTGCCGGCGCTGCCAGTGACAGCTGCCTTCATCAGAGCAGCCAGGCCGACATCAACCGGCTCGTCGCTGCTGGATTAACTGCTAGCTAGCTGTCACGTAAGCTAACGCTATGAGAGGCGCTAGCTAGGCTAACGAAGGCAGGCGGCAAATTAACTTAACACGGCTTTAAATGAAGCAGGAGTTACAGCAAATGTGAAAGTGCAGCAAGGTAAACGCACATGGGGCGACATGAACGGTGTGTTGTAACTGGAGTTTGAAGCATAGCTGCGTGATTACGGTGTATTTGGTAATGCTAACGCTAATAACGTTATCTTCTCAGTTAAATCAGGAGGGGCGGGGATGGCTGTCATTTAATTTTCTGTTTCAGACAGAGGGCGTTTGTAAAAACAGAACATAAGTCGCAGGCTTCATCCACATATGCAGTGTCTGACTTATGTAGCTGATATTACTGACTCCCAGACAAAGATAAACAAATTACTTCTGCAGTGGTCACACTTAAATTGTAAGAGCTGTGTCTGAGTCTAACATCTTTTTGCATGTTGTTATGCCCTGTAGATTTCAAATAAAAATTCTCTACATGCTTTCCAGGAACTATGGCGTTCAAATGTTAAATACAGTAACATTGTCTTTTGGTTATGTTATTGTAGTTGTGTATGTGTCTAATTAATTAACTATGTAATTATTAGTGTGTGGAAATACCCTACAAGCACACACTGCTCACCAGTGCGGTCATTTAATCATTAAAACTTACCTTTTCTGTCTCTCATTTAGAGCCCTTTGGATCGAGCCCAAGCAGCAAAGAACAAGGGCAACAAGTACTTCAAGGCTACCAAGTATGAGAACGCCATCCAGTGCTACACAGAGGCCATTGCTCTCTGCCCCACAGAGCAGAAGTCTGATCTGTCAACGTTCTACCAGAACAGAGCAGCAGCCTATGAACAGCAGGTTAACAACAGCTTCTTTTAATATTTACACTGTTACTATCATCATCCTACCTGATGATGTATGATTGATTTTTAAAAAAGAAAGTGATTAATACACTGTTAATACAGCATGTTTTTTCTTGAATTTAAAATGTGTTCAAATAGCCTTAATACAAAATGACCTTTTGCTGCCCTTCTCACAACTTGCAGTTAGAAGAATTAGTCTTGCTACTCTTTGGTCAATGTGCAGCAGACTCCTGAAATATGTCCACCCTAATGCTGGACTGATCCATGCCTTCCACTCACATGAGCACTCTAACTCAAAGCTGAGTGTTGAAACTGGGATTAATCAGTGATGAAGATTTCATTGCGGTTGCCAGCTGGAATAAAAAATGAAAGTTAAATGGTTGGGTTGTCACTAAAGTTATGCAGTTCTTAGTTTTGTTTTGATTAAAATAAAACTATCTCTGGCATTATTTGTTTTGGGCATGCTATATATCTGCTATAGGTGCAGTTTGATACAGTCATTGTTTTGGCTCATAAGTTTCAGTAAATGTCATAGGCAGGAAAATATTTTCCTCCCGACCCAGAGAATCTTTAATATTCTAGTTCAAATATTTTAAAACTATCAAATGAAATATACAGATGTTTTGGAGGATAACAAGTCTAAAATTGTTGTTTCAGATGAAATGGACAGAAGTGGTTCAGGATTGCTCTAAGGCTGTGGAGCTGAATCCACGCTATATCAAGGCTCTGTTCAGGAGGGCTAAAGCTCTGGAAAAACTAGACAACAAAAAGGAGTGCCTAGAGGGTGAGGAACTCATCTATCTTCTAAAAATGTTACTTAACAAGTTTAAAATGTGTGACACTATTTAAAAATCGATGTTGTTCTGTATGAATCCTCCAGATGTCACAGCGGTGTGCATTCTCGAGGCCTTCCAAAACCAACAGAGCATGCTGCTAGCAGACAAGGTGCTGAAACAGCTGGGAAAAGAGAAGGCCAAAGAGAAATACAAGGTATTTGTCCAGATTCAGAAACTTTACTCTTTAAATTATCTCCCAGAATTGTCAAGTGAACATCCTTTAAACCCCTTTTCCGCAGAACCGTGAGCCGATGATGCCTTCTCCTCAGTTCATCAAGTCCTACTTTAGCTCGTTCACTGATGACATCATCTCCCAACCCCTGCAGAAGGGGGAGAAGAAAGATGAAGACAAGGACAAGGAGGGCGAGGCAGCTGAGGTCACTGAGAGGTCAGAGACGGCTTACACAGAATCAGCTTAATAGGTTATACTAGTTACTGCTGGGTGGGCGCTGGTGGTCTGAAATCTGAACTGTAATCCAACATGACTGAACTTGCACAGAAAATGTATAAATGTATAAAAAGTTAACAGTTTGCCCTGAGGTTGGCGTTGGAGGTGGTTGTTCTCGGACTCGGGGAACATGAATGTGATATATGGAAATTTTAGTCTTGCTGTGGCATTTGAGGAAAAGTCAGGGGATGGAAAAAAAACTCGCCAAATTTCTTATTCATTTTTAGATCCTAAATAGAAAGTCTGAAACATTTAGAATTATTGAAAATGCAGAATCACTAGAATTTTTACTGTGGGCACAACTATGTTAATCAACAGGTAGGACATTGCTGTCAGTCAGAATCATTTCAGATTTACCATATATTTTTGTGCAGACAAGCTTTTTCTGATGTTTTTTTTTTTTTTTTTTTTTTTTTTTGTTTGTTTCTTTAGCTCTGGCTACCTGAAGGCCAAGCAGTACATGGAAGAGGAGAACTATGACAAAATCATCAGCGAATGCACCAAGGAGATCGAGTCAGGTGGTCGATACACCGCAGAAGCCCTGCTGCTGCGTGCCACTTTCTACCTGCTGATTGGTAATGCGACTGCTGCCCAACCTGATTTGGACCGGGTCATCAACATGCAGGAGGCCAACGTGAAGGTACAGAGTGTTTATTTAAAAAGTCTGCTTTTAATTGAGATTAACAGAGCAATGTAACTACAGCTGATCGCCAGCTCAACTGTAATATATTGTAGACTTTTAGTAGCCTATTTAAGGTTCTGGCCTTCCTTTGTAATTGGTAACTCACATGCTTACATCCTTTCTACAGCTGCAATCTGACACGACCTCTCTCTGTTGTAACGTTTGATTTTTGCAGCTACGAGCCAATGCTTTGATCAAGCGTGGCAGTATGTACATGCAGCAGCAGCAGCCCCTGCTCTCTACGCAAGACTTCAACATGGCAGCCGAGATTGATACACGCAACCCTGACGTGTATCACCACAGGGGTCAGGTAGGAGATGGAACAGACTTCTTTAATGACAAAACTTTTAAAGGTCTTTTTCTAAAATGATGGTATTTTCAACAGTCCCCATGCAAACTAAAACCATAAATGAATTGCTTCTACTCTCAGTGGATTAGTGGATTAATCTGTGCTTTGAACCTCTGTAGTAGTAAACAAAAAATAAAATACATCAGCCAGACACACCACTCCACTGTGTATTTAAATAAAGAAGCATGTCAGCCAGTGAAGTGGTGTTTCCTGTACAGTAACACCGTATCACAGTAACGGTACCAGAACTGTACGGCGCAAAAGAATACGTTTGTCAAGGTTGCACACTGGCGTTCATTACATGTCTATAGAGGAAATTCATTGTTCGCTATAGTGTCTGTAAGACTTGTTGTTTGGACAATGAATATACAGAATGACAAAAGTTATTCTTTAACATCTGTGTGTGACTACAGTGTCTCTGGGACAGTGCACCTGAAGCTGGAAATGTTTTATCCACACTCATAACCCCAATGCTCTCTGTGTTTCCTTTCAGCTGAAGATCCTGTTGGACCAGGTGGACGAAGCAGTGGGAGACTTTGATGAGTGCATCCTTCTGAGGCCTGACTCTGCTCTAGCCCAGGCACAGAAATGCTTCGCCCTTGTAAGTAATCTACTACAGAGAATGTGGGAAATCAAGTTTGCCATGTTATTCAGTTATGTTTATTAATTAAAATTGACAATTACGATTTCATTTGTAATGAATTTGATCGAAATGAATTTCAATCAGCAACCGAAGATCAGCTGGTGAGTTTGTCTTGCTTTCTTTTTCAGTACAGACAAGCGTATACCGGAAACAACCCGTCACAGGTCCAGACGGCCATGGACGGCTTTGAGGATGTTATCAAAAGGTTCCCAAAGTGTGCCGAGGGCTATGCCCTTTATGCTCAGGTATGAAATTATAAACGTGATTTTTCTGTCTAAAGATGATGAGCTTCACTGTATGTCAGTTACTAAATGTACAATCATTTTATGTTGATGTCAGGCTTTGACTGATCAGCAGCAGTTTGGAAAAGCAGATGAGATGTACGACAAGTGTATCGAGCTGGAACCAGACAACGCTACCACCTATGTCCACAAGGGGTAGGATTTATTTTTCCCTTTGAAATGGTTGCATTTTTAAATTAAACACTGTTTTAGATGTATAAGTCAGTCATCAGTTGGTAATTGTTCGATATATATATGCAGTTTGTTACAGCTTCAGTGGAAACAAGACCTCGACTTGGGTCTGGAGCTCATCAGTAAGGCGATTGAGATTGACAACAAGTGTGATTTTGCCTACGAAACTATGGGAACCATTGAAGTTCAAAGGTGAGATAAAGCATTTGGTTCGATACACATATTTTAGGTCTCTTTGAAGTGGCTGAAATGGCTGAAATGATTTTTTTCTTTCTTCTTCACTTTTTAAGGGGCAATCTGGACAAGGCAATAGAAATGTTCAACAAGGCAATAAACCTAGCCAAGTCAGAGATGGAGATGGCCCATTTGTACTCATTGTGTGATGCAGCATATGCCCAGACTGAAGTGGCAAGGAAGTATGGGCTCAAGCCTCCGACACTGTAACTTCTCTGCCGTCTTTGCCATTGCTGAACCTAGCTGTGTTTAAAAGTGCAACTGTCTGATTTATATTGATTTGTAAAAAAATGAGTTCTGGATTATATAAGAGAAAAGGAAGCACCCTGAACATATATATATGAATACATATACTGTGTTTACATCACACTAATGGGATTTGTTTTGGAAACAAATGATTTCTATTCACAGTCAAACGTAGGCTGTTGTCCAGGGCTCTGGGGAACATGCTGGGTAGGGGGTGTCTGGGAGGTGGGTGGGTCTTAACCAACATAGCCCTTTGCTTATACTTAATTCGACCAGAGCATAATTAAAAACCTTCTCATTGGTCAGAATACAGAGAAAGATTTTGTGGTCTCAAGAGAAAAACATACATCCAGAGCCATGTATATCTGTCTAAGGTTCCAGTAAAATATAGGAGAAATGAAATGTTTGCAGTTGAACCAATTACTGACTTAAAGTTTTTGTGACACTCTACAAAATCTACAGAAAAATACTGTGACCGCTTTATATAGTTCTAATGGACTGTTCCCTCGTTAATTTATGCTGATCTCAAGTGTTTTTGTCCAGCTACTTCCGTATTGTAACATGCGCGACCAGTTTCGAATGCAAGATTAAAATTCTAAGTGTGTAATGTCTGTGTTTGTGATGCTGGAATTGAGCCCATGGATACGGGGCAACAGGGAGGGTAGTTTAGCAGCCTAAAGAGTTTTTTTTTTTTTTTTTTTTTAAGTAAAGGGATTGCCTGTTTTTTTTTTTTTTTGTTTTGTTTTTTATACTTTGTGCAGCATGTTCACTTTATAAATAAATGTAAATGCAATGCTCGTGCTGTCTTGAACACTAGGAAATCCCTAACTATAAGATACTTTGGGGAAAATGCTTTTCATTTGCGAAACTAACCAACTTCATGTCTTTAGTTTTTTAAAAATGTTATTTTTGAATTGCCTCTAGTGTCAGAATATGTCACAAGGTACTGGATCATCGTGTTTTATTTTCTAGCTCACATTGATTGAGAACCACAATTTCTTTTCTTTTTTTATTGTAAAGTGTTTATTTTTCATGCTACATTTGGTTTCATCCTTTGACAGAGTAAAACTTAAGACAATGCTTTTATTCCTTCTCTCTTTTTCAAATTATATTCTCACAACCCAAGCCTTATTGTTTCCAGTCTACATGCAGCCCTGAGAATCTCTTGCCACAGTGTATGATTTGGTTCTCAAGTAGCATCTTTTAACACAGTTAAGCAAAATCAGTTAGCCACCACTGCTGAATGTGTGTTTATATGTGACATTTTCAAATAGACTTAATTCAAATGCTCTTGTTCTCAAATGCCTGTGTTTCACTAAACATGTAGTACCAAAGAACCAAATCATGCATTTCAGCTGCGGCTCGTGAGGACCATTACTCAACTAAAATGTTCTTTCTCAGACTTAAAGCAAAAGATTCGCACTCAGCCTTAGAGAAATGGAAGTAATCTTGAGGAGATAATCTGCAGACATCCACTTCTCATAGAAAGGTGTTTGATAGAAATTACACTGACGATTATGTATGGTGACCAAAGTGAAAGGGAAAATGAGTTCTAATAAAGTTATTATTCCTGGAATTAATTTTATCCCTGCCAGTTTATTTTAGTCTACTGTAGTTAACAGCTCCTTTTTAATAATGAGCCCATATATGTTTCCTCTGCAGCTGTTTTTAATTTAAAAAGCTTATTTTCATTCTTTGAAACCAATTTTAAAATGCCTCATTTTCATTTCATTTCATTTCAGACCTGTTTTTGTGTGTGTGTGTGTGTGTGTGTGTGTGTGTGTGTTAGTTTTTGTTTTTCTGTGGTGTTAGGTACAGTAAACAAAGTAATGGATGCAACAAAAATACTGATACCAACACCTACAGGCAAGGAAGATAACTGATGGACAAGTTTAATCACTTGAGCCACCTGCAGGCAATAAGATTTATCTAATGGAAAAAGTTAAAGTAGTTCATAAAACTGGAACATCACACAAATCCTTAGAAGATATTAAAATCTAAATCAACTCACAGTTTAAGTTCTGGCCTTTGAACACTAATTGCTGACATCATCAACACTATTTTTTAAGACATTCTGATAAAAATAAATAAAAAAACAATAAATGACTAAATTCCGTTTGGATACTTTAGTATCAGGTGCTAATATTGTAGATGGTTCCTGACTGGTGCATATAAAGAGTCACATTAATTTTATTAGTGAAACTTTTCCCAGTGAAGTTCAAATGTCTACTGTGGAAAAATATTATCCCCAAATGCTCATATTCTGCAAGCTTAAAATGTTTTGATGCAATCATAAAATATTAAATAAATCAAACTCCATGATTTCATCATACAGACTACTTTAGCTGCAGTCACCAGTCAATCTCAGTTGCTCATTAACCAGTGACAGCGCTGCGACACTTCAGCAGTGTTGACGGCATTTGACGTGTCTCCGTCAACACAACAATGGCGGACACCGTGGAGGAACCTCTTCAGGGCAGCTGGTGAGACTATTTCCTATCGGACGAACATTATGTCGACTGACAGAATATCATGTATGTTTCGGGTTGAATAATTTCTTGTTAAGAAGCTAATGGTGCGTTTACGCAGTTAATCTGCTCTTCTGACGACGGATCCTGGTCTTAAACCAGTTTGGTACCGTTACTGCTCGGCAGCTAGCCGGCTAAGCTAATGATACTTACCGATTTAGTTACGATAAATGAACAGCCCCGTGATTTAAACGGACACAAGTAACCAAAGTGTTTTTGAGGAACACCCGTCAAACTACTTATTTTATTATCTCTTTCTCTCTCGCATTGACAAGTTTAAAGACTACGCTTCCTAGCTAACAAGCTAACAATAACCATTGAAGTGTCCCCCGGTGTTTGTCGAGTTCTGCTTTATTAGTTCTCACTAACAAGAAGAAATATTGGAGTCTTAATGGCAACCACAGCCTTTTCTCCTGTAATTTAATGTGCTACCCTGAACTGTAATGATATTACACGATTCAAATGACCTTATGGACCTGTCAGAAAGTCTGAACACTTTGACTTGTCAAAAAATCAGCTGGGCGATATGAAGAGAAGTGTCCTCATAAACGTTATCTCTCTGGCTGTAATGAAAGTCACCTTAGAAATTGGCAAGCTGGTATTTACCTCGATTTACTACATAACAATGGAAGTACATCCTGAAATCGTCAGCTTAGACTAAAAAATAGCCCTGTAATTGTATCTAAGAAGTGTTTACAGAATTGTCAGATTTACTGTTCACAGTGAAGCCATCATTTAAGTCATCTCTGCACACACGTGACCACAAAGTTTTATTTCTGTGAAAAATGATGAATGGTCAACATTCATACACTGCATTTTCTGTGATGAATTATTTCTATACAGAGCTATTGGTATATTCTGAACATAAGAAAGTGCCTTTGTTACATGGTAAAGGCAGAAAAGTTAAAACAGTTGAGAGGTTTAACACCAGTGGTGGTTCTGTGCCTCCTCAGGGACCAGGATCTAGTTGAGGCTCTGGACTCTGGCGGTTCTGACATGGAGATGGAGAGAGGCGTCATTCACGTCCAGGAGAATTCAGCTCAACATAAAGCAAAGATGTGGAAGGTGAGGAGGACAACAGGAGTCTCTTAACTCACAGGCTACTACAACAAGCAGTTTTACTTCCTATAAAGCTAATAGTGTAGTCTAAAGCATGTTGAAAAACCTTTACACATCTGTGGTGTTTCTATTATTAGAGTCCATGTGCTATAAAGATAGGAATTACACGTCAGACAAAAGTCAGCAAACTTGAAATTCCAGCATCTCTTGCTGTAAATTTCTTCTCCTCAGGACACACCCAAGCTTACGTCTAGTTGAAACCACATACCTAAAACATATTTTTATGAGACGTGGACAAATTACGAAAGGGTCTACTTATTAATAAATGTATATTTCCTCAGGTGAACACTTTACTCCTGTGGCATAAAAACACTATCTGAAAATGATGATTTGCTGACGTCTTTTGTTTACAGATGCAACACTGTTGTTGGCTGTGCATACAAAATACCACTCAGTCAAAAGAGGCATGAAATGCTACAACTGTAGTGTTTAGCTTTAAGCTTTGTTAAGTGTCTCCTGATCACTCTGTTGCTGTATGTTTAGCAGGAAATGGTTGTTTTGTGTTGGCAGATTGCTCTGAATGTCTCTGGGAAAGGAGACAGCTTGTCTCCATGGGACGGCGTCCTCGATTTACCAGAACAGACCCTCATTCACAACCGCAGTCAACAGCTGATTGGTGAGTAAAAGCATGTGCCTCTAATTCCTTGACACAATGCTGAATTGAAACATACATATTTACCATAACAAAAGCAGCCACAAGTACAAATTAGAAATAACTGATACAGTTATTATTGAGTTAGTTGGGATATGTCTGTTTACATAAAAAAAATAATTAATTCAAAATTTAAAAAAAGTATTCAAATTTTAGATTCCACAAATTGGCCAATGTTATTAGGTCAGTGGAAATCTTTGATGGATGTCAGCGGACATTCTTAGTAATCCAGTTTGTGGTTATCCAAAAACTGCTGTACCATAACATCTTGTGTCGGCTGAGTAAGCAACAAAGAAGAAAAACTGGTTAGGTTTATTTCGGGTCACACAATTCTCATGCTGAGTAGCTTTATTTGTCTTCTTTTTTTTACATTTTTAAATTTAAATGTCAGCAGTAACACTTTCTGCTTCGGTTGCCATGTTTAGACCAGCTCAGAGTATCAGAGGAGGAGGGGAGTGGTATGGTGTCTGATGTGGAGTCAGTCATCACTTTCTACTGTAAGTCCCGCAACATTACCTTCACCCCAGAGCTGAGCTGGCCACACCTGCTCAAACCACTACTGGCGCTTCACCTTCCACGCAGTGACCTCTACAACTGCTTCTATGCTGTTATGAATAAATACATACCCAGGTGAGTCGTCCGTACGCTGCTGTCCTTTTTGCTCTACTCTCTTGGACTCGTAAACCTTAATTGTAATACACAATATGTCAATTTCAGGGACTGTGTGCCAAACGGTCGACCCTTCCACCTGTACAGACTCCTGCTGCAGTACCACGAGCCAGAGCTCTGCTCCTTCTTGGACACCAAAAAGATCACACCTGACTCCTACGCCATCCACTGGGTTTGTGTTTCTTCCCTCCGATTCATGTCTCACAATAACACCTGGTGATTCCGATAGTCATGAAGTATACGATATTCAAATATGGAAATTTGAATATGTCGCCGGCTTTTTGTCTTCCCTCCATAGCTGGGCAGTCTGTTTTCCAGCCACTGCCTTCCTGACGTTACCCAGACCTTATGGGACTCCTACCTCCAGCAGGCGGACCCCTTCCTCGTCTTCTTCCTCATGCTTGTCATCCTCGTCAATGCCAAGTATGTTTCCGCTAATGAAAACTCTACAGAAGCATAATTGCACTATGGAAATTTAAATTTCATTTGTCTTTGTTTAATTTACCCACAGAGAGTCTATCCTTTCACAAGAAGGAGACAGCAAGGAGGACATCATCAGTAAGTTCAGCTTCATGTTTTATTCGTACATTTGCTCTGTATCTTGTTAAGACTGTGGAAACAAATGAGTTATGTTCCATTACAGAAATGTTAGAAGCTTTTCCTTCCCTCCTGGAGTCCGAGGACATTGAAGATTTGTTTTCTCTGGCCCAGTATTACCAGAGCAAGACCCCCTTGTCTCTCAGAAAGGTAGGGCGCTATGTACAAATCTTAAGTTTGATTACACAGAATAGTGTTAAGCAGAGCCAAGGCAGAGATGAAAAAGGTAACTAAGAGACAAATGAGTCGGCACAAGAGGTCTAAATGTTTAAAAGCTACTTGTTCTGTGTCCTCTCTGCATTGTTAGATGAACCAGAATCTGTTTGGTAGCAGCCTGGTGGCCTTGAAAGAGGAGGACACTGATCTGAGTCAGGCACTGTGTCTCCCTGTGTCTGTCCCAGAAATCCTGCAGGCCAACCAGCTGCAGCAGGTCGGTAACACTCTCAGGTTCCAGTAACAAGGAAATGATAAACCTTTTGCTTGTTAACCATGTGTGAGTCAGGAAAGGGAAAGTGTTGAGTTAAGCAACATAAAAGAGGAATTTGCTTTTTAGGACGGAGTTCGTTTTTTTGTGGTGGATTGTCGGCCTGCAGAGCAGTACAACGCGGGGCACCTGTCCACAGCCTTCCACCTGGACTCTGACCTTGTAAGAGATTAACAACACTGATTTTGTTTTGAGACTAAGATTTAAGAAGTATATGGAGTATTTATATCTATGTGGTGTAAAAGTTGGGTGTATTTATTCCCACAGATGCTCCAGAATCCCTCAGAGTTTGCTCTCTCTGTGAAATCTCTGTTGGAGACACAGAAGCAGTCTTTAGAGTCAGGCTCTATCGCCAGCGGAGAACACTTGTGCTTCATGGGCAGCGGTAGGGAGGAGGAGGACATGTACATGAACATGGTGTTGGCCCATTTCCTGCAGGTGAGGGACGTGAAAAGTAAAGCACTAGAAGGCAGCTGAAGAGAATGAAAACTAACATGTCAGACGATCATTTGATTCCTGTTAGGCAACACTTTTGCATAATTAGAGTTTCCCAATTCAGATCCTCTTTGCTTACATCCTTTTTGTGTCTTCTTATGTTTCTGTTGCAGAAAAACAAAGAATATGTGAGCATCGCTAAAGGAGGTTTCATGGGTATGTAAATGAGAACACTAACATACCACACAAAAGACAGATACACACAGTACAGCTCTTGTAGACAAGAAGAGATAAATATACAAATGCATTTTATTCAACAGCTTTATGAAAAATGAATAAAACTGTGGATAGACTGGGTTCTGTTTTCTAACTTAGTCATTGTGGAAAAAGTTACACACACAAGCATCATTTTCTCACCCTCACAGTGCACCATAAATGGATATAGACAGATCCACAATCACTGTCTACACCAGATAATGGAATTAGGAAATTGTGTATGCATGTTTTATTGGTGCACTATATCGTGTCTAACTCATTGTTACAAATGTGGGTAAGAAATCAGTGTGATTTGTAGCCCTACAGAAGCATCTGGTAGACATGAACATTGAGGGGCTTGACTCTTCTTATGTCCACTGGATCGTCAGCACATCAGGATCTCACAGCAGCCTCAGCTCTGCTGATGTAAGTGGCAGTAAAAACATGATGAACATCAGTGAAGTATGCTCCATGTTTGACATTATAAATGTGTTTTTCTTTTTAACATTATTTTATTTTTCTCTTTTCTAACAATACAGGGAGAGTCTCTTAGCAGCCCTGGAGACAGCAAAGGTGTCAAGTCTTTGGTCAACAAAATGACATTTGCTCTCAAATCCAAATCGGTGAATGTAAAGGAGAAGATGATCAGCTTCATTGAGAATACCTCAGCTCCTGTAGACAGGTGAGGACTCAGTTCCCCCTCTTTAGTAAAATAAAAAACAGATGATGTTCCTGTGTTGAACTCAAGCTGCAACACACTTTTTGCCTCTTGATAGTTCCTGGTGTAAACATTTAGCTATAGATTCAAATATCTACAGTGACCTTTGTCAAACCTTGTGCCTTATTCCATGCTAGAATATCTTTCAATCTGCCCTGGCCAGAGAAGGTGGTTCCAGATCGGTAAGAGCTCTCTGACATTGAGCCGTTTGTCACCAGCATGCCCACTGGCTGTAGACCGTCATCAGTCTCTGGGATTATAGGAGACGCAGGCTGTATCACATTTACGCATGCTTAGTGCCAGCAACTCTGCCTGCACCGCTCACTCATATAATAACATAACACCTTACCACGTAACCCATAAAGTAAGGCCAGGTTACGTAGGAGACGTTTAAGATCTGTCTTCATGCTTTCACTAACATTTAGTACTTCTGTTTAGTGTGCACTGGTGGAGCTGCTATGGCCCACCAGGAGTCATCCTTGCCATCTTCTTTTTAGTCTAAATAACTTGTTGGTGTTTTAAGGAGAACCTCAGCTTCATGCTGTTTGCTTGGAGATGCACTTAACAGTCTGTCTTTCCATTTCATTATTGTTCTTTTAGATGATAGCCAGGGCTATGCAGAATGTGGAATCCGCCAAAACAATAAAAACAGTTGTATGAGTTGCTGCAAATAGCCCTGAATATCATAGTATAACTAATCTCTAACTCCTGGTATCTATCCATTAGAAATGTCTCATCTAACCTCTGTTTTTGTATTTAACAGCATCACCTATGGCAGTGCTATTTGTGTGCAATGTTGCTGTTACTTGCACTTTTTATCACAGGCACTGATGTTTGTGTCTTTCACCTACTAGTGATGTGAGCCCCTAAGTACATACATTTTTCCATCTCTAGGCACGTGAGCAGCAGCGACCGTGTCGGCAAACCTTACCGGGGGGTGAAGCCTGTGTTCAGTATTGGCGATGAAGAGGAGTATGACACAGGTAAATTACTTTTGATTTGTTGGAAAACGAAAACAGGTATTAGAGCAGGGTCTTTGGTTTTGAAAAACTAAAAGCCAACCTGTATCTGATGCCCTTGACAGATGAGATCGACAGCTCATCCATGTCAGACGATGACAGGAAGGAGATTGTCAACATTCAGACCTGGATAAACAAACCAGATGTAAAGCATCATATTCCATGTAATGAGGTGAAAGAAACTGGACACATGTTCCCAAGGTGAGTTGGACGGCTACCTGAATGACTTTGGTTATCTGTGTAAAACTCGTCCTCATGTGACGTACGCACACACCCGTCCATGCGTAATCCACACTTCCTGCAGAATGAATGAACAAGCAGCAGTAAGTCAGGACTCCTGACACTCACTCTGATTGTATGTGTTTTCAGCCACTTGTTAATCACAGCGACTCACATGTACTGCCTGAGGGAGATCGCGTCACGGAAAGGCTTCGCCTACATCCAGTCCCGACAAGCACTGAACTCTGTGGTGAAGATCACATCCAAAAAGAAGCACCCAGAACTGATCACGTTCAAGTTCGGCAGCAACAACTCAGCTGGAGTGGAGATCTCAGCAGTTGAGAGGTGCTTGACTGCAGACACGTGATTCAAATTTAACATCCTGATGATGCAAAAGTATAATAGTTAAAAGTAATATTTTGTGATTTACACGTTACCGTGTTGATTTTACTTCTGGAAGAGGATGAGATGTCGGCAGTTGGTTGGCACAGTTCTGCTTTCAAAGAGATGAGACACTGACATCCTATTGGTCTTGGTTTTAGATCTGTTTCAATCCTGCAGAAGGCAAAAGGGTAGCCTGTAACTGTAACTACTGTATGTCTTATCAGACTATAGGTCTGTTCCAGTTTTATTGCTAATCTTTGCAGGAAGGATTTTCTTTAACTCTCTAAAATATGCCCAGTTTTCTTTAAAAATAATTTTTTTTGCATACATTCCAATAATGCCCAAGTACCACAGATTTGATTAGACTAACATTAATCATCTAAGGATATATATATATAAGGATATAAGGAAGGTTCTTTACAGAACCTGCACATAGATCAGACAGAATATTTTCTATTAGTAGTTTTTTGTAGCCCATAATTCAAATGTCACCTTCACCACAGTTTTCTCTGAGCTAACAATTTACCTGTAACAATGTACTTTCTCAGATATCTGATACCCAATGCAGGCGACGCCACCAAAGTCATCAAGCAGCAGATCATGAAAGTCCTCGATGCTCTGGAGAGCTCATAAAAGCAAGATGACTGGGTGGTGATGAGGGATCACATCAGCCAGCCTTGACATGAACTGTAAGAAGAGCCTCCATCTGCCAAGAGTGAAATCTTCTCCTGCTCTCCCTCGTGGACGCCTCCAGTGCAGTGTTGACTTTGAAACCCCGTGTGTCTGTGTTTGGGACCTGGGGGCACACCGCTGACTGTAGACCAGAGGGACGGCCTGTGTGTGTTGAAGTACTTAGGTGCTCCACAGTCACCCAACCCCATTATCTTACACTAAATTAAAAAATATTGGTTATAGTGTATGTTTTCCTTTACTGCTGATAAAACATGGAATCTCATTACAGTGCAATTCCAGTTGATTGATCTCCCTCTGGCCTTAACGTAGCGTACTGACCATGCTGTGGCAAACTTGCTCGTTCATTACTGACACTGATACCATACTGATCTTTTCCTTTTGACTCGAGCATCTCAGTTCTGACCCATTTGTTTAGTGGTGAACCGTATTACAGTTCAGTCATGTCCCCTCACTGACTTTTCAGATGCTTTGAGCTAATTTTTTATGGTCATCGTTTTGGTCAGAAAGTGAGCATGAGCGAGCAAACGTGAAGATGCACCTCCCCAAAAGAAAGCAGTGCTGGCACATGAGGCAGGTTTCCTACCGCAGCAACTGTTTTTCTGTTTTTGATAACCTTTCTTTTCCAGCAGGCAGCCTTAAATGGAAATAATTTGAGGGTGTTTTATAAATATGTGATGTATATATTGTGTAAGCTGCTCTATATCAGCACAGACCTTTGCAATGTCATGTTGAAAGCATATCCTGATAGAATATGCAGTGAAACTTAAACCGACTTCTAAACCAGTTCACGTGGTTTTGAAATTCCCCGTATTTCTAGAGTGAGACGGTTCTGGGAGATCATTTATTCTCTGCTTTTACATATAATAATAAATTAACCTCATCTCACAGCAGTCTGATGTAGCTCTCAGAAAGCACCGTTCACAGCCCCTCTGGACTTCGTTAGTATTACTAAAGGAGGTTCAGTGATTGTTACTAAGAGCCTGAGCACCTCAGTATTTTTTCATCCCTTACAGATTCAGTGAATGATTTTTTTTTTCTCCAGTTAAGAAAATGAAAGCATCTAATCAATTATGTTAGCATGTGTAAGGTTATTACTGTAATTGAGGCAACACTATGCTAGTTACTACCCACTGAGAAAGAAAAGGTTGCTTTTCACTTTAAAGCACAGCTTTTCAGGAACATGTCATTTGAAAATCATTCTGTCTTGTCCATTGTATTAAATCAGAACTAAGCAACTTTAGCTTGTTTGCCACTGTTGCCTTTGGCCTCATGCCTGTGATGTGTGATATCGGCACCAGCAGTGGCAACATATCACAGTATGTTCTGCTCTAATCTTAAATTCAGTTTCAGACTTTTCTTCACTTTGCTCTTGCTTACTTCTTAATTTGCATTGAAATCTAGTTGTGTGTGTGCAGCCTGCTTTAAATAGTTCAGTCCAGGGAGGTTTGTCTCCTTTCTTTTTTTGTTTTACTATTTAAAATTAAAGTCTGAGTAAAAACATAAGGCATGTTAAACATATGGGCAAGAAAAAAAACTTGAAGTGAAGATTCATAAATCGGGTTTTTCTTCAGTCCAATCATACCATTCCTGTGTAACCCCCATGCATTGTGTTTGTGATATTTTTCAGTATTCACTGAACTTTACTTTGTAACATCAGTGGCAATGGATATCAACCACTAGTTGAAATGCAAGTGTAATTTGCACCTTACTGTACTGCTATTATTTTCTAAGCATTTCTGTTTTTAATAAATGGAGATTATTTGACTGCACCTGTGGAATTAGTCATTATTGTCACTTAGTTATAAATAAGTACTAGTAAAAAGAAAAGCTGTACTGATGACTATTGTTAAATGAGTCACAGTGTAAAAGGAATGTGATGTTCAAGTTGTATTTTCTGTTTTAAATAGTTTGCTGAAGGAGAGAAAGCAGATAGATATTGTAATAAGGAGTGACACATTCAAAACGGTTTAGAAAATGTTAGTATAAATGTCCACATTGACAAAAAGAGCATATCTCTAATGGTTTCCTCCTGCACTGGGTGTCAGGTTCATGGATGTATTATATTTATTTTGTTATTTTATTCTATTTAACTTAAAGCCAACAATTTAACCAATGGGGAAAGAGTAAAACACACCCACCCCAGTTGACGTCACCTAGTTTCTAAACTTCACAGTAAAAGAGTTTATACTTCACAAAAGCTCAAGCCTGTGTCGACGAGTCAATATAATTTAGACAAAAACAAAACCATGAGAAATTTAAACGTTCATTTTTGTTGCTTTGTATGGTTGGATTTCGTGTCACCCGATCTCGCTCCTTTCAAAAACCCGTGTGGAAGTACACACTCTTATTGTGAAACAGCCACCCGGAAGCACACACCGAGTCAGGCTGCTGCTGGACCTCAACACAACTAACTGTGCACATATGTCCACACTGATAAAAGCCATGTCCAGTGAGTACACATCTTTGAACTCATGTTGTTTATGCTAATGTGGATAAACGGACAGCTGGTAGAGACACACTGAAGCCGTCTTGTTTCAGAGTTCCGCCTGGCTGTGGTCCAGCTGCAGGTGAGCAGCGTGAAGCCGGACAACCTGAGCAGAGCCCGGAGGCTGGTGACGGAGGCTGCTCGACAGGGCAGCCAAGTGGTGCTGCTGCCGGTGAGGAGGAGCAGGCGGTGGTGTGGGGGAGAGGAGGGGAGAGTGGAGCCCGAACATAACTCAGTTTGTGCTTTGTTCCTCTCACCTGTCATTACTACAGGAGTGCTTCAATTCTCCGTATGGGACCAGCTTCTTCTCTGAGTACGCCGAGAACATTCCCGGAGAGTCGAGCCAGGTGCTGTCAGAGGCTGCAAGGGAGAACAAGGTGTATCTGGTGGGAGGTGGGCACCACCCGTGGCTGTAATACCTTATATAACCTATATCAGGACATAACCTATATCAGGACATAACTAATATCAGGACATAACCTATATCAGGACATAACTTATATCAGGACATAACTCATATCAGGACATAACCTATATCAGGACATAACTCATATCAGGACATAACTTATATCAGGACATAACTAATATCAGGACATAACCTATATCAGGACATAACTTATATCAGGACATAACTCATATCAGGACATAACTAATATCAGGACATAACAAATATCCAGAGAAGAGTGGACGTATTATTTGTTGAATGTTTACTTGTGATGACACACATGAGCTCCTTAGGGTTAAAGGTCAACAGGTTGTCTAACTAACAGCACAGTTAATCGACAAACCAAGTGCACCACTTTTTAGCCTGTCTGGGTTTGA
This sequence comes from Anabas testudineus, assembly GCF_900324465.2. Lineage (NCBI taxonomy): Eukaryota > Metazoa > Chordata > Actinopteri > Anabantiformes > Anabantidae > Anabas > Anabas testudineus. The sequence continues at coordinate 5,880,210 of NC_046613.1, read as the reverse complement.
CTTTTGTATCTCAGTGCAAAATCTGTTTATAATTTACTCGTTCATGTAGACTCAGATATTTCTGACAAGTAATACACAGGTGTCCCAATGGTAATTACAGTGTGGAGGTTGATATGGATGCTGTTTACAAGTTGGAACTTCATAATTATCGTAACTTTAAGTGATGTGAGAAGTTTACTTTTTGTTGTTCTCCAGGGTCTATCCCCGAAGAGGACGGAGGAAAGTTCTATAACACCTGTACAGTGTTTGGGCCTGATGGCAACCTCATTGTTAAACACAGGAAGGTAAGTATGTGTGCATGAAGCACAATATTTCATTATCATTTGTTTAAACTCCTCAGTGACATTACAGCCTAACACCTTTGTCTTCATCTTTGTGTTTTCCTGTCAAGATTCACCTCTTCGACATCGACGTCCCTGGTAAAATACGCTTCCAGGAGTCAGAGACGCTGAGCCCAGGAAGCAGTTTGTCAGTGTTTGAAACCCGTGAGTGACGTCTCCTGACTTCTGCTTTGTTCCCAGCAGCTGGAAGAACATCCTTTTGATCTCTTTGTATTTTCTCCTGCAGCGTTCTGCAAAGTAGGTGTAGGGATTTGCTACGACATGAGGTTTGCGGAGCTTGCACAGCTCTACAGCAGGAAAGGTGAATGGCTGACATGATGAAAGCAGTTTATATGGCATTTTCAGTAATGAAAATGAGCTGACAGCTGATGAGGTTGTCCTTCTGTCCTCAGGTTGTCAACTGCTGGTCTACCCTGGAGCCTTTAACATGACCACTGGTCCGGCCCACTGGGAGCTCCTACAGAGGGGGAGGTCAGGCCCACACTCCCTATTTCACTCATATTCCTTTTTAATAACAGAAACATTTGAACATAATAAAACTGTCTACGTTTTGACTTTTTATCTAAAAGGTTTCATCATGACAAACTTTTCTTCTGTTTATCTTTTACTGGTAGAAATGAAACAGAGGTTTTTCAGGCAAACAACAGTGCCACCGCAGGTGGCTGCGGTTCTTATGTTACTCTGATAACGATGCCACAGTAATATATGGCTCATGTTATCATTAGTTTGTGTAACTGCGTCGTTGTCTCCCACGCAGGGCTCTTGATAACCAAGTGTATGTAGCAACAGCGTCACCCGCCAGAGATGAAACTGCGTCATACGTCGCTTGGGGTCACAGCACTGTTGTAAACCCGTGGTAAGAGACATTTAAAGTGTACTGAATTAGAGGTATAAAGTGGTATAAGTACCTCACATCGTACTTACAGCTAAAAAAGCAGTAATATCTATATCTCTACTTCCCCTTGTTTTCTCTGTGCTGTACCACCTGTGGGTATTTTGAGGTGTTGTATTTCACAGGTTTGTCACTATTGATATCTGTGGTTCACAGGGGAGAAGTGATCTCCAAGGCTGGAGCAGAGGAGACGGTGATATATGCAGATATCGGTGAGTAGAAGAGCAGTGTGCTCGTCTGTGTGGACCAGGAGAGTCACAAATGCAGGCGCACTAAACAATCGATTTCTGTCTGCATGGTATTGTACAGCTGTTACAGTGGCCCTTTTTATGTCTACATTAAACCTGTTTATCCGTGTCACCCGTCACCAGACCTGCAGTATTTGGCCGACATCAGACAGCAGATCCCAATCACAACTCAGCGTCGTGACGACCTCTACACAGTGACATCTGTGCAGGAGGGATCAAGCTGAACATCTGGATGTCAAGGGACAAGAAGCAAAGGTACAACGCAAACCATGCATCAGGTCTGCGCGGACACACCTGGTGCTGAAGCTACCTAATCTATATATCACTAATGGCAGTTTTAGTGAGTAATTAAGTTATTTATCCTTTCTAGTTGCAGCTTTTCTAATATGTACAATTCAATATGTTTCAGATTGTTATGAAGATTTGACAGTTTCTGACATGCTCATGAAGAAAGACGGATTAGTCACTGAAAATACAATGATGCAATCTCTTTAATGTCAGCATAAAAGAAATAAAACTATTTTTAATTAAAGTGGTGAAATGAGCTTTTTGTCAACTGAGACGTCAACTTAGAGTCATTATATATGGTATATTATATAGTATATATTAGTATGTATATACTATAGAGTTAGTAAGCCCACCCTGTGTATTGAATGTATACGTGGTGAACCCACTTTATAAACCAGTTCTCTATTTATAATGAGGATTAATCACCTCAGAATTTTATACATCAGTCTCTGGCTCAATCTTCATCGACTCAGTTTCCACTTCGTTTGGACATCGTCTCTTGTATCCTAAAGACAAATAATAGCAAAGGTCACAAAAACACGACTCTGCAGTACACCTCAACAAAACACACATATAAAGAAATGTTTCTGTGACATTTTCTTGTCCAAAAGTTTGTGGAATCTCTGCGGGCTGCAAAAGCTGCGGCTCAATCTTCTTTCTTAATTCCACTTGATCTATCTGCAGCCTTTGACACAGTCAACCACAGATCCTACTTTCTACACTTTCTGATTTGGACATCACTGGGGCAGGTTTCTAACTCTCACTGTCTCTCCACTGTCTCTCCAGAAGAGCTCATTTCTTGGTCCACTCTTGTCCATCTATACTCCATCCCTATGGTCCATCATCCAGTCGCATGGCTTTTCCTATCATTGCTATGCCGAGAACAGACAGCTCTTCTTATCTTTTCCACTGGATGACTCCACTGTCTCAGTACACATCTCTGCATGCCTCAGATGCTTCAGCATCAACATAGAGTCTACAGTGATTGTTCCAACTAAGTCTGCCAGAAACCTGAGGGTGATCATTAATGATTAGCTGAGCTTTACCGACCACATCTCCTCTGTCTCAAGAGCATACACATTTACCCTCTTCAACATCACAAAGATCAGACCCTACCTTTCAAACTATACAACACAGCTCAGTGCAGGCTCTGGTCATATCTCGTCTGGACTACTGCAGTGTGACAGATGGTTACCAGCATGCACCATCAAACTCCTCCAGATGATCCAAAATGCAGCCGCACGTCCGTCTAATTTGTGATTGACCTTCCCACCTCTGCATGTTCAGCTGCCTCACTCTCAATTTTTTAAAACTTGCCTAAAACAGAACTCTGCTGAACCTGCACTTTAATATTTCTCTGCACTTGCAGAGACTGTTGCACTTATAACCCATGTAACTGAAGCAGCTCTTCCTATAGCACTTTACTTTAAAGTTCTTCTCCTTTGCTATTTGTTTGCTTTGTACCTCACTTGTAAGTCACTTTGGATAAAAGCGTCTGCCAAATAACTAAATATAAAAATTAATGTAGGAGGAGTGACAGAAAATCTGTGATTGGTTAGAAAGGGGAGCCTCACTCAAAAACCTTTAGATGCAAATATCTCTGCACTGCTGTTTAATGACAATGACCTAATGTTAGTCTTTGAAGCACGTTTCTACAATAATATCAGTTTTTTTAAACATATTTTGACCAAAACTTGCTTTAACTGCTAAAGAGCCACTGGTGAAAAAAGTTGAAAGCCCACTTCATGACCTGCTTGTCATCCCTTACATCCCTCTGTGTTTCCATTCATACTTCATCATGTTTTCTCCAGTGCACCAGAAAATCTTATTTAAGAGTATCATCTTTAAAACCATCTGACTTTGTTTGGGCTCACACGTCTATATAACTTTATGTAGAACTACATATTTATATATAACTTTGTGTAAAAATTTAATCACTGCTGATTCAGGTTAAGTGAGGAGAGCAAAAAAACATGGACCTGCAGATCCTATTGTCTGGACCCTTGTTTCAGCTTGTTTGAGCTTGTTTCAGTTAGTCAGGGAGGAAATATTCTTCTATCCATGAGCTGCTCTCTGCATGGATGATTGAAAAGGTTTTTACGTGACACTCTGAATACTGTGCCTGCTCCAGAGACAGCATCTGTCTGATCTGTCCTCTACTGTTATTAGATACATACAGTACATTATGTACTGATGACGTCTACCTCTGTTTTGGTTTTGGTATTCCTTTTTCTTCTTCTTACTCGTCCTGTCCAGGTGGATCTGATAGGCCACTGCTGCCATCACCATGACCCCGACCACCACACAGAGAGCCGTGCTGAAGATCCACAAGGCCTCTGTAGCTCGCTCCTCCTTCCGGGTGCCCTGGACTGCATCTGAGCACCAACAAGAACTGGACGTTAGTGAACAGGGGATGACTTACTGCTGTGAGTAGGAATGAGCAGTGACCAGTCACTCACAGCTTGTTGATGTCAAGGTCTCGTTTATAAACCGGTTCTCTATGATGCAGGACACGCTGGAGATGTTGGAATTGTTGACTGTCAGGTGGCTTGTGACGTTGAGATAGGAGTCTGGTTGTATCGCTGTCAGGGTCTTCACTGCACCTTCAGGGGGCTCCTCTGTGTCGTTGATGAGCCAGTAAACTGTAGGTTCAGGAAAACCCCCACCGGAGTGACAGATGTAAGCCGTCTTTCCTTGTGCTTCCTTCCTCTGCAGCAGTGGGGAACTGAAACTGGCTGCAAACAGCCATCACAGACAGAAGTTAGTTCCTTTAGATATTCTCTGGTTTATTTCTTAAGTGTTTGACACTGACCTGCCACCCTGAGGCACACCCTGCACAGCAGAGCACTTTGATTCTCCCCTGATTTGATGTACAGACTATAATCCATGTTGTGCTCTTTGGGATCAACTGTTGGCAGCTCCAAAGACAAGTTTCCAGTCAGAGCATCAGCTGAGACTGTGGCGTTGTCCACGCTCCATTCCTCTGCATTTCTGTCCCCTTCCCACACTGACCTGAGGACCACTTCACCATCTCTCCTCCACTCAATGGAAAAATTCTTGGAGGTTGTCAGTTCAGGGTAAAGACAGGGGAGTGAGACCGGCTGTCCGACTATACCAAGGACGCAGTCTTCCTCTGTAAAGAAAAGTCAGTCACCACTTAGTTGAATCGTTATGATTGTTGTTAATGTTTGTACGTCACCAGACAGTCACCTTACCCCGACAGGCGCAGGAACAGAGAAAGCTGAGCAGCAGTCCTGTGCGCCACATCGGCCAACGAGGCCACGGCCGCATGACGCAAAAACAAACCACAGAGGTTTTACTGTTAAACCCAGAAAACACGGACGGCTTTATTATAGACTTATACAACAGCGTCAGCTCGCTTCCCGTCTTCTGCTTCTGCTGTCTAACTCCGACTCTTACGCACGCGTTTGACTTTCATGTTGAGTCGTGTCGCTGCCTGTTGTGCCAAATGTTCTCCATTACCTTTATTTCTGAACACATCGACAGCCTGGCAGGACGAGCTGGAGGTTGGTCCAACCTGTTGGATTCCTCTTCAGGTAGCACACACCCATCTCCACCCCCGTCAGCAGCCGTGGGACTTTCCTCAGTAAACACGACGCGTCCAAAAGTTACGCATTGAACGGATTGTTTACACTTTTTTGTTTAGACGACATTCATAAACCTTATTTTATAGCTGTTGATGGCGTCCTGCTGTTGAAGCTTTACAAAATCTGAGTAGACCTAATTAAAACATGCTGGCTCGTTTAAAATAGAATTAACACGCTTTTTACGCATCCTTCAATATATAATTCATTTGCCTGTAATGTTTACTTATATACATGCATATGAATGAAAAACTACATTTTACGCAACTGAATATCCATATCTGTTAGATTCAAGGTATATTCATGCTATTTTTTGAACCAATCTCAGACTCAAACAAAACACCAGAGTTTGAAATGAAAGATCAATTAATTAATATTAGAATAATATGAAATTAAATGGAAAAAACATGAAAATACGTAACCTTCGCTCCCAATGTGTCAACGCTAAATTAGGAAGAAGAATAAAGCTAAGAAGCAATCGTCATAAGATAAAAATAAGATCAAATAGTTTGAACATGAAGTCAAAATGTAATTCAGTTTTAAAGGTGCAATGAGTCCCTGCTCCAGCAGGGGGCAGACTGTGCTAGTTTTCTGCGTCTTATTTTGTACTTTTTTATATAATAGGAAACTTAATGCTGCATGTGCTCATTTATTTTCATATACATTTGCTAATTATTCACTTAATAATTTAGTGTAAATAAACTGAGAAAATGACAAGATTCTCTCTGAGTTTAGTCTTCCAGGTAGCCTCCTGCTCCCAGGTGGCGGAGATACTGTTTCTCCAGTAACAAACACAACACTCAGTCATACCAAATTCATAAACATATAGATTTAACTAGTTGTTGCTGCTGCTGCTTAATATTTTTATTTTGGTTCGTTGTAAACGCAGCCTGGAAGACGAACGTCGGGGCAAAGAGTGACTCTGATCACATCAGTACGTGTGCTGTCGAAAAGACTGGGTTGTGTTTATTTTTGTGTGTGTGTGTGTGTGTGTGTGTGTGTGTGTGTGTGTGTGTGTGTGTGTTTTCCGTAAAATCCAACTTTAGCTATTTATTTTGTTTTGTATTAGTGAAGTGCAGGTGCAGAGTTCACTGCTACAGTAGGGGGCAGTGTGAGCTGTAAGGTTTGTTTTAGTCCTTCACAGAAAAGACGAAGAAGAAAACGTAAACAGCTCACATGAGCTGGTTGTTCTGTTGTAGAGTGATCGGCCTGTTTGATCAGAGGGGATTCGTACTACACTCTACACCTTGTTCCACCACTAAGGGAGCGTCCTGACACAACATGACAACACTGAGGAGGATCCATTCGTGGCTTCCGCTCCTGCACCGACCCTGTTCACAGAGCTGTCAGAGAGCTGCACCACCAACCTGCAGGCTTCACCACGCTGCTGCACGGAACACCTCCCAGCGCCACCTGCTGAGAGGAGCGTGGGTCCAGCAGGTCAGGGAATTTGAACTGTCTGCATCCAAGCTGAAGAGCAGCGGGGACTTTAACAGTGGGCAGCAGACAGGATTTACACAGGAGGAGGAAGAGGACGATGTTATGGAGGACAGCGAGGTGGAAGAACTGTTCCAGCAGCACATCCCTGCAGGCATAGGAGAGGGACAACACAGGGTCTTCATCGTTCACCCTGATGTGAAGTGGGGGAGCAGGAAGCAGCATCTGACCACCGGTAAGACAAGAATGCAGACATCGGGGGTATGGATCATAATAACTGAGTTCCCTTTACATTTATAGCTGAGCTGATGATGGCAGAGGCAGTGGGGCTGGTGAACACTTTAGACAACTGGAGAGTGGTGGACACAATCATCCTCTCCACCAAAACACCAGAGAAGAAGAGGATATTCGGCAAAGGCAACTTCCAGTTTCTTACAGGTATCATCTCCTTTGAATATCCACTACTCTTGTATTTCTGTATCTTGAGCTGACTTCATAAAACTCATCTGTGGCTTTTCCTCTTAGAAAAAATCAGACAAACAGCAGGAATAACTGCAGTGTTTGTGAATGTTGAACGTCTGTCTCCTTTGTCTGAGGTGAGCACATCAAAAAATCACTTTCTGTCTTCAAATAAAAAGGTTTCATGCACTAATGTTTTTTTTATAGAGGGAGTTCGAGGAAGCCTGGGGTGTCAAAGTCTTTGACAGATACTCTGTGGTCCTCCACATATTCCGCTGCAACGCTGGAACTAAAGAGGCCAAGTTACAGATCTCTCTGGCAGAGATTCCCTTGTTAAGGTAACTTTAGCTACTATATATTTTCCATCATTTAAATGTTTTACAGTTGGGGACATTTTGTGTCACACTGTTACTGAGCGGGGTTTAAAATGTCTAAATCTTCTATCTTGCTTCCTTTTTGTTTGTGTCAAATGACTAATTCTTGTTATGTCACTGGCAGATCTCGTCTGAGAAATGAAACGACAAACTTGGATCAGCAGGGTGGAGGATCGAGATACATCGGAGGTTCAGGTACTGTAACGCTGCTACAGCAGAGTCATAAGCCACAGTGTACACATTTGTCTGATAATTGCTTGGTGATTGGCTCTTACAGGTGAGACTCTTTATGAGGTCCAGCAGAGGCTGCTGAAGGAGCGAGAGATGAAGATCCGTTCAGCGCTGGAAAAACTCCGGAAAAAGAGGCACCTGCTGCGATCTCAGCGCAAACACAAAGAGTTCCCTATCGTCTCTGTGCTGGGATACACAAACTGTGGTGAGAGACATTTTGTTTTAATACTGTGCAGCATTCAGGTCTGCAGGTTGATGATTTGATGATGAGTTCTTCTCCTCCTAACACTCAGGAAAAACAACTCTGATCAAGGCACTGACAGGGGACAGCGGCCTCCAGCCCAGGAACCAGCTTTTCGCCACCCTAGATGTCACCATCCATGCCGGCCAGTTGCCCAGTCGCATGACTGTCCTCTATGTGGACACTATCGGCTTCCTGTCCCAGCTGCCCCACCAGCTCATCGACTCCTTCTCTGCCACCCTGGAGGACATTAAACACTCGGTACATATTGCACACCACACTGATATCGAGGGTGTCTGTGCAGTGTGGTTAGTTCTACAAAAAGGATCTGTCAGTGAGCTGATTCAGTTCTTGTCTTTCTCCCATGCTCAGGACCTGTTGCTTCATGTCAGAGACATCAGTCATCCAGAGACAGTGAATCAGAAGGTGAACGTGCTGAATGTCCTGAAGAACCTGGAGATCCCCGACAGACTCATGAAGTCAATGATAGAAGTCCACAATAAAATCGACCTTGTTGACAAGTAAGTGTAAAAATCTGGATCTAGAAGCAGAGATCTAGCAGAGATCTAGCATTCATACAGCTACATGCGTCATAAGAACGGGACTGGGTCACTGCAGTAAAGTATTTTCTGTTGTTTCTTTAAAGCTATCAATCTGCAGAGCTCGACGCACTGCCCATATCTGCCTACGAGCAACGAGGCCTAGAGGAGCTGAAAAAAGCAGTGGAAGAAAACATTGTAAATTGTACAGGAAAACACCTTTTAGATCTCAACGTTGACCTCAGCACTCCTCAGTTAAGGTAAGAGATGTTTCTCCCTACCTTTCCTACGTTTAGAATAACAGCATCCACAGTAAATGAGTCTCTTCGGCTACAGCTGGCTGTACAAGGAGGCCACGGTCCAGGATGTGCTGGTGAATGCAGACGAAGGATCAGCTGTTGTCAAGGTCATCATCAGCACCGCTGCTTATGGACGCTACAAGAAGCTGTTCGCAGGTTGATAGAGGGAGGGAGAGGGAAAGACAAGTGATCCGTCCCACAGCGTGACAGCAGATGCAAATGAGAAACTCCACACCAAACAGACCACAGATGTGTGCAAACACTGTACAGTGTATTCAAATGTTTATACAACATTTATAAATGAATGATGTACATACCTGTACTGTAAATCTTGTAAAAACAGCACATTAAAGCTCTATCGTGTACAATAATCCTGATATCAAAACTCTATCTATGAGTGAAAAGGAACTTTGATTGAGTGAAAGAGATTCCCAAAACCTTTGCAGAACAAAAGCTGTATATACATTGAGGTATATTTTGGCATCAGTTCAAGTAGAATGAAGTTAGAGCTAACAATGTTTTTTTATCTGACTGCTGTTCTTCCACACAAGTTTTTTGTTCAGTGCAATGACCAGAGAGCAGAGTGGAAGCGGCCCCACAAAGTCTCCCGCGATGATGTTAAGGCTCTTGGGGTCGGAGCCCGCTGTCTGCTCCTCCACCCATTTCCTCAAACACTTCCAGTTACTGAAGGTCAGCGTCCGCAGGGATTCCTTAGAGTTCTTGGTGATGTAACACTTGTCAGCTGTCAGGTTCAGGCCGGCGACAAAGAAGCCACCTGGGAAAAAATAGACAAGCGCGCTCATTGAAACACAGAAGGAAATGGATTCAGTATGCTTTAATGTGAAGCATGATGTGTCCAGTGAATGTCAGGACATGAGAAAAGGAGTAAATTAAACTCACCAGGACGGCCATGATCTTTCTGACAGTCCAGGTAACTGATGACTTCTTGTGCTGTGCGCTTGTTGGCCCACAAGTACGGGATGTCAGGCCACAGCTCCTGATGTCTTATTGCAGTCTGGCAGTCATAGGACAGAATGACCTGGTAACCAGATGCCCACAGACTCCTCAGGGTGAGGACAGGCTCCTGTGGACGGCAGGTCAGATGTGATAAGGCACAGTGTTGCTTTAATCATGTAAATTAGCTGCACAAAGAGAACACTGACCTTCCTGGGACAGAGTTTTGAGCCGAACAGCTTCTTCAGGGAGAATATAAATGACTCATGGCGTTTCTCATCCATTCCCTCAAAATGGCTGCAAGCGAGGATGATGATCTCCTTCGGGTGAGACTTTAGCCAGGTGGCAACAGACAGAAGAGTTTCCTGTGAAGGACATTTAGTAAGAACAAGCTACAAAAGCCCCAAGTGGAGCATTTTATTAAGGTTAACACACTCACCAGAACTGTTAGATGTGTGTATATGACGTGAGTGAAGTAGAGGTCACTGGATGGGTCGTTGGGTTTGTGCGCAACACGCAGATCAAAGTATCGAATTCCCATTGAAAGTTGGTCTTCAATGCTTTTATCCTGACAGAAAAATAAATTCACAAAACATGACCGCTCAAAGATTACACGTAATTTCATGTAGGACTGTATATTAAATGACACGGATGTTGTTATGCCATTATTTCAATACAGTACAACAGATAAAGCTAACCCACACTGGACTTTCTCCCAGCCCTGCAGTTTTGCTGAGCTCTGTGCACCATTTTAGCTTCTTTGAGCTCATTGTTTTGGTTCCACAGCTCACAGCTTGTGTCAGTCCACATTCATTAGCCTTGTTTCAAACGAATGCAGGCAGCTGTTGTCAGACAAAGGGGTCAGAGCATTAGTTTGAAACCAGATTAATGACAGTAAAACCAAGACAATGAGCTGAAAGAATAAAGATAAAACAAATGGGGGGGGGGGGGGGGGGGGACTGTTGGTGCTATACCTTAAAACTATTTAGACGATACTTTTCCCCATTGCTCCTCCTCAGTCATTGAACATGTGTTATGTTTCTGCACACCCACTTACAGTATATTTGGTCATTTTGTGTTAAAATTTCATATTGAAAAGAAAAAGAATACTGACTGAGTGAATTTCAACACTTTCCCTGTCATCGTACGTACCTGTGTTGTAGACCATTTAAAAATGATGGGTCTGGTGAAGCAGTAGAGGACTGCATCCAGGAGCCGCAAAAATTCAGATTCGGACGCCACCAGGGGCGAGCTGATGTCCAGACAGTAACTCATGGCATCATGGCTCCCTGTGTGAACAGAGGTGAACAGAGGCGAACAGAGGTGAACAGAGGTGAACGCTTTACAAGTGGTCAGTTCTTCTATTTGGTGATATTCCTGATAATATTAAATGTTTTATCTATTGCCTGTGTATGGTTTCATTTTTTGTGTGAGTTGCTGTAACATGTCTTCAGGTCTCTCTTGTAAAGGAGACCTTGATCTCAGTGACAGTTCTTTAATTATTACAGTAAGTAATTACAAGTAAGGATAAGTACAAAAAGTACCAGGTATGGCCAGGTCGGTCAGAGGAATGTCCCACAGATCCTCGGGTAAAGCTGACATCCAGTCCTGGTTATTGAGATCCATGTCGCACAGTCAGCCACAGACCTACAGCTGACTCACTAAAACCAGCTGTGACCTATAGACCCGAGAAGCCTTTTTAGTCCAGTCATCGATCGATCTGTCCCTTCTTAATCTAATCCTTCAAGTGATCGACCAGAAACTGCACTACAAAAGGCGAAGCCGAGAGATCCTGAATTTCCTCATTCTTCTCTGAAGTTGCCTGACAGCCACCGTGTCCCGGCTGCAGCCGTGTGATCCGTGTCTCCGTCATTAGTTCAGCATTCCAGGAAAATGTGCTATGTAACATTGTATGTGTCATTGAACGCATCATCTGCATTGTCTGCCCTGAACAGAGGCGGTGCAGCTGCTGTGACGTGGCACGAAGGGGGTGGAGCAAATGGGAAACTTAACAGGAAGTTGAACTTTGAAGCTAAGTTCTTTTTAATGTACTTTTAATGCTTGTAAAACTATTATAGTACTTTTTTATTTAAAACATTTTTACTTTTAAATGTTATTTGAATGTAAATATGTATGTTCTTGAGGAGGTAATAAACCATTCTGCCTCAGCTCAGACATATTCTTAGGATGTCTGGTGTGATGTTCTCTCAAAATCTGCCTTGTCACTGACAAATCAGGTAAATGTAAATGTTTGACAAAAAGCAAGCTACCGTGGCGTAGTTGATAAACCCTTCCCTTTATTTACAGAGCTGACCCCAGAATAGCCGTTTAAACACATGATGTAATGCAAGCCTTTGTGAGGAACCTCAAATGCACTGAAAAGCAACGCATACTGCACGACATCACATCACAAAAGCTTGAACTCCATAGTCTGACTGTCCCCGTGGTCCAAAACACCACAGACACCACAGACACAGTCGCTTTTGTGTCCCTGAAAAAAACGTATTGGCGCGTAGAGAACGACACAGTCCAGCACAGATATCAAAAAAACACACCTTTGAAATGAAGTGAGGTAGTTTGCTTAAAAATGACGTGTTTATTGGAAAAGCTCATTCCCACAGGCACAGCGGTGCAGGATTATTTCAAATCAAGGCCTGACCTGTTGAATGAAGTCAATTTTAAGTCAAACAGTCTAGGTTGGGTTCATGCAAACAACTTCTCCATGCATTTTGCATAAGTTTCCTCTACATTCTCTATGGATAAATACATACATACATCGTAGGTGATACAGTTTAGTTACTTTGTGAATTTGATGTACACGGGATGCTTAGAAAAGTCTGCGTCCTGTACTATAATTACATGTGCTCTTCGAATATATTGTGCTACTCATCTAAAATACCAATGATAAGATCAGTTGTTTCATTATTGCTTAGGTCACCATCACATCGAACTGAGCGCTGACTCGTGAAAACTGATACGATACATTGCATAAATAGTGAACTGAATGTAAACAAACAAATGTGGCTCAAAACACCAACAAGTCTGTCTCTAAGCAGATTTGAGACTAAAATGTACATTTCACTGCCTCCGATATGTGCGTTTACATTTGAATAAATAATTCAAGTACTGGAGTAATTTTCTGTCGCTTGTGTGTACTCATGCTGTGACGTTTTCTTGTGTTATAAAGCATGCTGGTAAAAAGTCAGGAGGACCACTTCAGGAGTTTCTCATTCAGTGTAACGACAGTTGGAACAAAGTTGCTCTCGGTGATAAAGTCCCCAGCAATGATGTTGAGAGAGCCAACTCTGGAGCCGGGAGTCTGCTCCTTCACCCAGCTGAGCAGCGTGGGATACGTGGACATCACTAAGTCCTTCAGGGACTCTGTCGGGTGAGTGCAGATGTATTTCAGATCCTCTGTGAGATTAATACCTGTGACGAAGAAACCCCCTGAAACACACAGGAGATTTAAGAAGTGGTGCCAATGGCAGCTTTGAATAGCAAGTAATAAATGATCCATTTTGTTCTAGTCTGTTTGGCGTGAACATCGACAGCAGATTACCTGGTCTGCCATGTTGTTTCCTCCGTTCAAACTCTTCAATAAGAGCCTCGGCTTTGCATTTATTGGCCCACCAGTAAGGAACATGTGGCCACAGGTCGCCATGACAGCTGACAATACTGTGTTCATAGGACACAATCACTTGGTAGCCTAAATCCCACAGGTTTCTGAGAGTTAACACTTCCTGAAATCAACAATGTAATACAATTAGTTTAACATTTGATGTCATTTAAAGGACAAGGCCAACATTAGTCTAGATTCTTCTCCTAACCCATGAAAAGAGTAAAACCAACAGTTGTAGTGTAGCTTCATCTGTTTATATCGATTGGTTTCTACGTCATGTCAACCTGAAACACTATGAGTGACTGATGAACACTAACAGAGTAGCTTTTGGACAACAAGTGAGAGAGAGTTTAAGTTTCATAAGGGGGTGACACATTTCCTCCTTGCCACGTGTCCTTGAGTAAGACACGGACAGACAGACGGTCACTTTGGATAAATGTAAATTTGGTTATGGCTTCACAGGCAAAAGGCTCCATGGTTGGTTGGTTGGTTGGTTTTGGTCTTTTCATTGGTTGTCTTTAAAAATATATACATTTCCAACCTTATTTGGGTAAGCAGCAATACAAAATCGTACCGTTTTGGGACATAGTTTGGAGGTGAATATGTTGCGTATGGTTGTAAGCAGCAGTACGTGAAGCTCCTGGGTCAAGGCGAGGAAGTGGCTGAAGGAGAGTATGACCACTTCTTTAGGGTGAGCGTCCAGCCACTCTTTTATCTCCATTAGAACGGTCTGTCAGGAAAAACACAAGGTCCCATTTAGTCTGCTACTTCAGCAGGACTCCATCTTTCAATACACAATTGACAGCTTTATGTTAAAAGTCTAATTGCGCACGTGGAACACTTCCAGGATCGATCGGCGTGATTTTCGAGGCACATGTGAGAAAGTGTTGTTCATATTTATCGCTCTAGATACGGGTACAGATACAGGAGAGCACCATTTTCAGAGTGACCACACCTTGTGGACGTTTGTGTTTGCGCAGTAGTACCTCCACAGTGAGCGTGGTGTAAACGCCGTGGTAGAAATACAGGTCAGTAGAGCTGTCGTTGGGCCTGTGTGCAATTCTCAGGTCACAGTATCTGACCCCGCAGTTCAGCTGCTGCTTTATGGTATATTCCTGCAAGACACAAGTTGCAGAATTCACTGTACTGAATGTCCAGATTTAAATGATACTGCAAATCCTTCTGTATTAACAACACAACCAGCTGGTGCACCTTTAGCAGCGCTCTATTACCTGTGTTATCGCCCACTTGTACACAAAAGGGCGAATAAGGGGCTTCATGTATTTGTCCAGCTTTTGAAGCATGTCTGGCTGAGTGAGGTCAACAGGGGATCTGTCATTCATATCCAGACAGTAGGTTATTGCATTGTGGCTGCCTAATTGGGGCAAAGATAATAAACACGATCATCATCAGACGTGACTGTTTTTCTTTCTTTCTTTCTCTCTTCTTGTCTTAAGATGTGAGGCACTGAGCTCTCAGGGACACTAAAAATAGCAGATAGCACAGTCTTGCTATTTCCAAATAGTAATCAATGAAACCACTCACAGTCAACACATACTATCCAACTCATCGTCAGATCTGTGGTGTGCTGTTTCAGCCTACCTGGGATGGCCAGGTGGTACAGGGGGGTGTCCCACAGAGCAGAGGGCAGGTGAGACATCCAGCTCTCCATGGGCAGCTTTCTCAGGCTCACTTCACTCTGTCCAGACACAGCAACTGAGGACATATTGAGCTCCGGTGTCTGCACAGTCAGAGGACACATGTACTGGTTGGTAAAAGGCTGTTTTGAATGGATTTCCATTATGTTTGCATACCAGGCTGCTGCTGCTGTTTAATTGGAAATAAACAGGACGTACATGTTTCTTTTTTTGCACAATAGTTTGGATTTTTTTTTATGAAAACTTAGTAGTAATGTGAGAGGTGGAGTCCTGTTTATCTCTCACTTACTTGATCAAACTGCTGCAGCTGCTGCTAAAACCAGCTGAACCAGCCAAACCACCAACGAGAGGAAATGCGACGACTGAAGCTACAGACGTGAAGCAGATGAAGCCGTCCATCTCAAAGCATTAGGACAGATCATGGCTGGACATAAAACATGTATGAGCTGATCCGGACATAAAGCATGTGGCTGTGTCCCTCCCCAGCAGCTCAGTCTGGTTACCTTTTACACCTGCATAGCCCGGGATGGCGAGGACGGCGGCCCCGGCGCATTGTCGCTTTACTCATCAATTATCCGTAAAGATGGATGTGATCCATAGTGATCTGCTCGTTTTCTTGAAAGACTAGTCACACGTAGAGAGGGTCCCGCGGTGAGCCGGGTGTCCGTCGGGCAGGGGAAGTGCAGCAGCGGGATGTGCGGGGAGGGCGGCACCGCGCCTGCTGACAGATCAGCAGATGCAGAGGCTCTCATCTTAAAGAGCCCACTGAAACATTAGAGGCGAGGATGGATTACAGCGGAGACAAGGGATGATGCTGCTGCTGCTGCTGCTGCTGCTGCTGAACTGGGAATTCCCAAAACATAACTTAATACTGCTCAGAGCAAATCCCCAAACACAGGATCACAGCAGGTATCCTACCGAACACCTGGTGAGACGTCATAAATGGGGCGTGGCCGGACGTACAGGTTGGGTTGAATGTCTTTCTCTTTGCCACGCTATCGTTACATGAGGTCAAAGTGCCATTATAAAACATCCTAAACATTAGCAGTAAACATTGTGAATGCTAATTTGTGAGCATCATCAACTAGCTAACCCAGCTCTTTAGCTCCAAGCAAGTCTTTGCATGTTACTAATGGTTAAAGGACCAGCATGAAGACCATGCTTACATGCATACATGCATGTGCACAATACAACATGAGCATCCCAACATTACTCCATGGCACCTTTAATAAATAGGAAAAAATATACTAATACTGGATACTTTTGTTTCTGATTTCTGATAATAATGTGTAAGAGACTGAGTTTCTTTCTATATAACATGAGAGTACAGGCAAGTTTACTATTTATAGCCACAAAACAACCATATTCAGATGACTGTCAATACAATATATTATAGATGTGTTTCATTGTACCAGAAGGTTGACCTTCTGGTACAATGAAATATGGGCTTCCCAAGATGAAGGTGCCTGAGTTGGCTTTTGTTTGTGATAATTCAGTTGGTCAGGTGTAACTCAGCTTTTTCAGCAGGTCAATAAACCCTGAAACAGCACTAACCAGTGTGGTTAGACAAAGTGCTCCAGCCCTGCAGACTTTAGATCAACCCACACTAGAGCCTCTTTGCGTCCATCTTTTCCACTGCGTGCCCTTGGCCAATTTACTAACGTGGATAATAGCTGCATTTTATTTAAATGTGCAGCATACAAAGGTAACATCTGCTGTGAACAAGGACATAACAGTATTCTCTAAGTAAGACTAAAAATAGCCTACACGCTCAACCTAAAGACAAACTGTGCACAGTGGTGGTTTTAGGTGATCCGTGTGACCACGCTGCCATCTAGCTTTCCCTCTACAAAACACAAAATAAATGGTACACAGTGGTTTTAGGTATTATCATCTATCTGCACAAAGTCCACAATCATTTATTTTCACAATTTTATTGAAAAAATGTTTTCTCCAAAGAAGAAACATAACAGCATTTAAAAATGCACATTATTGTTTTATTCTAATGTATCTGAACGTGTTAGTGTGCAGCAGATTTTGTGATTTACAACCAGTCACTAGTGTTTTTGTTGGCTGCGTGCACACGTACACACATTATTACAAGCCTAAAGAGTCCAACAGAACAAAAATGCATTGAGACATTACTTTTGTTTATACTGCACCACAGACTGCAAATAGATCTTTATATACAATCTAGGTGCTGCACAGGATGTAAGTGATGCACCTTTCCGCGACATGCTCTACTTTTGATGACCAGTCCTTGATTAATTCTGGCTCACAGTACAGGTAGGACTGCCTTCAAGTGCTGCCTCTGGCCTAAACCTGACTCCTTTTGCTATGTGTTGCAAGAGATTAAATTTTAACGGCTTTCTCTTTCTTCATTTGAAACGCTAGTTTGACTTTGGGCTTGTTCCAACTGATCGGGTCAGGCCCAACGTGAAGCACCACTCTGACACTTTTTACCTAAACTGTCCTTGGCAGTTCTGCACCAAAGTCATTACACCTGAATAATTCTCAGCAAATACTGGGGCTACATATCAAACTGCAAGACATTTATTTGAGTACCAAAAAGTACTGAATGCTTGCTATTTGTTGACATATCTTATTACTTATTATAAGTGGAATGATGTATTTAGGCAAAGTTCTGTTTGTGAAGTCTGGCCTTTATTTCAATACAGCAAAAACTCCTAACTTCACAAAGCAAGGCGTCACTTCAAGTGAACTGAATTGGCATCATATTAAAAATGATAATATCCAGTTGTAGTAAACGGCAGGTTGTTTGTTATGAATTCAGAGGCGAAACGTAACAGAAAAGTTCCACAGCTCAATTTCAATATAAAACTGAGCTAGGATAATTAAAGCTGACCGCCATCAATCACAGATTTTTTTTGTTTAGTCAGTTAGTTTAGTTGCTTATTTGAGTTTCTATCTGGCCCGTCACTTTTCATTTCTGGCCACACAGGCACTGATGTAATAATAAAGAGGAACACGTGTGAGTCGTCATTTCTATGCCAATTTGAAAACTATGTACAAAAGTTTTAGGCAAAGGCAAACTGAATCTGTGTGTCTGGGAACAGAGGTGTTTAATACAAAGTAGTGCAGAATACGAAACATAATACCAGCCACAAATGAAAGGCAAGCATGATAATCTCCGAAGACTAACAAATCTGTTCATTCTGATACTGAGATGTGCTTCTTCATGAATCCTAATGGGTGACATTCTTGAACACCCTTCATGTATCTTCTGCTTCATGTGTACAGCACCATTAGCACCGGATCTTGGTCTGGTCCCTGATAGAGTGTGCTCAGAGGTGTCCTGGCACTTAGGAAGACTTCCAGAGGGACAGGAAAGAACGGTAGTAGTAAGCCAAGTAAACAAACAGCCGTCACCTTTGCATTGGGTGTCTGGAGCCCAGTGACTGTTTCTCGCGACTGACCCCTTTCCTTGGACAGCCTGGCTGCGGTAACCTCCCTTTGGCCTCTGGCTCTGAGTCACTGAGTTCAAGGTCGGGACAGTACCCATCACTGTCCTGGTATGAACGCATGCTTTTCACTTTGTGTTCAGACACAGGTTTAGCCCAGAGCCTCTCCTTGGATGAGCCCTTACGAGACAGTTTGTCAGGAGTTCGCAGACCCTCTGTGGTCCGTACCAAATTAATGGTTGCCTCCTTGAAGGACCTGCCAAAGTGCTCCATGGCAGACTTACGGAAGCTGCTCTTATCTAAAGTCTCATTGGAAGTATGCTGCTCAATGGGCGTCTGGCAAGAACTGTCCTTCTGAGCCACAAACTTCCCTAGAAGACCATTAGAGTTGGGAACACACGCTCGGTCTTGGTCCAGTTTGCCATTATTGTTGGAGGAGTGGCCATGGAGCGCAGCATGAAGGGCTAAAGGTTTGCCACTCGGTTTAACAGGTAAAGCAGGATTGTTGGAGTGGCTCGAGGAAGTCAGACGACCATTGGAGCGCTCCTCTCTCCGACCACGTCCGTGCAGCTGAGGCTTGCCCTGCCCCAGACCCTCACTTGTATGTTCAGTAACATTCCCACTATTGTCTGGGCACAGTGGCCCGTTACCGGATTTGGAGCTGGGATTGCCGTTTCCGAGACCTGAGGCTTTGGGCATTTTCAGCTTCAGGGTGATCCTCGGAGGAGGACAAAACAGCATACTCTCCATTGGAAACGAAGCAGGAAGACCTTAGGACACAGAAAGACAAGATTCAGCTATTCAAAGAGCACAAACAGAACATTAGCAAACAGAAACAGAATAACAGACGGCTCACCAGCAGACAGCTCCTGGTTCATCAGCTTTACGTGCAAGTTGAACATCTGCTCCTGAGCTTTACTCTGCAACAGCTTTAGCTTCTCCCGTCGACTCACCATGTAACACAAATTCCTCACCTGCAGAACGACATGAAAAGAAAAACAAAAGATGTAACACTGCACATTCACGGGATCAACAGGAGCTCTTCAGTATTTCCATAAAACTGTATTCAAGTCATTGTATGTCAATTTTTTGCATGTACAGTGACTATTAAAGCATTCACCACCCAAACCTATTGTTTTACAACATGTAGTTTCCAACACTTAGCAAAATAGACAAATCAATTTTAATTTAGGTCAAATACAAAACATTGTGGTAAACCCATTATTTGGGGATTTTGAGGGAGATTTCTACCTGACAAAACAAGGTTCAAGAAAACTGATGACATTTTACAATGTTAGAACAAACATTGTTTGCAGCTCCACATTGGGATTCACTTCTCGAATCAATATCAGAGGCATCAATTACTTTTATCTATGAAAGTAGGTCTACATCAACCTTGTTTTACTCTCATTCCTCTTCACTCTGATCTGCGATTTTTAAGTCCTGCCACAAATTCTGGATTGAACATTAACATTGCTGTGAAACCACTCCCTGAGCTGCTTTATCCTTATGTGATTGTCTTTTCCCAAATGGGTCCATTTTACTCTCACAACCTCTTCCAGACGCTACTAGCTTGAGACATTCAGTGATTCAGTATATGGGTCTGAGCCAAAGGCTCAAAGGTGTTTTGTGCACAGTGGCTCATGAGTAAAGTACATGAAATGTGTTTACTGTCAAATATTAAATCTGGCCATGTAACATCAACTGGCACAGTTACACTCCATAAACTATTGGGCTCCTTTCAAATTCTTTGTCCATAATGCCATACAGAAGAAATAACATTAGTGAGAAATGCATTAGGAAGCACCACGCCTCAACACTCTGGACGACAACACTGCAGTGAAAAAAAGCACCCACCCTCTCCAAATCCTGTCGCAGGTGCATGAACATCCGCATGCGTGTATGGATGCTGTCCTCCTGAGGCTGCAGCACCAGGTTCTCCTCCTCCTCTTTAGGTGGCAGCAGAGCTTTGTTAAAGTTACTTTTCCTCTTTAGCTTCCAGTACTGATAGATGAAGTCAGCCAGGCGCTCTGAGAGGCCGAGGGCTGGAGCCAGCTCCTCCAGCTGGATTAGAGTGTAAAACTCCTCCTCCAGCTCCTGCAGTCTCTGCGCCCGCTGGCCCACCTTCCCTGCCTCGGTGGGAGGTTTACAGCGAGCTGGGCTCAAGCCAGTCTCCCCAGTTTTAGATTTGCTGTGCTTGAGGCAGTAAGACTTGAACTTGACTTCATCCCCTTCATCAAGGATGGTCTTCATCTCCAGACTGTGCTCAAAGGCACATGTGACATGGAAAGGAGTAGTGCAGTTCTTTACAGAGCACTGGGAGCAGAGAGGGAAAACAGGTTAATGTATATAATAATATAATGATAATAACAAAGTAAAAGGAAGAGCAGGATATAAGCATTTACATATTTGCAGAAGACCAGTTTCCTCAGTAAGTTGAGTTTACATGATTTGGGTGTCATAACAGGATTACTGTTGGAAAGGTTGGGCGGCAGTGCTCAGATCATCTTTCACTTTGGTACCACAAAACTCAACAAGGACAAGGCGGGCATATGGTGTTTGTTTTTTTGTCACCACTGCAACATTAAGAACATGCTGACATTTTAGGAGATAAAACTCACTTTCATGTCTGTGCTCTACATATGAAGGTACAGCAAGCAGCTTGTTAGCTTAGCACAAAGACAAAAATCATTGTAGCAGCACCTGGAATATTTGTTAAATCAACCATAATGTATGACTGACCCAGTATTTAGTTCTTATACCCAGCATTTAGCTGCAGTTACATACAGTATTAACGTATGACTTGTATGTGCTGCAAATCTTCTCATCCAACTCTAGGAATAAACCTAATAAGCATATTTCCCAAAAGGTCAGACTGTTTCAGAGTGACTCTGATACCGAAATGTTGGACTTTGTGGCAGTATTACTTTAGGCGGGCAAAGATTATCTGATTATGTGTTTACAATCTAATATACACATTCCAGTAATGGATACTGTTTTGTTGTGGTGATAACAATATTAGCATAGTGACTGCACAGGTTCACACTCACCTGGATACATGCACCTGTTTTCAGTTTACACAGACTACAGATGAGTGACCAGCGACTGGGCGGGATGTGGGACACTTTGGTGATGGGCTCCATCCTCTCAGGACAAGCAATGCTCACCTATAGAACAGCAAATCAGTCAGCATGGTAGGAGATGTGTAGACTTAGCACTGCTCATAGAGATGTGTGTATTTACCTCTGGGATCCATAGAGCACAGCTTACATGAGCCCACTTGGTGCCTGCACGTGTAGCTTTCATGGCACCGCCCTTCTGGGGACACAGAAGGCACTGTGGGTCGATGCCGAGCACACAGGTCCGGCACAGCCAGTTTCCAACAGGCACTTTGACTATGCCATAGCAGGCCTGTGGGGAGAGTGGCAGGCAACATCTGTGACATTATTGTGTAACTAGCACATTCATTCTCAAATTACTAAATAGAGAGAAATAGTCAAATGATGAAGCAGAAAAGTCAGAACAAGACCTACTTTCCATTTTTATTAACACTAAAAACTGATGAGGGAAAAGTGTCAGATTGCAACACTAAAAAATTCTCTTCAAGTTAAATAAGACAGAGTCAATAATAATTCAGTTTATCTGATGGTAACTTGAGACATTAAATGCCCACATCTATAGTTTAGCTGGACAGCCTCTTGTGCTCCATAAATGTAAATTTCCTCTGCAAGTTGAAGATATACTAGGAGTGAGCAGAGTCACCACTAACTGTATCTTTAGAGATTGTTATAGGTTCTGTTAAATACCTGCTCTATTTAACTATGGAGCTCACATGTGGCCGGTGTGTTAAAACCCACAGTATACTTGTGTTTACCTGGTGCACACAAATGTTGCACTTGTCACAGAACACCATGTCGTTCCCTTCTTCACTGTCTGGGGAGCGACACACGTCGCAGATGACGTCCTCGTCGTACTCAATCCCCAGACCCTCCACTGTCTCGATGGCGTGGTTCATGTTGTCATGGCACTGTTTCTCCAGAGCCTCCATTGCTCGCTCCATTGTCAGCTCATCTATGGGCCCTTCCCCTGGAGGACAGGCAGGGGAAAAAACCCCACATGGTCAGAGAAACCCGTCAGGCACTTTTTTTAACATTAACTTTAATGCTAATTTTAAATCTTAAAGCTCTTGTAACAAACTTAGGGAGAGGAGGAGTATAATATGAATTTTACGGTGGATAAAACCTTTACAATCCTGCCTCTTACCCATGCGTTCTAGCTCTCTGTTAAGAGCATGCAGCCAGTAGAGGTCCATATCATCCAGATCATAGCGACACATAGCCTCCGCCAGCTCTTTGATGTTGACATAGCCTGGTTCTGCTGAGTCTTGGTTCGAGCACTGGATGTACTTTCTCTGGTGGGTGTAAAGAACGTCCTTTGACTTCTCTGCAATATTTCTGAACATAGAAGACACAACCTGTCAGCACTGTAAACCTCTAAGTGATTAGTTTGGTGTAACTGTACTTTACATTGGTTTGTCCACAGACAGACCTCTGGGAATGTCAGCATTACCTGACAGACGGCTCTGGGATGGTGTCTGGACTCGCTGGCACCTGGACTCCCTTCTCCCACTCCTGTTTCCAGGTGTCTGCCAGCAGGTAGTAGTCCTCTGGGGAGATATGGTGGGAGTCGGGCAGCTTCATGGCACTGATCAGGTCTTTTCTGAACACCTGCAGCAAAGGAAAGAGGCCAGGGACCAGAGTCAGCCAGTGCTTCATGTTTAATGATCAGGACAGAACCTGAGAGCGAGGGAAACTTACTTCAGCTGGTTTCTTTGGGTTGGAGGCGGGGGTTCCAGATTTACCCCCATACTTGCTGGAAGAGCAGAAGGAGGTTGAAGGACCTAAATAAAGAAATAAGAAGTTAATAAAAGAGCAGTGGAGAAAACAGAGTCTGACTTAGGATTTGGGATCCCTTAGGCAAATGACTCACTCTCATTGTCAGAACTGTCGCTGCTGCTCGAGGGATTGATACGTTTCATCCTGTAACATCCTGCAGGTGAGAAGAAGAGATGACAAACATCAACGTATAGTAAGAATTCATTTTAAGAAGAAGAAGAACAAGTGTACAGAGTTACTCACCATAAATTTCAAATTGAAAACCATGCTAGTAGATGCCTCAGATAATCTCTTAACCACCTAATTCAATACCTGCAAATATAAAATACAGGCATGTCAAACAACCATAGATGTAGGTGTAAAAACCACGAGCAACTGTTCGTTCAACATGCACACTCTACTGGGTCTGGCCTGAAATCTTAGAATGAAAAGACCATTATATTAATCTACACATAACATCAGAGAAAAGTTCATTTGAAATGTAGCAGGCAGAACTTTGTATTCATGTTTCAGTGGTTCAGTTTAGAGCTAAAGCAAACAGAGCAAACAGACAATACCAACAGTATGTGGCTAAAGCCTCCTGAACCACCGGAGAACTCATTACAAGCATTTAAAAACAGTGGGACCTACACCCGGCGTAGCCCCAAATACAGTACGCTGTTTCAACAGACAGGACATGCCTCACATTCCCCATGAGGACAGGAGGGGTAGGAGGAGAAAACGGCACAAAACCAACTCCACTTCATAACATAGTATAAGTAAAAATGTATACAGGCACTTTGTTGGTAGGTATATTGTCCAAACTAGGAGTGTAGACATAATTCAGGCTAATCTCAGTAACTAGGACCAGTCACTAGTAACACACACTGATTTTTTTATGTCACAACTGGACTAACAACCAGCAACTCTGCTCTATTTTAAGATAAAAATCCCACGCCACAGTAAACTGTGTGTTCACCTCGTCAGCAGGGTCTGCTGCACTCCAACGTCTGGCATCTGCTACTGACATGAGCGTTTCCATCTCTGAACACAGCAAACTGTGTGTATGCAAACTTCACTAAGACTGACAGATATTTTCCATTTACACTCAAACATAATACTGAGTGGATCAATTTATCAACGTATGGGTTCTGATCGTGATAACACACAAGACAGCGTGGATTTCTAGAGAAAAGCTAGAAATTCATGCAGAAAACATTTCTACATATTTCCAATTCTGAACTTCCCACACAGGGAGTTGTGGTACTTTCCTCCTTCTCTCCGTTTGACATGATTGCAAAATTAAAATATGTGAGTTTAGTTGTGATAAAGGTGATGGTGAAGACTTTTTTATGAGCAGTAAAGTAAATAAGTCAGGTATGCTTTAATGTGTTAACTCCTCCACAGAGGAGCAGAGCACAGACAACAGAGCCTCCAGCTTTAAGTCTGTAGCTTCATTGCTGCTGTGGTTACTTAGATTATGAGCAGGCATCTCCAGGTGTTTTCAGCTGGATCACAGCACTTTGAAACATGTCACAGATGATGATGATGATGATGATGATGATGATGATGAGGCCTGCTCAGACGGACAGTGGTGCGGGGCTGCAGGCTGTGACTGGACACGGATGTGACGTCACACCGTCCACAAACTTGATGTGAGGTTTCAGGGTGAATCAAATTGGCGCCTTGTTTACATTTGCGTCTTCACGCAGTGTAACGCTGCCGTGTTAAAAGCGCCAAACTAATGACTGGGTGAACTTTTAGAAAGTAACACCGTAAACAACCCAGTGCCTGCGCCCTGCCCGCGGAGCCCTGTTGGCGCCAAACGCACGCAGGCCTGCAGCGCCCCGCACTGCGGGCTGTGGACAAATCAAACATGGGCGCCACCGTCATACAAAGATGTCACTTCCTACAGACGTGAAGGCGAACATTTGTGCTGCTCTGCTGGGCTGTGCGCCCAATGTGGCCAACAGCTAGCTATCAGAAACACGCCCCGCGGAAAGTCGCCGACATTTGCGTAGTAAAAGAAGCACAACGAGTCCTGTAGAAGCAGAGAGGGAACAGGCCCGGTGGCCTGGATGAACCATCCCGGGCAGACCCTGGCATACTGAGCCCCAGTGAACACAC
Organism: Anabas testudineus; assembly: GCF_900324465.2. Taxonomy (NCBI): domain Eukaryota; kingdom Metazoa; phylum Chordata; class Actinopteri; order Anabantiformes; family Anabantidae; genus Anabas; species Anabas testudineus. The sequence continues at coordinate 5,854,602 of NC_046613.1, read as the reverse complement.
GAGCATATTGTTCCCATTGGCCCCCTCTTACCTGCAGTCCACGCTCTGCTGCCCGCTTCACTTCAGCCACATATCAGCAACACCATAAACGTCCAACACACACCCAGAAAGCAGAGGTGCTGGTCGTAGCTAGAGATCAGATTGAGTTTTTGTGTCCCACCACACTGGGAACCTCCAGGGCTGCAATCTGTCCTCCTCCACGGCACAACACCTCTATTGTACCGCGCCGCCCGCCGGGTCCTAAAGCCCGCCGCTTTCCTCCAGCCAGGATGCGCTCGATTTCGTCACGGGCGTCCACCGTCTACCCACAGAAACACCGGCGACAGTCAAGTAATAAAACACACAGTAACGGATCTGCTTTCAGGTATTGTACGGCTTTTAATGTGACACTGTGATTTTATAAAACAGTATGTCATTTACGTGTAGAAACAACAAATAACAGACACATGTTCAGTCATTAAGACAAATTGCCCTACAAAAACAGTATTCTCCAATCCAAATACAAAAGTACATCACAGTCTGTCCCTACGTATATATGTCTTAAAGGCAACCCCACACAACTGATAGACCAGATTAAGCTTAGAGTAGATTTTGTAGTTGTATGTTAACAATGTTTTTAACAAAACCAAAAAAAGAATTCACTAACGCGATGAGGGATATTCATAAATCAGGTTGTTTTGAAATCCCTTTAACAAATACACGTGCAGTCATTTATTTACAGTTACTGCTTGTTCATTCATTTTATATACAAAAAGAAAGGGCTACTTTACTGACTTGCAACTTGCTTTCTATGATTTAAGTACATCTATATGAACAGTATAAAATGTATCTGACTTATCTATATACTACCTCAAACACCTCTCTGCTTGTCATTAAAAGACAACTCCTCCAGCTGCTGTAATCTGGAGGTGTTTTTTAGTACAAATGATGTCAACCGGTTGTTCATACTTGCTCATTATGAGATCATCTGGAGGAAAGTGCAACCATAGGAAGCAAGTTCTGCCCTTTAAGGCCAACTGAAAGCTTGGGGCGGACTAATTACATTAAAAAGAGGAACATGAATGTTTCCTTTAACCGTACTGCATACAGCCATTATCACAAAGCCTGAAAACAAAAAAGTCACACATTATGAAACTTTTACTAAAAGTGATGAAGAACATTCATTTGGCTCTATACAAAATGATCAGTTGAGATGCATCAAAGCCCAGCATTTTTACACCTTTGCCTATTTAGTGTAAACTGATCAATTAATTTAAATGAACAGCAAGATGCACTCACCCTTCACAGTTCAACTTTGGCCTAACATAGGAATAATCTCTAGGTACTATGCCTACACAACATGTTTCAAATATACACATTTTAAACAAAGAGAAGTCCATTATCTAAACCACATAAACAAATAAATCCTTACAGAAAACAAAAATATGATTTTTATATAAAATACTTTCCCCTCTGAAATTTTTGTGCTCATGGTTTTTCCACTGCAGTGACAGTTTTACACAGTAATGAAAAGCTTTAAATTAAAATGAATTACATTTACAGCAAAGACCTACATTTACAATCAGTGAAAGCAACAGATTCAGCACATACATTTATAGAAATATAAATATTCACAGCAGTCTCAGCAACTAATTGTTGACAGCAAATATATTTTTGGATTCTTGATAGGCAGATGAAAGCGGTCTGCAGGCTCATGTTATTGAAGGCTTTATCAATTCAGTCCTTAATATTATCCATCTCTGCAAGTTTTTGAGGACGAAAGAGGCAAGTAATCAACTCCTATTCATATTCAACCCGAGTTGGATGGCGTGGGATTAGAAAATCAATGTCTGAAGACCAATTTGTTTTGGGACATAATAATTCACAAACCCATCTGCATGTCTGCGAAGTTGAAGAAGTTGTCCACATCTCGAGAGGATGTATTTTTGTTATCAGAGACAAAAACCTGTTGAAAAAAAAAAAACACAGCATATTCTAGACCGTCTGGAATGTTTTTTTTAAAGAATGTGAACCTATTTGTGTAAAGCTATAATACACAGACAATGGAAATACAGTGTGATTACCTTGGTGCCACTGAACACGTCATTGGCGATGTTCTTGCAGGCTTCCACAACTCCGTCACCATTGAGCTCCATCGCAATGACAGGACCTTTAGTAGTGAGGCATGAAAGTCACAATCCTACAGTACAGTTAAAGTCCAACGTTCTGTGTACTTTATATTCAGACAAATTTCCATATACTGAATTCAAGACTTCCTCTTAAATATAAAATCTGTTATAATTCTGCACACTTTGGTTTTAAAACTGTAGTTTTCTGGTAAAATGGTGATCATGGAACTTTCCAATATTCAGCTGATTTCTGCAACGACTTACTGCTGCTGAGAGGTGTTACTGGAAAACCGGCAGTCAGCAATGTTGTCAAAATAAATATCATGTAAGCAGGTTGACAACAACAATTTTTTAGCTTCTGAAAAATGGTAGAAAGCTATAGTAAATAGTTGGTTGCGAAGGAAGAAAGATACTCAAGTATTTGAGTGGAAGATGTACAACAGAAACAGAACAGAGCTAGTAAGAATTTGCACTTATAGCATAACAAACTGACCCCCTTAACCAATACTTGTCTCACTCTGCGACTCAATACTCTCACTCAGTACAGTGTACCTTTAGTGATCCAGTCCACGAGATCCTCGGCGTTGTTCTGAAACACCCTCCTGACATCTTCAGGTCGCATTGAGACTTCCTTCGTCTGAATTAGCACAAAATCTTTAGCAGCCACCTGTACAAATGGGATAAAATGCTGTATAATACATATCCAAATGTTGAACTATCAAGCTTGTCCTACACACACACAGAAGATAAACTGTAAGAAAACACAACCTATGTACTGCTCCACATGAGGATCCAGTCTCATGCTTATGTGATAGAGTAATGCATATTTGTAACAGTACAAACATAACGGGAATGTGCAAGTAACAACAGTTGGCTTCTTGAGGTGCCTTCGCATTTCAGATAAAAACTTTCTACAAGTTCTCATTTGCAGTACTTACAGAATACTACAAATATTCAGCTTACAAACTTATATGAAACTACTCAGTCAGACAGTATTACAGATAAGAATTAAATATTAATGCATGTATATGAAACCCCAACATAGGATTAGCCAGCTCTTTAAACTCAGTCACATATTTTGATAAGGAGTACTTTGTTTGATAAGGCTTTTCATCTTTCACTCACATTTCCTGAACAACAATTCACTGGTGCTTCACTGGTGCTGCAACTAATTTCCTTTGGCAGATGACAAACTTTGTTTTGGAGGTTACTGCTTTAATAGACTGCCTCAGAGTGAAGCTGGATTCAGAGACCTTTTCTAAATTGTTGCTCAGGCTCTAAAAGGTTCAGACTGTGGTGGTTAACACTGTGGTTTTGCTTTTCATTTGAGTCATTCTTTTAAAGCACAGCTAAAACATGACCACCAAACTTTCTTATATATAGACTAATGTATGTAGCTATTTTATAGCTTTTTATGTATCATCAGTAAGTAAGCTATGATGCATCATTAACCTCACCCTTTTCCACTCACATACAAAGGATTACAAAGATTTCCTCTTTTTACTAACACTTATACATAACCCCTGGTGTTAGACAAGGAAAAGCCTTTTCACACTTACTTCATCAATCAGTTTGCGGGCATTTGCAGTGGTGTACTCTCCAGCAAAGAAAACAAACAAGCAGGACTCTTCACTGTCCTTACGCCTCCCTCCCTTTGTCAAAGGCACAATGCTGCGTGCCGGGTCGGTGGAGATTCTGACTGACTTGAACTCCGACTCCGGGTCAGGGGCTGGTACAAAATCCAGAACGGATGCACCCTCAGACAACAAGCTCCAGTTGTTCTCTCCAGACACTGGTGTGAAGTCATGGATGTTGCTCCAGTTGTTGTTGAATATGCTGAGCCCAGCATCCTTGAAGTGGAAGGCCAGCTCGGGGTAGTAGTACTGAAAGCAGCCAAACTTCATCCCCGTAGATGACTCGATAATGGGCTGGGTGGCGCAGCACAAGAAAACCTCCATCTTTTTACAGTCCCGTGTGCGAAACTGCTGACAGGCCACCACGCACTTGATGTCTTTACAGTCTCTGAAAAACACACTGCCTTTGACAGGTCCTAGAACAATGCGGCAGTTGACACAGTCATCGATGGTGATTGTTGCCGCATGGTCAAAGACATAGATGTTGCAGTTCTCACACTCTTGGATGACAAACTGTTGTCCATTCAGTTTGCCAGGCAGACGGCCCACAGTGACATCTTTGAGTCCTGTCAGCATGTAGTCTTTGGGATCAACCTATGCAAAGGCACAAGTGACTAAATTAGCATTCATTCATATATTTTGAGATGCACCACACTTATATATAACCATATGTGATCTATTCATGTTTCTATCAACGTTTTGGCATCATATACACCTTTCAGACGTGCCTACACCAGTCATGCAAACCTTTCCATGGATGGATTAGATCTATTTAGAACCGCTTAACTTGTGTGTGGATCTTTTTTTGGACGTATACTACATGTTGTACTATATTATAGGTTATATCACTTTCAAGGTGCAACGTCCTGAGTCAAAACGGAAGTTGAACCACCGCTTAGTTAACGCCTGTGCTGTCGAATGAGCCATAAGTGCGGTCAGCTGGGGAACAGTGAACTACATAGTCTTGTGTAGTAATCCGATAATGAGATAAGGTTAGGTACATGAAGTGAGGCAGGGCGAGGCTTTGAGCCTAAAACTCCAGATTGCTGTCAACTAATAATGATCTCTGAATACATTCCCTGCCTATTGCTGAATATTTTGCGACTGCGTGCAATGTTGCGCAATGAATTTCAGTTGACTCACCTTCACTACTACTACTACTACAGGATTCAGGAAATCACTTTAGACATACAAACAGTACAAACAATCACCAGACAGGGTATAGGTATAGGGTACAGGACACAAAAGCCACCCCGGAACATTTTAACATGGCAGAGGGCAGCTGCCTGATGGTTTTGCTACACAAACGTCACCTAACTAAAGCGACATCTGTAGTTTATATACAGTAACATGCTTTATTGCACCTTTTGGACAAACTACATGAACCTAGCTATAGCCTACATGCAAGGCTGCACCCACGTTGTGAGGTGTTAGACATTCAGCCAAACTAGCTAGCGTTGGACTTTAATGGTTAAAACCTGCACTTGCCACCAGTTATTGCTTCATCTGATCATTTATTTCACATGTTACAGGTCTTACTCGTTACCTTTTCTCTCTTATCCCAGCTGTACTGCTTCGGAGCCTCATCGGTGTTGTTGCCAAGGGGAACCGCGTTGCTCGTCGTCGTAGTTTCGGCAGTCGTTGCTGTCGGCGTACGATCCTCTTTGTCGGACTTTCTTTTGGATTTTTTCGAAAAGAAACATCCCATTTTGCTTTTTCTGTGGTGTCCTGATTAAACCACGTTTCTAGACGTGACGTTAGCTCGGAGAACACGAGAAATGTGAGGAAGACGCTTACGTACACTTTAGTTGACAAGATTTTTTTTTTTTTTTTTTTTAGCTTCCCGTTTCCCAGCTTCGCTTCTCAACCAATCGGTGCTGTGGTAGTCGTTACACCATCCAATCACAAAACGGGACAGAGTGACGCAATCACGTAAAATAGGTGTTAGCTCAAGAGGCGTTTGAGGACAGATGCAAAATAAAATTATTTAAACTATTTTATAAAAAAGAAATATATTACTGCTTATTAGTGGTTGATATACAATAACACACCGGATTGGACGATATTTAAATATAGACTATTTAAGTTACTTAATTCTCAACCACACCGTGTGGCTTCTTCAAATACGTATAATAACTAATGAAATAATAACGTTCCATTAATGATTAAATCAATTCCTCCACTGTTTTCTTTCTATAGCATTTTCACCTACACGCTACATGATGCAATGGGAGTTACTCGACTGATCCCACCACTTGTTTCAATTGGTAAGGAGGAGGACCACACAGCAGAAATCAAATAGCTGTGAATTTACCACACAACCCTGAACACACAGTCGTGTACGCACTGGACACACCCCTGTGGGCGGGACCTTGACCCAGAAAACAGCTCACTTAGTCGCAGGTAGTAGTGGCACTGATTGCAATTTCCTGGTTTTCTACATATATTGTTCATGAAATGTAATCTGATCGTCACCAAAGTCACAAATATCAACAAACACAATATTTATAAGATGATAAAACACAAACACTCATGATATTTCATGTTTTTATTGAACACACCCATTAAACATACAGTGTATTGGTGGACAAAACGTTATGGCAACAGTGTTTTAATAATGGTTGAACCACCTTTGGCAACAATAACCTCAAGCAAACCGATACTGTATCTGTAGATTATACCTTCACAACATCCAGGAGGAACTTTGGACAATTCTTCCTCGCAGAACTGCTTCATGTCAGACATGCTTCTTAAACACCTGACCCTTAATTTCACAACAGGGTTCAGGTCTAGATTCTCAAACGTTGTTTGGGATCTCAATCACAGACACAAGGGTTTTGTTTCTCTAAACTCTTTCAGTAGATTTACTTTGCTGTTTTGGGTCATTGTCCTGCTGTGTCACCCAGCTTCTTCCGAGCAGTACAGTCAGGATCGTCACCCTGACATTATTTGAGGGCTTGACAGCGAAGAGACAGACAGGCAACATGAGGAGAGAGAGAGAGAGCATGAGATGGTGGTGGAACCACTTATTAAAGGTAAGGTAAGCGAAGCTAACATTTTATTGATGCCCTAAGGAGGAAATTCAGGTGGCACAGCAGTGTATTAAAAAAATTACACCAAACATCAAACCAAAGGCATCTGAATAAATCCAGAGTATAGTAAAAAATGAATTAAGAATTAATATAAACCATAAAGTGCATTTTCCTGTATTAAAGACTCCACGACCCATTATGACTTCAATAATAAACATATAGTAGAATTATCAGCTTACAACAAAAATCAAGAAATTATAACCTTGTAAAAGTAGAAGTCATGGCAGAGCTGCTGCAATGGATTGGATTAAATTGTACAGTTGTACGTAATGAAGTGGCCAGTGGCTAAAGATTATATGAAATTATAATGTCATGCATAAAATAAAAGGACTTTCAAAATCAAAATATGCAAGAAGCTGATATGGGAATGTTTTACACACCAGCCAGGTTTATAATCAGTTTTGAGTTTGAAGGTATATTTTAAAAGTACACAGTCAGACACATAAAACTAACTACACGTCCAACCAGATGTCATATTAGCTTGCAATTGAAACCCCTAGGCCACTCTTATAGTGACATATTCTCTGAAGCCTTTCCTTTTTTCAGTCTATATATCCCCTTGGCAGAGTTAAAATGAAACCATTGCTGAGACAGAGATACAGTAAGTTGCTTAAAGTCTCTAGAACATTTCAACAAACTTCCTTTACTCCCTTTACTCCTAACAACAACTGTTTGTGACAGTCACAGTGATAATCCAACATCTGCTCCTACTGATTGGCTTCCAAATTAAATGTATTTTTAGGTGCTACTATTGCATCAGTGTTCAGGTTCACTCCCTTCTCACATCAACAACATTTTCCCTCTCACAGATGAGCATCAGTGACTGCAGTCAGTGGACCTTACTGGAACATATATTACTAGCAAAACAGCACTGGGACCAGAGTAAATCAGTAAAAATACAAACAAACAAACAAACATCGTGTTGATGTTGATTGTACTTCTCCCCCTTACTCTCCCATTATCCCAATCCCACTAGTGTCCGATAACCTCAGAGTTCTTAAACATTGTATTAAATAGTGTTATTAAAGGGTAACCAGACCTCCATATCAAAATTAATTAATAAATGAACAAACAGACTGAGGGAGCAATATAGAGTTTAATAAATCACTATAATAACTTTCTAGTTACACTTTAAAAGACAATTGCACTTTTTGTGTCTGTCCAGTTGACAAATAGTCCAGTAATGACTCACTTTCTAGTTCTCTTTTACTCTATAAACAGCTCCTGAAGAGAAGCTCCGAGTCATTACCTGCTAAATAATAAAGTTCACCAGCTTGTTACAATAAAATGCTCTGGAGGTAGCTAAGCATGAGTAACTTATTACATGTAAATAGATGCAACAAACAAACAAACAAACAAACACAATTGTAATTAGTCATTATAAATATAAATTTCAGCTATTGAGAAAAATATGTAATTAAATTACTATTGCTAAACAAAATGATGGTGATTATACATCTGAATATATTGTTTTTAGGTAAAAATTATATGTAGAATAAAATGGTAAATCTTTTTACCATGCTGTAATGCATTTTTTGCATATGCCTGCACAATGAAAGTCAACAAGACTTTGATTTGAAACGCTGCTGTGAAAAGTCAACATTTTTATGTTTAAGGACTTTTCGGCTTTATTGCCAGGTTTAAAACATTTGATGAAACGTAATCCAACATAGTGTAATGAGTACCAAAAATAGTCACATATTGCAACTAGTAATCTGTACTAGTGACCTTCCAGATACTGTAAAACTATTAGCATGCAATGGTTTTATCAGGGGGTTTTATAAAAACTAAAAGGAGTTTCAAGAACAGTGAAAGTGAACCAAATTGACATAGTTGGATACCAAAACAATGAGCAGAAAGAGGCTAAACTGCTACATGGAGTTGAAACTACTTCAGTTAGGTGTCATCTCCTCAGGATTTGTCACTTCAAATGGCACCTTTCACATTAAACACAATCATTTCGACTGTTGTTATGAAAATATTTTTACTAGTGCAGCTTTAAACTTTTAAGGGGCTGTTCAGTTGCCTCTCTTACATTTCCCTGGTCGCCCCTCACACTGCCTCCCCCTGGTGTGACCCCACCTTGCCCCCGATTACCATCACCAGCGAGGCCACATTATCCAAAGCGGATTTACTTTTCTTGCAAAATGCTCAGTTTTACAGACCACGTGAATTTCCTGTTTTGAACAGGACCAAGCCCAGAAGTGCACACTCATCAACCCCCTAGGACAATGACTCAGTAGGCTGTGGGCTGTCGACCTGGCCCCGGTGGCTTCTTGACAGAGACACTGATTTGCTCTCCTGCCTGGACAGCACAGTCCTTTGATACTTGACATCGCGCAGTGTGCCTTTAAAAGGTTGGACTCGCCGGTGCACAGTCTGCGAGCACTGGCTTCTTTCCACCGCTCGGCTCAGCTGTGTGTTTACCTTCCAGCAGTGACATGGCATAGAGGAGGTGTGCTGTCAGCAGCAGCAGCAGCAGCAGCAGCAGCATCATCCTGCACCATGGCCGCTCTCCGACAGCTGAAGCGGAGCGCAGCGTGCGCCGCGCTGGACGCGATGATGCCCGCTTGGATCGTGCTGAGCGCGGTGCCGGGGCTGAAGGCGGAGGGAGACGGAATGGAAGAACTCGCAACCGAGAAAGAAGCCGAGGAAAGTCACCGACAGGACAGCGTTAATTTGCTGACATTCATTTTACTGCTGACCTTAACCATCCTCACCATATGGCTGTTCAAGCACAGACGGGTCCGTTTCCTTCACGAAACCGGGCTGGCAATGATATACGGTGAGGCTTTTGGATTATACGTTGAAGGCACACACAGTCGTGCACTCGCTCTCCTTCACAACCAGCAGCACATTCCCACAAGCTTTGCATGATTCACTGTCTCTTGTGGTTTCTCCAACGGCTGCACACAGACGAGGAGTCGGATATGATTGAAGTGTGTAAAACGCACAGACGCGCCTCCACATTCCCAGCAGCTAGTGTTGCTCCTAATTGTCTGGGCCAGAGCTCATTTCTAGAAGGTGCTTAGGACTGTTTAGCCTTGTCTGCTCTCTAGCAGAGTGCTGCATGTGCAGCTCATCCCTGACATACTGGGAACCAGTAGCTTCACATAGCTGAAGGCACATTAGAGTGCAGTGAGCCTATGTACTGTTTATTTCATAGTATAACAGTGATATCATGCTGTTAACTTCTTGTGGACTGTCCTCTTGAAATGAAATCCTTATATAATCACTATGTTGTTTTTGAATATTTTATACAGCGTCTTTGAAGCTTCCAAACTGCCTCACAGCAAAGAGGAAAAAGAGGGTATAGGTAACAGAAAAGAAGAAAATACATGTCTTGCATGTATTCCACTACCTTAACCTTTGAAATTAATTGGCTGCACAGACTGTAATCAATACAAAACTATACCTCACCAATGTAGTCATTAACCATCTGCAAAAGAAGGACCTAATACCATGGTCTTTGATTGTTATATGCTACAAAATGAGAAATTTACACTGGTCAAATTTCACATTGATCAGTCTGGAGGGCTGTAGTCAGCTGGGGTCTGGATGTATTTCTGTGCTGTTGACTTAATTATGTTCATTTCTTCAGGGGCATTTACACAAGCATGGGATATTAGCTGAATAAATGACTGAAACATGTACTCCACATGACATGTACTGTCTAAGCAAACTTGGCAAACTGCTTTAGGAAATCAACAAAAATCAGTCTCCTAGCAGATAAACGGAGTGAGGAAAGTCTCTGATCAACAAACCAAAATCCATGTTTATTATCTAAATTTATGATCGGAGGAAATCATCAGTCAGAAACCACAGCCACAGCTCGATGTGTGCTGACTGAGCTAAACTATTTCAGTGAAAACACCTCAGAGCACACACAGTGTACTACATCTGTATAATGTTTAAAATGATCAGTCGGTCAGTGCTGCAAATGTCACTCATTAACCAGAGGTCTTGCATGAAAAACACAGACTTTGATTTGTTTTTCCTTTCTTTGTTCCCCAAAAGCAAGCTGTTTGTCTGTGTTTTTGAAGTTTTAATTTTGCAGCTTCATAAATACGAAATAAACGAATATTGCAAAACGTCCTGGATGAAAGGTCCAAAGCAGAAAGTCGTGCACCTACATTATGTGCAGTATGCATCAGCAATTTGTATCTACAGATAAGGTGACAAATTAAAGGACCTGAATAAATGAGTGGAGAAACAACATCAGGTGCATCCATACAGGACATCACAATGGTTTCCAGCACTTTGCTAAGACACTGTTGGTTTTTCCTTTAATTTAGCACCTTTCTGTATATTATTATCTCTATGGACTGTAGGTCCATAACCAATTCTGTTAAAGACATTGCTTTGGTGGGTTCTGTTTGACCTTATGGACTTTAAACTGACATGATTAAATGTGGTCGGGACAAGCGAACAGAGTGGCTCTCGCCCCTCCCTCATCAGCACCACTGTGGTGCTCTTGAAAAAGCCCCTTATGGGGAGTCCCAGCTGCTCCGTGGTCAGCAGGTCTGACTGTGGTTGTACTGGGTGGCTTCCACGTGAAAGTGAAAGTGTGTAACGGTGTTAATGTGATCAGGGTATTTCTGCAGAAGAAAGGTAGCCTTTCAGCTTAACTATCCTGGATAAATAAAGATAGAAAAAACTACATTGTGTTACAGCAAACTCATCGTATTTGTTGGCCTCTTGCCAGCATGAAAATACAGCCAAGTTGATGTTGATTTGCTGTATTAAGTAGAACCTCTACAGCCTCTGTATAAATCAGTGGTTGGAGATATGTTAATAGGAAAAAACATACTAGTGTCCATCGGATGACTCCTTATCCAGTGTTCATTTTCCTTTTGTGGTTCTCCCTTGTATTAAAACATGAAACTGCTGCTTTCCATTGCTGGAAAGAACCTAGCGTTTGTGTCTGTGATCACAACTGGTGGTTTAATTGTATGAACTAATACAGTAGGTAATGTCAAACACATTATTCGGCTTCAGTCTTCTTCAGATAGCTGCTGTCTGATCAGAGGATTTACGCTCCCATTCCTTTCTTCCTGGATTAAGTTTGCTCCACAAGCTTCTTCTTACCGTGTCCCCATTTGTCTTTCTTTGCTCTGCTGCTCTCTCTGTGTCACCGCCTGATGCTGAGAGCCTGTAACGCACAAGCACCTAGGAAAGGACATTATGCTGAAAAACTGACCCGTTTGACGTGGTGACATTTAGCTTTGAGTAATTGTAGATTCTTTGCTGCGCAGTCAGCGTCTGATTAATTGAAAGAGATGCTGTAACCATTCTCAGGTTTGCTGGTAGGTGTGATTCTGCGGTACGGCATCCCCGCCACCAGCTACCACAACAAGACACCCCCAAGCTGCTCGCTGAAGGAAGGACCTGTCAGCACCCTGCTGCTTAATGTCAGCGGCAAGTTCTATGAGTACACCCTCAAAGGGGAGATCAACTCCAGAGAGATTCACAATGTGGAGCAGAACGATATGCTGCGCAAGGTACCTGTCAGAAAGCAACATATAAACTCTTCACTTCTGTGTTTTCACCTAATAAATTACTTTTATGTTTTTTCAGGTGACATTTGACCCTGAGGTATTCTTCAACATATTATTGCCTCCTATAATTTTCCATGCTGGCTACAGTCTGAAGAAGGTGAGATGTCACGCGTTCATATTCTAAACTCTGTTAAAACAAACTTTTTGACTATTTTAAATCAATGTGAGAGGGTTTTGTCGTAGGGCCTCGTCAACACATGTGCCGTCTCATTGGGCAGATGTTACGTTTAAAGAAGCTCTTATTGGCCGGGCTGTGAGCATGTTGAGTGTTTACTGAACATAAGTGGACCTTTTGAGGGGAAGTCCACTGCAGATGTCTTTCATTTCCTCTGTGGCAGTTGCACTGTGAAAGAAAACAAACGGCTGACGCTGACAATATGAGCAGTTTCTGCTTTTGATTGTTGTAGAGCAACCGATTTGTTTCATTTAGCAAACCACTGTGTTGGCTTTGCACTTTTCATTGTCCAGAACTTCAGATATTTTTCATGCATGAGTCCCGTGGGTTGTACGTCTTGATCAGGGTGCTCTAGTGTCCTCACACTGAAATTGTAGAAAGTGAAACGTGTTTTACCAGCTGGTGACATATGATCTTTGTATTTAATGCAAGGGTGTAACTTAGCCTTCTCAAATTATACAGTGATAGATGATATCAAGGAGGAGTTGAATGCAGGGCATCTGAAGATCTGACCATCTGGTCATCACACTCATTGATCAGCCTGACAGAGGTGCACAGATAATCTCTTCTAAAGGTTTATGGACGAGGCTCCGAACCAATCGGTTATTTCTGCGTGGCATTGGAAAACAGAGGGTAGAGACGCTGGTAATATTAATACATTATGGAAGTGTGGTCATTTTTATGTGATCAGAGAGTAGCAGAGCATCTAAATCTCATTGTAGAGAGGGACTGTGTATTGATTTATTAGTCAATAAAACATTGAACAATTAATAAACCCAATTTATATAAGATGTATATAATCTAAAAGATATTATTATATGACCCATAAATTTAGCAAAACCTCATATCTTGGATTTATTGTGCTTTTGTGTAACTTTGCTTAATTAATGAGGACATGTTATCAATCAGTTCTGAAAATTATAGATTCACGTTCTGTCAGTTAACTGGTCGACGATCAAACAGTTGTTTCAGCATTAATATAGTGTATGTTAAATTTAATCTGTGCTCACTGTTGATGACTAATTTTGAGAAGTAGAAGATGTGGCAAGTTAGTGGTTACAAAACACTTCCACTGTAACCAGTATGTATTGACAGGCAGTGAAATTAGGATCCACAGTGGAATGTGCTGAGTCGAACGACATGCCCCAGGAAATAGGAAGCAGTTTGTCATGTCAGCCTTACAAACTCTACCACAATATCTTTGCAGTGGGAGTCCGTTTAAGTACAATGGTAACAGCTTTAGACAGAAAGTTGTGCCTGTGCTTCTGTGGACCTAACACGTCAGCTCAGTTAATCATCTGTCTTAGATCCTTCTAACAAAACACACAAGAAGGTAACTGATGTGCAAATGTTGGCAAAGTAATCTAACTGAGCTGCCACCCACGATCCGGTTCCTCCACCTGAATCCTCTTCTGCTGGTGTTTTTAAAAGACATTTGTTTTGTAAAAGTAAACCAGAAATCTATATTTGAGAGTGTGGTTTCACAGACTGGAACAGCTCTACTACGTTTTCCCTCATCTCATTCTCCTTTTTCCTTTTCCAGAGACACTTCTTCAGGAATCTGGGTTCCATCATAACTTATGCGTTTCTTGGCACTGCCATCTCATGTTTTGTTATTGGGTGAGTGTCCACTCTCTCTTTATGAAATGTCTCTTTCAAATGATGAACACCGTGGATAACAGTGTGATCAGACCTTATCTTTTCACTCCTCTCCCCCCTCTGACGGCTGTGCATCTCCAGAAATCTGATGTACGGTGTGGTCAAACTGATGCAAGTGGCTGGACAGTTAACTGACAAGTTCTACTACACGGACTGTCTTTTCTTTGGTGCCATCATCTCTGCTACAGACCCAGGTATGGTGACGACTATCAGTTTAGGGAATGGACTATGTCTGCGATAGTATATTTTTGTCATCTCTGCTTTTCTATCTGTATTTGTGCATGTAGTGACGGTCTTGGCCATCTTTAACGAGCTCCATGCAGACGGTGATCTCTACGCTCTGCTGTTTGGGGAAAGCGTCATGAACGATGCAGTTGCCATTGTGCTTTCCTCGTAAGTCGTATTTCTTCCTTATCGAAGCAAAACAGAGTAGCTGCCTTCTTACCACAGCAGATAAAGTTTTCTGCCTGTATGGTTTCTCAGCCCCTTTCCCTCCTGACGTTGAGATTCAACACTGAAGTGTGAGACAGCATAGCAGGGCTTTGCAGCACTGCTCCTCCTGACAGACAAGCAGCACTCTGCCTCCCTCTACTGGAAGATTACAGATCACCTAAGACTCTGCTACCACCAATCACTTGATTCTACTTCAGATACATAAATAACTCATAGACACACCGTTACTTTCTCAACATAAGTCAAAAATTCTGATTATCTTTTTCTTAATTTTAAAATAGAATTAGAAATTGGTAAATTTATGATAATAGCGAAAATAATAGAAGAGAATAGTATAGAATCAGAAAAGGTCAACACATGCGAGGAAATTAGCCTCTAGTCATTGGTAGTTGGTACCTTTAAATGTGACCACAACCAAGAACGTGGTTGTGGACTTTAGGAGAAATAGAACCAGCTTTAACATCCATCACCCCGTACAATGACGAGCTCCCCTCTGAGAGTTGATCTTATGTCTTATTATTGCACTTTCATCCTCAATTCAAACAGTCATACATCGTGTATAATAGTCTTAATGTTTCTTTCTGTTTTCCTGTAGATTTTGCAGATTTATGTGATATTCAGATCTTATTGTGTCTATTTTCTGTATGATTCAGTACTATCTTCCGTGTGTGTTAGTGCAGTTTGTGTGTAATAGCTAAGAATTTCCCTCTAAGATCTAGAATCTATCTATGTCTTGTCTATGTCTTTGTTTTTTTCTTTTGTATTTCAGATCGATTGTGGCTTACCAGCCAAGTGGAGCAAACACACACATGTTTGACGCCTCAGCCTTTTTTAAGTCAGTGGGGATCTTCCTTGGTATTTTCAGCGGCTCCTTTGTAATGGGTGCAGCGACAGGAGTCGTCACAGCTCTTATATCCTTCTCTGAATTGCTGAGCAACATGTTTCTCTGGACCCTAACCCCATATCGCTTCTGTTCTTTAACTCAACTCTCACGTCACCAAGTTCACCAAGCTGCACTGCTTTCCTCTGCTGGAGACTGCCCTCTTCTTCCTCATGTCCTGGAGCACTTTTTTGCTAGCCGAGGCCTGCGGGTTCACAGGTGAGCTGAACCAAGACAGAGGAAGTGGCTGCAGTCAGGGAAGTAGGCACCAGACATTTGTGGTTAAAATAAAAATAAACCCTTTGTATTCAGCATCTGTCTGACTCTAGCTGACTTCAGTGAATTGAGGAAAGGATGATGATCATGGTGTATCTGGTAACTGACACCTAGACTTGCTTTAGATTCTTTAGATCCTAACACGAGTTATATTGATTTATTTAACTAAGCACCTCAAATATTTTAATGAGAGTTATTCAGTAGCCAAATGGGATCAAATGTAAAGGAAAATCATAAGAAGGGAATGATGATCAGAACCTTTTATTCATTCATGGGTTTTTTTTTCTGACTAAACATTAAAGAGGCGAGGTAGTGACTGAGTATTTTATTATATAAAGGGGAGCTCACTGTACAGTAGTAAGAGGTGCAGAGATATACTGACTTTTACTATTTACCATGAGTCACGATCATATGATTCACATAATGCAACTCAAAGTCTAATTTCCCTGCTGGTTAAATACCCCCAAGCTTTCAAACTTCATCAGTCTGGATTATTTCGCCCTCTCATGTTATTCGTTATGCTAAACAAAAAAAGTTTGAGCTATTTGAACTATGTGATGGTAAATCATCCATCTGTTGTATAAAATGATTGTGAACGAGACTTAAATACAGATTATGCAGCTGATGTACAGTAGATGAAATGAACTATTAACCGTACATAGTACCAACACACGTTCCTCATTGTGTTTCCAGATAGCACAGCCTACCTCATTCAATGCACTCTTACTTCTGGCTCCTGAATGTGTTTGTATGTCTTACAGGCGTGGTGGCTGTGCTGTTCTGTGGCATCACACAGGCTCACTACACCTACAACAACCTCTCTGAAGAGTCCACAAAGCGCACCAAGCAGGTACCATAGCTCCTGAGCACTTCCTGCACACATTCCCATTTAGTTAGGAGTGGTTTGAATCCTGTGAAAGTATGAAGAGGGTGCTCGGCTCCGGTGCCAGATGGCTCCACAATCCGCCTGCTGTGACCTTAATCGGGGCTGTCCGAGGACATTCCTCCTGACACAACTGTTTAGTTTCCCAGAGGGGGGTTCAGTCTTGAGGACAGGGTACAGATTAGCATGTAGGCAACACGCAGCACGACACATTTTGGATCAGCGCTCCAAGGATCCTGGCAGGCTCTCATTATTGGGTTTCAAGGAAAGCTCGGCATGCATTGTGCAGTGGCAAGGTTAAAGCACTGAGATTAAAATAGATAAGAAATTCTTCTTGTTCCTAATGTACTGGTTTGCATTTGTCTGGTTGTTTGTGTGTGTGTGCCCGTGCCTCCGCACAGAGCAGTGTAGATGCAGTCAGCTCTGTGTAATCATCATGGCAGCCACAGAGTCTGCTGCTCTGGGAGAGAAAGGGGAAAAAAAAAAGAAACCCCAAAGCTCCCACAATCAGACAGGGAACGGTTCTGTGAAATTCGCTCCCTCAACCTAAAGTTTAGTCTTGCTCTGTGTTCTTGGAGCACGAAATTGAAATGCTTCTCCTTGCAGCTCTTTGAGGTCCTCCACTTCCTGGCTGAAAATTTCATCTTCTCCTACATGGGCTTGGCTCTGTTCACCTTCCAGAATCACATCTTCAGCCCACTTTTCATATTTGGGGCTTTTGTATCCTTTTGGTGCATAATAAGTATGCTTTTCTTTCTGTTCCTAGTTTGGACGACCCCTTTCATGGAATTAGACTTTCCTACAGCTGCAGAGCTGGGTCATTGGTGATAGCTTGGAGACTGCTGTGATGTCCCTGTAGAAAGGCCACAGTCGGCCCCAGATAAATTTGGCACTTACGTTGAAAAGTCCAGATTCACTGTGGATAATTGTTGTGCTTCTACGCTCCAAACACACACAGGGGCCCCCTTCTCCCTCAGTCTCACTTCTGTTAAATTGTTAAGTCGAATTTCTTGACAGACCTGTCAGATTGCCATATTCATCGGGAGAGCTTTCAACATTTACCCGCTCTCCTTCCTTCTCAACCTCGGCCGAAGGCACAAGATCAAGGGAAACTTCCAGCACATGATGATGTTTGCAGGTATGAAAAAGCCACATAGATGTTTGTTTCCTCCTCACCTTATCAGGCTGAAAGGGATTTTTACATTAATTTGGATGTCATCATCCGCAGGTCTGCGAGGGGCGATGGCGTTCGCCTTGGCCATCAGGGACACGGCTACCTACGCCCGGCAGATGATGTTCACC
Organism: Anabas testudineus; assembly: GCF_900324465.2. Lineage (NCBI taxonomy): Eukaryota > Metazoa > Chordata > Actinopteri > Anabantiformes > Anabantidae > Anabas > Anabas testudineus. Next base: position 5,836,582 of record NC_046613.1, on the reverse strand, counting down.
ACCACGCTGCTTATTGTCTTCTTCACCGTCTGGGTCTTTGGAGGTGGGACCACGCCGATGCTATCTTGGCTACACATCAGGTATTTTTGCCTCTTTACCTAGAAGAAAATATACCATACTTGCAGCAGTGTAGTATCCTCTTTAGCATTGAATACATCTGGATGTAATCACACGTGAACACAAGAAGAGCTTTGAAAGGGGGAAAAAAAGAAAACAAATCTGTTAGAGCTAGTGTTAGTCAACAGAGTAGCAGCGACCAGCATGTCAACTTTTAATTAGCATCTATTTAGTCATTCTACCAGAAATGACACTTGAATGTGTTACATTTGAATGGATTTATTGTATTTACTTTGCTTTTATTATTAATAGTAGAATTGCAGAAAGACAGAGATTTATATATATTTCATATATAAGAAATCAACAGGAAATCATTTTAATAATATATGATCTTTAAAAAAAACTATTTACAATGGAGAATGTACTTAGATGAGAGACTCTGTTGCTTTTTGCTGCTTTTTAGATGTAAAATAATCCTAAAAAGCCAGTGAAGAAAGTGAAAGTGAAAAGAAATGAAGGTGTTTTAATACCCAGGTTTTATCAGCTGCCCTTCTGAACTTCACTGCACCTGTATTTGCCTCCTGCCTGTGTAGAGCAGATACATATTTGCTCTGCTTGTGCCAGTTTAAATTGAGTGTAGCTAAATTCGCTCAGTTGAGTCTACTTCTTTGGTCTTGTCCTGTGTGATTGTCCAGGAGATGGGGCCAGAGTTCTCCATGCTGCTGATTTTCCATCTCCCAGTTCTTCCACTCACAGCTTTTCAGTCACTTGGACTTTTGTTATGTCTTTGGAGAAACCACAGCTCTTTCTACTAGAGAAAGTACTGTAGGTTCCTCAATTTCAGAGTAGCTCGGATTAATCAATTGCTCCTAAAATTAAGATGAGCCAGAGGTGAAGTCGAATCCGCAGTAGCTGTTTATCAGCACTGGCCATAGTATTAGATGTCCCATCTGGCTTTTGCTGTCTGTGTGTTCGCAGCCCAGCCTCACTTATTTTTGTCTGAGCGTGATGCAATGGGAGCTTGTATTTGTCACGATAAAGCGGATTATGGGCTGGTGATGTGTGTGCGACAGCAGCAGCCGTGGCCTGAGAGAACAAGCTCTGTTTAATATGAGTAATGCTTCCTCGGACCGAGTAGAAACTATTGTGTTTGGTGGAGGTTTAGGGTTCTGCCAAAATCCCCCCTATGAACTCATCGCCATGGTAACTGATACATGTGGCGCATGGCAGGCGGATATCAGCCTTGCTCCTCTGTGATTCTGGTATCATCCACTGTATTATGTGCATAAATTTACACATTTTACACTTTATGGGGGACACTTTCGATTCCCCAAGGGGTGTTATGATATCATATTACAAAAGATGTTAAAAAGGAAAACTCAGTCTCTGTTATTAAGTAGTGTTTATAACATAAATGTTATTTTCCTACTAGTGAATTGCATATTCAAGAGATCATTTGCTATATTTATGACAACATTCTGGTGAGGGAGTCAGATTGAGGCAGCAGGGTTATGATATGAATGAGGACTAGCAAACGTCTGGTGTGTGAGGAGATGCTGCTGGGTTCTGTTGTTAGGTTTTGATGGATGGTCTCTTAGCAGGCAGGTGTCCATCTTATCTCTGAGCCCTGGCAGCGCAGCCATTGAGAGAAAGACAGAGAGAGAAATGGATCCCTATGTGCTCACTCTGGGTTTGAACAGCTACTGTTCTCTCAACTCAAATACTAAAACTGTAGGTCTTCTTAGATGCAATTACTTAGTTTATTTCAGTTTTACAATATAATGAGTATTTAGTATGGATAGCAGCAGAACGTCACTGTATAGTCTAGAAAAGAAAGGTTTGAAATGAAAGATTTGCAGTTGCCACAATTGAAATTCTGGAAGTTGATGATGTTGGTGATGTTGGACATCTACAAAGAGCAGAAGAATGAAAATGAAATGTTAAGCAGCTAAGTGCGAAGCTGAGAAAAAATGCTGTCGCTTGTTCACTCTGATGGAATATATCCTCTGTATGTCAGCGATGGAAAAGTCTCAAGATAATCTCACATGTTTAGTTTCAGTTGTAACTATGGGAGGCTACACTTCCCTGCCTTGGCCTCCATCCAGTGTCCACAAGCATTAGAGTCGAGTAGATGACTCTAGAGCTTATGTGAATTAAAAGTGGTCTTTAAAACCTGCTCGTGTTCAGTGTAATCCCTGTCTATTGGTAAGGGACACAAGGGGGAAATAATGTATATCATCACAATGAACATTTGCACTGCAGTAACTTGAAATGAACAGTTTTGGGCTGAATAAAGCTGAAGGAAGTGAAAGCAGTAAAAGGAATGAAAGAGTTCAGATGTAAGAGGATGAGGATGACACTGTTGAGGTGTGATACATCGAGCTGAAGTGTAAACATCAGGTAAACAATAAGAAATGAAAGCAGGAGAGATGACGTTAACGTGAAAGTGCTAAAAGCAGTTCAGTTGTGAGCTCAAGTTATTTTATCCAGTCATTGTTTTATTATTATTATTATTATTTAATGTGTATGACTGAACATATGCAGAACCTCTGCTCCAAGTCCAGAGATTAGTGCCTGTCCCCAAAAAACAGGATCATATTTGACTGAGGCTGTTGCCAGTTACCATTTATAAAAGAGTGAGTGCTCAGTGATCTGCTTAAACTCTCTTTTACAGCCCAATGTGTAATCCTCCATTACAGTAACACCAACTTTCACACACATTTAAAGATATCCGTTTATCTAATATGAGTAAATAGAAACTTTCATACTTGAATGTGCTTGATTTATGATGCAACAGAGTTGGGGAGAGCAAAGCTTTGCAGAGACAGCGACGTCAGCATGGAAAGTGGGAGTACTTCAGGTGCTGTATCTGTGTGCAAACCTTTCATAAATGGTGTTGGGAAAGCATGCGGTTTGCTTCAGATGGGACTTTTTCTTTACACTGTTCACTTCTGTTTTTGTGGTGGTGAAGGGGGAGGTTAGACGGCTACAAACAGCAAATTAATGAAATGTTAAGACGCACAAAAACCTATCAAATACTGTATGTTGGATGGTTGGTCTCAGAATAAAATAAAACTCCACAAGCAAAATTTTACTAAAGCACATTCTCTGACTGAATGCGAGAAAGCCACTGAGCTGAGAAATGACTGTGTCACACCCCCCACCTTCCCACACTGGTTCTGATACGTGATCAAGTGCTAATGTGAAAACCCTGGTCGGTTTTCCTGTTGCGTCTACGCCGTCCAGTTTTGAGCAGAGATATGCAAAGAACAGATTTCCTCACTGTTTACCAGAAGCAGCACAACGACCATGTGTGAAGTGAATGTATGCAGAAGAGGAAGGTAATAAACAGAGAGCTACGGTTCCTCTATTTTACTCTTTTCAGGTTGTCATGTTTCCCTAGAGGAGAATGAGTTTACAGTCAACATTGCGTATGAAGTATGCAGTATTTGATGGATTTAAGGAGAAGAAAGGATGTTTTTGGGACTATAATTAAAGGTCAGTGGGTGAGCTGAGGACAGTGGAGCTCACTCTTACATAACTATATATGTGTAGATAAACATGTGCGACCGGGCAAAAGTGTTTCTTATTAATAGAATTGTGCTAGGTTACGCTTCTCCTCACCAAAGGTCAACCTCAGTTCAATTCAATTCAATTTTATTTGTATAGCGCCAAATCACAACAGAAGTCCTCATAAGGCACGTTACATTGTAAGGTTTAAGACTGTATACAGAATTATATAGAAAACCCAACAACCCCACTTGAGCAGCACTAGGCGACAGTGGAGAGGAAAAACTCCCTTTAGAGGAAGAAACCTGAGCAGAACCAGGCTCAGGGTGGGCGGCCATCTGCCTCGACCGGTTGAGGTGGGAAAAGAACAGCAGGCAATAAAAAACAATAACAACAAGCAGCAAAAACACTGGGCAGAGGAGGACAGAGAGAGGGAGACAGAGAGGAGGAAGCACAACTACGGGTGAGAGAAAAGACAGTTGTGTCCTAATCTCAGGATCATTCCTCACATATCCTTCCTCTTCCACCAGCATGTTATCTGACATCTGTTAGGGGACACCTTAAATATCCCGTGTGTATGTGTGTGTGTGTGTGCGCGCGCGCAGTTTTGACAGGAAACAGGCAGTCGGCAGATACTCATGGTCTGCACTTTCTCGAGCAGCTAAGTGCAAAGGAATATATCCTCTGTATGCCAGCGATGGAGTCTCAAGATAATCTCACATGTTTAGTTTGAGTTGTAACTATGGGAGGCTACACCTCTCTGCCTTGGCCTCCGTCCAGTGTCCACAAACATTAGAGTCGAGTAGATGACTCTAGAGCTTATGTGAATTAAACGTGGTCTTTAAAACCTGCTCGTGTTCAGTGTAATCCCTGTCTATTGGTAAGGGACACAAGGGGACAATTATAAATATCATCACAATGACGATATGCACTGCAGTAACTTGAAATGAACAGTTTGACAGTTGGGAAATATTTTTAGTTGTTTTTATGTTGATTGGTTTTTCAACTAAGAGAGTGATGGGAAGGTTGAAACCACTCTCATGTCTGTCCAGTTATTTTAGCTCAGCTTATCTTAGGTAAGCACCAAGACTAGAAACAGGAATATGACTAAGAAGTGACGGCCAAGAACCAGTTTAAACTTTGCTTTTTGTACAAATTAAACAAACATGGTAATTGTTGATTGGAGGTTTGATAAAACTAATTTAAATGTTTATTTAATTATTTTTTTTAAAACCTTTGGACAGATGCAGTGTTTCTTTAAGTTTAGAAGCTCTCATCCCTTGAACCTATGATGTTGTTCCTTCTGGCATACACATAAACCGTTAGCTGACCAGTGTTTAAATGGCAGGTTTTCCTATGGTGCACATTAAGTTTGTCAGAGCTGACTTATTTTGAGACAATATACTTGGTAAACCCAGGACTCATGGAAATCCCTCAGGAAGCCACTGTGTCATCAATACACTGTTTTTAATGTCACAATTTACTAGTGATCACCGGTTTGTACAACTAATAATTGTGACTATTCAAAAGAAAAGTTGAATATCAAACACAGACACACATAACTAGTTCGATCACATGATCATTTGTTTTGCTTCTGCATGTAGAACCGTCCCTCTCATGGTGTTTTGGGTGACAGTGATTTTTTTTATACAGTAAAAATGTAGGTTATGTATAACATTGTGGTTCGGTGGTTTGGGTTGCCAGACAAAAGGTTTACGCCCTCAACTGCTTTATACATAGCGAAACCATAATGTCTTTGGGCTGCTGACTTTCTGATCTTCTCACACTTCTGTTTCTGTGTGTCTGTACTTTGTTGAAGGCTAATTTGCAGCATTTTTCAACCACTTAAAAATGGAGCAATCACCACTTTGATGTGCTGGTTTTCAGAGCAACTTGTGACATGTAGCAGAACCACAAAGAGGCTAAATCCGCATTCTGCAGCCGCAGCCGTCACAGAAACAAACCAGTATTTCTGTGCAAAGGTGAACTGTAAACAAAATCATCGATGTTGACAAGTCACAAAGAAGAACAGAGGTCTTTATACTGTCGTATAAGGGGCTGACAGATCCTGCTGATTAGCCACATTTATGATGGTGTTTCCAGTCATTTAGTGATGTCAGCATTAAACTGCATTTTACTAGTTGTTCATGTTTTCTTTCTACCTTCCTCCTGTGTTGCAGGGTCGGCGTGGACCCAGATCAAGACCAGCAGCCTTGTGGAGACAACTTCCAGGTCTTACAGGGGGTGAGGATTGCACACAGACTTGCTCAGTTACTATTTATAAGTCAGCGCTGCTTTCATGGCTGAAAGCGTTCTGCTTCTGTAATTTTATGTTGATGCAGGGCAAAGTCAGCAAATCTGAGGACGTTTTCGATGTGTAGTTCAATTTGTCAAGAGAAATGGGGATAAATTCACTGAACTAGGAGAGTGAAAGGAGAATGGTCCAATATGCTTTCACATACTTTTCTGTAATGTGTCACTTGTGACTGCCACAAATATTTAGTGGTGCTTTTTGAATCCTGTAAGCAGCACCCCACTGTCATGTGTTGTTTAAGACCAGTGTGAGCCTGTAATTATATCTGTGATTGTGAACCAATTTAATTTATGATTAGTAATTTGCCGCAATCCAGGATTTGTCAGTTCCCCAAATCTCTTAGATCTATGATGAAATATGTTGATATGATGAGAGACAGAATTAAACTCCACCAAACTGGTAACAGGTACACTATTTGTTTATTCTGCAAACCTAAAAGATGAGAGTATGATTACTATACCTTGTGTTTCCCCAGGATGGCACTGCAGCTGACGGACAGAGCAAAACAAAACAGGAGAGTGCATGGCTCTTCAGACTGTGGTACACCTTTGATCACAAGTATCCTTTCTGTGTGGTGCTTTACAAAGAAAGAAACAAAGAAAGTATGTGCGTCATTTGCTTTTAGACCAGGGCTGTTTGCACTACTGTAGCACTTATGGCAATATAAGGTTTCATATCTTGTCAGGATGACTGTTAGAGCCTGCTTTGTTCACTACACTGCGTAGTCCATCAGTGCAGCAATTGATGTCCTTATTGAATTATCACATATGAGGTAAACAAATCTATAAAATGTTTGCTGTCTCTGCAGAAGCTCTAAAAACAGATTTAGGTAAATGTGTTTAGCAGCATATCCTCCCTCCTTCCCCCTGCTCAACAATTGCCTCCGCAGGTGGCTGATTGTGCAGCTGCTTTTGAGTACAGCAGCTGTGTTTTACAGTGGAGACTTTCTCCCCTGGTGACACTTGTTAGACACAGCTAAAACAAGCAGGGCGGTTGTCTCTCGTTCCCAGTGCTCCACAAGCTGCAGTAAACGTATATGGTGTGATGCACGATGACTCGTGACAAGTTTATTTTAGGGCAGGTGATTGTCAAATTGACAGCTTTGTTTTATTTGATGCATGTTCTAAGGTCAGCTGTCAGATACTGATGCTGCCTCTCTCCCTGGGTAGCGTGACATGACCAGTTGAACAGGGCACTGGATTTTCCTAGTGTGTGACACAGAGACTAATTATACACTAGAGGAGCCTGCTGGTTCACTCTACGTCATAGTTGACAAGCCTCAACGAATTGCTCTCCTTTTTTTGCTCGTACAGTTGTCTGTCTTGTTGACAGGCACTCTTTACATCATTAGGCCATAATTGATCATTTGCAGTGTTTTTTGCAGTCATCCTTTGCATCATTTGCAGTGCAACACACTGAACGAGCATTAGGAAATGACTGACTGCAGAGGCTTTTATTTTTACTGGCCCTTTAAATAGCAACTTTTATTATTAAGGTGTTAATCAGCTGTAAGTTGTAAGTACATCACTTATAAATTATTGGCAAGGCTGGATGAATGTAAGCACATTATAAATGTAATTAAGGACAGTGGCTAATTTCTAGATTCTCTTTAATCCAGGTCAAGGTTATACCAAACTTGCTGTTGAGCATGTTCTGTCGACCTTCATTAAAAACGATGAAGCCTTCTGGATAGAAGGCTAAACGAGAACTTAAAACAAGTCCAGTTGATATGAAGTGCAAAGCACCCAACTCTTTATGAAAGTTGTCTTACTAGGTATTTGCTGTTAACAGTTGTTGTTGCTCTTTGGATTGTCCTCCTTAATAATGATCCAGTTACCTGAAGCCCATCCTGACACACAGCGGGCCGCCTCTCACCTCCACTCTACCCAGCTGCTGTGGGCCGCTGGCGAACTGTCTGACCAGCCCCCAGGCATACGAGGTCAGTGTCCACATGCACTTGCAAAACCGTGGACACACAACAAACCAACCGTGACACTCCTACATGAGCAGTGACCTGTGACAAATCTGTGTTCGCACTGCAGAAAAAGTTGAACACCTCTCCACTGCGTGTTGCCCAGTCGTAGGTTTTAAAAAGAACTCTGGGGGCCGTTTCCCAAAAACTTGAAAAGCAAACTTTAAATTAAAAGGCCATAAAATGTAGGAACAGAAATGCACACAGCCAAAGTCCATTGTTCCATCTGCAGTGTGCATTTCACTGGGTTCATGTTTAGTCTAAACACAAACAAACAAACAAACAAACAAATCTCATCTCCTACTTCCTCTCTTGCTTGGTAAAATAAAAAGCTACCTGTAGCCGTGAGGTGCCTGTGATACTGCCCGACACAAAAATAAACCCAAATAGTCATGATGAGCAACTAAAAGAACACAAACTAAAGAACCTAAATCAATTATGACATGTACAAATTAAAACATTATGTCTCGTAAATAATACTCTATTCTCTATTTTCAGTTTTTATACCACGCTAAGCTAGCTTGCCGCCAGCTGTATCAAACATGTAGTGAAAGTGAAAAACCGTATTCAGTATTTGTGGAATCAAAACGTCTCTGTTTTGTCTTCCTTTTAAAGTTTTGATGTTTCATCTTAAACACAAGGGCACTTATATAAATATATCCAGTTAAATGTCATTTGGGTTAACTAGCTCCTCAGAAATTCAGTTAAATGTTAGCTAGTAGCCACTAGCTATCTGATAAGTAAAATAAATGTGAATGTGGTTTGTTTAATAATAATAATAATAATAATAGTAATGATAGTTGATGTATTCCTCTGTATGACTGAGATATGTTTCTGTGTGTCTTAGCAGTGGTTTTGATGCTACTGAGTCAGAGAAGCTTCATTTGAGTATTTGGTCCTACAGTTCAACCTGAGCCTGGTTCCTCAGGAGGGCTCCCTCTGAATACTGAAGGCTCCTCTCTCAGGAGAACTGTACTATGGTTAAAGTATTCTCTCTAAAAGTGCCTGCCAGTAAACACACAAAGCACCAAGGCCCTCAGCAAGAGAGAAAATTGGTGGTCAAGAAGCCTTTTTGCATTCAGGGGGCACAAAAGCTCCTTTTCAGACCCATTTCAATGATGATCACTGTTGAGAAAGACACTGTGCTCCAACATTCGAAACACAGAACCACCCATTGATGGGGCGGTCACACTTGGATTCACTCTGGAAAATTCTTCCACTTCTTCTTTCTTTTCTTGTGAAATACTTTCACATGGAGGTTGTTTTTTTTTGTTTTTTTTTGAGCGTTATACAATCTCACAGTAGCCCAAAGAGCCAGTCGGCTTGCTGGCATGTCCTCACTCCAATATAAAGCCAGATTCTCCTTTAAATTGAATTCTCTAAAAGTTTAGTTCTGCGTCCGTAAATGTTTTTCCTCTCCTGGTTCGTTGCTGTTGCTTTGCCAGCACATGGCTGCCTGCCAGGCCAATAATGAATTTAGGAGGTTGTTCAGACGCTGCCTGGATTTAACTGCAAATACAGTATATTTAAATCTTCTTCTGAAAGCTTTGTCTTTCTTTAGACAATATTTGTTGTCACTATTTGAAGAACAAAGTAACCACACACTTTCTAACTGCAGGGCCTTTATTGCAACGATCTACTCATTTCCCCACCCAGTGGTAAAGGGCTTATGTAATTGTGTTGTTCTTTTTTTTTTGTTTTTTTTTTTGTTTTGTTTTTTTATCCAAGTAATCCTTTGTTGGCCGGATGTTAACTCATGTTCTCCCCCCGTGGATATGGGTTTAACTATTGATTGTCAGCTAGTCAATTCGAGCTCTTACAATCTCATGCTACAGTGAACATGCTAGAGTGAACGTATACTTTTAAATGAGCTGTGTAACCTTTAATCTTGATGATTCAGGCGGTTTCTGTCACTACATATGCTTTTCATTTTAGGCTGGCTTCCTGTTTCACTCTTTTTTTTTTTTTTTTTTTTTTACTTTTGTTTTAACTTCAAAGTGAAAATCTCCTCTCTTCCTTTTGTAAATCCATAGTGTCCTTTATGATCCTTTGCTCTGTTAATGTCAACCCTCTCATCTGTTTGTTGCGCGCTGTGTGTCATTCATCGGTGCGTTTTTGTCATTCCCAAGTCATCCCTCCCCTCATGTTGCACTGTGGATGTGTTTGCAGAACCAGGAGCAGCTGAGGGACCACGACTGTGACCTCATGCGTAATGATGGCGACATGACCTTCACGTTTGGGGACACTGCCATCACAGCTAACGGAGCGTCTGGCGGTGGGGGGGACGGAGCAGGAGGGTCAGGCTGGAGCGTGAATGGCAAAAAGCAAGGCAGCACCTCAGAGGAAGCTCTTGAGCATGACCTGGACTCACGGGAACAGGAGCTGCTAAGTCACGGCACACGCCTGGTTTTCCCCATCGAGGATCATATCTGACCCACCCTACCCCCCGGCCTGCACTGTCAACCTCCCTGACCTGACAGATCACCCTGCCCTCGTGTTTTTTAGACATCATGTTGGTGGAACATCCGGTTCTTCAAAGATAACAATGGAAATATGGGAGTAGACAAGGGGGGAGTGGTCAGAGTGAGTGTGAGTGCCTTTCAGGCCCAAGAGTAGAACTCTAGGAAAGAAACGGCACGGAGAGACTCGCCATGAAGTTCTGCTGCGTTTCAGTTTTACTGAATGTTCCCCTGCACAAACAGAGGGGGAACCTCTATGCAGGATGTGGAGACAAAATATGCCCTGCAACATTCAGTACGCACTTTTACATATGACAGTTTGCGTGCAAAAAAAAATTGCCTAACAGCACTCTCTCATCATGTTGTCTAGCCAGATTGCCTCTATAGTTCAGTTCAGTCAGTACTGAGAAAGTGCTGAGCTGTGTTGCTGAAGTTACACCTATACCAATACTGAGAAGAGGCTGCACAAACTAAACCGCTCCAACAGGAGATCTCTGCCCAGTATCAACTGAAACTGTCAACAAACCAGCGTTTGTGAGGATATCTGTAGAACTGCACAGTAGTATCTGTGTGGAGGACTCTGTGAACCATGTGAGAAACAGAGGGAAGGTAAACAGGTTGCACTCTCAGCCTGTCATGGGTGAAGAGGGGTGAGGAATGTGATCTTGTAAAAATAGCCACAATGATAAACTTTGTTCCCCCTCAATGAACATTTGTTAACAGCTACAAAAGCATCTGTTTATACTGTGTTACAAAAAAGGAAGAAAAAGGTGTTGCTGTATAATAATTACATTGCTGCTTTCGCAAAACTTTAAAAACCATCATGAGCTTTTCTCAAAAACAAGACAGAAGAGCAATTTCAAAACTACAAAGTGAAGAGTGAGCCTTTAATTCTGAAACCTTTACTTTGACTATTATTCTAATTACTGACTGACTTAAAATGAACACTTCAGCAGATCCTAAGGTGACGTCCTAGTTGTTAAAAGCTTTTATTCTGATTAACAGTACAAATCCCTCAGTTAACTATTATATATGGCAAATTCTCACATTGGAGAAGCTGGATTAACTACAATTTATTAACATGTATATTACTTATATGTTACTAATTTGTGCATTGCCTTTGTTATTTTAAGCCATGATTTTGGCCCTGTCAAAAGGTTTTAAATGCACCCACAAGCTCAGTATAAAGTGAGCCAATGAAAACAGTATATCTAGGGAGCTTAATATGTGCAGATGTTTATGCTTATGCTTTTGTGACAAAAGCGTCAATGAATCATGTGAGAAATTGCATGAAGGTGAACCTGTTGGCTCTCATGGGTGAGAAGGAGTGACGCATGTTATCACTCACAGGCTACGATGCCAGAATCTTCCTCACTGAAACTACTCGTTTCAGCGCATTACACTTCACAGCACGTACACAAGACAATTATGTTGTGGTTTAGTTTCTTTTGTGCTCGACTGGTTTTCACAACAGTAAAGCAAATGAACAATGCAACAATAGTGTACAGTTAGGGCCATAAATATTGGAACGATGGTCATTTTTGGGAATTTGTTGTCTGTACAACACCACATTAAATTGAAAATGAAACATTCAGGTTGTGGGCAAAGTCAAGACGTTCAGCTTTAATTCAAGGGGTTTGATAAAACATTAACCATTCATTAATTACAGTGCTCTCTCTCTCTCTCTCTCTCTCTCTCTCTCTCTCTCTATCTCTCTCTCTATCTCTCTCTCTCTCTCTCTCTCTCTCTCTCTCTCTCTCTCTCTCTCTCTCTCTCTCTCTCTCTCTCTCTCTCTCTCACATGCACAGTGGCTCAGAAATAATGGCATATATATTATATACATACTAATATATTTACAAACATAAGAATTGTCTCTAACACTTAGATGAAAATCGACGGCTGCCTGAAGACTGGAACCCATGGACATGACCAAATGCAGATTTCATCCTTGTTTGTTTATTAGTGCAGCTGCCTTCAGTTGCTGCCTGTTTACAGGTTATTCTTCTTCAGTCTTATTTTCTAAAACTGAAAAGCATGAAAAAATGATGGCCTCCTTCTGTTGCATATACACCTCTTTGGACTACCGAATGCAAATTTAATACTCTTTACTACCTCCAGCTTGTTTAGTCATGGACTAATGAGGAAACAGGCCACACTTGGCTATGCAACTGCTTATCATTTATGAGCCACCAAAAATGGTTGTAATTCTTGAAGGATTAATGACACACTTTTGTCCAACCCCTTGAATTAAAGCTGAAAGTTTGGGGTTTTGCTCATATCTTGAGTGTTTCATCTTAAAATTTAGAAATCTCAAATTCAGTGTGGTGGTGTACAGATTCCAAATGCCAAGAAACGTATCATTGCTCTAATGTTTATTCTTTATGTTCTGCTGTGTAGAAGATGTAGTGTTCAGTGTGATTTATCAGTATATATCAATATCAGTATAAATATAGTTGTAACAATTTGGAAAATACTCAAATTTTAGACATTTTTGTGGCAGAGAATTACATACGAAAACTTCTACCACCTGTCCAACAGGCTATGTGGGTCAGACAGACAGTAAGAGTTCACTGCTCACTTTATACCATTCATTTGTATCTGCCTATCAGTGTTTGATAGGATCTCTGCAGTATCACACAAAAGCATCTGTTTCTCACGGTTTCAGTGCATTCCACTCCACGACGAAGTAGAAAATGCAGTTATCTTGTCTTCCAGTTCCTTGTGTACCCAACAGTAAGGCAAATAAGAAACACTAGTTACACAAAATGTTCACTTCACAATGTTAAATGACTTAATGTTCACTGAAGGGGAACTAGCTGGCTCTATTGTAAGATTAGAAAATATAGCCTAAAGCATTATTATTATTATTATTATTATTATTATTATTATTCACTTTTTCTGTACAATACCCCATTGTAAAAATTGCTATTTTGTATGAGAATAGAGTAATCTTCAAGCCCTGATTGCACAACCTCATAATTTCCCTTACAAATTCGGCAGTCACTGCACATGATGGTGGTGTAAACATCCCTAAATTGTGATTACAATAAGTAATCTTACACCACATTTCTCTGACATTGTTCAATGATGATAAAGGAGATCACATGTTCATTGTAGTGGACTTAAAGGTAAAATAATGTGAACCTTCTACAGTTTATGTTGCTGTTTTCTCAACATTGGATGGATTCTCATGTTTACATCAGGTGTTGCATTATATCCCGCAGCATACTGCATGACATCATTTCATATGTTGTAGTTCCTATGAGCTAAACACAGCAGTTTGAGATATGAACTGTCTTTGTGACTCAATTCTAACATGCAAATCTTTGATGTAAGATAGACGGCCTAGTGTCACTCCCTGCACCAGTTTCTGTTGGCTCACATTTGATGCAACACTCCACAGGCATCACGCTATTATTTCCACAGCATCAGTGACTCTTTGGTGACGTTCTAACCATGTTTTCTCACGCCGGACACAGTTTGACTCTGAAGGGAAATGTTTGCTCATTGGCATATCTTCTGGATACTTTGAGAACATTGAGTTCTTACAGTATGCAGAATATATTCAGTAGCAGCATAGTAATCGAAGGTTTTCAGATCTATACTCATGCCTGTTAGCAGCTGGTTGGCCCCAACACATTCTATGTCCCATGTACCACATGTAGACACCACCCCTTGTTTTAGATGCACTGGACAGCACATGTGGCTACATGGTTTATTCTACAGCTGAGCTCAGTGGCTGCTGTATTTACGTATGCATGAGAGTATACAAACACTGGTGTGACAGGTTTAATTGGAGGCTTTCACATGAAGGAGCCCAGGAGAATGAATGTGAAGCTTGTCTTTATATAGGACATTAATATAATCACATTAAACCAATGCTGTTAGACTTGAGCTGACGGCCACACCTGTGATATGTAACACAGTGCTGGGTTACCCCTTCTACATACACTATAACCTTCAGCACATATTATATGGGCTCTGGAATATGAAAAAACTAAAGACGTCTGGGATTTATGTTTTCTTTTTTGATTATGAAGATTTCCTTCTGTATCGACTAAATGCAGAAAAGGCCATCTGTTGACATGTCTGGGAGAAACTCACTGGAGAGTTTTTCTTTGGGCAGCAACATCATGGACGACTTAAATGGTGGCTGCCACTTTACTTTAGAGCAGAGGACATTCATGGGACATATCCATAACCTTCATGTGCACTCTCGCTCCCTCTCCAGACTGATGTGCTGTCAGTTGTCTCGTTGGCTATATTTCCATGCTCTCTGTACCCGACAAATAGAGAGATACAGCTCAACTGTCAATTTGTGCACCTGTTGTTTATAGTTGCAACTGGCCGCCAGCGTCTACCTGCCGTGATATGCATGTCAACATGTTAATAAAACGTGAAATTATGAGCCACATGCCTGTAAAAGCTTAAATTCTTTGACTAGCTAAAGTTCAGCGATGTTTCCTGCATTTTTATAAACTCTTTTTACTTTTGTCCCATGTCGCCTCCTAGTTTTAATGCTGCCAAGACAGTTCATATGTCAAACTGTGCGTAGTCCTCTGCTATCACTATACTTTTTGATAACTCTTATAGTTTGAGTTATAACAATACTGCATTGTATTTATATAATTAATAAACACTATAGCCAAATGATCAACAGTGCATGATTACATGTTGAAGAATAGGTTCAATTTTTCAAGTATATCCTAAAGCAATAGTCAGGTGCATCAGAAGATCCCTTCCCAAAGCTTGTTTAGCTGATGGGAGACAAAATTGTGCAAAATCACATTTCAACATCTGTCTGAAACTGTCTGCGTTGAATAAATGAATCATTAAATCATTAAGAAAATGTAATGTTTTTTTTGTTATCTTTCCTTGGAGCCCAGATGGAAAACAGTGTAAATAATAATGTTGATGGTAATGATCTTTATACAAAAGAAAAAGATAACTTTGAAAAATTCAAGGCTGAGAGATATATAATGTTACATATATTACATTAAAAGCTATGGCTGTGTTAATGTGTGAACTCAAATGTGAAGATGCCATGAACAGGTTGTAGGTTACACACCTCTGCAGCAGGAAACAAAGTTTTTACCAAAGTCTTTATTGAAAGTAGTAGTTATTTATTCAACATCTGGACGTCTTCAAATATTCCATCCAGAACAATTACAACAGAACCAAGATGTAACACTGTACACCTTCACAACACCAGACCAGAGAATTATCACAGCATTTTACGATATTTTAGACCCAAAAACTATACACAGTAAGAATCAGTACCGTCTATTGTGAAAATGTAACCAAAGAGTTTGTTGAAAGAGGACAGAGGCAGCTCCCTAAGACTCATCCATAGAAAACTTCACACCCACATGAGAGTGTTGTCAGTGGGGTGCTGCAGCTGTCCAGATTCCTGAGAGGCTGGGGGTGGAACAGTAGTTCTTAAGTCAGGCCTCTTGCAGAAAATACTGTAGTTTCTTCTTTCAAAGCTCTACATTAGCATTGTTAATGAGCCAGCTGCAGTTATGTATCAGTAATGCTTGAGACTACACACACGCTCACTCATAGGCTGGACGTATACACCACGCAGGTGAGGACAAACCCAGCGCTGCCACTGTGGATCCTGGCTGCTGCCTCCAGAGTAGAACTCATTTCAGACTTTTTATGGCCCTCGCTTGCAGGGGATTTGAGGAGGGATTAGTGCTTCTAAAAGGACAGAAGTATAAAGGCGGGCAGTGTAACAGTGGCACAAACCAGTTCTCGTTTTGTTTATTTCCCCTCCCCACATTCTTTCTATCTGCGTAGCCCCTCCTGGTCTAACACAGGTGATGGTGTAAAAATAAGCTGCCTTCTTCCCTGTGATTGGCTGGGCTATCCGCTTGGACTCGGCTCGGCTGAAGGAAAAACAACCAAAGAGTCGTGCTTGCCAGCTCCCAGTGGACCACATTCCAGTTGCTTGTTTTGTTATTCCACCTTTTGCCCTAAGTTCTGAATACCTGACACCTGCAGGAGAGAAAAAGAAAACAGAGGAAGATTTGATTAAACCCTTAGGTTACGACACATCTGCGCACAGAAACAGACACATTAAACAGGGTTATTAATGCTCAGGGCCTCTATCAACAGCTCTACATTCAGGGCAGAGGTAGTGAGCCTCCACCATGGATCTGGTCCGTTCTGGCGGCTTGCAGGCAGCACTAAAGGACCTTAGTTGTGAGAGCTGTTGGTGACAGGCTGGTGGTAACCCTGGGAGCTCTATCCTGTCACGGATGGCCATAAACAATGATCCCCTTCTCAACAGCATAGTCTGGGGCCCAGTGACTCGCTGCCAGCCTGCTATCCATGAGAGGGCCCAGCATTGCCAGGCAGTAAACAACAAGGCCTCTATTAAGAGGCAGATCAGTTGCTCATTAAGGAGAGAGAAAGACTTCTGTCTCAATGTTATGGCTAAAAAAGCCACCACGTTAGTAGATGGAGCTGAAAATGTCTACATCTAGTTTTGAGTTTATTCCTCCTATGTGTTCAATGTGGTGTGATCTGTTACCTAGTGGGAAGACACGAAGACAATGTGTAAAAAAAACAAACAAACTGCATCACAGTGATAAGATCGGGGTTCGAATTCCAACTGATCTACCAACCTTTCGTAGGCAAGACTTCCTTATGCTTAACCTGCCATGTACCTTGTAACTCACTTGTAAGTAGCTTTGGATAAAAGCGTCTGCCAATTGATTAAATGTAAATATAATTGATTATGAGGGCCCAGCAGAGCTGCTATCTATAAACAAGAGCAGGGTCCATTATTATCTCCACATCTGATAATATGACCGTAACAAGGGGAAATTAAAATAATAAAGATTAGATACTTTGCTGGAAAACCCTAATGAATTTATGAATTTAAAGACCTTTATGAAATAACATTCAACTGTAATTGTATTCGAAGGCTGGTAACCAGTGCATTTCTTAAACAAAAGGTTACTTGGAATCAGAAACTCCTAGAATTACTGCACATGCCCTTGAGGCATCTTCTTCCACATCACATTTGTGGCTCATCTCTTCCATGCACCTGTCTTTCAGGGTAATTGTCTCTGTCTCCGTGACGCCAGTGAAACTAGTCTCTGGGTGTCAAATTCGGCAACAATTCAAGACATCAATTGTTCTGCAGTGCAAAGGTCAAACATTTAAATAAAGTAATGAAAAAAAGGGTATGTTCCTGACTGGAGGGGGTGTAAAATTTATTTGTCATATCAGGTGATGTTGTTTGTCTGTGCCTGAAGATTGAAATGAATACAGATGTGAGAGTACTGATCCCAGTGTGGACGCCCTGTTTCTCTGTTGTCAATTTGCTGTGTTCATATAGAGGTCAAGGGTCGTGCATCTGCAGAAGACCTAAAATTTGTTTGTTGTTTTATGAAACCACCATTTTCCTGTACTGACAACAGTTTAAGTTTAAAAAACAAATAGATTTAGTCACACTGTCAAACACTGAGTGGCCCTACATACCTTAACCCATGGTCTCTCCACGACACATCCTTACGTTGCTCTGTCCATGCTGTTCTTCTGATACCCCAGCTGTCTCATGACTTCGCTGCAGTAGGCCTCCACCTGATTTACCTGCTCCACACTGAGTCGCTCCCTCCAGGCATATATGGCTTCTTTTGCATCCCTGGCTGATATCAGGAACGGCTTGTCGGACGAATACCCGTGTCCGTGCGTCATGTTCAGCGCAAACCTCTCCAGAGCGGGGAAACTGGTGAGGTTGGAGAAGCTGAAGAGCCTGTGGAGCTCATTCAGTGGGTGCAGGACCAGGTCCTCGTAACGGACGCGGAGGTAGTTCTTCTTCAGCCAGGGGGGCGCGTTCTTCTCCAGCATCAGGTCACTGAGCCAGTTGTCACAGATGAGCTCCATGGCGCTGGACACGTAGCTGTCCGCTCGGTTCATCCTGTTGACCGGCGACAGCAGGCGCTTGTACTTGTCGCTCTCCTTCTTGCTCCTCAGAACCTGGATGCTCTCCCTCACCAGGGCCTGTCTGGACTTCAGCCGTGAGTTGTGCACGGCCCGCGGGTCTCTGAAGAGCTGAATGATCTGAAGGTTTATCGCCGGGTCTTTCATCAAAGGAACCAGCGTGCTCAGGTCCAAAACGCGGACTCCTTTGATCACCATCACCGGGTACTTTTTACACTCCCTCTCCAGCTCCCTGATGTCTCTCTTTTGGCACTTGGCGCACCGCTCCTCATCCACCAGTCCAATGTCGCTCCGCTTGTGCGCAGGGCACAGTGGCTCCGAGCAAATCACCTTGTTCATCTTCCAGCCAAATACGAACGAAGTGCTGAGATTTTGCGATCCCGCGTAAAGTTTGAGGACGGAGAAGTCGCAGCGGTACAGGGAGTTCAGCATGTCCCGCACTGCGCCCTGGAGAGTGTCCGCATCCCCGGGGTAAAGAGACTGCCATATGTGCCACATCGGCTCGTACAGGTAAAAAACATCAGGGTGCTGGTTGAACAACTCCCCCAAAAACGACGAGCCGGTCCTCCAGGTGGCATGAAGGTAGATGTTCACCCGAGACTGGCTCCGGTGGACGGCGGACCCGGCGGTGTCGCTGCCGTTGACTTTCTCGTCGTTATCCCACAGCAGCGCCACTGAGTGCTCCAGCTGTGGACATCTGGGCTGCTGCTGCGTAAATCCCTGCCCCGCCCGTTGAACGCTTTTATCCCTGTAATCTAGCACATACGGGATTAGCAGAAGTAAACCAGAATATGCCAGTATCAAAATCAAGTATTTCTTATGCAGCCTCCTCTTCATTTCCTCTCGCCGCGGAGGGTCCAGCTAGCTTCTTCTCTCGGCGCACGGAGGTTTGTGGAGAACCGTGAAGCGGCGCTCCAGCAAAGTTGGAGCCCGGTGGTGTAGCCCCGCCCCGCCGGGAGCCAAACAAACAAATGAGCTGTCCTACCTTCACACACACACGGGCTTTTAAAGCAGCGCGGTCGAATAAGAGAACCATCGCAACCAAACCATCATGTAATGGTTTCTAGTTTGTTTGTCTAAAAACTGCTCCAAACTGCGCAGTACGATGGAGACGAGCGCCGTTAGACGGACCGAGAGCCTTTAAGGAAAGATAATCTAACAGCGGCCACCTACCGCAACCCGTTCATATGCAATGAATCATGGGAGATTAGTTTTGGGCTATGCCGCTGTTGAATCTAAATGGTGTTTTAGTTTTTAGGTTTGTCCTCATACTAAACGCCATTTCGCTCCACGAGTAGTCAGTTTGAAACACACGCGTTTAGACGAAGATTAAACCGTGTATCATTCCGTTTTAAGATTTATGTACGCCGCGCATGCGCACATGCCTTCGTTTGTCGTCGGAGGTAAACACTTGGCGGCATCGGAGGAGCCACGGTGAAGAAATACCTGAAGCTGCGCCAGCTTTTCAACAAATGACCTGTTTTACCATATTCTGATTTGTGCCAGTTTTATAGCTTGCATACTCACAGGGCTATCAGCTGGCCTGTCCAGACAGCTATCTGCATGTGGCGTTAGGTGCATGTAACGCCAAGCTAACTGCAGCGCCGTCAGCATCAACATGGCCCACTGGAGCACCTTCGAAAAGGAGACGGAGAGAGAAACGAAGAAGTTAATAGGATGTATCACCGGCGTGGAGGACGAAGAGGACCAGAATTTTCAGCTGGCACTGAAATTTGCCTGGACAAATTTTAGGTGAGCTAGCCATTGATAGGATGGTCGTTAGCTTACGAGGTGCTAACGTGTTACCAAGCTACAAGCGGCGATGCTAGTGACAGTGTGGTCTGTTGACAGGTTCCACCGCTACCTGGACGTGGACAGCCACAAAGTGCAGCGCAATATTAGTGGGTGAGTGTGACTCTTATACTGCTCCTACTGCAGTGGCTTTTTCAGGGGTGTATCAGTTACTTCATCATTTAAGTGGACTCTAGTGTGTCTTCCTAGAAAGTGTGTCTAGTTTTCAATGGCACTGACTAGTTCTATAAGTACCTGTTCGCGACATGTCTGTTATTAGGACCAAACCATTTCTGCGCCACAGTTCTTTTGTAATGTGCACCACTACTGCACATCAAAAACTGATGTGATGAAGACTTGAATGAAGGTCCTGCACAATGTCTTGTCTCCCCTCCTGGTAGGACATTATTAATGTGTTTAATCCAGTCTTGATTTGTTTCACCAAGGCAAGCAAGCGTTACATGGTAACAGAATTCCTCTGCTCATCACATTACTGCATTGTTCTTTTGCACTATACTGTCATGCACCTGCCATGTTTTCCAGAATCTATGAAAAGCTTATGGTTCACTCAGACCTGAGTAAAGCTGGAAGCTGGATGAGGCTGACTGAAGAGTTCTTGAAGTCACCTTTACCTAATACAGATGGAACAAAGGTATTACACATGAATTAAAATGAATTGCTTAGTAGTGAGAAGGTCATCGTAAAGCTGACGTCAAAGCAAATCCTCAGATGATATGTGTGTTCATGGCAGTTTTGTTTTTGCAGACTGATGTACACTACAGCATTCTGTCGCTGCTGCTCTACTTGTCAGGGTCCCCCTCGAACACAAACTTCACCGAACGACCTCGGGTGAAAGAGGCCGGTGAGTTCATGTAGTATCCACTGATAAACTGTAACATCCTTTAAAAAAAACTCTGAAAAACTTACAATTAAAGTGTGTCTGGGCAGAACCAGAGGACAACTTTGACTGGGCTAAATATCTGATGGAGGGTGAGGACATTGACATTGGACCTTACCCAGACACCCCTGTGAGTAAATCATAAATCTACTGCGCTCACGATGATTATTTACAGTGCACACACAGGTGTCTTTAGTTAATTTCTAATGACATCACGAGACTGTAAACAAAAAACTGTAGGGCGAGAAGGAAATCAGTCTTGATGTACTCATAGTCCTGATTGGAACTGAGATGAGGTCCAGTCTGCTGGTATAACTAAAACCTGCAGTATGTGTTTGAACAGTGCCTAAGGTGTAGTTGAGCTGGAAAGCTGCAACAAAGTAAGCAGCATACATAAAGCACCCCCTAAATCTACTCTCACTATCTAAATCAATGTTGTTTGGATTCCAGGAGTGGTCTGAGGAGGAGAGCGAGGACGACGACAGTCGGCAGCCAATAAGCAGAGATGACTCTGGGATCCAGTTGGACAGAACACCCCAGGAGGACCAGGACAACACCAACAAGACGGTTCAAGTGACATGGACGGGTAAGGAGCAATCACACAGCAAAATAACTTTAATTAGAAGTTAAGTTAAATTATAGACAATATAATCCCAGAAGCATCTATGATTGTGGAATAATATGGAACTGAGACCAAAACAAGCAATTAGACAATAGTGAGAATACCTTTTGTTTGGGTCTTTCCAGTTGGTGAACCTGAAGCCCGGACTTGGCTTGAACAGCATGTAGTGACGCCGTACTGGGTTGCTCATGCACCTCGTTTTCCTCACAGCTTGCATTTACACTCCAACTTGCTTAATGTGTGGTAAGACTCCAAACTGCTGAATATGCCTTCACTTTAGAATAGAGTACGGGATAACTATTAAAACTGTGTAGGGGAAAGCAATAATAATACAATAGTAATATAATAATAAGTTTTAAAAACTGGTTAGTATTTTTGGACTAGATTTAAGTCATACTTATTTAGAGAAGAAACCAATGTGACATTATCAGAACACTGAGTACATTAGTTTACCTCTGCATTTTGACGTTGTTGGTTCATGTAGACAATGTTTTTCTTTGCAAAACAATCATTTTTTTCTGTAATGTTATTTTTCGTACAACTGGCTTTGTTAAATGCAAATATTAGTTCATTCTGCTTGTATTATAAGTATATTCAAAGTTATTATCATGACTTAACTAGGATTTGTTCTCTAAAACACCATGGATTTATTCTCAAAATTGAGAAGCTGTGCTTTTTTTGTAATGCTGTAGCACAAATGCTATTACATTTTCAAGTTTGATGATTAAGGGATCTCCTTTTTTTAGAGTTTTATTTTTGCTAATTTAACTTTTGAAATAAATGACAGTAAAATGCTTATTCCTCAGTAGACCAAATGGCATCAATACAAGTGATGCTTTTTCTTTAATAGGCTAATATCAGCACAGACGATTTAATCGCAGTTTGAAGTTGGCTTTTGGGTCTTTGTGAGTTGAAGTGATTTTGAAATGTTCAAATGTTTTTCAGGGATCAGCACTTGTACAACACTGATCCATTGTATCTGCCAGAAGAAAAGGCCTTTGTCACAGAGAGTCAAGTAATACGGGAGACGCTGTGGTAAGATAGAAAGATGCTATGTTGTGTGAATGTGTTCATTGTACAGCCTTAGAAAGAACTGTATCTCCTGCTTTGTCGTAGTTTTACTTTTTATAAACTTGTTTGAAATATTTGAGTTTTTGTTGGATTGTAGAGGAAACTGTCTTATTCTGTACAGGCTCAGGTTAACATATTGAGTCTGTCCTGTGGCACAGTTGAGCTGTATTATATTCCTATTATTTTTCAGGCTTCTGTCTGGAGTGAAGAAACATTTTATATTCCAACACCATGATGGAAAAGTGTCTGTAAGGAATAATGTAGTGGTGACTCATCTGACTAGTGTAAGTTCACAATGTGAACATTTCTTAATCAACTGAGCTCGTTGTCCGTTGTATAAGACTTTTCTCTCTTTGTGCTGCAGAACTGTTTGCACTCAGTGCTGGAGCACATTGCTGTGTATGGGCAGGCAGTGTTCAGGCTCCAGAAGTTCATAGATGAGGTGACGGGGTATAGCACAGAGCCTTGCCCACCAGGCTCCGGTTCCTGCTACAGCTCCAAGAAGGGCTCAGAGCCTCCCTTCAGGACCTACCAGGCTTTTGTGTGGGCACTTAACAAGTACTTTACCAGCTTCAAAGAGGAGCTGACCACAATTGAAAGAGAGCTTATATGTAATGGCAAGTATAAAAATATTTAAGTGGGTGAAATCAATGGCTAACCCTGGACATGATACTTGTATACCTACCTGCATATCTAGTAATAACTAATTAATAAAATATATCTTATTTGTTTAACTCCTACAAGATCCAAAAATGAAAAAAAATTTAAGTCTGCAGGAAGTGACTGCACCTGGCCAATGAATAGGCACAGAGCTCTGTGTAACACCAGAGCATCCTGTTTTTTATGATTGTGTTCCTGTATCTAACTCATGCCAAAAAAAGCATAATTTAATCATTTAATTTCCCTAAATGCTGAAACTGTTATCTAATTTGAACTGTGTAACAATTTACAGTATTTTATTATGATAAGAAAATGCAATAAAATCCAGTGATCTTGTGAAATACATGGGGTGCAATATGATCTTGTCCTTATTCATTTGAAACAAAACTAGAAGAAGCCACTATGAGAAATCGTTGTGTAAGTAAATTGAGATCCTGGCATCCCTGCTGGCATTTTTATCATTGTATTTTTGTAATTTCCCTCTGTAATCTCAGCACCCTGGATTGCTGCCTACTGAATTAATGACATTTCCTGAATTAAATACATTTTTAATGATAACTCATTTACAGATGAAACCGTGACCCTGTCTGCAGTTCTGGAGAGACTCAGTCCTCACTTGGCACAGATCAAAGTACTGCACAAAGTCTTTTGCACCGGGGTCGCTGAAGTTCCCCCTGAGACTCCAAATGTTGTGCGGGCCTCGCACTTACTCAACACCCTTTACAAGGCTATCATTGAGTATGACAGTGTCGGGGAAGCATCAGAGCAAGCTGTGAGTGGTTGGTTCAGCAAACTCTACACAATAAATAAATTCATGGACCTCCACCAGGAAGCAAATCCTAAACTATTCATGTTGGTTATCTTTTCTTGCCAGGTGGCTCTATTATTTTCTCTCTGGATAGAGACGGTTAGACCATATTTAGAGATTGTGGATGAATGGATCGTTCATGGCCACCTGTTTGACCCTGCCAAAGAGTTCATCATCCAAAGGTATGAGTCAGATTTTTTTCATAGGGTACTTATTCCAACATGATTGTCCAACATCCATCCAAACATTTGCTCTTTTTTCTTGCCCAGGAACAAGGATGTGCCAGTAAACCATAGAGATTTCTGGTATGCCACCTACACATTGTACAGTGTGTCAGAGATGGTGGACAGTGAGGAAAAGTTGAATGACGCAGCTAGCGGGAGCTCCGGAGGGGATCAGGGCTCCAGCAACAGGCAGCTCACAATGGTGTCCTTCCTCAAACCTGTCCTCAAACAGATCATTATGGCAGGAAAGTCCATGCAGCTGCTCAGAAATCTGGACTGCAAGGATGCTGAGCAATCTCAGAGATCCTCTAGAGGTCTGTGTCCTGCGAGTAGTGCTTTTTCCTGATTCTCTACAGAGAGTTGGATTTTCTTAAGAACTACCAATATTTTACATTGCAGATGCTGAGAGGAAGAGTTTATACACACTGTTTCTGGAGTCGGTACAGTCACGGCTCTGCAGCCAAGACGAATTTCCCGCAGACGCAGTGACAGAACAGCAAGCAACCAAGAGGAGCCTCATAAAGATGCAGTCCATTGTGTCACAACATCTGCAGATCGAAGACGTCCATGATCCGCTGCTGGCCATCAACTTTGCCAGGTAAGAAAAAGGAGCATTAAAATGCAAACAGCTCTTCACATTTCTAGACTAACGTTAGTTCTGCTCAGACATAAGAAATAAAGTACATAATGATGCTAGAGTCAGAGCAGCCGTTGCGTTTGTCACCCACAGCACAGATGTCCTTTCAGGAATAAAGCTTAGGGATTTAATTTAGCCATCACAGTAATGTCATTTTATAACTGCAAGCTTTATCGTCTCTCACATGGTACTGTGTAAAGATAATTGGATTTTATTTTTTTTTTGTTCCAGACCTGCAGGGGAAAAAGCTAGTTTTATAGTCGCTCTGGTCTGTGTTTCCCCTTAGGCTCTTCTTGGAGCAGGGAGACTTCCATGAACGCTTCTGTGGAGGGGATTTCATTGTGGATCGCTCCTCTCAGTCTGTCACCTGCCAGACTTTTGAGCTCACCCTGCGGTCCTGCCTCTACCCACACATCGAGAGGAGGTACATCGAGTGCTGTGGGAACCTCATGAAGACTTTGAAAAAAGACTATAAGTAAGCAACATTTTAACGATTGAGGATTTTTGTTTCAGTATGTGGAGATAAATCATGTGAGATTCTTGATGTCTGCAGGCTGCTGGAATACCTCCAAGCTATGAGGAACTACTTCTTGCTGGAAGCTGGAGACACCATGTATGACTTTTACACGGCCATCTTTGACAAAGTGCAGGAGAAGGAGAACTGGCAGCAGCCGTCTTTTCTCAACGTGCAGCTGCAGGAGGCAGTGGGACAGCGCTATCCAGAGGACAGTAGCAGGTACTGCATGTCTTTATTAGTAAAGAATCAGATTAAATATTGTTTACCCAATTTAAGATAGGCTTTTACATTTATTTCCATCATTTAAATTTTTAATAGGCTGTCAGTCTTCTTGGAGACCATTGATGCTTCCAGGAAAAAACACCCTGTGAATAATCTAGAAGTGCTTACTCTCAGTTACAAGGCAAGCAAAATGAACGTGTTTACATTAATGTTGTTCATGTTTCTTTTGAATCTGCCACGCTGACATTTACACATTTAATTCTCCACAGGTTCCCTGGCCTGTTGATATTGTGATCAGCTCTGAGTGTCAGAAAATCTACAATCAAGTGTTTCTCCTCCTGCTACAGATAAAATGGGCCAAATACAGTTTAGACACAGTTCGATTTAGTGGTATGATTAAGAATTTGACATTATTGGTCATGTCATAAAAATGTATCTGAAAACCCATAAATTGGCTAATTACTGCTCCTCTAATGTGAGGATTTTCTCGTTTTTATGTCATTTGTGGATTTCAGGCTTATTGAGCGGAAAAAACATTTTAAGACTTAGGGGTCTGGTTAAATGTTAATGAGTTGAGAAAATAATTTGCTGATTAGATTTACTGAGTTCTAAAACTAATTGTAGCACTTTTTATAATGGTACTTTGAGATCTCTTTCAATTTACTACATTCTTCAAATTAAAGCTCCAGTACGTGATGATGTGTGAAAATAAATTTCTCCTCGGTATATGGAGAATGTCCTCAGTAAATCCTATAATTTACCATTAATGAGTTCTCTAATATGTGAAATGTTTTTCTTACAGATTTCACAGATGTTACTAAGAAACTGGAGAGTGGTCTGGCCGAGGAAGTAAAAGGGAAAGAGCCTGTCAATCAGCAGATTCACCGAATGTGTTTGTTGAGGGTCAAACTGATGCATTTTGTCAACAGCCTTCACAACTACATCATGACCAGGGTGAGAGAAATAGACCTTTTCACAGTGCCCAAGTACATTACAAGTGAAGCAGCTAAATTGATTTGACCATGATTAATGGACCAAGGACCATTAATCTGATTTCAAAATTGACTTTGCTAGTCTTATATAATATTTATAATGTACACTATGTAGCCTATTCAATAGTTAACAGCAAATTGAGATTTCGGACACTATACAGTGCTCATAAAAAGTATTCACTCCCTTGGATGTTTCATCCTTTTATTGACATTGTAAATCAATTATGTCAATAAAAGTTAGAAAATTACTTTATTAATGTCAAAGTGAAAACATGTTTCTACAAAGTAGTGGCAATTAAATAAAAAGATTAAAGGTGAAATCAGTGTTTGCATTAATATTCACCCCCTTTAAAATGACTTACCTGATCCAACAGAGGTCCAGATATTTGCTGCTTGTATTTCCACAATTAGTGAAATAGGGATCACCTGAGTGCAGTGAATGTGTCTCAAGTCATTGTAGTATAAAGACACTTGTGTCTGGAAGGTTCAGTCACTGGTTATTCAGTATTCCTGGCTACTATTACACCATGAAGACAAAATAACGCTGCCAGCAACTCAGAGAACAGGCCGTTGAAAAGCATACGTCAGGGGATGGATACAAAAAAATCTCCAAGGTACTGAACATCCTCCAGAGTTCAGTGAAATCAATCCTCAAGAAATTGAAGGAATATGGCACATGTCTAAATCTGCCTAGAACAGGCCGTCCACACAAACTGAGTGCAAGAAGGAGACTAATGAGAGAGGCCACTTACACACCGATGACTACTCTGAGGGAGTTGCAAGCTTCAGCAACTGAGATAGGAGAGACTGTACATACAATATCTGTTTCTCAGGTTCTTCACCAGTCAAAGCTTTATGGGAGAGTGGCAAGGAGAAAGCCACACAGACACAAGGTGAATGTTCTGGAGTGGTCGAGTCAAAGCCCAGACCTCAATCAAGCTCAGGGGGTGAATATTAATGCAAACACTGATTTCTCCTTATTAATATTTTTATTTAATTGACATTATTTGTAGAAACCTGTTTTCATTTTGAAGTTTTTTTTTTTTTCCAAGCCACCAACTTTGATTGACCATGATTGATTTATAATGTCAATAAAAGGATGAAACATCCAAGGGGGTGAATACTTTTCATAGGCACTGAATATGAATTCAAGTGATTTCGAACACAGCAATGGAAATGGTTGGCTAACAGTTAGTTAGAAAGTAAAAAATCAATCTGAATACACATGATATGATTTCGAAAATGGTCACTAGTAAAGGATACAATATCTTATGAGCTAACTTAGAGGAAACCACTGTGCACTTATATATTGAACATAATGATACATAATTGTCTGTCTTTTTATATGTGCCTGACAGATTCTGCACAGCACTGGACTGGAGTTTCAGCACCAAGTACAGGAAGCCAAGGACCTGGACCAGCTGATCAAGATCCATTACAGATATTTGGCCACTATCCACGACCGTTGTTTGCTGAGGGAAAAAGTAAATGCTGCTCACATTGATTTGGGTTCAATTTAGAGCCATGATCAAAACACTGTATTGCTACTAACTCCAGCAACACCTTTTCTACTGGTGTGCTGTAACTTCATAGTGGAGACAGCAGCCAGATAAACAAAGGGAACAATAAATAAATAGTCGTCTTTCACCGGTGAAATCTTGTTATCCTGTCATAACTTTGTTATATTCCCTCTCTAGACTGAAGCAGCGGGGCAGGGGAATCATTATGACATCTCATGTATTCACTGTTGTTCTCTTTGGTTCTGTTTTCTCAGGTCAGTTTTGTGAAGGAGGCAATAATGAAAGTTCTCAATTTGGTCCTCATCTTCTCTGACCGATGGCAAGCTGGATTTGGAGCCTGGAAGTAAGAGCTCTCATAGACTGGAGGGAAATAAATTTATACACATATACATACTGTATAATGTCAGTACAAGTTAACTTTAATATGTATAAAATAGATAACTGATCCTCAGAACCTTATTTATTGTCTAGTTTAAAAAAAAAAAATGTTTTTAGGCCATAACAGAGAAAAGAAGTGAAGGTAGAACTGAGCATGGTGCATGAAAACTGCATTCAAACCTGTGTAAGCGCACTGGGGTCATAGACATTATGTTGAAGTCAAGAGTGAATAAACTTTCTAAGGAAAAAATATTTTGGGGTTATTTCTTTTAGAATTCCCCTAGTACAGATCAGGTCTCAGAGACACAGACCAATTATTTAATTAAATTAGTGCTGCTTGTGCTTGTATTTAAATATTGTGTTTATCTCTCGTTTACAGGATCGAGTCTATTGATAAAATGGAATCTGATTTCAAAAACTGTCACATGTTCCTTGTGACAATACTCAATAAGGCTGTGTGCCGTGGCTCCTTTCCTCACTGTAAGTAAAATCCGTTTATACAGATTATCCATTGACCATAGTGGAAACATGTATGTGCAGAGAGGAATCACGTCTTTTTTTTTTTTCTTTCTTGTGTAGTGGAGTCTCTGGCCCTCTCCCTGATGGCAGGGTTTGAGCAGTGCTGAGGAACCATCCACGTTTCAGTGTGTTGGTGAAATGGACTGAACTCCACTGTTTGGTTCTCTGTCTCGCTTCTGTCTGTCGTCAGACTGTTGCCTTTGTTCACGGTGATGTGCGAACATATGATGTCACTGTCTGCTTCGACTGTAGGAGGGGGATATGGACTCCTTGGTGGAGTCCAATAAGCTATTTATGAGCATACATATAATGTATTTACATAAATTCTTTTTTGTAAAGGTGTCTTTATCAACTGTTATGCTAGTTGTTAAAGTGTACATGTTAAGCACAATAAACCTTGCACAGTGATGTATATATTGTTATTCACCATAATATAACATTGCTTTATAATAAAAGTGAATTCATTGTATTTACAGTGTAATTAACTAATTCATATTTTCCACACTAATGCAAATTAGTCTCATTAGTTTGATATTATGTGTTTGGTTTATTAATGATAAAAGTTAAAAGTCACAGGGACGCGGTCACCACTGCTACATAATGCTGGACGGAGGCTCAGAGAGAGAGAGAGAGGAAATGGTTACTGGTCACAGGCAGTGTGGTCAGTATGCCGTGTTTTGCTCACAGTAACCCCGCTGTAAGCTGTTTAAAGGCTTTTGAAAGGTTATCCGTACAAGTATTGTTACACTTGTAGAGTGGATAAAAGCTTCTCTTTTCACGGTGGCAAATTTGTATGTGAAAAATGCACAAGCTCCATTGTCACACAGCTCAAATCCAACTTTCATCCTCTGTTAATGTACACAACGCAGCTTGTGTTTATTCCACACAGTGTTGCAGTTCTTTATTTCCACCACTGTACGTGGTATAAGAGATTAGAAATATCCCATTAGCCTCATTTATCCTGGAGTGTAGGAGAGGAAGCTCAGGGCTTTGCACTTGTCTGGGTCATCAGCTGTGTGGGTTCCTCATCTAAATAAATCAGTGGAGTTTAATTTCACCCTCAAAGTACTAAGTGCTATTTTTAAACCTTTTCTTTTTTTACTTTTAAGCTCTTTTTCCTGTTTTAAATACACAGTAAAACCTAATCTAAGTCAGTTAACCATTGAATCAGTCTGTGTATCAGCTTCCATACCCCGGGGTCAGACTCTTACCGTACTGGATCGTGGACTGGATCGTGGACTGGATCTTTTGATCCTGCCCTAGTGGAGGAGGCTAGAACCGCAGCTCTGACCCGAGTTTCCTGTTGAGTTTCCCTGTTTGAGGGACAGGAACTCCCTGCTCGACTTCTCTCCCCGCCCATGATAATAACACCGACCAAGGGAAGACTCCTCCGGCCGACGACAGACAGAAAAACTTGGACTGAAGGCCTTGAAACGCGGGCTTCTCGGTCGGCAGAGGGACCTACATCCCGGCTGAATGGGGCTGTAGTCGGACCTGTGGACGCAGAAGTTTTCCCTGCTGATCAGCGCCGGGTGAGTCGGTACAGACGGTGTGTGTGTGTGTGTGTGTGTGTGTGTGTGTGTGTGTGTGTGTGTGTGTGTGTGTGTGTGTGTGTGTGTGTGTGTGTGTGTGTGTGTGTGTGTGTGTGTTTCCAGCTCGGTCAACTTAACCCACGGGGGAAGAAAAAGTTGTGCGACGTAGCTCTGGGTGTAGCTTTCCGAGCAGCGCTTGGTTAAAGCGCTCAGAATAAACAATAAAAACAGTGTTCAAGTTGAAAGAGACGTATCCGAGCTTTTGTCTGGAGCAGACGAGCAGCTCGGTCCCTTCCCAAAGCCGTTTCTCCGGGCTCACAGGCCCGAGCTGGGACTAATCTGAGGCCACGGCTCGGAGCGGGGACAGAGACAGAGACGTTACCTTCACACACAGGCGAGCAGGGGCTTCACCACATCTAAAGATAAAGCTGCTACCAACACGGCTTTTCTCGCTTTAAACTGGGTTTTGGACGAGTTTGTCGCCAGTTGTGAGCCGGAGCAGAGAGGTCTGTGTCCGCCAGGTGAGACGGCCACAGCAGCCTTAAGCTTTACGGGTTCACAGGTGAAAGGTAGACTCTGGTAACCGGGTTAAAGACGTGCCAGTGGCTGTAAAATGTCAAATAGATTAATTATTTTATTTGTGTTTTGCTGTTTGTTATTCGGGAACTACTGTAGCAGGACTATTGTTGTGTTCAGGAACCAGGCTATGTTCCCCACCCTCCTGGTGTTGCATTCACTGGCCGTCCACCCCCATTAACTATTAGCAACGTTACAGTCAGGCTTTTTGAAACACGGGAAAAGTGGAGTGACACATACATGTTTATGTAGTTTATAAAATACACCACAGAGTGTCTATAAAAACAAATCAGAATGTGTGTGTGCTTATTGTAAATCGAGGAGTCAAACATTTTGTTTCTGCTTTTTGCTTTTTGTAGTCTGTTAGCTCTGAGGACACAAGGGAAGGAAGGAAGGAAGGAAGGTAACGAAGGTAAAACCGCATCTGTTGTTGCTTTGGTAAAAGTGGTTTTTTCACAGTTTTTCCCCCTCTGTGGTTGATTTATTTACAGGATACAGTACAACAAAATTAGAAAAACGTAGGTCAAACTGTGTACTACAGTATACAGTATACTATATGCAGCACAGTGGTGAAGCCACTGAAACTGAGCAGTGGGTTCGTTTACCACTACTCTGTCTTTAGCCTCTGTGAGGATGCTGATTTGTTAAAGCTCTTGAGAAGGTGTGGACAAAATGCATGTTTGAAGATCTTTAAACGCATGTTACTATATTCTACTAATAATACGATCTGCATTTGGATGAATATCCTTGCACACATTCAGTTGTGTTCCTGCTAGATCAAGTCTGTCAAGACTGTTTAGAGAAGAACTTTGAATTCCAATAATTTGTTTTATAAGACGTGTGTTGACTTATGTTGATTAGAGATTGTTGCTGCATTGATAAGTGGTATCTGTGGTGTGAAATCCTGCAAAATACGTGCTATGATATGGGGTTTTCACACCCTAGTCTAGAGAAATGGCTACGACTTCCTCCAGGGTGGCACTCGTGTTTTGGTGCAGCCAGCTGATGAAGTCACAACTCAGTAACTTTTGCAAGTGTTCCGAAGGGCATGGGTTGTTGTTGTTGCATCTGTTTCTCACTTAAAACGACTGCTATGTGTGCGTGGCTTCCTTCTTCAAACATGAAAACATTTATAAAAATGTGTGATCTGCTGCTCTGTGTTTCTAGCAGCACTCGCTGTTCACTGTCATACCGGGTGCAAGACGACTGTATCTAAACACTGCTTTTTGTACCGTGCCACAGAGTACGAGTGTAGTACAACGTATATGCTGTGTGCGTATAGTAATCACCTTAAAAGGTCAGTTCAAAGTTGCGGTGCTCACAGTGCATAAAATTAAGAAGAAAAAAAAACAGCTTCGCCAATGTGACAACACAGATCCAGCATTTAGGGAAAAAATGCAAAAAAATAGTGAAGTTACTAGATACTACTATGTGCATTTGTTACACAAAAAAGTGTCTTTTCTTTATCTGAGTTCTATTTTTTTTTTTTTAAATACATTTAAAAAAATTAAAAGTAGGTGTTGGGATACTTTTAATACAGATTAGCTGTTGATGTCTAACTCAGATCTCTGGGTCTCCCAAACATGTATCTAGTTACCTTTTTTAACTATTTATTTACTGTGTTTAACTAAATATTGCAACCTCATATTCTCAGTTGAAACTGCTTATCCGTTACTTGGAACTAACAAGTGCTCACACACTCTCAATAACAGACTCTGTATGTGCCTTTTCCTGTGTTGGTGATGCCATGTGTTTGCCCTCTGCTTGACACACCTAGGTTGCGCAGGTTTAAGCTCCTTACTGTATAATTACTGCTAGAAGCCTCCAAACACATGATGTGCAACTGGTGGTGGGCACAATGACCTGGTAGGCTAAATAAACACTTATGGATGGATGAATCATCTAATTTGGCCCATGTCTGCATCTTATAAGAGGAGACTGCTATAGACTGAGCAGTCTAAACAGGAACTGTGCACTACTGCAAAAGACACCAAAGTTCCTTTTTTTAGTGGTGGACATGGTTTCCCTCCAAAGTTCGTCAATAGACTTGCCCAGCACTTGCAAAGTGGTGGAGTTTAAAGTTTTTCTCAAAGTTGCTTCAGGTTTTGCTACTTTAATTTCATCTGTATTTTCATATGAACAGTTTTTAAGCATAAAAACACTTTTTTAAATCCAGGACTTTGTGTGTTTTTATTAGCTACTTTCAGTTTCTTGGATTGGCCTAAATGTTCAATGTCAGTCCTTCCCTGTCTTTAAGTTGGCCCTGCATCACGTGCTCTTATTTGTGAGTCATACTTCCCTGTTTTGTGAGAGAGATGACTGATCTGCAGTCTGTCATGCTGCTTAATGACTATTTGCAGTTCACTTTGATGGGTTAAAAAAAGATTTTCAGGCTAATGTGAATCCTCATGTATTCTGAAAACTGCTTTACATAAGCTTTCCTTTCTGACTTCCCTTTGGCAGAAATGGCATTTCACAACTAACCACATTTTTACACTTACAGTGAAGTTACATTAACTTTTGTCATTGTATTGTGTGCTTAAGTGTTATTATTGAGACTCTTAATTCCATACGCTGTATTAAACTGTTAGATTACATTAAACTGTAGTCTGTAGTGAGTAGCACAGTAGCACGCTTTTAGTTTCAAGTATATACTCCCAACACAACAATGTTAGAAGTCAACACACTCAAAATAAAGCTGTAAGTCAGCTCAAGAGCCTCAGTCACCGTGTCGGGTGACAGTCAAAATGTTGGAGAACATAGCAAAAAGTATAGGTGTGTCACAGTCCAAACACAGGAAGTAGTTTTCATTGTTTCTAGGTTTATGAAATGAGAAATCAGTTTTACTAATGTAAAATCAAACTGCTCCTTTAATCTAACTACTAAGTCTCATCTCATCTATATATTCTGTAGATCCCCAGTAGACCTTAACGTGGATTTTGTACTACAAGAATGATTTCAGATTATTCATGTAATTTCATTAATGAAACGATGTGTAAAGGCTGCCATTCCAACAAACTACAACTGTCTGGGTTACACGTTCGTCATCAAAAGAGCAGCTGCCTTTTGTAATCTGATGCCTCTGATGGTGGTCACAGTGCACATACTTTGTAGAAATCTGCAG
The DNA here is from genome assembly GCF_900324465.2 of Anabas testudineus. Taxonomy (NCBI): domain Eukaryota; kingdom Metazoa; phylum Chordata; class Actinopteri; order Anabantiformes; family Anabantidae; genus Anabas; species Anabas testudineus. The sequence goes on along the minus strand of NC_046613.1, from coordinate 5,802,223 downwards.
TGCATGCCTGGACTTGCATCCGGCGTCCAGATCCTTTGGATGCTTTGCATAATACCTGAAAGGTGAATTAAACAAAACCTTTTATAAAATAACATTAATTCACATTATAAGGAGGTGTTAAACTGGTTCTGTTACATCACTAACCAAAATCTGATACTGGAGGTTTCTGTCCACATTCTGTGGGTATGATAAAAATGTTTTTCTTCTGTTAGCTTTCATCTTCGTTGTTTGCCATGTGTCAGAGTGATGGGAATTTGGCTCTGTAATTGTCATAACAGTTTCCAAACTTAGTGTCATGGCAACAGATCTTTTTTTTCTCAGATGTCGTTCTAAATCGGCAGCCTGATGTTGTGCAGAATCACAGGCTGAGCTTCAAAACCTGAAAGATAGTAGTGTTCTTATCAGCCATCAATGTGTTGAAAATCACTATCATGCAACAGTGCTTTAATCGTAGCAGTGTTTGTATGTGCAGATCAGGAGGTTTGTGACCTCCTCTGACCCTGGGTCTGTGCATGCAGTGACTGCCACCCTTTTGTGTTGGTGTTCGGTCACTGTGGATTGTTTGACTCACCAGCAGTTCTGGATGCACTAGGTTTTTTGATTGTCACGGTGTCCGTAACGTCCAAAAGTCGGGAGTCAGCAGCAGCCTGAGAATGCAAACCAAGCATACCACACCACATACTGATAGGGTGGTAATTTATTTGCATTTGATTTTGTTTTATTGATTATATAGGTTATGTTCTAGTAGCCATTCAAATACAGGAGCCAGTGTTACCTGCAGGTTTTTGAGTTTGCAAGTAAGAAAGGTTTCGTGTTAAATTGTTCTTTGCTTGGAATACTTGTATAAAATGTCAGAATGTGAAATCAAGTCATTATATGTGTATTACATATTATTTGAAATTACTTTTGTTTTAGCAATAATGCTCTGTTATCAGAGATTTCCCTAAAGAGCACCACAATGACTCTGCACCATCACACTCACTCTGAATGAGTGATTCAGCACTGACTGTGTTGATTGAAATTGAGGCTGTTTGTGGTTACCTTTGCAGGGGCCCCATGTGACCCAGACTCATTGAAAGTCTTGGCAACAGTGTGGGGAGACGTTTTTTGAGTGAGGATGATCCTTTGGGTTCTCATTTATTCAAATTTTATTATGACCGATGAAGTGTGGCAGAGCTCGAGCAGAGAAAGTGACTAACACTATCTTTAGTTGCATGGACTTTGTTAGTTTGTAAATAACCACTATGATTTTTCCCCTTGTTTGTATTGCTAAACTCAAGTTGTAAGCATGATTCTTTTTGCCTTTTTCTAGCACCATGACATCCACAGTGACTTTAGAGGATGCCCTCTCCAACGTGGACCTGCTGGAGGAGCTTCCGCTCCCGGACCAGCAGCCATGCATCGAGCCCCTCCCCTCCTCGGTCATGTATCAGGTCAGTGGTGATGGCAGGGCACTGATAAGACTCACTTCTTCTGTGGCAAATAATCCTTTCATGATGAGGATTGTTGTCTTCAGACACAAAGTAGCTGTGGCTAAATTACTTTCGATCCAATCATTTCTAATTTCTGATGCCCACTAGTGAACATTTTAATTTAGTGTCTGTGTTTATCTTGGATGATTTCTGTTGTGAAGGACAGACACTGGTGGAAATGTTTTATATATATAATGAATCAATCTATCAATACATTCAATCAAAATAATACCTATAATATTAGTAGTTGGCAGTTTACTAGGCACACTATGATAAAACATATGCAGTCAACAGTCAGATAATGTTGATGATAATGTTCAGAAACTGCTTAAGAGAGGTGTTGATGTGAAGAAACGGTTTTTGTTTTGTTTTTTCAATATATTATTATCAGTTAGATTAGACTACATACAGAAATCCTGTGTAATGCAGCACCGACTACAGGGTCCAAAACGAAAATGCAGTTGATTTAAAATGTATTTACAGTCTATGCACATATACAGCTGATGGAAAATATATTATGTTTATTGTTGCTTATCTAAACAAATTCACCACCAACATAACCGAAATGAAAAAACTTAATTGTCTTTATATATACAGTACTGCGCAAAAGTCTTAGGCACCATTAAATTTTTCTTTAGTTTGGCAGTGCTATTATAACTATATACCTATTTATATTGCAGTCACTTGATTAGAATACAGCTAGTGTACATAGGAAATATGTTCACAGTGATAAAAAACACAAAAATATCAGAATAAACATGATTGTTTTAACATTATGTTGGCTAAAGTGACAAATAATAAGTGTAACCTCTGTAGAGGAATCTGGAAAGGTCAAGGGCAAAAACAGAAGTGAAACATCTGATGAGAGGTTTCCCAGAGTTTCCTCTTTGAGAGATCAGAAGTCCAGCAAGGACCTGGTTCAGCATCTGGCAGCTTCATGTGGATGCCAAGTTCGCTTTCTGCAGCCTAAAGAAACTTGATCAGAAGTGTTTTTTGTGGAAAGGCAAAAGCCAAGAAACCACTTTTTGTGTTTCTGATGTAAAAAAAAAGAGAAATAAATACTGGTCATCGTTCATAAAAGAACAAAGCAAATGGTGCCTAAGACTTACACATACACATTATTTATATAAATAAATATTTCTGATAACGCCCATTACATTCTGTAAACATCAATGAATATATTTAAATATATATATACATATAAATAAACTGTTAAAGTTAGAAGTGGCCTGAGAACTGACATGTGTGAAATCATATGTACCAAATTGTAAATAGCAACAGAATCAATACTATCAAATTTTCATAGTAGCTTTAATTGTTCAAAATATAATTTACCCATTACAATATTACTTTGAAGAGTTCTGAATCAGCGAGTGAATAAATAGATTTCCACATATGTGGAAACAGATGTAATCCAGTTTTCTGTGTTCCAAAAGATGAGACACGCCTGTGTTTCTAACAGGATAAGAACAGCAAAACAGAATTAACATGCACAAGTGTCCCAATGATAGGACACCAAATGCAGCGACTGTGTAATTGATAAACACTTTTCACCACATTTCCAGGCCACATTTAGAATGAATTGTTAAATGAATAAAACAAATTGCATTGCGGTTTAGTGGTTGCCAGCAGCATAAACCTTAGCATTGCTGAATATGATGTTGTTGAGCTGTATGTACCTGATACCTAACATTTTGTGCCAACATTTTTCCACAGCCCAACTTCAACACCAACTTCGAGGACCGAAATGCATTTGTCACTGGCATCGCCAGATACATCGAGCAGGCCACCGTCCACTCTAGCATGGTACGGAGAATCACTTGTTATATTGTCAATTCTCTGTCTCACCTCAGCAGTGGCTTTGTGGAAATAATAAATTTCCAAAATTGTGGTCAAAGGTGTGTTAGAAACCAGATCTGGTGTGGGACTACAGTGTCCCAGCAGAGAATTTGGTATTGTATAGCAAGCAGCCCACAGGATCCAGGCCTAGAAGTAAATGACTTGGGGACAAATGGATGCTTTCGACCATCTTCTAACAGGAATAGCAGGGCTTTGTGTATAATTACTGAGGGATAATTGCTTGACTCAAACAGCACTTTGTATGGAGGCAGGGCTGGCATGAAAGCCTTGATGCACTTCCAACACTACAACTTACAAAAGAAGCTTCTGTGCATGTGTGTTTCAGTATTTATGTGCTGTATGTGTGTTGTTTCAGTTTGGTTTGTAAAATGTTTTTTTATTATTTTTTATATTATCAGAATGAGATGTTGGAGGAAGGACAGGAGTATGCCATCATGCTTTACACCTGGAGAAGCTGCTCACGTGCAATACCACAGGTAACAACTAGGTTACTGGTAACATAGTGTGTTTATCATTACAATTAGTCAACTGACAGATTAACGTTTGGTTTGTGATAGCTGGTTGGGCTGGTTGGGCTCTATCTGATGGTGTTACATTTATTCATTTATTTTCTGTTTTAGACAGAACAATGAATTCGAGGTCAACAAATGATGAACCTAATTGTTGGGCACAGTTCTAATCTTATGACATTATCTCTAAGTAACAAAGCAGTATGGGGTTTACCTTCGCCTCTGGCAATTATGTATGTGTTTCTTATTGTTTTTCTCTTCTAGGTGAAATGTAATGAACAGCCTAACAGAGTGGAGATCTATGAGAAGACTGTGGAGGTCCTGGAGCCAGAAGTCACCAAGCTGATGAACTTCATGTACTTCCAGGTGAATATACACTTATATATAAGCTGAGATTCCCTTTGACTGGCCAAACAATAGCAACCTAACCCCTCCTCTCCCTTTTCTCTCTTCCAGCGCACAGCTATTGACCGTTTCTGTGGGGAGGTCCGTCGCCTCTGTCACGCTGAGCGCAGAAAGGACTTTGTCTCTGAAGCGTACCTGCTTACCCTCGGAAAGTTCATTAACATGTTCGCTGTGCTGGATGAACTGAAGAACATGAAATGCAGCGTGAAGAACGACCACTCTGCCTATAAACGGTATTCAAAAACTTTACAGCCAAACTGTCAATTACAGCAGCAAACAGCAGATGGCAGCATCAGTCAGCATCTTTTAACTTGGGTTCTGGGTCTTCCTCCTGTGGTTCAGTGGCTTCCTAAGAGACTACTCCCCTCCTTTGACTTTTCTGTGTATAAGTGCAGGTGTATGAAGTAAAATATGCAGACAACTTTCAGTGGTTTACAGTGTAGAAATGATTATTATTTCCTCCTCATAACTCCTCCTCCCTCTCATAACTCCAGGAAAACGCTGCAAGTATTTGCAGCTGGCACTGAGGAAATTCACAGAGTGCAAATCAAACTCTAAAATCTATCTAAAATATGTCTTCCACATTTTACTGAGTTATGATGCCAGACACTAGTTTTAGCAAAGTGCACCTTATGCTCAACGTTCTCTCCTTCTGTGCCAACCTTCAGCTCGCCTGTCGGTGAACCTCACAGTTGAAAAGCTTCTGCCTTAGACTGACAGATGTTTGTTTGGTGTCCATTTTTAAATTAACAATAATCTGTCTCTTGCCTTGGCCCAGAGCTGCTCAGTTCCTCAGAAAGATGTCAGAACCGTCATCCATTCAGGAATCTCAGAACTTGTCCATGTTCCTGGCAAACCACAACAAAATCACCCAGGTTAGTACATGTGCATCTTATAGAGCAGATAGACAAGTGATTTAAGGTTTGACACAAATACTTTCAGGACACTGTATAGACTATTAGAATCAGAAATGTAACAGAAACTGTGAAATGAACCTATATACTAAATACTCTGATTAATCGCTGTATCATACATGGATTGTGTTCTGTGTGCCAGTCTCTGCAGCAGCAGCTCGAGGTGATTCATGGATATGAAGAGCTGCTGGCTGACATTGTCAACCTGTGTGTTGATTATTACGAGAACAAAATGTACCTCACTCCTAGTGAGAAACACATGCTGCTCAAAGTAAGTAAAACCCTGCACCTGAAACTGTGCATTGTTACTAAGGTTACTAATTGTTTCTCCTGTGAAGCTGCTCACTTTAAATAATGTATTGGAGCATTGTTGACAGTCAAGGACATCTTACACTGTATATAACTATTGCTCAACTTCTCCAGGTAATGGGGTTTGGCTTGTACTTAATGGATGGAAACAGCAGCAACATCTACAAACTAGATGCTAAGAAGAGAATAAACCTCACCAAGATCGACAAGTTTTTCAAGGTATGTAGCTGGAGAAATAAAGTCATAAATGAATGTGTATTTCCATTTTTAAATAAAGTAAAGCAGTAATCTGTCAGTATAAATAATGAAAACATTCAAGAGAAGACAAAGAGCAGTTTGGGAAGAAAAAGTGAACAATAAGGGGAAGAAATGAGTAAATGTCTGTGATTCTCAAGTAAAATTCAGTCAAAATTCAAGACACACAGTTTATTATTCATCTGGCACAGAATATAATTTGTATATAATTGTCTCGTGATTGCTGCATATTATATATGGACCTTAGTCACCCCTGATGTTAGGTGCGCAGTAACCATTGAGCTCAAGTTAAATCTTAAGAAAAATATCACCTTGCACTTACATCTCATTTGAAACATTTCTTCCATATAGCATAAAAGCATCTGCCAAATCACTATTGACTAGTCTGTAATATATAAAATTCAGCTTATTATTGGCTTGATTAACTGTTAATTGTTTGGTCAATCATCAAAGAAACTGTAATAAAAAGTATGGCATACAATAAGAAAGTACAACAGCATCCAGCACAAAAGAGAAAAAGTATCACTTTTCTGATATGGAATTCAAGAAACCCCAATAGAAAAGTGTACATTACCATATGCTCTCTGAATTTACCACAGTGATAGGAGAGGGTAGAAAAAGCGTTGGTTCTGGCCAGTAAGTAAAAGCCAGGAAGACCTGGAACTTTGCAGGGGATGTGACCTTACTTTTACTCCTTACTTAAACTCCTCTACTAGTAGTCTTGTCACTGATTGAACTCCTCGCTTAATTTATAGAAGGAAAAATTATTATTGTTTTTGGGGATAGTTGTTCCTTTTTTCTTTTTCTTTTTTTTAACTTTGGGGGTGTTTCTCAATACCTCTCCAGGATGGCCTGGTTTGCATCCTTTAATATGGTAACAATGCAGAGCTGTGTGTTCTTTGTGTTCACAGCAACTCCAGGTGGTCCCTCTGTTTGGTGACATGCAGATTGAGTTGTCTCGGTACATCAAGACCAGTGCTCACTTTGAAGAGAACAAATCCAGGTGAGAGTGACACACAGTTTGTTTAGTCTCCGCGAGCCGGTGTTATTGAAAGATAAACAGGTTACCAAGTAAGCCTGCTCATTTCAACCTAAATGAGATGTAAAACATTCAGATCTAAAGAGTGGTGTTGAAATTATTTTACGGCTTTCAGAGTAAGATCTCAAATCCTGACCTAATATCACCAGCTGGATAAACCTGTGAAAACTAGAATCTTTGTTCCCACCATTTTGTTTGCCAGTCAGTCATTTCCTGTTGTGGAGTTGTGGTTTGTAGTTAAGTCTTTTAAAACGGGTCACACAGACCACACACACACATTTGTTCAGTAATTACTAAAAACAACAGGACACTTTAGATTTTAACATGCTAGCATGCTAAAATCATGAAAAAAAGATGATGAATCCACTGCATCAGCCAAACATAAGCATGTTAGCATTGTCAGCGTGAGCATGCTCATTTGCTAATGTTAGCATTTAGCTCAAAGCAGAACTGCTAGCAGTTCAGATACATAGTTTACTTTTACACTTTTATGATTTTTTTTCTGTCTTTTATAAAAAGTGATTATGCTTGTACCTGCTGGGTCATCATATCCGTATAACTAAAGGTGTGTTTATTGATGCATAATTGAGATGCTGATATAATTGCATGCCATTCATATTAAAACAGCTGATGCAGATCAGCTATTGTGGGTAGACCAGAGCTAAGCTAGGCTAAGCTAAGCTAGGCTAAGCTAGGCAGCGAGAACTGTCAAAATATAGACAGATGTGACAACACTGTTCTTGCCTTTTTACAGCTATTATGGGGTTTGTTTTTGCCGCTGCTACAGGATTATTTTTACTCACTTTAAAACTGTTTAATTTTTCTAGATGATTGTGACAGTATGATGTTTATTTCTTTCTTTTGTTTCACTTCAAAGGTTAAAACAATAGGGCAAGTTTAAAAAATTCATAAAGTCAAAAACAATAGATTTATCCTTCTAACAGGTATAATTTATGCAGCCACAGTCAGATTTCAAACATGCCAGTATGTCTTCCCTTATCTTACATTTTAATTGTATTTAATTTTATCTTCTTCTCCATAAATCCATGATGGGGGTTCGTTTCCTATAATTCTTGCTTTGTTTTTCTTTTAACAAGAATGCATCTCTGTAATCCCCCTAGATGGACTTGCACGTCTATATCCAGCAGCCCCCAGTACAACATCTGTGAACAGATGATTCAGATCCGCGAGGATCATATGTGCTTCATCTCAGAACTGGCTCGCTATAGCAACAGTGAGGTTAGTATAGAATTAAAGGACTTGGAGTGAGATGTTCAGGTATGCTGTTTATCACGCTTAGTCATCAGCAAGGTGTTAAATTGTCTTTGGGGTGAGTATATTGTGTTGACCTTTTATGACAGATATAAACCTATCAAAAGAGGATATGTACAGTACATTCACCACCTGGCTATTTTAACTGACAGTCTTTCATCTAAGTAGACTTGAAGAGCTCTTTCTTATGTTAGGGGCATTTTAATTCTCAGTGATGATGTAACAGGCTTTAGAACAGATGTCTTGCCCCGCTGGATTTTCAGGTCACAGTTTACTGTGATTCAGATGGAAATTTGACTGACTGACAGAAGTACCCTAAGACAGAAATGATGAAAATTCAAGTAATTGTAATAATCAAACTCTCTGCAGTGTAATTTTCTTCTATTTTTTCACACAATGCTTTTCATTAAGTTACTTAAGTTTGTCTTGAAGCACTGAAGTGCACTTTTCCTAAAGTGGTACAAAGTCCTTTATTTAGTACAGTACAGTAAATAAGTCGGTACTGTGTGTTTTGGAAGTGAAAAGTGTTACTTTGTGTCAATATAGGTGGTGACCGGATCAGGACGTCAGGAAATCCAAAAGACAGATGCTGAGTACAGGAAACTGTTTGACTTGGCCCTCCAGGGCATGCAGCTACTCTCCCAGTGGAGTGCTCACGTCATGGAAGTGGTGAGGAAATGCAGATTGTACAGAGAAATGCATATAATTCATAATTTCTGCAGGGCTAATCTGCAGGAAATATTTAGGAAATAAATTTATTAAATTTAGAAAATAATGTGAACTCATTAGAGGTTTTTCTATTTTTGCATGAAAATGTCCTAGAGTATAATTAAAGAAGAAACAAAGCGAATCAAATAAACAAGACAAAATAGTGTTCATTGTGGAAAATGCTTATGATCCAATCGCTGTCTTACTGCATGACTGACTTTCTGTTTAGCTACCTTGAATTTCTTTGTACAACTCAAATTATAGCTTGGCCAATAGTGGTAAGATGTCCTAGTTCAGAAACAGCAAAGCAGAACCAAATCATGATAGTGCCACTACCATGTTTCACACATGGGATAAATGTCTCAGGCTAGAATGCAGTATTCAAGACCCAGATTTGTCACTTCCACCTGATTGTCATTCTATTTATTTCTATTTTATTTTACACCAGACTGACATTAGCCCTTTCATGACTCTTGAGGTTTTTTTTTTTTTCTTTGCCTGCAGTACTCCTGGAAACTGGTTCATCCAACAGATAAGTACTCCAACAAAGAGTGCCCTGACAGCGCTGAAGAGTATGAGAGAGCCACAAGATACAACTACACAAGCGAGGAGAAGTTTGCTCTCGTGGAGGTCAGTCATGGCTTTGTGTCATACATAAAGTATCTCTTATTTGAACTACTAGTAGTCTTGTCACTGATTGAATGCTGGGCTTTTGCCAGGTGATGGCTATGATTAAGGGACTACAGGTGCTGATGGGACGCATGGAGAGTGTGTTCAATCATGCCATCCGTCACACCATCTACTCAGCTCTGCAGGACTTCTCTCAAGTCACTCTGCGTGACCCACTGCGGCAGGCCATCAAGAAGAAGAAAAATGTCATCCAGAGGTATGGATCACGTAACTGTCAAAATGACACACAGTGCTCACTGGTTATCATGTATGTATGAACTATTCAATCCCTGTACCTGGAATACAGAAATGCACCAATGTTTAAACTTCTGCTTATTCCGTATAAGTGGCTACCATGTTTGACATGTCACTGTTTCTTTGTGCCACAGCGTCCTCCAGGCTATCCGGAAGACAGTCTGTGACTGGGAGACTGGCAGGGAGCCACACAATGACCCTGCTCTCCGTGGAGAAAAAGATCCCAAGGGTGGCTTCGACATTAAGGTTCCTCGGCGTGCCGTGGGGCCCTCTAGTACACAGGTCTGATAAATACATTATTTACCCCACCCTGTGTTAACATTTCCTCTTGCTATTCTATTTATCTTTCCCACACCTTCAAGGTCTTGCGGACTGTTACCCAGTCTGCTGCTAGTCCACATTAATCAGGCTCATGGTGCCCCTGTAGCACATCAGATTTGAGCTCAGGTCTGCAGCATGTCATGTCAGAGTTAATCACCTCTGGATAAGGGAGATAATGTGAGCTTGTGAGGTTTCGGACAGAGCTGCTCTGCCTCATAAACCTGCCTGATCTGTATTCTGTATTGTTCTATCTTACTTCATTCCTGACTATTAATAAGCCTCACATTCCAGGGTGGCTCTGTTTAAATCCATACATTACAGTGCTGAATAGCTGTCACCTGTGCAGTTATGTTACAAATACTGTACTACACATATTGCTATTGTTTAGTTGCATCCCTTATGTTGCATAAACCACACAGATTTATCAGATTAGTGCTCAATTCCAAGAACTAATCTTTTGTTTTCCACATGCAAGACTAGAAAGCACAGAGAAGCAATTACCTCCTGTGTTTACCTACCTTGAATCAACAGATTTCAACTGTCGTGCTTTGAGTAGGAGGTGATACAGATTATGTGTCCAAGAAAAAAATGGACTACACTTAGGTGAACTCTTAACCGCTTGTGACAATATGGTATTGCAGCCTCTCTGCTGCTGTGTGACCACCATGGTGGAAAGGCCAAAAACACAACAAAAACAACACAATTTATGTGAATAGTTTCTAATTAGATAATATTCTCTGACACCTTTTACACAAGCCACCCATCTGTAATGAGATTAGACTGCCTGTCATGATGAGGTAAGCTGATGAGATTTCACTTACATTTTTTGTATAAATATATAAACAGCTCTACATGGTGAGGACTATGCTGGAGTCCCTCATTGCTGACAAAAGTGGCTCTAAGAAGACTCTGCGCAGCAGTCTGGAAGGTCCCACCATCCTGGACATTGAGAAATTTCACCGCGAGTCCTTCTTTTACACCCATCTGCTGAATTTTAGTGGTAAGAAGAAGCTGCCATCTATTCTGGGAAACCATTTTGAATGCTGTAGAAATGGCAACAACAAAAAAAGACTTTCTAAATAAGAGCTTGTTTTCTCGTCCATGCAGAGACCTTGCAGCAGTGTTGTGATCTCTCCCAGCTGTGGTTCAGAGAGTTCTTCCTGGAGCTCACCATGGGTCGCAGGATCCAGTTCCCCATCGAGATGTCCATGCCCTGGATCCTCACTGACCACATCTTGGAGACCAAGGAAGCTTCTATGATGGAGTAAAATATGCCTTTTTGTTTCTGTGAATCTTTCCATTCAAACTATTCTAACTATAAATTGTATTAACTTTTAGAAATCTGGACTTTTTTTTCTTTTCCTGTGGGCATTTCGTTGGCATTAGCTTTAAAGAGAAGTCTCTATCCATCAGTGGAACAACAGCTTCACACTGTAACTTGATGGTTGGAAGGACAGAGACAGCACACTGTGTCTTTGACCTAAACAGATTTTGTGCTTTGAATTGGACAAGGGAGACGTCTGGCTGTGTGAGTTGATTGGTGGTGTGACTGGCCAGAGGCATTCAGCCCCTCTAGTGGTTGCAACTTCCCATCTTATCTTTTCAAAAGGGACCCTGGGTAAAACCCTGGGTAAAACATTGGGATTAACCATGAATGTTTCATGTGTGTTTTAAATCTTTGCTGTGGGATTATGTTGATACTAGCAGGTTTTACATAAGCCATTAAGCACATCAACTGGCATGAACCATAAGTGCTGTAATTCTTCATATGGTCACCTAAAATTTAGAAAATGTCTGCATTTTAACTATGATGTTTGATAATAACAGTAGTATTACAAGCTAAATGTGCAGTTTATGGAAACTAATGCTCAGCTGTACAGTAAACTTTTAATTTAATATTATAAATCTACAGCTCCTGTTAAAGTTTTCTTTGTCTGACAGAAAATGATTGACACATTCCCCCTGGACGTCACTAAAATGAGTCACTGGATTGAATTTATCAGACTTGATATTGTGGTGGTTTTACCTTCTGCTGTTTTTGTATCTGACTACATCAGCACTATATATAGCAGCCTTAGTTGTCTCTTTAGAACAGCTTTCTTTTCTTCTTTTAACACTTGCTGGGACATCTTCACTCTTCAATCCAAATAAAGTCACTTGGGAATAAAATGTGTTTTTTTTCCATGACTCCCCCTCCAGGTATGTGCTGTATCCTCTGGATTTGTACAATGACAGCGCACACTATGCCCTGACCAAATTCAAGAAGCAGTTCCTCTATGACGAAATAGAGGCCGAGGTAAACAACAAAAATGTTTGATGTTCTGGGTGATTTCTATTTACAGTTTTGAGTTTAAACTTTATTATGTGATGAAGAAGCTGCACTGAAGAATGCCGCTTTTCCAAATATAGTGTTTTCAGTGATGCTTCCGGTCACAGGCACATTCTACGCACCAGTACTCCTCATTATTGTCAGTCACAGTCGTACATGGTATAAGCTGCTACTTCACTGCATTTCCAATCGTTACGTAATGGTTTATATAAATGCAACTAATGTAGTCACTAAAAGCTTTGTTAATCTGTATGTATGTGCAGTTGGAGTTAGACAAAGTGATAGAGAAGGCATGACAGCTGTCAGAAAAAGGACTGGTGATCCAGAAGACTTGCTCATGACAAATTAATTCGGAGCATTGACACTGTAGGAATACCATGCTGTGAAATCAGTTTTTTGTCAGATCAAAATAAATGAAAATTACTGTCCTTATCACTAAGCTGGCGTTTAATCACCATGTGAAATGAATCGCGCTTCCCACTAATAGCCAAGACATATTGCTAGATAAGTAACAAATTTTATTTCTAAAAGCGTAATTTTAAAACTCTGAAAACAATTGTGTGTAGTAGTTTGGTTGTCATTTTGAAAACATGCTTTCTCAAACACTGGTTAATTGAAAACTCTGGCTTTGTTTTGTTTTTTTCTTTTTAGGTGAATTTGTGTTTTGATCAGTTTGTCTACAAGCTGGCTGATCAGATATTTGCCCACTACAAGATTCTAGCAGGAAGGTAGGAGACATATGTGAAATGTTCGTATGGATTTTGAATAGTCAGTGGAATTGTTTCTGTTCTTTGTGTTCCATTAGGGAGCATCCATCCACATGCTGACTACAAAGCTGCTAGCAACTGCTCAGTATTCCCCCAACCTTTCAATACATTAACATCCACACTTGTCATGTGTATCTGTAATAAAAGTATAGTAATAGTTTACATTTAACCGTTTATCCATTGCTTTTAACAACAACTAACTAGAGGAGGCTTGCTAAAGACAAAAAATAACAATAGTGGCGGTTAACTAAAAGTCATGGATAAATGCTTAAACTAGTTACTGTAGTTATGAGAAAATAAACAAATAAAAAATAATAAATGACAGTCAAAAGGCCCAGCTCCAATCACTAGTTACAGAAGGAAGAAAATCTATGTCAATTTGTACAATTCAGTTGTATAAAACAATTTTTAACATTATTCTCTTTGATGGTGTTATTTAACATCCACTTTAAAGTTAGTTGACATGAACACATTTGGATCATGATGGATGGCATTGATGGATTACTTGAGCTGATCTGATGAACATATGGGTGATAATCAGACAAGAGAAGGCCTGAACCACTGTTAACATAAAATAAAAATAGGAATTTGTGCTGTTATAAAATCAGTCTGTATGATTAATGTGTATCTTTCCTAAACCCTTCAGTCTTCTGCTTGACAAACGTTTGAGAACCGACTGTAAGAACCAAGGGGCTAATATTCCCTGGCCTGCCTCCAACCGTTACGAGACTCTGCTGAAGCAACGTCACGTCCAGGTACCTACTGTACTGATCACTCTGATCTCTCTGTGCTACTGCTGTAGTTTTTTCTGCCGTTATCTTACTAACTGGTTTTCAATCTCAGCTTCTAGGCCGCTCCATTGATCTCAACCGACTCATCACTCAGAGAGTTTCAGCTGCCCTTTACAAGTCTCTAGAGCTGGCGATTGGTCGCTTTGAGAGTGAGGACCTCACCTCAATCATGGTAGGGATGTGTCTCACTTTGGATCAACTCAACTTAATCCTACGACTGTGAGAGTAGGATGTATTGATGTACAGCTGCTGACTGTTCTTCTGCTTATTACTTGGTTAAAGGAACTGGAAGGTCTCCTCGAGATCAACCGCATGACGCACAAGCTCCTCAGTAAATTCTTGACTTTGGACAGCTTTAACGCCATGTTCCGTGAGGCTAACCACAACGTGTCGGCTCCCTATGGCCGGATAACACTGCACGTCTTCTGGGAGCTCAACTACGACTTCTTGCCCAACTATTGCTACAACGGTTCCACTAACAGGTGTGCCATTGGATGTTTTTGTGTGCATGATATCCTGATGTTGTTGATAAGTATGTTAATAATGTCTGGAACTCGTGTTTTGTGTTGTCAGGTTTGTGCGCACCATCCTGCCCTTCTCACAAGAGTTCCAAAGAGACAAACCGCCCAATGCTCAACCCCAGTATCTGTATGGATCAAAGGTTAGAACACTTTCTATTATGATCATACACAGAGAAAGCATGATACTTTCACTTTATTTTCTAGGATTCAATTAGTGGAGGATATTTTTACTGATCACATGACCTCTCTTGATTCCACAAGTGCAGCCAAAAATGTATTACATGTTGGGAGGATATAGTATATGTAGAATACTAGTAGAAAAGCAGTGATAAGGGAAATTACTTGTAAAACCCCTTTAAATATGTGCAAAGCAAGTGGAGAAATTATTGATGATTGTATGCAAATACCTAGATTCATGAACACTGAGATCAAAAAGCTCATCCTGTTATTTACAAAGGAAACATTAAGTGGAGCAGTATTATACAGACCTTAAGTTATTTTTGTAGATTGTTTGTTAAGCATTTGTCATTTATAATGAGGGAGTGGTGCAGCAAAGTATTTTGTTGTGTCTGTGAAAACATTTTATTTCTTCTAATTCCAAATACGATTTCACCAGTGGATACAAATACTCAGTGACAATTCAGTCTGGACAAAACAATGCTGTGATGACCTCAATCCAGTTGATTCAGGCTGGCTCGCTGCCAGACAGCTTAGCAAGCGTCCTCAGCTCATGGTCCTGGTTAATTATGTGGCCAGTGGTCTGCGATGAAAGGAGGGGGGGTTGCATGATGGCAGCGTGTTTGCAGCTATCCTGGCTGCCGCTTCTGGGAGTGTACAGGCATCCCGATCCAGACATGTCTTGGAGGGTTGAGTTGGTCACCACTGGGCAGCCGTCTGCGGACTGGCTGGGGATGGAACAGATGGTGTGGAGACATCCCCACAACAAAACACCGGCGATGACCAGGAGCAAGATGCAGCAGGTCAGCCAGACGCCCATGGCGAGCTCCCAGCCAGCTCTGTCGTGACCTTCACTGCTCTCACTCAGAGTGCTGAACACCTGGCACTGCTCCCGTACTGGATTGGCGGCTTGACATGTCACGCACAAGAAGTAAGCGGTCTGGGGGAGCAGGTTAGCTAGGTGTGTGCTGGTCTGACTGACGGGGATGCGCTCCTCATGGGTGAAGCTCTTGCGCTTATAGCCCATGATCAGACTGTTCCAGTTTGGGTCATACATGACACTGTAGAAGGTGTCGCGACAGCTGGGGGATGGCGGCCAGCTCACTCTGGCTGAAGTGGAGGTGATGTTGTAGACGACAACCCCCATGATGCAAGGCTGCTTCTGTCTGTCTGCTTCTGGAGCTGAATTACTTTGAGTGAAGTGTTTTCAAGTTATTACAGCCTTTGCGTGCTCACAGTGTAAAACTGGACTGAAACAGAGATGACATAAACACAGAGTAAGTCTTTTGCTATAATTCTTGTCACAGCAGGTGCAGAGTTTCTGCTCATTTCCACATAGGAGCTTATTTCTAGCCTCCACCAATAACAAGTAATCAACAGGAAAATAGCAGGTTTGTTGTTTGTGCTCATTTGGTTCTGATAACAGCTTTGATTAAAGCATCCTCTCTGTTGTAATGGCAAAAACATCAGAATCCTTACTCCCTCATGACCAAATTGCCTGTGAATGTAGATTCGTTAGAAATTATTTGCTTCATACGCATCATGCTCACAGACTGTAGTGTTAAACATATCCGTCTAATAGTTACTATAACGTAAAATCACATGGTCACCCATCCAGCCGTCCTCAAGCTTTAAACAGGATAGTATCATGACATAATAAGCATTGTATGAAGGATTATCTGGGACTAAGTGCGGTGGTGGGAGGGAGGTGAGCTTATGTACAGATGTTCAGCAAATTACATAATGCAGAGTGGTTTGTGAGGAGGCTCCGCTGTGCTGTCACCTGTTACTGGCCAGGTGATGATCTGCCAAAACCCCAATTTAGGTTTAGCTTTGATTTGAGCAGTGTTTGTAATGTTTATTGAAATGTAACTTTTTTGATATTAGTACACAATAAAATGGCATCATGAGCTAAAACAAATACCAGGTGGTGGCCACACAAGCTTCTATCTACAGTGTTGAATTGTTTTTAATTTACTTGGTATCAAATGCCATTCAGTGAATTCACTTCACCTCCTTCAGTTTAAACTAAAACAGAGTGGGTGTGGCGCACATTAGGAGTGAGACACCTTCAACTTACATAGTTTTGTTGTTTCTGCTCATGAATCACAAATTTAGGAGGTGTTTTAAAGGAAGCCGTCATAAAAGCTACTAAAGCAGTAACATTTTAGACACAGACAAACGCACCAAAACAGTAGATTTAAAGTCAGTTTTTGTATTATGTTTTCAATTCTCATCCATCTTTTCTAATATAAATCATGCAAGCATACATCTGGCTTGTTTTACACATCTGACTTTATGACTGACTTTCTTTCTGTTGCCCATAGCAACAAAACACACTACACGTAAATGAGCTATGATAAGAGACTCATCAGTGGTCATTCATTCAAAGCATAACAGGGGAGACTTACCAGGAAAACCGCTCCAGCACGTGTTGAACATCAATCTGTAAAGCATGAGCTACTGGATCATATTATCCGGCGCTCCTGTTGTTGAGTCATCAGTAACATCTCCTCCACTGTCACTGGATCAACAGCTTTGTCGCTGGGTAGTGCAGTATAGATTGTCAACCTCAGGAGTGGACCAGAGGCTGGTGGCGTGTCCTTGTCTCCGCTGCTGCCACACTAGTGGGAGTGTTGCTGGATTAGAGCAGCATCAGCTTCAACTCCCTGCCGACAGGGGAGAGAGGGAGCTGAAATCTGTTAAAGTGGATGTTAGAAATGAGAACTGTATACCCAAATCATTATACTGTTTGTGCTTAAAAAATGAGCTTTAGATGCTCTGAAAATGTTGTCTGTTCCTATTCTTTCTGATATTTCATCAGGTGTAGTGATACCGCTCATTCATTTCCCCTTGACCAGCAAATTGGTCGACACCCTGTTATCTTGAAAATCTAGCTGCAGGACCTGGGAGCAGCTGAAATGTTTTTCACTTGGTACATCCATCTGTCTGTCAGTTTGTTCCAGAACAAAGTCTGTCATCTGCTTACCAGATTGGCATGAAAGCTACTGTGGAAATTCATGGTCCCAAGAGGATGATTACTTGCTGCTAGTCATCCCCTGACAGTGGTGTTCCCATCAAGCACATGTTTCTGTGCTTACTTACATATATCAAAGTTTAAAGGGCAGATTGCAGTGAAATCTATCTTTTCTACCTTTAACACCTCTTCTAGCGTCACCCCCAGCCTAAATATTTAACTTTCTACTTAAAATGATAATCTTATACCTGCTTAATGTTAGTGATTATATAGACCTGTTAGCATGGCTGTAGACTTTCAGCTATGTTATTGATTGGCCATGCAGCACAAGGTTTATGTTTTTTGTTCCATTAGTATTTTGAATCACAAACTTTGCTGCACATCCTGTATGCATTGTGATTATTAATGGTATCACCAGTGTTACAGCTTCTTCAGTAGCTAATAGGCATTAGTGTGCTTTAATTTTTTCCAAGAAAACTTTTAATATGGCCTTGGGTGTAAATGTGTTGAAAGTGTTGATTGTGAAAAACATGACTCAGCCCTTTTGTAGCCACTAATACACCCACATGAGTCAAATTCACCTTCAGAGCCCATTTGTTAATCATGGAGGTGGTGTTGGTGAGCAGTGGCTTTAATAGAAAGCTTGATCTTTTTTCCTATTTATCTTTCAGATACTCACCTTCACTCCCTGGTGCATCATGGATGCAGAAAGAATACAAAGTTAGGAAATTAATAAAATGTTCCAGGTCTGAATTTTACATTTTCTCCTCACCACCTGTCTTCCTTTGAATCTAGACCTTGAACCTGGCATACAGCAGCATATTTGGCTCCTACAGGAACTTCCTGGGTCCCCCACACATCAAGGTCATGTGCAGACTGCTGGGCTACCAGGGCATCGCTGTGGTGATGGAGGAACTACTGAAGGTTGTCAAAAGCCTGGTGAGTTGGACAGTAAGCAGTAATAGTGTGTGGGAGGCATAATTTCATTCCTGGAACTTCCTGCAGTTAAAGCTCAGACGAGGACTGTGCAAGGAGGGGTGAAGAGGTTGCTCTCTTTGTTGGTTATAAATGAGACTGCAGACAGGCTGCGCTAGATATTGATAAACAGTTCAAATCAGACTAATGGCATTAAATACCGATTACACAGTAAAGAAGGGTATTTGTTTGGTTGTGTGTGTTTTTGTCTTCATTGTGCCCTGTTAACTGAATGTTTAGCTGTATAAACTGCTGCTTAAGCTCTGCCTTTCTTCTACAGCTTCAGGGCACCATAATGCAGTATGTTAAAACCCTCATGGAGGTGATGCCCAAGATCTGTCGACTACCCCGCCATGAATATGGCTCCCCAGGTAGGTGAAAATGTAGCTTTTACTCATTATTGTAGAGTAATGCTACCATGGGACTAAACAGTCGGTGTAATGTAAAATCCACAACAGGCACTAATTTCAACTGAGACAAAAAAAGCTTAAGATTATTTTATTTTTTGTTCTTTTAACCTGAGTTTAGTTGCATTTCATTGAATTTCCTTTGAGAAATTTAGAATTGTTGTTTTAAATAATTGCTCCACCTCGCTGTTACCTGCAGTGAAACCATGAAAAACAAAATGACATAACCCTACAAACATTTCATGTTTTTTATGCCACATGACTCTACTAGTTAAAAATAACTACATAGTCTGAAACCAAAAAATAATTGGTCACAAAATTGCCCCTTGGCTGCCATGAGTCAGGATGTAACACTGCAGCTAAAAGGACCAGACTGTGCCTACTGACACAGGCTACAAAGCTTTAATTAAAGTTTTCAAATGTGAAGAAAATGATTATTGGTATTAGAAATCAACTCTTGTCAGAAACTGTAGTTTGAATAAATAATATTAAGGCAGTTGTTTTTGTTTTTAATAAAAATGTAGGACAACAGAGTTAGAAACGGATTACATAGAGACATTTGTGCTTGAGATGTCTGAGCAGTCATGTTGTCACATCAGAGGAGTAAATGGCCAGCAGAATGTGACTATTACTGAAAAGACAGAGACCTGCTGACGTGAACGATGGCTGAGAGCAATCGCACTGTGTGACAGATGTGAAATAAAGTGGGAGATGAGATAAATAGTATTTCTTTGTGTTTCTTTTCAGGTATCCTGGAATTCTTTCACCACCAGCTCAAGGACATTGTTGAGTATGCTGAGCTGAAGACAGTGTGTTTCCAGAACTTGAGAGAAGTTGGTAACGCCATATTGTTTTGTCTGCTGAGTGAGCAGAGCCTGGTGAGGATCACTAACCAGTCAGGACATTTAAATATATATGGATATGACTTTGACTTTTATTGTATCTTTCTTGCAGTCCCAGGAAGAAGTTTGTGATTTACTTCATGCTGCACCTTTCCAAAACATTCTTCCCAGAGTCCATGTCAAAGGTAAATAAAGGCTGGTTTAACTGAAAGCATCCATAGTGTTGCATTTATACACAGGCCCAGGTGACGTTTTACAAAAGTGTGATTGTCCGTTTCGAAAACTTGCTAAAATTGTCAGCTGTGACCCTGTGAAACAGTGTGAGGGTTGAGGTGTTTTTAATGGCTGGTTTGAGCAACTCTGATGACGCGTACTGGCAGCTTGTTTTTATCATTGTCAACAAATCCCACTAAAAGCCAAGGCTGTGTCCAAAATCACTCAATTTTTTGCAACAAATATAGTGCTCTATATTTACTGTCCATTATTTTGAGAGCTCCAGTTGATCGTGTAAATTTATGCTCTGTATACTGTCTCAAAAAAGACCATGATGGGATGTGAAAAGTAAAGTCCATATTATTGACTTTCCGCATACGTTCTACCTGTTAGTAAAATATGATACATGTCCTGCATCTTGATTTACTACACATCAGTAAGAAAACTATTGATAGTCTTTCATAAAGAAAGTAGTAAAGGAGTTAATTTACATGTGAACTGGCGTTTTGTATAATTTGTAATAAGATATTTACACTGACGCTTATTGAAACGATGCTATGGCGAATGTGTGCTGTGATCTAAGCTGAAGGGGCTGCAACTAAATATTAGAGTGTGTGACTTTTTTTTTTTTTTGGACGGGCAGTGTTTCAAGGTATTGACATGCAAATAACTGTTAGTATGATCAGTTCCTTGTTGGTTCTGACCCTTTGATGGGATTTATTGACAGTAAGAAAGATGCAAAATATCACCAGTCTGATCTTAGACTTTTCTTTACCTCATTGTCTAGAGGGTGAACGCCTGGATGCCAAGATGAAGCGTTTGGAAGCCAAATACACAGCGCTGCATATGGTGCCATTGATAGAGCGCCTGGGCACCCCACAGGTACAGTGAGTCCAAAAATACAGAGACCAGAAGGCGTCAAGACTGGCAGAAATATCACAGCTCTTAGCTGATTAGATTTGTTGTAACTTGAATCCTCCAACATGTCTCTTTCAGCAAATTGCGATTGCTCGTGAGGGCGACCTTCTGACCAAAGAGAGGCTGTGCTGCGGCCTGTCCATGTTCGAGGTCATCCTTGCACGTGTGCGCGGCTTCTTAGATGATCCCATCTGGCGTGGACCGCTGCCCAGCAACGGCGTGATGCACGTGGATGAGTGTGTGGAGTTCCATCGTCTCTGGAGCGCCATGCAGTTTGTGTACTGCATCCCTGTAGGAGCCCACGAGTTCACAGTGGAGTGAGTGCAGCAGTTCACCCATCTGTGCCACACCCTTGTGCGATGTAAATGGTTGCTTCTTTGCTCATGCATGCTGTTCCTGTGTTCCAGGCAGTGCTTCGGGGACGGCCTTCACTGGGCTGGCTGCATGATCATCACCCTGCTGGGACAACAGAGACGCTTCGACATCCTGGACTTCAGCTATCACCTTCTAAAGGTGCAGAAGCATGATGGCAAGGATGAGATCATCAAAAGTGTGGTGAGTTAAAGAGAGCACAAGTGTCATGTAGCGCATTCTGCAGCATCAGTTAAAGTTACTATGTCATTATTCTGATACAAAAGTATTTCATTTGTAGATTGACTTTAAACTTGCTTTCTGGAAGTCCAGTAAGATAACACAGCAGAAATCTTTTTGCAGCGAGAATAAAATCATGAGTATTAACCTCTCAACATATTTAGTGACATACTCCGTGAACATCAAGTGTTTGGGCAGGGTTGTCAGATTAACTAGATCATTGAAATGTATTTTGAGAAGATGCCATCAAATGAACTGTACACGAACCAAACCCACAGGTTCCTGCCCAGAGTAGCAGATAAAGAGAAAAATGATACCCGTCCTGTTTGTATTCTAAACATGCAGCTGCAGCCAACAGGTGATCAGCTTAGTAGAAGGACTGGAAACAGGAGTCTCGTGGTTATGATGACTCAGATATCAGTGCTCCTAAGAAATATTAAACAAATAATACTCAACAAATAAAAACAGAAATTATAGTAACTCTCAGCTTCTGGTTTTCATGCTAAGCTAGCTGGCTGCTAACTGGTTGCCTCATATTAAATACACAAGGGTGGTACCGATCTTCTTATGTAACTCTCGGCATGATGGTGAATAAAGATTTGTAAATAGTGAGAGCTGTTTCCTGAACCTTTAAGGCAAGAATCATTGACCCCCTTCTTATTCTCTTAAGATTAAATAAAAAACCTTTTTTTAACCACAACATACTAAATGTCTTCTTCTTCCCCGTAGCCACTGAAGAAAATGGTCGACAGGATCCGCAAATTCCAAGTCCTCAACAATGAGATTTTTGCCATTCTGAACAAGTACCTGAAGTCTGGGGACGGAGAGAACATGCCAGTTGAACATGTGCGATGCTTCCAGCCACCGATACACCAGTCGCTTGCCAGCAGCTGAGGCTACTGTGGATACTGTGGGCCAGCGTGAAGTTCCAAACACTGTCAGCATTACCAGAATATCTACAATGATTCCTCCTCATTTACTTCAGGTCTCTAGTAACAAAGGACCATTAAATGTAATGAAGTTGGGCCGCATTTTTGTCAGAATTATTTTTTTGTATTCACTTGTGCCTTATCAGAAATGAATAGATAATTCCCCTTTTTTTGGATAAACTATTCTTTTATACTTGCAGAAAGCAATAGATCAGGGAAGGGAAATTAGTTTTATGAGATGACTATTTAAGGGTTTGCAGTGGTGGATTATTAAGGGTGCACAGTAACCTATTGTAAGTGCAGGTGAAAGTAAATTTGTATCTTCTCTACTGTTGAACATGCATGCTAAACACTTTTAAAGGTAACAAGCCTCATACTCATGTTAAGCATTTATTCACTGCCTTGTGTTTCAAACGTTTTAATCATTTTAAGTCAATAAATACTTAACAAATCTCTTCCACCGTCTCAAGAACTCTTCATGGAAACACTACAAAAAAATCCAGAATGATTCCCAAAAAAAATTATTTTCAAATTTCACAAAAACTCAACTGATAGTGATCTTTATAGTTTCCTTTACAATGTAATCATTGTCAGCAGGACCTCATAATATACATGTACACACATTAAAACCTCCTTTTTGATTTATAGAAAGTAAGTCCGTGCATGGATATGCATGTACATAAATATTTGTTTAAAAAAAAATATTTACAACGCTACAGAGGAATGAAATAAAGTTCTAAAGGTATTTGAATATGAGCAGGTCATATTCTGAGAAAAGTAAGGCAAATTAAAATACTTGGTACAATCCACTGGTCTGCCCAAGTCGCTCTCCCCATACAGCTGATTGTCTTATTTTCATACACCATGTCTACAACAATGCCACTCAGTCAGTAAGGACCTGGAAAAAAACAGAAGGGTTCCTTAATGATCCAATGTGGATGTCATCGCCCCATTTCTTCTAGAGACGCTGTCAAAAGGCAAACCCATTTCTCTGTCCTCCATGTCCTCTGTGGATTCGTTATGTAGCAGTTCATAGGTGCTGTGGGAGGCCATGCCGTTGGCTGTGGCATAGGGCCGTTCCTCCTTTCTCATGGACACGGCGAGAGTAGCCAAGCTAACGTTAATGTCTTTGAAGCCGTGGAGCAGGAAGATGCCCACAATGATGGTGAGGAAGCCGCTGAGGGTACCGATTACGTCGTCTGTGCCCATGTGCTCCCACTCCTTAAAGAGAATGGCGGAGCACGTGAGCACCGATGTGGTGAAGAACACGTAGTAGATGGGAGTCACCAGAGAGGTGTTGAATATGTCCAGAGCCTTGTTTAAGTAGTTTATCTGTGTGCTCACGCACGCCACCAGAGCCAGGACCAAGAACCATGCCAGTGGGTTTCTTAAAACGCTTTTCCCAGCAATCGCTTCTTTAATGGCAATGCCCAGTCCTTTGACACAGGATACCGATAGTGCCCCAATTACCGAGCAGATGGTGATATAGACAAGGATATTGGTCTGACCATGGCGAGGACCCACAACAAATATGAAGATAAGAGCCACAATGATGACAAGAGTGGCAAAGACGCAAAACCCTGAGAAAGGGGTAGAAAGGAGTGTAAGGTTGGATGATATAAATAACAAACATTAACAAAATGTAGGTATTTTTACACCAAACTTTACTTGAAATAATCTTAAATTGGAATGATGATTCAAAATAGAGCTTGACAGAATAAAACACATGATTTTTGTTCTGTACCTGGATCAACCAGCTTCTTGGCCATGTGCTCGAGGCTGTTGATCTCCTCCTCTTGTGGAGCATGAATCACCATGGTGGTGGAGCCCAGGATACTGAGCAGGCAGCCGAGCTTCCCGTGCAGGTTTAACCGCTCTGTCAGGAAGTATGACGACAGCACCGCGCTGCAAAGTGATATTTAGTCAGCCACAGTGACTTCACAAATCAATTTGCAAACAAAAGGAAATGTCAGTGTAGACAAGGTTCAATTGTTCAGTTGATACAATGCTTCATCTGTACCTGACGAGCACACTGAGGGCTCCCAGTGGGGTGACCAGAGTCGCAGGAGCAAAGGCATATGCTGCAAAGTTGGCTGCTTCACCAGCCCCCACTAGGAAGCATTAAAACACATAATTTAGATATGAAAACAATAAGAATGTTGTAATGAAGACAGATAGAGCTATAACAATAACATTATCTGAGGTTTACTGAAGGTGTGTTGCAACATACAAAAGACTAATACTAAAAAGGTTACATGTGAGATATCATGGCTTAATGGCAATTCAATGAACAGTGAGAATCAGTAATAGTAATTTAAAGGACAACCAGCATCTGTCATGTAGAAATCTGAAGAACACATTTTCGACCATCTTGAACCCAGTTTTAATCTCGTCATCTTTACATTATGTTTTTAAATAGGGTCATCACTTACTTGACAGTAAACCAGCCCACCATAGCCATTCTTTCAGATAGGCATGACCACCCTGGCCTGAAGCACAGAAAAATATTTTAGACCATGAGATGCCTCTGGTTTAAAATCACAAAACCTGAATTATGTAGTCTCCACTACACATCAGGATGACAGACAGTGGATTTGAAGGACAAGTGCAATAGTGTAATAGTAAAGTTAATGATTTTCTAGGTATTAAGAGAGTGATGTTGACTCCCAGACTTAAACTCTCAAACACACCCTACATAAGGTAGCAGAGCCAAGCAAGCCTGGAATGTGAGGACCGTCTCCACTGGTTTGACTCCTTCAGCTGAGTTTCGGTGTTGTATCACAAGTGCAGGGAGTGTCACAAGCAACAAGAACACACAGGTGTCAAAGTAGAACTATACGTTTCCTGATATTACAACTCTTGGCTAATAAAGCTAATAAAGTTGGACGATGCAGTCTGGTTGGTCAGGTTGGTGTTGCGTTCACTGTCATGTTCATTAGACACTGAGAAACGCTTCCTACCGGCCCGCATCGATCCCTTCTTCGCCAGCCGCAGAAGTCCTTTCTTCTTGAGGATAAAACTGCCTCCAATAAAGATGCTGGAGCTGATGGCCAACCCCAGACCGATGTAAAAATCATACTTCCCCTTATCCTGACCCATAGCGAGGCTCGATGCGTTGACGTGGTCTGTCACATTTACCACCAAGCAGTTCAGGTGCTGACCAAAAGTACAGTTGTGTCCAGTCCAGACACCTGAGAGCAGAGCACAGGGGGAGACAAGACATCAACACGCTGCTGTGAGAAAGTTCAGATCCTCAACATCATTATTAAAGCAATGACATACCGTTTCCACAGGAGACATTACAAACTGGAAACCCGTCATTCAGTGTGTGGGAGGAATCCATCAGACTAAGCGATCATTAAGGACTATCTAGTTTCAGAGCGGGCTGGTCACATACTAACACACAGAGAACCTGGGGACTATCCAATCGTCTGTCTGGGTGGAGGTAGCACACACAGTGTCTATGTCCTACAACAGGAATTCAGGAACTGACTCACACCGAGGTTAATGTTAACCTGGGAACGCTAGGTGCAGCTAGTTAACGAGCTAGCTGAAATCACCCATAAACCGGGGTGATAATTGCCCGGCCCTTACATGTCACTACACTTCTGTAGACACCGTTGACATTAAGCGGACGTGACAATGCTGTGTTATATTAAGATAATAAGTAGCTAAACATTTAATTGTGAGCATAAAACTCGTAAGCCACGTTAGCTAGCTGCGGCGGCTAGCTGGTTGGCTAGCGAGGCTAGTTAGCATTAACAAAGAGTTTGTCGAGTATAAGTGCGAGAGTTAAATACCTGTCCAAAGGTGGCGGCTTCCCCCAAAAGCAAGACGGCGGCAGCAGGCTAACAGATAGCCCTCTTCCCTGCTCTATGAGCAACCATCACTTACTCTCGCCACACTCCGCCAGCACACACACCGCTTGACGACTGCCGCACTGCGAGGCTCCCTGCTTCTCACCGGAGCTGTGACCGCTGGACTGTGTGCGTGCCCTCCGCAGGCTGAAGTCCAGAAGCACACACAGATAACACGGTGTGCATCACGCTTTTATTGCCATTTTGATACACCTTCCATTATATATATATTAAAAAAACACACACGGACAAATCATATACATTACTAACTATAAGGATTGAGCACAACAACACGACAACGGAAAACGTGTGGCGAATTAAAACGCGTCAGTTTGAAGTTTCGTTAAAACACAGGAGAAAACACGAGAACTCATGAACAGTCAGTGAACTCCTGCCAGTCATGTGTTCAGCATCTCATTACAATCTTTACAGAGGAGCAGTGGAAATATATTTACTTTAGATGCTTGGTTTTCAACTTTCTATTGTTTGATTTTTGGGAGTGCATCTTTCTGTTTCCAGCTGAAAAAACTCCTCCAGATGATGTAATCTGAATTAAAATCTCCTCCAGATGACACATTTGGGAGGTGTGTTTCAGCTAGAATATATGTAAATATATGTATGTATGAAGATATATGCTCCATCTTAATGTGGAGAGATGCTGCCAAAGGCCTCTGTGACCCCTGACTCTGAACAGAGGAAGCAGCAGTGCAGAGATGTTCACCTTTCCAACCAGTCGCAGAGTTTTTACTATTTCTACCTGATTACCAAGTGTTGGAGCTTCCTCATTCATTCTAATTTCACGACAACTTTAACCCACTCTTGGTAATAACTGTACAAGAATGGAAAAGGATTTTGTAGGTGATTCTAAGTAACCGGTGTGATTTAGTTTCAGTCCCTTTAAATCAAGCAACGTTACCAGACACAAAAGAAATAACTCCGACTTGTTAAGGAGAACGTCCTGTGCTTCTGAAAACATCAGAAGAACAAAGGCTTGGCAAGTTTTGCTTGGTCTGCCAAGTCACTACACATCTATGTTAACCCATTTGAAACACATGCAGTAGTAGAAATATGTGTAAACGTTGGTTTAATGTAAATCAATTATGCATAAGCCAAATAACATTTTAATTACACATGTAGCCACAACAAAACAATCAGCCAGAGAGCAAACATTCACATTTGGTGTATTAGCTTCACAAATCTCGTTCAAAAAACAGTCTTAGTTAATATTCCCATTATTACACATTAACTCAACCAATGCTACGAAGTCTACTAATATGCTAGTTCTGTATTTTATCAAATTAATTTAATGAGATGTGTGAACTCTAAGGAATTTATTCTACTCATTATTTTACATTAAAAGACTTAAGTCAGAACATCTAATGTTTGTAAGTTCTTTCAAAACAAAAGTTGAATTAGCCTGAAAATATAAAACCTAGACATTTAGGTCAAGTTAATAAAAAAATACTATGTGATTCCACAAAATCCCTGAGTGAGAATCTACAATGTAGATTTAGGCATTTAAACTTGAGTTAGTACAGTAAAACTTCAGTATAAACTCTGTTTAATAAGAAGTGGCACAAAAGTTAGATAAATATTAAGGCTGCTCTATCAGTCTGTCTTTTCCTGTGCATCCTTCTTCTTCCAAGTAATTAAAGCCTCTTGGGAAATGCGGAGTAAAATGACCCCGACACACACCGTCATTAAACCACAAACCATGGCCAGACTGTCTGTTAAAGTTAGCGAAGTCCACTCCTTGAAGAGGAGAGCAGAAG
Organism: Anabas testudineus; assembly: GCF_900324465.2. Lineage (NCBI taxonomy): Eukaryota > Metazoa > Chordata > Actinopteri > Anabantiformes > Anabantidae > Anabas > Anabas testudineus. Next base: position 5,774,169 of record NC_046613.1, on the reverse strand, counting down.
CAAAAATCACAGTGGACGTGAATGTCACATAGTAAATGGCTTCAAACATGTTGGAGCTGAAACTTTCCAAGGCCTTATTGATGAAGAAGAACTGTATGAGGATGCTGATTCCCAGTGTCCCCAACAAACCCACAAAGAGAGTCAGAGCTCTGCTGCTCGATGGCCCTTCATCAAAGATGTCCTGTCCTACCAGGCCCAGTCCTTTGCTGCTTGGAACAGTGAAGCTTCCCAGAAGGGAACATATGCTGACATACACCATGATGTTGGATGGGCCGTGAGCTGGTGCAACCCACACGATTAGCGTGATCAGCGCCAGGACCACAAGGAGAGCATATATTACAACCACTGTAGGATGAAGAAATATTTTAGTAAGATCAAGTTCAGATATGTGTTTACTTTGAGGTAAAATGTAGGAGGTGAAAGGAATGAGATTGCATAACTATTTATTAGTACTTTTTACTATCTTCAAGTTATTTTCAAGGTGTACTTCATCTGAAATACTTCCAAACGACACAATTATCATTTATTAAAGTAAACTTAAAGTAGAAACTCAAACAAACTTGGCTTTAAAGGTCACCTGGGTCTGATAGCCTCTCCTCTAGCTCCAGTCTTGATGTCACAGCCTCTGCTTTAGGGGCGTGAATGATGAGCACAATAGAGCCACAGCAACATAATGCACATCCAAGCTTCCCCAGGATATTTAAATGCTCCTTCAAGATCCAAGAAGCGAGCACAGCCCTGTATCACAGAAACACAGCATCTCACACAAGGCAATTCATATAATGACGTACACATAGTGGAAAATCTTAGATCTATAATCAATAATTATAGGAGAACGTTTTTGCAGCGTTGACTTTATCAAATTTGAAACTTTTAAAAAACACACAGTACACAAGTTAACACTTTAAATGTCATACCAATTATTATGTAAATATATGCAAGAGAGGCAACTTTTGAGTTAAGTTAAAACAATTAGTTGGCCATGCGATTAATCATTCAACACAAGATTAATCTGCAATTACATATAAGTGTCACTTTGGGCTGTATTAAATTAAAATTAGCATTATTTTACATTCTATATACAAAATTATTTATTTAAGTAATCAGGGAAAATAATCCTTAGTTGCAGGCTTGAACCAGTCAACAAGAGTCTACTAAGACTCTGAGATTAGTATTTTGAGCTATATGTTGCGTGGTTCTATTTAAACCAAAGTAGATCACAATGTCAAGCTAAAAAAAAAGAAAATCAGAATCCAATTATGTGCTGGACTTACCCAAATAACACTCCAAGGGCTCCTAGTGGTGTAACTATCACAGCAGGGGCCACATTGTACGCCACGAAATTCCCAATTTGACCAATAATCACTTATGCGATTCATAAAGAGAACATTTAGCAGAAACATTCACTAAAAATAACACCGTAAAATCAGGAAGTAAAGCAAATGGGCACATTCAGAGTGGATAGATGGCGCTATACTCACTGGACATTGTTCCACTCCACCACACCACATCTGTGAGGTACGACACTCCTGAAGGAAACACGGTGCTTTGTTAAATAAAGTCATGTCATGTCATGTTATGTTATGTTATGTCATGTCATGTCTTACCCACCGGGGTGACTCATAAATAAACTGTTATGATCTTGTAGCGTTACTTATGCTGTTTCGCACTATAAGATATTTACCTCTGTCGCGGGAGCGTAAGATTCCCTTTTTTTGAAGCACAAACGTCGATCCATTGATGAAACTTGATGTTACAGCTATTGCTATTCCAGAAAGAGGAAGAGCAGCAGCACTTGGTCCCGAGTCAAAAGCCATGAACACCGCAGGCTAGCGGGTCTCTGCTGGCGAGCCAGTGCGCATGTGCGGCACTAGCACCCGGCTGCACCACCCCACCTCTCTCAGTCTTCGGAAAGCTTCGTAGATTATTACCACACTCCGGAGGCTCTCTAATATAAAATCACCTTTTTGATACAAAGCTTTTTTACAATTAAAATTCACTTTACACTCTGTTTTAAGGCTCATTGTGTTCTACTTCAGTGTTGGAATGTACACATTTAAACAGTCATTGGGGTAGGAGCTGTCTGACTCCAACAATATGTTGTGCTTTCTTTTAGCCGGTGCGTCTCTAGAGAAGACACCACATGTGCAAGCACGCTTTTTAGTTATCTTTCTGTGAAGGAGAATAAATACTTTATAACGTTTTGACGTGTAACTTGTGAAATAACAAACACTCTTTACCTGTGTCACACCGCCCCCTTGCGGACAACGTTCTCTATTCCAGGGCAACCCCGCCCATCGTGTGTCCCGCCCATACCCAAACTAAAAGAAGCGTACACTTTATGACAGCGCGCGGTACGAGCGGGCGGAGCACACGCTGTGGCTACGGTACCACGTTGCTCAAAGCAAGGGCCGCCCCTCAACGAACTGTGGTGACACGTATCAAGCGCACTGAAGCCCCCAGTTACAACTACGTAATTTGTTTCTATGCCTCGTGCCCTAGTCCGCGACCTGTCAATCAAGTCCATTATAGACGTCTTGTTTGCAGCGAAACAGCTGAAGGGACGAGAAAAGCTCGAGAAGAGACCGCAGGTAATTTGGCTGTTGTCAAAATGCTCACAATAGCCGCGGTGTTTCTGAACGAAATGTTGCATCTCACTCAGTTCGGTGTCATGTCTTAGAAGCTTGTACATCGTTGCCTGCATGACAAGCTAGTTTGGCGTTAGCTTAGCTAGCTTGCTATAGCTGTAGTAATACCAGGTTAGCTATCTATGTAGCAGGCTAAGGGGTTAGCCTTAGCCACCGAGCTTATGTGAACGTCTCCTAACATTAGGTATTGCATTAATAGCGTAATGATGCGGTGTCAGTGCTTATTATTGCCAGCTGCACTTGTGTCTGATATTACACATGGTAACAGGAATTAAATAACTGTATCAAGGTGAACAGTCTGTGCCCTTGCTAGCATTTTCACAATGCTACGATATTGTCGTTTTTTCCCGTCTCATGTAACGTTATAGCTCTGAATACATCTTTGGCCTGATCGTCAAATTTAACTTTAATCTTATGGCACAGTGCTGTTCATGTTCATGATAATACTAATCATTACAGGCCTAATCTGCTCTAATGTGGGATGCAAATGTGTGTATTTAAACACTTGTCATTGGATTTAGGAGAGTTTTAGATCTAGCTTAGCTTGCCTTTTGGGAACTTGTTTTGAGTTTTGTTTACATTTAGAAAAGGATATTTAAGTGGGTGCTCTTTGTGCAAATTCACCATTAGTGTGAGTTCTTATCTTGAAAACAAACTGTTGTGAAACTGTATTTTATTCACTTCAAAAGAAACAACAAACTGGAGCAAGATATTCAACACTCACTGATTTACATGTATTTTATTATGTCACAGATTCTCAGGTAGCTACCTGTGATTTTATTTATATTATACTATTTATATGTGATTCTCTTGGTAATGAGGCAAAACAATTTCCCTCTGGGATTAATAAAGTTTTTTGAATCTTGAATCTTGAATCTTCTCTTGCAGGTTGGCTGCGTTTGCAGCCAGGAGAGGAGAGGGGAAGATGCCTTCTCCGTCTTTTACCCTTGATGCGCAGCTGAGATTTCATGACAAATGGCTGAAGATAGACTTACAGGTATGTGTACTGAATTAGGTGAACATTCCTGGCCTTTCAAATGAAAAGGACAGTAACATACTTTGGGGGCTCTGTAACATGTGCCTGGGAAAATTAGTTCAAGCTCGACAGTTCTTGTTTTCAGCTAAGGGCAAAACTGTACACCCCAGAAAAACAACTTCACCCTAAAGCTTTACTGGTACTTGATCAAGAGTCAAACAGAATTCTACAGTAAAAGTTACATTTGTTCTACTGGCCTACAAGCTTTGTCCCCTCTTTACCACAGTTGATTATTGTTTTTCATGTGTCATACTTGTATTTGTGAAAAGCAATTTAGTCTGTAATTACAAGGTTAGGTAGTGGAGATCTATGTTGTGAAAACACACTGACGTTTTAGTAAATATGGAGTCCTTAATATATGATGAGTTTGGAGAATATTGTGAGAAAAGAATCCTGAATTGACTTTCTCATGCTACGGAATAGACAAAGAGTGCAAAGAGTTATTCTCACGTCCACACATTGTGGCCTGTCTGAACTCCCCCTAAACTTGAAAACTGCTTTACACTACCAAATGAGGTAAATTTTCTATTGTTAGAGCTCTCTGCAGTGCTAAAGGGAGCTTGTTACAACACACATAACAAGTGTTATGTGTCTGGTCTGGGATCATTAGTGAGCTAACATGAGCCCTGAAAGCAAGAGCTGTCTTTCCACTTGTGAACATTTCTTAGTAAAGCAAGGCTCAGGATGAATGCTGCAAAACAAAGGCAATAACACAGTTTTACAGAACATGTATCCTTGACTTTGTTGGAACTCAGAGCTGGTGCAGCTATTTTGTTCAGTTGCTGTTCACTGACATTTGGTGGTAGTTTGTTAGTGTTTTTTCTTTCATAGTTAAGTTAGAAAAAGTGCACAGTAGATTTTCTTAAACAAATCAAGCAAATGAAAGAATTTGTGTCTGATCCATCAATTTGAAAAGTGGAAGATGAATGAAGCACAAGCAAATTCACAACTTCAATTTGCTAAGTGTAGATTTTTTTTTTTTTCTTCCTTCCTGGGACAGCGGGCCTTCTCTCCAGAGGGGCTGAGTGAAATGTGGAATGAAATGGTAAAGGATGAAGAGATAACATTCAATGGAGAAGAAACAGCTCACCCAGGTATAGTGCTTTGAGATTACAGTATTTATGCATTCTCAGTGTTTCTGACAGATTTACACATTGCTGCCCCTTGTTTATGGTGACATGGCACATTGATACACACTGCTTGAGGATAATGTGTGAGCTAGAGACCAGAGTGGTGTTTCCACCTTGCTGATTGAAATTATGGTCAATGTGAGAATTTATTTGGACTCTTTTAGAAGATTGCACTGACTGCTTTGGAGCTCAGAAGAAGGATGAACCCAATGATAAAGAAAAGAAAGAAGAGGAAGAGACATCATCCTCTGTACATCACTCTATCATTGAGACCTGGGACTGGGGACGACAACCAGGTGAGAACATTGCCTGAGCAAGATTGAAATGTCTTTGGGTACATTTTATTATGTTGTGTCCTGCTAAGTTTCTGCCTTGTTCTGCTGTTGTAGTGCTTGTTATTTTACACGTTGCTGTTTCCAAGTAGGGTAATTAATAGCATACTGACACCACTTGGTTTCACAACACCTAAATGTCGACTAGATACAGTTAGACTGACCATTTCAACATATGTCCAACCTCTGGGAGGTGTGGAAACTGAAATGACAACTTGCAGTGTGCAGTTTTGTGTGGTTATTTTTACCCCAGCAGAGTATAATCTTGGTAGGCGTTATAATGTTGTCCAGCATGGAGTAGAGTCTCTCACCCAGCTTGTGTTTACTGGTGGGACTGGGTGGAGCTGTGTTATGATGCTTAGAGATAAGCATAGGGTGGGGGGCTGGGAGGGAGGGTGATCTTCATGCCTAATGAGTTCAGGCTTTGCTAGTAGCTACTTGGCTGCTTCTCTCCTATTTTATTGACTGAGCCAGAAAATCGCTCTGGTCTGATTGTACTGTGAATGTAACTGGATCACTACACGGACAAGTGATCTGTCATTGATGCTTAAAATTCGAATGGCATACTTCCTGCTTTTCCACTGAGTGGCCAGATATGTGGAACATGTTGATCTTAGCAGCTAGAGCACAGGTTATTGTTTTGAAATCAAGCTAAACACATGACAGATTTACTCTGGACCCTAGCAGTGTATTTCCTCTCTTTACTTCTCCTTTTCTTGTGAGATATTTTATAAACAATTGATTAGCTGCTAAAAGTTTGAGACTACGTCAGCACCTCATGGGTAATGTAAAATAAAAAGGAAGAGACTTTCCCTGGAATACAAATCTGTCCTGACAGCTGAGCACAGCTGACTGTAATGTGGCTCATACAACCTGAGGCTAGTCTGGCTTACATAAAGCTTAAGTGGATTTCAGACCTGCTATTTTGGCCCAACTTGTCTTCTCTGCAGCACTGCTGTATAGACACACAGAATTTACTGAACCAGCTAAGAAGAAAGGATTGTGTGTGATGAAAGCCAGTGGGAAAAGACAATCGGAACGTAGGAATTATCATTATTATTATTTTTTTTTGTTAAACATTGAAGCCTTTCAGTAATAGATTTAGGGTCTCTGAGCTGTTAATTTGATACAAACATGTTGTGTAATGAAGACATGTAGTTGTAGAGATGTTTTATTATTTTCATTGGGGGTTTTTATTTTGGCACTTGAACTCAAAACAAAGTTTACTGTTTGTATTTCTGCAAGAAGTAGTTAGAAGTCACAAGTAAGTCCTGTCATGTTTTCCTTGCCCATGTGTGTAGATGAGAATGAGTTAAAAGACTGCCTGATGGTCCTGGTTGATGACCAGCAGAAGCTTTCAGCACAGATGGCCAAAAGCACGTTGTCTGCTCAACGCCTGCGCCAACGCCTTGTTATCCTGGAGCGCTACCTCATCTCACTGAGCCACAGCATGATGGAGGAGAAGTACAAAGTCCGCTGGAAGACACCACCGAGCCCACCACTGCCTGCTGCTGACAATAAGAGGTATTATTATTATTATTATAAGATTATTGCAAGCTGACATGTTGGATCAGTGGTTAGTGGTGTCACTCAACAAACAAGAAGGTCTGGAGACTGGATAAACCAGACATTTTAAAAAATCTGTAGGTATCAACTTGAGTGTGCATGTCCTGTGATAACTAATGACCTGTTCTGGGTGTACCCAGCCTCTCAGCCAGTTCTTACCAGGAGAGACCCTGCCCCTGGTCTTATATTATATAATATTTTACCCGAGTTTTACCTAAGATGTTTATTACTGCAGGACCACAGTGCAATGAATATGCTGGAATTACTCTGTAATTGACACATGTGGAAATATGTTTTAAATGCTTTTAGTGTTGTGAAAACCTGAAATTCTGAATTCTCCGTCGTTGGCATTCATTTTAGTGTTTAGTTGCTGTTCCAGAAACTTTGGTCTAATACTCTGTTTTCAAGCTGGTCTACCTTTGTGTTGTTCCCTCATTGCATCAGTAGCAGCATACAATAGAATTTCTGCCTTACTCTTCAATCTAACAGCCAGTCATGGGCTGTCTGTGGTTCCTGTTAGAAGTTTAAATTTATGACTCTCTGTGACCCCTGATATGTGTTGTGACTATGCCTGAACTGTGACTGTTTTAATACAGTGTGAAGTGCATGACCACGTCAACAGCAATCACATAAAACTTTTCTTTCTATGTCTTTAAGACAAAGACCTAACTAATATTGACATATACATATTTTTTATTTTTTATGTGGAAAAACTAGATTCCGATTTACAGTTTAAGTTGATCCCTTTGATCCTGGTTTTGTTATTTCAGTCCACGTCCAATCAGCAAAGGTGTTGAAGGTTTGGCCAGAGTCGGCTCCAGGGCAGCTCTCTCCTTTGCCTTTGCTTTCCTGCGTCGAGCCTGGAGGTCAGGTAAGAATATCCCGCGATACTGACAGTGAAAACATTTTGTCCAGTAGTAGTAGCTGTGATGATAGCTGCTGTCATGGTTATGAAGCTTTGCTTAAGAACTGTTTATGAATGTGTTGCACCATGTTACAAGCTACTCATAGTAAACAACCTATTTCACAATTCTGTCTGTAGCTTGGGGTGTCCACTAGATGAAGGACTGTAGGGTTTGTGCAGTGCAGGGAGACTTGTTTATAACATTTATGCTGCTGTTTAGCTGGACTGTTCTGTATTGATCAGTGTTTTTAAACTTTAGTCTCCTTTAAGTATGGAAAGGGGGAGTGGACAAATCTATTTCATTAGAATGCAGTCCAATACAGCCCCCACTGTTTGTGACCTCAAAATGCCATAAAGATAAGTTTGAATTTCATTGTACAAACAGCATACTATAAATAAACTTCTATCTAAGTATTCATCAGTCATATGATCTGATCTAATCTAATAATCAACCACCTTGGTAGTTGCTTTGTTTGTTGAAAAGCCCTTTATGGTCAGCTTTGCAAGCAGAGATGCTGTTTTTGTTACATGTGCTGAGGATAGGTTGTGAGCTGCCTGTCCACAGGGACTGGGTGGGAACAAAGAGCTGGCCTCTCCTCTGTAGGCTTCCTGTAACATGAGCAGTACACACACACACACACACACACACACACACACACACACACACACACACACACACACACACACACAGAGACGATTAAGCCTCACATCTTGTGTCCTAGCCACATTCCTGGAATAAGCTTTAGGAACTACAGAAATGTAACAGTGTCTCTCTCTCACCACTCGTTGAATGAACTTGATCTTTGCTCATTTCCCTTGTCTTGTAAAGAATAGGATTATGTCCACTCAGCGTGAATGTTTAGCACTAATGATGATACTGTAGGAAGACTAAGCTTTAAGACTAAATGCATAAAAGCATCATGCATATTTATCATGTATCACAGAATCAATAAGTGATGCAAACTATGTCTCTCCATCTGCATTTGCTCAGTACTGATGTTGATTGACTGGTTGATTTGGACAAGATTGTGGTGTGTATAAACAATGTCTGTAATGTAATGCTTAAATGCATTATTTACATGTTATAGTTTGATTACTTAAGTTGAATATAATTTAGAATAAAAATAACATATCTTCCATTTTTCATGTCATGCTGGCCATAAGAAACTAACTTCTGCAGATCATATATATATGTATATAACATAAGACATTTGTGCTTTGCTGCAGGAGATGATGCAGATCTTTGCAGTGAGCTTCTCCAGGAGTCTCTGGATGCCCTGCGTGCTCTGCCAGAGGCCACGCTGTTTGATGAGGGGACTGTGTCATCAGTGTGGCTGGAGGTTGTTGAGAGGGCCACAAAATTCCTCAGGTTTGTTTTTACTCCTCATTTGCTAAATACACAGTATTAATAAATAATACTTTAGGAAGAGTAGGCATAGGACAGTCTTCTAATCTGTGTGAATTCCAATTCATATCTCCTGTGCCACAAGTGATGTACATGGAAGTGCTGCTACAAAAGGCAACATTCCTCTACAAGACCAGCACCTAGTCCTGGCCATCCTGCTGGAGCTGGCTGTACAGAGGGGCACTCTCAGGTAACCTGAAACCTTTCAAAACTGTTTATTTGCTTACGCTGATCTCCAGCTGCAGGTGAAATCCACTTCTTCCTCATTGTTCAGTTGACCCTCTTATCCTTTTGTCTTTCCAGTCAGCTACTGTCTGCTGTTCTGCTACTGCTCCGTTTGTGGGAGAGTGGCACTAGAGAGATGGACAACGAACGCTCCACCCAGGGAACCAGTGCTCCTTTACTGCCCCTCTTGCAGCGCTTTCAGAACATACACAGCAGCAAAGAAGAGCCAATTCCTGAGGAGGAAGCTGAGGTAAAATTTTTCTTTCTCCGAAAGCTGCATCTCTGTATATCAATAATGTTTCACTTCCATATTTATGTAATGTGAAGATGGGTCAATGAAAAAACTAAAATACCCAAACTATATTCAAAACTATGTTTAGTTAGTAAGTAGTTTATGTGTCATTACTATGATTTTCAGATCCTCACAGCCCCTCTGAGTCCAAATGAGAGTTTCCTGCGTTACCTAACGTTACCACAGGATAATGATCTGGCCATTGACCTTCGGCAAACAGCTGTGGTAATTATGGCCCACCTGGATCGCTTAGCTTCTCCCTGCAGTCCTCCACACTGCAACTCCCCAACGTCGCACAAGGTAACAACTCCTTTTTTGATTCTTCCTCCTGACAAATGTCATTGTAGTTTTTAAAAAAATTTTATTTTAAGATCTAATAAGTACCTAACTAGATTAGAAACTAAACTAAAATCTTTTAAATTTTGTTGAAATTATGATAAAACAAAAGAAATGAATAGAAATGGTTATCATCATCATCATCATACACATCTGAATCCTATGTTAATAAATGAATGTGAAAGATATTTTGTGTCCTTCTGCTAAAGTATAAATTTACCGCCAAAAGGACAAACAATCACCAAGTCACTGACTTTGGCTCCTTCTCTTCTCTGTTTGTTCCAGGGAAACCTGCAGGAGGTGATTGCCTGGGGCCTGTTAGGATGGAAGCTTTATGCCAATGTTAATGGACCCATTCACTGTAAAGCCCTGTCCAGCATTGGAGTCACACAAATAGTCTGTTCAGAAAAGGGCTTTCTCATCCTATCCAGCAGTGGTGCAGTTTACACCCAGAATTACAAGAGCACAACTCTGGTCAGCTCTGTTTATAGTTATTTTTTTTGTCATGCATGACACCTAATAAGAAAAAAAGCGATTCTTTTGTATATGCGTCTGCTGTTGCTTGAGCACTGAATTATTTTGTTGTAGGCTCCTATGCTAATCCATGGTCTGAGCTCCAGGAAGATTGTGAAGCTTGCAGCTCATCCAGATGGGCAGCACTACCTTGCACTGTCGTCCAATGGGGAAGTGTTCTCTTGGGGCTGTGGTGATGGTGGACGCCTTGGACATGGAGACACCACGTAAGCAACTAGAGCAAACCCTAGCTTACTTTTGAATTCACCCAGGGTCGACCAGTTTGTATTTCTGTCTTGTCACATAGTTATGAAGACAATGGAAAAAATCTAGTGCTTCCAAATTTTAACAACTTTTCCAGTTGGCATTCAAAAACAAAAGTAAAGCTGTGGAGTGTGGGTATGTAGGACACTGAATTTGATTTCTGGGGATCTAGCTAAATTAAATTATTGATCAAACAGATGGTGAGAATATATACATCGAAATATTTCCCAAATCTAGGACATTCCTATTAATGTTTCATGCTTGTAGACCAAAGATGGTGTCCTCTGCTACGAACTATGAAAACATCATAACCTGACAATTACTAAAACCAAAACATTCTTGAAATATAAATGATTATTAGTAAGTTAATATTCATAATTTTATTATTATCAATAAAGACCCAGATTCTTAAAACTATTAAAAAGGGATGTCATCCCCATTTCTGCTTTCTTTCAGGTATTTAGAAGAGCCTACAATGATTGCAGCCTTCAATGGGAAACAGGCAGGAAAGCATGTGGTCCACATTGCTTGTGGCAGCACTTACAGTGCTGCGATTACAGCTGATGGAGAGCTGTATACATGGGGCAGAGGGAACTATGGTCGCCTGGGCCATGGTGAGCGCCATCTGCACTTAACCTGCAGGATAGGTGTTTGGCAGATCTTGGCTTGAATAATAATGTGTAAAATATAATGTATGTTCTGTCTGAAAATGAATTGTCTTCTGGGCTTTAGGGTCTAGCGAGGATCAGACTACACCCATGCTGGTGACAGCACTGAAGGGACTGAAAGTGGTTGATGTGGCATGTGGAAGTGGTGATGCACAGACACTCGCTGTGACAGAGAATGGTAAAAATAACAGGCATTGTCAAAGTCCACCAGTATCACTCAGTGAGTAGGGGTGGTGTTTTATTCACCTTCTTTCTGTGTTTCCACAGGTCAGGTTTGGTCTTGGGGGGACGGAGACTACGGTAAACTGGGCCGAGGTGGAAGTGATGGCTGCAAAACGCCTAAACTTGTGGAGAAACTGCAGGACCTGGACATAGTGAAAGTCTGCTGCGGCAGCCAGTTTTCTGTAGCCCTCACCAAAGATGGGCATGTGTACACGTGGGGAAAAGGAGACAATCAACGTCTAGGTCATGGCACTGATGAACACGTCCGCTACCCAAAGTTGCTCGACAGTCTACAGGGTGAGTTGACAAAAACAAACAAACAAAAAACTGAATCGTTTTGAACGCAACAACTGATCTGTCTTTTGTGTTTGTAATTAGGGAAGAAAGTTGTGGATGTTGCTGTGGGATCTACACACTGCCTGGCCCTCACTGATGATGGAGAAGTTCACAGTTGGGGCAGCAATGACAAACTACAACACTTTGATACCCTCTTTTCTAACAAGAAACAGCCCAAAGCACTCCCAGGGCTCAACACAAAACACATAGTGGGGATCTCCTGTGGCCCAGGACAGGTAATGTACTGTGCAGAATTAGACTAGACACTTAGAATAGAATAGAATAAACTCTTGGTGTTTGTTTGTTCTCAGAGCTTCGCCTGGTCCTCATGCTCAGAGTGGTCTGTGGGGCAGCGTGTGCCCTTCGTGGTGGATGTATGCTCCATGACCTTTGAGCAGCTAGACCTGCTCCTGAGGCAGGTCAGTGAGGGGATGGACGGCAGCTCAGACTGGCCTCCCCCACAGGAGAAGGAGTGTATGGTAGTCGCCACGCTCAACCTGCTCAGGCTCCAGGTATGCACCAATCTGTCAGTGTTTGACACCTTTTAGTTTTGGTATCACTACACCTGCTCTGATGGGTTTTTACTGCATGAGATTATGCAGATTATGCAATTTCTAACATTGTCACAGCAATAATTTCAGACTGTATTTCTGAAACTGTCCATCTGTGTCCTCAGCTCCACGCAGCCATCAGTAATCAGATGGATCCAGAGGAGCTAGGACTGGGGCTCGGCAGCGTGTTGCTTAACAACCTGAAACAAACTGTGGTATTACTAGCTAGCAATGCTGGGGTGCTTAATACTGTGCAAGCAGCTGCACAAGCCGTCCTCCAGAGTGGCTGGTCTGTGCTGCTGCCTACTGCTGAGGAAAGGGCAAGAGCATTATCCTCACTTCTGCCTAATGCTGGTGAGTGCAGATTACATGTAAAAACAGATTTGACTTATTGAGGACTAAATAGTTGATGGGATGGGGCAATCAAGCTTTTATTTTTTCTTGCTTTCAGCATCTGGAAATGAGATGAGTGTGAGCCCTGGACGTCGTTTCATGATTGACCTTTTGGTGAGCAGCTTGATGGCTGATGGAGGGTTGGAATCTGCACTGAATGCAGCCATCACTGCTGAGATACAGGTCAGTGTTTAACATGATTCATTATTGTTATGCTACTTTATGACAGTTGGAATTGATTTGAAGACACACTTGATGCACAAGTGGATTCCTAAAAAACATACTAGTCATCAGTTGCAGCAGAACAAAACCAAGATGTAAACCGAACCGTGGAATTAGAGAATCTTAATTCTTAATCTATTACATCCACATCCCTGAACATGTGAAATAACCCTTGACATGCGATAAAGATTTTACGTTTTTACTACAGGACATTGAAGCTAAGAAGGAGGCTCAGAAAGAGAAGGAGATAGATGAGCAGGAGGCCAATGCTTCCACTATGCACCGTTGCCGCACAGTGTTGGACAAAGACCTCATCAACACAGGCATCTACGAGTCAGCAGGAAAACAAAGCCTGCCTCTGGTGCAGCTGGTACAGCAGCTGTTGAGGTATCCGCATGTTTCCCTGAATCATCCTAAGTTAAAATGTATTATTTGTACTGTTTATCCCTTCTCTGTGTTCTAGCAGATTGTATTTGATTTCTACAGGAACATCGCATCCCAGACCATCGCAAGGCTCAAGGATGTTGCTCGTCGCATCTCCAACTACTTAGAGGCAGAACATGTTAGCAAGGAGCGATCTGCATCTCTGGACCTGCTGCTGCGCTTCCAAAGGCTGCTTGTTAGCAAACTCTACCTGGGGGTCAACGGCACAGAGAATGTAAATGGATACAGTAAGTCTTTTCATCCTAGCTAAGTATTTTCTCTGCTCATCCAGGTTTATCAAGTTTTTAATTCATCTGTTGTTTTTGCAGATCCAGAGCTTCTAGCTGTAGGTTCCCTGTTAAAAAAGTACATTGCCCTGCTGTGTACTCACATCGGAGATATCCTTCCAGTGGCAACGAGTATTGCCTCTACCGGCCGACGCCACTTTACTGAAGTGGCCCGTGTCATTGAAGGAGATTTAACAGGTAAGTTAGCTCCTTATGAAAGGTTGTGTGTGCAGCACAACTTCTAAACATGTTAGATTTTGTAGATCATGTGTGTTATGGATGCTTTATCTCTGCTCTGGTAGGAGTCCTTCTGCCTGAGTTGGTGGTGTCCATCGTCCTCCTTCTTACCATTGATGCGGGGCTGATGCAGGAGACTGGTTCAATACCTCTTCTTGCTGGACTCCTAGAGCACCTTGACCGTTTCAACCACCTTGCTCCAGGTCATGAGAGAGATGATAATGAGGATCTGGCATGGCCAGGCATTATGGGTAAGACGCCAGCTGTGTCCTGTGTTCCTGAAGGGGATTTATTATAATGAAGAGTCAAAATTATATAGTGAAGCTTAAATGTTATTCACCGAGTCATGTTTCGAATGTCACAAGCTGTTATTCTGCTTTGGCAGGATCCTTCTTTACAGGTCAGAGTTCTAAAAACAATGAGGAGGTTTCCCTCATTCGCAAGGCTGACTTGGAGAATCACAACAAAGATGGTGGTTTCTGGACAGTAATTGATGGAAAGGTCTATGACATCAAGGACTTCCAGGCTCAGTCTCAGTCACTAACAGGAAACAGTATTTTAGGTAAGCTTAAAAAATAATTTACAGTGTGTAAAATCCAAACGATTTTAACATATTGTATAAGTTAAATCTGCTCTTTACAGCTCAGTTTGCAGGAGAGGACCCCGTGGTTGCTTTGGAAGCTGCTCTGCAGTTTGAGGACACCAGGGAGTCAATGCAGGCTTTCTGTGTTGGCCAGTATATGGAGGTAGCTGCTATTCCAATACACATTTAGTTTAATGTAGTCTCTTGCTGCATCATTGAGGCTAGCCTTTGATTTTGCGATTTGTCATTTACAGCCTAACCAAGAGACAGTCACCACTCCAGACCTCAGCAGTCTGTCCTCACCGCTTATTGACACAGAGAGGAATCTGGGGCTGCTGCTGGGTCTCCACGCCTCCTACCTGGCCAAGAGCACCCCCCTGTCCCCGATGGAGATTGAATGTGCCAGTGGGTTAAATGATTTTAAAGAACCTTGTTTAAATGTATAATTTTGTTTAATGTTCTTTAAGAAATGCATCTGAATTTTATTCAGCTTTAAAATTTTCCATATTTTTACACAGAATGGCTCCAGTCTTCTATATTTTCTGGGGGGCTGCAGACCAGCCAGATTCACTATAACTACAATGAAGAGAAGGATGAAGACCACTGTAGCTCCTTAGGTACTACCACCCCAGACAAGGCTAAACTCTACTCCCGAAGAATAACCCTCAGTGACCACGCACAGCCTTTCTTACAGGCCATAGCTGACAACAACACTCAGGAACACACTGTGAAGGTACACGTGTGACACATATGACTCAGTAGAGGAGCTGCGCAGTGGGTGAGAAAGCTAAAGGATGGAGTCATGCTTTGTTTTTTTTTTGTGACATTATAGGATTTCCTATGCCAAATAGAGCGTTGCTGTAAGCAGTACCATCTTATTACACCCATCACCTTCCCACTGGAACACCCTGTGGAGGAAGTTGGCCGCCTGCTGCTCTGCTGCCTGCTCAAACATCAAGACCTTGGTAACCTAGCAACTGGGCTTTGTTTGATTAGGAATTACAAGCTAATTTTGACTCATGTTACAATTAAAATTGGTTTTTCATTATTCTGAGATTCAATGAATCCTCCATTTTTCTACAATTTCCACCCTCACATTTACATTCACAAGTAACTGATCACATATGAAATGATTTGCACTTGTACATCAATTTAGTGCAAACTCTCTCCCTGTCACAGGTCACATTGCTCTTTCACTTGTTAGTCAGTGTGCCTTGGGTGTGGATCAAGGAAAACAGAGGTCCCTCCCTAAATCTGTGATTGATGTATGCCGAATGGTCTACCAGGCAAAGTGTTCTTTAATCAAGGTATGAGTTCAAAACAGTTGGCAAGGACTTGTATTAATTTTTCATTGTGTAGGTAATTTGTAATACTAAGGAGAACAGAGAAGGAACATAGCTTTAAATGACAGCTTTATTTTGTGCTCCTAATTTTAGACCCATCAGGAGCAAGGTCGCTCATATAAGGAGGTCTGTGCCCCCGTCATTGAGCGTCTGCGCTTTCTATTTAATGAGCTGCGTCCAGCTGTAAGCAATGACCTGTCTATAGTGTCTAAACTAAAGCTGCTGAGCTCTCAGCCCCGCTGGAGGAGGATCACCCAGAAACTCATCAGGGACCGCAGGAAAAAAAGGGGTGAGTTATTCAAAACCTACTGCAGAGTGACTTTTTGTATTGAACAACTTCTGAATTTAAATGTATTTTGTGTTTTAGTGCCTAAGAAGTCAGAGTCCGCTGACATAGAAGAGCCGAAGCTGGAGAATGAAGGGACCAATGAAGAGGAAGTTAACGTTCATATCAACCCCACATCTGCTGATAGAAAATCACCCATAAGCAAGACATCCAAGGTAGTTTAACAAGAAAAAAATGAATAAAGAAATGAACAAACACTTACCCAATGTTACAAAAAGTTCTTAATAGGCTTTTATTTACCTTACCACAGTGCTACTGACTGTGTTGATATACTGAATGTGTATAATATACAGTATAGAAATTGTACTTACTGTTATTCTCTTATTGTTTTCTTCCTTCACAGCAGGACAAGTGGCAGCCACTTCTAAACACTGTGGCCAATGTCCAGAAGTACCGGTGGCTGAAACACAGTGTTCATGGTGCCTTTCCTCAGTCCAGCCTTATGGCCACCATAGTGGAGTTTGTACTGAAAGAAGAGCCCCTTGATGTAGAGAAGATTAGGAAGTGTCTCCTCAAGCAGGTAATGGTGAACTTGAAGGGTGATAATGGAAATGAAACGAGAAAAGGCAAAGTGTATTATATATAGTTTAGAAGCATTGAAAAGCATTTCTTGTGTTCAATCATGAGCTGTGCTTTGTTGTAGCTGGAGAGGGCCGAGGTGAGATTAGAGGGCATCGACACCATGCTGAAGTTGGCCTCCAAAAGCTTCTTGCTGCCGTCTGTGCAATATGCAATGCTCTGTGGTTGGGAAAGGGTTATACCAGAAGGGACCAACATTGGGTAAGTCAGCAGTTTAAAAGTTATGATATTTCCATTAAAATTGTACAGTATCATTGTTAGATTACTGAGGTACTTTTGTTCAGTTGACATTTATGTGTTTGTGGCCATGATGGAGCTAAGCGTTCTGTCTTTCTCAGGGAACCTCTGTCTGACTGCTTAAAGGACGTGGATCTGATCCCACCTTTCAACCGCATGCTTTTAGAGGTGACCTTTGGCAAGTTGTATTCCTGGGCCATACAGAACATTCGCAACATCCTGCTTGAAGCTAGTGCCCGCTTCAAAGAACTGGGTAACTGAATAAATGGGGCTTGATTTCAAATATCAATACTGCTGCTAATGTCATATATATTTTTACAGCTCTTTAATTTCTGCTTGTCTTATAACCAGGTGTGCAGCCTGTTCCCTTGCAGACAATCACCAATGAGAACCCAGCTGGACCAAGCCTTGGCACCATTCCACAAGCCCGCTTTCTTCTGGCCATGATACACATGCTATCTCTGAAACATGGGTCCAACAGCCTCAGTCTCTTGCTAAATTCTGGCATCCTTGCTCTCACACAGTGTATCCTCAAGCTCGTAGGTGAGAACCATCTGTTTAAGTATTGAACAAATCTACCAGAACAGGAGCAGAAGGCACCTGTCCATATTTATGGATGGAGTTGTTTGATATCTGTTTTGCTTTTGTATTTCCAGGACCCAGCACAGACAGCACTGAAGAAGACCTGAGTTTATGTGCACACGGAGGCTCAGCCACAGTACTGGAGGAGTCCAGAAAGGAAGCTGCCCCTGCCCCCCTCCCTGCATCCGGCCCGGAGCTGGCTGCCATGATGAAGATAGGCACCAGGGTCATGAGGGGAGTCGACTGGAAATGGGGTGATCAGGCATGTGAATCCATTTTACAGCTGATAGGCTGTTGTTTTGTAATCACCGCCTAAAGCAGGGTGAAGTTTGTTGTTTAGTATTTGACCCTATGTATTCCCTGTCCAGGATGGTCCAGCACCAGGTCTTGGCAGGGTCATTGGTGAGCTGGGAGAGGATGGCTGGATTAGGGTCCAGTGGGATACAAGCAGCACCAACTCCTACAGGATGGGTAAAGAGGGGAAGTATGATCTCAAACTGGCAGAACCACCACCAGCTGCTCAGCCCCCCACCGAAGACTCCGACACAGAGGATGATGCAGGTAATTTTGAAATTTTACTCAGCAGAGATAAAAACCCCAACTACATGCCAAAAGTGAACTTCAAACCTTCATCTTTGCAATCTCTTTGTTTCAGAAGGTGAGCTGATTGAGAAGAGCAGCCACCCAACAGCTATGATGTTAACCAGCACAGTCAACCTGCTGAAGACGCTGTCTCTATCTGCTGGGATTTACGCAGAGGTGCTGCAGACAGACGCTACACGGACGCTGTGTGGGCTACTGAGAATGCTTGTGGAAAGTGGAGCTAATGACAAGTCAGGTAGATAAACTGCCTTATTGAAAATAGGCTTTTTGTTTAATACAACAAGTTATTGGGTATAATCTGTTAACTTGATCCATCTCTGTTTATCAGGCTGTCATTCCCACAGGCTGGTCTCTCGGGAGCAGCACAGGAGCTGGTGTACGCTGGGTTTCATACGCAGCATTGCGCTCATGCCCCAGATGTGCAGCACACTTAGCACCTCTGCATGGATTAGCCTGCTCATCCGCATTGTTGAGGGACACCAGTCTTTCAATGCCATTACTCTGCAGAGGCAGGTGTGTTACAAGCGTGTGGTAGAAGTCCTTCCATGCTGTTAATGCTGAGACTTGTATAATTGTTTTAGAGTGTAGAGTGCAGATTTCATGTTTTCATCATTTTTGTAGCCAAAACAAGAGAGATTAAGAATTACCTCACTGTATCATACATTAAGCCCAAATAACATCAGTGTACATTTATTTGTGCAGAAAGATAAGAGGTTGCTTTCACAAACATTATCCCTTGTTGTCTGCACTTTCCCTGTCTCCAGATCCTGGCACTACGTCTCCTGCAGGCAGTCCTGCCCTCATGGGACAAGACCGAGCGCTCTCAGGACATGAAGTTTTTGGTTGAAAAATTGTTCAGCTTCTTGGGAAGTTTACTGAGCACCTGCTCATCAGACCTGCCACTTCTCAGAGGTGCGACCATGAATCAACCTTTAAGTGAAAATCTGATGTTTTCTTTATTATATTTATTTTAATAATTAATATGGCTTTTTCCTCCCCACAGAGGGTTCCTTGCGAAGAAGGAAGTCCCGTCCTCAGGCGTCTCTCACAGCCACTCACAGTAGCACCCTGGCTGAGGAGATTGTTTGTGTGCTGCGTACTCTGCACTCTCTTAGCCAGTGGAACAGCCTAATAAATGATTACATAAACACTCAATTGAGTTCCATTGGAGATGTTATGGCAGGCTGCCAGTCTGAAGCAGTAAGAACCACTATTGATTCAATCAGTGTCTGTGTAAAAACTATCAACAATGCTCTGATTCTTATCTTTTATAAAACCTCATAATTGTGAGAATAAATTCCCCTTATTTCTTATTACAGTGTTTCCTGGAAGAGTATTTTCCTGATTCAGAGGGTCCTAGAGTGGGTAGTCTGATGGCAGTGCTGGCAGTGATTGGAGGGATTGATGGGCGCCTCCGGCTAGGTGGGCAGGTCATTCATGAAGAGTATGGAGAGGGAACAGTCACACGCATCACGCCTAAAGGACGCATCACTGTTCAGTTTCATGAGATGAGGACCTGTAGGGTTTGCTTGCTCAGTCATCTCAAACCGGTATGAGACTATTCAGATGCTCATTTGTGTACATACAGCAGTACAAAAGGTCTGTTTAACTTATAACAAAGTCACTAGGGTATTGACTTTATTTAATGCTTTTTTTCCCTCAGCTGCCCGTAGTTTCCTTCAGTGTGCAGAACCTGCCCTTCACTGAGCCGATGTTGGCAGTTTGGGCTCAGCTGGTAAGCCTGGCTGGAAGCAAACTGGAGAAACAGCGCATGAAGAAGTCCCTTAGTCGAGGTCTTACAGGTACAGAAAGTGAGACAAATCATGCACACAAACATCAGGTGAAGTCCCTTGGCTATATACAAGCTGTTCAGTGCTTAGAATAATAACCATAAGTGTGTGTTTAGTGTTTGGAGCCAAAGGTTGAATTAGGTGAAATTAATTGAACCTATTACATCTGCAGCTGACCAGGTGGACATCCATTTGCTCCGGTGCCAGCAACTCAGGCTGTATATTTTAAAGGCAGCGCGGGCCCTGCTCTCTCATCAGGACAAACTCAGGCAGATTCTCTCCCAGCCGGCAGTCGTGGATGTAGGACCCAACCCAAGTGGTAAGACCTCAGTGTATTACACTAAAACAAAATACTTGTTATGCACTCTTGTTTTGTGTACTATATGTAGCAAAAAAAAAGCAATTATGTTTAATAAAGTGACCTGCAGACGTTCTCCTGTACTCTGCTACTTTGGGATCAACATGATAAAATCCAGTGGGTCAATATGTGTGAGTGTGTGTGTGGATATATGAGTTGTAAGAAACATTTTATTTTTTATATTTACTGGACTTTGAAGCATCATTGTGCTGTAATCTACCTTTTGATGTTGTATTTGCCTTAACATACTTCTCTGTGATCTCTTTTTTTGTGCAGAAGAGCCAGTGGTCTCATCTCCTGACGTGGGAGACTTGTCTCCTGAGGGTCCCCTGCCTCCATTAATCCTCCTGCAGCAGCTCCTCTCTGCTGCCACCCAGCCCTCCCCCATCAAAGCCATTTTTGACAGGCAAGAGATGGAGGTGAGTAAATAGACTTTTCTTTAGAAATCTGGTGCCAAGTAAGTTCAGCATTGCAAAGTTGCATATATTCATCTTGTTTCTTTGGTCTGATCTCAGCTAATTGTGTGTCCCTGGATATGTAGGCTGCTGCTCTAGCTGTGTGTCAGTACCTGGCTGTGGAATCTGCCCACCCCTCCTCTCCTTTGTTTGAGGAAAGCAGCTCCAGTGAAGCCACCACACCCATCACCATACAGCATGTGAGACCTCCTAAACAAAAGAAACAGAAGACGTCTCCTGTCCCACCGTTACCCATAGTCGTCCAGCTCATGGAGATGGGCTTCCAACGGAAGAACATTGAGTTTGCATTGAAGTCTCTGTCTGGAACTACAGGCAGTGCCTCCGGAGTCCCAGGTAAATGATCAGATATCATAAACCTAAAATTATCACTACATTGGAATGTTTGCTTGTGACGCCTTCAGCTACTCTCCCTGTTAGTTTAGCAAAATCTCTGTAGCTGCCACCACAGTGTGGCACCCATGTGTCTGCTTTATTTGTGTCTGAGCCTGTTTTGAGACATAGGTTTGGACAGTAATTTAAACATATACACCAGGTGTTGAGGCTTTGGTGAGCTGGTTGTTGGACCATCCAGATGTTCATGCCACTGAACTGTCAGATGCTGACACTGTGTCAGATGAATACTCTGATGAAGAGGTGCTGGAGGAGCTGGAAGAGGCAGAACCGACATTCCAAGTGGTACATTATTTTATCTTCTATTTCTGCCATAACCTACTTTATAATGCACCAAGCCACTTGCCACTCAGCCTCGTAAATTCTTCTTTTATTGACTCATTACAGCTTCATATGTATTTCCTGTGTTCCATATTAGCCTCCAGGTGTAGTGGTGACTGAAAGCCAGACATTTAAGAAGAGATCAGATTTCCAAAGCAATGATGATTATGCTGTGTATGTTAGAGAGAACATTCAGGTAATATATGAGGCGTTTTACGGATTTTCTACAACTGCTTTAAGGAACTGTGACATCTTAATGGTCAGTGACTTCTGTGCAGGTGGGGATGATGGTAAAGTGCTGCAGAACGTACGAGGAAGTGTATGATGGAGATGTTGGGAAAGTGATTAAACTGGACAGGGATGGACTTCATGACTTGAACGTGCAGTGTGACTGGCAGCAAAAAGGAGGAACGTACTGGGTCCGCTACATCCACATTGAGCTACTTGGTAAGCTTGTGTATTTTGAATGTCACATGGTGCTGCTAGTGACTAGTCCTGGGAAAAAACTTAGCAGCATGTTTTTTTTTTTTTCTTACATGCATTGGTTCATTCTGTGCTTTTACAGGGTTCCCACCACAAAGTTCTCCATCTCATATAAAGATTGGTGATAAAGTAAGGGTAAAACCCACAGTCACTACGCCGAAGTACAAGTGGGGTTCTGTCACTCACAGGAGTGTGGGAGTTGTGAAAGGTAAACTTTTCAGCAGCATCTCCTTTCCTTTTTTTGTTTATTTTTCATCATGGATTTCTTAATTTGAATGATTCCTCAGTTTTCTGTACTAATAGAGCAAAATATTTCGTTTTAGCTTTCAGTGCCAATGGGAAGGACGTGATTGTGGACTTCCCTCAGCAGTCTCACTGGACTGGCTTGTTGTCTGAGATGGAACTGGTACCCAGTGTTCACCCTGGAGTGAGGTATCAATGTGTTAATAGTTTTGCTCTAGCCATTCACAGTCTCTTTGAACCCCAGCGTGTTTTTCAAATGTAACCCCTGTACTTTTTGCAGGTGTGACGGCTGTCAGATGTTCCCAATAAACGGCCCCAGGTTCAAATGCAGAAACTGCGACGACTTCGACTTCTGTGAAAACTGCTTTAAGACCCGCAAACACAACACTAGACATTCCTTTGGCAGGATCAATGAGCCTGGTTAGTCGCACATTCCCGCAGCTATTATCAGTGTTGTTTCTCTTCTGTGTGCATGTACAGAACCTGTTGTTCATCTTCTCTACAATTAGGCCAGTCGCCAACATTCTGCGGCCGCTCAGGAAAACAGCTCAAGAAGCATCACAGCAACCAGCGAGGGATGCTGATTGACGATTGGTCTCGTGCTGTCAAGAGCCTCAACGTCTCATCCTCTGTAAACCAGGCGTCACGCCTTATTGATTGCAGTGATCAGTGTTGGCAGTCCTCTGGCTCACAGGGAAAGGTAGAAAAGACGAGAGATCTGGATGACAGATTTTATGATTAGTTTGCTTTATGTAAGTGCCACACACCACCTCACAGGATTTTTTTTTTTTTCTTCTGTGCAGCACTGGATTCGTCTTGAGCTTTTTCCAGACGTTCTTGTACACAGACTGAAGATGATTGTAGATCCAGCAGACAGCAGCTACATGCCCTCACTAGTGGTGGTGTCAGGTGAGTTTTCTTTTATTAATAGTGAAACACACCTATGGTAGTTATTATGTGTCCATTAGTTTGGACAAAAGTTTTTTAATGTCCTTAGATAGTAGTAGCATGCATTTGTAATATATTGTTTGTATGTGTTTCTTCATATGCAGGTGGAAGCTCTTTAAACAACTTGATAGAGCTGAAGACAATTAACATCAATCCCACAGACACTACTGTCCTTCTGCTTAGTGACTGCACCGAGGTTGGTTGTTGTTAGTAATTGGAATGAATGCTATGTTTATTCATTTAAATTGGCATCGTAATAACATGAATGTGTTCTACAGTATCACAGGTACATTGAGATTGCAATCAAACAGTGCCGCAGCTCTGGTATAGACTGCAAGATTCATGGACTTGGCATCGTCGGACGTATCAGGGCAGAGGATGAAGACCTGGCCACAGTCCCTTTCCTGGCATCTGACAATGAAGAAGAGGATGATGAAAAAACTGCCACTGGGAGGTATGGAGAGTAATAAATAGAAATAAATGTGTCAATGCTGTGTTATCTAATGCTTCATATTTGTAGGAATGTATTTGGTGTTGTATTTTATCTATTCTAAAATTACATAGTAAAGGTCTAAAGGAGTGTTTGATGATATACATTAATAGATTTCTGTGCTCAGTATACTTGTTACCCTTATAAATGACCGCCATGGCTGAATGTGTTTGATCTATTTCTATGGTTTAAACTTAGCTGATTTTTCCTTTTAATTTTTTATACCTTTTTATAAGTGGAGTGAAATAATAACCATGCATTTGATGTGTGTGTGTGTGTGTATTTTCTTCCTCAGTCTGGCTCGAAAAAAGTCATCAGGGTTGGAGTCGGCAGCCACAATCAGGACCAAAGTGTTTGTCTGGGGGTTGAATGATAAAGACCAGCTGGGAGGACTGAAGGGTTCCAAGGTGCAGTTTGACACACATGGAAATAATGTATTCTGTATTCATTCTGAATTGGAGACAGTGGGTAGATTGTGGAATAAATGCAAGCTCTGGTTTAATAGCACTTGACTGACATCTTCTCGGTAAAGTTAAGGTTTTCTTACACAGTCACTGACTGAAATGTGTTTTATGTAGCTCAGTGCCAATCAAAATATTTGTCACTTTTAGTTATCTGTGATTTTTTTTCATATGTGTTTACCATGTGATGAGAACATCTAAGGATGTGGCAAACACTATATCAACCAATTAGGAGACTGTTGCGCCGTAGGGACTAGACTCATCTTTGGGGCAACCTGTGCAAGAGCCTCTGTAGCAGCTATGTCCTCTAATCACTTTTGTTTGTGTTCTTCACAGATCAAGGTGCCTTCTTTCTCTGAAACCCTCTCTGCTCTCAATGTAGTACAAGTAGCTGGTGGTTCCAAAAGCCTTTTTGCAGGTCAGTAAGAAATATTTTTAGATTTTTTTTGTCTTATATGAAATGTGTACATATGTAACTGATGTGACATTTTTTGTAGTGACGGTTGAGGGGAAGATTTATGCCTGTGGAGAGGCCACTAATGGCAGGTTGGGCTTGGGTCTGTCCAGTGGCACCATCCCTATCCCTCGTCAGATCACTGCACTCAGTAACTATGTGGTGAAAAAGGTTGCTGTGCACTCCGGAGGGCGGCATGCCATGGCCCTGACTGTGGACGGGAAGGTCTTCTCCTGGGGCGAGGGAGATGACGGCAAACTGGGACACTTCAGCAGAATGTATGTTATTTTACGTACATATAGGACAGTTCTTAGAGAGGAGGTTCAAGTTCATTTCCTCTCCTATGACCTTTCACATTGAAAATTCTATCTGCTGAAATTTAAACTGTACCCAATATTCTGAAAAACAACAACAATGATTTTCTTAACAGGAACTGTGACAAACCTCGGTTGATTGAAGCATTAAAGACCAAACGTATCCGTGACATTGCCTGTGGCAGCTCTCACAGTGCAGCCATCACCTCAAGCGGAGAGCTGTACAGCTGGGGTTTGGGGGAATATGGTCGCCTTGGACATGGGGACAACACTACTCAGCTGAGGCCTAAACTGGTACGTCTTTATCTGTAACACCCTTTCTTTACTTTACACGAGTGGTGACGCACTCGATTACAGTAAGTAATAGGTGTCCTAAAGGAAGAAAGATTCCTGATTCTATGAATTTATAAATACTAAGAAGTGTCTAAATTTAACATGCACTCATGGATGCTCTGTGTTCCTTATCTAGGTGAAAGTGCTTCTGGGGCACCGTGTTATCCAAGTGGCTTGTGGGAGCAGGGATGCTCAAACTCTAGCCCTAACTGATGAAGGTAAAACTCTGAATGCACTGTGTAGTTGTATGATCAAAAGACAATCAGAAACCAACATGAACAATAAAGAAATATTAAATGTAAATAAAACATAATTTACTGTAGAAATTCCTCTAATTACCTTAAATGTTCTTTAGCATAACATTTTCTTGTGACATTGATGGATAAGGGTCAATTGTCTCTTGTTTTTTTGTTTTTCCTGTCAGGGTTGGTGTTTTCCTGGGGTGATGGAGACTTTGGCAAACTTGGTCGTGGAGGCAGCGAGGGCTGCAACATCCCTCAGAATATAGAGAGGCTCAACGGGCAGAGTGTCTGCCAAATCGAATGTGGAGCACAGTTCTCCCTGGCTCTCACCAAATCTGGAGTTGTGTGGACTTGGTAAGCTGGATGATTGAAACAGTCACATGATCATTCATCTTCTGTCCTTTTCATATGACTGTTAACTGTGCTTTCAAACAGGGGCAAAGGCGACTATTTCCGATTAGGCCACGGTACAGATGTTCATGTGCGGAAGCCCCAGATGGTGGAGGGACTGCGAGGCAAAAAGATAGTCCATGTGGCTGTTGGAGCGCTACACTGTCTGGCTGTTACAGACACAGGACAGGTTTGTACTGACCTCCACCACATGGGTGTTATAAAACAGCTCATCATCCAGGCACTTTACTGCTATGGCACTGTTCCAAATGTGTGAACGTCTACTTGTGCTGTGGGAATTGATATATCGACTCTTATTCTACTTCTCCAGGCACGTCTGACCTTTGCTGCTACACATCTTATTTCACCTTGTAGAACACTTTCCCTCAGAACAAATTTAATAATGTTGGCTCTTCACTTTCGATGATGAGAGTCAGTTACTCAATATTTGACCGCTTGAAGTGATTGTTAAGATTGAGTGCTTGGAGCAGTGCCATTTTAATTGCGTGTTTTTTTTGTTTTTTGTTTTTTTTTTAAGTCTCAGTTAGTATACACACGTAGAATGTTAAATTTCATAATAAGGTTTGCTGTGATCCTCCGACAGGTGTATGCATGGGGTGACAATGACCACGGGCAGCAGGGCAACGGCACCACCACCGTTAACAGGAAGCCCACACTGGTTCAGGGTCTTGAGGGACAAAAGATCACCAGAGTGGCCTGTGGCTCCTCCCACAGTGTGGCCTGGACAACTGTGGATGTGACCACACCCTCCGTGCATGAGCCAGTCCTCTTTCAGACAGCCAGGGATTCGCTTGGAGCCTCTTATTTAGGTAATCCCATCTGTGTTTACAGGGTGTTAGAACAGCTCTCCTTTGTCAGCCCCAGTGATTGTAGGATTCTAATGATTGCTGTTTTGGTGGGATGCGTTGAGCAAGCTGCACACTGTCCACATGGGGTAGCTGTTCAGACTTCAATAAATATAGACTGATACAGTCTGACAAAGTGAATTGAACCGGTTGTTTGATAGATGCAGTTCATTATAAGCATTTGACATTGTGAAATGCACTTGAAATGAAGATATCACCTAGTAAACTGTAAGGAGAAAGGTAGAGGTATCATGATAAATGTGTTTCCCAATGCTGACACTCTGATCAATATGGGCTCAATTATACACAGCCTGTGCTACCTGCAGGTAGGTAGAAGCAAGGATAGCAGTAGCAGAAACATTGTCAGATTGTCACATTGAGGCAGCTACACAAGGGAAAAGAAAACTTGGAGTCATAACACTCATTGCCTGCAGGTGTCAAAGTCGCATAAAACTCTGCCTGTAGATGGCTGACATAAGCACATCTGCAGGTCTGTGGCTAAAACTGCAACCGGTAGATTATGGCTGAAGCTGTTTATGTTTATGGGTACTTCACGTTATTGAAAGCGTGTCTCTTTTGTTGTTGTACACCACAGGTGTCCAGTCAGACAGTGACTCGTCAGCAGTTAGCAACAAGATAAGTGGGCAGAACAGCGTGAAGCCTAATCGACCCTCACTGGCCAAGATCCTCCTCAGTCTGGACGGCAATCTGGCCAAACAGCAAGCTCTGTCTCATGTGTTGTCAGCTCTTCAAATCATGTATGCCAGGTATGTTGTCCAGAAGACTAACACAACAAGAATACAGGAAGAAACAGGATGATAAAAAACTGTTTATGACTACTAATGAATGAATCTGTTGACTAGACCTATTACTTGTTATTAGTTGGTGTTCCTGTTGACAGGAAGTATTGTGCATTTCCCCAGGGATGCAGTGGTCGGTGCTTTGATGCCGGCCAGCATGATTCTGCCAGCAGAGTGTCCTTCTAGTTCACCTGTTCCCCCGTTAGACTCGTCGTGCTCATCCAGTGTGAGTGATGAAGAAGGTCTGCCTGATCTGCCTGAAACTGAGGAGCGAGTCAGCCCTAACCCCTGGCAAGACAAAAAGGGCGAGGTACAGAACTGGTGCTACATTTATTTAGTGCTCCAAAAACTGATAATATAATAAATGTCAGTGTGTTCTTATTGTATATGACTTTTTTGTTAAAGTGCTACTGCAACTGCGTTTCTATCCGTAGTGACCAGGTGTGCTGGTACAACCAACAGCCAGTTGTACTTGGTTCCAAGTTGGACTTGGACCAACTTTGATCATGATTAGAATTCTACATTTATATTCTTGGTGATAAAGTTATATTTCACTTCTTGTTAATTTGGCAACACCTTGGGTTACTGATGCTTACAGTGTGGGTTGATAATACAGCAAACACTCCTGAACACCATGTGTTTTTTATGTGTACAGGTTCCATCATCAGAAGATGCGGTCACCCCATCATCAGCTGTGACTCCATCTGCCTCTGGTGCCTCCTCGCGTCCTTTCATCCCCGTCACTGATGACCCTGGAGCAGCCAGCATCATAGCCGAGACCATGACAAAGACGAAAGAGGTGTGAAAATGTTTGTTTGATGAAGCCATTAACACCAGCCACATGTACCTAACTCAGCCAATTTCTTGTTTTACATTCAACTTCAGGATTCTGAGAGCCAGAGCAAAGTGGTTGGCCTGGAGCCTCAGTACCTGGACGAGTTCACCAGCCTTCTTGTGCCTGATGACACACGAGTAATGGTGGACCTGCTGAAACTGGCTGTGTCTTGTCGCTCTGGGGAGAAGGGCAAGGAAGTGCTGTCTGCTGTGCTGTCCGGCATGGGTACTGCTTATCCACAGGTAATGTCCAGTATTCTGTTTTTGTCTCCATGTGCATGTGTAGACCTGTCATTAATGGAAAGTCCGCCTTTAG
Organism: Anabas testudineus; assembly: GCF_900324465.2. Lineage (NCBI taxonomy): Eukaryota > Metazoa > Chordata > Actinopteri > Anabantiformes > Anabantidae > Anabas > Anabas testudineus. Next base: position 5,745,397 of record NC_046613.1, on the reverse strand, counting down.
TATTGGATATCTCTGGTTCTCTGTGGCGTACAGGTTGCTGACATGCTCCTGGAGTTGTGTGTCACTGAGTTGGAGGATGTTGCCACAGACTCACAGAGTGGCCGTCTGTCCTCGCAGCCAGTTGTTGTAGAGAGCAGCCATCCATACACAGATGATACTTCTACTAGTGGTACTGTGAAGATCCCAGGTAAAAATAGACCAGTTTTATTTTATTTTTAGTCAGGTGCTAGGTAGATGTATTTACTCAGAAGAACTTGAATGAGCAACACAATTTCCAAAACATTGCTGGACATCCTGACTTGTTTCATGGATGTGTATAACATCTCTTATTGCACTGTTTAGGTGCTGAGGGTCTAAGGATAGAGTTTGACCGACAGTGTTCAACTGAGAGACGCCATGACCCACTGACAATCATGGATGGAGCCAATAGGATTGTCTCTGTCAGATCAGGTGACATGAGCAAGACCATTAACCTCTGTTTTCATAAATTACATGAGAAGTCAAAATGATCAAAAATAAAAAGTAATGACCTGCTGTTTGCATGTTTCAGGTCGGGAGTGGTCTGACTGGTCCAGTGAACTACGGATCCCAGGAGATGAACTCAAATGGAAATTCACCAGTGATGGCTCAGTCAATGGCTGGGGCTGGCGCTTCACTGTCTATCCCATCATGCCTGCTGCTGGTGAGCTTGTCTGACACAGTTTGTTCTTGAAATCAACATTACTACTACAACCACACAGCACCTGGGCTTTGAACCTTTGTCAATGTTTTTTTTCTCCCTCAGGTCCCAAAGATTTGCTGTCTGATCGCTGCATCTTGTCCTGTCCCTCCATGGACTTGGTCACATGTCTCCTGGACTTCAGGCTCAACTTTGCGTCCAACAGGAGCATTGTACCTCGTCTAGCAGCTTCCCTAGCTGCTTGTGCCCAGCTTAGTGCACTAGGTACAGTATGACTATACTGATTCGGTCATAAGGCTTTATTATAGTCCATTAATTTTCTGTAAGAAATGAAATGAATATTCATGTTGTGTTGTACATGTGTTTTTAGCTGCTGGACACCGAATGTGGGCTCTGCAGAGGCTGCGAAAGCTTCTGACCACTGAGTACGGTCAGTCTATTAACATCAACAGGCTGCTGGGAGATAGTGAAAGCGAGGCTCGCCCTATGGTGAGTACAAGAACAGAACAGAATTTACAGCCTACAGTTGAGTAATTTTCTATGTTGTCTTGTGTAATTCTCGTAATGATGATCAATATTTAATGCAGGGCCAGGTCCCTCATTATTAAAATTAAATCAGTTTTTTTTTTTTTGTTCAAATTCTTCAGAGTTTCACAGGCAGTGCTCTGGCTGCTCTAGTAAAGGGTCTACCAGAAGCTCTGCAGAGGCAGTATGAGTACGAGGACCCTGTTGTCAGGGGAGGGAAACAGCTGCTCCATAGTCCCTTTTTCAAGGTATGGTCATAGTTACAGCTTAATGCACACATTGGCTTCAAAAAGTATTCAGATTTATTGTTTTGTTGATTTTTTTTAGACATTTGTGCAGATTTTAAAAATCAAAAACGGAAATGTTTCTCCTTAGAAAAGTATTCAGACACTTTGTTCAGTACTGTAAAGAGGCCTCTTTCGCAACAAGAGTTTTTAGTCAAGTATCTACAAGAAAGCCTAAACAGCTTTCTTAAGATTTAGCTGGGCCTTAAGTAGCCCAGCTCAGTCAAAGACTGCTCAAGTCTCCAGTCATGCCTTGGCTGTATGTGTATTGTATTGTACGATATTGGGCTGAAAGGTAAATTATTGCATGCACTATGAGCAGTGAGTGCCAGATATAGTGCCTGGAGACCAGACAAGGGGTTCAAATTTCATCTCATCAGACCAAAGAGCATTTATTTTTCTCAAGTTTTCAGAGTAATTGAAAGATCTTTGGCAAACTCCAAGCAGCAACTGACCACTGTGTGGAGTACCACAGCAAGGAGTCTTACTTTGCTTTTATTGAGTGTAGACTGCTGGTCAAATGGGCAGCTGTAGTTGATTATCATAGATTAAATGGTGTTTTCTCTCTGAGGCTGATCTGAACATTTTGTCCAGGTCTTGGTTGCTCTTGCCTGTGACCTTGAGCTTGACACTTTACCCTGCTGTGCTGAGACTCACAAGTGGGCCTGGTTCCGCCGATACTGCACTGCCTCCAGAGTCGCCGTGGCTCTAGACAAGAGAACCTCACTACCAAGACCCTTCCTGGATGAGGTGGGTGTCTTGACGGCCTGTTTTAGCGTTTGCTTTTCTTTGTGATGCTGAACATGTTATTAATCCATTGCCACCTTTATTCACGTTCATTTGAAGGTTACAAAGAAAATTCGTGAGCTTATGGCCGATCATGAGAGCATGAACACCCTTCACGAGAGTCATGACTTGTTCAAGCGTGAGCATGATGAACAGCTAGTGCAGTGGATGAACCGGCGACCAGATGACTGGATTCTGTCCGCTGGGGGTAGTGGTACTATCTACGGATGGGGCCATAACCACAGAGGGCAGCTGGGGGGCATTGAGGGGGCGAAGGTCAAAGTACCCACCCCAACTGAAGCCCTCGCCACACTGCGGCCAGTGCAGCTTATCGGAGGAGAGCAGACTCTGTTTGCTGTCACTGCTGACGGAAAGGTCTGCCCAGAATAGTTTGTTTAGCACACACTGTAACATAATCTGAGGATTTCTGGAAAATTGTAATGGTGTAGTGACTAATATATTTAATTTTGATCATCAGCTGTATGCAACAGGATATGGAGCTGGGGGCAGATTAGGTATCGGAGGCACAGAGTCTGTGTCCACCCCCACTTTACTGGAGTCCATCCAACATGTCTTCATCAGGAAAGTTGCTGTGAATTCTGGAGGAAAGCACTGCCTGGCCCTTTCCTCTGAGGGAGAAGTCTACTCATGGGGAGAGGCTGAGGATGGAAAACTTGGTCATGGGAATAGAAGGTGAATTTTCAGCTCGTTAGACAATGTCAACACTAATCTATGTCAGTGTAGAAATTAAGACAGTAGAGGGGTGTGTTTCTTATAGTCACTTGACACTTCTTGACTTTAGCCCCTGTGACCGCCCTCGTGTAATTGAGTCCCTGAGGGGAGTTGAAGTGGTGGATATTGCAGCAGGAGGAGCTCACAGCGCGTGCATCACTGCCAGTGGAGAACTCTTCACCTGGGGCAAGGGTCGATACGGACGACTGGGCCACGGAGACAGCGAAGACCATCTTAAACCAAAGCTAGTCAGTCAACACTTTGATTGTGCACTTAACGTGAAAAAACAACAGTCAAACTGTGTACTCTGCAGTCACTGTGGGGTAAAGCTAATGTTTGTGTCTTTGTGGTTTATGTAGGTGGATGCACTACAGGGTCACAGGGTCATTGATGTAGCTTGCGGCAGTGGGGACGCTCAGACACTGTGTCTAACAGATGATGACATGGTCTGGTCCTGGGGAGATGGGGACTATGGCAAATTGGGGCGAGGAGGCAGTGATGGATGCAAAGTCCCCATGAAGGTAAAGCAAATTACACAGCTGTGTTTATTGGAGGTCAACAGAGTTATCACTTTGTATTTGTGTCTTTTTTCTCTAGTTGTTTTATTGTTCTAGTTATTTGTCTTGTTGCGTGTCACTCAGCAGAGGCATGATTTTTAAATGGATGATACAAATACACATGTTACCCTTGCTTAACAAGAAATTATACCTGTGTGACAACACATTTTTTATGAATTGTGGTGGAATAAATGGCATTAATCAGTGGGATGTTTTATGATTGATTGGTTAATTTCTTGCCTTCAGATTGACTCCCTCACTGGCCTTGGAGTAGTCAAAGTGGAATGTGGATCTCAGTTTTCAGTGGCTCTCACGAAATCTGGGGCAGTGTACACATGGTATGCACAGTTTAGTAGTTGATTAGCTCCCCAAGGCATTTTTTATGTCAAATGTTTGCCTGAGGAGCTGATTCATTTTGTCTATTGACTGTGTCCTTTAAAGGGGAAAAGGGGACTACCATCGGCTGGGCCACGGCTCTGATGACCATGTTCGCCGACCCAGACAAGTCCAGGGGCTACAAGGGAAAAAGGTCATTGCCATCGCCACAGGGTCACTGCACTGTGTATGCTGCACAGAGGATGGTAGGATGGATCAAAATCATGTTTTATGATTGATGTTAATTATTTGAGTTAGTCATATGGCTTTTAAATTGTTTTTGCACTGACATATTTGTTCATTTCATCAGATTTTATCTTAGCCCTTTTTTATCATGTCAAATATTTTATTTCAATTAATTTAATTTTTGTAGTGCCAAATCACAACAAAAATCATCTCATGGCACTTTATATACAGCATTAAATAGAACATAAATATACCCTGGTTGAAAATAACTCAGAAGTTCCTCACAGTAGTACATTAAACCAAAGCTGTGCCATCTAGGGTAACTATAGGGTTAGTTAGCATATCGCATATATTTTTCCCCAAATACAATAACTCCATAACTTTATGAAGTTATAAAGGAGTGTTTCCTAATAAAATTGCCTAAGGGAAACATAAATTGAAAAGTATAGGTCCAAGCACAAAGCCCTGTGGAACTCTATAACTACTCCAGTGTGGTTCCTTTAAACAATGACGTGTTGGACATTTTATCTAATGAAATCTCTATTGTGTCAAATGCAGCACTCAGATCTAACAGGATGAGTATGGAGACAAATCTGTTGTCTGAAGCTAAGAGAAGATCATTGGTGACTGTCACCGGTGCTGTTTCAGTAGTATGATAAATCGTGACTGTAAATCTGTAAATACAGGTTATTCCTGTATTCCTAGTTGTTCACTTAGTTGTTTGCAACTACTTTTTCAAGGGTTTACGACTGAGAATGTCAAACTGAAAGCTTTGCTGTTGTTTCTCAGGAGAGGTTTACACATGGGGTGACAATGATGAGGGTCAACTTGGAGACGGGACCACTAATGCTATCCAGAGGCCGCGATTGGTGGCTGCGCTGCAGGGCAAGAAAATCAACAGGGTTGCCTGTGGTTCTGCTCACACCCTTGCCTGGTCTACTAGTAAGCCCACCAATGCTGGGAAATTGCCTGCACAGGTACTATATCTACATATACTTATTTATGTTTTAAACTGAACTTAAATTTGCATTATCTGTTTTTTGTGTCCGAGCTTTATTTACTGCCTCCAGTAGATGGCAGTAAAGCACAAGCATCATGACTTTTTGGGTGGTGTGTTACAGGTTCCTATGGAGTACAACCACCTGCAGGAGATCCCTATTATGGCACTGAGAAACAGGCTTTTGCTCCTACATCACATCTCTGAGCTCTTCTGCCCATGTATACCCATGTTTGACCTGGAAGGTCGACTGGGCCAGACAGGCCATGGACCCTCAGTGGGATTTGACACGCTTAGGGGCATCCTCATTTCCCAGGGCAAGGTGGGAGGCATAGAATTCAAACACAGAAACGTGCATAAAGCGTTGACGGCAGTATTTCTAGCCAAAATGGCTACCTTAGCATTAAAACATTATCTTCTTTATATCTGGTGGGACAGGAAGCAGCTTTTAGGAAGGTGGTTCAAGCCACGATGGTGAGAGACAGACAGCATGGACCTGTGGTGGAGCTGAACAGGATACAGGTACATTAGAAACACATTGAAACAACACACTTTTCAAATATCTGCTCACTAAGTCTCATAGTAATTTTCCTCCTTCAAGTTGTCTGCTCCATAGTTCCCCCACCCCTCCTCCCCTCTCTCTCTAACAGTGAAGCTACGTTCCAGACAGGCTCCTGAGCCTTTCATGTGATGTCTCTTTTTTTCTGTGTGTGTGCGTGTGATCTGCTCTCCAGCCTGTCTGTAGGGCCTCCTGGACTGCCTTTACTGCACATAGAGCCTTAGTTTGGGCCACTGCCTCTTCCCACAGCCCTCACATGAATCTCAGTGCAGCTGTCAGAGCTGTCATAATCAAGAGTTTGTGCCCAGCAGTACTTCCTCTCTATCTAGGAGGAAGTTATTAAGAACAGAACAGAAACAAATCAAACCATAATCTCTTTTGTCTTTTTTTGCCATGTAGGTGAAGCGTTCCCGTAGTAAAGGGGGTCTGGCAGGTCCAGACGGAACCAAGTCTGTGTTTGGTCAGATGTGTGCTAAGATGAGTTCATTCAGCCCAGACAGCCTGCTACTTCCACATCGTGTGTGGAAGGTCAAATTTGTGGGTAGGTGTCTGTGTCCACACTTTTATGTTCACCTAATATCTGTGATATGACTAATGTGTCTAAAATCTTGGATGTTCATTATTTTTTTCTTCAGGTGAGTCTGTGGATGACTGCGGTGGAGGCTACAGTGAGTCCATTGCTGAAATGTGTGAGGAGCTGCAGAACGCTTTGACTCCACTGCTCATTGTCACTCCCAACGGGCGCGACGAGTCGGGTGCCAACAGGGACTGTTTCCTGCTGAACCCCGCAGCCAAGTCCCCTCTTCACATGAGCATGTTCCGCTTCCTAGGTATAATCCAGTTAATCTCCCTGTCAGGTCCTCTGCGATGTTAATCCTAGATACACATAAAATGGAAGTGCAAATGCTTATTTTAAAACATACAAATGCTGTATCTGCATTTACACTGATAAAACACCTGGCTTGTGATTGTTAATGTTTGATTTTGTGGGCTTGTGGGTAATGTTCTTTGCCTTGCTGTGACTGCAGGAGTGCTCCTGGGCATTGCAATCCGGACAGGAAGCCCTCTTAGTCTGAATCTGGCAGAGCCCGTATGGAAACAGCTGGCAGGCATGAATCTGACCATTGCTGACCTCAGTGAGGTATGTACAGCCCTGCTCCTCTATGCAGTGTGTGTGCAGTCAGCACTGATGGTGATTGGATGTTAAAATATAGGAATCATGTCAAACAGGGGAACTTCAGTAAGAACCAGTTATACAAAGATATTTGTGGCACGTTTGACTGGTAGATGCAGGTTGCTATATAACTATGCTACTAACTACTAAAAATATTATTATTTATTGATATTTATATATTAAATATATTATATTTGTTATTATAGGAATTTTTTGTAATGGCAACAGCTCAATAATTCCCAGAAAAAAAAATCTCAGACACCAACAGCTGCTTCTGGGTCTCTGTTGACTTCCGTTCTGAGGCAGATGATAAACAATTGTGTGTCCTAAGAGCGTAGTTCTAAAAGTGTAGTAACACAAATGTGTCTTCTATCTTGACTTGCTGAAATTAAGCTCCAAATCAGAGATCGTTACACTGTAATTACCTCTTCTGGTAACAGTGTGTGTTCACTTTTGGCTCCGAGCTGTTTTTTGGTTCTTTGGTGATTACAGTGGTGGTACATAGAGGGGTGCGTGGAGGGAGAGACATGAGGTGAAAGGGACGGCTCCATGCTAGGGTTCTGCAAGCAACAGGAAGTTGATTATTGTAGTTTAATAGTTTACTTCAGTCACCGGACAAATGTCTCACTGCAGCATTAAAGGTACTTTGCCCCTGATTGCTGCAGTTCTTATAAATCACACTCCTACTTCTCATCCTTGTCAAGATGCTTCTTATAACTTCTCAACTTGTGTGTTTCTAAATTTTGATTAGTATAGACATAATCTAGTGCTTGTTGCATCCTTTCCACATCTATTGGTATGAACCAGGAATGGGTAGTTAACAATGTATATGTGCATTTTGAGTGTCTGACACATGGACAGTTGGCACAATCAAGGTAAAGACAGAGCACATTCCTATATGTTCCTCCTCACTTTAAACCTGAAGTCCATCTGCTCTCTGCTTTCTAAATGGTACGGAAATATTGCTGTTTTACCTCATAGTCAAAGGATACAGTTCATCTTAGTTAAAGAAGTTACAACCTCAGCTCTTGTCTAGTATAGTAGAATCCATTCCTGCCCTCACGCTCTGATCATGAGCTCCTGAACTCTTTGGGAGGATAGTGTAACGGCAGAAAAAGGGCCCTTTTCCCTCACAAAGCTGCTCTTGTTTTGTGGTTTTGCCTTTGAGATATTTGAAAGGTCAGGTAGGAAATGACTCCAGCACAAGACTCTTGAAATAGTTGGTCGCTGTGGCGCTCACGGGACCTGTGTATGTGTGCGCGTGTGTGTGTGCTCAAGTACACAAAGATATACAAAATTACCTTACACACAGTGAGATTAATTTGCTAAGTACAGTTTACAAAGACACAATAATTTATAGTGATGATATGATCTGTTCTTCCCAGGTTGATAAGGATTTTATTCCTGGTTTGATGTACATCCGGGACAATGAGGCCACAGCTGAGGAGTTTGAGGCCATGACGCTGCCCTTCACTGTTCCCAACGCCAGTGGGCAGGACATCCAGCTCAGCTCTAAGTACTCCCACATCACCCTGGAGAACCGTGCTGAATACGTTCGTCTGGCAATTAACTACAGGTGACGGGGCTGCAGAATGAACAGAGAGTAGTGTGCATTTAAAAGATTTTTTGTGCTCACACTCCTCTCGTTTTTTTTCTCCTTTGCTATAGGCTCCACGAGTTTGACGAGCAGGTGTCCGCAGTGCGCGAGGGCATGGCTCGCGTGGTTCCAGTACCTTTGCTTTCACTTTTTACTGGCTACGAACTGGAAACGATGGTGAGTGAGAGCAGTGTTCTAGGCTGTAAAATCCTGTCCTTTAGCCTTGTGGTGATTTGACACTAAGCATCGTCTCCTCAGGTTTGTGGAAGCCCAGACATCCCGCTGCACCTGCTGAAGTCAGTGGCCACTTACAAAGGAGTGGAGCCGACAGCACCGCTCATCCAGTGGTTCTGGGAAGTGATGGAGTCCTTCTCCAACACGGAGAGGTCTCTATTTCTGAGGTTCGTCTGGGGTCGCACACGTTTGCCTCGCACCATTGCTGACTTCCGTGGGCGGGATTTCGTTGTGCAGGTGAGAAGTGACAAACTGTTAACTTAAAAGAATCATTCCAAAATGGGCTTGTTTGCAACAGGAGACATACTGTATTTATCCATTTTCCGGTTCTGGAAATTTGAACCAGCAGAGGTCTCAGGAATCTCTTCTATGTGGGCATTATACAATACACATTCAGATGATCTTTATGAATGAAAGTGTATTCATTTTCTTACTGTGCTAAAACGTGTCTTCAAGTCTGTTTTTAGATTTTGCTTGGTGTTAGTCAGACCTGAACATGTTTCATTAGGTTTAGTTTAACCCATGGGAGTTTCTGACAGCTCATGAAGCGTGTTACTGTTATGGAAGAAATAAATTCTTCTAGTGCCTTAGATACTGTCCAACCTCACTGGGGACGGAATAATCTGTCAGACAAGAGTTGCCTCAGAACATTTGAGCAAAGAGTGTGCAGCTTGTGACTGCTAGACATACTGCACAAATGTGAGGTTTACACCAGTCAGCCACAGTATGAACAGCGACAGATGGTGTTAATATTGTTGTGGACCGGGTCAGTATGGGATCTCTGACCAGTCTGTGGCAACACAGCTTCATACGCAGCAAGCTGTGATGCATCTGATCTGACACCTGTCAATCATGGCCAGCATTACATTTTTCTCATACAGACCAAAGTGATTGTCTTTGACCCAAAAGTAGTTGGTGATCAGAGACATGTACTGATTCAGTGCCAATTAATCATACAAATCCAGTTCTATAAAAATATTGACAGTAGTCTGAACTAGAACACACACAGTGATGGGGTCTGTCCTCGACTTCTTAAGTGATTGTTTGTTGTTGTTTCTTTTACGTAGATTGGATTTTTACAGCTGTTGACCAAAACATAATGCTTCTGTTTTATCAGGCTGTTTCTGAAAGCAGAATCAACAGAGTTTGGCAAGTTACCTGTGAAATTAAAAACGAGGTTGATAACTGTTGTACAGATCAATGAAAACGATCAGCTGGAAAAAGCTATCATAGCCTTCAGTCCCTGTATGAACAGCGTGTTCTTAGGCAAGCGAGGTCGTCTGTGTCACATTCTGCATGTGTAGACCATTATCTGGTCAGGGGGTAGCGCAATAACATTTAAATCCTATATAGCTTTGCATGTATGAATCTTTTTGAGCTGGTGCAGCCACATGGAGTTTACCACACATTTCCCCACAGAAACAAAAGTACAGTGCCCCTCAAATGATCTGACCTACTCTTCTAATCATGGTCATTGAATATTATGATATGATAGATTTACACTAATTGGAACTGAGTTTATCACACGACTCTTGTCTCCAGGCTCTGTCTTCATACCATAAAGACAAAAAAAGTGTTTCTCAAAATGTGACATTTTTCCTTTTTATATCAAGTTCTTTGCTGTTTCATTGATGAGGAGACCTAATAACTTGTCTGTCTGTCTCCAGGTGTTGGATAAGTACAACCCCCCTGACCACTTCCTGCCCGAGTCCTACACGTGTTTCTTCCTGCTGAAGCTGCCCAGGTACTCATGTAAACAGGTGCTGGAGGAGAAACTGAAATACGCCATCCACTTCTGCAAGTCCATCGACACTGACGACTACGCCCGCATCGCCCTGTCCGGAGAACCTGCCGCCGACGACAGCAGCGAGGACTCCGACAACGAGGACGCTGACTCCTTCGCTTCCGACTCCACCCAGGACTACCTAACAGGACACTGAACTGTGACCTCGACGAGAAGGACGAGTCGACAACGAGCTGCCACAGAGAGAGACTGCGTTAATCTCACCTTAGTACACACACATTCATACAGGCATTCTGCTGAGACACAAACGTCTGTGGGGGAAAAATGTGCAATGAGCTTTAAAAGCATTATAAGCTAAAGAGAGGAACAAACACTGGTTTGCTCTGCGTTAGTTTCTTTAAAATGAAGTGGGGAGATTAGCTGCACATGTGATTGTTGTGCTACATGGCAATTATGTATAATACTACAGTAACAGAGTTTAAAAAAAGAAAAAAGGCCTCAGCCTTGCACTGTGGTAGGTTTTCTCCCTCTGGTTTGTGTGAATTACCAATCCCTAGTTTGTATATAGATATTGATGTGTGACTAACAGTAGTATTACTTTTTGTTTCTTGGTCATAGCCATGTTTCTTTGTATAAAAAAACAAAAACAAAACATTTATATCTAGAGAAGTCAGTGTTTCTCACTCGGCTCACGTCGGTCTGAGCCCAGTGAAGGGTCATTTTAAGATTCCTGTATTTAGCACTCACTCCACCATCGTTTGTGCACTGTCTCCCTTAAAGAATGTATATGATACTGTGCCATGTATTCACAGAAGGTCTCATTCCTACACATTAAATGTTAATAAATTTCTGTTAATGAAGAAGAGGCAGAACTCTTTGTGATGGATTTATTAAAGTTATGGAACATTTTGTGCCAGGATGATGAGTTTAGCTCGTATGATTGTGTTTCTGTGATTTATTTATTTATTTATTTATTTTTTTCTATCAGATATTTTTCCTGTATGCCAGCTAAACAGGATCTGAAAGGTTTTCTGACATACAACTACAACACAAATTGATACAAGGACTGTTTGTAATAAATCTAAAATAACATCCATTTCCTGGATTTAGTTTTAGCTCCATAATTCTTCATCAGACATTGTAGTCGGGATTAAGGTTGTTGTTTAATGTGTTTGAAATGGGTATAAAAAAAAAAAAAAAAAACAGTTCTCATCATCTGCTTATGAAACCATAGTTTTTTCCAAAGTAGGTCAGAGGTTGATTTGAGGTTCCTTCCTCATTTTTACCAGAATTCAAGCCAGTTTGATTTCTTTAAAAGTTCCTTTTTTTAGATGTTTTAAAGATGCTAGCAGGACGGTGCTGGAGCATCTGTGGCCTTATCGAAACCTCCTAGAAATGATTTCATAGTCATGCACAGACTCTGCTACACATTCCTCTGTGTGTTGCAGGGGCGTGGTCAGTGTCCACTTGTCCGTCACATAATTTTATGCATAGTTCTGTGTAGTTCAAAGACGAGAGAAAAAAAAAAATCCTGTTTTATGACGGCTTGATTTGGCTTAAAAATCATTAGCATTCTTTGGCGACTTAGTGCTTTTTTTTTTTTCTCCTGTAATAATCACAAAGTACAAAATGCTGGTGGGAGTCAGGTGCTTTTCAATACAGTCCAGACGGCAGAGAGGGAGGGAAGAGAGCGGAGACGAGGAATGAACAGTCGCCTTTATCTACTGTTACGCATTTTAAAGTTTGTTACACAAATAATGTGAGTGAATGAGTTCATGTTGAATCTGAATGTCCTGAAATGATTTCTACAGCTTTCTGTTAAAGGCCTCTGAGTCTGTGCACAGGAGATCAGCACTTTGCTCCTTTAAACATCCTGAAAAATCAGTTTTTACAAATCGTAATGGGCTCCTGCATGAATAACAAAATCCACTGTCAGTACAACAATTTTGGTTATTTCACACAAGAGGCTTATGTGTATTCATGTTCTTCTCAGAGCTCTCACAAGAGCTTGGTTAAAAAAAAATCTCATGTACACTGTCAATCAAAGCTGATCAACTCCCACAGTGCTCATGAAGAAGACTACACCCTAGACACCCTAGAGTGTATTTTAGCTTTTATTGGACAGTTTGAAAGGAAACTGTATTATTAGGCAGGCAATACTTAATGTAGTAGCTAAAGGTTCCCAGCAGCTTTAGACACTGTTCATGCTGCTGCTCTCTCATCCTGCCTTTGAAAGTCACGCCTATAATCTGTCTTTCCAGGAATCCTGCTTGTTCACACTGTAGTTCACTTGTCCTCATAAGTCTGCATGGTTTAATAAGTCATAATGCTTAGAGTAACTCACTAGGTGGCTAACATTGGAAACTCAGCTTCAGCTCATACAAACCTGATTTACAGTGCTGATAAAACTGGGCCGGAATGAAAAGACAAAGACAGGGAACTGTTTTTTTGTTTTAATGAGCAGACACAGGACCATCACAGTGTTTTTTCGTCCACCTCCCACATGCAGTCACATGCTCCTTCAGAGGCAGGGAGCTGCATTCCCTCTGTCTGTCTGTCTGCCTGTTCAGCTAAACCGTCCTGAGCTGAGCAGAGTCCCTCAGCCTCATGTGATCTGAAGGCAGTGGCCTTAAGCTCCTCTGTTGACGTGTCGAACAGCTTAACATGATTGTTGTTTAATGCTGCTCATACGTCCTCAGAATAACCCAGACAGTTTTGCTCGTAAATAACTCACAGCACAGGCTGAGGTATGGATTTTATTATTTTATACTGATATTATACTGTAAAGGTCCAGATACACAGTACTTTAGTGCAGAGCTTAATACACAGTATACGTATTCAAAAGGCCAAATGCTTCATATTATTAGTGTGTTTAACTATATCCATCCATCCCACATTCAGTCAGCGTTCTATTAGGATATCATTAGTACTGTAATCCTGCAGCATCACTGTGTCTGATCGCAGTATGAGTTCACTTCTCATCTCTCCTCTGCCTGTGATAAAACACATGATCAAACAATAATTCTCTTCAAAATGATCAGATAATAATTTTGCTCAAACTATTTTACTAAATAAACATGGCTTCACTTCATCTTAATTTTCTTTTAGGGTTTGAAGTTTCATCTTGTTTATCAAACTAAACTCTGAATCCTACAGTACAGCGTTTACATTAAAACTCATAGAGGTGAGGGAACCTAAATGTCCTGTACATGACACGTCTCTGTGGCTGAATCACTATGAGCGACTGTTGATCCATTACGTCTATAAAAATATTTCAAGAGGTTAGATCAGACAACACTTGGTTAAGGACTAGAACAGAATATAATAAAAACATACAGGAAAGAATACTAGCTTAATGGTAAGGATTATTATGATGTGTATTCAGGGAGATTAGATGAAGTAGATAATGTGTGTGTGTGTGTCCGTGAGAGGCAACAGCGACACCAGACTGACACGTGCCTTTTAGCTGAGCAATCAGGTGAATCGGTCTGCAATTATCCGGGTCACTAGAGTTTTCTGGGAGCGATGGAGACACAGTGAAGTGTTTTGCGTAAAGGATCTTAATATTTCTTAGTGCACTATAACTTAAGAAGTTGTTGCCATGATTCCTCTTCCTCTTCTCTTTGGCCTTTGGTCCCCACACCACCACTTTCCACCCACCTGCTCACCTGTTTCTTACTTTCACATTCCCCCCAACCCCACTCAGGTTAAGCATCATAGCTCATATCACATCATATCACGCCTTCCCAGATGCAGCTTTCCACTCTTACTTTAAGAATAGCCGTTCAACTTCTCTAACTTCTGACTCCACAGAAGCTGTTCACCTGCTGCTCTTGCTCTTTAAAGGCCTGGCCTAGCTTGATCTTGACTGTGAGCTATTTGCGCCACAGCCCTGATGAGTGGCTTAGACCCTCATCCACTGTTACTGCATTAGAGAAGAGAATAACCGCAGCGCACGCCCCAAAGCTCTGTGATGAAGGCAACACCTGATTCTCAGCCGCCTGATGATGACTGTGGCGATTAAGTGGAATAGCAGAGGATCAAAGTTTAGTTTTGACCTCAGAAGTTGAGAAAACAGCGTAAATACAAGGTCCATCAAGTAGTGGTTCTGGAGCCACTGTGTCACATGCTCTTCATCAGCAAATAGTCAAGTCATGTTTTCCCAAAGTCTCATTGAAATCTCTTATTGTGTGTCAAACTGATGTCTTTGAAATATCAGAAACGTCTAGTTCTCTAAGGTCCAAGCAAACAGGGTTCCTCTCTCTCTCTCTGTGTATTTGTAAAGTAGTGAAACCCACAGAGATGCCTCTCAGATCTGCTTGTGGGACCTATTTCTCCCTTGAGACACCTCCCTCGAGATCACTGCACTCACTATGAGCGGGAAACAACCCAATGCAATCAATCAGGTTCTTTTTCTACTTTCAACCATAAAATGAATGAAAATGAAGACTAGTTTAAAAGTTGGCCGAGAGCATCTTGTGAACTTCCTCTTTTTAACTGCAGTTTGAGTCACAGACTGAGTTATGGTTGTAACCATCCAGGTTCATGTACATCACATTAACAAGCTACAGTTTTTCTCCAATGATTACACAGGTGAATGCACCTCAGTATGACGATCATTTGCGTCCCACTTATCCAGAGTCATGTGACTTTGTTGGTATGAACACTCGGTGAGATTAACAAGCGAGCAGTGGGGACTCTGTAGTAACACTAAAGTTAATGTCATTCAAAGCCGCGGGCTCACTCTCCTCCTTACATGTGATTGTCCTACAACATCTCACGTAAATCCACAAGACCAGTGTACAGTCTCCCCCCAGGCACCTTCTTTGTGTAACTTCATGTTCTGGTGTCACAGCCCAGGCCAGGTGACTCCCTCTGCTCAATGAGAAACATTGTCTTCACAGATTTCTGAGAATGAAAGAAGCAGATGCTGGAGTTCCACAAACCGTAATTATTTGGCTGCAAAGATCATTTAGGGAAGAAGTGGTGATGGAAATTCCATTTTGTTCAGTTCACTGGACAGATCATTTTGAAAGAGAGACGGTTTAGGTGATGGGAGTTTCTAATTACTTAGGACCTGTTAGTCTGGTTCACTGGCTTTTACTCATGGACGGTAGGATGTTCAAATCCTAATCTGCTTTCAATTGTATTGGGTCAAAGGCAAATATGTATTAAGAGATTAAATTAAAGGTACACTCCCTGATTTTGTTCTAGCACCCAACAGTGCTCCCCAAATCCCAAGAGTCACTGTTTTTTTAATTCACTGTTGCCTTTTGGTTCAGTGGTTGTCTGAATGATTGCAGAAAAAAACTGGTGCCAATGCAAAGCAGCTTTTGAGCAATTTGAATGAATTAAGGAAGTATGACAACTTTTAGATACAAGGAACTTCTGCTCCTACAGAGACATATTTTCAGAGAGGGCAGGTCTGTGTAACCAACTAGATTTTTCAAATTAAAATGAACAATTAAACAATATAACAATAAATTATCATTTGTCAATGTGTAATTAAAACATGTTATTTTTAAATAGATCTGTCTGTACTGCAGAACTCTGGGTTAAAATTAGAAAATAGGATTACTATCCTTATATTTATGCCTTAAGTTACTTTGAGGGAAACATCAACTCATTGATGATCATTTTAAGCTCTTTTTTGGGGACACACCTACATTTCATCTCAGTGCCCTTTAACATCATTCGACAACATTGTGTAACTAATTAAATTGAGGTGAGTTTGCTACCATAAAATTATTTCAAGAAAATATTCTGTGATGTAAAACTGTAATTCATTAGGTGTCCTCAATTGAAATATGATATATAGATGAAAGTATGAATGTGGTATTCTTATCCAGTGAACTGAGCCTTTCGAAAGTCTCTGTATACGCGTCACGTTCTCATTAGGGGCTGAACACCCCTAAAGGTCTGATCCTACAACCAATCATTAAGTCGGGCTTAACCTTGCCCCACTAGCCTACCCGACAGACAGACTCCCACAACCCCAGCTTCAAACTTGAATTTGTACATGTGAATCGTTTTATCATAATTCTAATCATTTGTTTTTTCATTCTCTTTCAGTCTCTGTCATTTCTACACCTTTAACATATGAAGCTGAGCAAGTGGGTTGATAGGAGATGAATAAAAAACAAACAAACAAACAAACAAAAATGCCAGAGAAGCATTAGAAAAGTTGGTTGGAAATCATCGAGTGCCTTGAGTTATAAAATCTATCACGGTTTTGAGCTTGCATTTCAAGAAACTGTCATAATTAGGCGGATTTGGAGCAGAATAGTTGGAGGTGTTAGTGGGGAGGAGGTGGCTAAGCTGCGTGGGGAGCTTGGTTGTAAAAAAGAGGGAGAGGGCGACTGAATGGGAACATTTTCTGTGAAGCTGCTATTAGCGGAAAGCAAATTGTGTGCCACTCCCCCCTCCTCCTCTGCTACTCCAGGCTCAGACAGCTCAGGATCTCCCTCCTTCATTGGAGCAGGAGAAGAAACATCTCGGCCTCTGTTTTTTTTTTTTCCCCTCAATGACATCACTGTGCTCAAATACAACAGCAAAAAACGTTGAGAACCAGAGAAACAGTCCCAGCACAAACATCCAAATTCCTTTTTTGATTTTTGATTTTAAGCAGGATTATCGTGTGAAAAACGTGTGATTTTGCTGTTGGATGTTTATTGTTTATCATCATCACTTCTACTATCATCATCATCATCATCAACATCTTCATCTTGTTGTCGTCACCTTCATAGCATCGTCATCATCATCATCATCATCTAAAACCTCACCTGAAAAGGTAAGTTTGCCAAATTTCATCTTTCTAATTTTGTCACCAAAATAAAAGTCTTAATATAGTTTCTTCAGTTATTTTGCATTTGACATGCAGTGGATTTACTGCACTGTGTCACACCACTGGGCTTTGTTTTAGAGGCTTTAAGCATTACAGCCTAATACTGCTGCACTACTGTTCCACAGTTGTAAAAAAATCCCTTTCATTCCATTAAAATGAACATGAATGTCCGATTGAGAGCTGAATTAATGATCCAAATGTTGCATTTTATGTTTTATATTGTTCACACATTACCTGATACTGAAAATTAAAAGGGATAGTAACAACTGTGTAAAGTGGCAAACACCTGACATAAATAATCTTCCTGTGACAGTATTGTGTTCTGTCTTTCCAGTCATTAACCTCATCCAAGTGAGATTTTGTTTTTAATCTTGACACACTTGACATTTATCTTCATATTTTAATTGCTGTGAACAAGGGTGGAAAAATGAAGAAAGCAGTTTGTCTTTGCCACCACATACAGCCCACGGGCAGGATGTGATATACAAAGGATAATTTTTCTCTCTGTTAGGGCACCATAGGCACCAGACAAGGTTTTCATGTGACACCAGCCAGAATTATTATTATTATTATTATGAATGTAAAATGACTCGTGTGGCATTCAGGAGATGTTTTTGTGCATGAAAAACATTATTGTAAATAGGTTATAATGAAAACGTTCAATAAATTCTGCAACTTCAGCTGCTGTACGTGAAAGTTGAAAATAGTTTGAAATGTCATGTTTGAAATGTTGAGCCTGTACCACCTCCGGACAGGAATGCAGTGTTTCTCCTGGTATTATCACAGAGAACTCACACATCACAAGTGAGTTACTGTTGCCTTTCATGTGAGCAATAATCCTGTCGAATTCATGCAGCCTTTGTGTTGACCAGGACCACATGCTAGCTGTAGCTGACCTCATGACCGGTGACCTCATGCTGTGCTTGACAGGCACCAGGATTCACTCAGCTGTCAGATAATGCACACTGACTTCCCTCTGTGTTGCTGTTGCACAGCAAGGTTGAATTTACATTGCAAAACACATTAATTTGATAGCTTACAGTACACGTAATGTATATAATCATTTCTCTTCTGACAAAAAGCAGTATACACTAACTCATCCCCATGGTCTGTGTTAATGCTGTGATGTTATACTTAGACAGTGATTATCAGTTGATGTAAAAATCAGCATTTGGGAAATAGGCAATGATAGAATAGGTCAAAATAAAGGTGTTTTAATGACACAATCCACACTTCAGTAACTTTAAAGTTGCTATGATTCACGTTTTCATGCTCACATGATTGCCTGTCTGTGAAAGGGTTAAACTCACACAAATGTATCACCTGACTAGATATTTTCCTCAGGACCCTGCAGAGACCAAAACAAAGCTAGAAGAATCACCATTTGCATGCTAATGCTGCTGCTGGATGCCTAATTAAGTTGCTTGTTAACATGTCAGTGGCATCAACTTCAAAGTTGAACTGCCCTCAAGTGGCTAAAATATCCGTTATTGCAGGGTTAACTGTTGAATTAATTCTTTCCTCCAGCTCCCCCCACCCCCCCAACCATGTATTTGGAAAACAAAAGCAACCTGGAGATTGAGATGTCTCAGACGTCGGCCCAAGGCCATCAGGCCAGAAGCAGCCTGAGGTCACCAGAGGCTGTTGCAGGGAACTTTGGGGAGCTCCGTCTGCTGCAGGGGATCTCAGAGAGGAGAGACACCCAGAAGCTCCAGCAGGCTGCAGTCCTGCCTTCAGGACAGTGCATCATCCATACTGAGGGATTTGTCCCTGTGCGACAAGAGGATGGGTATGACAAGTGGCTGTGTTTCTGCTATCTGATGGCAGTTTCATGCTAAAATTTTTTTATTTATTATTTACAAGCAGAGCAGAGCTGCACTGACACAGAGACTAGCTAAAGGACAGCAACACAGGCCAAATGAAGAAAAATGGTCTAAAATAAATAAATAAATAAAGGAGAGGCCCCAGGATTTGGCTGAACTGATCTTTCAAGCAGACAGAAACAAGTAGGGATGAACAAAAGTTAAAGGGGGAATGGAGCTGAACTAGTTTGGGTCTCAGACTACTGATATAAACTACATGTATTTGTTTTTACCTTGACTAAATAATGATAACAAAAAGGCAGTTTAAATGCTTTATTTAGATTTCCACCTTGGGCCTTTGGTTGTACATGTTAAGCAGAAGAAAGTAAAGTTTTCACATAGTTGGGAAATTGTTAAAAAAACTAAAAATAAGGATTATATTAATTCCTCTGTTGTACCTTAGAGTACTGCAGTGGATTTTTCCCTAGACCAGGAGAGTTTATCCATCAGTAATAAGTAGGGCCCCAAGATTGTTAATAGTGAGAGGGGCACCTTTGATTAAGGTCAGGGGCTTGAGGCCCCGGAGCCACCCTGTCTTCACGTGCCTGCTAGCTGAGTCTAAGCTTCCTTCAGTGTACAGTACGTCAGCAAAGCAATTTGTGATTTTGAGTGCAGAACGTGGTTTTAGTTACCATTTATAAGTAAACAATTAATCTAAAAAAGTGACAACTCGTTGGCCTGTTTAGTGGTTACACCTTTACAATCTAATGAAATACAATACAGCAGCTCTGTTCTGAATTCTTATTCACAAGAGAAGAATTTCTCAGGTTTTAAGTTTAAATTGTCAAAAAGATGATATATCTGTTATATTTATGTTAATTTTGTCCACCCTATTTACATAGGTAAATCATTTTTCTGACAATTTTATAATCTAACTAATTTAACCTTGTAAATGTAATATTAATGACAGAACTGCTGTATTGGATTACATGATATAATACAGATGTAGCTAATGTCAGTTTTGGATTTACAGATTGTTTCTGCTCTGCCTTTGTGACTCTATTAAAAAAATCTACTCTATTAAAATACATTAAAAGCCTCTTTAAAACCCCATCAAACATGTGCACTATAGGTTTAATCTTCCAGGGGGCATCGTGAACATGCTGGGAAGATGTTGGGATTTTCTTGGAAAGTTAGGACATTTCTTACTGTGTTTTCAGCGAGTCGGGGCGGTGCTCATGTGAAGCCTGTGGCTCTGACATTCTAAAACTTGGGGTGTTTTCTAATGAACTAAGTTGCACATCAGAGTGTAACACATCTGATACTACAACCCAGTGGTGGATTGGATTAGATCAGAGTGACAATAAGGGGCTGTTATTCTTACATTTCTGGTGACACATATGACGCATTAAACTAAATAAACACATAAAAAAAAATGTGAAAAATGAAAATGGACACGGAGAGTGGACAAGAGAAAAAGAAAAGCGACCAATAGATGATCATTTAGTGGACAGATGATGAATAACAAATGAGAACATTTTGACTGAAAGTTTCTTCCAAGTGCTGAATCTGTTCACCTAGTGCTTCTAGTTTCCTGTTTAATAAAAGCTGTGAGGCAGCTCTGCTGTTAAAAGATTGCATCTGACAAGTTGACAACCTTTTTCCGGTCGAGAGCCTCATACCTCAGCTGAAAGAACGCTGCAGTGCTGGTAGCTGTGGGGTTGTCTGGCATGTTTAAAATGTTGCAAACAATCACAGTAGAGTACTATGGCACAGGGGCTTGGGAATAACTTTAATTACACTTAAAGAGGCTAGTTGAATTAATACTCAGATTTTATTGACTGATCTACTTTTTCACTGTTCAACAGTTGTGTAAATGTAAAGATTTGAAACATTATGGACACTAGATACTGTACACTGACTGCTTTTCATGAGAGAATATATAGAAGGGTAGCAGTGTTGTGTTTAAAGCTGCTGTTATCAATATTTTGATGATAACAATCGATCTAATGACTATGTGTAATGTCAAAATGCTCATAGTCACCACTCTACAGGGAATTACGATGCAATTCTCAGATTCATTTAATTCAGCTGTTTTAGTTTTACAGCCTGTTCTTTTCACTCTCATGTCTCATCAGCAGGACGTCCAGTTGCATTAGGCAGTTGATTTAGGGTAAAGCCCAGTGTATGCTACCTGTCCAGCACCGATAGCAGCAGTACATACAAACAGCGCATAAAATATGTTGTGCCATTAGTAGACATTTGTCTCAGGACTGGATGGAGAGAAAAACAAAGCTAATTAGAGAGTGACTGTTGGGTAATGCTAATGTTATATTTGCTACATGTTTTCACAATAAAAGCTTAGAAGATGATAATCCTGCTGCCCCCATGTGGCCAAAAATGCAGCCTTGCACAGCACCCTCAGTAACTCAGTCCAACGCTTTCAGCTTCAGTTTGTCTTCTGTCAGGACTTAATATGCTTTAAAGACTCCTCTGGAAAAGTGCAGCCTCCCTGCCAAGTCACATCTAGAGGACAGGATCAGAGTCATGTCAGGGAAAGAAGAGGGGAGAAAACATTTGTAGACATGCCATAAATCTCTTCATAGTTGTATAAGAGTATCAAAGAGGATTAATGTGGCAGACTTCCTAATGTAATCTACTCCCTCTCATTGATTCATTGATTTAAATCACCCAACTGTCAGCTGTCTGGGTCGTGTTTGGTAACGCCTGTCAGACATGTAACACAATAACAATAAAAGCAAGGAATGACGACTTCCTGAATGATCTCTTATTAATAACAACTGACCCAAAACTAATCATCCAAAAACATTTTCCCCATAATACAACAATTAATAGTGATTTTGAATGGGTTAATAAAGTACACAGATTGTGTTTAAGCACCCAACCCTTTTGACAGGCAGAGGGTAAAGACCCTTTAAGATTATAAGCTTAGCCAAGTGGGACCTTTAATTTTGAGAAAGATTTCCATCTAACAGTTTTGGCTCAGTGCGTCGGTGTCCCATTACATAACGCTTCTCATGACGTCTGTGCTGTTGAGATGACAGTGGGCTTGATTAAATAGTGGATTGGTGTTTTTTGGTAATAAGAAAATCTATACTTATGTGGGATCTGATGCTATTGTTATTGCTCTTTAGGCACTGTTGACACAAAATCCTTAATAGGCTATACAGTAAAAACAGAGCAGGAGCAGCTTTAAATGTACAGTATGTGCATGTGTATCTGCATTTATGTTTTAAAGATAGAAATAAACTCAGCGTGTGTGCACGTGTGTGGATGTGATTGTTGGTTTGGACCAGCTGTGATGCTCCTGAGAACGGCAGCATGCACAAGATACATGGGGTACTGTGCAGCAGCAGGGTGATAAAAGACACTTTAATGATCCCCTCAGGTGTCCAGCACCCAGACGCTCACCTACCTATCTGCTCCCCTTAGGTAACAAAGGTTCTAGCAAACTGCTTTAACCAGTTATTGACAGCCACAACATGACAATAGTGTTTTTTTGAAAAGCCCGGATTTATTTATTTATTTATTTTCCAGGCACAATTTCAGTGTGGTTAACATCCTCAGAGGAAAAACTAATTCAGCCAACCTCACAGAGAGGTCACCCCTGCTGCGATTCTCTCAAGATGACAGGTCAGTATTTTCTTAAAGTTAGAGGTCCAAAATGTGCAGTATTAAATGAAAAAGCACTAGTTGAAATATAGTATAAATATTGCTATGTAATGCAGGAGTGTAGAATATAATGAGAGCAGGGTTTAATTATAGGTTGCTTACAGTAGCCTACATGCATGTTTTTCTGATTCAACATTAAGAACTGATTTCAAAGCGTAGCTCACACCAAGAGTTGTCTATTCCCAGAATACTGACACTGATTCATTTCTTCAGTATAACTTACCTGACACTACATGACCCCAGCTTTGTTGGAGGAGAGGAGCCCTGGGACAACAGCTCCCTGGACTTGGAGAGGAGGTGTAGACTGGGCAGTGAGGTCACCAGCCTGTCCCTGTCCCGTTCCAGCTCCTCGGACAAGAGCGACCCCCTGGACAACCTCAACCTCAGCTTCAGACTCACAAGTAGTATGAAGTGAGACCCCTCATGTTACTGTTAGAAAGCATTCACAGTATCAAACGGTTTTGAATTGGAAAAAGTAAAAGAAATATAGCTGATTGTGTGTATTCCACTGTTAACTGGATATTCTGTCACTATTTTGTCATCTACATTACTTCTCTGTGTGATTTCAGATGCTGCTTGAGAGTCTCCAAAGTTGCCACAATCTTTACTATTGTCGTTCTCTGCAGTGTAAGTTCACATGTTCATCTAGAAAATCGACATCACATATAAATTCACACTAACGGTGAATTAGAAACAGCGCGTTTCAACAGACTTGCTTAAAAGTCACAGATTTTTGAGAGGCAGCGTTTGAATTTGTGACCTTTAGTCATGTTGGCAGGCTTCTTTTTGAAGCGTAGCGGTAACCAGGCCAAGCGGTCTTTATTCTAGGCTAAGCTACTTGCCCCCTGTTACTGGGCAGATATGGTTCTTCACACACAGACTATGTCTATTTCTAAAAATGCCCAACTGTTTGCCTGTCATTGTTGTTATTTGGATGAATTCATACTGTGCTGAAGACAGAGAAATAAGAGTAAGCAGCACTTTCTCCTACACTGTTTGATGAACTGTAACATTACCACTGATACACACAAAAACACAGCAGCAGACGATGAGTGAAATTACAGCAGAAATGTACTAGTGGTGGTGTTTAACTAAGTAAACCACATGTTACTTATCATGTTTTTCTTTTGCCATCCGTAAGTGAATATATTTTGGTTTCAGCTATTCTTCAGCATGTATCCAGATCGAGACAACCCCTGGAGGATGTTGGCAGTATCCCCAACAGAGAGTTTCTGTATCCTTTCTCACTGCATTGTTGAGATTATCTTCTGAAATTAGAACCAAAAAGGAGGGCTGCCAAACACCCAGCAGGTCTTTAATCAACACAGGGACAGGGTGCAACACGACGCCGCTGTCTTTTACTTTGAGAATAAAGACACGCTGAGATGTAGAAGCAGAGGAAACGTCTTCATTGGGGAATAATCAGAGTGAATATAATAGAAGTGGGAGCTCTCCTGGCAGGTGAAGAAACACTGTTACTATGGTGGTTGATTGTTTGCTTTAGTCAGAGTCAACAAAAAGCTGATTATTTAGTTATTTTGCAGATGCTTTTATCATGGATTAGTTCTGGTTTCCACCATCGTGGAACCACAGAAAAGTGAAAAGTTGTGTCTGAGATCTTTTGAGGTGAGGGGACCACAAGACGTCGTTCAATTAGCACTTCATGAAATCACTTCCTGTGACACATTTAATCGGTTCTAAAATGTCACAGCCAAAAATAATTCTCTCCTGTGCTGTCAAGATTTCCTCTCTACAGTTTTCTCTTAACAACGTGTCCCAAAGCAATGAACCTGACCAATTTTCGTGACAACGCTTTGCTGAAGCTACAGGTGGGGGGGCCTTTTACAGGAGGGATGATTGACTTCGCCAACCAGGAGTATATCCTGATCCAGGTGGAGCAGACTGAGCAACCGGGACAACGGAGGAGAAGGACTCAGCAGGTATGAGCCCAGCATACATTTTCAACTGTGTCTCAACTGTGAAGTGCTGATTAGTGAACCTCCTTCAACGTGCTGTCTGTCAACAGGTGATTCATAATTGGACCATTCCTCTCCACAGCGAACGAAATGACCAGATGATGTTGACAAAAACGTTCGAGATGCTCAGCAGGTACTGACAGCAGGACACGGTGCTGCCTTTGAATTATTGATTGATTGATTGATTAATACTAGGCAGAGTCAAACCTTTTAGAGCTCTCAGGCGCTGTGCATTTACACATCTCTCTTTTCTTTTTAAACTTACTTCACTGTCGTCTGCTATTACATTTACTTTCCCTATGCAATGAATATATTTAATATCATGATCCTCACACTTGGCAAATTTATGCTGCATTGTATCATATGGTGTTTCATTATAGTTCAGCGTGGTCTTCTTGGGAAGACATTATATAGGATTATAAGGTGTCTGTGACAACATTTCCTGCATTAGGGACTACTGATGAACAATGAAAAAAAAATGTCCACGTAATTCTTGCTGCTGTGCTGTTTCCTTTCTCACGCAGTGACCCTGTCGTCATTACAATTCAGGCCTTCCTGCAGAATAATGATGTTGTCCCCTTGTCCATGACCCATCAGTCGCTCTACGTCAGTGTGGAGACACAGGTGGCCATTGCTGGAATGATCCTGGCTGGGGTCTATGTTCTCATCATCTTTGAGGTAAATGGCCTGTGATGCTCACGCTTTTCTATGGATGATGAACGAGTTGGTGTTCAATTTCTGCCTCCTAGTTTGGAATGAGTAACACGTACAGTTCAGCTCTGCAGCAGAGGGAGCACCAATTTCACCTCCACACAAACATCCTGCGCTGCGTGTTTGGCTGCTTGTTTGATCGCGTGTGCACAAATGTCACAACGATGGGCACAGATTAACCTCCATAGCACATACCCACTTCGTGTTCGTATTTTGCTTGATTTGACCTCTACTCCTGTCTGTATGTTCAAACTGGGATTGATTGGTGTCTGTCTCGGTCTTTAGTTTTGTTAGTGAAGTTGTTTTCATTCAGAGTTGGCACCCTTTATCAACCAATAACACTTAGATAGTTCAATTGTCAATGCACAGCTTTTTAACATTCACACGACCACCTGGGCAACTGAGCATATTTTCTATTTCTGCCTTCCATCCCATATGACATGAACATGGCATCAGTGCATGTACAGTACATGACCACACACACACCTCCACCATAGGAGAAGTCTAGCAGCTCATTTATTTTGACAAGAGCTGTGATGGTGTGCAGAGCTGCATGATGTGTCAGGAGTCCTTTTTAAAATGCAAACCAATAACAATAACTTTTTGTGGTGGGTGATTAACATGTTATTGTCATTAGTGCAGTTTCTTAACATATAGGCAGAAGTCACTGACTTTTAGTTGATAGGTGATGTTTAAGTTTTTATCATTTGTTAACTAAATATTTAATAACTGCTAATTCCCCGCATCTGATTACTTTGACATGTTGCTCACTAACCTTTCATTTATATTATTTAGTTTGGAGTTTCCTGGATATACAGCTGTAATCTTCATTCATTTCCAGTCAGTGTTGGGTTTTAATTAGACAGGCTAATCTCCCTGCGCACGACAAGGTGTGAACTGTGCCGGCAGGGGCATTACGATGATGTCAAAGTCAGGAGTGGGCTGTGAGTGATGACAGCACATCGACGCTCCACACACGCTCTCATGTGTCATCTGTGTTACTGACAGGTGTGCTTGCAGAGGCTGTAAATGAAAGTGTGAGGGATTGTTTTTAAAGTTGAAGAGCACAGAGTGCACCACTACTCAGACATCAGCAACGTGTCATCTGACATCTTCAGCTCTGTCAGGTCTCCATTTTTAAATGGCTCTCCCCTCTGCAGAGAAGATTTGTTTTTCCACATCAAGGCGTCTGTCTGATAAGAACCTGACACAAGCCTCGTAATGCACGAGCACATTTGCTTTTGCTCATATAGGATGTTGCGTTTTTCTGAATGCGTTTTTACAAAAGGAGTTCGTAGTGTGCCAGTAATTGGATCCCAGTTTTCTAATGTGCTCTTGAGTGAAATCTTACAACAGTCTAAAGTAAAGGACCTTGTCATTCTTATCAAAGGCTGTGGGAGAAAAAAGGATGCTTTTGTTCTCATTTATCCATTATCTGAATTGATGCGTTCAACGTGGACTGTCTGAGTTATGATTAATCTTGAGTGATGAGACCCAGTTTCGTGTTCAGTAGTTCAACGTGGTCAGTACACATTAAAAATCGTCACTGTTGTTCCCCTTTTTTTTAACTGACAACAAAGTCAACATCTAACAAATCTTTTATGAATGTCACAGGAGGCGCTCTGCTTTCTGGTAACATTCCCGTGCTCATCACAGACATTAGTTTTTAATAATGGGAGGCATCATACATGAGTGTACATGAGCTTAGTGACTCTGAACAGGATCACAGATTTGTATAAAAGTATTTCTTCTCAATAGTTTACTCAGAAGACACATGGAGCACAAGTCTCAACATGATTAACCTGGCTCGTGTTTATTGAGTATGCCTCTTGGTATAATTTTAGATGACGTTTATGATAAGGTAAGATATAATAAAATAAAAACAGATTCATAGCATGTATTAAAAGTGTCTTCTGTTGTATAATTCAATCATTTAGTGAGTGATAATTAAATAAATTATACTTAATATGTTATGTACATTCAAATAACAATGTATAAATAATAGGTTTCTTCATTTCAGAGGTACTAAAATGTGTTTTCTTGCCCCTTGCCTGGATTTTCAGATTGTGCACCGCACACTGGCTGCCATGCTGGGATCTTTAGCAGCTTTAGCAGCTCTGGCTATCATCGGTGATGTACGTCTCTTTTTCTGTCAAATCTTCTTGCATTATCTTGTATTATAACTGTTAATTAATGTGATGGTATTACATGATTACATGAAGCATGTTAAACAGAGCTGGGCACACAGTGTCACATTTCTGCCATGTAAGTTCAGAAGGCAGCGAAATGTAACAGCTTTGTGCTCAAAGTTCGAACCCACACAGGAAAAAGCAGGCGTAATTAATAATATTAATTATGTGTTCCAGTTGGACATTATTGGGGCCATGCGCTCACTGGGCCATTGTTAACGTTATTAGTAACACCTGTGCCCAAACTGCTCTAACAAGTCAAACATTGTTGGTGGAAAAAGACATATGGCATCTGATGTCAGGATCTGGGTCAATGAGGAGTTATAGCAGTGCTTAAGATACAGGTACAGACAGTATGTTTAAAATAGCTTGTCAAACATGCCAGGAACTGCTGTATTATATTTAAAATATAGGTTTACCGGATATTAACTGGTGACTTATGTATGTCACACTAAATGATTACATCTTTTTGCCAGTAAATGTTGAATCTAATTTCTTTGTCTCTCCCACAGCGACCCAGCCTGGTTACTGTGGTGGAGTGGATTGACTATGAGACGCTGGCTCTCCTGTTTGGCATGGTAAGTCTTCACACTGTTTGTTAAGTATCTCAACAGAAAGGAGTAAATTCACACAGTCCTCGTCGTTATGCAATATTCCTGGACTTTCTGATATTTTGATTTCGGTGTATATGCTTTCTGCCAGCCTTCTCAACACCTGACAGTCTGTTTCTATGGGGGCCAAGTGAAATTGACCATATAAAGTCTTGTCTCCATAGAAGCAAGCGTGTCCTGTTAGGTTTGAAATAAAACTGAAGAGCATGACCTTCTGTAAAAAAACAGGCTGAAACCACTTCTTTCATTGTTTCTTATAATAATTCTTGTAGATCAGTGATGTCTAATTTCATACCACAGGTGACTGGTGGCTTCTTTTAGACTTCAACAGTCTCCTAATGAAACATTCACCTCATTCTGCAAAATACAACAGAGACTTTCTGAAATGCACTTTTTTAGATTGCTTTTGGCTTTCTGGCCTTAATTTTAAAGCATGACAGCAGAGAGGAAACAAGGAGAGAGAGAGACAGAGAGAGGGTATGACATACAACTCGAACCAGGAGCATTATACACAGCATACACAGCAAAAATGTTGGGTTTGATAGAAAATAATTTTTCCAAGAGCTCAGTATTAGTATTTTTGTAAACATTTTGCTGTCATACCACAATGAAATATGAGAAAGTTCACATCCCACTAGAAATATCTGTCTTGCTGACCACCATATCTTGCGTAGGCATCATCTTGCTGTCTGTGGTGACTATTTTTAAAATATCAGGGTTACATATAATCTTGTTTACATAAATGTCTCCTCTGTCTCGCAGATGGTACTGGTGGCTATCTTTTCAGAGACCGGCTTTTTTGATTATTGTGCTGTTAAGGTAAGAGCTGTCTGTGTGATAATAATGACGGGTACAAGCATTAACAAAAGGAAATAACAAAATCAGTTGAGACAGTCTGAAGTTTTGATGGTTTCACAAAGATATCCTAGAAGTTGTTGTAGATTCCTTTAGTAATATACAATTTGCATGTTTACCTTTGACCATGTGGGATACTGAGTGACAAGCCTATGAAAATAGTTGCCCACTGACATCTTAAAGTTCTCGTGGAGGCGACAGGCTTTGAGCTATTTCTGAAATTAGCACTGATACATGACAAGTGTGTAGTTTTTATTTTGACTTCTCTGACATGCTCAGTGTTTGAAAAGACCTTTTTCTGTAAGATGACCTAACAGGTTTTGATGCCTATCTTTACGTCCTGACCTGAAAATACAGCACCATAACAGGCAGACAAGAATGACATTTGCTTTGTTCCATGGGAAAGTTCAGGAAACTAGGTCACTGCTGAAGTGAGTCGAATTTGTATTAAAAAAAAAAAGAATCCTTTCACCGCACTCAGCACGAACGTAATAAACGTCATTATTGAAGGGAACTTTTATAATATAGCAGTGTGTTCTTATATTTAATAACTTTCTTATAGTTAATTATGCTTAAGCTGGTTTTCGTTGGTGCTCCAGTTTAGATCCTCATCATAACAAATAATGAATTAATTCATATTCAGTTAGTCTGTCACTCCACCATGTGCTTAAAGATCTACAGTAAAACTCTCTCTACAATGTCAAGGAGTTCTTCCCTCAGAAAAACTGCTCCAGGAGGCTCAAATTTAAATCCTGAATATTCGCTGGAGATGGTGACGGAGGGCGAATGCCTTTGTCCTTCAGGTACAGCCAGACCTGGAGAACAGGAGGCTCATGCAGACTCATGAATTTTAAGTGTGAGCTGGACAAGGACAGGCACTCCAAATTAAAATACTTTCTCAGAGAACAGCTCAGCTGCTCTGACACCCCGTACTGTCACATCCAAAAGGTGTCCATCACACCTCGAGCCACTCCCATGGGGTTAAGGATGGTATAGCAATATTAAAAACTTTAGGCTCTAGATAGTGTTTGTGAGTGTGAAACATGGTCGTCTACTGTATTTAACAGGTCAGTTTTACAAAAACATACCATCTCAGGAAAGTCAGACCTCTTCTTTGCACTCAAACTGACAATGAATTCATTAAAACATTCGCTTGATGGCTTCTTAAGTGCCATGAACAGTTGACTCATTAAGATGTTTCCTTTCACTGCAGGCCTACCAATTATCTAGAGGAAGAGTATGGCCTATGATCATTATCCTCTGTCTGATTGCTGCAATTCTCTCAGCTTTTCTGGACAACGTGACCACTATGATGCTTTTCACCCCTGTCACCATAAGGTACAGTAGTTATGGGCTATTTGGAGAAGCCTTGTAACCTAATAAACATGCATGTGTCTGGTTAGTTAGTATCCACTAATTCATCCATCAATCGATCGCATCTTCTTCTCTGCAAACACACAGAAACAACCTCTAAACAGAAGCTACACGGTACTGTATTCTAGCATCTGTACGTGTGCCACCTTTGTCTGTCTCCTCCTTATTGTCGTGTCACTATTTCCCGCACTTGAAGTGAATGTGTACAGTGAGCCATTATTCATTTCTCCAAATCACTTTTGCTGTCACAGCCAAATTGAGCTCAAACGTGATACACAAAACATGGATCTAGGCAACACTGTGCTCTAATGTGTTACCAGGCCAGCAGGGTGGACGTCCAGTACAGCCACAACGCTGAAGGGCCAACAT
Source organism: Anabas testudineus (assembly GCF_900324465.2). NCBI lineage: Eukaryota > Metazoa > Chordata > Actinopteri > Anabantiformes > Anabantidae > Anabas > Anabas testudineus. The sequence continues at coordinate 5,714,544 of NC_046613.1, read as the reverse complement.
GTTTTATCTTCCAATATCCTTTTTATATTCCTGTGTTTATTTCGCCCACCTGTTGCAATCTGATCAAGGCTAAAGGGCTTTTGTCTCTATGTGATTTTGCAGGTTGTGTGAGGTGCTTAATCTAGACCCCAGACATGTCCTGATTGCAGAAGTAATCTTCACCAACATTGGAGGGGCTGCCACAGCTGTCGGAGATCCACCCAATGTGATTATAGTATCAAATCAGGATCTGCGCAAAGAAGTAGGCACTTTCACAGCTCTCTGTTTCAACTTACACTAATATGCTGTAACAGATCATCTGACACATGAACCAAACATAATGTTGTGTGTAAAAGAGAATAATAATCAAATAAAGGGGGAATAGCGGTGTTATTTGAGATGTACAGATGGTGCAGTACTGATAAATGTTTGGCACAACTCAAGAGCATTTGTTTGGAATATTTTCGATTCATAAACTCTGTATGTTAAAGTCACTTGAGTATAGCTGGGATTATCAGGACTTTTCATCATGAGTTATTGTGCAGTGGTGAAGGATTTTGTACCAGGAAAAAGTAATCAAATATATCACAGTAACAGCATCTGTCAGGAAACACTGCTGCTAGTGTTTCTTTGGCCCCACACATACTGCATATCAGTGTGTCTAGGTGAACGGCTTGAACGGCAGCTACCGTTTAGAAAATCTCCTGGCAGTAAAAGGTGTTTTGGGTAATAACAGAAGAAGCAGGACAGATAGTTATCATTCCATGCAACTGTGCAGCGACAGACAAAGACTGCAGCATCACGACGCTTCAGTAAGCAATATTTGATGTTACCATTAAATCAAATGACTCCCTGTAATGTGAAAGTCATTCCAGCGCTCCAGCTGCCAGTCCTACTAACACCCAATCTAGATTACCACCACATTTACTTGATTTGATCTTCTGTTTTGTTTAGTTTTTTTCAGTGGACCTTGCAAGCGATCCAGATATCACTGTGAACTTTAAGAACAAAGGAACACAGACACATTTTTAGCATCGACACGCTGTAGTCGATGTTTTTCCAGCTGGTTTCGAAAAGGTTTCATAAGTTGAAGGACGACATTTAACTTGGTACATGACCATGTATTTAGATTTGTTTCTCTGGAGGTAGTTCTTATAAGGCTATGGTTTTCTGTCTCTGGTTATTGAAACATAGCATGGGTACATTGGGTATTCTTTACACATCGCTGTAATTACGTCCGAGTTTACTGGTCGTGTTGTCCTGCTGCAGACTCCTCATATTCATAAGCCTTATATAAGCACTGACATTTGCTGAACTCATGTAGCATGCAGTTTATATCGCAGTTTATCTATGGACTAGTGACAATCTTGTGTGTTGACAAGGCTTGTCTGTTCAGGACAATCTCTTTATGTATATACTGTATACGTTCGTGAATTGTTACTTTTATTTGTACTGATGTGCAGGTGATGCATTAAGATGCAGTGGCAGCAAAACCAATTTATATTTTTGCTGCTGCCTTCATAAATCACAGGAATTAAAAACGCCAAAGCAGTGTGACAACAAACTGTAACGCCTTCCCATATCAAAGTACCATACCCGCCCCTGTGTTACATAGTGTTGGTTTTGATTTGATTGGACTTTGAATTCATTTTTTTATCTTTCATTATAAACAGCACAGCAGCTCTGCATTTTTCTTCTTCCTCACATTTACTCATTTCTGATATCCATGTGGAGTAACACTAGTCAGGTGTTTCCCCACTCACCTGCACCTCAGCAGCAGCAGCTTACGTTGGTGTGGCTCCAGTCTCCTGTAAGTGGCATGCTGGGGCTCGCTTTCTTTGGGATTAGTCTCTGATTAAACTTCTGAAGGAGACAGCGTCAGTCCTGATGCAATAATGTGTGAGACCATGTAACTGAACAGATCTTTTCCTGTGGTGGATGGCGTACATCACTCTTGGTAGAGAGTTTTGGGACAACGATGTCTTTGTGCCACCAGGCTGCAGATGATGAAAACTCATTTCATTTGTAAAATCTATTTATTTTTATTTATAATCCAGCTTACCTCACTCACTGGCCACTTTCATAGGTACACCTGCAAAATCAAATGCAGCAGCTCTGCTATGAATTAAACTTTTACCAGGTTATCATTTCTTAGTTTTTAAGTTGAAACTGTTAGGTGATTTTTCTACTACACTACTGGAGTGGACTATTTAAGAGGTGTTACTAATGTTAGAATAACTCCTAACATTGTGCGCTTGAATGTGACAGTTTCAACTATAAAACTGAGAAGTGTCTATTTGTTAGTCTAAATAACTTTTACATTGAAACTAAATAAAAAAGGCCCCCTTACACTACTTTTTAACCCTCTGCATTGTATAAACCGCATTTCACAAACAAGAAACAAGAAAAGAACAAGTTCAGAAAGCGACTAAATGTAATTTGTTGCTATAGTGTGCACAACAGAACAGAGGAGTCCTGGGCAATTAGACTCCATCAAGACTTTAGTAAAAGGGATGTCAGAGAACAGAAATATCTCCTGATGGACTCTTGGCACTAGTGGTGGTTGAAGATGTTGATAGAGTGGATGTAGCCTGAGCAGGAGTCTGAAGAGCCAGACCAGTGTGATGATGATGGAGAATTGATGTCTGAAGATGTTTCTATTGTACAGATTGTAACAAAAATGATGTCAGTAAACAGCAGTAAGGACGGTTTCCTGAGCAGAGCAGCCTGTTGCTGACTAAAAAAAAAGGGACAACAACTTGTGGGCTCCTCTCGTAACCTTCACTCTTCAGAGGGGCTCAGAGGGTCATAATGCTACATCACTAGAAGACATGACATTTCCCAGGCTGCTTGATGTGACATCTGTTCACTGCGTGTGACATTTTAGCCTTTGTGGATGCAGCAGTATGTGGTCTCCTCTGGTGTACAGTCTACCACACCAGACTAACGCAGCCTGGTTTCCAGTTTGTATTGGCCCAGTTTCCCAGGTGAAACAACAGCGTGCTCACTCAGTCATGTCTGGCCTCTGATAGGGACAGCTTGTGTGTGCAGGCATGGTTTACCTGCCTGTTTGTTTGTTTGTTTGTATGCTTGTTTGTGGCAAGGGGATTTTCAGGAGAAATCCAGAGCTACGGTAGAAAGAATGGCCTAACTGTGAAGTGTGTATTTAAGGGATTCTGGCCCCCATCAGAGTGTCCTTGTCTTTGATTTGTTACAGGATAAGGTAGCATGGCGCATACAAAATCCACCTCTTTTTGGTTTAATTTCAATGAGGGACTGTGGTGAGTCCCTGCCAAATGGATCTCCTCCAATCGGCAGAGGAGTCATTGACACTGGCTCTCAAATATGGAAACACCAGAGTCACAGTTTACAGCTGCAAACATAGATACATGACAACAGCAAACACAAAGACTTATATTAGCTTTCAGATTTGCTCTTTTTGTATCTTACCTGGAACAACTAGAAATATGTCATGTATTGGACTGAGACAGATAGGCTACTAAAGGTTGAGTTAGTTTTAGTCTCTGGTTTACAGGTAAAAATGATGATAAAGCAGAAATTAGAAGATATGTCATTTAGGTTTTGTGAGTAGTTATAGCCTCGACCCACAACCACGCTCTGAGGGTCACTTCAGACTGAGCCAGCAGGTCACTGCGGGGGTGTGAATGAGGGAGTAGAGTTGTATGTACAGCAGCGAGATGGAGAAGTGACGAAATTAGGATGTGTGACATGAAAAGAACCTTTACATTAATCTATCGACTCTTAACCCTAAACCTCGATACTTGATTTCTGATCTATCAGAGATTTGTATGTATCTTTATCTTTACTATACGGTGGCTTATTCTGCTGCATGTGTTTTTGTTTGCTCTTTAGCTTTGACTTTTGCTGTGTCTTTAAATAGCAAATCCTATAGAGGTCACTATTGGCCAGTTTTAATACTAAATATCTGTAGTTTAATTCCTCACATTTTGTGCATGGAAAAAGGAAAAAAACAGTGGGAAGTATTTACAGCATCTATTATTTACAATGACAAGCTTCATATTTTTCAAATGGTGTGTTCTGCACAGGGTGGCATACAAGGACACATTTTTAAGAATGTATCTGATAAATTGGTGTTTGTAAAGGATTTGCTCTCAATTTTGAGGACAATCTCAGCCGGGGGCTGCTGTTTCCTAGGAGGCAGGAAGAACTAGCACTTTGGTGGATCTGAAAAACCATTAAGGATGCAATTATCACTGCTCTTTTGTGTGTAATACTAAAATTTTATTTTTATTTTTTTGTTATTTCCTCAGACTCAAGTATATATAAAATACAGTGCTCCATGAAATTAAAGGAGCATTTTTTAATCAGAGTTCAGCATCAAGTCAGTTAAACTTCTGGGATATTAATCTGGTCAGTTAAGTAGCAGAGGGGTTTTTTAATCAGGTTCAGCTCCTTTGGTGTTGTCACATCAGTATGTACCATTGTCAGAAGGTTTGCTGTGCCTCCCAGCACAGTCTCAAGAGCACAGAGAAGATTTCAGGAGACAGGCAGTTATTCTAGGAGAGCTGGCCAGGCCTTTCTGACATGAAAGGTCTGGAGAAGCTGTGGAGAACATTATGTTGCCTGTTACATCGTTTAGCATGACCGGTGTGCTGGTGGGTCAGTGATGGTCTGGGAAGGCATATCAATGGAGGGACGCACAGACTTCTACAGCACCCTGAGTGCCATTAGGCATTTGGCGACAACAATGCCTGGCATCATGTGGTGAGAGTATATTTGCAGTTCCTGGAACATGAAGGAATTGATACCATTGACTGACCCCCACGCTCGCCTGACCTAAATCCAATAGAGCACCTCTGGGATATTATGTTTTGGTCCATTCAATGCCACCAGGTTGTCCCTAAGACTGTCCGGGAGCTCAGTTAAGCCTTAGACAAGATCTTGGGGGAGATACCCCTGGGCATCATCCATTGTCTCATTATGACCATGTCCTGACCTTGTCAGGCATGCATACAAGCATGTAGCGCCCATACAAAGTACTGAGTACCACTTTGAGTTGCTGGAATGAAATGTCAGTAAAGTTAACTAATCTGATGCATAATTTTTCTACTTTGATTTTAAGGATGTCTTTGAATTCAGCTCTCTGTAGGTTGATAATTTTAATTTCCATCAAAGGACGTGGCGTCCTTTTGTTCCTAACACATCACCCAGTCCATATCAGTATATATATATATATATATATATATATATATATATATATATAGATGTATATGATTTTTTCCCCCCATTGAAATGTGTTTCTTTAATTTATCAAAACTGATGTCTGTGCACTAATGGTTAGATTTGTTTATGTTTTGAAAGTTGTGTTGTCTAACTCATTATTATTATGTGTTTTTACAGGGGATTGATTTTGCCAGTTTCACAGGTTACATGTTCCTTGGAATATGTCTCGTCCTCTTCACCTCATTTCCTATTCTGCGGATGCTCTACTGGAACAAAAAGCTCTACAACAAAGAATCAATTGAAATAGTTGGTGAGTGGTGATGTTCTGTCAAAGGTTAAGATATGTTTTAATCATTGAGAAAGAAGTCCTGATAAACATGGGAGTTTTTTTTTACTAAACAATTTGTCATTCCCCAAATCCCTTTTTACATGAACTTTATTATTAGAATTATTTTGAATTGATGTTTCCTGGGGAGCTTTTGGGGAGAGATTATCATATTGTCATGAAATGTTATGATTGTATGAATCTCTATGTGGTTGTGGCATCTAAAATCTGTTAGATTAAAAGTTGAGAAGTGTATTGCCCCCTTAACAACATCTGTGCACATATTACCTCCATTGTAAAGCTAATCACCTTCTCAGGTGGAGTACTGAACTCATAGCAGCTCAATTAACTCATTGGCATTATGGCCTTAGCCCTCAAACTCCTCATCGACACCCCATCACCTCAGATATAACATTTCTGCAATATGGTGAGACATCTGGACAGTATTTATCTAATGGACAAGATGTTAATGTTTACATTTATAACTACAACTACCACTGTGACTGAAGGCTAATTTGGTTCTATTAGTTTAATTAAAGGACTCATGGTGATAGTCATTTACCTTTCGCCTCTTTCAGCAGTTCCCTCCCTCAAGAGTCTAGTGACTCACCCAGCGTCTCAGACACCACATGGCTCATCATAGAAATCCCCTTTTCTCTAATGTTCAGCTGTTGGCTTTAAGTAGTTGGCAGTGAAAAAACAGCTTCACTCATCCAGAGCAGTCTGCGCGTAACACAGGGCTCTTGGTTTCACTGTGACTACAGAAAGTTTCTTTCTACTTGTTCTATTATTTAAATGATTCAGATGATCTGGTGCACCTCAGTTCTTTTATACCGTGCATCTTTTTATTTGTTCATTAACAGAAGAGAAGATAACCTGCTCCTTTCTTAACTCTTAGTACATTGTACAGAAGCAGAGTACCATAATTTAGTAAGAATGAAAACCACAGTGTGTGTTTAGTTTGGATAGTACAACAATTGTGTTCTCTATCCAAGAAAGTGTTTGTTGTAACTGTAGATGTTTGCATGTGAGACTCCAGGGATACAGATAATGGCCAAACTAGTAAAACAGTATTTGTGTGAAACTGTTAACCGTTTATTGTTTACTACAGTGTGCAACCCCTGAGACAATCTTAGCAGATGATCATTAAAACACAAACAGCCAAGCCCCAGTTGTCACCACATTGCTCCGATTTAAGGAGTGAGGAAGGCTGACTGTTTAGAGCTGTATTGTCTCACTGAGATTGACGGAAACTGCTGCTGATCACTACAGTGACCGTTCAATGCCGGCCTCATATCCCATCTGTAAATCCATCCCTGTGGAGTTTCCCCTTTTTCTGCCAACCTGGCCTACCGAGGAAAAGCGTGTAGCTAAATGAGCTCAAAGCCCCTGCCATGACTGGTAATTGTGCAAAATCGCTTACAGGAATGTTTTTTTTGTTCACTGACCAGCTAGAACCTATTAAGGTCACCTAGCAACCTTCCTGAAAAAGGAAGACACCTACTGACATCTACACAGGCGTCCAGCTCCCTCAGGCTGTATCTCTGCTTCAGCATCAGCTGCTCCTGAACTGGTCAATGGGCCCCTGGCTGCATTAGTGTCTCTGTGGGGGGCTCACACCATATTGACTGAAAACATCTTAATATCTTCTCAGTCATCCTCTGCTGCAGGAGCTATTACCAACCCGAAACCGCCACCATAATCATGCTACATACTGCTTCTGGGCTGTATGGACCGTGCAGTCCACGTGTTTAACTTGCACCCGACAGGTGACAGTCTCTTCTGCTCTTGTTTCTCTAGAACTCAAGCATGAGATCCTGGTTTGGAGGCAGACAGCTCAGCGCATTAACCCCGCCAGCAGAGAGGAGACAGCTGTGAAATGCCTCCTGATGCAAAAAGTCCTCAATCTCGAATGTCTGCTCCGCAAGATGATGAAAACTTTCCAAAGGTTAAAAGAAAAGCTATGAAAACAGGAAATATAGCTGTCATTGTTAAGAAGGCTTTTATCACCTCTCGCAGTAACACATTTTTTCTACCGTTACATTTTTGTCCTTTTCAAAGAGCAGCCATATTGTTATTACTGCCGTCTCCAGTTCTACACTGTACATATGATAGACATTATTATTGTGTGAATGAGACAAAGAATTGTCGACGACCTTTTGAATCAGACATCTGCTTAATGCCAATTAATTCAAGTTTAGTTCAGTTTATTTTTGATTATTCAACACAGCAGTGCATTGCAGTCAAGGAAGGAAATAAACAAGGAAGTCCAGGCAGTGTAATTTTTTTTTTTTTTATCCCTTGTCCAAGATGGTCTCCAGGCAGGCAGGGTAATTATAGCACCGTGCTGTCCCTGAGCACAGTTTCATAAACACACAACAAACAGCTAAAAACAGCACAGCGTTCATGCATCTATAAACAGCAGATAAAGGCGCAATCTTTAATATTCCTTAGGAAACTTTTTTTCTGTTTATTAACAAAATGAAATCAGTATTACATGATTGTAAAATGTTGGTGTGTCCAAACAGACAAATATCTCAGGAGGATAAAAACTGGGAGCAAAATATCCAAGAACTGCAGAAGAAGGTAAGATTTCATACGTTATCTCAGACATGGTCCTGTGATTGTCTCACTGTCATTGAGGTTTTCTCAGTTATAATATTTACCTGGTGTTTAAAGATAATGCAACTGACGCTAATAAAATCAAGCTTTTTCTTTTTTTATGATGAATATGTTTTTTTCTTCTCCACAGCACAGGATAACTGACAAGGTTCTCCTGGTGAAGTGTGTGTCCGTCCTTAGCGTGGTGATCTTTGTGTTCTTTCTCAACTCGTTCATTCCCAGCATTCACCTCGATCTTGGTAAGCACAGCACCATCTCATTACTGCTGTTTTTACAGGACACGCTTGGTGGTTATAGGTTCTGTCATGTAATTATGAAACGGAGCTTCCTCTGTCCTTGCATTTATAATGAGCCCAAATAATGGGCTGACTAGCAAATGTAACCAACAAATTACATGGATACTGAGCTGCATTTAAACCCATTACATTACATCCATTCATCTGCTGCAATTCCAAACCTTTGTTGACGAGTTCCGGAAAAACTACAATGGGCGCTTTGATACCATATGTGACCCAAATCCTTTTTGTTTTCTTGGCAGAGTTAGACTCAAAAACGCTTAATTGCAGCCAAACAACACAAAGTGTAAATGCCAAGATCGGAAATAATAAAGTCACTGTCGGGTTATAAAGGCTGCACTAAACACCTGTTAGACCTGTGCAGTAGGAACGTGATTGAGTGCCATCACATTGTCAGCTTGTAACCAGTCAACTGAGTGCTCCTGAAATTAAAAAAAGAAGCTCTGAATCTGTGTTTCTTGCATATTTTAGATATGTTAGCAAATCAGGACATGTGGTTCAGGTTGAGGGTTGGATCCTGTCTGTCCCACACTCCTGACTGTGATACCTCTGATGCGTGCTCAGTTGATGACCTTAACAGCATCTCATTAATGCTAACACTGTCCCTAAATGAAGATGGCTGTCGTCTTACACACCTTCCCCTCGCTGCCGAGACCACTCAGTCACCAAACATGCTCAGTTAATTACAGGCGCTGCTCAGGTTACCTCTCTGTGACATTTATTAAATGGGAATGACCCCTCAGCAGCATGTTTTGTGTCTCTGTGGAGGGATAGGCGGCTGTCCAAACACTGCTCTCATTAATGCATGCAGGTCACAGTCAGGGTTGACTACTGCAGCAAGCCAAGTCTATTCATTCACGTGTGTTTTAAAAATTGAGCTTCATTAAAATTTCATTGACTTCACACAGTAAGATTTAATTTCATTCTGATTATTACCTGGCCATTTGATCCTTCTAATGTGTTCATGTAAGTTGGTAGAATCCTAAGCAGAAATCAGGCAAGCAACACTTTGAAAGTCTGAAAAATACATGACCACTGTGTAGATTGTACATGTGGGGAGGAAATCATGAAACACTTACAGACTTTAGAGTTTTAGAGATTATTTCAAACAGACACATCCATTCTTAAAATATCAGTTTCAGATCTAATCATAGTGTATGCTTACAAACTGTGCCAGATCATAAGTTGTTTCATCGTTTTGGCTTTGGCCTTGTGTTCTTTTACTTTGCTGTAAGTATCTCAAAGACAACAGCGATGAGACATTTTTCACCGCGCATTTCCAGCCTTAGACACTGTGTCTGCTGTCTCGTGTATGATAGATGAGCCTACCATGCGCTGCTCAGACTTGCCTAAAAGCGCTTTTTAATTGGGGAGCTCTTTGGGTTTTGTTATCTGCTGCATGCTCCTGACCCTGTTCAGGTTATAGCCTAGGGGAATATTTGTGTAGTGATGCCTGGTTCCATATGTCTTTTATTGGCTGAATATATCTTAGAATGTAGCAGAGATTAATGGATCGCTAACTCTGGGTTATTGAGTAACTATCTAGTAACTATCTTACTGTATCCTGTTTGTATTAGAGGGAAGCTCAAGGTGATATTTTTAAAATCTTATTATTTTGACTAATGGATCTAAGGATTTCTATGGCACTAGGTAAATTCTGAAAACATTCCTTTGCATTGGAAAAAGTAATATTTGTTATTATTTATTTGTATTATATTCATTCACCTAATTACCATAAGAAACTTTATGCAGAGAATTAAAACTGTACCAAAATCTTATAAAACTCTTTGGGTATTCACTCACTTTATTCACTAAAGTTGTCCTTAGCTATAGCAGGGAAAGCCTGACATTTTATCCACAAAGACCCGTAACATAAAGACAGAAATGTCACACTTTTCCTCTAATGAAGATCTGATGGTGTTGGAGAGAACAGTAGTATTATCTAAACCTGCCTACCTACTCTGCTGCAGCATCTCGTCTCGTCTGAACTCTCCTCTGATCAGTTCAGCTTTGTATATCTCACTCTACAGAGTATTACCCAGATACAAATTGACAGTAATGATGTCTTCTTCACTTTAAGCTCCACTACATACAAGCCGTTATATTTTGGCTATTGTGTTAACATAGATACTTCATTCGATGAAATGAAATTTAAGGTAATTTCTTCCAGTATTTTTATATTTGCATGCAAACAGGAAACTCCCAGTTCCAGTTGTGAACGTACACTGTGTATGGAAATACACTGAATTTGGAGAATCTACTGTAAACTCATGCTGTGGACAATCCACCAGCTTTATGTTTCACACACTGTTCAAAATAACTACATACAGAGCTGACCACCTGAACATTAAAGCCAGGTACCTGTCTTTGTAGACCTAAATAAACAGTGAAGAAACAGGAATAGTGACAGTATCATCACGTTTAGAGTAAAAAACAACCTTAAAGAGACAGTAAAGTGTTGTTAAAAATAGTGCTACCAGGAACACCTGGACAGGTTCTGAACCTGTGAACATACCGTGATGCTGCAAGAACACTGCGGCTTGATCTTCTTGTCAGCCTCTCTGGCTCCAGTCTTCCGTCGGTTACTCGTTTTTGTGTCCTTTCATTGCTCTTTTTCTTCACCAATTCCCATCAGTTGTGAAATTATTTCCCTAAAGGCCTCGGCCAAGGCAATTACTGGTGCTCACCTGTTTAATCAAATTTTCTCCAAGTGGATGCACAATCTTCCCTCTTTCAAGAAACCCTCTAATTGTAAATATGAGCAGGCTGGTGCCAACCTTTGTCCTCCAGACTAGAACATGTTGAAATGACATTTCTGTGATAATGAATGCTTCATCAAGCACACCAAGACAGGCCAAAGATTTTATTCAAGCAAGTACCACTTCATCTTACGGCTTGTTTATTAGATTATAGCAAAGCCAGCACTTCACACCAGATTGAGTTCTCACATGTTGACTTTTTGACTGTGTCATCTACCCATATATAGTACATGTGTTTTAGATATTTACTGTATTTACTTGCAATGTACAGTCCCCAGGGCTGGATGGGTTTTCGTAAAGCAGCAGACATACTGTAGAGGTAGAGACACTGAGGTAACATCTGGGTTGCTGCTCTTTCTAAGATTGGAGAATAAGACAAATCCAAGTGATCGCAGACCAGATGGAGCGCCATTTCTATTAATTAATCTTTTTAATAATTTAAAAAGTCTCCTAAGTGTCCCCATGTGTTGTGAGTGATATGTCTTTTTGTTATAAACTTGGAAAAATCAGCGGTGTTCTGCTCTGTGTCTGCTGAATGAGACTATGAAAGAATGTTTCTGGCTGTAAAGGGAGATGTCAGGTGGTGTTTCTTGTTCTCTCTTTCAGGTTGGATTGCTATCCTGGGTGCACTGTGGCTTTTGGTTCTGGCTGACATCCAGGATTTTGAGATCATCTTGCACCGGGTGGAGTGGGCCACATTACTGTTTTTTGCTGCTCTCTTCGTTTTGATGGAGGTATTTAATATTTCATATTTCTGGCTTTTGACAGAAAGCCTGATTGTATTTTCTTCAAGGATTTTAGGAGAGTGTTGCCAAACAACAGCTTCTATTTGTTATGATTCCCAAGGTAATTATAACAAATACAAAAGTGAACCAAATGCTGTGTTAAGCGTCTTCACATAGAAAACAGGATCATTGCTCAGTGACAGTAAACTGGACAGTGACAGAGATTCAGTCTGACAGTGAGTTTACCCCCCCCCCCAACAAAGTGTAATGTAAGCACAGTATCTTCTTTGTTATAAGGCATCGCATACTGTACAGCATCATAAAGCAGTCCCCGTAAGGAATAACCACCAGTGGGTGAATATTTTCTGTTCTTGGTGTCAGTTGCGATAACAAGAATAGATTTCTCTGTCTACATAAGTGCTGCTAAATAAAAACCAAATAGCTTTTCTTCCCCTGGTTTAATCCACCTATAACTAATTCTCTTTCACATTTGCTTTCCAGGCTTTAGCCCAGCTGCAGCTCATCGACTATATTGGTGAACAGACTGCATTGCTGATAAAAGTGAGTTTTTATCTTCGATTCTCACCCGTAACGATCATCTCTCAGGACTCCATGCAGCTGGCATAACTGATTATTGGGCATATTGACATGATATTGCATTTCATGCATATTGATCCTTTTGATTCGCACAACTCCGAATTCAATTATTCTGTTTACATCTGATTATTGTCAGCGGTTGAAAAGGGTCTGAGGTAATTTCCACCCGTATTCTTGCCTGTGTGCATCATGCAAGCGAGGTGTTAGTGGAGAATTGCTCCAGTAATAGGTACGTCAGCTTGCGTTTAGACTGTTGGCCTTTGTTTGTCACATAATCACACATGACAAGTGGTGCGCTATTCATGGATTCTGACCTGCTCAGTGTCCACAAACAATGCACAACATGCTGGTTGGGGTTGCATGGCCTTTTCTCTCTGGGCTGATGTAGGTGACCTCCTTTAAACTGGCCATGCATGCCTAAGAAAAAGTCTATTAGAACATCACACTTGTCACGTTTGGAGAAATGCCTATGCTGTGCGTGTTTGTGTGGAGCAGTGTTTAGAGATAAAACTCAAAGACACCACCACCTGTGGTCATGTCACACGTTCAAACCGTTACATCTTCCCACCCAGCACCTTGGTGTCAAAGATTGCACATTTGCACGTTTGATCTGAATTTGAGTGGCAATGAAAGTAGCACCTACCTGTTGCTTATTATCTTCCCTCTCAGGCGGTGCCAGAAGACCAGCGCTTGGCAATAGCCATTATCTTGGTGATGTGGGTCTCGGCTCTGGCTTCTTCTCTCATTGACAACATTCCCTTCACTGCAACCATGGTAAGAGGCACCTGCGTGATTGTTTTAATTTCACACTCGAGCATATACAGTATATGTAAAATTACACACAAGCACAGTTCAGTGAGAGAGAGAGAGACTCACGAAGTAGCAGAGCATACAATGCCCTCCAAAAGGATTGGAACAGTGAGGCCAGGTCAGTCCGTGTATGAGTCGTTCAGTCGATTTTCAATTTAAAACGAAAAATCAAAAAATAAAAATACCACTTGGTTTTCTTGTTGTTTTTTCAATTTTCATTTTCAAAACCAAAATGAAAAAATGGATAACAAGCCCATTTTGTGTAAAAATCAAACATGGAAAAAACAGATAACAAGCAAAAATCAAGGCACTGGCCCCATATCATTTAATTAAGATTCTCTATGAAGGTCTTCTGTTTTTATTTTACTCTATTTTTGCGCAGGTCTTTCTGTTCTGTTGCTACTAACAGTAGCATCTAGACTAGACAGATTTAGAAATTCAAAATGGCACATGTTTACAGTTAGCAACCCAGAGGTGGCATTTTGTAGATGGATAAAAACTGATTGCAAACTGAAGAATTGTGGGCAGGAGAGTGCATATACAGATGTGAAAAAAACTGCTGGTACCCTTCCATTAAAGAAAGAAAAACCCCATATGACCACTGAAAGAACTGACTAAAGCAATAATAAATCAATAAAGAATAAATCAAAGAAAGACACTGGGTCAGACCTTGATATTCCTGCCCTGGCATATGTACAGTATATGGTTTCTGGTATAATTTATTATACTGTTTATTATCATTCCTAGTTGTTTTATTTGCTACTGTAACTCTGTAGCTGTTTAAATGTATTTATAAACATGAATAAAACATGGTGTCCTTTAGCCAACCAGTACAAACAGCAGTATTTCCATACTAACATGTAAGATCATTGACCTGCTAACTGTTGGTAGCTTCACATAGGAAGAACGGACACTTTTGGTCTAAATGTAAATAACATGCTCATTTATTTTGACTTAAACTTAGAATGTGATTTTAGCACATACTACATGCACACCTAGAAAATTGTTCTTCTAAGTTTTATCTTAACATATGAGATAATACAGAAAGATGATCTCAGATGTTAATTTATTGCTTTTCTTAAGTGTGGGGACAGAACATATTTTCCAATTATCATCTCACCATTTTTGTTGTCAACTGACTATTGGGTCGAAAATGAATAGATCTGTACAGAGATCAGTGTTTCAGAGTGGTGCCAGTGTGCTCAATTAAAATGACAGTGAGAAAAGGAAAAGATGTTATCTCACTGACAGACTGAGATGTTGTTCACCAGAATTAAACCATCACACTCTTGACTAGTCAGCCTCCCCACTAGTGTTTCTAGTGGTTTTTGTCCTTTTTTCCAGAAAAGAGAGCTTCAAACTGCATCAGTTTCCAATTCAGTGCACAGCAGATAAGGAGGCATACCGTACAGTCATTTTCACAAAAGACTGAAGCTGAGAAAAGATTTGTTTTCCACAGTCAGATCAGAAAAAGCATTGTATGGATGAATTTAGAGGCTCTCCTCTCTTATCAAAGACTGGTAGTTTGGCTATTTTGGCAAAGTTGTGTTTGCTCTCTGTAGCAGCCAATCAAATGCAAACTATTTTCTCAATATGTTACAGTATTCACTTGTTTTTACAAACAGTGACAGTTTAGGGATATTTTCAGGGTATACAGTATGGTTAATATGGTTTTGGACAGTGATGTGCACAGCAGTAGCAAGCCATCTAACATTTAGTTTCACCAGCAGGAACCAATGGAAAATTCTCTACTGCGCTGCACATGAAAGCCTTAATGTTTCCTTTGCAGAGTCATGCTCAGAGGACACTCAGGAATTTCAGGAAATTACTCAGAGAATAATCCATATATGAAAGGGTGGGGACATGGTTGAGCACACACTGTTTTGCCATCATGGTGGGATCCGCTATGACTCATCATCTACTGCATGTTGGACGTAAAACCCATCAAACATCATACCACAGACGAAGCCTTTGTGTTGATGTATCTGGAGGTTGCTTCTTGACCTGCTTTAGACACTAAAATCACCTGATGTTTGGATGTCTTGGGTTAAATTTTATCATTAAAATACCACTACATATTGAACTAACAACACTGTTACCAAACTGAACCGATTTAATAATTTTCAGTGTCCCTCTGCACTCACAGATTCCAGTTCTCATCAACTTGAGTCAGGATGCAGATGTGAACCTGCCTGTGAAACCTCTCATCTTTGCCTTGGCCATGGGAGCCTGTCTTGGGGGTAAATCTCTTTATCGTCTTCATGTAATCAATCATAAACTCATCATCAACAAGTATAACATCAAGTATAAAAAAAAAGATTAAAACATGGTTTTGGGCAAAACACAACCTTACACCCACCAGGCACTTTAGTTTATTTCTGTTTAAAGGTGTGGATGTGTATCAGTGGGCTCTGCCAGAAGAAGACATCACATGCTTCAGGTGACAGCCACATTTTGTACAGCTGTGTCCCTCCCCGACGGGGTCAGGCTCTGTTTTTTTGTGAGAGTGGCCCAAGGCTTTCAAAGCTTGCCTCAATCAGGCTCTACCACATCTCAGCTGGAGGCCCCTCAGCACAGCATGGCTCTGTTTGGGTGGGAAGGACACACAGAGAGAGCGAGAGCTGTCATAGTGTTTCAGTTTAATCAACTGCACTGTGACAGGCCCTTATCGATTGGCAGTATGATGTTGCCACCGCCCAGCTTCATTCCCACACTGACACCATTTCAGATGTCAGCAATATCGAACGGCAGGATGGATACGCACACTGACTGTCAAAATGTAGCCTACAGTAGATTAAAAACTTTCTATTAGGTTATGCCCGAACATAGAAGGAGGGAAGATGACTAAGACTATTAGTATAATTTTATAGCAGTGTTGACTACATGTTTTTTGTAATTCAGCTTGTACTATTTAGCTTTCCTTAATTCTGTTTTCCTGTCTGTTTAGGTAATGGTACACTGATAGGAGCATCAGCCAACGTTGTGTGTGCAGGAATCGCCGAGCAACATGGCTATGGTTTTTCCTTCATGGAGTTCTTCAAGTAAGCCATCTCATATTATTTATAACATATTGGTCAGTGTCCAATGTCAGGAGATGGTCACACTCAACATGTTTTTAAGTGTTGCTCACAGATTTGCTTTATTTTTAGTTTTTAGACTTTTGGCGTGTGCTTTACTGTCAGTCCTGTACCATAGGCTATGCTTCCTGAAGGCGTATTTACACATTAATGTCTGTCATATGTTACTCTAGGAGATGCCAGGAATGTGCATTGAGTTGCCTCAGAACATTCAGTGAACTTCCAAGAAAAGGCACGATTCAGGGCGAAAACTTAAAGAAATAAAGAAATAAAGACAACGTAACTTTGTTTGGAAATCACACCTATGTCAGTTCAGTACCTGAGGAGGTGGTGTACAGGCAGAGGCAGTCCACAGGAGGAGAGATGACGTGGGAGACCTTTTTCTTGTAACCTCACACCTTGGTGTGGAACTGACCACTTTTATGAACTCGTGATGATTTCGATAAATAAGGGTCCTGTTTAAACTTTGAACCAAAGAAGGGACTGGCCCATTTTTTTCTAAGCCCGTATCTTTCTAAGCACGACGATTCTCGTTTGTGTCCTCTTCACTGTTACTGTCAGAGCACAGAGGAATTCTGAAAGAAGTTTTATACACTGAGGAACTAAAAGCATAAATGGCCAAACATATGCGTGACTGATTGAATTGGTACTGAATGAAACACTCATGGAGAGCTTGATTTGAGAACACTCCAGTGGTTTTTCAAATGAAACCCAAGTGAATGGTGGAAAATGTTATTATATCTCCAGCAGAATGGTAGGCTGCCTCCCAAGTAGCCACCTGCTCACTAATAATTTTCATTCTGGTGATGTAACAGGCACATATTCTTTGCAATTACCTTGGTGAGGGAGTGAAGGTGGCCAGCGATGTTGGAAGAGGGATGAATATGAGTCTGATTAGGCTTTATTTGTCAGTTTGATTCATGGGTCTGTTAGGTTTACTGGATGTCCTGATGAAAAGGGATAGACCAGAGTGATGCCATTTGCTTTCTTTTGGGATTTTGGAGTATGTCATAAAATACATTTTTATTTGAGTTGGTGATTTCTGCGAGTTAGGTTTGTGTGAAACTGTGTTTTGTGCACAGACATTTATTTACAGCAGTGTGTCTATGTAGCACTTGCAATGTGAACTAGTGCCTGTCGCTGTCACCACATCAATTCATTGGTAGCACGGTCTCGCAACATGCCAGTAATATTTGTGCTACAGCAGAAACCTTTATAATTTAGCAGCTCTTTGTGTTCTGATGTTTTCACCATTTAGCTCTGGGCTATGCTATATCTCCCCTACAGTAGGTACAACTTTACGGCAAAGGTAAGGTAACCTTAGGAGGACACCGTCATCCCTCCAGCACTAAAATACATTTGTGTATTTCGAATATTTTGAATGCAAACTGAGGGTGGGTAGCTTATGTTTATCACCGAATTTTAGTTGTCTCCCGTAGGAGCTTGTCCATTTTGGTTTCCTAGCACAAGGAGCAGAGGTTGTTAGATTATGGCTGGTGTTGATGAGAAAAAAGAAAAACTGCAGGTGACCATAGACATTAAGAGGAGACATACAGCAATATATCTATTCATGGTTTCCTTTCTTGTTATCTTCTCAGTACAGGAGTTATGGGATTTATCGTATGTTGACAAATTTGTTACTGCGCCGAAAAGACTGACGATTGTCTCCATGGGATTTCACTGAAATAGATAAGAACAGTTGCAGCCTCTCAGATCCAGTTCCTGAATAAAAGCATTGCTCTCGGCTAAAGCACTGCCTGTAATTGGCTGTCGGTGGCAAGGGGTCACAGCTGTTCAGAGAGACAGGTAAGGTGGAAGGAAGTGTGTTTGCGACTCCAGTCAGCTGCGACTAACTATTGCTGTATCAGATGGTTAAATTCAGGGGCCAGGTGAGCTCACAGAGAAATGAATGCCTTCTTAGTAAAGCATCAAAAAAGACAATATGTGGCTCTGAATAGCTCATCAGTTAGTTGGTATATCCCTGATGCACACTGATCAGCCTCCTGTCCTCAAACCATTAACCTGTGGAGCATGGCCCTGGGGAGCAGCACCTCGTCTAGTATATGAACCATACTATCCAGATTTACAGGGTATGAGCTGCTGCTAGTGATTGCCTGTTCAGTGTGACAAATAGCCACTCACACTTCAGTACATTGACAGGCATTTCCATAGTGATGTTTGATCAGTGGTGAAAGAAAGTAAGATTAATGAACTCTAGTTATACAGCAGCTTTCAGAACAATTTTTTTTAACATGAGAAAAATGTAATGAAAACCAAAAATAAATAAATAATGCAACAGAAAAGTAAGAAATACATTAAACGTATTGGATGCTGGGCTAAAATTCATAAAAAGCTTCAAAATATATATTTTTAAATTATATAAAAATAACCAGATGCTTCACTTTGCTAAGATTATCAACATGATCATGTAGAAAGTACAAGTAGTGCATTCAAAATGCATTACTAAAATATACTTACATTATCAAAAGAAACATTTGGAAAGTTGAATAGTTTATTTCTCAAATGTACTTCCAGTGGGTACATCTGAGTCATAAAGAGATTAAAGGGGTAGGAAAGATGAAAATACTTGTGAAGTTTGGAGGACAAATGTGTCTTTGGTAGAACTGCTAACAACATGTAAATCGCAACAAAGACTGTTTAACAGAGACTGGTTGTGAGACAAACCACTGGTTTAACCTTTAATGTTTTCTTCCCCCTGCTCTGAGGTATCGCTGCACTGACCAGATACTATAAACAAACTGCTCAAAATCAAATGACAAACAGTGGGAACTGACTTAAAAAGGAAAGACTCTGTTTCTCATCCTGTGCTGCCTCCGTTTGTCACACCCTGTGACAGAATTAATATTCCCATTCATACAACTCCCTGCACTACAAAGGGGACCTGTGCTGGAAACAATGGTCCCTGCACTGGAAACTGCAGGTGTGCGGTCTTCATTAGCAAGAAGGAACAAAAGCATTTACATGAAGACAGAAAAAAATCTTCTATTTTTGTCATATTGCTTATTGAATAACACAGGTCAAGCATCGTCACAGGGAGCTGTGCTGTCCTGTGTCAAGACTACAGCCTTCACAGGGTTTGTCTAAGGACAGCTTCTGAGATTGCATCAGGACTTTCAAACAGCCCCCATCATATGCAATCAAATCAGTGTGTGAGATCACAAGGTACAATGGGAATTTTGAGACAAGGTGAGCCTTTCTGTGTTGTTTTGTGGCAACGTTTTCATCTGCCCTCTGTCCCTTCATGCTGTGCCCGTGATGGGGAAATGGCTATTGCTCAGCAGAAAGGGATTCACTTGTGTGGAGGTGACCTCAGCTTGTCTGACTATGATAACAGTTTAGATATTGCTCACTCCATTTATCTTCAGTGGACGTTCATTCCACCAAGACACACTTAAAGCAGTCTTGTTTAGGTGACCTATTAATCAATTCAAATCAACTTTATTTGTAGTTTGTATTGGTACATTTAAAAACAACTGTAGTTAACCAAAGTGCTGAACAAGTTTCAACAGCTTCAGCAATAATACATAAAAATGAATAGATACATTTACAATAAAATCTAATGTATAATTATACATATAATGTTTAAATTACAACAGTAGAATAGACACATTGACAGAAACAGGTAAAATGTAATATAGGAACAGTTAAGAACACCCAAAAGCTTTAGAAAATAGATGGGTTTTTAGTTTAGCTTTAAAAATAGTGATGGATGATGAGTTTTTGATCGCTATAGGAAGACTGTTCCTGCTACAGGAAAGGCACGGTCATCCTTTCTTAGTCTTCAAGTGTTGAAGATGGAACAGTTAAAAGAAATTGATTCGCAGATCTAAGGCACCTGGTCCTATAACAGGGGCAGAGGAGGGGAGCTAGTCCTTGAAGATCTTTGAAAACGTATAAAAGAATCTTAAACTCATTTCAGTATTTGACCGGAAGCCAATGCAGTGACACCAGGGGTAATGCTATCTCTTCTCTTTGTTCCAGTTATAAGTCTGGCAGCAGCAGACTGAGGGACACCAGAGTACAGAGAGTTACAGTTGTCAAGTATTGAGCTCCATTTTGCCAACTTTTAAGAAACATGTCACATTTTGGTTTGACAAAGTAAACTTCCTTAATTAAATTTCACTTAGTAGTTTGGCAAGAGTGGACTGAGGGGTGATGGACTGGTCACGTGTGGCATAGCAATAGAGGTGGAGACCATGATGATGGATGAGATTACTGAGGGGAACTGAGGATGAACAAAAGCAAACCCAGCACTAAACCCAGGGGAACACCTTTAGATTGGGGTGAGTAGCAGAGTTATCAATGCTCATGAGCAGTCTTTGTGTTAAACCAGCTTCCAGTCCTTAAGCTTTAATATCCAAGATTTGGTAGATGTTGCTGCTTGGCTCCCCGTGCAGTTTCTGCACGTAATTCAATTTTACACCGTTGTCGTAAACACCAGTTGTACTTAGACAGCAGCAAAAACTACAACACATCAAACAAGTTCAATAACACAAAACATAACTAGCTGCTAACAAGCAGCTAATAAGTTATTACTATACTATAAGTTACTATAAGTTATTAGTTATTACCACACCAAGAAAGGCAGCCCGGCATCGTTCATCTCTTTCAGTTCCCGCGATGAGTAAAAACCTGTCTGATGTTTACTCTTTTACTCAGTCACTCACTCATTTTCTCATCCTCGCCTTCCTGGGTATTATTATGTTGAACCATACTAAGAAAACTGGATTAGCTTCTTCTTGTAGATGAAGGGTGCAATGAAATGAAATGAAAAAAAAGTTACATAGTAATGCTTTAATGCTAAACTAACCATAAAGCATGAAAACATAGGAATGCTATTAATCTATCTATCAGAAAGCAAAGAGTATTTCTTTCAAACCACATCCAGATGTGGTAATAACTGCAGTTATTATAAATGGTGAAGAGTTTGTTGCAGTAACCTTAGTGTTAACAGGACCAGTATGTGGTATGTGAATAGAAGGTTATTGTTATTAGTACGATACACCTCTACAGACAAGGGGAGCGACCGGCCAGGTCCTTAGACATAAAGAGTAAAGGGCGGATCATGGCAAATCTTCGTTTAGCCAGCTGACATGTCTACTTTTACTGTCTTTGTCGGAGCTCTTCCTCATGCTGATTAAAGCTTTGATGTGTAAATAAAAACGATCACCCTGACCTTTGTAACTCGGTTCAGCTGTCTACTCAGAAAGTTTGACTCTGTTACAATTTTAATGCACCACCATGCCGTATTGAAATTATTATTAATGAGACTAAGTGCTTGACTAACCTCATTAATCCCTACTTCAAGTACTAATTTGACATTTCCCCATGCATATTAAAAGGAAATGGCATAATTTTATTCATCTGAATGAAGAAATCAAGATTATTACACTGACACTTTCTTTTCAGACATGCACACACACATGCACCTTACTCCTCTTTAATTTAAAGTTCTCTGGACTTCTCGTATGTTTTCTCAGCTTCTTCAATACAGAGGGTTTAACTCATTGGGACATTCTAAAAGGTCATCCTACAACGGTACCTTGAAATGGCTTGTGATTCAGAAGATCTTTCATAAGAGTTAGAGAACATATACAAAAGGAAAGAAAACAAAATGCACATGAATAGTTTTTCAGATATTGAGCATTTTCTGGGCATATGTGAACCACACATAGCGTTAGTTTAAATCTGAGCTCTGTACTGTATGTGCTTCCAGTCCACTGTTTGTACATCTTGGCCCAAGGAAACCCTTTCTTCCAATTTGGCCAATCATAACATCTCTGTCCATGTCTTTTACTATGCTCCTAGTGTCGGCACACACTGGTTTCTCTCGTTTTATTTAATGATGCATCTGATTTAGGAGCAGTGAGGCATCTATCTTTCATAAGTACTTGTCTTCTTAAACATTGTGCATATCGACCTTCCACTGCGTCTTCTGTCCTGACTGGATTCAGTTATAGGATGTCTGTGGAGACTGTAGTGTTTTTGTTAGTAATTTTTTGTCCTAATTTACACTGAAAATGACAGTTTGCACTCCCTATGAATGATGAACCAACGTGACAGGAGTGTTGTTCAATTTAAGACCAACAGTTGAATTGCTGGGAATTGATAGTGGACTCATCTTTGCAGTTTTAGATGATTTGCCTGCTGATTAAATTGTTACAGATGACGGAGGATGATGTTTTTGTGTTCATTTTTTTCACATTTCAGTGTAAAAATCCTTAATATCTTGATCTTCTTGCCAGTGCATTTACACAGATTTCCATTAGAGGCAAGTTCAGTAAGAACGTTGAAATAAGGTGTCCTATGACTCACTGCCCACGAAATACTAACATCGATGCTGAACAAAAATGATAATTTCAGGCCTTAAGATAAAACATTTCCAGGTAAACGCACGCAGTAGACAGACATGTAACCTTTTGTTTGTCTCTAAAAATCAAGCTTGCACAGTTAACCTTGCCATTTCACATAATTGTCTGTGAGCCTCTTTCTGACCTGTGTGTGCTACAGTAGTTAAGGTAATGAAACACACATCGGCTTAATGGGTCTGTCCCAATGAAAAACATAATGAATGAAAAATGTCTGCTAGTAAACCCAGAATTAAACCAAATGAAATACAAAGCTATGTTTGTGGTTATTGCTGTCCACTGGGCTAACAAACAGACCATTACTCTCACCCTGTTGTAATAACATTTCTTCATCATAATAATCGGGCACACATTTAAAAAAATGGTCGTTATCATATTGTCAGTAATCTCAGTGGGACACTTAGCAGAGCTAATGAACAGCATGCGAACCATGTGTGAGCCATGACAGCAGTCGCTATTTTGCGGTTTATTTGGTCATGACTCTTTTATTGACTCGTCCTCACCCTGCACCATTACACTAGTAGGCAACATCTGCTCTAAATGATATTTTAATGATGTAAGTGCTCTTAATATTTTAGTAGGAGTACCACAGTTATAATTACTCCTTTGCTGATTTGACAGAGAGGAATTGTTGGAGCATTCAGTATCTTTTCTCTTTTTATGCTCCAAAACTGATCTGTGTCACAGACTGAGGGCAAACAGATCTCTGGCTCTCAGAGCAGCCATGTGTCCATATAGGATAAACCATCTGCAGTTCTGGAGTCATTGACAGACACATTGTATAAATTGATGATCCAAATCCAGGAGTGATCATTTAGTTTGTATAATGAAGAGAATTACATTTTAGTCTTTTTTAGTCACAGTGAGAAAAGCCAGGCAATGTCACCACGTCTCAAGACCTCACAGTTAACTACAGTCTGGTGCCCAGGTACCCAACTTTCAACAAGTCAGTTGAGCGCCTCTCAGATTCTACCGACCAGTCTGATGTCTTTTCATTTGGCAAATAATATGCAGACCTGCTTTAACATCTCAGTGGGTGTGTCTCGGAGCAGCAGGGTAGTTAGTGAGCTGAAGACCAATTTTCACCTGCAGGCTGAGGTGTCTTTAAGCAAGACACTGAATTTGGACCTGCTTCATGACCTCTCTGTGTGCAGTGAGCCAAGTGAATAGAGAGTTCCCCTGTGGGGCTCAGCAAAGTGTCACATATCAGAATTAGAACCGTTTTCACTCGCCAAGTTTGCGCATATGAATAATTTGGCTGTCTGTCAAAAAGCATAAAATTAGCTCAATAAAGAGAAGTGGACTGCAGAAATCTGACAGCTGAAGAAAAAGAAGAAATATCCAATGAAAGATCTTGCAGAAATTTTGTAAAAGCTTTGTAAATTCTGGATATACAGGTCTGTTTAAAGTGTAGCACATAAAAATTTACAGCATAAAGACGTGTGTTATTGTGTTATAAAATCCTCCATCTGTCCATCATACCACCACTTTACCACATATTGTAATGTATTTCCAGGCCATTCACTACTAATTTCTTTATGCAGACAGAAAGAAGAAAGAAAGACAGAAACTAGAAAATGACTTTATACTCTGTGGCCTAGAGATTAAAAACCACTTGTCAATTCACGACTGTTGTTCTCTCTCTTCTCACAGGTTAGGATTCCCCATGATGATAATGACATGTATGATCGCCATGTGCTACCTGCTGGCCACCCACATAGGACTTGGATGGAACATGTAATCCACGTACACGGCCGAAGAGATGCGTGTGCATCAGACGAGTCCTCCATTTAGCATTTAGGTAAACTTTAAGTAAAATGCAGATCATCGGGGACCGGAATTTACAGGAGCGTTGACCAAAAACTGTAAACATGGTCCTACTCCATAGTGCTATACATGGTGCTACTGTGTCAGTTCCTACAACTTGTGGAAGTGACTCCAGCCATCACCTCTGATGTCAGATTGGAAATCCATGCGGTCTGTTTACAAAAATCTAATTTCTCTAAGCACGACTCACACCAATTTGCTTTTAGAGACATGTTTTAGGCAAACATTTCACCCATGGTTTACTTATGTTGATATATTAAAGGAACAAGACCCAGCGAAAGGGATTTTATAACCGTTTCTATCTTCTTTGTTCCCAAATTTCAGTTTCCTGTATCTGAGTCTAAAAAATAAAAGACCAAATCTTATTATATGAAATGATTAGATGATTATTAAATTTAATCAAAGCATCACATGCTACCTAACAATGTGCACACAGCGATCACATGTAAACGTGATGATTTAGTTCAGTTCTCAGAATAGTAGAAACAGTGTAATCATGTAAATAGTCTCACATAGGATGGACAACATCTTCTTGCCTGTTTATCTGTATTTATTGTGCAGCCTGACGACCTGAACGTCACCTGTGTTCAGAGGCTGAAACGGAGATCAACATGAACAATAAAGTTTGTGATGTTTCTGGATTTCACTTGACTCCGTTTATCATTGTTCACCACAGGGGAGCTTGGATGAAAGATGCAGTTATATTGAATTATGGGAAATGTAGGATACATAGGCACCTGATGCATAACCCATCAGAGGTTCCTCCACTGTTCTCTAGCCACGTCCACAGCTCTACACTTACTCCATTTACTGGCAGTGACTGAAACTAAAACTGCCTTGGATGTTCTCTTTAATGAGTCAGGCTCCAGGCCAACAAAAACCTAACTACACAGATCGATGTACATAGCAGCTGTAGGTCTGTTGTTTCACATTAAAACCCCAGGGAGCACGGCAGCCTAAAGTTTGTTACACCCCAGTTGTTTACACTGGGAATTATTGTTACCACCACAGAGACATGTGGATCACATTATTAATTAGCAGATAATCAATTAAAGACTTTTGCATGTCAGTAATATATTTATTTTACAATTTTGTTAAATAATGAAACTACAAATATGTTTGTGACTGACACCAACATCATGTTTTTCCCTGTGATGCTGTTGGTCATGGAAACTGGCCTTATTCACTGTCTGTGTCTAAACTTACTGTAAAAAAACAAAACAAAACAAACCTCTGGCTCCAGATACCCCCTTTGCTTTGCTCTTTGCATATGATGACATTTTATGGAGCTGGAGCAAATCCAGCAGTTCTGCAAGCCACTTATCTGGTGCTCGGTTTGGCCAAGCTCAGAAAGAGTTGAAAAGAGTCAATCTTTGTTACAAAGGAGTAGAGGAGTTTTTCTGACTGGAGGCTGTGCACACACTGTGCCTGACTGACATCTCACTTTCTATTCTAATAGTCAGCCTCTATGAACTTGTTAGGAACAGAAAACTTACACCCTTTTCAGTCTTATTAGAACATGAAGAGTGGGATTTCATCTAATCCCCAGAATCGTCGCATCTACCGCATCAACCTGAGCAGAGGACTCATCATCCAAAGTGAGTGACAATCCCCTGCACGGGGGGGTGCAGGACCTTAAATTTCAACCTGCCAGACTTCACACACACAGAACACTGCCTGCGATTTCTGGTTGGACAGCTTACTCACCGTGACACATGCCACTTGTGCCATGCTGGAGTGAATACACGACTTGTGAAGCGAGAAAACAAAGCAACCTGTA
This sequence comes from Anabas testudineus, assembly GCF_900324465.2. Classification (NCBI taxonomy): domain Eukaryota; kingdom Metazoa; phylum Chordata; class Actinopteri; order Anabantiformes; family Anabantidae; genus Anabas; species Anabas testudineus. The sequence goes on along the minus strand of NC_046613.1, from coordinate 5,688,153 downwards.
CCCCAGCAGCATGGTAAACAATGGAGAGCAGTGCACACACAGTGTCTGTGACATGGCAGAGTCTGGAAATGATGCTGTATTGACTCTGACAACATTTACAAATCATCCAAAGATCATTTTCATGTTTGGCCTGAATGATGGATGCACCCACTGATTAAAATTATATTTACTGCTCATTTCAAATACACCTTAGTGAAACTCATACAGTATTCACACAACCTCATTCACTCCACTTGCTACTGTTTGATTCTGTTAAAAGCCACTGTGATGCATTTCTCAGCAAGTTGCCAGACAACTTACAACTTAGAGATAGATCTCTGGTTTTCATTTTGGTTTAGCCCATTTATTAACAATTGCTAAAAAAGCTAAAACCAGGAGCAGTCATTTATAGCTATTTATTGCTTGAACAATCAATCTCACAGGACTCACCTGGGTAACTAGAAATTATCCAATACAGTACTTCTGCTCACTTCTAATTTGGGCCCATCTGATATCTGCTGCAGATGTAAATAGCACATGACATATCATTATTTTGAACTATTATTTAAGTGTCTTCAGTAGGTAGCAAACAGTCTAATCCGTAATCCACCTCTTATTATGTTCTTATTATACTCATATGGTACTAATTAGTTCATGTAGTCTTCTTCCTTTCACTTTAAAAGTAAAAAAAGAGAGAATTACCAACAAACAAACTAAAACAATGGAAAACAATATATTGTGATTACAGTAAGGAGGGTGACAGCACCTCTATTGCTCCACTTTGCACCAGCCTAGGTAGTTTAACTTGTGTATGTCAACATTTGTTCACTAATTCTCTTTCTGTGAAAAATATTCTGTTTGTATCATTATCAATTTGTGCAAATTATATTGTTTGTAGCTATGAGAATGTGCTTGAATGCCCCAGATCACCTCCTTTACTTTCTTTGTCCAGTTTTTCACCACAGTGCAAACACTTGTGACACTGACAACATTAATGCAATGCTGTACACGCTGCCTCACTGGTTCACTTAATAATACCAGGGCAGACTACTTCACTTAAGGAGCAATCATTAACGTTATTAGTTCCTCCTGTGCTTTTTCTACTAAAACATGTCCAAATGAGTAGTGGAAAGGGCTGCTCTGGAGTGGCTGTGGCATAATACCTGTTTCCTCCACATTATTTGGAGGCTTCTCAGCTGTCTCGGACATGTAGCCGGGTGGTGAGGACAAATCAACAGGTAAGTCGTAAGAAAAGAAACCACTGGTCATGTACACACTGAGTCTGTTTCTAGCTGAACGTGCGGTATAGTAGTTCCTCGTGACATCATTGTTCCTCTAACCACACAAACTAATCAATTACACCACACCAGTGAGAATCGGTGTCTCCTCTATCCATGGTTAGTGCTCTTATTAATCAAGAAGGGATTAAAAGTGTTCTGCCCTCCGTAATTAAGAAGTGGAGGGAGGGAGCTTAAGAGGATTCACTTTAAAGGCTAGTTTCAAAAAGACCAAAAGCCTCCTTTTATAAGACAAAGTAATTAGCTGTGGACAGAAATAAACATTTCCTTCTTTGATCACCAAAAACATCGCAGCCGGCCTCACATACAGTAAGGTCCTGCTTTGTGATTAGTCGGAGAGGTAAAATAACACAGTGCACTGTGAAAATGCATATGGAAGAGGTGTGTTCCTGCAGTTTTGTTAGGTCAGCATTTACCAGTGATTAGACGAATCATCTAATCAGCAGCTAGGAAAAACTTCAGACATTTTATATATATAATATGGAAAAAGAGAAACATGAAATATGAACTTGGAGTTGAAACAAAGTAAGAGAGAGAACAAACAAATGACTATTCTGCAGTGCATGATAACGAGACTTAACTATAGTTAGAAGGCAGAGCAGTCTCAGATGCATCATGTTGTGCTGAACAAGCTGCAGAGTGATTCATAATGCTGCTGTGAGGACTGTACTTTTAAGTGGTTTTATATTATTGCTTTGTTGAAGTGAAGCTAACATCCTTACAGATCTTTACACTGTGCTCTCCTCTCTGTGGAGGTTTGCTTGACTTTGATGTTTCACATTTCATCCCGTAGCTTCTGTCTGAGAAGTTGCCTACATTATATTCAGTCCATACATTAATGGGGTGCAGCCTAATGATATAACAACCAGACATAAGAAGAGCAAATGAGGAAGACAAAACAACAACTATATCTCCTTGAGGGTATTTATTCTAATATCCACTTTAAATCATGGATGAACTGGTAAGGTTTTGGTGGTCCAAGGTCAAAGTTCAAGGTCACTATCAGTTGAGTACTGAGTCAAATCAAGTTGTTTATTGATTCAGACCACAAGGTAACTGTGGGAGTTCACCCTCTTCACTCTCCCTGGATGACAGCAGGGGCCTCCTGTTAATCTGGTAGTCCACCACCAGATTGTCGTCGCTCTCTGTGACTCCTCTGTATTCCTGTATAAGTCAAAGCAACAAAAAGCAAACAATGTTTTTCAATGAAATGATTCACTGAATCACACAAGTGATGATTCTCATTTTAATAAAACACACATTTATTTGTCACTATATTTTATTAAATTCCTTTTAAATCTTGCATGTAAAGTAAAGTGCAACCTCGAGGCAGTAATTCTAGAGGATTTCCGTTAGCCTGTGTGTCACCAAGAAAAGTATTTGCTACAAGTGATCTGGTTTCCCCTGAGGCTGACTTAAAACTAACATTACCAGTGAGGAAATTAATATCTGTGTTCCTTTAGTTATGAATGGGTTTCACTTTCCTGACAGACTCTGTTAAAAGGAAACAAGATGATTACCAGCACAATAACAATCCCACGCTCTGTGCAGCTTTGCTATTGTGGTGGGAGGGCATAATCCTGCAGGTTGCTGTGAAAAGACATTCAATCTCACCGACAAAGCCTGCTGAGATTGTGAATTTGTTGCAAAACACCAGATTGCTGGTGTACAACGGGCTCATTTCAAAATGCGTTTTCAGGTTTTAGTGATTGTTACAACGCAGAGACAAGTCAACTCGATTATTTCATAGTGCTCAAATAGAAGAGTTGATTAGAGAAAGCAAATTATTATAATATAATATAATATAATACACTTAATGTCACTTGACGGGGACACCATGACGGATGGTTCCTTCTGATCAACGTTACTCTATGTTCTGATATTTTGACCGTTGTTTCCCACTATGTTTAACAGCTGAGCTCATGAATTGAATACTTTTTGGTAGGTGACAGAATATCGTTAAATGTTAGAGAGAGAGCATGATGTGTTGCTTTTTAAGAGGTTAATTACCCACTGTAAATAATTTAATGTGACAGCGTTCACTGTGACTAATTACTTGCTTTATTTTGAGGGCTCTACAAAATCTACTCTTCATGCTGAATATTTGAGAATGATGTCAATACACAGAATTTCTAGTTCCTAAAATCACTCTGATTGCCTTTTAAGAGCCAAGCTTTGGACCGCTGTTCCCTCCTCATTCATTAAAAGTGCTTAATAGAACCATCTGACATTTGGTTAAACACACTTGTTCTCTGTCTTACAGAGAATCAAATGAAAAGGTTGACTTTATATTTATCTCCATCTGTCCTGCACACTGTGGCCTGGCTCCAAACTAAGTTATTAAAAATGGCACGGTTGTTTATATGTAGCATGGTTAGACATTAAACATTATCAAGAGGCTAAATATAAAACTCTGTTTACAGGAGCAGGTACGGGTTAAGGATTAAGGACGACTGCTGGGTGCTGTGATTGAGCACAACATGAGACTGGCTGCCACGGAGGGTCAGAACACTGCAGGTAATCTATCCATTGAAATGTTAAGGCAGCTGCTTTCGCTGATTAGCAAGTTTAACCAGGCAGCAAGAAGTAATCAGACAGATCACCTGGTGATTCACGTGGCTGGAGACCAAACCTGCACTCACTCGCAGTCCTCTAAGTCAGGAGGCTCCACAGTCCCGACGCACACTAACAGTGCTCCACCCTCCACTATGTTGTAGCGACTCGTGATAATTATCTGTCACAACACAAACCATTCAAGCAGGAGTCATCAAAGGCCTATTATTTTCTTTTCAAACCAACAAAACGAGGTTTCACAGAGTAAAAGCTGCAGTGTCTCTTTCTGGCTGAACCCCGGGTTTTGATCACAGCTGATCAAAACTTACTGGCCTCGTTACTGCTACATCCCTCAATAACAGAGCATTTGCATATCTATGACAAAAATGCATTTCACTTTCAATGGCTTATTGTTTATAGACATGTTCAAGATGATTGCAGAAATGAGAAATAAGATTGCGTAGCATCAACTTAATTGGATTTCTTATCGGGGCATTGTGTGCATGATGAAATAGACTATGTGTGCGAGTGTTGAAGTCACGATCCACGCACGGTTCAACTTTCAACAACCGCTCTGACCAAACTTTGTAGACTTTGGGTATTCAAACAATGTGATGGACATATTTCTCCAGGTGTGAGACAAGTACATATGTCACTGTTAGGTAGCTTATTAATAATTTATTGATAAACAGCTTCCACATTCCAAAAGACATGAGATGAAAGTTCATAAGTTGAGCTTTTATATCAGCTCTCAAAAGCTGACCTGCCTCTGTCCCACGGTCAGAAAGGAAATAAACCACTGGTGTAGTAAGCAACATACACAGAATGAGTCAGTAAAGGAAAACAACCATAGAAAGCCACAGTGGACCCAATTAGTCTCTTATTCCCTGCTGTTTGGTGTTTAATATCTGTTTTAATCTAGTTTCCTTGTGCCACATGGTGTTTAAAAACTCTGCTCCGTGTGCCACAGGTTTCACGCCAGTGAAATCACAGATGTGCACAGGCAGTTTCGTTGCTCTACAAGAAAGTGTTCATATGCACAGACATAAATGGCAGTCAGCACAGTGGAGTTAGGATCATGGCTTGAGCTGCGTGGCTGCTTCTACTGTAGAACAGACTCACTCATCTTTATTCATGGTGTAACTCGTGGTGGTAGCAGCGGGAGGAATTCAGAAACATTTTGGCTGCTAATTTACAGATAAATGCGCCAGAACTAATTGGGTGGAGGGTTCATCATGCTTGCTTCATCTTACATCAGGCAAGCCAGTGATCCGAAACATACAGAAAGAGTAAGAGACTTCTTCAGAGGAAAAAAAAGGGAGAGGGTTGAGACAGTTTGGTCAGTCACCAGACCTTAACCCAAATGACCATGCTTTCCACCTGCTCGTGAGGAGGGTGAAAGGAGAAACCCACCCCCAAACACCTGTCAGTCACATGATCCAATACTTTTGTTCACTTATAATTTGGTGATCTGATACAAAAGGTGCTTAAGCTCACTTGTCTTCTGGCTGTAGCTCTGTAGCAAACTGACATGACAGTTCTCATCAACATCTTGGCAATAGAGCTGATCCGCCTTGTGCCCTCTTTAAAATGTCCTTATTTTTAGAGGACTCTGCGAGCATGAAAAGACACTTACTGATGAACCAGCTGCTACGTCTCTCAGTGGGACTGAGGGTTTGTTTACCGTGGCGTAGCTCAGAGATTTACTTGCATAACCCATCATTTGTGCAGGACATTAAAAAAGTACCGTGTGCTTCAAGAGGCTGAAACCCGCAATCACTAAATGTAATGATGTGATATTACATATGATTACTTAGGTACCAAGAAAAATCATCGTATTCTGTGATTTCTTCTGTGACTTTCTCTAAAAATGACTTGAGCCCCGTTATTTCCAGGTCTCACAGTAAAGTGGATTGATTAGACCGTCAGTGAGAAACGGGAGTAAAGGATTATTCCAGCAGCTAACTGTCTCCATCCTACAGCCTTTCCCTCCTCAACTACACCTGCTCCCAGTCGCCTGCACTCAAGGATACAATGTGCAGCCACTCCAGTTAACTACACAGCTTTCTCCCCCTCCTCAGTGCATTAGCTGGTTTTACTTTAACCTTTGAAACAAGCCGATTTTATTCTGGAAACATTTCTAACTTGAATCATTATGCTCTTTAGTTTTGTTGCGCTGTCTGCTGCTTGCTGCTTGCTGCTTGCTAATTAAAAACAATCTTACCAAAGGCTCTGTCCTGTTTAAATCACTGCACAAATGCTCCCTTTAATCAAATCCCCAATTTCTACTTTTAGTTTCATTTTATCCAATTTTATAAAGGCAGCAGGAGATTGCTCCCATCTCTAGCAGTCTGTGCTTGGTACAATTTGTTGACAAGCTGGTTGAAATGCATTTGAAATTCCTGTGACAACTCACTATACTTCATATAATATATCTTTTCTACATACAGAGGGTGAATATGTGAATAGCAGGATGCACAGCCAGGCATGTTCCTGTGCTAAGATTCAAAATGGAGGTAACAGGTCATTTATAATAACTATTCCATTACTCCCATTGCATCTAGTTAAACACCTTCTCCACATGTAAAGAAACAGCACTTGCTGGGACCTGTTTACTCAGCCACATTGAATGTAACAGTGTCCTCACATTATTAGATTAAAACCTGTAAACTTATAAAACATGCAAAGAAAAATAATACTGGGCAGGACCTGTTGTAGGTGTAAAGGTAGAATAACGTTTTTATCACAGACTGGAAGGATATGTGATATTATGGTTTTAAAAGTTACATCCCAAATATTGGAAACACGTTTTCCAAAGAGCTCACATAGAAGCAGGACTTGTCATCTCTTTAGCTGCTGCTGGGGTGCGTTAAGGTCTATAAGAGCGGTACCAACGCAGTAACACTGTCTTGTCTACTTCTGCTCATTATAAATTTAATCTTCTTCCTCCCGAACTTCCACTGCAGACTTGTCCTCAACTCAGCACCATCCTCATGACTTCCTGAGTCTTCTCTGAGCTTTTCTGCATATGTGCAGTGTTCATCTCTGTAAAGAGGTGGAAGTCACTTCTTTGACCTGTGCAGTAAGATTTTCTCCACTCTCCTCCACTTCTTTCTGCTGTCTCCTGTTTTTCCAACTGTCCACTAGTCCACTGGTATAGCATCCTGAGTCCATTCACAGAACCTTCCAAAGCTTTTGGTTCTTTATGAATGAATAGAAAGACAAGAGAAATTGTCATTAATATCAAAAGAGACTTTCAAGATTTAAAAGTATATTGGACTTCTTGCAAATAAACATGTCTTCTTGTCTGGTTTAGGTTGCCAGCAAAGAAAAGACTAAATTATTAGATCTCCAGGAACCATGAAATGTGCAATATAGTCAGAGACGTCCACAAGAATCCCCAGATCTCTGCCAAGATGACTGCTGCTGGACTGGAAACAGTAAATGTAATGTAAGATCCCAAAAACTGTGAAAGTCATTACATTACAGAATCTGTCAAATGAAAGAACCATAACACCACTCTTTAATTTACTGAGGTTGTAAAGAAGTTACCGAGCACATAATGCTCCATCTTTTTTGCTTTGAGCTGCAACAAATCTGTAATATTTTATTTTTCATATTATTCTGGTATTTCTGGACCCATTCCGCTCACTGGGTATGAGCAGTGTGTGTGATTATTAGTTCACCACTGGATTGAAACTTTGCTTTTGCTTCAAAAGTAATAAAAGAATAGTAGTATGTTGTCGTTGTTAATGACAGAATCGAGTCAGATTCCCCTTTTGTTACCTGTGATCAGATCTTTACTTACACCGTTACCATGGCAACTAACAGCTTGTAGTGCAGAGGTGTCAGGTGAGGGGACGCCCAGGACACAGTGCTGATCTATAAATGAGATGGACTACTTTTGTTTCGGTTTCCTCTGCACTGGCATCACACAGCTGCAGCATGTTGCTACTGCTACTATACAGGCAGAGACTCCCAATGGCTCCACAGGCACAGTATTTTCTGAATAAATCAGTGTGTAACTTTTCAGTGTAGATGCTCCTGCAAATGATGGCTGCACTTTGCTTCATCTTTTGCACCCTGCTGATGTGCTGAACTGCCGTTGAGGTATTTATGTACAGCCTGCTCCTGACAAGAGACCATAGATCTATGCTAAGACACTTATGGTTTACAATGTTGGCATATGTGATGTGATGTGATGAATTTAGATAGTAATTTGAATTTCAGCAAAATTACCAAATAATATTTGTTAGTACTTATTATGATTTGGGTGAGCTGACTTTTTTATCATGACCTCACTAGATCGTTGATGTGTTTGTGTATGTAACAAAACAGGTTAACAGGTTCAGTGAAGAGGCTCATGTTTGCCCCCTTGTTGAAAAGTCAAACGCCTCACCAAGTCATCATTTATTCATGGGTGTAAGCAGTTTTCCAAGGGACACCAAATCCTGTTGCTTGTCTACCCCTTTAGGTTGAAAAGCTTTATTGGATTTCAGACGTGTACAATTGAATTTGAGTACAGACTCAGGGTCAATTTGTTTGGATTTAAGGTAGAAAACAACAGTTTTGTTCCCTTGCAATATGCTTCCCCCTCACAGCGGGGCTGGAATAACCTGCAGCTGATATCGGATTTAAGCACTGTGCTCCAGTGCAACTGTGTACGCAGGCTGCCATATTGTTTTTCTGTTGCAGGTTGTCAACTGTTAATGAATTGAGTAGTTCCCCAGTAGGTCCCACGGTGCTTCTCATTTGATCCAAAATGTATTTTGAAAAAAACCCTAGTGATGCACAAAGAGTAGCTAAAATAATTTTCTCTGAAATCTCCCCAATATAAATGTGTTTAAACAGAACACTGACCTCATTGTACATTTATGAAAAAAACTTTATTCCGGATTTTCTCTTTCACATCTCAGATATAAAAATGAACCATACTCTAGGTTTGAAAATAGCATGGGCACATCTGAAATGTGTTGTAGATGCTGTAGCAGAAGGAGAAATATCATTAGGACACCACACTGCTGAGGAGTACAATCTCAACACAATCTCAAGCACTTGACTGTACCATTGAGTAATGAGATATCTACTGTATGTCACACTCAAGTCACAAATATGAAAAGACAAAGCAGAAAAATGTTTACAATTGAGTACCGTGTACATGTATCTGTAAATTAGATGGCAGATAACTAATGTCAACAGAAATATGATTCACTGCTGTTGAAACACGCTGCTGAAAGTTTGAATACAGAATGAAAGCTTGTGGTAGAAACACAGTTTGTGTACAGCAGCACAGACACTCGTCCAACTCGCAGGCACACAGTAGCTGTTACAGTAGGATTTCTGTCACAAAAAATACAGCAGTGGATGAAATTACAGAAGCCATCTTCACGCATGTCTAAGGTAATTATTTCTGTTACTGTATATTTCCCATTCAAATGACACTTCACTGTACTGCACTGAATATGTGAAAAAAAAAACAACACAATTTACTGGACCATGACTTCAACAAGCAGAGAATAGACTGAAAGGGAAATGTCTTTGGTTTATTCATCACAATAATATTTACTGAATGTGGCTTGGAATCACTGCATTGTTTATTGTACTTGAAGTCATCAAAACGGCACTAATACTCTGGAAATTCTCTCAGTTTACGTGACAAAACTTTCCAAATTGCAGCAAAACACGACTTTCTTTTCAAGGGGTTTACATAGCACATTAGCGACAGACAGTTTCATGTCTAAATGTCTCTCCCCATCTGTGTAAGCCCTGCTGATCCTTGGCACAGATGACACGGTGCCCAGAGCTGGTTCACTGGTTCAGTCAGAAGCCACACACATGTCCATTCCAGCCTGGGATCAAATCCCAGCCCGAACCCCCCCCTCTCTGTTTACCCTTGTTGCTTTCCCAGTTTCTGGAAAGATAACACCATAAAATGAGGGCTGTCCAGTTGGAAAAATATGAAGGACATTCAACGTAAAATACAGACTGTTTCTAAATTGCAAATAAAAACTAAAATCTTTCATTAGTTAATTCGCTTGAACCTTTATTCATCTAATTGAAGTACAAAGAAAAAGATTTTTAGTGTTTTCACAGACCAACCTAATTGGATTTTGTTAGCATAAGCAAATGTGGAGTTTAACGCCTGCAACACACACGAGGAAAAAGAGGGGAAACGAGACAGAAGTAACCATTCTGGATGAATCTTAAACTAGCAGGTAAACTAGTGAGTGGTGAGGTTAGTATCAAGACTGGGTTTATGAGCATTGTCAACCAAAGGCTCAGTGCTACATAGCAAAGATAGGTTGTGGCTCAGCACTTTGAAACCTTCAGTTCAAAAAGAATAGCTTTCAGTGCAAGATTACAAAGACTTGAAGTTTTTCACCTCTAGTTCATAATATAGTGAAAAGATTCACTCTCTGGGGGGAAGCTTCAGTGGGCGAAGGTGGAAAAACTGTTGACAGTGTGTGATCTTCCAGCCCTCAGGTGGTGCTGCATGAGAAACCATCATGCTACAGTGATGAGGGGTATGAGGGGGCATGAGTGCCTACAGCACGAGTGACTTGCATAGGTGTGAAAGCACCATTGATACAGAGATATACATTGGGATTTTAGAGAGATGTCCGCTTCCGTCAAGGCGGCGTCTTTTCCTGGCAAATCAGTGGATATTTCAGCAGGATGTCAGCCCTCATTCTGCTCCGACTACAACAGTGTGACTGTGACAGTGGGGAAGAGCAGAATCAGACAACAGTGACCACAGACTGATGAACAGCTGAAGTCTCGAATCCAGTAAGAATGCACAAATATTCCACTTGTAAAACGGCAACAATTAATATCCTCAGTTCCCAAATGATATTGATATATGACATAGTATATCTAAAAGGAAAGGCGCTGTAACACTGTGGTAAACTATTCCAACTTTGTTTTGAGTGTGTTGCAGGAATCCAATTCAAAATTAATAAATTGTTCAGTGGAAACACAGAAAACACTTTCTTTGTACTTTTGTCAGATAAACAAAGGTTCATGAAAATTGACATATAACACATTTCAGTTTGTATTGTGTTATAGTAAAAGTCCTAACTTTTTGGGTAAGGGAGGCTTTTTATACGTAGCGACAGTGCAGTGACAGCCAGTGGAAAATCTATTGTGGCAACTTAAAGGCACACTGAATTTATTTAGTTCATCATGCCTAATGAAATCTAACACATAAAGACTAACACCTGCACTCAAACGGAACCAGATACTAGACAATGTTTTATTCTATTTAAATACCTTAACAGCCATATGAAAAAGTTGTCTTCTAAGTAGTATACATAAAATGTAGTCAGAATAAACTTTGCAAATGCCCAAACACCATCCAGAGCCATGTTGTGTCTGACGTTTTACATCTTAGTCTTACTGACCTGTCTGTTGCTGCTGTGTAACAATATTGCCCAATAATACAGAATGACACAAGTATGAGTTCAGCAGACAGTCAGTTTGATTTTAACAGTCAGGGCCCATTTGGCAGAAGAGAAACTAACAAATGAGTTCATCCTGGTGACTCAAGTGGTGAAGGTGAACCAGACTGAGATCTCCGTCAAATGCTTCTCCTGTCTCAGTCAGCTGTCTAATAAAATGCCCCACTTGATGCTTTTTAAATCAACGTGGAAATGCAAAAGTTATTGTTAAGTATAGCACCAATCAGAATCCCTTATTGCACTGCCCGTCATCTGTCAGGAGAACACTAACATCCAGGCTCCACAGAGTAATGAATCAACAAGCAATGCAAAACAAAACACTGCTCAAAAATGTGCTATGAAGCAATAGTTCTGCATTCACAGTGTGGCCAACGAAAAGCCACATGTGGCAGTTTACCTTTTGTAATTGCTATAAAGTATGGTTACTAGTAGAAATGTCAGAGAAAGGAACCAAACGTGCAGTCAGTACTTTGTGTTTGTTAAGGAGGTGCACTAACATACAGTATGTGGCTGCATCAATTTTCATTCAGCAACTTGTTTGTCTGCAGGCACAGTAGGCGGCACTTTACACCAGTGCTGGCAGAGTTCACTCTTCTTTCCTAGTGGAAATAACGACCGTTTCACCAGTTTCACATGTACAGCACACTGCCACAATACGAACACGGCACCCACCCAGGAAATCTCTGAGAACTTCACATGTCAAAAGCCAATGTTATATATTGAACATACATATTTCATTTTCTTCTTAAGGTTTCCGCTCTGTAGTATACTTTATGCTCAGTATCAAAACATACAGTATTATTAACCATAACCATTGTACGCTTGCCTGAAAACATAAATGACTGGGCACATACGTGAAATATTTGGCACACAGTACATAGCACATGTAATAAAAAGGAAACAGCTCAAAAAGAGGGAATATATAAAAATTTCTACTGAAATATACTGCCCAAGGCAAAGAAGTAGCCTTCACTGAAGTGGTGTTTTCACCAAGCTGAGGTTATTACCATCATATAGATAAACATGTAGTTGTGGTGTTCATCTGAGCTCTGGGTGGGCTACTAAGGCAACTGAATGGTTGCTAATGGCAATTCACCGGGAAATCAAATTATGAAATAAACAGTTCATATTAAAACTATAATTCTATCTCTGAACGTGTTACAACTTCTTCAGGGTAATGTGTAATTGTCCAATGCATGCAAACAAGAGTCAACTGCCAAATAGAGACGAGTGGTCCTAATGAGTGAGATTATTACATTTGTGCCCACAGCAATTTACAAATGACGCCCATTATATTTAATTTGGGCATCCAAAGGAAAATATCTGTAGGGTCACTGTTAGTTTAACAGCTAAAAGAAATCTTCACTTCATCCTGTGTCTGTTAGTGCTCCGGCAAGTAGTGGCTGCTGTACAGAACCAATATACGGTGTGAATAGTCTGTGTGTAATGTCTACAAAAACAACACTTGAATTATATGCATGGCTGCCCCTGATCCCTGGGTGTTTCATCTTAAAGTGCCTCAGTCTGTGGTTGGTAGACATAACTAAATCCTTTGTTGTGTCTACATCTAAACAAATACTCTCTATATGATCCAGAAGTTGTTTTTATAAAAGTGTTGTTCGGTGTTGATGTGGAGATTAAAATACAGTCCCACGTATGAAGCTTATCAATAAACCTCTCAGTTCTCTTAAAGCAACACATACACTTAGATCACATGAGATGAGAGCCATCACTCAGTTAGCGTAGCCTAACATAAAGCCTGTCATAACCCAAACAGCAAGCCACCTCTAGATTTCAAATCCATATAAATACAAATCCAATCATATTTCAACTCCACCGTTTCACTATTTTTACAGTAACATGTTACCTTTAGACAAAGTCAGACTTGATCTTTCCTCTTGTTTCCATATTTGATGTAAGCGGAGCTACTATACAGAGAAGCATAAATTGACTTCACGCCCTAAAACATACAAAATGCCAATATGCCAATAAAACAATGTATTATTAGTTGTGCTGTTAGTTTATTCAGACCTTCCCCTTCTTATTTATTACACTGTATAGGATTAGTAATAGTGTTGCAAGCAGGAGGAATGAGTCATGCCTAATGGCTGAAAGTCAGTATGAAGTGATAAGAACCTAATGATTCTTCATGTGGTTGTTACAACAAATGGCTCTTTTATAAATGGAACTCAGCGCTCGGAGTGAAAACAGCCATAATCAGTCAAAGCCAGACTCTTTTATTTTTTATATAAATCATTATTCCCTGATCATTGTAGCAGATAGTATCTACCCCTCCAGAGGAAGGCACTATGAATGGTTTGAATGTCCTTGGATTTTCATCAACTGGATTTGACTGATGGCTGGATAATAATGTGGCGGTACATTCCATCTAACACGAGTTATCCTCCTGATTGAAAAGTTTGGAGTAGCAGTGCAAAGCACATTTCCTTCTTTGCTTTTGTATTGTCATTAGTTCACCGTCCATCCTGTCCTCCCTCTGTCTACAGCATAGGAAGGGAGTTAGTAATGTGTGGTATTCTCATACCTGAAGCCACATAGGCAGACATCTCTGCCTGTCCTCTCTCATCTTCATATAAATGCTTCGGGTACCAGAGGAAAGAGTGTATTTGGTTATCTCTTATTACGTTTCTCAGTTAAATTGTGCTGTCTTCCTTTTGAAACTGAACAGTGTCCTGCAGGAGGCTAAAGGTAGAGATAACCCACCCAGTAGACGACGTTGAACAGCAAGAAGGAGGTGGGAAAAAAGACGCGCGAGTACGCGTCAAGTTCGAGTAGATCTATGTGGACACGTCCTTTTCTCCACGCGCCTTCTTTACACTCCTCAAAGCAGCAGAAGAAGCTCTGACAGTCTTTTCCATCCAGACACTCGTAGACACAAGCGTCCTCAAAGTCCTGCCAATACATGGAGTTGTTTAAAGCGATGACGGTGTGTGGTGGTCTCACATCCAGGACGGAGTAGTTCTGAAAGGTTGAAGAGACAGCCATGAGACAAGTACTTGAATTATTATTCAAATGAATAAGAATAGAATCATTTTAAAGTTGTCTTTCTCCCAACTTTGCACATTGTTTCCTTTTACCAAGTATGTCATGAACTAACATCAAAGTCTTATCATAACATAATATAAACCTAATTCACATAAAACCAAGTCATAGCTCTGAAAGAGGAAAGAGACAGTGAATGGATGTGTGAAGCTGGGGTCCACAGTATCAGTCCTTACACCAGCCAACGTTGTTTGTAAAAGACATGCGCAAAATAACTGTAATTATGATACATAAATGATTATGTGTCATATTTGTGACAAGCTTTTCGAAGGTTTACAAAACATCCCCAGTTAGATGAATGCAAAGAAGGTTTTGTCGATCCAGTGTGTGTTGCATTCCAGAAATGTCCCTAACATCTCACACACTTGTGCATTTTTCACCTAATGGGAGGCAGACCAACCCTTTCATTATACATGGAGGTGTATTGTCTGGGACAGAGGCGTATACTAATGCTGGGAAAGTCCCTGCTTTTGAATGACATTACACATAAGAGCTTTGATTTTCTATGCACAACACAATGTGACAGTCGGCGCTCCTCTCCCTCAGCTGTTGACGGGCTAGAAGTGGCCCGTCTGTCTTGGAAGCTTGTTCAGACTGATGTAGTGTCCCATAAAATAGCTACAATCTTATCTGAAGAGCTTATAAAGGGCAGCATCACATCATCTCAACCCTGAATGGTTTTCGCACTTCCACCTTGTGATAACAAAACCAGCACAGTGAAGTGACAGTCATCTTGTACATGAGGGCATCACCCCAATCTGCATGTCATCATTTTATTATGAGCTCACTACAAGTCACTTTAAGGTAGACTGCTGCGAGAATATTTAAGTGATAGCTGGCTAACTTACTGATCTTTTAGGTTCTATGCAGCTTGGTCTTCGACTGCTGTACGAGTAGTAATTTAGTGTTGCGTACTCCATCAGAGCAGCAAAGACAAACAGGAAGCAGACAGTGACAAAAAGGTCCATGGCAGTGACGTAAGACACTCTGGGCAGTGATGTCCTGGCCACAGTACTGAGAGTAGTCATAGTTAGAACTGTGGTTATACCTGAAGGACAGAAGAAGGACAACTTATCATAAGCACTGCTCACATTTGATTTGAGTTTTTTTTTTTTTTTTACCTATTCATTGTGAAATTGAAGATAACATAACACAACATAAGTTGAACATAACACTTTGCAAGGATTTCACTTCCAGGTTAATTATAACAATTCTCATTGGCATTAAAAACCCAAAGAAAGACCTGAGATACAAAAGCATGATCAAGACACAGTGTGTCACAGAGAACACGCAGAAGAAAATCTTCTCATGGTATGAGTGGGAAAACACAGCAGCCGTTCAGCAGAAGACAAGCAGACTGAGGATTAGACAACATGGGTCCTGGTCTATGGAAACACTGTCTGAACTGTACTGTGTCTGCTTCAAGATCCTCCCTCAATGCACTGGAACACAAGACCAACTCTGTTATTTTCTTTACGTACTATGATGACTTTATCATTATCTTAACAGTCTCACTGCTACGTTTGAAGCTCAGACTCACTCAGACTGACAGTCTCTTACTATGATTTCTTCTTTCTCTCTTTCTCCCCTTCTCGGTTCTTCTCTATGGGCATTATAGAGATGCCTATAAGGAAAAGAAAAAACATCTGCGACTGTTTCCTGGAGGTTCCCATGGTAACAAGCTGGCCCCATCTATTTCAGGCGAACGTCTCACACTTTTCCTTTAGCCTCTGCTTGCCACAGTGATTACCCTTACCTGCCTTCTGCCGACGCTGTTGCACAGATTCAGAAATTTGGGCTCTAAACAATAGACTGAACAGCAGGTCTGAAGAGGGGACGACTCTCAAAAGCGTTTATCTTCACCGACGGCTTGAAGTGGATGAAATTGTGAGGCTCGGTATGTAGTGTAGGTCTGTTTCTTTTAATCTTCCTTTTTCTGATCCAGCTGATCCAGAGAATTTAAAGTAAAGATGACAGATTGATGTCACTCTTTGGCATTTTCTATCTTTGTCCCTTTTATTAGTTGGGAATGTACAGTATCAGACACAGTGGCTTAACAGCAGGGCGGAGTGGGAGTGAGGAGCAGCTGATGTCATGTTTTGTTGACACTGGGTCACTACTGAGAGAGGACACAATGCATTAGGGGCTTGCTGGGTGAAAATCACACATTCACACAGCATTATGAGAAGCCAAAAAACATTCCCAGAACATAGAGATAGCTCGGTTTGTTCTGTTTAAAAGTGACATGCCTAGTCACCTTCTTCGCTGCCCCAGCTATTTCAATCTGTACTGCACGTGTGAACAACCTGTTACACACACCTACCTATTTATATTGTCAGAAAGTTTGAAATTGAAAGTAAATAAGCATTTTGCCTGTTTTTCACTGAAGACAAACATGTTTTGTGAATAATGGAGCAAATGTAAATACAGTAAAAAGGCAAAAATAAAGAAAACCAATTACCTTCAGCAAAATGTTCCACAGGACTGCACAACAACAAACAGAGAGCAGGTACAAAAGAGGGGGAAAGCATAACAAAACAGAAAAAGCAGATGGAGTGACTCAAGTAAAGTGACACGTATCCAAGTAGTAACAACAAGCACATGAAATGGAGCATTTTTAAATTAAAAAAATTTTAAAATGTACAAATGGAAACACAAATGTCGGACTTTGAGATGATATCTACGTCAGAATTTCGAACTATGTCTACAATTGAAAGCACTTGTGCACACATACTAATATATGCTAATATGAATAGCTGCACAGCACCTAAAGCAGTTCTGGCTGGTGTGGCATCTTTTTTGATCCAGAAGGACACCCAGGAGAGGACCACAGTGAGGATGCAGGGGATGTATGTCTGGATAGTGAAGTAGCCCATTCTTCTACTCAGGTCAAAGTACACTGTCATCACCACATAGTCCCCTGTGCAAATGACAAGAGCAGAACTCGATGTGAGGCTCTACAGACGCACATGCCTGCTGACGCTGTACCTGACGCTGTCAGGGCGAGTAAACGCTGTGGTGGGGATAAAGTGAGCTGCTGCATACAATATGAAAACAGAAGACATATATTCATTGCATATAATGAATCATATGACAATACAACATTAGACAGTACTCATAATGTATGTTAGTACAGTGGCACATACTTCTTCCACTGGCAATATGAGGTTTTTATGGTTGTTCTCAATAAAAACATAAAAGATCTGAATAGTTTTGTGTTATTATTTTAGGTACATGATATTTGTTAATACTCTTGACTTAAATGAAGATCCGATCACATGTTATGACAAATTAATGCAGAAAACCAAAGGTTTACATACCTTTTCTTGACACTGGATATTGTAATATATTCCTAAACGTCATTGTATTAACTATGTTTATTAGTGAATTACTTTGCTTTTTGCATGATGCCTTAAATAAGTTATAATAATAATATTATATATTTTGTGTTAAAAACTTAAGTGTTTCTATACTGCCAGTACAGTGCAGGCATGTGTCTAGGTCTGTTTTTTAGTGGAAGAAATTCTATATGCAAATATAGTACTGTATAGCATTTCTAAAAATAAAAAAGAGCTGAGTCAGGTGTATGCAGCTCACATACAGCCTCCACTTAAGGTGGTCTGCTATTGCATTACAAACCTGTATGTAATAAATGTTAGTAACCAGTGAACCTGATATCATGTGCAGAGGAGTCTTCCTACAAAACTGACAGTTATGTTTCTGCACAATCCACTGTCCATATGTGGTCTTCTGTTTCTTGCTCCAAATACTGGTTTTACCTAAGAGTAACACTCACTCTCCTAATGTTCTATCTGAACCAAGCCATTCATTCACCTGACAAACCACATGGTGTCCTATATCATATTTATATGATAGCGACTTCAAGAAGCGCTTGTTCCACTGTTAATCAGAAACAATGATGACATCAAATTTGGTACATGTCGTTCTTGTTGGATTTCCTTGAGAATCATCAAAAAAGAGCATTTCATTTGACTTTGAAGCACGTTCTCATCCCTCTTTTACATATTTTGTCTAATCTTCTTCTGTCATTCTTTGATTGAATCTTGAAAATTATGCATTACATCATGTTAATGTTAATACCTATGTTCAGAAACTGTAGTTGCATTAATTACACGATTGGTCATGAAATGTGATTGCGACCCATTAAACATACAAAGTGATGGTGCACAAAGTGAAACTGTGTTTTAATAACTGGCTGGACCTTTGGAAGCAAAAACTCTAAGCCAAACATTCCTGTAGCCGTGGATGAGACATGCACAACATCCAGAAGGAACTTTTGACCATACTTCCTCACAGAACAATTACTAGCTCATTGGTTCTCTACAGGCATGAAACAACAAGTCTGTAGTAGTAGTAGTAGTAGTTCACAGTATTGCTTTAAATGGACGGTGAACTGCCTAGTGGACAAAGACCTGTTGGGAAAGTGTCACACATTGTGCCAAGTCAAGAACCTGTATTGTAGAAGTCACGTCAAACAGTTTGTGAGACTGACATCAGATGTTCCACGAGCCAACACCACCACTCCTTTAGTGTAGAAAATGAAAATGACTTAGCAGCTCTTTGGAACTTCACTGGAGTATTGCTGATGCACTCTTTCAAAGCTTTAATAGGGACAGCTTGCTCAGTGGGGCAACTGAAAAACACAAAAAACACAAAAAAAAGCCTCTGTGCACATCAAAAGAAAGTGTTGTAAAAAGTGAATCAGTGCAGTGGATGAAACTGACAGATCGAGAAGAAGAGAGGCCGAGTTGTGTTGAGCTCTGTGTAAAAAAGGAGATGATATTACATGTAAGGAGAGACTTTGCAGGAACAAACATGACATTACCGTGGGGATCTTGAGCAAAGGTTTTTCTTTTTGAAATACTTGAATGCAATTGTACCAAGATGTAGCTTAGGAAATGAAAACTCTTTGGATACTAGCTTGATATAGATAAAGTCAGATTGAGCTACTACAACGACACGAATGTTTCCAAGAGTTGAACGTCTGGGTAGAACCAGTGCTCCTCACCTGCTGTAGTCTTTATTATGTCTGTAGTGTTTCTCAGCCCCATGAAATCAAACTGGTAGAGACGCCAAGACTTTTGGTCAGCCGCCTCCACAGAGTTCTTCCTCCACTTGTAAATCATCTCATCTCGTGGGTATCCATCTGCAATTACAGAGAGCATGTGTGTGTGTGTGTGACCCTTGGTGTTGCATAGCATATCCTAATGATGGATACACTGTGCAGACAGACCTGGGGCCACCCAGAGCAACATTTGTCTTGTGCTAGAGGCTGGCTAATGAAAAGACAGTCTGGAATAAAGACAGAGGCAGAAGAAAACTAGATTAAATGAAGCCTTTGCTTCAATAATGTACTGAAGCCATGTGGCTGTTGTACCTGACCTTCACACCATGTGCACAGAGCCTTGGAGTGTTTTTAAAATTAATCATGTGATGTTATTGATGGGTTAATGATTCCACTTTTGTTTTGGTGTCGCACCGCCTCAATCTTTCCCATCTTAAACAGACACATAATCATTTTAAGTAGAAAAGATAACAAAATTATGGTCTATGCCTGAGAGCAATTTAATGTAATAGGCTTTCAATTAACAAAAACATTAACTGTGAGGGAAGATGTTGCCCAAACTACCAATTGTTTCCAAACATGCTTGATGAATGAATTTCATTAACATTTGCTGCCGTTATCTCGTTTCCTATTAATGATGTCATTAAAGATTTAGCGATTGCTACTTCAAAATGTCCAGAAAATAACACCTTACTGTTAAGAAGAGCTCTTTAACTCTGCAAACTTTTATCAATGGCAATAATCCATTTACAGTATTCTGTAAGACATTTGCCTAATGGCCTCACAGAGACATTACTTTTCAAAATAAAAGTACTTTAGATGGAAACCAGAGATGATAAAAATAGTCAGTCAGTTGAAACTCTGTTGGTTCACATGAGTGTAGTTATGGTCACCTATACCATGGAAAGAATTGCCAGCAAGTAGCATCTGTTTAACATCTATCTACTAGTATTTATGACTATGATTTATGAGTCTATAAATGGTTTCTCAAAAATAGCATAAAGAAAATCGGCTTCATCTCAAATACATGAATATTCAAAATAACAATACACATATAAATAGGGACTGTAATAATTTTATCAATTGCTAGTAACATTTTTTCTTGTCAGTCTTAAAGCAACAGTCAGGTGCACATAGGAACACTGACCAGTATGAGCGTTCCTCTGGATCATATTTACTGACTGTTCAAAAGATTACTTCACCAGTTTCCACTCCTATAAGATGGACATGGACATGAAAATGATAAAATAAAGATATCTTTGTTCTTATTTCACACACGCTTCTTCTTACAGTACATTGCTCCACACATATTGCACCTCGACCAGTGGTGGTTTGGTCGGAGTTTTCTTGTTTTGTGTCTGAAGTGCCCAATGTAGCTTCAAGCTGCTGTAGCCACAAGCAGAGATGAGGGGCAGAAAGAAAAATGTCTGGTAAGCCCACTTGTTTCTAACGCCACATGCCCAGATGTTGTTTAGTTTCAAGCATGTTGTCTTAGTCCCAAGTGACATAACACAAAAAAAGAGAGCGCAGAGCCACAAAAGACTTAAAACAAGTTTTTCACGTATGTCACAGAACTCCTGGACACCTAAAAAACACTAAATACATTTAGTCTTAGTTTAGTTTTAAAGTCACACTAGTAAAAAAAATCACGCCAGGGTGTCCGGGCTGAGACACGACATATAGTAACAAAAATATGAATAATAATAATAAAAAATCTATTAAACATACTCATTTACTTTAACTCTCTGCATTTTGAATAGTCATCTGGTGTAATTATAGCCTCTGACAGTTTAAGACAGACTTCACAAATGAAATTATTTTATATATTATTATATTATCTATTCTATTATCTATGTCTTCTGTTAAAGTCTGTGTACTTTAGCTACAGTGGCTGCACTTTAATCATCTGGATTTTTGGTCACTTTTCTATTTAAAACAAAAATAGGGCAGTGCCTCAGTGTGACAGTGTCACTAGTATCCAGTGTTAAAAGGATTATTGTGAGTCTACAATAGAAAGATTAATTTACAACTGCAGGAAATTGGATTGCTTTCAGTAATAACATGGAAATGAAAAAGCTCTGATTGTCCCAAACATATAGAGACTGGGTGTGTGCAGTGCTGTGTTACTCTGGAAAATGTAGTACAATGTGTGTGTCTAACATGTTTCTGTCCATGTAATGAATCTAAATCCAGCATTCACGTTTTCATCTGCCTCTTTACACCTAGATGAGAGATGCTCCTCCATGTTCACTAACTATCAGAGCATCTGCACTGAAAAGAAGCTGCCTGTTGCAGCTTTTAATGGGATGAGACTGTAAATATTACTTCTATCATATGCAGCCCACCAAGCTTACATATACGGTGCTTATGTCTATTTAATTATGCTGCATATTTGCATTGTACTAAGTTGATTATTTTGAACCCCCAGAGGCATGATGGCTTTAAAGATAAGCAAGTCTGACTTAATAGGAAAATGTCGTCATGGAAACAAGTGTAACGTCTGGTGATATTCTTGGGTAAGGAAATGAGTTTAATGGATCAGAGAGGGATGGATCCACTCATCTGACAATGCAGCGAGCAGGTTTTAAGCTTCAATAGGCTCCAAAGGTGTAAGGTCACATCACATTAAATCATTCTTGATAACAGATTTCTGAGTGGTCACTATAGATACACAGCAGATAACACCTGACCATACAGCATCATCAGGATTACTGGATGCCCTGCCAGGTGACCTGACAGTTTTTTAAATGTCATATTCTAAAAACAAACAATGAGAATAAAATATTATTGGTATGATTTTATTGATATGATATGAAATAACCTTGATAAATGTCGGTGTGTTTCTACTTCATATAGCCTGCACACAGACATGTTAAGCTGTCGCATCCATCCAGTTGGATATGCAAGCTAGATATTAGAGACACATAGGTCTTGTAGTAGTTTTGCACAACACACTACATTTAAAAAACATGCAGTGTGTCCTGTGTCCTCATGCTGCATGTTTTCTGGAAGAGGAACTGTTGCAACTTTGTTATTTTGCAGCTTTTAGAGATTTTCTTTTTGTTTGTTCGAGGACACTTTTATAGACATTTTCAGCCTCTTTGTGGTAATTTTGCATCTCCTTGTGGTTGTTTTTAGAATAGTGAATTCATAGCAGCTCAGTGCATTGTACACTTTTTCCTGCTCAGACTAATAGAAAATTGGAAAATTCAATAAAAGAAAAAAATGAAATCCCAATATAAAACAAAATAAGAAAGTATGTAAAGTGTATAAATGTGTTCATTTCTCTGGATGTTCCATACTGGAGGTGCTTTAATTGTATTGTTTGTGACCACAACACATTGATTCTGCATTTCTTCCTCTACGTTGTGTGTGTACAAGACATACTGAAACATATGTGTTTATTTTGTCGCACTAGGATTCCTGTTTTGTAGCTGTTCTATAGTAGGATACCATATTGATTGCACAGTAAATGGTAGATCCATGTGACAATTACAGCAGAGGCAGACTGGCCTCATATAGAGAACACTGTGGTGTGGAAGGTGTACTCACAGCTGGAGAAGATGAGTGGGCAGGAGTGCTCGTCCATTGGAAAGTTGTGCAGCTGCAGCTGGCATTCTGCGTTTATTGTTAGTCTGCAAAGGAAATAGAAGGATTTTTGTCTGTGAGAGTCTCCAGTGTTTTGCTACCATAGTGAGCCATTTCACGTGGAACCAAAAAGCATAGGATTCATTTGCATTAGTCTCACACTGTAAAAATACTGTCACATTAATAAGGGCACGAATGCATTAGTGCATATTAATCTTTATTAAAAACTATCTCTCAGGCCTGAGTGAGGCACAACATTTTTAATTAGTAGTCATCAAGCTACGGTGTAGGGATTTAGGAAACGTAATTAGTTAGTGTGAGACACTGTGAGTGGAGGCAGAGCTACAGAACAACACGGGGCAGAGCATGGAGAGAATCTACAGGTCACACAAAACATGACATCATGTTGGCACTCAGTGGACCTAAAAGTTAGGATAAGAGGCTTATTAGCTTTCTTGCTATGCTAGAAAATGAATTCCATTCTCATGTCTGTAGTACTACTACTAGGTTTAGTAAAGACTGGAGAAGGGGAAACACCTAGTGTAGCCTCACTGTGTCCAAAGATTAAAAAAAAAACAAACACTGAACATGTACTAACCGCTCGTAAGCCCACTACTTAACAAGTCGTATGGCGTTTGTTTGTTAAATAAGCAAAATGTAAAATTGATGACATGTCCCAGACTTATTTATCAAATCCAGAAACTTTGTGAAGTTCAAACTTCTGGCTGAGCTGCTGGCCACAGCTTCATATTTAACCCACAGACATATGAGTGGTATCAATTTTCTGATTGAAAATTTAAGATTTTTTATGTATGTTTAAAAATAATAATTTCTTTGATTTACGTATCTAGATTTGTGCAAAGAACTGTTCAAACAGAGAGAGTTAATTGACTGATGTCTTGTGACTGTTGGCTGAGTTGTGTGATGTTTCTCAGCAGTTGGGGAGTTCTGGGTGGATGGGTATGACCGCTAAGGGTCATAATAACACAATGCACGATTACCTTGAATGACAATATTTATGTGTACAATAATGAATAATTGGAAAGATAAAGGAGGATTGCTACAGTATGACTTCCATCAACCACAGACCTGCAATGTGGACAGGCTTCAGTGGCTTATAATTCACAAAACTCATAAAAACACATTTCCAGAATTGATGAGTGGCTGGCTGAATTCACTCTGTGGGCTGGTACTGAGAAACATTGATGTGGAAACACAATCTGACATCGTTCTTTATATCTTCCCATTGTTCTGCTACAACGTGAACCTCCATGATAATGATGTATTAACACACATCTTAGAAAACAGCCCCCTGCAGTTATCACATGTAGCTAAAGGTCAGCTCTCTCTTAAGACCAGACAATCCTGTGAATGTAATTATGAAGCCAATAAGCTGCTGATCTTCAATTATAAACCAGTTAAAGAGAGCAAGTAATATTTGTTATCGCTCTCTGGGGACAGAGGCAGCAGGAAGCATTAGGAATGCACTGACCTCTTCACACATGATGACACAGGATGGCTAGTTTCACACATCAACCTGAATAAGCAGAGGTTGAAGATAATGCCAGATATAAATCAGGAATTATCACAGTTGAAAAATCACAAAATTCAAAAGAACGATTCAGAAAAATCCCTTCAAACCATTCACAGCAACTCAACCTCCTAAAAATGTGTCTATACAGCTAAACTGCAATCACCAAAATGTTCCTGAGGGAAACGAAATGACAACATGTTTGTTTGCAGTGGGTTGGTGTCGTGCTAATAAATACCCCTCGCTCAACACAGGTGGAAGCCTTAGACACACCTGTCTTCTGTTTATGCCTTAACTTCACTGTCAGGTAGTAGGTGGTTCCATGGTGTAATGGTCAGCACTCTGGACTCTGAATCCAGCGACTGAGTTCAAATCTCGGTGGGACCTGTACATTTGTGCTGGTTTAGCTCAGTGGTTACTTCTCCAAATCACTGTTTCATAGGTCCATTTCTCCAGGGATCAAACCACTACATTTTTTTTGGGGCAGCAGTAGGTGCTAACCCCAGGGTTAGTGGTTCAGTTCCCAGTTCCTCCTGGCTACTTGTCGAGGTGTTCTTGGACAAGACACCAAAACTCTGTAGTAGCACCAATATGTACTGTCTGGCAGTCTGACATTTTCCCCAAGTGCATCAATAAAGTATCTCATTATCATTAGATAAACTCACCTGGATGATCTTCACCAATATACTGTTTGTTCTGTATTTCTACAGTATATTTACTTGCTTTGTGTTTAATAAATGTTAAACCTGCTGACTTCTGAAATTATTGTTATTGTGAGCAATTTGGTCTGTGTTACCACAAACTGAAATCACCAAACCTAAGAACAATGGTGGTGATTTGTTTACACGTCTTATGTTCTGAGTAATAGTTAGTTGCACACAATAGGATTTATTTTTTTCTAAAAAATAAATGGCTCTTCAGAAGTCCTATAAAAAAATCTGAGTCAGATTCATGATGTGTTCTTAAACCGCAGATTTCCTCACACTTTCATTCTTATATTGATAAATCCCATTGTTCTCATAAGTTAGGTGTGTTCTAGTTGATCATATTTATTATGTGCCAGTGCCTATGACATAACCAGAGTCTGCAGAGTTGTTCACACAGAAATTAAAAAGAAAAAAAGACAACACAAGTCAAGGCATTGCTGCAGGAAGTGAACAGCAAAAGAGCCTCACATTTACAGTAGTAGTTTCAGTAGTAGATATAAAATAACATTCACACACAACTAATGAAGGAAAAAAAACAAAAACGAAACAGTTACAGTATCTGAGCTAAACGAATTAGCTGTCTGGAGCCTGGTGTGGGTCGGAGGAGTGGCACATCACGTTTCATACTAATGTTCTACAATGTAATCTGAAGTGCTAATGTAGTGTAGTGAAATTTTAAAAGTCTGCAATGCTTTATAAGTTATTAATATTAAAAAGTACAAGTCAGAATCTGCAGAACTGCCATGGAAATTGAAATCCTAAAACATTAGACAGCTTTAGGATGGACCAAAAGGCAATAACCAGTTATTTTGCACAAACATGTCAGCAACAATTGTGCGTGGTGGACTCTTGAGTGAACGTAGATTAAATGTTTACCCAAGAACAAACATTTGGTTTGAAGAAAAAAGTTTTTCTTACGACCGCTTGTTGAATGAGGCTCAATGAGTAAAGTCTGGGATTTCCCAAAACTACTACTACTACTTCTAATAATAATCATCGATACTTTATTGATCGCCTTCAGGAAATATTTGTAGACAGGCTGCCCCCTTAGGGTGCCAAGGTTTAGGGGTTCAGAGTCCATGGGGGTTGTGACAGTCCCACAAGATGTTTTTTACTGCAATTTCTAACACAGAAGAAGCTGTTTTCTGATAACACACAGAAATACTAAAGGTGCGGTGGCTGAGGTGTTTCAGGTCAGACAATGATGTTAGTTAATGAAATGTTATATCCCAGTGTAAAGACACATGCCAGTTAAAGACCTGCTCTTTAGTATTATATTATTCTGTTTATTATATACGTGTAGTATTTAGTGTAACAAGTACACAGTCTTCTCCCATAAAGTAGGAAACAAAGAATAAAGTAGAGAGAAATTGCTGTGCTGTAATCCTGGTATGATCTTTAAACTTCATTAAAGCATGGAACCGGAACAATACCGTGCACGCAGGAGAAGCACGGATATCACAAAATGTCATCTGTGTTTACTCCGGCCAAGCCAATGCACAATTAAAACCAAATGACATTTCATTGTCTTTTTCTCATGCCATCAACGGATATTACTCCTCAAAGTTTGCATGCGCCCGAATAATCAATATGAGTGGAACTGCACGAGGGAGGAACTGGCTGGGCTTTGTTTGTCACTAGATCACAAAAATGATGCTGATGATTTTTGTTCATGCAGAAATGTGCTAGCTCTGTGTTGAGAGATGCATGTCACTGAAGAAGCAGTTTATATTAATGTGGAGTTCTCAAATTCCAGTGAGTGCTTTAAGGCAGGAGGGTGGCTGCCTTGGTAAATTGGTCTTAAAGCTCAAGAAGGCAATTTGCACTTACAATAGCTAATGACAGGGCTAATTGCTTTGTGCTGTTCTCTTCCTGGATGTTTGCATCTCAAACTGTTTTGCATGAACAAAGCCTCTAGAGTCTGTTTTGTACAAACAATATAAACTGATATGTTGATGAACCTTATTGCTCCCAAGGGAACGTTGAGATGGTCAAACAGCAAAAAAAAAAAAAAGAAAAAAAAGAAAAGTAGGAGTAGTTAAATGTCTTTATCATCAGTTCACCTGTCTTGATTCTGAATTTAGTCACAAGTATTCATTGTTGCTATTTCTTGAGAGGTTGATGCTATTTTAGACATTACCTGGTTAACTAAACAATCCTTGGTGCAAACATCCACCTGGACTCCTGGATAAAAGTAGCTGCAGTTCACAAAGTAGAGTTTTACCTATTGTAGCTTTGTAACACAGCCACACATTATTTTATTAATGTGATAAAAGCAGTATGCACACATAATGAACCTAAAGTTTTATAAAGCCTTCAATGATAATGATATTTTTAACGGTAATTATATTGTGAAACGTCTACATAGGACGTGATTTTGTTGTGTTATACAACTTATTCTGTTTTTACCTTAGGGTGTAAAGGATCTTCCCATCATTCCATATTCGGAGCAGCTGGTTAGGCATTGTAATCCAGTGGGAATCTGCAGTCTTGGAGTTTCTGAAAATGGTGTCTGGTAGCCAAATAAGACCAACCATATTGCTGTTCAAGGTCAGTATTTTCATTGTGCTGTTGTATCTGAGACGGCTGTCTGTCCACGTCTGGGCAAAGATGATGTCAATTTGGTATTCCTGAAAAAAAAAAGAAAAGAAAACCAAGACATGTAAGTGGATATAGTGCAGTATTTGATGCTATTTCATTCCAAACACATCACTAATGCAGCTCTGTGTTCTTAGAAAAAAGGGAGAAAATGGAGCAAATTCACCTGCTATTCAAGGCTATTGATTTTCCTTTTAAATGACAGTGAATAGAAGGATTATGTGTTTCAGCAGCACATCTCAGTACGCCATCCATCATTCATCACTTTCACCAGCAGCAGCATTTCTCTTCTCACTCGTTCACTGGCCCTTATGTGGGGCACAGACCTCACCTGGCACCTTGCAGTGATTTGTTCACTCGCCATTGTGCTGCTAGTGTCTTGTAGTCTCCTGTGAGCAACTGGACAGCAATTCAATTTATTCAACTAAAAACTGTCCTTAAAAATGAATGAAACACTTACATTTAAAAACATATGTCACCATTAACAGTAAATGCACATCAAGTTGTTCATTCATCTTAAGGGGGACATGAAAGTCTGTGAATGTAACGGATATGTGAGCAATAGTTTCAGAAACAGCTCGCCCCAAACCCTATCTAGTCTTTATAGGAATGTAATCACTTATCACTAGGTTTTATCCTT
The DNA here is from genome assembly GCF_900324465.2 of Anabas testudineus. NCBI lineage: Eukaryota > Metazoa > Chordata > Actinopteri > Anabantiformes > Anabantidae > Anabas > Anabas testudineus. The sequence goes on along the minus strand of NC_046613.1, from coordinate 5,659,653 downwards.
TCAAAGTAGGACGCTAGCTACTTGTAGTGCTCAACATTAATCCCTCCGATAGTGATAGGGCACAGGGGTTCTTTTTCCCCACCACATCACTTTGTTGAGTGCTGTGGGCTGAACCACCTCCAGAGATTACCAGCCATTCATGATAACATCCTGTTGCATTGAAGAAAACCTTCTTAGAGAGGAGAGCTGGCTTCTTTACCCAGACTGCTGCTCATAGAAATCTCAGGGCCATCCAACTCACTAACTTTCTTTTTGTCACTCTAACAGGAGTGGTGTGGTTGTGCGCTCACCACAGTGAATTCAGGAACAACAAGAAAAGTAAAGACAGCAGGTACATGTTGGTTTGTAAACCTTAAAGGTCTTCTGCTCTGTATGTGGCAAAATGGACAAAAGTCCACATAGAGGGACTAAGGCTCAGCATGCTGAATTAAAGGCAGTTCACTATAACCCGTGGTTCAATAAACAAGCTACCTGCAGACAGAAGAACCGGGAATTCGTTTGAACTTATGCTTTTGGCTTCTTTTCAATAGTAAGTCCAAGATTCATTCTCCTTTTATTGTATTAAAAAAATCTGGCTCCGTACTAAAAGTGATAAACATAACCCAGCAGCGACGGCCACAATGAGCTGATACTCGAGTGATTACTACACACGCAGTGACTGTGGAAGCTGGCTTCTGATTGGCTGAACACACCTGGTCTAGGTAATCAGCAGTAGGTAGGGCAGGGATAGCTGAAAAACAAGCAGAGCAGCCTGAGGACTGACTTTTGATTAGATTAAAAATATGTGATGCTACTCTCATCTCTCTATGATAAATATGAAGCAGCAGCCAATTGGTCTAGACTGGCTCTGTCTAGCTCTAGAACTGCACCCGATCATTTACTGTATCTTAGTGATGCAGGAACCTGCTCGTCAACTACACGTCTATAAGGCTGCTGTAGAGTTGACAGTGTGTTTTCTCAAGATCAGCAACCAAACACACGCATGCATTCTTCTTTTTAGTGTTCAGGATGTTTTCCTATGCTCATGCACTGTACCACGCTGTACAGGTAGCATTCCCTCACATGCGTCAGTTCCCAGTGCTTGTGATGATCTTAGCACCTCGAGGTGTAAAGTAATAACTGTGAAAAATGATCCACGTTTGTCACACCATTTCCCAGGAGAAAATGCACATACTTCATACATCACGGTGATCTAGGCTCTTGACTTTGTAACTGTCCAGTCAAGTTTAAGGACAAACACATTCGTGACACAGCAGATGCATAAACTGCATCTTGTGTTTCACATAGCTTAATAATAATAATTAATAATCCTTCAGTGTGTAAAACATCAGCAGCCCGTTCATTTGTTTTACATGTGTCAGGATTAAAAGATTCACAGGCTGCTGCTTTACATTAAAGGCACACTGCTGGGGATTAAGTGAGGTGAACAACAATGGTGACATTAATTGTGTATAAGAGCATGTAGCTACGGATTGTGTAGCTTAGTTACACAGGTGAGAATATAAACAATGCCTGTGTTACAACAACAAAATAAAAAGAAAAAATTATGCACATTTGCAATGGCTTGACCTCTGTGTACTTCTGTAATCTTGTTTTTTTGATGCTGGTGCTGCTGTGCATGCTCAGTCGGGTTCGTAAGGTCCCCTTTAGCAGCAATAGTGATAAAGATGTAACGTATAATGGAATTAATAACAGTGTGCCCTCCTCCAGCAACCCACACCTTTTCATACTGCTGCCACTGCCTGAAATGCATTTGACCTTCTACCTTGTCTCTTCACTGGTTTGAATAGCTCACCAATTAGAATGAAGTCTATAATCAAGAGAAACACTGGGGGCTCATGACCTTTAATTGTGTGGAGCTTGGAGATTTGAAAAAAAGAAGAAAAACTGAGCAGTACGGAGGATTTAATCAACAGGAAAGGGAACGTGCTGCAAATCAAATAAACAGAACTAATATGAGCTGAAGCAATCACATCTGGAAATACAAAGTTGCAGATGGAGGTTGAGAGATAAAAATAACAATAACTCAAAACCTCCTGCTTTGTAATCACATATATAATTTCACATTAAAAGGTAATTTAAACTCTGTTCAAAGAGTATCGATCTCGCTCCCCCTTCCCCGATGCTTGCAGCTGCTTTCAGCCACCACAGAAGGCATCGCTGTGAAGAAAATGGGTCTTTCACCTCTGCTGCCTCACAGGAGCTGCTATATTAAGGCTGCTGTTATAGAGGAACTGAATATACTTGCAGTAAAATCCGAGGCTACTGCTGTACAGTACAAATTGACCCCACATTATAAAATTCATACAAAGTGGAACATATTATCCCAGAAGGTACGGAAAGACCACTTGAAAAGAAAAGAAAGTTTCAAGGTTTTTCAACATGACAGATCTTCAGGTCTGAGAGTAATGACGGACTGTTTCTCTTTCCTGAGTTGAGCGGTTATTGTCACGAAATGCAGTGAAATACAAATGGGGCTTCTTACTGAACAGGTGGAATTGGAAACATAAAGCACATCCTGTTCTGCTAATTCTTCTTTAAATGATTTAGGCCAAAAATGTGGGCCGGACAAACAAAGGAACAAATCGTATCGAGGGGAAAAACAAATCAGAGTTGACTAAACAAGGTGGGTGTGGAAAAGCCCTCAGGTTTAGGGAAAGGTTCAGGGTGGTACTGAAATAAATAAAGCGGCAACACGAGCTCTCGGCTTGAAACTGGAAACAAACACCTGCGTCAGAGTCGAAATCTGTCATAGTTGTTATGATTAGTTTCTGTTTACTGTTTGTTTCTGTTTCAACAAGTAAATGCTGCTGCACATGACACACGGTGTTGGTGTTGGGTCGGAGGGCACGCCTGTACGGAGCCCTGACAGAACCCCCATCCAACATCAGCCACGCTGTATCGCCCAACATCAGTAACATCAGTAGTTAGTCATGTTTTTATGTCTGAATGGGATCAAAACTTTATAGCCAAGTTCAAAATCTAATAGAAAAAAGAGTGAAGATAGGATGAACTCAGTTCTTATTTAATTAATTAATTAATTACTATAATTAATTATTAAATAATGATTATGTATTTATGATACAGGATAGTTGGTTAAATTAAACATCCAGATTATTGATATCAAACACTATTGCAGACTGTTAAACTGATACGTGTAACATTACAATGTTTAATATGAGCTCCCACTAATTTGTTGGTATTTTAATAATTAGATTATCTTAACAACCCATAGCTGTAACTTAACACCTTTGAAAAGTGTTTCCTCGTTACTTGTTTTGTTTCATCAGAGCCTGCACACACAGTCTGCTGTTTTCTATTACTTGAACTGGACAGCACAGAGTACTGATCCAATATGGTGGAAAGACAGATGCATTTCACAAACCCCAGTGCAGCATGTAGGTATTGAAGAGGTGTTTCACCAAACACCTGCTTCGCCTGCCCTGATGTGATTCAATGCACGTTTACTTTTTAAAGACACTGTGGAGAAAATGTGAAATATTTAATTCCACTATTTATCATTCCCACCTGTCTAAAAGATGGTAAGTTGGGTCACGCTGAACAGATTTACTTTTATAATGGACCACTTCCTCATCTATTTTTAAATCATGTGGACGAATGGGGACATTACTCATTATTGAAAATCTTCACATGGCTAAATGTCGACTCTGATATGTGAGGAATTATGCTGCCACAGTTTACCCGACATTTCAAGTGATCAGAATACAAATCAGACAGCGAACAGGCTGAGTAATGGGTCGGGATGGGATGAACAGCGGAAATGTGAGCGGCCCGGCAGAAGCCACCTACCATGATGATAGCACGGCTGTCAGCTACGCTGATGCAGCTTTTACATTCAGCGAGAAGAGAGCAGAAGCATAATCCACAGACCTTCCTGTCCCCTTATGAAAATAAGGCACTACTAACACATATATATGTTTTTTCAGATCTCAAAAATTGTGGAGATGTGTCTAGAAAAATGTCAAAAATTCAAATACAAACATCATATGTCAGTACTTTATGTTATTGGTGAACATTTTAAATTAAATTCCATGCTGTTCCTTTTTGTATTCATTTACTTTGTATTCCCTAACAAAATGCTTAATTTCTTTTCTTTCTCCTCTGTCTATTCTATTGTCATTCCTATTTCTGTGTATTCAGCCACGAAATAGTCAGAACAATCACATTTGAACATCCTCTTCAAATAAACATTTCCTGACAAACTCTAAAGTATATTAACCTCCTATTCTTTCTAGTTCAGATGTCCAGTTGCGGTCAGTGCACCAGATACTGTAAACTAGGGCGAAGCACACAGTAGCTGACTCTGCAGTGTAAAGTTAGTGACTTCATGATTATGCAGCAAAACGCCGCGCAGTAGACGCTGGATCCTGTTTGTGCTTTGAGACATCTTGTCATGTTCCGTTGTAGTTTTAAAGTGTCTCTCTGTGTCCTAATTAGAGGTGGCTAAAGGTCAATTAGAACAGGCAGATGAACGTTACCATCCACCTGTGTCACCTTGTGCTCTCACTTTTTGTCAGATGAACAGATACAGCATGTAGCTTGTATTCCTCCACACTAGCTGTGGCCACAGACGTTATGGCTTAGTAATATTTTTATGAAGTTCTTATGAAGAAGAAATGTTCACTTAGACAGGAAGGAGTGATTAGAGTTTGCAACTTGCATACGGTATGGCTCACACTAAACCTTCCTGTTTAAAATAAATGAGAGAGCGATTCTGTGTGAGTGTACAGGTCCGGAGGTCTGAGAACTCTGAACTTATGACTCACCTATAATCATAGTATCATCATAGTGCTAGGCTAGTTATAATACAAAATGTAAAAAGCAAAAGGACAAACATGTTGCAGAGGAGGTGCTGTCTGTGTGCAGCACAAAAAGAAAAGACAGGGGATACCACGTACTGTGGTCACACACATGTCATGAAAGTTAGATCACGGGTAGGACAGGTATTTTTGGTAGTTCATTACATGCTGCTTGAACCACAATAGCAGCATATTAATATCCCTCTCAGATACGTTATGTCTGTGGTGTTACCAAGAGCCTCATTATATGATCCTCATGCTGATGACTTCATTACCCAAATCTTTCAGCCAGAAAAACGAAGAAATGAGATGCACCACTCTGACTTATTAGGCAAAAGCACATTTGTGTGTGTGTGTATTTATTTTATATGTAGTTATCTTGTAACTAACCTGAACCAGTTGACCTACCTTACTACTGAAGAAAGATACCCTGTGAAAGAACTTTTTCACATCATAGCAGGTGTGAAGCAAACAATTGCAGCAGAACATTACAAATCACGGATGTGCTGGAAGCTAAAGGAAACACACACGAGGATGTTGCAGCAGTCCTTCCAGCAGCTTGCTAATGCAGTGGCAAATTAACTGGCATGAAGGATCCTGTGAGTGGGAAGCTCTCTCTCCACACTGTGAGAACATCGAGAACCCCCAGTGGCACTAGCATTTGTTTTGGAAGGAACTCCTGGTTTGTACTACTTTTGCTATTCCCGTTGTAAAGATTCTTTATTGTCTTTGTAAAACTCTCCATCAGACCACTAATACCTACAGGAATCCTGCACTTTGAGTTAACACACTGATTTCTTCGTGAGGTAATAAACAGTTTTCACCCACTACGTGTGATCTGTGCAGTGTGAGGCACACAGACACATCTTCATATTGATGCTCATAAGCTCTCAGCTGTTGTGGTTTGATTTCTCACTGATGTCAGGTAATATTTAATCACTTCTCACATCACCTGGAGGTTATTTTCTAGTTTCTACATTCATTCAGTTTGTTGAATTTCCAAGCAGTGGATGCTGCTTCATTTGTGCACAGGTTTGGTTAAGTCATTAAGGCAGAATGTTTCCCCCCTCATTTTCTCCTCGTGCCTTAAGACTGCAATTTGTAATTTAGAGTCTTTTTAAATCTTTGCTTCTGCAGGGATGCGCTGCTGATCAAAGGGCACTGCAGAAAAGTCAGAGTCTTATGAATATATTTACCTACATTAACCTGGTACCTCATACCTCATTTGTCCATTGTCCGTCATCTATTTGTTAAATGTCAAAACTTAATATATGTATTTATGCTTTTTGGTTGTTTAGGAAGAAACTTCCTGGTGATTTAATAAAAAACACTGTTTTGACCCCATGTCACTTTTGGGGGAGGAGATTCAGTTTGAACTTTATGTCCAGCTTTTGACAGGTTTCATGCTGTGTGCCCTGAGTTGGGGCTCATCATCGGAAACAGCTTTGGAAAATCCTTAAGCGCCAAAAACGTGAAAAAACATTGCACTACAAAAACTGGTTAACAGCAGGTTAGACAGAAACAGCAATCTATCAATCCATCTTTCCTTCTGTCCACGCATTTATCTATTTATCTATCCATTTTGATATATAGGATTACATATGAAGATATGTAATCCTTGTAGCACGTATAGAGTTTTCAGTTGGACATGACTAGACACAAACACTGATTCATGAGTTAAAGAAACAATCCAAAGTTTCTCCATTTATACATTGTTTTCCTAACTATAGGCTGGTGAAGTCTATAGTTAGGAAAGTCTTTGACATCACTTTGTAACCCTTTCCAGCTTCATGTAAATCATCAATTATTGATCATAGATCCTCTGAAAGCTTCTTTTATGAGGCATGGATCAGTGTATTCTTCTTGTGCGGAGCAAACTCAAAAACTCTGTGAAACTCACTAACACTATTGTGATTGATTGTTATGGTTGTTTCTTTGTGTTATTGCTTTAGGCACATTATATTTGTTAATACTCATGACTTACAGGAAGATTAAATCACATTTGATGACAAACCAACCATGACATTTCAGAAGGTGCACATAATTTCTCTTGCCACTGTATCTTTATGACAACTGTTTTTTTATGACTTTCCAAAAATATGCAGCATACTTACATACATGAGAACCTGTTGGTTCTAATTTGAATCAGCACTGCTACTTTTTTAAATTCATACTCATAGTGCTACTACATCGAGTGCTCGAGCGCCTTCTTTTTGTGCGTGACCAGCTAATTTCAAGCCCCACTGTCAAAGAAGAATTCATATACTGCTCATATCAGCTGTCGTACTTGTATTGTTTCTAATTACAATGCAGTGTATAATTTAGGGTGTCACGACTTCTCCAGGAGACGGAAGTCTCTTATAGTTAGGATTAAACTCAGAGGAAATAAGGCTATTTTCACATCAAGTGCAATCAAAGAAAAAACTATTCTGCACACTAGTAGAGACATTTCAATTTAAAATTTCAGGAAATGGATTGATTAACATTCATTAGTTCACTAGAGAATTGTACCAAGTCTTTTGCTGTAAAGGTGGTGGTGCCTACTCAAAGCGCCTGTATGATCTGTGTGGAGCAGCTGCAGGAGTCCAGCACAACAACTAAGCTTTTCATTCATACTAAATCACTGACATTTGTACTGGTCCTCAACAGAAACTGGCACTGTGACCTGAAAGATTGAAACAGCAAGTGAGCTACCGATCTATCAATCCATCTTTCCTTCCATCTAAGCATTTGTCCATTTGTCTATCTATTTTGCACCACATAGGATATGTAACCCTCGTAGCTTGTTTAGAGTTTTCAGTTGGTCATGACTAAAATGTCTGCAAAGCGAGGTGTGCAAGAAGCGTCGTATTACGTGGTACTGACCCCCCAATTCCTCTGAACACAAAGGAGCACCAGATAGGTAGCAATCCTTGCAAAAAAAATAAAAAATGTATAAAACCGCATTCTTAAAGCTACATTTTGTTTGTTAAATGTTGTTTTTACCAGATGTCTTTACCAAATTAATTACTATATTAATTCATTAAAATGCATTAAAGGTTGAGGCATCACAATTATTATGCAAATGCAGAAACTAGTATCTATGCTGTGGAAACACTGATTGATTGAAGCCCAAACCAGCCCTCACTTCACTGGTGAAAACAGGTCTTGATGAACTGTTGAAGGAAAGTGCTGAACAAATGCCGGGCTTGATAAATGGCCTATGTCTTTCAAAGGCTGTCACAAAGAAGAAAATCTTCTCTCCTCATGATATACTAGATGTCATGTCTCTACCGCTATAGAAAGTAAGGACAGCGCAGGACAAGGACTTTGTTTTCCTCAATTCAAGATCATTCTGTACTACATGTTAAAAATAATTTGATACTAAGAGATCCTGTTCCAGAAACACAACAACGCTCTATTGAACGCTTTAATTACTTACTTTTTATAAGTAAATGTTCTATCAAAATATGAATTAAAAGGTTTTCTAAGTTTCTACAATGAATGGGTGCATATCGAGGTTATTAAACATTTGAAGAACTAATGTATTTAGTGCGGCATGATGGCATACCTAGCTCACAGCTACAAGGTCATGGGTGTGAACCTGCTGGCTGTGGAGTTAACATCGTTTTTTCTGTGCATATGCGACATTAGGTTTACTTGGTGACTCTAAATTGCCCTTTTAGGTGTGAATTTAATAGTTTTCTGTATCTCTGTGACAGAATCGGTAGGCGACCAAGAATGGCTCCAGCCAACAGGAAAAGTGGTTAAGATAATGGATGGATTTCCATTTATGTATTTAAGTAAATATTTTTGTAGTTTTTTGTTTATTAAGTTTTGGCCCTTGGATTTTCCAAAGCTGAGTCCCGTGAAGAGCCCCAACTCAGGGCACACAGCATGAAATCTGTCAAAAGCTGGACATGAATGTCAAGCTGAGTGTTTCTTATTAGGTGAAAAATGCTCAGATTTATCACCAGACTCATAACCATAGATGATAGCCAGTTCCAATGATGCCTTCAAATGTTTGTCTGACACTCGGGGTTGTTTCTTTACCTTACTAAAGAGTGTTTTTTGTGCTAATACCTGACTCCAATTAGGTTCACACTATTTTTACCACTAGCAGCATGTGTTTTTTATGGTTGATCTCAATGGAAACATGAACGATCAGAATTATTTTGTGTTATTATTTTCAACGCATTTTATTTGTTAATATCCAGAATGTTTACATACTTTTTCTTCCCAATGTATCATGTCACACATGTGACTGTGAGGAATAACTATTCCCACCTCGTGGTTGTTGTTGATGTTGATGTCAAAACAGTGAAAGTGTCATTGTCATTGTGTTACCATATATTACATATCTCTCATATCTCAGATACCCTGTGATCCAAGCCAGTGTACCTGTGCTGATAAGAATTATGAGATAGATGATTATCAACAGTTGTGATATTAGTAAAGTACGCTGTTCCAGAAATTGTCTCATCTGTTTGGCTCAGCACTTCTCTCAAGCTGACTTTAAACCCTCTAAAGCTAACAATCTTTTCTGTTGGCTTGCTGATCTGATAACACTTGGTATTTTTTTTTTAAAACCTCACTTGACCAATCTTCACTCAGCTACAGTATAACTTACATATATCACCATGTACATATATCCATCCTCCTCTCTCTTTGCCCTCTTTGATTTCCTTGCCTCCACTTAACCACTAAGTGTCACCTCTGGGATACTACCTATAACTGATTCACACAGCAGTTTTACATATGCATATGGTTAGGGTTAGGATAAGCTAAGACAATTGCAGGGAAGTTTGTGTCAGAATTATATTGTATAAAACTTGGTCAGATAAACCGACCGTGTAATGGTCAGGTTATCTTGAATAATTTGCCAACAAACAAGCATGGGTCATCATTTCCCTGTTGGTTTAAGAGACTAGTTTGGAAATTTTGGAAGAAAAACTTTAAGAGCTACAAGATATAAGCTTCAACCTGAACACAAATTAGGAAACTCATGATCCAAAGCTAGTGTTCTTTAGAAGAGCCCAGCCAGTGAACCCAGGCTCTGCTGACCCTGACTCCTCTCCTGCTGACTGCAAGCTTGTTTCCTCCTCTGTACTAGTAGACTTGCACCACATGCTGTTGTTGCTCAGCAACCCACAACAACAAACACAGCATGCCTGCTGTGGTCTGCTACCACGTCCTCGGAGCCAACCCAGTGTCATAAACATTACATTTCTATACAAACATTGAAAAAGAACGTAATCACGTCTTCTTTTAACATATAGCATATGTTCAATATTACCATTAATGACAAGTCACAAATTAGTTGGTACTGTACCATTTCCATATAAATGTACACAGGCAACTGATTGTGTAAAGTGACTTGATGATGACTTTTGTTGTGATTTGGTGAAAAACAGATAGGAATTATCTTATAGTTGCCATTTTGCTCCTTCCTTTGCATCATGTGCTCAATACATCATCAAGACACAGTTCAAGCTCAAAAACAAAAGAAGGAGTGCATAAAAAAAGTAAATAGACTGACTTACCATATTTATTGATGACACTGGTCCAATGCTATTCACAAATATGTCAACATCTATGACGGTTGGTTTAACTGTAGGAAAAAAAAAAACAGCATAAATTATTGATTAAAACATTAATTTAGGCACTATACCTGCCTCTGTTGTAAACCAGAAATGAAATGGTCGTCAATCAGTGAGAGTATATTGTTCCGAATCCTTTGAAAAGTGAGCAGTCACTGAGTGAAGCCGTCCTCAGGGAGGTGCAGTTGATATTAATAAGCAGACATTAGTTGTCATCACATTAACTGCTGTTATGACACACTTCTATAAGCGATTATGTATCCATGCTTCCCAGCCACAGACATGCTGCACTGCGAAACAACAAACTGTTATAATTTAATGTCAGATATCAGAGGAAGTGTAGTTCACTGTCTGACAGTCAATCTCGCTTATCCCTGCTGGATTTTATCCTAGTAAACTAATCACACTCTGAATTCCTTGTGGGATGCCAGAAGAATGCAATTAACTGATAAACCAGGAGCGCCTCAATCCCCGACTGGACCAAGAGGAAGCGTTGTGGTGGTCCTACCCCTAACTCCAATGTTTTCTATGCAGCCTGAAGGTAAATGATAATTGCACAAATGTAAAAGGTTAAAGCCTCTAAATTGATGTGTTCATCAGCAGAAGAACAAATCTGATCACAAGTTTGACACACAGGCCGATATTTAGTAGGTGTGGGGGGTTGTCTGCGTACGTGCCATACTGTATAGATAGATAAGGGTATTTAATCACTAACACAACCTTATTTCATCTATCATTCTATTCTATTATCCTTGTCGTTTGTCCTCTTAAGGGTTGTCACTGGGGGAGAGGCGGGTACACCTTGGACATATCACAGTCCATCACAGGGCTCATAAATCTTATTTCATCCCATATTTTTGAGAGCCACTAGTTTTTATGCCGTTTAATTCTGTAATAAACAACAGTAACAATGGTACTATTTACAGTTACTTAGAGGAATACAAAAGTCAAACTACTAGTTTTGTATTGTAAATTGAATCAAACTGTTTTAGCTCTCTTTTGGGCCTCCACCAACTCTGGAAGGATGTTGGAAACTGGGCTGATTTTATCTACTGGAAAGGAGGAAAACCATCAGAGTGACCTTAAAGAGCAAAGCTACAGACTAGTAAAACAAAATAATACAGTAAACATTGCTGCTCTGTATTTTTCAGATTAAATAAAACAGTGGTGATGTCCTGTTGGCGGGAGATAAATTATGAAATCAGTAAATGAGATTTACAAAGAAAACAGTTGACAAAAATGCATTTTATTGAATGTGAGCCATTCCACTCTCACTAGTTTGACATTGTCAACCCTGTGTCCTTCTCCGGCCATTGTTAGCTGTTGCTGGAGCTGAGTCATGTAAATATGCATATGTCAACAATCACCTCGCAAGCAAGGCTGTGGTGGACTGATTAGAAAGTCCCACCATGTTGTCTTTGCACCAGATTTCATAGCCTGCAGCCACACATACCTCCGCCAGCACACTATTCAGAAAACACACCTGTATGTAAGAATACAATTGTTTTCCTAAGCACACTGTAGATATCAGTTTAATTTCTCCTCTCAGTTCAGACAGTTTCACTCTTTGGAGAACACCGCTGGTTCATGCTCAGCGAAAAGGTGCCATTTAAAACCTGAACTTTTCCAGTGACAGCTCCGACATATACTACTGCCATGAGCGGTCACATTTACACAGAGAAGAGCTCTCCATCATTTTACATTACCTTTCTTTGGCGTCTTTGTGTCACAGTCAATTAAATCCACAGCGAGAGCTGTTCCAGTCATGCCAGTCTCCGTTCCAGCGCTCGGTTTACGTGCTAACAGATGGCACACTGGAGAACACTTCTGGAGAGTCCCTGCTGAGGCCGCTTTTCAGCCGCGCTATACTCAGAACCACACAACACCTGGTGAGCAAACTCCATAAGTCACTGAAAATGAGGAAGCAGCATCTCAATGCGATATTTGACTAAATCAGTGTGTGATAACTCATGTGTACATTTGCCTACAACAGGCCTTAATAAGCTCATGTTTCATGTCATTTAACACTGGATGGGACAGGATTCAAACACTTTAAACGCACTCCTATAAGTAAACGTTCAGGTAATAAAAGAAGACCCTGCAACAGGATGTGTTTTGATTTGTGGGGCAGCCACCAAGACAAGAAATGAATTGGAGACAATTAACTCTGCTGGTTGGACCTTCACATGATGCTGCTGTGCTTCCTGACACCTCCTCTGACCCGATCCGCTCTCAAACAGAGAGTATTCATATGCAGATAGTGTGCTATTGTAAACCGATGAATGCTTTGATTAATCAAGATCAGTCATGTCACTCCCAAAAAGTAAATCCACAAGGTCCCTTCAAACAATAAGGTTTGTATCATTATTGATATCTTAAAGCAGTATGTTAAAAAAGAGAAGATAAAATTAACTAGGGAATTTGATGCTGAATGATGAATGCTGCTGTGTAACCCTGTCACCTATGAATTACGCTAATATGCAAGTAATTTGCATTAGCACTGTATGTCTATCAGGAAGTAATGTCACACTCAAGGGCATTTTTCATCTTTATGCACAAAGGACACAGAGGAATTGATTCTTAGTCACTGCTCTATGTGGTCTGAAACATTATAAACTTCACTTCACATCATGTCCAGCTGTACAGCTAAATGACCAGCAGAGGCATCAGTGTGGAGCCGTGTGTACTACTAAGTTCTTCACAGTTTTTTGTTAAAATGTATTTGGATTTACATATTTCTCATGGCGTGACATCCCAGCTCTGACTTAGACTTAACGTAAACAGAAAGAAGCACAACTAAATTATTTTGTGTGGTTTATAGATAAAGTTAGTATAGTCTTTTCAGCATGTAAAATATTCTTCTATTTGCTGATTTATTCAAGACATACTCGTTACCAACATAGTGACCGTGCCAAACAAGAAACTGATTAAATTTGCCAGCTAACTGCTTCAAATAACAGCCACTGGGTTTGTCTCACATCAAAGAATGCAAAATCTGCCACTCAATCACCACGTGCCATGGCACAATGAAAAGCTTGACACAGCCAAGATGAGCCAAGCCGACTGTCAAAGAGCCATTACTCACCAAACCAACACCTCAGCAACCATCATGCTGATGAGTCTTACCATGAAATCCTAAAGGCACAGACAAAGCACATTTTGTTGTCAAGAAGGAGCCATATTATGCTCATGTCAGTCTTTGTGCTGTGATGTAAATAGACCTTAAGGTGTGGGCTGGGAAAGACTAAAAACAGTAGGTATTTCAGTTGTTCATTATGTCCCTTTGAAGATTTGCACCTTTGGCACTGAAGCTGCATTACATTACTTTCTCCATTATACTGTGCTAATTATGTTGGAGGCTGTAATTCTGCAGCTGCCTACAATCCCACTTAGCAGCAGTTAGGTAGACATTCAGTAGGTGTGGACAGCCCATTAGGTTTAGGGAACAGATAACATAAAGTAGAAATTAATTAGCCATTTCGTGTGGGTCACTTGCAGCCGTCAGAGAAACATTCTGAGTGGTCATCTTCTAAACATGCTGTAGTATTCAGGACGCTATCGCCTCAATACTAAAAAATGTATTTCTGTTTGAAAATGACTAGAGAAAGACAAGGGATTAGGAGAATGAACTCTCTCAGGGGACGGTATAATTTCCTCTGCATACTTGGGTACTTGAAGGCTTTTATAAAATCATCCATTGAGGGAGATTTATTTATTGTTGAGCTGGGCAGAGGATGATGAACAGGTCCATGGAGACAATGGCTAATCTCTCTCCAGGTTTGCACTGGAGTCCTTCTCTGTGTAACGAATTAATGCACATTAGCTCCTAGTGAAGGACGGGGACAAACCTTTGACTTGTCCCTCTGTTTGACATACTGTCAATGACAAACAAGAACACATGACACAGGCCTTTCGATAGTAAAATGAAATAATAAAAAGAAAACATGAAAACACTCACACTATTTACTTTAACATTAATGACATTAATGGAGTTTAAATCATATTAGTGTATGTGAACAGTTTCTAAAAATTACAATAAGTCGGTTACATTTTAACTGATCAATTCTTTTGACCTGTTGTGCCCCGTGTGTTATCCTGAGTGGGTTTGGATCCTCCCACCCATCGTGCCCTGAATGGTTCCTCGGCCAAGATGGAAATTCATCTTTGATTTTCAATGATCCCTCAATATCAACCACAAAAAAGTAGATGGCACTGGGTGGGTGCATATTACTGATGGCTGGTCAGTACTAAAACAGAGAATTAACTTTTTTCTTTGAAAACTAAAAAGGGCTGGACTACTGCTATGTCACAATATTTATAATGAAATGATCTTATACTGTGGATGAAGTGCAATGAGCTGTTCTAATGCTTTACATCCAAGAAAACTCTTATTATTAATTATTTGTTTTTTTTACTGAGCAATTCTGGAAATAAAACAAATTTCCAATAATTCACACTTTTTCTTTTTTTACTTTGCTTTTCCAAGTAGATACAATAGTGATGGCCAAACAAACATGCAATAATATGTAAAAATACAATCTAATATTATTTTATTTTCAAGGGCAAAGTTCAAATCAGTTTTTCCCTTTTTGGTTCCTATAACTTCCTATACGTGTCTAGTTTGTCCGTCTTTGTTAGAGTAACTAGCTCTGCTGCTGAACATTTTTGTCTTCACGTTAGTCAGACAAACTACCAGGAAACCCTACATACTCTGAGCTGCAGCATAATGACTGATGGCATACAGACTACAACTTCTCCTCTCACTGTCCAGGCTCATTACTACAAAAAATGCCAAGTGCTTTGAAATATGCAAAAAGCAGAACAGATCACCTCCCTCCGGCGATCTGTACCACAGCCAATCATCTGTCAAGGCACCAAAGCTAGTTTAAGGAGGTCTCTTTAATGAATGCGAGGGAAATTAACTGCACCGTGCTCATAAATGAGACTGGAGTTAAACCTGAGAATTAGAATTGGTATTCAGACTTTGGTGTATTTATCCTTTTCCACTTGTATCTTCTTGCAAATGAAGTAAATCTGCAAAGATGTTGTGTAATATAATGCTAAGTTTAAATGTATCCTGCGTTTGTTGAAATATATTTTTAAATAAAATGGACATGCATAAAATCATATAGAATAATTAATTAAGATTTCCAGAGTTATACATGTAACATCAGCATGAAATATTAGATAACAGTGTTTTATTTGCACAAACCACATTCATAGGCCTAAAGTTCTATTTTTGCCCATAACTCATTCAACACATGAACTGAGTACAGTGAGTAGTTTCTTATTTCTTTTCCACGACCACAAATATGTTTATCTGTTTCAGAAGGTTTATTAATTATTATCATGAATCATACAAAAAAACATCTAAGGAGATTGATAAGACTACAACTGGGTTAATGGGCATTATTAAAAACTGGAATGATAGTAGGGAACCATCATCTTCAAGGAGGAAATGTGTTTAAAAAAAATTGCGATCAGCGATCACTTAAATGTTTGGTGAAATCAAATTATAGAAAAACAACAGTAATATGTTTAATAGTAAAAGTAAGAGCATTTCCACACATGCAATGTGCAGGGAACTCAAGGGATTGGGACTAAAGAGCTGTGTAGCCTTTAGAAAAGGACGTCAGTGAGGCTAATCTGAACAAGCTAGGGAGCATAAAGATTGGACTCTGGAGCAATGGAACAAGGTCATGGGGTGTGATGAGTCCAGATTTTCTCTGTTCCAGAGTGATGGAGCATCAGGGTAAGAAGAGAGGTGGGTGAAGTGATGCAACCATCATGCCTGGTTCCTACCGTACAAGCCTGTGGGGGCAGTGCTATGATCTGGGGTTGCTGCAGTGGGTCAGGTCTAGTTTCAGCAACGTTATTTGTCCAAAGAATGAGGTCAGCTGACGACCTGAATATACTGAATGACCAGGTTATTCCATCAATGGGTTTTATTTTCTCTGATGGCACAGACATATTCTAAGAGGATCATACCAGGATTCATTGGGTTCAAATGTGAAAGAGTGGTTCAGGGAGCATGACACATCATTTTAACACATGGATTGGCCACCACAGAGTCCAGACCTTAACCCTTTTGAGAATCTTTGGGATGTGCTGGAGAAGACTTTGCAGTGTGGTCCGACTCTCCCAGAAGCCTATTGCAGAAGCCTGTCATAACGATGCCATGGTAAATGCATGCTATAATTAAAGCTAAAAGTGGTCCAACGAAACTGTGTGTGACTTTTTTGGACAGACAGTGTATCTGCCTGCCTTCTCCATGCCTTACATGCCATTTATGGAAACCTGCCTGTTCCTGTTACCCTCATCTGCACCTGTAGCAGTATCTGTGTCTGCCTGCTTATCTGCATGGAAGCATTCGTTACAATTTGTTGCCCCTAAAGTAACCAAACTGTTCCTGACAGTCCCAGCCTGGTTTCCTGTATGTGGGTTCTGCACATGTTGCCATTACTTGACATTTAAGAAAGAGTCGCTGCGATCCACTGCAAGTGTTAGGCAACCAGACTCCTGTAAAATGCATGCCAATAAGAAGTAAATATCAAACTTGTGCATGAATTCATTCCCAGTCCAGACGTCTCACCTGATTGCGACAGGCGGAGCTGCTTGTCTCACACATTTCAAGAACAAAACTAACAACATTTTCTTTTCTGTTTTCCCCGACATTGTGACGCACTGCTCTGATTAATTACTGTGAACTAAGTGTACACTGTGTTCACCACATCAGTCAATCACTGTCATCCTAAGAGCTGAGTCTGACAGATCCTGACAGCATCTTTTGTAATCCAATGTAGTTACTAGGTGATGTTCTAAACAAAAGTCTGTGTGTGGAAAGGTGCCATTTGAAACAGCACAGTCCTTTTGTACTTCTGTACTTTTTTCCATTCTTCTGTTTTGAAATGCTCATTTGAAAGCCTGTTATGTTATTGTAAGGGTGTCAACTTTAAACTGTTTCTGTCTCGACATTATTCACAACAGAGAAAAAATAAAGAGCTGACAATTAAGGGCAATTTTTGAAGTCCATTAGAGAAGTACTCAAATAACTGCAGTTGGCATTTCCTTAGTAATAGGTATTAAGTCTATTTACATTCAGTAATTCTCTCTCTGTGTAGACAATTTCATTATTAATGGTCATTCCCATACTAGACTTCAATTACCTACTGGAAGGAAATTTAAAGGCGATGATACAGAACATTTTAGTTATAAGGTGACCAGATGTTCTTCCAGTGTTTAAATGCAATAAAAAGCATTGAATGTCCTCTCTTTGATCTGAAGAGAGGACGTTGGGCCACTGAGCAGCAGTCAAATTGTTTTCATCCTTAGCCCAGGTAAGACGCTTCTAATATGATCTCTACAACAGCTGTAGCACATTTCGCGAAGATGTCTGTGTTGTGGCTCTTGATGCCCTGACCCCAGTCTCTCTCCACTCCAGTGTTTTTGAATCAGCACTGCTTGTCAATCTTTTTAAGGCTTATGTACATTTTCCTACTCCAATGCATCTCCCTTTAAGTCAACTTTACATGAATGTGTTTGGATGAAGCACTCTTTGAACAGGCAGCCCTTTCAGAGACATCCTCCATCTGCAGGATGTTAATGATCGTCTTGACATGAACTGTCAAGCGAGCAGTCTCCACCATGATTGTGGTTGTATGTACTGAACTAAACAGACAGATGTGTGGTATTTGTACTGTATTAAGAGTAATTTACTGAAACTCAAAATGAGACATTATAATATTTTGATGCTGCATTTTAATTTTCATGAGCTGTAAGCCATATTTATTGATAAATCAATGGTATATTGAGTTAGGTGTGGACTGTCTCTCAACATCACAGCACTATAACAAGTATCCTTTTACATTAAAATGCCAAGTCATGGAAATGCCACCTTTTAGTTGAACTCTGTTTAACAAGCTTTGAAGAGTCACATTCACTAAAGAGGACAATGTCAAATGACTTTAGCGTGCCATATGGAAAGCACCAGCATCACAACAAATTACTTTCTAATTTACTTATCTGTGAGGTCAGGGGAATTGGAAAAAAAGTTAATTGCCCTTCTCCATTTAACCCCATTTATCACTGCTCCTTTGACTTTAGCCATACATGTTAATTTAGTCCACTATGGCTCATCAACCAGGGAGGAATACAGATCTGTTTCATAATATGGAATAACAATCCTCTTTGTGTCTATGTGTGTGTGTGTGTGTGTGTGTGTCTATGTGTGTGTGTCTGGGAGGGGGAAAAGGGGAAAGGGTCACTGTTTTTATTACCCTTAACTGTTTTAATGCAGTTGCTAGATCCAGTGCTTTAATCACAATATTCAAATCTCCTCTCCGTTCAGGATGTTCACTCAGTTACTACATTCATCGCTCCTAAACATTCCTCCTAAAGAAAAAACATTAACATGACATATGTGCAGAAACTACCACATTCAATGTACAATTGATATTAGGCACCTTTTAGAATGTGTACATAATTAAAACTATTGATTTAATTATAAAGGTACAACCCATAGACACTCAAACACAACACCAGCAGCACTGATACACTGATGTGTCGGATCTACCTCCTCTTGTAATTTTCTCTGAACTTGTCCTGAACATCTGCAAAAAAACACCTCCATTTCACTGTTTCTCCCCTGTTTTGTAAACTGTGTCCATGGTTCTTTGGGGAACACTACACAAATCTATGTAGAAATTAAACCAAATGTTTTCTACGACATGTATTATTCTTGTGCCCCTGGTCAGTATTTGTTTGTCTGGTCTGCATCCTCTCCTTTATTGGCAAACACATGGCTAACTTGATGAAGAATATTCCAGAAGATGAAAAAGCGAATGAAGATAATATTCATTGATTATTTAGAAGCAAATATAGACTTTAGATCTATACGTGTCAGAGACAGCATCAGTTAGACCAAACCAGTGAACAGTGTTCACAGGCTTAGTATCCACAGTAACAGGTACAATTATCAAATAACAACAACACAACAACTAGAGCTTTGTATATTTGTGAATTATACTGGAAACCGTTTTTTACACAGATCAGAAATGGCAAAACGTGGAGCGACAAAGTGACTGTTGGAGAAGTTGATATGGCTTCAACCGAGGAGGTGAGCTGTCGCTGAACCTGAAGAAACATCAATCAGGCAGGTTGATTAAGAAACAAGTGCTGGAGCAGAACCAGCTCTCTGAAGAACACAGAAGACGTCTGACTTAGCAGCACAGAAGTAGACGGAAACATCAACAGGAGACGTCAGCTGACCAAGGACTGCAGCACATGTGAGCAGAGTCTGGAACAGGGACATACTGTAGACAGTCCTCCAATCCTCTCAGGATAAGAAACAGGAACAGAGTGGGTGTCCTGCAACTCTGGCACCAGGCTTGTCGACGAAACAGGAATACAACAGTCAACGGCCAACACAGGAAGAGCAACAGGCTTGGCGTTGGCAGACTCAGACCTAGCTCCTCTGAATATCTAGTCGTGCTGGGTGGATGCTGACCAGTCTGTACTGTATTAACATTTGTTAATGAAACAATCAGGCAGAGAAAATTGGGGACCCAAGCGCATACAAAGCGGCAGTCAGGTAGAAGCAACAAAACAAAAACCATCTGGGAAACGCCAGAGGCAGGGTGAAGGACATAAAGCAGGCGATATTAAATCAACCTTTCAGCAGGAGTTAAGGCAGAAAACCCAGTCAACAAAAAAAGAACGACAATTCAGACCAGAGAGAACACGAGGAAAATACTAGAAACACTGAGACATGAGGCGCAACGACAAAGTGGCAGAGAGTGAATGAACGCCAGTGACCTATTTACCGAGGAGACTGATTATTCAGGTGTGTGTGGTGGAGAAAGACACAGCTAATCAAGGTGAGCGGGACCAGATGTGTGTGTGTGTGTGTGTGTGTGTGTGTGTGTGTGTGTGTGTGTGTGTGTGTGTGTGTGTGTGTGTGTGTGTGTGTCAGGCAGGCGACTGGGAGCAGAGAGAACAGAGCATCCAAAGGCAGGAAAAAAGGTGAAATCAAACTAAACCAGGGGCAAAACTGTGACCGAATGAAAATCTGACTTCCTGAGCTGTGTTTACTCTGGTCTGCGACCAATTTGCACGTCATCTGCCGGATGATTGGAACATAACACAACCTTGGTATTTTGTACAGAGGTAAAAGGAACAGTTACAGTATCTCACAAGGCACAAGTCACAGAAATATAGATGGCCTTGTTTTTATTTAAAACTATATTATTCATAACAAGAACATCTGATAAAACTATTGTACTGTATTGTTAAATGATAAATACAATCAGATAGTAAGAAAATAATCCAGACTAATAAATCTTCACTGCAATAAAACACAGTAGTCCTGACATTAAGAATTGGATGAAGTTTAAAAAAATAAATTAAAGTAAAGTACATTAAAATGATGTTATTGATCCGCCTCTCCACCACTGATGTGATTCGATGCTGACAGAGGGAGGGGCTGCTTTAAGAGTGTGGGGATGCTGTTAGACACAGTCACCAGAACCTGCTCAGTTTTAGGCTGTGTAACAAATTAGGCTGAATCTCCGTACAGTTCAACACAGTCAATTTTCACTTTAGCGTGTTCAATTAACGATTGCTGAACAACCTGGATGTGGTTAATGAGACTGTGGATGGCGCCGGAGCTCGACGTTACCGCTATTCAGCTGCGCTTGTCTTACAAGTGTTCCAATAAACTACCTTCATTGTCTTTTTACTCGCTTTTATCTTGTGTACAATAGCTGAGCTCCACCCTCAGTCACAGAGAGGAGAGGCTGCAGCACAAACATCATACATGTATTTTCACTGCTCTTTTTTCAGTGCTAATAAAAAGCATCCAGTTGAGCCTCTCACACCTGTGCACCCATCAACTGGTCGAACATCGTCGTTATTCTACAACGTTATATATCAAATGATGCGGGAGGCTTCTCAACTTCTTCTCATGAAGAGTACAGACCACAATCAGAGTGGACCACGAATCAAACCTTCCTACCAAATACCAGGATCTGGTCTTTGGGAATCTAGACACCGTTTTCCATATGTTTGGGGTGCAAAAGAGAAAATAAAGAGTAGAAATAGAATCAGAGTCTCGTTACATGAGTTTGAGTGGAAACAGTGGCTCACCACAACGGCACATTGTCTTATTATCTCATTTACTGTATGATATGAAAAAATCCAAACAGCATGAGAGTCACTGAATTACAGGACCCCTCATATCTCTCTGCTGCACTCACATCTTCTCCACACCAAATGTAATTTATATTCATGAGGATATCCGGATGAGTTACATCTTGAAGTTTGTTACTGTAGGTCAGCGAGTCGGCAACAAACAGCAGACAAACAGGATCTTTCTCTTTGACTGAAACCAAAAACTCAATGCTAGTGATTCACAACCTTATCAAAATTCACCTGGCTGGTCCTTCTATATCTTTTACTTTAAATCAAGTTTTTATTTCATTACTAGGACTCTGAGCCAATGCTAATGTTTAAAAAGATAATTTGGCTGATAGCTGATGCTCATACAGGTCATTTAGTTTCTGTTGTTCTGTCTTTTGTGCCAGCGAAACACTCAGTCATCATTGTAAACCATAACAGGACTTACACTGGTGAATGTTTGTTATTTGACTGATACTAGTCAGAAAGGTGAATATCAGCCTATATCAATGTATATGACTAATGACTGGTGTGTGCCTAGCTACAGTATTTACTCGACTTTCCATAGGTGGGTGAAAATGACAACCAGTGTCAGTCCGGTATACATACTTATCCAACAGACACATAATCACAGTAAAAAGAGGTTATTGAAGCGAATGAAACATTAGACACAAAGGTAAAAAACAACAGAGTACAAAGTAACGAGGGTAAGAAGAGGTGATTAGTTTTAGTTGCTGTGGATGTACAGTAGGAGTGTGCCACAGCTGGGCTACCCTCCACTAAAGCACAAACGAGTACAAGTTGGAACTTCTGTATTTCTAAGACTGACAATTCAGTCTCTTGTGTGGTTGGACTTAGGTTCTGTCCTTTCTGGACTATCACCAAATGATCACAGCACTTGTGCCTCCTCTTCATCTTACTAGGGAGCATGTTGGAACTGACTGGAAGGCTTCCCCCTCGAGCAACAACCTACTTGACTGAAGCAACGGAGCCGTCGAAATGTGGTGAGCTTCAACTAGAAGAAATGACTAAGAAACATCACAGATCTCAAACAATTGTTACGTACGGTCCAATCTATTCTTGAATTTGACCAGAATTATGTTGAAGGTATACTGAATAGTTATTATTAATCACATTAGTCGTTTGTACCCGATTATGGAAGATTTGGTGACATACAGTATGCTGTCATTGAAAGTTACACAAACATCAAAACACAATCAGTGTATGCATTACTACTAAAAATAAATTATGACTTATTATAACGATATAACAGATAATGCCTCTGGCTGTTACTGTATGAGACTGTAATTCTTCATGAAGGCTTCCAGCGTCTCCAATAATGCATTATTCTATTGTATGGTGTTATTCATTATTATTATCATATATTTATAAGGTTTTTTACGTGTTATCATTGGTGTTATTATTAGCCCTACTCTATGAGATTACCCCCCCCCACACACACACACACACACACACACACACAGAGACCTATCATTGTACTCAATGTAAGCAGCATTTATCAGCCAATTAAGCAGCTCACTTCCAGCTTATTACATGGATTCACCATCTGTTACTAGTCAGGTCAGTGAGGTTAATCTCTCAGCATCTCTGTCACTGAAACACGACAGTGAATCCAAAGTGACACTTACCTCCGATGTCCGGCCGCAGCTTCTTGTCGTACTCTTTCAGTAGATTGTTGAGGATTTCCGTGGCGTCGGTTTCCTGTGATTTAGGGGCCAGCATTTGGTTCACAGTGACATCTTCGTAGTCCTCGTCGTACTCGACTGTTAGTGAGCTGAGAAGGCAAAATGAAAGGAGCCGGTTGAAATGAGAAGAAGCAGCGCTGGCACTGCGTTAAACAGCAGAGGCTTCTGCAGAGTGCATGCACGCAAACCTAATGTCAGTGTCTTCAGATAAACTTGGAGCCAAACTTACCAGTTTCCCTCAGGAGACCACTGCAAAACATTAGGGCAGCGGTGCGCATCAGGAGTTACAACCCCTGAACACCACATGCTGTCACTTTCTACATGTTCCAAACAGTAGTGCGCCACTTACCAGGTGGAAAACACCGACAGAAGTAAGACACGGGCCAAGACATGAGATGTCATGTTTGTCCCAGGGTGACAACAACTGGAGATGAGTGATGAGGGGACGGCGCGTATCTGTGTCTGGACACGATGGTCACAGCTGCTCGGTGCAGAACGAAAAGCTCCTCATAGTTTGTAATCCGACAGAAATATCAGTCATTGTTGGGAGCAGGCGTTTTTTAAAATCCTCCCTCACGGCGGTGTTGAGACGAAGGAGCAGCTTCTCACCTCGTCGGGCTGCAGTTGGAGCTTGGATTGCGGACACTGCTGGTCTTACGCAGGTGCGCACACTGTGGATGCGCCCACTGAAAGACCCCGATTCATCAGAAACTCCTCTGTGGGCAAGTCTGCGTCACTCCACTTTCTTAAGAACTACTTTGCAAATCTCACAAGAAAATGGTCCAGCAGCGCAAGAAAAGAGCGTTTGATTGTCAAACAAAGACTCTTGGGCAATATTATGAAGCCTATGATTCGTAAGTCGATAAGGAATTAACCTTAAAGTGGACAAACCTGAGCCAGTGCTTCTTTAAATGGTTATAGTTTAATGACTTGATCAATTTTATTTCATATTGTGATGCACCTGCAGTCTGAACACATGGGCTGTGGTCTCTTTGGATCTCTTATTAGCTGCCACACATTCACTTGAAAGCTTGAATATCAAAGTGCTGCTAATTTTCATGCAGTCTAATCCAGTATAAAGCTTCGTAGCAGTGTTTGCAATTGAAATCAACGCTCCTTGTAGTGTTGTGCTTATAGTCTAGCTTGAAGTGATGTCCACATTGACTTTGACATTTAAAAAGGAACTCTCAATCTCACACTCATAAATCAAGATAACGTTTAATTGTCAAAATCTGTGCAGTAAAAGTCAAGATGAGCAGATTTTTCATTACTAGAATGGGAAAGAATTGCTCCTACATTTCCCATAATGCAAAGTAACAGCACCTGCTCTGACAAACACCACACCTTATGTTTACATTACAGCCTTTACCATACATAAATCAGTTGCAATGTCCAACATCACTTTGACATCATCTGGATTTTTTTTTTTTTCAGATTTTCTTAATACTTCCTCTGAGTCTCCAAAGACACTATACACAACAGCTGTTTCCACACACTCAGTGGTAGGAAAAGTGGACTTCACTTTTAAAATGAGTGGTGTGCCCCTTTAAATAAAACTTACAGTGTGTTTAGAGTTGTGAATCAGAGAGAGTGTGTTTAAATGCAATACGTCTGGTGAAAATGACAAGAAATGACACAAATGGCCACATGTTGTATTTATCTGTCATCTTTATGAAGTGGTCACTTTCAGCAGCTCCTGTAACAAGGGTCAGTTCGAGGCTTTCTCCAGGGAACAATGCGACTGCCCCCTGTCTCCTCTGCCTCTCGTTTTAAATGAATGGACGACTCTGGCTGCGGAGCACTTGCGCACAAAGAATGACAAGGACAAGAGCAATTTCTCCGTCTGCCGGCCCCTTGTGTTCTCCCACTGACACATACAGAAGATTCTTGAAGGGTGGAAATTAACTGCTGCGATAAATAATCCCTTGATGACAGTCAGATTCCACCATATCTCTGCTTTATAGTTTCATTTTGTTCTGATGGTACCAAACGGTGTCTTTACAGCATCAAAAGGAAGACTAATAGCATGTCCTCCTGACAAAAACACAAATCCCTCCCTCCTGGAGAAAGGGGACACAGCCACAGGAGCTTCAAGAGACTCTGGCACCTGCTTCAATGCGTGTTCAATATGCTGTTCAGCAGACAGTGAGATCCCGTTGACATCGATGGAGTGTGTAGCTGACTGCTGCCATCCTCTGGTGGTTAAAAAGTGAAAAGCAGGCACCAGAGAGTGAACAGAGCACAAATTAGAAGCTTTGTGCTACAGGGTGTTAACTAGTGAGTGGTGTAGTGCTCACTGTAAAACATAAAACCTCAATGAACTTCAGGCTTTTTTATTTTTACATACAGTGTTTTGCATAAATGGTCCCTGGAAGGAAAAATCAACAACAAATATAATAAAAAAAAAATGTGAGTGTGCCTATATGAGATTACCTCTCTTTAACTGTTACCAGTTACCATTGATGATTGTTGAAGTGCAGTGTCACAGGCATACAGGCACAAGTTGTAGTAGTACAAGTACAACACAGTACTTCGATCTTTTAAGTGTTTTCTTGTGACCTTTCATGGCTTTAGGTTTGTCTTTATCAGCTGCGAATCACTGCATCCATATTACAGAGCTGCTCTGTAGGAGCACAACACTGTGGTGATAAGATCAAAGGTCACTAAAATAATGTGATAATATGCAAAGTTATATTTAAATATTTATATTTTTAAAAAATAATGACAAACAGAGATACTTTTAAGGGTGTCATCAATCCCTTCTGTCACCAAACCCAACATCCAGCACAGGCACAAGTTTGTTTGTTCATTGCACATAAAAATAAAAAGTGGAGGTGAAGATATATGCTGAAGAAACAAAGACCAAATTTTTATATACACTGTAACTGTTTTATTTTCAGGTAATGTCCTTTTTCTGTTTTAACCTCCCTTTTATGATGTTAGCATTGATGTAGTATCTTCTTTAACATTGTCAAATCTGTGCTCTCATTCTTTGTCTGGCACTTTAAAAGAGCTACATTCATTTCAAAAGGCTTTTATTGCCCACATTGCTCCTGCATTCTGGAAATCAAGGTCACCTAATGACATAATTAAATAACTTTTATGACACTTTTGTCAAATTAAGTAACTAGGTTCATTTTACTAAAATCATCAGAAGAACAGTTTGATCCTTCATGCAAAGATGAAGTTCCAGAGAAAGGGTATATTTACACTTCAATGCGTGGAAGAGCTCATTCATTTACATTTACATTTAGTCCTATGGCAGACGCTTTCATCCAAAGTGACTTACAAGTGTGGTACAAAGCAAAAAATCTAAGCCAAGGAGATCAACTTTAAAGTAAAGTGCTCTAGGAAGAGCTGTTTCAGTTTTGTGGGGTACAGTATAAGTGAAAGATTTTGTTTTTTAAGGTTACAAGTGCAGAGAAAGGTTCAGAAGAGTTCTGTTTTTAGCAAGTTTTTGTAAAATTGAAAGTGAGGCAGCTGAGCGTGCATAGGTGGGTAGGTCGTTCCACCATCGTGGAACCACAGAGCTGAAAAAGTTTGCCTGGGATCTTTTGAGGTGAGGTGAGGGGACCACAAGACATTTGCTTGCAGAAAGCAGTGGGTGAGAAGACTTGTGGACCAAGATGAGGGAGTTGAGGTAAGTTGGTGCCGTTTAGTTGACCACTTTGTAGACAAGGGTCAGAGCTTTGAACCTGATGTGGGCAGCAGTAGGAAGCCAGTGCAGAGATCTGAAAATTGGTGTTACATGTGTCCTTTTTGGCTGATCAAAAATGAGATGTGCTGCTGCATTTTGGATCATCTGGAGGAGTTTGATGGTGCATGCTGGTAACCCCATCAGTAAGACAGTGCAGTGCAGTCCAGACGAGATATGACCAGAGCCTGCACTGAGCTGTGTTGTATAGTTTGAAAGGTAGGGTCTGATCTTTGTGATGTTGAAAAGGGTAAATGTGTATGCTCTTGAGACAGAGGAGATGTGGTCGGCAAAGCTCAGCAAATCATTAATGATCACCCTCAGGTTTCTGGCAGACTTAGTTGGAACAATCACTGTAGACGGTGGAAAAGATAAGAAGAGCTGTCTGTTCTCGGCATAGCAATGATAGGAAAAGCCATGCGACTGGATGATGGACCCTAGGGATGGAGTATAGATGGACAAGAGTGGACCAAGAAATGAGCTCTTCTGGAGAGACAGTGAGAGTTAGAAACCTGCCCCAGTGATGTCCAAATCAGAAAGTGTAGAAAGTAGGATCTGTGGTTGACTGTGTCAAAGGCTGCAGATAGATCAAGTGGAATTAAGAAAGAAGATTGAGCCGCAGCCTAATGCGACCCAGAGGGATTCCACGACCTTCAGGAGTGCTGTTTCTTTGGAGTAACCACTATTAGAGCTGGGCTGTAAAGGAAGTCAGTCAGTTGAAAACTGTTCAACTTGGCCAGGAATGAAAGAAGAGAGACAGGAAGGGGTCAAGAGCTGGTTTCTTAAGGAGTGGGTGATTTGGGGCTGCTGAAATAAGAGATGTGTTAATAATTTGTGTAATGGCTGGGATTAGTGTGGATGCAGTTGTTTGAAGGAGACTGGAGGGGATCAAGAGAGCAGGTGGTAGGATGGTTTGAGAGGAGGAGGGTGGATGTATCATCCTCAGTCAGAGCAGAAAACAAGGAGAGAGATATGCTGTTAGATGAGGTTGGTGGGATGTCTCTGTTCAAAGAAGACAACTGGGATCTGATGACTGCCACCATATTAATAAAGAAGGTGATGAAGTCATCAGCATTGAGAGAGCTGGAGGTGGGAGCTGTTATGTGTGGTGCAGTTCCAGGTGGTTGCCAGCGCTGTGTGTTGGAGGAATGGGGACCAGTCCCAGGTCAAACTGGTTCAGAAGTGCAAGGACTTCAGCAGCTTGAGGTTTGTCCAGGTGAACGTTGAGATCCCCCAAGACCATGAGAGGAGTTCCATCTTCAGGGACGTGGGAGAGCAGCATTTCAAGCTCAATACAGAAGTTTCCCAGCAGGCCCGCTTGGTCGAGGGTATTCAGAGTGTTACAGTCCACATGTACGTGGACTGTAACTGGTGCAGTAATCCTGACAGTGTGATATTCCAATGACAAGACACTGCTGAGGGGGGCTCTGGGAAAAAGATTCCAGGTGCCACTGATGAGCAATCCTGCCCCACCCCCACGTCCTGATGGGCGAGGAGTGTAAGAAAAGGTGAAGATAGTGGAGAGTGCAGCTGGGGTGGTCATGTTCTGTGGAGTGATTCAGGTTTCTTTAAGTTCCCGCAGCTGAACAGCTGAGTGCGAATCAAAAGCTGAAATGAAGCTTCACAGAGCTAGAGAAAAAGAGGGGGGAGTGGAGGAGGTCTTCTTCAAGAGCAACAATTCTTTTGTTTTAATTGATTTCAACTTCTCAACAGAAGTGACTTCATTGAATTATGTCGGTTAAAGGAAATATGTTAAGTCAGGTGAACTTATGAGCTTGAAACATTTGCTTTTATCTGACATCATTAAATGATCTTGTTTCTGTTGACAAGCTCAAATCAATGAAGTCCAAGTTTCAGTGTGCTGACTGTTTCTGTGAGAGTGTTTGTGTTCAGGTCACTTCTTACTCCTCTAATCTCTGTACGTTTATGAAGCAGATAAAACCCTGACAGCCGCCCTGCTTCAAGCTCCAATACACAACTACTACTAACATAAGATTCAAAATCAATCCCCCCTGCTCTGCTGTGCTGCTTCAGGTAGTTGTTCTGTCGTAGAATTACAATACATGAGAATGATTAATGAATAAACACTGACTAACCAAGAACAAATAAGCTCTGAATACATTAGAAGGGCTCCAAAACCTTTCAAATCTCTGCACGGCCATCTTAATAAGTAGATTAAAAACAATATATATGCATGACATGTACAGCACATGTTTTGATTTAACATTTTTCAGCAGCAACCTGAAGCTTCCACTTTTTCTTTGGCTGCACAAGTATATGATGTGTAAAATGCGTAAAGGTCATGAAGCAAGGGCACTTTCTGCTAACATGGGAGCATGTTTTGATATAGCTGTGGTGCACAATGAGAGGACGGTGCTCTCCATCAACACATACTGTATCCCGTCTTCCCCCTCTAAAGCTATATACTATGATCGATGTCATTTTGCGGCATCAGTGACAGCTTAATTTGGTGTAGAGTATGGGCTCACTGAATGGAAAAAGCAACTTAAATGCAGCTAAATCCTTGACAAACAGATGTGAGCCAGATGTTACCGCCACAGAGACCCCCGGTGCACCAACTGCAGAGGCTGCATGATCTAGATGTGGACGTGCCTAATCAGAGGAGATGCAGCACACGCAGGCCGCTGTTCCATCAAGCAAGATTAAGTCAATGTTTTATCACGTCAGCTACACAAATATATCTAAATATGCACTGTAGATTTGCACACTGTCTGCTTTGAGTGCGTATTTATCTGGAATCTCACATGAGAGGCGACATTTATATAATGACACACAGTGTTAAGTGTTTCAGGTTTAATATAAGATACCATTCTAGTCACCCCAAAGGAAATTTTTGATTTAATTTTAAACTATCATTAAGACCACTAACGGCAGACAGATGGAATCAGTGAAGCTTTATTTAGAATCAGGTATGCATAACAATTAAAGAGAAAAACAAATGTAAGGTTTCAACAATGGCCCAGCCTTTTTCATTGTTAATCTGCACCAATGTAAAAAAAAAAAAAAATTGAATAAATAAAGAAGTACATTAAATACAGTCAGAGAGCACTGTGCTTCCAAAGAGTGAAGGGTGGAGCTAAAACCAATCAAAGTAAAGCTATATATCGAAAAAGAGTATTGCTAAAAGGATCAAATCAGGATGAAAAGACATCAACAAAATGAAGGTCGTTTAACCCTTAACAGAAGTCATTATTCATATGAGCATTATTTTATTGCTTCTGATATTTGCATGTAAAGAACAGCCTGTACCTAAAATTCACTGAATGTAATAATATAATACAAGTGGTGCACTCCATAAACACGTCGAATAAAGGCAAGCAACACAGGAGGCATAGAGTCACATGAGTAGATCGCAGTCAAATTGTTAGTTGTCTAACCACAGACACAAAATGCAGTTGTGGGAGAACTGCAACATTATCTCCGTTTAATTTAATTAGTGGATCCAGCCTGCACTAACAATCCTGCATACATAGAAAAATGTTGATGTTTTCTCATTCAGTTTTACTGTGATGCCTAATTTGACGTCATTCTCTCAAATTACTTGTTGGTTTGTATGTTTATTTGCTTTCTCTCGACAAGTAAAAGAGGACGGACACCACCGTCATGTCTCTATTCTAAATATGAAGCAGCAGGCAGTAGATGGTTAGTTTTAAAGTAATGGTCAAAAATTAATCTTGTCGTTGTGATTTTCAGTCTCTACCTATTAAGCGTAAGTCAATGTCTTAACCGCATCAGTTACTGGTACTTAACTTTATCAACAATAGTTTGAAGTGATCTGCAAAGCTTGTAGAAATAACAAACTTAACTAAAAAACCAAATGGTTTAAAGGAAAGCATCGTATATGCTGTCAAAATAACTAAAGCTCAAGCTATTCTCCTCAATTCCCCAATATCCAGTCAATGAAGCACTAGACTATAACACTGTGTTGCTGTATATGCGTAACATAGAAGCTAACCTTACTGGTTGAATGGTGCTTTTCTAACAGCAGGGCATATATACATGTTTCTTCAACTAGGACCATACGCACAGACATACAGGATTTCTGGAAACAGAAGCCGCCACCATCACTTTTAGCGTCACATCTGTCCTTGTTTCATTTCTACATAAAAAGAAAAATAACATCAGTGGAAAACTGTTCATTCTAGAAAAGTAGCAAAAGAAAAAGAAAAAGCAAAAAGCGTCAACTTCTGTAAAAGTAACTGTAGGCGATTTCAGTGCATTCATAATGAGTTATCGCACTCTGAAGGCAACACATTTAGCATGGCTATTCATCTGCTTTTAACAAGGAAGCAAAGTCCCATGCGCCTGAGCCCAGTCTTGCGTACCTGGACCTCCAGCCCATTTGTATAAAGTAAGAGTTACAAAGATAAAAGCCGACTTTGAGTATATTAACACAGTAAAAATGTTTTGCATAGCACTTGGCCTTGTTGCACCATCACCTACTGAGAAAATATAAATGCCAAATGCTAAAATTGAAAAAGATCAGAATTAGGCAGAAACTAATCAGTGACTGAGTTCTAAACGTTTTAACCTTTTTCAGGTTGTTCAACCTAGTTGTTCAAACTCAAGGCAAACATGGCAATATTTTCCTGAAGCGACAGACATGCAGTGTAATCCAATCATCTAAAAAACACATATATGATATAAGGACTAAGTGCTTGGCATTGTTTTTGATTGCGTTCCAGTTGTCAAATCCTGAAGTGCTTGTCGGGAGGATGGATGCCTCTCGTCGAGGAGCTCACACAGCTCCTTTGATCACTGGTTCCCTATTGAGATACGTGGCCCAGTACACCAAGTTGAAGGTCCCAAACAGTACTGGAAACACTATCCTGGACATCTTATCAATCTTACTCACACTGTTGTAAGTCTTTTTGGGGTCAGGGGCCTTAGGTTCAGAGGGTTTGAGCTGAACAGCTGTGCTATTTGAAATGGTGGAGATGGACGTATCCTTTGTAAGGTTGGCTGTGTAATTCACACCGGTTGAACAGGTGTTGTTGGGCTTTTTCGACAAAGCCAAAGGGTCTTTTTTCTGTGGACGGGTGAAACAAAAATAAATATGCATGGATTTAGTGTGACCAAAAACCTTTCATTTTCATAAAACATAATAAAACAGGTAGTAAATAACACAAACACAAGCAAACAAAACAAGAACAGTACAAAATGGCCAGTAAAGGCTGAAAGTGGTGTTCAGCGTCCTTGGGAAATAATCAAGTGGCACTGTGCCATAAAACTCGCAGCTGACCTGTGAATTTATTGATCCACATATTTTTCTTCTACATCTTGAGCAATTCATCTTTTGCTTTATTATTATGTGTGACATGGACTTTCTCATTCGACCTTATTTCCTCGCTTCCCACACTACCACTCTTCTACAATAAGCTAGTAAAAAAAACAACTGTATGGTTTCCCTCAGCTCTAAGGAGCTTTTAGAGTTCATTGTTTTGGTTTTGCTGCCTGCAGCCTCAAATGTCCACAGTAGACTACCTGCCAGCAAGTGTCAGCAAGACAATGTTTGTTTTAGGTAGACTTTTTGTAAAGCAGCCATGATATCCACAAACTACAAGCAAGCAACGAGCTCTAGTGTCTCCACAGCAGGGAAACACACAGATGAACAAATGCACACACACTGTACCTTGGGTTGTTGGGCCTCCATTGCCTTTTTTCCATCCCAAGCCCAGCTCCTCTTCGTGAAATAATTAACTGTGGCAAATTCAATGAGGGCAGAGAAAACAAAGGCATAGCAGACCGCAATGAACCAATCCATGGCGGTAGCGTAAGCCACTTTAGGAAGTGAGTTTCGAGCACTGATACTGAGAGTGGTCATGGTGAGCACTGTGGTCACACCTGGTGGTGGAGAAACACGGGTCAGTGTTACTCACTAAACTTAGTGCTCTGGTTTTATTTGGACAGATCAAGTCATATGGAACTCAGGACACAAATCAGAGCATTTTAAACAGAACAGCACGTTGAATGAAGGGTTTCATTCAAATTATTTTTCAGTATTTATAAATATTCATGTATTAGCTCATATTTAACATTTTAGATTGAGCTAGGCTGTATTTGTATAGTATGTAAAGTCATGTTAATGTAAAATAATTGGGCTCTCTTTAGGTTTCATGTGTGTTTCAAACTCACCGAAGACAGTTCGTGCTGGCACAGACTCTCGATTGAGCCAAAAAGAAACTTGTGACAGGATCACAGTCATGAAGCAAGGCATGTAGGTCTGGATGACAAAGTAGCCGATTTTCCTCTTCAGGTAAAAGTGAGCCATCATGACGGTGTACTGCCCTGGAGGAAACAGCACAACAGACAAAAAAAAAAAACAGTCAGCGTTTTAGTTTTAGACTAGACCAGTTTAAAACTGTTCTCTTTTTTCATCAGTGTGTTGTGGGTCATTGTGATGCACGATGAAGCTCCTGTCAGTTAGTTTTAATGCATGTTCACATACATTTGCAGCCATACAGTAGTTCTATAAACCTTTGAATTCATTCTGCTGCTACCACCATGAGTTACATTATCAATAAAGATGAGTGACCCTGTTCCAGAAACTGTCATGCGGCTCCACACTTCACAGGTGACCTTGTGTGGTTTGGATCATGAGCAGATTTGTTCTGTGTTTTCTTTCACAAAGTCTTGTTCTAATGTTGGATTGTGAAAACGTCACCCCCGATCTCTGTAACTGAGAGTGCACAGTGCTTCTGTCATCAACTATTGACCTGTTCTATGTATGTTACTCACTACACCAGTGGTTTCTTTCTTTTTCAGGACATTACAAACTGTTGTACTGGCCATGCCCAGTTATGCCCAAGTGATTTTGAGGCCCTGCTTCTTTCCCGTAGACAGCTCTGTGGTTTTCAGATTTATTTACTGATATACAACTTACTCAACTTTGAGATGTGTTCACTGAATTTCGATCATTTTTAAAAGACACACAGGGAGGAAAGTCTGTATCTATTCTTTATGTGAGAGTCAATATCAATAATAATAATAATATCTTAAAAAATGACCAAGGTTTGTGTTTTACAAAAACAACGTCACAGGCTTTTGTTTACAGTTCACCAAAACTGTTAAATTACTGTACGTGTTTAGTTAAGACTTAGTAGTATGAAGAATATGTACTTGATTTTTTATCTTTGTAATTCAATACAAGGTAACCAGGCTGCTAGACACTGATGCTGGGGTTTGCAAACTGCATGTATGTGATTTTCAAATACTGAACTTCATGAACAATAAAAGTAAGTCTCTGTCTGAAGGTGTGGCAAACTCTCTATTTACTGCCAGCAACAGTAAAATCACAAGATCACTGTAAATTCACCTGTGTTAATTTAACAGTGGCACAGCGGATGAAGACGTTGAAGCGGAGAAGACGCTAATGTCCTTTCTGTGACAACAGTGGGCAAAATAACTTATTGGAATTTAATATTTAAACTTATTGGGTTTTGAAGAGTGTCCTCCTCAAAGTCTTTCCTGATATTCTAATGTTGTTTCTACTTGCTGTGATGAAGGACCTCTGTCTTAGTGTATTATTTTCATTTGGTGGTGTCCATCACTGCCTAATACTGTGGTGTGGCGTGTGGGAGAAGCCCTCAGGAGCCGTAACTGAGATTAGGGGCTCTCCAAATAAACTTTACACTTCAACCACCAGGACAGACTTCACTATATGTGAAAATGTTATTGAAAAACAGGAAATCATCGGATCCTGTTAACTGACTGAAGATTGCATTTGAAGGATTTTTTTTTTTCTCAAAAATCCTGTCGAGCCATGGAGTCTGATAAACTATAGAAAATCCACAGATGACTGCTGCTTTCTCCTGGCAAAATCGGATTTTTCTGTCCCACTAATCCCTTGTCACAATCTGCATCCTGTATATCTCTGTCAGGCTCTCTCGCTCTTGCTCTGTCTCGCTCTCTCTCTCTCTTTCTAATGTGTGTGAGTGTAGGTAACAGACAGTCCGTCCCATTCTGTCAGACCAGGCCACAGCTGATCGGGGACATACATCTCTTGCCTTGCCTGTGCTCGAGCACTAAAACAGACCTGGAGCAGCAGATGATTACGAGCAGGTGCCCAAATGAGTGCAGCGGAGGGGGGTTCAGAGGGACTGGAAGAAAGGTTTGAATGGTGTGTGTGATGAATCAACAAGCATCATGCCCTCAATGAGAAGGACACCTGGAATGCCTTCGCTCCAAAGACTACTAGCCAGCAGCCCTGCTCTGTGGTGGCACGACCGGCCGAACCTCACTCTCATCTGATGACCTGCTGGGCTGGGAAGTGGATGGAAATCTCCAAGGTGTGAAAAAATGCGACTGTGGTGGATTTTACTGTTTGGATTTTGGAGGGTCTGTGGGGAACTGCCGTTCATAGCAGAGAACAACGCAGCTATGTTGGTCAACTGGTAAGTACCCATCAACAGCGTCCGTTGAGCTTTGCTACTAAAGCTATTGGTGTGTCTAACGTACTGAAATTACAAGTGTTCCCTGTCATCAGATCAATTCCTCAGTCTCTATATTTATCCTCTTTGGCTTAACCTGGGAGGTCAAAGGTCATGCCTGACCCGTGTGAGCACTTTGCTGAGCTATTCATGGCTTGTTAAAGAGGGTTAGTACCTCAGATTAGCAATGTTAACTAAGGCCATGCTGGCTCCGTGTGTCTTTCCTTTTAGTTGATCAGAGCAGAGGTGCAGTTTGAAAGAGTTACACATATAAACCATGTGGGTTAATCTCAACTAGTCCGAGTCTGGATCTTCCCGAGTGAGAACACTTGGATTTCCTCCTGTTCTATAAAAAGCATCACGGCATTACTGTAACTGTAAATGTTTTGTGTACATACTGTACTACTGTACATCATCCAGGGTAAACAGCATCTTTCTCTGGCAGGATAAAGCAGCTATCTCCACAGCTACAGGAACACCTCCCCTGTGATAAACTCAATACCAACAAGCAGCAGAAATGTATTATCATACTTCTTTACATAACGGAATTAAGCAGATGCCGCTCAGGCCCCCCCACGTGTCTCTGCCGCAGCAGCCAATCCCTGAGCTGTAACGTCACTGAGTAAAGCACAGCTGATGGGCCTGCACACGGATTAACCCTACAGACCCTGTGGCTCAGACCACAGATAAGTGATTTTTTTTTATTTGCCCACCCTCTCTCCTCTCTTGGCAGCCCCAGAGACAGCTGGCTATGTGTGGGAGGTTTTCTCAAATCCTTGTGATTCATTCATTGTCTCTATCCAGCTTGATTTGAAAACATTTTCTTGTCACAACAACATCTTTGGATGGCGCACACTGTAATAACACAGAGCTCAATAGTAGGTGGATGCGGGGGCTTAGTGTCACTGCTCCTACCTGAAGCCACTGGAGTGCATGCAACTGGTGCTGTGAGGGAGGAAGGAACCCCAATTTGAGCTAAGATGTAAAAGGGCAATCTGTGGCCAGGTCGTCAAGTGGCTTTTTACTCTTTCCTTTACCTCGACTGGTGTAGATGTCCTCTGTGCCCGCGGTCTGACCAATTAAATGATACTGATTGAGCCGAGAACCTTCCTCTGCCACCACCACCGACTTGGCTGCTCCCTGAGTCCATGTGTAGACCACCTCTGAAACTGGATATGCATCTAAAGAGAGAGATACAAATACAGATGAATACAGATTAATTATTTATTACAGCACAGTAAAACCCTTCAGTCTAAGTTACTACAATACAGGTTCATTAAACAACAACACAATGCAAAACAAAATACAGAGGAAAAATAGACAAGGCCCTCGTCCCACATTTTCTCATTCTGATAGAGATCCTACTTTTGTACTTAGATCAACAGACATTTGTAGAATATAAGAACCTAGTTGCGTGGAACCATGATAATTAAGCCTCTAATTACAATCCTGATACATTGTGGGTTTTTACAGCTGTTTACATCATTTGCACATGTTTAGAAGATGCTTTTCTTTGTCATATAGGATCATATCAAAATGATGAATATGAAATAATGTCCACATGCAATCTAAAGGCATTATATTTGACTTGTGCAAGGTTTATTCTCAACCCTGTGGACATACATTTATACAGTACCTGTAACAAATAGTGTAAATGCAAAATTCTCTTGTTGTGGTTCTCAGAGCTTTCAATTCTAAGTATCTGTCAAATACTTGTGCACCATGCATTTAAACATTTACAACAAATTTTTGCTAGGAATTAGTTTTGTGTCATGAGAGATTCACAGAACTGCATTGCCCGTCTTACCAACAACTGATCTGTTTGATAAGATCATTTAGCCACTGATTCAGTGTGTGCTGAGTGATTATGTCTCTAATTTGTGAATCAAGTATCATCAACTGAACAATAACAATTGTAATCATGGTCTCTAACAAAAGATGATAGAAGCAAAAGTGGATCAAGCAGTGTTGGTCTAATTGCTGGCTGATTATATTCAGCATTCTCCAACAAGACACTGAACTCCACATTAATCCTGATTTTTGTAGGGAAGAAACTATGAGTCAGTTCGTGCAGAATTCATGCACAAAATAAAAACAGAGCTTGTGCACTACTAGTCAAAAGTTTTAACTAACAATGAATTACTATGTTTTTCCTGTAAAGATCCCCCAGCTGGGTTACCCTCGTTGCTAAAAGACTTTCTGATAAAATGAATAAACATGCATTAGCAAATACAGCGTGCAATACAGATGTTTGCAGATTATAGGCCTGTTGGATGTTAGAAAATCTTTGCTTTTAAAACATGATAATCACTATGTGAGTCCCAACTTCTGACTGGTGGTTCATGAACCTGAAAATGTACACAGACAGATCTATATTATTAAATAATAATAGGAGCAGCAGCTGGAAAACCACAAAAATCATGCCCTTTACCCTCAGAGCATGTTTGCGATATTATTGTCATGTTCACCACGAGCTTTTGTTGTTACTTCCCTACAAGCAAAGATGAGTTTGATAAATGACATGTTACGTGAATAGAGTTATGTAAGAGGTTTGTTTTTAGTCATGTCTTGTTTATAGGTGCACATACTCTCTGAACTGACTATACTTTGATCAGAAAAAGCTTCACCCATAAGCAGATAAACTCAGTTTTTCCTCATCCTTTTGTCCTTCCCCCACTGTCTGACAAGACACTTCATTTATCTTACCGTAGAGTGTGTCGCAACAGACAGAAGCATAAGCTGCTGTTTCAGTTGCCTGTACATGTTAAAACAGCTTCCTGAATCAACACCAGTCTAAATTACACGCGATTACTTTGGCGTCACTGTTAAGAACTGCTGGATCTGATGCAATCAGCATGAGCATCTCACGCAGTTGTGTGAATGTTCACAGACAATTACTCGAAGTTTGTCCATTTAGCTTTGGAGTTAATATTTTAGTCAAGACTTTTCCACCCATCCATCATGAAGCACACCTTAAAGTGGCCATACTATGTTTAATGTCTCTTTATGGAACAGCTCCTCTGGCATTGAAACTAACACAGCTTGTTTGAGCCCACCTTACCTCCATTCAATTCTGATTGGCCAGCTTGTGCAAGACTACCTGTGGGTCCAACTATGCCCACCTGGAACAACACCAACATGCAACAACCTAGCTGAAATACAGGGAAAGTAGTGAGAACAGGTTGTTGGTGGCCTAACTGTATCCATTGCTGTATTATGGTTTGATCTTTGAGGCAAGTAAACAAAAAGCAAACCAGGCTGAAACTCTCATTTGTTTGACAGTGCAGTGTCCAATCTAACTGTTTTGCATTAATCCAGCAACTGTGGTGACTTCACAGCAATTTAGACTGACCTCAGTCAACTGGCCAGTGGATTAGTGTCTCAAAGACTCCGCATTGTCTCAGAAAAGTCTTTGTAGGACTATGTTAAACAAACTATGCTAACAGCCAGATGTCTTTGAACTGGTTTCTGTAGATTCAGTTCAGTGGACTGACGAAATACAAATGCTATAAGAAAAACTTTAACTCTAACTTACCTGAAAGGTTTTTGCTATGTTGTTATGTGGGAAAGTCACTGCTTCTGGTTCTACATAGTCTTTTAAACATACTCTAGACATAGACTCTTTAACTCTATACCATGCTGTATTACCTGGCTCCTGACTCCAGGCTCATATTTAGTAAACAGGAATATCAAAGATTGCAGATTTGGGTCCACATGTGTTAGCTGGAATAGCTAGACACCAATAATAAACTTTCTAATAGGACAAAATATTCCATGTCTGTGTGAAAATGATCCTTATGTTCCTGTGATTATAAGACAATAGAGCATGAGACTGTGTTCCTGCATTACATTTTAAATTTAATCAGAGTTACAGTACTTTGATGCACTCATTTACATTCAACCAATACAAAAGGAAGGGGAAATAAGATAAATCTGTTGCAAACATCCCAGACTGTAACTAACTTCCTGTGTCTTTAGAAGAGACTGTGGCATCTTCAGTCCTTATAGAGAGTTATAATGGAAATTATATTGTGACCAATTCTTATGGTCACTTATCTTCTATCATTCTATTTGCTCAGTTTTTGTCTAAAATTGTGGAATTGTTTTCTAAAATGTGACTAAATGTGTTGTTTCTATCTCGAGCCGAGATCTTCCAAGTTTTGCAGGTGCATGTGTTGGTCGGCCTGCACCCAGCTCGACTCTGCGATCTGTTGATACAGTGACACGTTGTAACTGTGCAGTGAACTGGAAATACTCTTCTCATAGTAGGGACAGTCCGTGATTTCAAGTAACTCTTGCGGTTAAATACTATTATTTGCAGACAGGGCGACCTTACTGTAAGTCAGCACTTGCACCGACTGCCATTAGAAGGCAAACTGAACCGTGAAGACGTTATTAGTACGAGGTTGTTGTGGGCATGTGTGAATCTGCAATTTGTAGTTTCCTCCTGCTGTGTTGTGCTTTCTTTCATTCCTCCACACAACATTTCTAAATGAATAGTAAAAGCTGTCTTTGCTCCAGCTGTTGAGAATGATATCAAATATTTTACATTCCCACCCCTCAAGTACATTCTCATCAACAGTGTTCTCCCCACAGTATTCAGGTGCAAATGAGCAAGAAAATAAAATTAACACTCAAGCAGCGCTGCTAACAGCAAACACAGCAATCTGATGTGTTGTCAGGTAGATACCCTCGTGTAACTCTTAACTATTTACATCAAGGAAAATGCAAAATGATGCTAAAGTTAGATGTTTGCAGAGATCAATGTTATTTATACATTTACATACAGTGTATCTGTACATATATACTGTGAATCGTGTGGTACTATAAGCGCTCGCTGTGGTGCTAGGTATGGAGACTCGTTACAGTTTTGTAAGAAGTTATAAAATTCCAAGCTGAGTGTAAAGCAGAGGCCGTGCATTGAGCCTGACGTATTCGGTACATGCATTGGCTGCAAGTGTTAATGCTTTCAGAGAAAGTACTTGAAGAATTTCTCTTAGTGTCTGTAACTGTAACTGTGTATGTGTGTAATCAGAGGCGTACTCTATGTTACTCTACATTGTTGTGTTTGCACTAGATAATCTCAAGGATACATTTCATCAGATGATTTGCGAGTTCAACCACACTCACTTGTTTCCATGGTGATGAAATCAGTTGAGACCATCACCATAGGAACTAAAAGTGCATAAAAGACGTACTCCTGTTGCTTTTGAAGGAAAACGGATCAGATTCCCCTACTCTGTGTGTTCCTGCAGGTGCCTACCCACGACTGTCTCTGAGCTTCAAGCTGAAGCGAAACATCGGATACTTCATCCTGCAGACGTACATGCCCTCCATCCTCATCACCATCCTTTCCTGGGTGTCGTTCTGGATAAATTATGATGCCTCGGCTGCCAGAGTTGCATTAGGTATGATGTGTCCCATAAAGTACAGATGGACTTGATAGACCAGTACAGTAGTTTCACCTTCAGACAGATGTCTGTGTATTGTAGTCTGGACCTGGAGACCGACCTTTCCCCCCAAAGTCTGATTGATACGATCAAATCAATGTGAATTGATGGTAAAGGGATATTCTGTATATAAATATAAAAACTCCTGAAAGGTTTTCTAAATTTGTCAGTCTCAGCCTCGTGGTGATAAGGATTTCATACAGCACCAAATGTGACTGTATTGTTACATGGGATACATTTGTGATGTCCTCTCTTCCCTCTCAGGGATGCTGTACAGTGGATGGGTCCTTTGTTCCGCTGTTAAATGTACTGTCCTGTGAAGTGAGAAAATACAAATATAAAGTGGACGAGGCCTTAAAAATAGTTTATGTTTTCTAAAACAGGGTTAAAATAAATAAATAAATAAATAAATAGGGTTAATAATCAGAGAATTACACAAAGTTTGACTGATTCTACGAGTGAGGAAATTTTTAGCATGGTTTTCTAGTCAAGAACAGTGATTTTTTAACACAACCTGTAACACCTGTAAATGCTTAGAGAGGAGTACAGAAGATGTGTGATCATCACTTCTTAACCTGTCCATTTACTTTGTACTGATATCAGCTCAGAGGCTGCTGTAAACTGTGCACTAGCTTTTCTCCATCATTAAGTGAACATTAACATATGGACTGACCAAAATATTTTACCAAATATTTGCATAAATCTGAACATGGGACACACTTTAATAAGCATTAGGGTGTGTTTCTGTTTTCCATTTCAGATTATTTGCAAGTATGTGAGGCTATTATTTCAGCTATGAACGGGTGAACTGCAAGAAACACAATTTCAAAATCAGCATTTTATTGCAATACAAAACAAGATATAACTAGCCGCACACAAAACTTTACAAATCCTACAAAGAGACCAATAAGCTGCAGCCTGTTGTGTTCTTACAGCTGATATGAATTCTGCCATGTTCTACTTGTTAGGATGGATGAAAGACGTGAAACCAAAGGACAGGAATACATCATAACATGCATTTGCTCGTATTTTCTCTTTGAATTTATAGAAATACTGCAGTTGGATATTTTAGAAAATGTACGAATTCCTTTTTCTTATTGAAAATTAGATAAGAAGACTAATGCCAGTTTCCACAATCAGCAGACTGTACGTTGGATAGGTTGGAACAAAGACTGGAAATTGAGTAAAGCAGTTCCCTGGCTAGAAAATATAAAACATAAAACCACAACATAATGTTTTTACATGTCTGCCTTTGTGAACACAAAGTTACTGTCTACATACAGAAGAGAGCTTCAAAAGTGCTGACAGAGCTGGACGTGGACTAGCTGTTGGTTTCCTCCGAAGTCCAGTTTTAAAAGTACCACCTCCCATGTTCAGCCCATGAGAGGTGATTAACACAGGTCTACTGTCACTTGAGCTCATGGGTGCTGGCTGTCCAGTAGGTCAAAGGATTAGTTAGTGTTAACAGAGTCAAAGAACACAGGATATACTGTTCTCCTATGGGAAGTGTTTCTACTGTCACCTCAGGTCATCAAAGTGCCAGAGTACCAAGTTTATTTTGAACACTGTGCTCAGTCACCTGAGCTGATTGTTGTAGTTAGTTATAGGTCTTAGTTTGTCAAAGTTTTTGTTAAGTAAAAGCAAAGATTTCCATTTAAATATAGTTTGTACGGTTATAAAATATGAATGTGTTGTTTGTTGTTTGTTTGAGATGAGTGGTGAGCTGCTGCATACAACTGTGATTGCAGGGTTAAATACTGTAACTGTACTGAACAGCAGCATCTCAGAGTAACTGGTATCTCAGTTTCTCTACTGGATACTAGAGCTCTGTGTTTAACCTCTGTATAATCGGTTCATGCTCATTTGAACTTTCTCGGCTGCCTGATAAGTTAATAGACATCACGCAGCATGGCGTCAAGTATACAAGTCATTGTAGCTACATTTGGTTGCTCTGATTATCTCCATCCCTGGGCTCAGCTGGAGGTCGAGGTGACCGAAGCAGGTATTTAAATGCCATGACGCCGAGCATGCAGCAAGCACAGCACTGCCTCCGAGCCCAGAGAATGCTGAGGTCTGAGATAACCGTCCATATGTCAGCGTCAGGGAAGACCTCAAATGCTAATCTTAAGCTTACAAGACAGGAGCTCCCCAGATATTTTTATACCACTGACGCTGTGTGCACCAACCTAACTAGCTTAGACGTCACCAGGAGGAATGGGCACAAGCCAGAAGGGTGGTTTAGCTGCGCATGTATGTGCTGTAGGACTGGACATTTAAAGGTTATCTTACGGGTACTGTATATGCGGGTTTTGTGTGTGTGAGTTTGTGCCACTAGCTGCTTCCATTGTGTGTGTTTCAGATAATTCCCATTTAGTATTAAGTATGGAGCTGAGGCAGTGAAGGATGCAGGAGAGCAGCCCTGACATATTGATTAATGGCTTAATCAGGAGCAGTGTGTCAGTGTCTTCATGGGTACCTCCTGCATCGCAACAAAAACAGCTTTGCACCTGAGGGACATGGGCTGTCAAACACACTGATGTACAGCCATGGCTATGTCCCCTGGATGAATAAAGCCACTCATGCTGTGACAAAACTACACGCCACTTTTCTCTCCGGTGACCGAATGTGTTTTTAAAAAGATTTGGAGATACATTTATTCATGTGTCGCCGATGTCTAGGTTGCTGACATGAAACATTTACACTGTACCTTTTCCTGCATTATTTAATACCGTTATGGAACATTGTTCATATTTGCTCACAGGCATGTTTACTCACAGCTTCCAAATTTAAGGGGGCAGGCATGGGCATCCATTGGAAAATCCTCCAGTTGCATGGGGCATTCTGCTGATATAGTCAATCTGAAAGAAATTCACAGTAAAAGAAAATAAACTGTGCAATCATCATCATCAACATTATGATCACAGCTCTCCCATATTAACATTTCCCTTTATTAGTTTCATTTGGGTTGTGTCTAATTTTGGATATTGGCCATTAACCAATGAAAACCAGAGTTTGTCTTCATTAGTGTATCTCAGGTAGTTAACAGCAGCGTAAAATGTAATTTTCCCAACAAAGAACAGTGAACAACTGAGCTACCAGAGGGACCTATCACGGCATCTATTTAGAAAGAATGATGTTACTGTGTGTACAAAGGTGAGCCTGAGAATTATATTACAGAAAACAAGTGAGGATTATTCCATGGAGTAAGGCTGCCACCTGTCTGTGGAGCTGCAGCATAAAGCAGAAACAAAGCTTTACTGGATTCTAGTGGAGCTCATCCAGTGGCTCTAATGTGCTAAAAATATTTCACTACAGGGAGATGGTAACCCTTATCCGGTACCACCCTCTGCTGGCCACTTTTAGTCACAGCAGCAGAAATCAGTAAATAGGAACGCTCTAACTAAATGTTATTATGTAATACTAGGTAGTACTTTTACTTTACATGAGTATTTCAAGTTTATTTACTGACAATTATAACATTACATAGATTAAAAGCTACCCAGTAGTGCATATGAAGAAGCTTCACATTGATGTGATGTATCATGTCAGTCCATAAATAATAAGGAACAGTAACATAGAAACATTGTTTATTTATTATAGTCATACTATACTTTCCTATAGAGGACAGAAAATTATAATACTAAGGATCTTATGTGTATGTCTGCTATTGATGAATACCTCGAACTACAGTATGTAATGGTAATGCAAAGCCTACCTGAAATTTCAGTGGGCTACAGAAATGGTATTTCAGAATGTTAAATTAAATCTCCTGTCTCAGCTGTTTTAGTTAAAATGTGCATCAACATACAGTCTCCTTTGATACATAAATACTAAGAAAAAATACAAAGTCTAGAATTAATCAGCTTTAATAATTAGTCAGAAACTAACTGAACTGATTCATTATCTAAACCAACTGGAGCTGATCCCAGCTATCAACGTGGGTCACCAGTATATCACAGTAACTGCAACTAGTCTAAATGTATTTTTCTTAAATTGTAATACTACTAATAACATGTAGGTAATCAGCAAGTTACATAGTTTAAATATTATATCTCCATCGTTTTTGTGAGCATGACTAATATCCACAAGGAG
The DNA here is from genome assembly GCF_900324465.2 of Anabas testudineus. Taxonomy (NCBI): domain Eukaryota; kingdom Metazoa; phylum Chordata; class Actinopteri; order Anabantiformes; family Anabantidae; genus Anabas; species Anabas testudineus. Next base: position 5,614,690 of record NC_046613.1, on the reverse strand, counting down.
ACTTTTCAGCAAATGGACAGCACTGAAAGACTTTCATTTGTCAAATATATAGGGCACCGGCTCCTTAATAAATCACAATTACCAATGAAGACAGTGCAGACTAGCACATGAACATGCTGCCATCCATGGTATTTTACACACACGTGTGCATGTTACAGCACGTTTTAGATTACCAGTACATTACTGTGATCTGTGCTGACTATGAGAAATGCTGCATGGCATGCACTGCTTGGAGTGAAACTCTCTTTCCTATGAGAGATATTTTCAAGGAACACTAGCTAGGGCACTACACACCACTTGTTCTCTGAACGACCAGTGTAGGAGAGTAATGCATGCATAAAATGTTTCTCTAATAACCTTGTTCCCAGAACCCAGTTGATGGTGCACATTGTCGAAAGAGCTACCACGCTGCTGTTTGTCTGGATAGTTGCTGAGTCTGTTCATTTTTTATAAGCTACCTGAGCTGTAAACCATATAGTAGAGCTTTTATTTTTTTACTTTCTACCTTTTAACTGTGAAAAATCAGGTTTGCTGGAAGTAAAAATGACTCATGCTTAGACCTTGACAGAAAGATGCCGTGTTCTCTGTTAATGACTTAATAGCAGTCTTCTGAGTTTGCTTTCATTTTAGAGATTGAGCTGTGGCAAACTATTTCATTACTGTAATGCCACATAAATTCAATTTAAGTTGTAATTGCAGAAACTTTCAAAGAGACTTTTGTTAACATAGAAAGCTGGACGTATCACACAGTCATACAGACCTGTCGGCGACAATATGAAAAGTAAAGCCCACATACAGTGGCAAGAAAAAGTATGTGAACCTTTTGGAATTTCATGGTTTTCTTTATTGAGAACAACCATAAAGACCTCAGAAATTCTTCTTGTATCGTAGCACAACTACACATGGAATGACCAAAGAATGAACACTAAACATTTAATCACTTTTCACTTTACTTGTTACCAACAAATGATATGCATCAATAAACTTCCTGTTACATTAGCAACGTAATTTATGTTATTTGATAATTGACATGTGGTTTGACGTGATGTTTATGTTTAGAAGTCGGTGTCATGTTACATCCCCATTTAAAGAGGCCATATTATTAAATTATTAAAGCAGCATAAACAAACCGTAACTTTACAATATCACACAGTTTTAAGATTACCAAAGGGGTTGTTACTTTTTAGGAGTGACTAACCATACATCTACAGTGCTGCTGAAGTATTCACACCATAGTAACTCTAATTGTTTCGGTTTATCTTCCAGGGATCACCACTGTCCTGACCATGACAACCATCAACACCCATTTGAGAGAGACTCTGCCCAAGATCCCCTACGTTAAAGCTATAGACATGTACCTGATGGGCTGCTTCGTCTTTGTCTTCCTGGCTTTGCTGGAATATGCCTTTGTCAACTACATCTTCTTTGGAAGAGGCCCTCAAATGCAGAAGAAACTGGCTGAGAGGGCACAGAAGGCAAATAATGACCCCAATAGATTTGACAGGCCCAAGGTGAGAAAAAAGTAGCGCTGATGATTTTGCCTAGATTAGCAGGGAGGTTCGGAACAATGACTCTTGGTTTAAATGAATTAAGCCAGTATTTCTTTTAGGGCTGAGGTGTCATCTCCAGTTGTTTTGTCTTTTTAATTTGAAATGTTGGATTGGCACCATCTTGGTGAATCCCATTAGTACTGATTAGTACTTGAATTGAAGTCTACAGCTACAAATATGATAATCAAGGTGATATTTCTCTATTTGTGCACATTAAAATTCAGTAGTCAAAACGTGTCAAACTTGCAATTAGAGTGGAAGCTGCCGTATACGCAATAATATTACTCAATTTAGTGGAGGAAAATTATTATTATGTTATTGACCTCCGCTCAGTTGTCCAACTTTATTTCGACACCTTCCACCCTGAGCTGTTTGTACGCGCTGTGATTCTCCATCCTGTCTGTGAACGACTCAGCTCACACCTGACCACAGCTCAGACACAGGGGTTTGTGTTTGTGTTTCTCCTGCCTAGTCCTTTCTGGAAGGAGGCAATTGCAAGTCTTCATCTGTTAAACAGTCCAATCAGGTACAAGGGCGTCGCCACTCACGAGGGGTGAGTGTCTGTCACTGTTGTGTCACTGTTGTGTCTTGTCTGTGAAATCTCCACTGAAACTGACACACACATTTAACCAAATCACACGCTTAATCACAACGAGCCATTTCTGTCATCATCACCATCACATAGAAGTACCTGCTTCTTCACATACCTCTTCCTCTGTGGTGTTTTACCTTGTTAGTGTTTGTATGTGTTTGTGGTTCTGTCTTTACTGTGTGAGACGAAGGAGAATCTGTATGTTAATACTGACTTTAACCAAATGACACAAACGCACATATCACACACAGGGTTTTTATAGCAAGATTCTCTTTTTATGTCTGTAAACCAGAATTGATATAAATATCAAAATCCCACATTCTGCCTACTAGTGTTAAATTCAGCTTTGTAAAGTGTTAATGTGTCTATTTTAGTTTAACGGGGTCTAATACTGGTTTTAGTCTTTTTATGGAATTTGTTGATAAAAATGTGTCATCAACATCACAAATAGTGAATGTTTTTTCGTGTGATCTGTAGCTGAGGATTTGACCTGTTAAAACATTTTCACAGTTTAAAAAAGAAGCTTCCTCTTTGATTTTGTATTAGGGTGTATATATCATATTTTTCAGTCGTGCAACTTGGAACTGGTTCAAGTACTTGATGAGGCCTGAGCTCTAGGTTGTATTTAACTTTTCTAAAAGTGATCTTAGGTATGCAGCTATGATTGAGGTAGGCGGAGTCTCAAAATGTTCCCTCTATCTGCAACATTATGGAATAAGATGTGTTTCTGTTATTACTTTGCACCAAAGTTAATGTAGTAAGAAAAGAAAAATTCACCTTGTCACTTCCTCTTATGTCTTGTGACCACATTGCTATATTACTGTGAACATCTTGAAGCTCTATTTTTGCCACATAGAAGCGGGTGATTTATTTGTTTTTGTGTAGAAAGCAATAGAATTAGAGCCATCCAGTTCAACCTTGAGCTGATTTGTGAGAAGTGATTTAACTTTGAGACAGGAAACCTGCTTTTGAAGGCTGCTCTCTGTTTCCCAGGCTGTAATCTGTCAGCCTGCTAGAAGAAACCGGCCCTGGGGCCTGACGCAGGCTGCACATGTGTCATCAGTCACTGAAGCCTCAGCACACAGCCCATTTTTAACACAGCTCCTGTCTGTTGTGCCTAGGTTGACTCCCAGGGGAACATTTTACTGACAACCTTGGAGATCCACAACGAGGTGGGAGGGAATGAGATCACAACCACCGTGACCGAGACTCACAACTCCTCCTCCATGGTGTTCGACAACTCAGGGGTCCAGTACAGGAAGCCGAGTGCACCACGTGAGCCGGGCCGCCACAGCCTGGACAGGAACACACATCTGAAGAAGACACGTCTACGGAGACGATCATCGCAGCTCAAAATCAAAATCCCAGATCTCACTGATGTAAATGCCATCGACAGATGGTCACGGATAATATTCCCCTGCACCTTCTCCCTCTTCAACCTAATCTACTGGCTTTATTATATCAATTAATGCACTGATGTTTTTTAAACCCTCCTCTGTCTCATTCTTGTTTTTGAATGACAGAAGACAATATGGTATCATCCTTCTGAATATTTTTTATAAGACCACATGCAGGCTTCGATGAGAAAACTGTTCCTCGGACAGCGTGCATCTGATTATGCAGGATTTATCTGCAGAATGTGTGTTTTACAAAGACCCTCATGTATGTTGCTCTCTGCTCCTGGGACGTTTGATCTTATGGGTTGATCTCTTTGTGGTGTTGTATTTACACTGCTTCAATACAGCTGTACCCTTGATTTCAGTAAAAAACGCTGTCACTCTACTACAACTTAATAATAATTACAAGCATCCACAGTATTAAAAACATTCTCCAGTTGTCCATCGACCTGCACATGGACAGATGTGTGATCACTGTGTAAGAAGGATTATAAGTAACATTGATTTTAAAGCCCAGTTTTTATTATCACGAGAGAGGCTAATGAAAACCATACCAGCATTTTATAATAAAGTTATTACGCCATTCACTGCCACTAATTAAAGGAGTAGGTTGACAGTTTGGGAAATGCACTGTATCTATTGGCTAGTTAGCTATTAGTTAAGTTAGCTGAGAAGGTAGAATAGATCATCCACTGACCGCAGGTTCATCCACTGACCAGTTACCATGCCATATCTCATTTATTTATAGCTATAGGTATAAACTATAGAAAGGCCGAGTTGGGCTTTTATGTGTGATTTGTGGTGTGGCAATCAGATAGCAGAACAATATTTTCCTAACATTCATTAAGTCCTACGAAAACTCAAATTCAGATTCATGGCACGTCCTTTAACCACAGATTTGCTCATACTTTCATTCTTATATTGATAAATCCCATTGCGTGCCTATTTAGCACAGGTAGACTCTCCACCAGTGCCCATAAAAGGCCACGAGACTGTAGGGACACAGGGATGTCACACCAAACTTGAAGAGAACATAACACACACACACGAGAGTCAGTGTTGTATACAGATTGCACAACTGATGAAGTACAAAACGGATCTGAAACTGTCTGTTGTCGACCTCTGGAGGACAAGTCATGCCCAGAGTTATGTCTGCCGTTCAGTTCCAGAAGTGGGTGAGGACACACATCTCATGTTGTGATGGTGTCTGAGGTGGAAGTGGCACATCACGTTTAATGGCGATGTTCTGACTGTGTGAAGTGCTACTGTAGTGTTTATTATATTATTATTATTACTTTCAAAAGACCATAATGCTTTAAGAAGGCCCAGTGTTCTGAGGAGAGCAGAGCATTGTTGTGTTGGCTGGTTATCTGTTCCTTATGCTAAGCTAAGCTAAAATAATCATCAGGCGACATCTCACTCTCAACAAGAAAGCAAAAAGAGCATTTCCCAATATATCAAACTACTTCTTTAATGTATACATTCACTTACTATTGGTTTACAATGTTCAGTAAGAAACGTCAACTAGCAACAAATAGTGACAGCAGAAAAACAGCATTCATTCCCGGGCTTTCGTAGTAAATGTGTACCATGACTGATCATTTTACACTATTTCATGTTTTTGTCATTGTGCTTTCACAATATTATTTTGATAGATTCAGTACAGCATCATTCACGTGGTGACTTCCTTTCATCTTTCAGACTTTGAGTACAGATTCATTGTTACAGGTTTCTTGTCAAATTTTTATCAACCATCACACTCAAATTTCTTTATACTGTATTCCTTGAACTTGATTGTACATACTGTAATTTTCTTTCAGCTCATATTAATTACATGGATATGTTGTCAGCAGTGTTGCTCGGTGATTTATGGCCTCGCTCTTTTTGTTTTATTGGTCCTGCACACCATTATAATTTCCTTTTTTGTGTTGTACATATAAAACACAACATCACAGATTGTGATTATTTCCATTGCTTCCTGAAGGAGAAAGTCAAGTGGGAAGAAGGAACTAGGGGTATATAGTACCTCCAAAACAACTACCGTTGGCAGACACAGCTCGCTACGCACCATCTGCACTGCTTGGTCGAGCAAGTTGCAGCTCGTAGGAGTGACACCACCTGTCAGGAGTCTGCTCAGCTCAGTGACACCCATTTGCACCCGCCTGACAGAGCCCAAACTCCCATAACAAAAAAAAAAACAAAAAACGCATATGTAGTGAACTGAAGCAGAACGGAAAGACTCTGTGAGGGAAACTTGATGTTGTTTAAATTAGTTCATTTTGCCTCATAATTGCAAACAATTACCACTATTTTTATTTTTTTGGTTTACTTATGACTCTATTTGCAAAATCTGGCTCTGAAGAGATAAACCTTAACTGTTTGTCACATATACAATAGAGTACAGATTAGACATGGCAGTGGCTTCATAGGTTTTTCCTTTTGTCCATTTAAATGTAGTCTTTTAATCACTATGCATTACAATATTCCCCACTGTGCATTGGCGCACTTGCCTTCTTCATGGATATTTTATGCCACAGCACACCCACAGATAAGGGCATTACATATTTTAAATAATAAATAATCTAATCTAAGAATCTGTAGTTCTAAATTGAGAGTGATATACAAACTAATACTTTGCCTCATTTGCAACTGAATTCTAAAAATGATCAGAGTCTGCAGCCATGCTAACAGCTCGATGAGGCTGAATTTGGATAAAGTTGTTATTGAGCTATACTTAGGTTCATAAGCAACAAAACAAAGAGATTTGTTCTTGAATTAGGTCTTTGTTCACCCTTATATTGAATTTGAAATACAACTCCTAAATGATGGAATAAACCTGAATAATTACAAACATAATAATAATATTTGATAGTTTATTAACCCCCTTGGGAAAAGTCTTGTGGGCAGATGTTCTTCTGTGACAGGCAGCCAGATGTTAAGCAGCATGAGCTCAGTTCAGTGTCTTGTTCAGGGACACTGGAGGAGTATAGTCACTGACCCTGGGGTTCGTAGATGACCAAGATGATGGTGGTCTCTAAGGACACAAATCTGGAACCCGTGGATCAAATTCAAGATGCTTTACCAGGACTTTACTGCAGCTGCCTTCAGCTTGGGTAGCTTTCACTATATGTATGTCTGAGTGTTTTGAGTCATGTCCCACCCCTGCAGAATGAAACAGCAGCATGTGGCTGATTCTGAGCAGAGTGTGGGCCCCAACCCAGGGCCCCGCACCCCGCGGCTCCGGAGCCGCATGCGCCTCTTTCATCCTCATACTGCGGCTCCGCGTGGCTTGGGAAAATAAATGATAAGTATTTCATCGAAGTGTATTTTATTTGTGTTAGTTCTTTTTTTAAATTTTTAAGTTCTAGCTATTCTCCATCATGAACTATGTTTAAAAAACCCCGCTCACGCCTCACAGACAGCTACAGTCCTGCGTAAAGAGGAAGTGACTTCGTACAGCTCCGATTTGCAGACGCTGTGCGCAGAGGTTCAGGAGCAGAAGTCCCATTAACCAGGTCAAAGAAATATTTATGCAGATATTTTAGCAAACATTTATTTTCCACTGTTTAGTGCTTTTATTTCCAATTTCATTTTTTTATTCAGGTCAAGGCTCCGAAGGCCCACAGGAGATATAAGGATGACGGCTCAGAGCATTTTCTGTTTGCTGCATGGATAATTTAAGTTCTGCTTTTTAATTCAGACCTTCAACTCAGTTTTTTAAAGAGATTTTTACATGGATAAAATGAAATTTTCTCTGTAGCATTTCATGAATTTCATAAGCAACACACTGCAGTTGTTTATACAAAGAGTAAAGGTAAAAAAAATAAAAATAATAATAAATAAAAAATATTATATATATATATATATATATATATATATATATATATATATATATATATATATAAAATGAAATTTTCATTTTAGATGAAGATAACACGTGATGATGATGTGGCTCCAGGTTCAAATGGCTCTTTGGGTGTTAAAGGTTGCCGACCCCTGCACTAAACCTTAGAATTCATCCTGATCCTTTTATCATCAGTCAGGTCAACAGCAGCGACCACTGGCACCTCTAGGTATTTCATCTGCCTGATTATTCATGAAATAACAGATCAACTACTTGTCATCCATTTGATCCTTTATTTATGTGTGTGTGTGTGTGTGTGTGTGTGTGTGTGTGTGTGTGTGTGTGAACATGACTTTATTATCCTGAATGGATGATACCATATTTTTTTCAAACCCTTTGAGTTAAAGCTGAAATTCTTGGCTTCTGTCAAGAAACCTATGATTGTTCCAATAGTTTAGACCCTGACTGTACATAACTTAAAACAACAAATGTAATTCCAACTGTCTAAGGAAAACATCAGCAAAATCAGTCGACATCACAGTAGTAAGGTCACGGTATGCCAACACTGGCATTATTTACCTAACCTGCAAGACAACTGCGACCACACCCTTAATTCTTTATTAGTCATCTTCATCCTCCACATCCTTTCTGCTGTGTTATATTCCTACAAACAGTAATCATTTCAATCTCCTCTCTGTCACCGTGCCAGTTTGTTAATGTTGGGTTTGGTGACTTGTCGTGAATTGGCAGGAGAATTTCCTAACACTACATATGCTTATTCAATCCACAAATTATAGCTGATTTACTGTAATGCACTTCAGATAAATGAGCAGTAGGCATGTGTGTGTGTGTGTGTGTGTGTGTGTGTGTGTGTGTGTGTTGCAGCATGTTCAGAGAGTATGCGACATACATTATGTTTTCCACTGACCATGAAGCATGAAAGGCACATTGTAGAGAGTTAGGAGATGATGAGGTATGCTTTGGCATGTGCAAAGATGAGGAAGACTTACTGCGGGCAGCAGAGTATTATTTATTTATTTAGAGTATTATTTTAAGATACACTTGAATTCTGGACCTGTTCTTTAATAATGAAGGAAATTCTAACAAAAGAATTAAAGAATTTACATATTCACAAAACAAACCACTGCTAAATCAGCTTCCACTGTCTCTTAACGTGAGGGGGTTTTGTAAGAAGTAAGAAAAGCTCGGTCCAAAAAGTGATGCCTGCATTATTAGGGCAAATTATGCCTGCCAAATAATTCTCCACCGATTTAGCAGCAAAGTCACGTCAAAGCAGGCGTGTGGTTTATTCGGGGACGGCAACTTTTAGAGAAACAAAAAGCTTCCTTCACTCTAATTATGGTTTTTTACAGAGGAACTGTCAGATTGGTGTTTGGGAGAGTGTCACTCACTAAAATAAAATAAAAATAATGATCAGTAGTTGACTTGTAAACCAGGCTCCAGATGGCACATGTAGAAGAAGGAAATGCTCCTTTAAGGATCCGTAAGGTGAATGGTGAAGTGTAAAGGCTAAAATGAGTGATGCAAACAGTGAGGTACTCATGAAAAAAAGTGTATATGTGTGTGTGTGTGTGTGTGTAGTAAAAGCAATAAAGCAAACCAATCAGACAAACTTGATTGGGCTACTTAGGAAACTATGAGGAAGATAATTAGACAGAGGCAATAATAAATTTCTGGGTGTAATGAGACAGTTTGAATATCTCTACGTTCACACAGGGTAATTAATCTAAATGAGTGATATTAAAACTGGAGGCGGGAGCAACAACAACAGCAGCTGCCGTGTGAGTAATTCCCTAAGACCAAGCGGACCAGACACCAGGAGCCAGAGTTGCTGACACAAATTGGATCCCCAGATTCATCAAAGAAGGTTTTCATCACCAAAGGAGTGTGAGAGCTCAACGATGAAGATGCATGATATTGATGTCACCCACAGTCTCATTCTGCAACCCCCACGATACATCATTGCTTGTGTGAAAGCACAACAATGGTTAAAACACTTCATCAGACTTGCTTAGAGTGCTCTAAAGTCTCCCACCATGGAGTAAGGACAGATTCTCTGTCCAATGCACAGCTCTGAGAGCTATTTTTGTGCCAACTCTTCCAAGAACGTCCATCAAACCAGCTCCTGTTGCTAGGAGATTTGTCATGTAACTGTGTAGGCTACCCTCACTCGCGGCCTCCTGAATTTGTTTCAGTTTTTAATACTTACACTCTGAGACAGGAAGAATCACTTGACAAAGAAAGTCGGCCCGTATGTGCTGGTTTTTACACTTCAAGGGGACTTTGTGGTGAAATGATCTTATTCTCTTTCTTGCAAAGAGTGAAATGAAAAGATTGATCCCACTATCAAGCTGCAGCCAGCAGCACTTAGCTGAGCTTAGAATAAAGACTTAAAGCAGGGACAAAATACTAAATGTGGTCAAATCCAACCTCAGTACCTCTAAAATTCATTCATTCATTCACATGTTACATTGTGTTACATTGTTAAACATGATACAATACAGAATATGTGCTTAATAAATGTTGTAGTTTTTAGGGTGATTAGTTTTTCTTAGGAGGACATGGTGATTTTCACAACTTGTTTTATACATTTCTGTGTCAACAACCTGCAGAAATTTTAGAGTTTACAGGTGTGAGCCCAGAAATATGTTGATGATGATGATGATGATGATGATGATGATATGTTGAACTCTACAAGTGCAACAGACATAATTTGTTACCTTCAGACAAAGCCAGACTTGCAGCTTGGCTGCTGGATGTAACTTCACATTTTACAAACCCCCCCCCACCTCCAAAATATTTTGATATATTTAATTTAGCTATTGACAAAATTCTTTGTTGTTTGTTTGCACTATGACACATAAAGATAAAGAGTACAATCTACATTTAAAAATATATTTAAAGAAAAGAAAAGAACTGTAAATTCTATCTTCATCTATCAGTGCAGTGTGAAGACCCTTTTTCTTGGGTAAGTCTCTTCAGGCCTCTCACATCTGGATGTGAACAAGTTGATCTCATTGTTTCTCACAGATCCTGTCGAGTTTCATCACATTGGACGGGAAGTGTCTGTGAACTCTCTCCACAGAGCTCATAGTGGGGATTATCTCTGTCACCATATGTTTTCATGTTTGAAAAAAGAATATTTTAAGTTACTGTATATGTGTATACTGATCTAAGATGTATGTTAGTTTATGTTAGTTAAGTTTCTTGGACTAAATTAAGTTGAATTCCCACTGTTTACTGCACACATTAAAGCTTTAATTATATTTCTGTCCATCTATAATTTAAAGAAATTGTGTAGCTGTGGAGCCACACCCTCTTATTACTGTGCAGACCATTAGACTGAGCAGGGAATAAACTATTCTGACTAATGTACAGCTGATTCACAGTATCACTGTCGTGCTGGTTACACTTAACCACCTGAACTCATCATTTTCATTAGCGCACCTCCACAGGCTGTTAGGGAGCTGCCTGGCCCACCAGCTGGACTGCATTGTGTCCAGATGGTTCTGCCGCATTTGCACCCAGATATATGGCCCACTGTTTAGCTGCATAGGGATTTAAGAAGGTTTAAATTACGTTTTATTCCAATAAATGTGTCATATTTGATTTTAAATGGATACATTATAGTTTAAAATTGCCAACATTTTGAACTGTTTTTTAATAACGTCACATCTGTGGCAGGTTGTCTAACAGCACCTAAAGCTGCAGTTATTCTCTTTTTGGAGAAAAAAAGCATCAATTCATCAGTTCTGCTCAATTTCTACATTTCTACAATGCGTGAAAACTGTGTTTTAAGTGTTTAAAGCATCAATAGTAAACATCCTTTAAAGATGTGCAGTGTCTCGTTTGAGACAAACTGATAATGATCCTACCGATCATCAGGTCTGTGTAGAGGTTGTATGCTCTTTGAAAATGAGTCTAAATGTGATGAATACAGTACATTCTGTACAATTCAGAAAGTGTCCTTACAGAGCTTGAACTTTTAATTGTTTGTACAGTGAGATATATACACTACAGGGTGAATGCTGTTCAGAGCTGCAAGGTTGAAATCATGTTGGAAAGAATTTACACTGTACAGTCAAATAGAATAAGATGTTTAAAAGGTAACTGCTTTTTAAAGTAAGAATAGGAAAATATAAGTAATGTTTGACAATTTATTAGTTATAATAAAAATCTTTAGCAAAACTAGTGATGTGACCTATTGCATGGATTGTCATAAAATCTATTCTGTCTCCCAGATGTTGAACCTTAACAACTTTTGTAACCTGACATTCAGGCTTCCACATGCTTAACGAAGGTGAACTTGCAGCATTTGTGTTTTTTTATTTAGTTTTTTTTTTAATGATTATATCAGCCCATGGTGAAAAAAACATACTCATTATTTTGTAAAATTAAAGATGAAGTCAAATGGTTTGAAATTAAAAAGTGGGGGGGTCTGCAGAGTGTTTGCAAGCACAAAAAACAAAATATCAGTGGTTTTCAAGTTCTAAGCGTGGAGCTGAAAAGGCTTGGTAAGCAGTGCGCTCCAGAAAACTCAGCATTAGTTCAAGATCACTGGTCAACCTGGGAACGGCACTCGGGATGGTTTTAATTAATTTCACACACAAACACTGAAATATGAACTATAATCGCTCAATGTAGAGTTTAAATCAGTTTATAATGGGTCGAGAGCAACGTGGTGATACGGCTTTACTGTTGCAAATGGAAACCACTGATTTCTGCACATGAAACACTGGTCGTCTTTATAGAACAGATCCTCTTTATTTTTTTACAACTGATATCTCGCCGCAGAACCTCTGCTGGACTTGACTCTGCTCCGTCAGCAGTCTTTGGCAAGCGCTGCATCCTTTCTATTGCTTCCACTTCTCCCCCACTTTTAACAATGCAGTCATTATTATAATCAGTAGTAATGCCCAGGTCCCTGAGTTTGTTTTGCCTAGACATTCATTTTTAGTGTGTTAGTGTGTGGCCTGATTGTTGGCAGGGTGGAAAATGAATGTGATTAATGTTTGGAAACAACCAATCATACAGCCACAATGCACACCCACACACCACGATGAGTTTAGTTATTCACTATACTGTGTGCAGTAAGAGCTGCTCCACTCATTTGCTAAAATGTTTCGACTCATGAACATCCAGCCTGGAATAAAAGTAAAACAGATTTTGATTGATGCAAGAAAAATGTGCAGTGTAGTCAGTACATACTAGCTGAAATATAACCCACCTCTGGCTTTAAATACATAGACAAACACATTATGGTCTAGTTAAATCTTTGTGTTTTCACATTGTACTAAACTGCAAAAAATGTATTGATTAATGTGATTTTTGTTCATATAATTTTTTGTTATCAGTAACTATGACTGCACCTTTGTGGCAGTGATGCCACCACTTCATTGGTCAAGGACAATGAAACTGCTGCACTAAATTAGTCTTACGTTTACTGTGGTAACTTATTGACTCTTCTCTCCACAGCACTTCGGGCTCTTTCATTGCTGAGTTAGAACCTTCCCACAGTTCACGCTCTTTTGTCCAAATAGTTGGGGAAGTTTTATGTTAGGGGTTCACTGCCTTTTTAAATGTTGCAGCATTACCTTCAAAAATCAAGTCCCCGTCGAACTTGAAGGATAATTTATCTGTCGTGCCTTTTGCTTTTGACTCACTCATATGAAAGGTCTGCCGTAGTTCAAGTCTAGCTTATCCTATGCTCTGAGGCCGGGGACCACTTGTCCCTGATGACCATAAAAATCAGGGCCCAGAGGCAGCCTTCAGCTGCTCTGAAGGGGTTGCCCTGTCTGTAAACAGTTCTACACCACCAGATAACAAGATGATTTAAAGCCCCCGCAGCCACCTCACCTGCAAGTGTCAGCGCTGAAGAAGTCAGCCAACTGAGCAAAGTCGTCCCTGTACAACGCTCACCTTTAACCCTGCATGTAATGAAGCATAGTGGAGATTATTGTAATATCTCTAAATAATATTAGCCTTATGATGCTCCACTGCCTTGGCAGATTCGAAGTCGAAGTTGGCAGACTGCCCAGAAACCCTAAAATTAATGAGATAAAAGTACATATGCTGTGTTCACCTGATTTCTCTGAGCCTCCACCGATACTGCAAGCACACTTCTCCTGCAACACCACTTGGCTTAAGGACTTACAATGTCCCTCGCAAGACGATGGAAGCAAAGAAAGGACAATATTATATTTTTATATCATGTTTTAAGTCTTTAATTGAAGCTGATTTATACACAAGCAGCTATTTTCAATAATTTTTAAATTAGTCTTGTAAAAGCAGTCACAGTATACAGTATGTACCTTTATTTATCAGAATTCACAGTGACAAGATAAACACACACACAAACTAAAAGAAAAAAACGACCAGGCTTCAGATTTGATTAAATTCACACAATTAGTCAAATAGCAGATACAGTTTTAGTCGTCGCTGTCAAAAGTTGCGAGAGTTTAGTGACAACCTCATTCCAACAGTACAGTGCTAAAAAAATGCTGTTTTATGTCATCTTTGCATTTTCTTGTCAATTACTAAGTACCTTAACCACACCTATCTAGCCATGAAGACATCACAAGGCAAAAAGGTTGGGATTTACTGCTGCAGTCCCTGTAAATCTGGACTCTAATGCAGCTTTTTGGAAGACATTTAAGCCACCAGAGCTCAGAAGGTGCCTGATCAGCTGGATTTGAATGCATAAACCCCTTTAATGAAATTACGACTTTGTTTATGACAACTTAATCTAAGCAGAGAGGTCTGTTACTGGCACAGCTCCTCTTCTCCGACCCTCTCCTCTGAACTCCGAGCCAGTCTTTACACAGGTTACTGTCTCCGAGGCGCAGAGCTCCCTCTGAGACAGCACAAACAGCAGAGCCAGGGGGTTGATGTAAGAGCTGTAAGAGAGCCCTATCGCAGGTTTCCTACGGGGACATAGAGATAGTAGTAGATGCAGTTTTTCTACTTTTTTTCTTGTGCTGGATTACTTGTATCATGACTCTTCACATGAAGGACTTGCAGTGTGAAGCTGCAGGCCCCTGAGGCGAAACACCGGCCTCACTGTCCCCAAGCAGAAGAGAGTGTCAGCAGAGATTTACAAGTGTCTGAATGATTGCCTTCACATATCACCATCAGGGAAACACGACTATTATACTTAGATATTAATATTCATATGCTTCATTCTTTTTTTAATGCTGCCAGAATATACTATAATCTTCAGTGAGCTTGTTAAATCAAACAATAGCAATATCCTCATTCACACAGCCATGCTTTGGTTTGTGCAGGCTCTCCATATTACATGAGGCAGCACAGTACAGAGCGTTTACTACATTAAACCAGTCAATTACAATAACAGCAGTTTTTCTGCTTATTATATGAAATACAATAAAACACCTCACCTCACCTAACCTGAAAATAACTTAATAACAGAGGTGAGGTGAGGAACAGAAGAGATGAGAGCGCACGGAGGGGGAAGATGAATGCAGGACGGCATGCCCTTTGGCTCCTAAATGAGACATTAAGGAATGACTTTGTGCCAATAAATGCCTATTATTATTTTACTACATTACACTGTGTAGGCTTCAGCACGTGTTGTGTAGATGCACATACAGTAGGAGGAACTCTCCTTTCAGAGGCATTCGGTGACACCGTAGCTGCTACAGTGCAGGAACAACAGATGGGGAGCGGAGCACCAGTGTTGAAGATGTGCTGACTGTGGACAGAAAACACACAATTGTGCACTGTGTGACACTATGATTTATTACTAAGTCAGTGTTTCAACCACAAAGTCTTCTTCAAGTCACTGCAGTAACTGCAGACTAGTGTGCAATTGTATTTGAACAAATAAAATATTAAGCAGGATTGTGGAAGCGCTAGTGCTAATGTGACCCCCGCATTGTGGTTCTATGTGTATTCTATTCTGTTTATCATTTATGCAGTGTTTCTGGAAGAATACAGAGGTGTATGTGGTAAATTACAATATTGTGCATGAAGACAATGATTAATGGCCTCAACAGCCTCTCATAGATGTTATCCCTAAACAGAGGCATGGATTTTCCACTCATTACACTGACATTCAAATAGGAAATCTTGCATGTGATATGATTTATAAACACATTCTGCAGTTTTATGTTAGATTAACTATAACAACATATCAAATGCCATTAAGGAAGACTGGTAGACCAAAGACTGATGACCAGAAGGACAAAGTAATCACTGCTTCCACATTTTATAAGAATGATTGAACCAGGGGCCATACCACAAAAAGGGGCAATTCATTTTTCCCCCCACTCTTCTGCTTCTTTAGAGCACAGGCAGACTGGTGAATGTCCTCCCGTTCGCTGTTGACTGATTTTGGTGGGCATTCTCAGTGACAATGTGTCACCTCAGTTGTAGGTTGTGGTGGTATTTTTCTACAGTCTTGGTTCTGATGGATTCGAATACAGCTTCTTTCTTGCTATTTTCAAAGGGAAAGTCACTGCATTGTCTGAAATGTCTTAATTACCCTGCAGCCATCGCAAAATAATTGAAGTGATTTGTGTGCAGCAACTTTTCCTCAGATCAATACCTGCCCAAGAACAATGTGCTGTTAATTTGGAATTAAATATTGATTTAAATCACTCAATAATGTCATGGGAATCCGCATTGCTCCTGCTATTTTTCATTTGATAACAGCTATTTTGTTAGAGTAACATTTCAATTCATCACGCTGCAATGTTTATTCATTACATGTCACATGTGGCTACCGCTTACTGTGTGTTTTGGCCACGAGGTCTGTTAGTCCGCCACTGAAGTCCCGAGTGAAATCTTACTCTCTGAACTGAGGCTGAACTTTTTAATACATTCAAATTAGGTAGCATTTGGTATTTTTTTGTATTACCTTTGGTTTGAATAGAAATATTGAAAATTTAGTACTTATGGCTAAATATCTACAAATTTAATGCTACATTGACATAATTAACAATATATCTGCAAATCATCAGCATGGCATTGCTGTCCTGAGCATAGCATGTTAGTGTTTACCTCATAGGGCTGTAGGCCAGTACTTGTAGCTGTAAGCTGCCAACCTCCACTTCTCATATTTTAACTTCTAAACTATAATCATTAGTTTATAGATGTATGTTTCCTACTGTTATAATTTGGCCTCATTTTATAAAATCACATTTGATAATGAACACAGTCTGTTTGACATGAGGTCCTTATCTATTATATTTTTCACGCCTGACATTTATCTACCACTCAGTCACTGATTAAAGGTTCATATCGTGGCTGTACATTTCAGCGTGTTGTAATTAAAATTGCGTTTTTCTCTGGTATAGGCAATTTATTTATGCAAGCTCTCTCTCTCTCTCTCTCTCTCTCTCTCTCTCTCCTTAGGATTTCCCCAAGCCCCACCAGCTGCACATTTCTGCAGATAATGCAAAAAAATGTCCCCGTTTTGTGGGTAAATTCATCAAATCAATTATTGAGTTAATTACTTTGATTCATTTGGGTCTCTACACAATGAACTTGTGAATGCATTATGCAAACCTTTGATGACCCAAACGTGCATGCACATCAGAGAACGTTTTCAAGTGTTATGGATCAACAGTAATGAAACAGAAGATCTTTGAATAATTAACCAGTACAAAAAAAAAACAAACAAACAAAAAAACTCTGCAGCCATGTTAGCAGATCTGTGGTTGTACTAAGCACAGTGGTGCTTGAAACTAAAGGCATCGCAACATGCTCTCAATGACAATGCTGAAGTGTTGAAGCTTAGCAGGTATAATGTTCACTATTTACTATATTAGGATAATAGTATGCTTATATTTACTATTTAGCACAAAACACAACAGAGGCAGTGCTGATTTGCTCATGAACCAAAGTTTTGGACAAATTAAAAGATTTGACCTAATGAACATTATTCCTGTGGGGAACATCAGTGCTTGCAACACATTTCAGGACAAACCCACTCAATAGTTGTTGGGTCGTTTCACTGAAAACTATAAGTATGAACCTCATAGTGGCACTACGCAAGTCAGGGTGTTGATACCGACTTTTCATTAAGGTTCATCTTCTGTGAACTATGAATCTCTAAACAAGTGTTTATGACAACTCATACCGTAGATGGTGTTAATATGTTACACAGGAAACCCATTAAAGCAATAGTCAGAGGATTACCAAAGTCTGTAGACCCGGGGACCATGAAATACCAATTTTTGTGAACTTAAGAGGAAACTCTGACCTGATGGTAGATCTAAAGGCTCTACAATTTATGAATGGATAGACAAAGTCCAGCCAACATCTGTTGAGACATGTCATGGAAAACCAAAAACTTGTCAGAATTATGTGTTTTAAAGGACCCAATTATAATGTCAGACAAGAGAAAGACTAAGAGAGTTTATTGTAACAAAATATAATACAAGGATCAGGCATGGGAGGCAAGAAACAGAAGAACACGTGGCAAGGCACATAAAAAAAGTAACAAAAGAGAACAATCAGGAAACATGTTGGAGGCACAGACATGCACAGTAACAACCAAAACCAACAGAGCCCAAAAACAAGAACAAAAGTGAACAACTAGGACTGCACGGATAAAAAGTATCAACAGATATAAAGGTCAGGTAAAAAAGTACAACAGCGAGGGTACGCAAAAGATTCAAAACAGGCAAGGCAAAGCCAAGGACTTGAAGAAGACAGGCAGGAAACACAAGGCAAGGTCATGGCTGGGACACAGCTCAGAAAAAGTATTAACACTGCCGATCTGGCAACACGATGAAGACTGATGGGAGCTTTTAAAGGGAGGCTGGTGCACAGGTGAAACAGATGATGTGATCAAGGTGAGCGAGCAGAGGGAGACACAGGTGAGCAGGTAATTAATGACAGTGAGAACAGGTACAGTGCATGAGGGACGATGGAGTGCAGCTGGAGAAGAGAAGACAGGACTAAGAAAGGAAATGAAAGTCAAAATAAAAGCACGGACCAGGAAGTGAGGAGCAGATGCTGGTGGCATGTAGGGATTGCGAAAGTTTGCAGACTTCATCCTCTGGAGAAAAAGAATAATATCACTAATGTTTGTGATGTTTCCTAATGTAGACTGTCATTAAACTTCAACATGTCCAAACAACAACAATAACAATAAATTGTTAGTCCACACTTTCCATGGCATAGAATTAATAATTAGGATGCTCAGTCGCAGTTACAGGAGATACTAATTTTAAACACATCTTTATCAAAATGGCAACATGTTTTTTTAATTAAGCAGATCTGTATCCATATTGTGAACTCTCGGGAGAAATGCTCATTCACTGGGCTTTCTCATTAAACACCAATCAGACTCGGCACTCTGTGTACACAGGCCTTCCCTTAATGTTTGCCGCATGTTGTCTTTGCTATTAAAATCATGCTAATACAGCTGGAAGACGGAGACGAACCCAGAAGACTATGCTTACTATATTAAAGTTAAAGTGATGCTGTTAATCAGACCAGTTCCACCTGCACATCAGGGCGCGCTTAGCGCCCGGTGGCACTCTCTGTTTGTGATGATTTCAACACTAATTTCCAAACAAGCTTCTCTTGTTTCCCAGAGCAATTTAGGACAAGGCTGGAGTAGGCGTTTGTAATGTGACACCCGGAGAAGGTGGGGTGGGTTATCAAAGATGCAGGGGGTCTACATGACAAATGACTCCAAGTGTTCTAACCGGAGAAAACATTGCTCAAGCTGTTGCAGGACTGGAGATATGAAAGTTACAGCTCCATGTCCTTAAGTGTGAGGTCATCTTTTAGTGCTTTCGCAGATGATATAAAGGTCACAGACGCCTGTTTTCTTTTCTACACGTGTTGATGATTTGAAAAAGGCCACAGCAAGGCTCTGAAAAGTGAGGGGAGTACCAGGGCTGCTAATGCAAGCCTTTTTCTGCCCTTGGATAACTCCAGTAAAAGCTGTGCTCCCACTGTTTGTGTTAAGCTTGTTTGAGTTGGGCATTAGACAGTGAAGGCCTCTTGTCCCCTCTATATTTCATAAAAGTTGCAGACAGTTTAGTTTCCTTTAGCCCTGTTAAAACCCCGAACAAAACCAGGGCTAAAGCGCACATCTTCCGGAAAGCTTTTCTGCCATCGTGGCGAAAGAAAGCAGCGGTGACCTCAGCCACTGGTGGATTGTTTCCCGAGGACTCAGATGTCTGTTTCTGCCGAACCAGTCTAGTGTCAAAACTGAAGGAGGCTGGGACACCTATTAACTAAAATTAGAATGATGTGTCCAAATTAATTCCCAGACAAGAGGTGACATTGTCCTCTTGTCCCATATTTCATCACTATCCAAATTAGATTGTCACATCAAAGTGTAGAAACTCTGAAAAGGTTCAGACACCAACTACTGTTTTATGCATCTGTAAAAGTTGCTGTATATTGTCCATGTTTAAGACATAATAATTAATAACATTAAGACTGTCTGCTGTCTGTCTGGACGGGTGGAGCAGCAAACCATGGTGAACTATGGGATGCACTTAACTCTGAAGACAGCAAGTGTGAATATTAACAGCGCCCATGTTCTTTTAGATTTGTAACATGTTTGAAAATCTACATATTGCATCAGGAGACATGTATTTGAACATGCAGCTATTGCAACATTAGCTGGTACTGGAACTAGTATCCAGCAACACTGCTTTATTAGATTAAATATGTGCTTGATTTTAATCATTCCTCTGCTGTTTCTGCTGCAGAACCCTATTTTTCTCTGGGTTTTGGATGCTGTGCAGTAACTGATTACCTTTGTTACAACGGCCTCGAGCCACTGTACATCATTCCAGCAGATTGATCTGCAACTTCAGTCGAATCAGCAGGTTTGCTCCTGGCTCATGTGGAAATCAGAGGGCTAGGCAGTTATTGCTTTATGGAAAGAGGATGAATAAGGTGATCTACAGTCAGTGAGATGAATGCTTATTCGCACCTTCCCACCTGTGCGTCTGTCCTTATCAGTTTAACTTGACCTATTTTGTTGAGCTGAGAACACTGAACTTCAGATTTTTAGATGCATGAATTTTTAAAAAGCTGTAAACAAAACTGACATAAAAGTAGGGAATTAAAACAACTTTCTGCTAACTTTAGACATCAGACAAATATCTGCAGAAATTCTGCAACCTCTTAAGGCATCAAAGCATTTTTACACAGTGGTACAGCAGCTAAACAGAAAATAGACTGCTGACCAAAAATGCAGCATTACTGTAATCAGACATAAAAGAAGATGGAACTAAAACTGTATCTGCCTTTTCATTTGCATTTAAGGTTTCTTCTTGGTGTCTAAACATCTACTGATCACTTGATAGGCGCCAAACATCTCTAGCTGTCACTAGGCAACAGGAATGAGATGTTCTCAGTATAGACACTGTCAGATTTCATAGACCTTCCTGTCACAGAATTCATGAGCAAAACCTCTTGACTCCTCAAGGTGAGATTTTCCACTAGTGGAGGAATTTGATCTGAATATGCTCGCACAAAATCTTCATGTGTGTAGAAACTGGATACACTGCATCCTAAGTTAGCTGAGATTTAATATAACATGCTATGTGAACAAAATCCTAATTAAAGAAGAAAATATGATGCAATATGTTCCATTTGGCATATAACACCTACAGTATGCCTATTTATACAGTAGCGTTCCCTTTCCTGCACCCACTCACACACAGACACACTCACACATGTCAGCATACAGTACATACTGTAGTTTAGACACTGGGGATGGTGAAGCGCTGCATTGAACTTGGAGTATCATGCCCTCTTCTGGCAGGTTGCTTTCTGTCTGTGACAGAGAATGAATGGCAGCTGTGTCCCTGTTAACCTCCGAGCTGTGTGTTTGTGGCATGCAGGCCTTCTCTTACACAATCCTCACTGTGGTTTTTAGTCTTATTGTTTTAAGTGTCTTTTTTTCTTTTGTGAGATGTTTATCCTCCTATGTTGGTCTTATGACATGTTGGTAATGTCAAATTGGGTTACTGTACAGCACCACTCGAAGCAAAGCTAAAAACATCCCACATTCTTATCTCATTAAAAATGGTCATTATCAGTTGTCATTACATCTATCATTAATCCATGTTGTAATTAAGTTTGGTAGGTTAGGAACTTGTGTAAGAAATTGTCTTTGCTTCACCAAGGCAACACAATACAAGATCACAAACCATATGCAATACACACAAGAATAACATCAAATATACACTAAGTTCAAACCTCATAACTTATAAATTCAAATGAAAAGGGAAAGACAAAGCTTAGCATTCTGATTGCATTTGCCAAGAAGGACTTATTGTGCACATCAGTGGTGACTCTTATCTACACGCCTCCCTGAGGGTAAAAGTCCAAAATGCAAATGGAAGGGATGAAAAGAATTTCCTATGATTCTGGAGGCTCCGTTCCTTTTGCTAAATCCACATTTCTTGGAATTTGCATTCAGCAGTAGTTGTTGTGGTACCAGGTGCCATAGAGTCTGCAATGGCAAAGGATTTGAAGAAAAAATGCATCACAGCAGACAGCCTTTTAATTCATGCTGTTACTTCAGTGAGCACTTCTTTTTAACCAGATCCAGCCTGGTACACTCCACATTTACTGAATTCAACACATGATAAGAGCCTACTGGGCCGATGATAGTGGCCCACTGAGTTGTAGTGAGTTTCTTGAATAACTATATACTGTAGCAACAGAATAAAAAGTACAACAAGACAACTGCAGCAAATTGTCCCATCTGAGAAGGTATAACTGTCAAATGTTTAATACTCCTACTTGTTATAGGAACCAAATTCACTAAAAAACAAAAATACATTTTATGTACTACACTGACTGTATATGGTTAAAATGACAATAAAGCTTCTTGAATCTAATTTTTAAAATAATTAACAAATGTCCATGGCATCAATGCAGTAGTACATTTATCCAGTGAATTGTCCTCTGGTTATGCTAAAGTTTTTATGTTATGTTAGAGTGAAGACACAAGGACAGTGAACTGGTATTAAAACAGGAACCGGACAGCATTGGCCAGTCATTGTTTTTGTAATGCCATGGAGACACAAGATTGTTTGCCAGCAATACTTAACATCACTTAAATTTACAAGTGGATAATAAATACTTCGATATTTGGGGAATCTTTACAAATGAATTAATACAGACATATAGGAAATACAGTAGATAACCAGACTAAAAACTATACAATTTCAACTTAGTGGCATAAAAGTGGCAAAAAGAAAAAGCTAACTTGATTTATAAAATGTAAAGGTGTGGGGAACACCATCCAACATCAGATAATAATAACCTACTGTAAACATGAATAGGTTTTGTGATGTCTGAAAAATACTAAGCCTTATTTTCCAAAATGCACAAAAAGGAATTTTGTTTTTATGTTAGTGAAAAGCTCATCCTGATTTAGTTGTCTTTCCTCAGTGCAATAGCTGGCTTTTTGAAGCCAGGGCGGGCCTGTTGTCTCAGATCCACCTCACTCTGGTCATTCATCATGGGGAAATTGAATTGTTTTCTGTGCCAAGATGCCACCATGTACGATCAACCATTAGTTTTTATCCCAACGGCTGGATGCCCTCATAGCAAATTGCTGCAGACTGCCTTGGGATAGGCCTTTGATTTATCTCCTGTGGGGAACCTGGTTACTTGGCCGGTCTGTCTCTGGAAGTCCTAATGTTTCAGATCTTTCAGTGTCACGTACATATGTTACAGGATCCATTGTATCTTCAGGAAAGTCTTCGTACTATATCACAGCGTACTAGTGTACTGGGCTTTTCTCACCCTGCATCAAATATTATGCAAAAATCTTTACATTACTTGATGATCATCTGACAAAGGTATTACACACTATTACTATATTAGACAGGCATCTTCACTTCTTGTTTTTAAACCTCACCTAAAAAGCTTATGTTATGCTTTTTTACTATAATTTCAGTCTATTGCTATTTGTATTGCTTTTTACATTTGATTACTCTTGTACAGCACTTTGGTCACTTGTGGTAAAGCGCTTTATAAGTAAGGTTGGATTGGATATGTGCATAATGATTCAAGTTAAATTACATTTTGTTTTTGTGTTGTTAACCTGTTGACTGTGTCTTGACTGTAACTCAACCTTCTCTGACTTCCTCTTTGTTGTGTTTAGGACAGGTGTAGGTGTCTCAGGGTTATTCTAGGACGTTAGATTGTCAAGTCGAGTTTTTAATGTTCTGAGTTAATCTTGAATATTTGCGTGTCTGTGACAAACTATTATTATTATTATTTGTTTATTTGTTTTTGGTTTCTGGACGACCAGTGAACATACAAGCGCTTCATGAACAACGCCTTTCATTTCACATTTAAATGTTAAATTTTAAATATGTTTTTTTTTTTTTTACTAAACAGTTTGAACTACTTTTTTTCTAAGCAGCTACATTTCCTGTCTGTGTAGCTTTGCTGCAGTTCAGCTCTCACAGGGTGCAGTAATTGGTCTCTGGCAGCTTCTCCACCACTGTTAGAAACCAAAACAAACGTCTGGGTGCCATTAATTGCGGGTGTAGAGAAAACACCATTAAAAAGGGGGCAAACAAAACTAGATTAAGTCTTCATGCAGCCACTGATCGTCAGTAACAGATAGATGTAACTCACACAAACATGCTAGTGGTCTGTCTCAAGATTGTAGTCAACATGAAACAAATCCACAGATTTATCACCACAAACAGGCACTACTTTTTAACACATAACACATTTGTTTAGGCGTAGCTCTGTTTTCTCTCTCTTTTGCATCAACCTGTTTCTCTCCATACATGAATCTCACCTTTGGAGACCTGTTTTTCGGCCTCTTCCTGTGGGCCAGCGTGAACTCCGATCATACCGCGTGGCACTTGGACACACAAACCCCAGCTGTGGTGGGGAGAGGGGCGGGGCCTGCGGCTCGGGTTTCCACGGGAGCGCGACCCCTGACTCGCTGACGAGCATCCTGTTAGAGCTCAGCCTGCGCGCGTCCGCTGATCTACACACACAGCACCAGCGCGCGGCCGCTGGCGAAGTCCCATCCGCATGACTTAGAAATCGTGCGTCGAGCTGAGGGAAGCCCGAGTTATGTGGCGCTACTATCTCAGCATCCTTCCCAGCAGCAGAAGGAAAAAAAAAAAAAGAAGCTAAACAAGCACAAGTTTTCCTCCGACTCGCGAAAAGAGGAGCCGACATGGATGAAAAGGAGCTGTTCGTGTGACCGGACAAAACGACCGGCGAAAACACTGGTTCCCACGGTAAAAGCATGATAACATAGCCGCTGGTTTGCGTTGTTTTGTGTGAGAGGACACGACGAGCTAAACTGGGGGAAAAGTTTGAAGCGACGAGTGGCTATGGCGCGGGAGAGCGGAGACACCGGGACGGACAAAAGTGCTTCAAAAGTGAAAAAGCAAAGAAAGAAGAAAACCAAGGAGAACAAAACCAGGACTGTCCACGCTAACATACTGTATGATAACGCCAAAGGGGAGGAAAACCCAAACCGACACTATGCAAACAACAAGATTAAGACGACCAAATACACGGTGCTGTCCTTCCTGCCAAAGAATCTTTTTGAACAGTTTCATAGGTTTGCTAATGTTTACTTTGTTTTCATCGCTTTGCTGAATTTCGTCCCAGTTGTCAATGCCTTTCAGCCAGAACTTGCCCTGGCTCCTGTAGTTTTTATTTTGTCTGTCACTGCCATCAAAGACCTATGGGAGGACTACAGAAGACACAGGTCGGATAAAGAAATCAACCACATGGACTGTCTGGTGTACAGCAGGTAAGTTGGGCCTCATCCTAGCGGCCAGCAGTGTCCAGCTGTTGCTGCAACTGTGTGTGTTTGCTCGTTTTTCCACCAGCACCTACAAACTGCCCTCCCCTAGTGCATCTTTACATCAGCTGATGAAGGCGGATAGACGCAATCAAGACACAGTTTCTTTACTGTGTTATCAGATGTTGCAAAATGGCCTTCATGCAGGTGACAGGCTCGCTGTCAGATGCTCATTAATATCTAAGGCCTTATTATTGTGGAGTTTCACTTGGCTGGAATATACACTGCCCATCCAAAACAAAGTCACCACCTGGATTTAACTAAGCAAATAGTTAAGAGCACCCCATTAGATCATTACTGCATGGATGATTATGTTTCAGCTGGCAACAAGTTATTTAACCCTAACTGATGCAGTGAGGAGCTACTCATTGTTTAGACAACCATGTTGAAATACACATCCTGTGGGTGTGGAAAAGATGTTAATCTGTTTCAGACGAATCAAGCAAAGAAAACATCTAAGGAGATTGATGAAACTACTAAAATTGGGTTAAGAACTGTTCAATGGAAGAAGGTCATGGGGTCGGATGAGTTCAGATTTACCCTGTTCCAGAGTAATGGACACATCAGGGTAAGAAGAGGGGCAGATGAAGTGATGCACCCATCAGGCCTAGTGACTACTGTACAAGCCTGTGGGGGCAGTGCTATGATCTGGGGTTGCTGCAGTAGGTCAGGTCTATGTTCAGCAACGTTAAGTGTCCAAAGAATGAGGTCAGCTGACTACCTGAATATACTGAATGATCAAGTTATTCCATCAATGGACTTTTTCTTCCCTAATGTCATAAGCATACTTCAAGATGACAGTGCCATCGGGTTCAAATGTCAAAGAGTGGTTCAGGGAGCATGACACATCATTTTAACACATGGATTGGCCACCACAGAGTCCAGACCTTAACCCTTTTGAGAATTTTTAGGATGTGCATGGAAAAGACTTTGTGCAGCAGTCTGACTCTCCTATCATCAATACAAGATCTTGACGAAAAATGAATGCATCTCTGGACGTGAATTAATGTTGTGACATTGCAGAATCTTATTGAAATGACGCAACTGTGAATGTACGCTGTAATCAAAGTTAAAGGTGGTGCAACTAAATATTAATGTGTGACTTTTTTTGGACGGGCAGTTTATATCACACATGAAATCCAAGAGTGCAGAAAGCCTTCAAATCGAACAGTCTAATCATACAGATGCTGTCAATATGGAGCCTGACATCCTGTTTGTTCCCTAAGCTTTCTCTACTATTTTCCTAAGTCTGTATGTGCACAGTGTGTTTTGCTAATGAAAAGCAGCACTGTCGCTCGTGTACAGAGCATAATTCATAGTAATCAAAAGGCTCAGTGTTTAGCAGCTCCAGAGTTTTAGCTAAAACTTGACCCAAGTTTGTTCTCTCAAGGTTGGACATAGTTACGTTTTCTTCTGCTGTAGTGACATTGTGAAAAAAAACATCCCCTTTTCTTGACATAGCCACAGCTGATTTGAGGGAAGCTACACAGCAGTGTGACTTTGCTTTTCTCAAGGCAAAATACACATTTGCATTAACTGTCTATATCCATCTGTCTCTGCAGAATTTGAAGCAGCTGGTCAACCCATATCTAGATAAATGTTACATTTACATTTACATATTCACATTTAGTCATTTATCAGACGCTTTTATCCAAAGCGACTTACAAGTGATGAACAAGGCAAGCCAACAAAATCTAAGTCAAGAAGAAACAAAGAGTTTGAATGAGTAAACCCAGAAGGGGCCTGCATTTACAATATAGAACATCCATGTCTATCAAAAATGCTAATAATTTCAGAGTCTGAATAATGAAAACAGGCACATTTGACTTCAGAGGATTCCTTACAGATGTAGAGTTTGGAGCAGCTACAGATATGTAGACAAAGGCATACCAATCACTAGTAAATGTAGTTTGGTGGAATATAAATATTTTGCTGTTAACAACATCCGCTGGTACTGTCCAGGTCACTGAACGGATACTTTATCTTGATCTTGTCTATCTGGTCTGATATATTCTTCCATAACTGGATGATTCATTAAAAACACGGAAGGGCCGTCTTGTCTCGGCTGTGTTTGTAATCATTTGCAAAGAATGAAAGATAAACCTCCCATTTAAGAAGGGACGGACTGTCGGTGGCCTTTAAAAACAACAGGACAAATGATATTACAGGAAATATATGGCATGATGTTGATGAATGTCTAACAGTGTTTGTTTTTATACACCAAAACCTAAATATGTTCAGTTTAAAATAATGTAAGATAAGTTCTCAAATTCAGATCCTCACACTGGAGAAGCTGAAAGCCTCAACATCTTGGCATTAATGCAACTGAAATGAAAACTCAATAGTCAAAATATTTGCCTGCAGATTCCTCCGACAGTACTTGATGTGTATTTATTCAATTTTAGCTTCTGCTAAACGGCTTCAGTCTGCAACTAACTGTTTTTGGGTCATGGATTTATCTGCCAATTTCATTCTTGATTAATTATTAAGATGGGAAATATTTTCCACAGCCTTAGGTGATATATTTGGATTGCTGGTGTTATTCTGCCAACAATCCAAAAGATATTCAGTTTGCTACCAAATGTAGCAAATATAAGCATCCTGGCATAAAGTTCTTTATGTAAAGTGGTTGACTGATCATTCAGCATCACTATCACTTTGGCCTTTGTACAGTATAAAGGTTGTAACACTTTGCTCTGTGGCTACTTTTTCTACAACAGCAAATGTGGGCCACTCACTTCTCTTATCTAACTGATCTGGCATGCAGCTTTGGAGAGTTTATTCATCATCCTGAGGATATTGTTCAGGCAATGGAAAATAGGTATTAATTAACATAATTAGCATAATTATCATAAAGCTTTCACTTGTCTTGAATGCTGTGTGGATTTCGTCCTGTTCACCATTCATTTGTCTGCTCTGGAATGTAACATGGGTCTGATTTTCACGCGGGTATCACATGTGTATCAGTGAAAAAATTCAAGGAAAAGAATGTTGTTGTTTTAAATGTACTATAAGTCATTAATGTCAGGAGGGAGGGTTAATGAATAAACTGTGTTTTTTTTTTTTTTTTTCCACTGTTGTTAGTGATAGCTTGGAGAAATTGTTTGCATTCAGTATTTACTGCCATGGGTTTCCCTTTTGGCCAGGCTCCTGGTTGATTAAACCGTGATTGCCATTATCGCAGTTTGATTTTGATTTGTATATTAATGGTTAAACATACACAATAGAGACATCATGTACATTATACTAACATAACCTCACAAAGTCATTTTGTGGTGAGAAGAATCAGTCTGTTGAGACATTGTCTAAAAATAGGAAAGCTCTGTGAGAATCTCCTCAGTGTTTGCCTTGTGGCAAAGACAATGTTGTGTCATATGAGGTGGATCCATCCTCCTTGGTTGGGAAATGTTCTAATTTAGCCCTCTTAAAAAGTTCTGTGACTTTGACCTACATTCAAAATTTGTTTTAATCCAGTCGTGTATTTTGAGGAAGAAGTTGCAAGGAGCTAGAACCAGTTTTGGAATTTGTTGCTCAGCGTCAACAAACAGGCTGCGCTCATGCATAAATATGCGCTGTCTATATAGATTTATAAAAGTTGACTTGATAGTTTCTCTTTATGGAACCAGCAGTTATTGAAAACAATAGCGCCACATCTTTCATCGAGCAGTTTACACCATGTCTTCGCCCTCTTATTGTTCTGGCAGAGCGGTGAGACGCTATGTGGAGAAGTACTGGAAGGAGGTGCGGGTGGGAGACTTCATCAAGCTGCGATGTAACGAGATCCTCCCCGCTGATGTTCTGCTGCTGAGCTCCAGTGACCCGGACCGCCTGTGCCACATCGAGACCGCCACACTGGATGGAGAGACCAACCTCAAGCAGAGGCAGGTCGTCCGCAGCTTCTTTGAACTGGTCAGTTTTACCACTGTCTGTTTTTGCATTTTCTCAATTGCGTCTATGTCCTTCTTACTGTCACCAGTTGCTGCTCACTGCTGCTCCCACATGCCTCAAGCCCAGTGGTGTGGAGTTGTTTGACATCTGTATTTAGTTTACACTCGCTGGTCAGAAGTTGTGGCCTCTGCCTGAATAATCTGTTGTTTGTGTTTTGTTTGCAGGATTGTGATTTTGACCCTTTAAAGTACAACAGCATAATTGAATGTGAAAAGCCCAACAATGACCTGAACAGATTCCGTGGCTACATGTGAGTATTTCCTTGTCTGGTCTGCATGTGGTTGGTGGCTGTCCACCACGTGGTGGTAACCAACTTTCATATTTGTTAACTCATATTAAAGGTTTCTTATTTCATTTTTATTTCACTGTAAATTAATGCAGTGACTGCTGAGCCTTAAAATGGCAATAATCTCAAACTGTGGTTTGTTGAAGAGCCAGGAGTTTCTAACTTATAATTATGACTTAAACAGTTTTTCCAAGTCAAGATTACGATTTGCCTTCTTGGGATGTGGTTGTAGAAGTTTGCCCATTTGACCAGCAAGTTTGACGATGTATGTGTTTCCTTAAAACCAGAATAAAAGAAACTATCAGCTGTACCTTGGACTTTATTACTGTTGCCATAGCTTCTATGCCTGTACTAGAGCCAACTAGTGGGTATTAAGCAACAACATGGCCCTCACCTTCTACTGGTTTCCTGTGTTATGCTTTACTTCCTTTTTGATTGTGTTTCACTTTCAACATATTGAAAGTGATCCTAAAGAAAGAGGCACTGAGTATTAGCCTGGTATGACTGTGCTGTCCCTGTGTTAATGTGTTAATCTGTCCATCTCCTTCAGTAGTAACTCTTGCACTAAAGCATATGGTCATTGTTTTAGCCAGTGACATGTATTTAGCACTTGAACCACTCTGAGCCACCATCACACACTGAGCCACCATCACACAGACGTACAGTAGGTTATGGCGTTACTGTTGGGTCATATCTTTTGCAAGGCCATCTCAACATGCTCTATCACCTGAGCTACTGTACTGCCATCTCTAATGTTAGTGACTTAACCAAAACTTTTCCTTCAACATAATCATGTTTATGTTTATCAGGGAGATTCGGCTTGTTACCACTGCTGAGCTCTCAGCTATTGTTGGAGCTTTCAGATACCTGCATTCATGCCAAGTGCAATGTGTTAGATAAGTTCATGTGAGGCAGTCCTCTGAGCCTACAGCAAACTGGCTGGGCTGACCTGCACTCACATGATCATGACATTTATTCTTTGTTCAGAAGGAGACCAGATGCTGCAAGTGTTCAGTTGCCAGGCTACAGTGGAGCACAGGGCACAGCAGCAGAGTTGTGGAGGGGTGGTGGCACTTGTCTCTGCAGTGTTTTATTATATTATGGCCAATGGCATCAAGTCTAATCTCACTACCTTTCTAGGAGAGAAAACACTGTGCATCTCGGAATATTATCAATTTCTTTAACCGTGTGAGTTATGAAGTACTGCAGCTGCT
The DNA here is from genome assembly GCF_900324465.2 of Anabas testudineus. Classification (NCBI taxonomy): domain Eukaryota; kingdom Metazoa; phylum Chordata; class Actinopteri; order Anabantiformes; family Anabantidae; genus Anabas; species Anabas testudineus. Next base: position 5,584,035 of record NC_046613.1, on the reverse strand, counting down.
CAGATCTCAGGGACACTGGTATTAATCTGTATTGCTGGTGACGTGTCAGCCTGCTGTCAAGGGGGTAAACAAGCTGATAGTTTTGTGACTTTTAAAGAAGCTACTGTCCAACTGAGAATATTTCAATTCTGCTCCCAGTTAGAGGTTATTTAACTTGTTATCCTTGATTTGGTAATTTGATTAAGGCTGATATTTAGAGCTCAGCTCTTTCCCACCTTAGGCCTTTATTTAACACATCTCCCTTTCATTTAAGATGTTTTTTCTAAAAGGGGTGTGAACTTTGTTGCTGTGCTGGTTGTGAGTTAAATTCCATGTTTGTGGGACATTGATGCTCTAGATGAGCCTGAAAAGCATTAAATGAGTCTGATGTAAGATCTGAGGGTCAGTCAGGCGGTATAATCGCCTGACTGACTTCAAGCCTGAGGGGTTTTCTGTTGAGTGATAGTGCGATCGGTGCTTGTGTATCAGAGGGAATTTGTGCTGAGATAAGGGCTCCTGCTGAGGGAAGACCGTGATGCTTTGGAGCGTGATGGAGGTTCTCCTCAGAGTAAACTGATTTAGTCCTGGGGGTTCTGGTGTAGAGAGATACTATATTTGACCCTGATCCTCAATATTTTTCACCTCAGTAAGAAGAAATAACCATGATCATTCTCACTTTGTTTGATGATGGCACTTCAGGTCCTTTTTATGCATGTTCTAATCTGACAGAATCCATCGAAGTGGCAGAAGAGATGCACTTTACAAAGAAAACCTGCTGCTGCGAGGCTGCACCATCCGCAACACAGAGGAGGCCGTGGGAGTCGTCATCTACGCAGGTTTTATAACGTAACTGTTGTTGTCAGCTGTCACACTCCATATTTGAGCTCTGACCAAGTGCTCCTAACACATCGCGTGTCTTAATAGGTCACGAGACCAAAGCCATGCTGAACAACAACGGTCCGCGCTACAAGCGCAGTAAACTGGAGAGACAGATGAATGTAGATGTGTTCTGGTGCGTCATCATCCTGCTGGTCATGTGCCTGTTTGCTGCTGTGGGTGCGTAGCCGTTTATGTAAAGAGCTGTTCTGGATGTGTTTGTGATCTAGTTGAATTCCCAACCATAATGTCTGTAGATGTATTGTGGAAAAAAAATCTTTTATTTACTATATATTCACATTGCTGTGTTTATGCTAGTTGACTTTGTGGTGTTACTGTTCCAGGTCATGGTCTGTGGATGTTTCAGTACGGAGATAAAAGGCCTGTGTTTGACGTGCTTAGTCCAGAGGGGACAGACTTATCGCCCATCATGTCAGCTATTTATCTCTTCCTCACTCTGATCATTGTCTTTCAGGTAGGAATCGGAGACAAGATACGTTTGAATTGTTTTCATGGCACTGTTCAAAAACGTTGTTCCTCTAGATCTTAATTGACACATTTAGTCTGGTAAAACTAGGAGAAAGTGATTCCTTAATCCTGTTTAATAATTTAATTTATATCTTGCATTCAACTGAAATGTCCTATAAGAGATTTTGCAGCTAGTTTAAAATGAATACAAAGTCAGTGAAGATAGCAGTTTGTTTACGCTGTACAAACAGTAAGGGTTTGAGTCTGGAGCCCCATCAGTATTGCCAGACATAGCTTTCATACACTTTCAAAGCACACAACCATGTTGGCGCAGAGGCACAGTCACAGTGCACAGGCTGAACTGCCCTCCCGAAAGTTATGACTCATCTCTCCACAACAGCTTTCCAAAAATGTTGCCTGGAAATGTCCCATTGAACATTATTGTTTTGTTTTTGTTTTGTTTTGTTTTGTTCCTTTTAGCAATTTTCTTTTCATTCAGTGACAATGTCAGTGTAACCCTACTTTTCTGAAAGAAAATACATTTAAATGATTACATAAAAGGAGGAAAACAAGGAATGAAATGAATCTTTGCTACATGGTTCCTGCCTGTTTCCTCATTTGTCCATAGTTGTTCTCTAGTTAGGTCCAAATTATATAATTTTCCAGAAATTCTATAGTTTCAGTGAATCAGGGACATTTTCAAGCAGACAGAAAAGTGTACTTGCTTATACTTGTTGACCTACTGATGTAGTATTGTGTGTGCATGTTCCCCTGCAGAATATCAGAATTTTGTTACATTTCTCCCTCTTCTGTATGTTTATTTCAACACACTCACAGGAATTTCATTATTTTGTTAAATACCTCATTGAAAAAGCCTTCCATTTCTCATACATTCAAATGAAACCCCTGTGTATATGCACAAGTACAATTCAAGATGTATTTACTGAGAATGTTAAAAAATTAACAAGCTCTTTCCTAACTAGCATTCTCTTCTCTCTCAGGTGCTGATACCCATCTCCCTTTTTGTGTCGATTGAGATTGTCAAGATCTGCCAAGTGTATTTCATCCATCAGGACATGGATCTGTACGACGAGGAGACAGACTCTCACCTGCAGTGCAGAGCTCTTAATATCACTGAGGATCTCGGCCAGATGCAATACATCTTCTCTGACAAGACGGGCACACTCACAGAGAACAAGATGGTGTTTCGTCGCTGCACTGTGGCAGGAGTGGAGTACTCCCATGATGCCAATGGTGAGACAATTTAGTAAATGCACACACCCTCCGTTACAGTTAGCAGTCACTGTCTAATGAAGTCTCACAAAATTGTGTGTCTGTGTGTGTGTGTGTGTGTGTGTGTGTGTGTGTGTGTGTGTGTGTGTGTGTGTGTGTGTGTGTGTGTGTGTGTGAAATCCAGCTAGGAGACTTGCTATGTACCAGGAGATAGATTCTGAGGAAGAAGAGTGTACGTCTCACGGTGGCACCCTACCCAGGCGGGACAGTGTGGCCAGCCACCAGAGCGCCCGTGTGGTGTTGCGCTCCCACAGCACCAAGTCCCACCGCAGGACAGGCAGCAGGGCAGAGGCCAAGCGAGCCAGCATTCTGTCCAAGCACACGGCCTTTAGCAGCCCAATGGTTAGTGTACCTCACTTTCCTGCTGTCCTTTTCCTCTGCACTGTCTGCTCTTCACTGATAATAAACTCTCTTCTGTCCTGCAGGAGAAAGATATTACCCCCGACCCCCAGCTCCTGGACAAAGTCAATGAATGCAGCAGTCAGATGGACTTCATGCGCTTCCACAACCAGCCCATGTCCCAGTTGCCCTCTGACCTCTCTGACATTATTGATTTCTTCATCGCTCTCACCATCTGCAACACTGTGGTGGTGTCCTCCCCCAACCAGCCCAGGCAGAAGGTAAAACTATCCAGTCAAACCATCAAGTTAATAGGATATTATCTTTTGATTTAGTAAGATAAGGTGCCAGATAGTTGTGCTTAATTACACTGATTTTAGTGTGTGTGTGTGTGTGTGTGTGTGTGTGTGTGTGTGTGTGTGTGTGTGTGTGTGTGTGTGTGTGTGTGTGTGTGTGAAGCAAAGTAAATGGCTGTGTCTAACTGGTAGGTAAAGCAGGCCTTGTATTTAATTACTATAATAGACTTGTCCCTTTGACAGCTGCAGACGTTGAACTTGTAATATTGTGCTGACAACATATAAATAACAGGGTGCTCTTTTGCCAGAGTCAATAGAATGCTGCCCAAAAGGTTTTCTCTGTTAGTTTATCCTTTATCAGACAATACATTCATGTAAAGTAAAAATTTACAACTAAATTGGAAAAAACGTGTAGAAGAAGCAGCATTTTATCATATTTTCTTGTTAATATGACCTATATAATGGCAGATTTGTAGCTAGTTTTATTTATTTATTTATTTTTAGTATATTTGGATCTAGTCAATAAGGACTGGACACAATGGGAAACTGTGTAAATCTGCACATCTTTAAAGTCTTGAAAGGCTTGGAATTAGGGCCTAAGAAGGTAAAAAAAGGGTCCATCAGTTTCCCACCAGATTTCACTGTCAAGTGAAGAGACAGCAGACTCCTGGGCTTAGACAAGTAGAAAGCTCCCCTACCCCTTTTCTGTAGGACTCCCGGATTGAAAGAGATGTAACGTGACTACACACAAGGTCAGGTTGTTTGTGGTTTTACATCCTTTTTTGCAGGATTTCTTACTCCTTCTGATGGCTTTGAATTCATTTGTGGTTGTTAATGTTTGTGTTGGAGGATCCTTTAGGGTCTTGTACAACTGATATCATTCCAAAGCTCTAACACGGTTGCATATTTTGTTTATCTTTTTTTGAACAACATGGGAGTCGTTTCCATCTTTTGACTAAAAGAATTTGAATTGTTGCATTATTTTGGGACTTTTCCTAGAACAACAGTTTCCAAACCACAAAAACCTTCTAAAATGTGTTTTTGCACGTAGCTTTCACTGTTTTACTGCCTGAGACTTTTGATGTCACACGGTTGTGTATCCGTGTTTTGTTTCGTTTTTGTGTGAGCCTGGGTGTGGTCGTCCTGTTCAGAGGTGATATCCCCTGCTCGCCACACACTGTGCACCAGCTCACTGTCCTGCCAGTCAGAGGCACAAATCTGTTTAGATTAAGCCTTGTGCAGTGACACATTGTTTATGTTCTCTGTGCTTCTGTTTGGAGGTTATCTGATAAGATTGAAGGAAATGTAAATCTTCACAGTAGAACTGGCTCTGCCTCTGGCTTCTGTTTTTATTTATTTATTTATTTATTTTGTGCTTTTTCATCCTTTGTGCCAGAGTAATTGTTCACATTTTATTAAGATGTCCTTGTGGTTAACCCAGCAGCTGGATGATTTATATCTTTATATGTGAGAAATGTGGCTCCTGCAGCCAGGAGACCTCTGAGTAAGTCACTCTCCTTGTACTGTACTGTGTTGAATCAAGGGGTTGGCTAAAGAAATATAGTAAGGGGATGCATCATGTCATCAGTGCTCCTGTACCACAAGCAAAATAATTTATCTTTCAAACCTTTTTAAGGCTTGATAAGTGTTTCCAACCACGTGCTGGTTATCTGCCGACTGATTTACAGTACATCTGCCACCTTTTTATGCAGTGCAAGTGATGACTGTACATGCATCACTCTGCCAAATTAAATATTTTTATGTATTTAGTTATTTAAAGCATCATCAAATAAATTATGTTTATTAATAACTGTTGCCTAATGTATTAAATGCCACATTTCCCATGGCTTCTTTTCAGTTTCTATGTCTTTACTTTTAAAGAGGAACGAGTTTACTTTTCTTAATCTGACTAACTTGAATGCTAGTTATTTTCAAAATAAATTGGGATACTAAAAAGCATTTTTTAACATTGGAATATTAAGGCCAGGACATGTGGGTTTTAGACAATTCAGATCTGTCATCATATTATCTGTGCATAATGTGCCCTTATTTCACAGCCAGTGGACCATCAAACATCGTCAATCATCGTCAAACTTGGTCACATGATTAATTTGGTTTAAAATTTTACAGGTAAAAAATTTTGATTCATCGAATGTAATTAATCTGGAATTAAAATAAGAATTAATGCATCATCATTAACACCCCTCTGATGCAGTGATTATCATTGAAGTTCTGGAGTCATAAGGAGTGTCTTGTTTTTCTGAGATCTCTAAACAGATGGGTGCATATATAGGTACACACTTGTGATGGACCGTAGATGTAATGATTAGACAGCATCGTTGACTCTGAAGTTCAGATTTGCTCTTGTTGGTGGCAAAGGTTAAAGTATATTACATCTTTTTCTTCCATCCGGTTTGTCAGTTTTTGTCTTTGTTTTGTTTTTTAATATTCCAGGTTCGGATGAGGTTTGAGCTGAAGTCTCCTGTCAAGACCATTGAGGACTTCATCAAGCGCTTTACCCCCAGTCGACTGACCTCAGGGTCCAACAACAGCAGCTCCTCCAGCCTTATTACAAACCGTTCGTCCAACAAGGGATGCTCCAGCATGCTGTCCTCCCCGTCTGCAGAGAGCACACTCACCAAACTGGAAGAGGAGCAGTCTCCAGGAGGCCTGGACCACGCCTTCAGCCCCGCCCCACCCTGTTATGATGGGAAGGCCTGGACTGTGGATGAAGGTGAGCTGCGCTATGAAGCTGAGTCGCCTGATGAAGCTGCGCTGGTCTATGCTGCCAGAGCCTACAAGTGCTCCCTGGTCGGACGCCTCCCTGACCAGGTGACTGTGGAGCTGCCACACCTGGGGAAGCTGAACTTTGAACTGCTGCACACACTGGGCTTCGACTCTACGAGGAAACGCATGTCCGTGGTGGTTAGACATCCTCTGACGGATCAAATCACAGTGTACACAAAAGGAGCAGACTCTGTCATCATGGACCTTATCAAACCCCCAGACACAGGTAGGCATTCACACATTTATAGGATATATGTTGTATATGTGCCATATACTATATCTTGATGCATGATGACTCTGCTGTTAACAATTATTAAGCTTTATGTGATCCTTTTCTACTAATGCAAAGATATAAATTAACCATATAGTTTTAACTAATAACTAGTAAAAACTAGATTTATTTTAGCACACTGCTGCAAAACTCAGTGTCCAACTTCAGACTCGTTTGTGTATTTTAACCTTTGTAACATCCAAACCTGGATTTCCATCCCTCTTTAGTTCTATTCTAATGGCAAAGATGTACTTGGTTGTTAGTGTATCAGAAGCATAAAAAGCTATGCCAAAGGTTTTTACTAATGCTTTGTGCATACTCACTACATGTCTGTCCAGGATTATTTAGCAAGGACTGTTGAGTTGAAGACTTGACATGATACACAGTCGTGCCAGAAGCCATTTTACATATTTTTTTGTTTGTTTGTTTCTGGATCTCTGCTATATCTACATATTGCTTGTTTTGTCAGGCCAACGGTTCAAATCCAAAGACATTTAATTGCTTAATGAAAAACTAAACTAAATACTTTTTAAATTACTAATTACTTTTCAAATTTATTGCAGATTTATTTTCTGTAGATCAACTCATTTGAGGTGCCATCTCAGCTTGAGCATGAAGATTTAAACTTTTCATGAGAAAGCCTGTGTTAGAAACTGGAACATAGAATTTAATGGTGCCTGTAGAGCTAATCTGTTTGCCTGTTTGGTTTTAGGCTGGTGTTAAAGTTCTAGTAAACTCGAGTGTGGACTAAGCAGACTGGTCTCAGTCTGGTTTCAGGTGTCGTTTTTCAGGTGGTGAGCTTTGTTTGTTTGCAAAGCAGATTAGCCATAAGGCTGTTTGAGTCTAGATATGTAAAATTGGTATGAATTCAAAGATAGATTGCTAATATATTCATCTGGTGTTTAAAATAATTAATCAGCAGATAAAAATAATACCAAACTGTACAAGTGATTTAGTTATGCAGGATCATTTTGTAACTCCTCTATAGTCTGCAAACAGTTGTTAGCACCAAAGCAGACTGTTGACATTTCATATATGTTTTCAGTGTTTTCTCAATGAAAACACTGGTGAAATTGAAATATTGTGACAACATAATTATTAGTCGGCTGATAAATCAGTCTTTGACTTTCTGAGTTAATTGGCATTGACCAATGTCTATGCTCATGCTGGCAATATCTGCAGCCTAGAAGTCCAGCATTTCATACACATATGTATGACTGAAATTTACAGCAATGTTTTTGTGTGCAGCAGTTTGAGAAACTCTCCAGGATGCACTTTTAGCACAAATGCAAACTCTCAGAAAAACAAACATCCCAACCTCTCCCAGAAGTTCAGAGAGTCTCCGGCATTTTAACAGCAGCTCCCTGATGCCCACAAATTAGATAATATCTAAAGTGGGTATTTCTTGCACAGGATTACACAGCCTAACAGCAGCACTGTTGGTGAGGCATTCAGTGACAGTAGAGAGTGTAGCTCATCTGTTTTTTCTAATATTGAAATAATTCAAATATTTTGTAGTTTTTTTTTTTAAGTCATAAAATGCTCTTTTAAATCAATTCTTTTTGTGTCTGATTTGTAAATATTAAATTCCTGTATTTGTTGAGGGGGATAAACATTATATATCCGCTGTATTAACTGTATAATCTGAATCAGTCATTGAAAAATCAGTTTGGGTTTACCACTAAACAAAACATAACTGTCTCATCATAATGTTGAAATAAAAAAATAGTTCCATTTCTACCCATTCATTACTTCTTATGATTTACAATCCAGTGAACCATATATGATCAAAGGAATAAACCAAAGTGCGAATGTGAATACTCACCTTGAAGATGTGAGCAGACAGAAGGAGTGTACCAATATGCTGTTGAGTAGCACAGTGGGAAGTGTATGCTCACACATTTTGGGAGACTGTAAATTAGGAAACCTTGTGAGTTCCCTTTGAGATATGTAGATTAAACTTTTCTTTACGCTTTGGAAATTGTTACAATCTGGATTTTAATTAAGGATTTAATATTAGCTCTGAAAGCCCCATAAACTGGACACAATTAACCCACAAACGTATAGTTTGAATGAACTTGTGCAGCAACTTGTCTTGACTTCCTTTCAGTAAATGCACTCCCCCCTCCCCTGTTAAGTGGGTAATTCGTTTATCTCAAATGCCTGGTGAGTGGCTCTCTCCTATTCATTAGAGACAGGCAGTTCATCAGAACAAAGCAGCTCTGCTTCATGAAAAAAATGGTTTCCAGCTAAATCATCCTTCTACGGTAAATGAAGACTTGCTAACTGCAGCACAGGGGAGGAAAGCACTCTCATCTTGTTTTGCTGCTAATGTGCATCTGTATTCTTCGGAGGAATTCTGAATTACAATATGATTTATTGTATTGATTTTCCATTGTGAGAGCCATGCTGGTCCCTTTGCATTTAGGGACAAGGCTGTTCTGATTGTTGATCATTTTTACTGCCCTCTCTCAGATGTCTGAGTTGGCACAGTGGGCCATTTACAGAACTTTTCACTTATTTAAAATTCACACAGCACTGCTGCTCACTAGGGGAGAAACACTCCATCAGGTCAGTCTTCACCCACATAAACACACACACCCCTCCTCCACCTTGTGTCTCGGTTCAGCAGCTTTAATGGCTGACAGGGTGTGCCTTCACACAGACAACACACTATTTGTTTTACCATTGGGTAAAACCAGCCAATTAGAACGCAGTAGGAACTGGGCCTCCTCATAACACAGACCTCCATAATGGCTCCATTCAGGCGATGAGGGAGTTGTTCAGTGTCACTGTAATAACATTGCACGTGGAGGTGCTGGAGGTAGACCTTACAGCCTTCTGGGTTTAGAAATTGGACTTCGTAGCTCATGACATAACTCCAGTCTAACTTCTCGTGTTTAAATCCAGTTCCACCTTAAAGAAATTTGGAAAGAAAAACTGTTGAGTAACATTTAGTTTGTTTGTTTTTGTGTTTTTGTTTTTTTGTGAGTGAACTGAGAAGTTTAGATTAAGATGAGAATCCAGATGTCTGGATTGGGATTTTGGGTGCCTGAGGTTTTGTATCTTTGTTATGTTAATTGTTGAACTTAACATAATATATTTATAAAAGCTGTGAATATTTTTATTTTTATATTAACAAGAGATCACATAACTACATCTCATGTTGACGTGTCATTAACATTAACTCAATTCAGCAGTTACAAGTCTACAAAACATTTGAACTATTTTCTTGTCATTGTGTAGGTTATAATGTTCACAACTTTACTGTCTTGAATCACTCTTAATTGCTCTCATACTGTTATTTTCATATGTGGTAGGTAACAGTTTTTAGCTTAAAAAAATCCCTAACAGCCAACTGTACAAGTCTTAGTGTGGTGAACATAGTGGAACATCTAGCCATATTTGTTGACACAGACTTTAACAAGGCTAAAGGCAGAGTGAATATTAGACTTAAATTAAAATTTATTTGTGGTTGCCTACCACAAGATCAACATTGATTTAACTATTTAAAATGGCTAAAATCTTATTTTCACTTTAGAACTGAATGCTTTTGATCTGTACACAGATCAAAAACATCAGCACGTGAATGTATTTACACATTTTAGTAGCAATATTCAATTCTCAATAGTCATAATAATACAAATATTATATACATTTTCTAATTTTCTTTTTAAAACTTTCATGGACTTCAGACAAGTTATTGTTGGCAAAACTCAGCCTAGAAGATAATTACTTAATTATTTTACATATTACAGTCCCTGTTTAAAATGTTGAACAGTAGCTCGTTAGTCTTTAACTAACATTAATTCATGATTACAGTTGGTGACAGGCCTAAATAAAATCTGCTGTTCTCAAAGTGTAGGCTTTCTGCAAGTTGATGGAAACTTGATCAGTAGAGTATCGGGAAACCATTCGCCTGTGTGTGCATCATGTCACCTGCCTCGATAAGAAAGCTGTTGAAAGCAAAATGTGGAGCCATATTTGAAAACTCCAAACTTCACAGAGTGTGTTTAACGTGCATGACACAATTCCTGTTTTAGATATATCTTCCCATTTTCCCATTGCTCCTAGCAGCTGTTTATCAGAAATGTCATCGCAGTGTATTTTTTGATCAAGATGAAGCTGCCAGATTACTGATTTAGTTGATTTTGTCTTATATCATGGTTAAGAAAATAAAAATCCCTGTTAGAGTTGAAATTCTTCGATTACTGACAGTGCTGTTAATTTGTTCCTCTCAGTAAAAATTATTTTGCGTGGTGCTGCATGTGTAGCACGGCCTGCCAAGCTGTTGTGTTATTAGTGAGATTACATGGCTGGCGATCACAGTGTTGGCTGGTGCATTTGTGTCAAGAGACTGATAAGGCCAATCTGTTTGTACACTGTCCCCCTGCCAGAAAGATGGACGGCATGCTGCACCAGAAAGACACTTAAATAAGACTGTATTACAAAATCTGATACCTCCATTAAAACATCTTAAACAATGTGATATTATGTCCAATTAAAATAATTTCTAGTAACTGAAACAGATAGATGGTTTGTACATGGATTTTTTTGTTTGTCTTAATCACATTTTGCTCAGTATAGTCCAGACCCAGCTTGATACGTAGTATGAAGATTTGGTGAAATATACTGAGGCACAGCGGACATGGTTAATTTAGGTGTGAAGACAGATGGCTTTAATGCGCCTCTTGGAATAAGTTGTTGGCAATCTAAAACCAAAATGCTAAACCACTTATGCAGATTCCCTAAAATCAAGAGTATTTAATCTTCACTCATCTGTTTATTTTAATTGTTTTTTGTTGTTTTGTTTTTTTTCTCTACATTTCGTAGGTAACTCCAAAGGGAAACATCAGAAAAAGATTGTCTACAGGACCCAAAACTACCTGAACCTGTATGCTGCAGATGGCCTCCGTACACTGTGTATTGCGAAAAAGGTAACATGGATTCCTAAACCACTGAAGAAGAAGTGAACAAAAGCCCTTTCTTAACTGTTTTAGAAGGAGGAGATGATGTGTCTCAGTGGCTGGTTGGCAGCTTGTATTTGTGGCCCAGCACAGATGATCAAATGGGCTGGCCCTTCCAAAGTGACATTCTTCGTGACTCAGCTGCAATCTGTGCCACTTTCTGAGGCTGTTAATTTATGCTTTCACAAACCGGGTTCATTATATCCCTGCCCGTGCAAAACCCATCGCCAAGGCAATGTGATAAAACACCTTCTCAAGGTCTCACATTCTCCCGTGGATCCTCTGGCATGTCGGCAAAGAAGGAAAAGCTGCTCCACTGTTAGATTTTGCCCCAAAACTTTAGCAGATGATGATGTGTATGTGCTTCTGTGTGTATAAAGCTGTGTGTTTGTGTGCCAGGTTCTGACCAAGGAGGAATATGCCTGCTGGCTGCAGCGTCACCTGCAGGCTGAGACATCGATCCAGGGAAGAGAGCAGCTGCTCTTTGAGTCGGCCTTGCGACTGGAGACAAACCTGCAGCTTCTAGGTAATTATGCTACATACAGTTTACATACTATACTTTCAGTTTAAACCATTGTACATTTAAATTGCTATAAAATTAGAGCGAGTTTGTCACATGTGCGTTTTCACCTGTAGGGGCGACAGGCATTGAGGACCGGCTGCAGGACGGCGTGCCTGAAACCATAGCTTCTCTGAGGAAGGCTGGCCTGCAGATATGGGTGTTGACAGGTGACAAACAGGAAACGGCTGTGAATATAGCATACGCCTGCAAGCTGCTGGACCCTGAGGAGGAAATCTTGACACTGAATGCTGATTCTCAGGTGAGCAGCAGCTGCCACGAGAGTTGATCTATTTGAAGCTTTCACAAAATGTAAACAATGACTACAATAATTACAAAAGAAAATTGTGTAATGTCGCTTAGCAACTAGAATATAATTATGTGGTTTGAAAAATATTTCCTCAAATTGTCAATGAATATATTCTTAAAGCAGTAGCTGAAAATCTTCTCTTGCCAAGAATAAGATGAAAAATTTCACTGTCAGATACATCTGAAAGCCCCCAGAATAGATCAGAACAAAACAATGAATCATTTTGAAGTGGCCTGTATGAGTGCTGATCTTAATCTAGCTGAACATCCATGGAAAGAGCTGAAACTCGCTGTTGGCAGGAGGCACCTATTAAACCTGAGAGAACTGGAGCACTTTCATCAAAAAGTGTCCAAAGTACCAGCTGAGAAGTGTGTAAAAGCTACAAAACGTTGATACCAATACTTTTATCCAAGTCTGTATGTGCCTGGCTATTTCTTAGCTGGAAGCAGGGACTTCCTGGAGTTTTCGCTGGTTGCCTGGCAACAGTATGGCATCAGGAATTCAGGAAGTATAACTATTAATTCCAAGAAATAGTCAAGCCCTTCATAACTCCATGTAAAACCTCAGCTGGTTTTCATTACATTCAGTTTTTACAGTTAAGCAAGTGAAACATAAAGAACTGATTGAATTAGTGAACTGACTGAATAATTTAGGTGTCAGATGATTAAGCATTTAATATAATAATAAGAAAAGTCTTAATATATTGAAGAAATTCATTACATCTGAGAAAACAGCTGCTATACCTGATATAGCTTCACATTAACTGTACAGACAGAAGAGCGGTGTCTATGTTGTCACCTAAAAGCCTGACAAGTGAATAAAACTATTTCCCAAAACTAAAACTTTAGCATAATTTATTTGCTTCATTTTATTTTTTCCCCCATTTAAAAAAAAAAATATATATATCACCTGTTTTTTTAAACTATGAGGTCCATTTGTTATTTGAAGACAGTATTTATTTCTGTGCTGTTGAAGAATCTGGTTGCCAGATGTGAAGCAGGTCACACAGTTTGATATAAAACAACTGAAGCCCACTCTGTGCCTGTCTCTGAACCAGGAGGCATGTGCGTTGTTGCTGGAGGAGAGTTTACACTACATCCAGGCCAAATTCCTCTGCAGCTCTACAGACCAAGCCACCAAGGCATTCCACACCAACTTTGCACTCTTTGAGATCTATCCCTCTTCAACCCCGTCCTCCTCCTCATTCTCCCACACCGCTCCCTTCATGGTGCACCGCCTGGGCCTGGTAATTGACGGACGGACCTTGGCCTATGCCCTAGATAAGAGTTTGGAGGATAGGTTTCTGGCTGTTGCACGGAGCTGCCGTTCAGTGCTTTGCTGCCGTTCCACGCCGCTGCAGAAGAGCATGGTGGTCAAACTGGTGCGGAACAAGCTGAAGGTCATGACTCTGGCCATAGGTAAGCACAAGGTCATCAATATATGTACTATTATATACATACATGTGTACAGTATAATACCCTATGGGCCAGATACTGCTTTGACTGACAGTGTAAGACAGACTAAGAAGTCTGAGATTGTTTCCCCTCTGTAAGAGCAGTAACATGGTCTAGCATATGTTTGGACTACATGCGCATGTAGGAGACAGGGTTTGGAGCTTTTGAGTTACACCATGGAAAATCTAGGATCCATCTGTTGCTTCGTTCGTGACCTTACAGGGGTACAATACCAAAAAGCTGGAACACCAGTTTAAAGTAAATACTAAATTGGTTTTTCAAAGTTCAGACTGAACCAACTCTCCTGTCACTGACTTTAGAGATAAATACCAAAACTTAACAAAGTACATATTGTATCCAGTGTGTAGAAACTGAAGTTCACATGAGGTTCAGACCAAATTACCTTGATATCTTCAGTGCCTTGCCAATAGAGTCTGAAAGAACACAAAACAATGGATGCACTTTCTTCTTTCCAATACCAAAAATCTGAACAGCTAATAATTTAGTGTCACACCCTAAAATATTTCAGCAAACTAAATATATTATTCATAAATGTATCATTTGTTGATCCCCAATAGTATTTTACTGTCAAATAACCCTGTAACAGTTATTATAGTCAACAAATTCTTCAAGCATCATGAACATATTATTTTTTTCCTGTTCAATAATTCATGACATTTCCTCCTACACTATGTCCCTGTTTATCATGACTATCCATTTGGCAGACTCTCTGAAACACAGAGTGAAGCTCCTCCATGTTCCTCTTGCCGTGATGTCAATATGAGTTGACTTGAAATTCACATCGGAGAGGAGCACACACTTATCATACACACCTTCTGCACCTTGCTGTGACCACTGAGTTTAAAGAATGCACCTTAGTAATTATACACTCTGGCTTAATGAAGCTGTAGAGTAATAGAGGTGACACGAGGATGTCAGTGTGACCTATGACTGTCTTTTCCCTGTTTACTATTTGTTTGTTCCTCCTGTACTCGGGAGAATCCTATTTTTGCCAGACAAGCGCTTTTCTGTCATTGCTATATTATGTGAGGGGAAACACTGCAGCTCCACACACTCTTTGATTTTATAACTCAGTGGGGACAACAGAGGATTGTGATGTTTTAATATCTACCAGACGCAGTCTGCTGTTACACCACTGCAAAGATTGGACTCTCACCCACTTTTATGTATTTTATTTCTATTTCACTTCATAAATAATTTGAATGTGTGGTTACACATTCTTTCTATTGCAGTATTCATTATTTTACACTAAATAAAAAAAGGTGCGTACATGTGAATAAAATATTAGGGATGAAACCAAAATCCATGGTTTGGTTAAGACTAAGTTTTGAGCCATGGTTCAGGGCTTTTTAGTTTTTTTTGGGGTGGGGGATTTTGAAATACAGACGACCTGCATTTTCATGTCTGTGAGCGCAGACATGACAGTATAGACTTGATGAGTCTAAAGATCTTCTTTTGAAAAGAAAGATCAGATTTCTGTGTATTGAATTTGCAGTTGTCGGGTATTCACTATTAATATGCAGAGAAGACATTACTGCGAGAGACGGATGTCTGCAGTAGGGTCACAGTGGGTTTGACAGTCGAGGGGAACCTTTCCTGACCATAGATTTCCTGGACAGCATGGATGTTTTGTCGCGGTTCGCGTCTCAGCTACTCAACTACAATATAGACAAGCTTGCATGTTGCTTTAAAAAGTTAGTTACTCAGAATATCTAATCTATTGTGGGTCTGTTCAGATGCCAGTTAATACACTGCTGCAGCAGTGTTTGCATAGATTTTGTCAAAGGAGCAGCATTTGGCAGCCATCGCAAACTAGTCACCTTTGTTTGAGTGCTAATCCCCACCTACCTCTCATATTCAGCCTGCGCTGCCACTTCATTGCTGTTTACTATTATGAACATACAACACTCTCTGCCCACCAACACTTCATCTCCCACTCCACCACCTGTGGTGACAAAAATATATAGATCTGCATGCCTCAAAGTGGAGCAAAAACAAAAACAGAATTTGTCAGCCACCGCGGCCAGTAGGCCTGGCTCTTCCTTAGCCAGAGGGATAATGGAGCTTGTGAAGGGCACCTGGTAAACAATACAGTGTAATAAACACACACACACGTAGCCATAGTAATATAACAGCTGAAGAAACGTGAAGCTGTGTGAAGCCTTGACATTTCTCCCACATACAGTAAAAAAACAACACAGCTCAGGGAGGTTGTCACCACGCTCAGTAGCATTCTTTCTGCTTTCAGGCTATTGGTAAACTGGTCCCCCACTGATCTAAACTGATTACAGTTTATTAAGTATTAATTTATCTCATGGCTATGTACACAGTTTCTTGTTCTGAGGAAATTTGTTTTTCTCCACATTAATTTTCAGGTGACGGGGCCAATGATGTCAGCATGATCCAGGTAGCAGATGTGGGCGTGGGGATCTCAGGACAGGAAGGCATGCAGGTAAGGAGAAATGTGCCAGGAATAAAGGCAGTCAGACAGAGAGACAGGGGGCAGGATGAGTAATGTAAGGGCACTGTAAATAAAATTTATGAACTCGAGGATGAGAGAGGTTGAGCAGAGAGTTGGAGGAGCCATGGGAGAGAAGATAAGGGAATAAGGGATGGCATTCTTTAGCATAGTTTTAGTATGTGATATCATTACTCTTAAGTGTGTGTTTTAGCCCACATCCATACACATAGTCTTAATAGGATTGCCTGTGTGCCGCTGAGTCAAGCTGCTTGTCCTATGTCCTGCAGAGAAGCAGCACCTTGGTGCTTTAGTTTGGACTGTATCCACATCCGCTTCTCTCCATTCTCTAAGGTCACAGCTAATGCCACAGCCAAGGTAGCTTCATTAGGTATGGCAGCAGGAAAGAAAACATCTCGGTTGACCACTTATTTTACTCCAGCACACTTTTCTGGGAAAGTGATCTTGCATAGCAATGATGGAAAATCCCAATTAACTTCCAGGGGAGGCTTCACAGGCATGCGGCTGTGTAGCACATCTGTTAAAGTCCCAGTACCCTGTCCTTACCTGGACCACTAGATTAATCATTGTTAATCAGACTTTTTCTTAATGGGACAGCAGCCACTCCTCGGGATTCCACAGTGAGCTGAGGTGCACATTTCTGCATGGAGGCCAGTGCACGCTGCAGTTATGATGAACACACATTTCTTCTGTTAGGAGCGCACTCCCCATGCAGGGGTTACGAGCTCGTTATTAGAGCGCAGCGGAAACTAAATTTGCTGCACAACGAGGCATCTGCTGTTATTTTTCTTGTCGACAGGTAATGTTGACAGTTGAGAAGTGCCATAAAGGGTTAGCTGTGCTATTTAAGATGCAAGTTATAAACATGACATGACTACAGGGAGGTTTTAGTTTGAAATGTTGATAGATAACAACGAATCCCAAAAGGTGGACTACTTGTTTAAGGGTTATTGCTTTGGAAAAATGACATCTGCTAAAGATTCATTAAGCAGAGGTAGAGTAGAGGGAAGTGGCAGCCATTTCAAACTACTGTTCCCTAATAACTGCATAAGTCACATATGTGTGTGTTGATAGTGTGAGAGTAGAGAGAACGTGCAGAGCGATGGAGACTCAATGTTCTGTTTATTTCTTTTTCTTTTTTTCTTTTATTTTATTATAGGCAGTAATGGCGAGCGACTTTGCTCTCCCACGCTTCCGGTACCTCCAGAAGCTCCTGCTGGTCCACGGACACTGGTGCTACTCCCGACTGGCCAACATGATTCTCTACTTCTTCTACAAAAATGCTGTGAGCATGTTTTACATCTTTTTCTTTCACATATATTTCTGATCTCACTGCAGATTTAAATGTGAAAGTGAACCACTAAATATTAAGTTCTTGGCTCTGCTTCTTTGTGAATCTGTCTCTGTCGTGCTTTGTTCCCACAGATGTTTGTTGCGCTCATATTCTGGTATCAGTTCTACTGTGGGTTCTCAGGTTCAGCCATGATTGACCAGTGGTATCTTATCTTCTTCAACCTGATGTTCTCCGCTTTCCCACAACTCATCACTGGCACTCTAGACAAAGACGTGTCAGCAGAGACACTCCAACATCTACCTCAGCTCTATGTGAACGGCCAGAACTCTGAGGTCTGCGTCTGCTGTACTTCCTGCGTGTTTGTCTCTTGTGCCTGTTTTAGCATTAGTGTTTTTTTTTTATTACCGGTGTGTGCAGTTAAACCCACACACTCAGCAGAATACAAACCTGATGTCTCTTCTTTGTGGAAAACTAAACTGGCATTACTTCACCATGTATAAAAATGGTTAATGTTTGTGCTATAACAAGATATTACAATACAGACAGTTTGATTATTCACTTTTCACGTTTTTCTGGCTAAATGCCAAAAGGTTTGTTGGTTCCAGCGATTCAAACAAAATAATTTACTGCTTTTCTTTGTCATAAAGAAAGTGAAATATCTTTAGGTTTTAAACTTTTTGACAAAAGAAATTGTGTATTTTGTGTAAGAAGGTGTATTTATACACTTCCTAAATTACTGAATTTTTCTCAGTTGTACTGGGGATGGTTCAGATGTCATCATGTTATATTTCTATGACAAACAACAGATACTAATGAAGCACACTGCTTAGTGACATTGACAGTGAGGTTTGTGACCCCAGTGAATCTTTATCTTTCAGGAATATAAGCCATACATGTTCTGGATGAACATGATCGATGCCTTCTACCAAAGTCTGATCTGCTTCTTCATTCCTTACTTTGTGAGTCAGTTTTTCTTTTTTTTTTTTGTCGTTGTTATTTCCATCAGCTCATCCTCCTCGGTTTGTTGCTCTAACTTACTCATTATTTCCCTTCTTTCTGCCCACCACCTCCCTCTCTCTCTCTCTCTCTCTCTCTCTCGCTCTCTCTCTCTCTCTCTCTCTCTCTCTCTCCTTCTCCCAAGGCCTACGCTGACTCTGACGTGGATCTGTTTACATGGGGAACACCCATCACCACCCTCGCTTTATTCACCATTCTGCTCCACCTAGGCATTGAGACCAAAACTTGGGTAAGAACCACGATTTATGATTGATTCAGGGTAACATTTGTCCACTTCACATAGCCCATTAGAGAAATTACCTCTGTCTCAGCATTTTTGAAGTCAAATCATGCTGCTGGCGCTAAGAGAGCTGGTGTGAAGGCTGACAGGGACATGGATATTTGACTTGTGTTGATTCAGTTGAACCACAAAGCACTGCAGCATCAGGGCCAATATATCTGCTTCACAGTGTGTCTGCCTTCACCCAGGCCCTCTGCAAACGGTCTACACCACTTCACACTACCACAGAGCTCAACAACACCTGTTTATTTTTTCCCCTTCCTGCTTGCTTTTATTCTTGTGCTTTGTTGTCATAAACAGCCCGGCAGTCTTGGTCACAAGCCATTTTAAATTTATGACCTGGCATTATATCACAGGTTTTTTTTTTCCTTTTCATTCTGCTCAGGGTGTAAATTTAGCCTGGCAAGATTTTCACATGAAAAATGTCCTTTTCACTAACTGCGTTCCTGGACATGATGGCCCTTCGAGCAGAGAAAGATTCATAGTGAACAGCATTGACTGACGGAAAACATTTCCAAATGCTTAGACGGCAGGTGCTCCATTCTGGGGCTGCTCAGGAACATAATGTATGCATGATTGGTAAAGAGCTGTGAAAGTCAATTAAAGGTATTTGAGGTGACAGCAGGCAGCACGCTTTCTCTTCCCCCATACAGTAGCTGTAAGGCCATAATTAATTATGTGCTGGCATGTCAAGAGGGACAATACTCGAGCAACTGTACAGTATTCACTGTGGCAGATGCCAGCTAATCAACTAAAGTATGAAACAAGTGCATTTTTCCCTAAGTGACAAAACTACTTTGTTGCACAAGTAGTGAATCTTTGTCTTTTAATTTCCCACTTCCAGGTGGATCATACATCTTAGAGAGAGAGAGAGAGAAACAAACTGCACTACTCTGTATTTTGATAGTATTATGCAAATTACCGTGTGTATTGTGAAAGGCCTCGCATTTAATGATGAACCCAGACATAATTATCACCAGGCTCTGCTTTTTGCCTTAGCTCTGTTAAACAGTTTTAGCATCTTTCAGCTGATTGCTTTGGTTTTCTAGTCCACAACTTGTTTGTAAGCTGTTGGGTGCTATTATAGGAATGGTCCCAACGGCAGCAGCCAGCTGCATTGAGTGAAACTAAAACCTATGGTAATTCCTTCTTAGCTAGTAAATATATATAACTAGAGATATTCTAATTGGTGGAGATCAACAATAAAGGTAAAAGGAGGGTGAAAATCAGTTAGTGACTGCTGCTAATTACTAAAATGTTGGCCATAACAAATGTATAAAGAAATGATATACTGATCCCTTTAGCACTTTCAGTAAACGGTTTGTTGATGTACATTATAATTTTCTGTTTAAACAATTTTGTTTTGAAACACTAGAGGCAAACTTCACTAAGTTAATTTCATAATCATGACTACATCACTTCAAATATACTAGTCCATGTTTAATATATAGGGAGTTTCAATAGGGGTGATGAAATGTGATTCTCACTAATTATTATTACTCTCTACAAGATACAGTGAAATAATCACTGTCAGTTGTTTTTCATATATAATACAATTTATTGACAAAAATGACTAAAGCAGTTACCTCTCTCCCCTATAGACCTGGATGAACTGGCTCTCTATCACTTTCAGTATAGCCTTGTTCTTCACTGTGGCTTTGTGCTACAATGCCTCCTGTCCCACCTGCTACTCCCCCTCTAACCCCTACTGGACCATGCAGAGGCTGCTGCAGGACCCCCTCTTTTACCTGCTCTGTGTCATCACTCCTTTCGCAGCACTGCTGCCCAGGTACACTGGGGTTGATTTGTATTTGACTGAAACATTTATATCAGTTCATATTTTCCTCAAGAGCCTCACATGTGGAGTAGTGCTGATGTATCCTAATGTCTAGTCGTCTTTTCTTTTCAGATATTTCTACAGGGCGTGTCAAGGCACACTGTTTCCCAGCCCTGTACGAGTTGGAAGGCAGTTTGATAAACTCCCCGCTGAAACCCGCAGGAACATCCTCAGCCTGAGCAGGGTCAAGGTGGGGTCGCCACTCAGCCCCAAGCCTCCCTTCCTGTCCCTCACCAAGCCCTCCTCTAATGATTGCAATAAGAAAGACCAGAGGAGCTTTGTGAGCTCCAAGACATCACTGGTCAAACAGGGGCCCGTCTTACAAACAGAACAAGGAAAGGGCCCTAGAAGCCCACTGGGGCCCCCGGACAGTGAAAAGGAGCTCTTGGAGCGCTACACATTAGTTCCAACAGAAACAGACACTCTTCCTTACACCAAAGATTCTACTCAGCTCTCAGGGGAGCAGCCGCCTCCTTCCACCAAAAACTCTGAGTTTCTCGATAAGACTTTAGAGCCACAAAATCTGAGTCTGTCCAGCTGGATCACCTCCACCCCACTGCTCACGCAGACAGACGGTGTCCAGCTGACTCTGCCCCCCGACAGCGACTCTCAGTGTGTCAAATACACGAGGAACTCAGAGGAGAGACTCTCGTGTGACCACACCGTTCACCCAGCACACAGGACAGAGCAATTGGCAGAACAGTCGCTGCACACCATCTTGTGATGCCTTAGAGTCTTAAATATGTTATTCAAACTCCAATTTGCACGATAGGTTTTTTTGTTTGTTTGTTTTATCTAATTGTATTTTTCCAGGAGATTCTTGTATGAGAGATAGAGATAGGTACTTTATATTTTGGGTGTTTCAAGTTCAAGCTATTTTTGGTCTTTGGGAGATGGAAGAACTGGAATGTCTCTCAGTTGTTTGTTTGTTTTATCCTAATTTTTATTCCACACAGATACATCTCCATACTTGACCAGGTTTTAACCTAAGGAGGAGCCGAGGAGAGACATTCCACTGCTGGGTTATTTGGGAGTTTGTTTTCTTTCTGATATGGTACCCTGGTCATTCTTTCAGCTTGGCTCGTAAATGCATAAAGATCTGAATCAGATGCCACTGAGGCCTTAGTCGTTACAGCATCGTGACTAAGTTTGTGTGAGGATCTCTAAGCAGATTATCCCAGACTTTTAGCACATTTACAGACAGCAAATCAGCAAATAGTGGCATTTGTTCAATGTTGATTTCAGCATCGCTGCTGGATTTACAAACTTTTTTTTTTATTGAAAGAAAGCTGAAAGAGTGTGTAAGTAACAGATACTGTATGTTGTAGAGTACATTCCACTGATTAGAGCCATGGACCTAAAATATACATTGGTCAGCTAAACATAAACACCTCTTGGTGGTTTTAATGTTGTGGCTGATCCGTGTGATAAGACACCACCAAGAAATGTAAATGGCACGGTCTTTAAACAATTAGAACTTACCAGAAATGATGCTGTGTGTGTGTGTGTGTGTGTGTGTGTGTGTGTGTGTGTGTGTGTGTGTGTGTGTGTGTGTGTGTGTCTGTGTCTGTGTCTGTGTCTGTGTCTGTGTCTGTGTCTGTGTCTGTGTGTCCAGTGACTAATTGAACTGGTGTAAAACGTACCACCCACTTTCACATTAAAATGATAGTTCTGGTATTTTTGGAAAGAGGCTTATTGTGCTCTATTATCTGTATAGTAAATATGAAACAATAGCAAGCAGCAAGTTGGCTTAGCACAAAGAAAACAAGAAGAAACTAGTCTGTCTTTCAGACCTACCAGCTGCTCTAAAATATATTTATTAACAATGATAGCTCATTTCTTTGATTTGTCTGTAAGATGTCCAGGCAACCAGTGTAAAGTCTAGGAAGTCATCGCACCTGTCAACAAATAACATCAACAGTTCAGCTGGCTGCTTGGCTCTGTCCAAATGTAAGAAGAAAATGCACCTTGTAGCCCCTGTAAAGACCATTTATTAATATGTTACATCCTATTAGTTTACTCTCACCTTGTTGTTTTACTCTCAAGATTTTTGCACACTTAGAATAAGTCAGATAAATGAATTATTATCAAACTTTATTAATGAGAGGTGAGCTGTAAAGATTTTTTTTTTTTTACATTTGGACAGAGACAGCTTAGCTGTTTCCTCGTTTCCAGTCTTTATGCTAAGCTAAGCTAATTATCTCCAGCTGTTTTCTCTGTTCAAAACAGCCATATTCAGCTTTTCATTTAACTCTCCGCAAGAAAGCAAAGGAGTGTGGAGTTTTTCCCCAAATTGCTGAATTATTTCTTGCACTTGTTGAGGACAGGTTGCCATCTTTCAGTTACATTTCATAAACAGGTTTACTTAAAGGTCCTTTTTTAACAGGTTGTTTCTTGTGCTGAGTTTATATCAACCCAGTCTGTTCCTCTTCTTTTCTGCTGGTGTTCAACTGTAAATAAAAAAGCTTGATGTAAAGATGCAGGTTAAAGATTTAAATGTGCACTTTCATGTCATTATTTCAGAATTTCAATAGCGTATCGTTGGTGCTGTTGACATGTACAGTGCTGAGCCACAGCATGAAAAGAATGGGTTGTTTTATTACTTACATACTCTTTCAAACATAATACCGTATGATAAAAATGGTAAAAGATGCTACAGTTTACTGTAGAAAGCCGCAGCACCTTTAATATCCTATGATTGTTGTATCTCGTGTCAGTGTAGAGCATTTTTGTACCGAGTGTCATTGACCAAAGATCATTTATATTTCTGTACTTTCTAAGCAATAGTATGTGCCTTAACACTGGATAAGAAATTGCAAACCCCGAGTTTGCTCATAATGCTGAGTCTGTATTTGTTTAAAGATGACGGTGCATCTTTGTACAATGAGGAGCATTTTGTGTAGATGATACATGCTACGTGGTCTCTTTCCTCCCATCTGTTTTTTGCACTTGGTGCTATCTTCTGGCATGTTGTTCAGATTCTGACTCCGCAGTCTGTCCACTTTGTTTTATAGTTTCTGTCTGTTCTGTGCTTTTGCCGTCGCACTTTCTGTGCCAGAATGAAGCTCGAGCGTATTCACTGCTGCATTCCAACATACCCGCTTTCATGAGTTCCTCACAGGAACATTCGCTCCGTACGGAGCCTTGAACATATCTGTTATCTGTCAGTTTTTCGTTTTTGTGTTTTTGGCCACAAGCTAAGCCAACATTTAACATTTGGGACATTTTCTGCTGTTAATCCTCGAGTTCGTTATTCAAGCTAATAATAATCTAAATATCTAATGGACCGTGGCTCATAGTTCCGGTTCTGTTCAGCCTCTATAATTAAATGATTTGTAGCTGGAAACACTGAAGAGCTTTAGCCCACAACAGCAGCAACATACACTTCATCACCTCATGCACATTACCAACTTGGAATAAACTATATTTTCAGATTTGTTCAGATTCCTTATAGGTCTTTGCCCTTTGAGTAAATGGAACTTGTATCGGGTTGTTTGTGAACAAAATAAAAGTTATAAAGCGTTTATCATTTGCTACCTAATTCCCTGTTCAGGAAAATGTATTCTTTGCTTAATAAAATGTTTGAGTCCTCAGTTTTTATAGTCTTTGACTTTTGATGTTTCTTCTTTTACTACTTTGAGTTTATGGCAATAAGGAATAAATAAAGAAAATAACTTCTACATTAGGGAAAATGAAGCAGCTCACCACCGTCCATAGCTCAGAGTATTCTGACTGGTGTTACTGCAGTACAACAGTATTTAAATACTCAGAGTAGCTTAAATTTGTTTCGACATCAGTGTCTTGTGATGCTGAATAGTACATCTATAACAACAACTGCAGAGCGACACTCTGCAGTTGTATGTCAGGTCTGCACTGTTGGCAGACCTGACATACTTTAAACATAGTTAAACCCCTCACCCTCGCTCAGTCCATGTGCCTAACAAACCAACTCCCACACCAGAACTGAGGCGTGCGATGAAAGGCCTTCAGGAGATAGATGATCTTTGGCCTGGTGTTGCAGCAGTTTGTCTTTGCCTCGTGCACGTCACACCTGCAGTGCGGATGGATGTTATTAATGTTTCTCTATGAGGGACAAATGAGGGGCTGCTGATGCTGCCGTTAGTGAGCCGCTGTAACGGGACGACCACGTTACTGACTGCTGCTGCACTTTGCAAGAGCAGCTTCCCTGTGTGAACACAGAGATAATGATGACTCCCGTACCCTTGCAGCTCTGCTCTTTCCACCTCTTTCAAAGCCTGGCT
Organism: Anabas testudineus; assembly: GCF_900324465.2. Classification (NCBI taxonomy): domain Eukaryota; kingdom Metazoa; phylum Chordata; class Actinopteri; order Anabantiformes; family Anabantidae; genus Anabas; species Anabas testudineus. Next base: position 5,559,246 of record NC_046613.1, on the reverse strand, counting down.
GTAAAGCAGCCTCTTCTGCATACTGTGTGTTTTTTTTGCATTAAAAACATGCACTAAAATGGATTTTTGTGGCAGGTGCCACATACAGTGTTGTGAGTGTTTATGTAAAATGATTGATAATTTAATTAAAGAGGCTCCACTCTGGATATGAACAAATCCTCACAGTCTATTTTTTTCCCCATTTTCTCTAATTACTTTTTTGATGACCTGCAGTCCACAGACAGACTGGAGACTCATTCTGAAGAAGCTAATGGAGTTTGATTTGCATTCATCATAGAGCAGCTTCATTGATTCTGGTCATTAAAGTCGCCTTGACCCTCTTTATGACCCATTGTTTTAACTAGCTTAAATCAGGACGTTTTCAATTTCCTAAGCTGCCTCATAAATAAGCAGGTCCAATGAAGCCATCAGGGGCGTTAAGTTATGGGAAGTGGTTATGTTTTAAAAACCTCCCAGTCTCTCCTGTCCACTCTTCCAAGTGTCGAGTTTTGCTGAGAAGACGTCATTTACACCGGTGGAGATATGCACCACGTTACTTTTGATTCCAAATAACAAATGGAGGCTTTTTTTTTCCGAGCCAGGGCCATCTGTCTTCCAGTTGGGGGAGGCATTGTAGAGCTCCATTCAGCACTATCATGAGTAACTTAGCCAAAGCATTATTGCTCTTTTCCAGCCTAACTTCCCACTGACGCAGGAACGCATCCAACAGAAATGGCAGGAACGGATAGCACAAAGATAGACGAACACCTACAGGTAATTTACTGCCTCCAGTTCCTACAACCTGTGAGCTGTGGGTGGGAACAGACTCCTGTTCCCTAGAAAAACCAAGACAAATCCAATCTAGTTATTCTTATGTTTGTATAACCATCTAACTAACTTCACACGTGGACAAGAAGCCGTCATTGACCGCTGTGGTTTCACCTGCCTGGTATGATTTAGTGTCACTGCACCTATAATGTTCTTATTGCGTCGCCTTTGACTCATCAGCCCATAGAGCATTCTCCAAAACGGCAGAGGGGTCATTCAGCTGCAGAGACAAGACTTCACAGTCTTCAGGGTTAACAGTGGTTCTCACTTGGCCACGCTACCATGAATGCCATTTTTACCCAGTGGGTGGTACGCTCGTGTGGTGGTTCCTCGCCTCACAGCTGTGTTCAAATCAGCTGATACAGGAAATGACCCAGTTGGAAATAAAAAGTTGCTGAAACAACCTCATGTACAGTACTTTGATAAGCTTGTCGTGTACTGAATGTACTGCTAAACCAAAGACGGTCAGAGGTTGTGTTTGTATAAAGGTTACGCAACAATTCTGTTAATGATGGTTTTACATAAAAACTTATTCAAATTCATCCTGTCCCCCCGCCCCCGGCTGATGAGCTTAGATTAAAAACCAGAACCGGGGCCTTCATGTCTCTATCGCAGCGTGATCACAGGAGACATCAGCTCTGCCTTGATTGCCTCGGTGACCTCGGTCTCTGTTCATTGTATGGCACATTTCCAGGAATCACTTAAGAACCATGATAGCAGCCCTGTCCTACATCCAACCTTCAGAGTCCTCGGCTCAACAGTCACATTCCTAAACTGCCAACAGCACAGCTGAGGTTAATTGGTACATTTCAGGAAGTAAGACGTGCCACGAGGATTTCGGTTTTAGGCCCCTATGTCAAATGAGTGGGAGGGAGATGATTTAGAAAGCAATGGCTGGTAGTGTTAGTTAATGTTCAGCCACTATCTTGTACCCAAATCAGTGGCTGTTAAACCCTAATTTCCTCTATTTGAAACATTAACCATAACAACAGAAGCTGAAATGTGACCCGGAAATGATGAACCGTGTTGCTGTGAGCACTGCGCTGTAAAGCTCAGGACAGTGTTTCCATTCCTACATGCAGCGGCGACCGAATTATGAGTATAAATGTCTCACATGGACTCAGGAACTACCTAGACCAGCAATCTGAATCCAGACCTTTCTAAGTTGTTGGAAGTTAAATAATGAAAAATAATCACAAAGAGACACGTAGCAACCAAAAATAGACCGTTTGTAGAAGTTTTGTGTCTCCTGTGTGAGAGCTGGGGTCTTCTACCTGTCAGCTCAGGGGCTCATTTATTCATAATCTGGTATCTGGGAGAAATCTGAGGATTTGGAAGATGATTAATGGATCAGGGAAGAATAAAACAATGTTCTGCTTTTTGTTTGTACTATTACACTGGACTTTTCTCTCATCTTTGTCTTTTTGTAACAAAATATTTGATCATTTTCCATCTTCGGGGAACCAAATGACATCTGAAAAGTGACATGGTGCTATTGGGGGCAACTGGTATAATTCAGCAATGTGTCTTTTTTTAAACTATGGTATTTTACCACTAAATAAGAAGCAAATTAATAACATGAAATCCCTTCATGAGAAGTGTCGGTGAGCTGCAGGCCTGACACGGTGTGTGCTTACAGTGTCTCCCAGTGTTCATGTGCATTACTGCAGCCAAATCTATATAGAAACAAAATGCTATTGTGTCCTTTTATTCTACGCCACAAATTTAACGTGAATCTCAAATCATCATGGAAGTGATTATAGCACAGACTTTCACAACAGCTTTCAGGTGCACGCTGCTGATGGAATATGAAATATGAATGCACTCGTTTACTGTGGGAATGTAAATTTGTTTCCATTTCATACTACTACTACTACTACTACTACTACTGTATTCCCACATATAACACAGCATTGACTTTATTTTGTCCTCTTATACACCTAGTGGTGGAAGATGAAGTCATCTCAGTGTGTGTTTGTGCAGTGTGACAAAGAGGACAGAAAGGTTTAGAAACCAAACGTAACACTAAGTGGAAAAGTGTGAATCAGGCTCGAACGCTGTCAGAATAACAAACATCTCTGCATCATGGGAGCAGCGCACATGGATCAGAAAATGTATGATTCAAAAGGTTCTATTGCAGAATGAGACCACGGCGGTTTGATTACCTGCTGTATGTGTCGGGTTTGATTTATGGTTTATGAATATGATTTAAAGGGTATGAATGAGATTACATCATGTGTTGGCCTCTGTCAGTGCAGCTGGCCAGTGTGATTCATGGTTCTTCAGCTCTGACTTCTGCACGGACGCAGAACTTAACTAAATTATCCAGTTCAATTCATTTCAAGATTCAGAAGACTGAATCTATTTGGTAATTTTAGGGGTAAACAGCTGTAATAATGATTCATGTGCAGTTGCACTCAGGTAGAGGAGCAAAATAGCCGGCCCAATTCCTGATGTGTGTGTTTGATTGCACATGCATATGGTCGTTGATGGAAAGTTATTTAAAGCAATTTAATGTAAAATTTGTACTGACGTATGTTTTTGAAGAACTTATAGTTTTACATTTACATACATGCATTTATGTGAAATCATAGCCTATAGGGTTGACGTGCGCACATGAGTTTGCTATGTACATACTGGAAAACGTGATCCGTTGTTAAAATAGGTGATGCCGATATTACAGCAACGTTGAAATAAAATAAAAGTGAGTGAAGTTAAGCTCCCTGGCTGTTTGAATAACTGTGTTTGATGGATACAGACACAGATTCATGGAGAAACTCACACACAGTCTGGTGTGCTGCTGTTTGTGGGGGGGGGGGCTGTTTGACCGCTTCGCGCTGCATGCCGGGAGATACATGTCGCTCTTGTTTACAACTTGGTAGCGGAGAAAATGTTGCTGTGATTTAAAAACCAGAAGAAAAAACTAAAAACACAGCGGAGTATTTCGTGTTAACAGTGTTGTCTCGCTAAAGCTTTTCTACAGGAGCAGAGTCGACGTGGTTCAGCTGCAGCTCTCTGACACGGAGCGTTTGGTTTTTGCACCGTCACTGACTGAAGTGTCCTGATCACAGGTTGGTTCATGGAGCTGGCTCCGACATGAGAGGACACAGACTCACAGACGAAGACAGTCCAACGAAAGGACGCTTTGACAGCTCACTGTCGTGTTAGAAGAGAAAACAGGCTAATGGGGCTGAAACACGTCGTTTATCTCGGCGCTGCCTGTACGTGGTTTAGTCAGTAAGAGTAATAACTAGCTGTCAACATCTGTATCACTGTGTCTCTGCGCCTACATGTGCTCATGAAAGCATTAAAACATCTGTTTATCAAAGGTGTTTATGCAAAAAAAAGAAATGTTGGACTGTAGTAAATGTTGCTATCAGATAGCTGATGTTACTGACAGACAGTAGTTCTCCACTGAAGTTTCTTTAGTGGACAACAAACTAATATCAGCTGACCAACTGACTAGAAAGTGGCTTTTATTATAGGCTCCCAGTTGCAGTCGCTGAGTAAACATCATTGCTAAATGTTTGTTTCAGAGGACCGTCCCTTGGGCCTGCAGGACGACACCTGTATCCAGCCGAATGTAAGTCAGTCTTATATACCATACATGCAAGTAGTTCAACTAGTATGTCTTTCTGAAGAGTTGCACTTTATTTAGCTGTGATTCATCTGTAGATCTGCGTGACAGGAACATGTGCATGTTCTCTAGGGAAGAAAAGTAATGAGGATATTTTTTTTTTGTGATGTACGTTGCAAATATGTGTTTCTGCTTTTTCCTACGCACTGATGACCCTGAATCCTCAGAGTGACTTCCTCTTTGAATGTGTTACACAGGAACAGAGCGACTGCAAAGCATTTAATCGAGCGCTACTTTCGGCAGTTAACTGAAGGCTGTGGAAATGGCAACTGCACGAATGAGTTTTGCGCATCATGTTGTGATTTTCAACCTTTGGATAACAATGCAGCAGCTGCCAAAGCACTTGAGCTCTTTAAGATTAATGCTAAACTCTGTGATCCTCACCCCTCCAAGACGGAATCGAACCTCAGTCCCGACAAAAATACTGAGCTGGACAGTAAGATGAGCAATACAGACCTTTTTCCCCCCAAGGACGACTTCTCAGGTACTCTACAACTGACTCTCATTCAACACTCCGTTGCTGACTTTGAATCATTTTAACTCTGTTAAATATATTTTTATTACTGTTGCAGATGTTCATTACCTCACCGAAAACACTGTGTGCATGATCCTGAGTTTCTGTGAGGAGGAAGGGGACTACTCTGCTCTGATCCGCATCATTGGCAGAGTTTTCTCTAATGCAGAAGCCCTGGTGAAGAGTTTTAGGAAGGACGAACAAAACGCTACAGACAACATTGAGTCGTTAACACCAGAAGATGTTGACAAGCATGAAAAGCAAAGTCAAGGAACCTCAGAGACGATGGGTGCTGCCTCTCAAGCTGCTTTGTCAGTAGAGCCTCCTGGAAATGAGATGTTCGACCCCTGTGATGTTACAGTGGACATCGGCGCCGTGAGGAGAGTCTACGACAAACTTCTAACCATCAGCCAGGTGGAGTCAGCTCTTGTGAACGCACTTGTTTATCTTACTCCAAACATAGAACTTGATCTGGAATACCTTGATGTGTACGAAACAAACCCCGATTATTTGAATATCTTCATTATTGTGATGGAGAACACTAACCTTCACAGTCCGGAGTACCTTGAAGTGGCCTTGGCGCAGTTCTGCAAGGCAATGACCAAGCTGCCGGTGACTGCACTCAGCAGGCTGTCGAAGCTCTGGTCTACGTACAGCCTTCCTCACCTACGGCGCATGATGGAAACCTTCCAGCAGTTAATCACTTTTACAGTCATCAGCAATGAATACGACACTGAAAATCTGGTAAATGATGATGAGACTGTGGTAGCAGCAACCCAGTGTTTAAAGGTTGTCTTCTATGCAAGTATCCTAGGAGGTGATGTTGACAGAGAGCACAATGAGGAGGAGGAGGAGGACTCTGAGTCAGATGAGCTCACGCTGCATGAACTCCTGGGGGAGGAGCGACTCTATAAGAAGGGTCCACAGGTCGATCCTCTGGAGAAAGAACTGGGCGTCCGACCCCTTGATAGCATAAGACCCCTCATCCCCTTTGACGATTTTGTGAACGAGCCACTGAACGACGTGGTGGAGATGGACAAGGATTTCACCTTCTTTAAGGTCAATGCAGAAACCAAGTTTTCTTTCCAGAGCTGCCCCTTTATCCTCAGTATCATCACCAAGAGTCAAGGGCTGTACTACGACAACAGGATCAGGATGTACAGTGAGCGACGACTCACAGCCCTTTACAGCATGGTGCAGGGCCAGCAGCCTAACCCCTACCTCAAACTCAAAGTACGCAGAGATCACATCATCGACGATGCCCTCGTCAGAGTGAGTCAAGTGTGGTACATCAGACTGAGCTTCAGCACTGCTGTGTTTGTCACATAATTCAAACTTCTCTGTGTTGCAGCTGGAGATGATCTCCATGGAGAATCCTTCTGACCTGAAGAAACAGCTGTTTGTTGAGTTTGAAGGGGAACAAGGTGTTGATGAAGGAGGGGTTTCAAAGGAGTTTTTTCAGTTGGTCTTGGAGGAAATTTTCAATCCCGACATAGGTGAGAGTTTACGTTTATATTTACAAACACAGCCCGTCCAAAGACAAAGACTTTACAGAATAATATTTCATTTCTTTGTTAGCTTTTACTTAAATAACTTGTTGCCAGAAAAGAAATCATCTATGCGGTAATTATCCAGTGGGAGGCTCTTACCTATTTGCTTAGTTAAATCCAGGTGGTGTCAGTATATATAGTTCTGATTTACAGTATATCGTATTATCATAATAAATTGACATTTTAGAAAAATACATTTATTTAGATGAGAAGATAAACATCATTCTCTATTTGTAGAATACATATTTAACTGGAGGTGCTGAAGCTTAGATTATGTCAGTGTTTAGGATTTAGACTGAAAACTGGGGGCAACAACTAGACTGGTTCTTTCTGAAACAAGCCAAATCAACTTACCAGTATGGCCAACACTTCCAGGTGAATGGACTGGTAGATAGGTAGGTAGGTAGGCTATACAAATTTCTGGCTGGGAGCAGTGACTTCCTGGACTCTGTGATGGTTTTATTCATAGAAATGAGATACAATATATTCATCAGCAGTGCTCCAACAGTGGATTTTGTCACCTATGTACAGAACCAAGTTAATCATTTCCTCATTTCCTGTCCCTGGAAAGCTGAGCTGTCTGGCTGCTGGCTACAGCTTTGTATTTAGCATACACATGTGAGATGGGAGCATTTTTTAAAATTTATATTTATACCTTTATGTATTTCTAATGTGTGTTTGTCCTTTTTTTGATTTTCTGAGCAGGAATGTTCACCTATGACGACAACACAAAGCTTTTCTGGTTTAATTCATCTTCACTGGAGAATGAAGCACAGTACAATCTTATTGGAATTGTTCTCGGGCTGGCAATTTACAACAACTGCATCTTGGATGTCCATTTCCCAATGGTTGTCTACAGGAAACTCATGGGCAAGAAAGGGACCTACCTGGACCTGTCCGACTCACATCCAGTATAGTAACTTTCTCCTAAAAAAACAAAAAACAACAACTTATACTAATGATTTAATTTCATTTAAAAATATGTAATATTTAGACTGAGAATTATTAAGACAGGTAGCCAACTATGTAAATGTTTTAAAATTAGAGTAATGTGGGCTCTCTGTCTGGTTCTTGTCAAAACAGGTACTGTAGAAAAAGACCAAAAAGATCTGGGCCTAAGATAGATCCCTGAGAGACACCACATGTCTGTATGATTTCATTTTTATTGCCCATGGCCAATAAGGGCTGTCAACTAGTTAAATAATACTGGGAATATTGAGAACTGTGGCAGAGAGATCAACTCAAAGTAGCTTCAGAATTAATAGTCAGACATGTGGATGGTGTAACTCTTCTAAACTGTTGAAAAGCAAGCAAATAGGCTTTTAAACTATTGCTTTAAGAAGAGATGTTTCCTCTTATCTTCTTGTAGGTTCTCTACCAGAGTCTGAAGGGATTGCTTGAATACACCGGTAATGTGGAGGAAGACATGATGCTGACCTTCCAGATATCACACACAGATCTTTTTGGAAATCCAGTATTCTATGACCTGAAGGAGCAGGGAGACCAACTCCCTGTTACTAAGGACAACAGACAGGTGCAGTGTTAAATATCCATTCTTCTGTTTTATACAAACCTTTGTATTATGTCGGTGAACCTCAACTTCCAGAAGCCTTTGTTTTGGATTTTTGTGCCCAAAAGTGACAATTAAGATAATGATAAATGCTGTTTTGTTGTCTCGTTTATTTAGTTCAATAATTCAGTTTGAGGGGGGCGGTGTCCAACTTAGACAGTTCTCTAAGGTACTATATAGACTCTACCATTACAGCATGGCAGTTGGAAGTTGGTTCACTAGACCGAGTTTTACTATCAGCTTCATTCTCATTCAGCAAATAAAAAATAAATCAGTTCAGAGCACATATTTTACATCTAGACTGAGTCCTTTTAAAAAAAATAGAAAGAGCAATTGCATTACCTTCACCGCATTCTCTAAGATGTTTTTGCTTTTACATCTGTGATTCACAGGAATTTGTGGATTTGTATGCTGATTACATATTGAACAAGAGTGTGGAGAGACAGTTCAGAGCCTTCAAAAAAGGTTTCCTAATGGTCACCAATGAATCACCACTGAAATATTTGTTTAGACCAGAGCAAGTAGAGCTGCTTATCTGTGGAAGCAGGGTGAGAAATTAAGCTCAATTTTGGTCTTTGTCACATTATTGTCACTAATGTTTTTTTTATGATTTACAGAGCAGTCTTGTTTGATTTCACAGAAACTTGACTTTGAAGAGCTTGAAAAGACAACAGAATACGATGGAGGTTATAGCAAAGATACTCAAATAATCAAGTAAGTTTATTCCACATCTAGAGAGTTTTTCTTTATCACTCTACAACTTCAATGTTATTTTTTAGCAGCAGATTATTGTTCTTTAAAGTGCCTCTATATTTTCTGCACACAGAGATTTCTGGGAAACGATTCACTCATTTGGAGATGAGCAGAAGAGGTTGTTCCTTCAGTTTACCACCGGCACAGACAGAGCACCAGTTGGCGGTCTTGGCAAATTAAAAATGATCATAGCCAAGAACGGTTCAGACACAGACAGGTACACAATTGTGAGCAGTAGGAAAATCTGATTTAGTTTATTATTCCTTTGGCTCTAAAAGGTACAGTACATTAACTTTAATCTGGTTAGTTCAGGTAAAGACATTTAGTACTCAAGTAACCAGTGTACTGGAAATCTGAGTATACATGCAGCAGCAACTGATTTTGGAAACGTGGTCCACAGATGTTTGCTGTATGGAAACAGATAAGATGCTTCCTGGTCGTTTTTTTCCCTTTCTTTCTCTCACTCTTTCTCTTTTTATTTGTTTAATTGATATGTGTGTCAGGGGAGGTGACTGACTGCGCTGTGGGAAAGACACAGTCAGAAGGCCGACTGTAACCCAGTTAATTCAGTGCATGTGAACGCACTGGTTGGTGTTCAAATTTGTCCCATTTTCAGTGCAACAACAAGTCTGGCAACAGTTTTTTCCTGTCTTGCAGGCTACCAACCTCTCACACGTGCTTTAATGCACTGCTGCTGCCAGAATACTCATCCAAAGAAAAACTGAGAGAACGCCTCCTCAAGGCCATCACTTATGCCAAAGGATTTGGGATGCTGTGACAGATCCTCAAGGAAAGCTTTTCTGACTGCATTTTAACAAATAGGAATATAGAGGGAGATGCCATGAAACAAAATGCTGCAATAACCCTGTGCCTAATCAACATTTCTTCATGTATGTTTTGTTTCTGAACATTGTTTTATTTGTGAAACTGTGAAAGTGCACTTACACACATGATTTTAGTGAATGCCAGCACATGGAGTATACAGTGTATTAATTGATTTAATAACACGTGTTTTTGCTATAATTCACAATGTAGCAGTAGCCAGTCCTCATCTTACTACGGCCGAGTGGAGTGGGCATAATGGTGCTTCTTGGTTCTAATTGTCATTGTAATATATTGAGGTGAACCTCTTATATTACTGAGAATCCAAACAGCCTCACTGACTGCTCATATGTTGATTACATTCTGTCAGTGTGAGAACAAAGTAACCTGTAGGTTATTTTATGGTATTTGTGCGTTGTACTTGGTGTGTTAGGTTTCAGATGAATACTTTGTGTTGTGAAACAGCTAACCTGATCAGATAATGTGGTTTCCGTAGTTCATGCGGTTTCAGAATGTCCGTATTCACTGATCAGACTTTCATGTATTGGAAAGAAATTATGCTTCTTTTCCTCGTGGTTTGTTTGCTTTAAAGTGTTATTGCTTGCAAACTTGTAAGTGCTATAGCCAAATGTGAAATGCCTATATAAAGAAATGAGTCACATTGAAGTGTTTTGTTTTGGCCAAATATCTCAGGTACATAAGAAATGTGCAGATAATGTGAAACATCTATGCAAGGTAACACTTTGCAAAGTGAATAAAGAAAAAGAAACTTGAAAGAAAATGTTGCCATAAACATCATCTGCATTGAAGAATTTTCTACTGTCAACAAATATTGATAACTTAACGCTCTTATAGTGCATCTATTTATATCAACAGTTGGTCACTATGCATCAGAAAGGTTATCATGTGACTGCAGTCCCGTCTGATCTAAAGAGCTTTTTGTGTCTTGCCTGTCAATGGTTTGTTTTGGATACAGAGAGAGGTCGCCATAAAAAAAGACCTTGAGAAACCCCTTTGCATGCCACCTAACACAGTTAGCTACTAACGGGCAAATGGTGTGGAGCACTCAGCAGCTGAAGAGCCAAAGATTTCCATCAGGAGATCAGTCAGATTCCAAACTACAGCTCTAAGCAGAGTATTGGATTTACTTGTCAGGTGAAAGTCCAGATTGGGTTTTTCTAATTTATTTATGGATTGCAGAAATCCAAAATGTTTAAAGGACCTGTGACTCTTGAGAATTTGTTATATGAACACTTTAATGTTTTTCACATATAAGATCACAGATTTACAACCAGTAGTGTATGTTGATAACGTATATATAAAGTATCAAACGAATATTGCAGTTATGTTGTTTATTGATATTTTCTGCTTTAGTGCCAAGCTATTCCGATCCAACTGGCGATTCAGCGTCCTTGGAAAAGATGCTGCCCCCAATACGCCAGCATGGCAGCTCCACCACCATCAGTGTACATGTGTGAATGAGAGGCAAATTATAAAGTTTTGTCCATTAAGGTAGAAAAGCCCCTATGAAAGTGCAGTCCATTTATTACTATGGAAAGCCATAGTTTTGCAGACAGGTTCTTCTGATCAACATATTCGAGCAGTTTCATGACACCATGTTGGCTGTCAAGTATACACACAAAAAATGAAAAAGAAAAAGTATGTGAACCTTTTAGAATTCCATGATTTTCTGCAGTAATCATGTTGTAAAATGTGATCTGATATTCACCTGAGTCAAGAGTATTAATAAATACGATATGCCTAAAATAACAACACAAAAGAAATTCTGATATGTTATGTCTTTATTGAGAACAAGTATAAAAACCTCATAGTGATAGTGAAAAAAGTATGTGAACCCTTTGAATAATAACTTCCAAAAAGCTAATTGGAGTCAGGTTAAAAATAATTTTGAGGGTGTGGACTAGAGCTACTTCGACTAACAAAAAACATTTAAACTGTTTGAGTTTTCTCCACACAAGAAGAATGCGCTTATGTGAGCCATGCCTCACCAAAAGGAGCTGTCAGAGAATCTACGATCCAGATTGTTGATTTACATAAAGCAGGAAAGGGTTACAAAGTGATTTCACTGAACCAAAACATACAACAGAACTTCAGAAAAACTCAAGTCAACTTAGTTATTAATACCAAGGGTTCACAAACTTTTTCCAATATCACTATGAGGTTTTTCTGGCTGAATTCTTTTGTGTTATTATTTTAGGCACATTATATTTGTTAATACTCTTTGACTTAGATAAAGATCATTTCACATTTTATGACAAATTAATGTAGAAAACCAAGAAATTCCAAAAGGTTCACATACTTTTTCTTGCCACTTTATAAACATGGGTCTTTAATAAGGGCCTCTCAGCTAATCCGTTCAATTCCTGTAAAGTCCTCAGGTGTCTCTCACATTACTGGACCTTTTTGTCTTTGTCTGCCACCACCTCAGACAGGTCCTCTGGTTGTATGGATTTCACTTTGGACTCCATCTCTGTGACCCTCTGCTTCATCCTCGTCTGGCTAGAGGTGAACTCCGCCATTAGCTGGGCGAACTTCAACTGCATTGCCTCCAGGTTCGTCTGCAGTTTGACTATCTTCTCCTCCAGGTCTTTGGGGTCAGCACCAGCATTGGCGATCGCCTCGTCAATCAGGTTGTCTTTCATCAGGATGGCTTTCCCCTTCTCCTCCAGAGCCTTTTTGGCTTCTGGATACTCAGTGAGAGCTTCCATCAAGTCGTCTTTGGACAGAGCAAAGAGATCAGAGTAGCCTACACTTCTGATGTTGGCGGTTCTTCTGTTGCCTGCCTTACTGCCCTTGATACCTAAGATGCTGATTTCACCAAAGTATGCACCATCACTGAGCACCACAAACTGAGTGACTCCATCATCGGCCACCACAGCTAGCTTCCCTTCTTTGATGATGTACATTTCCCTGCCAATATCCCCCTTCTTACAGATGTAATCGCCAGGACTAAACACTTGCGGCTGCAGCTTGAGCACCAATTCTATCAGGAGACCAGCTTCACAGTCCTGGAAAATGCGCACTTTTTTCAGCGTATCCAAATGGACGTTTATGGCAATCTCAGCCTTCAGCTTATCTGGGAGGTTCTTCAACACTTCCTTCTCATCACACGTCTTCTTCTCAGTCCACAGGTAGTCAAACCACTTGATGACCCTGGCCTCTAAGTCTTTAGAGACCTTTCGAAACTGCATGTACTGCTTTATGGAGTCAATCTTTGCCTGGAACTCAGCACGAGAGGCGTTCATGTTGGATATCATGGCACCAACATTACCCACAATACTAGCAAAGATCAGCACACCAGTGAGGAAGTCAGCAATGACAAAGAGGTATTCCACATCCTTGACAGGTGCAGGGGTTTCTCCGATGGTGGTGAGGGTCAGCGTGGACCAGTACAGGGAGTAGATATACTTTCTAGCCAGGCGGCCATACTCTGGATGGCTGATATTGGGATAAACCCAAGTGTCAGTTCCAAAACCAATGGTTTTCGAAATGGCAAAGAACATACAAGCATTCCAGTGGATAATAACGAGAATATAAAGTACTAGATTACCGATTCGAAACATGTTGGGGAAGCTGGTCCTGGTTTCAGTCCGCTCAAAGAACTCAAAAAGCCTTGGCAATTTGCAAAGACGGTTGAATCTAAACTCTGGGTTATTGAATCCAAATTTTAAAAACAGTAGATCCGTAGGTATCATTGAAATGATGTCGTACTTAAACTGAGATGTCAATCTGTATTTACTTCTCAGTTTCTTGGCATCTTTTACCAGCAGGCCTTGCTCCAGGTAACCTAAGTGACAAACACAACATTAGAAGACAAACCTGCAGGGTACAATCAACACAAATTGCTGTACCTATAAATTCTGACTCGAAACATTTTCAAGAATCTGACCTGTTCGCGATCTGACAAATGTGTCTGTGTAGTAAAGGAAGTCTGAGGTGTAGTCCAAGAAAACCCAGAGGTTTGTGTATGACTCCTGGAGTTCGTTAAAACAGGCTCTAGAAGACAACGAGGCCTCTTCAGCGTTTTTATGTTTCGCTAAATGAGAGCAATCAGTTTTAAAAGGTGTAAAAGTTGATCATACCTCGTCACGATCATCATCAGGTTATAAAACACTGGGCCTGCGATGACAGTCAGCCATCTGTAGTACTGGTCTGTTGCTGAATCCATTATCCAGATTTCTTTCCTAAAAACATATCAGCCATCGAGTTTAGTTGGTTTTGTTGCAAGATTTATTGGATTTTTGATGCAAGACATAACAAACATAAACAGACATGTGCATATTTTTTGTTATTTCCCTCTCTACAGGAAAACCAGACTCTTTTCGTGTGATTCCATACTTACGGGGGCTCCTCTTTCTTTTTCTCATCTTTCTTGTCATCCTTCTTCTCGTCCTTCTTCTCATCTTTCTTCTCCTCTTTCTTGTCACCATTTTTCTTCTCGTCTTTTTTTTCCTCCTCCTTCTTCTCGTCTTTTTTTTCCTCCTCCTTCTTCTCGTCTTTTTTTATTTCCTCTTTTTTATCCTCTTTTTTGCTATGGACCAGAAGTGTCATTTTGTACAGTGGTATAACGCCAGAGGTGGTCAATGAGAAACTGTCTATCAGACTACACGAAGGGAGTCTACCACCGTTTTTCAGTTTTTGATGCATGGCTCTGTTGGAAGATTTGGTGCAGGCCATAGATTTGTCCTCTAGATGTCAGCATAAAACAGGTTCATGTCTTCTTTCAGTACAACCTGCATCATAACTTTCAACAGCAATGCAGGAAGCGGGAAGTTTTTTTCTGTCTAGTGTTTGGGGAAACACCAAAAGGAACAGAGGCTGGGATTCATATGCTATGAACTACACTACACTGAATATACTGTAGCTACAACACAACATACTGACGTTTCACATGATCTGTGACTCATTTTAGAAAAATCTACATTTATTTCCTCTTTCCGACATCGATATGCAAACACTTACTCGTCTGTGTTGTTGCAGTTATTCATGTTGTAAGTAGCTAATGGCCACTTATTAGCACTTGAAGAGAAATAAAGAACACAGTTTGGGACAATGAGATTTTAGAACCGTGTTATTACATTATAAAGCTGCTTCATTGGGTCCTTAAAGACTAAACAAAATTAAGAATGCATTTTAATGTCCATAATATCAAAAATGATCAGGACTCCACATACTCTCAAATAATGTACCTGGTTGCTGCTGTTTCACAGTTTTAGTATGACAAAATATGAATACATCTTAAATGTACATACTATATATTAGTTATGTTTATTTCAGCACCAAATAAAAGTTTTATATTGGTTTATGATCCTAAGCCACATAGCCACCATCATCAGATTCTGGCAGGGATCAGATGACCCCTGGCTATCTGTGTTTGACCCTGCCCATGATAGAAAACTGCACTTGACTGTTAGCTAGTGATGGGCCTATAGAGCAATATCACAGGAGGAGCGTGCCTGGACTTCAGTTGATAAAGACGTTGAGTCGTTGGTTGAGATCTTTCGGCCTTATTTAACTCTGTCTGATCACAGGACAAAGGTGAAGGAGGTTTGGTTGGAGGCCGACAGGAACTAGTCACATTACTGAAGCTTAAGAAGCTATGTCTGTTTCACTTTACTGTCATTTTGCAGTTCCGTTCAGTCTAGTTCGACTTATCAAAGCTCATCAGTAGATTTTGTTTTCAGTTTGTTGAGTTTATTAGATGTTCTTCAAACGAAAGAAATCATATCCACCGTGATCCAGAAAACATAACCCCTGGGAACTGACCTTGTGTTTCTATACAGTCCAGTACTTACTTTCTTTTACAGAGCGTGTCATTCTGGGCATTGCTCTCTCGACTGGACATGTCTTTGAGCTCAGGGCCTCTGAAGCGCTCCAGGAAAGAGTCGTGCCTCTCTTCTTCAGGGTTTCTTCTGTGAGATGCCCAGTTCCGCAGCATGAAGAAGAAGTAAGAAAGCCTAGAGGGTCAAGTGGAGGTAAAACAGTACAAAGTGACACCTGTCTATGCTGGGACCGGTCTTTAAGTCAAATCTGGAAAGGCCAGTAGTGGAAAAATGTTCAGGTTAGTAACAGAAAAACAATGCAAAAATACATGGGAATAGAAATCACAAACATTTCAGGAGAACTAGGGACATTTTCTAAAATGCAAAGTCTAAATTGATCATTTGTGGATCCTTTGAATCTTTATTAAGAAAAGGATGTTCAGTGTTTTCATTGACCAGTGAATTTATTTTTCCAAAATAAGCTAATTTAGAGTTTGTTACCTGCTCTGACACATTCAAAACAAATGTAAAACAAACCAGAACCTTTCCTTTATTCCAGGTTTTATTGGTTTGGAAATCTGAGGATATTAATTATTTGCCCCATTCTTGCTGAATACAAAACTTCAGATGCTCGACAGTCTGGGGTTTTCTTCGTCTATAGTCCAACATATCTGGATTTTAAATCAGACAGTCAAGCTCACACAGTCTTAGTGCGTTTTTTGTCTTTGGCACTGGAAACCTGGCATCTGTTTTTAATAAAAAAGAAAGAAACAGTAAAAAGTGAACTATGTGACCAGAGAACATATTTCCACCGTTGATCAGTGCATCTGACATGAGCTCAGGCTTTGATAATTCAGCACAGTATTCATGTTTGGCTTCCCCTTCTGCAATTCTGTTTCAGATTACATTTCTGCATGAGGTAGACTGTTTAGTAAGTAACATTTTAAGCAATGCCACCTGAGGGGTCAAAGGCCTAGCTGACAATTCTCTTACGAAGTTTCCAACAAAGAGGTGAGTCACAACCCATCTTTCCAGCTTTATGTAAAGACTGGGCCTTTGGACGGACGCTTAAATCATCCAGGATGGTGTTACATAAATATTTTATTTGAGTATTATTTTGCCTTTGTTACAGTTTTTATACTGTTTTTGTGTTGCAGGCATCAAACAAAGAAAAAAAAGTTGGTCAGAGAAAACACACCTTGTACTTTTGTCACATAAAGATTCAAGCGAGTATCTGCTATCAAGTATCTGAGTAAATAGACTTGGTTAATTTCCACTACTGGTACTAACAAGTTCAAAGTATTACTACAGGTGTTTACCTGGCTATTGCCCCGGCACCTGTAACTGAGTTTCCATGGGACACTGAAGACATCGCTCTCTCAGAGTTGTCTTCACAAAAAGAGTGAGCCCTGCAAGGAAGCAGGCGGTGAAAATGACTACGACGTGCTCAGCATCATGCTATGCAAACAGTACATCGGCACCTACCTAGTGATTTATTTCAGACTGTGAGTTGTCAGAATTGTTAAAGTGTGACTGTAAAGAATCATATAGTGTTATCAAACCTGCTGTCCCCATTTTCAATGACAGCAAGCTCATCATCAGGTGTGTTGGCGGTCAACCGCTGTCTGGCTGAGAAGGAGCTTTCACTGCAGATTTTTGCCATTTTGTCACGTTGGGGCTCTACTGGCCTGGAGCACACACACACGAGAACAGATAAAGACACACTGTGAGACTGAAACGTGGTGCACATGTCAGCCAAAAATCGTACATCAAAAGCCATTTGAGAGCCGTGTTGTTGCTGCATTCGCCGTTTGTCTGAGAGTAGCAACTAAAAATACATCCTCATTATGTCCTTAACACTAAACAGGATCAGTGCCCTCTCTCTGTGAACGATCAGCTGCTTTTTAAAATAACTAAGCTATGGCTTACAGTCGCTATGTTCGGTCATGTGTACAGCAGGTTAAGTCTATTAGGGCCCCACTTAAAGAACAGGTACAACTGCATGTGGCTCTCCTCAGATCTGGGTACAGTCACATCAGCCATGTTCGATTCTGTGAAGTCCCCAGAAATACACTTTGAGAAAACCATTTTCTTATTTCTATTTTGACACAGTGCAGATGGATTTTCGGCTTTGGGAGAATATATCTACCTAATTAAAACACAGAAATAGGCATAATTATATGTCTGATTGGAAAGAATAGATTTTTGTCTAGTGGTAAATAATGACGGATCACTGATCTCTGGGGAACACCAATGATTGTAACACGTGCACACATTAGATTAGTGCTAATACCACAGAGTTAACCAACCCCCACTAAATTAAATCACGCTGACAGAATCACCAAGAAGCCAAGTGCTTGAAGGGTGACAACAGGTGAAGCCACCAGTGTGTCTGTACACTGAATGTGTGTTACATCATCATCACTGAAACACACACTGACAACACACATGTTTCTAATGAACTGCGGGGAGAGCGAAATGGATCAGTTTCATGTCTGTGTCTTACCTTTGATTTGTATTAATATTATTGCAAACATAATTATCACAACTGAAGTCAGTCACACACAGAAGAGTAGGATGGTGAGATGCACACCCGCTCTTCCATTTTGTGGTGGAAAAAGCTGCCATTTAAGACACTATATTTATTAAACCGTACCAAACTGCTTACATTTCGATGGAAATTTACAGCCTTGCTTTTTCGCATATGAAATCTGAATGTAAAGATAGCTAGGGATATATTCTATAATGAAAACCTGTGTCTTCATGTGTATTCACCTGCTGAACGGACTGAACCTAATGCTGCACCATATCAGAGTCTGATGATGAACAGGATTATAACCTTCTCTATTCATTTTAAAAAGCTCACTGACATATTCATACAGTATAGTGTGCAAACATATATATAAAACAACCTGATGGATGTGATGTCATGATATTTGATGTTTGATTGTCATATGATGAGCACATATCGTGTGCAGTCTTTAGTTAACACTGCTCTTTATCTGACACCTCTAGCACATGATTTCACATCATTATACTGTTCACTGTGTCAACAGATTCCCACCAAACACTCAACAAGTGTGTCCGCACTTCATGTTTCATCTGTGTGCAGCCTTCAAATGTCGGGATGTGCAGAAGCATCACAGACTTAGCTGGTACTTAAGCTGAAACTGGAACAGTTCACCTGTTGCTGCGACTGAGTGCAAGAAGCAACACAACATGCAAACATCTGAAAGTGCGATAAGTAAACTAATACATGGAACTGATGCCCACCTGTCTGAAGCCTTTTCACACCGAGTTCTCCAAGCAGAACGAAACAGCAATTTCCCCTTGGTGTCTTCTCTTTAATCCCATCTTCAAAGCAAAAATATTGAATAATTTCTCCAGGGAATTATTTCCGATCTGATCGCTCTGTCCTAAAGCAGCGTTACCAAAAAAAAGCGATGTGTGTCCATAATTGGTCCCAGCGGCTGAGCTGGACGGTGGACAGAGAGGGGACACAGCTGACAGGTCCCAGATCAGACGAGGGGAGGAGTCGTGTCCATCACTCAACCATCAGTCTCTGCAACGTAACGTGAACGCAACACTGCAAACGTATGAATACTTCAAAAGTAACTAAGTACATATATACTTAATTTTAGCAATTCAATTCAGGTCATAATACTGTAACAAACTGAGAAAATATTATTATGGGTGAGAACTGTACAGAGAATAAGCATGTGAAAAATGTGAGAGGGGATTGGGAACTACTAATGTCATCTAAAAAACTGCTTCTATGATTTTACTTAGAATATGAAAATATCTAACTGTGTTATGAATGTAGTACTGTGCAAAATACTAATTCCTTTGATGATCATGTACACATGTCTAACATGTGGTGAATTATCACCTTTTCACAATAAAAGTCAATAAAAGCCTAGCTGTGGTGACATCATCATTATGAGATCACGTTTACATCAGCAGGTTGAGGTTACAGGCGCATGTTTCACAAAGGTTCACACTGAAGTGCAGGTATGACATGAAAACATACATTTCAGTCTCCTGCACGTCTTCCTTGCTGTTATGCCGGGACATAGTGGGTTGTCCTAGAGACATGGTAATACTGATTGGAGGCCAGTCACTTGATGAGGAATAACTCTGGATATTAGGATGAAGTATCAACAGGCTCACTGTTCTGTCTCCCGGCCCTCTCAATATTACCTGAAGGCATAAGGTTAAAAGAGAAATCCCTTGGCAATATACAAAGCTGCACTGCTAATCCAAGCTTAGACCTGAGCGCCTTCTTCAGCCACCTAATGCCCCCTCACTTAAAGCAGTGCATCTCTCTCTTTTTTTTTTTTTTTTTTTACAATATTCAACTTTTTGTGTTTATAACAATCAATTCATGAAGAGTCAAATGTCATATCACCTACATGTTACCTGTCTCCATCCAGGCAAAAGCTTCCTGACTATATATTCAGTCATACAGTAGATATTTCAGGAGATTTATGACTGAATATATATAATACCTGAAATTCAGATCAGAACAGTGCTGCTGCAGGATAGGATAATGTTTTATGTGTTTCTGTGGTCATCACAACATGATAGGAAATGCTAGTATGGTAAACTTGGGGCCTGTGCACACTGACAACCAGAAATATTATTTTCCTTAAGCTGAGTGTCTTATTCCATATAGTATATTCTTAAATCACCTTAAAATACCTAATTTTATTGAACACTGTTGGAGCAGGAGGAAATCAAGCTGTTTGACCACTCATTCTCCCCTTTCTCCAAACCTCATTAGCTTTAGGACTATCTCTAGGTGAATAGAGATCTATTGAAAGCCTCTTTACATGTCTGCCAGAAGGCACGTGGTAATTACTGCATCCTAAACCCTGGATATTCCCAGAGTGCATCATGACACAGTGCAACAATGGTCTTGTGCATGTTGGCTTTGCTGTGAATTTCCAAGTCAATCAGACTGTTCAGCCCCTTCATTTACAGCCCTCAGCCATTCAACGATGAGCTGGATCCGGTCCGATGATGAGTGTCTATTCAGAGCAGCTGGCAGCACCTTTCCTCTGTAGCTCTAAACAGAAAGGAAGAAGGGAAGAGTCCCAGAAGACGCCCATCATACAGTTTTCAAATAGTGCTGACCTAAAAATAGTAACATTTTCACTTTGTCCACATCAGGCAACGTGGACATGGTGATTTAAGAGGAGAAAGCTAAAGGTGGGAAAATCAGTAGAGCACTGTGCATTTTTACTCACAATCCCCTGGTCAGTCTGCTCATTGTGTTCTACATTTCATTTTATTGCATGCTCACCGTCGATGAAGAATCCCTGTGAGCTGCAGATGCAGACAACAAGCCAAAGCTGAGCCTCCGGCGTGAGGCCAAAGCACGGTCTTAACCGGAGAGCAGGTGAACAGTAACAATGGACAGCAGGACAAGAGGGGCTTAAAAAACACACAGACACGCACACAACAGAATTAATCTTAGTGAAATAAAAACTGAAATGGCATTTCACTGTGTTTAAATCACAATTCAATCAGTGGAAAAAAGAAACAGGTCTGGATTAAGAACCTGCAGCCATCATGCAACAAGTTCACAATGACAATGATCACATGTTGATATTTCGCAGGTGCATTGACATATATACACGACTGATGTGAATATCGTTAGCTTCATTAGTATTTGGTCCAAAATCAAAGTAGTGAATTGGTGAATTAAAGGTTTGACCTGAACATGGAGACACTGTACATGAAAGAGGACATTCATGCACAGTCATTTCCTTGATTTTCCAATGAAACCAAAATGTCAACCCCATGGTGGCACTGAAGGAAAAGTCAGGGATGGAAAACAATATGACTGATTTTTTTTAGGGCAACATGCACAAAAGCAAAAAAACAAACAAACGAAACGTTCGTCTTTAAATGTGCTATATCTAACATGTTAGCAAATAGTGGCTTATATCTGTCTCCAATGGACACTGAGCAACGTTAGCCTTGATTTGGACTCAACCTTGAGGCAGTTGTAACGCAGCCTCTATCAGTTTAAGTGGCTGCAGCACTGCTCTAAGTCCACTTGTGCTGATGAGTTGTACCCTGTCCGCCACACGCTGACGATGATTACTTGTACCTTGTCACTGTTTCATTCCAAACAGAGAAAATGATTTATCCTTCGCCCGACACTTACACGTACTTGTTACTATAACAACCTCAAGGACAAATTTGCAGGCCTTTGTTAGAGATGTCAGCCATAACACGCTAAACATGAACAATCTGAAACTGCAAAATGACATCATTTTAGCAGCGTGCCATTGGCTGTTTCTGGCTCTTCTCTTCAAGCATCCTTGTGATGCTTGAAGCCTCATGTGAGGCTGTTGAGAAGCACAACGAAGAATGAACAGGTCAGAAAACAGCGTATTGACAAATGAATAACGTTTCCCGAACAGTTTACACAAGACATTTGAATGAATTAGTTTCACATAGCTGCTTCAGTTTTAAGGTCATGGTCAACGTACATGTTTGCTCACTGTCTCTATGTGGTTTCCTGAGACCAATGAATAGAATATGTAACACTGTACAGTGGGAAGAAAAAGTAAGTGATCATTGGATCACATTTTATGACAAACTGATGCAGAAAACTGAAAGACATGTTTGATATTGTGAGATATAGAAATATATTTAGTGTTTCAGTAATCCATCTGGGAAAAATTTTTTTTGTAGGAACAGTGACTAGTCAGTGTTTGGCTCCATGTCTGTCATGATTCGCGTTTTTTTGTTTTTTCTGTTTTTCCTCCTTCTGCCCCTGCACTCACACACCCGCTTACTGACATACACACATAACCTCACCTGGCCACACCCCTGCTGTTCTGTTCCCCTTCACATACACGTACACACACACGCTTTTTTTCTGCCCCGCCTGTGCTCTGCCTTTGTTTGGATTCCATCATATATCCATGAGCCACACCTTATGCACAGCTGCCGCCCCCACCCCACCCCCACTCTCACGTGTTGCCATCAGAGCGTCATCAGAGCGTCCCATCATCAGGTTCCTGGTTTGTTTTGGACTCTGCTCATACAGGATCTTGTGTTTTCATGTAAGCTGGGTCTTGGACTGAGTTTTGTGTGTTTAGGTTTGCTCCCTCTTCTGGTAATAGAGTCTAGGTAAACACAAACTATTCACCATATTCTGTGTTTTTCTAATTCAAATGCTCAACTGTTTTTGACAAAGTAATGATGCAACAGTCTAACTAAGACACACTTAGTGAGACACTGCATTTTGTATCATTTCTGCCCTCTTCAGGAAGCTTAGTAAATTGCATCCTGCCTGCATCCTGAGAGGCTTTCTAATGAAGACCAATAGATGGCTCTGGCATTATCACTTTGTCACAGAGGCAAAAGCCAAGAGTAAATAATAACACAAGTGATGTCCCAGCTTCTTATAGGTGTGTCTGTGACTCAGTATACACCATGGCAGGCTAACCTACTAGCTGTCACGTATACACATCTCATTAGTTCATACCTTTGCAGAATAATGACAGGGTGGCTGCAGATATAATTAATGTACTTATTATCATAGCAGCAGTTCTTACAAAAAGGAGAGGAGCAGCTTCAGCTTGGTGCATTGAAACATTCACTCAGCAGCTTAGACCACTTCTCATGTAGACACACAGCTCGACAACAACAATCATGCATAATTAATACCTAGTTAATCATTGAAGTCATTTTTTAAACAAACAAAAACAAACTGGTAGTGGCATTTGAAATGAATTCATAAAAAGGAAACTCACTCACTCATTCACACACAAAAAGGTCAACTTCAACAATTTCAACAACAACTTTCCTACAGTTGAACTTTGAGAAACACGTACAATTTTCCTCTGTCTTCACTCAAATATCCCTGCTTCAAGATGGAAAGGTCCACCAGGCAATGTCATCTGGAGGAGTTGTTCATCATGTTACATGGAGAGGCAGGTCAACCAAGATCTCTGTAGCATAAGCAACAAAATGACATCATCTGAAGCAGAGACATATTTGAATATTGGGAAGTCAGACTTAAAACTAGGTTTTGACACAATGTCCCATTTTATGACAGGGCCACAAGATGTAAGAGTAAAAAAATGCAACTTATAGTTTAATTAGATTTGAATCCCTGCTTTCAGCTAACATTGTACAATATTCATGAATACATTGTACTATGGATTTAAACATAATAGAAGTAGAAAGAAAATGGGAACTTGAAACTTGCTTCTAATTTACAACCTGTTTAAACTTTAAAACTTTATTCTGAAGCAGTTGTGATAATCTGCTGTCACCATGGGCTGGCTGAACAAAACATTAACATCAAGTAAACATGCTCATCGTTTATTTTATTATCTATTACATTTAGCAAGTCATTTGTCAGTGATTCATCCAAATTTTTCATGCATGAGTATTATTACCTCATTATTTGCTTAAGCTACAGTATAAAGTCCTTTGTCTGCTAGTGTCTAATAGCTGAGCTGCTCCTCTAAAGTGACTTCTGCTTCAGGTCATACCATACTGTGACCCTGACAAAAGTAGCACATATCTCTTACACTCTTTAATTATTCACTTACACCACATTATACTGTTTAACATTTATTTCTAATTACTTTATTAAGAGTCCACATCGTTCATGTTGTTGCTACTGAAAATGACTTAAAGTTTGTCAGTGATGAGTTGATTTATTTCCATTTGACACTCCCAACATTTCCAAAAAGCCTGACACTTTAACACTTAGTTTCATTAGTCATTAACAGATGAGATATATTTCAAAAAACACATTATTACGAAGCCCACTTGCACAAAGGTTGGGACTTTTTCAGTGATTGTGATTCTGTGATTAATACAGAAACACAGGCTTGGATGTGCTTTGGAAAACATTACAACGCCCGCTGCTGCTTCCATAAATGCAAAATGAAACTCTGGTATGCAAGGAAGAAGCCATACATGAAATCTGTGCAGAAACACCATATAAGTTATTTGTGCCCAAGTTCATGTCAGACGGACAGAAAAAATCGATGGGTTCTCTGTGCCAAAGATAAAATAGACAATCCAAACTGGTATTAGTGCACGTGTCCATTTAAAAACAAAATATTCTACTTGTAATTAATTAATATGCACAGTTCCTATATTTAAAAGAAAGGTGATATAACACAGTGGTGAACATGTCTCTGTCACAACTACAGTGTGTTGAGCTAATTCATATGAACCAGTGTGGCTCCTTCTATCTTGGTAACATTTACAATGTTGTATCCTGCTGATAGTAAAGAGGACACATTGCACCCAGCAGAAAATAGTCAACCTTTGTCACTCTTGTAATGATCAAATAAGTAATATGTTATCTCATTATGAGAGCTCTTCAGTGATATGGTCTATCAAGAAATAGTCATTCTAGCCCCAACAAGCTGCCTCACCAGGCCTCCTGTCAGTACAGGTCAACCCATCTAGGCCCCAGGGGCAAACTAAAGGCTAGAATATACGAAGAAAGGACCTAAGTTAACAAACCATAAGAGACAATCTTATGGAGACAAGCTTTAAAAGAAGAGGTCAAATATTCCAACAACACTGTGACTTGTCACGTTTGTCTCATGTTATCTTTATTTATCCTTAATTTTCTCCATAAACATCTCTTGTTATCTGGCTTTATCACTGTCAACCATTAACCCAGTGCTGGAGTTTAATTCACAGCCACATGTGGTATTATATAACTTGATACTTGTTTCATAGTTTTTTCCTTTTAGCAATTCTTGCTATTGACCTCCTCCCCTTTTCTTTGTATGTCAGTGTTTGAATACAGGGCAGGATTGAAGAAATTATGGTATTCTGCATAATTAACACCAACATACAGTCAATGTGCTGTGTTTTACGCAGCACGTGATGATACGTTCACTCAGCAATATGCACTCTCCTATGAGTGCATGAAAAGTTGATCACAGTGCATCATCTGAACCTGTAGATATGGTGTTTTTGTATCATGTATGGTGAATTGCTATTTATAGAGACAGGTAGCAAGAGAGAGAGAAACTCCTTAATATTGTAACTGGGTTTGGGACTCTTCTTAGTAACTCCAGATGTTTTTCTTTGGCTGAATGAAACACAGAGTGTGTATGTAAACCAACTCGCTGCAATGTAGAGAGCAGTTGATGTTTATCTAGGTCCTGCTTAGTCCTCCATAGAGTACAGATCTGCACTCTGTACTCTCTTATCCCAATACTAAGAGTAGCTACGAGAGATAAAGTCTAGTCTGTTTGTATCTTTGAGTTCAGCCCCCGCAGATCTATTAAAGAGTGTGTTGAAAAGGTTATAGAGGACTTATAATAGGGATTTCAATAAAATAAACAACTAACTTGGAAAAAAGTGAAAATGGTGTGTAAAAGTGAATCAGTGAAAGCAGCCGTGGAACATATTAACATTGTTTTCACATAGATTTAATTTTCCCAGAAGAAAATTTGTTGTTTAAATGCAGCACTGCCACACACACACACACACACACACAAATGCTACACAACATCACAATATGAGTAATATTGTGTTATCGGATGTTACCCGCCCATGCATCAGTGTTTGACTATGAAACTATGACTGTCTAATACATGTAAGAGATTAACAATAAATCTAAAGCTGATATCTAACTCTATTTCACAGTTATTATTTTATCTACTGTAAATGATGATGTTTTCATCATTTAACTCTGAGTAATAAATGAGTACTTTTGGTGCTGTTGGGTATAATTCTCAATCCATTAACCATCCATTCTTACAATAAGGTTGTAAATCTGAACATTTTAACTTTCTGCAGGAACATTGATGAGACATGATAAAAACACTTGCAGCACTTGGCTACTGAGTCTGTGTGAGGCACGCTCTGATTGCAGGGCACCCCCCCCCTCCCACCATTTCTTTCACCGACTTGCACGCACTGCAGGAAAATCGAGTGGCAAAGGTTAAATCCCAAAAGAAAAGCCGAAAAAAGCAAAACAGGTCGACGTGTTGCAGATGAAGCTCGTCGGCCGCTCCGCAGCAGCAGTAAACAGTAAACAGTAAACACCGCCTCTGCTGCTGCTGCTGCTGCTGCTGCTGCGGAGCGTCACGCGTCGAGCGGAACAGGAAGCGCAGAGGAGAGAGGCCGCCGTCCTGCTGCTGCCACAGAGCTGCTGCCGCTCGGCTGCTTTTTTTTTTTTTTCCTTTTTTCCTCATCACGGCTATGATTGACAGAGTCAGCAGAGGTTTCTACGGGCATGTCCGTACACTCGCTCGGTTGTTATCGTAACAGAGAGATCTGCAGTATGGCGAGTCCAGAGAAACCCCCGAGTTGTCGCCACTCACACATAAGAGCAAGAACATCATGTATCGGATTATTGAGGATGTTATTTATTGCTTTTATTCACACGACGCGGGCGAATAAACAAGGTTTGTAACTTAGCTGGCTACGTCCGCATTAGCTAGCGCTAACTTCCGTAGATATTTCTACTGAGTGCGGGTTGAGGTTACCTCTACGGGCCAACTTTATCACGGCTAGCCCGCTACCTCGTCTACATTTATACCTAAACTGTTCAGTTGTGTTCAACATCGGTGCAGTTTCATGTCGTTTCTACCAAACGAGTTTAAAAAGCGTCAGTTAGCTTTACGTGGCCTGTAACGTTCCAGTCAGTTAGCTTCGTCTGTAGCTTGTTGTCATGTTGTCATCTCTCCTTATAAGGCTAAGTTAGGCTAACACGGTGCCAGGCTAACACATAAAAGTGTCCAACGCGGGGACGGACGGGGCAGCTTGTTAGCACCGAGGCTAGTTCAAGTGTTAGCTTACAGCAGGCACTGTGTGGTCTTTAAGCGCTGGGACCAAACATGTCAGGGTGGCCGCTTTAATGGCACTTCAGTGTCTGTCGCAGGCTAAGTTACCAAACACGACTTCCTCATAGTGGACTAGGTGAAGGAAATGTTTGAATCGGTCAGATGACTGCTATGTGTAAACGTGGCTCCAGCGTTTTGATTGTGACCCCGGGCTCCAGTGCACCGCGTGTTATTTATCCAGCGAACTGAAGTGACCAGCTGTCACATCTACTGATCATGTCAGGTCACAGTGATAAGTCTCCACCAGTCGTCCGTGGACAGCAGCCTTTCACGTCCAGATAAGCTGTGCCAGCTTTGAGACATATCTGAAGCCTTTAAATTGTTTACATTGGTTTAGAGGTCCTTTCAACACAGCCGACTCTCTGTTCACTGTTATTGGGCAAATACTGTGGAGTCACTTCTTCCAACGTCAACACTCCAAGCGTATCACCCTTAAGTTAACTGGATAGTCTGATAATAGCAGTTCACTGTTAAAACTATGTGTAGAGATTTACACAGGCCCATACCAGGAGTAGTGACGTGGTTTGTTGGAGAGAAGTGATAAAACTTCCTGATTTCCAACCATTTAGCAATTGCTGAGAGTCACAGTTGCACTTGGGCAACAGCTGTAACCAACAGGCTTTTGACAGATTCAGCAACAAGTGCTGTTTTAGCTGTAGACATTTAGATTTCTGTAATAATTGTTGTGAACAAGGGCTGCTAAATTTCAAAGCATCAATTTACGTCTACACACTATGTTGATGAATTTGCAAGGTAATATCACAGGTTTAGCAATATCACTTAGAAACCTTCATATCTATTTAAGAGTCTCACTTTATGTAGTGTTGCATCCGGCACTGTAGCCCAGTATAACTAGTACTGTCTAGTCCTGGTTTGTCTTAGATTTCTCACTGAGACAATGTTTGAATGAAAACATAAAAAATGTTATGATTTGAACTTGGGGGCAAAAAAATAAAAAAATCTACAATTGCACAAACCGTTGACCAGATGCGTACCTATGGCAGAATAGACGCTTTAGCTCATCCAATGTCTCTAGTGAAATCTAAAAAGGAAATGAAACTGTTGTACCAAGTGATTAGATCACCTGAATCTGCTTAGGCAGCAATTGCAACCTGCTCAAAGTAATTCAATCTGCATTTAATTTGTCAATACACTGACTTAATAACAGGTTTCTATGCTGAACGTGTGCTGGGAACATTATCTGGAAAGGGTGATTGTACACTACAGGCTGTGGGACTGCCATGGTGTCAGATGAAAAGCTTCTCAGTACAGTCAAAGCATTGCAAGTGCTGAGTAGTGAGATGAAGTTTATGCTCTCCGAGCTTGTTGATTTATACTTAGAGTGAGTCGGAGGAAGAGACGTGGTTCTCAAAGTCCTGTTGATAATACAGTGATAACTAAAGATTTACTGTACTGACTTAGGTTCATTCTTTATACACAGAAAAACCTGGATTGTGACACCAGAAAACAGACGTGAATGATAGATGTAATTCTTCTTCTTAGTACATGGTTTTCAGTGTGGGCTTTCTGTTTCAGGAAGATATGATGATAGCTAACAGGTGACTTTTCACTGAGGATTTTGGAGGAGGCGTTATGTCCAGCCCTATTATAGTTTGTCTTTAATTTTATGGTTGGCTGCTCCTGCATATCTTAAATCCTCTTTCATTTACAGGCGAGCTGTAATGTCATTCTATTTATATTATTTCCTCGCTTAACCTGTTGGGTTTCATGTGCTTGTTCTGCAAAATGTTGAACTTAGAAACTGATCTAATAACCACACTTAAATCATAGTGGTGGTAATACTTAAAAGTTCATTGTGTTGTTCTTTTTACAGCCTTCATTCAATCTGACACAATTCTAGAGGTTCTACATTTTGGTGAGGGAAGCCTTTTACAGGTAAGTTGTATTAGCCTTTTTTCTCTTTGTCACTGAGATGTAATTCTACAGTTACAAACAATTACACAACCACAGAGCTCAAAAAGGCAGAAATAAAGTAATTGGCTTAGTGTACATTGCATTTTGATGCTTTTGCTTATCAGATTGAAGTGATTTGTTTCTTTATGTTTATGTTTTCAGGCTGAGTCAGACATTGATTTTAGTTTATATCACCAACAGAGGTAAGTTTCCCTTTGCATTTCTTTGCAGCAAAAAAAAGCTCAAATGAAATGTTCAGATGTGATGGCTGACTGATTTGGGTTGATTCTTTTGTATGGGTACTGTATATTAGTGTTGGAATAGTCAGGTAGTTACCACTGTACTGTTATACATTGAGTATTAATACCTGCACCTGTATTGCTCTCTATTGTTAAGTGTTGCCGCACAATAAGTGGAAATTGTAAATATAGTCTGAGGAGTTGTTGAACTGAGTTGACAGGTCAGTACAACACTAACAGTGCACTGTATTATGCTCTCTGCTTTAGCACAACAAGCACCCAAGAGCAAAATAGCAAAGATGCTGCTGAAATTGTAACTTTTAACAAATTGGCAAATGCATTATCAGTCACTGAGGTCATGTGAACAGGCAAGCATAAAAGGGTTGTTTTTGTCAAGGCTAACAAACATAGGCAGGAATTTTATTACATCTGGCTGCCTACAAAGTATCAGCTATCACTCAAAAATAAAAATTTAAGCATTAAAATCATAAGCTACCAAAGCCTTGAGGAAAAGGCGATTCTGAAGCTACACTAACTAACATGTTGGGTTGATGGCATGAAATCCTCCAGAGAGTTGAGGCTACCAGGGCAAACCACAGTGACTGACAGTTTGCACCCACACTGACGAGGCTTAGAGGAACAGACAGGCTCATGTTTTTTTCTTTTGATTAGTTCCTCTGATAATGATAGGTGTCCCTGTTAGTTCGCACTGGCTCACAGTCAGCACTGTAGCCACAGCCTATTAACAGTGTGATGAGTCTGTGCAGATTTTGCCCAGGCTCTGTCTGAGATATGTCTGTGTGAGTTTCTCATCCAGGTAGAAGTGCTCAAATATGGACATAAGCAACTTTTGTTGGTGCAACGTAAAGTGAATCTTTACCATTTGCACACTGTGTTCTAATCCATTAAAGAGTTATCTTGCACAGGCATAGCATGACCACTCCCTGAAGTTAGGGGCAGGGTGCTTTGCTGTTTGACTCTGTTGGTTGAGTCTTTTAAAATGTTGAACTTCCCTTTTTCTTTATTGAGTATCTAGTGTTTGGAAATGTCTCTGTTGTTAATCATTATCTCCTCTCCAGTGCTTGCTGTGCTCCTCTTCTCTGAGGAACATTGAGAATAATGCTAGTCACTTCCATAGGGATTTCAGCGCTTTTCATGGTTACTTTTACATGCACTCGTCTTCTTGAGGTTGGCCTGACACTGGACATATGCAGATCTTGAGTTCAAGAGGATCGGCCCTGCTCATGAGCTCCCCTGGCTCCTCCAATTACACACACTGACATTCAACACATTAGCTCTGCAGCAGCAAATGAAAGGCCATGTAGAATTCACAGCCAGGATCCATTTGAATACTTAATCCGAGAAGAATTTCACCAGTAGTTGTTATATTAATGAGAGCAGTGAAGACAGGCTGTAGATGACAGATCGTCCCAAAGGAACACTGCATGGTCGGGGACTCTGTGTGGTTTACAATGCACCTCAGGGGATGGAAATCTATCCCATCTCTAGCGAGCTCACCCATTGTCTGCCCTTGTACACGTAGGCTTGGTAGTAAATAGGTAAAGTTGATCTCCAGTAACATGTCTGACTCTTAGGTGAAGTTTTGTGTAATTACATGTGAGTAATGCATTAGGAGATGTTCTACCACGAGGGATCTCTGCAGATAGTTGAATGCATTTTGTATTTCGAATACACCTTTATCTTATATTTATGTTGCATATCTTATCCCATTAGATTATTGGTCTTAAAAAAAAAAAAAGCATGTGACTTTCAGGTGTTTGCTTTTGACTGGACTGCACGGTTACGAGCCACACCTGCCTCACTGATGAACTTCTCTTTCCATGAGATTTACATAAAGTCTCTTATTACACTGTTCTGTTATACACTACCTCTGCCAAAGAAGAGTTGCTTCTCTCTAGGGGCGGCCTTGTCTATTGTTAAAATACACCTGTTGTTAAACAGGTTTGGTGAGTCACGCCTGTCTCTGACTACCAGGAGGGTGCAACCAATGCTCAAAAGTCATTGCCTTCCTGTTTGGCAAACAACGCTCACTGAAGAGTAGATATGTGTTTTTAGTTTTTAATTTAATATAACTTTTTTTCTCATTATGTCTGTGGATTTTTGTGGAGATTTTCACATATGGAAATAGTGCTCGGCAGATGGGAGTGGTCACCCGGCAAGCTTAATGCATTGTTAAAAAGGCCCGGACACAGCCTGTGGTGTCTGTGACTTAGCCTCTCATTTGTTTGTAACTCACGCAAACATGGATACCATTTTTCCTAGCCTGCTGTTGCTGCTGTCACATCTTCCTGTCTCTCACAGCACATCCCCGCAGCGTGGGAACTGCCGACCTATACGATTTGAACCTCCAATGTTGGACTTTCACGAACAGTAAGTGTTTGCTATATTCTTAACCTTTCTTATTATTCTGTTTCCTTACACTCTCTCAGACACTTGTTGTAGGCCATTTAAAAAAATGTTTTTTTCTTTTGGAGAATTAGTATCACCATTAAAACCCATATGCTGCATAAGTGGTTTTATTTATTTTCCTTAAATAGGATCAAAAGCATCTAATATATCTTCAAACCCAGTGGATATTTTGCAGTCTCGTGCTAAGTCAACATGTACCACAGTACAGCTCTCTATCTAAAACATTTGAGTCACTCTGAGGTGACTGTCAACAGTAAGTTGATTGCTTAAGAAGCATTTTAACCATCTGTGGAATCTTCTTAACAAAACCACATATTCTTTAACTTCATGCCAGCAGCGAGCTTCACCTAGGCCCGACTTAATAGACCACATTCCGCTCTATCAGTAGCTGCACACTCACGTAGTATAACCCAGCGTCTCTACAGTACATTAGCAGTATGATGCAGTAGCACTGAGAGAGGCTTGGACCTGGGTAAGAAACACAGCTGTTTCAGCTTGTCTTCCCAGGTCCCACTACGACAACAAACAGTCCTCTTATCAGCTGTGAATGTTTTGAGGGTATGAAAATGAAACCCTGAGAAGTTCTTAAACTATGGCGGGGCCTGAGTTAGCAAATTTTATATGTTCATCTTTATCTACTTTATAGTCTTTTAAATAACCAAACAGGTGAGTTTTTTTCCCCAGATTTTATCAGTTGACTTAGATGTAATCCTTAAGCGAAGTGTCCATTCTTTCGCTAAATTTAGTCACAGCACGAGTATGCATTATGCAGAGAGAGATAGAGATGGAGAATTAGTTTCATGTCTTTGCTGGTTGATTTTCATACCACATTGAAATGACAGAAACCACAGGCTGCCTACAAGGCACTAAATCAAAGAGTTTATGGTACACATTGGATGTTGATTGGCAGCAATGCAAAGTGTAGTAAATGCAGTTAATGGATTATAACATGCAAAACCACACGTGTGGTCGTTTACAGCGCATAAACTGACAGTAGGTGGAAAGACAAGAAAATCAGTCACTGTGTCAACTGACTGCTCAGGGCAGGTCATGTCTGAAAAAACTTAAACAACACTCTTGTTGGCTCTGACATCTGTCTTTCTTATATTTTATCGTCTTTAGTAAGTCTCTTACTTATTTAATTATACTCTCCTCTTCCACTCCAGACTGTTCTTTGACTTTTCAGGTTATTCATCCTGTTTTTACCATTGACCTTAAAACAACAACTCAAAAAACAGGTCTAAGTTTCATGTTACTGTTTCATATAATACGTCTGGTAGGGTTTTTCTAAAATTAGCCCCTGATTTCTTAAAATATGTTGTTTTTTTTTTTATTTGCTCTTACAAAGGTTTCTTTTCTTCCTCCACAGGCCTGTTGGAATGCCAAAAATGGAGAAAGTTTATTTACATAATCCTAGCTCAGAAGAAATTAGTTTGATATCAATATCAGCAACAACAGCACATTTTCACGCATCTTTTTTCCAGAATAGGGTAAGTGTTGATCGCCTTAAAATCACTTCTAGTTTTGCACATTAACCTTTTATTACAGAGAACCAAAAACTGTTGACCCTTGAACTCTACTCACGTTGGCTGTGTGTTGATACCATGTTAGTAAGTCATCATTTTCCTTTCTAAAATTGTATAGTCAGAGAGTAGAGAAAGACCAAAACAAAAAAACGGCATGTAGACAGTAAGGAAGTCCTGATGCAAATCCTGTGTGTGACCAGGCTCTGAGGACTAGAATCTCCAACTGTGCACAAGTCTCCAGAGGTTTCAGGAAGTAATCAGACCCCATCACTCTTTGCACACTTCACTGTGTCATAGCTTTAATTTTAAATCACTAAAATTGTTGTTTTTGCCCATTAATCTACATTGTTTTAGTTGTATGCTTGAAGTTGTGCCCAAAGAATAAATGTTAGTCTCATTAGAGGCCTGTCTTTTAAATATTGTCCATCTAACCATTTTCCTGTAAAGCCCTGATTCTACTTCTGAGCTGCTGAGATAGTTGTCATTCTGCAAGGTTCTCCCACCTCTGCAGATGACTTCTGAAGATCTGTTACGAGTGAAGGATGGGTTCTTGGCCACACCCCTGACCAATGCCCTAATTGTCTTGTCACTCGGTTTGACTTGACAGACAACTCTAGGAAGACTCCTAATTTCAGTTTTATAATTATTGAGGCCACTGCGTCCCTGTGAACACTCACTGTTTTTATAGCATTGTCCTGATCCGTGCCTCACCACAAGATGTGATCATGCACGTCTGCAGAGAATTCCACAGGCTTCCTGGTTTGGTTTTTGTTCTGACATGCCGTGTAAACGGTCATTTGGCTTTGAATCTAAACCACCAAGTGTGCAGTTGAAGTTAAAGGGGTCTGAATACTTCATGAAGTCACTGAGTGTAAATTAAGTCTTGTGCATAAAGAGTCGACCCAGATTACACAATCCCACAGTAAGTGAGACTGGGCAAAGTAAACATCAAACTGTTAAGTTATGAGCATCCTGTATCCATAGTCTAAAACACAGAAATTGTCCATCCTGCCGTGTCCCAGGAGGAATGGAGAAGTTCAAAATAGATACTAGGATAAACCCACACTATAAAAATACTCTATAACTACTAGAGTTTTACTCATTATTTGTTTTTTGTTGTTTTTTAGTTTTTCTTTTTCTATTTTTTTTTTTTATTTGTTGTTGTTGTTTATTTTTTCCTAATAGATTTTTTTACTGCATGTAGAGGCTCTCTTTACAGGAAGGTCCTGTTTTCTTGCCTTCAGGCATTGTTGCAACACACGGTGTACGTGTATAGGTGAAGGCAGGAACAGTTTAATAGTGGTGTCAGGCTTGCTCATAAAAATGTTTGAAGTCGAATCAACGTGTTTGTGAAGAGCTGCTCGTGACACTCAATCCTAAACTTGAGCAATTGCCCCTGAACTCGCCATATAAGGCCTGTTCCCCTTCTTTTGTGGGAAAGTTGACTAATTTTAAGAGTGGAGCACGTAAAAAATTTGAGACTGCATCTGCTGTCACAAATCAGCACATTAAAACTTTCAGCAGAGCAGTAGAGCAGCCAAAACAACTAAAAAGTGTCAATAATACATGTGTCAGTGATGCGTCATCAAAGCAGCAATGTACTATGAAAGAAATACAAAGTGAATGGTTCAGGCTGCATGAAGTTAGAAGCTAAAAAACATATGTGAGGCCGACAGCCAACTGAGTCTATGACTGGTTCCTGTAAGAAGCCAACATATTGCCCTAAGACATTGATTATTACATTACATTACATTTAGACATTTGGCTGATGCCTTGGAATAAAGCCGTCTAGAGGAAGATGTTTGTTTTTTTGCCTCAAGTGTTTAAGTGTTAATAGACAGAGATTACCTGAAGTCTATTGCATTAATGAGATTTTTTTTTTTCAGCAGTGAATATAAAAATACATTTAACTTAAGGGCATGGGAGAAATTCAGTGGGAGGGAACCAGTGCACTTTTAAAGATAACAACCTAAGGCCTCCAGTCCTCTGTCATGGGATGTGTTGGTATAAAGGCTTTCTACATCAAGGCACACACAATCACGTCTCCAGAGAGTGCCTTTATTTCAGAGATTTATTTTTCTAATGTGCACTGGGACATTTTAAATGTATACTCTAACGTGAAACTAAACCCTGTGTAGTTAAACTTGAAAATGTATGCCAGACTATATGCGTCACTTCAAGTGTAAAGTTGCTGTTTGACACTTTTTTTTTTGTTATATTGTTTTCAGTCTGTGGTTAGCTTCTCCATTTCCTGTCTGCCTTGCATTATGGTATGATTTCGTGTGCATACAGATCTTTAAAGTGTCCAGCTGACTGTGTGTAGCAATGGTGTAGAGAGAAGGGAGCCATGTTCTGCCATTCTTCACAATCCCTTTTTTTGTCTGCCTCACTTCTAAAGTTTAGTTTTTGCATTCTGAGCAATAAGCTTAAGGAGCAGGAGAATGGTAAAGTGGAGCTGCTGTGTTAAATATTACTCCTTCCACAATCTGCATCTTGACACACAAAATATTGCAGCAGAGATTGTACAAGATTCTCTTCTGTTACATTATTGTACAGCTTCTACTTTGGTCTGTATAAATCATCAAGATGTTATCTTTTAGCTACTTCTGTACATTTCTATTGTTACTATTAAATAAATGAAGAGTCCAGAGGTGTCGGCAGCACAAATCACCAAATAGTCACTACTTGCAACCACAGTCACCACTAAAATGTTAGTGTGTAGCTGTTATGTTGTGGAAGCCATTGTTCACGTGGTTGAGGTTATTAACCTAGCTGTTTTAGGGTCAGAATAACTCTGAGAGGACAAAATCTGTCTAACTGAAGTTATTTAATCTGTGTCTTCAACAGATAATCCCACCAGGAGGGAACACATCATTTGATGTCGTGTTTCTCGCTCGAGTAGTTGGGAATGTAGAAAACACTTTATTTATTAACACATCACATCATGGAGTGTTTACATACCAGGTACAAAATGAAAATGAGCAATACTTTTTTTTTCTTTTTTAAAATTTCTACCAGCAGGAGGAATGTGAATCTGTTTTGCTTTGTTGCAGGTTTTTGGGGTGGGCATCCCAAACCCCTACAGGCTGCGACCTTTCATAGGGGCTCGAGTGCCAGTAAACAGCAGCTTCTCACCTCTTATAAACATCCACAACCCATTCAGTGAACCACTGCAGGTTGTTGAGATGTACTCCAGTGGTGGAGATCTGCACCTAGAGCTTCCCACAGGTCAACAAGGAGGCACTGGAAAGTTATGGGTTAGTTTGATGTGTCAGCTGATTTGTTATGTTGTATGGATTGATTAAAGATGAGTGATAATTGCATTCAGAGTTAGACTCACCATTCTCTCTCCCTCCAGGAGATTCCTCCATTTGAAACAAAGGGGGTGATGAGAGCCAGCTTCTCGTCGCGAGATGCTGACAACCACACGGCTTTCATCCGAATCAAAACAAATGCCCCCAATGAGGATCAGTTCATCATCCTCCCTGTAGAGGTGGAAGTCACATCAGGTGTGTTTTACAAATCTTCAGGGAGTCTTATTATGTACATGACATTGTCTGCAACTCTCAGTGGTTTATTTTTTTATTGTCACTGTAAAAAATGTGTTTTCAGCCTGCTTATGTTGTGTTTTTATTGTGTGCAGCCCCTGGGATATACTCCTCCACAGAAATGCTTGACTTTGGCACACTGCGATCACAAGGTGCAGAGTTCTAAAGAATCTTGCATTATTTCTTAAATAACATTTGTTGGGCTCTTGCTCACTCTCCTCTTGTTCTCTTTCCCAACTGCTTTGTGGTACAGATCGTCCAAAACTGCTCAATCTACACCTTTTAAATTCAGGAACAAAAGATGTTCCAATTACAGTATGTATCTTTATCTTTTTTAAATCCTCAAACTGTCATCTCAACCCTTGTATAACCCTAACCTTTACTTGTGATTAACAGAGTGTACGCACAACACCATCTAATGAAGCAGTCACTGTAGATTTCAAAGCAGTCACACTGAAAGCTGGAGAGAACCGATATACCAAAGTTGCAAGTATTATTTTTGATGGTAAGTTGTGGTCTGCACAATCTCCTTTAGCTTCAAAGGTGTCACTGTGTCCTTAATTTCTTTTTCTTTCTGGTTTTGTATCGCACAACTTCCTCTTGTGGGGCCTTGCATCTTTTTTGCAGCACACTTACCCTCTTTATCCGTTTGTTATTGCAGCCTCAAAAGCGAGAAGACCATATCAGTTTTCTGGCAAAATAACTGTTAAAGCGAAAGAAAAGAGCTACTCCAAGCTTGAAATCCCGTACCAGGCAGAAGTTTTAGAAGGGTGAGTGTTTTTTAATGGATATATAGTGTAGTACATGGAGAGGGGGGGTTTATGTATCACATAGGAGGACAAGTTTCTGATGTTAGCATTTTTTTTCTGGCAGGTACCTGGGCTTTGACCACACAGCTACATTGTTCCATATCAGGGACAGTCCTGTGGACCCAGTGGACAGACCCATCTTCCTTACAAATGCTTTTAGCTTCGCAATCTGGATCCACAATGTGTCTCTGCCCGAAGAGGCCAAAACAATGTTTAATGTGAGTTTCGGCACAGACAGGATTCATTCTCAATGAGTTACACAGTATATATGTGTTTGCAGAGTGCTAAATAACATCACTTTTTAACCTTCTATTTTAGGTGCAGAACTTCAGCGCACCCATCCTCATCCCCCCCCACGAGTCGCGCTACATGTTCTCCCTCCTCTTCCGGCCAGTCCGACCATCAATTCACATAGACAGCAACATTCTGCTCATCACAAACGCATCCAAGTTTCACTTGCCTGTCCGGGCTTACACAGGCTTCTTGGAGGTACACAATGAGCCTGCAGTTGTTTTAAAAATATCTAGGTTATCTACTTTCCATCTCTGAATCGGATATCTGATGTTTTTCAGTGTGACGTCAAATTGAAAGTGAACTAATTTATTTTCATTTATGTGTAAACTTGGAACTAGCTCTTGCAAAGTGTGATCTTGCACAACACTTATTATTTTATCAACCTAATACCTATTAAATCCCACTTGGATTGTCAGGGATTCTTAGCCAGTTCTTTTAGTCAAAATATTTTAGAAAATAAAAGTATTCCTATTCATGTGTACCACCGTATCAAAAGCAGATGTGGCAGCTAGTGAAATCTGTTAAGCTAATAAAGAAAGTGATTAAAATTGATTCAAACACTGCCTCACTTAGTTATGTGAAATCTTAGTTAATAAAATGGTCATTTGTTATTTATGTGTACAGAGAAAGAGTAGATTGATTTAGTTCACCTTCACCCTATATTAGGCTGGGTGTGGCTAAATCATTGGCTCTCAAGGTCCTTGACTCATGTTTTACACTGTTTTTTACGTGCAGTTATTAAAAATGTAAAAATGCATTCCACCTTTTAATGCCATAATAATTTTTTATGTAGTATTACACATGAAAAGAATTGTGATTCAGGTCTTCAACAGCATTCGGAACAAATATTTAGTTTCCGTGTTTTGCCTTTATAAAGCACATAAGATATCCCTGCTCTAAGTGATGTGATGTGCAGTGTTGTTTGTTCTTTGTCACCTTGTGTGAGCAGCCACTGGTCCTGCCTCCTAGTCTGAAGGAAAATGTCCTGGACTTTGGTGTCCGCAGTGCCACAGATACCAACAGCATCACGTTTGTGGTGGTCAACAGTAATCCCATAGAGGTGAGATAACACCGTTTACTACATGCACACTACAATACACATAAAAGATGTTGCAACATAAGCCCTTGTGCTTCTTTCCAGTTTCCAGTGGGGAAATTGATTGTTTGAACAGTTCAAAATACATCAAATATAGTTCAGTAAAATGACAAAATGAATCCTAGTTTAAAGAGAGAGACACATTTTTGTTCTTTCCATCCTCCAGCTGGAGATAAAGTCCTGGCTGGTCACTGGAGACAGTCTTTCCATGGAACTGCTGAAGACGGAGAAAGGAAACACAACAGTGGCTCTGAGTCACCTGCAAGAGCTGCAGAACACGTCAGCGTCTACTCATAAAACAGTAAGAGCTTCATGGTGTCTCTTCAAAGCTGCTACTGGCTTCACATTCAAATTATCTTAACCTTAAATGTAATAGAAATACACTTGTTAGCAGGTTTTTGTACAGTACATTTACATTTAGTCATATGACAGACACTTTTATCCAAAGCGACTTACAAGTGAGGTACAAAGTAAACAAATATTTAAGCCAAGGAGAAGAGCTACTTCATTTACATGTGGTGTAAGTCTGAGGTGAGCTTAGGGGACCACAAGACGTTGCTCGCTTGCAGAGTGCAGTGGGTGGGAAGGATTGTAGACCAGGATGAGGGAGTTCAGGTAGGCAGGTGCTGTTAAGTTGACCACTTTGTAGGCAAGAGTCAGGACATTGAACCTGATGTGGGCAGCTACATGACGCCAGTGCAGTGCAGTACAGTGCACGTCAGAAGTGTCACCAAACTAATGCAAAGAGTGCATGTGCAGGGCAAAGGTCTGTAGACAGGGAGAGTAGCAGAGTAGAGTGGCTAGATGTAAGAAGACATCATTAAAAACAGAGCGATGCCTCCTTGTTTTTAAATGAAGTTTAAAGTCTTACTAACACTGAAACTAACAAGTGCCCTATCGAATTCTAAATAAGTTGACAAATGACAGCAGTGAGAATTAGCTCCATGTGTCTGTTGCCCGTTATTCTCTGTATAATTAGTAGCGAGGTGCTTTACATAAAAAAGTGAAACTAATGTTTATCTATGTCTGTACAGGTGATATTAGCATCTGGCTATTATGCAGCCTTCAGGGTGACACTGGTGGCCAAGGCACTGGAGGGCATGTATGACGGAGCGATACACGTAACCACAGATTATGAGGTGGGTGGTCTGTCATATCATTTTAACAGCATACAAAAGAATACACAGCCAGCATTCAGTCTAACTCTTGCACAAATTGTTCTTTCCTTCAGATATTAACCATCCCAGTGAAAGCCATTATTGCAGTGGGCACTCTAAGCAGCTCTCCCAAAAATATAATTTTATCACCTTCGTTTCCAGTGAGTAAGATTAAGATATCTTCACCGGTACCATTTCACACCTATCTAGTGCTAGCAACAAAGACATGTTGAGATAAGTGTGAATGTAACTTCCTGTGTATTTAATGTTGTTGTTTTTTTGTTTTTTTTCTTGTTTCTTTAGGGAAAAGTTGTTCATCAAAGTTTCAGCATACAGAGCTCTTTTACACAAAAAGTAAGGCTGCAGCAGATTCGATCCCTGACGGAAGATATCCGTTTTTATTATAAACGACTCCGCAACAACAAAGATGAACTGGAGCCAAGACGTAAATCGAAGGTATGCAGTCATCTCAAAGAGCTAAATCAGAAAGCCATCTGTGTCCTTAGAGACAAAAACTTATTTTCTTTTCTCCATCTTTTTCAGGTGGCAAATATTTATTTTGATGCCAGTTTGCAGTGTGGTGATCACTGTTATGTGGGGCTGCCATTTGTGCTTAAATGTAAGTTTTGTGTGTGTGTGTTTACAACTAAATCCTGATTTGGATTGGATTTATTTCTCTAGGAAAGGTGGAGTGTGTTTTTTTGTTTGTTTGTTTTCTAAGCCCAAAAACAGCTGTTACTGCTGCTCCTCTTGTAATTAAACATGTGTGTGTGTTGTGTTGAGTGACATCCCTGAGCATCAAAGTGGATCTCTGAATTAGTTTTCCATTGGAGCAGTTGGGAGGACTAACCTCCCCCCCCCCCCAACCCCTGTTAAAGTACACTGAATAAGTTCTTGTTTGCAGTGTACAGGCAGCTATTAATGGATTACTTAATAATTCATTATTATAGTGTCTGTGGTTCTTATGTAAGGCTAAAAACACTCCTACAGATGGCATCATCTGGAGGACGATGATGTTATGAGGATCATATCTGGTTGCTCTGACTAGGAAGGTTGTAGT
This sequence comes from Anabas testudineus, assembly GCF_900324465.2. Lineage (NCBI taxonomy): Eukaryota > Metazoa > Chordata > Actinopteri > Anabantiformes > Anabantidae > Anabas > Anabas testudineus. The sequence continues at coordinate 5,517,882 of NC_046613.1, read as the reverse complement.
CAAGCCGATCCTTCAGCATTCCTCAAGATGACGTCACCTGTGCTGAAAACTCCTCCAGATGATGTCATCAGTACAGTGAATCATTCAGTGAATGATGAAATTAGGCTTTGACTGACTCAAACAAATTTATTTTTGCTCTAATCCATCCCACTCAGTATTGCCTCACCCTCCACACCTACTTCTTGCTTTCTGTTTTAAGCTTTTGACCCTGAAATCCCCACTTCACACCACATTGCTAATCCAGCCCAAATCAGGCAAAAATGTTCAAATTAAACAGTTAATGTTTTTCTTACCTGTCTCACAGCGGAGTCCAAGCCTCACGGGCTAGCATTGCAGGAAGACATCTGGGATGCTGATGTTGACCTTCATCAGAAACTTCTCAGACGATGGAGAGAGCTGAAAGAGCACTCTGGACATAAGTAAGCATAAGTGTTGGGCATTGGTTATCAACAGAGTTATTAAGTGGTATAATATTTAAATTCATTGCTCCTCTCTGATAAACTGCTGACAGAATATCGCATAATGTTGTCTTTTCTTACCAAAAGGATCGAAGCCGTTTTTGAAGTCAACACAGACCTTCAGAAAAATGTGCAGGCTAAAATAACAGCACATTTGACGTGGCCCTCATTGGTCAACTCTTCACAACGAATAACGTTCCCTCTGACCAACACAAACGGCTCCTCTGTGAGTAGCAGCAAACATGCACAGGAATATTTCAACATGTTGTTATAGTTCTGTGTTTGAAGTTGAGGGACATCTTTTTGTTTCAATGTAGGATGAAGAGGTGATTCTGCAGAATCCTGCCGACGTCCCAGTCTATGTCCAGGTTCTCCCCTTGGCGCTGTTGCCCAATCCTTCAGTGTTTTCTGGAAAGCTAGCTGACAGGTGCAAATTCTCATTAACTGCAGCATTTTCCTTCTTGTTAACTCATCGTTTTACTGACACTAATCTTCTAAACTCTATTTCTCAGGTTGCCATTAGGAAATTTGTCCAACATCAATATTAACGCAAACACCTTTGAGTTCCAAGTTCACAGAAATCAAGTAAGTGTTGGTGATTATTGACTTACTTCAACAGTGTTCAGTTCAGAGAATCAGCTAGTTGCCATTCCAGTCAATGGTTTTGTCAATGGTTGAGGCAGCATGTGGAAGCCGTTTGACTTTAACAGACCCTCTGTTTGTTTGGCAGACCCCTCTAATGAAAAGCAGTACAGGGTTTGTAGAGGGATCAACCAGACCCTTTGTGTACAACCTCCTCCTCCTGCCTGGAGAAGTCAAGTCATTCAACGTGAGGTTTACCCCCATTAGCAACCACAGTGTCTCCTCCCTCCTCATAGTCAGGTAAAATCAGCTTTTCCTGCAGTTAACCAGTGAGGAAATGTGAGTCCCTCTTCTGACATTGTTTGCCTCACTGGGAATCTCTTTAGGAATAATCTAACCGTGATTGACACGATCATACTTCACGGACGGGGTACAACGGAGAGCCTGAAAGTTGCAGGGAAGCCTCCAGGACAAGGCAGCTCGCTGAGGTTTAAGATGACCGAATCCCTGCTGAAAGACTGCACCGACAGTGAGTTTGTGTTGCTGAGGCCCATATCAGCGTGATGAACACAACACTTCAGATGAGATATCCAGACAAAATCTAGATGAGATTTAAGACACTTCATCTACACTAAGCCATTTGCAAAACATCTGACTTTTGCCAGACTGTCTGGTTAGCCCCGAAGGCTCGTGCACTTCAGCAGCTGACAGTTGGCAGGCTAATATTTGAAGCATCAGCATAATCATCAGTGAGCCACACAGGATGACACGTTTCTTCATTACGAAAAATATGAGCACTGTGGTTTTTCTAACGGCTTCACAGACAGCTTTGCTTTTCACAGTCCGAGGTCAATGCATATGCTCATGAACATGGTTCATATTATAGACTTAGACTATAGACTAGACTGTCTGTCCCAGACATTGTTAGTGGTATAAAAAAAACTTTGAAATTAAAATCTGCATTTGTTTTTACATCATCATCGACCAACTTGAGGGAGGTGTGTACTGTTCATAATCCACATGAACATCTGTGGCATATTAGAGGAACGTTTTAGTCTCTTCACTGTACTGTTCATTGTATTGTTATGGTTCATTATATAAAAACCTGTTACTAACTTTTTGATGAAAGTCGAAATATGAAATATTGCCTTAATGTAAACTAGAAGAGGGATTAAATCAACAAAACATAAAATAGCTAAAACTCTATCAACGAGAATGTGAAATGTAGTGTTTATTGCTATCCTTCAAAATAAGACTGCTAAGTCCAGATAGGCTTCTACAGTAATGCTTACAAACTACTACATATTCACACAGTGTGACAAAAAAAAGTATTGTGTTTACTGCACTGGAATCTCAGGGACACTAGATTTGAGGGATTATTCCACATAATTGAAAATCCAAGGCTCTAGCATTAAATTAATTTCATTCAGTATACTGTTGTTAAATCTTTGTGCCTCTACCCTATTATCCCTACATTTATTTCAGAGACAAAAGTCAAAGAGCCCAACTTCACTCTCAAAAGAACCTTCAGGGTAGAGAACACAGGCCTGCTTCCGATCACCATCCGGTCAGCAGAAATCAACGGCCAAGCGTGTGAAGGATATGGATTCAAAGTTCTCAACTGTCAAGAATTTGCACTCAGGCCAAATGCTTCAAAAGACCTCATCATACTGTAAGTGAACAACTTGCTACATGCTATTTCTCTTTTAACGTGAGTGTTTTGCTGTGCGTGCGTGCGATTTTCCCTTCATGTTCAAGCTCTATTAATACTTGCCCTCATCCTTCCTGTGCAAGCCTTCAGTAAGAGGATGAATCGCCTCTTTGCAGCTCTTGCTTCTTTTAGGTCTGATTTTTCTTTGTCACTGATAGTCCTCTCTGTGTCCACCTTCTTACATAGATGGACACATATTTGAAGTCAAATGACCTAATATATAATATGACAACAATATTGAAAACGCTTATGTTTTTACAAATTTCTGCAAAAGTCTGCTTGGATGTTGGTCCAACATTGGAATTTCACTTAATAATCATAAGAACAGCAGCATAAGGGAAGATTTGCCCAGTTTTGGCTACAAATTATGACGCAGTAAGCAGACTATCTGTCCCAGTTCCTCCTTTTAGCTAGAAGCATTGTGCCACGTCAGTGTTAAAACTGTTGGTTACATGTATGGGTATTTTGTCGTTGCAACAGCGAAGGTGGCATAAACGATTACAACCAACAGGGCTGATTAATGCAGTTAGGAGCTTTCCAAATGCTGCTAAACTATAAATCATACCAGCTTCCGTGTGATATAAATGTTATGCTGTTATATTATTTGCTAATTAGGTGATTAGATTTTAATTAAACTAGTACATTTGCTTTTAAATTGGAACACCAGAGGGTAATGTTGTAAAAGCCCTACCCTACAGGTGTTCTCACTTCATCTGCATGACTAGAGATCCTCAGAACACATGGCAACAGCTAGCCTGCTATTAGCTACTAGTCCTGCAAAGCACAGACCCACCAGAAATCATCTAGAAGATGTGAAATCAAGCGAGGCACCTCTCGGTTGGGTGCAATTGTTGCTTCCTTTAATGAACTCAAAAACTTTGTTTTCTACTCTCTCTCACCTCCCTTTCTATTAAGACAAATACATTTGTCTTCTAGATTATAACTTGTCAAACATTGCTAGACACCTGTTTGAACTACTCAGTACCAGTCACCTGATTGGTTAGAGGCATACAGAGCACTATAAATACGTTCCCTTCTCAGAGATAACTTACTTAAAAAATAGGTCACGTCTGCCTCTGTTTTGTGAGCATGTAGGCTGGACACAGTAAAGTGTGTTTTGAGAGGAAGTACAGTAGTAAACAGGTTGCTGCATGTCTCACCCCAGGTGTGTTCTTTATAACAGTCAGTCAGCAAAGAACATGCATTGCAAAATAAAGAGCATTCAACATGTGTATTGTCACTGATAAGGTTGCATCGATTTCAAGTTAGTGAGGTCTTAAGCTGTTTTACTTCTTTCTTTCCAGGTTTACCCCTGACTTCACTACATCTCGTGTGATCCGGGAGCTGAAGTTGGTAACTTGTGGAGGTTCCGAGTTCGTGTTTGTCCTGAACGCCTCCTTGCCCTACCACATGTTAGCTGCATGTGCAGAGACCCTGCCCAGACCAAGCTGGGAGCTGGAGCTCTACATCATCGTGTCTCTCATAATGAGGTGAGTGTTACTCTGCAGTGCAATGTAGCATTAGCACTGCACCAAAACACCACAGCTCAGTCCGGTTACTGTGTTTCAACCCAACTTGCATCTCATATGTGTTTTACTTCATCTCTTCAGCTCCATGTTTTTGCTGGTGATCGCCACAGCCTACCTGGAGGCTCAGAGCATCTGGGAGCCTTTTAAGAGACGCGTGTCTGTGGAGTCCAATTCCACCTTGGAGACTGGGAGACCGTTTAATCTCAGGGAAATTGTGCAAATTCACAGTGATTCAAAGTAAGTGAAACACCAAGAACCTGCCGATGTATAGAGATATCAGGGAGCTCTATTTCGGGTGACTGTCCACCACAAAGTTTACTGTCTTAGAGCCCAGTCTTCATCCCAATAGAGATGCTGTGAAATGGCTGTTAAGGGGCCATTCTGGGAAATTGTCAGAGTAATTCTGTAAAGATTTACTCTAAAGATGGTGTTGTTCCCAAGGAGTCACATGCTTTTTTTGCCTACTGCACAGAAACATATAATGTAGTAATCTAGAAAACAGGATGTTTGACGTTGTCGAAACAAAGGATTCAAGATGTTTCTCTACAGTACGTCATTATTTCTTCTAACAGCCTAAATTAGTTGAAATTGGGTTATGAAGAGCTAAAAAGAACTAATGGGCCACTGTTCTGACTGATTATGTGTTGAAGGGCTCTGACATACACATCGGTCACTCAGCTGCTATTGGACTGTGGTTATGTCCGTGTGGTTAACCGCTGTCCACGGTTTTTGCCATGTCTGCCTCTCTATCACACTTTATCACTCATTATTCGACAACTTTGCATGTTCAGTCTGGGACAGTCTGCGCTGCCCGACAAGCAAATGAGTGATTTAACCTGTTGTACAGTTGTTTCAGTTTCACATTCAATATAGACACTTAGTTACTTGACTTTCATTAAACCTACACTCAAAGACAATAGCATCTTATAACAAGAAGTAGCAGATTTTCAGGATATTGTGTTGAATTTTCAAAAAGTGTGCAAATGCTGACAGGTGCCGAATGTAAAGCAATCAACAAAACAACAATTTCAGAACTGTTTCTTTCAATATTCAGGTTGAACGATTATAGTGACTCATCCCAGAACTCCAGAGGATTATATGCATCCACCAATGGAGCAGCTCGGGTTGGAGGCAGACATGGCAACAGCCGCATCTTATTAGACAACGACAACCAAGATAAGAGGTCCAGAAATGGCTTCAGCCGCCCATCTATGCAACCTCCTTCCTCCCAGCTGACCAAAGGAGGTACAAACTCAGGCCAAGAAGGCCCTCCACCGGCCTGTCAGCTAACCAACCGGAAGGCTCGGAGTACCAAACAACTGGACCTCCAGAGTCAAAGTTTAGCCGCGTCGTTGCTGCCTCAAAAGGGCCTCTGCCCTGAGGATGCAGAATATGCCAACCTGATAGGAGCCATGGACAATGACCTCGACCGTCCAGAGTCACTTGGTGCAGAGCCTCTACAGGAGCAGAGCTCTCAGACTATACAGAGCAAAGGTACACACATTGATTTGTACCGGAGTGGAGACTGGAAGAGCAGAAGGCCCCTGTAGTTGTGTAGATGTTTTAAAGTAGTGTTAATATTGTTTTCTTTTGGAATTCAAAGGGAAGCCACGAGGTAAAACAAAAGCTCAGAGGAAAAAGGAAGAGAAGGAGAAAAAGTCTACAGTAAAGGCTCAGGGAGACGAGCTTAAAGACAGCCTGGCCGACAACGACGACAGCTCCTCCACTACTACAGAGACCTCCAATCCAGATGTAGAGACAAGCATCAAAGAGGTACTCTGAAATAGACATGTTGTTGTAGTCCAACATCACTTCTATTCTCTGCTAAATATGCATTTATAACATTTCCCTATAATTTCTCCTAGGAACCAGTGAAGAAGAAAGGTAGGACAGCAGACCCAGGAAAAGGGAAAGAAGAAACTTCAAATGTCTTAATGAAAACCAAAAGCAAGAAACAAGGAACCACAAAGAAAGAGACCCAAGCTGAGGATACCAGGTGTGTTTAATGTAAAGTTCCATTGATGAGTTTGTTTTGTTTTGTTTTGTTTTGTTTTGTTTTGTTTTGTTTTGTTTTGTTTTGTTTTGTTTTGTTTTGTTTTGTTTTGTTTTGTTTTGTTTTGTTTCGTCACCTTGTTGACAAGCAGTCTTTGTTGTTCTCAGCACTCTGGAGCTGCCCTATGTAACGCCACTGGAGAACAAGCAGCGTAAGAGCTTCACATCCAAAGCTCTGCACCCTCTCACCAACATCCCAAAGAACAGACCCCTGCAGAAACAGAGATGTAAGTTCCCCCCCACAAAAATGTTGTCACTATTTTTGGCCTGAGCACCAGATGTGTTTCTGACATGTTTGCTCTGGCAGTAGATGGGAAGCTGGAAGACAGACGCCCCCCACTTTTCCCCAAACTGTTCTCGAGCGGGTCGGTGCCAGAGCTGGGCCACAGCAGCAGCTCCGAGGGCGAGAAGGAGTTCGCTTCACCAGAGTGGGATGTACCACTTTCCAAAAACAGCGTCCGTAAGTGAAGACCTGAAACCCAGTTTCTTTCCCGCTCAGGACGGGTTCCATACCTCACTGACCACTGTTCTCCCCTTGCAGAAGCAGATAGTCTTCAGCAAATCTCCCTCCAGACAATTAACGCGGACCCTTTCCTGAAGAGAGCCGCTACGACCGGGACATTGTCCCCTCCACCGACCTCACCCAGCGTACTATCCCGAGGCACCTACAGCAGTGTTGTCAACAGTAACAGGTATCCAATTGTTCAAAATGATTTAGTAATCAAACCACCACCCAGCCAACAAATTGTCTGACAAGTGTGTCCCGTCATTTGGGGAAGTAGTTTGTTTTTTGCCCTTTTTCAGCAACAAAATTCATATTATCAGACTCCGGGTGTGTCGCTGTGTGTCTCAGCACTTTAAGAGACACTGTTGTTAAAGTCAAACCATCATTTCCTGTTCCGAATCTGGATTCTTTGTTGTGTTTTTTTGCAGTGAGGGAAACCAAAAGAAGGCCCCAGGAAACAAATTACCTACAGCCACTCCACTCCCAGGCAAAAATGGAAACCCTACCTTTGCTGCTGTAGCTGCTGGTTATGACAAAAGCCCAGGTAAATGTGTTAACAGTGGACATTTGTATCTATGTGAATGTATTGTCCTTGTAGTGACACCAACATTTTCTGCTTCTCTCAGGTGGTTCTGGTCCAGGGAAAACTGACAACCAAGGAAAGAGTCTGGCGCACATGACATCAGTGGAAAGCGACAGCTCTGACAGGTAACATGAGAAAATGACTGATGAATGATAAATTTACTTCCAGACATGATACCAGGATCAGTATCAGCTGAGTGTGTGTGTGTGTGTGTGTGTGTGTGTGTGTGTGTGTCCCATAGCTCTGGAATGTGGAGTCCCATTGGCACAGCCAACGTTCCAAACTACAACTCTGCCAACTCATTCTCCGCTTTTGGGCCCAACAACTCCTTCAACCTGACTGGAGGTTAGTTTCTGTGACTCACAGGCCGGTTACAGAGCAGAAGAATGCAGAGTAACTGGTACTGAAACTGAAATGTGTGTTGTTTTTAGTTTTCAGTGGAATGAATCTCCCAAAGTCAAGTGAGCCTCAGCAAAGCTGGCCGGAGTTCAGCACTGTCAACTCCTCCATCTGGGACATGCCAAGCAGTGACCCCCTGCACTCCTGGGCCAGCAGCCCCAGCTCACCAGCTGCACCAACTGCAGTAAGATCCATTAGTTTGTTTTAACGCAGCTCACTGAAAACTCTCCCTGTTCATGACACCATTGTGAGAGTTGCTTCTTGTTTTCTTTAGTCACTCCTGGGAAACAACCGCAGTCCCTGGTCTGCAACCACGCCCTTCAGCAGCTCCATTTGGTCTACAAGCGCAGATTCAGCCTTACACCCTTTTGCTCCAACGACCAACTCAGCAGCTCTGACTGATGTGGTGAACAGCCCCGCCCCATCGCCACCAGCTTCTACCGAGATGAGCCGGAATTACCACCTGTGGAGCTTGTGGGGCCCCACCCTGAGCAGGCGCAGCTCAGAGCCCTGGCCTAGCTCCTCCGACAGCGGCAATTAAACGGCACACGAAGGCACTTAACAGAAGCACATCATGGATTTGATGTGTTCTGTACGCTAAATGAAATTGTTGTTTATTTTTAAATTGAAGAATCCCAACAGAAAGCAATGTTACCTGAAGTATTTGGTAGCCCCATGGTGTAGGTTACCAACCCTGCAGTTTAGTTCATGCAGCTTTTTATTGAGGGGGCAGAAATGTTAACTTTTATTTGGATTTCTTTTAACAGGTGCTCCCAAATTAAACCATATCGATAGCATGGTATGCTAATGCCAGTGCAAATGTTTTGCTGTTCTAGAAAGGCTGCTGCTGCATTTTGTTCTGAAAATGTGGAAAAGGGCACAGAATCTTTACAGTTTGGAAGAGACGTCTTATTTTAAGCCATGTGTCTTTGTTTTCACAATAATTTATCCTCTAAGCGGTTTCTTCCAAATGTTGGTTTGAAAAGTTCAATTTGAATACTTGTCAACTGAAATGGTTGCACTACGCTTTTAACTGGCAGGAGACGTCTTTCACAACCCTGAGTATGAGTCTTCACCGACGGCCCAAAAAGGCTTCACATAACGTTCACATTCCCCATTTTAAAGAGGGCCCTGCCCTGGAACTATCAAAGCCTTCTGTGTTAAACAAATTGGCCAAAGTAATCAAAGAATATTTAAGTTGGAGGTTTGTATTGTACATCACCTCTGTTTGTCAAAGCAAATTGAAATAAAGGATTTCAGCAGAACTTCATGTTTCAGTGTTTGCTTGTTTCTTTTTCTCTCTTTATAAGGAAAAGAGTCTCATCATGAAACTACTGACAGAACTAGATCTTGTGTTTATTGCTGGCAGGTCTATGCTTCCCCCTGCTGGTCAACACAAATTCAGTTAGCTTCTTTTTTATTTAACTACTAGAAACAAGTTTGTAGTTGAAGATACAAAATTAAACAGTTGTTTTTTATTATTATTATTGTCCAGTTATGACACCATACATGCATACCGAAAGCTTCTTTATGTTTGAATTTAGATATTTGAAATGCATATATCTCATGAAATCTTATTTCAATGCACTACAGCATGCAGACACAACATCGGCCTTTTGAAACCACCTGTCTGCCCAGTGATCTTTTACATTTTTTACTTAAAGTACGTCTACTTTTGGTAAACTGATATTTTCATACTTGCGTAAGTAGCATAAAGAATGAAGCCTGTACCAGAGTCTTTCTGCACTGCAGTGTTGCTTTTACGTAGGTAAATGATTGGAGTACTTCTTCCACACATTGGTGACAGATTAGACAAAGAAAGCAGTTCGATTTTCAAGCCAGCTCTAAGAAACAGAGTTCATGTTATCTGTCCAAGAACCAAAGTTCACTTTCACTCCCTGTAAAAAAAAAAAACACGCTGCTTCAGTGCTCTTATTCCAGAAGATAGTCCTTAGTGAACCCTTGTGTCCTGTGTGAAACCATCTGAAACTATTAACTCAAACTATTTTTCTTGTTTATTCAACTTCATCCTACTTTTCTGTCACGTGTATTTCTCACCATGGAACCAAACGTCACTTGTTGCAGGGCTGCCTGAGGGACTCCAGCAGCAGCTGACTAAACTTTGCACTGTCACATTTAGTCAAAACAAACACCTTGTGGCTCTTTTTCAGGGTATTTGTGCGATCCAGTGCCAACATACCGCGAGACATCGAACCCTGCAGTTCCACACGAACAGGGCATTCGATGCTCTCTGTAACCACGGTGCCGTCAACACAGGCAGCCATTGCATAGGAATCATAGGAGACGAAGCCACAACCAGGAAAGTACACGCCTCTCTTTTTCATCATGGCTTCTCTGGAGTAGGCCCAGCATTTGGATGTTATTGTCTTCATAAAGCGTGCAGCAGGTGCATCCTGATTGATCAGCTCCTCAAAGAACTCCTGCATTAGTGAAATCAATAACATCAGTCTTAAGTGGGACCCTTATTGTTGAGAGGTTTTATGTGCCTCTACACATCTTACCCATGTCAGTGAGTTTCTGGAGGCGTATTCCCACGTCGCCAGGTACGTAGGGCAGAGGAATTCTTCCAGAACAACATAGGCAGACTCTGGATCCATTGCAAAGTTAAATTCTGCACAAAGTGTCAAATTCCCTTTTCCTACAAAGACACAATAAGTTATACAAGCCTACGTAACTCAAATACAAACAATCGAATCATGGTATTACCTTCCATGTTGCCACCCATTATGTACAGATCTTTGAGCTTCTGGGGAAAACATGGATCCACCCTCACAGCCAATGCCAGATTAGTGAGCGGACCAAGAGCCACTAAGGAGACCTGCAGAAACCACAGTTCAACACAACAACAACAACAGAAGGCAGCCACACGTTACAGACACTGCACACAGCAGTTTCTCACCCGGTTCTGGTTTTCAGACACCAGTCTGATCATTGCATCGACTGCGTGCTCTCTCTGGATTTTCTCCTTCCACCGGGGATCTTTGTCTTTGATCACATCCCCAAGTCCATCAGTTCCAAAGTGGTCAGTACGGGAGCTGCTGGCTCCAACCAGAGGACCAGCACAACCTTGAAACACTGGAATCTGTAGAAGAAGAAAACAACAACATGGCATTATCATCTTGATTAACTGGCATTAATAAGAAAAATCTGTATGTATGAGGTGTTGTGATGGTGTTGCATGGGTTCACACTCGTTAATACTCTGTCTGCTCAGGTGTGATCATTAGAAATATGGCTTCAGCACACTCACCCCGTCACGCTCACAGATGGAGAGCACCCTCAAAATATTCTGACAGACATTCTCCACTGAGGCGTTTCCATACACGCAGGTTATACCCAGGATCTGAATGTTGGGTGCTGCCAAGGCCATCATTAAAGCCTGAGCATCATCTATGCCGCAGTCTGTGTCGATGATCACCAGCTTCTTTGCCATGGTCTTCTGTAAAATTCAAATCGCCACAATTAACGTCAAAGTGGCAAATCTAAATCTTTCAAAGGCTCATACTCTGCCTGTTTGCATATGTGGGGGGGCACTAGGCTGCAGTGTGGGCCAGCATGTGAATTAATCTGCGCCTGTGTCTATACCTTTGATCCATAGGCCTATTGAGTAATCTAAACCATCTCATATATGGGCCGTGTGCTTTCTGTTCAGTTGTCAATGTTAAGAATCTATTGCTTCAAATCAGATACGTTTCATGATGTGATGCTATATAATAACATCATTATCCTTTAATGTCCAGTCACCTTTCTGAAATTTTTTATTACAAAAAATTGCACTTTACTTAATCACTTAAACGGGATAAAAGTCAGTAGAGTCAAGCTGATAAGTAGATAACTTACTGTTGTTGTTGTTGTTGGTTTAACTTTAAGATGATTAAATGTCAGTGAAATTTAAGTCTTACCTTCAGAGCGTGGAGTCAAGTTTAAAGAGCAACTCAGTCGCTCCTGTGATTGGTTCAAATTGTGGGACTCTTTTATTGTTCACTAACACGGGGATTCAGGAATGACAATGAAGTCACAAGTGTGCTGTAGGTAAATATTTTACCTATTGAAAATAACATTTTTTTAAATGAGACATCATGTTTGTGTTTAACGTAATCTCTCACTTGATTGTTTTCATGCTACTATTAAGCTACATGTGCTTTATTGTTTTCAGACGCCCCCGTTGCCGCAACGGATGGTACAGTCCGTTGGACCTGCCCAGGAAGAAGACACGGGTCAGGAAGACGACGTTCCCGTAATGTTGTCGTTCATTTTGAACGATGTTCTAAGTTAATGTGCGCCCAGCTTTAGTAATGCGTTATTAACTTGTTATTTTACTCGTTTCCTGTCCTGTTTGTTTGTAACTCATTCCACAAGGTGCCCTGAAAAACGTGAACGTAACAGCTGGGCGTGTTTACATCTGCTAACAGCACTGATGTAGCTGTGTGTGTCTTTGTGTGTGTGTGTGTGTGTGTGTGTCTGTGTCGACTGCAGCGTCTGTACAGGTTAGTTAATGTTCAGTAACAGATAGTAAGACACACTGCGGGCTCTCTGAATGATAGATGACTTATTATAGGTTAAAGGTCGTGTTGCACGGTGCTCTGAGATGATGAAACAATGGCTGTATGCTCATTACTTGAAAAAGATTATTATGTTCCCTGTCTGCTCTGTAGGGGTTTCACTTTGCCACTGGACCTCCATCCTGCAGTTAAATCTCTGTAGTGTACTTAAACTGCCTGTCCTTTCATCCCCAGAAGAGGCAGCCATCAGCCTCTGCCAGATCAGTCATCCACCATCTAAGTGGCTGTTCAATGCCTAACACATCTGAAGATCAGGAAGCAAACCTATCTGGGCCAGCAGAACCATCGGGAATGCAAAAGCCCAGCGACGGGGGGGAGGAACGCGGTCTGATCAGCTCCGTCGCCCGGGATGCTGCAAGAGTAAGGCGAGCTTCAAGCGCTGAGCTCCACCTGCCATGGACCTGTCCGGTCACACACTCCAGAGAGAAGTTCTACACTGTGTGCTCAGATTATGCGCTTCTCAACCAGGCGGCTTCTGTGTACTGTCCTCCAAACACAGCCAGGGACAGGGTCCAGAGCAAGCAGGATGATGGACCCCCACTTGTGAAACCAAAGCCCTCTGCTGACTTTGGAGCTGGTCAAGCTGGAGGTGCCCATGTGGGATCAGATGGGGACCTTGACATGGAGGAAGTCTCCTGTGGCAACACTAAACCCATTTTGGCCTGGGAGATTGATACAGCAGACTTCAACAGCGTGCTCACCAGAAAAATAAGAACAAGTAGGGCAACCATTATTCTTGAAGTCTATGGTACTAATTGTAAGAAAGTTAATTGACTATTCTTTGGTGCACAGTAATTTTACTATCACCCAAACGCACCATTCCCATTTTATGCTGACTAACTACCTGTTTTTTTAGGCAACGTGAAGAAATGCAGCACCAAGAAGATGAAGTCATCAGACAGACCCAGCCGAAATCTGCAAGACATCCCTCCTCATGCCTCAATGGAGGAGATCAAGCAGAGAAAAGTGTTCGACCTCAGGAGATGGTAACGCTATGTTTAGTGCCTCAACAGTTTTATAGGAGAGAACATGATGCAAATTTACATCAGGCTGTAGCAGTGATGTCAGCACCAAAGCATTATCAACATATGAAAATGTATGGAAAAGTGAAGAGGCTGAGTGTTCACTGTGTTAATATTTGTGTTTCTATATTTCTACATTACTACTTCAGGTACTGCATCAGTCGGCCACAGTACAAGACTTCATGCGGAATCTCCTCTTTGGTGTCCTGCTGGAACTTCCTGTACAGCACTCTGGGTGCAGGGAGGTAAATGTTATGTACTGTCCTGTCAGTTTTCATGTGATAACACAGCTCACGACACAAAAAAGAAAAGAAAAACCGTGTTAATCACAAAACTCAAAACATTCAAAGACTATATACTATCTTTGGAATTTGTTCTTATTGAGTTGATTTCTATAGCAATTTCAAAGATGCAACCATTTCTTATTGCGTTGCTAGTCTTCCACCCATCTCTCAGGAGGAGGCGCTGCATATTTTGGGGTTTCAGCCGCCTTTTGAAGAAATCAAGTTCGGTCCTTTCACCGGCAATGCTACTCTAATGCGGTACGCAAATCACTCCTTATGTCTTTTTAAATATCAGTTGTTTTTTGCAGCTCAGAAACCAGAACATTTTTATTACAGCTGGTTCAGACAAATCAATGACAATTTCCGAGTGAGAGGTTGCTCCTACATTCTGTACAAACCACATGGAAAACACAAGACGGCAGGAGAAACAGGTGAGACCTTCAGGTGTCACAACCAGCCACACATCATCTCATAGATGATATAAAACAGTGATAACCACGCTAATGCTTTTAGCTGAAGGAGCGTTGATGAAACTGACACAAGGGCTGAAGGACGAGTCTATGGCCTATATCTACCACTGCCAGAACCACTACTTCTGCCCAGTGGGATTTGAAGCCACGCCACTTAAAGCAGCAAAGGCTTACAGGTAGGTCTCATCACTTCTGTTTAAATATATTGTTTCCTGTATCGATTTGTTAGTTTAATATTATTTTGATTCATCAATTAGTCATTTAGTGCAGGGGTTTTAAAGACAGCTGCTCCCACCAGGCCCCTCTGTTCTGGAGAGGCGCAGCTGGCATGTGTCATTAGCATTTCTTCTGTTTCAGCTAAAATCTAGAAATAAATGATTGTTGTTGTTGTTTGTGTGAAGGGGCCCTCTACCTACAAATGAAATGGAGTACTGGATCTTAATTGGGGAGCCGAGCAGGAAACACCCAGCTATTCACTGTAAAAAGTAAGACCTGTCACTGTGCGGCTTGTGTCTCAGTATTAATAAGAATGGATAATGACAGATCCTTTTTTTTCAGATGGCTGGACATTGTGACAGACCTCAACACACAAAACCCAGAATACTTGGATATTCGGCACACAGAGAGAGGGATTCAGCGCCGCAAAACCAAAAAGGTGCCCCTCACACATCAATTTAAGTGATGCCCTTTATGTAAAGACATGTAGGTGATACATAGAAAGGAAATTAAATTAGTGGAGGAGCGTAACATCAGGCACTGAATGGTTCTGTGAATATGAAAATGATGTGAATCATGTTAGGGGACTAACGTATAGATGACTAAAAGAACTCTCTCTGGCACTCAGGTGGGTGGCAACCTGCACTGCATCATGGCCTTCCAGAGAGTGAACTGGCAGAAGCTCGGCCCCTGGGCTTTGAATTTGGAGAACCTGCGCCACGACTTTCACCAACGTGGCACAGAGCGAGCTCACGGAAGTGGCACGGAGGACACAGAGGAGAGAACGTCATCCAAGCGCCTGGCCCATCTGGGGCGCTCGCACAGCATGGGAAGTCAGAAAGACACCTCCTGGAAACGCCAGTCCAACACCACAGAGAACAGACAGAGGATTTCCCCTGACAGCGATCTCGAGGAGGACATCACAGACTGACGAGGCTCGGCAGGACATATTGGGGCAGGACTAAATAATTGAGATTACAATACAGTACAGTAGCTGTAAGAAAGAGTTTAAAAGGTCAGGTCGGGTGTCATTCTGTAATTATTCATTAACAAATGTCAGGAAAACACTAAAATGGTCTACGTAGAATGTGACCTCCCTTATGTGGCGCTCAGCCACAAGCTTAATTGTTCCTACATATCAACTGAGCATCGCTAGTCTAGAAAATGCTATTCTAACTCAAGTAAATAGTACATTTGGATCAAAAAACACACGGTGGACTAGTGATTATTTCCACTGGAGAAATAAGATTAAGCTTTGGTTATGCAGATAATTCTTGCTCGTAGGATCAGGTCATTATTGGGTGTGATGTTAAAACAGACTTCTCCTTTAAAATTGCTCAATTAATGACTCAACTGTTTTGAGGCCATTTAAATCAGATTCTGTTGAGAGGGTGTGCCTACTGTTCCTCTTTGTCCTCACCAGTTCTAAAACACCTTTTTTTTTTTCAAGATTGCAACTGAAGCACCAGCAACTACTAGAAATAACAGTAACACAGGCAGCTACACACACAAGCCACACTGTATTCATTATTAGTTATCAGCATGCAGGTTTTATTAGCGACCTGACTATTAGTGCTATGATAAGTCAGCTTGTATAGGACTGTTTGAACGGCCGTGTAAAACACTAAATTACATTACTTGGAAAAGCGGAAAGCCTTGGAAAGAAAGTGACAACTGAAGACAGAAGAAAACTGAAGTGACAAAGTGGAACAGCAATGTCATCAACAACAACAACAACTGTGGCCTCAACAATCATGCGAGTTTTAAACACTAAGTCGTTACATGACTTCCGATGGGCGACTGCACTGTAAGGTGTTTCTCTTATTTTGTCCAGCCCTGTACTTAAACAAAACAAGTGGGAGACTAGGTGCTCACACTGCAGGATACCTTTCATTCCATCTTACTACCGATCACATACACACTTCTGACTTTATGTTGCATCATCTTAAACTGATGTGATATGTACCAGTAAACATTACACTCAACCAGTGCTGTAAATTCTGTTCAAAGACGACACTCCCCCATACTTCATTGTACAGGTACAGTCAGTGGGCTTGTCTTGCACCTGGCGTACAGTGGTTAGTTCAGTGGAAATGCTGTTCAGTCCAAGTGTCGTGAAAGCAGGTGACGTTCTGTTGTACTGTCCGTTGTGAAACCTACAGTAAGACCATCACGTAGATGATCCCAGTTATTTCAAGCGAGGAGCTGTACAGAAGTCGATAGTGGAATCCCCTCAATCACCCAAAAACAAAATGTGAACCACAGAGAGTGAACACTGCATGGTTTTTATTTCATGTTAATGTACAGACAGAAATTCTCACATTTGATTTTGCACCTTCGTGGTGCCCACTGTCTTTGACCCAACTCAGACATGATTGTGTCCTCAAGTGGCTTTTGATGTAATGGTTTATTTATTTATTTATTTTCCAATAAATTAAGATTTTTAGAAACTCACAGAGCAGAGATGTTCCTTTAATGTGACATCAAATACACGTCATCTTTAATGTGGTTTCGCTGCAGAGGCTGGAGACGCACAACTTCCTTTTAACTGTCGTTTTAATTCTGCTATGTGAGCAGGACCAATACGGCAGCAGCCCCCTAATGGACAAAGAGAAGCTCGTCAGACAAAGCAGTGGAAAACGGGACAGAAATGGCTGAAGAGAAAACAGTTCACCATACCTATGAGAGCAGCACCTTGGTTCATCCATGTGTTGCTGAGTTCATGTATGGATGCAGATGTTTTCTGTGATGGCAGCCACCTTTGTATGACAAGAGGAAAGACAAAGCCTAACCAGAAGTCTTGTATCGAAACTACTTTTAATGCAGGACTAATTACTTAAAATATGTTGGGCAATTCTACCTTTAGGGGGTGCATCGTATTTTATAAACTAAATATTTTTTAATGTATAAAATCTTCACCTTCCAACATAACTGGATAAATAAATACTGCTGTTCTGAACAATGTAGAGTTTTATTGGAAATTGTATGTTTAATCCATGTCTGTATCTTTTAAGTCAAGGAGGAGCTTTCCCTAAGAGACTGAAAATGTAGAGTGTTAACTTGTGGCTACGTAGTTTGCAAACTTTCTTAACTGAAAAGGAAACATTTTTCCCACATTGAAGTGAATCCTGAGACTTTTTCCTCTATTGAAAATCCTTGACAACAGGCTCACCCCCGCTTGGTGTCCCACTCCTCTCCACTGTTGGGGTAGACCACCCAGCTCATGTCTGGGCTGAGCAGTGACCTTGCTGAGTTTAGCAGCGGCTCCACCACAACTGGAGGACAACAGTTGACTCCCACAGCAGCCAGCTGCGTGGATCTGTTGGCTATCTGGACTGCATCTGTAAACAGGCTGCCGTCTGATATACACCTCCCATCCTGTGTTTTTGTACAGAACATGGGGACATTTTCATGCAGTAATAGGTCCATGTTAATTAATTAATGCACCTAAGCATTAGTTACCTTGCAGGAAAAGGAGAGCCACGCCTTGGCGTTGGGGAATTCTCGGAGCAGCTCCACCAGAGCCTCCGCCTCTTTGATACTTGGGATTGTCTCAAAAGCAATGAGATCAGATCCTGCTGCTGCTAAACAATCGATCTGTGGCCGATGCCAATCTTTAAGCTCCTTCAAAAAAAAAAAAAAAAAAAAAAGCAAAACATTAAGATCCTGATCAATGATTAATACCATGACCACAACTGAATGCAAGTCAGAACAGCATGACTGTCTTTAGTGGCAGTAGAGCACCTTTGCTGTTGCGTTCACACAGCATGCATAAAGACTTTTAGGTATGTGGGTGCTGAAAACCACTCACTTCAATGCTCATCTCTGCTGCATAATCCCCAGTGTACTCTGAGCCGTTGTGCAGAAAAGCCCCATATGGTCCAACTGAGCCTGCCACCAAGGGACAGCTCTGCCCTTGAGAGGTAAATAAAACACAATGAAATAGCATCACAGTGACACTGGGTCCACTCACTGTATCATTTTGTACCTTTTGAAAGACTGTCAGAAACAAATTTCTCGATGGCTTCTCTGGCCAGATGAACTCCAGACATCAGCAGCTCTCTGGCACATTCAGAGCTCATGTCCAGGTGATTGATGAATCCTGTAATACTCGCCTGGTACGTGGCTGTGGTGATAACATCAGCACCACTGAGGAGGAACCTGTGGTCAAACATTTAAATGCTGGGTTCTCAACACATATACATCTATCTACATATATATACATATACATATATATATATGTGTGTGTGTGTATATATGTGTGTGTATATGTGTATATGTGTATATGTGTATATATATATATACACACACACACACACACACACACACACACATACATATATATATATATATATATATATATATATACATATATATATATATATATATATACACACACATATATACACATACATACATACATACATACATACATACATACATACTCATTATGATGCATGAACCTACCTCCAGTGAGCATCTTTAACAGCCTGGGGATTACTGTGCAAAAGCCTGGCGCTCCACAAAGGATCTCCCTAAATGTGACAATCAGTCAATTCTTAGTATTTAGTTCAGCATTAGAAGAGCTACCACAAGCAAGTGATTCTTTTGTAGTTAACCTTTCTATTAAAAGTAGGCCAACCAAAGTCAAACTTTGTGTAACTGTTTAACTTCTAGTGTCTTATCTTTTAACTAAAGATAGGAGACTGCAAGACTGTCACTAACTTTAAGACACTTGTGTTTTTCCATCGATGCACCCCACACCTAAAAAATGTTATTAATTAAATAGAGAGTTGGTAAAAACTTCCTTGAAAATGGCAAAGTTACATTTAAATAATATCCCCAAGTCCAACTGAAATGCAGTATACACTGTATAATGACTGCTGCATTTGTTTGACTGACATGGTACAGTATATAGGATTTCGCTAGGTGATTCCTGTTTTCTCCTATTTTGTCATCAACATTTGAGAACAGTATTGGCACCAGTACTGCTTACAAGTCGTAAACAGGACACGGCACACAACGCTGTGTGATGACAAGTAACTGCTGACTGGTAGAACTGTAATCCTAACGCAGTAACCTTCGTGAAGATTTAAAAATATATATTAATTTACCTGTAAATTGATTCCTTGCGCTTCGAGTTCAGTTGCTAATCCACCATCCAAGATCAAAGGTCCACCATCCCTCAGGTAATGTCTAAGACGAGAACCCATGGAGAAACACTTATATTAAAAGACTGTCGAGTTATGTCCAACAGTATTGTTGACACTAAACACCTCAAATCGAGGGGATTCAACTATAAATATAAGTTACACTGTTTTAAAAAACAGAAAATCAGATGAAACTACTTCATACATAACGCTACTTTTTAAACAGTTGTTGTTCCGGGTAACAGTCAAAGGTCAATGGTTGCGTTTACAGCTGCTCGAAACTAGAAAATCTGTTGATTCCGAGTTCCAAATATCGTCAGATCACCACTAGATGACGCAGTACACAAAGTCTGCAATATGTTACCGAGGCTGGAGTCTAACTGTGTGTGATCCAGCAATATAATCTAGATCAGGAATGAATCGGTTCTTGTACCTTTCTTTATTGAAAATCACCTTTAAACAGGGCGATCATTCAGTTTAGGTTTTTTTTACCCTATTAATATTCAGTTAAATTTACATTTGGTCATTTAACAGACAATTTGTTGCAAAAGTGAGGTACAAACCGAGCTAAGCTGGTCAGGGAGAAGACATTAAAGGCAAAATATTACGTAAATGTATCTGTAACAAATATCTATGTGCATTATATTTTATGTAGTATAGTAATATTACTTTTAGTATTGCCTTCCATCACCAACAAACCCTGTGCAGTAAAACATCACGAATAAACGTTAACGTTACAGAGTTCCCTGAATGCATCGTGGCTTGTCGCTACAGTTACTATAGAAACGAAGCATGTCCTGGAGAGCTAACGTTAGCTAGCTAGAGAAACAGTAGTTGGAGATATACGTTTTGTTATCTAGTTCATAAAATGGTAAGTTAATATGTTCTTGTTTATTTGTAATAGTGTGGACACACCGTAGGATACCAAGAGAAACTTCGTTACCACGGAATTGGACGATTGTTTGCTAAAGTTAGCATAGCAACTATAGGATAGCACACTAGCTAGCTTGTTAACTTTATATTACACTTATAATCACACTTACTAATATTAGCATGTTTTTGAGTAGCCAAATAAAGCAACACAACCCTACAACATTAGAAAGACCGTAAATTAAAATTTTTTGTAAATATAAACGTACAGAAATACTAGCTAGCCAAGTGAAGTAGCATCGATTAGTTAGTTCTCATAAACGTTAACAAACTGCCTCAAAAATATTTTGCTGCTTGACCGGTTTGGCTGGTCAGTGGGGTAACGATCAACTAAACTGGAAAATATAAGTAAAAACATGTCTATATGGCGAAAGAGCACATGCTAATGTTTGGATAATGGAGTTCATGATATTATTTAGCTTAATCCACTAATATGTAGTGATAAACTTAGACTTCCCTTTACACGTAACATTTTAGGGTCATTCCTTGCTTACTCAGGGTCATGGGGTACATGACCCTACAATGGACAGAAGACAAGAAAGCACCTTGGACGTGCCCTTCACAGACACAAACACACAAAGCCCCTCTATTCACCTGACTTACCTGACTTTGGACTGTGGGATGAAAGTAAAACTGTTTGCACAGAAAGTGCTGAAAGGCAAATACAGGCCCCACTTACTATGATATGACCGTAATGAGATGCAAGTTCTGCGAATCTAAGTTTGAGACAAACTGACACATTAACTTAAGGGTCATAGGGTGACACTGGTGATGGATGCTTAAAATCAGTTTGCAGAGACTTAAATCTGAAACACTGTTTTATGCCTCCACATCTTAAGCCAGATTTAATAAGTCTACACAATTTTTTTACAATAACCAACAAGAAAGATGAAAGATACATTGATAAATCTGAAATTCTAAAGCATATTTAAAGTTTTTCTACGTTGCAATAAATAGCTTTAACATGCAATACCACAGATATGGCTTTTGACAGAGATCTGCAGATATAAAAGTACACATTTTGTATATTACAGGTGACTATATGAAATATGTTTGATTTTTATGAACCCTAATGTAAGTTATTCTGTCTCTTCATTAATTTGATTTGACCTGTTCCTTGACCTTTTCAGGAGGATCGCTATGCCTTTCTTGCTGAGTGGTATGACCCAACTGCAGCTCTCCTGCGGCGCTACCAACTATTCTACTACCCTAAAGATGGCTCAGTGGAAATGGTAAACATTTACTACCACAGTTAATATAGTTCAAATTAGCTGGGGGGGCTGCTAATAAAGCCAGTCATCGGCTAACCACAATAGTTTGATCCCTACCTCCCTATGTTCATGTCACAGTGTCCTTGGGCAAGACACCTAACTCCTGAGTTAGCAGCTACAACACCATCAGTGGTGTCCTAAATGTCCCCTCAATAATCAATGAATTTAAAAATATAGTTTCTAAATAGGCAATTACATTAGAGTTTATCAAGGTTTTGAGAAATAAATTCTGGTCAAATGTTTTTTTTTTGTTATTATTGTTATTATTTTTGGCCTTTCTTCGCAGTGCTTCGATTACAGTTCGATTACGGTTATATACTCCTTGTGATATCTTGTTGAAATCATGAACTGCTTAATCATGCAAACTACCAATAATAGTTTTTGTTTTCAGTTTGATGTAAAGAACCAACGTATATTTTTAAGAAGGACCAAATATGAAGACCTCCATCAAGAGGACCTGTTCATTGGGAATCGAGTGAATGTGTTCTCGCGGCAGCTAAACCTGATTGAATATGGGGATCAGTACACAGCAAACAAACTTGGAAGCAAAAAAGAAAGGTATGATTGGTTAGCTTCACACTGGTTACATGGATCCCAACTTTACAGCGTCTTCTTTTACAACCCTGCAATTTTGCTCTCTTAGACAGTATACTGTATTCTCTCTTCTCTCATTAGTCCACACAACATGTTTTGTTAAACTGTTACATTATGTACAGTACATACATTCTGTCATAGGAATGCTTAACATGTTGTATACTTATCACATTTTGTTCCTGTTAGCAATGGGGTTGGGTAACAAGACTTTTTTCAAATGTGACATTAAACAACATATATTTATTTCTTGTATCTGTTTATTTTTCTACAAAAAGCCTAAATTTATGTTTAAATTATCAAAACAATTAGCCTAATCAGGCTCAATCAGGCAGTACACAAGACTGTATGTACCTTTATATACTTTTTTCCTGTCTCTGTTTTTTTAGAACCTTGGCTGTGGTAAAACCAGATGTAGTTACGAAAATCGGAGATGTCCTTGAATTGATATATTCCTCCAACCTGATTGTGACCAAAGCTAAAATGACAAAGCTTACATGGTAAGGTCAAAGCCTCTCTACTGGGTGTCTAATAATAAAACAAGGTATGGTCTGCTGGTAATGTATCAGACACAGGCAGCCTGGTGCCAGTGTCCTCACATAAACAGATGGATGGTGTTGCTTTGTCACTCACATTAAGAACATATGGCATGCCAAAAGACAAGCAAATACAACAATGAGTAATTCTGACTAGTAAACATATTTTGCAGATAGTCATTACAAATGAAGAACAATAAAAAGGATTTTCACTGTACTTTCCTGTCAGTTTTAGCATATAATAGTAAAACAGCCATGACTTTAGTTGGACAGTTTAGACATCCTGAGTTTGTTTAAGAATCTGGATTATATAATTCATCAATTAGTTGTTCAAATGTAGGTTCTACAAATTGTTGTTGTTCCATGGAAATTCCACTTCTTATAAACATTTAAAAACTTTTTTTGTAAAACAAACATAAAATGTTTTAGAATGTTAGAATGTTTTTTAATTTTATTTTAGTACTGTCACCTCAGAACAATTGTATTCCAAACACTTAAAAAGTGACACTCTTACCTCTGTACATGTCTTTCTCAGCAGTTTAGTATCCAGAGTTGATATTAAATATGGTGAATAATTTGGTCACTCATTAACTCTGTGGTTTATGGTTTTCTTACATTACAGGAGCCAAGCAGCAGATTTTTATATGGAACATCAGACAAAGCCTTTCTTCAAGTGAGTTGCTTATGTAAATTGTTTTAAGCAGATATGAACAGCAATAGATGGTTTCTGGCCAATATCAGTGATCAGTAATCCTTATTACACTTCAGTCACATTTGAACACATTAAATGCTGGTTGACTTCTACTGCTAGGTATTGTCTTTAATCCAATGCTACATTTTGCAGTAACCTGGTGCAGTTTGTGTCATCTGGCCCTGTCGTTGCCATGGAGCTGATGGGTGATGAGGCCATATCTATCTGGAGGAGGCTCCTGGGACCTGCAGACTCTGCTGTGGCGCGGAGGGAGGCACCGCAGAGTGTCCGTGCCCAGTTTGGAACAGATGGCATCAAAAATGTCGGGCATGGCTCTGACTCACTTGCTGCAGCAGCGAGAGTAAGGACGTTAATCATGTTTGTAAGTGCCCTTGTAACCCACATCCACATTCCTAGAAATTGTTACCTATATGTTCTTCCACTTCTGTTTTCTTAGGAACTTGAATTTTTTTTCCCATCCAAAATTGGTCACGGGCCGTCTAATACAGCTATCTTTACAGACTGCACATGCTGCATCATCAAACCTCATGCCATATCAGAAGGTAAGGGACACAAAGATACTTAGATTATCTGTAGTTACAGATAACAACAGTATTTTTATTATGCATTATAGTAAACACATTTTTATGAGCTCTTCCACCTGGCTGTTGAAGTGTTTGTGTCACACAAAGGCACTACATGGATTTTTCCAAATCCCTGCTCTGATCCCCGTTCAAGGAAAATGCCTCTAGAGCTGTGACCTGTGAAATGTGAAATTCTCTGGACAGAGCTAAAGAATGCACGCAGCAAGTTGTTGACTGGACTGGTGGTTCACGACATGTAATACCAAATGCAATTCATTAGAATGAACAGGCTTCCATAAAACTTAATCTATGTTTCTGATCTAATATCTAGTTCTTATCCTAGGGGCCCAAAGCTAATTTGCTATATTTATATATGTAATTTCTCTTTCTCTTACTACTTTTCAAAGACACTTCTATACTTCTATGTTACTTCATGAAGCTTTTAGCTGAACATTGTCCATTGTCTCCATGATTAGGAGATGCTCATTCCAGCTTGAAATGTTTTTTTCAAAAGGAACATCTGAAAGGAGGTGTCGTACTAAAAAGAACTAAACAGAATGATAATAGTATTCATGTGTTTGTGAGCACTTGATGTCCAGTTTTTAAGATTACATTTTTTTAGCAACCAGTGTGTCTGCATCATATCTAGCTATGCCAAGATCCTGGTAAAGTGCATGCTGCTTGCTGGCAGGACGTTGTGCCACACCTAAATGGAATGGAGCCATCAATAGTGTCATTATTTTAGTTGCACCTGTGCCTTTCCTGCTCTGACAAGTCCATACGAGAGGTTATGTTAAAAAGCCTATATACAATGTGTTTGGGCATGCTTTGCTTAGATTTACAATCAGCTGCAATATAAAATGTATATACATTTGTATGCATGTTTTAATTGATCTATGTGGATATTGACAATGATAATGTTGTAATTAGGACTTATGACACTGGCTCGCTCTTATTGCTCTTTTAGTTTTGTCTTTAATGGTGACATACATAACCTACATATTTGTCTATGCTTATTGTCATCTGACAGTTGGTTGCCAGTTAGTATTTGCCTTGCATTATGTCAGGTAGACTGTGCTGTCTACAGCTTGACTGATGTTTTATTTGCTCACCAAGACATGATCACTTCCTTAGTGGCCTCTTATATGGACTGCCAATAGCCTTCTGATTTTCAAGTTCTAAAGTGAAGGTGAATTTGATCTTAAAATGCAGTTAAAGTCGCCAAGAACCACCCAGCACAACTGATAAATACAGTAAAGTGATTTGTAAAACTTACTGCCTAACTTGTTTTGTAAAGTTATTAACAGGTCGCATGAGTTTAGAGATGCAGCAAGAATCACCACCACAGTTCCCCATAATTTGCTGATTGGCCGAGCATCTGCCAGGCTGCATTGTAGAAAGTCTACAGCTCTAACAACTTTTTTTAAACAAAAACTAAGGTGATTGGTAATATTTCTGGCTTTGTGGGAGATTATGATAGAGATATTGAGAGCTTTGTCTAGAGTAGTGTTTGTAAAACGCCCCTATGTCACTATGTAAGGTGACACCTGTGTACTTATCTAAAAATAGCAACCCAGTCTGGGGTGTTTGGCCAGCTGAGCCCAAACTATGATTACCAGTCAGATCGAAGACAAATCAAATCAAAAAGCTTATTCCCCTCGAGGATCACTTAGCAGGCTGATGTACACTACAGCTACACATACCCGAGGCAGCCAATCACGACAGCGACAAAGGAAGTTTGAACTGAAAATGCAGTCAGACATGACTGGAATGGAGAGGCTTCTGTTGCCTGGTACCCAGAATAGGATCTCCTAGCAACAGCACCAGCTGCTTTTGGGAGCTGTTGAGTATGTGTTTATCCTAGGCAAGCTGCTGGCTGCTGCCAGGGGAGGGCACAGACGACTCAGGAGGTGGTTACTCACCTAATACACATGAGTGGACTGTGACTGAACATTTATCCAAATAAGACAGAAATGTATTGGCTCTGGTGCAGCGACTGGTCCAAACTGAAGGTTATTATTACACACAGCAGCATTCACAATCAGAAAGTGAGGAGTGAGATTACGAGACTGCTGAGCTTTTTCACTTATGTTTGTCTGCAGACATCTGACCTTCACAGTCACTGTTGCACCATTGTCACTGTTGCTGTACCATTTTCACAATAATGTACGGCCAGAGTGACAAGAGCCAGAAAAATCTCATAGTGCTAGTGGAAAAAGTATGTGAACCTTTGGAATTAATTACTGCTACTGGCAGCAATAACCTCTGTCTGGTTATTCCTGTAACTGTGGATCAGACCTGCACACAGGAGGAATTTTAGCCCATTTGTCCTGCAGAACTGTCATATTCTCATGTGTGTGGCTCTCTTCAAGTCGTTCCATAGCATCTCTATTGAGTTGAGGTCTAGGCTCTGACTTGGCCACTCCAAAAGGTGGATTTTTTTTCTAAAGCCATTCTGTTTTGGGTCATTGTCCTGTTCCATCACCCAATTTCTACAGAGTTTCAGCTGACGTACAGACGTTCTCACATTATCCTGAAAAAGGTTTTGATACACAATTCATCTTCCCCCCAATCATTTTAAACTGGACAGGCACTGATGCAGCAAAGCAGGCCCAAATCATTGTTTCTTTACCTCATTGATGAGTGTTTGTTGTGCTCTTGGTGTCATTTTGACTGGCCACCTACTTCTTAGTAGAGGAGCCACAGTTCCAAGTGTCTCCATTTGTAGAACTGTAGACTTTGAAATAATTTTGTAATCCTTTCCAGCTTCATGTAAGTCAACATCTATTGAACGTAGATCCTGTGAAAGCTCCTCTTGGCGAGGCATGGCTCACGTAAGCATATTCTTCTTGTGCAGAGTAAACTCGAAACGTTATTTGGGTTCACATTTTCCGCTCGCACTGTAAAGTTTTTATGATTGTTCTCAATAAGTACATGAAATATCTGAATTTCGTATGGGTTGTTACTTTAGGCACATTATATTTGTTAAAACCTGATCAGATCACATTTTATGACAAATTAATGCAGAACATCACAAAATTCCAAAAGATTCACATACTTTTTGTTGCCACTGTTTAATTACTTCTGTGTGTGAATATTATTATTACAATGGCTTCCCTCCAACAACATAGCACATTAAAACCATTTAATGAGAATAGTTATATTGCCCTGTGTGATTTCAATAGTTTTGTTTAAATTAACAGTGACTGCTGTTCCCAAGATTATTTGTTTAGCATCACACTTATGAGTTTATTGTAGCTCTAAATGCCATACTTTTCAACTTATGTAAACATATCATAAATGCTAACAGATAAGAACAGCTTTGATGTGTCCACAGGTCTGACTGGAAAGATCGTGAACTCCATATCTTCAGCTGGATTTGAAATCTCAGCCCTTCAGATGGTAAAAGTTTAACACACAGTATTTTTCTCCCGTCCATGTGCTTTGATGTGGTACAGTTATACATTGTCTGTGTGTGATGTCCTATCATTGTGTTCATGTGAATCAGTTTTACAGGTAAGTTAGTTTGCTTATATGCTGTATCTTAGTAGTACTCGTGTACCCAGTATGCATACTGTATTGACTTTCTCCGATCTAACCTGACCTCCTAATTGACCTCTCACAGTCCATTCGTTTTGCCACATGAGATCTGGTGCACATTCTGGGCAAAATAAATCAATGATCTCTGTGACCACGTGCATGTTATTAATTGATGCATTTGTTCTGATGATGTAGTTCTATATACTCGATGTTCCTAGTATGCAAGTAAAATTACAAATGTTTTGTGATAACGGAGCTGGTATAACTCAATGAGCATACACAAGTGTAGTATTTTTATTTTAGTACACTTATTTGATAAAAAAAAAAAAAAGTTACAGTCATTGCGTTTGGGTTAGGTTTGTTTTGCTTTTGTTTGCAATCTTTTGTTTAACTTCATTCAGGTGCTTGTTTGTCATGACTGACGTGTTTTATTCACAGTTCAATGTGGACAGGGCGAATGCAGAAGAATTCTATGAAGTCTACAAAGGAGTTGTTACAGAGTATCCTGTGAGTAAAAATGCTACAGTTTTGGAAGTAACTGCATCATAGTAGTGTCTACTCCCTGTCTCTTTTGATTATAGAATAATGAAAACATTGCCTAATCTAGTGTCAGGATCTAGAAGAGTGACAAAAGATATCACAGATCTTCTCACTAATCAAAGCTGTTGCATAAAAAATACATAAAATAAAGTTAAAAAAGAAATAAATAAAGTACATATGTTATTATAGTTTCACTCAAGTCCTTCTCTTTTCCTACAGAGTATGGTGACCGAGCTGTGTTCTGGACCCTGCATGGTGCTGGAGATCCATGGCACAGACACACCCAAATCATTTAGGGAATTCTGTGGGCCAGCTGATCCAGTGAGTGAAATGATATTTAATGATATTTATCTTCTACTTTCTTGTTATGTGTACACTATAAGCCTTTCTAACAATTAAAATGTCAAACAATAGGTTAAATGTGGTTTAAAACAATATTTAGTGTATATGATGTTGAAATGATTATCCATCCATCAGGCAGTTTTATGAAAGGCCATTAAGACACATCTACTTGCTTATTTATTCTGCATGAAAGCGACAGCAGTGCTTTCACAAATCACATTTTTGCATGTTGAATTGGAGTGGAGCCAGTGCAGCCTATTATGTGGCACTCCCTCTGTCTTGTAGCCTTGCAAAATTGTCTAAGATTTATTTTGCCTGTGTTGTTTTCAAACTACTTGGTGTCAAGCTTTCATTGAAACACTGCAAAGAAACACTCTGTTGGTTTTCAAGAATCCCAAATCAACTTGTCAGGACCTGGAGAAAGTGTTTTTTTAGCCCTTGTTTGCTGTATGTTGTAAAGATTTTGTGGTCTCGCGATTAGATAAAAGACATGGACTCTGTAATAAACCGTTGACTGTGCATGTGTGAACATGTGCATGTGTTTGTATGTATGTTCCTGGGTCCTGTGGAACCAGTGCATCAGGGCTGTGTTAGTACGTGATGTGAAACCTAATGACGTCCTGCCAATCACTGTTTAGTGACAATAGGAATTAGGCACTGTACACATGTGAACACATCTCCCACAAGTTCATCAGCTGAATGTTTTTCACACTTCCTTACTTACTATACACTCTGTGCTTAACCATCAGTCCTCCAGGCCAAGTCAAAATGTTACAGTTTAATAAGCTAATGATTTCCAGTTCACATGACTCTTACCACTGCTCACTGTTAATCACTCTGTGTCACTTTATCAGGTACTCTTTCCAGATGCGACCCTGGTTTGGTTTCTTACAGCAACACTTACTGTAAAGGACATTTGTGGAATCATACTAGCCTTCAAATAAAACTGCATACATATGAGCTGGTTGAATGGTGGGAAAAGGTGCCAACAATTTTGGTGTAAGAAAAATGCTAACTGTAAATAACTTCTAGGGAATTACAGATACAATACAGTATTTCCTGTCAGGTTCCCACCTGTTTCATATAATTCATACTTTACTCCTGTAGCTGGGATTCTTAGTTTTCAGGCTTCTTCCTCTATTTGCAGCCTGATTGATTGCTTCAGACTTTGCTTACTAACTGGGAGGTTGAGCAGTTTCATCACTCCATGACCTGAGACTCACCTCCCTATTATCTGACATATAACCTAAACATTCAGCACTCCTGCTCTTTGGTTATTTGATACACAAGATAAGTGGAAAGTCACAGCACCCCTGAGATCTGAGACTTGTGGTGTTTTGGTGCGTACGGGGGATAGGTGATGAGATCACTAACAGGGCATGTGTGTTTGTGTGTAACATTGTTCTGACACGTACCAAAGTACAGTACATTCTCTTTTCAAAGGCAGTGTGTAAAGACTTGGCAGATGTCATTATCAGCTGTAACGCTGTAAGGCAAAACTGAATGGAAAGGTCAGAATGTCTATTAATAGTTAAGGGCCAGTTGTTTGAGACAAGAAAATGGTTATTGATTAATTCTTGATTGCTGATCTAAAAGCAGCAGTGTACTGCTGAATACTTATAATGCGTTACTTGACCTCCAACACTTGTTTAGTGTTGATAGGAGATCAATTTAATTGTAGAAAATAGCAGAAACATCCAAATGTATCTTACATGTGTTATATGACTGCTTTAACCAGGCATCACATATTGCACCCAACGATATCCTAACGGATTCACTGGAGGCGTTGCACCCACTTAGTCATGAGATCGTGTTCTGTCTTGTGATGTTTCCTTATGTGAGAGTGGACAGACACAATGGGCCTATGTTAGCCTGTCCTTTCCCAGTCTCTTATTGCTGTCCTCCCTGATAGTAGGTCATTTTGTTAGAATTTACTTTTTTTGGTTTGTTTTATTTATTTATTTTTTTGTTTACCTGGTTAGTTCATTATGTTATAAACTCAATACATGTTTATTTTCATTTTCATTATAAATTATCAAAATGAAATGTCATCACATGTAAAAGATGTGTATGTGATGACAAGAAATGTGTGTTACTAGAAATTTATATTTTAAATAGGCTTTTTGAAAAAAAAAAAAACCTTTTAACAGACAAGAATTCC
This sequence comes from Anabas testudineus, assembly GCF_900324465.2. Taxonomy (NCBI): domain Eukaryota; kingdom Metazoa; phylum Chordata; class Actinopteri; order Anabantiformes; family Anabantidae; genus Anabas; species Anabas testudineus. The sequence continues at coordinate 5,487,153 of NC_046613.1, read as the reverse complement.
AAATTTCAAGTTAATCTAGTTTGACACAATATGTCACAGACTCACCAAGGTGGAGACTGCGCCTTTCTTTTATTGTGCAAGTGTTAAAATAACTTTTCTGTAAGTTTCAAGTTGGTTACTACTGTTGTAGCAATTCTACTGTTCTTGATGTAGTAGTTTTTAAATGTCTCTAGCAGTTGTTCACTTCTGCTGGTGTGTACAGATACAGTTTTCTTATTTTATTTAAAACAAAACAAAAAACTATTCAGTAGTTTTTTCTCAATACACACTCATCACAGTAGTGTAGACCATAGTTGTAGCTGAGTGGCAGACTGTATGTATGAGTCCATTGTCCCTCGCGTCAGCAGGGCTCGATACTCAGATGTGACACTTTTCGATTTCTGGACGGTCATGTAACTACTGGGTCACTCTGCTCCAGCCATTATTGTGTGCGAAAAGCCAGTAGTGATTACGCAAATGTCATTCTAGCATGCTATGGGGCTCATTAAAATCAAATTAAACACTGACCGCAGGTCACTCATGGGTAACTAATGCAATTACAGAGAGCAGTGCTTTGCAACAAATTCTTTTATCTCTAGGTAGATCTCCCCCTAATTTCCACTTTGCCGTCTTTGGCTTTAGTCTCATGGAGTGGCATAAACAACAGGCTGCTGGTCAGCTCCTGTTTTGCATGTATTTTAATGCAGGATGCTGTTTTTCTTTTCCTGAGAGACAAAGTAAGGGCGCACACTTTTATCATTATGTTTGTTCCTTCACAACTCCACAGCTGTTTTTTTTCTTTTGAGCTGGAAAAGTGCAAAAGATAGAAACATTCAAACAAGTCCCTAAAGTCTAATTTAAAATCCTAAGCAAATGTGTTTCTACAAAATGCAACACATCTCGGAAAAGAACTAAAACAGCTGAGCCATAGTTTCCAGATGATCTACAGTTCCCTTCATCCTTAACCCTTGCAACATTTTTTTTTATCATAGGCAGTTTAGTATTGTGCACTCCAGTCATTCTAACCAGGGTACTTGTTTTCCACAAAGGTTTTTGTTTAAGACAAAGAATGGCTTTGAGGAGAAGGCTCTGGTTGATCTGCATGACCTTGAAACTTGTTCCTGCCTTTTGTGTGTGCTCACATAAACCACCAAAGAATAAAGGACTTGTGACAGGAAATGTTCCCCCACAGTCAGACACATTCAGTTTCACAAGATAAACGTTTGGTAGCGTTAAGTCAATCTTGTTGTATTATTTATATTCTTTTTGACAAATAGATGGTTTTCATTGAACATTCAACACACCTGTGTTAAGCTTTTGTTTTTTTAAACTGTGAAATATCACAGTTTGTTTTTCCCATCATATTAAATATTACAAAATAACTGTTACATAAAGTTTGCATTCCCCCAGAGTTAATAGCCATCTTGGTGAATGAATTATTCACACAATGTCCCTCCCTCCCTGACAGTGGACCCTGTGGGAGGGTTGCATTTCCTGGAAGCAGAGGCAGAGTAGCAAAGGGCAAGATAGCTCGACTTTGACCTTGAGAATATTTGATGATGAAAGGAAACAGACAAATGCTCAAGATAAAGCTGCTCCCTGGTGAAAAAGTTCTCACCATTTAAGAGCAACAGAAAGGAGAACTTAAGAGTTGTTTTAAACTGTAAACATAAATGATCTCCTTATAACTAAATAGTAAGTAAGTAGTTTACTTTTACCAACTTCAACTCCAGCAAATCTTAAAATGAACTCAAGGGAATAATTCAACATGTGACGCTGTACTAACAAATCTGAAATTATGAAGTAGCGGTAACTCCTCTCCCAGCATTCAGTGTGTTGAGTGTCAAGTGTTTTGTCATTTCCTCTGCACAATCACGTTGATTTGCTGAATAATCACTCTGTCAGAAACATGCAATAGTACAGCGTGTTCCGTTTTAAACTTGACGTTTGGACTGTTGTCTTTTGTCTTTAATTACATCTTGTTCCGTTATTTTCATTCAATAGGAAATTGCACGGCATCTTCGTCCCACCACACTGCGTGCTCTTTACGGCAAAGACAAAGTGAAAAACGCTGTCCACTGTACAGACCTCGCTGAAGACGGTGTCTTGGAGGTGGGTGGTACTTCACTGACAAGCACACACACACACACACACACACACACATTGTACTCTGCATGTAGTGTAGAGAACACCCTCTGATCCTACAAATAGGTTTTCTCGTTGTCTTTCAGTCCATGCATAAATAACTACCTTGCATTTTAGCCAAGAACAAACCCCCCTCGACTGTGTGAAGCCGAGTCTCATGACTCCTCTCTGTGGGCTGTGGCAACCCTAGATCACACTGGTTTGGAGGAGAACAAGAGTTGCAGAGGAATTTGAAACAAAACCATTGTTTTGCAGGGAGTGGGTCTGACCCATTGAGCGCCATTGTTCAGGAAAGCTCCTGATCTGTGGTCTGGACAAATGCCTCCTTGTTAAACATTAGCCTGTGACTGAGCTGCCATTTTCCCAAGACTGGCACATAGTGGCCAAGAAAGGGCTCGTGCAGAGAATTTACCTACTTATTCTTTTTAGTTTGTAACTTTATTTAGTATTATGTGATATCAGAGAGAGAGGGCAGACTGACACTTCAGTGCTTGCTGTAATGCATTTCAATGTTCTTTCCAGGTGCAGTATTTCTTCAAGATTTTGGACGGATGAATGCAAAACAAAAGGAAAAACATAAAATGAAGAAAACATATTTAACTCCAAATTCAAAGACAGTTTTCAAATTTTCTGTTTATTGTTTCAGCCTTATGTGGATTAAATAAAGTGACAAGAGCAGCCTCTTGACAAGTGTTTTGAACTTCAACATTGAATTAAGTATTTTCACACCAATTAAACATCTTATTACACGGGATACTGCATTGCCTCTGATATTCACTAACTTTTTGACCAGCGACTTTGGTATTGGATTCATACATTACACTTTGAAAAAAATGTACAACTGCATAAATATAAAATTCTTCCATCATGAAAATGGCTAAAACATTCAATAGTAAGTTGCATCACATCTTGTGTGACGACTCCAGCAAAACAGATTTCAAAGCACTGAGTTGCCTCTGTTTCCATGGAGGTGACAGTCTTCTAGGCTGGACCCACAAAGCTCTACACTATGAATTAAGAATGAACGGATGTAAGAATATCAAACAGAAATGTTACCTAATTAAATCCTACAGCTGAGGTGAACAACAAGGATAATGTGTACAAATGTATCCTTCCACAGTTAACGTGAAAAACTTGGATAAAGAAACAGACAAAAATAGATTCTGTGGAGCACAGTCATTTACTCATACATGGGCTTTAAAGGTTCAGAGTACCATGCTAGTATTTCAGTTAGTCAGAGCACATTGACACACACTCCACACGCTCACATAAACTAAGACACCTGCACACCTTGGACCACTAAATCTGACATTAGACAAAAGAGATTACAACAGGACTCGACTACAGCACTGGACACTCCAAAAATATATAGAAACCACATTAGGATGAAATACTTGGGGAAAACACAGCTCGCTACACATCAGTAGTGGAATCGCGTTTTTACAGTAATAGATGAACACATCCCCATGGCTCAAGGAATATTTTCATTTTCAGTAGAATAAATATTTGCTATTGCTACTCTTGTACATTCTAACCCTCAACAAACACAGAAACACTAGTGTAAAGCACATGGATTAAGTGTAGGTCCTGTATATCATGAATGTTCAAAGACTAGTGGTGTTTATCTGAACTCTTTTACTCTACATTTTATGTGTTGAAAATGAGAGTGCTCGTCATGGCTGAGGTCACGATTTGATTGTGAACTTTACATCAAAACGTCCTTGGTAGCGGTCTTTCTCGCTGTAGTCGATGTTTCCTCCATATACTTTGCACTCGATGCGGAGCTCCTCATTAAGAGTGAGGTTGGTGAACTGAATGGCCACGAGAGGCTGCAGGTACTGGGGATGTAGTCGTTTGCCGTAGTAGGGGTAGTACTGCAGAGGAAAGCCTTTGCCTAAGCCAAAATACTTGATCTCTCCAATCTTGTCTTTGTCCTCCTCTCTCTGCAAACACAGTGGTTGAATATGAATCCAAATTTAAGCTTTTCACAACATTAATTCTGAAAGTTTGGCCAGATGCTGTCATTTCAAACATACCTTGTTCTTGCAGTGAATGGGGATCAGGTTGGGCGTTGCTTTGCCTTGCAGACCCTCTGGGAGTGACTCATTGTCAGGCGCCTAAAAGATCAGATAGAGATTAGTAAGTGGGCTGAGCAGGTGGTTATGCTAGATTTCACCCAAGCTGTCAGCAGAACAAGGACAGTGGTTTTAAATAGTGTAACCCGCTTGCTTAGTTTGATTTGAGTTTACTTATGCCAGTGTATTTCAGCATGTTGTCAATGTGAACTTTTAGAACTGGACAGCTACGTTTAGCCCTCAGAAAGTTTGCAACAGCAGTGTGTCAGGACACTGGTGGATTGGTAGATACAGTGGCAAGAAAAAGTATGTGAACCTTTTGAAATTTCATCAAGAAAGCTAATTGGAGTCATGTGTTAGCATACGTTAAGAAAATTAGTCACAGTTACACCCTGTAGGTGTGCACTAGAACTACTTCGGCTGACAAAACCCACAGAAACTTTTGGAGTTTGCTCCGCACAAGAATACACTTATGTGAGCCAAACCTCGCTAGAAGGAGCTTTTAGAGGATCTACCAAATCAAGAATTGATTATTTACATAAAGCTGGAAAGGGTTACGATGTGATGTCAAAGACTTTAAAAATTCACCAGTCTACAGTTGGACAAACAATCTACAAATGGAGACACTTTTCCACTAGAATTATGAGGTTTTTATGGGTGTTTTCAATATAGAAATGATCAGACTTTTTGTGTTTTATTACTTTAGGCACATACTGTATTTGTTAATACTCTTGACTTAGATGAACATCAGATCACATTTTTTAACAAATTAATACAGAAAACTCGAAATTCCAAAAGGTTCATATACTTTTTCTTGCTATTTTAACTGATAGCCGCTTGTGCATGTGATACTCACTCAAGTGACATCACTTGAGGTGGTTAATCAGACTTCACACAGCTCCCTCTGGAGCACTAAAGTTATTCACATGTGCAGTAACACTCACCAACACATGTCAACACATTGTAAAATGTGCAAAATCATTGGAATTCCTCTTTAAAAAGTGAACCACATTGCACTGAATGATACTATAACTGTGTAGTTTACAATACATTACAATAAATATTGTGCATACATACATCTGTTATCATTTATTTTGAGGTTTTCATAGGAATCTAACAAAGGCATCTAACAAAGGCACAACAAATAATAATAAGAACAAACGATAATCCCCTTTGCAGTAGTTCTGTGTACACTATCTTTGCTGCATTAAGTTGAACAAATATAATATTATTAGGACTTTATGCACTTTATGGATTTTTACCTGCATGTGTGATTTATTGTTAATGAGATACAGTTGATTCATCTTACCTAATTTAGTTCACATAGCTTTCAATTTTATCATATAAATAAGCAACAAAAACCAGTTCGACTTTTATGTTAGTAGCTAACAACCTATTAGGTGAAGTCTTTCTCTTTATCTTTATCAGTGTGAAAATTAATTTTACTGTTGCACGTATGCTATAAACCTTTGGTCTGAAGCTTATGGTCAATTACCTTTGGTCTGAAATTGACAATCCTGTTGAGCTTAACAATAAGACAGGGCTTTCCCTCTTTGAAGCCAAAATTGGGATCACTCTCCCCTGAGCAGGCATCAAGCCAAGACCTGAGGAAGCGACAAGCTTTCCTCTGTCCTACATCACTTTCCAGAGAATTGCGGTCCTTGTACGTCTGAGGAGAATCTGCAATTGGTACAAAGAAAAACATTAGACCTGTAAATGTAAATGAATACAACAAACAAAAAAAAAAGAACAAAGTCACTTTGATAAGCCCAAGTTAAACATACTGAGATGAAATCAGCAGAATATAGAAACAAATGTTATTGTTTCATTTGATTATTTATCATTATTAGAACTAAATGGATAAATGTGAGTGACAAATCTTGATTGACAATTGTTACATACCCATCAGGAATCAGCCAGAGAGTATGACAATCCCTGTATGATTGGCTTATACTTGCCTCCACAGTTCTCAAATTTCAGCTCATCCTTCTGAGGATCATCATTGTACTGTTCAAGGAAAGTCTTCATGCTCTCGATGTACTTCATATATGTAGTCTCATCAGATTTATTGAAAGCTATTTCGGATTTGTCTGAGCGTGGGGTGTGTGATAGACCTAGAAAAAAAAAACACAAAGATTTTTGATAAGAAAATACAAAATGTATTGATTAGAAAAGAACTTAATGCAACAACATGAAATTTCCTGACGGAAGCTATGCTGTATGTCATGTATGCTCTTCTTTGTAGGGCCCACAGAGACTCTCTGGTCTATTATCTTAGGACAGCACACAGTGTAGGGTCTTGGGGATTTCCTCAGATGGCTCTTTATAGCAGGAATTTTCCACAGACCTTGTGCACAAGGCCCCAGTGAGGCGTGGCATGAAGAGAATGAGATGGGTAAGAGGAGTGAAAGGAAACATGACATTTATGAACCCTCTGCCTGCCTCCTGGTTGGATGTGTTTATTTGTTGTTGAAGTTCGAAGCAAGACTGCTCTAATATGTCCAACAGAGACAGAGAACTAACATTTGAATTTCAGTGAAGGCTTGTGAAAGTTCACCAGTCCCCTGCCCCCACCCATCCACTCTCACGTGTGTCTCTCTCACAATGGAAACTTTTAGCCTCAGAGTGAGAGGCGGGCCTCTACTGTGGAAAAAAAAAAACATCTAACTACTCGGCTTCCTTTATCATGCCACTACTGGAAAGTCACTTCAGCACTCACTACTTTGTTGGCTACTCTTTGATGGTCAGTGGACGTCTGAAAGACAAAACAACAGGCCAACTAACCCGTGTGCATGAAGCCAGTCATTTACAATGCCTGCTAAAAATACTGCGCAAGTCTCTAGCATGTGCTGTGCAAACATGTATTGGCACAACAAGACAAGGCTGGGCACTTAAAATCGGCACCGTCTCCAAGCTTGCAGGAAATTTTGAAAAGCTTTTTGAGTGACTGCAGCAGTGTTTGATGTTGTTGTTCTCACAAGATTACAGATTAGAGTTTTTCCAGTAAAATAAGCTTAGTGGATTCTTAGCTGTGTTAAAAACTAAACTTTTTTTTTTTTTTATATATATACAAAGTATGGACTATAGTCTGTGTGTGTAGCCACACATACATGTGAACATGTCAGTTGCTGTAACAAATCATAGCACACAAGAATTGTTTTAATCACAATGAGTTTAAGCCTCAAATGTTCCCCCTGCTGCTTGAGGGGGGTGCATTGACTGGCTGAGAGGATTGAAGGACAAAATGGCTGAACCTATCTAAGGTCAGAAAGACTTCTGATAGAGTAGCTGCTTAAAGGCACACCCAGCAGTCATTTTGACTACAGCAAACACCAACAATATCACAAACAGATTTCTGATTACTGTGACGGGAACCTGAGCTGATGAAAAATGCAGCAGATCACTTAAAAGGCAAAAAAAGTAAAAAGGTTTGGATTATATTTACCTGGGGGTGCAACTCTGTCCTGATAGGTGGGTTTGTAATCACTTAATGTGAGCAGCATTGCCTGAATGGTCCCAATGAAGATTCCAGCCAAGCATCCATAGAATATCACATAGAACAAGGTGATTTTACCTGGGGAAGGGAGCATAAACGGCATTAATAATCTTAAAATGATTACAGCTGCAACAATAAATATATTGTTTATCCACAACAATGTTAATGGATTAAACATATATCCTAAACATGTACTAATTTCAGTTTGTGAGATTAGCTAATTTTCTCGTTTCATAAAAAAATGTATATGTTTAAGTTTCCAACTGTTGGTTAAGACAAAACAAGAAATTCAGAATACATTAGGGACACAAAGGAAAACTGTGATGGGTATTTTTAAAAACCTTTTATTTAATTTATCAAACTACTCACTAACCTTAAAGTGCAAAAGTTCGCAGTATCAGCATGAAACAGGCATGGAGAGAGAAGGCCCACTGAGCCAACTCAATCTCCTGACCTCTGAAGTCTGTGGCAACAGATAATACTGTGGGCTGTAAGCTGTGACCAACCTACCAAACTGGTTTGACAGTGGCTTGTTTGGAAATGTACGCAACTGGCAGCAGAATAAGATTTTATGAAAAAATATAGCACACATGTCTTTAGAGATTTAGCACTACTTCTGTAGGAGGTTTGAAGGTTGTATATTATGTGCCATACTATCTCATATGCAAAGTGCATACCTCAGCATATGAGCATGAATGGATGTAACTCGTGATCACAAGTGCTGGAGACACAGTACATAATACACATTAAGAGTGATGCTCAGTCAAAGTTCAGAAGGCCACAATCAGACAGTATGATGCCAGAATATAGCTGTTACTTTATGTGAGTGATAGAAAAAGCATGGTCATATTCCTTCAAGAAAAAAGAACAAATGCAGGTTTTAAAATCTAAAATATATTTAGTGGTAGGTAAATGTATCTGTGGGCTGCTTTATTACAATGCATAACAGTTAGTTTGTCTGAAACACAAAGTAGAAAATGCTAATTGCACTTTTATTGGCAGTCCAGAGCAAGAAGAAACTGAGGCTACTTTGTTCAGTAGGGCCTGTGTTTTCAAGTACTTCCTGGTATAAGAGGTGACAGTGGGGGAAGTGTCTACGTTAGAGGTGACAGGGACTCTGACAGAAAATCACTACTGACTCATCATGTACTGGAAGTGCAGCCCTCCCACCTTTGAATAATTGGGGTAAATGCTAAATAGTGTGACTTCTCTTGTTTTCTGGAGGTCAAATGTAGTTACATACCATCAGTGGTTTAGAGGTTTAAGACAATGAGGAATGTTACTGTTTGGCAAGTGAAAACCTGACTTTATTCTTTGCTGAATTAAAGGTTCACATACCAATAACTTGTTATTACTTTATGTTTAACGGCCACTGATTCAAACCTTGACTTAGGTTCATAATATGGCTAGAAGTTGTAACAGAGCCTGGTGCCAACGTAGAGGCGTTGTGAGGTATTTTCTAATAAGCATATATGCAACCAATGCAAGATTGCTGCATGATGCACCTGTTAAGAGCAAAACTATAAACTCAACACTGAAGCCACATTTCAATTAAGTGCAGTGATTGCTTTTGCTTACTTAAATGATTACTTTAGTTTTTACTTTATGTAGGCCACTAAAGGGATACAATTAGCACCTGTTGTGTGGGTGAGCTGTATTTCCAAAACAAATGACAGGTTCTCACAGGTAAAATACAGACAAACTGTTGAAAGTTTTCCCTTCCTTCCTCTGATTCATAGCTGATTTCAAGCAGAGCAGGCTTATAAGCCCTACTCTTATATGTATTTATAGGTAATCAACCCAAATACATATGTCAGACTGATCAGCATTGTGTGGGTACACGTGGGTGACATGGGTACACAACACCATTTTGTGTCGACGCTGGCCAGATATCAACAGTGCAGCACGCAGCTGTACCGAGCACAGGAGCTGGCCTGCTGTCGGTGAGAGATAGTTTGAATGGAGAGCACCTCCCCCACACACTGCTGCAGCGTGCTGTGCAGGGACCGTCACCACATTCTCACCGCACGGCCGATGTCTCCACTTTTACAGGCGCTTTTCGTGATGTCTGCTCAGCGTCTTCCCAGCGTTATTTCCTGGCAGATTCCGTGCGTGTGACATGTTGAAATGAGCACACAGCAGCACCGGAGGGGAACAAGTGAGCGCCCTGTCACGCTGACACTCGTCATTTCCTATATTTACCTACTGAAAAGAAACAGAAAATAGCGATCGCTCTGTCGCTTCTAGCAGCATTAGTGAATATGTATGAACGGAGCTGACGACGAGCCGACACGGTTCGTGCAACTCCCAGACACAGACATACCTGTTGCACTTTTACTTAGTGCGACATCCCTGCCCTCACGACAAACACCAACACTACACCATGTAATGCCGCTAGTGCGTACTAACACTATAACTACAAGACTACTACAACTCCTAACGCTGGGGCTTAACAATCTCCACCTTCAGCAGCTCCTGTAACTTCGCTGGGAACTCGCCAGTGACTCACGTTACCACAGCGCAGCTATGACTGCGACATCACATTACTGTGATTTCTCGTCGGACAATCAGCCTTTCTCTAAAGTAAACTGTTTATTTGAGCTTTCGTTAAGGTCTGAGGAATGAGCGATTTAAATTGGCAAAGACAAGCCGACCAATGTCTCCTTTCTTTCAGGAAAAAAAGACTTTGCGATGGAGAGGGGCGGCCCTTAAGACATCGTGATCTGTTCCCCAGCACCATGTTAACCAAGCGCCGTCTCGCCAAGCACGGCTGTGAAACAACACATTTCTAGTGTGTAAAACGCCTCATGTTGACGGGATGTTGCATCATATGTGTAGTTATCCTATCTAATCTGCAAACACTACTGGTCCTATGAGGCCTTGTTAAAAGTATTAAAAACTGTTGTAAAACGATCAGAGGCGGGTCCATTAATCTTGGGTTTGAGTAAAGGGGGGGGGGACGCATATTTGGGCCTGTTAAACAGGAGCCAGAGATTAGCTGTTCAGCTTATTATTAGGAGGAATAAAATGTCCTCTGTGTCTGCTGTCCTCGGGAGGAGGTGGACCACAACAACCTAGCCCAACTTTCACCATTTGGTTCATTAAAAGGTCCTGGTCCATCACACAGACTGTCCTTCCAGACGACCTTTTCTAAAAGGGCGTTTATTAATGAATGGCCCTGGATAATCATTTCCTATTACAATGTATTAACCGTGAAGTCAGCCTTGTCAAAACAATCACATGGGCTAACAGTGACCAGTCAACGCAAACGTGTACGGGCAACGAATTATTCATTTTGTACCTGTACTTCATTGATTTTGTTCTCGTTTTCTTTTTAACATGTCATATCTTAGTGACACCATTCTACCTGTAGCATGTCCAGCGGGCTCAGCGCGTCTCACAAACACCTTTATAGTGATTTAACGGTGCAAGTCGTCCACACCGCCTCCAACGAAAAGCCAAGTCACGACGCAGCATGTCAAACGCAGTGAGCTCGAACAGGTGCTGTCTGTACAGCCAGGAAACGAGGGCAGAGAAAACACAGAAGAGACGGCCGCCGAGCACATTTTCCACTCGCCGGTGTTCATTTGACACTTTCCCCGTCGTCTGTACACAATAGTTAGCTTGTTCGCTCGGCGTAATAAAGGAAATGGAGCAACGTTACTTACACCAACTGCCTCCTGTTCGTCCCAGAAACTCCTTCTTGTCTGAATTCCACAGAAAGTTCTTCCAGCCGCCGTCACTCTCTTTATTCCCCGACATGTTAACTCCCAGGCAGCGTCCTCCCTTTCTTTCTTGTGTGAATTAACGGTCCGGGACGGGCGGTTGTAGCTTAGCCTGTTGCCTGTCACCCCACAGGAAGCCAGAAAGGACAGCTTCGTACCCGACTCCACCAGTTGTACCAGTCACAATTTATCTCTGAGGGAAACCCGCTCCGCCTGCGAACTCCAGTAATAAGTTACCCCCCGAAGAGGGAGGGCTGACTCCGGCAAATCACAGCCTTCCGCTGCGTTTTGCGTAAGACTCAAACCAGGGGGTGTTGTTTCTGTCTTTAACGAGCTAACGTTACCACACGGACGGAGCGACGAGGGGCCAACAGCTGCCAGGGACGGCGCCATGCCAACAACATGTGGAGGCAAATCAAGCTAACGCATGCTAACGGTGTCATCACAAAGTTTAGTCTAAAAAGAGACCGTGTTAAACACAAGTGTTACAGTCACACTGTAAAGTTTAGTGCGAGCTACATGTATTTTTTATTTCTTTGCTGTAAATTGGTTTGGCAATTAGCTCTTTTGTTTTCAAAGACATGCTATGTGAAATGGCTAAGAAGAAGCAGAACTGAAAATGTTTGTAAGACGGGAACAAACTGTGGTGAACAAACTAAATTGAGGAACAGCACAGGACTCACATTCAGGCTAGCTCTGTTTAACTAGTTTTAGCAAGCTATGTTTAGCTCAGGCATGTCTTACTAAAAAACATTTTTAATTCTTTTATTAGCACTCAGCATTATACTTCCTCGAAGTATAATGCTGGCAGCTAGCTGCGGTTGCTAGCCTATATCTTAATAAAATATATGTTTTTCTCTCAGATAAAATTAGGGGATCAAATGTTACTGTAAAGTTTAATTCTACTAATATAGAATATGTAGACACAAAGATTTTCAGGATGGCTGATGAAACAAACTCATATGAACAAATACCCAGAATGGAAAGTTAGTGGAACTGAAGCTAACTGATAAATACAATGGAGACAAATGCAACCGGTTTTTAAACATTTACACCAAAGTCTGTCTTTGATCGGGATGTTTTCAAAAAGAGTAAATTCAGCTGAATCCAACATGGGATGATGAAGTCCACTCCCGTTCTCAGACTCAGTGTCATACGATCATCAGTCACGAAATAATGATGCTATATGCTGACATGTCAAGACAGTTATTGCATTATTATGTGGTTCTTACTGGTGCTGACTGTGTTTATTAGCCAATAATCCGCCTTGTGCACAGTAACTGTACACAAAGACAGTAACAAGTAGAGGCGGACTAGAGGAAGTGAAAAGGGAGTAAAGGGAGGGTCTCAGCAGAGATGCTTCAGAATGCAGGCCAATAATTATGCTACTATGCTAAATATGTTAGCTTGTAAACTCTTATCTGGTCAGTTGAATTAGTGCTGTGCAGCGTTAGTAAGTACTTTGTCAGTTGTTGGTATTCGGTTCACGTAAGTACATTCACTCAAGTTCTGTTCTTACATACAATTCAAGAAGTGGGCGGTAGGTCAAAATGACCCAGAGAACACTCATCAATGAGGTGAAGAAACAATCCCGAGTGACTAAAGATTTGAAGGCATCATTGGAACCGGCTATGAAAACAACTCCACCAACTGTAAAGTATGGTGGAGGAAACATCATGTTTTGGGCCTGCTTTGCCGCATCAGTGCCTGGCCAGCTTGCAGTGATTGAGGGGAAGATGAATTCCCAAGTGTATTAAAAAAATCTTCAGGATAATGTGAGAATGTCTGTACATCAGCTGAAATCTGTAGAAGTTGAGTGATGCTACAGGACAATGAACAAAAACACACAACAGAATGGCTTCAGAACCAGTTAGTATTTCCAAGGGTTCACATATTTTGTTTTTTTGGTTGTTCTCAATAAAATCACAAACATCCACTTATCCGCTCATAAACCCAGAAACTACACTGTCACTAGCTAGCAAAGACCTGCAATGTGGTTGCCATACAGTAATTTTCATAGATCACATTTTCACAATTTCAAAGTTTCTAAAATACATCTGGACTATACTTGTACATCTGTGTTAGAAACAGCATCAAATTCAATCAATAGTGCACATTAAAATATATTGTGTTGTTTGTGCAGTAGTTCTGAACAAAGAATTTAAAGTGGACTTGTAGTTGTTCTACTTGTAATACAGCATTTTTGTAAGCTAGTTGTATTGCATTGTATTGCATATAGGCCATCTTACAGATATCTTCATCTCTAAGTGTGGTTAATGTTTCTGTAGGCTAAAATACCAGCTAACACCCATGGTGGCTGTGAACAAAAACAACACTTAGAAAAACACTGATTCCAGATGTCATCAAAAAGGTGTGACGGCAATAATGAATATGCAGTAAAGAGTTGAGAAGCGAAGTGCAAAATGCCAAATAAGTTCCTGTACCTTAAGAACAAGGTATTTTTCAATAAAAGTCAAAACAATTCAGAATGCTCTCTATAGAAAATGAGAAGACAGATAAGTGCACATGAAAATAAACTGTTTTGAAGTAGATTTGTCTATTAAGTACAAAGAGTGCATCCAAATTCCTCTCTCTCTCAAATAGGTAAATTGAAATGGTTAAGAAACTAAGTTACCTTAGTCAGACTAATCAATAATTCTGTTTGAATGAGTAAAACAGCCAGTGTTACGTGATCATCTGTTTTCACACCATTAAATGTAAACAATGTAATACACTCCTTTGTGAGACTATTGATTCTGCTGTGATAGCATAGCAGGCCCCTGTTTACATAGATCAAGGGTTTGCCAAGATTACCAGGAGGTGCGGCATTCAGAGATAGGCTGTGGATGGAATCTGGTATGCAGCGTGTGAGCTCATCAACAATAGTGTGTCTATGCAGTGGGCTAGAGGGAAAGTGCCCTCCTGGGCTGGCTCTGTGATGGCACAGTGGATGCATGGCGATGAAAAGCAAAACACCTCTATTCAAAACAATCACTCTACAGTCATCTGAGAAAGAGGCAAGAAATAGACTTTATACTAAATTCTTCTCCTTAGAGTTACCAGGATTGAGGTGATTGTTTTCCTGCCAGATCTTGCCTGGGTAATGTTTTTGCAGAAAGAAACCACAGCAGGCCACATGGCCAAACGTTGCTCCTCTGCGTCTATTTGACTAACAGGTAGGGCTACAAAGATTTTACAAATATACTGTATTCTGGTCAGACATCCACATGGTTTGATAATTGCTGTTATCATTGGGTAGTAGCAAGTGACAGAAAACAAGAACAGAGAAAGTAGATCTATGTTTCATAGTCAACAGCTGCGATTAAATTACAAAAAAATTCAATCACATGAAGTGCCCCCCTTTTATGCAGCTCACTATAAGTTGTACACACAACCCTGACATATTGCCATGCCAAATCTGTGAGTAAGCAATTGTTTATTGCCACACAGTAGACAAAGAGCAACACTGGCATTCGTTTGGAGTCCATTTCCTGGATATCCAGTAAATAAAAGGCCAATAACCAGTCTGCTGTTACCTTTGTTTTGATCTCTACTAACTCTTCAAGGAAATATCCGTATCGTTACCTAAATGCTCTGCTGCATTCACGTACCTAGCTACTCACTAAGGCTATTTTTCTAGTGATTGGTGCAGGTGGTGGTATTGTACACATTTTTGCTAATATCAGTGTCTGCAGCATTGAGATAAGGAGAGTGTGAAGCAAAACAAATACTCATAGGTCATAAAATGAAAACTGTGAGCTTAAAGATGCTAAGCTGCTCTGTACAGGTAAAGAGGACAAAAGCAAAGTCATGTTATAATTACCTGCACATTCATCGCTAAGATCTAGAGTGCTCACATATTTATTTGATCCATTATTAATATAAAAACACTGATAGTAGCAGCTTTAATTGTTCTTTGTCCTTGTGCTAAACTAAGTAGGCATTTGCCTACATATTTTCCTGCATAACTTTTTCATAGTGGTGAATTATGGTGTGACACCTTTCTCCACTGTCAACCACTTACAAGCAGATTTATATCACCAGTCCTTACTGTGCCTCTCTCTACAATTTCATAAGTTATATTAGGCAGAAGAAAGGAAACAGGAATTCAGTCCCATGAAGTCTAATGTGTGAAAGGGATGTCATTTTTTGCTTGAGCCATGCTGTTTGTAAGATACATTGCCAGTAAATTTAAGCTGCGGTGGTGCTATTCATTACATTCACTACCCTAAAAAGAAAAGCAACTGATAATTATAGTAATATTCATGCACAGCAGGTGCAAAATATGACACAGCAGTGACAACATTTTTACATTGACACAGTGCACATTTCTCCTGTGCACTGTGTCAGTGCACAGGAGTCTCAGATTCACTGACTCTACATTCCAGTGTAGCAGCTGTACCTCACATTTCACATTGGTGTTCATAGACAGTACACGCAGTTCTCACGTGCAAGATACAATTTACTGCTCATGCTGTTCTTAATAAATATAGTTATTATGATGATATATTCAATGTCTAAGTAATCTACATTGCAGGCGAGGTATTCTTTAAAATGTCCACTTATTTTGTTTAAACTATCTAATGTTTAAACTAGTGTACGCCTTAATTTGGCTTGACTTTCCCCTTCTTGTGTTTATTCACATACAAACATGTCTCTGTGATAAATCTGTCAATAACCCATTAACTCCCAAATCATTCCAAGGCCGTCTCACTCGTTCATGCATCGCTTGTAAACATGTGTGCAGGCAAAACAAACAGCTGTGCCTCCTTTGTCGAGTTTTCACGATTTATTTATCTTACACGCAGAGATCCTAACTTTACAATCATAAAACAAAAGATTATGTGATTGCATAAACGTGTATTTTACAATGATTTGGATGTTAATGAGGTGCTGAGGCCTCATTTCTCCAAAAGGCAGACACACACACACACACACACACACAAACATTTATTTTTCCTCTACAAATGATGCACAAACCTCTTAAAACGGTTTAATAAAGTCTTGTTGTATGCCAATTTGAAAGAAGAATTTGTCCTGCACACTTTTCTTGTTAGTCACATCACGTTTTCAGACGAGGCTGAAGGGCAGAAAGCAGAAAGGGTGGTGACATGGAGGTGCTCAAAGCAACATAGAGAAGCAAACAAGTCGTCTTTTAAGCTAATTACAGGATGTTTGTTTGGATGTTAATGTGTGTGACAGTTATGAAAGAGGGTCTGGTGTGGAACATTCACAGATGTGCACTCAACAGCACCACTGCTGAAAAAACTTAGGGGAGACATTGTGATTTGCAGTGCACGTTACAGTTAAAGCTTAAAGTGTGCGACTTCTTTATACAATAATATTAACAGCACAGTGGACAAAAGACTACACTGACATTTGATCAGCAGGGTTCTGTTCATTTGCTACAGAGACTGCCATTATTCAATTACAGAGAGACAAAAGCACAGTAGGAAGTAGTGGATGTTTGCTGTAGAGCGTGCTGATGGAGACTATGCCCTGCAGGGTAAATGAGGGAGCAGTTGTCTGAGTTACACAGCAAAATCAATAAACAGCGCGTCACATTATTTTCCATGCAGTGACCACAGCAGGAGTTGATCCTGTCAAAAGATAATTTCTCTTCTTGCATGTCTCTTGTTTAATCTCAGCAACAGTGGTAAAACTGTCATTACTACAATACACAATCCATGTCCAGCTCTTTGAATGGGATGGCTGCGAGAGAACAGAGTGTCCCAGGCTGTGGTCTGAAAGTGATTTGTTGGTCAGAACTGTGGATGGGTTCACTTTAAATGGAAAAATGAAAACAGAGACCAACAAAAGACCTTTAAATTAGGTGTTATAAAGCAGGGGAGCCATGCTGAAACACTGGTTAGGGAAACATGTTACAATATTGAAGAGAACCAACCACATAAAGCCCATGATGCTGCCTAATGTAGGGCAGACAGGCCAGTTAATGTTAGCGAACACCAACATTGCACAACTGTACACCAACATTTGATGCCTTAGCTTTGTTAGCATTATTGAGTATATATGATCGGGTATATACATAATTTAAAGCCTTTAATCACTTTCTTTGTCTTGTAAATCCAGTAAACAATGATCATGTTCAACTTTTGGACTTCTCATTAACAGCAGGTGAAGAATGCCGTAATTGTTATACTGGTAACAACCAAGCAAGTAGAAGAAAGTAGAACAAGGACCAACCAGCTAATTCAGTCTTATTTCATTAAATTCCCTTTGAAGACTGCAGGAAAGTGGGAATTGTTTTAATATAAAGTAAAAATATCAAAACTGTAAAAGGGATATTGTATTACAACAATGGAGCACATGCCTATGCTATTCCCCTTTGAAGCAAACTGCATGACATGTTCTGTTAAATGTGTGTTTGCCCACAAATACACTACCGGTCATGGGTCACCACTGGGTCATCAGGTTGTCACTAAGCAGGGACGTCATGTTTTCAGGTCAATGAAAGTGGTCATTGAAATGTTGAAGAATCAACATAATGATTGTACCGGTTGGTTTGTCAGCCCTTCATTTTTGTTTGTTTATTAGGACGTCCCATACGATTACTCATAGTTACTGTAATGTAACAAAGCTCGTCTGTGTCAGACCTGCATACAAACCTGGTCATGGAAAGTGGGAAACAGGGAAACACAGCTATTACACAGTAGAGCTGCATAACCCAGTCTCTGTTGGCTGTGACTGACCCAGTTTTCCAAACCCAGAGAAAAAAATGATTATGCAGTTTAAGGGTGTAAAAGCATGTGACTTTAAAAAAGTATGTTTTATAATGGGACTACAAATCAGCTAAATAAAATATTATTAATGTATACCATTTGTAAAGTAGTGGAAAGACACTTAGTTGAATGGTGAAGTAACATAGTACACAGATCTTACCAGCTTTTACCCTTTTACTAATGGCATGATAGAGCTCAAATAAAATGTAAATGCAAAATAACATGCATGAAGAATGGACTTGAATATTGTTCACTAAACGTTTTGGTCTGAATTTACAAATGCAAAACTAGAATCTTAGGAAGAAACTAAATAGACTAATGAAAGATTCTGTCCTCTGATTTCCTCAGAGTCGTTTCAACAACAAGCTGAAAAACAATACCACATTAGCAGAGTCAGTGGCACTTACCGCATTTTGCAGTCAACTGTGTGATTTATGATCATCACCAGCAGTCCACTGCTCTCTGCTGCGGATTGGATTACAGATGCCAAGCCTATTCGTAGAAATATACCCCTAAATGACACAGCAACAAGAGTTAATTGTAGTAGCCCACACTCATGGTATAAAACAAGCTTTAGCAAATAATTCTTTAAGAGAACATATTAAGGCCCTGTAGCACAGTCAAAGTCAAATTAAAATGGAAATAAGATTAAAATAATAGCTGCAAAGCAATTATAATATCACTAAAAATGAGCAGCTGGGGCTAATGTTTTTAGTCTCTTACATCCTTTCTGTAACTTGGCGTATGAAATCTTCAGTCACTAATGTTTGTTAATTGGCTTCCACTTTTTGGATGGAAGCTGGTTAGCCTAGCTTCCAAGTTTATGCACATCGAGACTGCTAAACTAGCTACATCACCTTATTGGTAAAGTGCATCCAGAAAATATTTAGTGCTTTTTCCACATTTTGTTATGTTACAGACTTATTCAAAAATTGATTAAATTAATAATTTTCCTCAAAAGATACCCCATAATGTCAAAGCCATAACATATAAAATTTCTCATCTCTGGGGCACACTGTAACAAACTGCTGTAAATTTACAGTGGATACACAACAGTATTTCATAGAAATTGTACAATACTGTTAATTAATCAACCTTTATATGTAAATGAGCAGTTAACAGCATTTACCATTATTTTTAGTATTTATCAAGCTGTGAAATATATGTGCAATCATCCTTGTGCAAGTCTAGTCTTTATCCAGTTCAATCGTAGTCAAGGTTGTAGGTCACTGGTTTTCATAGCAGCACTGTGGTATTAATGTAGTAGCTCATACTAGGCTACTCATTTTTGAGCAACAACACATGAATGACCTAGTTTGACTCTGGACAGCTCCGGCTTCATTCTATGTAGAGTTTAACAAAGCCAAGGTAACGTTAGATATAAGATCAACTTTTAATCCATTTGCCTTCTGAAATTAGAAGTGTCCAGTATTGTTTTGTCTGTGTGTATTGTTAAACTGTTTAGATACTGTGATGTTAGATTGACCTGCTAAAATTGGTGGAAAGTCCTGAAACTTATTAGGTAAGGCTAACATTAACAAGATATTATTTGGTTTTTAAGGTCGTGTCTTCATGTGTGTAGCATTGTTTAAAAATGTCAAACTAGCATGTGATGTTATGCTGTGATATTTGTCATAAAAGTAAGCTTTATAGACAATTGAGTTGTAATAAACAATTTCATTTTATATTCTCTTTGTTGTTTCCTTTTCTTTCTTTCTTTTTTACATTTTGCAACACATACATGCAAAAGCTGCAGAATCTTATTGCTTCCAGTAAATGAACAGGAACATGCTGGCACATACTGTAAAAAACAGTAAGACCACAGTTATATATCGTATCTAATATACAGTAATCTACTGTACATGCACTGAAAAATATTGGCATCTCTGTGGCCAGTATTCTACTGTTATTTTAGGTGAAATTCTTTACAGTGTATCCTGTTTCCACTGATCATCCTTGAGATGTTTCAAGTCCACCTATGGGACATTTAGTTGATTGGACATGATTAGGAAAAGCATTCACCTCTCTATATAATGTCCCACAGTTAACAGTGCATGTCAGAGCACAAACCGAGCCATGAAGTCCAAGGAACTGTCTGTAGACCTCCGAGACAGGACTGTATTGAGGCACAGGTGTGGGGAAGGGTGCAGAAAATTTTCTGCAGGATTCAAGGTTCTCAATGAGCACAGTTGCCTCCATCATCTGTAAATGTTAGAAGTTTAGAAGTTCTGGTCTGATGAAACAAAGATTGAACTCTTGAACTCTTCTGTCTGGAGAAAACCAGACACCACTAAGCACCTGCCCAGTACCATCCTTACATTGAAGCATGGTGGTAAAATGTTTTATTTTTAATAAATTTAAACTTCTTTCACTGACATTATGGGGTATTTTTTGTAGATGTTTGAGAAAAGTAATGAATTGAATGGAATTAATTTCGGAATAAGGCGGACTGTGTATTTCTGATGTTGACCCACTGGAAATGAGTTTGTTCTCAACTTTTAGGATCTGTCACATCAGATATGATTTATAGAGCTATACTGGTTTTCCAAGCAGAACTAATACAATCACTCAATTTGGGAGCGACATGTCAAATTATGAAGCACAGATATGTGTACTTGTACATAACAAAGTGACAACAAGACAAAGGTCTTTGCTTTCACTTAATAACACTGAAAGGTATAAGCAGCCCTTGCTCTAATCAATTTTATGAGCAGTTAAACATTTTGACCCTTGCATCTCAACCCCCAGTTAACCTTGAAACTTTATGCATCGGTATAGCTTAATGGACGACTACAGGGTATCATGCGCCTGAAATACTTGGGGCATGATTATTTTCCAGGCAATCATTCCCGCTCTCCCATTATCAGTACTGTCAGTGAGGCTTATCTCTGCCTGCCTGCCTCACCAGTGAAGGGCTTGGACACATCCTCCAAGCAACCACCATGCATTGTTCTAATGAGGTTACAGCCTGAATCAAAGTGATTTGTTTGGGAAACGTTATTATGGTGGCCTTTTGGCTGTGTCCATAATTTCATCAGTGAAGCACTAATGCACAGCAAAGGTCTGATGGGAAACTGGACCATGCTGAGGGACTTTTTGACATCCTCACAGTGGCAGTTGCATAACCTGCATACCAGAGATAGTTGTGTTTTTAGGATTGAAGGATCACCTTATTCATTCATAATTAGTGCCTCAGATGTTGACATCAAATTAGTTTTGATGGTTTGTTTTGATTTAAAAAAGGTATTGTCCTTCATATTTTCAAAGGTAATTATTTTGATGAACGTCATGTTTAGTAGAGTGAACAGAGCATTTTACAAGAATGATCCTCATAAATAAATATCACAATGACTTTAAGAAGACAAGCAAGAGGAACTTTTGTCACTCTGACAAACCTAAACACATTTTCAGGGTCATCTTGTTACTGAAAAATATGACATTAGGTTGTTTTTGAACTAAAATACTAGAATGCTGTGTGAGAGCAGCAATTATTGACTTACAAATTAGTTAAATTACAGCATTTAATGGCGTGTATATTTAAAGACAGGTTCATTGTAAACTTTGACAAGTAAACCTAGCTATTACAGTAGTTAGAATGTATGTTTAAGGTATGCATCTTTTTACTTAAAATACCATAGTCTAATTAAATTTAATTTGTTATTTCCATGTGTTTGCAACTTCAATAAACTTAGTTACTATGACTTTACTAAAACTTTTTAGGAAATGTATTCTCTTAAAAACTAAGCACGACAAATAAAAAATTGTCATGGTGACAAAGGAAGCAGCTATTAACATTTTGCAGTGTTATCACGGTGACAACGCTAAAGACACATTAAACAGATTAGGGTCTGCTCTGCTACGCTCGATTTTACATCCTACAATTTGAAGGCACATGATAATATCTGTACTAGGACCCTCCCTAACTGATTAATGCCCAAAGTCTTGCATACGCCACACCCCCAAGTTTGTAACACAGGCTTTCTGTGTTACAAACCGCTTGGCCGCTTGACTTCAAGGCCAAGCGGAGATAACCTACTGCCAAGTCCTCCAATTTAAACCACAAAATGTGTTGTTTATCTCAAGTGTTCTCTAATCTGATTCCCCATTCACAGGGCATGTATTGTCAGTGCCTTCCAAGTTTCTATGAAAAGCTTCAAGTTTGGCTAAAAGTAACAACTTATTATTAATCGTGTGGTTCCATTTAAAGACACTAAGACCTTTCTCAGCAAATGTTAACTGTCTAACAAACATTTAGCATCTCGTTGACCTCCCTCCGAAGTGTTTATTGCTTCAAAACAACGCCACATTCCCAACAGAGAGGTCATTATTCCTAGTGCCACATTTCAACATTTGAAATGCTGCTTCCAGAAATTCAAAACACATTATGCCACATTACGTGTGGCTTAGTTTATTTTCAGTTTGTCTTGCAGGTCCTGATGAGCTCATTTATCAGTGACAAAAATGGTTATTCTAAGCCCTGCTCTCCCTCACCTTTCATACTGCACAAATTCACACATTTTGTTTGTTACTGGAACATTTTGCAGTCCATTTTAAACAAAGCCTTCCAGGTGGTGATAAGTGACAGACGGGACATGTTGTGCAGATATTGTCATTAAGTTATCTCTGTAGAGACATTTCTGAATCTCGCCAGGTATAAATGCAAGTGTGTATGCATGATAACTATCATCCACCCCTTCTTTACATGAAGTTATCACACAGCTGACAGTTATGTCAAGTTAAGTGTAATAAAATGTGTCACAACATGGCTGTGGTTTAATTATACTGTTGAATTCTGGGATGATGTGACATCATCTCCGTGAGCCTTGCTGACTCTAAGGGGCCTCCAAATTTTGGTTTTCTCATGTTACTACATGACATCACATGAAAAACCTCAGTTCGTACACGCTAGACGTTAACATGTTAACTTTTGTGCAGTAAGCATGTCAGCATGATGATGTTAGCATTTTGCTACAATACCTGCTGTGCTTAAATCCTCACAGATGTGCATGGCTGTGAACTCCACTTCAAACCATGACCTATTCTCCTGAGCTTGAATTAGTTGAATCATGCTGAGATTTGTAAGAATAATTAATCTGGGGTTTTGCTGAACTGTCCGATGCTTTCAGCTTCCACTATTATGAGTTTGTATCTGCATCAAAGTATGAAAAATATTTACAACTGCAGAACACATGTTATTCTGATTCTCTGGTGTGGTTTCTTTTGTCTGCCACATGTGTTTTATGTACTGGCTCAAAATGGAGATGAAAGTCATTGCATCTTAACACACTCATTACATTATAAAAAACTGCTTAGTTTGTGCACTTCTGAACTAAATATATTACTGTGTTCTTGTTTTTTTTTCATTTGCTTTATTCGAGATGAGTTTTGTCACATTAGCAACATCTGAATGTGATAATCAAGCATTTCAGATTCTGGTCGGCTGCTTTGAGCAAAGATAATGTCTGAACGTTCAATCAGGCCCAGCTGCCTCCACAGTGTGATCTTTGGCATAGTGCAGTCTGCATGTCACAGTCAAATCAAAGTATTGTGAATGAAGCCCTACATTCTCTAAGTGCCAACAGCACTGCTCTAAATAGAGATTTTTAAATAGACAATAGCAACTATAAATACCCACTAGTTCTGCTCCATTTTGACTTTTGTGGAACTCCTCTCCTCGCAGTTACTCACGCACTACTCCTGAACATGTGCTGTTGTTTATTTTTAGATGCTTTGAGGATGATCTCTTGCATGAGATCAGGTTCTCAGACACACAGTGAAAAACTTTTTTTTTTCTTTCCCTAAACAAAGTCACACAAATGAGCCTGTACGTTTTTTTGTGCAGTAGATTAAACTAAATATTTGAGTTGGAAGAACATAGACTTTCAAAGAAACATATGTGTATAATGAGAATATTTTTGTATAATTTATTGTTATTTTTTTATCATTTGTATTTTAGTTTATGCAACCCTGCATTTTACTGCAGATTTTAAAAACTCATATGAGAAATAAATCGAGTCTTGCATAGTGTACTTCTTATGTAAAAACATAAGCACAGCCAAAAACAACACCTGCACAAACTATTCACCACACCCCATAAATAATATGAGTTCAGTTTCTAATAGCACCTAATTCATCTGCCAGACAGCTTTTACAAGAACACTGTTTCCCAGGAACCGGAGAAGCAGAGGAAAACCTAATAACTGTTACCTTGTGATACAGTGAGAAGCTCATGATAATACACGATAAGTGAATTATTGTTTGATTGATGGTCCTCTGATTATCTACACAGCAGCTAATAGTACAGTAGATATACAATAGTACTGATGTCACTAAATACTTGTTGCATTAGACCTCAAAGATTTGACTGGTGGTGAGTGTTCAGTAATTATTCAGTCTTCACTATTTTGTTAAAATTACACCATACAACATTTTTAAAATAAAATAATGATAATAATTTTTTAAGACCCAGTAGATGTGGTCCAAAATGTTGACCTTCACTGATCTTCATCTAAGTCAAGAGTATTAACAAATATAATGCGCCTAAGACAATAACACAAGGAAATTCTGATCTTTCATGTCTTTATTGAAAACAAGTATAAAACCTCATTGTGCTAGGGGAAAAAACATGTGGCTAACATCTGTGTTCATTACATAAAACATTGTACAAGCAGGGTCTCTATGGCAGGAAATCATGAAGGAAGCCGCTACTTGTTAAAAAGAACATTGCTGCGCACCTGAAGTTTGTGAAAGAGCACATTGACACTTACTGGACTGATGAAACTATACTGAACTACTTGGAAAGAACACACATCACTGCCTCTGGTGTAAAAAGGTTACTGTATATCATCATGAAAATCATCCCAATCGTACAGTATAGTGGAGGAAACATCATGATTTGGGCCTGCTTTGCTGCATCAGAGCCTGGCCAGCCTACAATGATTGGGGGGAAGATGAATGAAGTGTATTAAAACATTCTTCAGCATAATGTGAGAATGTCTGTACGGCAGCTGGAACTTTGTAGAAGTTGTGTGATGCTACAGGGCAATAAACAAAAACACTGAAGCAAGTCCACAATAGAATGACTTCAGAAAAACAAAATCGACCTTTTGGAGTGGCCAAGTCAGAGCCCAGACCTCAATCCAATAGAGATGCTATGGAACGACTTAAAGGGAACCACACATACGAGACGTCCGAAGAAAAAGACAGAGTTAAAGCAGTTCTGCAGGAAGAATGGGCTAAAATTCCTACTGCTGAACAATGTGGAGGTCTGATTCACAGTTGAGTGTCAACCCGTTTTAATTCCAAGGGGTCATATTCTTCTTCCACTAACACTACGAGGTCTTTATGGTTGTTCTCAATAAGACATAAAAGATCAGAATTTGTTTGTGTTATTATTTTAGGCACATTATATTTGTTTATACTCTTTGACTTAGATGACGATCAGATCACATTATATGACAAATTAATGCAGCATACCGTGAAATTTCAAAAGGTTCACATACTTTGTCACACTGTATCTTGGTAAATCTTCCCTTTAAGAACAAACATTAATCTCCCGGATATCATCACATTATTCATGTGGATAAGTACGGCCAGTAAAATCCAGATATTCCTGTTCGTTTTGTTTAATTCACCCAGCATTTTAATAGACACTGTTTGTGTTTGTTTTTGTGTCTGTGTTTTTTTTTTTTGGTGAAAGTCTTGAGGACCATGTAATGTGATGCTCATGAGATGAAAAACTATCTAAAAATAGTCATTTATCACTGAAAAAGCCATAAAACACATAATCACACTGCAGAGTTAACAGCTGTAACAATGATGTTAACACATGAACACACTCTCCCAAGTCAAGTAAAGCATCATATAAATATCTGACTTGCATGTAATGTGCTGTGTTTTAAGGTAACCCCTTATCTACGGTGAGACTTTGTTAATGCTCTCTCCTAAAGTCTACCTTAAAATGTCAAGTGAGGTCCACTTTTGGATGTTTCCCCTGAGCATAAAACAAATGACACATCACTCCTGGATGCAAAACATCTGGAAGACAAAAGACTTGGAGGAGTTTAAACAGAGGCAGCTGTGAGGGAGTCCAGCAGATCAACTGATTTCTTCAACATGAATCGTGCTCTGATGCTGGTGGCGTTGTCTTTGCTGGCCACTGTGGCAGCTCAGTCTCCGGACCATTATGATATGGACTGGGTGAACAGCTACCGCCAGGGCTTCAACTTCCAGTGTCCCCATGGAGAGGTCCTCGTGGCCATCAGGAGCTACTTCAGTGAGGCGGAGGGCTCAGATCGACTGTGGTCATTTGAGTGTCAGCCCACACCTGAGGGTCTGGGGGAGCCCAGTGACTGCTGGTGGGACGACATCAACCGTGCTGGGATGGAGTGGTGAGTCTTATATCTTTGTTTTATTCATTTATTTATTGATTGAGAGCTGAAGCATGATGGAAGTCGATCACATCTGTTCAGGATTAGGAATGAAATCAGGCAGTGTGCAGTTTACAATTGTAACTTTTATTTAAACATTTAAATTTATAAACATCTATTTATTAGATTTTTAAGAATCTAAGCAGGTTTCACTTCAGTCTTGTTCTTTGCAGAGATGCAGAATTCACTTTGATGAACTGTTGCTGCAGGTTTTTCTCTAGTTTGTAATCACACAGCAAAAAGCACCACATAAAATGTGTGGATCAACAGAGATATAACCAGCAATTATATGAATAAATGATACACAATGATATACGGTCACAGTAATTCAAATCAGTCATCTGGGAACAATTGAGTCAGATTACACGTGGACAGTCAACATCACAGCACAAAATATCTGTGCAGATTAAGTGCAGATTTCCTCTTACCCTGGACGGCAGCTGGGAACACTTTTTAATTTGTTACACTAATTTATTTGTAATTTATTACAGTATGCAAGAAAAACATCTATAGCTACAACTTTTGGAGTAAATGTTGCTCATTAATATCACTTTTAGTCATTTTAAGATAAAATAAGATAAGATAAGATATTCTTTATTGATCCCACATTGGGGATGAGTTTAGACACTCACACAGTTTGGGCAGCGTTTAAAACCCAACACATTATCGCTGCAGTTGTAGTAAATGCCCACTTACTAACTTACTAGCCTGTAGATTGTCAGACTGTAGGGGATGACTGCACCCATCTCTTGCATTATGCTGCACATTAGACAGTAAGATCTATCAAAACCCCTGATAATGTGGTAGTGTGGGGGTAATTTAGTGTTAATTTGGGGAGACTGAGCCTGTCCTTTCTCCCCAAGGATGAAATCAAACGGTGGAAGAAATTGATGGTGTTTTGCCACATTCATCCGTTCGCACATTTCATGCACTGTTGGAAGACCAAGTCGGTTCAGAAGTGGCTTGGTAACTCCCCTGACCTCAAACCCATAGAAAATGCCTGAAACCACAAGAAATACAAAGTTCAGGATGTGCAGCTGTCCAACATTGGTGAGCTGGGGAACGTTTGTGTGCATAGTCACATGGGCTAATTTGTCAAACTGGCAGATTTGATGACCACAACATTGCACACGGTTCTAAAGGGAAACATAGAAAAGTACTACATGTTTGAAAAGTGATATGTCATAAAATATACGTAAGTAAACATTTTTGTTCTATTCTTTTGCCAATGTAAACCTTTCTTTTTCTATTGCGATTACTATAAATAAAACAATCAAGATGAACTAATTGCTTGTGCAGCACAATTCAGCCTGACAAACTTACTCATTTCAGTTGGCTAAAGCACAGTCTCAATCACAGATTTTACCTCACACTTTCCACATGTGTATTTTCCGTTACTGTGATTAAAAAAAATTGAACTGTGTCCACTGTTTTCTCTCATTCAAAGGAACAAAGCCAGGTCCTCCTGGGCCTTCATGACTCACTGTCTCTGTCCATATGCGTCTTCAACTGACAGTTCCTGGGAACATAACCAGTAACTTTTAACAAGATTCATCCAGCAGGCTGTGTCGATGGCTCTTCGGTGATATGTCATTGTATTTTATAGGCCGCAGCATTTTCCTGAACAACACACCATTCACAAAAACTGCATGGTAAAAACAGACTGGGCAACAGGTTCACTCAGATTGGATGACGGAAAGGAAAAATCCTGTCCCTGCTTTTTATTTACTTCTGGTGTCTGGTTTTCTTTATGCGCAGTCAGATCATCTCTTTTCATTTAACCCCACTCCAAATAACTTGCTGGCTTCGTATAAACATGTTCGACTAACTGTCAACTGAAAGGTTGACGTAATTAAAGGAATCAACCTTTAGAAAACCTGTTTGGAGGGAGAACCGTAGCTTGACATTGCTATGTAAACAGCAGCTCGAGTCATGAATCTAACAGATAATGTAGCTGATTCAGCTGTATCTGCTTCAGATCACTTTTTCCAAGCCGGAGCAGAAACACATTGGTGCTCTTCAGATTTACATTGAGTTAGGCTCGACTGCACCCCCTGCACTGATTCAGGGACACCGCTCTCTATCACTGTCACACTGTTTGAATTACACTGGCTGGGACATTACCCTGAATGACTGAAGACTGTGCCCGTGTTGCCATGACAAATTTCTCCACGTACACTGCAGCTCCTGCTGCCTGGACCTGGTATTCTCGAATAATGTGCTGTGGTGATAGCAGTGTGTATGGGCCATAAATTATCTGCAGTGTCAACAAACCAGTATTTATTCCAAATGATATAAACACATCTCTTGTTGGTCTAAAAAGTCTCTCACAAAAAACACTTAAGTTTTGTGTTTTGTTGGAATGAATGGAAGAAGCACAATGATTTTTTTTTTTTTAACTAAATGTCTTTCATGTGTCTCTGCAGGACTTCAACTTGCACCCGCAATGGCCTGGTAGCAGGAGTACAGAGCAAGTACTTTGAATCAGTTCTGGACCGGGAGTGGCAGTTCTACTGCTGCTATTACAAACGCCGCTGTCCTTACTCCTGCATGTACGTTTGCACAGAAAAATGAATACGTTAAAACTATGACATCGAGTTAGATGAGTTAAGCATTCATGTGAACAGTGGCACTGGGCAAATCTTTTACAAAACCTTGAACAAAACAAAGTTAGCTGTTGTCTTTGTTCAGATTTGGTGCTAAACAAGTCTAACCATCGTCTTTCTGTAGCTTTATATTTAGCTGACAGTCATGAGAAATAAATAAATGTGTTTCTCAAATTGTCAAATCGTTCTGTTTTTCCCATTTTTATTGCTTTCCACAGGAAGACATCTGACATTCCTGAATACTACAGAGAAGAGGGAGAGCTGGTGGTTCCCAGTTATGGCTACTTCATCCGAGGAGCACAGACCACCTTCAGTGGAGTGCTAAGGTTGGCTTCAGATTACATGTGGCAGCAGTTTCACTCTACCCAAAAACTGCCTAAATTCTCTCATGGCTGAGTTGGAAGAAGAGCTTTCAGTTGTGAGGCCCATGAGACCTGAATTTATTGTCAGACCAGGCAAAAAGAAACCATAAAGTTTGGTAATTTATGATGCTTAACTGACACGACTTGTCCTTTCACTTTGTTTCAGAGATCGGCAATGGAAGTACATCCTGTGCAGAATGACAGACTTTGACTGCGAATTTAGGAATTTATAGACTTGTAAGCAGTAATTTAACCTTTCACAGAAAGTTCTAACTAAAATGCCATGTTTACTCTTACATTTAAACAAAAATATTATACTGACATTACACATAACTCATATGTTTCATGTTTTCATGTATTTACTTTTAATAAATGAATCAACCACGGGCATGTGATGCCTGTATAACCACTGTTTTTAGTCTAGCGTGCACAATGACTTCACTGGGGATTGCTGTTTTCATTTAGTTGCAAGCAGAACTGAAAAAGTGGTTTTACAAAACAAACTCAGTTACTTGATGCTGTTCATGGTGGTGGAAAACACTACGTCAGGCTGCGCTCCAAGATTTCGTAGTTGAGGTCAGGTGACTTTGAAAGCTAAGGAAAAGGGCTCACGCCATTTTCATGCTCACAAAAAGGATAAAGTGAGCTGCAGTGTGACTGATGGGGATATTGTCTTGGAAAGAGCGTTGGCAACAGTCACGTATGTGTTAGAAGTAATAAAAGGCTCATTCAGAAACACTGGCAACTCGAGCTTCGCATGCAATGAAATGTGTCCCACCTGCTTTCAATTGACCTTACATCGCTTCTTTATTAAAGTGTCTTGTTCACTTTGGCAATTTCAACTATACTGTACTGAAACTAATGTAGCCCTCTGTTTAAATGAGATTAAAACCAGGACATTTATTTAAGGTAAAAGTGCTGTCTGCTCATTCATTTAGGATTTTTGTGACATTTTGCATCATGAAAAAAAGATCCAATAACATAACATTTCATTTCATGTAAGAGTATATTTCAATTCAAGCTAGAAATAAGAATAGGAAGTAGAATAGCATTGAGTCTATTGAATACAAAACTAAACACTTAAACTGTCTATTGAACAGGATAATGCAGAGTATCAGTCTTTCAAAAGAATGAACTCAGCCATGACGATACTAGCGGCTCCTTTGGGCTCATGTTGCAATGCTGGTTAATATTGCCATAACACACATAGACTGCTTCAAGGGATTCCTATATCAGCAGCTAATCAGTTTTTTTGTTGCAATATTTCTGCCCTAACCCTAACCCTAATTTGAAAAGTGGATGAAATATTTTAATAAGTATAGCATATAATGCAATTTCAAGTAATTAAACATTTCAAAGAGATAGTCATTAGTCATTATGGGAAATACATTTGAATTATTGTAAAAAAATGTTCATATTGTTTTCTTAACACTGACTCACTTCAAAGTTTCATCCTATGGTTGAAGGCTTGTGTAGCACAGCGTTCTCTAACCTTCTCTCTTTGTTGACTGGTAATGAATGGTTGGCTTTTTTTACCAATACATCTAATAGCATGTGAACTCAAGTGAAGCAGTAACAGAGCAAAATAAAGTGTCCAGCAGACACCTAGTCCTCGTGTTTGTCCCACTTGTTTCGAACGGGAACAGTAGCATTTCTTCACCAGCTTAACTCTTGAAAGTGAACTGAAAGCCGTTTGAATGGAGTGGAGTGATCTGGTTGAAGGTCAGCGGGCTCATTGCACTTGTCTTGAAAAGAACTGGGGACTGGGCCAGTAGCCTTCAGCAGTGTTTGTTTATGGCAACTGCTGTCTCGAGGCACATGGCCAAACAGCACAGCGTGACACAGCTGTCCCCTGAGCCAGTGGCCAGTGGACAGCCACACGCCTGCAGAGGCCTCTAGCCCTCAGAGACCCACTGTCCCTGTGGTGGAAACTTCCTTCCTCAGCTGGGAAAAATATATTGTCGTGGGATATATTGTTCTGCTTCTTCCTCTTCACTCTCCAATACGTTTTCATTTCGGCTGGATGAAAAATGATCCTTTCAAAACAATATTCACACTGGCTGTAATTAGAGTTTAGGGAGGAGCCACAAAGCTATTAAAGTCTCCTTACTGCAATCACTTTTAGAATCTGCAGTTATCCAACATATAATTAAGAGCTAAGTATACATTTATGGCAACAAAGCCCCATAGAAAAGAAGGGTTTAAGTTCTGATGAAAACCGGCTCCTTCCAGGGGGTGGCTGTAGATCAGGAGGTAGAGCTGCCATCCACCAATCGTGGGGTCAGCAGCTCAGTCCCAGGCTCCTCCTGTTCATATGTTGAACGGCCCTTGGGGAAAACATTGAACCCCAAGTTGCTCCTGGTGGGTCAGGTCATCACACTGCATGATAACTTCTGCTGTTGGTGTTTCTGTGTGTGTTTGAGTGAATGAGAAGCAACACCGGGAAGTGCTTTAGGTACCGGTACGGTCTGTGAGTGCTTGTTATCATCTACCATTTAGAACAGCATACATTAGATACACTTTGACTATGAATACTGAATTTAATTCTAATGCATATTTACTTCATGAATTGCAATCACAGTGGGCATTTATTGGATTTTATGTAAACATAATGTAGTCAAAGAAATTCACACATTTGAGAAGAAACTGAGGGCTTACAGTCAAATACTTAGGGACCTAACTTTTTATGTTGAGTAGCCTACTAGGTACTACGTGACGTTTTGTTTTGTTGCAGAAACAGCTGGAATGAATCTCAACTGAAAATATCTGTACCAAGTTTCATGTCACAACAACAGTCACAACACAGAGTGTATCAGCATCATATTGGTGCTAGAGAGCGAGTCTGAGCGTATCTAGTTTAAAATTAACCCTGAACTAATCAATCATTAGAATAATAAATATAATAGCAATGGAGCACTTGTATCCATCTTACAACTTAGAAATCATCAACTTCACAGCCGATGCATGAGTACATCCCTCTCTCCATTCAGAACTTGAGACCAGCTTGTGCAGTAAATGCCTGCGTTCATTAACTGTGATCCAGTGAAGCTTCTGTGCAGCCAGAGCTAAAAATCAGACACAAACAGCTTCTCAGAGAGGCTGTAACAAAAATCCTTCTAAAACTAATTTTAGTGTTACCAAACAGGTCAGTGCTCAGAACACAGTGCTGGACAAAAATAAATACATTCACATGTAGTCATTTCTGAACTATTTTAGATGTCAACACGTCGTTAGTGTCAATAGCTGCTCCTGTGCTCTTCCTGCAGTCACTAAATCATCCGACAATTCACCCACCTCAAATATTATAATACTGTTATAATTGTACCCTGCAAAGAACGCACAAGCTGTGTTGGATGTTTGTCACTTCTGGACCAAAATGAAATATTTTGGTAAACATTGGTTGGATTGCCACAAAGTCAAACCAAAATGTTTATTTACAAAGCTGATTTACAGAAAAGTTGGGAGTTTTTCTAAAATGCCACAAAAACTTGAACCCTTCAGTCATGTGGTAAAAGACAAAAACAAAAGATTTTCTGTGTCTGACCAACGTTTCTGCATTTTGTAAAAGTAGTTTGATAACTGCAACACACTTCAAAATAGTTGGGACAGATGCAGATGCTTTCCTTTTAATTACTAGGAGAGGTGATGCAACACCTTGAAGAAGGTGAAGAGGAACAGGTGAGCAGAGGGAGGAGGGAGACAAAGGTCAGGTCGGGTTGTTCTGTGGTACTTATGTATTTAGCATTGTGCAGAGGAATGAAGGTTAGCTGCAGCAAGACAGAATAAATGTGTGTGAATGAGAGAGAACCAAGTGGAACGGTGAGGTTACAGGGAGCAGAGGACATCTGACATGGGCTGTCCCTCTGATGGACTCATT
This sequence comes from Anabas testudineus, assembly GCF_900324465.2. NCBI lineage: Eukaryota > Metazoa > Chordata > Actinopteri > Anabantiformes > Anabantidae > Anabas > Anabas testudineus. Next base: position 5,453,719 of record NC_046613.1, on the reverse strand, counting down.
CCTGTTCCTGTCCATCCTCATCACTCCCAAAGAGAACCTCAACTTCTTATGCTCTGCTACCTCCAGCTCTGGCTCGTGGTTTTTCTTCAGTGACACTGTCTCTAAGCTTTATAGCATCGCTGGTCTCACCACCGTCTTGAACACCTTTTCTTTTATTCTCGCTGATCCTCTTTTATCACACACCAACACTTTTCTCCAGCCGTTCCATTACTTCTGCTCCCTGTAACCTCACTGTTCTGCTTGGTTCCCTCTCATTCACACACATGTATTCTGACTTGCTGCAGCTAAGCTCCCTCGCCCTCCCTCTCGCCACAATGTCATCTGCGAACATCATAGTCCATGGAGATTCCTGTTTAATCTCATCTATCAGCCCACCCACCTCCACCTTGAACTCCTGTGTCACACCTACAGCACACCTCACCACTGACAGCTCTCATGTCTGACATACTTCTCTGACACTCCAGACTTCCTCGTACCACAGCTGCTTTCTCTGCACCTTGTCATACGCTTCTCTATCTCTATGAAGACACAATGCAACTCCCTTTGCCCATCCCTGTACTTCTCCATCAGCATCCTCAGAGCAAATACTCTACTGCCTCCTCTCCTAGACACTCCCATACCTCCACAGGTATGTCATCAGGACCAGCTGCCTTTCCACTCTTCATCCTCTTCAATGCCCTCCTCACTTCACTCTTACTAATCTTTTTGCTACTTCATGCTCCACAACACACACCTCTTCTACTTTGTTCTCTTTCATTTTCCTCATTCATCAGCTCATCTTCCCATTACACTCCTAGCACATGTCAGTACATTTCCATCCCTATCTTTAATCACCTTAACCTGCTGCACATCCTTCCGTTCTCTATCTCTTTGCCTCACCAACCTGTACAAATCCACCTCTCCCTCCTTACTGTCCAACCTAGTAAGTCCTCATCTCCCCTTCGTTTGGCCTTCGCCATCTCTACCTTCACCTTACGCTGCATCTCCCTGTACTCCTGTCGACTCTTCTGTCCTCTTTCTCTGTATACACACCTGGACTTCCTCATTCTACCACCAAGTCTACCACTCTCCACCTCCCTGATGACACACCAAGTACTCTCCTACCTGCCTCACACCTTCAACTTCCAGCTTCAGAGTCCTCACCCTATCTGATACTCTTTGTACCTCCAGAACAACCCTGACAATCTCCTCTATCAGAATAACTCCTACTCCATTTCTCTTCCCATTCACATCATGGTAAAACAACTTGAACCCTGATCCTAAGCTTCTAGCCTTGCTACCTTTCCACCTGGTCTCCTGGACACACAGCATGTCCACCTTCCTTCTCTGCTTCATGTCAAACAATACTTTAGTCTTCCCTGTCATAGTCTGTCAAGTGTTTTTTTTTTGTGAATTGAAGCCTGGGAAATTCATTATGTATTAATAACAAGTTCTTTTGGGGATGCAAATGCTTCTTTGGATATGAAAAGTAAATTTAAGGAGCACACTTTTAATTTTATTAAACTTCAGTTTACGTGCATTAACAATTTTTCGAACTTTGCCACTGGTCATTTTCTTAACATACTGTTTTCATCGAAGTAAAATGTCCTGTCCTCAGCATGTGAAGAAGTGAAAGGCTGTGTGTGGAGAGCTCAAGTAAGTTAGCACCCCTGGGTGTGACCCTGACCTAGCCCTGGGGCTGTACAGATAGCTTGTTTATTTTAGGGAGCCTCTGCCGCTCTCGCTGCTCTCACTTCAGGACAAAAACAGCTTTATTGTTTCATGTCTGACAACATGGGGCACAGTGTAGGGTAGACCAAGTCTTTCTATACAAGAAATGTACCCTTAACACATGTCTAAAAAGACAATCATGTGCCTTTAAACTATACATATAATAGAGAATATTAAACAGGTAGATACTATGGATGCACACATGTCCCTATAGTGAGAATTTTGCACACTGACTATAGAATGACTAAAGACATTAGAAAGATTTAACATCTCTTTCCAGATACAGTGTCCTTGTTTATCTGAATAATCCACAGATTCCATTGTTAGGAATTTTAACAAATCCCATTTCTTCAGCAGGAATCCATTCAAATCAAGGCTTCTAACCATAATTGCCATATCTGCACGACTAGATTTTACTATTAAGTTAGAACATGTTTTTTCTATTTTTGTTGATCAACATCCCCTAAAAAGGAAGTATTTTGGTTTTTTATTGGTTTAGTTCACATTAAAGTCAAATTAAAATGACATTTGCCTTCATTTCCCAAGAATGAGTCAGTTGCTTCAAAGATGTCGTTAAGGGACCTTAAGTAGGTCAGGACAGTGTGTTTACTCCTTACTCACTAATGTACATTATACACAAACATTTACCACCACAAGCTACTGGTCATACCAGACCAAATAAGGCTGTAGCAGTACAGAGCCCTATACAGTTCTGCTTTCGATGTATAAGACCATGATTGTGTTATTTCTCCTGTCAGCAGTTACAATGCATAATGTAGTGCCACTTTGATGGCTTGCTGGGGATAACCACAAACACTGGGTTTCATTTAAAACCTCATGAGAATCAGTTCCACCTGGCCCACACGTGGTAACATGCACAGTACACTCAGCCAAGTGTAGCTTTGAGTGAGATCAAGACACACAAAGGTTGTTGCCCGTGGGAGAGAACGAGACAAAAAGAAGCATGCGTAAACCTGTGGTTTGATGGGCACGGCACAGGTTATTAGAGTGGGGTGTGGCTCTGCTGTGATTCCTCTCTTCTCCTGTGGAAGTCATATTTCATCACAAAGGAGCACATGATGTTGATCCTCCCATCCGTCAACCTCGAGCAAAGCTGGACATCTCCACTAAGAGCTTATGGCTTATGGCTAGGCCTGATGACCAACAATAGACTGATTCCCATGTTAAACTGTTTCCTTGATGCTGCTATAAGCAACACTTTTGTGGGAATGCACATGAACAAAATGCTAATGGGAATCTTCTACTTCCCAAGTGTTACTGTTCGCAGTCACTGGCTCATGGGAAACAGTCTTTGCATTGAGGACTCAGGGGGGAGCTCTGTACTTCTGTTTACGCAATGGACTCATGTTCGTCGTGTGCTCACGTAATTATGGTATCAGATAATAGAAGCTGGTTGAGATGTAAAGTTAAGAATAACAGCTTACTCACTTTTCCCCCTCTGGGTCTGTGGAGCAAAAAGTTTGTGATTTGAGAATACAGCCGAGGCATTGTGGGAACAAGAGGTGTAAGCTGAGCTCACTGACCTACTGGTTCCCAGCCTTCCCGTTAGGCTTTCTCACTTTCCCTGCTTGCAGCGCACCTCCAGACAAAAGGTCCAGCTTATTGCTCTTGGATTCTTTACTGGGGAATTCTTGGTAGTAAAACAGCACAGAATAAATTAGACACTTTATGGCCTGTGATGAAGAGAGGAGAGAGAGTTGAATGGATCCATGGCGATTAAGCCAGCATCTGGTGTTTCCACTCATTCAGACGCTTAGTGGGAAATGTTTCGCCACAATATTTCCATTGGTGGGTTTGGCTCGCTCATTAGTGAGCTGCGATGAGCTTGTGGCTGCATTTCCAGGAAGGGCTGAGGATGAAACAAATGGTGCCACACGGAGCTGTGTCTTTGTTCTGCGGGACTGTGCCTGCAGGTGAAAGGTCAAGGCTGAGTGTGAAAGATGTACTGAAGCTTGTCACTGTGTTAATCTGTCTGTTGGCCAGAGGCCCAGGACGAGAAAAGGGCAGGACGAGTAACGGTATTGTGTTACACAAAACAGGCTCTTCTCACATCATGGAGATGGAGCTCATGTCTTAGCTGGAATCCAGCCGTGACCCAGAGTTTAGATACACTTCTAGAGTTTCTCAGGATGTAGAAAATACATCATCATCAGTGCTCACAGGACACACACTGACAGTCTTTACATGATGTTTTTCATTTTTCTGAATGGCTCAGTGTCCTCTGATCAAAACATTTAGAAGAGCAATCCGCTAGTTATACTCAGCAGATCGTTTACCAGTCATGATTTGTATTATCCAGATTCTGAAAACATTTGTATGATGTTTGAGCAATAACCCTGATGTCATATAAGACCAAAGATGTTTACAGAAACCCTCCTGTGGAAAGTTTTACATTCTTTGAGGATGATCACAAAGGTGCTGCTGAATTGCACTATGGGAAGTGTAGGATAATTTTTTTGTAGCTCTGACTCAAACAGAGGACTAAAGGTAGAATTATGTTTCACTAGAGATGCGCGTCATCAAGGGTGTAGTGGGTAAATGTAACTTGAGAGGGTTGGAAAGAGAGATGCAAACAACTACATACACATGAGTAAGTAACAGAAAGGCCAACCCCTCAGTCATATTGAACCCCTGAAACCCTGCAACAGCACCATCATCTACTGTGTGTGAAGTTGTCCGACAACAATTTCCCCATAGGAATCAATAAGTAACTGTTTAGCCTTGCTTCTAGCCTTTATGCTAAGCTATGATCTTCCTGGTTCCTGTTCAATCTTGAATGCCCAGACATGCAGAGCTGCCAAACTATTCCTTTAAAGCACATGCTGTTGCATCATTTTAAATCCCACACCACATTGCCTTATTTCCATTTTACAGCCTAACATTAAATATAATTAAAGTATTATCCTTTCACTGTTGTCTAATTAGACAATAACAGAAACCAGGAACCAATTACTTTACTTTCACACTATGATCTTTATCCTATGTGCAAAAGTCTTCAAAACCAATCACAAGAGACAGTATGTGAACCAATTTGGAAATGTAATGGTTTTCTGTATTAATTTGTCATAAAATGCAATTTGATGTTCACCTAAGTCAAAAGTATTAACAAATATATTGTGCCTAAAGTTATAACACAAAAAAATCTGATCTTTCATGTCTTAACTAAGAACAACCATAAAAACCTCATAGTGTCAGTGGAAAAACTATGTGAATCTTGGAATAATGACCCACAAAAAGCTAATTTGAGTCAGGTGTTAGCAGAAGTTAAGAAAATTAGTTTGTAGGTTTGGACTAGAGTTACTTTGACTGACAAAAAACATTTTAACTTTTTAAGTTTGCTCTGCACAAGAAGAATACGCTTATGTGAGCCAGAATTTCTTTTGTGTCATTATTTTAAGCACATCATATTTGTTAATACTCTTTGACTTAGATGAAGATCAGATTGGATTTTATGACAAATTAATGCAGAAAACCATTCAATTCCAAAAAGTTCACATATTTTTTTTACTCCCCTTTAACTAAACCTACCATTTCTCAGTTCAGTACATTCAGATGGCCCATTTCTGCTACTTTATTGGCCGGTTGTGGCTGGTACTGTAGCTTATGTGGTTAAAGTTTGAAGAGTTTACATGCTGCAGTATATATATATATATATACATACATATATACTGTCCTGTGTTATTTTGGACATCTGTGTGAAATTAGAATAGATGACTGTCACCGAGCATCTGCAGCTCACCTCCAACTTTAACTTCAGCAGCCTCTCACTTATCAACAGCCCCACAGAGATTTTTCCATATAATGACAAAATAAATTTAAATACATCTATTATAAATGATTACCTGTCACATCAGAGGCAGTGAGATCTTTAAAAGTGTCTCTCTCTTATTGCTTCTATGAAGAAAATCTACAATCTCTGTAATAGAAAATCAATATCACCTTGAGCACAGCGTGATTCCACTGCAGAGAACTTGTTTGTTCTGTGCAAAGCATTTGTGTTGAGTCTATTGTGGATATAGAAGATTTAAGTTGCACAAGCATAAATAATTCTCATGTATTGACCCTGCTGCTGTGTCACCACTGTGATGTAATGATGTCAAATAAAAGGGGGCTACATTATTTGGTCAGTGTACAACAGAAAGTGGAAGTGCAATAAAAAACTGTATTTAAAACGGTGGATATGTTTTGAACATGTTTTGTGTGTATTCCAACAAAAGTGTTTCTGTTGTTTTCCTCCACAACTCGAAAAAGCACAGGACGTTTTGAGGGCCAGAAACAAGCTCACTGGCTTTATTATCCACAACATGTCAGCCAGCCAGACAACAAAGCACTGAAGGATAAGCAAAAGTGGTGATACGAGCAGAGCAGGGGATTGTGCGCTCTTGCATCATCGCTGTCCTTTGTGTGAGACACCGTTTTATTGTGACGCAAACTTTACTTTACGGATACAACCGTGAGCCAAGTTTTAATCTACACGTGTGTCCACAGCTTCCCTCCCAGCCTGCATATTTACAGCTGGCACAGAGATTCTCCTCCGGCAGTGTGTAATGGAAAAGTACTCCAGTGTCAGCACAGCCATTGCCATTTCTACCACTATGTTTGGCCTTGGGCACAGCAAGAGCGAGACAATGAGAGATAAGGCCGTCTCTGTGAGGTCAGTTCCCCAGCTGTGTTTGTCCTTAGACAGACAGACACCTTTATCTCGTTCAGGACTCTGGGCAAGACACAAAATCTTCTACTGCTGCTAAGCTCCACTTTGGAGCCATTAGTGTAACAGGACAGATAGTGGAGCATCATAGATAGCAAACCAAGATTACAAATTTACTGTAGACCGCGGACCCATACTATCCTCTAAATTGCTTTCCACTTGTCCTGTGATTGTACACACACACACACGGGCCAGTATGTATTTTACAGCCCATAAGCACGAAGGGAGTTAAGCAAAAGTTTTACAATTTGTTGAACATGTGTTTTAGCAGCATTGGATTATTGAAACCAGTCAACCAACATACACACACACACACACACATTGTATTTTGTACCTCTAAAGCTCACTAATTAACACACCGTAGGAAGTTAGTTAATTCACACAGAAACTAGAAATTTGCACTTTGCACTGTTTCTTGGCTCGGAGCCACTGCCGACATCCAGCAGACACTCTGGGAGGTTAGTCCGGGAGTGTCATAGCTGTCTCGACTAATTAATCACAAAGCACCAAAGTGCTCAGTAGAGATGGGAGATGTGGACAAAACTATTTTCATAGTGATCTATATTGATGATTGTATAAATAGAGACACAAACACACATGTACTGTATTATTGTTATTAGATATCAAGGACACACACAGGGTGAGCAACACTAAATGTAAACAAGAACAATCTGTGGATTTATACATCCTTGAATTTCAAGGAGTTTACTAAATTATTATTAGCTGACGTCATGGTGGTGTTTGACAGCAAGATCACCGGTTAGAAACCTGTGGCCTGTTCATCTTCCTGTTTCAGTCTGGTGTGAACTGTGGCTATTGTATTTCGCTTGACAATATTCCAGGAGCTCTATGAAAGGGTAATAAATACAAATAGGGCCATTGCACAATACGGAAAAGTACTGTATGTCTGCAATTCGAGTCACATGTAATTGCCCTTTTGTGCAAATAGAGGCTTTCATTCAGTGTCGATGAATGAAAGCCTGATGAGAGATCAGGCAGTTTAGGGATGAATAGCAGAGAATTTGTGTTTATGGTTATGATTATGAAGCGTTTATTGTCAGTGCCGGCTTGATTCAGTGGCATCATATCTGCTGTGGATGGATTCATCTGTGATCAAATCACAACACAAATGATTACAGTAGAGATGGTAGTTATTCTGCTTGTGCCAAGACACCAGAAGATAGCAAATAAACTGCTACGGTAGGAGCTAGAGAACACCCTCTCCATAAATGACTGATGCTAATGAGCACACTGAAGTGGATGGACAGCAAAAGTTCGTTAGTTAGTTGGTTAGCTATTTCCAGTTACTATGGTAAGCTTCATATTTACCATGCAGACACGTCTCATTCAGCTCCAGACAAGAAACTGAATAAGCATATTTTCCAAAATGTTTTTCTATATTCTATTTCCAAAAATATTGAACTATTCATTTCAGCTCATAGCTCTCAGTTCAGCTGTGGCTGAAGGGATCAACTTTCTAAGCCGAGACCATGTTTTGTTTTTTTAATTTACCTGGTTAAAACACACACACCATCCTTTCTGTTCTGAGTCACGAATGCATTTGTGGTTGTACCAGCAAAACTGCACCAAAACCAGAGGGCACCTTGAGAGAGGAGGAAATCAACGCTAGAACAAATACCTCACCCAGAGGAAGTGACGACAAGGTGTGCTGAGCGGCTCTCCAGCAGCGCGGAGACAGTGGAAACTGAACAGAGGCAGCTTTGTTTGACAGAAGTTTAAATGTGAAGCTATGAGAGATGACATTACATCCAAAAAACCTCTTATAGTGGCTGGATGGAGCAAGCAAATGGCCTCTAACACAGAAACACGCTGACAGGATGCAAATAACCTCTTTCCCAGCGTTTGGATAAACACTCAGTGACACGTGTTGAGGGGCCTGCCAACTGCAACTGAGAACAAACATATTAAATCTCTGCCTCATAGGAGGGGGAATCCAACACATAACATCTGCTCAGTATGGGAAGTTAATAATCTAATAGTCTATCGCTGGTTTCCTTTTTCTTTGTATGTGCATGTAGAGGCAGAGGTAAAGTTTGACCCACGGCTGGTTGAGTGCTGTCAGAAACCAGTTCTCCTCGGTGAGTCGGGGATTTGCAGCGAGGCTTTAGTTCAGGCCACAAAAGGCAGATTGTGAAGCAGCTAAAAAAAGCGACAGGGCTGAAAAGACATGGCAACAGGTGGAAATTTGCCTGAAAGTGAGACAAGAGGCAGAGTAATTGTGACAAATGTGACGACGAGAGAGTCCAGAGCTCTCCGCATATTTATCACCGACCTAGGTCTCAGTGGAAAAACGTGCCACTTTATTTCAGACTTCAACAGGTTCAGTCAGTGTAACTGTGAGAGGTGGAATGCAGCCCTGAGACGCATTACTGACCAGCATTTGATGTCAGGTTTGGTATGTGACACATGGATGAGCAGCAAATTGTGTCCCCCCCCCTCCAGGTCAGGGAAACTCTTTGAAAATGTGGCGAGGTGGTGGAATGAATAATTCCTTCTCGCCAAAAGCCAACACATGAACTAACTCTGCAGTGGCCACATGAAGACATATTATTTCTTATTTTAGCTTCTGCAAAATAAAGCAGACGGTGTGAAGGGTTTTCTTTTTACTTTTTAGTTATGGCTCAAGCGACTGCTGTGTCAGTCAATACAGTCCAGTAGGCTACTTTACTTCATGTTCAAACACCTTCAAACTAATTAATTCACTATCACTAAGTGTCACTCTGAGCTTAGTGATAATAAAATGTTAGCTGGATAGAAAACATAATGGTACCTGCTCAATATCTGCAAGTTGGCATTTCCTCTTGTAATAGATTAAATAATCACATAATTAAAAAAGTAAAATCACTGATGAATCATTCATTTCTTACAACCTGCTGGACCTCTATCTGCTGCAGTCCTATCCGGGGGCTGATACACAGGTGATGACATAAACTTAGTGACAATGACAACAACATTTTCTAGAACAACAGAGTTGCTGCATCTCTCATCACCCAGCGTGGATGGTAATTAGCACAGACGGTCTTTTAGACAGTCTGCTCTCGTAGCCCTGTGTCAGGGTTTTGGGACGGCCCCGCTGCCTACATGTCTGTGCTCTGTGATTTCTACTGTGGGTGTGAAAAGTGAGATTTGTTTTGATCATTTCTTAAGAATCTCCGAGCCTGTTGGAAAGATGTTTTTAATCTCAACACAGGTGATGCGACACTCACGGTGCTTATCCCACAACTGTAGCTAGTGTGGAAGGTGTTGTGTACAGCAGACACAGATATAGGCTCTAACTGATCTCTACCACTGGGACAGTTTAGTTATCTACACTTCTGTCCTGCTCGTTGTGCTTAATAGCAGAGAACAGGGCTGAATAGCAGAGGACATAAGGGAACACGTGTCTCGATCAGTCTACCAGCCTGTAAGAAGTTGAATCTATATAGACTGCTACTGACTAATATCACAAAGAAGTACTTTCATACAGGAAGCAAACACTCATCTGAGTTTTCTCTGATTTCATCACTTGACAAAGAGACAGATCAAGACAGGGAGTTTACAGTGGTAACACTGAGTCAAAACCTGACTGTGACAGCTGGTGTCAACAATGGAAAATGAATCTGAAGAGGAGAGTCTGAGAGAAGGGTCCAGGTAGAGCATTAGAGGAAGAGGAGATCAGGAACATCCACTACTGCAATAATATGAGCATTTGAAGTGAACTGCACCCCGACTAGAGATTACACAGCAACAACTCAAGGTCATGTTGTTATGCTCACCTCCTTAATGACACCATGAATACACACTCACACACACTCACAATGAACCCTTCACTAACTGGACGGCAGCGAGAGGCCCTCAGCAAAATATGTGAAACAGTTTCTTCCCATTTTGTTACATGTAGCTCATGGTGTGTGTAGGGACACATTATATGTTCACTTCCAGTACAATAGAAACCATCTCTACCTAAACTACTGCAACATTTCAATATTGTCTTAAACAAAAAAATGTAAACAAATATATAAATAAATCTACCAGAAACTGTGAAATATCGTTATTCCTGGCAGAGGTAAGGATAAAATAACGATGGTGACGTCAACGAATACACAGATTAGTAGATCGATTTAAAATGAATTAATAAGAATAATAGCTGAGCTGTGTTTCTACTGTTTGGACATCGCGCCCCCTTGTGGTTGGTAATGGTCATGAACTACTTCCGCCTCTGCTTACGCAAATTCCGGTTGTGCAGCAGCCATTTTGTCTGTTCGGGCAAGTCTACCCTGACGGTTGCGAACTGCAGTTCCACCTTAGAAAACAATTTAAAATGCTGTTGTTGCATTCCTGTTTCATGTTATTTGCCGTCTAGTCGTCGCACAAAATTAACATCTATTTTTCTAAGTCCGAAGAGGGTCCCCCTCTTGGAGATAAATCCATAATTGAGCGTGAAAAACGCGGCTCAGCTGAGACATGTCGTGTGAAGAAAGCTACTTGGCCATCATACGCTATCTGACTGACGAACGGGAGCCATATGCGCCGGGGACGCCTGGTAATACCAAGAGGAAAATACGCAAGGCGGCTGCCTGCTACGTTGTCCGAAACGGGACTTTGTTTTATCAGCGTCGACTGAAAGGCCAGAATGAATTCACGGAGCTGGAGGTGGTGCTGCAGGACAGCCGGAGGAAGGAACTTATCAACGAGGCGCACATTATGGAGGGAGGGGAGCACCTCAACCAGCAGCTCACCTGGGATTACATCTCTCAGAAGTACTGGTGGAGAGGTGAGTCGATCAGGTCACAGCAGGTTAGTGGAAGTGGTCACCCCGAGGTCAGTGGATCTAAACATGAGGCTGGAAGCAGCATCTGCACTCAGCATCTAACATGTACGCCATGTACAGCCCCTCTCTGTCTCCATCTAGAGGCTGAGTTAAAGTGCTGCACTCTCTGGATCCTTCATGGTTACTGTTCATTTTATTTCTAAATGGTCTGCACTTATATAGCGCTGATCTAATTTGTCACAGTCTTCTTGGTAAAAAAAAAGAGCTTAGGTAAAAGTGTCTGTTAAGATTTGTTTATTGAAACCTGCGAAGCATTTCAAGTGGGATCTCTTCAGTCAGTAAAAACTTTGTCCCATTCAGTATCTCCCACATAGCCAGACCAGTATGAGGCAGCAGGTCTTCATATGATCTCAATCTGAAACTATGAATGAATTGTTCTAGTTTTGTTCTGGATTCGCCCTGAAAATCAAATCAAGCCTGCCCACTGTCTCCAGTACTTCATAGTTACTAATAACCACGGTACTGTGTTGCAGTCATGTCCAAAACACTGGACATGGACAAATATGTAAATTAATAAGTATTCACTTAAGAAATGCTCTTCAAGGTGCTGTTAAAGACGCTGTCCTGTTTTTGTTTTTTGTTTGACTCTCTCAGGTATCCTGAAGCACGTGAAAGACCACATCCGAGAGTGTACTCACTGTCAGACCAGGCGAAACGCAGCTGATGGTTCTGGACCTCGACAGTTCTCCCAGCAGGGGAGACGCAAAGCAGCCACGCACATGAATGAGGAAGAGGACGAGGATGAGGAGGAAGAAGAAGAGACAGATGATGGTTCCCTGTTCGCTGACTCGGCTTCTCAGCTGAGATCCAAGTTGAAAACTATGGCCGCCAAGCACGAACTGGTCTTTGTGAGTTTCCCTCCTCATCATGATGATGTGCGATACTGTCTGATCTACAACTAGATCTTTGTTGACATGTGGGTGTGTGCTCTTCAACAGGTGGACAGCAAGGGCGAGGTGAATCAGTTCCTGCCCAAACACAGCCAAACCATGTTGGAAAAACTCAACCAGCAGCGTCTCAGCAACCAGTTCTGTGACATCACGCTGCTGATTGAAGGAGAGGAATACCGCGCACACAAAGCTGTGCTGGCAGCGTGCAGCGAATACTTCAACGAGCTCTTTTTTGAGAAAGGGGCTGTGTCCACACACGAAGCTGTGGTCGACCTCTCCGGTAAGCTTTTGCTTTTGCGGGTTTCTCTTCACACTGTTGTTTCTCATTGGCTCAGTTTGAACCCTCACTCTTTTCTCTCCAGGTTTCACCAAGGCCAGCTTCTTACCGCTGCTGGACTTTGCGTACACATCCATGCTTACCTTTAATTTCTGCATAATGGCAGATATTGCCAACCTTGCCCGACATTTGCTGATGACGGAGGTGCTGCACATATGCGAGTCTGTGCACAAGCAGGTGGAGGAGCAGAAGCTGACGGTGTATCAAAGAGGAGACGTGCACACTGTGGTTTCAAGCCAACCGGCTCCTCAGGAGGGCCCGAAAGATGAGTCCAGTGCTTATGTGGTGACCATCCAGAGTGACGGCAGGGCAGTGGTCACCCACAGTAATGTGGCTGTAGCGTGTGAACCTCTGGCTTTTGTTGAGCCTCCCAAAGAGGCTTATATCGAAGAGTCAATGACAGTTGTCACAGAAGCTGTAGAGAGAGACAAAGAGCATGATGGGGTGGCTGCACAAAATGAAACCGTGACTCTGATCACTCACAGTGGACAGACTGAGCCGGGGGAGACTGTCACTGTTATTTCACACAGTGCAGACGGAATGGAGGGGGAGACGATGACAGTGGTCACCCACAGTGGTCAGGCCGGAGCCAGCGAGTCTCTGGCCATGGTGTCAGCCTGCTTAGCGATGGAGCAGCCGCAGGTCGCTGAAGCAGGAGCCTTTGTTATAAACGTGGACCCAGACAAGGTGAGCCCATCAGAAGATGTCAAACTGGCTCCTGCAGACGCGACCGAAGTCGCGACGCTGCCTCAGGAAACAATCATGTCAGAAGCTACGCCCCAAAAACGCAAACGAGGGCGTCCAGCGAAAGTGAAGAAAAAGGTGGAGGTAGAGGAGTTCTTGCCACTGGAGGAGGAGGATCCTTCTGCTGATGAAGCCCAAGCAGACAAGCAGGAGCCAACATCAGACGACACCAATAGACGGCGGCTCCGGCAGCGCTCTATCGCAGAGGGTGGTTACGCTCGTCTACACATGGGACTGGAGGAGGAAGAAGAGGGGAAGAAAGTCTCCACCCAGCCGCGTGTCACCACCCCGAAGGTGCAGTATTTCATTGTAACTCACATTATTGCATCACGTGTTCTGTTGACAGTGAAAATAACTTGACGGAGTGGATTAACCACCATAAACCTGCTTTTAGGTGGGTCCCAGGCCTGGGAAAAGGGGAAGGCCTCCAAAGCAACCTCTGGAAACTCAAGTGGAGGGACAGTCTGTGTCTGACGCTGCAACAGAACCAGAGGTCACAGCTGTGGAGAGTGCAGCAGTCGGAGAGGTCGGCACAGAGGAGGCTGCAAAGGAGGTGGCAGAGCCCGAAACTGGAGCCAAGCAGGACCAATCGTCAGAGAGTGCTGTGGATGGAGAGCACACGTGCTCCGAGTGCGGCATGTCCTTCCAGAGACGCTACTCTCTCATTATGCACACTCTAAAACACGAGAAAGCTCGTGGATACAAGTGCAGTGTGAGTACTGGTGCTGGTCAACATGTCACGTTTATTTATTCTTTGCAGTGATGTTCTGACCTTAGGTTTCCCGTGTTCCTCTTTTAGCTGTGTAGTAAGGAGTTCCAGTACGCTGCCTCTCTCCGTGCCCACCTGGCCCGACACAAGCAGCAGAGCAGCCAGCGAGCACCTGTCACCAAGCCCTCCGCAGAACAGAGCTCCCAGGCGAAGTTGGACGGCGATTTCGAAGACAAGACTTCATCACCACTTACCAAACGAGAATTTGTGTGCGACATCTGCGGGAAGACCTTACCGAAGCTGTACTCCCTGCGGATACACATGCTGAATCACACAGGAGTGCGGCCTCACTCCTGCAAGGTCTGTGGCAAGACGTTCGCCCACAAACACAGTCTGAAGATGCACAGGGCGCTGCACGACGTCACCAAACAGTTCCAGTGTAAATACTGTAAGAAGTCTTTTGTGAGCAAGCGGAGCATGGAGGAGCACACCAGCATCCACACAGGTCAGTGAGCACCAGGTTGAGTCTGTTTTAAATGTTAAGTAGTGAAGCGTTTCTTTTTCTGATTTGAGCAAACTGATACCTTATTTCTCTGTGCATACAACTCAAAAACCTGTCATACAACCACTGTCGCATGGCTGTCCTCACTGCTAACTACAAAATTAATTTACAGGTGAATCAAAGTATCTCTGCAACACGTGTGGAGCCACTTTCCATCGAGCTTCAGCTCTGAGCAAACACCTGAAGAAGCACCAGCCCAAGCCTGACGTCCGTCCCTTTGCTTGTGCTCAGTGAGTCTTTAAATGAAACATGGGTCAGGCCAGAGGTTTAAAGACAAGAGGTTCATGTGTAATTTACTCTGCTTAATCTCTCCTGCAGCTGTGACAAAAGGTTCTATGAGGCCAAAGATCTCCAGCAGCACATGAACAAGCACATGGGCCTGAAGCCCTTCCAGTGCCAGGTGTGTGGGAAGTGCTACAGCTGGAAGAAGGACTGGTACTCCCACGTCAAGTCCCACAGCGTGGCCGAGCCATATAAGTAAGTCTACCGCAGTGTGAGTCCATGCTGTGCTTCTGTTAACAGTGTCCGGAACATCGCTGCATGCTGATGACGTTTGTCTCGTCAGGTGCAACGTGTGTGGGAAGGAGTTCTTTGAGAAGGCTCTGTTCAGGAGACACGTTAAAAAAGCCACGCACGGGAAGAAGGGCAGAGTAAAGCAGAACCTGGAGAGAGAGTGTGAGCAGTGTGGAAGGAAGTTCACTCAGCTCAGGGAGTACAGACGCCACATCAACAACCATCAGGGTGAGACAACAACACGATGGTGTTCTCATTTCAGTCGTCTTTTCTTTGTCCTAGTGCTGATTGTTCGTTTTTTTTAGGGGTGAAACCGTTTGAATGTCTGACTTGTGGTGTCGCCTGGGCTGATGCGCGCTCTCTGAAGCGCCATGTCCGCACACACACAGGAGAGCGTCCGTACGTGTGCCCCATGTGTCAGGAAGCGCACATCGATGCACGCACTCTGCGTAAGCACATGGCCAAGTACCACGGGGACAATCTGCCTGGGAAAATAATGCTAGAGAAGGACACCCTCCAGTTCCACAACCAGGGCACCCAGGTGGAGCATGCCGTCAGCATCCTGGCGTCCGACCTCCCTCCCGAGCTCCGGCCACCCCAGCAGCCGGCCTCAGAGGAGATAGAGACGGTGCTGATCACAGAGGAGACCGTAGAGGCTGTGGAGGCCGTACAGGCTGTTCAGGCTGCGGCCGACGGCTCGGTGGCAACACTCTCCGATCAGGGCATCATGCAGGTTGTGAACTACGTGCTGGCCCAGCAGGCCCTGAGTGGGACCAAGCCCGAGGAGGCTCCCGAGGTGATTCAGACCATGGAGGTGGAGGTGGCTCATGTGGCCGAGGTTGAGTAACGTTTTGACAGCGAACACGCAGACTGATCCCATTATTCCTCCCAGTCTGTATAAAATGTAACTAAATGTAAAAAGATGCTTATTTTTCTGAAACTGTATATAAGTGTTTAAGTGAGCGGAGTATTCGCTGGCTGTTTGTTTGATGTGTGTGCACATGCATTCACATTTTTGTGTTGTGTATAAATACTTAGACAGACGGTAACAAGGTTTACTCATCAGCTGCATATGTGACTTGTGATGCTCAGGAGAAATAAAAGTAAAAATAATATACATCAATAATATACAACTTTTTCAAAATGGATTTTGTCTCTGACGGACAGAGATAAGCTGTGAGTTTTTAACATTTCAAACCTCATTGTGGCTTGAAGGATGCACAAATAAAATGCTGAGCAGTCACGTGCTTCTGTGTTCCACCATGAGAGTGGTTAAATTAAAAACGCTGACACCCTAATGATAAACATTTGTGCTGTGTTGAGTATTTCAGTGAAGCCACACTCACAATAACTGACACAAAGAATGATTAACATGCGATACAGCAAGTATGGATATTTATTTCAGATTTATATCAAAATACCCTTGATACATTGCAATATATTTACAATACATTGTACAAAAATATGAAAATGAACATGTTTATTGCTTTCTGACAATGCCGAGATGGTGAAAGTTGAACATGGGCTACAGGCCCCTGTGCCACACACACACTGTAGTCGCTAGTTATGTGGGTAATAACTACCAGGCAATATTCACATCAGTATGCTGTGTTCTGTGTTGAAAATTGTGCATTTTCTTTTGGGAGTCTTTCAAAAACAGAACTATACAAATTTATATACATTTATGACCATGTTTTGGCCAGTTATCAAAATGAAATAGCCCTCTACCAAAACATGGTTCATTGATAAAAAAACAATACTTGTACTAAATGTCCACGGCAGGAACCAAGCTTGCTGTCAAAAAGCAAACAACCACTTTTGCACAGTAAAAACACACAAAATCAAAACATCAGTCAGTATAGTAGTAGTAGTAGTAGTAGTAGTAGTACCTGTACTGTAAAACACTGGATCAAGAGCCTTAGGCCTGTATATGGCTACATCAAATGAACGAGCATCTGTCAGATACACATACTTCACAATCTGACACGTAAAGGTGATGCCATGGTTTTAACAGACATTTAAAAAAAGCTAAATATAGAAGTTACAGCAGAAAACATTGCCCTTAAATTGACATAATACTTCTGACAGAAAATGTTGAAATGTATACAATCAATGTTGACCGCCGCCACAAATAAAAACCAGTGTATTTGACTAACTTAAAAGTATTACAAACTAAAATACACTTTTGCTATGGCCCATAGCAGAAATATAAGCCCTAAGAACCCCTCTAATGCAAGTTTGTTTCCAGTCATGCATTAACATGGGAATGAATCATGAACACTTAACAAACCTCAAATCTTGAAATCCTCAGCATTTCTTAAGTGCTCTCAAGAAATTAGAACATAATCAAATGTACCTTTGTGCAACACCATTCATTTCTCCTCAGCAGTAACAAGAACCAGGACAACAATGAAAATAAGTGCATGTCTATGAGAATATGTATGTTGTTCTCAGCAGTATTTGCACTAAGAGCAGGTTTTCAAATGAAATGTTCCAAAGCGGGTGTGAAATGAGAAACGGGAACATTGAGAACAAGGCAGGTGACGTCTTACTCTCCCTCCTCCTTGATGCGCTGCTGTTTGTTGCGGCGAGAATCCAGGTCAAAGGAGAAGTCGGACCACTCGTCGCGTGGTGGAAAGGAGATGGTCTGGCGCAGAGTGAAACGCACGGCATCGATGACGCGTTCGCCTCGGGCCTCTGAGGAGCCTACGCTGACAGTGGAGGCCCCGCTGGTGGTGCGCACTATGTGGGAAGGTGGGGAAAAATCCATGGCCTGTCGGTGCTCCATGATGCCCTTCCAGATGATGTGCTGGAACTCTGCGGGAATCTTCAGCCTGGACAAGTCCTAATGGTCATTACACAGGGGAGCGTTAGTATTCGCAGGGGGAGCCACTCTTCTCTCTAACCCATCAAATGACTCGTGTTGGATAGGCAAGGGCTCACCTCCATGTTATAATTCTCAATCTGGTAGATGTTGGTTAGGCCCTGTGCTGTGAAGTAGTCCAAACAGCCTGCGCAGCCCAGCCGTATGAGGAAGCTGCAGGACAAACAGGCAGAGGAGGTTTTTTTAAATGATCATATCATTTATTAACACTGCACACTGACTCCTAGTATCTGCAGTTAGCCACAACATTTACTGTAGACATTTAAAACCTCTCAATAGTGGATTTATCATTTTAAACTTTACACAAACTTTCAGATTTTACAAAACTTTGAGCAATTAAATACTATTAGAGCTGTTTAGGGTTGCATTACTGTTGAATAATATGAAAACGTCCAATACTTTATACATTCAATATCAAACTATAATATAAAACTAAAATTATTCAAATAAGATCAAACATATTAAAACTTGACTCTTTATTGTGAAATATATTTCCTAGTTTTAGAGTTTATTTGTATTTAGTAAAAGAAATTGCTTTTGTCAACATGTGGTCTAATTTTATTAAGAATAATTTCCCCCGAGTGAACATTTATTTTCAGTGATAGCTGACTTGTCTTCAGTGACTTTTGTCTCTTTTAGAAAGCAAAACAACCCCCGACTGACCAACTAGCTCCTGTTAGCTGTAGCAGCCAAACGGAAGAAACGTAGCGACCTTAACACACTGCTGACGTAACATTATTGCTGCTAATCCAGGCACACAACCCTGTCTAGCTAGTTAGCTGGACAGTAACATTTGTAGCTTTATTAAGCCAAACGACAGGAAGCGTCAGTGTGGCGAGTTGTGTTTGTGTTAATATATATATATATTATTTATTTATTAACAGCAGCAGGTTCTACCTGGTTTGTTGTTAAGCTAAGACATAATGCTGTTATGAAATTAAGGAAACTGACTGATTAAAAATGTAAAAACTGGACGTATGCCTGTTTGGTTTGATAAGGTACCTGGAGATGCTGCTGTCCATGGGGTATGGAGGAGGGGGAGTACAGTGGGAGGAGGGCACCAGCGGAAGCTGTGGCTGCAGTGCGTGTGTGGGGCTCAGTGAACTCATGTCAGCGTTCATGGGGATGTGAGTGCCCATCATAGGAGTCACTGCAAAGACAAAAGGGGCTTCTGTAAGCTTTCTTCTACTGCTCTGAGATTTGGATATTACGCAACGTCAACTTAAACACATGGACGGGGACATGTAAAGGTTACTCTCAGCATGACTTATAATGCATCTTAAGTCCTGCTGGAGAGTCTCACAGCGATCAGCTTTTTGAGGAGACACTCTCTGGTAGTGGGGAATGTACGGCCTGAGATAGACAGGAAGAGGAACAAAGGGCCACACTTACTGTCAGTCAGGCCTCCAGACATGCTGGATGGGGTGAGTGTGTTACGCTGCTGGGGGTTGATGAGCTGGCTGACAGAGGGCAGCTTGTTGACTTTTCCATGAGTTGGGGAGCTGGACCCAAAGGAGGGCTGAGGCGGCATTGAGGTCCTGGGGCAGGAGAGAGGAGGTTAAAGGCCGTTACTATCATTGTCCTACAGACTTCAGCTTTAAAGACACAGGTCTGAGTATTTACTGTAACTAAAGACACAGAATATTACAGACTAAGTAAAAAAAAAATATATATATATTGTAGCCTGATAAATAAAAGTGCAGCCGCCACAGAAATAACAAAATAATCTGTTTTATACAGATGTTCAAATATGTTCCGTACATCACCAGTTTCTTTTTTAAAATACATTTTATTGAAGAACGTTAAAAACCAACACAAACTGTCTGTCCTGCAGTAACTATATAAAACATGTCCAGCATATTATTAAAGCCCACCCCCAGACATTATACATCTCATGAGTCCAGCTCTAGTGACAGAACACTTCCAGCTGAATACGCTCTGTAAGTCAAGTAAGATAGAAAACGTTTAAGCTTGGTTCCTGTCCATTTTCAGCCAGAATCAAAGGTTGGCTGAACATTTTACAAACGGATTCTATGCAACAGTATATTAGAAATATCTTTTTGTGGACAAAAATAACACATGCAAGGAAAAGATCAGCGGAGCCACTAGTTAAGGGTGGATAAACCAAGTCTGTCCAGCATGTAGCAACAGCTCTCAGTAACAGAGGTTTTCAGTGTCACATCCTCAGTGCAGAAGAAGTTAGAGGATCAGTAAAATCAAAGGTGATGAAAAGGAGACAGAGAGGAGGTCCAGGTAACTTGGAGGAGCAGCAGGAGGAGGAGGAGGAGGAGGAGGAATGTGGGGCAGTTTCAGGAGGAGCTGCAGCGCCGCCTCTGCTCTCCTGCAGATTCCAGGAGCTGGCTACCAAGGCGTGTTTTTATCAGACTGCAGGAGGAACCAGAAAGAAGAGAAAGCAGAAATAAGGGCTGATGGAGGAGAGAGGGGAGAGTGACCCCCAGAGAGGCCCGGGGGTTTAGAACTACAGCTTTATAAATGTTACTGGAAAGAACAGCAAAGAAGAGAGATACACACAGAAGGAAGGCGCAGACAGATGCAACTTAACACGTTCTGCATTAATACCAAAGCCCAGAAGGTGGCACTCTGTAAACGCAGATTACAGCACGTCACTGCTGGAATGTGCAGCGATGTTATTTAGGAGTCAGAGGGAAAGGAAAGGCCTGAAACATTCACTGTTGACAGAACCTTTTATTTCAAAGGCTGCGAGGGAAACATTGCAGAAATTACAGAAAAGAGAAAGTGGTGTTAACTGTGGGGACCTCAACAATGTCCAAACACAAAATGCATGCTAAGTAGTCCAATGTGATACTGTGACTTCAGAAAACAGTTAGTAAAATACACTAAAATCTAAATGTCTTCTTACTGGTTTATTATTCATAACATTTACATAACTACCAATACCTTAGTGACTGTCAGGAAGCAACAGGTAAATGAAATAGGTAAAAAAAAACAGCAAATGCCCACAGTGTCTCCCTGTGAGTCTGTCTGCCAGTGTCTTAATGGGAAACTATAACATAAGCAGTAATTATCATCACAGGCCTGTCAAACTATCATTTACACCCATCTCTGCTTTTTCGTAGCTTATAGTGAAATGGGCGTGGATGAGGAAAAGTGTGTGTGAACATGTGCGTTTGAGACAGTTTTAATTATGCTGAAGAGAATAGATGAGGCAGAGGCACGGATTTTTTTGGGTGCTGTTGTGCAAACCTGGCAGAGCAGCCAAAGGCGTTACCACGAACCCTTGGAAGCTCCTCCTTAACAAAGCATAGCCAGGTACATTTGTCACGATTCATCAGCTTTGGCTCATAGCCCATGAGAGAGCACAAGTGAAAAAAAAAAAAACCCCAAAAAAACAAAAAAAAACACAGCTCTACTTGATGCAGGGCCCAACCTGTGAAGTTGTCAGCACCGAGCAAATCCTAGGTAAATTCTCAGCTGCTGGTAAACACTGAATAACAACACTTTTAGAGCAATTACTATCAGCTATTGCTGCTTCAACGCTTCAGTGGCAGAAATAAATCTCATGCAAAACCTTTATCTGTGCAATCCACTTGTACAAAACAATGGGACCCCCCCCTAAAGGGTATGTGTTCAAGCAAAGACGCATTTACTTAGAATATGGCAGAGAATACATTGCTAAATACCAGCCATCCACTCAAATTCACTCAAGTTCCCAAAAGGTGAACCTTTTAATGTAGGTCTGTTTTCATAACGTACCTGAGAACAAAATCAATACTTTATGATAATCTGTACTGGTACTTACTGTTTTTGAAGTAGATTTTGTTGCTGCTGTCTGTATGATTCTATGGTATGTTGAGGAAGAAACTGCATGAGTTCCAGAGACTCTTTGATTTTTACCAAAATCTCATAAATTTCACGGCCTTTGATCTATAAGAAGAAAAGAAAGACAGTGGTCAGTGCTCCGACAAACTCACCACAATGTTTTAAAGCACCCCATTGAAAGCAAAGGGCCACTTACAGGCAAACAAAAAACCTCCTCATCTGTAGATCTTCTCTTCTTGATGGTGGACATCTGTATTCCGTGTGAAACCTGGCGCAAGGCTGAAAACAGAAGAGTAACGAATGAGTACAAGTGGAACATGGGGAACAGGTAACCTAAGCCAGAGCAGGAGGAAGCAAGCGAGGGGGAAACAGGAGGAATGGTTGAGTGGTTGGCAGCATTCGCTGAGCCCAGTGCTAGTGAGTGCAGTGGTTAAGAGTCCTCATCGCTGGCAGCAAGTCAGGTAAGTCCAAAGCCTGTCAGCCCACCACCAGCCCCAGCACTACTTACGGCGTTTCGTACCATCACTGCTCTTTGTGGCGTCTGTTACGTGCTGCTTGCGGATGCTGTCCTCATCTGCCTTCCGGTCTCTGCCTGGGCAGGCGCAGATCCTGGCCTCAAAGCACCGGCGGCCTAATACCTGACCACTGGGGAAAGGAGAGGGACACAGAGCAGGCAAAGCCCCGGTCAAAGACAATCCACCACCTAAATCGAGGCATGACAGAAAACCAACAAGGACAGGGCTAATGATGATGGTGTCTCTTACTCTCTAGTTTCCAGAGTGACAATGATGAGAATTGGGCGTCTGTTCATTCCACCCACGCAGCTCGAGTTGCACATGAAGTTGTATAAAATTGTGGTGAATTCTGTCCCCACCTGAGGAGGCGAAAGACACTGAAGGTGAATGACAAAACTGGGTGACAACGAAGTCAAACAGGTTTAAGAAGTTAAGAAGAAGAATGTAAAATGTTAAATGTTTTTGTGTTCTGATGTTTTAATGGCTGCTCTACATCTGACCAAGGGATAACAGGTAAAAATCTGCCTCTTCCCTAACATCGCACATTTACAGTAATGCTTGATTAATGTGCAATGTCTCAGTAAAACCTGTGTTTACAAGCATTCTTGTCATTACTGATCAGAATTCTCTCCAGCCACATCAAAAGTTTTAAAATTAAACTGCCATGTTTTAGGTTTGTGATACAAGATGAAGCCTAGGAAACGTTACACACAAAGAGAAGTGGACAGGGAATTTGTTTATCTATTTTTTATCCTACAGTCAGACAGTTTCTTTCTTAGATCTACACAAAGCCAGACTTAGGCGGTGGTTGCGAGGAGTCACTGACAGGGCATTCAGCTAGCCTTGCTCCAGGATAATAGACAGCTCACCTGAGGAGGTTCATAAGGAACTAATACGCTCTGTCTTCCAGTGATGGAGTCCTCCACATACTGGGCATGGTTGTTTCCCTCCACACGGATCAGATGGCTTGGAGGGGCTATCTGACCTGGAAGCAACAAGAGTTGTGTGATTGACGTCAACAGCAAAAAAACTGAAACATGAGTGGGAATGTGCATGAACCATAACTGACCATCGTTGAACTCGCGACTGAGCTCATGGTTCGGGCAGCGTTTCACCACTTCGGTCACATGTTCTGCTTTCTTGTAAACAGGCATGGCCCTGATAACGGCACCCTGTGGTGGAGTGGTCAGGACTTTGATCTGAATGGGACACGTCTTGGCAATTTGGCAATATAACTTCTTCAGTTCTGTTGAGTACTAGAGAAGAATAAAGAAGACAAAACACAAAACGTTACATGAATCACTTTATGTACAGACAAATCGATTTAAGTACATTAGGTATAAATATATATTTTAAAGTGAATAAGAAAAATGTTCTGAGGCTTTAAAACTAATTTTGCCTAGTTCTAAAAGCACAGATCAATCTGTGTAACACCTGTTGCCTGGACTATGCACTTCTGGTTTCCCCTGAAGAAAAATGGGTTAAAGACAAGACTGTGATTATGACCTACATAAATAAACACACACACACACACACACAAGTTCTGGTGCTAGTGTGTGTTGGGAAACCTCAAAAGATGTCTCATGGAGAGCCTCTGGGACTTCCGAGGAGTGCCATAAAATGGACCCCTCCAGCAGCAATTAAACTGGGCCTGGCTTTCATCTTCAAGGGAGGAGTACTCTGCTAAAGCGTCTATTGGCCACTCATCATACAGAACAAGGCTTCTGAAGAGGCTGGCAACCAAACGCTGCACAAGGTTGAGTGCAGCTTTCCTTGTGGGGTTGGAAGAAAATGACTCCGTTTGAGTACAGGAGTGAAGGACTCATCACAGCAGTCACAAGATCCATCTGGAGCCAGATTGTGATGGTTGCTCACACACACACACACACACACACACACACACACACACACAGGCTAACATTCAAGTCTGTAAGCCAGGAGTGATGAATAATGGATGTACCTTGATCCCTGGCACTGTTAGAATTGATAACCAGTAAGCCATCAGAAACACTGAATTGTTACTAATAGGCATAACCCAACTGTGTAAACAAACCATTCAAATCACTGCTGTGTAAGCAGAGCTTTAAATCCTCTATGTGCAGTAGACATTGAGTGGGGGTGGAGGGGAAATTTTTTCCTGTCAGATTCGTTTCTGAGTGAAGAAAAGTGAACATTGTGAAAACCGCTTGGGGCTGTGTTCGAGAACAATGAAACATAAAATTCCACGTTTATTAAGCTTGGTTCCAAAGAAAAGGCGCTCATCCCAGTACCTGTCTGTGCTGACTTCAAATATTACTCAAGTTTGGCACGGACATTTTCTACTCTGCTCCCCAGGCACAACCTTTCCTTTCATCAGGACAAACCCAAAACACAACCTTCTCATCTCTCCTATATTCTTGATGGCAAATTACACACTGTGCATTTCAGCCAGAGATGGATCCTCTAATACCAATGGGTTAATAATATCCCAAATTCTCAGCTATGCTCCTTTTCTCAAGTGACCTCATTATAAAACGTACATCCACAGGATGAACTAACACTACATGGTGCTACTAATGTGCACTGCTGGAAAGTTAAGACATTAAATGTTGAAGCAAATAGTAATGAAAATTAAAATTAAAACAGTATTATGTGTTTTAATTTGCCATTTGTGCATAAACACAAGTTGTTAACTTGATGTATGACTGATGAGCACAGTTCAAGCCCTGGGACATGTATGTCAACACGGAAACGGAGCTGATTCTTCCTTAAAATCAAAGCAGCTTTCCCAAAAGGTCTTCTTTAAAAAAAAGCCTAAGATGAATAGTTGTAGTTTCTAACCTGATACTCCCCGTACGCCTCTGTCAATCAGCTAAATGAGGTGGAGAAGCCAAGCAGATAGGGACGGGGGAAAGAGCAGAAGAGAAAGAGAGAGCAGAAGATTATGAGGGATGGAGAAAGAGAGCAATGCTGTGTAAAGGGTCAGTGCATAGTGTTTTGAATAATTACATTGTGCTGGTGTTGTGTAGCTGAAGGCGAAAACAGCACAACTCCAAGATCTAATCAGAGATGTTAGAGGCAGAAAAGACGTTTGTTTAGATCCTATCCCACTGTCTCAAACTTGCGCACACACACACCAGCGAACCATCCCAGCCCTGAAGCTACAAACTTTGAGCACACAACTATTTGCTGCTGGTGCCGTGTTTGCTCAGCAGTGAGAGCAGGAGCTGCTGCTGAATGCTGAAAGAAGCACCCGACTAAAGCTAACACTGTTCAGGGTGGAGTGCAGCCAGTTGACTGATGGGATTCAGTGGCTCACACAGGGTGCGGTGCTCAGGTGTTAACATGTAATTATGAGCCTTTCATTGGTCACAAAGTGAATTACACAGCCAAGAAACACACCGGTTCACAATACAGGGCTTCTTATTCACAACCATTTGTGCCATTTGTGTTTTTAGAGAAGGAAACTTTTTTAAGTGTTTGTAAGAACAACACATGACACATTTGTTCAACTGCACATGTGGCAGCGAGGCAGAAAAAAAATAAAGAATGACATGTGGTGTAGTTCATATTTACGAACTGCCCACTCTGACTGCTGGACAAACGAAATAAAGAGTGTGGTTAGTTCAGTAAGCTTGTGTAATAATGAAACAATGTTCTTAAAATAATCTAGCTGCATGCAACATACAATTTGTTCTGATGCTTGTGCAGTGCTGCATATGTGCAATTACTTTCTAACACATGCTGCACTTCGACACACAAACACACACTTCCCGTGCAGCACAGGTTAGGGCAGGCCCACAGCTGTAGCATTCTTTTCTCCCTGACAGCCGCTGCGGGCGCATGCAAAAGTCAAGTCCTGACAAACATCAGGCCTTAAACAAGCACCGTTTGGCGCCTCTGGTCTTGTCTTCTTCATACCTGACATGTCATGTCATGCCTAGAGCTTCTCCCAAATCTGTTTAATTCCACAATAATGCAAAGATTTTTTTCTCTCCTGTTTTCTTTGAAACAGAAGCAAAACACCTGCTTTTCAGAAGACATTTTTTGTGGTAAAATAAAATTTTACATATAACTCTGTCTCTAAAAAACAGTCATCAGTTCCCATCTTGACCACCCAGTCTCAGTGATGACATCTGTCCCAAGGCAAACCTGTAAACTGACATGTGGCATCATGTTTATGTAGCCACTGCTGAAAGACTCAAATATGTATCTGTCACTCTTGGGGTTAGCCAATTGAATGCTTATCTTCACCATTGCTCTGAGTAACTGTTAAATACAACTGAGTTCACTGCATTCAAAACTGAAAATAAAAGCCAACAAGTGGGACAGTATGAAAAATAAAATCTACATAATAACCCTGTTTGGTCTACTTGTGCTTCAAGGAAGTATAAAAGCTGCAAACATGTTTGTGTTATTCTAAAGTTTAGTCATCACACAACAATGATTTCTGTGATGAGAGCTCTAATGAACTCAGTAAGGATTTGGTTAGTTCTGATCCGAGGAATGCTTTTCTTCCCATGATGACAGACTAGTATCGCTTTTGTATTTATATAACTACAGCACAATCTTATTTTCTGTTGAGGTAAATCACTGCTGCAGGTATCTGTATAAGGATGGTTGTTAGGGGTAAAGAAAGAATCTTGTAATCTAAACTGTAAGAGAATGGGCTTTTCCACAACGATTATGGAGAAATCCCATAGCCCATATCATAAAAACCTTTTCAACTCTGCTTTTAAAAAAAATCCCCCTCTACCTTTTCCCATCTGTAGCTTTTAGGGCTTGTCTCCCTGTGATGGGCGAGTCATGACAAGCTTCTTGACACAAACAAGTCTCAGCCCCATCTCGTGAGGCGTGGGACGGGCCCGCAGATGTTCCAGGGACAAGTTGTGTCTTGCTGCCTTTCGCTGGAACACTCTTCTCTTTGAGCATAGAAGGGCTCTCCTCCTCCTCTGGCGCAATGTGAGAAGCAACCATCAAGCTTAACTCTCTCAAAAAGAGCCCACTCCAAGAGCACAGGGTTCAGAAAAGAGGCACGCAGTATTTACACAAGTATTATCTGCAGGTCCTCAATCCATTACTGTAATCCCCTGAGCTCTACAGCGTCCCACTGATAGCCCAAACCATGACATTACTCTCCTTTGACTACTATATGTGGTGGCAGTTAATGCACACTGCAAACACAACCAATCTTCAGCCTCAATACTTGCATCAGTCACCAACAATGGTTGCCTCATTGGCAACACTCCATTAATTTAGTAAAGCAAAGAAGATGAACCTGTAACCTGTGTATTCTTTGGACCTGGTGATTTTCTTTAACTATGGAACACCATGGAGACTGCAGGAGTGCCAACAAGGAAGCTGTGTGGGAGCAGTTCTGGGAAATGTTGACGTGTTGCATCTGTGTGTGCGTGTCTGTGTGTGTCACAGTCACTCTAGACAGGAAGAGGTTAAGGTGTGGGTTAGGGATTAGGTGTGTCTCCATAAGAACAGTCATCAAACAGCACAGTACACAGTCCACTAAGTCCTGTGGAAGATCCCACAGGTCTTCAAAAGGGGGCATTAACAGATCTATGCACAGAGCAAAGTTGTGACACCTTCAGTGGCTCTCTGCCATTAGTCCATCAGTCCAGCAGAGGAGTTATTGGGTTGAAATTATGGAAGCTTTGCAAAAGATCTCCTCAGATCAAGCGAGGGAGCCTCTTTCAAGATAGGAACCAACAGTGTAATCACTGTTCTTTAGAATAGCTGCTTTAGACCACAGGGAAACTGAATCTCTCTATGAGTCATTATGTAAAATTATCAGCATAACAAAATAATGTTCAGTGACGGAGAGTTCTGCCAGCATTTTGCTGTAACGTAACCATTCAATGAGAAAACAACTTAGAGGAGTATTAAAACAGTACCGAATAAAGTGTTATTGTTCTTAGATTAGTGACATTTCGTACGAGGAAACATAGAACCCATTAAACAAATAGTCTGAGTGTGACAGAACATTTCTGTAGCTCATTTATCAAAACCACAGACTAACTTAAATAAATCTGTTTCAGTAAATGTGTCTATTTTTCAGACATTTTCTTAATTTAACATACATTTCATAATCCTTCCAGAAGACGGAACTCAGTGAATAGTCTGATTTAGGCTATTTATTTCCCCAGAGTATACTGGGATAATAAAAATGAATTCAGTTTGATGGCTCTTGTATTGCTAACCTTTGCATAAAAAAGTATTTAGTAATGTTTTTTCATGTATATGCTGTGGTTTAAATCAAACACCAGAAAAAGACACAGTACAGCAAAAATACAATCCACTTTTTTTCCAAACCAATCAGACTAGTCTTGCATCATGTGTTATGACTGTGGGATACACAGTCTGGCAAAATACACAATACATATGTCTATGATGGGGATGTGTCCTAAACCAGTGTGGCTCACATTCTGGGGCGTGCCTCTCACAAACCACACTCTTAACCTCCTCACAGTTGCACATCAGACAAACACTTTTGTTTTTGGACTGTGAAAATGAGAGGGATGAGGCAGTGTGGGAAATGGGTAAATGTCACAATCCCACACTCGGCGTGGCCAAGGAATAAGGTGAGATTGCCCAGCACTCCCTGAGTTTAGTCTGTTTACTTGAAGGCACAGTGCATTTAATTCACTGCATTAAGCACAGCAGGTTTTTCAACAGTCCCCTTTGGACACATTTGGCACTGATGACTTGTATTACCTGTTATATATCAAACTTACACCTATCATAGACCATCTTTAATGACCATTTCCATTTAAGGTGTTTCATCCAAAGTTGACAATCCTAGATTTGGTGCATTATGTAATCAAGATGCTATGTAATTTTGATACGGTTGTTCTAATTTGGTCAGTAACCCTGCCCCGTCACCTGTAACACCCCATCCTCTCTATCTGCCATATCACTGTTCAATCAAAACTGTCCAAAACACGAGCTTAAAAAAAAGCTCAAGAAACAAACAAACAAACAAACAAACAAAACTAATCAAAATGCAAACGGGGACAAAAACCCCTGACACCTATGTTGTCCGCTAGGGTGCATTAATACACTGAACTGCACTGTTACAGTGTCTGCACAGAGCAGTACAGATTAGACACATAAACAACCAAACAGGTGGGGCTCTAATTCAACAGCTGTCCCCAGCTCTGTCATGCATAATGACAGAGCAGGAGGAGCTGGTTGTGTAGGTTTACTGAGCATCACATGGTGACATCTAGCTGCACAGGGCATCACCACACCTGGGCCAACTGTAAAGTCTGTGTACCTATGTCATCAACAAACTACTAGTGCACTTTGCGAGCCATATGAAGGTATCTGTGGAATTAAGATGGACTTGATTTTCATTTTAAACCACCTATCCATGTTATTTAATTTTTAATTTTCTTCTTTCAGCAAGTCAAGTTTCCTCATCCAAGAGTCTGAGACTTGCCTGGGGTTTAGTCATGATTTGAAGTTATACATCTCAAGTGACATTCTTCCCTGCCAGATGTAGTTGTGCAACGCAGTACCTTCAAATGATGTGCACCTAAATCTGCCTAGAGCACTGATAGTCAGATAAGAAGTTCATGTGTAAAAGTATCTCTTTAACCTCTACCCTGACAAATAACCTGTTTTGATGACAGTTATGTGTCTCTATGGGTCTGTATAAAAAAAGACATTTTTCTTTTCTTTTCTTTTTTTTTACTGTAGAGCACTGGTGGATGGCACTTATTATTCATATTTCAAACTTCCAATTTACCATGGTAAAAAAAAAATGTAATCTATACAAAAAAAAAAATCTCAAAATACTTAAAGTGTTTCTGTAATGCTGGAGTACATCTCTACACGCCATGCATTCATTTTTTGCCATTACTGTCTGACCGAGAGCTGCAAATGAAAACACTTCATGCACTCTGCACAAACTTTGGCACAAGCCAAAATGTGTCTTACCGTCCAGGTGGCAGACTTTGCTGTGCTAGACTGCTGGAAAGACACATCAAAGGTGTGGGGCCCAGCATAATCTGTGTTGGATGGGATGGCTGGTGAGGGAGAAAGGGCATCAAAAGTGGAGCTGGGCTGGGTGTAGGGTGATGGTGCTGTCACATTGTTCTGTGCATGGTCATTGTTGTAGGGGCTAGTAGAAGTTGAGCCGCCATTCTGGATGTTTTGATCCATGCTGTTCAGGAGCCCCAGGTTTGTATACTGTGACTGGAGACAAAAATGGAGGGAAAGGGGACAAGAGAGGAAAAAATAATGTCGTCAGCCATTACAAGAATCTTTCAAGATGATTAAATCAGACAAGCAGTTACATTAGGAAACAGAGGGACTGTCATCTGTTAGATACTAAATAAACATTGAGAATTTGACAAAATATTGCAAGGCTTGTCTTTTAGTTTTAAAATATACAAAGATACTAAAGGAAATTATTACACAACACCATGTTATTTCAGGTCAATTGATGAACGAAAACCAAAACCAAAAACACCCATTTAAGTTAAAGTTAAGTTAAAAAATGTATTTATTCATGATTATAATTAAGTTCTCAACAAAAGAAAATAAAAGAAGAAGAATAAAAAGATTAATGCTCAAAAAACGAGAGATACTCAGCTCTTTTGTTAAAAACAAAAAAGAAACAAAGATTAATAAAAATTCATAATATTAAATTATGAAAATAATTCATTAATTGCTTACAGTCTATCTCCTTGTTGCAACTTCTTAACACTGTCCTCATCTATGTTTGACTACAAACTAAACTGCCTCACTTTCCCATTTCCACAATCAAAACTATTCAGATGGAATTAAACATAATGGAGAATACACCTGGGTTGTAGCCAGTCCCTTCCTGCTAGCTCTGCTTGCCATTCACCCCATTCCTTTCCATTTATAAATGGCACATTCCTGGACGAGGCGCAATAGCTCTCACACTTTAGACAGCCATTAATCTCTCCAGGGTCTCTTGTTTATTTCAAGCACGGCTGACCACAGCTGTCCAGCTCACACCCATTAGACTGCCAGGTGTTAGTGGTGTGCCAGATGACCAGCAAAACACTAGGTAGGATCTCTATTAATCAAGGTAGTGACTAATGAAGCAATGTTGCTGCTTTATTACATATACGTAGACACACACACACACACACACACACACACACACACACAAATATACACAAACACCCAGGCAGACAGACACACCTGAGAGAGGTCATTCAAGTCAACCTCAGCATACTTGTGTAACAGTGCCACAGGGTAGCTAGATGTTTGGATGAGGGTCACTGTTTGTGCAGTGCAAGGCTGCTTAACCCCTAGAAACAATGACACCAGGGCTAATAAGAGCTTGTCTGCAGAACAATTAAGCAGGGTATGCAGGTGTTAGGAGACAAGTGTTTTGTGAAGGGAGCACACACGCATATAGACACATACTCTCAGAGAAAAAGCAAACTCCACTCTGGTGGAGACCCTATAGCCTTTAGCAGAGAGAGACTTCCTCAAACACAGACTCCCTTACTAAAACTCAGTGGGTTGAAGACTGGCCCTTTGCATTTGATCCCAGAGAGGAGAAACTGATAACAAGGTTATCACTTAAGTCAATTCTTTATTTTTATTAACTATTTATTTCTTTATTTTAGCTCACATGAGTAAAAACAAGTAAATATTTCCTGCTTTGCATGGGAACTGACAGTACAACACAATTTCCTGTTTGCACAGTGTTTTCCCGTATGTGAGGGGCCCGCAATCATAATATCACAGCGATTCTTTTGAACTGTGGCGCAATTCACTGCAGTTGCACTGAGGCGCTCAGCCATTCAGAGATGACACAGCCTCCCTCAGTACCTGATGCTGGCAGCTGCAAAGGTGGATGTGACAGGCACCAATTATCAATGTCAAATTATTATTCTAAAGAAAAGGTCCATGCTGGCCACAGACCAAACATAGATAAAAGGGAAATGAAGCAGAATACTTGACATAGAATACTTACCATTAAATATGGGGCCCTGGATAATGCTTCTTATGGTCTAAATGAATATAGGGATCAAAGATGAGGAATGAGGATAAAGCCATAATTGAACAGATAACTAGGCCCAGCAGAGCGTCACCTAAACTCATCATGTTTTAATGTTTAATTGACTGGAAGTGGGATGTCAGCTTTTTAAAAAGACTGTGAGGGAGTTTCAGAACTTCTTTGAGTTTCCTTTAATCAGATCTTATTCCACTATAATACAGAAACCATAACCACTTTAGCTGCTCTTAAAAATTCCTTCTGTTTATAGCTGACGCTGTGTTTAGGTCTTTGGGATGTCAGGCTGCTAAGCAGGAACACGGTAAATCAGCAGCCTTGACATCTTCAACAGCCATTAATAAAGTGTTTAAAAGGTTGTGCAGTGTGTTTGAGGCCTTCAAGCTCATTTCTTTGAGATAAATGCTGGGTAAGCATTTCAGGCCAACAGGAAAAGGAGACTGTTGACCTTCAGGGTGATGGCCTGTTGATTACAATGTAGGAATCTGAACTATCCAGAACACATATCAGAGATATTTTAAATACACATGGCAGCACTAATTTAAAAGTTACAGCTAGTGCCAACACAGTGGTATTTGGTATGGCATACTAACACATTAAAATTATTCCTGTTCTTGTATTTATTACTAGGCCAATAACTAAGTAAATTCATAGAAATCTTGCAAAGTATTGTATTTGTAACTTTTAGAAATATTATTTGAGAGTATTTGACTACAGGTAAACCTTACTCACTACAGATAAAGGATTTGTACAATCCTGTTAAAAATATGAATGTGTGTAGGATATCTGTCAGTTCTGACTCTGGATTGATGACTGATTAATTTGTTATTCCCAATGTTGTAGGGCAGCAGAGATTCTGTGATTTTGGCAAACACTGTGCAAGCAGTGCATATAACAGGAAAATACATGACAGTAGTTCCCCAGAGGACCATTCATGGTGGACTGTGCCATAAACTGCTAATCTGCCTATTGTTGTAAGTTTTTAATAGATAAAACACGATCATTTATTTATTAACTCAAACTAAAAGTCTCCCTTTGCATGTACGTGGTCACAAAACCTAAGAACTGATAAAACCAGAGATTGGACGACCAGTAGATGACAGGAACCACCGCAGACCTGGCCTGAGGCTGAATAGCTCCCATTCCATGCTCTCTAGTGACCTACTCCATGTACCCTGGACAAACACATAAGAGCATCTAGGGAACTGTGATGAGTGACCACGGGGGAGGTAAGAATTAAAGGATCAACAGGGGTTGGGGGTTGAGGTGGGGCTGGGTGGGGGTCTATCTACACCTTTTACCTGCTGGGGTGGGCAGAGCTGGTGATTGTATCTACATCAACACACCATTAAAGCAATTACGACCCTGAACTAAACAGCAGCGCCTGGCCAGCCAAATTCTAATGGCTGCAGCGGCTCCCAGGAGACTGGGGACGGAGCAACCTGATACCTCACACACAGGAGGGATTGAGCTGGACACCACTTAAAGACCCCCTGCTCAACAACTTAAAAGACAGTGACCTGACACACCTGCTATCTGCAACCTGCAATCTGAGAATCAGTCACCGCTCACTTGCATGGCATTACGTTTTTGTTCAGGATTTGGATGGTAAAAACACAGAAGCACACAACAGTTCACTGAAACTGAAAGAACCACTAAAAAGGGATCCAGAGCATCAAACTGACAGACAATTTTCATAAAAAAGCACATATTTTGTATCAAATTGACGAAAAATGACAGGTTTAGTTATTGACCAAACAATTCTGTTCTCAAATACAGACTAAAAGAGCAGATTTTTTTTTACATGCAATAAAGATTTAGATAAATTTAACTGATGCAAAAATATAAAAAATTCAAGGATGGTAGTATAGTAATAATAATAATGTAATTTAGTGGAAATAAAAATAAAACAAAAATAACTGCACTACATAATCTTTTATCTTTTTCATATTTAATTAACTTTAAAACATCCTTTAAGTGTTTACCATCAGGCTCTGCAAACACAGATTCATCAATCATCATATTTGCACTTTCAAAATGACAAATGGGAACTGAGATTTTTTTTCCGAACCAAATATTTAAAGTTTAGACTGACAAATTTTTTGTCTGTGAAAGGCCAGGTGAACATTTAATGCAAACTGTGAAAAGACAAAACAATCCACTAATCCCATTATCATTCTATATAAATTTAAATACGATTATCATAGTATCATGTTTTTTAATAATGTAAATACGCTACAAAATTATAGTTTTATGTTTCATACTTTATATTTAATGAAATACTTTTCCCGAGCCTTTCCATGACTGGCTGCTCATGGAGAAAATAAATCTCTTAGAAATAGACAAAATCACTGTCCGACCAGAGAGCAGCCATTTCATAAGAGAATATTCAGGTGTTTACATTCCCCATTTGTCTGCAATATGCACACAGATGTGCACTTAAACACACACACACACACACACACACACACACACACACACACACACACAGTGTCAACTGTAAAATAATTTTCCTGCTTTTTTATTGTAATTGGTACTTCATTAAAACAGGCTTTTGTCTTTACACTTTATAGTGTTTCTTTAATTTATACTTAATCGGCATTCCTGGGTTACCACTCTAATCGAACCTCTATCTAAACAATATATTACACAAGTATACAATTGTGGATTTTGGTATATAGACATAAAACTGATCACTCAGAGAACAGGGTATTTAAGTCCTTCGAGATAAACCATTCAGGCCAAGGAGTTCTGGGGAACCAACTAAAGGAATGGGAACTATGGCTGATGCCCTTTTACCAGCTTCTCCCTTCGTCTTACCTCGTTGTAAGACGTTGTGGTCCCCGTCTCCAAGTACAACATGTTGGCGCTGAGATTGAGCAGAGCTGCTGCTGTTTGCTCCACTGGCTCCAGGATTCCACAAATCTCTTTTCCTCACTCTAAAGGAGTGATGTGGACTACAGATGCAAAGTGGACAAGAAGAAGCATCTATAGGAATCTATGGGAAGGTCATATATACCTGGAAGAGAGGGGAGGGGCCTAAAGACCTACCTGTCCACACCCATCTTAAGGAGAATCACTGTCTCCTTACACTTCCTTTGAAACTCTGCAGTGCTCCTGAAAGCTAAAAGCACTGCAAATTAATTTATCGATGTATGTTGTTGCTTACTATATTTTTGATGTTCAAAATTTAAAAACGCTTTCATCGCATACTTGCATTTTTTTGTATTTTCCTTACCCTTGCTAATTAAAATATACCAGTGCAGAGTAAGCACAAGATTTTATGTAGAAAATACAGAAAAAAAAGAAGAAGAAAAGAAATCTCGAAAATCTTTTTGGCACTACCCTATCCTATGTAATTTCAACATGATGTCATTTAAATTAAGCCATTCAAATGACAATTATTGCACCCACACGGTTGGGTAATGTCAATATTATTTTCAAATGGACAGATTCCATTAATGTAGAAGAAAATAGGATAGATTAGAATAATATGATAAATAACTACAGAGAAAATCTCTGCAGAGGCGAGAGCTGCAGACTGGGGCTGTGAGCGAATCTTCTACACCAACAGTAAGTAGCTAGTTTCCATACGAATGGCTCCTCTCATCCCTTAAGCAATCTTGAGGCAGAACCCCCCCCCCCAAAATACAATGTGACTCCTGTAGATTGCTTGTATCTATCAGAGATGACTGATCTGATCTGTTTTGGAAACACGCATTGTGTCTGTGATACTGCAATGGTGCTGTGACTGACCAGACCAAACTCTTGTAACTGTAACAGCCCCAATACAACTGCCCTCATAAAGAATTTTGGCTTGGTTTAATTCTCTATATTCCAGCTAGCAGACTAAAATAGCTACAGTTCTACAGTAGATTTATGTGGAAGAGCCTTCTTTTACAATGGCTCAGGGTGACTTGAAAAGTTTACTTTCTACTAAAACCTTAAGTTGATATATTATCAGTTAGAGAAATATCCATGAGAAATCTGGTGTGGAGTGGAGGAATGCTGCAGATGTTAACATGAGTGGACAATGATAGCTTTAGTGGCAGATAACAAGTGATGAGACTTGGCAAGATGGTACACATAATTTCTATTACTACAGAGCCAGATGGCTAAATCTCTTGCCCCGTGGTCAGAGTGGTTTGAAAGTCGTCTGAAAACCAAAGCACACCTATGACCTGAAGACGGTGTCTCCAATCACCAGCCACACCCTGCTGAGGCCCAGAGGCTATGGACCTACAGGTCAGCCTGTCACAAAAGGCAAATCAACACTTTAAAGAGCCTAATTCAGTAGCCTCCCAATGTACCAAGCTTGAGTGCAGACCTAACCAAACCTTTTGAGCATGATAATTAGTTTAGCTAAACAAACTTCTAATTACATTAAAACAACATTGGCACCTGACAAGAACTTAGAGTACTCAGCATAAAGACAATGCTATAGTCAAACATATGTTACTATGCTGCAATAAACTTCAGTGGGTCTATAAATCAATACTAATGTTGATGTTCAATGTTCAAATGATGATGTTAACTGTTTTCCCAAATAAACAGAGAAAACAATACTGGACCACAAAATGAACCAATCCTTGTATAACTGTGTTTGCAGCCAAAATGAAAGAATTAACTATTATCGTTAGGTTGTGAATTTAGAATTAAAGAGCATAAAATTACTTCAGAGTTGGTGTATTGGTTAGGCAGGCTATACACTCAGAGTGCATCCACATCTCTATTAACTGCATCACCTCAAATGCTACAGCAGCAAGAAAGTCAGACCAGATCCACAGATCCAGGGGCTCAGACAAAAGAGGGTTTACCAAGGATTTTTCCCTTTAAAGAGGCTGCTCCTTAAGTCATCTAGATTAGTTCAGTATCAAGTGTCAGGCTGCAGTGCCTGGGAAGGCACAGACACCTGCCCTAAAAAAAGTGTGAGCTTCCATATGCACTGACAGACGCAAGCAGTCAATGGAGAGATCATCACTTGGGTGGCACTTCCTAAAACCCCCTAGTCAACAGTCACAAAATCCTGAATTATTTTTGTTTAAAAAGTAAATGTAAGCAGATTTTGGTTAATGCAAAATAACTACTGGACATTCAAAGGGAGAAAGTAGAGAGAATAGAAGTAGAGAGGGGTGCCAAAAAAGAGTGTGGTTAAGTAAAGTCCAGACTACCTGAGCAGAGTCATTGTACATGTTATTTTGAAAATGGCGGATGAGGTGAGTGAATTTGTATTTCAGCTTGCATTACAGTCCAGTGGATATTTTTACTTTATATGAGCTCATACAACTGCATTGATAAACAAGGAAGTATTCACATACGCAGCCTCAGACAGTAGAATGTATATTGTAAATTGTGCTCCACAATATTGTGTGAATATTATACAACCTATTCACAATATTCACTGAAGCTCTGAAAAATTCTATCCAAATTTAACCTTATCCTAATATTAATTTGTTCACAAATCAGTACTCCGTTTTCACCTAACCTCCATTTCAAGTACAGGTTCATAGTTTCCAAGCAATGTGCTTTTATCAGTAGTGTTATTCCATTGACAAAAAAAGTTTGATGGAGTTTGAAGTACTGAAAATAACTGACCACACAAAAATATAAATCAAGTATTACATAACCTATGTACAGCATTCATTTAAACAGAAGGAAAGCACAGGTAGAATCAACAATAGGGATAAGAAGTTTGTTCAATGTCGATACTGTCTAAATGATGTTATGAAAATCTTTTTACCACCTGTCAAAAAAAGTTTTTTTTTTTTTTTTTTTTTTTAGACACTTGCCTTTCAGGTCTTTTTTATCTTTAGATTTCTAACACCCTTTTAAACAGTGACTCTACGCTTTAAAGTTAAAAGAACAAACTGACTTAGTAAATGTCTCGCCTCCATTTTACAATGTGTTACTGGTCTAATTTGCCTAATTTGCCACTGTTCTTGATCACAGTGAAAATGCAAACACATGCAAGCACAAAAGTGACTTCTATTCCCTAATTTAGTTTCTGAGTTCAGATACTTGCCCTCCTTAATTTCTGGAACTAGTAGATTCAAATAAACAAAAAGAAACATTCTAAAAATATATTTTTTAATTTTTATAAGATTTTTGATATGAAAGACAACAATACAGGTGTACAATATGTAATAAATAATAATAAATCCTGTCAATTCTTTTCTAATTCTCACAATCCCCTTGAGTACAAAATTTTGAATCTAAATCAGATTTAATTTACAAATTGGTGCTTTACAAAAAATGTTTATGGGATTACTGCTGGAGCATGTATTCATGTCTATTCTGTTAAATGTAG
This sequence comes from Anabas testudineus, assembly GCF_900324465.2. Classification (NCBI taxonomy): domain Eukaryota; kingdom Metazoa; phylum Chordata; class Actinopteri; order Anabantiformes; family Anabantidae; genus Anabas; species Anabas testudineus. The sequence continues at coordinate 5,415,193 of NC_046613.1, read as the reverse complement.
TGACCTAGCTTTTTAGTTGAACCTGACATTATATCATAATACTGCTGTATAAAAGTAGATTTAAGCCTCATCTAAGCCGTAAGAAAGATGAAAGAGAAAACTGAACACATAAGGGCAATAGGGGCTCCTGCTGTCACATCCTCAGTCTCATACTGACTCACTGATTCAACAATTATTCAAGTTTACCACAGTAAGCACTCGCTGACTTGATAGTACGCATGAATAAAAAAACAAAAAACAAAAAAAATAATTTTGTGGTGGAGGCAAACTGGTGAAGCATTAAGAAATAAAAGAACAGCTTATTAAGATACATGTTTACCTGCAAAAAATACCATGATTAATAATCTCCACTGAGTTACTAAAAAAACAAAAATGTATTTGTCTAATGAAGTATTTCTCTGAAAAACCGAAAATTGTCCTGAAAACACCTAGAGATAGATACACTCACTTGTGTTAACAGACCTTTTCCAGGTAGGGTAATACAATGACTTCTAAAGCTGCCTTGAAAATGTCAAAGCAACATCTAATGCTTACATGATAATGGAAATGTGGCAGCATTAAAATGTATTTTTTTTAAGTGCAGGAAACAGAAAACTAAACTCCTCAGCTGCTCTGACTGCTAAACTATGGGGCAACAGCTATCACACAAGACACAAGAGGTGTGGTGAAAAAAGTAAGAATCCAAACACAAACATGTAATTAGATCCCAGAGAAGCTGTGTGTCGATTGAGCTACTCTGCTGTAAAGTTGATTCAACTCTATCCCATGTCTGAAAAAGATCTCTGTCCCTTTTCCTTAACACTGTGTTGTCCACGCACAGCTGATCAGAGCTTTATCTGGGTGTAAAATCAGCTGTTTAGGGTAGGATATAGCGTTTCTCCTGCCACTATTTCTGCTACATTCCTTCATGTTATTCTACCCTCTTCTTGCTCTTCTCCTCCCCCCTAGTTGCCACCCCCACCTTTACATAGAGAAGACATGTACTGATAGATGAGAGCTGGGACCTCTGCAACAGAGGCAGGTGCTATGTTAAATTGTTGCCCTGCAGCTACAGAAAATAATCCAAAAGAAAAAGGAATTTCAGATTAAACATAAACCCTACACAATACAAATAAGTCCCCCAGGGCACTAAACAGAGAGCTGCATTCTAATGAGTCATGAAAGAGGCACACCTCCACATGGGTAAAAGAAGAGGGGGGGTAAAATGAAAGGTGGGTTTGCCCACCACAGCTTTTCAAGAAAACAGACACTTGACTTGGTAATAATGATTGGGGCTTGGTAATTGGCAATCCGCCATGGCAGCAGGCTCTTAGCACCACACAGATGCTGCCTGAGTTGCTGGCGTGCCACCACACCACGCCCCTGTTTCAGTGGAGAGGAAAGTGGGTGGTGGGGGTGGGGCCATTAATCACCAGTTCAAGAGAGCACAAGCCCCTCTGGGGGATACGCAGGGTAACATTACTCAGCTCCTTGAACAAAATTTTTATTTGCTATATTTTTCCACGCTGGCTGGACAACAACATTCCTATCGTGGGAGGAGAACATGCACATCATCTCTCAGTAGCAGGACTGACAAAGTTATGTCCCTCAGTACAGGTCAAATAGAAGTGAGTCCATACACTGCACTGATTTCAAAATATCTAATGCCAAGAAGGATTTTTGCAGTTATACTTTCATTGAATCTTTACTAGAATGTGAATGTGAGTCCTCATTTCTCACAAGAAGAAAGCTTACAATCAACAACAAACAAACTAACACTAAAGAAAACAAAATTAATCAAATTTCACTAGTCTGGTAGTTGAATCATGAGGTAACAGGACTTGAGAATCTTCACCACAAAACTTCACTACTTAAGGGATATCATCAAACATGTGACTGCCTAAGTGCACATTCTACTGTCAACAGAGATAGAACTACCTGTCTCAGAGGGGCCACCCAGGTCAAGCACGACTCAAAAGAGATAATATCATCACCTTACAGACAACATCTCAGACAAAAACAGATAAACCAGCATTATTCATTGTTGAATTGCTCTGCACCACATTTTTACAACTGTCCTGGGGAAATTCCATTGTTAATGTGAAGAAGAAAGCAGTTTACACGTTCTGTGTTGAACGACATACGGAATTTACCACTAGAAGTCCCATAAACTCAGAGTGAAACTAATCACACAGGGTACATTTTTTAATCAGCCACAAGCAATATGACAAATGTTTTACAGAAATTTAATCATTTAGGAGCCTAGTTTTATGGTATATTTTCTGAGGTTTGGAATTGTCTGTTTAACTGTATATATTAATGGGTCATGCAAAATGTTTGTAATATAAATAAATATTGCCTCAAATGTCATTGTTAAAATCTATTTCTGTAAACAAAATGATTAACACAAATAGAAGTTAACAGTTGTGTTTCTGTAAATGACACAAGTGAGTATGATTTTGAGTGTTCATGGGAAGTCTGAGGCAGCAGGAATTGCTAGTGAAAAACAATTAAAAGTAATACAGCTGTTTTACGCAAACCTACGTACTTACAGAAAGCGTCTCATCTGGCTCATGCATGGTTATGCAGTCCATACTAATCTGAATGGTGTTTCCTGCAGACCCATCTGTTGGACTGTCCATAAAGTTCAGCTCAATCGGCTGGACTGAATGAATGGCAGATCTAAAATACAACAGAAATGTGAAACACTGAAAAACTTACCTTTTATAGCTTACTGAAATGTATATATTTGCATTTACAGCACAATGCTTGATTTTTATAGTATTCACTTACTGGTCCAGCATATCAAACAGTTGATTGAATACATCTTGGCTAAAGAAGTCAGCTGTCTGTGCTGACTGATTCTGGGACATGGTGGTGAGGAATGAGCTCTCCCTCCAGGACAATCGGGATGAAGGGTCCCTGAGTCTGCAAGGAGACATAATCAACTAGTGTCATTTCTAAATAATTTTACTGCTCATACTTGAATTCTGCAACATCTATGGTTGGAGTGTTTTTTTAAATACACATTTGTCATAGACAGTTTTTAAAGTTGTAATGTGGGAAAAGATTAATGGTGATATACAGGGCTGAGATTTGGCCACCCAGCCAGTGGAGGAAAAGAGGAGGAGGAGGAGTCCTGCTGGCAGCCATTCATGAAGAGCACTTCCATTGTGAAGAAGTCAGCCTGCATAATACGGAATATTTGTACTACACATAATGGTGATTATGCACCATTCAGAGAGAGGCACTTTGACCTGCTACCCTGAAACATTACACCTGCTTCAGAGCTCAGCCTGCCATTGTTCCTGCTGAAGTGGCGCACGCTGCAGTCTGAGACAGGCGGAATTTCCCCCACCGTCTATATGATAGGACTGCTGCAACTTCTGGTATGTGTGCAGCTGGACGGGCTGGGGGGGCATAATCTGAAGCTGGCACTATTTTAGCTTTTGGAATTCCCCAGCACTGTGTGAGGAGCGATATTAATACCAGACTTACAAACACAGGCATATCTAATGAAGCAAGTAATTTAACTTATGCAGGAGTTACATATGAGGGACTGGTGAGTTTAGAATATTGGCCGAGTTTTCAATGCCCAAGATACATGAAAATGGTTAAGTTAGGGAAAACTTCAAGAATAACAGTAAATTTAGATGCTTTTGCAATATTAGCACTGTGCTAACACTAAGCTGCTGTGATTACTCCTGGAAAACATGGTTTTAAAATATAGTCCAGTTAAGCTTGTGTTTGAAACTAAACTATAGTTAAATCATTTCTATATCGTTTGAACACTGTCAGTCAGACATATGTTAATTAATATACTTAAGATATTATGGTTATTAAAAGAAAAGAAAGTCACATGCAGTATTTTGACAGACATAATAAATACAAATAAATACACTTATATATCCCACCTGACCTGATCATGAGAAAACCCTGTATTTCTGTAGGGTTAAATCAGAGTTAGCAAAGTCACCAAAGGAGTAGATTTAACCAAAATAGATTTCGCTATTACTCTGCTAAATGACGTTTGACAATTCAGTCAAAGTAGCATTACCATTCATTTGTAATTAATTCTATTTTCACTTTTTGTTAAAGTTAAAGTTGAATGCTTTGAATGCTAACCTTAACGTTAGCTGTTAGCTTGTTAGGTTAGCTAACACTACAACGCTATTTAGCAAGAATTAGCCCAGCGCTAGCATTGAATTCCTTTATTGTAATGTCACTGTCGGTGATAACCAGCAAAAGTAATACTCAGCTGCGTGCCTTTCAACTCGGATACACTTCTGTCTCTCCGGCACAAATAGGTGCGCCAACTGTAGTTTATTGTAGAAAGGCTAAAAACCATAATATTACCTGCGGCGTCGCGGCTAAAACCAGCTAATCTGACCCGCTGCGGTGGCCCTTGTTAATTGTCATGGCAACAAGAGTCTTGGCACATGAAGATGGCGCTCGTTGTGTTTCTGTGAGTTCGTGTATTAAGAGACAGACACAACATAATTCACATATTACAGAACTAGAAACAAAATGTTGTGTTTATCTTTATTAGTGATGAATGGGAACATGACAGGCCTGTCCTGATAGGCCCTTTTACAACAGTAGCAAAAAGAAAAAGGAGAATTAGCCTAATTCAAAGACATCTACAGTAGGCTAATATAAAAATAGACTTGCTGGTGTTTAGTGAGAATACATAGTTTAATTAATGGATGACAGTCACATGGAAAACAGCAAACAACAGGTTTTGAACAGGTTTACATGTAGTCCCTCTAGTTCTCTGTGTTGTTTAAACTTCATTTGAGTTTGACTTTCATTTTACTTCGTATATTTGGCAGGACCTGTTCAACTGTTACTTCATTAACTTGGCTTCACAGCATTGTTCACTGACTCACAAAAGCTGTACATCAGGTTTAACATGCACAGTGTAAGACTATTAATACATTTCAATATTAAGCAAAGCTGGAGCCTACACCAACACATGTCCTGCACTGTGTAAGAGGGACTTTAACACAAAGACAAATGTGTCAACTGCACATTATGCCGGCTACATTTTTATATAATCATGAAGTGCAAATAATCAAATAATTGACCCTTTTTCATAGTTTTGAGCAGTTCTACACCACTGAAAAACAATTCAGATTCCCAGTGTTGGCTGTTGTTTGTCTGCTTCTGGGTGTCTGGTTACTCAGAGAGTTGTTCAGCCAGCCCGAGGCAAAGGCTGTTCAGCATCCACTTAAAGACAGCACAGCACCTCCAGACAAGACTGGGGCAGAGGTCAGCCCTAAACTGGGATGGCCATTGTCTTTTGGCAGGTTGGGCACACCAACCGATGAAAATGCAATCAAAACAAACAGCCCAGCCGATCGGGGCCCTTCTCCAATGTCCTTATTAATCACTTTTTCAAAGGCCTGAGACCCCCACCCTCTCATCTGTCAGCCCTGGCTGGAAGTGGGACATGACTGCAAAACAACAAAACCCCACCAAAGTTTCTCCTGCTCTTATAAGTGAAACAGTCTGAAGTCAAATCCTCCGGGGCAAGAGGACAGACATAAATTCCTTTAGGTATTGCAATGCAAAGAAACTAAGCAAGGAGGCAGAATCAGGGGACCAAAATGATGTTAGTTACAACTGAGATGTGAATAACATCTAAAAATCTTTTAAATCTTTAAAATGAATGCTACCAAAATGTTTCCTTCTCAGAAATAGATTAAAGCAGCACTGGTAGCAGGTTTTATTTGAAAGCACCATATAAAAGGTTCAAATCAGTTGCAGCTCAGTGATCACAGGTTGAACTATCTGTTCAGAAGAAGCGGCAAGGACACTGTGACATTGTGCGGAGAATATACTGAATGTCAGTCATGTGTCACAAGCCAAAAAATACACATTGGCTCTACAATAAGTATATTAATACAATAAGTAATATAAACACAAGGTGCAAAACACCACACAGACTCATATAAAATAACAATTAGTATTAATTTAACAGATAGTAAGATGGCATATCGTATCACAAACATCAAAAATAATCAAGTGCCGCAGTAAGACAGAGATAACCCAGTACAGTACAGTTTGTTAGCAGTAATAAATCAATATCAACAAGGTGGCAATTTAGTGCATTACAGGACAAATGAAGCTATCTGTCCAGAGAGCAGAGTCTTAGATTTAGAATTAGAAATTAAACTATGAGCCATGCACAAATATCCACAAATAAGACTTATGGAGATAGATAGATAGACAGACAGACAGACAGACAGACCGATAGATAGATAGACAGACAGACAGACAGACCGATAGATAGATAGACAGACAGACAGACAGACAGACCGATAGATAGATAGATAGATAGATAGATAGATAGATAGATAGATAGATAGATAGATAGATAGATAGATAGATAGATAGATCCTTTATTGTAATGATCAGAAGAACACCAAGCAACCATCTCGGATGCCTTGCAATATGTCTGCCACTTTAACCCCAATGGCCCTTTACTCATGTATTGTGGCCAAAGGTATCCCTCACTTTATAAATATATCAGGACAGAGCAGCAGCTGAGGATCCAGGCAGACACAACTGTTTTCAGGTTGCTTTAGAGCTTTAGGCTGTATCAGTGTGAACGTCAATGCAGGTTAAACAAATGGTCACTTCATTAATTAAGATGTTAATTTGGTTTTGATGTATTTCATTCCCATATGTGTAGCTTTCGTCAAATCTATTTAATATATGTCATTTAAGCAGCTTGAGGAATTAATATAGGCTAGTTTTATAAAAAACTGAAAAAACTTGAATACTAAATAAGACTGACACACACATCAGTATGTACTCACCGATGAAAGGAAAACTCTGGGTAATACTGCACAGCTGTGTAAGGTGAATTCATGTTGTCATGCCAAACTTCACTTTTCTCAAATCATTACAATGATCGGCTTGTCATTAAGGCACGTGTATCAATGACTATGCACGAGATACAAGAATAAATACAATTTTTGAAAAAAAAAAAAGAAACACAAATAAATAAAAAGTAGGCTTAGATTAAAGTGCCAGAGGATACAGTGCAGAGTGAAGAAAGTTTGAGAGATGTTTTGAATTTAGGTATTTTTTCTCAGGCTACCCTACAAATAGGAGGGGCTTGTGCCAGCTCTCTGACCTATCCCCTGCTACGCTTGTACAAGATATCACTCACTCTCAGTTGCTAGGATATAGATATCAAGCAACTACATTTGACCCGACACCCCACTCCACACCAGAAGCAACAAACACACACACACACACACACGCTCACACACAGCTAACCACTATCCTGAAAAGCTCACCCCTACCCTCGTCTTCCATGTGTTTCTCTGACCAGTCCCGATATTTCCACCCAGATTCCTGGGAGGTTTTTGTGGTTTGAGGTCCGTTGCATCACGCTTCTCTCTAAAAAGGCCCAGGAGGTGTGATGAACATTGGCATAAGGACACTCTGAACAGCAGCGATTGTTGATTTGGTGCCGATTCAGCAAAATAATTAGTCAGAGAGAGAGTGAAGAAGAGAAAAATCACCTAAATATTTGATTATGAGGAAGTGAAACACACTCTCAAACCAAGATCTCAGATGTCTAATGAGATGTTTGTGGAGTATAACAAATGAAATGAAAGTCAGTATTGGAAAACAAGAAGAAAATGACCCTGTATATGCTCTTCAAAATTGAGCACTTAAACAGATGCCAGGACAACAGTGCGGTCTGAAAATTCTTTACAATAGCCTACATAAAGTCTTTAATTTATTTATTTAATTTTAATTTAAGTGCACGTATATATCGTGCCACATCCTAGCACATACTTCCAATTCAAAATCTGACTTTCTCTCTCACCCAAGTAGTATGAAACTGTAAACCTAGAGGTCTTGTGTGGTTTTCAGAGATGATCAGCAGATGAATCAGCATGCTATAATAAAAGGCAGGGTCACAGCGGGGGGACGGATAATAAATAGATGTGGTGTATCCAGGGAACACAAACCTCTAAGCTGCTCTCTTGTACTTTTAATAAAGACATACAGCTTCTCTCTCTCCCCTCTGACTGTCTGCTGTGCATGTAGACTGTGTGCCAACCTGATGACGAGACACTGTGGTCACACAGCTGTCATTTCCATGATATCCTTTACAGAATTACAATTATTTGCAGCCAAACAAGGTTTCGCATTAAACATGTTGCACTTACTATCACACAAACATTTCCTTGATATTTAGAGGAATAGGGAATTAATAAAAAATATATAAATGTCTTCAAGTGAATCTGGACCGCTCATTTTTTTAGACTTTAGGCTTGAGATGCTGAAATATTTCATAAAGATTCATTTTAGTTTAGTGTTAGTTGTAGTTAGAAAAATCAAAAAAGAAATGTGTTTGTTTACAATAAAATTTGTTTACAACAACAAAATTACATTCCTTGCTTTATTTATTAAATTTTTTGTTTAGAGCAGGTGTAAACAACTGTGAAAACCTAACAAAAAACACAAACAACAACGACACCAAAAAAATCTATATAAAGCTCAGTAAAACCAAAGGCAGTTAAGCTGTTTTCACATCTTGATCTAAATCATCTTTTACTCTAAACTATTGCTTATAGTTGTTGGCCTACAGTGACAACGCTACCTGCGGCTATGCTGCCAGTGTTTAGCATAATGTTCACCATGGTCTCCATCAGCTTACTGTTAGTAAATGTGTTCAGTTAGGTTGAACTGTCCACTGCTGTTGCCATCACTGGTAGAAATGAGCGCCAGAACAAACACTGTGTTTTATTTTATGGAAATGGTCCTGAACAAAACATAATACTTTTGTAATATAAACGTGTATACATTTGAGGAGAAACATTCTTAAAAACTTATCTTAACATGGAGAAGTGCTGTCAAAGGCTCCTGTGACCTAGACTCAAAGATCATCTTAGTTTTTGAGTGAGGCTCGGCTGTTTAACCAATCAGAGAAGGCCAATTACTTCTACTTTACTAGAAAGTTTGGAAGCATTCAGACTTACTTATTACAATGTCACTGCACTGCATACGTCTGACTTTCTAAGCAACTATTTCCCCAAGGTCACTACAGTTAATACCTAATGTTGTTTGTCAGCTTCCATAGTTAATTAGAAAACTGCCCAGCTGAAAAATAAAGATCAGTCTATACTCACATGAGCAACAATAAAACTCCACTTGTGCAAACTTGGTGTGATTATTGTGTTATTTATACAACAAATTACCTGTAATAAACCTTTTACATGCAATGTGGCTTTGACCATGTCCACCTCTCAGCATAACAAGGACAAACTGACCTCAAGATGTCATTAAATCTGATATTTACAACGACATCTGAAACCCTTACATCATTAATTACTCTAAGGCTCAGGCGTTGGGACCCAGTCACCAAACCCCGATTACTTCATTTGACATGTATGTGCGTTTATGAGTTAGCAGCTACGTCAGTGACATCTCTGGTACTGTCATCAGTAGGAGTGCACATATGTCTAATGTGGTTATTATTCTCACAAGGCTTTGATTACAGAGTGCTAAGCTTGCTTTAATCTGCAATTGTATCATCAGTCAGAACCATAGATGGCAACCACTTTATGTGACTGTTCATCTCAATCTCGCTGCAATTCGTTTTGTTATGTTCTTTGTCCTGATGGCATTATGTGGCCCCATTCACACAGTCTTATTAATGTCAAGAGTTTACATACGGGATGCCAAAGAGCAGTTGGTGGAGCAGCTGATGAAGTAGCCTGCACCGTGGAGAGCTGCATTATCAGTGTCAGTCACATACACCATACTGTGGCCAATCACTCTCACACTGTGAGGGGGTTATGTGGGCATACTTGTGTGCGTCTATGTGTATATTCCAGTTGGTGACTAATGCAGGGGAAATCCAGATGAGTCAAAACTACCAGTGTCCGGTGCAGTGCTGAGAGGTGATAATTTACAGCCTATGCACTAAACTGCCCAGCAACTTGGCATTGTTCATAACATCCCTACAGGGAAACCTCTATTTTAACTGACAATACACACTTACAGTGCGTATGTCGGAGGAAGCTCCATAAGTCGCTAAATGAGTGGATCAAGTACATCGGTTCACTAAAAATACTGAAAAATAATGCAGATGATGAAATATTATTTAAAGATTTCTGTAGAAACATATAAATTCAGTTCCTGGAGCATGGAATATTTTCACCCTCATACAACAAGTTTTTCACTTCCATAACGGCGCTAAAGATGAAGTGCCCTGAGCTAGCACGAACTGTCCCATGTGACCAGAATAACTGGTCTTTCTATTCTCTGATTCATTATTGCAGTAATATTCAGATTCCCAGACAATTATTGATGCTTTCCCACGATATGAATCAACTTTTTTCATGTGTCTTTTGTCACAGTGACTTTACACTTAAGATCAGATCGTTGTCACATTGGGAAAATCTGTCTTGCCTAGAGCAACTAAAAGGCAGTGAGCCAGAACTGAATAATCCAGCCTGTATAACTAGCTTCAGTTGGAACCAAGTTTGTTTTTTAGACGTTTGCGCACCACACGAGTAATGAGTAATCATTTCCTAATTTCCTAGTAAAAGAAAATGTATTTTTAAATGTACAATTTAAAAAACACATTTTAAATTAGTTTTTTTTTTTTAATGAAATAACTGGTATTGTGACTTAAAAATGACAAACTTTCAAACTCTATTTCTTCCACATCAAAGCAATAATAACACTAGCATATTATAAAGTTGCTATAGTGAACACTTACCTTTGGGAAGGTAATGCTGAAAGAGTTTTTTGTATGCTGGCATACTTATAAAACAGATTGATCTAATCTGATCTGGTCTGAAGCCACACTCGAAGTCTTTATGGAGACAGAGAGTTTAGCTTAAAAATGAAAGTGAAACATACAAAATTTACAGGAGGGTTCAAATATATGAGAAAGTTCATAAAAGTCATGTAATCAATTTAATCTACAGGATTAAGACTGAATGCTGACTATATAACACTGCTGACAGTGATTCTACAAACAGACCCGTGTGTACAGTAGCTATATAGATTTGGATAACGAGCAGGCCTGAGGGATTTCAGACCAAAAAAACCACACACACACGAAATTGTAGATTAAAACCTGCTGCGGTTCAAATAGTAGTATTACTGGATCATTTTTATTTCTTCCTTAGGGGACAGAATCCCCCTACGGACTAGAGCATTTCTGGTAAACACAATCAAAGCTTTCCACCAACCAGTCCCAGATCTGAGAAGCAGACAACCAGTGAACCACAAACCATCAATCACAACTAATCCAACACTAAACCGGTCTTTGCTGTCTTTTGATGTAAGTCAACATCACTCATGGCGTGGGGTTAGCTTAGTGCAATATAATTTCACATTCACAGTGGGAAAATGAACTGAAACCTGAGCACATGCAACTGAAACAAGGATCTATTACCACATACGTTCGTAAGGAATAGGCAAATGGAACATTCAAGATCATTTTTTCCACAGATACTCAAATTAATGTGCTTACTGCTGAATCTTGATCATAAGCAAACGAAAGATAAAATATAACTATAAAATATAACTGGTCCATTAACACCAGAGATTAATGACATGATGCTTAAATTAAAACACACACTAAACGTATTGCTTTGCCTTACTAACCATTTCTAACAGATGATTTCTTAGGATTAGATGGTGATCATCTTCTCAATCGAGAGGAGGTATTAAATGAGGAAATTATCTGGACTCAGGACTGGGGGGTGGGGGTGGAGGGGTGATGATATTTTACACTCAAAGAGCAGGTGGTCTCAGGACCTGCTTCAGCACTTCCGTGGGGTAATACAATCTTTCATATTCTAACTTTCAGAAATATAGTCCATGATGTAAAAGTTGTGGACTGGTGTTTAGCAACCAGACGGCTGGTATCCTGGCAACAGGTTGACAAGTGTGATTGGTCTGCCCCTCAACCTATTAAAAAGCCTGTACGTGTAGAACATAATGATGCCTGGGGGCAGCTCAAAGACACATTACCCTCCATCCATGAGCATACACCCATCCGCATGTAATCTAAGTGAGGGGTTGATGTGTCCTTTGTCACTGGATACGCTTTAAAAATAAAACACGCTGTGGATGTACTGGGACGCTTGAATGAAAGTGGATATTTCAGAGGCATTTCTTCTCAGAGACTCTGATGAGTGGATGTGTATAGTTCATCTGAGACATACCCAAGCCATCAAACTTCAATATAACAATTGTAAGTTCAACCTATTCTGCATCGTGATCCCCGTGATGTCAGGAAGATATAAACGAATTTCACAGAGGACATGGTCTCATGCTTATTAAAATGTATAAATATAAAAAAACAAATCTCATATTCACATGAGAGAGCACAGTGCTAGTTTGGTATTACATTTCACGAGTCACAGTCAACAAAACACAAAAAAGGTGACCTTGATTTTTATTAGTTTTTACGTTCTTTATGCACAGAAAGTGACATCAACTCGAGTGGAAGCCCGCGTAATCCTTTTTTGCTTTGTCACAGTGACCACATGTGAAAGTGGATCCAGAGGAGGAGTGGGACGGGAATGTATTCAGTCAGGTAAACCAGAGTTCCAGCATGATAAGCTCACATGGCAAATTTCTATTAGTGAAAATAGGTTTGCCATTTTTCTGTGTGTTAAGGTGCTGTGGCTCGGATGTGTGAGCTTGAACGCGTCAAAGGCCGGTTCTCATCTTACTCTAACTCTATAGCCATGCATGATGTGTGTATCTGCTGCCAAATCATGCCAGTGCTTCTAAAGGTCTTCACAGCAGGTAATGTTTTCAGGATACAGATGCTGATCATGGAGAATGGATCTTCACAGATCTGATACGTTCATAAGCGACATTTGTTCACCGATGGTGTCAGTGTCAACCTCTTGCTTCACATCACATTACGAAAGTGGAGTCTGAGTCACTTGGCAGACACTCTGAGTGACACCTGGCTCAGCAGAGACACTGAGCTCACACACCTTCAGACAGTTTCTTACCCCTTTGGGACATTAGCACTAACAACAATCTAATCAGCCTTTGGAAACCGGAGATATCACTGCTATCTTTTCTTCACAGCATAGTTCTATTTTGTGGTGTTTGTCTGTGACAGCTGGTGGAATAGTAAGATTAAGAGTAATTCAATTATTGTAAAAAGCCTGTACAGTATAATATTTAGCTTTAAATTCATAACCTGTAACTTTACTTTACCATCCTCAGTATATTTCTGCTGACATTCTTCTACTGTAAGACTTTTTAAAGAAAATTGAACATTTTACTAAAATGTGAGAACAAGGAAACACACACACACACACACACACACACACACACACACACATTAACAAAACAAAATGTAAGCTATTTGGCTGAAAATGTCTCATTTTGGAAATATTTAATATTTCAAATATATTAGTATTGTAAAAGTAATTAACATTTACTTATCTTTATATATCTATAATGTGTGTATTATGTGTATTATTATGTGTATTATTATTTTTCACTTATAATTATTTTTATTAATAAAAAGCACTTATAATTGACACACACAAGAAGCAGCAAATGCACACTGTAAACATAGAGCTCAGAGGCCGGGGATACCTGCAGAAAAGGATATAGTAAATGACATGAGTTACCTGAATGACTTAATGTTAATTCTTTGAAGACTTTAAATCTACTCAACAGCAATGTGTGAGCTTTGTTGCCATAATTTTATTGTTTATGATATATTCAATATCATGTGATCTTCTTGGCGCTATAATTTACTAAAAGGTTTAACACATGGTGCTGATGAACAACTGTTGATGTTTTTATTAGCACCTAAACAAATCCACCTCTCAGTTCAGTTATGCTTTGGTAACGCAAACCCCTAGAAATAATGAATGCATGTTGCCATGATAATAGTGACTGGTGAAAGGAGGTGATCCAACTTTATTCATCACGTAAAAAGCCATTATCAAACTGAACAAAGCGTAACCACATGAGCATAAAACACAATGCAACATGAGGTAAAACGAGGTTTGCTATATTCAAAAGAGAGCTAACGCTACACTATTAGCTATTATTAGTGCTCTAGGTGTTGCCAGAGTGCTACTAAGAGAAATAAGCACAAAAGAGCAAAGACAACAGCATGTTATCTATGGCAGTGGTATTTGTGCAACTCAGATCACATAAACCTTTTAAACATATACTGTTCCTAAATTCTTTGCACAAAAATGTATTATTATTTGTGCCAATGTCAGTTTTTATAGATTTCATTCAGCACAAAATTATACATACTAAAGTATACAAGCTCTACCTACTGGTTGATTCTGTATAGTCATTGGTGTTTTTATTTTTGTTTGTACATGTGATAGGTAACCAGGCTTAAAACAAGTCCAGTTGCCACTGGACTGCAACTTTGGCATAATATTCACCGTGTGTGAACAAATGTTAAATCAAACTAATCCTTTAATTTATAGTTAAGCTGTTGAGTAACAAGGATAACTCTGTTGAGATCATCTGGGTCCACCCCACTGTTTTAATGTGCTCAGTAAATTGTGCTTGTGAAAATAAAAAAGCAGTGAGTGCCACATGAATGTCATAATAAGGGATAATAAGGGACCCAATTGTTATGATAATTGTACATTTAACACAATATACAGGCTGTGTAGCTCATACACAGGGTTGGCTTCTGCCAAGGCTTATAAAAAATACCTTAGGAGGCCACCTAATGAAAACGCTGGTTCTAAACAACAACAAAATAAAGAAAAATAAACAAACAAAAAGCACAAAAGGTAACAGTAGCCCATGTAACCAAAGCAACAAATGTTAAGCCTAGCACCCTTTTTTCAAACAACATAAAACAGACCAGACAACTGAGGTGTCAAGTCACCAGTTGAAATTCCTGGGAAAAAGTTAATCATATACTCTGTATAATCACATCTTGCCAAAAGAAAAACCAGCAATTACACACAGTAACAAAAAGTGTGAGCATTCAGTGTTTTTGAGGTTAATAAGTCCTAAGCCTGAAATGCATTGCCATGCTTGAATGACATATACTGTAGTTGCCTTTTGTATTTGTTTTTGCTTTGTAATACAAGAAGTCAGCATTAACCAAGCCGGAAAATAACAGGTCTGAAAAACAAATCCGTTCTTAAGACTACAACAGGCTGGTTGAGAAGGTTGCAAGACAGGTTTGTTGAGCCTCAGGGGCCTGCAGATCCCATTCGGCTCCTGCACTCGAGTCTGTCCTCATTCAGCTTCAACAGTACAGCCTGTAACTTCTGCATAAACTTTTTGAAATATGCGTTAACCTGACAGACACTCGTATACTCAGTAGATTTCCATGCCACTCTAACTTAGCACGAATCTGAGAAAACCTACCTACCTGATGACAAATCTCTGAACTTTCACTCTTTAAGCAAACATAGCTGATGGAAAGTTTAAACAAATGCATGTCCAGTGCTGTGGTGCAAGGCTGTGTAATATGAATTGTTGGGTTTGAGCATCCAAGATTCCTCTGGTTTTTGTTTGGTGAAAAAAAAAAAAAGTGGAAGAGTGGAAAATGTGATGAATATGTCATCAGCCAGCTTTTCCATGTAATCTACAGACGCCAAATAGCTTTTTTTTTTCAGCCCCACCTCATTCCGACACAGCCAAGTAACTGCGCTCAGTTGCAACACACACACACACACACACACACACAAATAGTGCACACATACACACACATACACACACACACACACACACACACACACACACACACACACACACACACACACACACACACACACACACACACAGAGACTGAAAACAAGCAAAGGCTGCTCCAGCACCTACAGATGTGTGCTAACATTGCAGGATAGGAGAGATATCAGCCATGCCATGAACTCAGACAATTAGTGAGAAACTTATCATCAGGTGTTTCTGTGAGGGCACGACCATAGAATGCAACACACACGCACACACACAGAGGTGTCATCACACCTCTCCTGCCTCTGTCAGTATTAGTCACAGGGAGTCGTCGCACAAAGAAAAGAGGCTTATCTTTCACCATGTGAGGCCTTTCAAAACACCACGCCAGCCTACTTACCCAAACAATTTTAAAAGGGGTTTGAATAGATTTCAGCAATGCCAGGAAGCACACAACTGTAACTCAAGTCATTTCGGGCTTGGTTCAAATCACGTTGAAGTGATGGGGGAGTCACACTGTGCCAGAGTCAGAACTGTATACGCTGTGGCACAAGAGGAAATGCCTGCCTCATGGCAGACTGAACACTACTGGAATGTAAACTCTGTCCGCACACAGACATCACACCCGTCAGAGCTGTCTGCAGCGGTGGAAGAGAAGCACAGTTTTCATGTACTTGAGTGATCTTCAATAAAAGATCTGAACTCTTTCATCCACCACTGGTTGCCTCACTATGGAAGACATTACAGTGTCATGTGCAGGAAAAAAAAATCCCTGCTCTTCAAAGCACTTTCTCAGCAGAAACTCTATTTCCAGGAACATCCAGCGAGCACCTAGAGCACGAAAGCATTCATTTTCCCTCTGTGTGTGTCTGTCACGGCTCCAGCTGTGATTCTAAGTAAAACACGGCTACATCTCATCAGTACGTGCCTGCAGATCTTATAAATCATGCCCCTGAAGGCTTCAGCCACGGGAGCCGTAACAAATGAATTCTGGTTTGCGCCTTCTATAAGCTTCGTGTTGAGAAAATATTTACTGTGCATGTAAAGTACGTCCAGGGGGTAGCCAGCTCATGTCTACTGAAGGTTAGCAACGGCGGACATCTGGTGAAATTGTAGCCCACAGCTGTCGCCAGCCTGGCATCTCCTTGCTCTCAAATTTATCTCCCGCCACTGGGACATCTGCGTACGACATGCCAGCCATATCAAGGGCATATTTGCAAACTGTGAGGAAGTTGCTGGGGACATTGTGGCTGACACAAGACGCCAGGGGGCTTCTTCTGCTACTGCTGGGTGGAGGGGGTCAGGGGGAAGGGACAGACGAGGCACTCACTTAGTGTCAAGACATCGCATTCTTCCCTCCTGTGACCCTCCGGGTCAGGCTGGGGGACAATTAAAGTAGGGCAGTCTTTAACCAGAGCTCAGACTGACATCTTAACCTCACCCATAAACTGCTCCACTTGCTGTTCAAAAGACCCTTAAGGCACAAATGACCACCGCTCAGACCAGCGCCAGCAACATTCTCAAAGGATAATAACACTATTTTGACATGTGGCTTATGTGCGGTGTGTTTTCATACTGACACACTCAAGTTTTGTAGTGGGTTTATATTTCTGTTTTGGTCTTCAGTTTAGGCTGATTGAACAAAAAAACAACAACAACAACAAAAACAGTAAAAGTGCTAAAATAATCATTAAGTTAATTCAACATAATAACATACTGTACTTATAAATAAGTATTCAAACTTTTAGGTTAATAAATGTGCAGTCGTACTAGCAACAAAAGTCACTTTCTTAACATACTATTGACAAAATTGGAAATGTCCATCCATCGTTTTTTCTCATCTGGAGTCAGGTTAAGGTAAAAGCAGGTTAAGCAGGGTAGCTTAACCCGCTCTTCCCGGACGGTTCGGAGACACTCCCAGATGTGATAAAAAGGTGTGTTTTGGTTTGGTTTGGTTTGGTTTCTACAACTCAAAGCTCTATATTTAAATAAAACTTGCCAATATGTGTTTAAAACGTACTATAACAAAGGGTCTGGACTGTGCAGATGTGCAGTTCCTGGGAGGAAAGCAGACTTGTGTGTCCCCCTGTTGGCCAAAAGGTGAATGATAAATGCTTAAACTCAAAGCTGCACTCAATGCAATTCAACATTGATTTAGGTTAATGACAAACTGGTGTGACCCATAACTTGGACAACATAAAATAAAGTGTTTTCCACAGTAGAAATAAATTGTTGTCATGGGAATCAAATAGCAGACGAGCAACGATGTGCATGTGTATTGGGATTTTAAAATGGATGTGGCTTTAGTGCGTATGTGCCTACATGTCCCCACGCACACTCTGCTCGTTTTCCTCCACTGCAGCCTTTCCAGCAGCCTGTCATCAGTGCTTAGCTGCACCACTGCTGACCGTCTGCCCAGCATTTAATGGGGGCATCCTAAAACAAGGAGCTGGATGACTGACATGGCAACACAGACTCGCTCTCATATACTGTCTGACATGTGAAATATGGCAGAGAATGCAACCTTCCTCAGCCCAGTGAGTGGTGTTGGTCGGATGTTGAATATGAGCCAGTATGGTGATTTTCATCAGTTACACAAGCTGCATGTACAGACTGGAACTGCAGCTCACTCAGCACACTTTCACTTGACACTTGACATTTTATAAGATAATCAGCCTCGTGCACTCTGGTGAGGTTTATTTAAGTAATGACACAAACTTATAGAAGACTTTGCGTGTACTGTTTAAACTTAGCTCTATATAGGAAACGGGTAAGCACACATTATGTTTGCAATGATCAGTTACTGTAAACAGGTTTTAAAAAATTCGTTGAACTACCAAACACTGCCATGAGCTATCAATATGCAAATGAGGTGTTACGTCTGTCCTGTCAACAGTAGCAGTCTGATCACATATGATATCATTTAATTTGTGTCTCAGTAAAATGTCTACAAAGTTTTCTTGGATTGCAGAGTTCTTTTTTAAAGGATTTGAATGTTCTTGTTTGAAACGTTATACTTCTACTTTATAAGTTCAGTTCAGATTTTCTTCACTATATGTACTCTATAGATTTTATTACAGTACAAAGCATGCTGTGTACTGAGCTTATAGAATTTAATTTAACTAATTGGCTACATTGACAAAGTACATGAGTTTCACATTCTCTTTCCATGTTTAAGCTTTTATAATATTCATCCAATAATAAAGTAAGTAGGTTAACAATAAAGCCTTTTCTTCTTATTGAGTACTTACACTAGCCTTTCGCGAATAATTCAGTTCAGAGCATAAATGCAGGAGAGTTACTTGAAATTAAACATCGTTACATAGTAAAAATATTATTTTTACTTTAGTTACTTTAATTAAGGATCTTACACCACCACAATATAACTTTATAGAATCATTTTATACTTGTTTCACAATTACTTGTGTTACTTGTATGTTTTGTAGAAGAAGACACCACTGAAGACATAAAAATATGGCAACAAATGTAATCAGATTTATTGCTGCTCTGATTTTACTATAAACAACAATGTATAGGTTGAAGAGTCACGTAAAGGTTGTACATTTGTTGAATGTCCCTCTCAGCTTTTGTTTTCCATAACAAGAATCCAGGGTGTGTTTGGGGGCCGCAACATTCTACATAGTTGGGAGGGTTAGTGGATTTGACAGTTCTCCAAGTGTCCCATAGCCCTGAGTTCAGTGAACACACTCCAGACACAACAGTGACAGCTGGGGGAGAGATAAATAAAAACAGTGTCTCTATCTCCATTACAAGACAGCAATCCAGACAACAACCCAGTAGCCTCTGTGTGCGCGTGCATGCCTGTGTATTCACACGCAGTGCATGTGCGAACAAACACTTGCACCCTTTTTCTCACACATTCACTCCTTCACACTTACTGTATTCAACGCTGCGAGGGCAACAGATGGAAAAACGAGAGAGGCGAGAAGAAGGGGAAAGTGTCACAGAGGATAATAAATGCTGCTGGACTCGGGCCGTTAGCAACCAGCATTCCTCTGACAGGTGTAACATGTTTACCAAACAAATAAGCAACACAGATGTCAGAGAAATGAAAATTGTGACTTGAGGTTGGGTGACCTGTGAATAGAAGTCTGGTATCCAAGCTGGCATATCTATGCGGGCTTTGAAGGTATTTCAGAGAGATGAGAAGACTGCGTGCCACACCACGATTGCAAGAGTGTCTCGCAGAATTTGTCTTATGTTACTTGCCCCAAGCATCCCAGGCAGCTCTGGTTGTTAGCTGGGGCCATCCAGGGTCACAGGCACTGATGGGCAGTTTTTAAACCTCTCACTTTCCCGATCAAATTCCACTTCAGGGTAGTGGGAAAATCATCTCACATCACAATCAGGCAAAATAACCACTTGGACCTGTCGAGTTCGACATGTAGACTTCCGCTGTAGCCTCTTTTGACCTTGACCTTCAACAAAACCACTTTAAGTTATCTCTAACAGGCCTCACCTTAACTACTGCTGCTAATTTGTCAGTTCCAGATTTTTGTTTTCTTACACATTTCAAACTAAACTATCAAAACAAGACTAAACAATCCTCCGTATTTCACAGAATTTCACAGTCTCTTTTAGATCCTGCCAAAACTAAACCAACTACCACTCTGGCAGCTGTTCTCAGAGGTGTGTACCACTGTCGGCCCATAGTCGTGTT
Organism: Anabas testudineus; assembly: GCF_900324465.2. NCBI lineage: Eukaryota > Metazoa > Chordata > Actinopteri > Anabantiformes > Anabantidae > Anabas > Anabas testudineus. Next base: position 5,394,843 of record NC_046613.1, on the reverse strand, counting down.
TTACTCATGGAAAAAACTAAAGTGAAGCACAAGCCATATTATCTAGCCCAAGGCAGTAACTTACCTTTCCAGAAAGGAATGCAATCATTAGCTTTGAAAGTCATTTATCTTGTGAGTCCATGTGCTTCTCTTTGACAAAGCAATGATATACACTACATGGGTTTAAATGTACAATAGTTCAAGTTCTTTTCTAATCAATACTTCAGCCAAATGTTGTGAACCCTGTTGTGAAGTGTTCATAATTTCTAAATCTATCTATGATATGACGCTGCAAAAACCTCCTGCTCTTATCTATTCGTTGATCATTACATTAAAGCTGCATTAATAACTTTTAAAAACACTAATGGTGGACAAAATCAAACATAAAAGATAAAAATGTAATTTTTATCCCGACTCTGCAGATCTCCTTACCTGTAGTATTTTAGCCTCTTTCAGCTTACTGTTTTGGTTTCATGGCCCATAAGGTTTGATTCAATTCCTCTCATCAGCCTCATTTCCAGCTGCTGCAGATGTTGGGGATACTGGACTTGTATTGTTTAGAAACCCAGATATTCTAAAATGAGAGCTAATGTTGGAACATGTCTGCTGAATGTTGGGACCTGCTTACTACCATGTTTATTGCAAAAGTGAGATTGATCAGTGTTGTGTAGTTTTTACAGCTTTTCTGAATAAGATTTGCATCACTTGCACTATGATTTAATTTTAAACAAACAAAAACATCTCACGTTGGTTCAAATGAAAGCAGATACATGTGCAGTTCCTCTTCGGTTGTATTTCTGATAATTGGACGTGTGTACCTCCACCAGTGGTCAGTATCATCGCCGTCACTGAAATCTGGGACCAAAATTATTAAACTAACTTTATGTTATTACATGCGAAGCTAAGTGTGTTTTATTACTCATATTACCCAAACTAATTCTTACTGAAATAGTTTTACCGTTTTAACAACAGAGAAATATATTTTACAGTGTTAAACTATAAATTCTAATGGAAATCTAATAATGGTTTTAACTAGCTGCAGAACTGTAAAATGTTTTTGTTAATCAACACAAATCATTGAACATCTATATGCCTTTGTCTCCTCATTATTTATGCTTGTTAAACCACTGTACTGGGGTCTACACACCTTTTCCTCAGTCGTGAGTCTTGAGTACACAGTGTACACGCATTCTTGAGAGCAAATTAAAGCTTTAATTCAGATCTACCTCTAGGGCTGAACATAATAATCTCTAATGCTAAAAAAGAGCATCTGAGGACAAAGATGGTTCATACACAACACACCCACATTCAATCCTTGTCTCCTGCTTGCACATCTGCACACACGCCAGCCCATATTTATCCTATACCTGGTATTAAGAGTGAGACAAAGCACATCTATAGTAAATGTCAGCCATGTAAGGCTGTGCTGTAAACTAAAAGCTGACAAAAAACAAATAAAAAAAAAAAGAATAAAATGAAGATTGTAGCTCCATTAAAGTCCAATTCAAACATGTGAGAACAGGTCACATGCATCGTCTGAACAGCAAACAACATAATCACAAACATTACATCTTAGACGTCCTTCATTATTTTAATGATTTGCGACATGACAGTCTTTGAAGTGTCATCGTCATGCTGCTGCTCAGTATTTTTGGTAACTTGCCTCAACTGCAGCTAAAAAAAAAATAAATCACGACAATTAAAGAATGAAATGATTACAGCTACAAATGCAGTCCATGGAAACCAAACACAATAAACACACTTAGTTGGAAAGATTTTCAAAAAATACCATCACTTTGAATCATTGGGTGACCAAGTGAGTCTCGAGGGTCTAAGCTACACAACGTTATGAACGCTCATTTATCTGGCAGTTATTTCAGTTTTCTGAACATCTTTTACAACCTGGAGAGAAGAAATATGGATGAGGTGCGTTGCTCCAGGCCAGAGCAACGCTTGATCCAGGATTAGAGACACGTCCTCATTCTGGGAGGAAACACGTTAACCCCTTCTAACCCTAAGGTTATGATACACGATACTAACGCTGCTGAACTTAACCATATACTTTACCTTGTGGAATAACAGCTGCATTTACTCCTGGGACACTTGCTACTTAACCTTGTTTCCTGATGAGAATGCCTCAAGAGAGACTAAATACTGCAAGCTTAGTGTGTCAGGGAATGATGAAAGCTGAAGCTGAAAGCTACAATATAACTTCCAAGATTTTTATTTAATCAGACCTTCACCATGCTTTGACACCGTATTAATTTCCTCTCTGTAGTATTTTTAATTCTTATTGGTGATTCCTCCAGTTGCCTTCTGGATTTAAAGAGAGGCATTCACAGGGATATTACAGTAATGGCATTACTTTTTTACTTTAGATTATAATTTCTAATTCAGTAATTACATTGCAGTCACTGCTTAGAGTGATGCTCAGCTACTTTAAGGGTCAGCTTATTCTCTGTGTTATCATGCGTGTTACTTTGAGTTGTGTCTTTGGTTTGTGCGTTCAGTGGAGAGACTGGTTGATGTGCCTGTGTGGCAGGAAAGGCAGTTATCCTAAAAGGTAGAAATGCAGCTCTAGGCAGTTCCTAATAGTTTAGGAACTGCCCTTACTTTAGTAAGGGGTAAGTCGACAATGAGGAAGTTCAGTCAAAAAGTGGCGTGTGACTCATCCAGTGTTGTTGTGAAGTGGGACACCTGGAGAACTGCGTGCAGTCACCGGGGTTAACGTCATATCACGAGAATGCCTGGAGAGAATTTCTTCATATTTGGCACAAATGTCCACTTGAACTCAAGCATAAACTCATTTGAATTTTGGTGGTCAAAGGTTAAAGGTCAAGGTTACTGTGACCTCAAGCACCATTGCTTCAAGGTATTGAGACAGAATATGACAAAAACAACTTAATATCTTTAAATGTCCACTTGAACTTAAGGATAACATTTTGATGGTCAAAGGTTAAAGGTAAAGGTCACTGTGACTTCATGTCAATCGCATTATTGTGAACACAATATGATAGTAATTTAATAAACACACTTAGTTGGAAACTCACAAATGAACTGCTTAGAATACAAGTCTGATGCAAACTGCAACTTAACTGGATGGTGCAGTGATACATCCACAATGCTTAAGTCTAGTTGTTTGTTATATACAAAGATGTGACATTCGGGTTAGGATGTTTTGAAGCAGTTTAAAGACACTATTAATGTTGCTCTGCTGGGTAACAAAAAAAAAACAAAAAAACATTCTGCCTAGTACTTGTATGTAAGTATGTAAATATTTAAATGACTTATCAAGTACCTTTACCAATGCTGCTGTTTTTACACTGTATCAGTGCATGTCTTTTACTTTACAGCTAAATAAAACCAAAACGTGCCAGCTGTTACATCAAGGTCTGCAAACCACCAGTTGCTCAGCAATATAACCACCTTAGGTTGGCATGAAAATCAGATAATGGCTGCAGCATTAATGTATGTACACTTAACATGGGGTAGCTCCTTCAGCTAACCTGAATTCTGCTTTAGCACTGACGAGGTCAAGGTATTTGTATGACTTGTACTTAACAAAATGTGCAGGAATGTTGTGAGATTTATAAGTAAAACAGAATACGATACGTAAGCTTATATTTTCATGTATGTGGCAGGCTCACAAGACAAACAGATGATACCAAACAAGGCACAGTGACACAAGGTAAACACATAAATCAAGGGGAAATTCCAGCATTGCATGTACTGTAACAATACACTACGAATGATAAAACTAAAATGACAAATGTACCCCCATGCTCCAGTGAATCTCTAAGGGGCTGAATGGTATGGGAACGAGCTTTTAACAGAGACACCGGGGGAGGAAGAAAAGAGTCCTGTTGCGAAAGAGTTGAATTACCATATCACTGAGGAGCAAATACAAAGCTCCTTGAGAGCAGCGGGGGATCCGTCATCCAGTGAAGTGCGGTGTTGAAATGTGAATATTTCTGAGCACTCAGATACCAGACGTTGGTAATAAGCAGCAGGGGAGATCACACAGTTGTTTAAACCTCACACAGCACATCTTGAATGCAGGCTTCAATGTGGATTAAAAGCAAACCTGAATTCAGAAGGATCTTTGGTCAATTCTAATAAAATTAAGACACCTCTGTAAATAAACCTTATCAACATGACTTATAAATTACACCAACCAATCTGAATAAAAACAAAACCGTCATTATATTAACTCTGGAGGATTCAGAAGCCTATGTTTCCTCGAGCCATGCAGTAGCCTAGTTTGTTCTGATTCCCGAGGAAAGACATGAGGCCCACGTAGGCCTCAATTTGGATGGGCTGATTCAGGACCAGGACGCCGTTCGCCTTCCCAGGAACTGGCTTCATGGTGTGGACTTTCTGGGCTGCATCCCAGAGCTGCTCACGAAATTTCTGGATCTGCGGACAAGAGGACATAATTAAAAGAGGGACTGTTAGAAATCAAACAGAGCAAAATGGAAACATGCTGGACAGGTTGTGAAGATTTAAATCACATGCTTCCTGTATGCCATTATTTATTTTCCAAGTTTGTTTTTCTCCCTTCAGAAAAGACAAATACAGACTACTGCCAGTTGCTGTATGAAGAGTTGTTTGCTCTCACACAGGTGCAGTACATATGTGCTAGTTGGCCGTTAGCTGTAGTCTTTGCAGTGTGTTGAAGTGCCAATTTTTGGCCCAGACAATGCAACAGTCGGCCTTCCTGGCTGATATAGATCTTTACTGTCGGCTTTGTGACTCTCTGCCCCTTTTCACATTTTGCATTTACTGATAGGCCATCTTTTCCAAACCTCTTTTTCCAGCAATGTTCTGTAATTAAAGAAATATAATACAGATATAAGATTTATTTGTGTTAACGTAAATACCTTTAGATTATATTAGAACATGTAGCGTGTCTGTAGAAGAGAGATTTTGCAGTGTGCACTACTAGTATACACTTAACAGCAAAGAGGCAGAGTTCAGGGGTCAAATTCAAATGAGCTGCACGTGTATGTATGTGTTATGATTAAACTGTCTACAATGACAATATTCTTTCTCATTCATCATTCTTGTGCAGTCATGTGTATGTGTATAAATCCAGCCTCGATCTCTCTCACCTGTCATAGTAGAGGGACTAGAAGTTATATGAAAACTGAAACATTACGCAACAAATATCTGCATGGCACTGAATGTTCATTCAGTGAGAGATTGCTTCATGATTTGGTCTTCTCATCCTGACTCGACTGTTGTAACAGCTCATCAACATCTTGGTTATGTTGAAATTCCTGCATATGTGTGGAAACTCATTGTACTTGAACTGTGCTTTTGGCTTTTAAACACAATTTTTTGTCCTAGTATTATTAAGCGGAACTAGTTTGAGTGCTGTTGTTAAGTATCTATATACAGTATATGATACCTGGACAGATGTGCCAATTCTAAGTTTTGTGACCCATCAAAACCGATTAATTACACACGCTGATATCTGACACCTAATTCCAGTTAGTCAACTCTCTGTCATGACTCATCTGACCACACGATGAGTCTCACTACACTGTTGTTTTTTCTGATAATAGTTAAGTGTCTCCAGGGCTCTGAGTAGGGTACACGCCTCCACCTGGATTATAGAAAGTAAGTCATCAAACACACATTCTGACAAATTGATGGTTAATTCACCCGAATCACGCAAAAAAAACAAAACAAATTTAGTAACAGAACAATATCATGTGCAAAGAAAGTATCTACTTCCATCCCAATGAAAGGTCTGTGGATTCTTCTGAGTAGTCAGAACAGTCTTCCTGGTAAAAATGTTAAGTTTTATTCCAATGCTACGAGCACTACAAATAAAGTCCTTTCACGTTCACTGCAGTAGGGATCTACAACGTCTGCAAATACAACCACCACTATTTTTAAATCTATACTTACTATGTCAGTGTGTTTTATGTGAATGGGCGAGGAACTTGAAACAGTGCCACACTGTTATGACTGACGGTAACTTACATCACAGAGAGCAGCAAGCGTGTCATTGATGTTCCTCACTGGATGGTAGGTGAAGGTCATGAAGGGCAAGTCAGTGGCAAAGGGGTTCCACCTGGAGGTGAATGAGGGCTCTCTCAGCCGGTCCCAGAAGACTCGAACCCCCTCCCCTTCCCTCCTAAAAACACAGCAATACAGAGGAAATGACAAAGCGTGTCCCACCGTCAGTGACGCAAATGACAGAACTTCAGTTTCTACTGATAATGCTATCAGTAACAGATCAATTACTCACTGCTTTATGAAAACAAGGACTTGTTTTTTCTTTTCCACTGAAAACCATGAACTACCAGAATGTCTGCTTTGTCTCTGACTATATGTAGATATAGCTTATCATATAAAAGATCATCAACATATCATTGAACGTCATGCCGGGTTCAGATTACAGTTGTTTAACATATAGTTATATTCAGCAACAACAGAGCAGATTTTAAACCAAGTCAACTGAGTAAAGAAAATATCCACACAACACACACACCTACGTGGAAATAATGCAATTTTTAAACTACATATTTAAATGTATTGAACTCTAAATTAACATATCTGTTTCAATGGGAACTACAGAAGCACAGACAGACTCATACTTCCCTTTAAACTATTAACTATATATTAATGTTATAACCCTAAAACCTTTCTGTCTGTCATTGTGCCATCCAGTCTATAAATGTAACTGTTTTTTCCAGTTTTCTGTAGTTGTTGCTTCCTGCTTTTAGGTACTGTACAGTATGTGTGCACACAAAAACAAAACGTGTAGCCACCTTCTATAATAAAATTTAACACCTTCACAGACCAGTGACTTGGTTTCAAGATAGTAACATAAGTTTACATTATTTCCCTAAAGGGGGACTGCCAGACCTGTTGCCTCAATGGTAATAATAAAAAAATGGCACTAATCTGCCCTCTGGGTAAATTCTTAATGTGTGGGTAATCTCGAGTTTACTGGGATTAAAGGTAATGTACAGTGGGCTCATCATATTCTCATTCTTCTGTTGTTCTTTCTTTAGTCTTTTTAAAGTAAACACTGTAGGTTTTAATGAAATTGCCCTGGGGTCCTATCTTTCCTCAGCCTAATGAAACCTCAGAAGACTGAGAGCAAACAGACCTCTGAACATTCACTGATCCCATCTTTGAAATGATGATGGTGTTGATCTACATGCTGTGAACATCTTTACAATTCTCTGCTTACTGTTTGTCCATCAAGCCTGATCTAGGGCTCTCATACCTCCAAGATACGTGGGGGTGGGGTGATATAGCATCTTTGTTTCTGCTCAAAAGGTGCAGGTTCACAGGGAGTTCAATACACACTCCTGTGCATTAGGGCAATACTACCTGGAGAATATCCTAACAATCTGAAAGGTATCATTCAACTGTGTGAGGGATCTACCAGGATAAACAGATGTTTTTAAAGTAACACCTACACAGGGTTATAAAAAGACCTTTGGCAATTTTCTTCAGATAAAAGTCAGTTGTCAGTTTACACACTTTAACATTTCAGTCTTATTACACTGTCAAACGCAGAATGGACAAACAAGTATCCAAAAGAACCGGAGATATTAGCACTTGTGTCTACTGAGGCTGGAGGTATACGACCTATGTAGCGATAAGGAGCACGATTAAAAAAAAAAAAAAAAAGTCAGCTAAGCGTGCTAGTTTCTGACACAACATCTAGATTCAAGCACACACTGTTAATTCCCCACCCAAATTCCACTGACTCAGGTGACATCATATGACGCAGTTTATCAAGCACAGCTAAAGGAACAAAAAAGGCTTCATCAAACAGTTTTCTCTTACTGCATACTCATGATGTGCAAATTGAGTAATGGATCAGTCATTTTGCTAATGTTGTGCAGACTAAACCATTTTATTCATCTAGAAAATAATAAAACTAATAAAACCAGAATAATACTGAGTTGCAGCTCTCCATATGAACACAATAAACATTAAAAACATCAATCATGGTTATACAGTCTTAGTTACAAACATCATCACTCACCAAATAAAGGCTTGTTTTATGTGTCTGAATCAACTTTGTTACCGTGTGCACTCATTCGAAATAACGATGTTTTCTGTTGGACCGATATTTGGATTTCATACTTTTAAATATTCGCGCCTCACAGATGTTGTGTGACTTCATGAACTAAAAGTGGAATCATATCGTGGCCCAGTTATATTATCATCCCTTTCTTTTTCTAGCCGGCTGATCAGGTCCTGATTAACATAGAAGGTAAACAACTACTGGATAAACCATGTTTCAAAACAGAAGCTTGAAAAACCTGCAGTGACAGGTTTGACTCCTCAGTCCGGCATAATTACAGCAAAACAAAACAAATACTGTTACAGCAGTTTAATTATCCCATAAACAATACAAAAAGAAATGTCAGGGTGAAATCAAAGGTGTGCACACTGGATAAAACATTTAGTGACTGGTGTCATTTCAATTTTCACAACATGAGCGCTTTTTTGAAGCAATAACAAAACCAGGGGGATTCTGACTTTGCATCACTCTTACATGGAGGGATAATATTACTTTATATTTTATGTTTCACTATTAGAGAATAGGGACTTTTTTCCTTCTATTAGAAGAAGCAACCAAATTAGCAGGAAAGCAAATAAAAGCCAGAGATCATAATTTCCTTAGGGAAATGCATTGTTGAGTCATTTGCACTGTATCTTATGCAACGTAAGTAGTTTCTGCTGTTTACCTTTAACACTGGCAATAAGATGTAACCCACAGATCAGTCCTTGCTGCCTGTGTAATGTCTGAACATTTGCGTTTATTTAGTGCTCAGTGCTGTGTGTTGACAGCTTTCAAGAGACAACTTGCAAAACAATTTAACACCTACAAAAAAAAAAAAAAAAGAAGAAGATTATGGCAATCGAGCAACTCGGAGCTGGAGGAATAAAAATGCAACCCTGCAACATTAGATCTATAATGTACCTGACAGTTTGCACAAAAAGGCAACAGAGAGGATAAATAAGGATATAGGCGAGCGATTTCACAATGTTCTGATTTCCTTAATGATCTCTCACCACATACCTTGTGCAACAGCATTTCCTGCCAACCAGAATTAAACACCTGAGGCTAAACAATAGTGGTGTAGCTGTTGATATGTCATGGTCTCTGGGAGGGGCTGCATCATAATGCAATCATCTAGCCCTGTTTACACAAGTACTTGCAAAATGACAATGCTGCCGCTGAATATTGTGTGCCTCCCCCAGAAGAAATGCTGTGCGGAGAGAAAAGGGGACGGAAAGGAAAAAACACGGCACAAAAGCAAAGCCCGAGTTAAAAGACTGATTATATTTCAGCAAAAGAGAGTGAGGATGGTGGGGTTACAAGTGTACACACTGGCCTTTGTGAGAGCACACAGCTATTGCCCTAGTATAAATGGGGATATAAAAAAAGCTTTGGCGAATTCCACAGGTAAGCTATCACTGGGAGAGGGACCAGCCCAAACAGGCAGAGCAGGGCTGGGCTTTCCAGCCAGAGGCCTTGGACGTCTTCACTGTGTTTATGTGGCAGAGCTGGGGTTTGGACTTTCACTGCACCTCACTTCGACACAGTCATGAAAACACAGAAACGGTGAAAGCCGGCCACCGCCGCGTTCTGCTGTGCACAAAAAAACTAAAAGAAAGGCCTCCACTGACCCGCCTGGTGGTTAGTCGACAGTGTTTATACAAAACACTCACATGCATAAGAGAAACACTGTATTTTGATCTTAAGGGAAAGTGACGAAAAGATTCCTCCCCCGGCTTTCAAGCGCTTCGGACTCAAAAGTCAACACACAAGATAAATATCAAGCCCAGCTCCAGTTGTCATGGCAAGTGTCCCACATTGTCTCAGAGCAAACAAACAAATCTGCTCTGATTGCTCAATAGAGCCTGCAGGGTTGTCAGCCATCCATACATGTATCCATCCAACCAGGTTTCATTCACCATGTGAAAGGACTGGAGGAAAGAGATGAAAAGGTTGGAGGAGTGGCAGGAAAAACAAAGGAAAAGACAAAGAACTGAGTTTTCGCACAGTTTTTCTACAACATTCCTACCTCAAAAAAAAAAAAAAAAGGAAGAAAAAAGAAGATATTTACATTATTCATGATAAAGCTGCTCATGCAACCTCTCAAGCCTAAAACAGCAGCCATGTTGCTGTCGATGTCATGATGCAAAAGCTGTGATATCATAGCTGCAGGCTGCTGGCAAAGATATTTCCACCTTGAGTCCACACGCTGGAAGCTGCTCCACAAAGTGTCTGAATTTACAACAGCACGCCCAGAACATTATAAATCTACTGCTGTTTAGTAATTTATACTGTGTGTCCTGGGAGCAGCCTATGTGCAGACGTTGCCCTTGATCTGGGTTTTGTTTTTGAGGATAAGAGTGTTTTTATTCTTTCCGGTTTCCTGGTGCAGGTAGAACTACAATATCTGCCAATAAAAGGTACTGGTTATATAAACACTTCGTTTGAAAGAGGAGGATTTATTTACTCAGAAAATCCATCTCTTCTCTCCATTTTATCTTGCAGATCTCATGTTTATGAAAGTAAAGCTGAGGTCAGATTTACTGGGAATCATTCAAGGAAGTTCCTCGTCTGTTAGCAGTCCCCAATGTCGAAATGCCTGTGAGGCCTGTTTGGGATTGTTGTTTATTTGAATCCCTATTAGTAGTTACCACAGCAACTTCTTTTTCAGGGTCCATGTTAAATATGGTATAATAAACCACATAATTGCATACAGTAAAGAAACTATCACCATTACATCATCCTAACCAAATGACAGCAAAACCAAAGATATACTGCAGCATACAAACAAATAACACAAACAACAAAAGTATAATGATGCTTTTGCACATTTGCAAACAACGTTGAAGAATTGCTACTTTGCTCATTATGATTTAAGTAGTGGAAAAAAATAAGCATTTCAGTTCTTTCTTACAGTGGCGGACTGTAACTTAATAAATACATTTAGACAAGTACTGCACTAAGAGATATTATTTATTTATAGAGGTAAGTTTTATTCAAGGAAAACTTACTAAGAATTAACCAATAGTTCAAACAGAACACTAGTTATAAAGTATTTTATGGATCAACGTATCTCTGGGTGAGGAAACATAACGTGACATTCCCAGATAGGTGTGATTACAGCATGATTGAATAGAGATAGGTTTGTTTTAAATTATAATAAGCACAGTTAATAGCAGGGGCTGTACATCAGATTTGCTGCTGGGGAACTTGAGGCATGGACTTGAAAAAGAAGCTCGCATTTCGAAAGCACAGCAATATTATTACCTGTAAAATAATATTATTACCAACAATACCTTAAAAACTGGGAAGCATCTTTTGGTTACACCTCTTCCTATCTCTGACTCTTGTTTATTTAAAGCACAGTTGTCCAATCGTAGTACTGGTTAATAGGTTGCACAGATTGATTTGTGGCAACAGAAAACATGTGGGTACCTCCTTCAAAGAGGACTGGTAGTATGTGAGCACATCCTGCTTAATCCTACAAAAATGCTTTAATCATGTTTTAGTCACACATTTTTGGATCTTCTGCAACTGTGACTACATGATGGTCTGATGAGGTGTCCTGGAGCAGAACAGCTATGCTGATCACAGCTACTGTGGACTGCCCTCTGCTGTTTAAACAAATAAGCTGCTTTGGTGTGTAGAGGTGAGCCTGAACAGACAGACTGAGAGAAGGACAATTATGTTTGAAGCAGGTCTGAAGAACTAACTCTAACTGCAGATTTTCCACTCTATGTGATTTTACTGTTACTTTTGAGTGATCTCTGTATGCAACTGATAAGGCCCACTCGGGTCAGAGTGAGGGAGAAAATCCAGCTAATAAAACAGTTTTAAGTAGTTGAAGGAGCAGGCTAAATAAAGCATGATTCCCTCTGAAGCCTTGCTGAGAAAGAAAAAAAAAAAAAAACACCTCATCAGATGAGAAAGACGAAAGCAGTGCTGAGATTTTTCCCCCACCTTCATAAATATATATACTGTATTTCTTACAACATTTACTGAAGCAACCTCTAGTGGGGCTCCCTTAAAGCTCCACACCCAACTCTTTCAGACAGGAATAAAAAAAATACATAGGTAGGCTAATTAGTTTGTCTAGACAGTTTGGAAAAGAGGCACTTAAAACACATCTTTCCCCACAGATGCTGAATATACTGTGCTTTTTCCTTCATGGACGCACCTAGAGAATGTGCAGTGAAAACACATTCATCAGGACTAAAAATACTGACACTCCCTAAACACTTTCTATTGGCATTATCACAAGTTTGGGAGGCTGATGGAGGACACATGAGGGTACAGGCGCCAAATAAATGTACTGTATGGGGAGTTAGATATTCTTTGTTGTTGTTGTCTGGGAAGACTGGAGTCAAACGTTCATGAAGGTGTTTTCAGTCAATTCAGTAAGTTAATTTCTATTATAAAATACTAATGTCCTAAGTAAGCAGCTCCCCAATGTGCAGAAAAATAAGATCCATTATGTTGTGACGCCTGCTCAAACACTAATCTCAGACTTCATGGCATTTTACAAATCAAGTGTAAGAAACAACAGCGCTGCCTCTGTTTCTGCCAAAGGTACAGTCTTTGTTGCAGCCTGAGCAGTGAGGAGGCTTTCTGTGACGCGCACAGGCAGCTGCAGAATCATTCATGAGAACTTCAGACCGATGAGGGAATGGGATGTGGCGTGTTCCTGCCTTGAACTGCCGCTACCGAGGGTGCACACTGACATCAAGTGGTCAGATGACAACCGTCAGCAGACACATCAGCTGCAGCTATCTTGACTCCTCGCACTGTTTCTCATTAGCAAGAATATAAATGTAGCAGTCAAGTGATATTACAGTGAGGAGTTAAAATGTTGATGAGAAGAAACTGAGACTTCCTTATATACGTCACATTTGGATTTTACTCTTGATGGTTTTCTGGATCCGCTTTTAGGGAGAATTACCACCCTCACCTCTTCTGAGCGTTTTAGCTTCTTTCGGCTCGTTGTTTTGGTTTCTTGCTTCACTCTCACAACTTAGTGATGTGGAAACAAAGTCTTGCGTACCGTTACAGTGGATTAATTTTCCTGTACTCACTGAACTCTTTCTGCCAAAAGTAAAACAGAATGACCTAGACGGAAAAAAAAGGAGACGCTTCCTAAGAGAGAGACAAAGAGGAGAAAGAAGGAGGGAACAGTGAAGACGAAGACAGAAAGAGGAAATGTTTGAGGCACAAGTCTTTCTTATTTGAAACCGTCTCTTTAATGATGGACTCCCGGGCGGCTTTGACAAGCATTTTATGTATAATTTAATGTAATGTGCAGAGATAAAGCCTCCAATAAAGGCTACGCTCTCTAAGCTCTTCACAGCACATTACATTTTATTCATCAAATTAGTTTTAGTTGGTTTGCTATCCCCTGAGCCGTCTTTAAAAGGTTTAGATGAAAGGACTACATTAATTTTGCCACTAATCAGTTAAGTGACAGCTCCAAGTGACAGCTATGCACTCCTTAGCCCTAAAAAAAAAAAACTCTCGGCACACTTGTATCTGTGCCGTGCCTGTTTCAGCTCCTCAGTTCCATGTGTCCCTGCTTGATCTCGGCTACCCTGCACTAGTCCTCTGCATGCACATGCCTCACCGCGCAGCCTTCGGTAGCTGCTCTCAGCTTCGTTTCACTTTTTCACCGTGCATAACCTCGCAATCTTTAAAATGTACTGAAAACATTGCATTTTGCATTTCTCATAACATCTTCAGTGTCTCTGAAAGCTAGTGCACTTTGACGAACTGCCGAAAAATGTGTCCATGCTTTTTTTTTGGGGGGGGTTGGGGGGGGGGGGCTTAAAGAGCTTAAATCTTAATTGGTGAGGGAATTTTGCTTTTGTGAAACAAATCAGAGCAGATAATTAGGGCTAATATTTGTAATTGTCCAAGCTTTTATTTATTTTTTATTAATAACTCTACTGAGAGCAATCTTTGAGTAGACTTAATGTAGACGTGTTTTGCAGGACTAATAAAGTGAGGGGACTTACTGCAGGAGGGAGTGCTTTGGGAAGGTGAAGGTGCCGTGGGAGATACGGTCCACAAAGTTCAGCGGGATCCTGTGGAATTGTTCACAGTTGAACATGACAAAGTCGTATTTGAAGACCAGGAGAGAGAATTCTGTGATGAGAACAAGTCGCTCCTTTTCATTGTTCCAGTGATCCACCCTGTAAAAAGAAACAGTCAGTGTGTTAGCCCTACAGAGACTGATGATTTATTTAATCATTTTAAATTAAATGTATTGACTCTTTGAGTTATCAACCAAATGTGCCTATGTTAAACACTGGTTTAGGTCATTTAGTCCTTTATGGATCAAGAGTCAAATTTCTGTCTGACCTAAGCATGATGCACTTTCGCCTGAACCTGACCCAACCAAACCCTCTTATGTACTGCTGAGTCCTGTTGAGTTTGGTTCCTTGCCTGGAAAGAGGAAAGCTGGAATCCATCCCAAAAAAACAAACCCCAATCTTAAACAGGTTAAACCAAACATGAACATTATCACCATCACCGTAGTTAGAAAGGATTCATTTCAGGAAAACCTCTTTTTTTAAGGGATCCACTGCCATAAAAAGGGATTTTAACATTTCTGAGAAGCACAGTGTGATGTTAGTATTCTCCAGGAGGTACGTTTAATACAAAAACATATAAAGCAAAGCTGTGGTGTAATTATGTAGTGTAAAAGCTTCACAATTTCCTACAGTGCCCTGGGCCAGGATATTACAATAAGTATGCAAACACTCTGAAGTCAAAATAATAGTCACAGGAAAATCTAATTAACAAAAACACCTTTAAAATAACAAACCAAAGTCCACTTTCTCTTGCACCCTCAAACTATCTCCGGAAAATGTCACACTCTCTCTCTTCCCCCCTCACCACTGTGCAAACACAACTAATTCACAGTGGCACAGATTCTCTTGGAGTGGCTCTGTTTCTTACGGCCTGCTGAGTCGGGTGCACGTGGCCAACTCCAAGTGAAACACTCTTGATTGCTGCTGGCAGCCGTAGGCCAAAATAGACAGTTCACTGAACAGCCAAGGCATCATGGGTAAGGTGTGGGTGAAAAGCTTTGACTGTGCTAATGAAATGAGTGAACCTTGACTGGGCACAGACGTCATGGACAGAGGTGAGGTGTTACGGAGATCCAGGATCACACTGTGGGTGGGCTGCTGGCACTCAGGCTTGACACAACAACACAACAACACAGTGCCAGTCACGGTGAAGCCTGCAGTGATGCACCTCTCTTAAACAAACCGCAGGTTCTTCATCATCATCATATTTTTACTTAGAGAAATCATCTATTAAATAGAAATAGATTAAAGGCACTCTCATATCTCTACACTAAATATAAAGCTGGAAATAAATAAATACAAATACAAAAGATTAATTGTCCAAATAAGCAAAAAAGCAGATGAACTGACATCATCCTAGTTGTTTCAAAGCCAGCGAAAACCCTCAGCAAAGCCAGATTTGAGGAATTTCTCATGCTTTCCTGACATTAGTCACCGGCATCCTTTGGGGATATTCAGCAGCAGTGCCACAGAATTACCATATAATGCACTCTTTATGTTGCAAGAAATCCTACAGCAGCTTCTGCAGCTGCGATAACTGCGGGCCAAATGTAGGACAAATGTTAATGTGTGTTGGACAGAGCTGCATAAATGGGATGTATTATTCATTCTCACATGGCCAGCCTTTTAAATGTTTCCTGAAAGCTTGCGCAGAAGTGATACAACCTGACATCTGCAAGTACACTTGGTAAATGTCCTGCAGTCGTTTCATTTTCCTCTGTGTTCGAGTCAGAGCTCTACTTCGACGCCGACTTGTTAATGTGCTAATCTTGGAAAATAAAAACACTGATTATTGAATGAAAGCTTTACTAATATGCACATCTGTGCCTGACAATGCTAAGACGTCATGGTCCTCTGCTGTAAGACAACCAGCCTCTCTCTGTATGTGTATGCCTGTCATTCCAGTCATCCAGAACATATTGTATGAGTTACATAACATATAAAATATTAAAAAAAAAAAAAACCTATTAGATGTTCTTTGTATTCTGTGATACTACAGAATCGTTATTGAATGACTCACAACATTGTGTACACTGTATCACAGTTGTAATAACAGTAACAAAATCTTAATAAATACTAAGTACATAACATTGTGAAAAGACTCAGAGAAAATAAAATGTAAAATAAATGCCAAGGGTAGAAACCACTGTTGCACGCATTATTATCATTATTGTGGAGCAACCGTTTGTGATGAATAGAACCACATGGGCTCAGTAGTACTTTGTGTCACTTAACACAGTCCACCACCACATCCAGAAATGCAACCTGAAACTCTAATATGCAAGGAGGAAGCCAAACATGAATTCTTTGCAGAAACGCAGTCAAGTTTTCTGGGCCTGAGTGGCAATGTGTTCTGTGGTCATGAATTCACCTTTCAGCACATTCATGGGAAGGAACAGATATTATGTCAACAGATATTTCAGCAGGACAATGCTAGGCCTCATTCTGCACATGCTACAGCTCCATCTTATCTCAGTTCAATCATTCAGGTCTACATCCCCTCCCGTCCACTGCGCTCAACCGGGGGAACGACGTCAGGTGGTACCAGCACCACACAGTCGACACCAAGGAAAACTGTTCAGCTCAGTGATCCCACGATGATGCAATGAGCTGCCTATCTCTGCACGCTCAGCCATCTCACTTGCAATCTTTAAAAAACTGCTGAAAACAGAACTCTTCCGTATCTTCCTCTGCACTTAAAAAAAACAAAAAACCTTTCTACTCTTTTGTTCTCACATCTCTTGAAACAGAAACACTTTTTTGATAGCACTTTGCTTTGATGTTTTTTCTCCTTGACTTAGATTTTGTTTGCTTGCCTTGTTCCCCACTTGTAAGTCGCTTTGGATAAAAGCGTCAAATGACTAAATGTAAATGTAAATGTAAATGTACAGTAGTGTGACCTCATAGACATGTATTTATGTATGGTGCATCATCAAGTTGAAAATCTGACAACAGTGACCACGAACTGTTGAGCAGCTCAAGTCTTGTATCCAGCAAAAATGGGCAAATATTCAACTCTAAGACTGCAACAATAATAAATTCAGCAGTTCCCAATGATTAAAAAGTGTAATTAAAAGAAAAGGTGATGTTAACTGCGACTGTTAACATATGTTCATAAACTAAAATACAATTATGTTGCTCAGTGAAAACACTTCACCGACAAATGAATAAAAGTAAATAAAAGGTCATTTTAGTTTTTCTTGCATTTTACATCAAGTTACATTAAATTTTTGTCTGGAATTTAGATTTGTGTATAAATGCTATTAAACCCTCTGCCTTCCTGATATAAAACCTGTCTTTGCTTCTAGCTGAAAAACTCCTCCTGATGACATCATCTGGAGGAGTTTTTCAGTACATGTCTTCCTCATACTAGAACCATACACTAGGAAGGAAGTTGAAAATCTGTGAAGTCAGGAAAGAGGTTATAAATTTTTAGTTCGCCACAACACATGAGTGAATGAACAGTTAATAAGATTTCTTGTATCCGATACAAGATTTTCACTGGGCACACATCACACTGCATGTTGACGTGAACACAGGTGTGTAACAGGATGTGGTTTCATGAACTCACTCTGCCATCAGCCAAGTGCTTTTAACGCTGCCATCCACTTCTTTATCCACCAGAGCTTCGACGTCTTTGATGGCCTGATTCAGAGTGCCAGGCTGAGGAGACAGAAATGCACGGGTGTCATTTTCTAATTTCTCACTGTGACAATGTGTGTGTACGCACAGAGCTGAGGGGTAAAAGGCTTAAGGTGCAGCTGGGACTGGTACTCCAACAAAATGTCAGCGTGTCTGCGTGTCGAACAAAATAACAATAAACAAGAACATGAAGCCTCGGCATGTGGAAAAGGCTGCAAATAAAGGAAGCTGAGCGTGCAGCTCCTGCGTATAAATCTGAGCACCTCAGATATTTGAAGACAAGAGAAAGCGTCAGGACACAACACACCACACATTCAGACTGTCTAAAGCCATAAACAACCTGGTTTTCCAATGCTGTCATTTTTTACAACATGCTATTCTATCCTTACACTCTGTTTTATTATTTCAACGCCAAGTTTGAGAACTTAACCAGATTAGGAGTTCATAGTAAGGTCTTCTGACAGTCTTATTGTAATGTGAGCCTAGAGCTGAGCAGGCCTGTCAACACGGCATGTGTGACTGACTTTCCTAAGCAATCCAATACAGCAGGCCTGCAATGAACACTAGCTGATGATATACAGTTTATTGTTGACATTGTGTCATGTAGTTGTTGACTTATCACTGTGAAAACTTTCAAGGCTGCGTTTTGACTTGACTGCATAAAAAGGTTTGAGGTATGTCTACAAAAACTGGATCTGAAATCCAGGAGCAAAATACAAAACTGGACCAGTCTCAGGCAAGGAGGGTGGTGATCTTACCACTACACTACCCGGTCAACCAGGTGTTACAGGAAGTGTACCTACCTGTCTTGCATGTTTGCTTGTTTTTGTGTTACGTGCCACACCCACCCTCTTTCTCTCTTGTCTTTCTGTCATCTCCCATAGGGTCTCCGGGGGTCTCCTGAGCCTGAGGCCTTCACCACATCTCCTTCTTCCCCTCCCACCATCCTATTGGTCTTATCCATCCACCATATGCAACTTACATTTCATTCTTTAATCAACAGCATCTCATTTGACGGTGTGGTCCTTGCTTCTACGTCAACTAAAAATGATTCTAAGGAGCACAGGATGCTGGATGTTTGTCGGTGTCAATACTAATAATAATAGTGTGATAAAGCTGTACAGTGCCCTTTACTGGAGTGGGATAATTAATTCAATCATTTGGGTTTAAGATCAAAACATTTCTGCTTCTATTAGATTGTATTTACACCGAGATACAGAACAACATAGAGCACAGTGCCTTTTTTATCTGCTGACCTAAATGTTAGGTTTGGCAACATGTGACTGACAGGTGTTTCTTGTTATCAAGGTGTGCCCTCTTAGGTTGGCTGTTAAACAATACATAGCTTCTAATGACTGCTCTGACCTTGGGTTTTACCTGAACAGATCAACATGACGACGAGAGGTGGTTGGATGGATGGATACATATACTAATCACAGACTAGTGTGTTTTAGAGCTGTTCTTTCTTTGTGATTACTGGATGATTTATTTATGTCCTGTGATTTATGTCTGAATCAGTGAATTTGCTTTGACTCTACCTTTGTAAACAGGTCCCTAAAATATATAATAAATAGAAATAATAAAGTAAAACAATGTGACCACAGCTGTTCACTAAATGAAAGAATAAACACAGGTAAGTAACCTGCCACTGACTCAGGAACACGGACTTTGTACAGGCCAACAAATCACATTACACATCATTTCAGCACACAGTGAATTCTGGTCAGGTCTTTACCCTCAACACGAAGAACCTCCTGATTTTAAACTGGTCTGGAGAGGACACTGAGACGGCAGCGCTGTGGGAGCGGGGCCCTCCGTCCGTCGCTGGCCCTTCCTCTGCGGCCTCCGCCTCCTTTCGGGCCGCGTCGCCCTGCGCTGCCCGCTTCTCTGCGGGCTGAGCGTCCTCCGAGCCGGCGGAGCCGCCGCTGAGTGCAGGCTGCCCTCCGGGAGCTGCTCCCCCCTCAACTTCTGCCATGACGGGACTTCACACCAGCTCTGGAGGAGGATGAACAGCAGAGGTGCAGCTGATCATTAAGGGACATGCGGTCGAGAGACGCCAACTTGTGTCGGCACTTAGTGAGTCGGGAGGACTCAACGAGCTGTCAATCTTTCCCTCCAGAGGGAATGGAAACCCAAGTTTACACAGTAAAACTTTTCGGAAGAACATTTTAAAGTGTCATAACGAGGTTTAACTTACCACCAACGATCGAGGTCGCAGCACTCAGTCCGAGCCAGAGACAGCAGGTGCACGACTTCCTTGTTCCGTCTCGAACATGTTTGTTCAGAGGGCGTCAGCTGCTGCAGGTCTGCAGCTCAACACACCACACAAGCTGTGCTGTGCACTGATGTGACTGACACCGGCACAAACCACAAACCTGCACACTTGTTCAGATTACATTTACATTACTAGAGCACTGCCTAAATTAATCGATATATGGATATTTCTAATCCGTGTGTGCTCACTGTCTTTTCTTTATCTTTTATTTGTATATGAGAACCCAAATGTTCCAAGGTGCATGACAAAAGTTAGGGTTACACTTGAAGATCTGGTTTTTATCTCACTTGAGATATGTTATGTGACTTGATTTTGTGACTTCTCCTGTTTGCTGCATATCACTGCACTTCTTACCTCATTACTTCTTTTTGATAGAAAGTTGTTGTATGTAGCCGTTTAGTTTCAGCATTACACTGTTTGTGCTCTTTATTTTTAACCAGGATGTCAAGAACTCAGTGGAAATTACAACGATGCTTTTGGATTTACAGTATAATCCAGTTTACACTTTCAGGTTACTTGCCTGAAGTGTTTTGAATGACTAACACAGTTCAAATGCTAATTCCTGTGTCAGTCTGACATTAGATGATAATAAATTACAACTGGTAATAAAATTATTACTTTCTGTTTATAAAAAACAAAAAATATATACATATGTAAAAAAAATAAAGAATTGTGTTAGTAATGAGCAACATGTAGGACGTTTCCAGAAGGTGATAATCCAAAGAAAGTCTTGTTTTTGCCCATGTTTATTGAACATTTGTTGAATATGTTTTCTGGAAAGTATTTGCACTTCAAATGATGTTGGATGCAACTTATCTAAGACAAATCTATGCGTCGTGTAGCTTTGTCTGGAGTTTGTTTACCTTCAATGAAGAAAAATGAGGTTTAAAGTATTCTTTATTCTTTATATTTTGGACCATGCTTAGGGAAGCTTTAGGACGTGTGGGTACCAACCAAATGTCAAGTTGATATGTGCTGTGTTTTCTTCAGGTACTCAGGAACACATGAAACCACCCCTGTAGGCACAGACCTCTCACCACCAAACAAACTAAGGAATATTTGCATGATCTGGGTAAACGCCAGCGTTTCTATACTCGCTGTGTCATCGTGCTAGGAAGTTATTTCTGCCGACATGATAAACTTGTCCTGTGCTTTACAGTAAAGGTTAATCTGAACAAGACTGAATTAACCCAGTTAGCAGGTATTGAATATTTCATCAGCTGTTCTGTTAGTGCAGCATTGAGACTGATGCTTAGCGTGTATTTTAAGCTGTACTCAATAAGGAGAACACTTCCCAGCTGCCTGGACTAACCTTACAGATTTGTGCCACACACTCCACTGTTTATGAAAGATTTAGCTTGTTTTGAATCTCCTCTCTCAAGCTTATGTTCCCGTCTTGACATCTTTTCCTAAAATACCAATGAATGGCATTCATGATTTCGGGGCTATAAAACAATCAAGCAATTGTGGGATGAACAAGATCACGGAAAGCAAATAACACTTTTTTTTTTTCCTCCTCCCACAAATCCTTGAATAGCATCAACCATTCAAACATCAGTCTTCGTGTGCGCTAATGTCTTCTGACATCACACATAAGGCCACTCATTCCCAATCACAAACTCTTCCAACGCCTTGTCACAAGTTAAAACCTACTCATAATCTGCAGCCGTCAAAGAAATGCAGACAGATCTCTAAAGGACTCCTGCACAGTTGCTTAGGTACTCCCACGAACTGCAGGCACAGATTTTCATGCTCTTTGGAGCTGTCTGAATAGACAGTAGCTTTCCGGTTGGTATGCAGTCAACTAATTACTTCTAATCAATCCAGATCGTCTTTGCTTCACTGATGGGTTAATAATGAACTTTCTAAAAAAAAATTCTGCTTAAATTGAAGCATTGAGCCAAGAGACTAGAATTTCTTTAAAAATCCTCATGAAATCCACAAATCGCCCTGTTCTTCAAACTGCAAACGAAAGACCAGAACACAGCTGATTTACAGACCTGGTGGTAGTTTAATGAAAATATCTCAGCGTGATAGTGGCTTTGCACTGGATTACTGCTGTTTCACGCAGTAAGTAAGGAAACCGGTGAACTTAGGAACCCCTTGCACCATAATATATTGCATCATTTGGAGAAGCGAGAATAAGAATCATCCATATTGTTGTATCTAGGCCAAGTAATCAACACTGCATCACTGGAAATGTGCACTGTTGCCAAGCTGTAAGCATTTCAGTTGGTACTACTACTTATACTGTACCTCCTTAAGTGTGTGCTACACTACAGTCTGTCAATGCAGTTTTTGTTTAGTGCTCCCAAAAGACATTAATGTTTATCACTGATGAAATCTATCATGAATTAATAATGGGTTAAATAATACATGTCATATTTCCAGTGGGTGTTTTAGATAAAACAGTGCTGCATCTAGTACATTGTAGTAGCATGTTAGTGCCCCATGTGTTCAGCTTTGTAGATAAGTGCAGTTCATGTCCGCCACTAATAGTATCTTAAGTCTATCTTAGACTGATTTCTCAAAGCAGTGGGACTTTAGGGTCTATAATTAATATTTGAATAATAACGTGGGGCTCACTGACACTGAAAGACTAATCACCAGAAATCATCTCCCCTCAACTCTCGTTGTAGCTGCTTTCAGCTCAGTTTTGGATTTCTGGCCTCCAACTTTACCATTTCAAGTTTCTTTTGAGTCTTTTCCAGGAACAGCAGGGAACTGTTTTCAGCACCTTCTCTCTTGGTCATAGTGGAGAATGTAGAGGCCTCTGGGGAGACCAATCACAGCCGCCAACAGAAAAAAGACACAACAGAGTGGTTTGGTCAAATCTTGTCTTACAAACAAACAATTATTTTTTTTTATCATAACAAATGTTTTTTTCTTTCATTTTGTTTTTATTTTTTCACTGGTCGAAATGAGTTTTCATAGTTTTCAATAAAATGGCTGAGGAAATATAGTTCTTTGTGTACACGGGTCCTGTACCTCTACTGTACTGTGGATACAGTATGTAAGCAGCTTTTCTAATGAGACACAGTGGTTTCTAGTTCAGCTCGTTTATTTGTACTATGAAACTGAAATACACATCAGAAAGAAAGTGAGAGAAATAGAAATTCGAGCATGTCAAGTTAAAAAAGAAAATTCACCACATAAAATACAGCTGAAGTAACTCCTGAAATAGTCCATTTAGCAAAATCAAAAACCAGTTTACCTATAATTTTTTACTGTTTTTTACAGGTTAATCAAATTAAATGCAACATGTTAATTAAGCTGTATTAATTAAGCTGTTGAACAGTTGCAGGTAGGCAGATTTTGTTACAATCTTGCTCGTTCCCACTTCCTCCATTCTCATGCTAAGGAACCAGTTGGGCTTGTGTAAGGACTGAAAGCAGATGTAGGCATCTTTCAAAATGTGGAGCTATTGCTTAAATCACAAATGTATTGTTTCTGTCATAACCCTTTTCCACTTCCTGTCTAGATCCTCTATGTTTTCATCACTCACAGACCACAAACATGCATCTCAATAGACTCTGTCAAAAATGGTTCAATTTGTTCCCCTCCCAGAACTTCCCTCAGTCAGAGCACATCTTTACGTTCCATGGTCGACGCGATGTTGTGTCCAACAGAGGACCCGAGTTTCCTGCCAGGTTTTGGTCTGCGTTCCGTCTTCTAGCAGCCTCTCGACAGGCTGAATGAGCAGTTAGAGACTGGACTCCACCTCCTCTGCGGCTGGGACCCATCCACCTGGGTGTAGAATGTGGCCTCGGTGAAATGCGGCCCCTCTTGAAGTTGTGTGAGGTTACTAACCTCCTTTGTTACCCAGCCTTGACCCCTTCCTGGCTAAAAGTTCTGGCTTTCCACTTGTGACCTGCCCCTGAAAATGACCTGCAACAAGTTAGCCCGTCAATTTGTCCGACCGTTCTGCATCTCCAAAGTCGTCAACCCTTGGGTGGTGCGTCTTAGTCTATCCAGGCAACTGCTCATGGATCCAACCTTTCATGTCTCTATGGTTAAACCAGCATCTGATTGACACTAATAACCAAAGTAAGCGATGTCTTTTCCTTTTTCTCTTGCAGTATTTATTCAGGAAACTTTCTTCTCACCTGTTTCTCCCTTTTCAGACCCACGCCCCTGGCCTTCAAACCCAGTCCACCTGTGATCAACTCGCCGTACATATTAATTTACATTGTTAAATAATAAATAAAAACCCTTTTGGCTTTTCTACAGCGTCTGGGATTTTAATTCGGTCCTCCCTATTTTTCTGATAATTTCTGTGTGTATGAATAAATCTGTGGTCGTCTATCTGTATCTGTTTTACATTATATATATATATATATAATTTTAAATTAATTATAAACACTTTCTTCATGATGGGAATATTCCACACTTCTGAAGGACCACTGTGTGTTTGTGAATCAGGGCCAGAGAGTCTCCTACGACATGACATCATTTGACTTTACAGCTCAGACATACACACAAACATGTCCAGGGGCACCCACCCTTCATCTCCAATGTTTTTGGTGGATGAAAGTAATTCAATTATGTCCCAACACGTTTGTGTTTATCCATATTGCAGTGAAGCCTGATTTAACTCTTCTGAGATATGAGACGGGATCGGCAGATGTTGTGTGGACCTCTGTGACCCTGTAAGTTCCATAGTCATGATCTGTGTGTGCAGTGGTTTGCTGAGGCGTAGAAACACTGGCAGCATCTTTTCCTCCTGCTTAGCCCGTGAGTAATGCTCAGACCAGAGCGCGGGGGCTGGGCCATGAGGGTTCATTAACTTGGCTGAAGCCTGATGAGCTGGAAAACTCCTAACCTTCCACATTTCAGCCCAGCAGAAGCTCCACTGAGGACAGTTATTTCACCCAGCATGAGAAATGGCCTGAGTCTATGTGAGGTCTTATTTTGATCAGTGTTTAGGAGACAAGACAAAAACAAACTGGATATAGGGTGCATTTGTATGACTTCTATGATTTGACTATTATGCAAACGCTCTTCAGGTTACAGGACACGAGAACACAGCACATATGGTAGAAAGGAAACGCTTCCTTGTTGACATATTCCGTACAGGAAGAAATACCACAAATATTTTGGACCAGTCACAGTCATTCTCATGTGTTGTTTTGTTAGCTAAACTTAACTTTTACATTTCAGCTGAACTAACCTTAATTCCTTCAGACAACAAAGTGCATCTGAAGACCACTGTAAGTTGTCTTGAGTTGACAATGATGTGGCGTGGGAGAGCAGCACACACTGACCACTAGCTGACCACAGTGTTTACTGCCCAGAGGCTCCACTTCCAGATGAATGCAGACAACTGTTTTACTTGACCTTGACCATCACGACCGGCAGGCTGGGACCTGACCTGTCAGGTATGGTTCACAGGGATATTTTAGGTCAGTGATGGGGAGTTTCAGGAGAGTTAGTTTGGTGCATGGTGAGCCTTAAATTGATTTTACACACATAAATCAATGTGACATGGGGCTGTTATTTCTCAAAGACAAAAGGTTCAAGGCCCCGACCCTCTCCGCCCAAGATCTAAGACAAAATTTCAGAAGGAATAACTTGTGGTTCACAGGTTCATATTTAGGGTAAAGAGGTGACATGTGAAACTACTGCTGAGCAGTAAACACATGCTTTAAAAAGCAAGTAGATAAAATTAAACACTATTTTAAAAGTTTTTCATATAGGAGGAGTTAAAGATTTGGGAACTATGTTTACTCTCTTACTGGGTGTAAGCTGTCATGTCTGTCCATTAATGTACCAAAGCAAAGAGGACGTTACTGTAGTCCAGCATAAAACTGACACTCTTATACGAGTTTAAAGTTTTCACTTCTTGTAAAACTGGAGCTTTCTTGTTTGAGGAGACACCAGGTGAAGAGCAGTGACAGGGTTTATTGCTTTTCACATGTCCACTCCTTTCAGTTAGATTGCATTGGAGAACAAATGGTGAACTGCTTTGTGACATGCACGTCATAATTGATGTCTTGCTGTTGCTGTGCTCAGAAAGGTAGAGAGAAACATAAAACATGTCTAGCAAGCAAGTGGAGGAGTAAAGCTGGACACTCCATCTGGTAATTGTCATGATAAGCAGGAAATATGTGAGCGTTCACCTGAGAAGTGTGAGCAGTCATAGGCTAGACAAGCGAGGTGCTGTTAGGTGTATCAAAAAACAAAGACACCAATGTGTGTGTTTCACTAGGTGGGAGTCTTGTTCTGTGCCACATGCCTTGCTCAAACAATAAAGCAAATAAAGAAAAATAAGACTATTGTGTTTCTATTGTCTGTGTTATACCTGGCTGCAAATTGCCATGACAATAAGACAAGGAAGTCACTGTGATCACCAAAAACGCCATAGCAACAAGTTACCCCCTGTAAACTCAATGCATGAGTTAATTTATAAAAGGAATCTAGTCTGACTTCGTCTCCAATTCAAAAACATGGTTACAACAACACCTTACATATCACTAGTTAAAACAGATATGATTACAGACTACCTGACAGGTGGACCTTTGATCTTATTGTACAGCAACAGTACAACTCTGCCCTCTTTAACGTGACCAACATTAAGCAGACGGTTGTAGATTGAGTTAACATACCACTCCAACTCCAACTCCACTCCAGGTGTGACTACTAGTCCAGCAGTCTACTGGGAGGTAGCTTTCCTGTTCTTTCCATTATGGTGACGTTGCACAAATGCAGTATTAGGCTGTGATAGTCTGTACAGACTGTCAAGCTTTGAATTTTGGACACAGTCTTTTATGACACAGAACATAAATGTGAATAATGTTGAGAAAAAGCTCAAAATGTCAAGCAAAAGCAAGACAAATGCAACTGAAGGCAACTGAGGCAGGGAAGTAGAAAGGGCAGCTCAGTTGGTAGAGCAGTTGTCTATGAACCCCAGGGTCAGAGGTTTGACTCCCAGCTTCTCCTGGACACTGACAAGACACTAGACCTGAGCACGTAAGTGGGCAACACACAGAATACACAGATTACAGGCTGGAACGAAACACAGAGAAGTGTGATAAACAGGCAAAGAACAAAGGAAGATGTTGGATTTTATACTGATGAGAGTGGAAAAAGTGTTGACTGGAAACAGGTGAGGTGGCTGAGAGTGGGGCCAGGTGTGAGAGCGCACTGTATGTGTGGAAAACCACCAGAAGCAAACGTACAGCAGAGGTTTGACAAGACGGGACGCCGAGCCACCTGTAATCAAGTCACGAGCGGCGCTGGTGTAAAGACCACACATCTCACAGTGTAAAACGACGTGAGATGCAAGTGAGTATTTTAAAATGTTTGCAGAACTCCTGAGGCTGAAACCTTCCTGTAGTAAAGCGTGCACAGTTCGAAAGTAACAATGAACTTTGCAGACATTGCTGATCCAACTTTGCAGACATTGCTGATCCACGAATGTGTAAATAATTATTAATATTGTTGATCATAGCAGCAGAACAGAGATACACCCCAAATACACAACGTGTTTTTTCCCACAGGGCTAAGAGCTGAGCGAATGTGCTTGAGCCAACCTGGCACTGTGCTTTGTCCAGAGGGAGAGATAATCCAGCCACTGAGTGGCAGTGTTGCTCTAGTGATGATCCCACACGAGCAGAGAGCACAGAGAGCAGGAGCGAGGGGAGCCGACTCATGTTCTACATACGTGATTACAACTTGTTTAACGTGTCATGTCCTAATCAGTCAACTTCTACTAATCTAATCTACAATCTTACATTAATACAGAGCTGACTGGACATAGTAATAGTAACTAATCTGGGATGGATTATCATATATCTGCAGTTTACAGAGATTCCATTGTGTTACTGTACATTTGTTAATGAATGCGTACATGTCAACATGCCTTCGTGTTCTTTGTTGCTTCTCTTGCCATCCTGATTCTGTCTCGCCTTTCTCGCGTCACCTCTGACTGTAAAACAGACAGGCCCTCCTGGCATGTGTCATTACCAATCCAAACTGTTTCCCTGTGACATACTGTGTCACCCTGGACACTCTGACTGACTGCTCCCACTTGGCCCATCCGCACAGCAGGAGGCACTGATGGGATATCATATAAATTATCGTAAATTGCCATGTTTCTGATTAATATTAGGAGCAATTTAGCCTTGAGCCGAGCAAGACTGGCACTGAAAAGTAGCCAGAAAATGTCTGCTTTGATATGTGGTACTAACAGGAGGATGAAAGCCAGATCGGAGATGAATTAGGGGTGGCAAGTAACACATTTATTCTTAACTGCTGCCTCTGAGCAAGGCAGTGTATTTTCGGCTTTTTCAGTTTCTGTGCTCGTTTCATAATACGTAACCTTGATAAGCTGTGTAAGTAACTAGCCTTTTTCAATTTCATGTCTACAAAACATCTTTTTCTCACCGTAGTCATCACACAACAGAAACGTGAAACTTCTACAGTTGGATTCTCTGTTTTACTGGTTATTACATCATGGCAGTTTCACTGAAGGTGAGTAATATTAGTGGGGTTTCCTGGAAACATATGACCTTTGTCACTATTACTGGAGAATAGAAGTATCAGACTGCCAAGGATTAGCTAATAAACACACTGCAGCTCTGGAGCTGGTTTTTCAAACTATTGTTTTTTTGCGATCGGCCCCGTGTCCTCTGATGCTGAGGCGTCACTGTGAAGTCCTTAAACACACAAAGCACCAAAGCTTTCCCTAAGCATTGATGTAAAGTAAAAACTGTGATGTGAAATTAAACTTGAAGGCCAAGATGCACCGTAATTTGCGACGCCAGTTTCCGTCGTCCTTGGCTTGCCTGAGGTGAAACAGCCATTCAGGAATTCCTGCAAACAATGCTCCACCTCTACTTAGTGGAAGTTCACAGATTTGTCATGCAATGCCTGTAGGAATACAGTGCATTTTCTGCTCTGCTGCAAAATCGCTTTCTGCTCCACTGACATTCTCTTGCCCGTTTGTTGGGGCAGTGCACAGCCTCATGTGATTTATTGAGCTTGATTGCAAGACGAGCAGTAATTCACTGCTTCTCCGCCATCATTAACAGTGTATAATCCAGAAACAGGCCTGCCTAATTTCTATTGTTCGGTTCCTTCGTTTCTTGCTGTATAAATGGGTTTTCCGCTCAGCTCAGTTTCAGCATACGCCGCTTCATGCTCTGTTTGGTTGACAAACTTTTGTGTGCAATTGCGAAACATTAAACCGATAAGGTGCATGTGAGGATGTTGTCTCTGGTACGCCTCCGTCACATCATCGCCCACAGTGTCACTTCTAACAGAGGAGGAGGCAGCAAACACTTCCTTTTCAAGTGATTTCTTTGGGAATAAAAGGCAATATGAGAGCGAAGCCCCAGAAAATGAGGAGGAATTACAACAAGGTAGCCACGCAAGGCACCGGGACTTGGAGATGATGAAACAGAAGCCCACTTTAGAACAGAGAGCCCTACAAATCTTACAAGTCCCTCGGTTTATCAAAGTCAATCCAGGAGGCAAAGCCCCCCACCTTCCCAGTCATTTCAAGTCCTCGCACAACATCTGATCTCCACAGGGAGATGAAGTTTGAAACCAGATAAATAGTTCACCCCATTTACCGGCAAGTCGAACACCTTGATTTTCTCGAATATTTGTTCAGGGTAGCTGGGAAAGTTTCATCCCGAATTTGTGCTTTTGCTTGTTTGTGAAAAAAAAAAAAGACTGTGAAATGGCTACTAAAAATAGCTCCATTGACCCACTTCTTCAATAGGGCTCACAAGCACTGTTGAAAAAGATAGATCACATCACACAAGACCTTTATTAGAAACATCCACATCATCTTTTCAGTATGTTTTTGAGGTTATGATGACATCACCCACATCGTGCTTTTCATTTCTTTAAATGCTCAGCAGGGCACATCTCTGGTTTCACTTTGTGTTTCTGTAAAGACCACGCTGTGGTTTTTCCGCTGTCAGTGATCTGTTTGAACGCGGACAGGACCGCCTTGGAAAGTACTCAGAGCAGCCTCAGACTAAAAGCTGCTCTCGTCAGGCTGTTACGGCGGATTGCAATAACAAGACATCTTTACTGTTTGTCGTTCACAGTTACAGGTTAGGTTGAGGAGAGAAATAACTATCCAACCAGATCCTCAGAGCAGATCAAGAACGTTTTACATGGGGTGACAAAAGGGGCTGGAGAGCTGTGGTGTACAAGACAAATGCACTACAATACAATACACTTTATTTTACAATGACATGACAGGAACTGAACAGTTGGCGACAGGCTGGTTGGGAGTGTGGGGGCAGCTGAGGGACAAACCCATCAAACAACAGGGGCCCTCTGCCCACTTCTGCCCCCACATAGATCTGCCCCTAAATGAACAAATCTAGAAAATTGTAAATTTGAAGCGAGCTAGCATGAGGCTCCAATTCAAGCCACATCCAGGTAACACTCCTTCTCTCTACTACTACAAGTTACTCTGCTACACTCTGCCCAGGTCTTCAACTATTAGTCAACCACACAAATACTATTGAAGATCTCTGATTGGTTAGAAGAGTGAGCCTCACTCCCCTTCTTAAAAGCTGCACTGATGCCTGTTCTGTGAGTCTGACATCTCCACCCAATAAGATAAGTACTGAGAAACGTTTCTGCTACAAAAAAAAAAAAACACGTTATCGGCTGCAGCTTTAAGCTCAGACAGGAACATGTGGGAATGTCACATAGAAAAGGTCTGGAAGCACTGATCCACAGGGACCTGCAGGGATGTGTGTCAGCTGTTTGGTTGACTTTGTGGCAACACAGTGGAAAGCAGTGAATGGCTTTTATCCAAAATGGTCGGCTGATTTTTTTCTTTTCTGCTTGACTTACTGAGAAGTCTTTGAACTTGTCTCGGGAGGAGTGATAAATCAAATGCAACAAAGGGGAACTTACAAAATCTTCTACAAAGAATCGAGACGTGAGGATGACAAAATAGCAAACCCTGTATTTTCACTTTACAATCACACATGATTCATTTTCTTTTCCTACAGGCTGCAGCACATTCTGTATAGGCCGCTTTTACAGAGCTGCTAAATCCACATCACTATGTACTCATGAATGGTTCTGCCGTGACAAATATGTTCTGAACTAAACATTTCTCCAAAGTGAGCTGCAAGTCATTTAATGGAAGCAATGATAAGTGTAAAATCCTGGACAACTCCCCTGACACCTTCTTGTAGATCTGAATCCAGACAGTGTGCTCTGAAGTGCTGCACTTTCATGGGAGAAAAAAGAGGCCTGCTCCTATGGCAACAGAAAATCAGTTAAATGAAGACAAACAGGAGGCCTCTGAACCTCCACCTACGCATGCACTAAAAAACACAACCTCCTTTCACAAATCCATCAATGTGGTAACTTTGTAGACTCGCTGAATGCTAATGGCTGGTAGCATGCACCGCTTAAATAGGTCACGACTGGGAATAATTGTATTAACTGCTGTAAATAGAAATAAACAGGGCAGAGTGAAGAACAGTAATGGCTTGTCGTGATCTATTCAGAGGCTTTCTCAGAAAATGGCGGAGAAGTCTTGAGGGAGGCACTCAGTGTCACAATTTGGCTTTTTGCAAAAACTGCCATTCGCTTAAGGAAGCCAATTATGAACAGAGAGGGGGGGGGGGGGGGGGGGGGGGGAGTCTTTAAGACTAGAAGTTTTAACCTGATAACATTCTTCAGAAAATGAGCTTCACATTTGAATTGACATTTGCTCATATCTCAATAACACAGATAATTTGACTTTGGAGCTTTTATTGTACTTTACCTTACATCTCTCACCTATTGTATAGACAAACAGTGATGAGAGTGCTTTGTGCTTCAGAGTGAACTACTGGGAGAATGTGAACTCAGACATTTGGTTATTTAGAGTAATCAGGCCAGTGCACTGTTTCTGTTTTTGTGGATCTTTCCTGCAAAGTTTGAATGTCATGACTGGTCATGAGACACAACGCCAAGAACAAGCTGTTCCCAGAGCAGACCACAAATATGTGCAGTGGAGAGTTTCACAGAGAAAACAGCAGGAAGTGGATCTATTCTTCAATCGTCCGAAAGTGAATCCAGCTGCTCAGATGCACACACATAAAACATGTTTGCACACACGCTCTTTAGCAACATCATCACTGTCACTCTGTGTGTTCCTCAACAGAGTCATGATGTATTCCTAGTAGCAGCTGGCACTTATTTCCTGGTTTTGTCTCAAACAAACTCGCTTTGCCCTGCTGTCCTGGGAGCCGCATTTACTCGACAGCGCATTCATAATGTTTGCTGGTCAAGCTGCTCTATACTCCCTTGCTGACGAGAGCAAGGTATTCTTTAAATGTTTGAACAGTTGGCTCCCAAGTAGTCTGGAGGTAAAAATAAAGACACGTGCGCGAGGCTTGAGAGCTCCGAATGCCATCTACTCTTCATCTTTTATCTCCTCTGGGATCCCAGTCGGGGGCTGATGGTTTTGAAAACGCATGCACTCTTGGCCAAAAGCAACAGCAAAATGGTGATATGTAATTTTGAGGTTACCTATGGTATAAATGCCTTCCAGTATGAGCAGTGTTGCAGATGCAGATCATGACTTAAAAGGTCTAAACTGTGTTGAGATCTCAAAAAACACTATTGAAAATTCCCATAATATAAACTATTGGTCAATCTGCAGTTGCATTCACTGACAAACTGCATATACTATATATATATATATATATATATATATATATATATATATATATATATATATATATATATATATATATATATATATATATGATCTAAATGTTGTGCACTGTTGCTAATAAATAAACCATAAATAAAATAAAATAAAGCTTTGGACATAGGCCCGATCTGAACATCTGTGTGCTGGTGAAACAACAGAACACTTTTGTTGCGCAATAGATCCTCTTGTGGTATTTTACAAATAGGCTAATTGCTGACTTCTATTCAAACACCAGAAAACCATGTTTTTCTTGTACACTTTTGTTTACCAGTGGTCAGAGTGAAGTGGTCAGTGTCCCCATCTGCTATTGTGCCTTTGTGTATCCTATTGCAATATCCAGCTTGGTGAAAACCTGCAGACATTTGAACTGTTTTACCGAGTTGAGCCACTCTAAGGCACAGACTGTGTGCCTTATAGTGGCTTTTCCAACATTTCCAACCACTCGGGTTGGAAATGTTGGTTTGTTGGTTGGGTGGTGGGATCACCTGGATTAGAAGGAAACTTTATACAGACAGGAGGAACTATAAGCACTTTGGTGATTCCTTCACTTTACACCTTTACCCAGCACTTTAATTAATGACTAAATACCTGTAAAACTAATCACATGTCCATTGTGTTTCAAGTGAGCACTACTGCTAGGTATTCTTTTAGCATGTTGATGTTTGGATTTAGTTCAAATACAAATACAACTGGATTCTACTTCAACAAACTTAATCCAAGCAAGCTCAATAGCTTGAAGAGGCCCCACTTCAAACACTTGATCTGAGGAAAAAGTAGACAGTCATGATCACTATAACAGTTATTGCCAAGCTGCATTGTGAGTTAATGGCTAGTGTGCCAGCAATTCATCAAGTCATCTCATTTTGTGTTTTTTTCCACTAGTGATTTCGATTGGATGCTAGAATTGGTTCATGTAGCGTGATGCAGGCTTTGTTCATGATTTCTTCAAACGCTATCTTTTCAAGATATTGCTCAAAATGTTCTCGTCCAAAAGGTTGAAAAAAACTATTTAAAAGGTTAACTTGTATAATTCTTCAGGAAAATAACAAAACCTTATTAAAATCATTGATGGCATTATTGTATCAACCTAGTGTTTCTGCAGCATCACTGTAGATCTGTGGAGACATCAGCCGACCCAACATCTCTTTTCCTCATATCCTAATCATCAGGCTGCCCAAACTCTGCCCTGGAGAAAAACATTTGACAGAAACAAAACATGGATCCCTCCAGTTTTTAAATATATGTCTGGGGAACATGTGAGATGAAGACACAGTGTGAAGGGTGACATGTATAAAACATGAGACGATCGGGAGAGCGGGGGGAGTACAGAGCACTGCCTAGGAGAACTGTCTAAATATAACGTGTATGTCTGATTTATGACCCCCAACCTTTTAACCTGAACATTTTAAGCCGCTAAAGTATATTTCAAATAATTTAAAAGAGATGTCAGCTGGCACTCTGCTCATCCTCACTCTTATCTTTTCTTCTCTATTCTCAAAGACAATATATTAGCTCACACAGAGGAGTGCACACGGGAGAGCCGCTTAACGTGCACAATGCACATCTTGTCATCACAGATAGACAAGTACTTGCTCTACATATACAATGAGAAACCTAATAATAATGTAAAAGTCATGCAAATGCAGAATAAGAGCAATTGGTGAAATCTGTTCGAGTGGTTTTTCCCATTAACTGTTTCTGAGAGCAGGAGCTGAACATTATCCGCATTGTTGGAATCCCACGTCAAGTCTTTGCCACTCAAAGGATATGAGATCAGAGAGCTGACAGCTACACAGCAAAACACATTATTATTTCAGCTGGCGTTGCTGCTTCCGTGCTGCTCTGCAACCATTTTGAGTCATCCCTCACTCCTGCTCTTAATTGTTAATGATTTCTTCAAATGCGAGCCAGTATCGCTCACACGTTCCCTCAGAAGGTGCCACATTCCAAGATGTAAATCCGAGGTTAATCCACAAATTAGGTTTCGGCTGCCAGGGTGCGTGGATATTGTGAGAATGGGAGAACGTGCCAGGAGCATGAGAGTGTGCCGTCTACCACGCAAACCTAAAGCTCAAAGTACATTTTCAAAATGACTTTGATAATGTAGTTCTGAATCATTTAATAGTGAGATGGAGAGCATGCAAAAACACATATGGCCACTGAGCGACAAGTAGACTGATGTTAAAAACATGGTTATCCTCAAAAGAGCTTATTAAAATGAAAGAGGAGGTGGTGGTGGTGGTGGGGGGGGGTTGCTTTATAATCAGACACATATTTCTGACTAGACTCAAACTATAAACAAGTACAGGAAATAATCTGTCAAACATTCAGAATGAAAACAAAAAACGAGGCTAGACAAAAAAACAACAGAGCTACAGGTCATAAACCAAAACAATGAGCTGAAGGGTGCTAAAGTGCACCGTAGAGGTGAAGGGAAAAGCAGAATGAGCTGATGAAATGTGGCACAAAAGAAAAGGTTTTATCACTTCAAGTGTCCCAACTCTTGAGTTATTGGATGAAACTAACTGTGACTAATTCCCCAGTTAACTAACATGAATAAAACATAACAAATGAACCCACAAAACTCTGCTGGAACAGCACCTGATCAAATTCCTCCAGCACATAAACTGAGTGTGCATTCCTTCACATCACTCGAGCTACAAAGACGGACATTTAGCGGAAAGAGTGATTTAAAAAAAAAAAAAAAAAAAAACAGAACAGGCTGCGATGGGCGAGAATCAGTGGGAATCGAGATGTGAGCTTCTGATTTCAGCCACAGATCTCAGTTTATTAAATACTTCCTGTGAGCTTTGTGCCGCTCTGCTAACATGTGAAAGATGTCTTCAAAGAACAGTGGGACACCTATCAGCCTCCTTCAACACCTTCTTCACAGTAATTACCCTGAATAAGGACAGTCAAAAAAACAACGAGTTGCTAGGAAACTGTTGTAGAACGAAGCCAGGGAAGGCATTAACGCTGACCTTTAGCAGAGGACAAGGTACGAAAATGAAAATGATGTATCACATTGTTCATATTATGCATCAGGAACTTCAGGGTAGCATCACAGAAATCAGTGGGTTTATTTTCGACTAAAACAACACTCACTATTCACAAATGATTGAAAATCAATGAGGCACATTCACAGGGACTTTAAACCAAAGTCAATACTATAGGTTGCTGTGTAATACTAACATCAGTGGCTTGAATCACTGTTTCCGTGACTCGCGGTGTAAACAAAGCTTCACTCCGCGAGCCTGACGTACAAGTGTTGACATCTGTGCTTTGTCTTCCAGTTACCGACGCTGAAAGCTTGATTCGAGTTCCCTAAACTCTGGTATGAATTTTCAAACACACACCAGGCGCGCTGACCGCTGCTGCCGACCGCAGGAACAGCATCATGTTTGAAATAACAGCAGAGTTTCCATCAACATTTGTTGTGTGTGGCCCTGTAGCTGAACTGTGCTGAGGCCCACTGAGTGAAAGTCCGGTCAGATACTGTTCAAGAGTATTTTTAAAATCAGGTCCTTCATCTGTCTCAGTGACATGCGCTAATATGAGAGGTCCACCAGTGAGTGCCACAGGGCTGCCTGCTGGGAACGGTGGTTTTTCATGTAGGGAGAAGGGAGCAAGCTTCTTCACACCCTCACACCGGTTTCTAGATGGACTGATAAAGAACAACACAAGGCGGATGTTGTTTCTCTGATAGCAGGGCTGCAAACAAGTGGTCGAAACGCTTCACATGAGTCATATTCACGTGATGGCCAAAGTATTTCCAGCCCTCCAGCACTCAATCAGTGTTGTTTAGCTGGAGTCGGACACACAACAACTAAGACACTAGACAAAAATACTTTCTCATCAAATACTATCAGGCTACGTCAGCCTGTTTTCATTCCTCGGGCTTTGTCACATCCTTTGGCGTCTCTTACCGTCACTGAAGGTTCACCTTTACATGCCCCAGGAGTGGCAGCATTTCTATCACAGGTCTAAGAAGACCGCTCCAGGAAGCAGTTACTTTATCTTTTCATGTAATCCTACATTTATTTGTTCCTGAGTCCAACACAACTGTTTCTGTGCGTAAAACTGTCAAACTGTGAAGTTTCCATCACGGTAACAAGTAATAAAATGACTGTTTCACCACGACAGCTCTGACGCACAGTCACCATCATCCCTACACATCAAATAGTGATGTAGAAGCCTTTATCAAAACGAAACAGCAAACAATCGATTAGGTGTCAGTTTTTGATGCTAAAAGCTAACTGACTAACGGTTTCCCCCTGCTTACAGTCTTTATGCTAAGCTAAGCTGATCACTGCTGGTTGTATCTATAATAGGTGATTAACAGACTGTAATTTACAACTGAGTCCCTTGGTTAAAGGAGCCTCCACATGCTATTTTCAGCTTCTGAGAGATAGATTTATGTATCAGACGCCCCAGAGACCAAATGGCCATTTACTGAAGTGTGGTTCATTCACAGCACAGCTACTGCACACAGCCTGGGAGACGTGATCAATAACCATTTGATTAAACCATAAACCCTGAGAAATGAGGAAAGATTAAAGAAAGGCGACGGCCCCCATCTTACAATCCTCAAAGAAAGACCAGATCCATATTAGGATCCTCTTTGTTTGAGTTATTTCTTTATTTTGTTCATTCCTATAATTCACTTAATTTAGGAAAATGTTTTGTATCTGTCACTGATCACTGTCGTATCAACTCATGGCTGTTACTGCTCTTTAATACCATCACCTTCAGTGGACAGGCAGATGATTTGTCTGCCGCCCCACAGTGAGAAGGAGAAGTGGAAAATGTGAATTCTAAAATTCAGAGGAGCTGTAGCGGCATTGTGTTGATGCCTTAACATAATCCGCTCTCTGAAGTAAATGGACTCCGTCATGATAGCACACACAACCTGTGACATTCAGCTGTTTACGCACAAACGTTGGAGTGGTAATCCACAAAATCCCTCCAAATCCCCTTAATCACAGCTGGTTGAGCCTGAACAAAACACTGTTAGTCTAAATCACTCAGTCAGGAGCGTTTGATAAACTGGAGACCTCAGCCCGTGCGAGGGTGCAGGAAGTCAGGCTTCAATCTGTTTTATTTATCACGCAGAGCTGAATCATCAGTGTCCAGTAACAGTATATCGATGATGAATGATTGTGCTGACTTTATTTATATTTTATGTAACTTCTGCACTTAAACTGATTGTGTTGTTGATCCGTGCGTGGATCAACAACACCTCCATCCTTTACAACTATATACTGTACAGCAGCTTGTTTGTTCCTACTCTCTAATACGAGCAGGGAAACGCAGACATCGCTAAGTGTGACCATACTTGGTTAAGTTAAGGCACAAAAACAGCAGTTTGGCTTTTAATAAGGAGTTTGCTAAAATAAGTCACCTTTCTCATCAGGGTTGCAACAACAAACAACTACCTGGCACAGGGAATCAACAGTATATAAGAACCAACCTGCCTACTGGCACTTGAACATAAACTAATAGTTCAGATAGAGCAAATGTTGACGAGCAATCAAGGGGATCAGGTTTCATCCTGTGGGGACCATGAATGTCCTCAGTATCTCATCCACTAGTTGTGTTGGTGATGCGCTGTGAGCTTGACAAAAAAACTAAACAGACCTTATTAATGCGAGATGGAAACTTGTTGATTTAAGTTCTGCATCCAGATAAGAGAACGTGTCTAAAAAAACACCCAGAGCTTTGTCAGCAGACCCTGTAATACAGTGAACTGCTGTTAAACAATCAGTTTCACAACAACACTGAAGGACCAGAGGAGAGAGGGCGGCATGCGAACCTGAAGACACAGCAGAGGTGCAGATGTTCAGGCACGACACCTCATCTCCAGTAATCCAAGCCAAAGAGGTGGAGTCGGATGAGTCTGGAGTGTTGGAGCAAAACAGTGATGGGGAAGGGAGGGGCGACAAGTTAGATGTGAATAATTTATCACTGATGTTTCCACTGCCTTTGTTCTACGTCCAAAGGATCTGGGTTTTAAGTTTTAATAGCATTTGTGGCTGGACTTATTATGCTTGATCAAATAATTCTCGGTCCTGGGATTAAAAATAAAATAAGTATTCTTTTCTTCTTTTTTTTTTTTTATTATTGAGGCCATGTGGGTACAGCCCATTTCTCTCTACCCTTCACCCTCTGATTTTAATTCTGCAAAACAAACAGTACAGAGGTGTCTTGGGTGCTTCATCAAAGTTGCTCAATCATTCATCGATTTAAACATTTACTTTGGTAAAAGTTCACATTATCACGTCTAACTGGAGACGACGGGTGAAGTGGGTGAGACGCTAACTTCCACTTCATTCTTAATCTGTTTCTGTAACCTTCTGCTTTGTTCAATGAACAAAGTGCTAATCCGTTCTTATGCAATCTTCACGCAGTCTTTATATATATATTGCACTCTTAAAGCCATTTAAATGCAAACCTGATGGTGGCCACAGAACTGCAAAGTTAGAAGAATAAAGAAGAAGAAAAAAAAAAACACATTAGCTTGAGAGCTGGCATTTGAGATCATTTAGGAGATTGATTCTATCTTGTTAGAGTGTAATTATCACACAGGCTTTATGGTAGTGGAGAAATTCAAATATAAAGACGAAGCTGAAGTGATCAAGAGGCGTTTCGTTTCATCATCTGGGGTTAACAATCAACCTATGATGTCTGAGTTTCCAACATTATTTCAATTCTGCACTTATGACAGAATTCAGGCGCCTCAAATACACATTTATTAAAAGCTTACGAGCTAAGAGAAAGATTGCTAGATGGATGTAGGCAGGATTTAGTGAAAGGGTAACTTCTATGGCATTTTGCCGCAGGAAAAATTTCAATTATCTGACCTCCTCTGAAATAGAAAACAGAAACCACATTCACATGCAGAGCTGTCTTCAGCTGTGACATTATTACCAAAGGTCAGTAGGCTATCCATCAATAAACACATGCTGCTCTATGAGGAAAAAGAAAACATCTCTTTTCAAATTAAGAGCGAGCGTGTGATTACCAAATCATTATCAGATCTGCTATCGATGAGCAGAATATTAAATCAGCTGCTGCCCGACGCGCTGTCGCAACAACCACCAGCTACAAGAGGCCACGTGCACAGTACGGCACTCACAGCCAGAGTCAGTTACTGACTAAAAGTGCTGGATAAACAGTTCAAACATTAGCTGGAACTGATGAATAAACACATGAAGGAGTCATGGAAACGTACAGTAAAGGCAAATAAGAGACAGACCCACATTAAACACTGACAATTAAGGGTCCGGTGTACAAACTGAACCGCTACCTGAACCAGTAAGAGGTAATAACTGTTTTCCTTGGCACTATAGAATAACACAGACTTGTTTATATGGTCTGGTACAGAGACACTTGCTGCACCTACTTAAATGTTATTTGTGAAAGTTCAGGTATAATTGCTGCAAACTGTCAAGGAAACAAGAAGCCGCATTCATCTTGCAGCCACAGTTCGAACGTTCAGATATCTCGTCAGCTGGCTTAATCAGTCGGAGTGCTTTAGTGTGAGAATGAAAGTTCACACTGAAACGCAAGGTTCTGCATTAAATCCACAAACGACTCTCTGCCTCTTACCCTTAGGTCAAGAGGTGACACCTCAAAGAGCGCCTTAAATCATGAGAACTACTTTACCTTTCAGTGGAGCTGCAGAGACGCACCTACACTAAGTCAGTAAAGTCGGAGGATTTATCTGGATCTCGACACTTCCCCCGTGTTGCATATAAATCAGCCATCATTTGGTTCGACTTGGTGGGTTCGTGTGAGCCTGACAGCGAGACCATGAGTGCTGAGGGCGAGTGAGTGATGGCTGGGAGAGGTACAGTGGAGGACAACACGCTGCCCTGCACTCACAGCTAGAAAACAGAAACACAAGGCGACTTCAACAAATACTGGACGTTCACAAGTCGGAGTTTAAACAGGAAATTGTGTTCAAACTCCAGCTGAAATCCCAGCTTTCTGTTTTTACCATTGCTGGTTGGTTCCTGTAGTGTTCACTGGCAGACAAACAGACAAACAGAGGAGGCTGATTTAATTTTCCAGGCTGTAAAATTAGAAATTGGTGAGTAGTTGGAACACAGAGCCTCGTGGGCTCCAGCAACAACTGGGACAAAAATAACCCTCAGTTTAATGAAGTCAGTGACAGAATAAAGAGATAGAAACAATAAGAACATATCTAATGTCCATTTGTTGTAGAGGTTATGATAGACTGACCTGTACGTGGTTCATTTGCAAGAGCTGCTGTTAAAAGGGAAACTATGACGCTGCAGTGTTTTATTCTCTGGAACCAAACCAGGTCTTTGTCACCTGCTAACACCTGCTAACAGTGCTATCACCGCTGATATTCAGTAAAACGCCAGGACTGTGTCAGAGCTAACATTTTAAAACTTGCTCTTAAATTTGCAATGGCAGCTACACTGTGGTGAAACACACCGAGCGCCCACCATTGGGCAAACGACCTTAAAGGTCGACATCACTGATTTTTTCACGCATGGCTCAGATTTGGGAGGTTCATGTGTATGAATAGATGTCTGGTGGTTCATATTATGGAGGTTACGCCTGCAGATGATGTCACCTGATGTAAAAAAGTGTTTTTTAATTTGAGTTGAGTTTGAGCTTTAGGAAATCTGCGACGTTGTCAACAGACAGTTCACAAGTTACTTGACAACCTTTTTAAATTTGAAAGTAATTTTGTAGCTGTGTTAATAAATACGACTGCACAGTGACTGCGTAACAGCTGTTTACTTTGACTCCTTTTTTCCTGCATCATCAACCAGGAGTCGGACCGAACTGCAAATTAAACTAAGTTAAAAACTGTGTGTGCAGCAGGTCAATGTTGTGCGTTTCTTCATAGCGATTCACTTGTGAGGCGTCTCACTTTTACTTGTCCGTTGGCTTCTTACTGTTTGAAGAGAACAAACAGCAGGTGTATTTAGTGTGGATCTGTATTTAATAAGTCCTTTTAGCTCTACCAAATTCCCTGTAAATGCTTTGCTGCTCTTGGCCCATGGCTCAG
Source organism: Anabas testudineus (assembly GCF_900324465.2). Lineage (NCBI taxonomy): Eukaryota > Metazoa > Chordata > Actinopteri > Anabantiformes > Anabantidae > Anabas > Anabas testudineus. The sequence continues at coordinate 5,353,089 of NC_046613.1, read as the reverse complement.
TAAGAGGTGCTGGAAGCCTGAGGAGAGGGGATCCACACATCATCAGTCAGCTGAAAAAAGACCTGACTGTGGGAATACAGAGACGGGAGCGCCCGACCCCACCAGCAGGACTGTAATCTGACAGAGAAAAATGAATTGAACGGGTATTTGTGCTGGACTCTACCCATTGTCCCCTTCCTGTGTGTGGGAGTACGTGAATGAAATAACAAGATGGGGACAGATTTCTTAGTGAGGACTGTATAACTGTAACTTAATCACTGGTACTAGAGCATCGCTCATGGAGCCCAGTTATGAATGGATGCCCTTGGCAAAGCAGGGCAATTCAAAGGAAGGTTTTTTGTGTATGTGTCCAACGTGGGAAGTGGATTTTGTGTTAGTCTGTGATAGAGTCTTACAAAGATGTATTGATAATTCGCTCTCACTGCAAATAAACTCAAGTAATTATTAATGCCACAGTTCCACGCTGTGTTTTATTTAGCTGAACAGAAGCTTCTACTGACACTGGCCGCTTAACAAGTGCTCACACCAAAGCTCAGACGCCTTGTATTAAATCCATTATCAATTATGAATCACTCTCTAGCCTGACTGGAGTGGATCCGCTTCAAGTCTCTGTGATACATAGAAACTTCCAGTGTCACCGCGTCCACTGGTGCAGCTGGTTCTCATGTAAATGATGATGACATTGTGAAGCTAACCTGTTTGTATCAGCAGTTACTCGCCACCTACAGTATACACAGCGGGTGGCGGCTCTAATTTGATGAATGGTGCTTACGTAACAGGCTAATAACGTGTAACTGTGCCTCTTCTAGCACAAGCTATTCATCATTCCAACCATCTTCAGTCCATGCTTTCCAACTTCCACTTGGGAAAGAAAACAAATGTTTGCTGTTACATTTTCACCTTTATAAGCGTGAATTGTGGAGCTGGCAGACTGTTATTAGTCACTGCACTGGGTAATTATGTTCAGGTTCGAGCAAGCTACCGCTGCACTACTTTGCTGAGTGTGACGGCCTGATGCCAAATCACGTTCTTCAACTGTAAAGAAATTTCTGCTGAAATCAACTTCTACAGTAATTCTGCAAGAAATCCCTGCGGGTTTTTTACTGGGCGTAAAAGTTCAGGATGCACATGAGATGATAAAGTTTATTATTCTACAGAAAAGGTGTGGAAATGTGTCAACAGCGTGATCTCAGTGTGGTTTTTAGAAATGTGCTCTAAAAGGTTCACAATGGGCCCCGAGTGTACTGTGTAATAACAGGATACTTTCACAGTAAGAACAAGTCTGAACCCAGGGTTCAAATCATTTACAGATTAAAATGTGTTTAAATGCAACTTCCACACACTTGTCCAAAAAAGCATCATCGTCGTAGAAAAGGATTAAAATACATCTTCCTGAGAGTCACAAACCTTGTGACCTGACTCTTATTATGTGAATTTGATCCAATCATCATAATCCATCCATAGAATAAACAGACAAACTTTGGTTAAGTTACAAATCCCAGAATCTCGATATTTTAATTTGTTATGTTGTCGGCTGACTTGTCTCAAGATAAGATGTTAGATGTTACGCAAAAGATTCAGTTAAATGTTTGACAAATTATCATACGTGCAACATTTTACTACATATTTTATCCAGTAAAATTTCCCAATTTGTTATTGGCCAAAAGTTCTTTATTGAAGGCTCTAATGTTAAAAACTATGTTTAGTGTGTATTATTAATAATTAAAGAATTAACAAAAAGAACAACAATCTGGAGTGTAGCAGTCCCCACTAGCAGAATATTAGAAGAACCAAATACAGTTCACATAAATCAGCCTGAGTGATGCTTGTACACAACAGTACGATTGCCAGAGGTAAGATTTCCATTTTACATGATTGCAGTTGACTAAGAAACTCTGCCGCATAGATAAAAACACCTAAAATGTTTACTGTTAATTCATGAATGAGTCATGCAATGTTCCCACTTTTCCATCAGTCTGTGATGAAGGCACATTAACGGAGAAAAAACGTTTGGCTTCTGAGCAACCTGTGATGCTGCCTACTGCTCTGATAAAGTCTGTTCGATGTGTGGTACATTATTTCTCCAACATGCAGCGGCACCAGAAATGATTCCCTCTTATTTTTTAAAATGCAGTAAGCAATAAAACTATTTTAAACATGGCTGAAGCCCTTGAACTCTACAGGCACCTTGGCCAGTCCTTGGATGCTCACAGCTAGTTGTAGAACAAGAAAAAGGCACTAATAATAGTTTCTTCCAACGTGCACAGTGGGGATGGCTCGGATTTCTGTCTCCGAGCGATCTGTCTAAGTTGTACCAAGAGCAACACTGACTCAGTGATTACATCACTGCCTTTAGCCAACTCAAGGACGCACAAAATCAATGCTCTTGATGCAAATGCACAGTGGGAATTCACTTTAAAACTAATAACATTAAGCTCACAGCACTGCGATGCCGGCCCGCATTGTAATGTTATGTAAATCTGACCATATGACAGCTTCATTTAAATTGGAGTGTGCGAGATTATGCATGATAGTGTCCCATTTTGCTCCCTTGTGCTCGTCTCTGCTTCCCGGTAAATAATTCAGGCCATAATTCTGCGTATTAAAAGAAGACATTCAAAAATGCCGAAGCAGGCCCCTGGAGACTCAACGCAGGAATTTTATGCAGAGGAAGAAATTGGAGGGTACATCATGTTGACCGGAGGGCCCATCACTCATCAATTTGTTTGTAAACACCAGATTTATGTGCAGTAAAGCAAGTCCTCGGCTTAACTGCTGGAGGGCTTCTCTCTCCTCTCTCTCTCTCTCTCTCAGACACACACATGCAGACACACTCAGACACACACAGACAGTATCGCCTGCAGCATATTTAGGAAGAAATTACTAGGAAATCTCCACGTACTGTAGCTGGCACAGTTCACAGTTCATATGAAATGCAACTAACTGGAGATATAATAACTGTATTTATGGTTAGAATAAATATTACAGTTTGATTTTCACTGCTATTGCCAGGGACCAAAAGGAATCCCATGGTATTTTTTTTTTCTGTTGTTTCTCAAATTTGAAACTACCTGGACCCATCGAGACCACTTTTTCCTGCTCCGACATTGATTCAGATTGCAATTTCAATTTAGCGATCTGCAGGAAGGAAATGAAATGCTCAGTGACTTACTGCTGATATGCAGCACACAAGCAGAGATGACAAATGGAAAGAATTAAATCAAGCGAGTCTTGGAAAGGCGACAGTAAAAAATAAAAAATAAATAAAAACGTCTTTCAGTGGGTCTTTAAATTATTCTCCATCAAGCTGATGCTAGCAGTAAGCATACTTCATAGCTGAGTGCATTTGCTGATCGTGGCCACAGAAGAAAAGAAAAAAAAAAAAAAAAAAGAGGCGACTGCACACTGTATCTCTGTGTAATTAAAGCGTCGTCCCGCATGTACACTCAAACGACTAAAAGAGTGCAGGATTTCTATTAAGCAGGTGATTCCAATTTGTCTAAAGAGCAGTCGGGGAGTTGCAGCACGAGGCAGGAGGAAATGAATCGGGGCATTTGCTGCCACTGAAGGGCTTTTAAATGACTCTTGAAGAGAGTGAGGAAGCCCTGGGTTATACTTGGTGGGAATAAATCTCTTTCATCTGCAGGTATGCTGCTCAGGAGGTTACCCTGAGGTTTAAGGGGAGCATGAGCAGGAGAGAGAGAGAAGGAGCTCATTACTTGAGTGATCCATAGGAGCAGGAGCCAAAGGGCAAGTGTTAACCAGCGACTGGGGGATGGGGCTCTGCCTGAATGAGAAAGAGAGGCGATTTTAATATTTTCTTGTGTAATCCAACAAAAACAGTGCAAAAGACTGAAAGACAAACAAAACAAGGACATGGAGACGTGATGCTATTGCAAAAGCCTTTATTGAAGAAGAAAAACAACAGTTGACTACATGCCCCTTCCAAAGATCAAGAACAGATGAGACGCTTTACTTTGACAACAGAGGGTCAAGCTCTTTAAACAAGGTTCACACTCGACACTATTTTAGACTCCGCTGCTGCAGCTTTAAGCACCGTACCTGATGGAAACATCTACTTTGTGGTTTCAGAGTGGGCCCAAACAAAAGGGATCCTCTTTATTTACTTTGGTAAATACAAGTAAACAAGACTAAATCTTTCATGAGGCACGGCAAAATATAAAACACAGAGCAACAGTATAGTGATTCAATGCTGCTCAGCCAAAGGCACTTTAACAAACATGGGTAGAACAAAGACAGTAGACAACACAGATACACTGAACAAATAAAAAAATCATTACACAGACTTTTCTTTATATATATTGTAGCATCAAGCTTTTTGAGGAGATGCGTGTCAGATATCATCCCGCAAAGACGTGTCCACAGACTGTCCATAAAGATGCTGTGAACACAAGACTGTTTTTATGGCTCATTGATAACCTACAGCAGAGATTAAACTTGTGGACCAGTCTAGGGTTCACACTGTAAAACGTGCTAATAAGCCAACACTTAACTTAGCATACTGTACCAACAAATGAGTAATTTAGAAAATTACATAAAAAATAGCAACACTTATTAACCTATTTTCTGCTTTAAAACTGCATCCACTGATTATTTTAGCCACCTGGGGGCACTCCAACAAGGCACGTTATCTTTACTTATAGAGTTAGAATAAAGGATGTTTGCTTTTTACACAGTTAGAGACACAAAAATTGAATCAGATGGCAAATTTACAATATTTGCTCTCATTTGGTCTCGTACTGTTGTCTTTCAAACCTCCCAGGGGAAATATGTGGCCCTTTAGCAGCTAACTTGTTAGCTTGTTGCTAAATTTGTCTTTAAAAAAATTAGATAATGTGAGTGAACCAAAACGCTAAACTGAAAGTTGTAGAGCTGAGTTGAAAACGCAAACCATGGTGATCATTTTTGTGGTACCATTACTAGAAGCAACCCCATTCACATTAAACGTAGTTATTTAATCCATTACTAAAATAAAAATATGAATTAGTGGAGCTTAAAATGACCTCACATTGTGTATCTTGATAAAACATGTTCAGACTGTAACACGGTACTGTTCTTTTCATTAAGGGCATCATTTTCTTTACCAAACTGTCACAACATTTCTAGTCTATGCTTGTCTTATACATTGCACATCGGTAACTGGTACAGAGCTTCTGATTTGATGGTAAGGCACCGTTTCTGTATTGTTGTCAACTACTTTTTTTTATGTGGACAATGTCTGTAGCATACAATTACTGTATGCTTGCTCAGACTAATTACGTTAAACACTAGAATGATTCAACAGTGTAATGGTCATGCCTGAAAGCACAGCAAATGTTGCTACAGTATTGCAATATGTTTTCCAAAACCAAAAGTGGATCTGAATAATGGATACCATTTTGGCATCAGTGAGAGGCTACTGAAGAAAAAGTACAAAGATCCACTTTCTGACTCTCAAACTAGTGATCTAGTATTGTTTTAGTGACTATGAAAGGCAGCAGAATATTAATTCATATAATGAATCAATGTAGTTAATTCATCTACAAGAGCCTCACTGTGCTACCTTTGTTCTGAATTTGTTTTAATTTATTCAGAGTACGTATTATACAGTAATTGTCTGGGTGTTTGGAAAACTTCATCTGTGTTTTTGTTACCATACTCTACTCAAAATTCTTGTTGCTTTTTTAACACTGCTGTCTAATTATCAGAGCAGGTCAGAAGGCCCCGTATCAACCTTTAACTGAATGCCAGCAGGAGATACCAACTTAGCCAGTTCCCCAGCAACATCTCTGTGAGCTGAAACCTAGCAACACAAGTGACATAATGATATGTGATATATACTTTTTGATATATATATTTTTTTGCCCTCTGTTGCCTGACAACCAGTGGAAGTCAGACGGCTTACCGAGTGTAAAATGGCTGAAGAGATGGATATAAGTATAGTAGATCATGGTAGTGTGAAGCACAAACTTAAACTGCTAATTAAACTGTAAACAAAGCTCAATATATCTATCTATTAACAGAGTAAGTTGTTTGAGTTTTGTGACACTGTTGACACACATCTCAAGACATATTATGAATTATTTCTCAAGCAGTACACCGATATGATTTTCTTAAACTGTAAAATGTATCATATAAAAGTTGCTTCTTTGGGTTTTTTTATATGTGACTGATGAACTGTCTGTCTAAATATATGCTCCAAATATTGATGGAAACATTCCTGAGGACATGGAGTTTAGGGTGCCTAACCTTCTCGAGGACCAGCATTCACTCATTTCCTGCTCGAGGCACTCAAGTTTGGTTGCGTCTGTTCATAATCTGCTAACCAGCAAAAAAAAAGAAAAAAAAGTGTCCAACCAGTGTGCCACCTTCTCACCTTCAGCTCAAACATAGGCAGATGTGCAGAATTTATACTGGGCTTTTAGGGAATATTAAATACTCCTTCAGATTTTAAATGGCTGACGGTTTTCTCATAGAAATGCAGAAAATGTGTTTTAGCAAAGGTCTGATTAATGTCAAATGATTATTCACTGTTAAATTATTAATGGGCTTATTAGCAAAGTTATTTACAATGTGTTACCCTGGTTAAAACACTGCTACAGTCAACCTGATCCAATGACTCTGCTTAGTAAAAGATACTGATGACAACACATACTGAATATAAAGATTTTTTTGTTTGTACAATCACTTTCTGATACCAAAAATGGCACTAACCACCACAGTGAGGAGAATTTAAGTGAATGCTCTGAAAATGCACAAGACATCAGTAATCAGTACTTGGGAATACTAAATAATGTGGCTGACTGTAAACTATTCCACTTAATAAGCTGCAAAAGCAGTAATTCCTTACATTGTCTTTGTTCTTTAAAGGTACCCCGTAGAGCTTTCTTCTAAACAAATTAAAATTAGGTTTAAATTTTTTATTAAATTGTTTTAGATAAGTTGTTTAAATATTTGAGATCATGCAATCAATATAAGTCAATGTTCACTAGCTTGCCGTCTTCTTCCTTGCTTTTGCAGGTGCTGCACTTCCCCTTGTTGCACCTTACTGCCACTGTCTGTCAGCCAGGGGAACAATGTAAAACTGTAGAAAAAACATGCATCACATCACCCGTGTGCTCGCTGACACCTTTAGCTGTGGATATCTTTTGCCATTATCAATTTGCCACCCTCTGGCCCCATGACTGCATATGGGTCCATGTGGATCTCAAACAAAATGGAAAGCCACTAATAAAAACCACAGTGCCACTCGTGGTCAAAAACTCTGCAGGGTACCTTTCACTAATCATCTGTTGTCTTACTACTAGAGCTGCTAATTATGTTGAGTTAACTACCAAACTACTCTTGGATGAAACAAATAATACGTCGTTTTTGGGAAAGTCGTGATCCATTCTTTGCCCAATAACTTCGATCAAACACTAAATATCAAAGATGAGTGTAGATCAATACTGACATACAGCACAGTGACAGACAAAGTCACAGAGTACCAACAGCATAGGTTTGATCCAAGGATTATTATAAGGACACTTATGCTTGAAACTGTACAGGTAAAATATTTCCTTATTCATAAAATTTCTTATAAAGTGTCAATGCAATTAATATTAAAAATTGCATAGCCATGTCATATTCGCTATCTCTGCCAGACTGCTTACAGTGCAAACACTAATCTAATCCATGGCAGAGTAAATGAGGGAAAAAGTTACATAGTTATCTGCTTAAAGATTTATTGCTACTCTCGAATATAAGGCGGCATTTATATCAAAGGAATGTCATGATTGTACTGTTCAGGCCAACGGAAAACTACCTACTTAATATATAAAAGCAAATTTTACTGAAAAGTACAGAGAAAAAAGAGGGAAAAAGGGGGAATGCATTCAACAGCTGCCTATTAATAACCTTGTTGTTGATAGTGAGAATCAGCTTGTGATTCCTGTGGTCCCAGTCCATACACTGTAGGTAATGTTTAATATAGCTGCATACTGGAGTGCACAGGGAATAGCATTTTACAATATTGTGCTTTAGTTAAATTTATCCCGTACATTCATGCACCGTCTGTGGATTAGCAGTGTAATAAACCTGAAGAATAAGAGAGTACGTGCTCATGCTTTTCCTCGTGTTCACCGCACATGTTCTAACAGAGTCAGGCTCCATTTTAGAGGATAAGAACCAGCCAGTGAGGAAAACGTGAACTTCAATGCATGGATGTGCATTGTGGCTGAAAGATGCCTGGTGAAGATAATTATGATAAGAAATACGATAACACTGGATTTGGAGTGATTTTAAAGCAACAGTTCGACATTTTGGAGAAAGATTTGCTTTGTTAATGAGATTCAGATTGTTACCACTCAGAAATATGAAACCAGAGCCAGCGACCAGTTAGTGTAGGTTCGAATACAGACTGGAAAGGAGACAGAGGACCAGCTTTGAACAGTCCCTCTGTCCAAAGTTACCAAAATCCTCCTAATGGTCCCTCTAAAGCTCGCTAGTTAAAACCGTATATAACACTAGTTTAATCTTTATAAAAACCAAAGTGTAAAATGACAAGCTGTTGTGGTTTGAGGGTTAAGTGCAGGAATACTCCATAATCCTTTGGACAGAATCAGGCTAGCCATTTCCATGTCTCTGTGTTTTCTTGCTAAGCTATGCTAACGACCTGCTGACTGCAGCTTCATATTTAGCATACAGGCAACAATATTCTCATCTAAGTCTCAGCAAGGTAGCCTGTAAGCACATTCCCCAAAATGCAAACTACTGCTTTAACAATAACATAGTTAATAACACCAGCCTCTTCTGCTGTAATAGTACCAAGTCAATAGATGCATGTATGTCGGTGAGGCTACTTTGTCTTACTGAAAGTGAACATACAGTATATAATTGAGGCATATATATGTTAGGTATATGCTGAGGAATGCAGGCTTCTGTGATTGGGTATGAGTAGAGACAGACAAGAGGGGGAGAGACAGAAAGAGAGAGAGACAGCGAGCGTTGGGTTATCACAGTGGAGGTGACTGAGCGACAGGTTGCTCAGAGGTCAGTGGTGGCCTTGGCGGTGAGGGCCTGGATGCGGCTGGTGTTACAGTTTTTGCAGAGGACGTGTCCGTCCAGAGGGTAGCAGCCCTGGTTATCCCCCTCTGAGAGCAGAGAGCCACAGTCCTGCACAGCAGAGATACTCTGTTAGTCCATAAATACAGTTCGAGTCATTAGCCATGCTCACCAATCAGACACTGTTGTATGCTGCTCTTGCTGTCCTCGTGTCGTAAATGAGACATTTAGTGCTGTTTAAAAATCATCCAGAGTAGGCTTTCTGAAGAGAAGCAGGGGAGTCCAGTTATTACTGAGTTACAGTTGCACATGAGATCTGTTTCTCTTAACACTCAAACCCCTAAGAGTTTAAACTTCTCCTAATTAATCTTAATCTCCTCCTCTTCTCTGCTAATAGATGCTTTTTTTTTTCTCTGTGATAAATGGTAAAACAAAAGTTGGTCTACCAATTTCTATTAAATAGTTTTTGCAGTAAAGTATTATTATAATTTGTTTTCAGGCATCCTAACGTCAATCTATTAGACAGTTCCACCATTTTGGTCCAGACAGACCCAGATAATAACACACTGCCTTGAAATCCTGGACAGACTTCCACTAACATGGTAGAGTGTGCTTTCTTTTTATTTTGACCCTTTTCAACACACCATCAGACTGTAGGCCTGCTTTGATGGATCCAGTCTTGGAATGGTTTGACTCTTAATGATGTGTGTATTTATGTCTAACTGTACTTCATACACAGCTTGTTCTGCTTTGTGGGGGTTACATGTCTATGCGTGTGTTAGATCCAGATGTTGCTCTGTTTAAGTACAGCGAGTGGATCTTTTTTTTTTGGGTGGATTTTTTGTTTGTTTTTCAATCTTAGACCTGTAAAAATGTTTGGGGTGTTTGTGCTCTACACTTTTACAGGGTAAAAGTCTCTCTCTCTCTCTCATACACACACACACAGACAGACACACAGACAGACACACAGACAGACACACAGACAGACACACACACACACACACACACACACACACACACACACACACACACACACACACACACACACACACACACACACACACAGAACTCCATCTACCCATGTCTCCCTGGTGACAAAATTCTTCACTTGTTGATCCCTCTTCAGCTGAACTAATCTGCTTTGCTTTCCTTTGACCTTTATGCCTGCCAAACGCTCTGTGTACTCACACTGGCACGGCTCTTTGTCAATGTGAGACATTACTTCTCTTTTAGCCGGGCAAGTAATGTCTGAGCTCCGCTTATCAGGCAGTGAGCGGTGGCTGACAGATTGGTTACTATGTAAGTCTGTGAACTTTGCAGTGGAGAGATGGAAAGCTATTTCGAGGAAGGTAAGAGAGAGATGATTCACTCGTCTTGCTGAAAAGGTGACTCGGGGGGGGGATGGGCATGTATGTTATGCCTTATGTCTCCATGCTGTAATGACACCTGGACGTGTACAACATAATCCATAACCACGAGTGCTAATTATAGAACACATACCCAGAGAGGTAAACACATACCTCACAGCGGTAACACTGCACATGGAAGTCGCGGTCCAGGGCCACAATACGGACCGTCTCCTCTTGGCCCGGTGCCGGCATTATAGGCTCAGAGCAGACACAGCAGCGTGGAGCAAACTTCCTGTGAAAGAAAACCAACAGCAACAGAAATCACCTCAGAAAAAAGCAAATATTGTGACATAACATCTTCTCAAGTGAAACTATTTCAAACACAGTTGGCAAAATAGTTTTGTTTTCATCTAAGATTTTACTTTAATCTCTTACTAGTTTAAACAATTAACGGTTTGGTCGATGAAATGTGATGTGGGTGGCAAATAAATATAATAAAACAATCAAAGAGAGAAAAAGCAGCAAATCCACAGCCAGAGCTTCTGGTTCATTATTCAATTCAGTTATTCAATGACTCAGCTAACGAGAAAAAACACTTGGCCTTCTCAAAATATTTTAGCTAAATATAGTAGGACTTACTAAATATCAAAAGTGAGTCTAACGGTAACTCTGGAAATGCCTTCAGCAGGAAGAGGTCTATCTAACAATAGGACCAATGAGGATATGAAAAGCACCCTGAGATTTCAGGTCCTGTCATGTGACTGAAGGTCGGGTGAACGCTTCTTCTATTCCACATGTCTGAGAATAAGGAAGTGAAGGGGGTGTGTGGCTTTGGGGAACCACGGCCATACAGTATTAGGCAGAAAAAAAAAGCTCAGATCCAGGCATGACTATTCCTCGACACAAAGGGCTATGCTGTTGAGGTCACACTTGTCATGTGGAATTAAACAACGGCCCAGTGCAGCCACTCCGCAAAGCACAAGCTGGGCACTCACACCAAGAGCCAGCTGTTTACTTCTGTTTCCCTTCTGGTCACTGAGTAAAGGAACATTTCTGGTAAGGTGGTGGTTACGCAATCAGAGCGTGACACAATGACAGGAATTTACTATAAAATTCATTTCTACAGTTGCATCTCATAAACTCACTGGCCTTGTGAAATGGTTTTTAGTATTTTCCGAAAAGGAAGCACCAAGATCCTGTACTTGAATAAAGACGAATTAGTAAAGTCAGCAAAATTAGCAAGTATTTGTAATTTTCTTTCTACTTAGTTACCACATCATTTTTCATTCATGTTTTTTGCTCATCAGGGCTGTGTTTAAGCTCCAGTCACCATACAGTTGCTAAATGTGTTTATGTGTTTAGTGCTAGACAGGTAGAGTTTATCTTTTTAGTTAAAAGCAGCTTTTCACAGTACATTTAACCTTTTCATACAGTGTTAATATTTAACTATTAAATAATGAATGGATACCACGGAATTTTGGAAATATAGTTTTTCTACCTTAAATTGGATGATGTGTTTAGTTTAGCTTGGTAAAAACACTGGAATCAGGAGAAAGCAATCTTTTTTTTTTTATGAACACAGCAGCTTGCTGTGGTTAAGCAGTAGGGTTAATGACACTGGTGAGACTGAACCAGATTGTAGCTGTTGGCAGCATTGACTGGTCCAGACTAGAACCAACTTTAGTAAATCTGACCAATCATCCAATCCCCTCGACCAAATCACTTTCATAATCAGCTGAACAATCGCTAAGTTTGTGTCAGATTTAAGGGGAACTTAAGGAAGTTTTCATTTGGAAAAGACAGGGTCAGGAGGAATTCTCTGCAGATTCGTCTTTGGATATATACAGATATACATGGTCTATTGTTACTCTAAAAATATGAATGTGTGAAACTTTATATATGATGAAAACAAAGTTCCATACTTGTGAAAGTCCTCGATGCAGTGGATTTGGTTGGAAGCATCCACGGTGAAAGGGATGCCGTCCAGGCTGCGTTGGCACACCACGCAGGTGAAGCAGTGAGGGTGGTAGGCTTTCCCTGTAGCCCGCAGGATGCGCTCCATGATGGGCTTACTGCAGATGGTGCAGGTCTCAAGGGTGTTCTGTAAACACAAACATACAAACCCACAGACACCCACATGATTACACAACAAACCTGATGATGAATGTAGTGATTCTGATGATTCATTTCCAGCAGCCCTTTAAGTGCTTGTTTACAATTAGCGCTCAACTACTAACACATTTTAACCAGCATCAAAAATATGGGAAAGTTTTCTTGTGTTTCCTGCAGTTCGGGTTTAGTGAATTGAAACTTTCTTTAGCCGGTGTTACATTTCAGGTGGCCCTGCTCCCACTCACGCTTGTGCAACAAATAAATCCGCACTCAGGACCTTTAGCTCGGCTGTCCTCAAATGCCTCTGAAGCTGAAGGAATCTGATTAGCGCTCCCCTCGAAACACAAACACAGTCATTTTTCAGCCGCCCTCACCCACACTCCATCCTCCCATATGCAAGAGTGTGAGCAGTAAATATTTCCACTTTGTGATGACTGCAGGTTTTCTGTGGCCAGGCGACTGGGCAAGCGGCCGGCGGGGGGGGGCGTGATGGCCGACTGTGTCTGACTTAACTGTGGCATCTCTCTTCTTAATATCTGCCAGGAGACGCCATTTGTTATCTCAATATTTCATAAATAACGACTGCCTCTCTAAACAGCAACGCAATTACTCTGGGATGGATATATCATGTGAGGTGATCAATGTGCGGCCTGATGCGGCTCTGTGCGAGCTGACTAGCCCCTGCTTGCGCTGCATCTCGCTCAGGCATTTCCTGGATCTCTGTGTGTCTCTGCTCTCCCCCTTTTTTCTGCGCTTGGCTGGACTAAAGAGTGCACGGTTCAGCTGTTCCCATTGGCTCTCGCTGTAGTAGCAAGCTGCCTCAGTGTTTCCAAACACAGCTCTGGGTGTGTAGCAACACTGCGCTGCGTCATCAGCTGCCTCCCAGACACACCGCCGGGGCCTGCCGTTTAAAATGACACTTCTGTGACCGCTCAGCCGAGGTAAACTCTCAACCGTTCCTTGTGTGGCTGTGGAGCACGTGCAGTGACATTTGTGGTCTACATGCTAATAAGCAAGCAGCTTTACAGGATGAGGTTCATTGCCACTATCATGTAAAACTGCTCCTGACATGATTTGGTGCAGTTCTTCAGGGTGAGAGGGCATGAGATGAGAGCTGATGTATGACTGCAGGCTGGATAGAAGTGTTTGGAAAAATGTCCGTGTCTTCAAAGCACTCCTGAAGAGGCATTATTTCATGAAAAGCAATGTGTGCAGACAAGCTCTGCATTCCTATTTTTCTTTTTTTTCTCCCCTTCAAGACGGTAATAGAAATAAACATTATTCCCAGGGCAACATTTGTGTATAAACAATGTCCATATTGCAATCCTGCTCGATCCTGGAAGTGGAATAAAGCCTTTAATGAGCTCGCTGCACTGAGCCCTTGAGGTTTGCCTCACGCGCACACAGAGACAGAGAGAGGTAGAGGTAAAGAGGGAGAGAGACGGAGAGATGGAGAGATAATATATTTGCAAGCTGAGAATCTGAGTAAGATACAAACAGCACTAAACCATCAACCCTTACCCATCTCTCGGTATTTCCACTTACTTATTCTCAAATCTGCCCTTCATGTGGGAATACCTTGCCCTTGTTTAGCTTAACTAGAGCATATGATTTCACAGCACACAGTTCCTCAGGGCCATTGTAATGAGTACAGTACTCAAAAGACAAAATTTCCCTCTTTCTCTCTGATGGCAAGATTCTATGACCTCAATTCATTCATTCTGCTCAGCCTACTCTTGTTGTTCTTACTCACTTGTGATTGCTATTATTTGGCATTAGGTAATATTTATTAGCCTTGTTACACAAACCAGGGTCTGAAGTCCAAAATGTCCACGAGTTTTGGTCTGTGGTCAAGTTCAGCCTCCCCGGATGGTTTAGGAAATTCTGTGTAAATCACATCCTGCTGTCTCTGTTAGACATCCAGGTCTTTTGCAGTTTGCCACTAGAGGGCTGTATATGTCTGCATATGTCCGAGCTTTGCTTCTCCCCTCACTAAATGTGATGTATTCAAGCATATGTATTTTTTTTCCTCTGTCTCTCTCATACATTTCTCTAAGTGTTTGCCCAGAAGGCTAAACAAATGTCTAGGCAGATGAGGTAAAGTGAATTTAGGTCAGACAGCCTCTTGCTGAACTGAAGGGTGAGTGGAGTGTGTTAAAGTCAATTGTGGCCTCTTTTTTTCCCCTCTCATTGTAATCTGCTTCGTTTTGCTACAAAGTGCTGCTGATTCCCGTGTGCTTCGGTCCAGCGTCTCACTATTTAGCAGCTGTCTTTCAGAATAAGGAGTGTGAGGGCCAACAAAGCATGTAACAGGGAGTTAAGAGGTCCCATGTGTTCTGCTCCGAACATGAGACACGGACCTGACAAACTGAGAAACAAACATTAATAATCACAGAAGACAAAAACAAAAGCAGAATAATGCAACGTAGAACAGTTTAGTTTAAAGAACGTGGACAGAGAGAGACATCTTTGAGTCTTTTGATTTTCACTGAATATCAGGTTGTCATTTGTAACTCGGCTGAATCAAATGACACTTTGATTTTATTTTCAACATTAACAACTGAGTTAGAAAGTAGAAATATTCTAGAAGTCATTTGATCTAGAAAACATCGTAGTTCAACCAACACTCCTCAAATCAGAAATATTTAATTTAGTTCCTCACTGCTAAAGACAGGGAAAAACACCAAATTTTCAGTTGATCTCATTAAATGAATCATGAAAATGTTTGTTTTTTTTATGTTAACTCACTGAAAATCAAAAATGGATTAAAACATGTGTACTTGCCCCCCCTCTTACTAAAACATTACAAATAACTATAGTCTGCTGTTTTCGAGGCAAAGTGAAGCTGTGGGTAAAACGCAGCTGGAACAAAAATGCAGTTTTCATGTTTGCAGATGAAAGAGTAAACATTAGAAACTGTGCAACATCTCATCCGACACATTTTATACCTATCTGTTCTTTATTTCATGTGGCCAAGTCGGGCTGACAGGAGGCAGGCTGGAGTTCAGTGAGACTGCACGCGATTTATGACCTGGCACACTGAACTCGGTGTGGGCCAAATTTACAGATGATCTGATTCAGTGTGTGTGTGTGTGTGTGTGTGTGTGTGTGTGTGTGTGTGTGTGTGTGTCCGTCCATACCCTTACGCAATGTGCTGGTCAGTGCCAGGCCATGCTGTGTGAATTAACTATACCCTTCTGAAGGTAGCTCAATGATATCTAACAAAAGCTTGTTCGAAAGACAGATCGAGACGAGTGCTGCTGCGTTTGCTTTTCTCTGCAGTGAACGAGACAGACTGAGTTGGTTGTGAACTATGAGTCAAATCACTGACCCTTCTGCTTCCTGAGGGAAGGTGTCTGTTGACTTAATGAACCTTGACAAGCAGCCTCTCTCCCTTTTATTGCTTAATATGGGTCAATCATGCAAGACAAAGAGAAATCATTTTTACCAACAAAATATGTAATCATGGACTGGTGGCTTATTTTTCAAAAGGAAGAGCGATAAAATATGAAGTAGTGAAATAAAGGAGATGAAGGAACTATGAGCTAGAGCAAATACATCAAAATAAGGGTTAATTCTGTGCGTGTCTGATGCCCAGGGAAGATTTACAGTTCTAAAGACTGCATACGCCGTTTAAAAAGTTGTTGTATATGTTAATGAATGATGACAAATGCAACAACACTGACAAAGTTGTCAACAGTGCTCAGTTTATATTTTTGTATGCCTTCTGTTATTGTAAGTACTTTGATGAGGACGAAGCAGAGTTACACCACTCACAGCTGACTTGGCACCAGCTTCTGTTCATGCATATTTAAAAAGCAGATTTGGCAAAACCGTCCTGTGTCAGTGTTCTGCTGCGTGAATCCTAATTCTGGATTACCAACAAAGTATTATTGTCAAAGTGATATTTAGAGTAAGAATGCAGGGAATGTATTGAATGTAGGGTAATTAAGATGTTTTGGGTGCTACAGTATCTTCAGTCAGTTGTAAAATTATTTGAAAAAGCAACAGATTATTATGATCAGGGGTTAAATGGGGGGAAAAAAAAAAACTTGTTTTCCACATTCTTAAGCCAAATTACGGAGTCCAGTGGAAAATGCCAGAAATCTGCTTTGGTTGAGGGAGGCTGGGAGCTCATTTAAATCTCCACACATTTGCAGAGGGATTATGGGAGCACCGCCCTTGCCTGATCTGTGGTCTGCTCAGGCCACAGAGGTGGAGAGGTCTGTGTATAATGGGGTGTGTGTGTGTATCTGTGTGTGTGTGTGTGTGTGTGGAGAAGTGAGATTCCTCTGAGCTGGTTGAGTTCAGTGATCGCGATCATCTCTTCCACCTCTTTCTGCGAAGGTTAACACAAGTGAACAACCCCCTGCTGCTTCCCCTCCCTCCCTGCAGTCCAGCTCTCACCTGAGACCGACAACACGCTCCCCTCCCCCGCCCTTGACAACTTAAATATAATTTTATTTTTCCAGTGACTGGCGCTCCCTGTCATCTCCATCCATCTGTCTGTGCAGTTTCTAAACCCACAGTGCGACCATATGATGATATATTAACATGACTTGACTCCATTACAAAACCCTGTCATTTATAAGCGTGTTATGTAAATCTCCCACTCGTATCTTTTCTGCTGCCTACATGCGGATGACTGAGGTGTGTGTATTTTGTTGTTTACGTGTTGGTATGAGTGTGCATGTCACATGGTGGAAAGTGATTCTCTTAATGGTTTGCTAACTCCGAGGATCAGTGACCTTGAAACTATCAGCTGTATAATTCACAGACAAAGAGTTTGTGACACTCATCTGTGTGCACGCCAGTCAGTCAGTGCGAGTGCGCTGAGGTTTGAGTATCTCTGACCTAGAACAGCCCTGATTCCTCTGAGTGCAGGTCTACCCTGCTCAGCTCAGCTCAGTCTGTCTGTCTGTGTAATAAATTCACACCAGGTTATGGACGACCAGCAGGTGCAGGAATGGGATGGCATCCTGCCAAAGCCTCCTATCCACCTTTGTTTTTCACATGTATTTTATCAGTTTGTGAGCAGCCTCAGCTCACAAACAGAGATCCATCTCACTTGCAGCTGCTTTGCATGTGCAGGTTTCATTTCAGTATGAAAAGTTTTGACAAACTAATAAATGTCAAATAGGATTTAAATAGTCATGTGTTCTATCACACTCAGCTGTGTTGCTTTACAGATTTCTAATTTTAGCTGCATGATAACGTCATGCTAAAGCCAACATGAAGGGACAGGGTCGACACGCAGATCATGCCTTGCTCAGGCCTTTCTTCAAAGAATAAAAGGTGGCAGTGGGGGCCCTGATCTCTCTCTCCGGCTCAGGCAAAGTAGCTGGCCTGCCTGTCTGCCTCTCTGCCTTAAATTCAGCTCTGCAGCAGAATGTGACCCCTCTGGACTTTGGGCAATGTCTCCTGCTCTGGTTACAGAGAGAAACTGACAAAGACCCCGGCAGTAGTTCTCTTATGCCATGAGTTAGAGTGACATTGTGGTGGGTCAGCACTGGGTCACAGATATTTCTCTCCTGCTCGCTCCTGGGCGGGGGGTGTGGGGGGGTGGTAATGTGCTTAGACAAAAAACATGAGGAAGGTTTAGAGGGCCCGGTGTTTGGGATCACTCTCTTGTCTCTTGTCCAAACAGTGTATTCTAATAACAACACTTGTGCTTTTCATTTTCTTGCTTGTAATGGATAGGACAGCTGCATTTCCTGTAGTGCAGGTCAGAACTAAGAAATGATGACCTGCTTGAGTTTGGAACAGCAGTACATCACAATTATACACACACATAATTGTCTTGGCAAGTCTGGAGACGTACTAAGATGTGAAATCCTATTCATGCAAGTGCTATCTAATTGGCTCACTCCTTTGAGGAATTAGACCGAGTTAATCACGTCTGAATATACAGAACTCAATTAGAACTCTGCAAGCTAATGCAGACGGCCATGAATATTTGATGACGAAGTCAGCAGAAAGCGAGCCTCTGTGTGTTCATGAGCGTGCCGCAGACGACAAGTAAAACAGGGTGGGCGTACACCTGCCGTTGCCGCTCGGCGTGTGCGTGGCAGTTCTCCCAGCGTGAGCAGCAGACATGCAGAGCCGCCAACAGCGAGCTGCAGCACCACAACAACGAGCATATGGGGGCCCTAAACTCACTACGCTGGCTGCAAGCCTCTAAATCTGACTACCTGCATATCCATCACAGAGGAGTGACAGGTGTGTGGGTGGTGTGCAGTCATTTCCAATTAGGGCAGTATTACTGTCAGGGCAGCTACATTTTCACATTTCTTTTTCTGTGTTGTACTGTTTCTATCACTGTGAGTGCATGTGAGGGATCATCAACTGTGATTGGACATATTGTATTGTATATACTCTGTGTCAATGACAGCAACAGCTTTAGGGGAGCACTTAGGGACATCCCATTGGTAGGTGGGAGACTCTGGTATGATGTGCTGTAGAGGACATCCATCACCACAAGCCCTAATACAGCTGCCACCATGCCTGTCGCCTCCAGGTGCTGTGCAACACTTGGAAACTCCCTTTGCTCTCTCAATTACATGATCATGGTGCATTTAAAGTCAGTTGTAAAACTCAACTTGCTACCACATAAATTCAAGTCCACTTTCACGAACACCACCCATCACATTAATTTAAAGTGGATGTTGAGTAACACAGTAAAAAAAGGTAGGGAAACTAATTGAGCAATTCATCTATAATTATTTTTGATTAAATGTTCATTAGACAAAATAGCTAATCTGGAAGTATTTTTATGGTCAAACTGTAACTAAAATAATTAGCAGCTGTAGATAGTGTACTCTATTTTCAGATAAATGTTTACATGGAATATGTTTTACTTTTGTAAATCATATTATCCTTTATTCACATTGTCAAACAAAACCATTTCATTACTAACACACTACAGAGCAAAGTGTACTCAAAATGTCTAAACTGCTGGAAAAAATCTTACATTGTTTCCAGCAGTTTAGACATTTTGAAAAAAGTTCAACAGTCTAGATTAAACATTTCGGCCAGTGCAGTCTTCCATGGGATCTTTCAAATATCACCATGAATGTCTTAGTCACAAATTTCTCTTACATGCAGAATTAGAATCATAAATGCACAAATTTATAAATATATTGTTTGTAGAAACTATATAAATGACACTTTAAACTGAATTGACTAAAAAAGACCCATTACTATATTCGATACGCATTTGTTAATCAGATCATTTGTTCAATTCCATGTGACTTGTGTGAAAATCCCCACAGAAAAATTCTGGCCTGATGATACAAATTCATATTAATTTGAGTTTGTGCTGAAGGCTTTACACTTAAGAAAAATTAATTACACAAAAAAGAAAAATCCCAATAGTTAAGCTATTAAAAAGGCTACATGAATAGGTGACCAATGAGGCTGACACCACTACTTTCCAAGACAGACTAACAGGCACGGAGGGTAAAAGCTCATCAGTCAATCATGAGCGTTTCCTGGTGACTGGCAGGTCAGGGCTGCTGTGTGCACTTCTTCCTTTACAATAGCAGAATGGAAAATCTTTTGGAGAGTGTAGCCAATGAGACCAAAGCCAATTTATTTTAAATAACACTGCCATAGTACAACACCAGATAATGAACGTAATTACATTCAAGCAAGTAGGCGTCCGTGACCTTGGTGGTCTCTGAAATTCTGTCAAAAGACGAAGAAATAGATTAAGCTTTTTGTGTGGGCAAATCCCTATCTCTTTATTACTGCTCTTTCAATATGAAGCTTTGCTCCTGGTGTGACCTTGTGTTACTTACATCAGTCTCATTACAGTACACTTAAACCAACTGCACTTTGGATGATCTATATTCATGGGATGTGGCAGTATAAACAGCAGAGCCGAGGATACGATTCTGCCTCAAACAGGCAACTGAGCATTGTCTGCAACCCTTTTACCATTCACTGGTGTCAGTAAAGCAGACTGAATGGATCTGTTTACCAGCATCATGGAACCTGAAGCTAAGGGCAGCTGAAGAGCTTAAAAAATAAAATAGCTCAGCAAAACTGTGGCAAAAACTTACAAGAAACTAAAACAGTAACAAGGCAGATATGGATGACAAATAGTTGACTTAAGAACAGTAGGCATGGTACCCTGTGTAAGCAATTAACCTTGGTGACACTGAATCCCACTGCTGAACTTCTTCAAAGACCAGCTGAGCTATCAGAAAGATGAAGACCCCTGTTGCTCTCGGCCCTGTTCACTAATACGCTCTTGTGGTTAGAGGCAGTGAAAGTGAACAAAAATTACTCCTCTTTTCTAAGACTACAAATTTGAACAGATGTGACTTTTAAAATCCCGCTCAGTTAAAACACTTGGGCTTGAACTCTCTTTGTTAAACTGATTCTTCGTGCGAAGTGGTCAATTATGAAAATTTGCCTGCTCAGTCTGAGCATCGCTTCAGAGGTGCAGGTAGATAGTCAATGGTTTCTTCTTGTCTTGGACCGTTTCAGGCGGTTGCCTCCTGTTTCTAGTGTTTGTGCTAAGCTAACCATCTCCTGACATAAAAGTACCAACATGGCAGTAATTTCAATCTTAATCAACCTGCAAGTAAACAAACAAGCTTCCCAATTCCAAAACATTAGCATACCACTGATATGGAAACACTGAGGCAGAGATTTCGTGCTAATGTTGTCTGGTCCCCACTGGGTTTCTCTCCTATCCACCTTTGTGAATTTCCAGATGCCGTGGTTAATGTGTTCCAGTGCGCAGAAAAACCACAGTCAGCATTACTTGGAATTTGCTTGAAAATGTTTCACATGAGAGCTTTCTTGGAAAACACTTAGTGCCACTAAAACTCCAAACTGCTGCCTCTCAGTAACAGTGATGGACGGCTCGATGGGTGGTGTTTGCACAAAGTGATACTTTCAGTCTCATCATGTATGCAAACATGGAATAGGGGAAGCTGTGGGAAACCTCAGGCTGAGACACATCAGACAAGAGAAAAAAGAAAGAAAAAGTATTGTGATGTTGTCGCATTAACACGATTACATATCACTCACATATGCAAATCGAGGCATTAATGAGCGGATGCAGAGTTTAGCAGCATCGATGTGTATTCAAATAAGCAGCGATAAGCCCCCTGTGGAGGTAGGCCAGGGAAGTGACCAGGACAAAGGCTGATTGCTGTCTTGCCGTT
The DNA here is from genome assembly GCF_900324465.2 of Anabas testudineus. Taxonomy (NCBI): domain Eukaryota; kingdom Metazoa; phylum Chordata; class Actinopteri; order Anabantiformes; family Anabantidae; genus Anabas; species Anabas testudineus. The sequence goes on along the minus strand of NC_046613.1, from coordinate 5,331,407 downwards.
TGTGGGCCAGTGGCATGTTTGAGGTTGGTTAGACAGACAGATAGAAGATTGTAAAATCAGGAAGTAGACAGGTGACAATAACAGACGTGGGGGAAGAGTTTCTGTGCATTACTAAAAGGAATCAATAATATCTAGACAAATAGAAAATCTAGTTTGAATGAGGCAAATCATGCAGCAGAAGAGACGGATCTTGTCAGTACAAATGCCAGTATTGTTCCACAGAATATGTAAAGTCTCAACACTGATCGCCTACCTTGATACATGGCAGAAAACTTTATGGGATGGCAATTACTGTGCTGTGCAAAATGTATCCCTGCAGTTCCTGGTGAAGGGGATTAACTGTGTTTCTATAATAAAATATAAAGTTTTCTTAGGCACTTGTTACACCTGTAACATATTCTAGATTAAATGTTGTGTACTGTCTGAAGATTTAGGAAAAATCAATTTCACACATCAAGTAACAGTATGTGTACATTATGGTATAAAAATTATTACTCTTTTGAGAAAAATCCTGTAAGTTGCATTTAATTGTATAGGATCCAATCATTTTGACCTAAATGTCAGACTAAAAGTGAAGAAATCTTAAATATCAAAGTTATATTGGAGCCACCTCACTATATTATACTAAGTAAACTCATAATATGTTGTTTAATTCTTTAAATCTGTCTCCAACCTTATAAAAGTGCAACATTAAATCACCCTTTAGTGCCCTTTCAAACTAAAATACAGGTTAAAACAGAAAATAGATTTAATAGTCTATATGCTGCTAACAGAACATGGCAGGTTGGACCGGGAGAACAGAACAGGAATACAGTCAAATTCACTGAGTATTATTAATGTTCATGTGCTCTTAGAGATTCCTAGACTGACTGACTTGGAGGCTAACTTTAAGTTTTCCTCTCCCTCTCTGGGATATGACATTTCTCTTCAGAGACTCAACTCTCACGTTCATTCTCTAATCGTACGGAGGCTTATGACCCTGAGGATGGGAATAAAAGAAGAAGAAATTACTTTCATTAAGAAATTCAGATTTCCCCCATCCTTTTGATCTTGTGCCAGAAGAACATTTATGCTGATGAAATGCATAAATAAAGTTCTTAAATTATCCCGCTCCTCTTTAGCGCATGTATCAGAGTTGGAGAACTTCCAGACGAGACAACTACAATCACAGTGAGTGCTTCTGAAAAGAGGTGATTTAGGAGATGGCCTGCCACTTGTTTAAACGACATGTAGCTCAGCTTCAAGACTTTACTGGTAAAGTGCATATGAAGCTATTTCCTGCCAATGATGTAAAGAAATTGTATGCATGTGTTAATATGTGCTGTGTAAGAGGAATCAGTAATGTCAGTGTGTATTGTAATGAATAATTTAAAAATTGATTTCTAGCTTATTCTAATCATTGTTCCAATGTTTTCTAAAAAGCACCTATACATCAGGACTATTTTTAAGCTGCCCAGGTCATCAAGAGGCCTCATCCCTCATTTACCAAAAACTAAAATCCTTCTTCCTCATTAACTAGTGAGTTGCAGTTTGGCCTCCAAACCCCAATCATCACACTGCTCAAGTACCTTATGTACAATCTGGAAAAGCAGAACGTTGGTGTTCTGTAAGCAAACAACATTTGATTTGCAATGATTCATATTTGTCCCAGGAAGGCTATAATCTTGGTGTTTTACCCTAGACAAGGTGCAGGTAATAGAGCAAAGACATTATAGAAAAATCCAGTTGCAACATTTCCTCAACTTCATGTTTAAAACGTATGCAAAGTCAATCCAATTATCTAAAGCACTTACTTTGAACTGAAAATACAAGTAAAATCTAAAAGCTATTACCCAACATTTCCAGTGTATTTGCTCACTGTATTACAGCCACTTTCCCACTCAGTTTCCAGGAATGACCTACAAACTTACCCATGATTTTGCTGACAGTAAGAAACTTGCCTGTGTCATTTCCAGCAGTGAGACTGAAGACAAAAACTAACCATATTCTAATGAAAATGAATAACTTCTCCAAAATCATTTCCATGTGGTCTCACAAGCTGATGTGACTTTCCTGACAATACTGTGCAAGGAAACACTTTTACCCGTGTTGCATAACATAGTGAAGAAATAAAACACCCACAATTAAAAATAACACAGACAGCTTCTGGTAGACCTTACTGTCAATGGTTTCTTCCATTTGGTTAAATTTTGTTTAAAAGAGTGAAGTAAAAAGGAGGAACTACACAGGAATAACATCTCTGATTATCTTTCCCACAAAGGGAATTAACAAAATGTTAAATTTAAACATGATTTTAACATCCATTAAATAATGTAAGTGCATTTAAACCATATCTGACTGCATATCAGCTGTAACTCCAGATAGTTATGCATCAGCTTGCTGAAGCATAAGTGAAAACAGTGTTCTCATAATCATCATCTAATTCACCAAGGAAGAGCTATCTTAACATTGTCTTTAATAAAAAGTAAATGACTGTGGTACTGATATCATTATACAGGGAGAAGAAAAGACAAATGTATCAGGTATTTTTGTCACATCATGTTTGTCCTGGGTTAAATAACTTGGGACTCCCAACTAGTCCGTTACAAGCCCACTTTCAAGAACCTGAAGCTAATTCAGCTGCCCTTAAGTATCACCTTTGGGTTAGAAATGGCAAGCTAACATAAGCTGTGCTCTAGGTACTTGCTATTCATGACTATTAAAAAAGTCAGAAAGAGTATGACATTGTTCCTGTCAACGACTGGCAACAATAAAAGTGAAAAATTCCAGTTATACTTTTTTGGCCATGTGGAGACGCAAACATGACACAGATATACTGTTGCCTTATAAAGGTTAGATGTCTAAAGAGAATAGAATTTAAGCTGTTCTTGGTGTCCAGCCAAAAGTTGCTGGATGTGATGTTAACAACAGAAAAAGTCAAACAAAGCATTCAAGTTGCAAGTTGTAAAATGAAAACAATGAACTGAAAGACTGTAAAAAAAACCTCAGTAATGCTGTGAGGAACAGAATTAGGTAATACTTGTAGTTCTCTGTTGATTAATCACTACAAGCTGTTGTTTTTTTACATTACACAGTCATTTGGTCCATTGGTAATATAAAAATATTGCTTGCTGCAGCTTTAAAATCAGTAATCTGGCTGGCTTACACCTGCCACTAACAAGCTAAGAGAATTTGTTTGCATGATAGGACATTCAGAAGTCAAATATCAAACACAAGACCAGCTTTATGCTATATAACATACAAGCCTTTTCTGCTATAGAGCATCTTACTGAGGGTTTTACATCTATGTATTCATGTTTTTTACAAATCACAAAAGACAGTTTCAACGAGTGACCAAAAACAAAACAAAACAAAAGAGGAAACGTAGATTTTTGTGGTGAGGGGTGGCAGCTTGCTAAGCTTTGAAGAAATAAAATATACTTTCTTAAAGTGAAAACATATAACCATTCCAGGTACATGGCCACCCCTGACTTAATAATGTGCACTTTTAAAACACAGACACAATAAACAGAGTGAGCCCAAATCAGGTGGTGAAGCAGGTGAATCTGTAGAGGCAGAAGTTACTTACAATATAGCAAGGCTCGCAGTACGCCTTCTTCTCCACAGCATAGAAGGGTTTGCCACGCAGCTTGGTGCTGCAGGTCATGCAGACGAAGCAGTCAACATGGAAGACCTGGTCCATGGCAGTGCAGCCGGTGCCTTCACCCACTACGTTCTCTCCACAGCTGGCACAACGGCCTGGAGACAGGGAGAGAAGGGGAAGCTGAGCACAGATTCACTATAAATCCACAGATATATAAGGTCAGATTGCATTTATCAGTACACCAACAATCGTATTTTCAAAGTAGCCGGTATTGAAAAGGTCCAAACAAATTGTCCAATCATGCACATACAGTATTTGTGAAGGAAAGCTGTAAAGTATGACTGTATTTCCATGCAATGGCAGATGCTCTGATGATAGTAAACAATTTGCCATGATGAAAAGCATCCAGCAGTGCAGCAAATCTGTCACTACACTCTCAAGACCAAAGTGATACAAAACACAGAGAGGCAAAAATAAATTACAAAGAAATCTAAGAAAAGAACCAAATAGGGATGTAATGATTTGGATCATTCATACTCTCTGCAGACAAGGTGACTTACAGCTGGACCACTACGGTTTGCATGGACAGAATACTCTTCCAGATTATTTAGCACAAAAGATTGAAGAACTGTCATAAAATAATTGGTTCTTTGGTAAAAAGCCAAAGGTAAACGCCTCTGTACATAAAGACATATTTCTAGAAGTCAACTACAACTGCCAGTGTTCAATTCAGGAGGAAAATGTACTCACAGAGTTTATAATTAATAAATATGTATGCAATAAAACAAAACATTGCGGATCTGAGAACTGATTTTGCTGCAGCTTTAGTCAATTTACCAAGATCCAACAGGTTTTCCCAAAATCAAAATACTGAAATAATAAAAATGTGTGGAGCCACAACATAAACCTGTAGAGTTATGGTATTCAAAAGCAGGACATGTCAGTATTTCATAAATCTAAACCTACATGTTTTATAAATGATCCTTGTCTACTTATCAGAATTTTTAATTCATCTTCTGTTGACCGATTTATTATTTAGGAGAAAGAAGCTTTAGATATAATGTGACAGAAAGCATATTTCTTTTTGCGTTGTTTTTGTTTTGAGTGTGTATTAATGTGTATATTATTATATACCTGGCACCATTACCTGACTGGGATTTGTTCAGTTACAATCACTGAGCTGCCGCCTGTGCATCAAACTACCTTGTTCGAACAATCCTAAGCTGTGCCTTTAAATGCTTCATTTCCTGATGTCAGAATTGTCAAATCTTCATTTCTATTTCAAACGCCGGATAAGGAAGGATTAAATACTATAATTATGCCACATTAAAGAAACTATATACATCACCAAAGTGTGACATCTATTTCAAAAAGTCACGCTTTAAATGATAAAAAGAAAACTTTAGAAGTACAACTAAGTCTTTGTAAAAGGGGCACAAGTGAACTGATATTATTGCGCCAAAAAGAGCCTGATTGCATATTGTGGGACATGGCATTTGGATATCTTTAATTGAGTTGGAGATATCTTTAATTGAGTTTAAGATGTCCTCGACTCAATGCAAGTTATCTTCAACCCAATTAATAACACTGTCAATTTAATTACTGGTATCTTACAATAATAGGGTTTAAAAAGATATGAGAATGTTTTATTTTTTACACATCTGAGGACAGATGCAATCTCTCAGAGGAAGCATGATACAGTATATTTAATTAATTCAAGTTCAGTTCTATGGATCATTTTTGTTCCTTTTTCATTTTTTGCTTCATCTGAAGGCTGATTTGGTCGATGATTGACACTCTGTATGTTCTGAACAGAGCAGTTCAAGCGTGTTACAGACAGAGGCGAGACACTAACCGGGGGAGATAGAGTATCTGATGCTTGCATTTTCACAGTTCCACTTGCTGTTTTCATATCAAAAAATTCAAACGGAGTGTAAAGCGGAATCTGTCTCAGGTATCAGCACAACTTTTGGAAGTCATATGTTGTTGAGATCAAATAACCGCTTGACTGCGAGTCTCACTAATGGTATTCTAATCTCAGATAACTCATTATCTTATCAGTTGCCTTACTGGAAGCTAAGAAAAGTTGCTTAAAGAATGACTGGAAACACAACTTTTCCACAAACATTTTGAAATCCTTAGTGGAATGCTGATATTTGTGAGTTTTTGTTTTGGTTTTTTTTTTAATCGTAGGACATATCTTTTATTGACCAGGAAAACATCAAGAAACAAATGACTGACTGATTACTGTTGAAGACATTCAATGTTTAAAATTCTTATCACAGCAGCAGCGTTTTGTACTTTAATTTAGCGACTACTGTCATCTACGACGACTTTTAGTGCAGACAAATTTTCACAAAACCCACTATCGGTTTCATCTGTTCCCACAGCTCTATCCACACCTCAATTATGGCTGTGTTACCTACTGTACAGGGAGGCAGATTAAACAAACTAGTGAAGGCACGTCTCGGGGGGACATGTGGGTGTCAGTGGAATCACAAGCAGGGTAATCACTTCAGAGAGCCAGAGGGAAAGAGAAAGGAGAGAGAGTGAGCGAGAGATGGAGACAGAGCATGCCGAGCCTGTTAGTGGCTTCAGATCACAGGCCATCTCCAGTGAGTGGATGAGAATGCCAAACATGTCCCACAGGGCTCCCACTTTAAATAGCGAAGAGGAAACCTCTCGGAAATCCTTTTCCTTTTGGCAGTCTGTGATCGCGAGGGCCCTCAGGAGCTATTTGTGCGCGACTGTGTCTACAGTGTACAGTTTTACACCAACACACACACAATGGAAAAAAAAGCCGTTTTGCCAGAGATGCCACACATGTAGATGAGTATATACAAACAGAGACATATGTAGCTTGTACTGAGTTCATACCCACAGACATGTCATGTCATCGTGCTTACACACATGGGCAGCGCACACATGAATGCACAACGACAGAGCCCGTTTACCTGTTGACCTGAAAATGCTGGATGCTTGTTTTGTTCTTCTAAATATTACTCTAAATGTACAGCTCTAATTGATAATAATTCGATCATTAATAAATGAAAGTCTAAACTCCAAGACCACATTGTTGAAATGAATTTCCATTGACGTGGGCACACCGTGTGTGACTTTTATTAGTTGTGTACGACATGTTAACTCACATCTTAATCATCCTCTGACTTCTTGGCTTACACTGTACTCACAGGCCATCTCCAGTGAGTGGATTGGATCAATCGGCCATGACGAGGAGCTAAAACTGAACATCGGGCACACCTCCTGATGAGGTTTGTGCAGTGACAATTACAATGAAGTTTCTTCAAACAGGATAACTATATCCGCAGTGTTGACAAAAGAAGAGAAATATGAAGGGAGAACGAGAAGTGGGGAGATATTATGGAGCAGCAGGTGGTTGAAAGATGCAGACGTGTGTCTGTTCTCTAGTGGAGTTCTGTTTTTAATCATAGTAGTCTCTATAAATACTGTTTTAGCTGTAACAAGGACAATGAAACAAGCTGACTCTGACTTGGGAAATCAGACAGCTGACTAAAATTTCTATCATTTCAAAAATCTAACTCCTTGTCCAGGAGAAAAAGGCCCAAAATTTCACAATCATCCAGGTAATTTTTAAGGCTGGAATTTTAGGAAGGTCTTTTTTTTTTTTTTTGGACCATGCACCCTGCAGCTTTAACAGGAGTAAATAAGCACTAGGCTGTATAATGTAACTTGTTTCGACTTAAAAACACAAGTCAAAGAGCTGCCTTAAAATTTTACTTTGGGTCAACTAATTCAATTTGTTCTTCTAACACACCTAAATCTTATCTTATCTTGACTAAATATTGCATGCTGTGTAAACTTATGTCTTAGTTTGACTGATTTAGATTTATTAGTTTATTGATAAGTTGAATAGTTTTTCTGGAATTAAAAATCTTGTCCAATTTGTCCATTTGTTGTGCACATGTCAAATTTTCTAGATCCGACATTTATAATAGTAATAAAATGGTTTAATTAACTTGAGCTGGACCCAATGGCTTCAATAAACAAAGTCTTCTGGTGTAGGGACTGAATTCAACACCAACCTTTATCATGGTTCACATGGTTTATATTGTTGTGAAACTAAAGAACCTTGATCTAATGTATGTATGTATTAAAGACACAGCATTTTACACTATTTTCTGTAAACAACAAAACATATTTTAAGAGCATTAACTCAACAAATGTATGCTGGGAAGTCAACAAATATGCTAATTTGTTGTGTATGTTATGAACATGATTTAACGCATTGAGTGAACTAATTGAGTGAATTAATATTAACTTAAGAAATGAATTAAGTTAACTCATAATTTTAATTTAGAATCATCAAGTTAGAACATCTAAACAACTAATGTTTATGAATTCGGTCTATAAAATCTCAGAAATTTTAGTTGAATTAGCTGCTCACACTGCACATTAAACCACAACCCCAATTCTGCAGTCATTTGTATGTGATTGAATCTGGACTAAAATCAGGTTGAATCCATTCAGCATTCAGCTTTATATATCCATTCACATCTAATGCAAATTATTATTATTGTACGTGACTATTGACCAGCAGTCAGAAACTTCAACATAACCGATTCAACTATTTTAATTTAGATTCATCAAACCAACAAACCAACTTCTCTTCCTTAAGTAAACTTGCAGACTTACAGCCCTGTTTAAGTCCTAATCTCTATCGTTTGACAAGAAATAAATACCTTTCTTACATCCCAACTCCTAGCATGCTTTTCCAACATGCTGGACTCGTTCTGACATGACATTTAATCAATATTGTTAAAAGTGATATTTTTACTTCATTATTTTGTGAGATGTATTTTTTGTCCTTCACATTGCTAGAAACATATCTAAGAGAAAGGCACCTGAGACCAAAAAGAAGCAATAACATTTGTCACTTTTGCTTCATAAATAAAACAAATCAATCAATAAAAACAATGCTTTTAGCACATAGACATTGTTATTAGTATCTTCTAAGGTATTTCATTGTGTGGTACAAAAATGATTTTGTAATTGATAAAATGTAAACATGTTAAGCTTCTCAGTAAGTCTGGAAATGTTCTTTCTTAACAGTGTTTTACTGTATGATAATGGAGGGAAGTGTGGCGTGTTTTACATTGCTTCACATCAATAATTTCACACATCTGCATTGGAAGTAAGCATTTTCAATTTTGAGACACCACATCAATTGACTTCTTGAATAATACAGGACAGCAATTGAAGCAACATCGTATTTACCCCTGTGGAGATGATCCCAAATACTTTCGAACTATTTCAGCTGGGCATAAAGGAATCATGAAAGGCCTCACCGCTCCCCAGCGTCCCTTTGCGCGGGGAAAGGAACCAGAGTCTTAATATCAAAACTTCAAATAGTTCCTGTAGAACCAATGCAATGGTGACGGGGTGGGAGGGGGAGTTCATTTACACTTTACTCACTTTCTTTCCTTTCATTCTTCAACCCTCAGAAGTGTCTCTTCTCTGTTACATCGAAAGTCAAAAGAAGGACTGAAGAGAAAATCTTTTCTTCTTTTCTTTTTTTAAAGAAGCACATTCCCTGTGAGCTATAGAGGCTTAGAATGGTTAGACAATTTAATTGGATAAAAGGAAAAGATTAAAGAGGCCCTGACTCTGTTCCATAAATAATTGATTTCTAATGTATTTGTAGTGGCAGTGAGACGCTGTTGTTTGGGAATGGGGGATGTTGAGTGGCAGAACGCTTCAGATTTCCCTCAGTCTTTGCCTTCTTTGTTTTTTCACGGCGTGATATTGAAGCAGCATGAAAGGCAGAGAGGGAGCACACTTGCAGCTCAATTTGATCTTACATCGTCAGAAATCAAAGATCGTGCATGTAAAGAAGGATTGCAAGGAACTTTTTTTTTATGGGAGACCAAACTTTTCACACTATGTTACTAAAGAATACAATTCTGCTGGTGCAACCCTTGCAAACCCCAAAGGCAAAGCCAGCAACTATAGCTCATATCCAAAACTAATAAAAGAACCACAAAATCCATTTTGGGACTTCAACTAAAGTTTTGTAGTTGGATTAAAATGTCCAATATGTATGGTAGTAGAAGTACAAAACATACTTAAATACTGCATACGTTAAAACTGAAATGACTGAATTGAAACATGCATACTAGAAATAATTATTAATGCAGCGTTACATTATTGTCACACACTTACCAAGGTGGGCCAAATAAGGGTAAAAAGTTGTGATAACTTATTCACACTTTATTAAAGACATAAACAATAGGTCAGTGAGTGGTTAACAGCAGAAAAAAAGTCTGTCGAAAACATTAGGAGTGCAACTGCAAGCTACTAAAGTGCCAGAGGCCACAATTTGTGAACCGTTTCATCTCTTTCCCTCTAGGTTAATCTACTTTGTTGCTTGAGATTGCCCTCTGTGCTGCCTGACAATGCTGTGGCCTTCACTTGCCTTGGGATGACAGGAGAAATAGCTGTCATCACTGCATTTCAATCTCTGAATGCCTCTTTCCTAACCCCTGCCTTTAATCTCATTCCCAATGTCAGCAAATAGCAATCTGCAGAACTGCTGCGGCGATGGTGGAGGATGGAGGATAGGCAAGCCTGTGCCACTAAGCATTACAGCTCGGCGTGTCAGGGCCCGCGGCAGCAGAGCGAGGGGGACTGAGTGTAGGTTACATGTTTTAGAAGCAGGTTGGCAGGAGCGACATGGAGGGGTGCCAGGAAGCAAGTGGGGCTTGCGAATGGGCTGAAAGGAGAGGGGGAGGGAGCAGGTGAGTGTGTGTGCTGCAGACTATGTGGACAAGCTGTGTGTTCAAAGACGTCTCTGTGTGTATATACACTATTTATCCATGCGCACCCGTGTGCTTGTAAGTATGTCTGCGTTTGCGTGCATGAGCATGCGGATGTCTACTCATTCCTGAGGTCAAACGCTCACTCACAAATGAAATCTAGCAACGTGAGTGCCCGGAAGCCTCAGCTGGGCTCACACGGCAGCTGATCTTGCAAGCTTCAGTGGAGCTGTCTCAACGAGGCAGGATAGCAAGCTCCGAGCCTGGCGGGGGAGGAAGGGGAAGGAGGGGAGGGAGACTGGGGTGGAGCGAAGTGTGGGGAGAGGGGGTGGTCACCTCACGTGAACCGCTGCCAAAATGCGGGCTTCTGTCGCCGGGAAGAGAAGCCCCATGCTGGCACACTGCATCAGCTGAGAAACTAGAAAGCAGCATTGAGAGGTCAGCGGCAGTGCTGGGACAAGATAATGAGAGGAGGACAAAAAACAGCAAAGAGGATACTTCATGTTTTGTGAAACTGTCCTGACTGCTCAAAATAGAAACAAATATGCTTAAGTACTGAAAACACTATGTGACCAATTACAAGCCAGATAATGACATAGCAGCAGTATTGCTAAGACCTCATTCATAAAAGGCCTAAACTGTAGACTGTTTACCACAAAGCTAAAGAAACATAAAAGCTACAAGTTATAGATTAACAATCAAAGGATTTTATATTACTTACAGGAGGCAGAGGGGTCTTGAAAGTCAAATCCGCAGCCTCACACTGACATAAATACCACATTTTTCTTACAAAAAGCAGCTATGATGGATCATCCGTGGCTATTGTGTTGTATAATCTCGTCTTTTGCAGTCATGCATTATAATCCACTGTAGGTGGTATAGTGATGCATGGGCTTTAAATGAGTTGCCATGTCACCAGACTGCCTCATATGCAGCCCCCCTTGCCCCTGGGTGGTCGCTGACCTCCTTCCAAGCAGCATTACACACTTATATTTCCTAGTGATTGCTAAAAATGCATGTGCACAAGGGATACAACAAAGAGAGGGCCAACTGTGATGAGAGGAAATCCTTTAATAGTGAAAGGAAAAAGACTCTTCAAAGTAAAGGACCTATGAGAGGGTAACTGGGAAAAAAACAGTTGAAGTAGGATTGGTAGAGGACAATAAAGAATTGTGATTTTTTTGTGCTTTATTTTTATTCAGATCTTTGATTAGATATCACTATGTTATTGGCATTTGTTTTACTTTTTAATTTGTTGTAAAATTTGAGTCCTTAAAATTTCAGTCCTGGTTAATTTGGCAAAACCAGTGTTGCTGTGGTAACAGCAACATCTCCTTGGGCAACTTTTCAGAAACTCAACAAAACAGCGATGGCTAGTGTATTTATAACAAAGCCAAACAAACGTGCATTGTCTCAACAAAGAAGTCTGTCATTCAGAATTTCTACCTGATTATCTACTGTGTTATTGTTATGTGTGTGTATGTGTGTATATGTGTATATATATATATATATATATATATATATATATATATATATTTATAGTGTCAGCACTAGCCTGTCACTGCTTCACATTAAAGGCCACCTCTTGATGCTCAATGCTTTGAATGTGAAGCAGCAGCAGTAGGAAGTGTTGGGTTAGCATTAGCATAAACTTGATATAGCTGATATATGTGAGATAAAACAGTTGCACCAGATTTCAATGTTTTCTAAAGGCATATCACATTCAGGTAACAACTGTGTATAAATACATTAAATCATTATTAAATATTTCCAAAAAATGCTTTATTTAATAATAACCTTTAATGTTCCTTTTCACAAATTTATATAAAGCAATGTGTGCAATTTCACGTAAACAAATGTTTAGAAATTTGAATTTATTGACATATCTTCACATTTACACACAAGTTTAAATTTTTTTTTACCACCAAATAAACATTAAAAATGAACATGACTTTAAAGGGACACTGTCAGACACTAAAAGGAAGTAAATCATCTGTATTGGGTAGGATTATTGGCCAAAGGCATTTAGAGACTGTGGAGGTGGCGTGTGGTGGGGAAGTGGGGTTTGGGGGGGTGGGATGGGGGCGTCTTTTTAAAGCAGCAGAAAGGTTTTACTCTGACATACATCCCACTTGTTATGACATGTAGAAGCACATCTAAAAGCAAACTCCTAAGAGGTTGCTGAGGGCGACCTCAGTAATATGCAAATGAATTCCACCAGAGCATCTTCGACAATGCACAAAGCTGTCTAAACTGGAAGCCTATTAATACATTAAGTTATGATGCTCAGTTGTGTTGTAAAGAAACAGGCGGCTCCACAAGAGCGCACAGTGTGAACGTAAACTTTTTCTGACCCAATTACCTTGGCTGATCCGTTCTGACTCCTCTGGCCTGTACTGTTGCTGAAGCTACACCGCCATTTGTTTCTCTTCCAAGATTCCTCATGAAGATTTCATGTGAGGTGTCTTATAAATTATGAGGGCTCATCCAGCTGACATTATGAGGAAAATGGCAAAGCCTGCCTTTTCTTCTCTGGCTCTTATCATAAAACAAAGGCTAACTCAAACCAGGAGGAAAGGCTTTCCCGACAGCTCAGAGTCCTGTGAGGAGTACAGTATGCCCTTACGAATCTCTCAGCTAATTTTCAATGAGTATCTCTCAACCATTTGATAATACCATTACAAAAACATTCATTTCACTGTTCAAAAAGCTCTCTGGAAAGTCACTGTGTATAAATATTGATTGGATATAAAATTTTCACATCTTTCTTAATTCTATACAGCAGAATCTGAAAGGCTTGGATCACAGGAAAGAATTCTCAACTTGTCATTTTGGTAGATTCTCTGCAGCAGAATGAACTACACTGTGTAAGTATCATCATCACTAATTGTAAATAATGAAAAGCATCACAACCTTTCAATTATTCAGCTTTATGTCCTGGTTTTGGTTGACAGGAATGTAGTGATGACAAAATATTGTAAGTTCTTCTGATGCACAAATGCCAAGGCATCTGTACTGCAAGCTGAGTAGCTGTGTCTTATTAGATTTCCACAAACACAGTACACCTACGCACAACCTAAGTGGATTAAATATGACGGATGATGACATTTGGAGAAAAGGCTCTTTCAGATTACTCAAATCTAATCTGGAACTCTAAATCAGGACTAATCAGTTGCTTTTCAAAGAAGCTTCAATCATAGGGCGAATTTCTGGCTTGCAAACTGGGTTTCTCACAAGAAAAGCTGTTCTTTCATAACGCATCATTTTCAGGTTTTTTTTTTGTTTTGTTTTTTTATTCTGAGGAGTGTCTGCATTTGAGTACAGCTGCTTTTTATGTGCCTGTTTTGCCATAGAAACCATGAAAAACTTGTCAGGTGTATTTGCTGGACTTCAATTGCTGTAAAAGAGCATTGTAATGTGTAATTTATAAGCAATACATGGAGATAAATTGAGTCTAATGAAAACTTTCCCTGTGACATCACAGAGCCAGAGTGTAACATTAATTCAATTCAATTAACCCCTTAAGGACCAATAAAAATGCACTATAGCCATTTCAGATTAGAGGCTCATCAAAGACATTAGTGACACCAATAAAACTTTGCTATAGGAAGACAATGATCCAGTCCAGTAGTGTGCTAGAGATCGCAGCCCCACTTTGATTAATCTTGTTAATTACTAGCCTTAGGGTTTCAACAACTGCTAGCCGTCTTTCCCCCATACTCTGCCAAAAAGAGAAAAGGCTTGTGTGCCATCAGATTCTTTGTAATTACAAAAGTCTCATGCTGTGGGACTGACTCTCCCACAGCCCTGGATTTACAGTAGGAAACACGCTGGACTAAAGTCAATTCTAACATTACTGTGGTGACTATATGTACATTATTCAGCAGGGGAGGAAGGAGGCTCTGTGGATTTGCAGAGCAGCATGTGCCTACGCTTGAACTTGTACTAATGAGTCCCTGCAGTCACCTCAGTCGCGCCCTCATCCTCTTTCTATCTCCCAGTTAATTCAGCTGTCGCCTTGTTTAACCACAAGATGACCCTCCTCCTCCCCTCCTCCCCTACGCTCCAGTAACAGCCAGCTGCTGCCAGCTGGGGACGCACAAATTGTTCTGGCTACCTTAACTCACACATGACCCATTTCTCAATGCCCATGTACTTGTTTTATCAGTCTTCAGTCAGTAAGCCTTATAGCTGGCAAACAGGGGCAAATGCATGCATGGTATAGCAGTACATTGAGCTCATTCCAGGTCTGCTTTGCAAACACATTCACTCAAAAATTAGGCCAACAAGGCTTTGAGGGCCATTTCTCTGTAAAATGACTACACTTTGCTTAAGCCAGTAGATCCATTTGACCTATGTCTAATGTGAACCAATTAAGGTCTTTACATCAGCGCACACTAACGTGAAGCCGAATATCTTTTAATACCAGTTAAATACATGTCCCTGTAGCTATAATACACCTACACATGCTATCATGGTGTGCTGTGTGATTATATGGTGATATAAAGCCTGCTCCGGAGTCCCACTGAATGTATTGAGTGAGGTATCTAATGGGCATGGGAACTAATTCCAGGGCAAAGGGGATTAAAGGCTAGAGAAGAGAGAGCAGCAGAAGGGTGGCACTCACTGGCAGCAGAGGGTACAGAGGGCGGAAAAATAGAAATGAAATATAAATGCACAGAATCCTTGTCTTCTGAATCCTATTTTGTGAAATAGTATTAAAGATGGTATTTTGTTTAATCCTGGCAGTTATTTTTTTTTTCAACTGAGAATAAAATTAAACATGAAGTGCTTCACACAAAAAATGAAAGAGAAGCGCTGTAAAAAAAAAATATTGCTGCACAGTAAAACAAGCATTTGGTCAAAATTTAGTATTTAATCTGTTCAAAGCCTTTACTGTACTGTATGTATTACTGTTCCCGATAAACGCTGAGCAACATTTGTGCACTATCCTTTGATCACACTGTAGTGATATAGTGATGCTTTCCAGACTAATACCTATGCTGCTGTGTATACCGTAAAATTAATCAAATAAGGACCAAAAATACTAGGTACCATTCACACCTGCACCGTGCTCAAGAGCTCTGAGCCATTTTCCAAAAACATAGTTGATACAAAACTAACTTTGTGGGTCACTGGGTGGGCTAATCTAGGAAACCTTATGCCAGTTTCATTCTATTAGCCTATTATCCCACATTGTGTTATTCAGCCCTTATCACCACATAAACCATTATGTAGTTTTTGGACTGTCCTGAACCTACTGGTTGTACTAGCCAGTTTTGGTCACAACAAATGTCTCTAGACTGAGCAGACCGTTTCTCTGTTTCAGAAAATATCAAAGTGAAAATCAATTATGAAAGACAGTAAGATGTAAGAGGCAGCAGAGCATTATGACTGTGTGAGAGCCTGTCTCTTTCTCTTCATTTGAAGTACTTGATATTCTTGGTATATCTGATGTTAGTGCTCTGCTTTATCATGGTATTCACTTTCAAAAAGACACCTAAGCTACTGCTTATATCACATAAAATGGACCCATTAGCTACATATAAATATCACATTCTGCTGAGAATTTACACCAACCAATGCACACAAAATGTTTGCTTTGCCATTTTTTGACCAGGGTAGATGCTACTATTGTGTTTGTTGTTGTTTTTTGTTTTGTTTGTGTGTGTGTGTGTGTGTGTGTGCGTTTTTTTGTTTGTTTCTTGTAATATTTTATGCTACTGATTTGGTGCTATCACTTAAACCAGATAACATGTCTAAACAGGTGGATTAATAATGAAAATATAACTGATTGGTTAGTTGTTATCTAACTTTTTTTTTGCTGTAGATCTGTGGCTAGCTAGCTAAGCAAATGCTAGCAATGTTATAATAATGCCTCAACGATTTAGATCTAGAGAGGAATAAACATTTTTTGGATTGGATTTTATTAGCGAGAAGAAAGTTTCCAAATATAACATAGTAATTTTCCTTTAATTCTAAAATTTATGAGTGAAAAAGAAATAATAAGTGTATATCATGCCCCTTTTGTAGTCATTGTATACCTAGCTCCTTGTAACTGGTATTAAATCTATCAAAGCCTGGCTAGCATGTTAATGCTAGCGTAACACACCAAATTTTAAATACTAGCTGTCTTGCTCCCCTATTTCCCACACAAATCTTAAAAGGGTAATATTAAAAATATTATTAGAGTCTAAACTATCTGTGATCTTAGAGGGGTGCTTATTTTAGTTGCATTAAGTTGCCCTCATGCTAGTAAAATGCTATTTTTCAAAGCACTCATTTTGACTGGAAGGCACAGATGTTACTAATAGAGTGTCTTAATATTGAATTACCAAAGTTAGCATTTTTTCCACCATTTGCTAAAATTTTACAGGTAACGTTAACAATGCTTCTGTTCTACTCAAGTGACTAAATTGTGTATTTAAATGTAAATATATTGTGATATTGTGAAATAATAGCATAACACTGCATAGCGTTTCCCTTAGCGTGACATATCGTCCATGAAAGTAACTACTTCTAACTAAGTTTAAGTGACATGATTTATCTTTCTCACCAAAATATTCCTCAGATGGAGGGTGATCCATGTCAAACAGCATCTTTTTGGTCAGGCGCTCCAGCTCATCTTCAGGGTGGGCCACAGGAGCACTGCTCTGAGGACCGGAGAAGAAACATAGTCGTGATTCACAAAGCTGTCCAAGGTAATGAAGAACACATTAGCACTGGCATTGCATTCATTTCCAACTCAATAATGCAAACCACCTGTTGTCTACAGTATGAGATACAAATGGTGCTAAAAATCAAAAGAAGCACAAGAATGTATTGCTTGACCAAATATTAAAAGCTTCACAAAAACCTGACTTCAATAAATCTAGATGAAGCACTGTCTCAAGGTCAGGCAAAACATATTCATGGTAATTAAAATGCAGTAGATGGTCTTCAGTCTGCCTTTTTCCTCTGAGATATCTGACCCTGGCTCAGGCCCCAGAGGTGTGCAGCCCAGAAGGTTGTGCATATCCTTCTGTGCAACACAAGCATTTGTAAAAAACGGTGACCCTGACTAATCCCTGTGTTTGGAAAATAAAGATAACAGAGAGAAAAAAGGAGGCAGACATTAGAAGGAAGCTACTTTTTAAAGGCTTGTACATTTGGGCAGATAGGTCAAGAGATATTTATTTAGTCATACTCTGAGCAAAAAAGAGTTTAGGTGTCAGGGTGTAATCTTAAAGATATTTTAGAAGGATGACATAACTCTGAAGATGCCACTTCCTTCTTTTCCTTGTGAGCCTGTCCTCCCTCTTATGATGCAGTCTCTGACATCTGCCTGCTGTGTGTCTGTATGGGGCTGACGTGTTGTGCCTGACATTTTCTGCCAATCATCTGCAGAGCCACAGAATATAGTTCCCCCTCTCCGTGGCTGCCTCATGGCGTAATCCCGTCACAGGTGTGTGTCCTTTTGTAGACACCCTGGAGGCATAAAGTTGACTTTTCTCATGCTGTGCAGCCGAGCTTTTTCAGAAATCAGTGACACTCGGATGACCTTCCCTAGATCTGGGGCTGGTTGGATCTTTACAGTAGATTTGATTTTCAATATTGTATCACAGGCCGAGATTTGAGCTGACCTTAGAGGTGGTCCTAATTGTGACATCTGGGAGCTGGGTGAATGTTACTTGTCAATAGTAGATTGAGTGAAAAAAATGTTTGTATACAGGATGAATTAATCTTGTCACACAACGTCTCCGATATTATTGATGACAAAATGTCTATGCATGTAGCAATTTGAATTTGTGAATCAAAGTTTCAGGTATAGGTATTCAAGATGTACTTTATGTGTGTATGTAAATAGTTGTAATTTCAACAAGGCAGTACTGATCTACTAAGGTAGAAAAGAAAGCCCAAACAGTAGGCCTCATTAACTCTAAAGGACTGACATACTGTAGTCGACGTGCAAATCTCCCTGCCCTGCTAGAGCGCTCTCTGGCGCTCAGTTTGGCCTGAGCTCTTGTATTCCTTGGCACCTAGCGCCTCCATAACCACTCGAGCACAAACGGCTAGTATCACATCATGGAGGATAAGGAAGAGATGAAAGGAATATTCAGCAGTGGCCGGATATTCCTCTATTGTCAAATCAAATGACATGAATTTAAAAAACTAATACACAAAGGTCAAGGAAGACATAGCTTACATGTGTGCAGAGGACTGACCTCTATAACATGCACAAAAGGAAGGATAATAAATCTGTACATTGTCCATATGCTGTCAGCGTCCCCATTATGCCCGTGTTGTCAGTTTGAGACAGTGAATAAGACGATTTAACAGTGTTAATCTTAGCTCCACATCAAAAGCACATTGGAGAAAGAACAAAATGCTACTATTACCAGAAACAGACTTTTGAGTTTAAGCTTCATTTATACCTTATCCACTCTTTGACACCCTGCAGCAATGCACTGCCAGAGAGTTTAAAGCACCTTGTTAGGGAGTCTTTTGTGACAGCACGGAATAATTTTTCACTTGAATAAGAGAAAGAAATTGCTTCCCTGCATGCTTTATGATTGCTTCGCTGTTCTTGTTCAGCTTTTCAGAAGCAACAATAGAAACCATACAGCAGCTATACGTGTTACGGACATGATTTTTCAGTTACGTCTGGCTCAATTCAGTAAATTGTTTGCCTATGCCCCCAGGACACTCAGCCACAGTTTCATTGAAGTCGGTGCTTAAATTCAACGGTGACTGAGTTAACAGCTGCACGATTTTTCCCAGTGTGTCGAGGTTTGTATTCTCAGGTCATCTACCAGAATGCCTATCAGTTGTAATATCCATGAAAGACATCCCGATGGACCATCAAACGCTATCCAATTGATTGATTTTCAGAGCACTGTTAAATGCCAGACCTCTTAATGTCACAAACAACAGAAACATCTGTAAGTGACCACTGTTGCATGCTACCTGATACAAAATGACAGTGAAAGGTGAGCAGACAAAGCAGAGTCTGGGAGATGATCGCTGCCACATCTATGAATAAAGCTGTGCCCACCACCCACTGTGGAATTGGCATTGTGTCAGAACTGATTAAGTGAGGAGTAGAGGGTGGAGGTGGATGGAATAGGCTCGGTACATGCTCTCACCTGATGCCCTGACAACATTGTGTCCTGCTAAGAACCAAACCTCAGGCTCTGTCTTTCCTGCTTCCACTGCAGTGATAGAGTGAACAGGAGAGACAACTGTTCTCAGGGCATCTGATCTACTCTATTCGGAGAGGTGAAACAAAGAAGTTCAACCAAACAGGAAGGTGGAGGTATTTATATATCATCACCTACTATGGGAACAAAGGGAACATACTGTACAGAACTGAAGAGAACCCATGGCAGAACATGACATAGGTTAACTCTGACCCAACAATGATGCAACATTACTTGTTACATACTAATATTATACATTCACTTGAAGAAGGCGCAAGGAGCTAAATGGTCTTTTTCTCTTGTTGCTTGAATCCAAATATACAGACAGCTGACACCCACCAGATTTTCGTTTAACCTGTCATGGATATCAGTGGCTATCTTGTGGTTCTGCAGCACAAACACCCTGCAGGACACCTTCAATTGCATTAAAGCTTCAGACTGTCCCTACTTAAGGTGTATAGGCTGAGGTGGAAAATGCAGATGTGTAATGCAGTGATGTACCTGAGCTATTCATCTTTTTTTGGCTTATACACCAATGAGATATTTTCACTCATGTGGACAGGTACTATGCCTTAGTCTGGTTTGTTCACATGGAAAGTGGAAGCTAATATTTAGCCTCAACTTAGCGTGCTAGCTTCCACTATCTGAGATAAACACAGACTTAAATAGTTTGGTGGGTTTTCAAAATGTTATTCAGCTGCAATCCACATAGTTTAATAGCATGCGTGCTAGCAATGCTGGCCCTAAAACATCAGTCAACAGCAAAAAAAGCACAGTTCTCCAAAATCATTTTATCCTGTTTTGCTGTGGTATGTTTATAGTCATATTTACTTACAAAAAGGAAGCAGACTTTGAATTTAGTTCAACTTTTGAGGAATCATGTGTTGTACCTTCATATTTAGGCCAGTACTTTTGTGCACAGTTCAAAAGTAGCATGCAAAAACAATGAGATTGAGAACCACTGCATAAACAGCACAAACCGCTGAGCTGAAAGTGATAACCAGAAAGGGGAAAAGTAAAAACGCTGCACCTTAAACCAAAAGCAGTTGTCTCTCTTTTTACAATAGCTTCACATTTCCTGCACGATCAGCACAAACTGAAGAAAGACATAATCACTCACAGACGTATTTATCCACAGATTAAATGATGATGGACTTTACAATACAAAATGCTCTTTAGTGTCAATGGAGCTACAGCTTTAACTCAGGGGTTTAGAAGAGAAGCTTTAGTCAGCTCACAATCTGACATCCTGGCTTTTTGTCTACCTAAATCACAATAGTATTATCTGGAATGGACACAGAGACTCTAAAGGGAAATGGCTTAATTAAAATAATAGTAATAATAAGCACGACAACAGCAAATGGACCATTGCATTAGTTCAGGTTCATAAGGGATTGGATTTTTTTGGATGGATTGGATTGGAACATCTAAAAAAAGCATTTGTTGCTGCGACACTAAACGAGTGATTATAGCAGCTTAGGCGACTCCGTTTTAACAAAACAATGGAAGGATTGCTGGATCAGTCACACTATCCTTTCAGGCACTTAGTGTGTGTTTGCATGTGTGTTAGTGGGTATTTTGAGGAGAGGGAGCTTCAATGTGTTGTGGTTTCAACACTTAAAGACACATCTAAAAAAAAGAAAAGTATATTAAGAACTGTCAATTTACAGTAGATGGCTTTATTTGATTCCATAATGCAGAAACCCATTTACTCAACTGGCTTTTTAAGCCAGACATCATTTGTGTCAAGGTGATCCAGCAGTGCTCTTCAGTGGAAACCTTTGAGACCACCTCATTACTTTCATTCATATGTCTGACCAGACATAATTTAGAGTTATATTCACAACAAAACAAAGAACGACTGTTTGAACAAGTGATGTCAAGATGTCACTGAGCAGTGTAAGGACGCAGTTGATATCACGCTTCAAATAAAAAAGGTTTGGACAAAAATAATATTTGTGGGAAAGTTGCTTTGTCATTTTTCTGGCAGCTACATGTTTAATTTAAGGATGTGTTAAGTGTGTGAGAGCAATTGCGTTATTAGTGGCTTTATGTAATCCAGCTGATGAATTTGCTGCTTGTGATGTTAAACAGGTTATGAGTAATCTGAAATCCATTACACTTTGAGAGGAACCATCGCAGTGCTGCAAATTAAGCTCAAGGCCACCTTCTGAGGAGGCACAGATAAAGTATACATTCTCTCCAAACAAAATAGGTCATGCTGTTTCAGCTCCAATTAAATGCTGAGAAAATAGAAAAAAAACTAACAAACAAACAAAACTGTTAACTGAAAAGCAGCTGTGAACGGAGCAGCCACCGATAATTAAAAATTAACCAATTCCATTATTGACATTTTCCACAGCCATCGAAATCTCTTGGTGTTAACTGAATTCCTACAACGCAGTGAATTTCAGAGTGTTCACAGACATGTAATGTATGTAGAGGGACCTTTCAACGTTTGGAAGATTGTGCGTGTGTAAAAACTAGGTCATCTGTTCGGAACTGACACATCCCCCTGCAAACAGAAATTTGAAAATCTGACAGTGTAGAGAGGGGCGCCACAAGCTATCTGAAAAGAAAAGAAAAAAAAAACAAAAAAACAACAACAAATGACTGCACAAATTGTTGGGACGGAGATAAAACTTATTTGGCATCTCTTTGTATACCATTACAATCCTGTGAATGTAGCAAACACCATATTACACAGGATGCGGGTTTCCCTGGTTTGGGTGAGAGCTCCCCTCCTGTGGTAGCACAGAACTATATTTAAACAAATGCGGTGGACATAATGAAGATTCAGCAGGTTATATCTTCAAATCGATGCACTAGCAACCTGCACTTCCCTTTTGTAATACACAGTGTTGTCTTCTGCTGTGTAATTTTGCCTCCTAAGCAAACCATTATATATCCTTCTCCTTTCCACCTAAACAGTTACATGGTTTTTCTGAATGACACCCTGAAAGATATCTGTGGACCAAACACTACCACTAAATTACTGGACCTGACAATACACAGAGCCTGCTCCACTCCGGGATGCTTCCTTGATGAGAAAAAATGTTTAGAAAGTGCACACGTCTCATAGATTCTCAGCCAGTTCTTCTGTGGACAGAAGAGGATGTTGAGAGAGGAAGAGAGGAAGCCAGTTTCAGCGACGCTCCAAAAACAGAGAAAACTTGTTTATGTGCACAGACGTGTTGACACTGACAGGGGGCCATGTCCAGGCGGAGCCAGCAGGGGCCACTGTTTGTGCAGGTGGTTCTGGTTGTCTGTTTTCTGAACCAAGACTGCTCTAGACATTTATATGGATTGTACTTAGTGGGATCAATATGTTAGACCAGTCAAACTGTGTCACTAACTGTGCTGTCATATTAACCAAATAAGTTAATAAATGTGAACTATTTACTACTGTAACTCTGTTTACACTCGCTAACATCAGGTCAACAGTATATCTTGTTCAATATATATGGAACATAGGCAAAATGCAGCTACTGCACGAATATATTTGTTGCTGTCATGTGACTTGGAGTTAATAGGAAGAGATCATCCAGCTGTCACCAAGCACGCCTCAGCATTATTAACTCATCATTAATCAGACTTTAAGCTGCAGAGTATTGTCAGTGTTGCAGGGCACATCTGCATCCCTTCACTACAGCCCAGTGAGGAAAGGCTGAAAACAAGAAAATAAACAAAGTGCTCAGACATCTTGGATAGCCAGTGCTCGCTGGACTGCAATGACATGTATCGATCCAGCCAGTTATTTACCAGTCACGCTGTTCATCTCAGAGGGGGCCACAGGAGAACAGAGTGGCAGGGCCTATTATTTATGAGCAGTTATGTGACAAGCACTTCTGATCTACTGAGGGTTAGCACTGACCGATTGAAACTGGCCAATCAACGACTAGCAGAAAAAGAATTTGGATGACAGGAAAGCAAGAAAAGTGACCCCCCCACTACAAAAAAATTCATATTGAATCCATTCATTTCATTTTTGTACATAATAAGGGGTTTAGCACTACACATCAAAGGTCTCTGTTTGCATTTTTTTTTTTCTTTCTTAGTTTTATTTTACAATATGCCATAATTGCATCTCAGTGTGGTACATTTGCATAAGGGATTGACTGGAAAAAAGATCCATATTTCTCTGGAATTCTTATCAAAGTCTTTTCCCATTTCTCAGGAAAATACCAGTGGGAACCTGCTATTGTGATGTGTATGTGTTTGCAGTCAAGCTGTTGGTTGGTTGATTAATCTGTTTATACAGTACAGTACCTCAGACAGCTATAACTTCACAATAGCACTAAGATACACTCCTGAAACTGACAAATATAACATATCTGATAAGCAGAGGGACATACTGAAATTCAAATATGCATAAGGTCATGATGATTTGCTTGGATTTCTATGTTTATAATTAACTTTTAGATGTGAAATGAGAGAAAAAGTGAAGAATTAAGGAAGTAAGACTTTTAAAATTAGAAACATCAAACTGTGTTATAAACCATCTATTTCAGGCAGTATCAGAATATCAGACAATATCTGTCCATTAACTTGAGACTGCAATAGTCTATTACACATGGTATACAATATAACTCTTAACAAATTGTTTTGCCATTTATACATTTTTCACAAAGTCAGAAATCTATGGCCAAGTTTTTACTTAACATTGGTTAAGAGGCAGAGATGTTACAGACATTACAGAATTTACAGTGGCTCTGTTAGTTCAATTAGTCATCCCTACTAGTAAGTCGTCATAAACACTGCCACCATTAATTCAGAACATTCATTGACAGGTGATAGTTTAGCTACAGCTTTCTCAACTTAAAACATGCCCTCTTTAACTCGGCTAAGCAGTCCCCGCTCCTGTACCAGTGCAAAGTGCAAAAATAGTTGGAAATTTCAGAAAGCCAGTGGTTAATACATGATATTAAAGGTGCCTTATGAACCTTTCTTACCTTTCTATACAAACAAATGTATGTTTACATTCTGTATTTCTCTAAATGAATTACCACACTCATTTTGGCTCATTATGACTACCATATTCAGCAAACATTGGAAAATGTGTTTGAATTGGGTTCATCAGAGCATTGCTCCATAGCACCGATCAATAACACACACAGGGTATTTTACAGCCATATTTCCTATGTCGAACAGTAAAAATGGTAGGTTCTTCAGTTCACTGCATGAGTTTATCATTAATGCTAATGAATAATTTAAAATCTCAATTAATATATAATTCTGTGATTATTTTATGAGTTTACATAATGGTTTTACAATAAAAAAACCCACGATAAAAAAGGCCATAATTCTCATACCCATGTGACACTTTTGAATATCCCAATAACCAATACACACTGGTCTTGATAAATACTGTCTGTCAATAGCACCACTATAGTAACATCATTTCTATATCTCCATATTTGTAGAGGTCTATCACAAAACATTCAGAGCTCTGACTATCAATCACTTAAACATTAAAAATTAAAGTGTCCATATTTTTCAGTAGTACTAATGCTTCTGTTATCCTTAATGGGCCAAATTCCTTTTTGTTGTTGCTTGTGGCTATATTTGCGTTTAAGATTTGTTACAGCTCATGCATGGAAGCAGCTACTGGAAGGAAGCTTTTTGATGTGTTGGCATGAAAGTGAAACATAAGGAGATCCACATTCATACACTGACCTCAAGGATCAGGTCTAGTAGAGTGACCTTTAGTCTACGAAGCATTCAGTAACAAGATGCTGCATGGACCACCACCAAACACCATGTTCTCCCACAACATGTTTGTAGACACAGCAGTAATTATAGATGCTAGCCTGTATGTGTGCAATTCTAGAGAAAGCCAACTGATCCCTGTCACATAATGTGATCAGCATTAACAGCGTAATGACTTCTGATGCACACCAGACAAGAATGTGTGCTGCATCTTTACAAGGTTTAGTCAGTGGATATTGGCCAATAGAGTTAATATTCCAAACTGACATGAGGAAAGAGGGGGAGGGGATATAAATGCCTCATGTGACTTTCTTTGTACTAAATGACACTGTTTCTACACAGACTCCTATATTTATACACTCCACATTATCTTTTTGTGGCTGGCATTGGGTGGGTCTTACAATGTTCTATCTGTGGTGTAAACATATAATGAAACATTGCATGAGTTAAGTTACAAACTGCATTTAAAAAATGCAGGCTCTTGTCTCCGATACCTCTCCCATTACAGATTCTGTAACAGCCCCCTACCCCGAAAATTTCCTCCCAACTCACTATTGATATTTTGAAACCTTGTAAGGGTCACAGGCTGGTTTCAAATCAAAAACATCATCCTACCTAATGTCTGCCACAGCAACAAGTGAAGGACATATCTGTTATCTTTATGTGTATAGAAAACAGTGTCTTTGTGTGTGTGTGTTTGTTTGTATGGTTATCATTGTGAGGACTAGCATTAATTTTTAACCTAATTTAATAAGAAGGGTTAAGGGAGCAATTTCAGGTTTAAGACTAGGTTTTAGGGTTTTGGTTTTGGATAGGGCTAGGGGGAAGATTAGGGTGAGGCAGGTAGTTGTGATGGTTAAGGTAAGGGTAACGCATTACACGTAATATATTCACTATCACTGTACAGACATGCTGCCTTTGCCAAAGCTAGTGGTGAAAATGTATGAGAATGAATCATCATGAACAAAGCTCAAAGCACCTGTTATTGGTGCTTATATCTATAATCTTGCTTTCTTGAACAGTAGGAGAACAAACAAGAAAATTGTTGAAAGGGCAGAGTTGCCTACAGGTGTAATTGAAGTATTCATACTTAGATGTGAGTGGGTGCACTTTTTCAAAATCATGACTCATTTTATTTTTAATTGTGCTGGAAAGACAATTTCACTGTCTGAGAAACATGCATGGAATATGTTCTAATTATATTTTCAGGCTCATTACGTGCACCTTTCACCCAAACACACACTCACACTCTCACTCTCACTCTCACACACATACACACACACACACACACACACGTACACACACACAAATCCACACAGTTTTATTATAGTGGTGTCTTTTTTCTGAAAGCTTCACTGTACATTAATTGCTACACAGAAACTTAACACAGAAATAGAAATAGTGATTTTGTCCTTTAAACACTATAACATTTAAATAGCAAATAAACAAATACGTTGAAATGCTTTCGCAAAAATAGAAAGTAGCTTTAAGGAATTCTTAAAAATCATTTGTTTCTTTTTCATGTAGCCAGAGGGAAATTCTGTCGATGTTCAATGGTGCAATTTGCAAAGACAAGCACACTAAATATGTGGAAGAGCTATCAGTGTAATGTTGTAATAGAGCTGTGAAAAAGATAAAAATAATGCAGATCATGGGGTCAAAACAGCATAACTAATAAACTCTTTTCATGAGGTCTGTCAATATAGACTGTGAAAAATATTCAACCACCTCCTGATTTCTTTTTCTTTTCGTGTGCATCTCATAATAAATTGTTTAAATAGAATCAATTTTGCAGCACTGCATGATTTGGAACAAGCATTTGTGTGTTGTGTAAAACAAAGTGCAATTTGTTTAATTTCATCTATGCACAGAGGAAAGGTCACAGGACTGCAGGTAAGATGTCTTATCAGTAGCACTGAGAAGCCCTGTCATCTTGTTAAAGCCCTGGGCTCTCACTTTGTAGTAACATGGTAATCCTGCATGAAGAGAAGAATCCTTTATGGTAATCTCTAGCAGATGATGACCCTGCACTCAGTCAGCTTGTTTTTTTTACGAACTATATTAGGATAGTAGTATACTATAGTAGTATAGTGACATAGTTCTTCAGTTGGGGGAGCTAGGGTTAGTCATCTAAGGACAAGACATACCACAGCAATTGCTTACCTGATTGTCTTTCTACTACTCCTTTACATGAACAAAAATCTCAGTGCATTAATACATGGATGGTTTTACATAACTCATCTAAGGTACTTTCTCAAGGTTATAGTCCAAAAAACATTTTCTTTTGCTTTTGTGGAGTCCACCAGGGTTCTATTCTAAGCCTAATTCCATTCCCTATTTACCTTTAGGGCATATCCAGTTATTTACAGTAACAGTAATATATTACATGACATAAGTTATATGCAACCATATGCCCCAATTTAGTCTGGTACTACTTAGTAATTAATCCTTTGCCTTGTTGATGCACTTGAATGAATCCAACTCACAGTCATTCAAGGGCAGTAATTTAAATTTCTGTAATTTATCCATTCTATCCATTTAAAATCCTACTGTATGCTTTTAAGGCTATTCACAATCTCGCCCCCCCCATATCTGTCCGATCTCCTCCACATTGCCACCTTCTCTCGCTCACACAGATCTTCCTCCGCCATCCACCTCAATGTCCCTCCTGCCTGTCTTAGCACCATGGGGAGCAGAGCTTTCAGCCGTTCTGCCCCTACTCTTTGGAATTCATTACCACAGGACATCCGTAACATCTCTTCCTGTCTTCAAATCCAAACTCAAAACCTACCTGTTTAAGATCGCCTACTCACTGTAATCTGCATTTGTGCTCGTATAGTCTATTTTGTTTTGTGTTGATTTATTGTTGATTGTACAGTGTCCTTGAGTGTTCTGAAAGGCGCTTTAAATAAAACGTATTATTATTATTATTCTGGTCCCAGTATTTTCATTATCAATAGTTTCTAGTTTTTTTACTCTTAGCATGCTACAGACTGGTTTCATTAAATGTAGTTGTTTTTTTGTTTTTTATTTGTTTTTTTATTATTTATAACTATATTATATTTTTGGACTATTTAAGCACCAACTATCATTTTTTCAGAAAAGTGGTAGAAAAATAACAGAATCGTGTCAATTTTTCTATTTTTTGCCACAGGTGATTCTTCATGTGTTTTTTAATGCAAAGCAATAATTGGTGTTAATAATGCATCTAGGTGGCAATAGTAAGCAAAAATAAATGACTGGTACTTGAACACCAACAATTTAAGTATAAATGCCAGTATAATTGTTCGAGATATGTCATTTTTACATTATTCGTGTAAAAAGAAATGCAAAGAAAGCTGGTGTCAGCTGCATTCTTTGTAGACCTGCTTTTAGTTATAGATTTGCAAAACCAGTTTTTGATGATTAAGGGTTCATGCCAGGTCATAAATATAAGCCTACTTTGGACACATTCTGGTGGCACAATATGCAAATGTGCCTCTGGAGGTCAAAAAGCAAAGTGGCCAGGACTGCAAGACAGAGCAATGTCAGATATTTAAATGTTTGACGTTGAATGTTTGACAGCTGAAAATATCGTTGACCTTCGAGGGGCCTTTAACTAGCTGCAGGGATGGAGCAGTTCAAAATAATCCTCCTCTGTCAAACGTCACTCAAGCTCAGCAATAACACAAGTCATCATGCAGCTTAGCGTTCCTCCAATTTCGGGAAAGGCGGAGAGACTCGTGGAAATTGGTATGTTAACCGGCAGCCATGAAATCTGTTGATTTTTTGCACTACAATAGAGATCAAACGCTGGTGGATTTGGGTAATTAAGTGTCCTTGAAGCCTGTTGATGTGAGAAGCTGTTCTTACACCTTCACTTTACGTGTGAGTAAGGGCACTTTGGTGGATTAGGTTCTGGGTGGCAGAGGGTTCAGGGAGCAGAGGAGGCAAGCTAATCAGAACAAGTCTAGATCATAGAATATCATCCAAGGAGTTCAACTTGGACTTCTAATGACACTGACCTTCTATGAATACACTCAATTATGTGAAATTATCTCTTTAATAAAGTCTTCAATCAAAGTCACAGACCCCCTAATGAGAAAGTCTGGGTATTACATAAAATCACGATTAACTCTAAGTCACTGGAGATAATGTTTGATTATTATGACAAATATATAAATAGTTCCTTTAATTGACTATGTTTTGGTTTACGTAAACAACAGATTAAAAGAGGCACAGCCCTCTCCCTTTAAGTAATCTTAACACTATTTGTAAAAGGTTATGAACATGTCACAACATTTGGGTCAAGGATAGTGATTATCATAAAGGCAGAGTTGTCAGAGTTTTTTTCATTCTAATCTGTCTCTAATAATGTGGCTGGTCTGTTTTGGCATTAAAGATCTGCTATATTGGACACAAACCAAAAAACAGATTTTAACTATAGTTTGGATGAAAATCTTTCTAAATCGTTTTTTTTTTGTTTTTTGTTTTTTTTTTGAGGGGGTGCGTGCGTGTGTGTGTGTGTGTGTGTGTGGGAGGGGTTGTGTCAAACATTATGTGACACCCCAGTCATTTACAGCACATTCTTTGGATAAATGTGTGAATATAGCATAATATTTTTCAAAGCATTCAAATGAAGCACAGAGGAAGAGGACACAGAGACCATTTTCACGGCACTGCAGTGCACTATATCCTTGGGAAAGAGACAAATATAAATATATAGTCTCCACGTGGTATCTGTAAAATTAGTGATTTGCTTTTATCTAAAATCAAAGAGATGCTTACAAACGTATTAAATGCCACCTTTTGTTTTTTAACAATGCATCATACTGGGACCAAAGCAAGCTTTTCAAGCAAAATGTAGACTTTTGTTTTGAACAAATATAATTAGACTTATTTTTAAGATGTGTGCTGCAATGTTGAAGCTAATTTGTATTTAGTAAAGTGCAGTCCTTGATGAGCTATTCCCAGAGGCTGGAAGGCCCAGTTTGTATTGTGAACTAGCATAAAATCCTTGAATTAAAGAAAACACAAGGGCCTTGTACTTTCCAGAGATTGTCGACGGAGATTAGTATAGATGTCTCTGTGGCATATATTACTCTATTCTAAGGGGCGACTATTGTGTAAATCTTGTGAATCAGTCGTGTAAACTTCTATAAAAAGTTGACGAGTGCTAGATCCAATGTCTTGCAATGCTTTTGAAGGGTTGACGCCAAGCTTATGGCTATATTAAATACTAAATACTATTATTATTACATTTCTTTTGTAGTATATATTTCTTTGTGGTATTAAATTATGCTAACAAACACCTGTTTATATAATAAACATTGTAATAATATTAATTATTTTATTAGCCAATAGCAGACTTTTTTATATAAAATTATTTGTATTCATTTAAACTGGATTCTTGATTTTAGAGATAAGCAGACAAAAGACGGCTTCAAGTTTCTAATGACTAACCAGCTAACTAGACTAACCAACTGTAAGTTAACATTAGCTCCATTAACTGGTTGACAATACTGTCTCTAGCAGAGGGTTTTGGGATACAGTACATACTAACCATCCACTTTGGAAAATGCAAGCAACATTCTTGGCTAACATCAGTGCCTTTCAGAAATGCACTCCCTTCTATTATTATAACAACATCTGAACAATGTAAAAGGCTTTATGTCTGACTCTGGACACTTTTACTGTACACATATAAAAGTCCCAACCTTAGTGTTACAAGGTTGGACCTATTAAAATTTACACATAACTTTTAACATGCCACAACGCCAAACTACATGCAAACGTTCTGAGGTAGAGCATTGTTACATATAGTAGACCTGCAAATTGCAACAGTCTTGGTAGTGATACTTTAAAAGCTGCAATGTAATCGCTCTAACCCTGCACCTGTAGATAAATAATTTTTAGCTCCTTGGCAATGGGTGAATTGATCAAATGTTCAATGCAACCTACATTTGAGAAGATAAACAGAAACACACACTCTCATTAAGTTATTAGCTTAGATTAACAAAGCACAGAGTTGTATACATACACAATATAGTGAATATATATTTTACAGTGGAAAGATGCTTTTCAGACCACTTGTTATTATCACCTGTCACCTCCAACAAATGAGAGTTACAACCTCAAAGGAGGGTATACAGTACCTTAATGTAAAATGCAAGTCGCTGAGCCAAGTAAATGCGTTTAAAAAGGTTTGAGACATGTTGAGGTAAAACAATGACTTGATTTTAGTCATGTTTATACTGAAAAATCATATACAGTACGAACAATTACTACTAATTACTACTCAATCTATGTTCAAACTCATAACTGTGGTCAAAGACTTTGGTTAATGTCAAAGAATTTCAGTGAGAAATTATACAAAATTCTTCCATTGATGTCTGCTCTTGCGGACTGAGATATGGAGAGAAGTTTAATTACTCTATGTCCTATAGAGTTTTAAAGTAGAACTCATACACTTTTGAAAAAAATAGTTGAGGTGGTTCAAGCACCCAATCAGGACGTTTCATAAACTCTTCCCAGTGGAAGTATTCCAGGGAAGTGAGAGGAAGCCCCAGGGCAAACCTACAACACACTGGAGGGATTACATATCCCATTTGGACTGGGAATACTCTGGGATTCTCAAGAAGGAGCCAGGAAATGTGGCTAGGGAAATGCATGTCTGGGCTACTCTTCTCAGCCTGGGTGCCACAAACTCAAGAAGACAAAGAAATGTGAAGTGCCAGAAAGTTACTAAAAGGAAAAATAAATGTAAAAGTGGATGGATAAATAGACTAATTTACTGTTGCCTCAGCCATGACTACTGTGTGTGTGCAATGGTAATGGGCTAGTTTCCAGTTTCAAAGTATACTGATGTTTGAAAAAGTCATGTTTTCAAAACTTTTACGTTTTTTCATTATACCATTCATGCGGTATTGTCTGTTTTTTATGACCACCCACTCTGCAGTTGGTGTGAGCAGCCAGTCAGCATCTCATACTGGCCCATGCCTAGTTGATTAAAAAACAGCAATAAGCTGGGAAAATGGCTTTGTTAGTTCTTTAGATCTTCTCCACTGTCAGACAAAACTATGCCTGTGTTTCAACCATGACTTCAATATGTCATGGTTAAAACATAACTATTGGTTTTACAAATGTAAAAATGTGTTTACCTTTTGTGGAACAGTTGATCCAGAAGTGTAGGGAGCCAAGCTTGGTGGTACATCTGTGATGTAGGTCTTCTTGGGGCCGGGAGGCTGGTAAGTTTGGGTGGGGCCAGGGTCAGGTCTTCTTGAGCTTAGGGTACCTGCTTGAGGTGCTCCTGGATAGTGCTGTTGTTGATATGCACCCTGAGCCATTGGGGAGAATCCAGGTTGTGGCGGTCCATAGGCAAAGTCGGGACCTTTGGGCTGGGCAGGCATGTATTGCACCTGTGCAGGGTTGCGAATGGGCTGCTGGCCAAACTGGTGAACCCCTGGTGCTTGATGCTGGGGGCCTGGCTGGGCCGACCTGACCTGGACATTAAAGGTGGGCTGGCTTGGGGTTGAGGCTGTTGCGTAGGAGGCAGGGACAGGTTGAGGTGCCATTTGGCTTTGAGGCTTGGCCACTGGGCTCACAGAGGAAGGGGGGACTGAAGAGACTCCCCCAGGAGTCTGAGGTTTGGGTGTAGACCTTTTGGTGGCGGTTAGAGGTGGCTGATTTGGAATGACCATTCGCTTGTAACCAGTAACTGGAGCATTGGGATTGGAGGCTGCTGAAGATCCAGAGTTCTAAAAAACAAAAATAGCAAAACAATTTGTAAAACTGTATGAGACATTTAAGGACAAAGCTAACATTTGATTATTAGCAAAAGAAGCACCAAGTCTGAGAGAATGTCATTCATTTAGCAGAAATTTGGCCATAAATAAATTGGCCATGATTGAACCAAATAAATGATAAATTAAAACTTTAACTTGTCTGTGAAGCTACACGAAAAGTTATTAAAGTTTGTCCTCTGGAGACCACAAGTGTACCCACTGACTAGCTGTTGAGATATTCTATTCAGTAAGTGGTAGATTGTGATCCAGAGCAATGTTGGCTTAAATTAATTCTAACACTAATATAATGAACTTACTACCTGGATAGGTTCACTTTTGCTCAGAAGTGGAAACAACTGTTGTATTCAACAGCCATTTACTGACAGTGTGGTTTACACTTAAATGATTATCCACCCTGCCTCCCCAGAGTCAATTACAAGTCTACCTCGACAGCAGAGGCTCTACACTATCTACAACCACCCATAATCTATGGCTAATAAAGCAAGAGGGGAAGGGATAAATTGTTGGAGAGAGGATGAGGTGACAGCTGATTGGCAATGGCACATGACACTTGTGCTGACTCCAGCTGCTTGGACAGGAAAGACGCTAAATCATTGAGATTTGTGAAGCTAGTGTTCCTGGGAAGAGAGGGCTGTAGAGGACCACCACAGCTCACAGCTGAGATTCTCACCGCCTAAACAACTGTGGCATTTTGATCTAATGTCCGATGGCTACATTTGATAAGTTGGCCAAACTATAACATATAGCAGTGAACAACACCCAGAATAACAGCGTTTCACTCAGATGTCAGAGACTTCTGCCCTGAGTGTCTCTCATGTAAGTAATAATTGTTTTTCACTGCCACTACATATCGGTGTCAGACATTCAGCCAGTCTAAAAAGGGTCTATCATTAACCTTGGACGGCCTTATTAGGTTATTGCCTGAAGCCAAAAATCGGAGTCAATTACTAAATTTGCAGCACTAAGGGAACAATAATGAAAACTTGCAGTCTTCAGAACCTTTACAACTCAGTTTGATGAGATGTCTTCAAATTAGGGCAGAGCAACAACTCAATCGATTTCCCTTAAAAGTTTATCAAAGCCTACTGCGTAGAAATGTCACAAACAACTGTTTTCATCTGTGCTACACTGCCTTTGAATTCTTAAACTGAATTAAAAGCACTTATGTTTTATTTCTATGGGGGGAAAAATGTGTAGGTTCTGAGATAATAAAATTTCCAAATTTTGGTAAGAGAGGTTTGCGCATCAACTTTGTCTTAATCCCATCTAATCTAAGTCAGAGGGAAGCCCCTAAGGAACCATTAAAAGCTCCAGAAAATATTTTCTGCGTTCACTCTGATTTCTGTTTCAGTGATTAGTGCTGATGTTT
The DNA here is from genome assembly GCF_900324465.2 of Anabas testudineus. Classification (NCBI taxonomy): domain Eukaryota; kingdom Metazoa; phylum Chordata; class Actinopteri; order Anabantiformes; family Anabantidae; genus Anabas; species Anabas testudineus. The sequence goes on along the minus strand of NC_046613.1, from coordinate 5,296,989 downwards.
TTTTCTTCCAAGTGCGTCTGTCTGCATGTGTATGGAAAAGAAAAAAAAAACCTCCACTATGCCCTTTAGGAAGTGAAATTACTTAATTTAAATGTTTCATGGCTTTTAAATACTCTAGATTATTAATTTATCTTTAAGGCCTTAGAACCTACAGTAACATTTAGTTAGCAGAGGACTGGAAATGCAAATTGGTCCCCTCAAAATAATTACACTGTCATGGTACATTTTCCACAAATGACATTAAGAGAATGGATTCACTCCTTTCTGAGGGCGATGAAACTAATCAAATGCATACGATCTGAAACCAAACGCCCGTGTAGGGGAAAAGATTTTCATATTAACTAAACCATTTTTTTGTCGCTGTACATCTTTGACCTGCCAATATTAATGAGGGTGTTGAGATATTACCATGAACACGAAGCAAAGACATGAATATGTAGTGTTTGTACGGTAGTGGTATCAGTATTTACTGGTAATGTTAGTTTCTGGTTGTTAGTTTCTTGGAGAAAAACCTACAGGTTGTTTGTTAAGATTGAGACGACGCTTCCTGTGCTCTTGCTGTGCGGCTTCCAGTGGCCACACTAATGACTGTTCAAACGTAGTATGGTTTCTTGAGCAAATTCGGCAAATCTACCCAGGTAAGCAGTTCTATATTACAATATGATAAATGTATAGTATGCCAAAATATGCATCATCAAAAATAATCATATTTAAGGTTGATGCAATCAACCTTGTCTCCCAAGAGAGATGTTTCTCAACTGCAATCAATAATTTAACATAATTAGGATATGCTTTATTTTTTACTCAGACAATATATTTATTTCCACCAGAACATCCAATCTTGCAGTACAACATCCAGTTTTGTGACTACGTTGTCATTATTCAAAAACTGCGCTCTAAGATAGATGAATATGGCTCTATAGAGGAAAACTGTCACTTCAACCACGATCTGTCTCCATCCTTAGCAAAAAGGCTTTTCTTGCTTGAATAAAACCATGCGCAGGAGTCCGTCCTTGTCAGTCCTGTGCATTGTCATTGGGACTACTTTTAAGATGACATTGGTTTGATGCAATTACTTTTTCCTACTGCGTTGTTTTGCTATGTACAAAAAACTCTTCACACATGAAAAATATCATACGTTATGATACAATTTGACCTAAGCTAACCTAAGCAACGCAATTTTGTTAAATGATAATATGATGTAATATGATGTACGATAATATGAAATCGAATTATTAAAATTAAACACACATCCCACTAAGTCAAGTTTATTATTAATGATGAAAATGTTTTATAAAGAACAGATAAAACTAATTTATTGTCTAGCCTTTTCACTTAAGGATTATTTGTATTACCACCCTCATGAAGCACAGTTGGAAATCTAGAAATTCTACAGAGCATACAGCATCAGACTCAATGCACACTGTGTTGGTGTCTCCAACGCCCCCTCCATACACAAACACAACACAAACAGTGTTTAAAAAAGTTTTTCATAACCCCTTAAGAAAAGTTAACCCTCACTCTACACTGTAATTCAGACTGACTTTGCAAACAACTTAAGTGTGAAATTTCACAGAGACTCTCAAGAAAGCCTTTTGACACATTAAAAAAGATTAGGAGAGACTATACAAGCCTTGGGGGGCTGAGAAAAACTGTTAACTTTGCATTTCAAACCACGAGTGTGGGGGATTTTTTTAAAGCAAGCTTGGGGAAAACCCCTAAAGAGGGAGAAGTTCTGCATCTTTTCAGACTCATCTAAGACCTTGGATATTTTTCTCTCAACTTTTTCCTTCTCCTTTATTCATACAAAGCCGATACTCTTGACTGTTGGCTCTGCTGTCCATTTGCATCTGTCTATTTCAGCACTTCCACTATGACCATGGAAGAATCCCCAGTCTACACACTAATCATCCCTCCCCCTTTCAGTCATCTCGACAATAGTCACGTTTAACAATCCACAGCTTCAGTGCAGTCACGCAATAGAGGGTATCAATTCTCTTCCTAAAATAGTTCAAGATAAGGCACATTAAACATGATTAAACATTGTCTCTGTGGAAAGTGCTGAGACCTCTAGCTGTTTTCAACAATCTTTCCGTTAGCAGATAAAATGTGTTATACACATGTTGGGAACCTTTGGCTCTGCATAGCTTATATCTGCGTATCTAATTTGTGCCTTGTGCGCCTTCAACTTCTAGCTGCATGACAACCCTCGCCTTTAAACAAGCACGTTTCAGTAATGTTTCATTCAAATTTCAGTACATTTTTTGGTTTAATGGGTCACCTCGTATCACATTTCTCCTAAAATTATATGATGGTGACTGGTCGTGTTCTGTCTTTTGAGAGACTTGTAGTTTTGACTATTTAAACCACATTCTTTAAAATAAGGCTACCCATAGGTTTTTTTACTTTTGATATAGCCTACTTTTGAAATTCCCATGGGGGAATTCTTGCCATGGTTCAGTGTGGTGTCCAGGGACAGTTCAACATGTGGTCAAGTCGAACCACTTACCCTGTGGTTCATAGATGACTATTTAACCAACTGATCTATAATGCTAAAAGTAACTATGTCACCTGGCCCATGCACCATCATCACTGTCATACTTACATCAAGTTAATGCTTTGGTTTTCCCACCACTGCCTTTTTCAATGGTTTAATGGCACAAAACAAGACATTTAGTGCCACCAACTGTTTATCTCAATGTGTTCGGTTCCAAATATTCTCATAACGCGTCTTTCTGTGTTTCTCATGGAGATAATGAGGAAGTAAATCTTGTATGATGGTTACGTGGGTACAGTGCAAGTGCACAGTTGGATTTTGTATGCAGAGGATGAAAATGCATATTCATTATGATTTTTTTTTCTTTCTGATTTTCTTGGTTAAATCTGAGCTATATTTGGATGGAAACCTGATTTTTCTCAACATGTGTTTCTGTATCGGTGGATGTGGCTGGATCTGAGTTTGTCCTGAGTGTTTGTTTGGAATTATGCAATTGGTGGGAATTTGAAGAGTTACACTTAAATCTATGAACATGAAAATATTCAAAGCAGATCATGAGAGTCAGGCTGTAAAAGAATGGAAAATCAAACACACTTACATTATGTGAGGCAGATGGAGTTTTGATTCAGGATTACTGGCACTAGAGTAGGAATAAAACCCCAGGGTTTTGATGTTGAAATAAAAAGTGAACATTCCTACAAAATCTGTTATCCATTCTCCAAGTAGTTTCTCTGCATAATATCAAGGTTACATTGTTTGTTCTGTGGCTTCTCATGTAATAATGTTACAGAACTGAATTTTTACATACACAGACAAATAGAGAAAAAATAGCACATCAAATGTTCCTCATTTTCCATTGTAGACATATTTATAACAGCAGCAAGCATCAGTTTCATTATATTTCAGAAAAGAAAATGTAATTTGATCAATAATGCAAATTTTCTTGACAAAATAGTACCAACGTCCTACTGCGTTCTTTGAGTACTACCTAAACTCACTTTGCACCAAAAAAAAAGTACTGATTTCACAAAAATAAAATATTTACAAAAGTGCTTTTAAGCTCAAAAATAAGTGTAGATCTGTCTTTTCACAATGAATAAGTAATTTTCTGTCTCTGACTATACAGCAATTACAGACACACTTAAAAAAGCAGGGAGAGATGTGAAAACAGAGGCAGGTAGGGGTAAATGTACAGTAAATGGCATGCAACCCAAAGATGATGTAGTTTAATATTAAGTCTATGTTTCGAAATTCACAGTTATGTAACCCCCCTCCCCCCAAAAAGTATGTAATATTTCTTGTATGATGTAACAACATCATATAAAGTAGGGCATATTACTCACTGATGCAACTAAAAAATTATTTTCTGGGCTACTGTGTGGAAAAAAAAGTCCCTGAGAGTCACCAATCGTGGCACTTCTGCAGGCTATCATCTACAAAAGAGGGAAATGTGAGTTTTCTGCTCTCACACAGCAGAAACTAATTGTTTCATTCACCTCCTGCAGAACAACAGGACAGCCTCTCCCCACACATCCCTGACTCATCCCAGTAATGAGCTATTCATGCACTTGTAACCTCTTCTGCTTCAGGAGGTGAAATATACTGCACAGTTGAAAATGTCCATCGCTTAACAGTGTGTGGATGTCTTTAATTCCAGAAACACAAACTGTAACTGTGCTCCCAGAAGCTCTGTATGTGTGGTGTTTGCATGTGTGTATGTGTTGTAAGCTTGCACATGTTATTGGGAAGAAGGATAATATGCAATGACAGCAGATGATGGTAAGCCTTTTAGCATTGTTGCTAGGACTTCATGATGTAAAGAGGCAGGTTATACTGACTGTCACAGCTTCCTGGCTCAAACTAAATTTGTCATTGGTTCACCCTGTTAATAAAAGACAAAGGAGTGATACTATGCAGTTTATCTGACTAACGAACATTGACGGAATACACTGAGCGCCTGAAGGCATGCTCCTCTCTCCACAGTTGGCTGGCCCTGTCAAAACTCAGAACCTGCTGCCAGATTGACCTTAAGGTCAATGGATGCCACAGGCACTGTGACAACATCTCTGCTCCATGCAGCAACAAAGCAATCAAAGAGAAAAGCAGCATATAAAACAAACAGAGAGGGAAAAGTTAAACACCACCAAGCCCTGTAATTACAGAGCTGGAGTGTCAACTCAATGCAGTCTGGTAAGCCCTTGGAGATAAGTTGCAGAAACACACAATCGCACACTGGTGGTGTCAGAGCCCTGAAGAGTAAAATATCCACGGTAAAAAATAGCTGCCTAAGGCCTTGACCTTTTACAAGGAATAAAAGAAGCTGGCTGACATACCAGTGTCATGCCTGCGACAGCAGCAGAAGCTGGAAACAATTGAAGCCAACATTCCTCAGCTAAAAAGAACATGAAACTTAATCTCACAACCTGGATTTTACAGTATGTAAACCGTACTTAACTATATGCTGTTTGGTATTAATTAGCATTTCAGTGCAGCAGTAGGGTGAATTTTAATTTTCCAAAATGGTATCCAGTTCTTCTTACTATATCCACGAGATAGACAGGTATGTCAACGATACACAGGAGGCTGACGAAGGAGTATTATAGTAGATACAATAGCAGGTATGTTCTTGGAAATCTGCTGTTGACATCTTAGTTTTCTTCTTAATAAAATAAAGCTGGGGTCTAATTTATTTATTTCTCCCTTATTCGTGACCTCTAGCTTCATACTGATGTTTTGCAACTCAAATCTGAAAGATCATTTCACTTGCACATTGCAGAGGTCAAGCATGCATTATCTTCGATTTCACTGTAAACTTTAGATTCATAGAGTCTTCATTAACCTCTTCTCCTTTCTTTGGTATTTAAGGTATTTCTACCTACTGTATGTGTCAGTTGTCTCAAATGCTGTTGAGTATACACTTGCAACAAAATAGGCTTAGAGGCCTTTCCTTTGAGGGTCCTTCTGAGTTTGAGCCTCATAAGGGTAGCAGAAGAAAGGTCGCCAACCCGATCATGCTCTCAGAGAGCTGAGACACCACTAGGGAGGTCTAGAAGATGCATTCTCTGCAATCATTCAGCAGACGCCACGATCAGTAGGAGGCTTGGGAGATAGCAGCGAGGGCCTATCATTCTGCCATGTTGTGACAGCGAGTGCCATCCGCAATGCTCTGCCTGTTGAGAGATGGGAGTGTCACGGTATGGCTTGACTGGCACAGTGTGAAGTGAGGCTTCCTCCGGGCACTCATGTGGAAGGATCCATCTCAGCAGCATTTCAAGCACTCGGCTTCAGCTAAACTGTCAGAAGACTTCAATAATGCCCATCTGTTTTGTATGGACATGACAACTTATTACACAGACATCAGTCTATCTGACACAGAGGAAAAATACAAACAGACCAACGTGTGCAATGCTACGGCTTGTCTGCTGACGTCGTTGTGAAGCGTGTGTGAAGTGTGAGATGCTGCTATTCTCTCTCTATTTTCATACAGTATGAATGAAACCAAGACACACTGTACCTGCAACTGTAAATGCAGATTCTTATTCTGTGTCTGAAGGGAAAAACTTGGTGAGTAAATGAAAAGTAAACACAACTGAAACAAAACAAAAAAATCTGGAAGGCATCTAAGGCCGGTCAGACCTCAAATGAAAGGAGCCTAACACTGACAACAACAATGTTAGTAGCAACTGTGGGAACTAAACATATTTAGGGTGTTTCCACCACAGCAATTTCCCCGGATTACCAAGAACATTTTGAGGAACTCATCAGCTAAACATTGGTTTTGACTGGAGGAACAAGGGACTAAATTTTGTTTCTGCAGGATAGTTCCAGGTGACAAAAAGTCCCTGGTTCAGGATATGTGAGGGCAACAATGCTGACCGTTACTGACTGGTCAAACAATGACTAAGTTAACGTGCACTTAAGATGAGTGACCAAACACTTCAGATTAACTGTAAGCACAGTAAAACAGGAAATTTCAACTGGATTTCATTTTCATTTACATAGAAGAAGAAAGAAACCGGATCGAATTTGGATCTGAACCAACTACATAGCACACTTTGCTATCATGAGCTACAGTAAATGGGTCCTGTAATCAGATGGACTTTACATACTAGGATGTGGACAGAACCAAATCAACAATTCAAACTGCAAAACCACATACAGGATGCATGGAATTTGGTAGAATCAACTCATTTTTGTTGTTTATTTAATGTAAATAAATATGTTTTTGATGATTAAGTTAGATTTCATACTCAGAGAACTGCAGTAAAGCATAGTGAATTTAATGAATGAAGTCACTACTTCTGCAAACATATGATGTCACAGAGTTACTGGGAGTAGCCTTTGTAATATCGTTGGTTTAAAAAATGGTTTGAACAGCTGCAGTTTCATGTTTTTGAAACTGAGAAAATCTAAATATAAAGCAAACCTTTCTGTAATGATCGTCACTGTGACTGAACAGCTCAGTTCAACTTATGCTTAGTGAATTTGTTCCCTCACTTCAGTTAACAATTAGTTTTATTCAACCCAAATTCAGTTAACACATTAACATAGTTAACATTTTTAAGGCAGCTGAGGAACTTTTAAGATGAACAAACTTAAAATCATTTTCAGTTTAACAGTTAGCCAGAGAATAACAACAAGGTCTGACCCAGACAAGCAATGGAGAACATTGCCTTCTGGTCTTATCTGACCTTATATAGAAACACATGTATGAATCCAGAGTTTAAAAATGTGCATATGAATTAAAAGTTCATTAAATGCACCACCATACTCTACAGCCTTGTTCAAGCCATCATTCTCGACAGCACTAACAACTGTGCACTTCAGTTTCCAACATGGACACAAACATAGAGACGGCTTCAGAGCCCTTCACTGACTGACTGTTAATTGAGGTGGAATCACGACTGTAAGTGAGTCACACATCCTTGGTCCCAGAAGCTCTGGCACTGCCAGAAGGCAGTCTAGTGACAGTTGAGTAGCTCTTCCTCTTTGATTCCATCTGGAAAGACGCTACCTTAGTTAAACCAACAAACGCGCACAACGGGGGAAGGTTACCATGGTGGCAAGCGTAGGCCGTTCAGGAGAGTGAAGCTTTCGATCATTTATTTATTACACAGCACATTATCATGATGCAGCATTTGGATGAAACAGACAGGAAGAGCTTTTTAATTTCAACTTACATCTTATCACAACAGACTGAATTAGATCAGAGAGAGGTTTAATGGACAAAGTACATAAAAGTTTAATATGGACAAAAATGTTGCAGGTTAATGTGGAAACATTTGACATGCTTGGTTACCTCGTCAGTGGATAACTAGTGAAGTACATCAGCTCTGTCCATTTTTCTACTCAACAAATTCACGTTTCTACTTACAAAAGGTTGGAAATCACATATTGGGTGCTGACCCTTTAACACCAGTTGCGTTTGACTTTACATTAAAGGCCACAACTACATCCTCCTACTGTGTGTTTGGAAAAGCTGTTTAATCTTCTACTTGCATTTGTTTTGTGTTTCTTTAGAAGCACACGTGGAGAGAATGATTGCTAGTTTTCTGCCACCTGCTACCAGCTGCTGGCCAAAACTATTAGTCTCTGTCGGTGATGAATACAAATAGATACGGGGGAAAAAAAAAACTTATTATTCAGAAAAAGAGAATAAACTAATTAAAAAATCCAAACAAATCAGTGAAAAAGCTGATTGGATTGAAAATTATTCATACAATGTAATATGTTGAGGTGTAACTCCATACTAGGCTTCATGTGGTTAATATTCTACCAAAAGGCACAAACGGAATATATATATATATATATATATATATATATATATATATATATATATATATATATATGTTGTTTAGACATACTGGATGTTGCAGAATCTCAGTAGGAATGTTGCTGATTCATTTCATTACTAGAAATGCACCAGAGGTCAGTGTGAATTAGAGGTCGCAGCAGTCGAAGCTTCCTTCGCTTCCACCAAAGCAGCGGCACTGCTCTGGTGCTTGATGAGCACACTATTTTGACACTCATCTGGGTCTCCTTGTTAACTCCCCCACAACAGATCTGATGTGTTTAGACAGGCCTGCGCTGCATATTACGGGGCTGGCTGGGCTCAGATTGGAGGGCTGCACACTTGAAGGATTTAGGAAGAACACGCTCTCCTGTGTTTGATAGTAATTAGCTTTGTGAGGACCCTCAGAGACACAATGCAAAGTGTGTAAATGAAGGATTTAAAGATAATCCAACTTTCTAATAACTTTATGTGTAGTGATATTTAAACTTGTCTGATTCCAAACTGGTTTAAGATTAAGAGATTAGGTTAAGAAAGCTCTATCAGAATAAAGAGGCAAACTTTACATATATCAGGTTAAACTTAATTTCTGCTCTCACAGGATAAAGCAAACAAACTGTAACACAAACTTAGTTAACTGTGTCAAATAACAAATGGTATCTACAATGGAAGTGGAGAGAGAACAAATGGGAATTATATAATGATCACATTTCATTACCCACTGTTATGCCACAGAGAATACCAACTAAAGCAAACAAAATTGTTGTGATGCCTGTGAAGCATCAGTGCCAGCTGAATGTTTGCAGGAATGCTACTTAGATTTTTATGAATGAGCAGCAATGTCCATTTCAATTTTATCTGGGAGGCAAGCCCACATGAGGTCCCCTCACTGATTCCAAATTTAACATTGGGAGGAAGATTCCCCTCACAAAGTCTGAGACAGGACAGCGCTGGGTGGCCTATTGATTTTGAAGAGCTGGCTCTGTAATTGCTTGCACGCAGTTAGCTGTAAATCAAGAGCGCTCATTACTCTTTGCTTATACAAGCGGAAGATTACTGTGCAGCAGTTGTGCCAATGCTGGAGTATGAAACCTGGTCCATTACACAAACACACACACACACATACACACACAAACACACACACACACACACACACACACACCAGTGTTATGTTGTAAAATAATGCACTGAAAGAACCTGAGCATGGACTGACAGGAGCAGCTGGGTAGGGGAAAAGGTCAACCTGAGTTAATCAGCTAGAATCAGCATCAGCTGAGGAAAGCTAACAGTGTGTGTATATGTGTGTGTGCATATGCTCATATTTGTGAAAAATAAACAATCAAATAGAAAGCAGCATCTTTTCATGTGCAAAAGGGCATTAAGATAGCTCCGAGATGGCATCCTACACTGAGAAAACAGTCAACACATCAACAAAATGTCTGATCCATAACATTTCCTGATTGATACAGTACATGTGTACTCTGCTGAGACACAGGTGGTGTGCCTTCTCACCCATAACTTGGAGCGGGTTATGATAAAAATAAACTTTGACCCTGACAGGTAAAACCACCACGACAGTCATGCATTAGTTAGCATGACTGTTCACCCGCAAGCTGGGCACTCACACAGCTGTACAGGCCCATTTTTCCAGTCACGTAGTCAAAAGCTTTCAGAATACACGTCCAAGCAATGCTCTTACACTATATTTTATTTAGAAAATATGCATTTGAGCAGCTGGTGTGTTTGATGCTATATGTTAGCGTCTGCCCACAGCCGTTTGTCTGGTAGTATTCAGTAATGGACAAACATTTAGTTCTAAATTTGAATGAAAGCTGAAAAATAAAATTAGTAACAGTATATTAGTTCAGTCTGACACTGACACTGTGAGTCAGCAGAATCATATCAGTTCACCATCTGTGCACACTGTGGGTCAACCTTGTATTACACGTTCTGTATTGAACCAGAGATTGTTATACATCTATTTCACTGGTCTAAGAGACACTTGAGTATATTTTATGTGCACATAATGTCATGTTATTACAGTAACATGAGCACCGAGGAACAGTGACTTACCACAATACTAGGTATGCTAGAAATCATGAAGACGTATGTTAGTTATTGCATTTAATGTGTATCATTTTAGAACCACAGTGTTCACTTCCTGTCACCGTGTATCCGCTATGTTTCCTCTGTGTGGTGCAATAATGTTCACTCTCTGAGTAGGACACCCATTTTTCTCCCTCTAACCAGAAAGCCCAGCAATCGCTAAACCCAAGGATGTAAGCACTCGCAACAGTCTTTTGTGCGTCTGCACACTTCCCCCAAAATGCATGTTTCTCACATTACTTGTGAGCCAAACTTTGTCCTCCAAATACTGAAAATTATGTTCTTCCCTAAATATAACCTTCTATGTATACACAAGCTCTGCTAGTATGTACAACACATAAGTATTTTCATTTTATTTTACTTTAAAAGTACTAACATGATCTGTGGATGTAAATTTGTACATATGAGAGCACTGACCGTCTAAATTAATAGATGTTATATTAGTAATTTAGCATCTTACTTTTAGTCATAAATGCATCCTAAAGAAACAGGTAGAAAAGTAACACAACAGATGACCTGCAGAACTAACCTTCCTGTAAGATTTTTTTTTGTACTTCAATTTGGTGTACTGGTGGAGCCACGTATCCATCACATCTGTAGCCTTCAGAGAGAACACTCTTTCAGGTTTACATTATTGCTCGAATATCTCACTAGAGATATGATCTGCATGGTGTTAAAAGCCCCTCTGAGCCTTCCTACTCCAAACACAATTGGTTAGGTTTTTTTTTTCCTCCTGTCCTACATTTATTGTGTGTCAAACAATTTAGTGAACTGCCCAAGGCTTTGACTTTTTGAAGTTGCTCTTAATATCATTTAATATCAACTAATGATATAGGTCGAGACTCATTTTTGTCATTACTGCAAAACATTTCTGAAAGATGCAATCCGAGTTCAGCAGGAACCTCATTTGTTACAGTATATACTGTAGTTTTATTTAAATCGCTTCATTCATTTTTTTGTGCTAAGAGGCCTTCTTACACTACAATATTCAAAGTTGAAGAAGTACTCATATCCTTTAAGAAAAAAATCATCACACAAAGCAAGCAAAAGACTACTACTTTTAAGTACTAACTATACAAGTATTACCGGCAAGAGGTAATCTGTTATAATATTGTACATTGTTAGACTGTGTGACAAGAGGCTCAAAACATTATCTGTGTGTGTGTGAGTGTGTGTCCCACAATGCTGCTTGATGACAGCCTGCATTTGACACTTTTCTGTCTGTTTTACTTTTCAAATTTTTAATCCCCTTCTGTTGACAAATGTTAAGTTTCAAGATGAGACCCCCCTGAAGACATCGGTATAACATCATTAGGGTTATTTTAGAAAGCTACTAAGAGCAGAAAAACCCCAAGCTGACATCAAAGAACTAGTAGCCAATTGTTGCGGTGCCTCATGTCACCTTCATTTGGAGGACCTACGACTGCTACTTCTACAATGTCTTTTGGTTGTAGCTCTGATTTGCTAAGCAGTCAGAGAGATGTAAATACTTGAAAAAAGAAAAGTTGAGTTGCTTCCTGTCGCTCTATATTTGCAAGCAGAGGTAAAAAGTTGTGTTGGTCACATACTTGTGTGTTCCGTGGCTTGTAGGGCGAGCTACTCTCCAGATCTGCCAGGATGCTGGTGAGGGAGTCGATCTCAGCATCCAGACTGGAGCGCCTCTCCTCCAGCGTCTTCTCTGGTCCTTTCATCTGTGAGCAGACATCACATACATGCAGCACAGTGAGAGAATATAACCAAAACCATCTGTAGCAACAGTTCATGAAATTACCTTCGGTAGCTGCACTACAATGGTGAGGAGTAATTCTCTCTCCTGGTTAGGCTACACCTCTTACGCTCTCCATTACAGCTACGTTCATGTTTCACCTTGACCCTGAACAATCCCTTGGAAAGCCACACATCAAGAGCAGAGAAATAAGCTGGGATGTACTGCGGGAAAGACAACTTTTAAAATGTGGTGCACTATTCACCTCCTGTCTTTCGCCACACTTGGATTTACAGTATCTCATTCTTCCTGCATTATTCATCACAACTCATGCAGCAGTATTTCAAACAAAAAAAGTCAATTATTTAAAATGAAAGTCAGATCTTTTTTTATTCAGTATTTTAAACATGCGCTGTGTAATTGATGATAAGACTTGTTCTGATTTTTATTTAACTAGTTTATTATCAGAGGAAGCTTGAAAGCATCAGTAACAGGATTAGTCGAGCAGTCTGAGACCTCACTGATTTATTCATCTGCATTTCTTCACCTAACACAAAGCACAACTTTAACACATGAAAAAAAAACTGAATAAGAAAAGAAAGAGAAAAAAAAAGTAAAAATAAAAATCTGGAAAGTAGTTAAAATGATCTGACCATTAGTGACACTTGGTTTTCTATAAAATTCCCGGGAATTTCTCTGCAGAGTGACAGATATATTTTTAGTCTTCTGAACTATGCTGCAACTGCAAGAAGACTTCTTGCAATTGCCTGCGGGGGCTTTTTGAGTTGGCTGGATCAGTGACTGCTTCTTATTCTAATGTTATATGTTTGGATTACCTGTCACAATCTATTACAGGCAGGGCTTGCCTGAATTTGGAGCCGAGCTGCTGCTTAAAAACATCTAAGGCAATCATGAGCGGGGGGTAAACAAAGCACAACACTAATGGTTCGTCTCAAATCAACAAAAGAAAAATCAGGCAAACTTGTTTAACAGTCATAACGAGGGGGATGAAGGGAAACGCTGCATTCTTTGTGGTGTGTTGGAGTTTAAAGTGTAGGGCTTCATAACGGGGACAACAGCCATGATGAGCTCTAGCTGCTATTGTCTTTCTCTCTTCTGCTGAAGTGTTAACATGTCATAAAACAGTCACCTCTCTCCAGTTTCTGCCTTCTTCTGAGGAAATACCGTCTACCACTGCTTTATTCATTCGATACGTCTAATTCCTCCACCGAGGCACACAGAACAAGATATAAAATCTTTCTGATGGATATGTGTCTCTTTTTGTGTAATTAAGATACCAATGGTGTATTAAGGAATAAAGTTGCATGGGCAGTAAATTCTATATCCACTACGACAGGAGGAGAAACGTCAGTGATAAAAACAGTTATTACACAATGAATTTCTTATGCAATTCCAGCTTTTAAATCTCATTCATTACTACTGTGTGTGCTGTTAGGAAGGTTAGGAGTGGTAGAGAGGAAAAGAAACTAATTCTTTCTTAGTTTACTTAATTTACAATGTGTTTTTTGTTCAGCTGAGAGAAACAGCATCATTTTATAATACAATGTTTTTGTTTGTTTGTTTATTTAACTTAAAGGACATGGTCACATTTTTCAGTTCAGCTGAAACTAATATGAGACTTATCCAACAACAAGGAGGTATCGTATCACACATAGAGGAAATTTCATATTAAAAGGGCTGAAAATGAGGAAGACAGCAACTAAATCTGTTGAATTCACGCTGCTGAAGTCTCATTTTAGACACAGATAAACGTTTAAATGCATTTTGACAAAAAACAAGGGTTTCTTACATTAATAGAAAGGGATCATATAATGTCCAGTATGAGCAGGAGGAGCGATCATAGCAGGCAAAGCTTATTTTAATGTTCACATGGGCACTTGAATATAAAACAGACAGTGAATTGATCTTTTAAGAGGGGGACTGATGCATCATTTGGTCAAATGCATGAAAAGAAATTTTACTCATTAACAGCAGTGCATTAAACATGTACAGGGGTCCTACTTGTTTTCCGGTAAGAATATCTGACAACTTTGTAGAGGCAGGTTGAAATACAGGTCAATAGATATACGTGCTAAATAATAAAAAACTATGACATACATTTTAAATGTATTATGGGCAGCTCAGCTGGGCAAGTCTTAAAATAATGTTGGTGCACTAGAATCTACAATCACAGTTACTCAATGATTTGTTTAGTGTGGGTAATATAGGCATTATTATGAAAGTGAGTCTGTGACTCCCTTGCAAAAACACATCCACTGTACTTTGACTATAAACGATCTGTGACTTCATGAAATGATTTGTGTGCTGCTGATTTGGTGACAAGTCCGCACATTTCTGATAGATTTTTAAAATGAGAAACCAGTGTTGTTGGATGCTTATTTATTTTCTCACTCCTCATCTGTCTCTTTTGTCTCATCGCTTGTCATTGTGTAATAGTCACTGCACTGCACCTTTTTAAAAACTGTATAACTATGAGAGTGTGTGTAGGGTCATGGAACCACGTGAACTGATACATACTGCCAGGCCTCTGTGTGCAGTATTATACTATATTCTACTGTATTAAAATTATGTATACAGTTTGTGTGGGGAGAGCAGTGAATTAACACGCATTGCATAATTTAAATTACTAAACATTCTGTCTCCAAAATTATACAGGAAGAATGCATTCATGATAGAAAACTGGTCAGATCAACAGAGGGACTGGAGAAGGGAGATTTTTTTCCTGCTTACACTAAACAAAGGAATGTGAATTTTGCAGCAGAGGTCAAGTGCTGAGAGTGTCAGTCAAATCGTAGAGGCCAGATATCCCAGGAGGGCCAAATGCCTGTGGGTTTTATGACCAGCAAAGCAAAGACAAGTGACCAGGCTTCACCAATAGGTGTCAGCCTTCTATCCTTCCTGCATTAGTGCTTTCAGAAATGAAGAAAAATGTTTGTGTGACTTAGGGTGCCTGGCTCCAGGCAGCATCTGGAGCTGGACGTCTAAGCAGTTGGCTGCAACTCAAGAGGACAGACAGTTCTGCTGGACTTGGTATGTGAACTCAGCGTAGAGCTCGGGGCCATCTTCACTTTCTGTGCTGACTCTTCGAGAGTTAGTGACATCCAAGAAAAATTTAATACAACACGAGACTCTCTCACCTGATAATCGTACGAGTTCATCGGGGGTGGAGGGAAGGAGCCAGGGGAGGTTGGGAAACTAGTCGTGTCTTCTGCAGGTGGTGGAGGGGGAGGGTAGTCCGCTAGGATAGACACACACACACACACACACACACACACACACACACACACACACACACACACACACACACACACACACACACAAACACACACACAAACACACACACAGCAAGAGAAAAAAAAAACGGCTTATTAAATACTTCCCCTTTTTACTACATTCAACTGTCACAATTCAGAAAGAACAATCAGGACATCACTGTATTTACACACAAAAGGTGGTGAATATAACATAATTGATGGTGTTTTAATTACATCTTCGACTAGTGCCATAGGAGTAGAATAAAACAATAACATGCAAAACAATAAAAAAAAAAACACGTTACTTTGAATATGCCCAATGTACATATCTTGACAGTGACTGGTTGATTGATGCACTGCATGGACTATACAGTAAGGTTACTGAGCTTACTGTGTATGGTAAGTAAAACCTCCATACTTCATTAAGCCTGTTAGATCATGTGAACCACAGTATTACAAAATATTATGTTGGTGTCATCAATCAAACATTGTAACGTGGTTAAGCATGAACCATAAAGGAGCAAGCAGTTTATTGTAAACGTTTCAAGTAATATTTGTGGTTTAAAAGTATTTGTGGTAAAAAGCAGTTTTGGTTAGAACTTGAAAATGACGAAAACACTAAAATTTAACAACTGACTCATAAAATGAAAGCTGCACTAATCAATACATTTATATTAATGAAAGGATCAAACGATTATTCTGACTATGCATTAAATATATATAATCTTATTTGCTTTTGGAATTATATATATGAGTTTATTGTCTTTTACAGCTGCAAGAAATAATTGCACAACAGAACTGTACTCTTGGAAGTCAAATTCAGTGCACAATATTATGCAACCCATCAGGATCTGAGTGGTTATTACGACAGGGTTGGCTGGATAGTTTAGTGGACCTCCTTACGCTTACCCTGCCTTTGCCCTGTACCTCACATGACTAAATGTAAATGGGAGAGCATTTAAGTAACAATTAAATATTTAAACCATTCTAAATGAGTTATCCATCATTATTTATGTGTTTAAAGATTTTACAAGATACTGTATAATGTAGCCAGTGTCTGTGGAATTTTGATTATTAAGAAGATTATTAAGAACCACTGCATAAAAAGGAATTTCTAATAGAACAATTTAATAAGTGTGAACTGTAAAATCAAGACAGACATTTGTTAGAGGTTACACAGTTATTACAAAAGAGGCCAAGTGAAAGAAAGAAATGGAGCCTCATCATCCCACGTCAATGGATTGACACACATAATTGCAGCAATTTGGTTAACTAAGAAGTACTAATCTGTAGTAAGCATATGTTTTTTTCCTCATGAGATTGGAAATGTAAATGTTGTGTTACAAACGGGTTAGACTAGGTGTTTGTTCTGCCAGGGGAGGAGAGACAAGCCAAATTTGTAGTTCTAAAGTCCATGCTAATCCAAGGATTGCATCCAGCCACATGTTTCAGACAGGATAAGGAGTTATGTGCCAAATTAAAACTGATTTGGCTTCTCTCGGCACAGGACTTAAGACTGAATCATTTGACCATGTACTTCTAAGTACCAAACCAGACATGAGCTTTGCAAATTAAAGGCTTTTATGAGACGTAATGGGAATTTGTTCCAATGTTAAGACTTTGATGAGTCCTGTTCAGAAATTCCATTTGGTTTCCATGGCTTTTATCTGTTTTCATTAGAATCTAATTGATGTCATCAATGTAGTTTATCCGACGCAGCTGACCAAATTAATTAAGCGTGGTTTTCAGTTGCCTGGACAAAACAGAAGACAGAGAAAAAAAGTGAAGACGGAGAGATAATGCAGCATGGTTGAAATTGGACACATGTCTGCATCTTGAGCATTACAGCATTGCAGAAATTGTGAGCATTGCATTAAACATTCCCTCTGGGTGCTTGAGGGCCTCCATGTGAATTGTTTATATAATAACCCTGTGACCTCCGCTGAAACTCCAGAGTGTAACAGCTCCTCTAAACCTCTGGGAGAGAAAATAAAATATGCTGCTCGACAACAAGGCTCTGCCCCTCCTGCTCCAGCACAGATCCTTTTTGCCAGAATATAAGTCACTTGTAACTTGTGGCTTACAGAGAATTAAAACATTAAGTTTCATGTACGTTTCTCTCGACATCAACGATGTTTCAGATTTATCATTTCAGGAAACACAGCAGTGATAAATCTTTCAGAGACGCATGTTTTATTGAGGTCTTAGAGTTCTGTATGTGGACCAATGGAAAGCAAGACTTGGAGCTGGAACAGAGGTCATTAAGCAACTTTGCTTAAAGGATCTTTCTGGTTATTTCACCCTCCCATTCCTATTTTCCTATTACCTGTCATCATGCCAGTAATTTAGGATTGAAATGTGTTAATATGCTAATGTAATGTAAATCACCAGTAGTGTTTGTATTCCCTGTGGTCCTTCTGAGCAAAAATATTTTCTCTCATAAAAGATCACAGTCAGCCCTGAAAATGTTTGTGGCTCATTCAGGGTCAGCAAACAGACAGTTGTTTAAAAGAAGCCTTTTTTAAATGAAGTGGTGTTCAATAATTAGTTATAACTTACAGTATTTTCATAATTTAATATCTTCTATAAAAGTAAATATATGTCCCTAGAAAATACTTCACTGGTGATCAGAGGATCTTTAGTAACAGTAAATACAGTATACATTTAAACACTTGAAAACTAAAATGCAGAACTTGTTTCTAAAGTTCTGTGGGAAGTAAATACATGAAAGTCAAAGTAGTTACAACACACCCTTTCAACACAGTAACTCACACCGGAGATATGTAAAAATTTTAATAGCTGTGACTTAGCAATTTACCACATAGAAAAGGAGTTAAAGATGCAACTTCAAGATTTAAAGGTGTCTTTTGAAATTTTAAAAAATATAATGTTTCCATTCAGCGTGTTACCAAAATGCATTAAGTGTATCCTAAAAAATGCAGCAAATTCATTTTCTACTTCATACACAATTTACAAAGCTAATATTGTCAATACTTTAAAGCCAGAATTTGTTTACATCCGTTTGCTAGCTTTCGGTCTTCTTCGAGTGAAACCAGCAGGAATGTGAAATAGAGTCCATATTGCTTGTGTATCTTTGACTTTGTGCAGGATTAGAGATGGGGTTCGTAGAATTGTATAGAGTCTTAAACCAGTTCTGAAACCAGTTTAAAAACTTTGTTGGTTATAACACTCATTTTACTAAAAAACCTTTGCGTAACAAAAGATAAAGCATGATATTTAACAATCTAGCTTCTTCTAACACAACAGATTAACACAATGGGCAATTCTAATTCTGAACAATAACCAGACAAGCATGACACTGAATGAAAGAATGGATGGTAATCACTTATCAAGCTTTAACCATGGATATTCTGCTCTGGTGAAGCATTGTGGAGCTTTCTAATGAGGCCTGTGCAGCAGGTACAAAAACCATGGAAGCTAAACCAAAAACAACACAGCAAAAATAATTAATTCTGTTTTGTCATTCACTTAACATCCAAAGAATGACTGATGATCGGCATGCTGCATTTAGTGTTACCTAAAGGCAAATTTAATGTTGCGCCAAATCAGCAGGTCACAGACTACAGTTTAACACCAGCAGTAGGCTGAGCACAGGAACTTTCAATAACAAGGCAAGTTCTTGCTTTAACATAGTGCATGGAAGATAAAAATTCTTCTCCCTTTAGTGTGACCACCCTCCTACAAATATGAAATTTTGCAGAAATTAAATCACTTCACACAATGATTCTGACTTATCTTGTGTTTGTATAGGTCAGTCTGTTTTTCCTTTGCTAATGTCTGTACAGAGAGGCAAAAGAGACTAAAGAGGGAGCACTGATAATCCCTATGTATTATATAGCACATAAAAACTCACAAAAACATATTTATATATTATTAACAGTTAAAAAATGCACAGGGTAACTTTACTTCTCAACCTGATGCTTTTGTCATCATCCAACATATCATGTCAAGTGACTATTTCAATACAGGAACTTCTAATCTTCAACTACTTTCCCATGACCACTGGAACTGGGTTCTAGTTTTGGTTTTCTGGAAACAGTTCCTGCCATCACAAAATCTCATAGCAAACTTCCTGATGGCACAGATATTCTCAGGGTGGACGTTTTGAATGGATTATTTTGCTGAATGGCCAAACACAGGCCTCAAGACCGATACAAAAAGTTATGGGCTACAAATTCTACTACTATTCAGTTTACACAACAAGCACTGGGTGTAGTTATTCCTTACATTAGGTCTAGATGATAATTTGTTAAATGTTATTTATGTTTAAATAATTTAGATATGTAGTTGTCTAAAAGAGTGGTTTTAAAAAAGGAAAACTGTTTAATCCTCTGTGACCCTCACTAGCTTCTCACCAAAGAAGTCGGCCGACTGTCTTCATTGAATAATGTGACAGAGTCATCACCACCAGAAATCAAACCTCAGACCTCTGCAGTGGTGCATGGAAACTTGTATGTCACCCATGTGCCCAATATTTCTGCCATTTCTAATAACTCAAAATCAACATGGGTTTGAGCTGCGGTGCACTTTTCTGATCGGTGCAGTGCTCACACCATTATGCTTTAAAACAGTGCAAACTACGGGGAGTGAGAACGGCTTCCGTGCTGTGAATGAAGCTTTCTCCATTTGCGACAATAGGGAGTTGAAAGCTCCAAGTGAGCACTAATGAGAGAAGCAGCAGGAACACCTATTTAATACGACAACTTCCCCTCTCTTTATTGGGCAATTAATTTTAAGTAGCTGCTTTGTGAAGAAGGAATCCTAATCAGTGATTAAAGTTATTTGAGAGGCCATAAGAGGTATAATTGGTTATCGGGAAGTGGAGTATTGTTGAGGGGATGATAAAAGGGTGGAGACGGATCCAGCTGTGACACTGTGACTAATGTTAAACTTTGTTTTTCAAGTAAGTGATACATTTAGAAACACTTAGTACTGTATGTGGCTGATCAGTAGCAGCAACTGACAAATATTTGAATATATATGAGTATACAATTAACAATTACTTTTGTTGCAAAGTGAAACAGAAAAGAGAAATGCCAGCAGATGATTCAAAAAGGTTGCAGATGAGTCTTTTTTTCAGTAGTTCTGCTAGTGAGGATTAGTATAGTCTTTAGGGGGAGAAGAATGTATGCTAAAGGTTGAGCATATGTTTACAGATTTACATATGTATAGTGTTATAAGAGTTACATGTGTTAAAGCAGAGGCCATCTGGCCTTTAAGGACTTAAGACAAGGCCAGGCACAGAACATAAGCACCTTTCAAATAATGCATCCAACCTTTCAGTGAAATAAGCCATCTGCAACAGAACAGAGCAGAAACTGAGAAGAGTTTGGTCCCATCTTCATTTAAAAAAAAAAAAAAAAAAAAGCACGCACCTACCATGCGCGTAAGGGTGCATACAACATTATTTCTCTCCCATGATCCAGATTTAATTTATTGCTTAAAGCTTGCATTGCTGGTATCGGCTAGCATTTACACGACCTGCTATGAGGCTACTGAAATAAAAGCAGAGGAGTACAACAGTGTGGGTTCACGTGAGTCGTGTGACAATCATAACTCAACAGTGGAGCCATAAAAACTAAATGATTTTATACAACCTGAAGTAATCTCTATTAAAAATAACCAGGGAAGTAGCTGTATTTTATTCAGTAGAAAAACTGCAATCGCTTTCAGACAAAACAAAGTGCTTTCAGTCCTGGGTGTCAGTTCACATGTTTTATCTCTACATACCCGAGCCAAATGTGCTGTGGCAGAGGTTGAGAGCACATTGTTTTGACATAATTATGGACCCTTTTTTTCTCCCCCATCTTCCACTGGAAAAGAACAGCTGAGCCCTGCACTTAATTAGCATGATATGTATAGAAGAGTGATTTATGACTTCATTTGGTTTAGAGATGCAAGGGAGGGATTTGAGGTCTTTGGAGATGTACTTGTTTTAAGTGTGAAGACCGAATTTGGCTTCTGCTACTCTTAAGGAGAATTCCCATGTGAGGAGAAACTGGGATCAGAAACAATAGAAGGATTATGTTTTTGTACAAAAGCAAAGAAACAAATACTGTGAAAAAGGTGAGCGAGCCCTTTTCTTTTTTTAAATAAATGGGCTGAACAATTAGAGCCTTAAACTGCAATGTTAGTGAGGTTTTCTGATGAGTGAAAGCGTGATTCATCAAAGGTGGAGAGGGGAGCTTTTGCTGCCATTTCTTATAAACAAACAGAGAGAGAGAGTAAATGAAGCCACTCAAATGTCACAGCAGACAGTCACTGCTGCGTAAACCCAGTCAGTTTCATAACATGAAACCCTTCCAAGCTGCCTCTGTCACGCTAAGAATCTCCTGTAAACGTAGAATCAGTGATTCTACACTACAAGTGTCAAAGGCTGCGAGAGGTAAATAAATTCTCCGTTAACTTAAATCACATGATTTCATGAGCTACCAATATGCAGTGAACCAAATGAACAGCAGGGGAGTGCTGCAGCGTTGCAGCGTTGGCCCACTTGTGTTGCGTGACAATCGGAGCTGGGAGGGGATTCCCATGCTAACAAGTCCAGTTCCACGGTGTAAATATTATGATGGCATTTAAACATAATTACCATTTAATGGATACTTAATGTAATTTATTAGGTGTCTTAATCTCTTTAATGGAGAACACTTTCCATTAGGCTTGTTAAGTGTAACAAGCAAGATGATATCAAAAAGTGATTCAGTGAGCATACAGAGATATATAAAATGGTGGCTGAAGAATGGAATTTAGTATAAATGAATTGGAAATAATATTAATAAGGCAGACATTTCAGCCAATATAAGCTCATGGTTTGTGTATTTTTACCACATTGTGGGAGATTTAAAAACCATCTAAAAAAAAGCTACATTACACTAATTACCTTTGACAAGCAAGTTAAGCTAATGGCTAGACTAATGTTAGCGCTAATTACAGCAAGACTTTTCAGTCATGTCAACTTCTGCTAGAACTGACGCTGGATTACTAATTATTTAGAGTCTTCCCACAGAAGTATTGCTCCAATTTGGCCTTAGAAATCAGTCAAGCTATTTATTATATGTATATTATGTGTACATTCTGACAGAATATGACAACTATGTTTTTAAAAATGAGCAAAACCATCTTTTTAGCTAAATAGTCTACGCTGTAAAAATTGAACACATTTCCATGTGTAAATAAATGTTTTATATCTTACTCAGCATTTAAACTTCCTTTAATTATGAAGACACCACTTTGAAAGAACAGACAGGATGTGAAGAAACGTATTTTCATAACACCGTGACCCTCTTTAGGATGCTGGCGAGATTTAGAGAAGTGAAATGGCTCTTTCAGGCAACATAAAATATCAGATTCAAAACTAGCAGCTGACATACAACTTATGCAAAACAAATTACTGTAAAACAAAGAAAACAACAGATCAATGATTAAGCAATAATTTTTTTAAGAAGGAAAAAAAAAACTGAATTTGGCTACTGTATGTAGACTTTACACGTACTGCAGACAAAATACAAGTAGTTGAGGTGCGTGTTCCACTTAGATAAAAGTGTCCTTTGTATACGCTCAGAGCATAAGCCTGTGGTTTCTATGGGGACGCTGCCAAACTCATTGGTGGATTTCCTGTAAATTCTCTTGGTGACACCCATGAGGGACTCTGACATAACAACCGGTAGACAGTTTGCCTCTGGCCAGTCAAGCAGTGAGGAATAAAAACAGCTTATGCACATGTTCAACACTTTTGAACTGCTCTGAGCAAACAATTAGCAGGTTTCTGGTAACTTAGTGTGAAAAGTTTTTGTCAAAAACAGCACTTCTCGGATGTTTAACTTTCACTATGATTATCCCGCTACAAAAAACTTCTTGCGCTTGATCATCAGCAGACAGACACCATGAGATGAAACGGCTTGTTACAGTCTAGAGTATTAATTTATGTGGTTTTGAAGCTGGTGAAAATCAATTTAACGAATACATTATGTTATAGATTTTAATCGCTTAATATTATAATAATCTGAATGAAATTGCTAAGATGACTCATTCCATTGTGTTTCATTTTCTTGTGGTACCTTGCACTCTTTGGTCGCCCCATATGAATGTAAACACTGTACATTCACTTCATAGACAAAAAAAAAATCCCCATTTGAACACATGACTAAAATCAATCTAGGCAGACATTTAAGGCGGATGCTTGAAACACATTTGATCAAAAAATACAAGCAGAGAATTAAACCTCAGCAAACTTAAAACATTGAGATTTAATATAGATCATGTACATGTACTAAGTAAAAAGTAGTACAATGATCAGCAGACGACAGTAGTGTGAAATCCAAGCTGTGAACCGAAACTAAATATCTAACTAATTTCGGGAAAGTGACCTCTGTCCTCGACATCACGTTTAACTCTCTGTTCTCATGTGTAGTTTACATCGAAACAGAGAAGTCCCAGCGAGCGCTAAGCAGACTCAAAATAGTCATCAACACATCAGCATGTGATGATCTATGCAGACAACTGAAAAGCAGATCCAGAACATGTTAACCGGGATGGATGTCAAGGAAGAGAGTAAATCATTATCGTCCAGCAGAGAAGGGAGGTCTCTTTCTTATAAAATGGAATGATTTAGTGTTGTGTCACTGTGCATTTGTGTGTGCGCTTCTGAGGCCAATAATATAAGGGTCTTTTAAATTATTTTTCAGAACTTGGCAGCAGACTGTGCACTGCTGTCAATACTGTTTTAACGCAACTGAACCCAACATGCTTGAGAAAGACAGTTTTCTTGCAGCCATATTGCACTGGATTGCAAAACCTTGTACAGTTATCCATAATATTTTGTCCACCTCTGCAACAGTACAGTATGTAGCAGAGCTGCTCCTGATGTTAATCATGTAACCATTGACATTAATGTTGTTGTCCTTCCTAAATAATGCAAATATCCAGACAAAATCGACATAGTTACGACAGGATTTTGCAGAGAAGCCACTGCATTAAAGAACTAAAGCTGAGCCTTCTCTACAGGGTTAAATTGTATTTAATAAAGCAATCATGACCGACCTTTCTACAGCACATGTACCATATGAGATCAACTTAAACCCTAAAATCTGATCTGCTGTAAAGGATTTCGAGTGAAAGGTCTCCGTCTGAGACCTATATGTCTTTCACTTCCTCCTCCTGGGGCTTTAATCAGGACAACTTCACACTAACTGTGCACCCCCCCCGCCCCTGTACCGGCTTCTTTGTCCCTACAACACATGGCCTCAGATTGCTCATTCCAGCCCTGATACCAGCCTCTGCTAGACAAAAGGGACAGCGAGGCCATGTGCCAAATTGACTTGTCCCTAATTTTTACGCTAATCCTCAATTTTACATCAGACAGCCCCCACATTTGATGTAAAAGATATTAAATAAATAAATAGAGAGAGACCCAGATAATCTGGTCATAAAGACGACTTATCCTTTGACAAGTGGAGATGTCTGGTGATGGCTTTACATATATGCCAGTTCAAAATGCTGACACCAAGCCATCACAGTAATTATCAATATTTATACTTTCAGAAAAGATAACACTGGAAAACAATAAGTGATATTATTCTATCATTTAAATTTAAGTAGTGCTGCAATATATTTTTCATTTGAATCAGTAGTATAAGTGACCACAACTGAATTTCTAATAATAAAATTGCAATTTCACACATTAAACTGTTTTGTAATTACATACAAAATGACAGTGAAAATATACAACAGAAGAAGTGGGATTAGCTGATTTTATCTTAGGTCATAGGGGTCATAACACATTAACAATGTAGCTCTGATATTGTTGAACTATAAAAGTTAAACATTTAAAGTATAATCTTACAACAATTATATCAGCGGCAAATGTACAGTATCCCCACCCCTTTCATATTGTTTCATTAATCCTCTTAATACCCACACAGTGATTAATTGTGGAGAATAAGACAGTGGCATTAAGTCTGGATTAAATGTTATGTAGCAGAATGACATTTTGGAATTACAAAGCCTTAATGACACCACAAATCATCAACTGGATATAAAAATCCAGTTTTCTTTTTTATTTATAAAGTCAATACTTAGTTTCTGTGTGATGTTAGATTTTGATGCATTACAATTCTACTAAACACACACACACACAAAAAAAGCACTGGTATCCAATAGTTATTTTCATTGTAGGCCAGTCTACAATATTTACACAAAAATCATGATCACAACTTAAATTGCCATTTTTTAACGATACCCTTTCACTGGACTTGCAGTCTGTACTACGTTCCTATGTAGTTAAAATGTAGTTAAAATTCTCAGTGGCAGCGTCCAACACTGCTGCCCTGAATTCAAATGGTTTGTTTAACTGCAATGTGAGCACATGCACTAGTTGCTCTTTTGTTGTGTGCAGTAGATAGATACTGTATAGTATAGCAGAGTATAGCATAGTAATATAGTGTAATATTATAACGTGCATCAGTTACCACCACTAACCACTCAAGTCAAAGCTCAAAATCCCTTTAGACATCTTTAAATTTAGCATTATGAGTAATAATTTTTATGTGGTATATTATCTTCACCAACAAATGTTCAGTAATGTGGTTAAAACAATTTTACACCTGCTGTTCTTCCATCACTGAAAAATCCTTTGAATTTCACAACAGCCACTAATGTGGAGTGGAAAGGCTCTTAAAGTAAATTACATTTAAAATACATTGAGAACAACTAAAACCTCAACAATGGTGATGTTTTGTTTGTTTTTCTCAGTGGTGGGCAGAGCACAAAAAGCAGTCGTCTAAGAACAAGCTTTACAAAACTAACATCTGGAGTACCAGACAGGTCCACAACTCAAACCACAAACCCCCACAGACAGCAGTGTTTTCAGCCTGACAGTGTGCTCACTGCTTGCTGAATTTCATAACCGTTTCCCCTGTTTTTGGAAATCTAGGGCTCTCAGGGGGGTTTGAGGGCAGAGGTTTAGATGATGTTCACATTACAACGCATATACCAGATGGGAAGGTGGGTTGATATTTGCGTATATAATATTTTCTGTGTGTCATGTTCTACCTTTATAACATCTTGCTCACTGAAGACTTCAGACAAGTGCAAGTGGAGTCTGAATAATAATTACCATATTTTGGAGCTGCAGCAACGTTGTAGCCATATTGCTGAAAACATCCTTTATATCACATCGTGTACAGTTGTCTTATGGTATAGTACAGTTACTTTGAACAAATGCAAATTATAGACATCAGTGTCTTTTAACGGCCTGTAGGGAGCACTGAGTAGGTGTCTTAACTTTTCAGCTCTCAGTGTTATTTCAGTGACTCCAAACTCACTTCCTGCATTCTCATTTTAAATGTATTGTAATTCTTAACTTACCTCATCAATACATTTCATTTATAAAAAGAAAAATCTGAGAAAACTAATATTATATGTCATGTATGTGTTCATACATATATATATACATATATATATACATATTAATAATAAATATATATACACATTGTGGTGCACACTGTCTATCAATATTACTCATCAAAGCTGATTATAAAAGCAGTTGTTGCACTGTGGAGTCATGTCTGTCTGTCTCATGTAAAACAGGCACAGTTACGCTCTATTGAGAACAGGCTTCATTTGTGTACCAACAATCTAGATAACTTTAACTAAAACAAATATATCTTTCTAATGCCTGGCTCAAAAAACTGAATGAATAAGTAACTCCATAAATTATAGTCCTGAACCTCAATTAGTAAATATGTTCACAGCATATTGACTAGTTGTACCAGCATCCTTTTGAAAAAACAAACCATTAGCTCCCATGAGACCTAAAACAGCAGACAACACTAGACTTCCTGAACTCACATAACTGCAAACCACAGCACCTACACTGTGTGTTCATTAGAAAGGAAGCATGCAGCAGGGCCACTGTCACCATTAAGTTTAAAGTATATGGTTATGTAAATTAGGAATGGCCAGGATGTCACTCTTACAGTATTTACACCACATGTCCATACTTACAGTGTAAATTACTGTCATGATCTGAGAGTCAATCTCTTCAGTTAATTAAAAAACACACAAAACACACACCTCAGAGAGGCTGACACTGTACAGTACCTCTCAACTAAACTAAAGCTGCAGAAAGCTATTCTGCTGTGTGCACATATGCACTATGTGCATATCAGAGCACCATTCATTGTTGGTGTTTGGATGAATCTCAACATAAATACACATAATCACACGTTTGGTCATTGATAGAAATAACGGGCCACAACTACAGAAGCAATACACTAGAATTACACTTGAAAGGAAGGTTTTATATTACTGTGCCTATAAACTGCTTTCAAGTATCACAGAGTATGTTGGGTTTCACTCCTTTGTTATGTTTCCTGGTTTTCCTACTCTGGTTTCCATGTAGGCCTGGAGCCACATATTTCAACCAATGAAAAAATAATTAAAGTCCACTAAGCCTATCACTATGGAAACTATAAATAGTTAATCACATCTGCTAAACAATAGCAGAAGAAACAGCTGGATTACCTTTAAGAACTGTATTTTGTAAGATAATCAACAAATAAAAGAATTTGGTTCAGCAGCATTTTCAGAGTGAATCACTTTGGGAGATCATTTACAGTTGGGGTTCTGCTGCTGGACTAGCCACTCAGGTTTACTTGTTCTTGAGTGAAAGCTGTGAAA
The DNA here is from genome assembly GCF_900324465.2 of Anabas testudineus. Taxonomy (NCBI): domain Eukaryota; kingdom Metazoa; phylum Chordata; class Actinopteri; order Anabantiformes; family Anabantidae; genus Anabas; species Anabas testudineus. Next base: position 5,268,916 of record NC_046613.1, on the reverse strand, counting down.
ATGTTGATAATAGAAGCAGAAGTGGAACATGACTGTGGACTAAAAATGGAGAATGCAACATCAAATATGTAAAATCATTGGAGATGCTGGCTTTGAGATGCAAATTCCATGTTAATAATAAATTCAACAAAATGAAGAAAAATAAATACACTTCTGGGCTAATATTATGTTTCTTGCTAGACACACAGCTGGGAGGAGGCAGGTTAAAATACATTTTGAGATAAAGTCTAAATTGACAACAATGTTCTACGCGTCGTTACCTGCAGGGTCAAAGAGGGTGGGATCTCCGGACTGCTTGTATGGGTTGAACTTGGGCTTGGGTGCAACCACAGGGGCAAATTTCTTGGGTGCCTGCTGTTGGGAGATGGAGATGCTTGCACTACCCAAAGATGGCATAGTCTCCATCCTGGCAGTCACCTGACCCCCCTGGTCATTACTGTTGGCTGGGTTCCACATGGTTCTGAAGAGAAAAGACAGAAAGAGTTAGTAGATTCTAGTAAGACAGAAGTGCTGAAGGTTTCTCATTTCGCTTCACTCGCTTCTCACTAATCCTCAGTAAAGATGAGTGTAAACAATGCCAGTTTCAAACTATTCTGAGAAATTTAATTGAAATTGTTGAATTGACTGATATTGAAAAAGATATGCGACCCTTGTCATTTTCTGTGCACAACTTGGAGACAGAGCAATGTTAAAGAGACATAGTGTCTGACGCTGAGGTGTAATGAGTGCTGAATGTCTCATTTTGGCAGTATTGAACTGCCGACACCTGCAAACATTAAGTAACTTGGCCTGTTTCTCAAAATGTAAAATATGTGCCTGCCCCACACGTACAAGGAGCAGAGAGCGTTTATATAACCAAAAGAACAGTAAAGTAACTCAACACATATACTGTACAATCTTTATTTAAGTTTTAAACATCATGCTCAGCTTCACTGGCCTTCCACTTTTACAGCAGCTTTGCTGTGTGCTGCTGAAGACTAGGCCACAGCACCCACTACAGCGTCGGAGGGTAACAGCACAGTCAAAAATGGGACACACACACCTGCGCAAGGTCATCCACAAGGAGCATATTTGACCGAACATGAACAACATCTTAGCAGCAGATTCGTCATGTGTGGCTGCACATAACAGATTGATGAACAGTATTCAGTGTGGGTCATCAGTGTTTTGATTTCTTAACACATAGTTACACATATGTGTTATACAACATATAGTTAATTGTGTAAAATAAATTTTAAAAAAATTAGCTGAAGTGTAAATAAATGGTCTATGTGACGTATAACACAAGTCGAACTTAAAACAGAAGCATATCCTTTCCATGTGAGACAGATGGCTGGAAAATGTGTTCCAATGTGATTCCTCACAGTTTTGTTTTTAGAAAAAGCGGCTGATTATGTTATTTTGTAAAAGTAAAAAAACAAACAAACAAACAACAACAACAACAAGGTAACACACATCACGTTTTGACAAGTATGAATGTGTCCAATTTAATAAAGTAGTTAAGTGTTAAAGTGGGAAGGAAACCACTTTGAACTCTGACTCTGAGCCTTTTCTCTTGCTCGGATCTTTTTCTTGCACAGCCTACACAAGAACAACAAATCAAAAAAGTGATGTGTGAAACAAAGAGCTGTGAAAACAAAGCATTTTAAAAACAAGAAGACTTTATAACAGAAAAGTATTGAAAAATGCTGTAACGCTGATGTAACCATCAATGATTTGTTAGTGTTGATGTAGCCGTCAAAAAGGAGATCAAATGAGTGTTCAGGAATGACACAACGCTGATCTACAATTAAAGATGTAACACCTCATTTTTAAATAAGTATTCTGTTTTACAAACTACAATTAGCAGCATTATATTTTATTCATTATTACACGATGTTTTTGAGGGGACTACATACATAAGATAGAAACATAAACCTCCTAGATGCAGCTCTAACTGACATTATGATATATAGTGTGACTTTAACTTATTTGACATGTTGACTTGTGTGTTCCTAATACAGTTACAGTGAAAAAACACAACAACAGAGTAAAAGAACTTGCTGCGGCTGAGGACACAAACATCCAGTATTTCACCACTGCATTCTGAAATCACTTGAAATATTTGAACTATTTATACACCGCGTTTTTTCCCATCCTTCTTTGTGTTTGTTGTGCAGCGTTCTGATGTTTCTGCTGTTTATTATCCTCACTCTGACTGATACGGGGTTTACATTCTTTCTCCGGAGCACAGCAGAGAAGCCCACGCACAATCATCTTTTAATATCTGCTCAAATCCCTGCTCCTCCTGCCGTCTGAATGGTTCTCACTTTTGATATTTTTCTCTGCTCTTAATGCTACAATTCAGACGCTGCGCTGGTGTCTCACACCCACCTGTCCTTTCAATGCAAATGCTTTCATTTCTCAACGCTCAAATGGCTAACAAAAATAAAAGATGAATCAAAAGGAAGGCGGGGGGAGAAGAAGCAATGATCTTAGTGTGTGAGTAAGATTCAATATACAACGTGTTGAATGGAAAATTTCTGTTTCAGTTTGTGGTTACATTCTTTGATGATTGCAAATATTTCACAGTGGGATGTTACTTTATGTGTGCAGAGCCCTAAAGTGCACATTTGTTTAAATAAACTTTCTTCAGTACCAGCGGTTCAGTGTCATTCTGGGGGCAGCAACCTGAGCCCATTGCACTAAAGGCATCAGTATACCATTTCTCCAATGATTCATAGATTACTTATGTGAATAGACCTTTAATTGCATGGCTCCATTTCAATGGTAAAATCTTACTGACAACACGTTTTCTGAATCAACCTCAAATCAAAAGTTATATCTATTTACATATATCTACTAAAAAAACATGACTCTGCTTTATTACATACTACGAGGGCTAAGAAGAAATATGCTATGATATGTTAAGCACGAGGCAGTTGTTATTCGAAGTTTTCCCATTAAAGACTGCTACCAATAAAGGGTTAGTCACTGAGTGAGTTCATGCAACAGGCCATTTTAAGCAAATGTTAAAGACTATCGTCAGTAAATACATATTTGACCTGAGTGAAAATAAACTGTGACCAGTCCGCTGATATGATTTTATATGGCTAAAGGGGGTGGTCATATAATTAGTTGACTGATCAATATGGTTCTGACTTATGTTGCAGTTATGCTCAAAGAAACCAGATTTTTAGGCTCTGTGAGACTCAACATGTGCATGCCTCATCTCTATGACACACGTCATTTCAACAATTCATCTTTTCACAATTCAAATGAGTTTTCCCACCTTCACAAGAACAAATGCACAAATTAAAATTCACACAACAGATCTTTAAATACAGGTTTCTGTGAACAGTGAAAAAGGAAAAATACAACAAAATAACTAAAATAAATCTTAAATAAATATATACTAGTTTTTTCCATAAACCATAAAACCTCAAAACAGCCACACTCAGCCTGGACTGAAGAGCTGTATGCATATTTTATTAATAATAATGTTCATTTTGCCATTTGCAAAGGAAAGGGTCAGCTACCAAAGACTACAAGAGCACTGTTGTCTCCCATAGCTCCCATAAATGGCAAAGTGCAATGTGATTCATATTAGTGATTATGTACTCAAAAAGTATGCATTTCCTGTTTGATACTGGTGTACAGTGTTGGGTTTTGAATATCATCGTGCTTTATCTGGTGCCGTTCCTTTCCTCCAATAAACTTATAATGAGATTTTCTGGTGTAACTCCATCTCCACATCATTAATAGCTGCTGATGAAACAGGGGCCTTGTCTGTACTCTGCTCTTTAGTATGTTGTATTTATCCTTTCCTTTACATTAAAGACTGCTGAAGGCAATGTGCCTTACAGTTCTAACAAATGTAAATAGATCTTACTTTGATCAATTTAAGATATGCTACAGAACACCACAGAGTATGTACTATGTATGTATTAACTACTCTCATCCATATGTTATCTATGCTGCACTGTTAGAGACGCTCCTATGTCGCAGTGATGGAGAACACATCACAATATGTCTCAATTTTAGAGTTTCCGTTTCTCCCAGCATGCCTCTGGACTGTGGAGGGAAACCAGCACACCACACAACCCACACAATCACAATGTATACAGTACAAAACATATGTATATGATTTGAACTCAGCAGTAAACACACTGATTCAACAGATGTGAACCCATTGTAATTCCAGACCTTTTCTCCTGAGCTTGCACAGTGTAACATATACTTACAATACAACACCTAGTGCACCATAGTGTGCTTTGTGATTTATTCAATTTTGACTTCTCTGAGCTCCTGCTCCTTAATACACTCAATTATGCATCAGGTTAGTGCTCTTCTAGATCAGCTTTAATGTGTTTTGTGATAAACAGTCAAATTCACATCTTAATGCACATGAGAAAATGAGTGAACACACCACAAGAAAGCATATATGAATATGCACAATACATGACTTTTAGTGTGGCATATGACATAGGTCGAAAGTGCACTTGCAGTTACAAAACCGTCTGCTTCTGTATTGAAGGCTCATGAAAGAAAAGTCAATCCTAGTTGCTGGGGCAGTTACAAGATGACTCACAAAGCTGTGACACCATGTTTAACAGTTTGCTTTATGGGGCCGTGGCAGTCGGGCTGTCTTCTCGCAGCTGTTTCGCTGCACTTTTACAGCTGTCATTGAGGAACTGCTGCAGGTGTTTCTGCAGCATTAATCTTTCATATCCACCAAAGAAACTATCAAACAAAACCATCCAAAGAGGACCACAGAGAGTACTGAATACTAACATAAAATGGCAGGGTTCAGAGACTTGTGTTGTGTGTTTTTTTGTTTTTTTTTTTTGGAGAAAAAGCATGACATGCTTGCTTTCTAACAAATCTTTGTAGCTGCGAGACTGAATCACATGCTGTAAACGTGCACAAAACCGAAGAACTTTATCTGGAGGTGTTCAGGATAAAGTAAAGACCACAAAAATCAAAACAAAAAGCTGTTCATTTCTAAGAGTCATACTGTCGATACTAAACTTATTTGATTCACTGTTTTTAAAATTATTGCAGCTTTAAGTCTAAAGCATGGGTATATTGTTATGGTGTATAATATTATATTGACGCACAGTGCATGCAGTCCTTAATAAGGACTGGTCTCCTTCTGTCTGTTCTTTTTGGGCAGTATCATTGACACTGTTGTGAGAATTGAAGTGTTTTAGGATCAGTTTTTCTAATTACATTGATGGACCCTTCAGCAACAATATCATTTGTAATAAACACTACTTTTTGAAGATTTCTTTAGGCAACAAAAGGGCCACAATATTTTGAGTCTAATATTCCAGAGAACTAAGGCAGCGGTGGCCAAAAGATTGGAGAAGCAGGTTTCCTTAGTAGTGACAAAGCAGCACTTGCCTTTTTAGCTGAGGTGCCAGTGATTAATAACTTAAACCTCACACTGCTCCAGAGAAGGTATTCTATAGCCAAACAGGTCAAACTGGTTGTAGCAAGCAACTTTCAGTGTAAAGGTGTGCAACCATGACAGTGCAATAAAGCTGTTGCTAAAAAAATTATACTAATATTTTATCAACACAGAGCAAAGCAGATCCACTGCCACATTCTGTTTTGCATTGTGTGCCATTTAATCAAAGTCCAAAACAAATCTGTTGTAGTGCTTTACACAATAGATAGAAATGAAAATGACTAATGTCCCCCCCCCCCCCCCCCCCCCAAAAGAAAACTCTTTTACACATCTTTAATATTAAAGGGAATTGAGTGCTCCCCATGATAATGGACTGCATAAGTTCCAATGTATCTTTTTGTGAACTATGACAAAGTGAACTAATATTTAAAGGGCAATTACTGCTTATCTTCCACCTTGGGCTTTGTCCCATGAGTAAAGTTCAGTTAAAACTACAGAGCACTTGGTCCACTAGGCACCGATCAAAACATCACTTCAAAAAGACACCAATTAGATAAAGATGGAGCCACACTTTGGCTTGCAGATTTTTTATACCAAATAGAGGGTGGTAGGCAACTGGGACTAGCACTCACGGTTCGTGACGTAACGAGCAGGGGATCAGCCAGGCGGATGAAACTGCTTTAAAAATTTAAAGTTCCCATCTGCAAGAGGTTGCTGCCGAGTTTTCTCAGCATTGAACTTGCTTTGCTTTAGAGGGCTGTTTGAATGGCTGAATAAACTAACACAACATTACACAAACAAGTACTCGGTCCCCACGTTTCACTATTTCGAAACAGGGACGAACAAAGAGTTCAAGTGGTCATTACGGATATCAAAATGTTTTGTGCAGGAGGGTAAATATTTGAAAGGGTTGGATGTTTGACACTATTCCACGTGTTGACATATTAATAAAAGCAAAAGGCTGTTTTGTGCCTTTTTCAAGTATTAAAAATTTAATAGTAGAAGAGCAATAGCAGTGTCTGGGCATCAGAGGACTGGGCAAGTCCAACATCATGTTCTGAAACATAGCCACCGCAAACAGTACAGCTACAAGACAAGATTATCTCAACTCAAGAGCAAAGAATGGGCATTCATTATTAATGCTACTAATTTTAAGGCACTGATATACCATTTCTATATCCTAATTTATTTAATTAAATCAATAATTGATTGTAGAATACATACTTGATGTCACATGATTTAGGTACTGGAAGTATCTGTAAACAGCTTGCAGATCTTTATCACACAATGACCTATAAAACATCCAGCAAGTACTAATGTGAGACAGCAATTTATTATTTTACTTATCCCTATAAATCATGTAGACTGTGGATTAGGTAAAAGTAAACCATCACAGTGAGGGGTCCTGTAAGCCTGTATGTAAGTAAAAGAAGTGCATAGTAGTTTAAAAAGTGGTACACATGCTAATAGAATTTTACATACATGAAGAATAAGAGGTATTAGCCTATTATGTCTTTGATTAATTATGTCTTACATTAAGCTAGTTAAGCCAGCACCTTTCAGCGAAACACACAACTTCTTTTAGAACTGAGAAAAAGGAGGCTCAGTTACACTTCCTTACAGACAAGTCAGTTGGAAAATGTCATCACAGAAGAACAGGGCTGTCACAAAGAAGTTAAATCAGTGACTTCACAGTTACAGAAAGGTCTGACTTCATTGTGTGACCAAAAAAAAAAAAAAAAGACTTCTCATACATTACAGTGAAGCAACTTTGCCTTTAATACCATCAACAATCCGTCCCGTGTCAACACCTCTTTCTCAACAGTCACCTGCTGTAAGTCGATCCTGGCACCAGCACTAGCCATTTAACACAAACCAGCCATGACAACAAGGAGTGAAAAAGCTAGCAGGCAAAATCACCTTTTTGTTGTGTCAAAGCAACTGTGCTCAGAGCTCAGTGAAGAGGTGGGTCTGAGTCACAACTCATCGCGTCTGCACTTAGACAGTAACTTAACAAGAGTGGGCTGATTTCAGTCTGACAGTAGTGTATGGCAGCAAGTGTTCCCCAGAGACTTGAGTACAAACTTGTTGGGCCAGTTGCAGCAACGGACATCAACTGTTACTTGTCTACTTCTATATCAGCAGTGCAACGGTGTGTCCTTTGTTTCATATCTACCAACAAAACCTATCTACACAAGGAAATCTGATTAACACATTATCACATCTTTTAACTATTTCCGATTCTCCTTTGTGGCAATTATAACTGCCACTTGATGCGAGTTTTAAATTGCAAATTATTCTGTCATCATTGATCGGAACAGAATCAGAATATGTTTTACAACCTCAGTCTGCCTGGGTGAGTTTTTAAATCATGAGTGCTCTATTTGTTAAAGGCCAGAAAATCTTTCGACTTGCTTACAAGGAGCCATCCCCAGCCACTGTAAGGTCTCGTAATTAGGCTAATTACACAGATGGATAAGGTGAAGGTTAATTAAACAATAAACACGGTGAAATACTGATTTGTTTTCCCCATTAGCTATTGTGAAGAACTCAACTAGTTGATAACCATTACAAATGAGATTTGGAGCTGTGACTACTACAAAGAGTAACAATCTTGCCTCTCATGCCAACACCCCCTGCCACCTTCAGAAAAACAAACAACACAGCACAATAATGACCAAGAAATGAAAAAAGGTAGCTGTTTAGGCATCACTTGAACAGGTGTACTGTATGTGCGAGCCTACCTAGAACCATTACATTGCCATTAAAAAGTGTTCACTGTGCTGTTTGAGGTTTCTCTCTTTGCATAAAAAAGGACTTAAAAGTATCACAGATATTAAAGTGACTGTAATTCATAATCTACTTTTTAGCCTAAAAATCCAAAACAACAACAAATAGGAGCAAAATAGCCACTAACAAATAAATTCCCACAAAAAGCTCCAAAATTTCAACAACTACAAGGGGATGCTGACCAATCAGAAAGAAACACAGAATGACTACAAGGAGAGACAAACCACCTACAAACATATAAAATGAGCACAAGATGCAAACAACTTCAAAGTGATACAGACCAACCACAAAAGGAAGACACTAACTTTAACGAGACAGAAAAAGAGACACAAAACAATCAGGTTTTCCTTTCAAACCAGGAACAAACTTTGGAATTCCAAAGGTCTCTAATGTGGATCATTTTGCCTGCTTTTCACTATCATTCTACAAGTCACCTGCTTCTTCACTTCACCACTTCACCAAAAACTGAGTGCAGACTACTCAAGACCGAGATATACAACGTCTCCCAGTATGGTTTTTAATCGATTGTAAGATCTTGCCAGTTAAATCAAAATTTAAGGTTCATGGCCTTCCTGACCTCTTTGTACCAAAAGCTTCAGAACATTAGGCATTCATTTTTTATTTGTGGCAGCAAAATTACAGCAAACAAGAATTATATTCCTGCATGTCTTCAACATTAAAATATGATTTATTCCATTTAGATAATAGCTGTGTTTGTTAAAATAACACCTCAAAACTTCCTAACAAGATTTGCATGACTTTTTGAACAGCTGTTGAGTAGTTTACTTGAGTTGTTGGCCTTTGCTCCCTAATGACAGCAGCACAACTTTTCTGTAAATATGTGAATCTGACTTTAATGCTGACTGACAGCTTGTATTGGCTTGGGATATATCAAATAGAATTGGATGGCTTGCATGACTGGAGTATGTGCTCCTTGATACTGCAAGTGGTAAGATGCGACGTCTCAGGAGTTTATCTTATCTGAGTCTCAGGAGGTTACTGACTGACAGCTGTAAATATATCACAACACAACCTTAACCATCTCCCGCATACCTCTGTGGTAGATAGCAGATTTTTTTAAAATATATATTTGCATCAACAATAAACAAAGAAAGGATTTGGATATTTCACATTTACAGCAAATAAGCAGTAAATAACAGAAGATGATTTACCAATGTAAGTGATAGTGTTGAGCTAGAAAAGCATATTTGGGCCGATTGTACGAATACCACACCTCTAGTGTTGTTAAATTCTCCTCTAAACACCTTTCACAATAATGTGACTACATTATTAAAGAAGACACCAACTAAAAAGGTGGATTTAATGGTGTAAGGAAGTAACACAAGACAAAAGAGCAGAAAATTTGTATCAGAGACATTTACATACTAATGCATTTGTGCATGTATTTGAGCTGAAATCAGCATGAGAGCCTGGTCATAACATCTTAATGGTGACGTCCTGAAATGGTTTGTGTCGAACATGTGAGAACTTTCCGCTGTGACACTGTGCCCTCCTTACTGTAACCTTATTACAAGCAAACACGGCACTGCTGCACACAGATTTTAAAGAAAGCAACTTTCTTTCAACCATGCAGAGTTCCATCAAAGCTGTCATTTTACCTTCATTACATTTCAGAGGACAATAATTTACTTCTGCTTCACCACATGCATCTGACAGCTTTACTTACTTCACAGAAAGAGGTGGTTAAAACAAAATCTAATGAACTAATAAATGTGGATGTATTATTATGAATGAAGCAGTGTCAGTAAATAAGGTGGTTAAAAAGTGGCACCTGCATGTACAATAAAGGGGTTATTAGTTTTTGTGGCTCCAGACAATTTTTTTTATGTTTTTGGCCAAAAAATGCTGTGCAAAAGGGAAGGCTTGCTGACCCTTGGATTAGATGGAAAGAAAAATTTCCTTCTGTTTCTTCTAGATTTAGTCTGAGGAAGACGGGAACATCACTATTTTTGCAAGAAGTCCGACACAAACCAGAGCAGGCAATTGGACACACTTGGTTAAGGAAACGCCAAAGATGCAGCCATTCATCCTTCTCTTTCTCTGAAACAAATTCCAGCAATCCATCCAACATGTTGGCAAATTTCAATTAAGTCAGTGTCACTGTGGCACAACAACAAAAATCAGATGATGACCAAAGTTAGCAAGCTTCATGCTCTGGGGACAACAATCCATCAAATATTTGTTGGGCTACATCGATTTGGACTAAAGGAATGGACCAACTACGCAACAAGGAGCAGTTTGAACAGTTTTGAAGCAGTTCAGTTTTTGAATGTTAAATGCTGAATAAATAATTACACAGGATGTTTATCTCAAACTTTAGCAGTTGCTTATTTAGTCACGAATATACCCAAAAACTTGTAGTCAATATATTCTTATTTAATCATGTCTGAAAATGACCTCTCAAATGACTTATTAGTTGGTCTGAATACATAATATCATATTTCATAAATGATCTGTAGATTTAAAGGAAACATGTAAATGATACAATTAAAAGTCTAAAATCTAAACATTTTTTTTACATTAGTTTTTAATTTTACTATGGGGGTCAACAGGCTGTTTACCTAATTTAAAAAGACAGCATTGACCTACATCTTTTTTCCAACCTCTCATATTAACATCATTTATGCCCTGTTTTGGTATTCTGGACTTATGTGTTGAACAAAATAAATAATGTTTGTGATGAGTGAGTTAACATCAAAACTGCCAATGAGCAGCCTAGAGCTCATTGGTCCTTGCCTCCAAAAATGCCTGAAGTAGAGCCTGTGATATCTCACAATTAAAGTGTCTGTTAATTCAGAAACTACAGGGGTGACAGTGAAGGACCATTATCCAACGCTGGCCCATAGCTACAAATGTCACTCTCGGATAGGTAGCTAATATGTGCCTTTGGCTTTGGAATATGATTGGGGCAAAGTCAACAAAGTGAAGCTTATCTGGAAGGGGACAACAGGGAGCTGCAAACTTGCCTTGAACAGATAAAACATCACATCAAGCCATCATTAATTGGCCTCATCTGACAGGCATTATCCCAGGGCTTCTTATCACAGCTGAGGAAATGCTTATCATTGCAACAGAAGGACGTCTTGTACCTACCTGCGCGGGCTGAAGGGGGAATAATGAGTATGGTACCAACCTCTACCTTGATGTGTTAATTGCTGCCTTTCATTTCCAAAAAGAGCACTTGATGTTAAGAAGACTCAGTGGGGTCTGTTGTAAGACTGATACTGGAGGAGTACAGTAACTGTCTTTTTTATTTCCTTTAATAGTTGTTCAGTGTGGTGGAAGCAGTCCTTCTACATGTATGATGGAGCAACATAGGGAGAACAAGAAGATTTGGACTGTAGCACACATGCAGTATAGCTGGGCGTTTCAAGGACAGTCTACGATGTAAGTCTAGGTGATAATTAAGTTGATTGGAGTGTCTCTAGAAAAAAACGCAAAGACACTAAAAACTTTCTACAATGTAATTTATGAAGACACACAGACTGGAATCCTCATCTTATGAGAAAAGTATGAATTGCAGGAGGACACATTTTATTGTTGGACAGAGTTAATTATGATCCTGAGCTCACAAACAAGTCAAGTGTTTGGCCGTACGACTGTAACTGCTTGTGCTGGTGAAGACTGAAGCAGTGAAATATGAAAAAAAGGAGGCAAGTGTGTAATTTGGGGGATTAAACTGTCAGCTGTGTGTGTCTTTGTAATTGTACATGTGTGGTGAAGGAGCTGTAAATCACTTCTGAATAGATGTTTATTTAAAACTTATGGTGATTGGAATGCATTTGGTTCCCTCGCTATATTTATAATCACGTTTAAAATGCTTCTTGCACTGTTTTTGTAACACCACTATCATATGACGTCCATGTACAGTAGAGCTATGTTTGTTTTAATATGAGTTTAATATGAGGTGATTAAAAATTTGAATTATATAAATAATTTAACTTTGTTAAATTATTCACCTAAGCACCCTTATCATCTAACCTGTTCACTGGTTCACATGGTTCACTGTCTCAAGAAGTGGGCCTCAGTCCTCTTCCAAGAAAAATGAACTACATAGATGTCAGTAAGGTGGACTCCATGCATTGAATTACAATAGATTAGACAGGTATACTAAATAAAATGTCACACTGAATGGTTATTTGTTAATCATTGTTACCACATACAAGCAGTAGTAAAAATTTGTTTAAATTAGTTTTGCTCAGCCACAACAATAAAAGCACTGACAGTTGCGAATAACCGTGATTATCAGGACATGGAAAATATAAGTGAACAGTGAGTTCTTGAAATTAGTGTGTTGGAAAAGGGTCAAATGGACAAGCAAAAAGGATCTGAGTGACTTTGACAAGAGCCATACTGTGACGGCTATACGACTGATGAGAGGATCACCACCAGGCCAACAGACCAACAGGTGTCAGAACACACAGTGCAATCCAGAGAGGCCATGTTGACCCCACAACCTATAACGGACATATGAATGTCAGAACTGGGCCATGGAGCAATGGAAGGTTGCTTGGTCTGATGAATCACATTTGATTTGACATTAAGTTCACAGCCATTTACAAGTGCGCTCTTTGGCACCAAGATGGACTATGGAAAGATGACAAGCTGGCAAAGCCAGTGTGATGCTCTGGGCAATGTTCATGTCACTGACATGCCACCTACCTAAATGTTGTTGTAGACCCAGTCAGCCCTTCATGGCAACAGTATTCCCTGTGAACAGTGGGCTCTTTCAGCACAATTCTGCGCCCTGCCACTGTGCAAAAATAGCTCAGGTATGGTTTAAGGAACATGGCAGTTCATGTTTGTCCTTGAACATGAGAGTTCACGGTGTTGCCTTAGCCTCCAAATATTGTTTATTGTGCAGTCCGTGCCTAGTCAGGGCAGTTTTGGCAGCATGAGGGCAACAAATATTAGCAACATACTAGGTCTTAATTTGTGCATTTTCCCAGCTACCTTTTAAGAATTGCAAAATGTAAACTCACAGTACTTTATAATATGGTAAAACTACCCTTTTTGTCCCATTTCTACATGTTGGTCACCATTTATGACATAGGAGATTATTGGTTCCACACAGCAATAATAATGGATTTTGTAATAAACTGTATAAATATAAATACATAAAGTTTTAATAAACAGCTTCAGTGCAAAACTCATTACTTAGTACAATGTTGCATTAATTTTATTATGTTTTTGTAATGAGTAGTGTAAAGAATTGCAATTTAAATTCAAGTAATGTTCCATTACTTGGACATTTCGTTACATTGTTCATCGTCTTTCCAGGAGTTGGTTAAAGCTAGGTGGGTTGATATTAGCTTCACTTCTCCAGTACACATTAGCTTGGTGGATTGAGAGGGAGAGGTTATCCTCTACCTCTACCTAAAAGAAAAATGGGTCATCCAGTAATTTCCAAGTTGTCTTTTTTAAATACTGAGCATTATTAACTGGCTTTCTTATGATTTACTTTATTTTACATGGGCTTTTAAAAGGTATAAAGACATATTAAGATTGAAAACCATGTTTTGGGGGGCTTCAGGTATGCTGTAGGTGTAACAATGAGAACTAAAATGTTACTGTAAACTAATCTCCATGCAGGGAATCTATGGATATGTTTACTGGTTACATGCTGGAAAACAGATATCACACAGTTCGGTGAAAAGAACATCCTACAGCGGTTGTTTCTTTTCAAAACACCTGCTGACCAGATGCAACATTAAGCACTAAAAAAACCCATGTACTGTAGCTGAATAATGGTTGAAACCAAACTGCGGATAGACAAATGAAAAGCAAGGCATCAGAGAAGGTATAATCCCTACACTGTGAGAATGGTGGATTACCAGATTTCTGGGTTTCTCACACTTTCTGCCATATGCTGCTGTAGTTATACCTTTCCAGCCTTGCTAACTGGAGATGCTTAATTATTTCAGTAAAAGCCTCAAAAAATGAAAACTTATTAAATTAAAGGCCCTCAGTGAGCTCCTATCATCACAAATATCGAGTCAAACCTGTTCCATAACACGGTGGACACTCACTCGCCTTGTATGTGATCTTAAAAAACTTTTTTTGATTTATTATTCAGTGACAGTAAACGGATATTTTCCACTTAAGCGTGTCTGAGATTTCATAATACAGGTATTGAGCTGTTATTTTAATGTTGAACACAGATTATCCTCTACAGCTACAATGAGCACTGCACATCTATCCTATTTTTCAAACTTCTGTTGGGTTTTGGCTTGGGGACATAATCCCTTCCCTGGCTCGCTCACTGGCAAAGCCACATAGAATCCACTCATCAATACCACTTTGTTTACTGAATACAGATGACTTTGCCCAAGAATCTCTTTAGCCCAGCACAGGATAAAAAGACATGAAAAGAGTTTAAGCCCATGACGATTTCATCTGAGCTTTTTTAAATACTTGAGCAACCATTTAAGCAATTGCAGCAGACAGAGACTTTGCTTTGCAATTGTATCCAAATCATTTGGGTTTGGCCCAATAAAAAAGGGTGACACAAAGACAGGGTGCTTTAACCTGTTGTCTTGACTTACAGGTACAGGTTTAATTGTGCACGCCTTTCTCAGCAGCACAAATAGACCCTATGGTTTGGCAGCCACAGTGCTGTTTCCATCAGTCTCTCATATAACTACTGGACCACATATATTTAACAATAACCTCATTATGTCACATACTCACTTCAACACGCAATACCAGTGGCTAAGCTATATACAGTGGCAAGAAAACTTATGTGAACCTTTTTGAAATTTTGAATCAATAACTGGTTGTTTTGAACAAAGACAAAACTTGAACTCTGAATCAAAGTTTTTTGTGTTATTATTTTAGGCACATTACATTTGTTAATGCTCTTGACTTAGATGAAGATCAGATCTCAGATTTTATGACAAATTAATGCAAAAAACCATGAAACTCCAGAAGGCTGACATACTTTTTCTTGCCACTTTATAAGACAAGCAAAAAGGATGTGATTGACAATATATATAAGTACTTTAGCCACAGAAGGAAACTGTTAAAAACTAAAACCATCAGCAAAAAGTGGGTGAGATTAATTACAAGCTGATCAATACCTATTTAAAATCAACTGTAAGGCACAATACATTGTGCAAAAAGCCAAGGGATCTGATAGGGATGAGTCAAAGCACTTACAAGTGTTATTGAAGCACATTACGTCAATACTACTTGTTTCATCTGTGCAGTAAACAATGTGATTTGATTATTTAGATCCAAACACAGTACATCACAGGCAGATGTGTTGCCACAACAGATGAGGACTTTAGCTCAGGGATTTCTTACAGATTTGTATGCTTTGACAAACATATTATGCCCAAGTGTGTTTTTTGTAATGTGTCCATGTTCTTAAAAAGCCTTGTTAGAACAGAAAATGTAAAATTAAGGTGATTCAGTAAACATATTTGTGCTTCCACTTCAAATAAATCAGATCTTTGTCAAATTGAGAAAAACAAAGTGTTGAAATCCTTCTTGGCCAGAAGCATCTGTACAGCATGAGTAGGGCAAGGATAAATACTTCCGCCTTAGTCCTATCTAGTTGTTTAGACTCTTACTTAATCTTTCACTTCTCCACTGCTCACTCTTCAGCACTACGACCCTTGGTGACACCAAAAGAAGATTAATTGAAAAGCGAAGTTAAACTAGTTGTTTTTGGAAGGCTTTATCCTTAATCTTAATTGACTGATGGCTGTTACTGTTTATCTGCTCCTGCTGCTTAAGACCAAATCCAACCCCGCTCAATGGTTCACTAAGACTCATGCCAGGGTATCTATGTCGGCCTCTTAATCACCTCCTTGGATGTCTTAATATTATCTGTTCATTCTAAGCATGTCTTATTTACTTGTTTGCTGCTTGTCACTTTCCTTAGAGAAGGTGACCACAGCTCAGCTTGATGTCATGTTGTGCTCCAGTTTCTCATGCAAAACAACTGTACAGTCAGTACATTGTTAGTAGAGTAGACCTTTGGACTCAGTGGGAAATCATCTGGTTTTATAGTAGACTTGTTTCTCATGGAAAACTAAAGCGACAGTTCAAGAATGTATCTTTGGTCTCGGTGTGAATAATGCATCTTAATAACAGTCATTAAACATACCTACAGACCTTTGAACAAAAGGTACAACTGCTCATACCATATGCCGTTCAATATACAATTATTTTCCATTGCATTGTTAAAGCAGGCAGCCCTTCCAAGTCAACGGAGCAGCATTGATTGAGTGACATAGATTCATGTTCACTGTGTCTGCATTATAGATACACACTGATGACAACTGGTGAAATGTGACTGCCAATAAAGGTATGAAAATTCGACTACCCAGCTAACATGTAATAGCCATGGAAATTCACTTTGTTGCTAACACCCCACAACGATTAAACCAGTTTTACCTAGCTGCATCTATGTTTTCCAAGACTACAGGTTAAATTTGAAAAAGCACAGAAATTGTTTAAATCAAAATACTGAAATTAGGCTTTTTGTATACAATAAATAAAAAAGCATGATTGTGCAAATAATTTGTCTCTTTTGTTTACAATGCCAAAGCAAAAGGTTAAACTTGAAATACTTTTTCTTTAACTAAAATGCAGCGGTAAAGGACTGATTATGTTAAAGAGTGCCCTGCAAGAGGTTTCAATTGTTCAAGTGATAAACAAGTTCAGGCAATGTCAGCTACCTTAAAGATTGGCAGCTTTTTCCCCATTTGATTTTAATGCAAACTACAGTACACGGGGAGACATAGTATTTTCTATACTAAAATCCCTATTTTCTGTAAAAAAGAAAATAGCAAATCACAAATGTTCAGGAACTAAGAAAAACATTTTATTTGTGAGATGAGGTTAACTGGTGCCTATGAATGAATATTTAAGGCACCATAAAAGTAAGAAGTATGTTATAATTAATATTTCTGTATATTATGTGTTCTGGACACTGGATTGATTCTATCCATCCAGACCACACATGCATAGTTACTGTGATTGCACCATGTCATGTGGAAATGTGGTGAAACTTAAGACAAAACTCAGCTTACTGAACATTAGAGTAAATATTGAATTTGACCAATGCTTTAAAATTTGATTTGAACAGTTCACTTGTGTAAGCACAATTATATGTGTCATCATCAGCTGGTTAAGAACCAGCCATATTGGGCTTCAGTGACTGGTAGCCTGCCTGCACATTGTCCTACTGAGATGCAGCAACACCCTTGAAATTGTATGTGAAACTGTTTCATTAATTGAATATAAGCAAAATACACAATGTTTCAGATAGCATTTTGTAAGCTAACATCAAACAAACATTAGGTTGGGTTGGGTAAAACTGTACATGGATTTTGCTTTTAGTCCTAAAAGCCATTTTAACAGCGACCAAACAAATAGGCAACATTATCAGGTTGGAAAGTCTCTGAAGAAAATATGAGTATGAATCTAAAAAAAGATTTATTCTAAAATACGTTTACCAATGCTGGTTTTGGGGAAATAAAATGCATGGTTATAAAATAAGTAAAAATATTAAACAATTTCCCTTAAAAAAAAAAAAAAAAAAAAAAAAGGCCATTATATAATTTCCATATATATTATAATTGTAAGTCCAGCAATTTCGTAAGGATTTCTCCATTTACAGTACATAAAGTCCGTACATTCTGAAATGACTCAAGCGAAACCATTTGATTATAGCTCTATTCAAGTCCAAGGGTTAAGCATTTGAAATTCTACAGTGAAGCTAAACTGTTCTTGAAATTCAGCTGGCAGAAAGCCCTGCTAATCATCTGCTGATTTGATGTGTGTTTCAAGAATCTGGACCAAAGAGGCAAACTGAGACAGGACTTCAAACAGTGAAACCAAGAGTCATCCTTGGCAAGTTTAGTTTACAGCGTTACTGTAGCCTAATCGTGTAAGATGTTCTCCAATAGTTCCCTTCTGTGCTGCTGTGACACGTTACTATTGACTAAGACATCAAACTTAACCTTCGTGTGTCTCTACTATATGACCTTGAGAAACTATTGATTCTGAGTGTCCTTGAAGAAACACTTACTGTATGAGTAATGCAAACAAACTTGGGTTGAGGCTTCAATATGTAATTCTCTATTGTTTTCTTTACTTTGTTTTGTTCTTTGAATGCAGCTTTTTGTGCTTCATGTTTTTTTTTCTTGTTGAGTTGTTGTTTTTTTAAGTACTTCAAGTGCAGTAAAACAACCAAATTATTGAACGGTACCAGCAGCAGTACAGAGATATAGGACTTTTAGAGGGAGGCTCACCCTGATAGGATTTAAATTATTTCAATTTAATCGAACTGAATCAATGCACATGTTGCTCTTTGTGTGACATCATTCATCTAACTTTATTACAGAGGCCAACAGCTCTCTCCTACAAACGATTTGTTGTGAAAATACATCTGGACAACTTGATGTTGAGATGTTGAGAATGACAATTTTAATAAACCTACACAAAAAAAACGTTGACTGATTTTACAAAGTTGAGAACAGTTTGGATGCTGCATGACTACTGACATTACGTATTTGAGGATAGTGATATACTGTCCCTCCTTACAGACAGCATCAGAACATATTTGACTATAAATCTGAGTTCTAATAAACATTGAATGTCAGACACCCATCGTATCACTGGGTGTCTTTTAGGATTGTAGTTGATATTGGTGGAGAGGACTGTGTCTAATAATACATAACAAGGCCACAGTGTTTTGCTAATAAAAAAAAGTAGCTCTGCTGCCTGCCCTATATCTCAGAGGGCACAAAAAGCTTATTATTACTAGAAGAAGAATAAAAGTGTGTTAATGAAAGCTGTAGCAGAAAAGGAAGCTTGTTGCACCACCTGTTCAACATTTTCAGATTCAGTGAAGAAGAGCTCAGGTTCCCATATGAGCACCTTACCATCTGTTTCAGAAATATATAAAATCTTAGTGTTCAGCATCAGCGCATGCTTTGATAAGCACAGAAACCTTAGAGCTTTTTAATTTCAATGTCTGCATTTACACTTTGTGCAGTATACTGTCTTAAAATACAGTATATATACAGTCTTTGTATACAGTATATAGTAAGTACAGCAAAGTAGCAAATGATGGAGTATTAGTTATAGGGCCAAACAGCAAAAACCAAGACTGCACTGCTCTATTAAAATTGAAAACACACACGCATGACTAAAAATTGTATCTTAAATCAATTACAGCAAGGGCCATTAGTGTTATCAGGACATGCAAACACAATTTTGATGTGGCTGTTAAAGGAGTTCTCAGCAGCTTATCAGAAAGAGCGCCAACAAAGAGTCGACTAATCAGCAGATACAGACAAAGCATCACTGTGGGCTTAACTAATGTACCAAATGCATACTTACTATGTTACATTCTACAAGCATATTACATTATTAACAGGTATTTTCATCACAGATTTATTTATTTGATTGTGATGGTATGCTCGAGAGTTACTGAAACACAATTGACAATAGATTTTTCATGGATTTCCAGATGCTCACACTCTATATGTGTAAAGTCGAAGTAAAATTGAATTTATATCTCTTCAGTTTGACACATTTTTGAGTTTGTGAAGCTCAGTGAAATTGCTGAATTGTTTTACAGCTTTGCTTTTTACAGCTTTGGTTTTTACAGTCTTTTCAGACCACGATGTATTATGTGATCTGTAATTTCAACTTTGGTCGCTGTGCAAAAATCTAAAGTAGTTCATATGTAGAGGAAACTTCAGCAAGACTGTGAGAGAGCAACAAATATCTGCCTTATGGTTTGTCTTTCTGAGGGTTCTCAAAAAAGAAAACTGGATCATTTAATTTGACTCAAAATTGCTTTTTCCAAATTATTATTTTTTAAAACTGTCTTCTTTTGCTCATAACTAAGGTTAAGTGAATAAACCAAAAATGTACTGTATGACAAGAACATGGTGCGTCACTATGAAAACATCTTGACGCAGATACACTGCAGTTTCAAATGCAATTAACAAATACAGATGGGAAAGTTGTGCATGTCTTTGTAGTTACATGCTACACTGTTGGGTCAATACAGAACTTACACAATACCGGGTTAAATTTACCCAGGACCAGTGTGCAGTTGACCCAGTGCTGATTTATTTATACTGCACTTGTGTTCTACCATGTAGAATGTAATTGAAATACATAATTAATTTGCCAAAATCTTATAGAAAAACAAATAAATGCCAAATTAAAACAACAAATATTTTTCAATTAATTATTCTGAATTACTGAACTGAATAGTTTGTTAGAGCAAAAATAATAGCACTAGACATAATTGTACTTAAATATCTTAAATGTACTTAATATGATAAATAATCTGAATAAATGTCTGAAGTCCCTTCTACAATCACCACTGTCATGAATTAACTCTGATGTGTTTAGACATACATTTGGGACAAGCATTAACCCAAACTCTCACAGAAACAGCAGTCAAAGTTGCACTATAGTTGAATTTATAGTTAAAATAAAATTAATGAAAATGTGTAACATCACCACAATAGTGAGATTTTCTATTTTCTATTTTTCTATTTTTAATTTTTTCAGCTGTTTGGTCAACTTGCAGGCTTATGAAATTTGGGAGAGATGCATGTCAAATGACTAAAGAAACTAAATTAAAAAGGGACAGAGTTAAATTCATGGTTGCAGGGGCTGCTTTCACTTGTGAATATGCAACATTGTAATGCTGTGGAAAACAGAAAAAATTTGCACTTACCCAAATGTTAACACTAAATGACTGTGTGGATGTCGAGCTCAGACACCTGCAAAGAAGAAGAACACAGGTATTAACCTCATAAAAGAAAGAAAATTAGGTTTCACAAATGAGTAATCATCTAGAGCACAATGGATGTGCATCAGTCAGTCTGAACTGACCGAACCGATCATCAGCATCTGTTTGGGTGGGGAAGTTGTCTAGCTGCCTTTCAGTCAATTGTTTACTTAAAGTTAGCATTAAAGTGCTGCACTAACTCCTGAAGTGAAACAGTAACTTTTGACTGCAGGGAATAATTCAAGAATGATAATTGTGACTTAAATTTCTATTTCTGGTGTTGTGAATGTCCTACATTCTGTTTAGATACAGGTAAGGGGTGGGGGTGGAATGATTTTTGTCTCCAGGGCCCAAAGATGTGTATTCCTCTTGCTGGGGAATGCTTTTGTTCTGATAAATTGACATTGTCAGTTTTCCACATTGCCACAGTGTGGCATATACTATAGGGAGCAGTAGTGGGAACACAGATGCTACATACGATTGGCGTCAGTCAATGTGACAGTTCTTGTTTTCTCTTTTCTTTTGAGGGAGGTGGGCTCTATTTTTCTAAATCTGAACTTCCAAGTCGAGGAAGCAGGAAGGAATAGGAATTAATACACCTACACTCCCCTTCTCCCTTTAGAATGGCAAAAATCTCTTTGTACTCACATCATTATTACTGGTGGGCGCCAGTTTGGGATTGTTATCCATGCCGCCTTCACTAGTTTTTTGCAAGTATTTGCAAGTTTTGTTTTGAGAACATGCAACTGACAACTAAGTCCTTTCTCAACTTCACCTCAGTTTTTTGTGCTGTGCTAGTGTGACTGAAGTGACGTTCCTTGTTCTAGCATATGCTCACTATTTTCAGGCGAGCTGAAGTCGCTGGGCACAAGTAACAACCAGCCAGGGTGCTGGGGACATGTCCCCCCAGGATAAAGATGTTGATGAACAAGCTCTATTTTGGTGTCTTTTCGTACCACCTGACACTGATTTGATTCAAAAGTCAGTTACCGAGTCATTTTAATGTGCGTTTACCTCAAAAACTGTTTTACTTTCTTCTTTTAATTAGGAGTTCTAGTGTTGAACAGCAGTGTACATATGGTATCAGTGTGGAAGCATTTAAAGATTCTAAAAGGTTTAGATCAGAAGACTAAGCTACAGAAGTCAAATAACAATAATTAAACAAAAGGATGAATAATCTTTAGAAATGTGACTTTAAACAATATTCTGGGTCCCATAATTACACTGAAACACGTTTTACTTGGAAAAACCATTCCTCCTGTATTAGCAGGACAAATTGTGATGGGGCTTAAATCCACAATCTTCCATCTGTGCAAAAATGTATTCAAAAGTTTATCTGAAGACAATAACAGATTTCAACCTTTGAAATTAACTGGATATTTTCTAAAGTTATTTTCTAAAGTTACAGCTTTTCTAGTGCAAAAGACCTTCTTTTTGTTACTTTCCTTCCAGTGAAACACTGGAGGAAAAAAACACTACTGACTGACTTTAACTTAAGATAGCCACTTAATTAAAAAAAATCTTACCTGATATCAGCTTTAGATATGCATTTGCCTCATTTTTTTATGTAATACAAAGGCTGTGGATTTTGGCTTCCATCACCTCTGTTGTCAGGGCTTTAAGTAGAGATGTGAACCTAAGGTATGATTACAGCGAGCACAGGCGTCTTTCAGTGTTCATAAAGACACCTGACTGTTGTTTTAAGATACACAATTTTGACATGTTAAGAGGCATGTTAAGACACACTTGAAAATTGTGAACCTGCCCTTAAATAGTTAATAACACTTTAATGCAGCTGTAAGCCCAAACACACTGAGATGTGTTTTGTTTTTAATACATGTTATTTAGCAAATGTTAAGATTTAATAAATCTGCACACAACACCCCTAAAACCCAAAACTAATTTACTGATGTTTTTCTTAGTGATACAGTATCTAGCCTTACAAACAGCTCTGGTTTTATTTGTTCAACTTTTTAGATATCTCTTAGAGTAATTAACTTGTACACAAACCATCGATAAGTCAAGACAACAAGGCTTTAGAAACATTGTCCTGTTTCAGAATACTTCACACAGTTTACTATCAACACTTATTTTCTACCAGGAGAACTAAACAATGAAAACCCTCTACTCGCTTATAACACCACCATCAGCTATCTTCCCTCATGTACTCTACCACCATCAAGGCCAGGCTGTTTATGTACACCAGAACTATTCTCTACCTGACTGAGAAAGTAACAGCTAACCAGGGACCTTATTAAAGTAAGTGCTTGGGAAATATGCCTCACTTCCTGTTTGCCTGTCTTGGCATCAACTTAAATTGCATACTACTGCTATGTAGGTTGGATATTTTATTTATACCTTTATTTACTCAGTGTAGATTTAGCGACTGAGCGTCGCCTCACACACACACATGGAGTTACACTCAAGCAAGCTCCTGATATAAACAACAGATTTTAACACAAGTAAATTTATTAAACTTGCCATTTCTTTTCCAGCTAAGTAATCTGAGTTAAAATTGTTTATAAAAATAAATAAATAAATATAAAACATAAATGAACAAATAAATTAATTTATATGAAAGTAACCCAATATCTGACCAGATGCTGTGATTTGTAGTTCTGTGTCCTGAAGTAAGGGGATTGAAATCTATCCACTAAATTTGATTGATTATACAGTCTCTGAGTTACACATCCAAATAAAAACAAATGAGTTTTAGCACATTCTGTGCTAAGACATCTGGGGAAGTATCCAGTAAAGAAGAACTTGTGGAATTGATGATCTGGCCAGAAATTGTGGAAAAAATGTCAGATGGGCTCCTAGTGTGAGTGTGTGTGAGTATCAGTTGCCAACCCAATAAATTTAAAGCAGAGTTATGATGTTGCTAATGCTGCTACTACAACTATATTTTCACTTTCATTATTTACATTAATAATTACATTATTCTACATTGAACTACTTACAACAATTCAAATGCAAGCTTCCCACTATAATCCAATCAACTATGACCAAAACATTAAGAGATCCATTCACACCATGCATGCTGTGCCTTGTTCTGCACCAGGCTACCTAAACCTGTACCTGGTGCTGAAATTAAGTCTTCTAAATTGACCTAATTAATAGCACAAATTAAATACAATTTATTTCATTGAAATCAAAAATGTCCCCTTTGACATGCATGAGATGCTGGTGCCATTTCCACAAGACTTTTTTTCCCCCAACTAACAGAACAACTGTTATGTTGGGTATAGATAAGCTATCGATTACATCTTCACTGTTGTTTTACAACAAAGAACATACATTTGCTTTTATAAAATACTTTTTGCCAAACATAAAGTCTTTCAAGTACTGTAAAACATCTGCTTTTAGACACAATCCTTAACAGTCTTACTATTCTTAAATCTAGTAACAGAAATATTATAAAAACACACACACACTGTGAGGAACAAAGTTGTGTCACACCTGCCAGTGAACAATGCTGAAAAAACAGGCCCATGGAAGAACCTAATTCTGACCCAATAATATAAGCGAAAATTTCCAGAATGTTACTCTGGCAAATCAAGACCAAGACCAATTTTCCCATGTTATTTACCAGCACGTAGAAAAAAAGTATATGTTATCTAGACAAGTTCCACATCTGATATGATTTCTTGTTTAGAAAATAAACATTTAATGGTACCAGGTCCAGGCTCAGGTTGAGAGAAAGAAGTGATGCAAAATGACATTAAAGACACCAGGTCCACCAAAACTGAATAGAAATGTCAGTGTAAAAACACATTAATGTTGCAGCTTTCCTGTTGGATTGTTGGGCAGATGAGATGCTGCTAACTATTGCTGGCAAAGAAACAATGAGTCTACTAAACCAGAAGACAAAGGTACGTTTGGAAGGGTGTTAAAGAATGGCAATGAACTCTGCCTGTCAAACATAAATGAAGCAAAGACAGTAATTAGATTACAGCTCACAGACCTACACCACAAACCTAAAAGCAGAATTTCAATGATCTTAGACACTATATGATTAGGTACCAAATAGTGGGGTTTGGAACAGACAATAAACATGTACTGACTTTGGATGAACCTGCACATGTAGCCAAGGCTGTGGGGTATTTGACGCCATGTCAGCAGCAGCAAGCCAAAGCTAGTTTAACAACTCAGACAAGACACTCACTTGTAAGAGATGGCATGAACACAAAGCACAAACTAAGACATCCTGCTGACAAAGACAAAGTCTCTGAAGACCTTGGATTACTCAGGTGAATCTATCAGATAAACTGTAAAAATGTAAACACTAAGGAAGGAACCAAAGAACAACTTATGAGAGCAGAAGTGACACTGTAAAAAGGTTTTTATACCTAATGCAGTAGGTCCCCATGAAGAATATTGGCATGCAGGTATCACCAAAAAAGTGGAGGAGCCCACTGACTGTTTAAATTAAAAAAAAACCCAATGTCCTCAAGGGGCTTAAGATAAGAGTCAAAGAAAGCTGCACTCAAGCTCTACTTCAGCTGTGTGCAGACCGTCAACAACAATTAATTGGTACATACTCGCATTAGTTGGGTATGGACATAGTTGTTGCTTACCAACACTACAGTGGGCACTATGGACCAGGCTACATCAAGCTCATAAGGAGACTAGTGTAGAAGAAGAAGCCAAACATGATGGTTCTTTGTTAACACATTTACATTTTCTGTATGTTGTAAAGCTGTATAACAAATTTTCTGGGTACTTGCTTTTATGTTACTTTGGTCTTTTAAATACATTGTCTATCTTATTGTCCATGTGCTTTAGAAGGAGGTGGAAAAGGAAGTGGTTGGGTTGGGGTTTCCTCAGAGCAACAAGGCAATTATTAACATAAAGTCACACTCATCCACAAACCACAAAGTTTCAAGAGGCATTCGCCAGAGGTTGGAGAAGTTTGCAGGCACTCACGGGGTTTTCAGAGTACCATGTTGTATAATCTCAATCCCGAAAAGAAAAAAAAAAAATCCAATAACCAGCATCACAGATCTTCCACAGCTCAATAATATTAACAGTAGTGGTCTTCAGGTATACAGACCAAGCTCAGGAAGAAAAACTGGAAAAACATTTACAGACTATCAGACAAAAAGAACTAAAAGTGAACAAGAAAAAAATTACTGGAACTTTACTGGAAACTCACAGGAGAAGTGTTAGCAGAATTATTCAAAAGTATATGTCAAAATGAGAAGTCCTATGAGCCATGGAAATGACCAACTTCTTGGTAAATTCATTCCTAATCTCTAAATGTTAAAAAGCATTAGCAAGGTGACATTCACCACTGTCAAAATGAGCAGTAAAAAGGAAGCAGATCTGAGGGTTGTTAATGGGACTGTGCTGATAAAACACAATCATCCCAAAATCAACATGCTTCATTGTACTGTGTCTATATGGATGTCTCAGAATTGAATATTTAAAAAAAAGCTAATTTTAAGTCAGGTATTAACATGGGCATTGTAAAATATGACACATATATATATCTCAGGCACTACTATAAAAAACAAACAATCAAAAAATAAAACCAAACAACAAAGCTGATCCCACAAAACTTGGACTACTGACCTTTCACAACTGGTTCTTTCTAAGGTATTTCCTGCAGACACCCCGAGTATTTACATTGAATTTAACTGGGTTCAATACACTATTCATGAAGATTTGATGTCACATCACACCTTAAGAAATGTTCAGGCATATTTTTGAGAGTCAAATAAAATAAGCCAATTTCGTTCAATTCCAAATCCATTATGATAACTCAGGTTAAACTCTTGTAGACTATGAAAAAACACACAATGAACTAAATACTCAAATTATCAAAGCCATTAAATGTTCAGATAGAGTAATTTACTATCAAACACAAGTGATCATCCAAGTACATTAGAGCATTAACACAATTCTAAAGACCCATAATCTGTCAAAGAAATGTAATTTAGGCCCTGAAAAGCTCTTTATTCATCAGACTATGATGGACAGGCTGGAAAAGAACTAAAAACTAGTGTGCATGCGTCACACCCTTTATCTAACCTAACCCTCCGCTAATCTTCATCTTCATGTTGCACTCATCATTTTGCTATTTTTATAAGCTACAGTATATATGTGTTGTGTTTGAATACTCATGATAGCTTGTTTTGTAACATTTGACCTAAACTTTATTGTCATACAGATCTGCCAAAGTTGAGGAGAGGAGTGGGATTGCTACTGAGTAACCTATTACTACTGGAGAGTGTATAGTTATTGTAACTAAATAGTACTGCTACTTTCTGAAATCCACAGCTCAAACTACTGCTTTGTGAACAGCTAGTACAAGTGGATTGCTCAAGAACCCGTACACTGAGAACAAAGCATCTATTGACAGAGCCTGTGCTTGTGTCAGTGAAGAGTTGAGCTAGGTTATAGAGATACAG
This sequence comes from Anabas testudineus, assembly GCF_900324465.2. Classification (NCBI taxonomy): domain Eukaryota; kingdom Metazoa; phylum Chordata; class Actinopteri; order Anabantiformes; family Anabantidae; genus Anabas; species Anabas testudineus. Next base: position 5,241,528 of record NC_046613.1, on the reverse strand, counting down.
TTGGCTTGAGAGATGACATTTGGACCATATACACATAGCGAAAAGAGGTTTTTCAATGACTATTAGCACAGTGTCAACCCCTGCTCTAGTTGGAGGGTCTCTCCCCTTACTCACAATGGGACAGTTATTCCCAGCCAATCGTGAGCTCCTGATGAAGTCGCGCTGAAGGCATCCCCAATGTGGGACAGGAAACCAATGCTATGAAAGATCGAAAATGTTTGACATAGTTTAGACAAACAGGTACCAATGTGTAGGAGTTCCCACACCAACACTGCATGTGAGGACAGAAACAGGACATGAAGTCCAAGGAATTCTCTGTAGACTTCTGTGATAAAATTGTTTCATAAGGCACAGATTCAAGTGTGAAGGGTTAAAGAATAAAAAAATATTCTAATTGTGTTCCTAGGACATTGGGAACATATGACGTAAAAAACTACCGCCAGGACCTTTCCTAGAGTTGATCATCGAACCATTTGCTGGATGCTAAAGATAGGGGCAAAATTCCCTTATGTGTCAATGTAGATGGCTCTTGAGTTATTATTAGAATTACAATTTTATCAAATATACTCTACAACACAATACAGAGTGCAAAAACTAAAGGAATCTGAATATTTTCTGAAGCCACTGTATGCTGGGCTTTAGGGAGTATTTAAAGCCATGTCTATATAGCATCACAGCAATGTGAAGGCATGGTCAGACTAAATTAGTTATCTTTTTTAAATTGCTTACAGCACAGCAACAGTGGGCTGAGACAGGAATCTGTCTCAGGGCAGTGTGGACTTCAGGAAATACTCCTGACAGACAGCAGTGGGTTTACCTGTTGTACAACTGGCCTAATACTCAACTGTGAAAACTTCATTTGGATCAAGAACACAGTGGAATCTGTCTTAGAGATAAATAAGTTCCCAAGCTCAATGCAGCTAGGTTATTTCAAAGCCTCGGTTTAAATTTTTGATTATACCTCTTGAATGTTTGATTATACCTCTAAATATATGAGCTGGAGAATTTTCTAAAGCATCATCTTGTTATTTTCTCCTACCAATGTATTTCAAACGCAGATTTTGTGTTACCAATAATACACCCTAATTTGGGTGCTGGGAAAGTGTAAAAAAAATAATTTAAAAAAAATAAACGATAAAAAACGGTTATAAAAATAAATAAACATGATAAACATCCAAGCCAGAAGTGTGATAGGGTGACAAGCTTTGATGATGATGTTAATGATGGCTGGACAACAAGCAGAGCAGTCAGATCATCAGGCAAAATCATGTTAGTGTTTATAATAAAAAGTTAAAGCTTAAATTACCCAATTACTACTATTTATGCAGACCTATTAATGCAATTAGATACTATTAGTGATACACAGGTGAATTCACACTCAGTTTTAATCCCAAATAAAATGGACGCTAACCTGGCTTGTTTATAGTCCTTATGACTTTCTGCCCAAACACTTCAATCTCAGAAACAGAGTTTAAAAGTGTGCAAAACTACATCAAGCATCCCGTTCTGATAGTAAAGGTCCATTGTAGGTTCCCTTTGGACAATGTTAAACGGTTCCCAGCTCACAGATATTGACTGGCTAAAGTTTACTATTATAATGACAAGAATATTATGAAAGTGGATTTTGTGCCTACTCTGATGATCACCATGCTTCTACTGCATTTACCATGAAATGCTAAGCACAGAAACAAATGTCACCATAAACACAGTAATTACTGCATAGTTAGAGACTCATTTAATCTATCCACTCTGCTGCACCCAGCTCTCTCTCTCACTACTCTGCTACACTCCACTATGATCTACCCAGTGTTTCAGTTAGTCGTCATTATGACATAACAATAAATGACAATGCTGCAAACACACTACACACACAAACACAAAATATTTGTATAGCATTAAACAAATACTTAGAAATTATAAAATGTCTGTCTGTTGTCTTTTTTTTCCCCCTGAGGAACACAATTCTTTTCCCACCGACTTATACTATCAAGGTGGACAGACCCACATGAGCCCAATATAATAAAACAACAACACACTGAGAAAAAAGTAACCAGTCCTGCCTAGTTTCAAACCAACAGTCTCATAATGACTTTAATGGAAACCAAGCTATGATAACATTTTTTCCATTGGAATTTTGTTACTACACAAGTCATCATGCCATCCTTAAGTGTGGAAGAACAAGTGCCTGAGGCTTACTTCTCAATACTTTATCATTAGCGGGAAAACTGTAAAATTTGTACCAAGCTCTAGGCTAACAAATGCAATCTGTGAAAGATGGCAAAACAAATCCAGGGCTTTGGTTTGTATGTTGCTTCCTAATTTAATGCTTCTATAACAAATGAAAGTTGGGCCAGTGAAGGGATATAAGAGATTTGGGAATGCATCTAATGTACTGAATATGTCTGATATTAACACAATTGACCTCAAACCTGACACGTAAGGTCCTTCTCATAAATCCTACAGCCTGCAACCTAAAAAACAGAAGCAGCTCAAATAACAAGCAAGCCATACTGCCCAGGCTGTTTTGTCAACTCTAAGTGTGGCTATAGTAAGCAATTATATTAATATATTATTAACTATAATATTAGTAATAACTATATTACTTCCACAATTCACACTCTATCATACACAATAAAAATCACCCATTAATGATTCTGAAACAAATTAATGGCCTAACAATGACCCAACCTTTAACTTTTCTCCAGATATATGACTTATGTGAGAACAGCGCTAGGGCTTTAAAAACACCTATTATCCAAAAGTTAATGAACCAACAGTCAATCAATTGACTAATCTTTGGATTTATGTTGTTGTCCCCAACATAACAGCAAACACATATTTACCACTCTAAATATTAACCAAATGGTCAAGGCCCATTCCACACACGTTTGTAGAAGCACATAATGTTGTAACATTACGACACTTCAAAAATTACAAAAATGATCAGTTAATTGATTATAGCATTAGTTGGCCATTTGTTTTTTTGTTGGCCACCTGATCACTACAGCTCTATGTTTAGCACTAGAAGACTACATCAACAACAAACAACACATTTAAACAATGTGGTCCATGGGGTCCACAAAAGCACAATCATGTTATTTATTACTGAAATTACTCTTTCTCCCATTATGAAGAAAGTCTCTCCTTAAAAGGCTAAAAGGTAAATTCAAAGTGGGTGCAGAATCCCTCCTCCAGAAGCAGTAAAGGGCCATTTACATTCTCTTCAGCTTTCTGGTAACAGCTTACTTCCTATTATAATAATTTGCAATATCCTGTTTCTTTCTGTCTTATTTTAGTACTTTGTAATGTATATTCATTCAAGGCATCGTGAAGAATTTTACAGACTATTTTAAACAGATTTTTAGGTTAAACGTTAAAAAAATAATATTCCTCACAGAAGAAAAGAGGTAAGCTATAGCTTAAAATAAAATCCAAGAGCTCTTAAGTATTTCATGATGTTAATAGCAAAAATAAACTTTTTTTATTGGTTTCGGTACTGGTTAATATAAATAAAACAGTGTTTCAAGTTGTAACACTAACCATGTCTACCAACATCCCTCATCCCTTTTGTCATTATAATCTGTTTTACGTGGTTATGTGTTTATATGTTTTGGCACATCATTAATGACTGTGTTTTGCCAACATGCTTCAGTAATTGGTGCATCTTTAGAGGCTGGCATCTGTCACTATGTGAAACTTACATTTTCTAAAGTGTCCCATTAGCCTCAAGCTTCTGCCTAATCTGAGATTAATCAGTTAGTGGCATCTGATCCTAACTGGTATAGGCATTGAGAAAAACACACTTTTGGCAAATAGTCACTCCACTGGAATGTTAGCATTAGGAGAGGGTTAAAGGTTAGTGTTGTTTGCTGGTAATCAGAGAGCTGATGAATGATGGATGTTGTATGTCATGAACAAGGACATGATCTGAGTTCAAATCAAATTTAAAGTCCTTTCGAGAAGGAAATCCAGAAAACATTTTGTACAAAATACAGCAAAAAGTTCTGCTACTGAGATTGTACCATCTCATCTCCCAGCAACTATCAGAAAGATAGTTGCTCTCAACAAAAGAGAGCCAAAGTGAAACCTGAACTTCTATATGACATTCCTAAAGACTAAGACTTGGGCTTAACTAAGCTTTTTATATAATTTATCAAAAACCATATAAAGTAAAATATCTGCAGTCCATAAGTCCATATTTCCAGCTGACGGCTGGATAGTGTGGTGGTAAGATTGTCGCCTTCTATGCAGGAGACCAAGGTTCAAGTCCTGGCTGTGGCCTACCACTTAGACCTGCGTAAGCTTACCCTGCCTTTGCCTTGTACCTCACTGAAGTGGCTTTGGATAAAAGTGTCTACCAAATGACTCAATGTAAATTTACTATAGGGACTTGGACTTGCACTGTGCCTCTCAATGCACAAACTGTAAATACAGCTACTTCAGTTAATAAATAAATATTATATATAAAATTTGTAATTGAAACTTTATACAACAAATGGCCATGGGCCTTAGGAACTGATAAACTATATATCTCCAGAGTTCATTGGCAACAAGGGGACCCATTCCTACACCAAGAATAAAAAATTCCCTCACATAAAAATAAAGATGTTTTAGTCTTATGAATTAAAAACTGAATTCTTCAGTTATGACATCAAGTCTCTGGTGGTAACTGTTGACAACTCGTCACAAAACTGACAACAGTTGAACCATGAAGGACAGCCATGGCATCCTGCAGAGGTTGTGGGTCTTATTTTTTTTGTAAAGGGAACAATAAATGCAGGCAGCACTAAGGTTATGTTTAAACATAATAATGACCACCAGCATGGAGCCAAATCAACACTAAATTGAAGGACACAGCCAAACCCTTGAAATATAGTGTAAAATAATGTGTCTGAGATTGTTTATTATCTCACCCTATCCAGCTCTACTGGAAAATAGGAAAAGTGTCAATTGATACTGGGAGAAAGTCCACAAACTCCTGATGTGTAAAGCAGATACTGACATATTTTCCATTTCTGTTAATTCTGTTCATATTGGTGGGACTGTGGCTACTTCACTATTCAAGAAAAAAGAAGATGCAGTGTTTATGTTTACATCGAATCTCAGTGCTCAATCTGCACTCAAACTCTGCTGTTGAGAAGGCATCATTAGTTAGAGAGTAATCACGAGTTCAACACAAAAAAAGAAAGTAATCAAGCCCTTAAAGTGATTCTTCTTAATAAAACAGGATAATCTCCTCCACTTTAGCTCAATTCTGCTCAGCTTAGTTGGATCCTCAGTGTAATTGCTCTTGTTAATCATGCCTTAATTTGTTGACAAGATTCATTTGGAAGACTTGTCTTGAAAACATACAATCTCTCCGGAGGATGTCAACATCTTGAAATTAAGGACGGCAAAGTAGAGTGAGACCAGATTAAGTGTTTTTTCAGAGTGTTGGAGGATGTTGCCAAAGACTGAACAGACTGAACTGTGACACTATCTTCAGTGTTTGTGACAAGCAGTAAAGCCACTGCACAAACACGTTGGACAAACCATTCTTCTTGATAGTGTTAATATTGTTTGCTTCAACTGGTGGCAATCCACAACATTTCTAATAAATTGCCCTGGTAATGCTTTATTGTTTATAATAATGTTGAAATTGGATCGTTAAATATAGAGGCTCTAAGACAGGAGTGGCCAACCCTGGTCCTTTAGAGTCACAGTCCTGCTTGTTTTCAAACTATCTCTGCATTTCCTGCTTCTGATTGGCTGAACACACCTGATCCATGTAATCAGCAGAGGGTAGGGCAGAAAACAAGCAGGGCTGAGGCTCTTGAGGACCAGGGTTGGCCACCCCTGCTCTAAAAGTAAAAACAGGACAGTCGATCCTGAAAATATTCCTCTTTAGGTCTTCACAATTTCATCACAATTAAACTAAACTGGCACGGTGCTTAAAAGCAAGACTACAGTGGCAAGGAAAAGTATGTGAACCTTTTGGAATTTCATGGTTTTCAGTATTAATTAAATTAATGAATTGTGATCTAATCTTCATCTAAGCAGTATGTGAATACTTAGAATAATAACAGGTTGACAGATGTTAGCCAGTTCCAATGATGCCTTCTAATACTTGGCTTGCCACTGTATGTAAATTTCACTACACAGCACCTACTGTGGTCACAGGCGACATTTATTTTGAATAATTGAAAATGCTAAAAGCACAGTATATCAGAAGCACAAGAAGAGTCAAACATCTTCTAAAACTTCGCTACCATTAGCCAACATAAGATATCAATAACTAAAGACTATGTAAGATTGTTGTGGTAAAACCGCCATTTATTGGCTTAGGACGTTTCACTTTTAAGAAGCAAAATGTGTATTTCATCCACCAGAACTTATGTAGTTTCACTTAAAGGTGTTTTCCTGTGGCAACTGATGTCATTTCCTTGACTGCACAGCTAGATGACTGCACCACAGTTGGAAGAGAGACACAGCAGAGGGTGTGATGATGCAAATCAAGCATCATACGGCAATCTCACTGCCAAGAAAAAGTTTTGTGTGGTTTATTGCTTGCCTATTCAGAGCAGATAGCTGCTAAAAAACCTCCCTAACATCATAGAGACCATTCAATTCATTTACTTTCCATCTTTCCTCTTTTTTCCATTTTCAAACCAGCTGACACACTTTTCATCAAATTATGAAATCAATGCCAAAATAAAGATTAATTAATTCTTTTTTTACCAGCTTAATAAGCTGGTAGCCACTACAAACTGGATAAGGGATTCTTATCAGCTCATAGCCTAACAGCTAGTGTCCTGTTCTGACAGTGTTTTCTTTACCCCAGTGCCTCCTGAAAGTAGCAGGCATCTGGTCAGGCCACAATTACACACAGCAGAGCCACTGGTACCAGCACCACGCCGAAACTCAAACCTGTCTTAATTACTCTACACTTTCTACTGCGAATAAAAAGACATGTTGGCAATGAACACACTAAAAACAATTCACACAGTTCTATGAAAACTTGAATTTAAAATATACTTCTCTGTGTGTTAATAACTCCCTCATGACTATTGATTTCTGCCAGTCTTCTAACCGTGTCTCTAATATAAGGTGAATAACCATGACAAACAGGATAGTCGATCTTGAAAATATTCCTCTTTAGGTCATCTCACAGGTTGCCTTTTTTAACGAATCTGGACACAGTGGCACAGAACCCAAAACTTTCAATTACATTACAGGTCGTCCTGTGGCTATGATGAGCAGCACTTTACTGTATAGGGACTGTTTAAAAGTGTACAGTTGTGCTCCCAAAAAAAGCAGAGTAGTTTATAAAATGTTTCTGCATTTGTGGAACATTACCAGGATGATTTAATTTAATTCTACTTTTATTTTATTGATGGCACTACAGTCGTATTTAACTGCAAATGGTTGTGAATGATTCGTTGTGATGACAAATTAAATTATGGACAGAAAACATGAAGACCACTGGATCTGAACAACGTGAATTCAATTTAAAAAGAGAATTATGTTCTTGGCTGGACCAAAGTGGTGGACTGACACACTGACAACATGGCTACACCTACAGCTGAGGGTGATCTAAGGTCAAGCCTTCCCTATACAGTTAATGCTTTCTAATTAAATGATTTCTTATTTGCTTGCTGTCCAGTCATAAGACCTTGTCTACAGCACAGACAGTTCCAACATGTCTGAAGAGCTTACTGGCTTGAGTTTAGTTGAAAAGCTTGTCACCCGAAAAGGTAAAAAAAAACTGAGGTATGAACTGAACTGTGGATTTGGCATATCATTACACCCCTAATTCAGTTATAAATGTGAAAACATGCAAAAGTCAGTATGCTAAAAAACTCTATAGAAAAGGAACTGATAATGGTAAGCAAACGGAAACACTGGCTCCTAGACTGAAAGCTGATACAGTCCCAGCAAAATCTAAAGATACACGTAATTAGATAATCATGTAATCACAAAATGTCCCTTGCAGCAAAGTAAAAGTCCTTATTTACCTCTTCCTGCTATTTGTGATAGGTGGGGACTGTCAGGCACCACCCACTACCCACCAAATCTAAAAAAGTATAAACAAAAAAAAAAAAAAAAAAAACAGGCCAGGAGGTAGGCCAGGTGTAAGGTGTAGCTATCAATTAGAGTGGATATCTGCACAAGTCTTTCAATGGCCTGAACTGCCCCCAACTCACACACGAATCCAAGAGACGTCTACAGTAAACACACAAACATTTAACTATATAACCAAGATAAAGTATGTGAGCATGATCTGATCTTCATCTAAGTCGAGCGTATTAACAAATATAATGTGCCTAAAATAATAACACAAAAGAAATTCTGATCTTCCATGTCTTTGTTGAGAACAACCATAAAAACCTCATAGTGCTAGTGGAATAACTATTTGAACCTTTGGAATAATGACCTCAAAAAGCACACAGCACTACATTTGGTGTAAAAAGGTCACTGCATATCATCATGAAAACATCATCCCAATCGTAAAGTATGGTGGAAGACTCATCATGATTTGGACCTGCTTTGCTGCATCAGGGCCTGGCCAGCTTGCAGTGATTGGGGGGAAGATTAGGAGCATTAAAAATTATTCAGGATAATGTGAGAATTTCAAAGAATATAAGGTGCAAAGAAAAAGACAAAGCTAAAGCAGTTCTGCAGGAAGAATGGGCTAAAATTCCTCCTGAACAATGTGCAGGTCTGATCCACAGCTACTAGAAGCACCTGGTTTAGGTTCTTGCTGCTAATAGTTATTAATTCATTTCACAGGTTCACATAGTTTTTCCACTAGCACTATAAGGTTTTTTTGGTTCTTCTCAATAAAGAAGACATGAAAGAGCTGAAATGTTTTGTGTTATTATTTTAGGCACATCAAATTTGTTAAGATCAGATCACATTTTATGACACATCAATGCAGAAAACAATGAAATTCCAAAAGGTTCACATACTTTTTTTGCCACTGTATCTACTCAAATTAGTCAGACACAACAGATGTGTGCACTTTTCACTTTCATCTCTAACCTCCTCCTATTACTGACAGAAACTGTACACAGGGTCTGTCTCACAGTCAAAACAAAAACTTCTCGCTACAGTTTGTCCAAACTTCTCAAAAACTTTCCAGCATATCTGACGAGCATGTGAACAGTGATAATCGATTCCTTGTTTTTCCCCATCCTTGCAGAGATGCAGAGGAACACTGTGTGTTGGTTTCTTTGTCTGATGCAAATAAATAGCAACAATGTCTCCTTCATAGCTCTCTAACATTCAGTCAAGCTGTAACAAATAATGACACAAGTTTCCTACAAGCAGTCTGCTATGCATAGTTTGGACAATACAAAAAAAAAAAAACAGACAAATCAGTAATTTTGTTTTGTTTTTTTTAACTCCCATTATTCTACATGATATTATATTATACATGCCATTTTGTCAATAATGACTTATATTCTGTGGCTATACACACGCATTCTACTACAAAACTAAAATATTTCAACACATATTGAACACAGAATGATACTCACAGCTTCTCTTTAGATCACTGAAGCACAGAAAACAGCTTCACTAAATGGCAGTCACTTGGAAGGCTCCTCTCACCCCTAGAAAGCCTTATGCAGCTGAAATGACTCACATCCCCTCTTCCAACCTCTGTCAACCATCATGAGGAGGTAAACATTTCCAAATATGGAGAAAATATGAAGACAGTATTGAGGGCAATATCAGTTTGGTTTGCTTTTAGCTTGGAATGCCATACTCTGTGAGCCAGAGTCACTCAGCAGAGCCAGTTCTGTGGTGCATACCTTTCACTGGGAATAATAATGATGATTGTAGAGAACTTTGGGCTCAGTCTGACCTAAGATGGGTAACAGTGTGAGCCTGCACTTAGAGGTCTATTTTAGAGAGTAAATAGTAAAAAGATGAAGATAAATTAGCTCTAAAGAGCAAATTGGAATCTCAGTACAGTGCAAATAAGCAAAAGGAAACAGACACCTTATTTTTTACTTTTTACTCATCAGGTGAGCAGGGCCAGATTAGGAGGTGAAGGGCGTCCATTTGCAGTGTGACGGTCCCTTCATGAGTCTTGTCTCACAGATTTTCTTCAAGTGATTAAGGAGGTGTAATTAAATTCTGATTGCTCCCTACAAGTGCCGTAGGTCAGCAGAGATTACGGCAATATAAACGGCTGCTAAGAGAAAGCATTACACTGCCCTGCCTAAACTGGAATCTAATTGAAGAGCAACTTGGCGTGAGAGTGCTTGTTTCCTTAAACAGTACAACCCACTTCATGTAAATCCCAAAGAAACAGATGAGTATCTAGAGGAGTGAGGTTCCTACATTTTATACAATCTTTGAAACGTTTTTACTTTATTTTATTCTAACATTTCTATTTTTTGTCATTTTAATATAGAGTCAGATCAGCTACTTTTACATCAGTCATATGCAACACCGTACAGTTCTCTGCACTGGTACTGACAAATGCAGTGGAGGTGATTTGTGGAGGAAAGTTTTTGTCATTAAAAGCTTAAAAATGCATAACCGTTGTTTGGAAACATATGGCTGCAGTGTCTGTGCAGACATGAGCTTTAAAAATGACAGACATGAACACTACAATGGTCCTAGCTGGATAATATGTGATTTTAACAACAACCTAACCAAACTGTATGCAATAAGCCATTTTAGATACAAGAAGACACAATGTGCTATGACTTCACATCTTCTGCATGAGCAGCCATGTGTTATGTCTGTTGCAGGTCAATGCAGGGCAGCTTCTTCAGACTGGTATCAAATAGTAGCCACACTGCATAACACAGTGTGAACAACCTAACAGACACAATAAAGTCTCAGCCTTCTCGTTGGACGTGGCCTAACATAAAGGCGGCATAACATAACACCTGCTCTGCAATCACTGTGTTACTTTATGTTCTTGTGTTTACGTTTTAATGAGCAGACTTGAGATGGTTCTTATATTAAAGGGCAACTTCACCAGTTTTTTTAATTGTTTCCTGTGTTCCTAGTTTAGGGACTACGTGTTTATGAATGTTTCTCTCCTGTGCCTTCCCTATATTTAAATATCTTTCTGTCTCCAGCTGAAAAACTCCTCCCAGTGACATCAACTGGAGGACTTCAGATGACGTCATCTGTTCACTCATACTCCAGACATTGTAGACTTTCTGTAGTCCTGCTCCTCAAAAATTCCACCAGATGACATCATATGAAGTGAAAGCCCTTCCAGATGATGTCATCTGGAGAAGTTAGGAAATAGAAATCTAGTTAGATGGGAATTTATTACCATTCATACATATGTACTCCTTAAACTAGAACCATAGGAAGCAAGTTTGAAAATTGTCCTTAGAACATGTGACCTTCTGAACATCAGTTCTACTACCACCTGACATTAAGGAACAAAACCAGGTATGAACAAGCCCACGTGAACAGTATACAGTATGTAAACAGTACAGTTTAACAAAGCACAGTTACAGCTCTTACCTTTTCTCCTGTCCGACTGTATGGAGTTTCTCGAAGACTGCTGAAGCAATGTCTTCTGCTGTAAGTTGAAATCTGTAGAGATTGAGAAATAAAGATGAGTCTGTATGACTCAAATGGATTACTATTAGTGTGCTTTGGGAGAACCACCCTAACATGGGACTGTAAGCGGTTGTTGTGTCACTCATTAGTTGAAAGATAAAGCTCCTTCAAGCAACTATAAATCTGAGTGTAAGATGTCCACTTAAATTTAAGCTAGTTAGTTAGTTGTTTTTTCACCGTATAACATTTTTTTCACCATGATAAGAATGTGACGCATCATAATATCAATGACAAACGTGTTCACATGTGCCAAAATGTGGGGTAGGAGGCAACGAGGAAGAGTTAATTCAGAAAAAGCAAACTTCCTCTGTCATTGTTAATCAGTTCAGCAACAAATCGCCTGCAGATAAAACATCTGTAGTTTGCAAGTTGTGTTAGATACGTTAGACAAGTTGTGTAAATCACATTTATTCCACCAGCTCAAGCATAAACACCACAATTATGAGTAAGAGATCACGGCAGATTTTAGACTAACAAGAATCATTCAGAACGGTTTTGTTTGCCAGTGGTTCTATGATAAAACATGTAATAAACTGATTAACTGCTTAACCAAACACACAATCCCAATCCAGCCACTGACAAAGAAGCAAATTCAGGCAAATTATAAACAGATTGACCTGAAACACGTGTACAAAAGAAAATATTTCATTCATATTCCATTTTTTCCTCTTTACCTTAGATAGTGGAGTTTTTCTATTTGACGACTGTCAGACTATATCTAGGCTTGTTTTTGCCCAACTCAATAGATGATTTTAATTGGTTCTACCAATCTAACCATAGCAAAAAAAACTTTAAGTGTCTTTATCAGCCCCTACCTACAGGTGCAACAAAACTAAGAGGAGACGGAGAGATGTTTGAATCAAGAGCAGTCCTCACAGTCCAAAAAAAAAACCAGCCAACAAACTAAGTGACAAACACTGTAACTTAAAAATGAATACGAATATGAATGAATATGCTTCAGCAGGTCTGTGGAAATTATTTGAGACTATAAACTGTCATGTCATGCATGACTTTTTGGTTGATTGAAAAAAAAAAAAAGAAAGTCAACAGTATTGTTGTGCAAACCAGCTTGCTACATGTCACACCCCTACTGAGAGCACAGCACAGAGCGGGCACTAACATGTCCAATTGGCCCTCTATGTTGTGTCGTCCACTCCCCTCCAAAAGTATTTGGAAAAGTGAGGCCAGTTCTTTTATTTTTGCTGTAAACTGAAAACATGAAGACATGGGCTTGATATCAAAAGATGAATATGAGACAAAAGCTTAACATTTTTAGCTTTTATTTCCAGGTGTTTACATCTGGATCTTATTAACAACTTAGCCCAGCTCAACTAGTTTTCATATGAGCAAAAGTATTGGAACATGTCGCTGACAGGTGTGTTTTGTTGCCCAGGTGTGCCCTATTACAATGAATATTCACACAAGAAATAGAACTAAATGTCTACTCTCTGATTTGGGTTTTGTCTGTTCAGACTGCATTTATAGTTAAGAGGTGTAACAAACATGAAAACTAGAGAATTGTTGAGTAAAAAACAAGCAATTGTGTCGCTGAGAGGAGATGGAAAATCGACCAGAAAATCGACAATGGCTAAAGCTAGTACAACCACTGAAATGTCCTGAAGAAGAAAGAAACCACTAGTGTACTAAGTAACAGACATTGAACGGCTAGAATGAGGATACCCTAAAACAACTGTTAGTTACATCAGCAACAACCTCCAGAGGGCAAGAGGGAAGGTATCACAATCTACTGTTCACTTTTCATAAACCAAAATACACCAGAAGATGCAAACCACCCATTAACTAGATGAATAGGACAGGCGAGGAATTTGCCGCCTGTTAAATTTTGGAGAAAGGCAGGATCTGGCTTGGGCTGCATGGCTTCTTCTGGGACAGGCTCAATACTCTTCATTGATGAAGTAACACATGATGGCAGTAGCAAAATAAATTCAGAAGTGTACAGAAACATTTTGTCTGCAATTCAAAGAAAGATGCAACCAAAGTGATTGGTGGATGCTTCATCATGCAGCGAGATAATGACCCAAAACACACTACCAAAACAACTTAGGAGTTCATCAGGGGCAAGAAGTGGAAGGTTTTAGACTGGACAGGTCTGTCTCCAGACTTAAACCCTATAGTGCAGCATTTTACCTGTTAAAGAGGAGAGTGGAGGGAGTAACCACCAAAAACAAACAACAACTGAAAGAGGCTGCAGTGAAAGCCTGGAAAAGTGATGTCAGTGGGTCACAGGATTGATGCAGTTACTGCAAGCAAATGTTTTGCAACTTGCACATTTTCCAATACTTTTGCACAACTGAAAAATGGGTGGGTTCAAACAAAAGGTGCCATCTACTACGTTGTGTATTGGATCCAGATGTAAACAGCTGGAAATCAAAGCTGAAATGTTTATATTCATCTTTCAGTTTATAGCAAAAATAAAGGAACTGGCCTCACTGTTTCAATACTTTTGAAGGGGAGTGTAGGTATGTCTGGTTTGACTCTGTCACTATTTGTTCAAAATAACACTCTGTTTTTCTCTAACAATGATTACATAGTACTTTTCTAGCATTTTTCTACACAGTAGTCTTAGATCAGTCACTAACCATTACATCTTGACCTCCCACAGTAACATGAAAGGCTGCTGCCCTACCAGTGGAGACATATTTTAAATGAATCAAATACTGGTATTTGCATTAGTTTTTGGTAGGACCACACAGTTCACACAGTCCTACCAAAAGCTGTGTGGTAGGACACACAGTTGTGTGTGTAATATATATATATTTATATATTAAAGAGATGTACAAATTTCCTGTTGTCATTAAGATTCTCAGCCAGGTGACATTTATTAAAAAAAAAGCCCACTCTCCTGACATCGTGCTGTACTCTAAAACTGAGCCTCTTTTCTGTCTGAGGAACTGTGGCTGCTCCTTCCAGAAAAAGGACATCCTCATTAAAATATGCCGAGAAACACAAACAGTAGATTAAACCTACCAGGGGGGCCCGGGCTCAAAGGCAGTTAAGGCATTCATCTTTTAACTTTAACATCATCAACGCTGTCAAATGAGTCCTTTTTAACCAGAGATTTTAAAGACAGTTCTGTTTAATGTTGCCCGAGTCAAAAATGTGTCGGAGCGACACAGATGTATTCAGTTTGATGACAGCGCTCTCGGGGGACCTTGGTGTTATTGATTTGAAATTCACATCAAAGTAGAAGTTTGAATTCCATCTTTGAAACACAAAAGTGAGTCTTCTTTTTCACGCTCACTGTGTTTTATGGCAGAACAATATGTATAGTCTAGACTAAGCTTATTTTTCGACTGACAAAGAGAAAACAATTGACAATGTCAGTTGTTTGCATGGCTTTCCAGTTAAGTCATCTGTGACTATGACCTGTGTAAAGCTTTGGAAAAATGTTTGACAGGAAGCAAAAGTATGGTGATATGTAAATAAACAAACCCTGCACATAAAAGTCAATGTCTATGTCTACATGTTGCCCCTTTTGTCCAATTTGCTACCTACACACAAAGCTTCGCAGTGCATATAATGTATGAAGTAATGTTAATTACCAACAAAAACAAGGCTATGATACTTAAACCATAAACAAATGACTTTTGGACCAGATTTCTTTTAACCTTTTAAATCTATGGGAGATTGCGAACGGTACGGCACAGACACAGATTGTTCTACTCTGCAAGAGTCTTAACTTATTAAAGTCACTTCATTCACCCCTGTCTGCATCTTGTCTTATACCTGTCCAACAAGAGTCAGTTCAACTACAGCACATGACAGATGTCAATGACAAATGGGCTCAGCCAGAAAGTCTCCTCTATCAGTGTCCTTCAAATAATCTACACAATCAGTTAGTTAACAAAAAGTCACCTACAAGAACTCTAACTCTGGGTGGAGCCGGGTCTGGCCTGTTTGTACATTTCTATATCACACATCAAGGCACTGATGGTTTCCTGCTCAGTCTTTTCATCTTAAAGTAGAAGAGAAGAGTGATGGGAGCCCACTCCTTCACAAGTCATGGGAGTCCTGTTACTTTGCATTAGCACCGATTCCGCAAACGTATGAGTACTTGCAACAAATGATATTGACACTGACGAAGTTTAATGAACACAAAAGCCACAGCTACAGTCCACAGACCCCAGCTTTGTGTAATTTAACAGCACAGACTGTTTGCAAAACTACTTTAACAACGTGGCGAGTCGCTAAACGAGTGCGTCCGTTTCCTTTAACGCCTCAACTAGCAAAACAGTCGCACAGCTATCAGCTACTTATGGTAACGAGAAACTTGGCGAAGTCGCCTCTAAAGACCGCTGAAGTTACAACTCAGAGACATATTTCTGTGCAGATGGGGGCTTCTCGTGTTTCTCCGGTGACAACTCTGTCTTCCGCATTGCTCAGCAGCAGACCGCCTGGCGAACAACAGCAGCCCCAGAGCCGCCCAGAGAGTCCCATCTGACAAAACACGACCCTTCACACCGTCTTATATGTTCAACGCACGACGAGCCTCGCTCGGCAGCAGCTGGGGACAAGTTAATCTTTGTTACAGTCCTCGTGTAACGTAAGAAGCAGCCAAGTGTGTCGTGTCCACGCCCTCACTGTGAACCCCGTCCGAGCTACAGTCAAATTCATGTACTAGCCCAACAAGGCCGAACAAACTGAAGACGAGCTGCTCCAGCACTACGATATACAGTCAAACCGAACATTACGCCAGCTTACACGCAGCCGATAGTGGCGGAGAGGCTTAAGGCGATAGACGAATGCTCGCTGGTTTCGCTTACCTCGCTTTCTAGGAACTATCAGAGAGGTCGAAATCCCACCAAAAAAAAGTGAAACTTCTTGATCCCAATTCTGGGAGAGTCGTGGGCCGTGACGTCACGCCCTGAAATTCCAGCCGTGACTGAGTTCAAAGGTTTGCCCATGTAAGGCAGCAGGCCAGCGGCGAGAGCCGGCTCCAGGGGCGGCGGACGGGGACCGGAGGGAGACGGGGACCGGAGAGCAGCTTCCCGTTTATTCATCACTTAACCCGCAAAACATGGCCCTGAGAAGACGTTGCCAAAAGGAAGTCAACAAAGTGTCTTATTAAACGAAACACATAAAAAAAAGAGCAAGTCACACTTTCCGGCACACAAAGGGTGCGTGTTGTATGGTAGCCTAAATGGTAAAGATTCAAAACATCCAACATGTGCTCTTTTTTCTTTTTGAGGGGACAAACTTACAATAATCTGCATGAAACTAACTGAAGGCACCCAGATGGTGACTGGGCTTTCCCTAGCCTTACCCAGTGCCACTGAAATCACTTAAGCAAACATCTGTCATCAGTTTAAAGACTTTCAAAGGTTGAGGAGGATGATTTCCATATTTCTCTGTCACTGTCTGCTAATCCCCAGGGGGGTGTCCTTCTCACAAAATATGTGTTTTTAATAGTTTCTGGAAAACAAGGGAAGTCTATCACCTGCTCTGCACTGTAACAAATTGCTGAAAGAAAATTGCCAAATTCCAGCAGTGACATCTTGTTTCTCAATGCAACAGTAGAAAACAATGCATTCTGGGAAATGAGTTCTTCCAGAAATACTGTAACATACTGTAAATAGCATTGCATTTTGGAAGTGACGTTAAAATCAACAGCATAAATACGAGATGCTGCTGTTCTTTCTCAAGATGGCTGCAGAACAGGCACAGAGCCAACTCCAGACCTTTATTTGGAGCTTTCTCTATTGGAATCCTAAACTGTAGGAACAAATCACACAGGAAGTTGAATTACATTCTATCTGTCTGCTGATGTTTGCTCACTAACATCACATTAGTTACGAAACAAACTGCAATGATCAGTGATCTTAGTCAGTTACTCAGCCAGTTCAACAGAGCTTGCAGCACACATGCTGTGCTCTTGCTATGTATTGACTGCCCAGTGACCTTTATATTATTGTTTTGGTCGGTAAGGCTGATTTCTGAATAGTTAAAATACGCTATTTCTTTCAAAAGCTTTAATGTTTTCTCCTTTTCTTAGTCAGATATTTTGCTTTGTGCCTCACTTCTAAGTTGCTTTGGATAAAGACATCTGTCAAATCACTAAATGCAAATGTAGTTGGTTTGTGTTTCCATTCAGAATATTTTGATATATAAATTGGTTTATATGACAGTGTCTTTCTTTCTGTACTAGCAGACTTCAATCTCTAATCTCCATCTACTTTGTCTTTCAGGAGATTCCTCATAACCAACCCTGAAAGAGGGATAAGGAACAGGGAGGGTTGTTCAGAAGAAGTCTGTCACAATCAATGTGAATCACTCATGTGTTCACTCTTCTGAAAGACTGTGTGGAATTTCATGTTTAGTTCCCAGTCTTTGTCTTACATTATATACATGTTTTATATACATGTTCTCGTTTTCAGGAATGTACTTGTTTAGGTTCATATGTATATGTTTTGTTATGAGTACCTAAACTTTACAACTATAATGGAAGAAATGGTTTGTAATAACAAATTAAGATTACTTTTTTAAAATAAATGTTGGGTTACATGATTTTCATATTTTCTTAGTCTTAGACTTCTTTACCATATATTTGTTATTGTTGCATTTTAGTGAGGGGAGCATATATCGTATAGAATATGCAACATACGAATAGTATACTGAAATTTAAATTAAATGTAGCACTATACCGTGACTTATTATAACAGTAATAACATAGAAAAGAATGGCATTGATTTTGCAACCCTGCTGTCCTTATTTTAGTGTGGAATCAAGAAATCACAGAAATGTACTGTAAGTCATACATGTTGTGATAATGGCAACTGTCGAATTGATAACATAATGGGTACTGTAAAAATAAGAAAAATGCTGGTAACACTGCTGCCAGCTGTTTTTCTACAGGACAATCTTTTACAGTGTACCCACTGCTGAATCAGCTGTATCAGTTTCTGATTGACTGAACACACCTGATCTAGATAATCAGCAGTTGGTAGGGCAGGGATCGCCTCAAGAAGGTTGGGAAGCACAGTGAATAGATGCTAATCATTGTTGGTCATGTTTTGGTTTTTTTTTTTAGAATATTTGAAGACAAAAACCAAAACACTGAACAGCAGCACCATTGTTTGCTTCTTTGTTAATATAACTCAAATTTTTGGTGCTTGGAGACAGGTTTGGCCTTGTGACAAATCAAGGATTTCCTGCTATGTCTTTTCATCTCCGCTCACCTGTCTCCTAAAAGTACAAAAACTTTAACCAAAAAAAGTGAAAATAGCTTATGATATGATGTATTATAACTTCACCTCAAAAAACTCAAACTCAAAACTCACAAATTACTCACTATGTCAAGAGTTATGTCACATACAGAACTGCAATAAATTATTAAAACATTTATGATGTGTCCCAGAAAGAAAAAACACACTGAGCTATTAAATGTCATTTAAGGACTTTTATTTTTATGACAATTATTTTCAGTCAGCCAGTTAATTAATGTGTGCTGTATTTGCTGTACTCTTAGAGTATTTTATAACATTGAATGGAATTTCTTTAGGTAGCCTACTCTGCAAATAAGTGGCTTTAAATGTGATAATTGATTATAAAAAGGGTGTTGAAAGGATTTGAAACTACAAGGTACTGTCCTAAACGGAAACTGCACTGCAAATGTTTCAGTACTGACTTCGAGCACTCATCCAGTGAAGTGTGAATTGGCACATATTGTAATGCGATAAGATTCAAATTCAGACACTATGTGCTACATGCTGCTGTGCTCCCATGTACTGTCATGCACTGTCTATCTTCTGGAACCATGAGAAAATGCAAGTTCCTGTCAGTGTCTGTCATTCCTTTTACTCTTTACATGCTAGTTTTGCTTTTAATAAATATTACTAAAATATACTGAAACATTACTTGTCACATCAAAGAGTAATTGCATATTGGCAATATAATGTCCTTTGTACCAAATAGCACTTTGTCAAATTAGTTAATTGGCCAAATGTGATTCATTCATTTCTTGGTTTGTTTGTTTTGTTTCAGTCATAGCTTTTCTCCCCTCCAGTCATGGTTTGCAAGTCTCACTTTGCATGCATGCACAGAACATGTGAACAAGACCATAACGCTTGTACCGTAATTGTCCCTCAGTCAACAGTTTTTGTGTGGGTTCCATCGATAATTAGTGTTTTTTTTTGTATTTGTCAAAAATAATGCAATATATGTCTGAGAGACTGCATAATATCAGCTAAAATGTTCAGAGTCAAACTTGGAAGATTCAAAATATTTGTTTCTCGATTGTCAAACAGCTTTTGACTTAACTTATTCTTTACTTATTTTTTGAATTATCAGTGACACACAAAAATCACCTTTTTGTATTGCATTAGGTTTTTTAAAATCATATTTACTTTTTAATTTTGTTCCAAATTAATATAGTACTAAGGAGCAGGGTGTTAACTTCTCACAGCACAGGTATAACTTGCTTCTGCATTTGTTTCCCCTCTTCCAACCAATTTTGTGTATGATGCTCAGTACACCAGAGGTTACTTTCTTTTTAAGACATTCCAAATTGAAGTATTGGCTGTGCCCAGTGTATGAGCATTGTTGGTGGTTTTCTCTGTTTTTATGATAAAATTTTACCTGTTTTTCTCCCATAGACCCTGTTTATACCTGCTACTAAGATGTGTATTGGGTGATTGATCACAAGTGTATAGCCAAGAAACATCAGCATTTACACCTGAACACACACACACACAAAAATATATATGTATGTAAGTACTTACATGTACAGTGGCAAGAAACAGTATGGATTTCCATGGTTTTCTGCAATCATTTGTCATAAAATGTGATCTGATCATCATCAAAGTCAAAGAGTATTAACAAATAAGATGTGCCTAAAATAATAAAACAAAAAAATTCAGAACTTTATTGAGAACAACCATAAAAACCTCATAGTGGCAAATATGTGAACCCTTTGAATATTACTCTCCAAAAAGCTAATTGGAGTCAGGCATTAGCATACCTGGAGGAAAATATTTGAAGGGTGTGGACTAGAGCTACTTTGCTTGAAAAAAAAAAACATCCAAACTTTTTAAGTTGGCTCTGCATAAGAGGAATATGCTTATGGGAGCCATGCTTCACCAAAAGGAGCTTTCAGAGGATCTACAATCAAGAATTGATGATTTACATAAAGCTGGAAAGGGTTACAAAGTGATTTCAAAGACTTGACCAGTCTACAGTTAGACAAACAATCTACAAATGGAGACACTTTGGGACTGTGGCTGCTCTACCAAGAAGTGGGAGGCCAGTCAAATTGACCCCAAGTTTCTTTACCTCATAAATAAGAAGTTTGCCAAAAGGCATATTGACACTCCACAGCAGTATTGTCAAAATGTTTTGTGGACTGATTAAACTATATTGAACAATTTAGAAAGAACACACGGCAGTACATCTGGTGTAAAAAGGGCACTGCATATCATCCTGTAAACATCATCCCAATCATAAAGTATGGTGGAGGAAACATCATAATTTGGGCCTGTATCAAATCAATAGATTCTTTAGAATAATGTGAGAATGTCTGTACTTCAGTTGAAACTTTCATATTAATTCCACGGGTTCAAATACTTTTTCCACTAGCACTAGGTTTTTATGGTTATAATTAATGAAGACATGAAAAATCAGAATTATTTTGTGTTATTATTTAGATGAAGATTATATCACATTTTATGACAAATAATGCAGAAAATCATGAAATTCCAAAGGGTTCACATAATTTTTCTTGCCACTGTAGCTCCAAGGATTCTAACAGACCATTTCTGTTGCATCATGTCTGTTATAAGATCAAAGGCTATTTATCATAAACAGTCCAGTTATGAAGGTTCTATGTTGTTAATATATAAAATAAAAGCTGCCATTTTGAACATATTTATATTTTGAACGCCTTGCCTTTCAAATACTTGTTGAGAAGACTGTAGCTTATTGCTTTCTAAAAGCATGTCACATGTTAGTTAAATATTTCATTAAATACTATTTACTTGAACAATACCTCAACATATTCTAGTTCACAATGCCTGAGCACTCGTTATCCTCAGCTTCCCTTAAAGTTGGACTTGCTCTGCCGCTTCTCAGATCTTAAAGGCTCCTGCTGTTTGATATAAGTGAGTCACTATCAGAAGTCCAACCAAGCTCTGGCTTCATGTGGGCTTTGCTTGACCTCAGTGATCTCTTCCATTCAAACCAGACAATTAGTTTGCATGCTCGTGATTGCATGCAAATACAATAACTGCTTTTCACCTCTGATTCAGCTTCAGAGCTTCACAGCGTTGCCCTGTGTAATACACTGTGTGTTTTATGTGTTCACATAGTACTGATGTTATCTTTTACTATGGGTCTGATGGTCTGATAGGCACAATTGGTTTCCATGAGCTGGTGAAGAAAATTAAAGCTCTGTCATTATTTTTAGAGTCCAAACTGAATTATTCACTCTGAGCCCTATCTTTATGCCAATAATTCTTACTTTACTGCAACTGCGTTGTGCTCCAAGCTGTGAATATACTTTTTTTCACTATGCATGAAGAAAGCATATAAACAGCACTTGCAGATTGAGCATGCTGATAAAAAAAAAAAAAACAACCGATTTGAGCTATTTCAGTGTCTTACCCATGCATCCCCTCATCTTGAAGTTCCAGGGCACACTGAAAAAGGTAATCTCATTTGTAATGTGTGACAGCTTATTTGCAAGTGTGTACACGGGCAATTTTTTAATGGGCCCGCCAGTGATTCTTCTTGCACTCTTAAAGCTGATTTCAAAAAGACGCCCTGGAACAATTTAGACGACACATGCCATCGCCTGTGAACTCAAGTTATCAATCAAGCGCCAATTAACATGCTCTGTTAGAGGAAATCAAGGACTCTTTGATGTTCGGCAGTTAGAGAGTGTAGCTACGCATGTCATCGATATGATGGGTTTCAATTTTATCCTCACTGTACCACACCATGTGAAAAGAAAGATGCTCAAAGGGTCCACCACAACAGAGAAGTCACGCTGGAGAGATATTTGATGTTTAAACTTTGACATGTCTATTAATGTTGCTCATTTTAACTACAGACAATAAATATAGAACAGAAAGGAGAGTAAGAACCTCGTTTGTTATATTTTAGTGTTTCAATTGTTCCAGCATCGGATATCCTGTTTTATTTGCTGGTTGTAACACTGTCTTCTCCCCCACACCACTTCCTCTGAAGTAGGTAAACCTCAAACACTATACAGAACACAGCAGCTGCACAGTTGTTGTGTACTTCCTCATAAAAGAGCGAGTGAAAGCATGTGTTTTGCACCTACATGCTGAATAAGAAAACCAGAACGCGATTGTCTTCTAAATGCAGGGCTCTTGCTTTCAAAAAAAAAAAAAAAAAAGGCCCAGTTTTCAGGAAATCAATAGCTGATTATGTCAGCTTTGATATGATGCAGGCCACATTCTGATGTGAAAGTAAAATGAGTGGAATGATGTTGTTGTTCATTTGTATGTCACGTCATTCTGTATGATAGTCAGGAGGAAGGCTAGTCCAGGTGCTTTGCACAAAAACAACACAGAGATCTTTGCAGAAAGAAAAAAAAAAAACAAAAACAACAAATGTGTCTGGGAACTATGTATGCTCTGTTAATTAGGGCTGAGATAGCAAAGATTAGTCTTCAAGCACAACCAAAAACAAAAGTAGGAGACAGGCAGACTTGCTACAAAAACAATGTCCCAAAGCTACTAATCAAACAACTCCTGATCTAGATCTAGACCTCAGATTACACTAATGAATTCTAATTCTTATGTTTTAGCATGTAAATGTGTATTAAAATGGTAGACAGAGACAATCCCTGCCTGCAGCAAAGGGTTTAGCATAAATGATCTATGCTTGTGAGCTTCATGCTGCACATTTGAAGCATTTTTAATGCAGGAGGATTTAGAGTCGTATCCTGAGATCAGTTTTGTGGGGTTTGCCATTTAACATGGCATTTTTTTTTTTCAATAAACACTATCAACTTTCTTACCTCTGAGGAAAATGGATTCAGTTTGCTCTGTTCCTCAGCAACAACAGAGAAGTCGAGAGCTTTGTCCAGTTGATATTATCGACCGAAAACCTGGACACAAATTCAGCCATCAGGACCTATTTTTTTATACTGCATGATGTCAGTAACATAAGATAAAAGAAATGTAACAAATGACCAGAAATTGAAATCTATACCTCAAGGTGAAAATATAAAAGATTATATTTTTATGTTGAATAGACTGTAGGAAGTCTAACAGGCTGAGCAGGTGCAATATTTCCTAGTTCCAAGGATGCAGGGGAGGTCAGTAGTGTCTGATATAAAAATCTGTTACTACTGTAGTGCAGCAGCATTTAATCTGCTTTAGATTTACCGCGTGAGGCCATCTGGAGATTTAAAGCTAATATTTTGTTGTAACTTTTGCAGCTTTTTGTTATAAGATAGTTGTAAATTCTACAACATAATGTACCACTGGTACAGTATTTGCTGCAATTTGCAATTTAAGCTAGTGCTAGTGTGAGATTCAAATTCATCAGTTCTGCCCAGACCTTCCTCTCCCTGCTGTGCTATGCCCTACTACACTCCACCACGCTCTGCCCAAAACTTCAGGTACTGTAGTCAATGAACGTGGTATACAATCAATATCAAGCAGAAATATTTCTGATAAAAAACTATTCAAAGTCACATATTGTATCTTTAAGTGTAGGAGAGACAGCAAACAGGCTCAGTAATGATCATTATCAAGCAGTATTCTACTGTTCGTAGCTGACAATCAACAGCTGGTCATACCACATCAAATAAAGCAGTGGCAATAAAAAAACCAAGATGATTTGAATTGAAAAGGAGTGCATTTTTTTGCCAATGAATTTAAATTGGCAGTGCTTAGACAAGAACATATTATGAGTTATGTTTTTATTCTGTGTAACAAAATAATAATTATCAACAAGACACACAACCTTCACTTGAGTTTTCTCTCACTGTCTTTCAAACCCTGGTGCTCAGAGCAGCTTAATTTAACTGTGATACAGTATCAGCTTTTCATGGACTCCACACTTTTTAAATTTGTAATTTTTATTTATTGATTGATTTGTTCTCTATGGAACATATACCTAAATACACATAGAAAGAGACAGAGAGGAGAAAACAACAAAGCAAAGTCGCCAAGGAGATTAATCTTCCGTGGTTCAAACTAAGACTAATTCAGTGATGAATTCAGTATGAAGTAAAGACAACAAGCAGACTGTAAACCAGAGTGATGTTCCAGTGCCGTGAAAACACATATACATAAGGGAGTGATTCTTCTAATCTGAGGTCATAATGTTGAACCCCGCCTGCAATGGGTGATCAAACGTGATCGTTTGCTCCCAGCAACAAACATCATTAATTATTCATCATTATTCTGTTTGTCTACAGTAAAGGAATGGCAAAGCTGCAAGTGTACAAAATCAAAATAATGTGTACAAAATTTGCAAATAATTGATAAGGTTGCCAATTCAAAATCAAAGTGTGCAAAGTGTTCAATGACATCCACCTCATTTTTAAATCAACCAGTATTTTCGATTTTTTCTTCGAGTAAGAACATGTATTCACATCGTATGTGTGAGTGTTGTGGCCACGTGGGGACAAATAATCGTGTATGGTATTGGACACACAGATGTACCTACCATAAAGAGTCAGAAAATCACAGAGGTCCAGACTTACTGGTTTGAACCTGTAGCTGGGTCCTAGGGCCAGAGAGTCGACTATGGAGGTCTAAAGATGACAAAGGAGGTGCCAGGTACAAAACTAATGTTGACTTATGCACTTAAGATTGATTCTCAATTTCAATCCTCTGTCCTGACTATTTTAACTATATTTTTGTATTATAGTATAATAATAATAATAATAATAATAATAATAATAATAGTATATTTTAGACTTGGCACAGTCACTGCTAACACGACTAACAAACTACACCTTCAGATTCCTGGGTAAGAGTGTTGGGCCTAACTGACCTCTGAATTAGGTTTGTAGAAGATATGTATACAATTGTATACAAGCTACGTTTGAGCAGGGAAAAATGTGTTTTGCACACTGCATGTGTATTATTGGAATAAGTAACTGGATTAACATTGTCGACTAATGTGAATCTATGTAAATGTGTACAGCACATTGAATGAGTTTCTTGTACAGCCATCTAGTTGAAATCTTTTTTGTCAGTTATCGACTTGCTATAGCAGAGTGCATGCAATATTCAGTGTTATGTGAGCTTTCTAAAATAGAATAGGAAAAGCATAGAGTATTACTTTATTCCAGAATATATCAACTTTCAATGGATCATCTTTTTGCTATAATATTGGAAAATCACACCTGACAGATTTTATTCCTGACTCACAGATGATGATTTTTAAAGTGTGCTTGCACTGAAGAAAGACTATCCTGAACTGTTCATGACAAAGCTGTCACTTTGAATCACTTGATATACGTAGACTGTGCTTCTCTATATTTTATCTGTATTTTCTCTTCACTCTATAAATGCCAGCTAATGCAAAGCACAAGATTAGGCACTTGTGACCTTTATTAGCGCTGATAGCAGCCGCCATGGATACCAGGGAGCTCAATGGTGGCACAACAAAGACTAGTAGTGGAGCTAGATTACAGATCTTCATGATAGCAGGTAAGTGAAAATGACATGCAAGAATTATCCTTTACTGATGTGATAATTACCTGCAGTCGACTGCCTCAGAAAGGTTATCAAACACGCAAATGACCTGGAAATGTTCCAGGAAACTGCACAAGTGAAATATACAGCATCAGGGTGTTCATGGGAAGTCTGTGATTTTAAATATATACATCTTAACAACAAGTCATTGATAGATTGATTAATAATCTATTACTTTAGGCTGTTTGACTCTTGTTAAGAGTTCCCTGAGGCTTACATTTTAATTACATGTTTTTCGTGGAAAAGAAAGCTCATGTTAAATTCCTCTGCAGACACTGTGCAGGGTCACAACTTGTAGATATTTTTTTGAGACCCCTACTGATATGAATTACTGCAAGGCATGCTGCAGAGAGTGAGGATGCTGTGAATCGTTGATTTTATATTTCCAAGGGAAAGGCTGAGCCAGAAATATTAAGTCTGTCTGGACTTGAAGAGACAAAAATAAACACTTCATGAAATCAAATCAAGTTCGCATCTAGAAGGCTGACATGAAAAATGGTCCCTTTTAAAGAATTTGCTTGATCCCACTTTTGTTAATTTGATGCGGGCCGAAATTACATCAGATGACAGCATAAGCCGACATCATTATCAACATCAAAATGTGTTTGACGCTGTTTGGCCTGGGGCCGACGGCAGCGCAGCCTCTGTAACGGGATGATATGGATTACACTTTGCAAACCGACCTTGCCCCCCTCTCATTTTTTATGCCTGCCAGTAGAAACACTGTGATGACCACATGCATTGCATCGCTGCCGAATAAAACCCAAATATCCCTCTGATGATTAAGGTCACTCATACACTGCTCTACAGAAGCCATCCTCTTAAAAGCCTCCCATAGTAGGAGAGGGGGTCGACAACTTGGACTGCAGTCATTATTGGTGTTTTTATTGTTATTTCTGTTTAGCTCTACCCAGGTCCTGTCCGCCTCACTGTGGCTAACAGTGATCGTAAGAGGACAATACAGTAATCAAAGTTTTCCTCTGAGGCGGTGTGACCTGTTGTTGGCTTTCATTTGTGTGTCAGTTCAGAGGTTTAAGCTACTTCATGAGAAGCTTATCCCTGGATCACAGGGATCTGAGGGCTCACCGGTCATTTGCCATCAGCATCCCAAGAGCTCAGATTGTTAGCACTGCTTTTATTCTGAAATATGATGGAAATGTGTTGGACTAATTTGGCTTTAGCAGGATTGGCTGAATATTAGTCCACTCATCCGATGGATTATCCCGTGGCAGCGATGAACATACTGTACATGGACAGATCTGTCAAAAACCCACATACGTCTCATTTTCCCCTAAAGTTGACTTCTTCTTCCGTAAATGAACACTAACACGTTTGTCTTTTATTTTTCTCCAATGATGACAGTGCACATAACCATCAGTGTCTGATGCTGACGCTGTGAAGCTGTGCTGCATGTAACAATGTTAATAGTGAGAGCTTTGGGAGTTCTTCCCCTCTGAGGTGAGCTTATCTGCACAGACAGCATGTGTATTCATTTAATCTCCGCTCAACATCAGGTGTCAAGTACAATTATACACTGACACACATGCATTCAGAACAACACTATGGATTCATGTGCGGAAAAGTGCTTAATCACTGGTAAAGTGTTTTCCTTTTGCAACCAAAGGATAAAAATGATTACATTTTCAGGACATGCAACCATACTCTACTTACTGACTTAAGTGATATTAGCATTTTTCCAACTATTGCTTTACTGTTTTCAGGATTTTCCTCCCTAATTTTCTCTCCAGCAGCCACATTGCTGACCTTCCTATTGGCTGTGGCAGGTTGAAGTGACAGCTGGTGTGATGTAATAACACCCCCTCCACTAGACAAGTTATAAAGAGCAATATCTAGTTCCATGGATTGAGATAAGCTTAGGTAGATTAATGCTCTGGGACACCAAAATGTTTGTTGTATAAAAGCTCTGTTTATAAAACAATGTGTCATTGCCGTATATGAAAAACTCTGATCTGGCAGATGGCCTGAGCTCCAAGGGTTCCTCCATGTTAAAGGCACTGCTAGTCTATGGTTTGTGCTCCTGTGGCTTAATGGGATTTCAGACTCTTCATTCAAATGAATTATATATAGAAAAACTGGGATTATTTTACAGGCTGTTTAATCTCTTTTTTTTTTCCAAAACTCAGCCTGCCTCACGGTTTTAGCATTCGTGGAAAAGTGGAGCGACTGAGTGCTACAATCAATGAACGCTAGAGTGCAGACGGCCTATCAGCTCAGAGAGCCAGAGATGCCCTGTGGACCGTTTCACTGACATGAAGCGTGCTCAGTCGACTTGACTCACTTCAGCCCTGCTGCTGTGCCCGCCTTTCCACAAGCGTTCCCATCCTGCTGAACAACGACAGACAAGAGGCTTCATCAGAGCTGCTTCGCCACCGCAACACACAGATCTGGTGCCCTTTTGCAGTGAAGACGGCTTCATCTCTCCGAGCTTTAGGTGCCACTCAGGGAGAGGCTCGGGCTCGAGTCACACTCTGCATCTTGGATCATTCAGCTACTTGCCAGACACATAACTCCAGATCTTTTTGTTGTCAGGTAGAAAACTTGCTTGATCTCAGTGACAGGCATTGCTGAAAAAGACTTTTTGGAACTGCAGAAGAGGGCCCTCCGCTTCCAGTTCAGCCCTGCCACCTGATTCCCACTACAGATCCCATCATGCCTCACTCCTTCCAGAAGAAAAAAGGTGAGCGTTTTTTTTTCTTCTTTTCTTCTGTTGTGCTCAACACCTGTGCAAGCTCAGAAGACATTATCTCAATGCTGGCTGCATAAATAAATGTGGAAAGAGGGTGAAATCTTAGCAAAGTGTCCTTGAATTGATAAAAAAAAAAGGAAATTGAATGAATTGATGAAAATAATTTTTGTAACTTTGCAATGCTATATTACACATTTATTTAGTCTGAGGACAGAGTGCGTTAAAAACAATCAGGAATCAAGTTTAATTATTGCATAGAATTAAATATTTTAGCTCTATCAAATGTGAAATGGTAGTTTTTTATTATCAGTGGGATTGGAAAGCATATGGAGAGTTGTGCATGTAATATGACAAAGCTACATAAATCAGTGTTCAAAAACAGGACCAGCAGAAACATGGGCACAGGTCTGAAGGATGAACCACAGCCAAATACATTCTTCCACAGCACCAGCGCATGCATAGGCCAGAAACACCAGCTTGCTAACACCTGCACTGCACCGAGCAATAAATGAATATATTTCCATACAGCTTTTCTGACGGCCAACTAAACTCAGACATCAGATCAGTGTAGTGCTGAATCACTCGCTCGATCACAACAAGCGTACAATCTACCATTAAAGGACATACAGTATACACAAATTGTGATAAGAACAACTGACATCTGATAAGCAAATGAGAGTAACGATTACATTAAATAGTGTTCTCATCAGTACGTACAGTATGTAAAAACATTTAAATAGACATTTAACACGAGGGAAGATACCATCTGAGTGAACTGAGAGAGCTTTTTGATTCACTCAGGATTTTTATGTTACCCTTCAAGAATATTTTCACGTGCACGGACAACAACTAAAAACAAAGGGGAGCAGTTAACCTGCGTGAGCAAAAGGCTTCTCACCATCAAAAGCCTCCACGAAATTAGAAAAAGTTGAAATCAGCACGCACAAGCTCGCTGAATCTATTCTTTGGTTTAATGTTTTACTGTTCAATTCACAGGTGATAATATCAAGAAAAGCTGGTGGTAAGGTGCATGCAAAGCACAGCACTTTGTTTTTTTCTAAGTGCTGCAGAAATTGAGAGTGTCTGTGTGATGTAGAACAGATAACAATTATGTGAATGTTTCGAGCACGGGAGGTGTCACTCTCTACATCACCACTTCCACCTGGCATTTCCTGGGCTTCAGTAATACTTTTAATCAAAGCACCGAGGAATACAGTAGCTTTTTGAGCGTGATACATTTGTAAGAAGAAGTTGTGATCAAAAAATATGCTAATTTCTTCATCTCTGGCTCGCATAAATGCAGATTAATGAGGCCTGATGGTTATTGGAGTTGATTTGTTTCTAGCAAACATATGGAGTGGGAGGATTTCCAGAATTTAGAAGAAGAATAAGGCACTGTGTGGCTTTATGTAGTAATTGAAATAAGAGTGTAGGCACTGACAAGATAAAGTCTTTCTTTCAAGAGAAATCCAATTGAATAATGAGACATTTTAAGTAAAAGTAACAGGTTATTCAGAAATTGGTTGAAGACGGAAAGAAAAATCAGACACGGTTCTTTATAAAACTGCATGCTGTCTTTGTTTGGAAATCAACTATTTAATATGCTTGATATTTCATTTTAAATATAGTTGGAATTATCTCTTCATTAATCCATGTCAGTTTGATTTTTATCTTTTTAGGGTGGAAGCAGGGGAGGGGGGGGTGAGGTGGTTGACTCCCGGGGTTTGGTGGGATTTAAGGTGTGTAAATTCAAGAAAACAAATTTGTTTATTAAGAATTGTAACACTGCTGGTTTCGCAGATTTTACTAACACGGGAGCAACAGACACAGACGGCCGAGGTGGTGGATGCGTTAAGTGCTCTGTTACTGCTTTGTGTGCAGTTCTTGTTGAACCGTGGCCTGGAGCTAGGTGTGTGTAGTTCCTGTTTAACCAGCCCTGTAGACCAGTATCAGCAGTCGGCTTTAGATGTAAGCAGCTACTTTGACTTGGCAGTGGGGGCAATGTAACATGGGAGAATTTGATATAGTTGAAAGCAAAATTGGGCCACAGCATGACGGAGCGCAGAGGAAAGAGCGAGAGGCTCTGCGAGGAGAGATCTGCAACAGTTAACAGAGGGAACAACACGAGAGCTGAGTCCTCAATAAGAAAACAGACTCTGATAACATGAACATTTCTTGCTGCACTGTTTCCACGTGTCTCTTCAGGTTTACTTCTACTGTACATAACAACCATTTTAAATTCAACATACAGTGCATGTCACACAATGGGTGTTAGTGTTTTACTGCTTTGTCTCCAGAGAGCTGGATGATGTCCCAGTGAAACTGTCACGTTCCAAGATTCATAAAGTGATTAACACATTTAACATCTACAGACATTTTAAATTTGAACAACTGTTCAGGGCTAGGTCCCAACCATCCATGTTTTTAGCTCTACATCCCATAAACAAACTAACTCCTTCATCAACACCCTGAATCTCTTTTACTCAGAGCTGTGAAAAAGTATTCAACCTCCTCCTGATTTCGTCTATTTTACATGTATCTTGTGCAAAACTTTCAGATCTTTAAACTAAATCTCTGACAAAAAACAAATGCAGCCTGAGCAAACACAAAATCCATATTTCCAAAATGCTAAATCCATTGTTGACCATCCATGTTGGGCTGTGTGTCGTCCTGTGCTGTCACCATCAGGTTAGCTGCCCCAGCTCCAGTCGTTGTCTTGAGCTATAGTTTAAGTGTTTGAGCACAGAGGTCGACATTTCTTAAAGAAAGTGTTTTTTCTTTGTTGCTAAAGGCAGAGCCACAAAACAACAATAGATGCCGTTACAGGGAAGAAACAACACCTTTGAGCAATGTTTTATCTGTTAACAGCACTTCACAACCTGCCTCGATATACAGTAGTATTTTTTAGTTAGGTTGTTGCTGAAGGACAGGGATGTTTCATAGTCTGGCCCACAGGAAGACTTCCACTATCTGGCCAATCAGAAGTGTGTGATGGTGGAAGCTCAATCGAGAATTATTAGCCTTTTAGGAGCTGTTGCATAAAAGGTATTATAACATATATCATTTCATTTATTTCATATCAATAATAAAATATAAACCCTAAATAAAGCATCATGTGCCCACTTGAACCTTCACTTCATTGAATGGTGGCCTGATGTTTACGTTTCCCGCGGTCATGGTAAGTCATCCTGACCCTGAAGCTTCATGCTTGACCGTGGGTACGACATTCTTTATGAATCTGTTTTTGGTTTACACCACAGGTAACCGGACACCTGTCTTCCATAAAATATTCTGGTTTCCAAAAGGTCTGAGGGTCATTCGGCCTTAAAGATGAGCCGTAACGTTTTCTGGATGCCATTTCTACCCAGTGTCTGTCCGACAGCGGACCTTCATTTAGGTGACATTTTCTGACAGGTTGACCTACTTGATGTGATATATAAGGGGGTTGAATACTTTTTGCAATATAACTGAACTGTCAGTGTTTAGGTTGGTTTGTTCCAGTTTGCTTTTCTACTGTTACCACTCTATGTACAAGTTGAATCTTCAGGTTTTGAATTAGCAAATTATTTAATCTCCTTGTGTATTTTTATTTCAAATGTTTACCATGTAGCTACCTATTAAAACAATTTGGAGATCAGTGCAGGATAGTGTGGGTACCGGAGTAATCAGGAGTATGCAGAGCAAAAAAAAGTGGTTTGATTGATACAGATTTTTGATAGATTTTATTGGATCATTATCGAGGGTGGTGCAAAGAGCCACTTGCTTGCTTTGAATTCCTCTGCTAAAGCCTCGAGTTAGAGACAGAGTACCTCTGTTCAAATACCAAACTGAATGCATGTAGTGAGACACATATAATAAGGCTTTGAAACTAATCTGTGCAGAAGTTGTCCCAAATGTAACAGCTCCTCCTCACGCGCTCTTAGAACTCGTATATTTTGCAGCCCTGGGCATGTGAGAG
Source organism: Anabas testudineus (assembly GCF_900324465.2). Lineage (NCBI taxonomy): Eukaryota > Metazoa > Chordata > Actinopteri > Anabantiformes > Anabantidae > Anabas > Anabas testudineus. Next base: position 5,208,587 of record NC_046613.1, on the reverse strand, counting down.
AAAAGAGGAAGACAGAGCAAACACACAGTTTGGGAAGATGTGTAAGGATGGTGGCTATTACTGTGCAGTTGTAATTTACTGTATATGCTCACATGTTGTGGGAGCAGCTAACCCATCATCCAGCAGATGGCACACTGGCAGGGGATTGCATCTGGTATGGCTGGAAAATTCCATCACGTTGGACTCTGCAGCCTGCATTCCTGGCTCCTCTCAGCTGGCCTTGAGAAAGTCCTGAATCTACATGCTTTGATTTGACTAAATTGGAATTCTAGCCCACTATCACGCCTCTGCTCTGACGATAACCTTAGCATGTAGCTTGCACAGGCAGTCTGGTGAACCCAAGGTTATCCACACAGACACGCTGCAGAAACTTACTCCAAGTTGTTGTTGTTGTTTTGTTTTGTGTGTGTGTGTGTGTGTGTGTGTTTGGTAACTCATAAAAGAGAAAACACTCTCATTACCAAAGCCTTTATATATGTGTGGGGTCTTGCTGTGGAGCTTTCACTAGAGCTGAAACACTTGCTTTTAAAATTCATAACTTTTACATACACAGCTAAAGTATTTCAGAGGAGAGGAAAAGTACTGAACACACTGAATTGCCAAAACGATCATATCAACAATTACACCAACAGCAGCACAAAGTGATTCCTTTTAGAAACGTGTGAAAAGCGCAGTATCTCTGTTTTATAGTACCGCTGGTAATTTTCCCTTATGTGTGTGCCTCTCCTTGTCAGATGGGATGAAAGCCAAGTTACAACACAGAGTGTGTCAGTGCAGAGACACACAAGAGCACGGTTACAAATAGACGTTCATGTCAGAATATGACTCGCCTGTTTGTCTGTTAATTAAAAAAAAGGCAAGAGACGAGCTCATCTTTACTTTCACGCAAAATATTTTGAAGTAAAATCTGTTGCAATTTTTTCACTGCATCTATTTATTACGCCTCTTATTCTTTGATATTTTCATTTATGTCACACTGTATGTTTTCAGTGATCTCTTTAAATACAGCAGATGATGGAGAATGTGAAGTGAAGCTACAGGAAGCAGTGTTTTTATTGACAAACTATGTTTTCATGTCACAATTAAGACCTGCAGCGGTGATATTGTGTGATAAAAAGCAACTTTTATTGTGGACTAAAGCGGAAAAAAAAATGCTTCTGGGATGCATGGAGTTAAAAAAGTGAAACTTAACAATATAAAAAGAAATTCTTTTAAAGAAAGGAACTAAAAAGACCTCTGTAGCTAACAGCATTATCTGTTTGGTGTTACAGCTTGGTTGCATCATACCTCTCAGAACAAAACTCCACACTCACATCTTTGCTGACAATGAACACTGAAGTTGGCAGAAATTTGCTGTGAAACGAGACAAAAGTGTGCAGTTTATGAAAAAAAAAAGTGAGGCAACCTCCGGGCCTCGGGCTTTTGTCAGTGGGCATTTCTATTCAATGACCTATCATGCACCAAGTGTAGGCAATGATACGGCTTAGAGATGTTTCACACAGTGTCAAAAGTGTACAAGAGTTTTTCATAATGTGCAGCTGTTACCGGCCGAGCAGGTCTGAATCGCTGTCACGCCCTGCTTTGTGCTGTGATTGTTTTTGAGCTGCGTGCCTCTTGCACAAAGGGGCCGAGATCCTAACGTCGTAACGCAGTGTTCAATTATACAGCCAGAGCAGAGATCAAGGTTTAACCCGAGCACTGTTCACGATGTAACAAGTTTGCTCCTGTCACTTTAGACCAGGGCATGTTGATGAGTCTCTTCCTCTGTCCTCTGTAAGTGGGTCATTTATTTTTGCTAGGAATTGGTTGAGTAAAAGTTTGCCAAGGATTTGCAGTAATTATCTCATCCTTCTATAGCTGGGCACAGCATGGGGCCTTGGTAAATTACACATCTCTCTCCCAACTCCTGGATGGTTTATGGCCGTGCATTATGCATAACTGTGCTGGAGTGCCTTAAACATCCCCCAAGTGGATTGAAATAAAGTTGACGCTGCTCTTTGTTTGGAGCTCAAGATAGTCTTTATTTGGCAGTGCTGAATCGGAGATTGCTGTACAAGCGCGTGTCTTAATTATTTTGGAGGTTTCCCCCCCCCCAATGGTTTGTGAACACCTGGAGTGTTTTTAGTGGGATGCCGGATCCAGATGGGTGGATGCTCGGGCAATCCACAGGGAAATGTCGGTTCAATTACAGTGGAGTGTGTCGTCACACAAAGGGTTAAGAGAAAAGAGAAACATGAAGAAGCTGCGTCTGGTTTATTTGGATTTGAATACACAGTCAGTAGTTAGGTGAATGATGGCTGTCAGTTCATCGACATGGAATCATTACAGTGTGGTGACAGAGCTGGAAGATACACACATCTTAAATCTGTGTCTTGTGGAAAATGTTTCACATTGCTCAATAGGAAAATCACCAGCTTGAAGGTGTTTCACTTTTTCTGATTATCTTCACCACTACCAAAAACTAAAGCATCACATCAAAAGAAATGTACAAGACTTCAAAATATATCAGTCAGTGCATTTTACAGGATAAAAAATACAAAAATAACAAATAATAATAACAAATAATAATAACAATAATAAAACAAATCCACAAGACAGGGGTGTGTGTTCGAATATATAGGATGTGCTGTTAATTAGTTATTAACATTATCAACACTGACAAGAACAGAGCTCATGCTGCAGTCTGCATTTGCTGCTGATCTCTACAATTATATGAATATCAGCTTCATTGTTCAAATATTTAACTGGTACGGTGGCACCACATTATCATTATTCAGGCCTGACTAATCCAAAACAAGACAATCCACACGTTCACTAGGTGACTCTGAAGTCGCTTTCACTGTTTAATGCAGTCTAACACATGTCACACTTCATTTGTATTTGTCACAGCCCAGCAAATGCTCTTTCTGTGCCAAGGAGTGAACGGGATGAGAAAAGACGGGGAAGCTGTGGTTTGGAATCACCACAAGCAAAGTTTCCAAGGTGAGTCACTGACAGTAAATGCTTGCCTACAACTTGTGAAATTAATACAACCACTCAGAAGCACTCTCCTGGTAAAACATATGTAAATTCACAATAGTTCTCAGATGAAACAAACCACACTGCTAACAATCGTTTCATGCACAAACGCCCGGCTGGCGAGAAGTTTCACACTCAAAGGGCATGAAGTTAAACAGGCTGAGAAATAGAGAGACTTTATTTTACTCTTGCCCAACTCTGAGAAATGATGCAACAGAGGAGTGCACATGCTTTAAATTAAATGAAAGGAGAGCGGGGGAATAAAAGAAAATAAAAGAATCACAGCAATGCATTTAATTAATTTTCCAGGAATCTTTTGCTTTGCATTACAAAGAGCAGTGTTGTTGTGCACGGTGTGCACAGTAACAGACAATTTCATGGGCTCCCTCCATTTAATTACAGTTATCCAAATGGAAAGTGTTTCTTTATAGTAAAGAGGAAACATTTTAAAGAAGACAAAGATAAACAATAATAATAATAATAATAATAATAATAATAATAATAATAATAATAATAATAATGAAGCGCTGGAAACAGCAGCACCTGACCTTGCCATTATAATTCACATCGTGCATAATATCTCCTGACATTTGAAATATTCCTAGTCTAACCATGAAGCTACATGTGTCTCATATATTCTACCAAGTGCGCATCGCCGCTCGTCTCCTGCCTTCAGCTTTCAGTGCAACAAGTTTTCTGCTACGGTGAAGTTGACACGGCTACAATTAATATGTCATAAATACATCTTTGTATGCAACACCAGCAATAACTGCTGTATAACCCGTTATACCCGCAGAAAGTCAGAGACACATTTCAGAAAAGTCGCTCTCTCCGTCTAACAGAACGCACGTCAGCTGGAACACGCACTAGGATTAAGGGCAAACCCCGGACCGCGTTCACCATCAGCATCCACATGAAAACACGCTCAACTGACTGTCTGCAAACCTGCGAATAACACATCTATTAAAGCTCTTTTCTTTTCTTTTCTTTTCTTTTTCAACAAACCCCGATGCTGGTTCGCAGCGTTCTCCATCTATGAAGTCAGCGTACCTGCAGGAAATGTGGCTAAGATGTCACTAACAAAACAAAAAAATAAAAAGGAAAAGCAGAGACGTGTCCGCCTGGGCATTACTAAGAGCTCGATCTGTGACTCTACGTGTAGGGCCTGGGTGTTAAATGCGACGAGAGGCAGCAAACGATACACGGCTGAAGTCATGGAATATAAATTAGTTCTGAGAATTTCGGGGGCCGGGTTTAACCAGCTGGTGACGTCGCCGGCTCGACGTCCTGTGACTGCGGACCGAACCAAAAGCAGGGGGGGGGGCGATCCTTATTAAACTATTTCCTGCACTATTTTATACATTTTTAGGTCTTTTTCTACTCAATCCAACGCTGGAGAGAAGTTATGTTTGCAGTACAAATCACTCTGCGCCGGGCGCGTTAGAATAACTGCTTTGGCGACGGCGAGTTTGCGCCACATGGGGAAAACGCAGCTCTCCCCTGCCCCGGAGAGGTGGTACGGTCCCAGGCTCAAATTCCGAGAATTGTGCTCGTCTGATTCTTAGAACTGGGGTTCTTAGAAGTGGTGATGCAAGAAGTTTCTAGGAAAGCGCTACCAGGTGATTTTTTAAATTCCTTTTTTCCTCTAATTTGGCGCGAAGTTATTATTTACTGTGTGCTGCTGCTGTTTGTCGACATATTCACTGTTTGTCCGTTTGTGCTGGTCAAGTGTTTGTGAGGACGGGGCTCTGTGTGTGTGTGTGTGTGTGTGTTTGAAACTCTGGAGCGGCTCCTGCACCGACAGCCAGTGCGCCGCTCTCTTGACAGCTCATCTGTCTCACGGCTGCTCGCCTGGAAGCAGCGGGGCAGGCAGGCAGGCAGGCAGGCAGGCAGCAGCCTCCCTCCGCTGCGGCTCCGCCAGACGACTCATGTTGTAAAGCCGTCATAACGCTCCGGTGACATGACTGCACCGAAACAAAATGGGGACATGAGCGCTGGAAGCGCTGTCCAGAAGCCCGGGGTTGTGGCACACGGTGCTCGGATGGATGTAGTTACGCGTCTGTGTGTGTGTGTGTGTGTGTGTGTGTGTGTGTTACCAGTGTCAGCGCAGCTTCGGCTGTAAACGCTTTGATTTAAAGCTACTTTGTTGGCTCCGGTGTCAACACAGTGTGGCGGCGGTTCGCTGCGCTGTCACACGAAGTTTGCTGGCAGCATGGCAGCCCCCCAGCCCCCCGGGTCAGGGTATTTTTACTCCGCGGGCGCAGCGACGGTAATTTGCTCTAATGGAGCGCAAAGGGCTGCGTCGAACAAGCCCTGCTGTTACCGTAACACTGGAGCGGAAACATTAGCGTTGAGGTGTGCGTGCGTGCGTGTGCGTGCGTGTGTGTGTTTTCCGCGGTGGAGGGCAGAGGCTAAGAGACACGTCGTCGCACCAAGTTGTCCGTGTTTCCACTGTGACACTCCGCCGAAGTACGACTTGAACAGCGGCCTCGGCTCTCTGCACGGTGTCACCTCATCTGTGTAGCGGGCTGCGAGTTTCACTTCGACTCTGTTTATACTCAGGAAATGTTCGAGACCACATGCGGGCCCGTACGATACGTGCACAATCACACCGGGGCTATTTCGGGGACGCGCGGTGTGAGCCGCGCTGTCGCTGAAATAAAAGTTCCCCAGTTGCGCTCCTCATAATAGAAGTGCTGTGTTTACAGCGTGTGAACAGGGGCTCGTCGTTCAGCTCTGTCTGATCAGAGGATGTCGGCGCGTATTCGCCTTCCTTCTGACCTGACCCTCTATTTTCGGACGTGTCCAGTTTCGGACTTTTAAGTTAAACGCACCGTCGGTGCGTGTGCGTGCGTGCGTGCGCCCTGTGAATCCAGTAGAGCCTGAAGTGAGGTGAACAGCAGCTCTCACCTGGACATGCAGGGCAGCGCAACAGCACGCTGTCACAGGTGTGATTAGAGCAGACCAGCTGCACAGGGCTCTTCTGAAATTCATCACCATGCCGCTGAAATCATCAGTCAGAATTTGGATGATGTTTGGAAGGCGGAAATTTTCAGTTGAGTGTTTGACCCGAAAATTCTTCATCCTTCATCCTTTTATTGAATGTGTCTGCTCATAATTAACTTTTCTGCATTACATTTAAGAGCTCATGAAAAAACCAGACATGTGAACAGAACAGACGTCAGCACTGAACTGTCAGTAGATTTTAAATAACGCAGAGGACGTGTGTGTGTGTGTGTGCGTGTTAATGTGAAGGATCAACTTTTGTTTGCATTTTCAAATGACAGTTGTTCATGTAAACAGTAATGTGCAGGGAGTGTTGGTGTCTGTCCCGGTCGATTAGCGTGCGCTGACTGAGATATTTTACTCATGTGCGTATGTGAAGTTAATTACTTCTATTAACCTGTCAGCCAGTGGTTCACAGAGAAAGTCAACAGGAGAGAGAAATGATTCCAAAAGTAGAAATCGAGGCGTCTAGACAGAGTTTATTTAATAAATGGCGCCGCCTTCTGGTGAAAAGCTGCATCTGTTGCTTAGTTGATATAGATCTTCTGATGTACTTACAGATCACCTGCACTCCAGCTTTAAAACAGAGGGCTGGTCTGTGACAGAAGCAGTAAAATAAACCTGTCAGTTCCATATATGTGAAATAATCCTTGCTGTTCTGTTTTGCTTTCTTTGCAGAACTTGACAAAATGGCTTGCGCAGCAGACAGCTGCATACAATTCACACGCCACGCAAGCGATGTCCTGCTCAACCTGAATCGACTGCGTAGCAGAGATATTCTCACCGATGTCACTATCTTGGTTAGCAGACAGCAGTTTCGTGCACACAAAACCGTTCTCATGGCTTGCAGGTGTGTGTGTGTGGTGTTTTTTTACCTAAGTTATATGAGCCAATTTTTCTGCTGCTGTTTGAAGAAGGTTTGACTGATCTTTGTACGCCGTGTCTGTATTTCTTCTTTCCTTTCATCACTGCAGTGGGCTGTTTTACACTATCTTTACTGACTCCCACAAGTGCAACCTTAATGCTATTAGTCTGGACCCAAAGGTCGACCCAGAGGGCTTTGCCATCCTGCTGGAGTTCATGTACACCTCTCGTCTCACACTAAAGGAAAGTCTGATCATGGCTATCATGAATACAGCCATCTATTTGCAGATGGACCATGTTGTGGACACCTGCCACAGATTCATCAAATCCAGGTCGGTGGGGGAATGTTCCGTTGCTAATCAGCACGAATCCGTCCTTGTCATCTGCATGTATCTTACTCTCTTTTCTTTACCTCTTCTCACAGCGATCCGTCTGCCAAGCTGCCCAGAGATGAGTTTTTGGTCAGTCCCTTGGTGTTACCTCAGGATGTCCATGCTTACCGACCCCATGATGTTGTTGACAGTTTGCACAGCCGCATAGCTCCATTTAGGGATGGAAGACCCTACGGCTCCAACATGTTTAGCAGGGTCAGCAACCCCAGCAACTATCATCTCTATGGACAGTTTCCCATGCCTGGATTTCCTTTCCCTCTCTGCAAGCTGACTGATACCAAAAACGCTTTCGCTGACCTCTCAAAGAGTGGCATCCACCATGACACCGCCAACACCATCAGGGCAGAATACACCAGGGCAGTTGGCACTAGCTCCTCCAGCATTATTCACTCCACCACCTACACTCCCAGGGAGGTTGGCAGAGATGATGAGATGAGGAAGGAAAGCCATGATGGGCTGAGCCAGTCTGTTGGACTCGGCACAAGGAAGCGTGCGTTTCCCGTGCTGAGCCTCGACCACCACAAAGACTCTGGCAAAGAGCACGCACCTCAGCCAGAGGAAGATCTGATCCATCAGCACTACCCACTGGGAATCTCCTCTGCTGGACGCAAGAGCCTCATGAGCAGCCCACAGAGTCCCCTCAAATCAGACTGCCAGCCCAACTCCCCAACAGAATCCAGCAGCAGCAAGAACGCCAGCCTCTCTCAAGCTGCTGGAGCGCAAGCCCCGCAAGGCACGCAGGACCCCAAAGCTCGCAACTGGAAGAAGTATAAGTTCATTGTGCTCAATCAGAGCAGTAAGGAAGACGAGGTGGGGCTGAGGGATTCTGGGCTGCGTTCACCTCAGCGCCTTGGCCTGCAACCCTACCTCCACCCCGGCGACTCCGAGAATCTCGACCCACAAACCACAAGCAAGAGCAGCGATCACAATGAGGATCTGCCTGTGCCTCAGGCTAGTCGTCTCAACAACATCATCAACAGGTGGGTTTCTTTTGTCTTCTTTCAAGTCTATATTTTGTTCTGTGAGTGAGCGAACTCCCGATATCACATGAGAGGAGGAACTACTATCAGTTTTTTGTTTGTTGTCTATGATCAAAGTTAATCCAGTGTCTCTCAGGAAGCTCGTGCTTTTTATATTTTGGACATTGACCAGAAAGATTTCAGGAACTTTACTTTGCAGTTCTGTTTGGTCTGAAGTATTTGTAAAACATTACATTAAGTATGTATTTATATTGGATCTGAAGTATTCTTGTAGATGTAATGTAAGCATGTGGTTTTTGTCTGTAGTGCACTTGAGGGGTCACTGAGGAACGGTGACAGTCATCCTCCACACTACTTGAGCCGCCTGAGCTGCTCATCCTGCGGCTCTCAATCCCCGCAGCACTCTGAAGTCTGTCCCAACAGCTCCAGGTCCCGTTTAGTAGAAGACATGGCAGAGCTGCATTCAGAATACTCAGATTCCAGTTGTGGTGAGTCTACTATGAGTATTACATCCATATCAGAAATGTGGATTATATCCGACCGGAGGTCACATTTTATGATATTCTCTCGAACAGAAAACGGTGCATTCGTCTGTAATGAATGCGAACTGAAGTTTGCTGAAGACGAAGCGCTGAAACAACACATGCTTCAAGTACACAGCGACAAGCCATACAAGTGTGACCGCTGCCAGGCTGCGTTCCGCTACAAAGGCAACCTCGCCAGCCATAAGACCGTCCACACAGGTGACACATGCAACACTCACATAAACAATCTAATGTCATCAATGTTATTTACTGGTGTTCAGGTTTGTGCTTTTGCTGTTGTTAAATCCTAAAAGTGCCTTCTTTGATGTCTTACCTTCAGGAGAGAAGCCGTATCGCTGTAACATCTGTGGTGCTCAGTTTAACAGACCAGCTAACCTCAAGACTCACACTCGCATCCACTCAGGAGAGAAGCCATACAAATGTGAGACGTGCGGAGCTCGTTTTGTACAGGTAATAACAACGAACAAATCAGAATATTGTCTCATTTAAACCATTTGCTCTCTCGCATGGTCTAATAGCACTAATACTTTTGAACTGTAATCATAACTGGGTATATCAGAAATACCCACAGTCTCAGAAAAGCTTTTATATATATATATATATATATATATATATATATATATATATACGATATTACAATATTTTTTGTTCACATTTCAGGTTGCTCATCTCCGTGCCCATGTGTTAATCCACACGGGGGAGAAGCCATATCCATGTGAGATCTGTGGAACACGCTTCCGTCACCTGCAGACGTTGAAGAGCCACCTGCGCATACACACAGGAGAAAAGCCCTACCATGTACGTTGACACATGCCGCTTGTTAATCATTATACAAATTCTTATTATGAGTCACGTTCAAGACAATGAGACAATAAAATCAAATGTCCCAAAATAACGTTGCTCTGCTTTCCTTCGCAGTGTGAGAAATGCAATTTGCACTTCCGCCACAAGAGCCAACTACGGTTGCATCTTCGACAGAAGCACGGCGCCATCACTAACACAAAGATCCAATACCGTATGTCCACGGCCGACATGCCCACTGACTTGACAAAGGCATGCTGAGCTAGAAGAAGGAAACGTTTTTTGTTTTGTTTTTTAAATGGAGGCAATTTTGACCTTGGCATTTGAAGACCCCAACTTGTACAATCATCCAAAATTGTAGTGCCACACTGTGTTCATTAGACAAATAAATTGGCTGGTACGCCATTCTAAACGGGTTTCCACTACATGTGAACGTAGAGCCACATATGGCTTCTTAGTCACTTTATTGTTTCTATATAAATATAAATATAAATACATGTATGTTTGACGTGTTTCTAAGCTTTGAAGGTACGTATATAAAACTTTATTTTGAAGGATGGAATGTAAACAGTCTGTTTTTTGAAAATACAGTATTTTATATCAGAGAACTTACTTTTCTGAAAGTATTGAACATTTTGATTGACGGGTGGTACATATATTTTAAGATAACAGGATTTGCGGCTGTATAGAGTTGTCTATACATTTTTATGTAATTGTACATACATGTTGCACCATTTCAAGTTGCCATAATCGTGGGAAAGGTGGGAGGAAAAAAAGTCAACATGACGTGGTAATTGGATTTAGTCAAACATATCAGATGACCGCTGCTGTCTGCTGAGGATATGCACGAGGGGCTGTCAAGACGTTGCCAGTTGACAGTGTACATGAAGTGGGCAACTGCATAAATATTGTGACATATTGTGTAATTATATCGGTGGGATTTCTCTCTGCTGGCAGAGCCAATCTAAGTGTTGACATGAATTTCAAGGTACTGCTTTGTTATGACCGAGAAAATATTTTGCTTCAGATGTATTTGTATAGATGTGACTTTTGTTTTTGCTAATTTGTTTTTCAGAAGTGAAGGTTTACAGTTTTTGGTCATTGTTCTAGATCCTAAAGTAAAGTTGTATAAGTGTCAAGGTTTTTTTGTTTGTACATACACTGTGTATTCAATGTGCCTTTCTCTCTATGGTGACTGAATTCCTCTTGATCCATCTACTATCAAAAACCACTCATCTTTGAGGGTCACGGGCAGAGCTGAAGCTGAAGCTGAAGCTGAAGCAGGGTACACCCTGGACCACCAGTCTGTCACAGGGCTGACATCCATTGACAGACAGACATTCGCGCTCCTATTCACACTGATTGACAGTTTAGTTACCAGTGACCCTAACGTGTGTGACTTTGCTGAAGGAAACGGGAGAACCCAGAAAGAGGCAATGCAAACTCCAAACGGTGAGCCACAACCAGCGACAGTGCTAACCACTGCACCTTCCCTGCACACCCCACCCACCACCCCTCTCCATTCAGCTCAGCTCTAATAAGGTACAGCTCGTGGACACCACTTGTCCTAGATCCCTGTGTGAGTGTATACGTGTGTGTGTACATATATATATTTTAAATGCTTGTCACCAACCACAGAACATGCAAATTCATCATTGTAAATCTACAGGACTTGTTTTTGGATTGGGCTTTTTTTAATCTGCATTAAAAATTATTGTACAACGTTATAGGTGTATGAATGTAAAATAAAGGTATTGGATTTCTATGTATTGACACCAGAGTGAGCTCTTTTATTTTTCCAATGTGTTTTTTATATTTGAATGAGTTTTGGTGTTGGATATATGGGCACACAGCTACAGCTATACAAGTATTCTAAATTATTTTTAGACCGAATGTCTAAAAAAGAAACTAGATTACATAACCTGTAGATCAACTATAGCCCAATTTTTAACCCTTTAATAAGTACAGTTTGACCTGCAGGAACTTTCACCCTTTATAGAGGAACATCATAAATTTTACATGAAATTTTGAGTATTTACAGTAAATAGCCACTAAGAAAAAACTGTGCTCAAATGACCTTTATAGCTCAAACTGGTTTTAATCAAACTGCGCTGCAAACACCGTAGCAATAGAAGATCCCACAGTTACACTGTGAGGGAAAATGCTGATAAAGGCCCCGATAGACCATCCACTGCATCTTTGACACTTTTAAGGTAAAAATTAAAGCAAGTCTATGTGAGAGTGGCTGTGTAGCACACAGCAAAGAGCTGGAATAGAAATATTAAGACAATAACAAAGGACATCTATATTGACAGGACGTGTGGCAGCTCTTTTAAGGTACGTCTTCACCTCTATCTCCCAGATTTTACGTCACCTCACAACTCTCTTTTGGATGACTAGAACAAAGAGGTTATGGGATTTTAAGCTTTATTTCCCATAAATGCAGCCATTTAGAAAATAACTTGTGATCACAGTTCATGGCAATAAACCTTTATCAGTTTCTCTGAATTTAAAGGCCCAAACCTAAATCGCCAAACACTTCTCATGTTGAAACTACAAAACACATGTTAATAACTTGATCAAAACATAAATAAAATAGCTTTTTATTTCGAAATGGCATGAAAAATCCCAGTCATAACTTTGAAAGCAACAGTATTTTTGTAATGCAACAGAAATATCACAACAAATTTTTATATCTGAGCTCAAAATTGGATTTAGTTTCATTCTTTTAAACAACAGTAAGAAACCAAAGTTCCTATGTAGCCTTTGAGGTACAGAATATTTCCAATAATTACTGTTTTGTAAATAATAAAAACTAATGTCAGGAATGCAATTAAATCTGTAAAGAAAGTACAGTCTACTGACCAATACTGCTTAATTAGAGCTGCTCAAACTGTTTTTAAATGAATTTAACTCAAAACTCAAAAGTTCGACCCCATCACCCACCCATGAATGACACCCCACCCTGCACGTAAATCACTGCTTCTGCTGCATTGCTTCTTTTCGTGCAGCGTCTTGCAGTAGCTGAGTGTCCACTTCATCTGCAGGTAGCTGAACGTACCGGACCACAGATCCACGGATGAAACAGTTTTTCACAGACAGCTGGAACGGAAACAAAATGGAGGATAGGATGCTGTAAATCATTTTGGTACAGAACAAGACTGAAAGCTGAAATTAGTATTTTTTTATTTCAGATGTTTTGCTGACATCAGCTTTACTTTCTTATTTTTTTGTAAGTTATATTTTTAAAGAAATCACAAAATCAACTTTTTCTTTTCTACCTCATTAAAACTCTGCCCGTCCAAAAAAAAAAAAAAACACACACACACACACACACACACACACACACACACACACACACACACACACATACACTAATATTTCATTAGACCACCTTTAGCTTTTGGTGACAGCACACATACACTGTGGAATCGTTTCGATAAGCTTCTTCAATGTCACTTATTCTTGTCCAGAGTTGCATTAAATTTTCTCCCAGATCTTGTATTGATGATGGGAGAGTCAGGCACTGCACTGGTTGTTTAAGAAATGAGAAGCTACTCCGTGCATCAGTTAGCGTTAATTAACTTGTTGGCAGCTGAAACATAATCATCCATACAGTAATTATCCAGTGGGAGGCTCTTAACTATTCGCTTGGTCAAATCAAGGTGGTGACTTTTCTTTTTGGGCGGGCAGTGCATATAGTGCCACAAATTTGATCTGCGCATTTGATGAAAGAATATAAATATAAATATTTCTTTCATATGCAAAGACACCTACCTTAAAGGTTTCCATAGATCACATGCACCTGTCTCTGAACTCACAATATACACACACGTGTGCATAAACTTACCATGTGTGGGTATTTCTCTGGATCTGTGACACTGATGTCTGTGAGCTTGATGTTCAGGTACTGAAATAGACAAACATTACAGCAATGTCAGGAAAAACAACTCCTAACTGTGTAGTCACTAACAAAACGCAGAAGCTGAATGGCTTTGTTGCAAAGTATGTACATAAATTTCTAACCTGGTCAACAGAATGAAGTGTTCCACAAATGCTGCAAAAAGAAATGTTTGGATAAAAATAAATACAAGCATCGATTGACATCACATTTTTACTTTTTCTTTACTTTAAGATTTATCTTAGGTGACTGATTCAGTTACCTGGAATAACAAAAATTACTTAAAATAAAAACAGTGCAGTAAAAACTGACTGTCACACATACAGTTCACCGTTTACAGAGTCAGTGACAGAGAAGAGATCGTCAAACCTATGATGATATTTATCCCGTTACAGTGCATTTAACTAACTTCCAACTAAACTCTTAGCTAAAGCTGGGAGATGTAGTTTGAGCCTCACTAGCTACCATCGTTCACACTGCTTCAAACAGCCAGCACCGCTGTCGTAAGCAAATAACGGAGACAGATAGAAATTAAAAAACAATGTTGCAAGGCAAGGTTATATTGAATAAAACCAACCTCAGGTCATTTTTGAGCTCCACCACCACGTCCTTCCCCACCAGCGACTTGAAAAACGAGTAGAAAAGCTGCAAAACACAACGACATGCTAACGTTCATGCTAACGGCGGCTAAATATGAAGCAGGGCACAGGCAGCTAATAAACTAAAACACTGCAGCGACACAGTGAGCTCGGTAAAAGTTCAGTACCACATTTATTTATCAGATACGTCGTTTTACATAAACTGGGAAACACATTAATCCATTGAAAACCAGTTCTTACCATTATTGCTGCTGGTTTCTTTCGCTAGTATGTCTGGTGTCGATGACGTAGCACGCCGCGTGTTATCGCTGCGACGACGCAGTGTGTAATTACAAGCCAGCTCCACGTGGGAGCGCCAGAGGTGCGTGTAGTGTTTGCACTGAACTAGTATCTAGTATTAGTAAGTATTAGTAAGTATAAGTATTAGTATTAACTTAGCTGTGAGGTCAAACATCACACCATGAAATGAAATATAGTGTCTCAACAACAGGAGCTGCAGGAAGACTCAGCCAATTGTTCTGCTTCGCACAAAAAGTCTATTAAGCACACCTGGGACGAAGAAAACCAAGAGGTCAACTACTGCACCTCCCCAGCCAGGTCTGAGGTCTGAGGTCAGTACTAAGACGTACTCTTCATGGGGGTCCAGCCCCGACTGTGAGTCCCGTGTGTGTGCTGAAAATTGGGAGGGTGCCGCCTCCCCAGCCTTGTCAGAACACAGTACTGTTTCATCCTATTCACGGGCGTCCGACCTGGAAACCGACGCCTCTGAAGTTTACACACCTGACTTTCAGGACGTCGATGAGGAAATTCAAAATGTGTGTCATCACTATGTGTGGGGTGAAGACCGTGATGGTGCCACCTTCCCGACCCTTTCGGAGGACAGTACTTTGACATCTGTTTCTTGGATGTCCGACTTTGAATCAGACCTCTCTGAATTGTGTACACCTGATGTTCAGGATGTCAACCAGATCTTCACCCCTCTGAAGGTAAAATTAAAACATAGTTAAACCACATTAAATGTGACTTTAAACATTATGCTGTACTGTATCTTTTTGTCACACTATTTTAATTTCTCTACATTTTACTTAACATTGTTTAATTTAAATTGTTGAAAAGGATCAGAACGGCCAGGGAGAGGCTCCAGCTGAGAACCAACAACCTGCTGAATCTCAAATCAAACCTTCAGACCACATCAGGGAAATGTATGAACCTTCAGGACCTGCAGAAGAAGAGAAACTAATTGTTTCCTTGCAGGACATAAATGCACCAATGCACATCCTGCAAGTTGACCTGACATCTTCTGAACAAAAACCACCAACAAGAAGAAGGAAAACTAACAAGAAACCGTCACTGTGGATAAGATGCTTCAGCAGACGGAGAAGAACAATGATCCATCCTGTTCCACTGGAAGATTCAGTGGTGACACCAATCTCTACAAACTCTGTGCGGCAAGAGCTTCAGTCCCAACAGGAGACCATCAGTTCTCCATCTCAGCTCAAACACACAGACCACAGAGAAACAATCGAGGAGGCTGAGACTGAAGACTGCTTCGGCAGCTTCTTCAGCACGATCTTTAAAAGAGTGAGGATGCGTTTATATAGAAATCACATCATCAGTTTTCCAGTTGAACGTGGCAGTAACATGGAACAGACCTGTGTTAATAACGTGAAGGTTTTAGGGTGGATGAAGTTTTCTGTTAGAGTTTTGTTGACCTGCAGCTTGTTATTGTTACTTTTGCAGCAGACGCCCTCACCTGTGGAGGAGCCTGTGTTTCTGTGGCCCATCAGCTGACATGGACCTGCTCCACTCCTCCTTCCTTCTCCTCACCCCTTCTCCCACCCTTTTTATCCCCCGTCTCTTCCCCCCTTACTTCACCTCCCCCCTTTACCTCCTTTGTCCTCATCTCATCGTCCCCATTACTCCCCTTCCTTTTATCCCCAGTTCTTCCACTCCCTCACTTCTCCTCTATCAAAAAGCTCAACAGGTCACAATATCTGTCTTCTCTGATCCCTCACTGTGAGTTTCCAAATGCAACCTCACACGCCTGTGTCGGTCTTGTGTGGAAACCTGTTCCCCATCCGAGACATGTCCCCTTTTCATTTTTTTGTACAACATGTAGCTCCCCCCCACTCAGTGGGTTGGGTTAGGACAGGGTTAGTTTCTAGTTAATGTAAGGGCAAACACATCTCGATGGGTGTAACAGGCGTCCACACAACACCGGCACAGGCTGTGCTGCAGACTGCCATTTATTTCTTGGTCTGGGTGTGATCGCTGTTCTGTATTCTGTCAGTGTTAAGGGAGAAGGAGACTGATGGCAGGAGCAATTCAAAGCTTGGATGGACACGAAACTCTTTAGATCAGTACAACAATGAACATCTGCATTAGAAATATCAGGTTACTCCTTTAAACTAAAACAGTCACAGAGCATCAGATGTTTCACACTAAAAGGACTACTGTGTGTCTGAACGTGGCCGTAGGTGAATCTGTGTCAAGTTTCCTGTAGTAGTTCTTCACAAACTGAGAGAAACAACAAAAGGTAAGAACGAACAAAGTGAAGACAAAATGTTTGGGTTAGGGCCTGAGGGAAACTGTGGACATGTTGCTCCATTAAGACAGTCTGGGGCTCAGCATCTTGTCCATCGACAGCATGTGTCCAGGAATCAGAGAGTGAAACAGGCTACTAAACAATAACAAGGTGCCAGGTCCTGAAACAAAGGCTGAAACTAAAACCTTTTAGGATTCAGAAGACAAGAGAAAATGTAGAATTTGACAGCAGCAGGAGGGAGCATGTTGTTTTTAAATAGGGTTCTACAGGTAATGGTTCAAACAAAATAAAGTCCCGCAAAGCTTTAACATTTCAATTTATTTGGAGCATTTTACACATTTGAGTCAAACATGTCAATGTCTGTGCAAGACAATACTTTGTGGTAAACATTCGTTAGCTACTGTATAGTGTGAAACTCTACTGTAAATTGAACGTATTTATGAGCAGAGTTCTGTAATGCAAGCTTAGCAGAAATGAAGTCTGAAAATGTGTCTCTAATGTGCATAGAACTTAAAAAAAAATAGTTTGACACTTTGGGAAATAGGGTTATTCGTTATGTTGGAAGGGAAGATTGAGCACATAATGTACTGTCTGTTAAATACGGAGCTACAGTTGTCAGCTGGTTAGCTTAGCTTAGCATAAAAACAGGGGGGGCAGCTAACCTGACTCTTTGCAAAGGTGTGAAATATGTGGTAAGAGGACTTCGTTACAATCCAACAATGCCAAGCTAACGGTTTTGCCCTGCTTCCAGCCCTTGCGCTAAGCTAACTGAATCCTGGTTGTTAATATTGGAAAGACAAAAGAACATTTTTTAACCTCATTCTCAGAAGAAGAAAAAATTAGAAGTATTTCCCAAGATGTTGACAGATGAACATCCACTCATCAGTCATATGTGAGGGCGAGTCACTCGGCCTATGCGCTCTATTTGGTCTTTCCAAAATGCTGGACAGGAAGCCGAACAGTCTTTGTCGACCATTGCTGCAAACTGATCTCACTTCACAGGACGCCCCGTCTTGGGAACTTCAGGATGCACTAAAGAAATTGTAAAAAGTTTCTAACATCATCAACATCAACATATTTGTGTTGCAGTTTAAAACAAATGAAGAGTTTACCTTACTTACTGTCTTTTTGAGACTGTGGCTGGCCTGGTCTCACCGGCAGCCTGAGTTTGCTGGGTAATTCAGAGCTTTCTCTGTAGTCTCTGGGTTTAGAGATCTGGGGTTCTGGCATGGCTGGTCGGGACTTAGCAGGCAAAGGAGGGCGGGGGTGTGCCATCCCCCCTTCTGAGCGAGAGGGCACCACAGGTTTCTTCTGTGATAAGGGATGCAGAGTAATAGGGTTTAAAGGCTGTAGCTGAGGTTTAGTCTCTGAGCAGGTGAAGGAACGGTTGCGTGGGGTGGGCACCGGGGGGCGATCAGGTTCTCCATCTGCAGGTTTGAAGGTACATCCAAACATTGGGTCTGGGGGTGCGAGATGGTCCTTCTGCTGGTGGTCTTGGTCCTTGCTGCGACCATGGGATTTTCCCATTGAACCGTATAGCGGGTTGTCAAACATTTCCGATGATTTTTCCTCCTCACCCCTACAGCACAAAGGAACCGGTAATAGAGATTCAGTTTCATTTTCTGCTCATCAAATCATCTACTGGCTGTTATTTTTAGACAGGGTTTCCTGTGCACTAAGAGTCAGAGTCAGTGAAACTACAACTGATGTCAAATTGAAAGAGGCACTTACAACGGACTAGGTTTTCCTGGGGGACTGCGTGCACCCACATCATAACCAGGCTTCTTGGAATCTTTACCCACTTGCCCAGCTGTAGGAACATTTTTCGGTGGCATGCTGTAACTCCAGCCTTTGTCTATAACACTCCCAGCTTTGAAAGCCATTCCCACCATGTAGTTGGGGTTAGAAATATCATGTGCTTGGGTGGTGGAAAACCTGTCGACAAGAAGACAGAAAATATAAGCAGGGAATCATGTCTGAGATATTCTGATGTAACCAACAGAGGGAAAAAAAATCTCACTTATTGAAGTCGCCGCCTTTGCATTTTGAAGTGACAGGGTCATCCTTCTCAACTTTGATGAAATCTGAATGCAGAGTAGTACAGGAATTGTTACTTTAAGAGCTGAAGTAGAAAGTAGGGAAAACAAGCAAGTCCCGAGCTGATTTCCAGACTCACCATACAACTTCTCTGTGGTCTTGCCCTCAGACGTGTGTAACTGGATGCCCCCAGTCAAGACGCCTGTCTTTTCTCCGTGGTGAGTCAGTGTGACTTGAAACTCTGTGTAACAGAACTGGGCAGCTCGCAGAGCAACACAGCCCTCACCTTTGAAGATAACACACCAGCAGCCTGTTAATATTGCTCAATTACGTGCATCTGTCGCTCACAAACTGTCTGCACATTCTTTACCATAAGACTCGTCACTGTCTGTCGACTTCACACAGATGAGGATGTGCTGGTCCAATAGGTACTCTGGGTCAGAGATGATGGGGGTGAGCTTAAAAAGTCAGAAAAGACAATGAATGACGACCGCCAGACACAATTCTCCCTCTGCCATACTTAAAAGCTGCACCTTCACATTACCTCAACTTGGTTTCCAAACCAAACTTTTATTGACCCGTCTGAGTGCTCCTTGTTGTCTCCCTCTGAAGTCTTGACTGTTTCTGTCAACATTTAGAGAAATTTGCATATCGATAATCATAGTTTATCATAATTTAAAGAAGAATCCAAGAAATGTGGGCAATAAAAACGAGAAACATTACTTTCCAAGCAGCTGGAATAATATTCAATGAAGAACTTGGTCTTTGATTTTGTGTACAAAGTGGCCTTGCAGTTCATGATCTGTATCCCGCCTTGCTGTGCATTGTTTGGATCTGAAAAAAGAAACAATGACAGCGTCATATCACAGTTTATGAACCAGACAACAAAAGCTAATATGTGGTGTAGTCTGCAGTCTACGTACCTTGCTTGGAGACAAACTGTGAAGCTACTCCAACTTCGAATGAGGCAAAAACTGGCGAGTGATCACTTGTCATGATATCATTAGTGCACCCTGTGAGTATCAATTAAGAGATGTTGTTACACTGTGGTTGTTGTTATACTGATTCATGTTGTCATATTTTATTTTGTTATGATTTTCTGTAGGACGTTTTATGAAAAGACCAAAGTTTTGTGGAACTAGTTGTAAGGAATATCGTAATCCTGAGAAAAATGTACCAGTTAATCCCAAGTAAAGATTCATTTGGTATTTGTTCATTACTGGAAAGTTTGTTGAATTATATGCTTTCCTAGGAAGTCACTGTTCAGGGAAAATTACTCACCATATGCTTGGCATACAACATGAACCAGAGGGTATGATTTCCGCAGGACACGATCACACCATGAGGGTAAATTGTATTTTGTCTGTAAAGTTAAATTTGTCATACATGCACAAATTCAGAAAATAAGATTTTTCAAATTTATTTAGTGGAAACATTATCAAAAATTTTTGAGGCCCCATGTGTCCTTAATTGATCCCGGTGCCTGTAGATGAGTAGTCCCACAACATTTTCTATCAGCAACAATATACCATCACATGGACTTTTGGACCTAAACCCAGAGCCATCAATATTGTAGTTGCTTTGACTGTTTCTGCACTATGGTCCATGAGAGGAGTTATACAGGGAAGAGACTAAATATAAACTCACCCCCGTGGCCTTGGCCTTTGTGTAGGCATACTTTTCCCTTGTTTCTCTTTCAAATCGATATGTGGGTGCAAATGTGATTTCCTCCTCATCTACAATCACATCAGAAAAGCAAGATGTATTTTGAATATTATAATTAATGCCAATACAAATGCAGTGATATACAAAAAAGAGTTGTTTTAATCCAATACATTGTGCCTACATTGGTCAGTTTGCTGAGTGTTTTCTAAAAGTGGTCACAGCTCACCAAAGTGCAAGAAGACTTTTCCATCATTCCTTTCCATGGTAAGCTGGTCTTTACTGAGGAGTTCCTGGTACTGCTGCTGTTTGATCTTTGCCACAATGTTCTCAGCTTCCTGTGGAGGGAAACAGTGCAAAATAGTGACTTTTCCTGCCTGAAAGTGTCAGCAGCTGAGAGCTCAGACACCTGCCAACCAGCACACTCTTTCATGCATCAGTCACTGAACTGCAACACTGCAGGATCTCTAATTTCTGTTGTAAATTTGCATAGAAAAGCACACACATTTATATCTTTGTGGATTTCTATGCCACTATTAGGAAGATTTATAACAACAGAAGCACTTACAGCACCATACTCAATCTGTTTTTGTGTTATTGTTCTTCTTGACTACTTACTGAAGATGGGAGTTCAACACGGTAATTCAAATCACCAAGCCAGAAGAGGTGTGTGAACCGATGTGTGATGTCGAATGGATTGAGCTTCTTATCTCCCAGGTTCAGAAATCTCAGAATGTTAACATAGTTTTGATTGCGTCTGAAAATACAGCAAAAATGATTACAAAAAAATGGGTATACATGCATTGATCGTTTTATTGCTATTGTGACACACATAGACTTTTTACATAACATCAAAAAGCTTACATCTAGTAAAGTTTAAAAATATAATATATGCTCCAGCTGAACACTTTTTCCTACATATACATACATTTGTACCAGTCTAATAATGAGCTAATTTTCCAGCTGCTCACCTGAGCTTCTTCTCACTTCCAGAGGTCAGGTGACTGTTGACAAACCCAAAAGACGTGCCATTGAACATGAAGGACACTCCCACTGCTCCCTTGTTTCCTACACATAAACATCACAGTGAATGGTGGTGGTCAGTGAACTTTCTGGACAACTCTTTAGGTGGCTTGTGGAGAAGTGGAACTGCTTACCCAGAGTGTTGGCAATCCCCGTCTTCACACTGTCAGAGAAAACATGGGAGATCCTGTTTTCGTGCTCAGGCTTGACTAGAACCACAATCCGTATGCTCCACAGACTGTGAATAGCCACCTGGATGTTGGGAAGCATATATTATATCGTAAAAGCATTAAGCGGCATTCTCTTTGTTACTTTGTCACAATCACTCACCTGTTTGAAGCTGATATTTGTGAGGTTCCTCAAGACACTTTTAATTGTGTCCGCCCAGTCCCTCTCACCCGTTGGATCCTCCTGTGTCCCAATGACATAGAAATCATGCGGGATTTGATCTGCGGTGTCGTCTCGTGTCTTCCCTTGGCCCTTACACTGAAACCAGGACTTGATGTTGTTGGGAGAACCCGCGTTTCCTGCAGTTTCATGGGAGAATCTTTTACTCCAGTGTTGCTTTATCCATGATAAATTCAAATTGATTCAAATTTTTACGATGTTAATATTGTTACCCATGTTCCAGGTGCCAATAAACACTGTGATCATGTCGGGCTCAGGCTTTTCAGAGTGCTTGTTCTTCATTTGCTGAAGTAGCTGACAACATCCTTCCCTTTTCTGGTGAAATACATAAAAAATATGATTGCTAATACTGAACACTTTCTAATATTGTATTATAAATTACTTCTGACTGAATGATTTAAGCATCTTACAATTAGTAAGTAAAAAAAATGCATTGACCCATTATTTTATATATTATAGGCTGTCTAAATTTTTGCTTTTGCTCTTCTCACTGGGTGGAAAGAGCCTGGTTAGTTTTGAAAAAAGTCACATCAAATATAATGACAGTTGCGGGTTTGATGCAAGCACCCAAGAATAGCACTGACAATGAGCCACAACTTTCATTCAAGAGAGAACTGCGTCCTATAGTCTTTAGTTCTGAGGGGTATAAAGCAAAATCGAGTTCAGGCCAGGTTTGTTACCTTTGTGTCATCGAACACAAACTCTTTACGCAGAATCTTCTCCTTCTCTGTCTCCACCACAATGACAAGTTTGGCATGCATTTTCTGGGATTTCACCAACTGCAAGACTAAAAAAAAAATTAATTAAATGTTTTGGTGGTTTACAGTTGTCATACGTAATAAACACACAATGTCTGCAGCTCTGACACTGTACTGTACAATAGTAATTTGAGTGACATGCCATTCTCGCAACTTTAGTTTAGTTAGTTGGGTTATTTGACCTAAATACACCCAATATATCTAAAGCATATCATTAATTCTTATTGCAACTGGTCATTAACCAAAGTACAGTAGTTGACTAATTAAAATCTAGCAAACTATGTTAACCTCATGGTTTGCTAGAGTCCTGCTCTGGGAATCATTAGTCTACAAATGTCCTGACCATCTAATCAGTAGTTGTTGCTACATTTCAGTCGGTCATGGCGCGACTGTGCACTGTGAAAGTGTGCATTGTGATTCCTTACTTTTATTGTGCACAAAATATTTGTCTTCTGGTCCATCTTTAGATTTTTTGAAGAAGAGCTTCCCACTTTCAACATCCACTTTCAGGAACATCTTTGTGTTAATACCAAGAGATTCTTGCTTGACCTAAGTGAAAAGGGAAACTGATTAAATAAAGTGCAAACCTACAGACGTGTCTTTTTTCTGCACCATGATACAACAATACATTTACAGAAGCACCTCAAATGTAACGGCTGGTATGAGAGATTTCCTGTGACCACCGTCATATCCAGCAGACTCAAACAACGAACTTTTAGTCTGAAAAAAAGATGTTGAGAAGTGTCATCCTTAAAATCACCTGGTGACATGTCAAAAACCAACGTTGTTGGAGGTAAGCTAAGGTACTTCACCTTATCTTCTATGGAGTAGAGCAATTTTGTCAGTTGCTCAAGCTTAAAGGATACAGATTGACTCGAGTCAGCAGAAGTCTGAAAAAAAATAAATAAATAAAAGATGATAATCATTTGTGTGTGTGTGTGTGTGTGTGTGATTTGAGACCACAGCAAACTTTCAAGCCTGGATCAAAGATTAAATGCCACTCACTTGTCTTGGAAATTGGCTAAGCCCAGGGGAGAGTTGTTGGTCCAGCACTTTATGAAAGACCTCCAGTACTGGGAGGATGCGAGAAATTTCACTACCTCACCGAAAAGATGACAGCTTGAATTAGGCCTGTGCATTAAAATCTTTACAGTATAACACATTCT
The DNA here is from genome assembly GCF_900324465.2 of Anabas testudineus. NCBI lineage: Eukaryota > Metazoa > Chordata > Actinopteri > Anabantiformes > Anabantidae > Anabas > Anabas testudineus. The sequence goes on along the minus strand of NC_046613.1, from coordinate 5,184,882 downwards.
GTCAGCTGGTAACGCTACCTGTTTAGATTTTTGCAGATTGCCATAGTTAGCTTCTTTAGCCCAGGAAGGTTGTGGTTACCGTTCTGTGCTTGTTCAGCATCTGTGCAGATCGACGTCCTAAAGTATTCTTGGATTGCCTTTTCATGCTCCTCAGGTATTCTGGAAATATGTATCACAGGGAGCTTTTAAACACTGTGTCAAATCACTGTCAGTGGTTTGTATGAATTTTCACACTGTGCCCACTGACTGACAGAGCATTATCAAAGTCCTAACTCGCTGAATACTTTGGAAAATGTGACATTACGTGGACAGGTCCATATGCTGCAGTCTCATCAGGTAGGTGTCTGATAAAGATTTGCAGGACTGATCAAAAGAGTCATTTTCTTTGACATCATTGAAGTTTCGAGGTGGAAGCTGTGGTGGAAGACTGGGTTCTGAAGCACAAACACACGTGGCACATTTAGGATCTTTGAAATCTATGACACTGAACAGCCACTGTACATATAAAGTAAAGCTCTTTGACCTGGCTCCTCGTCCATCTCCTCCTCCCTCTGGACGGAGGCCTGCAGATGTGTGACCAGACCCATGTTGGGATTGTAATATGCTTCGACCAGCTCAGGCAGCATAGTGAAGAACCTGATAGGGACTCCTTCAGATGCCTGAAGGGCAGATCACAACAGAAACACCATTGGCTCATGTTTCTTGGTGCAAAAGCCACAAGAAGATATGAAATGTGATGTGTCTGTCTGTTCTTCCTATTGTTACTAAACCAGGTGACATAACCTTTAAGTGTTACTTCCCATATGATGTCAAATATGTCTACTTATGCTCAATGTGGCTTCCTCTTCTTCTCTAAATTCCTAAAGCAGCTATGTTTGTTACACTTAACTTAATTCATAAAGATATACAATTCCACTAATTATTATTTCAAACTAAGAATTGTCTAACAGCGGCTGTGAACTTTTAAAACCATTCACATCATCATTACTGTTACTGCTGCAGCGTCTACCTGACATAGCTCCTACCGCTCTCACTACGCTTATCATAGTCAGCAGTGCCTAAAATAAAATAAAAAGATACCCCGAAACAAGCAGTTTGCAAACTGTGCATGTGCAGCATTTATGAGCATAAATTGTGCAAAAGTAATAAAGACATAATTCATTCATAATTAATTAATGTGAAAAATATATTCATGACACTAATGCCAGGCTTTGTAGAGAAGAAGGGGCAGCCTTTGGTTAAGGCTAACCACGCTGCTTGTTATAGTTGACACACTACTGTGCATTTTTTTAACCTCCTCTATTGACTTGTTTGAACAGGAAATGGCATATTTTGCCTTGCACCATGAATATTTACACTAATGTGTGTTGAGTGTTAACTGCAAATGTTTGACCCGCTTGTGTATTGCATTACATTTTACCCCGGTTTCATTTTAGTTGAATTCTTTGTGCAGTTATTGGACAACCTTCAGTTGACAGCATGGACTGACCATCTCTCTAACTATGCTCCTTGCTAAATTAGGGTCACAGCTTAACAACCACAACAGCTTATTCTTATATGATCTTTTTTATTATGGACAAAGGTAATGGTGGCTGGTGTCATCCCACCTGGACAGAGAGCTTCTTATCCTCATTTGGCAGGATCCTGTACGTGTACACACAGTTCTGGTATCTGTGGTTGAAATAATGAAATGCAAATAATCTGTCACTGAAGACTGACGTGAGTTTTGTTGAGTTAAACATGCTGATGTATTCAATGTTGAACGTGCTATCAGAACAGTTCAGGTAGCTTTTTAAATGACATTTTCCATTTGCATGAAAATTATGGTTGCAGAGGGCAAAGGGTGTAGCTTTCTGGCAGCACAATATGCAAATAAAGGGGAACTTGTCCTGCGTCGCAGTGCATTTGTGAAAAAATGTATTATACAGTGTAATACAACAGTGGTAACTTTAATTTTGAAGCGTGCCATGTTAGACATGTCCATATTCTAACATTTCGAAGTATTTGATGTTCTAAAATTTGATCAACCTATCAGTTTTACTTCCATTTTCTGGTCCATACACATTTATGTTTGGTCATAAACCAGAGCAACTACTATTAACTGTAAGCACAACATTTAGAAACAAGTAGCGTGTACTTACAAAACACAGAGAGCATACGCTCCCTGTATGGACTCACTGTCCCTGATAAGGAAGCTTCCATCTCTGGCTGCTTTGGATAGAAGATCCTCGGCTTGGGATCGAGTTATATTACCATGGTACCAAGGTTGAAAATTTTGCATCCTGGTTCTCACCGAAGAGTCTCCGCTCAGGAGCTTTGCATCTGCTCTTAAAGTATATTCCAAGCAAACCAACAGAGACTCAGTTTTGTTTCTTGGCTATTTTCATTTTTTCTCAATGCGTAAACTTTAGGTCCTTGTTCATCCCCTGCCTCTGAAAGCTGTAAAAGGAAGCTGCTACTAGCTCAGCTCTGGACTTCCTCATTTGAAATGTTAAGAGAGGAGGGCCCTGGTGCCTCCATTCTGCTTGTTCTAAGTCTGATTCACTGTGCTGTTCATAGCAAAACAGACTTTCACTTGCAGAGCAGAACACTTTAACACTTTAGTTCAATGATTATTTTACATCCCTATTTTTAGTGTCTGTGCTCCCGTTTGTTTATGTTCAAAATATCTTTGAGGTCTTAGTAAGTAAAGTGAAAGAATGAAGCAGAGAAAGCTTACCTGTCTGTTTCTTCTCATAGTTTAATATGTTTATTGGTAAATTGGCATGTGAGTGATTTCACTGTATAATATCTTCATCTGATGCATTGATGGCTTTTCTAAAGATCAAATCATCGTTCTTTGTATGTTCACAAGGAAGACCCAGCCTGAGTTTGACTGCTAAATGTTTAATCACGCAATATGAATCAGGAGAGTTCGGGTTTCTTCAAATTACATAGGCTAACAGTCAGGAAATACAAGTTTAGAAAAGCTTGCCGTGTTCATGTGATGGACAGGAAGTCTTGCAAAAATAGAAGGAGGAAAAAAAGCTGCGCACAAACCACAACATGTGTCACATGACACAAAAAGAGAACTACACCTCACAGCAGTCGCAGAGCTTTCTGTCTCTGCGCTTTGCATAGGTTTACCACTTCGACAGCGAGCACGTCAACCTCCCAGACATGCAGTGACAGTGAAGAGAAGACACATGATTTCTTGTACAGAGGACGTGAAATCATAGCTTTGCTTTCAAGACATGGCATGGCAATTGTAATCATGTCAACACTCTTTTTATATACAGTAGTGGCATTTAAAAAACATGTGCTATTGATACAAGAGAGGAAATGCAAAACGAAATGAGAGTCAGTCAGTGTTAGTGGATTCTCTTCCTACTCAGCATTTTCACTGAATAAGATGTTTTAGGAAAATAATTATTATTTACATGGTGAAGTCACAAAGAACATATATGATTCACATCCTACTAACCTGTGTGAATCATGTCTTTCTGTCTGTGCAGCTAAACAGACTCACATAAAATACTCTCTAATGCAATTGAGCAATTTCAAAGAAATGTGGGTGACACAATAAATGCATAGCATAGAGAACACAGGAAGCTGTATTAGAAAAAAATATATGTACAACGAAGATTTGTCAAGCATAAGCAAAGTAAACGTCATAATGGTGTCCTTCAGAAATTAAGAAATGTAATAGGTAGTAGATAGATTTGTACATGGCTTTAAAAATAGTCTTATACTAAAAACAAGGTTCACAAACAAGAATGCAAATGCGGCCACTTCAAGCTAAACAAAAAAAGATCTTTTTTATGTGTTGTTGTGTTTATTAAGCGTGAATTAGAAAAAAAGCATGACACATGCACAACCTGCACAAAAGATGACCCCATCTCTTCCACTCAAAATACCTGTCAATTTACCACTTTGTGGATGGAGCTTGTTGAATGTGTTCACTGGAGACACCTCTTAGTGCCCAATGGGCCAGGCACTGTCCCCTTTCATCTATGTACTTGAGTGAGCCTCAGAGTCAACAGCTACACCAGCAGCTTGTTGGCTGAGCACTCATTGCTCATTTGGTTTTGGACACATAAATCACATCAACTTGAAGTTTTTTCAGGAAAGTAACACTAATTTTTTATTTTTTTCTAATTCATTTACTTTGTCTTCTCATGGTTTGGTTTAATACCAGCTTCCACATTTATTCTAAGACTCATCTGCTTTAAAAGCAAACTCTCAGAATCAGTTAACTTGAAAATGAAATATGAGCCTATTTGCTGGCCAATGGATATACACATCAATTGTCATATTTTTTCCAAAAAGTGCTTTCTGTTTTGTCATATGATGTCACATCTGTGGTGTTTCAGTGAACTGGGCCTATGGTGGACACTGGAACTGGATCTTCAATTTGGCCTAAGGGGCTACTACAGCACATCTGCCACTTTGTGGAATGAGCTCAAGCCCTGAATTAAACAAAGGCCACAGTCAATCAATAATCAGACCAATTTTGGTTGTGCTGAAAAGCATTTAGACTGCAAAGAGTCCAGTTTGTGTTCAGACCCTTCCTCCTCAGAACTCAGACTTGGCACTCAAAGAACTCTCATGTGTTCCCTTTAACTCCCCACTGGTGGCTCCCGACACTCCCGCCTTATCTTTGCAAAACAGTCGTGTTAGAGTTCCACGGAACTTCTCGGCCCCAAACAGGTAGACCAGTGGGTCCATGGCGCCGTTCAGACAGGTGAGTGAGGAGGTGAGGCGATTGGCTAAACTCAGGCCTCTGCGAGTTTGGCAGGAGACGTCAGGGTGGTTGTAGCCCAGGATGAATGTAGCCCTGCTCACATGATAAGGCAGGAAACAGACCACGTAGATGAGCATGACCAGGCCAATGGTGCGCAGGGCCCTCAGCTTGAGGCCCGGCTCTAACCTGGAGCCCCGATACAGGCTGTGAATGATGAGCAGGTAACAGGACAGAGTGGCAAGAAAAGGTGGCGTGAAGGCCACAGCTAGTGAGATCAATGCATTGTGTGAGGCTTTCTCTCTGTACAGCTGCAGACAAACTGTTGTGCCGTCCACTTCTGCAGTCTGATGGGTAACTAGCAGTGGCGCCATGGAGACAGTCACCAGGGCCCAGAGAGAGAAGCTGATGATATGGGCATAGCGAGCGCGACGAAATTTCAGTGATCTCACAGCGTGAACCACAGCCAGGTAGCGGTCCCCCGCCACACAGGCCAGGAAGTACAGGCTGGCATACATGTTGACATAAAACAGAAAGCCTGCCACTCTGCAGGGCACCTCACCAAATGGCCAGTGACCCCCAGTGAGGTGATAGGTGGCCCTCAGCGGGAGGATGATCACGTATGATAAGTCTGCCACAGCTAAGTGTATCAAGAAGACGTTAGCTGGGGAGGAAGCACCACGCTGGTGAGAGAAGATCCAGAGAGCTAGGCTGTTGCCATTCAGCGCCAGAAAGAAAACCAGGATGTAGAAGCATCCAAACAATGTGTTCTCGGCTGTCGCATCGACCACTGCACAGCTCTCTGATGACTGATTAGACAGAAGAGAGGGCAGGTCCATCGTAGCAGACTCCATTATGGTCCCTGAGAAGAAAGAAAAACTGTTGAAATTAGATTTTATTTTTAAAGGAACAATCAATTCCAATTTGTAATTCAGTTGTGACTTTTGTTTCTGATAGCTAAATAGTTCTTTGTTAGTATTCACACAGCTAACTACCTTAGTGACAGGAAACCAGCCCTGTCCACCCACACACACAGACAATAGGCAGGGAGAGTAGATAATTACTTCATTCAAATCACTTCGGGTATTAGACTTCCTCTGCACACTCTCAAGTCCAGGAGGTCAGAGTCATTAAATATTCAGTGTGCTTTTTACAGCTCATCTGTCCTTGGAGTTTGATTTATCAGAAATAATCTTCTACATCTACACTAAATGTCTAGGATGATGTCAGAGGTGGTAGACCAACAACACCAAGTATACATGAAGTAGCACTTCTTGGTGTGAAACCAAACGGCAGCTAATTTCTTAGCTGATTATCTTTGTATGAATCTGCATTTGTAAGGTAACTAGTGGCCTTTCCAAGGCTGTCAAATAACTATAGCGGAGCAGAAATTGAATTGCATTGTTTTTGTTTGTTTGTTTTTTACTATTTGTGATGTCTATATGCTAAATGTGAAGCTAGAACTAGCAGCCAGTTAGCATAGCCAACAAAAAATCCAACCACCAGCATCTCCAAGCTAATTAACATTGTTTAATTTGTTTAATTGTTATATCAATGGTGTTGTTAAAGTGTTTTTATGGGTGGTTAGTGACAGTAGGTGGAATTTATTACCTGTGGTCAGAGGAATTTTATCCTTGTTTTCTCATTTCCTTTATTTGTGCTAAGCTAAGCTAACCACCTCCTGGCCCTAGCTTCTATGAGTGGTATCAATCTTAGTAGTATTTCCTATATTGCTGAAGATACATGGAGGGGACACTCTGAAATGATAACATTTATCTTTACTTTTAAATACACATTCTTGATCACATTTTGAGTGGTACTTCCTGTGGGACAGTTTTTACTGTTCTTACTTCCCCTAATCGACGCAGCATTCATCGGAGGATTGCACAAGGCTTCTTTTTCCCAACTATGCAGACACACCTCAATAATGAGCACCCACTCCTCTGTAACTCTGGCAAGCTCCCACTGTCCACTCCTTTACTGTTGTTATTTTTCCCTCCTTATCTGCATCAGCAGAACATCTACACAAACACCAGCGGGGTGTGAAGAGAAAAGTCTGAAATGAATCGATCTCTGTAATAGTAAAGGTCTTCTCTAGCAGATCCAAGAACAATATCAAACATGTGTAACTTGGCAATGAACTTGTCCCCCTACAGATGTTTCTATAGCTGAATGGAGGTTCCCCCCAAACACTGGAATGTGATGAAATACTGAAACAGTACATGGCTCTAACAAAGAAAGCCAAAGAGATTACTTCTCTTAATCTGACCGGTTTAAATCTTTGTTTCATCAGCTCACTGTCCAGAACTTGGGCCCATTCGGAACCAGTGTAGATATAGCAGCATGGCTCTTTTCACTGAGTGTGTGTGTGTGCTGTGAATCCTTTGTGAGACCCACAATGGAGCAGATTTCTCAGCCAAGGCTCAGACACAACACATTCAGGACCAAGAGTCCTCAACCCCCCCAAATGAAAAGGGTTGAAATCCCAGCAGGGATAACAAATGCAGAGCAGCACAACCGGATGGTAAAGCTTTCATAATTCCAAATCCTAAATAGATCATCTTAAATAGAGATCATTGTGAAATATGCTTTCTTCACACTTCAAGTGTAAGCAGAGCTTTGCAGGTGCTGGAACCAAGCATCCTGGCATGAGTCAATTTCAGACACCAAATCTGTGACAGTTGCAATGTGTACTTTTACTCTTCTATTAAAATCAAGATAGGTAAAATGTGGTTCTGGGATTAAATAAGAGGCAACTTCTCATTTATTTTAAACATCTTAAAAAGCGACTGACAGATTCTGATGAGTGCTTCAGCAAAATCAATGAACATGCTGACCTGTTTGGAACATGATAAATATGACGCATTTACAGATTAAATACCTATCTAGCATATATTGTTCAGAATAATCACTCTTGTGCAACAACACTTTTACATAAGAAGAAGTTAGAAGTAAACATTTCCCTACTGCTTGATCAAAATATGAAGCAAAATCAAAAAGACTTACCCTGAGCTCCAGATATCTTCAGAGAGCACCCTAGCAGAAGAAGCGGTTGGCTGCTTATGGAACAATTCAAAGTGGACAACAATCAGTGCAGGAGCAACGGGTTGCGCAGCAGTTGTATGTGGAGCAAAGTGAAGACTGAGAGTTGGTCTGCTGAGCTCTGGGGGAGCTGAAGTCCTGACATGAAGAATGCTGTCCTCTAACCCCCTTGTCTCTCCCTCAAGATGTTCTTGGGAGTAAGTCTGTAGCTCTTTTTGTGCCTCAACAAATTTGATAACAGAAAGGGAGTCCCGATGGGAGCCTTTCGTTTGAACCTTGACCCCACCCTTTCTTTCACTATCCCCTTCTCTTCAGAGAGCCACTTGTGTGCTCCACAATAGCCTGAGTCAGAATAAGCAGCACATTTCAGCAGCGGGGAGAAGAATGGCATGCCTTAGTCGGAAAGACTCGTCGAGTATGACTCCATGGAAACCAGGCCTAGTGGTGTACAGCGAGCCTTTACCACCCCTCACCCCCACTGATAGATAGAAGATGGACTGTGTTGTTAATTGAGTAGTCTATGACTAAAGTCTCAGAAATGATCTTTTGTAGATGGTCTGTTAAAGAGGGCCCCATGCCCTGTAGGAGAGCGCGTGAAAAACAAGGAGGGGGGACGCTTGGAGGAAACAGAGGCCCTTGTTGGTCGCTTGCCTCCTGGGGGCCATCCTGAATTAGAGTGCCCAAAATAATCAGTCGCATAGCCATCAGACAGATGTGGAGAAAAGACCCAGTGACAGTGGAGAGAGATAATATTTCATTCATCCACAGAGTTCACAGTTGTGCTTTCACATTGGCCCTTTCTTTCTTCTGTATCATCAACATGCAAATGGTATTCTGTAGAACTGAATGAAGTCACTATCAGTGCAAGGCTCTGGAGAAGCTTTGACATCACTACCCTATTAATCTACTGCTAACCGCTATTTGGGGAAGCGCCCACTTTTGTTCAACTTCTCCACTCTGTCTGTCGTGCATCTTGTAAGCCTGAATCAAAAATGTTGCTTTACTATTCTAAATATATCCTTTTTATAGCTGCTGTGAAGATTCAGTCAAAACTTTGACAGGAAATAAGACACTCACACAAACTAGCCATCAGGCTTTGAATAGGAAAATGGTTTAATTGACGATGATGTCAGAAATTTTGTCATTTCTCAACAATAAATGTTTCCTTGAATATTTTCTCATCTCAAAATCATATTTATAGCATTTGTCGAAGGGCTTATGTAAGGCTTATTTAAAGGTACCCTGTGGAGTTTTTGACCAGTATTAAAATTATGGGGCAATGTACTGACGAGTGGGTCTGTATTTTTTTGTACATCCACAAGGGTGCACATGTGCGAATCAGCTCAAATCCTGTTGTCTAGTTCATGCTATTCTAGTTACCACCACTTGGTGGCGGTAAAAAAAAAGAAGCACTCTAACTGAGCAAAATGAAACCAACCAGGAGGTAGACAGCAAGATTGAAAACAAGTTGTAAACATTGCACAATTTAAATTTGTTCAGTGTTGTATAAGGAAGGACAAATACCCAGTGTGTTTTAAATAAGAAATGCTGCCTAATTTTGCAAGTTAAGATAATCTTTACTGTTTAGAAAAACATTCCACAGGTCACCTTTAATGTACAGTATTTTCGATGCGAGCCAATTAGCATGTTAGGGGACTTAATCTCAATATTAACATTTCTAAATTTAGCTTTAGGGTCATTAAACATGCATTTGCCACTACTATTGAGACTAGTTCCTCTCCTTGGTTGATAACTCATGAAAATGTATACTCAGTGTATCATAGGTGTAGTGTTCTGCCCAGATCACGTGCACTTGTATAAATTAGAGTTAAATAAAATGTGAAAACCACTTTGCTTCACATAATAAATCAATATCTTCTTTCGGCAGAGCACAAAAAAGCTGACTGTGCTTTCGAAAACAGAAAACTAGTCTTGCTCTGTCTCTTTCTCTCTGTGTGTGTGTGTTTGTGTGTGTGTGTGAAATGACATGTTGAGTGTGCTGGTTAACTTCTGCGGCTGCAGAGTTGCGCCACACTGGTGCTACTGATTGCAAGGCTCAGAGGTTGAGGCGCTGGTTCCTGGTTTGCACTGCCCTCCTGTCTCTGAGGTACATGTTGACATAGGAGGTTATAAGATCATCCATCTTGTAGCCCTTTTAAAAGAAGATGCAAATGTAAAGCAAAGGAAAAATAAAAAAAATAACACTTTCACTGACAGATAGTTTACCCCATGTGTAATGACATCTCTTACCAGTGAGGTTTCACACAGGAATTTGCTCCCTTTGACTAAATTGCCAATAGTCATGTGAAAGTAGGTGCTTCCACTGCACCAGTTTGCAATGCGGTTGAATGGGTGATTTGCCAGAATATCCTTTAAAGAAGAAAATCATTTTTAATGGTGAGAAATAAGAACAGGATGTTAAATGAAATACTGTTAATGCTGTTTGATTTATTTTTTCACCTTGTTTTTTGGGTGGATGATTGTGACTCCTAGCTTATTGATGGCAATGCGCACAATATCTGGGAAGTTTGGTTCTGACGTTTGCTGAGATGAGGGTTAGAAAGGCAAATTAGTGTTTGTTTGTTTTTTTGCTTTCTGTGCCGTGGTAACAGAGGTTGTGAGAGACTAAGAAAGCACAAAGCATCAGATAAATAAACCACTCGTGCAACCAAATGGACTACAGAGCAAAGATAGAGCAGCATTTGTGCTGCATTCACTGCAGCTTTTACCTTCACTTCGAAGAATGCACAGCCGAAAGTTGGCCAGCGGCTAACCACCTTCAGAAAAGCCACCTTGGCCTCTTCAACAGTCATACCAGCTTGTCTGTTATACAAAGCAACAATACCCTGAAAAAAATATGTAGAAAATATATATCAATGATAAAACACTCTTTGTCCACACTCTCCTTTTGTATGTGTTTCACTGCTTTAATGAGGTTAATGATTTTCTAACACACCCCCACAGCCCTCAGGCAATATTGCTAGCTAGCTGAGGTAGAGATCTCATGAGTGCCAAAATAAAACACACACACACCCTGCACAAGGGTGACAGAGGTGTTGGACCCAATCCCAGTCTGCGTGACATATAGAGAGACCAACCATTCACACTCACATTCACACCTACGGGCAATTTAGAGTCGGAAATGAGCCTAACAACATTTCTTTGGACTGTGGGAGGAAGCGTTGTAAGCACAGGGATAACAGGCAAAGTCCACACATGATCTTCTATTTTAAGTTTTTGCTCTTTGCCACAGAGGACAGTAACCAAAGCAGCGAGCAGTGTTTTGAAATGAACATGAACTCTGTAGATGAATTTGAGCCACTCCTCAACACACAAGCTTGTAAATTATTACTTAAATAATGTGTGAATTAACATGCCGTCGTGCCAAGGTGAGGTGCTGAAAGGAACTTTAGCAAAGTGTCCTGTTGAAGGTACTGTATACCTTCTTCCAATCATTTTCAGACATGGCCTTCAGCTGGTCAGCAGGCACCAGCTCCTTCAGCATCTTGGGAATCATGACAAATTGGTTCTTATCATTGTTGACTTTTATCCTGAAGAGAAGAGTTGCGATGTTGATCATTTCCTCTTTGGTACAAACATGATAGCCTCTCAGGTACTTAGGTAGCTCCTAGAAGACAGAACAATACTGCATAAAGTCCATCCACAATATTTAGAGAACTTTTAACAGACTTGGATCCAAATTTGATCCTTAATTAAACTGGTTTTCTACATACTAAGTTGTTCATTAGCTCACACAAAACTGTGTCCAGTCTGTGGATTGAATCTACAACTGTTAAATCTGTAACACACGCACTGGTAATAATGAGTAGTACTCTAGTCTACTAGTACTAGTACTAGTACTCATCTATGCAATAGAGGTTTTTGTATATGCAAACATGTCTGTTTCATATCAGATTTAAAAACTAACTGGACTGGAAAATATGGTGATGACTGAACTGCATCATTCTACTATACCTGTGGGAAATGGAAGATAAGATCAGCCTGTGTGTCCCTGCCAGGGATCACATTGAACCACAACTTCCTCATGAAGAAGACATGGTAGGCTATGTTAACTGACCCAGCTGAAGAGCACAGACAAACACACACAGTAGGTAAATCCACCGAACAGTCTCAACGGTCACATTGTTCCTCGAAGCACGTTACGTTTTATTACCGTCTTTGATCCTCTTTGCTTTCTTGGACCAGTCAGTGATTTGTCTCAGACTGTCAAAGAAGTAGTCTGTGTCATTTAAACTGAGGACCTAAAATAAGCACAGTTATTCATTTTTAAAACCACTGAGCTGGGAAGACATGGAAAGGTTTAGACCAAATTATGATGCCTGAACTGCAAAATGAACCTTGTCATCAGTTTTGACAAAAATGCTGAAGCCGTCCGCTGAGGTCAGTTTGAGTTTGTTTGTGATGTTCAGGATGAGGTCCCTGATCCTGGTGTTGGTCGCCACCTCAAATACCTCAAAGACAGACAAGCGGAAACACTGGCATTACTGTTTTGTTCTCTGCAACTTTACACACACAATGGGTCCTTGTTTGTACCTCGTCGCTGTCATTGGGGAAGTTGATTTTGTGGAAGATCTGCGTGCTGTTTTCTTGGATGGCGTCTAACTCCACCTGGTGTGGTGGGAGCTTCCTGGGCTCCATCCTATACGATGAGAGCTAGTGCTTAGTCACATCTTTTTTGTTTTGACTTCATTATTTTCGCCACTAAGTCACAAATTCAGCTCAGATGAACAAAAAGCCAAATGCCTTATCACGAAAACGAAGCAGAAAGCCACACCAACAGAGATAAGCATCTTCAGGCCTGTCACCATCATATCTGTAATACTGAATGTAAATCACATTTATTTATAGAGCAGACCACGCAAATACTGACTGTGGTTAATTCAACATGAAGGTCGTGCAACACATTTGCACAAAGAGTTTGGTGGTCACTATATCACTGACACTGGCACATTCTGTCTGTTGCATAAAAAGTCCATGTGCCTCAGTTAGAATAGTTTAGTCTGTTTGTTAAGGTCATTACTTCTTTTCTTAACACACCACTCAAGGTACCGTGCCGCTTCATTCTGGATGCCTGCAGGGTTGGAGTGTTGCAACTGCCATGTGCTTTCCTACAAGCAATATTAGCTGCTCTCGATTTTATTTTCTTCTGTTGCATTTGTCCACACCCTTCTAATTGTTGTTATGAAATCAGGAAGAAGCAGACGCTTACTTTCATAAAACACGGGGACACCCAGAGCTGTTTGTTGGTGGTTTGTTACACTATATGTTGGTCTAACCTCAGAGAGCTCTGCAGACGCTGCAGACAGTCGGAGGCCAGGGGCTGTTTGCGCCGGGTCTCCAGAAAGCGCTGGGTGTGTCTCAGAAGAGACTGACTGGGAGGAAACAGGCCACAGCAGAGCCACAGCAGCTGCCAGCCCTGCTCCATGCTGAACCTGGGTGACAACAAGTCAACTGTCAAAACAATATGTATGACTCTATGAAGAATATGTTAAAACGGACTCAGGGGTTGTATTTAAATCCACCCTCATACGTGAAAACTAGGGAAGCAGGTTACATTTCAGTTCTACTCTTTAATGCTTCCTATTGTCTAAATCAAGAATAGCACAGACAAGTTTTAATTACATCCCTTCACCAGTCCAGCTTAGATTTAGCTTAACATTATTGCTTAACAATGAATCAGTCAAACATTTGCTTAATTAATCAATTCCACTTAATCTGTCAAATATTAGAAACTTCATTCACTTCAGAAAATTTCAGTTCAGTTTACTATAAAACAAAACAGAGAAAAGCTGCATGTTTTCATATTAGAGAAGCTGTTCTACAATTAAATCAAAGAATCTGAGCTGGCGATGGAGTAAAATAAATAAACTACCGGTTGTTATTGCTGGTCATCTGCTTCATGATCTGACAGTAGATCTCATCTCTGAGGGCCTCGTGTTTAGTGGAGGGGCCAAAGATCTGGTCAGTGAGCTCCAGAGGACTCTGCATCTGCTTGGTTGGGTAATCTCCCATATACTTCAGGATGGGTAGACACAACAGTCAAAGTGGAATAACCAACCTGGCTTCATAAATTATGAAACTGCTGATGTTGTAAGCACAACACAATAACCCTCTAGACATGACTGCATTCTTATATTGGACACTGACTTCAAGTGACCCATCAATGTGTTAAAATGTTTCTGATACAAGAGGGGATTTGAAATGAATGTAGCTAGATAAAAAAATAATGATGTTAGGACAAGTGAGCAGGACGTGGCATTCAGCTGAAACTGGGCTGGTTATTATGGCTGCAGCATACAATGAAGGTAGACTGGAAGGTCTGATTAAGCAACTGACTGTGTGAGCTTTGCTTGGGTAAGAGTAGAATACAAGGACTGTTCAAAGGTACATTAGGTCAGGGATAAAGAATGCTGTCACCTCTGAGAGGGTTTATTAGATTTATGACAGCACAGCCTGATAGCCACTGCAGGGCAGTAATAAATGAACAGTGCTCCTAATTTAAATTAAATTAATTCAGCTTCTGCTCATTTCACATTTCACATCTGAGTACACATTTTACCATGTCTACTGATGAAAATTTGCTATTACTACTTGTTAACTGCTGCGGCAGGAGCTGCCCTGGTAGAAAAAGAACAAAAAAAGATGATGCAGACGTTAATAGTGGTATTGAGTGGTATAACTCTGGTGTGTGAAGGATATCAGTGAAGGCCAGACAGGCACTGTGGCTGAGCTCTGAGTTTCCTAACAGTTTCTTGAGGAAGGGCTGTCGGATTGGTTCTCTAGAGTGTGCCCAAAGCCTCTCTGTAGCAGTGTTCCTGGAAATCACCTGACGGTTCACATCCTTAGGGGGCTGCCTGTAGGATCGGGGTCTCAGTCAGTACTGTGAAGTGAGTATATTCCTGCTGATGTGTAGCACAATAGAGTGAATTTCCAAATACCTGAAATACTGGAGGGAGAACTCTTTAAGTGTGTAAGGCGCCAACCTCTCCATTGTGCCTGTTTCTTTATGGTGTGCCTGTATGATGTCTTTCCTCTGGTTTGGAGACATTTTGAGAAGACTCTGAAGAAAAAGAAACACCCATCACATGTCCTACTCCACACAACCGGGACACTAATATATCTGAGAAAGATAAACCAATGATGTAGCCATACCATGACCTCATAGCTGGGTTTGCTGAGAGTTGGAAGGATTAAGATGGCCTCAATGGGGACAGCACCTGTTTGCTTCATGCTCTCATTTTGTCCCTTTACCCAGCCTCGTTGCTGAGAAAACTCATCATCCTTGATGAGTGTAATGAGTTCTCCTTTCTTGAAGCTGAGGAATGTGGGATCATCTGTAAAGGAATGAAAGAAATCAGTTGTTAGCAAGCAGCTTATTCAATCAGGGAGATGTGATAGTGTGAGAAAGGTGAATCGCTATTGTCCCCAGCTTCTCTGACCTTGTCTGTTGACGTCCTTCAGGGCCACAGCGTACTGAGAACGCTCTGTCAGTCCACTGAGGAACATGGTGATCAGCTCATACATATCCTCAGTCGTGGTCCCACTCAGAGTGAAGTCTCCTTTCAGAGTCAGCAGACACACCGCCTGACCAGACGCTTTGACCTCCCTGAGAGGGCAACACTACACTGTAATAACTGATTTGATATGTATTATAACCTTACTTCTCTGATACTGTGCCTGGGCCTGTAATAATTGTCTCTACCTTACAGTATTGACTCCTGTCACTTCAGGGAAGGAGAGCTGCAGGAGCCTCTTCTCTCTCTCATCCAGGAACGTGATCCCAGTCCAGTTTATAGCAACAATGAACTTGCTCTTTGACAGTGAAGGACCTAGATAATCCATAGAATAAACCCGTCCAGCAAATTATGGGAGACATGATGAGAATAAAGCATAAAGAATACAAGAATATTTATTGGGAAGCTGCGGTAAATGTATTTGTTGTGAAATCTTGTTCCTATAAACCAATTTTCAAACATAAAAAACTAGATTCGACAACAGATTTGATCTGTTTAAGAAAAAACTCAAAGAGTGACTTAGATGCCCTTATTAGACAGTTTGGATTTAACATTTTGCAGTGTGGTTGTTTACAAGCAAATGGACAAGGGAGACTTAACTAAACAAAAATTATTCAAATATTTTTGAATAATAATATTATTATTATTAGAGTTAGCTGAATATAAATCATTTCAATAACAATAGAGAGACTTGAAACATTATAAAATTCCTTACCTGACAGTTTAGCAACCTCAAAGAACCTGGAGAAGAACATGGGCCACTTCTCTTTCGTGTAGTCAACCATCTCTGCCTTAACCGAATCTGCGTGTTGTCTTGAACTCAGAAATTGAGCCTGGAACGGTTGAAAAAAATAAATGGAAACTTTAATCTACACAGGTCATTAATATGGTTTTCTCCCTGCCCAGTCCTGCCCACGCTGCACGCACTGATACAGGTGGTGACTGACCTGAGCGTGAGCTGTGCTGACCATCTGCACCCATTTGGCCTCTGACTTGGCCTCCAGTAGAGAGTTGTTGATGCACTCCTGAACTGCTCCCTTCACATTCTGCAGACTGCTGTCTGCGCCGTGCTGGATGTATAAATGTTTCGCAGCGAGTTGAACAAGGTCATCCTCCTGTGAAAGTGAAATGTGGAAAATATTTATAAAATGAATTTGTGAGTAGAGAGCAGACATTTTCTAAGACAAATATAAGGCACCTTTTCACTCTGGTACTCTCCAAACTTCAGACCATGGATGATCTGCTTGTAGATTAGGTCTGTGCTGACGTTGTCCTCTTTGGAGTCATGCCAGGGGGTGAAGACCTCTTTGCGGAAAAAGAGACGCCAAGGGGCGTGCTGCTCCTGCCCTCCTCTCCTCTTTACTTCCTGCTCACACTGAGAGATAGCGTCCATCACGTGCTCCCGCCCGCTGCCCAAAGCCCACACCTTCAGGACAGGTAAACAGGTATGAAGTTATCAATGTCAATCAGAACTGACATTCAGGGATGGTGCTGCATGTACAACACGCTGATGTAACCACAAACCTTTTCATACAAGGCTACATAGAGTGAAAAGCCAAAGGTGTCTTTGAGTTTCACTTTGTTGGAGAGAAGCAGGCAGATCTCTTTGGAGGTGGATGCTGAGTCAACGGGCAGGTTGATGGAGCGGCCGTCCATCAGCGTCACAGACACGATCATGGGCTTTTTTGTCTTGGTTGCCTGTCACACAGAAACTGTTTACTCAAAATACAAAATACAAAAGACATATTCTCACGTATTTGTTGCCACAAAGTAATTCAACCAGTGTGTTAAACAGTTTTAAAGTGACTGTTTTAACTTTACTTGTTAATGATGTGAACACAAGGACAGTGAATCCATACTGTAATAAGGTGGCACCCTTCATCTAAGAGATGGACATCAAAAACCTGCAAAAAAAATGCAATACAATCTCTCTGTGGGGGGTGGGGCTAGAAAACTTCCTTTAGGTCTCTGTACCTGCAGCTCGAGCCAGCCTGGAGGCTCCCCTCGCACCCCGTTCATTACTGTGCGCCGCAGTCTTTCAGCACAATAGGCAGCGTAGCCTGATGGAGCATAACGGATGAAACTTTGGAGGTACTGTCAAGTTAAAAGGGAGAAGCACAACATTAAGTGAGGAGCACTGTTCATGAGCTAAAATCAACTGACACAACTACCATATTTACCTTTATGAAGCGCTCAGTTGGAGGGAAAATGCCCAAACAGAGGGACAACAGGATCCAACCACGGAAGTAGCTGTTGCGATTGTTGTTATCGTGAAGCTGCTTACAGATCTGACAGTAAATCTCATCTCTGAACAAAGACATGTGAAAAGAAGTGTTGTATTACTAGAGAGTTTTAAAAACACATTTAGATGTGTGGGACTTTTAAATGGAGTTTCAAAAACCTGAGGTCACGTCTGACAATAGCATATCCCACAATAATGTGGAGTTTTTCTAGAGAGGTCAGCGGGCGGTCCAGAGTTGGCTCTTCTCCAATCAGGACATCACTGTCCTCCTTTACAGGCGCCAGAGTTGGAGGCTTGGACACTTCAGTCAGGTCATCTGACTGCAGGATACACACAAAAAATCAAATTACCATAAGAGGACTCTAAAAAAGAAATCGAAATCTCTTTTAGGCTTCAACTTCACCTCCTCCATGATGATCGAGGGTTTCCTGAAACTTGGTTTTTGGATCCCATTTTCTTGAACATTGGATGGTTTTCGGTTTCTAGACAATAAGTCAGTGAATGTGGATCCTTTCCTTGCTCGAGAACCTCCTTCAGGTACAGTGTAGACTTTTGGGTTTTGAGCTGACTCAGTATTTGAAACAGCAGCTTTCTTGTTTCTTGTCAGAAGGTCTGTGAACATGGAGCCTTTTCTGTTTTGTGCCGGCTCCTCTGGGACTGTGGTAGGTTGTCTTTCTTTGTTTCCCCTTAGGACCCTCTAAAAACAACAGAAATGAAATCTATCAACCTACGATAAATGAATGTTGATCTTCAAAAAAAGGCTGTATTCTAATCATATTTACCTGATCCAGGCCAACCATGTGGCTCAGACGTCTGTCCTTTCGGGAGATCAGGTCCTGTGGCAGAAAGCTTTCTGATGTGGAGCTTCCTTTGACCTGGACCTGCCTCTTTGGCTCAGGAAGGTCTCCCATGAACCTCAGTATGATCCACCAAACAGTCAGTGAAGCCTGGTAAAAACACAACAATGCTTTGACTTATTATCATTCTTCTTAATTGTAATTTATAATAAATCAACCAATACAATTAAAGCAATGAAGTGAAGAGGTCTAAGAGAAGCACCAGAACATCTCCCTCCTCCTCGTGGTAGAGCAGGGGCTGCCGGAGCCTCTGGCGGATGTGGGTATGGGAGGCTGCACCCTGGAAGTACATGGAGGCAAATTTGGAGAAGGAATACTCATCCAGGTCATCATAGTCTTCTTTGGGAAGATCCTCCTCCATGGGGAGGTCATCAATGTCTATCTCCTCCATGATTATCCGTTTACCTTCAAAATTCTACAAACAGAAGCAGACATTATGCAGCCACTGTCTGTCTATAAGGAAAACAAAATGTCTCAGTGCCAAACTTCTGGTTTTCACACCTCGAATCCCACAGGTGCTTGCCCCTCCTGCCCTCCAATTATTGGGGGCAGGAAGCCAAAGATGTTGTCCACCATCTCCTGGTCTGTGATGGATTCAGACCGGGCTTTGGCCTCTGTCTCCCTCTTCTGCCTCAGCACTTCTTCCAAATGTTTCTGTCTCTCCAAAATGACACGTTGTTCTTCTTCTTTCTCTTTAGCAGAGAGATACATCTGAACGACACAACACAAAGCAAGGTCAGTAATCAGAAAAAAGAAACATTGTCCCAAACCACATCAGCCTGCAAATCTTTCAATAACCCAAATAACAAAGTTATTATTCACACAAGGAGAAGAACTTTAAAGTAAAGTGCCCTAGGAATAGCTGATATGTTTTTAATCTGCAGAGAAAGGTTCAGAAGAGTTCTGCTTTCATTAAGTTTTCACCAACATGAAACCAAAGAGCTGAAGAGTTTTGTCTGGGATCTTTTGAGGTGAGGTGAGGGGACCACAAGACATCTTTGGCTGGCATGAGGAAGTTCAGTTAGACAGGTGCTTTTACTTTATGTTTCATCTGAACTGTATCACTCAGGTAAAAGTAATGAAATCGAGAACATTAGTACTACTACCACTAAACAAACACAAGAGCGACGTTTTTACAACTCTAATTTAAAAAAAGGCTTTTCAAAGTGGAACGTACATCTCTTTTCATCTTTTCAAGAGCTCTTCTTGCCAGCACACCCCTGGTATGCGCCTGCAGGAGGATCACTGCATCTCTCTTGCGTTTCCACTCCTTCCTGGCCAGGTATCCTCTGGCTTGGGCCTGTAGCACGACGGCTGCCTCACGCTTCTTCTTATACTGGAAGTGGAGTTGACGAGAGCGAACCTGAGCTTGCAGTCTCGCAAAGCCCAGCTGGACCTAGTTTCAGAACATAATCCAAATATTATTTCGCAAGCCAGAGTTGTATTTTCACTTTGATCAATACTGATATCTTAAACAGTGACTCACCACTTTGTACAGCTTTCTTCCTTTGTGTCCTCTCCAGTGTTTCTGAATGACAAGAGCGGCTCCTTTTTTTCTTAGGAATTCTCTCCTTTAAAAAGCACAAATCATACAGACGTCAAATAGACATCATCAGCACGTATGACAGATTCTTGCACCGTACTGCACCTGTATCTGTAGCCTCTCAGAACTTTCTGGATCAAAAGAGCTTTCTCATGTAGCGCTTTAATCCGCTCCAGTTCGAGGACGGTGTCGTGGAAGTCCTGAGAGACAACAGTAGCGAGACAGACAACAGGTTTGAACCAAACTGAATGTTAATATTTTTTCATAAGCAGCCATCGCTAACAACAGTATATCAGAAAGCGGAGGCAGCACCTTCAGGAATATCTTTGTCTTGCCAGTCTTCCAGTCGTCCTCTTCAGCAAGCACAGTTTCACAGATGCTTTCACAGCATTTCTCTTTACTTTCCTGTCAGAATCAAATCAACCATCAGAAAAACAGAAAGAAACAGAGGGCAATGTCACCTCCAAAAGCATTACATTTTACTCTCTCACTCACTTTTTTGGGATCACAGAGGGATGACTTCAGAAGGACACGGTATCGCTGGAGGAACTCGTCAAAGGTGTAGCGTACAGGATACCCAGCTTTGCGGATCTTGATGGTCTCCATCATGCCGGAGTAACGGAGCTGCCGCATGCACAGCTCTCTGTCAAACAACTGAAACACAGGAGCTTGTAGTGTTATTGACAATCTTTCTTTCAATTTTGTTTTGGTGGTATATGAGTTTTATTTTGGTTGAGTGAATGCAGCTTTCTTTTTTTCCCCTCACCATGGGCTTCTTGAAATCATTGGGTTTAATACAGCGTATGAAATAGGGCTGGCACGCGTTCAGCGTTTTCATCAGAGAATCCAGAGACTGGCGGAACTGGCCAGACAGAGTTGGGACTCGCTTCTTGTTATCAGGTATTTGCTGCCAGACACAAACAAATTCCACTGGGTAAGAGATCATATACAATGGTGGTGCTTTCTAACTGATGCTTTGTCTGATGCTGGAGCTTAGCACTGACCCGAAGGCTGTTCTTGGGCATGTTGAGGGTCATCTTGGGGTTGGTGCCGCCCTTGCTTGTACTAGAGGACAGATCGTTTTGAAAAGCCTGTTTGAGGAGCTTGTTGGTCGATGTTTCCACAAGCTGAACCAGGTCTGAGCTGAGGGTGTCTCGGTTTTTCTCAAGGAAACCTCAAAATGAGACAAGCATGCTTGGAATATCACAGAGGTCGTGCAAGCAGAGTGGTTTGTTGATTTAAAAAAACCTTACCTCTTGAATCGTAGTAGACCTCTCCAGCAAAATGCTTGATTCCAAACTGTGTCTCATAGTTGTTCTTGGGGGAAATGTAGATGTTGCCTTTCTCATGCACTTTATTAAGTTTCTGGAGCAGGGTGGTATCTGATGCCTGAAAACAAAGAGAAGAGGTGTTAAAACATGTTCTGTTTTGTCACAACAGAACATTACAAGATGCAAAGAGGATAGCAACCTGGGGGAAGTTGCTTTCTTCATCAATAAGAGCCAGCATGTTCATGGGTTTGCTGGCAAGCATATCCAGGGTGCTTTGGTTGTCTTTGTAGTCGATGTGCTTCCAAACTATGTTTTCACGGGCGTATTCGTCCTGCTCCAGCTTAAAAATGTGTCTGACAAAGAACTGCTGCAGCTGCTCGTTGGCAAAGTTGATGCACAGCTGCTCAAAGCTTCATCAGCAGAAGAAGGAAAGATTGAGAAAGGATTTTAGTCAACTTAGTCAAATGTGTCGTGGCATCTAAAACCTGCAGCACCTGAGCTCTAACTCCCAGAGAATTGATCGCCAACCTGTTTTTGCTGAAGTTCTCAAAGCCAAAGATGTCAAGCAAGCCTATTGACTGTTGGACCTCGCTGGAATCCTCATGTGGCTTGTAAATGGCAGCATTGATTTTGTCCACAACCCAGATGAAAAGTCTCCCATAAATAGCCTGGACAAATATAGAGAATAACATAGATCCTAACAACATAATAATTTATACTTGTTACCACTGCATCAACACTACAACCAAAAAAAGGATCATGACATCTGACACAGAAAACAGCATTACATCCAAAATATTTGTGTTGTGTGTTGTTAATTTAAAATTTTGTGGTTGTATAAGTACTAAGAGGCTCCAAGATCCCATTTGTTTGATCTAAGTGCAACCAAAAGGTAAAACTGACTATTTTACCAACCATTTATTTTATTTGAATATTACAAAAAACAAATATCTGGATTTTAAGCAAAGGCTTTAGCTTCATATTTAACAGACAGATATAAGAGTGGAATCAGTCACCTCATCTAACTATCCTGCAGAAAACCATAAATATGGTTCATGTTAGAAAGATTGCTCAAAGGATAAAATGTTACATATAACACTCAAACATTAACATGCTGTCATGCTACTATAGCGTTAAGTACAGCAGAACAGGTACAGCTGCAGTTGTTCAGCCCGGCACAGTAGGCGAATCAAAGGCTAAATGGAGGACAGCCATCATTGATTTTAATGTTCACACATCTCTTACATGAAAAAGGTCTGTGTGGAGCTGAGGCTGTCAGGCTGAGTAAGAGAAGTCTGAAAATGCCCACAGCAAAGGCGGCAGCATCATCAGGCTTCTTTGTGCCTCAACTAAGTAAAAGTGTCTCCATATCTCATCTATCACTTCATCTAGTTGTTGTGGTGTGTAATAAGCATTAAACCTATTACAGCCGGTGTGAGCTGTTTTGTTACATGTCTAAATGAGCCCTATTTATCCATGAGATACACTTCTGCTTTAGGAAAAAGTGTGACTCGTGTTACTTTGACAAAGGCGTCCTTGCCGTCCACAGCCTGGGCACAGGTTAGAGATCTGGTCACACTCTCCCTGGCGGTCATGAAGGAGCGCTGAATCAGACTCTTCTGCAGCGCTTTGGGATCCACCTAACAGGACACAAACGGACACGGTCATCTATGTTCTATCTATTTGTTTTATTTTACTTATTTATTTTTATATGTACTGCTTTTTGTTTTTTTCTTAAAGTCATACCTCTAAGAGCTGACTGGCCATGTTGAAACTGTTTGAGGATGATTTGGGGATGTCACAGGCCTCCAGGTTATTCACTATAGTGCCTAAAATTAGACAAGGTAAATATTTAGATGTAGTTATATTTATTTGACAAATTGAGGATCCACATGCATCTTCCATTGTACTGTGCTGTTCTTACCCTCAAAGTCCACATTTCCCAAGTGAAGTATAGCAGCAAGCAGTTTGGAGATTTCCCACGAGTCATTCTCTGTGAACATGAGGATCTTCAGAGCGGAACGGAAGTGGGCATATTCCTTCACATCATCGCGCCCTTCGCAGCTGGTGCAGTTACCCTGGTGATACAGTCACTTGGTTTAAAGCTAAATGTCAGCTCTTAGCTCGGGATTTGTACAACAAACACTGCGTTATATTCAAACTTCAGGTTTCTCAGATTATGTCGGTACCATGGTCAGATAGTTGTACTCAGCAGAGTTTCCAAGAGAAAGAATCTTCTTCTGCTCGGCTGGCATGCCCATCAACATGTAGTAAAATATGTGGTAGTTTCTTTCCTCGGGAGCCTGCATGTGAAAGCACACGTTCTTCACCCAGAAAATGTGACTTTGTACCATGTTACTAATACTAGAAAACAGCTGAGTGATTTCCCCACCTGACGACAAACTCTGCTCTTCTCCAGCAGGTACTGCTCGATACGGGCCCCTTCGATGGCCCCACCGTTGGTGAAGTTGATGTCAATGTACTTCCCAAAACGACTGGAGTTATCATTGCGGATTGTTTTCGCATTGCCAAATGCTGTGAGGAAAATGTAGGTTTAACCCAAATAAGGCAAGATTCAGTTGACTACATGTCTTATAAAAGTATGTTGATGTTTGCTCGTACCCTCCAAGATAGGGTTCGCTTCAAGAATCTGTTGCTCTATCCAGGAGTGCTGGCCACTCACTGCTGCCAGGAACTGCAACATCAGCTTGGTGCTCTCAGTTTTCCCTGCTCCTGACTCCCCACTGGTGGGGAAAACAGACTTATTATTTATTATTGAACGTTGCCCTGCCCGGAAAAGATATTTTCACAGATGTTTCTAACTAACAGCTGTGTTTTAAACCACTGTCAATGCGGTTTCACAGCTGAGGGTTAGATCATGTCAACAGTGTCTTTGCTGATGAAAACAAATAATTATAAAAATAAAAACTGTGCTTCCCTGGTAATTTAAATCTATTTATGTATAGATGTTGTTGTGGGGACAGTATTCTTCACTGGCTCATACATTACTTACATTACTGATCTCAGTGTGTTGCAATTGATGATGTTTAACCTGAATGCCTCAAAATGAACAAAGGGATTCTACAAGGATCAGCTGGATCTGTCAGGTCTGTTCTATTCAACATCTATATCAATAACCTAGATCTGGATTTTAATGATTGTCAAACTGTCTTTATATGCAGATGACACTGTTTTTAATGCAGATTTAAAATGTGTATAACTCATTTATATCCTTCTGCCTTCATTTAACCCTGTCCTCTGCAACCTCTTCTCTCACAGCAACTCATTTCATGTCCTCTCTAACTACATCCATAAATCTCCTCTTTGGTCTTCCTCTAGACCTCCGGCAGGGAAACTCCAACCTCAGCCTCTGTTTATTGACATGATCACCATCTCTACGCTAAACTCTGACTTTATCCCATCTAACATCTGTTATTATCTGTCTCATTGATGGACTCATTCCTGATCCTGTCCATCCTCATCACTCCCAGAGAGAACCTCACCATCTTAGGCTCTGCTACTTCCAGCTCTGCCTCCTGTCTATTCTTCAATGTCACTGTCTTTAAGCTGTACATCATTGTTGGTCTCACGACCCAAGTCCATGGAGATTCCTGTCTAACCATCAGTTTTTCAGGGCTTTGCAGCTTACAAATGTAATAATATTACAATTGCTATAAGAACCTTATCATTTATATTCTCACTTTGTTTCTACACAAACATGTAACATATTAATTAACGAACTTAGGTGTGTTTCCAACCTTCTGTCTGCGAGGTTTCCCTGCATAGATCATAGGTCATTTAACATAGCCATAATGCCTATCTGGATTCAGCTTCACCTGATGACACAGCACTGGTTCTTTCGGTTGCGCCGCATGTTGAAGAAGCAGCTGTCTGCGATGGCGAAGACGTGCGGTGGCAATTCACCCAGCCTTCGATCTGTGTACATGTGTACATGCTCAGTGGTGTAAATGGGCAGCAGCTGGTAAGGGTTGACTGCAACCAGAATGGAGCCTGTGTATGTCTTTAAACAGAGAGGGATGTTAACGATCACACAGTAGCACATTTGACATTTTGTGTGTGTATGTGTGTGAATAAACAAGTTGCCGTAAGCACATAAAGCCACTGATCCCAAAGGCTTCTTATTTAGTGACAGCAGCAAAGCATAAGATATGTTCTAATTGCTGTATGATTCATTGCTTTGAGACATTGCATGGGTGGGTTACACTGCTTTAAACTGCTACAAATGCTGTGGTTAATCATATGACTGCTTGGTGCAGCCCATCGGAATATCAGTCTTTGTATTTGAGCCTCCTGTATGCAGCAGTAGTATTTTCACACAACAAAATGGCCTGATTCACAATTGAACACACACTGTTGGGCTTTGATGCTGTGACACAGAAACACTCTTTAAACAGAGGCTCGTTTGTCTCCATGGAGACAAATAATACTGTGATAAACCACAGGGCAAAGTCTAAGACAGAAAGATATTTACAGCATGAGAAGAAGCAGTGTGCGCACAGTGTGCATTACCACAGAGGTTATGGACATCATAAAACTAGGCTCAGCGTGAATCCAGAGAATAGAAACCTACATAGATGATGCCTTCTTTGTGGCGAACCAGGAGGTTCCTGAGAAGTCCCGCCTCGTTGAGATCACCCAGCCTTATCATGTCATCCACACCCTTCACAGAGGTGGGGTGCATGGGTCGGATGGTACCCTCCATCTTCTTCTTGACCTTGTGTTCCTGTGTATACGTTATAAAGGAGTATTTATAAAGAACGCGTACATTGATTCGCTGCACTTACCAAAAACAGACTTGTGGTGCGGGTTTTGTACCTTTCCTTCATCGTCAATCAGTTGAAGCTGTCCTGTGTCTGTCACCTTGACCTCCGCCCCAATCGGCACCCCAACACCAGAGTCCACCCATACGAAGTCACCCTAGTTTTGGACAAGAGAAGTTCAGAGAAAGACCAGGACCTGAATCAGATCATCTGAGCTTGGTTTGAGAATAGTAAAATCTACATATTATCATCATAATATCTATAGTAAAGTCAGTATAAATTCTTACCTTACTCAAATGCAGCATAGCAGAACCGTGGATTAGGCCTAATAAGAAAATGAGTCACAGTGACACGTACTTACTCAACTTACTATGTGTAGCAACATACTGCAGTTATAAAGCCATCTTCGAAGTAAATTACTTAAATGTTAAAAATTCTTTGAGACTTACAACATTTTACAGACCATTAGACATACTTCTATTACCATTTCTACAGTCCATACTGTGCACATTTAAAAACAAATATCATCCTCTTGGCATTAAATTAATATTCATTTTACTTCTGTTACTCACTTGTTGTGACAGCTCTTACAGGACAACAGTTATTTCTTGTTGGTGGAAGCTGCTGTTGCTGCTGCTGCTGCTGCTGCTGGAGAGGAAACTTAAAACTTAAATAACTAAAAAGCAGGAAGAAGAATCCTTTCCCGGCAAACGCCCCTTTATGGCCCTTTGACTTTGCTCCTGCCAATGTAGAGCCAACCAGCGTCCCTAACGAGCACACTCCGCACCGACACACGGAGCTCAATGTATACACTATAAATGATCAAAGTGAATCAATTCCAGTTGCTTTCCATCACATTAAGCTATAATTATTGCACTATGATAATCTCACATGATAACATGCGTATCATTTGAAAAATGTATAAGTCATAAATATTTTTCCGTTTCAAATGTTATCCTCCAGTGATATCAGCAATTATTCTAGAAGGAGAAAAGGATCATCCAAGTGCCAGTAAGTCATTTCTCCTGATCCATAAACACAGTTGTCACAGGTCAGGTGCTGCCAACACATTCTGTACCTGCAGGCAATTATGTTGTAAACAGCAGATAGTGAACAACTGGGCTCACTTAGGAGCCATTAAAATATAATGCTACTCCCTGCAACAGCTCATACTAGCTGCTTGAAGAATTCTGTAACAAGAAATCAAAAGGCACTACTGAATAGACGGATCAAACAAAATAATACAACTAATTCATATATAGTCAGGTGTGTCCAGCAAATATTAAAACAACGTTTTCTGGCACGTATCTCCTGTACGGTTTAACAAAAGTTAAAAGGTAACAAAAGTAACAAAAGTCATTTTCATACACACACACAGTCATTAATAATAATGGAATAAATCTAACATAATATCAAATGTAAGGATTTCCTTCGATACTTAAAAAAATCCTTTGCTGTCAATGGCTGCCTGAAGTCTGGTTCCCAGGGAAAAGACTCTCTAGATGCTTTACCAGGTCTTTACTGCAGCTGCCTTCAGCTGCTGCTCGTTTGCAGGTCTTTCTGCCTTAAGTTAAGGTGATCAGGAGAGCCATCTCTCTGATGGCTAGAATTCGTTTTTTTCGGTTAAATGATGGCCTCATTCACTCACACAGACATTTTGTTAGACCTCTTTTTTTTTTTACCTAATGCAACATTCAAAACCACCTCCAGGCCTTTTATCTGCTTGATTAGTCGTAGAATAATAAGGAAACAGGCCACACTTAAACATGCTGCTTGTCAACCATTTGTTCCACATTTTTATGAGCCACCAAAAATAGGTGTGTGTGTGTGTGTGTGTGTCTGACAATGGCTGTAATTCATGTAACACTTGTCCACCTTGAAACACCTTGAATTTATGATGCAATTTCACAATTTGTCTTCAGGTATGGTTGATTTCTCCACTTTACTTGGCACCAGAATGAAGTTTCACTTCGAGAACTTTATGAAGACACAACAATATGAAAAACATTACAGTGTATATTGTATTGTTTAAGTATCTTTACTATAATTACACAGACAAAAACAATGTACAATAGCTGAATGCTTCAGGCTCACTTCATCTCATGATGTTAATATCGTTACACTGCAAAATGAGGCGGAGCACATCACACAGCACAAAATGTTTCACTTAGTACAAAATTTGAAAAGAACTCGGTCAATGGAAAAACCAAAAGCACATTTACAGTGATTCACGTCAAGTCTATTCATCACTGTAATCACACGAGTTTACTCACTCTCTGTTTCAGCACTGAACCTTCTGAAACCAAATCAAAGGACAGTTTTTTGCCACTGTGACGCCCATTTATTTTAGATTAATTGGATGATTTGTGGCAGCTGTACATGTTAGTTTTGCATTTTCAGACAACCATCCTAGCTATTTATCCTTTAAGAGCATTTTTATTGTACGCAAATGAGTTTCATTTGCCACATTTCTCTAACTGTCCTTTTGTTATATCTCAACTCATGTAAGTAATTCGTTATGTTTTAGATTACAGCTAAACTTGAGGCTGATAGGTTTATTGTTTATTCACACTAGATAAACAAGGAAGCAGTGAAACTATCCTGACCTTTGTGTTTGAATAATATTTTCAGAATATTTTGATAGTGTGTGGAACTGCTTTCCCAAGTCTTTGTCCATTTCAATGACAAAATGAAGGCACAGATTGATGAAAAGAGCAGTTGAGATTAGGCTGTAGTTTGTTAAAGGACTCCTTTTTAGATTATTTTGAGAAAGTTTAATTGTCACTCTAAGGTCATTTACCTTCACTGGAATTCTTTGATCACTCACAGGGATTTAATGCACCTGCCTGTAGTGGAAAATATCACAGAAACGCAACGTGGCAGCTTCTAATAATGTCTTGAAGGATGCAGCTGAGCCTAAGTTAGTAAAAATGGTCTCTGGGTTATTCATTAAAAAAAAAAAAAGAGAGGGGACAGTGAAATGGCCGATGAGTTGGCCACACTAATGCAACCTACGATGTTCCACGCTCAATGTGTGCACTGTGCCTTTAATGAGAACCTGTTCCTGGTGGACCTTTCTGCTTCGTGAAGCCCTCTGGTTACTTTCTCTCTGTCCGGCAGATAGGGAGGGTGCACACGATTGTATGTAGCAAATCATAGCACCAAATTCTGAGCAGCTCCTTCACCGCCTCCAGAAAGGAGATGGTGGTGGCTGTTGACAGAAGAGAAGGTCCAGGTTACGCTCGTTCTTTGCGCTTCAGTTTGGAGGACTTCTTAACTGCACCGTTCTTGTTGAGCAGCTTCAGCACTTTCTCCTTGTGGTCAAGCACTTTCATCATGGTGTCTCTGGCCTCGGTCACCTGGTCCATCACCAGCTTACAGCGCTGCATGTTACCCTGAGGACAAACACGCAGTCATAGGTGAGCTGAGAATATTACACATTCGAGGTCTTCTCTCGTGCTGCCTCTTTGTTTCCACTCTGAAGATAACCGGCAGCTGCTGCAAGGAGAGACAAGACGACTTCTCTCGTGTGCATGCACAGCTATTGGCCACTGCCAGTGGAGTTGAATAATGCAGTTTCAACAGCTCTTGTTTAACTTGCATATAACTGTAGCAAACAAACAGGAAAATAAAAAAACAGGCCCATTTTGTTCATGTACTAAATAAATCAATCGACACCCATTTTCAATTCTGTCTCCGCAAAATGCGACGAGACGATAGACTTCCGCAGTTTTATTCTTCTTGTTCACTGATGACTTTCCCAGTCTGTTCCATCAACCTTACCTGTATGAGCTCGTTGATTCGGTGAAGGTCATCGTCAGTGCCCGCCCTCTTCTTAGGAATCAGGCCCTCTTGAAGGGTGGAGAGGCGGCTGTAAACATCGTGCTCCAAACTTGACTGCAAAAAAAGTAATAATCAACAGTGAAAAGAAAGTCACCTGTCAACATGAATGGAGAGAGGATGTAATGTAGAAAGATGTAATCCAGGACCAGCACTCACCAACTGCCTGAGCTGTGCAGCACACAGATGAATTTTCCAGCCTTGTGCTCTGCATGCTACCCCTCTCTGGTTGGCCATATCCTGTAAGGTGCCCTTCTTCTCCTCTGAGAGAGGAGCACATTATTTTGTTAGAGAGATATGTGCCATCCTTTATTCTCATTAGCTAAATGATGTTAGACAACCTACGAAGAGCAGGTAATTTAGTCTTTGTGAATGAGCAACTGACCTTTCACCCGGATGTCGCTGTACCTCTGGAAGTGGTGGTAGGCTGCCTTCCAGGGATTACGATAGTGTCGCAAAAGGGTAACAGGAGGCCGAGGTCTGACTGGCACATAACGCACTCCTTCTTCATCTGATGGACAAAAACACAGTTGAAACATAACAGTGCAGATGGTTCCCTTCTTAGAAGCACACTAACCAAAAGAATACATACCAACATATTCCCTTGGTGGAGATTCACGCCGCTCAGCCCTGCCAGTAATGGGCCTGCCTGGGGCCTTCTCTTCATCTGTGCTGTTGGTCTCCACCATCTCGCTCTCCTCTGTAGAAATAACATGCTGTTGTTTGCGGGGCTTCTTCCTCGGGGAAGCCCCAGTGATCAGATCGCCTGTGGCAGGAGCAATTAGGGTGGAGGTCTGGGTGGTGAGGGCTGAGGCTGATGACAAGTTTGCATTGGGGTCTGTTGGAAAGAGACGCACAGTTTATTCACTTGTATATACACTTCCTTGTCTCCACATTCAGTATTTGCCCACATCACATCACTGATAACATGTGAAGGACTCCTCACCTGGCTGGGAGGTGTCCATGGTCTCCACCTCCTGCTTGATTTTCACATCTGGACAGGTGGAGCTGGCAGCACAGGCTGCAGTACTACTGGCTGCAGGCTGAGTAGGGGAGGCCACAGTGTTGGCCATTGAAGCGGGGACAGGGGGCGTTACAGCCATGGCAGCAGGCAATGCCGAGAGGACAGTAGAGGGCTGAGAGGGAGGCACAGGTCCTGGCGTGGCGAGCATCGTAGGAATGGCTTGGGCAAGGTGCTGGGTGTTAGAAGACATGGCCTGCTGCTCTCCTCCCTGAGAAGGTAGTGCTTCCACTGTAGCCATGACAGGAGGGGCCACTGCCATGTGCACCTCAGCTTTGGGTTTCACACTAAGAAGAATGGAGAATGTCAAGTTTCAGACTTGTATCAGAACTGATAACAACAGGATGTGAATGTGGATGCTGTCATGGAGGCAGAAGCTCACCCTGCAGGCCGGGGAGATCCTGCTCCTCTTACAGCACTCTCAATCCTAGCACTGCTGGACTCACTGGGTTGAGCAGGGATCAGGTTCTTCCGAACACAGCTGAAACACACAGACAGGACAAACATTACATCACCCTTTTAGTGCAAGAGCTAATAAAACTTTATACACACACACACACATATATATATATATATATATATATATATATATATATATATATATATATATATATATATATATATATATATATATATATATATATATATATATATATATATATATATGGACATATCTTATGCTAATGGCAACATGTTGACAATGTGCCACTGAAGTTAAGAGAGTACAAAGGTACATCAGTGTACAGAGCAGTCTGCTTCCAATTTTTAGGGTTGGGGTTTGTATACTCACCTTTCATTAGCAGGTTTCTTGCGGAGGATGCTGGGTCTAGGGGAGGAGACCAGGGTGGGAGTTCCTCCTACTCCTCCCTGAGTGTGTGCTTGCACCATGGTGGCTACTGGTTGGGTGGTGCTGAATGTGCTGCTGATGGGGCTAGCTACAAAGCCCTCAGCCAAAACAACTCCTGAATGAAATAAAACATGCATTACCAACGGCCAACTTAGTTACAGTGCTTGCTTTAGTACAGAGTCATCAGCACCATTACACGGTGTTCATTTAGTCATTACCAGGTTTAGCTTCAGACTGCGGTTGTTGCTGCTGCTGCTGAGTGACTATGGGTGTCTGCTGTATTCCCTGTGTGGTGATTGACCCAGATGTGTGCAGACCCTGCACTCCAATCGGTGTTGGCTGAATACCCTGCGCAGTAATTGGTGCTGGCTGGATGCCTTGGGTGCTGATTTGTGCTGAGGGCAGACCAATGCGATCCACTGCCATCAGCTGCATGTGGTTTAGATGGACAGTGGTGGCAACGCCTACACCAGGCTGGGTGGGCAGTGCTGAACTTGGAGCTTGAGGAGTAACTTGGATAATGGAAATATAACTAAAATGAGATCTTCAACATATTAAGTCATACGGTTTCTTAACAGAATTCCACACACTTTGCAAATATCAATTTGTCAGTTCAAGTTTTATATGTCAAGTCTACAAAATCAGGAGTGGTCAGGAATGCTTACCAGGATACTGGCGGATGGTGGATACAGTGGTGGTGATGGGGGTGTAGGTGTGTGTCAGAGGGTACGATGACGAGTAGAAATACTGAAACTGCACTGGCACAGAGGGCCTAAAAAGAAAACATAAAGCAATAATATGGATTAGTATCCATTCATGAGCTATTAATATGATACGCGTCAGCCATAGGGGGTGGCTGTAGCTCAATAGGAAGAGCAGTTGTCTGCCAATCACAGGATTGGTGGTTCGATTCCCGGCTGCCGTGTCACAAGATACTGAACCCCAAGTTGAGGTGAGTCAGGTCTGCTCTGCCATTGGTGTGTGTGTGAATGGGGGAATGAGAGGCAGTGTAAAGAGCTAAAGAGCTAGGTAGAAAAGTGCAGACCATTTACCATGATCTGTAAATACAGTCTGTTCATGAACTACAGTGATTTTAGTGTAGCGCCTTAGACCTATGTTACTTTTCTGTTGATTTATCTGGACATTGACACTGTGTCACTGTGAGTGAAAATCAAGCTGTGCTC
This sequence comes from Anabas testudineus, assembly GCF_900324465.2. Classification (NCBI taxonomy): domain Eukaryota; kingdom Metazoa; phylum Chordata; class Actinopteri; order Anabantiformes; family Anabantidae; genus Anabas; species Anabas testudineus. The sequence goes on along the minus strand of NC_046613.1, from coordinate 5,151,999 downwards.
ACCTATTGTCACTTCTGGCTTCCATGGTGACAGGATTAGGAGATGACCTAAGGCCTGACATAGGGATGAGGCTCGGTCTTTCTCCTGTGTAGTCGGGCTGCACACGGGATGAAGAGTGAGCGATGGGCTGAGGGACCACTTTAGCTATAGACAAAAACACAAGGGTTAAAATCAAGGATTTACCATAAACCCCCCCTGCTTATAAAGCACACAAGTGTGTTGAAGATTGGTGGGACAAGAGTGCCAGCTTACCAACAGGTATGGTAGAGGTGGTTACTGCTGTAGCATGAGAGGAGTGGGAGGCCATTGTCATGGTCACAATAGTGCTATTGGTCATTTGGGTATGTGGTACAGTGCCTAAACACCAAGAAAACATAATTAGCAAGATCAACTTCCCAATTTCAATTCTTTTGATCTTATACTATAGTCTGAGACTATGATTGTTCTGATTATGATAATTATTTTTTTTAACTCATTAATAAAATACCTATTGTGGTGGTTGATGGCACTGTGTTAGTGGCAACAATTGGTGCCACAGTTGCTGCAGCTACTGGTGTCACAGTGCTGAAGATGGACTTCTGTGGGGCACAAATAATATAATTATTTAGATCACTGTGTAAATATCTATTCATTAATTCTGTAGCCAGCCATCAAAAGCACAAACCTGGGTCAAGGTGTGCGAAGGCTGAGACTTTTGACCTCCAATTGCTGGGTGTGACGGCAGTGTGATTCGTGCGGCAGTGTCACGGGATGTCTGAGGCCTCTGAACAGTGGCAGGGGTGTGAATGGTCAGTGCAGGACGCCTGCAAGAGTCAAAAAGTCAATTAATTAGTGACCAAGTACATTACTGTTCATACCTGTAAGGGGTTATAGATTCAAAAGGGGAGTTTTATTCATTTTGCATAAAGTCTTGCCTAAACTGTCAACCAACTCAAGCTGTTTAATCTCAAAGAATCTGCGTAATAATAATAAAAATAATATTAGCCATGTCTTCTACATCTAAACAACTTAATACTAAATAAAGTACAGACCAAATTATCACCACTTTTATTATTTTCATATGAAGTCAAATTCCTGCACTTACCCATGTGCCACCTCTGCAGAGTGTGTAACAGTTGGATTAATAACTGGGGACTGTGTTCTAGTAGTAGAAATGGGAGCCACCACAGTTGGAAGCACAGCAGTAGATGTTGTCACAGTAGGGCGAGACTGGAGACAGAGGTATGACCCTGTTACTCATAATGTTTCTGAATGCCAACAATACTTATATTACTTCTGATAAAAAGTACCTGAATAGTCTGGTGGATTATGTGCTGTACTGCTTGCTGCCCAGGGCCTGCACTTGCTCCAGTGGCTGGTCGCAGGACAGTTTTGGCACTGGACATAACAGCTGCTGCAGCAGCCCCTACAGGACGACAAGTATATGGATGTAGCATGATGGACTCCAACAAATGAGTGATACATGGATTACTGTTTCACAGACATGCAAAGATCAGGCATATTGTTATTACATCATGCATACCTCGAGGTAAATGAGATGTGAAAGTCTGGGGAGGGACTGTAGAGGTCCCAATCTGCAGTGCAGGGGCACTGCCTCTAATGATCTGTATGTTAGCAGCTGGCACCAGATGGTGTAAACTGCTGGAGTGACCCTAAAATACAATCATCAAAAAACATACAATAAAATACAGTGGCTAAAAATGATGCATTCGCGTTTTTACAACAATGTGGTACAGGTCTCCTTTTGAATCAAACTGCCCATCAGGCGACACTCAATGGACCATTATGGCAAAATGAAAATAATAATAATAAAATATAAATGCCATCTTTTTCCACTTAGGAATACATCTACAGCACAATGAAGTGTGCAAAAGGGACAGGATCATAAGATTTTCTACCACTGTACACTGATAGCAACTGTACAGTTAACTCACCTGCTGACCACTGATGGTTGCCACAGGGATAGACGTAGTTGTAGCAATACTGCTTTCTATAGTGACCGTAATATGGCCAGGCACCTTAGGAATATGAGCCTGGTTGGAAGCTGGTGCTGGGGCAATAAGACGACTTGGCATAGGTGACTTCAGAACAGCCTTTAAAGGAAAAAAAAAACAAAACAAAAACAAAAAAAAAACAAAAACAAAAAAAAAAACAAATACTCTATGATTTTCTGGTCAGTCAGTTATTAAGCAACATAATTGTCTGTCCAAACTGTCCAGATGCAGCAACTGTTTGCTTTCCATTCATTACTAACTGAGCTGAAACTGTAACCAGACGCACTACAAGCTGCAGCTGTCACTGCAAATAATTAATAAAACAATATTTTATCTTCTGAAATTAAATAATGAGAATTTAATGGACCTTAAAAAAAAAACAGACCTCACAACTCAAAGGCTGTAATATCCTTTTCAGTTCATTGTCTGCATCACTGATCTTAACAACCATTTCTGTATCCAGGTTTCATCGCAGATTTCCATCCTGGACCAATTGACACTAAACAAGCCAACACAGGCTAAACCGAACAATATCAAGAACATTTTAAAATGAAACCTATCTTCAGTCTTGTCTCTGTCTGGTGAGTAAGATGCTGGGATGGGGAGAGCAAACAGTTACTTCTTAAATCCATACATATTTTAACATTATCCATGCAGATTGTCCCGTACAAATCCTGACTCAGCCCAAGAAATAACCCAGCCAAGCTTTTAACTTCAGAAATGTTCTAGCATGACCTAGTTATAATTAACACTTTCTGGGAGAATGAATCAACACTGGTCATCAAGCGTTTCCTATTCTACTGTAACTATGCATACAAAACATCTACAGGTTTGGACAGTCAAAGAAATATGTCTCACCTTCATCTGTCCCTCAGTGAGGACTGCAGGCTGCCCCTGTGCGTGGTGTACAGAGGGGGCAGGTACAGTTACAGGTGTGCCAGGCTGGATGGACACAGTCTGGGGAGCCGCTTGTGCCTGGACATGTGTCTGTACTTGTGGGTAAGGCCTGACCATCATAGTCTCCTGTTTGTCATCTCTAAAAGACAAGGTTCCCCCACCGCCGGCAGGTGGGTGGTCCTGCTGCCCATGATCAGTATCCCGATTGCTGTCCCCATCTGGTCCAGCTATGGAAAATAATTGAATAGCATATCAAACCACAGATGTCTTCCTTATCTTAAGTGAAGCATCCTGCAAATCTTTTCGGTGTATCTCGGTTACCTGGGGGATTTGATGGCTGACTGACAGACACAAGGTTTCCTGCAGCAGGGATCTGAGGTCCCCCCCCGCTGGAAGGAGGCAGAACGTGTCGGGGGAACTGCTGGGAGCTCATGTTATCTACTTATGACCTGAAACAACGTTACAATTACTCATTTATTCAGCACTGAGTATTTCTAAGATCTTACGATCAGTAACGTTATCAGTTTTACCACTAACAGGCGGCGCGGGGACGTAAACAGGGATCTGCGGGATATTAACATTATCGTTACCAGTCAACGCTAGCTTAACAACGAAAACCTGGAGCTGGCCTTACTGAAACCTGCTATAAACACGTTTAAATGTTAAAACCAAGACAAGAGCATTAATGGATCTTTGTTTAACCTGCAAAGGGGCAACAACCCATAACAAGACTGTTCGACAACTGAAACGTTACTTAGGAAAATCTCAAGTTATAGTTCATGGAGCCGTGGTTGTTTGACTAGTGTCTGGATCAAAATGACCACAATCGATTTATACCCAGTCAGACAGTTCTGACGGTGGTCGCTGTTTTTCACGGGCAACGTTTAAACTAAAAAGCTAACGTTACCGTGTTGGCTAGCCATCTTAGCTAGCAGCAGGCTAAGGTTAGAATCGCTAACACTGCTACTCCTTCTTCTCGTGTTAAATCAGCATGTGAAAGACTACAACAGCATACGCTACATATGACTACATAGACATGCACGATTCTGTATGAGTGTAGACGTTACCGTATTGAATAGTTAATGGGTAATAGTCGCTGTGTGGATTATTTTTTTTCCATTCGTCTTTTCTTTTTTCCCCAACATGTAAGCCGGAAGAACGCTCAAAAAGAACGGGACCTCCCTGCTTCACTCCACCAATCAGAGGAGAGAGTTCCCCCCTTCTGACCAATCACAGCCTGCACCAGGGAGGGGAGCCTCTCGAAGGACCGCTACGTCAGGCTCCACCATGGTCACGTGGTCCGTGTTAGCAGCAGCGCTAAAGCTAAAGCTGCTGCTAACAACAGTGTGGACAATATGTCACTGTTAGACAATAATTATTGTACGTAGACCATCATCGACCGGTGGTGAGAGAACTACAACACTACAATGTAAACAAACAAATGCCAACAGCTGCATATATTGCATTTAAAGCGCCAGAAGAAGTACGCATTCACTTAAACAAAAACGTAAATGTATTATTATTATTGTTAATGTAATGTTACATGAAATCATAGGTAAGGTGTGCACCGTGCAGGAACACGGCTAACGGGGAGCAGTAAAAGCTGTAACCCCGGTAGCCTGCGGGTTCAGCTGTTTAGCAGGTCGTAGCAGTCCGGGGAGAGTGTCCCGCTTTTCCACACTGACTGCAGTCAGCAGCCGGGTGTGATGGTGCTGGACCTCCTGTCTGCACTAGTGCTACTGCAACGTCTTAAACTAAACACTGGAGGGCAGTAGCCAGCAGCAGACATGTCCCAGGACTTTGACCTTTAGGTAAAGAGAAGACATTTTTTCCCAGCACACATAATAAAATGAATGATGTCTGAGTTCTGTTTAGCTGCTTCAGTTTCAGGGCGCTGATTTTGTGCATCGAGACTCATCCTGTGCCTTTACATGCAACAAGGCTACAGTCAGCTCTCCTGGGTTATCTTAATTGGCATATAAATCATAAAACTATTTTCTGTAATTGTAATATGGGATTGGAGAAACACAGGTAAATTTCTCCTGGAGAATTGAATTTCTTTGCCACATGTTAAGTCTGTTCCGACGCAAATAGTGAGCAACAGTTATTACAAAAATACACAGATTTAAAGTAACCTGGTTACTTAAGTGCGTGTAAACACAGTCAGTGTCATACTGTCTTGTTATGAGGCACTTGAATAGAACAGAGATATTGGGAATGTTACACACAACACCCACAAGTCAAATGACGTTTTATAATGCATATTTGCTTTTTTGAATATTTCTATGTTTTTTTTTTTAACACAATGGTAATACTGATCTAAATATTACAGTAAACTGGCCCTATTACAAAAGGTTTTATGTGTGAGCATTCGTTAATTATATAACTGTAACATTAAGCCGTAAAAACAAAGCATTGTGCGATATCATGTGAAATAGTAGTAACCCAGCTTATAATTAATCATTAATAATTAAATCAAGATGTGAAATTTTTGCCAATGACTTTATGCGTAAGAAGATTGAATTAGTGATTATAACAGTTTGTTATGCAGCAAGTTCCATATGTAACCAAAAAGAATAGAAAAATTACAAAAAGACAAAGAAAAGAACTGGTAAACCTTCTGTAAACATGACACACATCAATATACAATGGTAGCAACCACAACAGTAACAGTGTTCCAGGATATGATTATGTGGCTAATAATTACCTGCAGCCAGCATGCATACACCCAACATGGATATATCAGCCCCCACAGATAAAAATCAAACCATTATTTTATATCAGACATGCATCAGCAGGAATGGAGATCCAACACACCAATCGGTGTCACTGTCCCAGTACTTATACACTGTACTGCTTCTTGTTATTTGCATACAACAAGTACCTGATTTGTTGTGTGCTATAGACTTGTTGTGAATTCTATTTACTCAGCAATTTTCTACTAAATGTACTATGAAATTTTCAGTAATATGTCTAAATAGATTATTATAATAATGGTATCTTGCAGTAGAAATGCATTTGTAGTATACTATAAATAAATAAATTCATATAATTTATACAGAGTGTGCCCCCTCCAGCAGGAAGCTTTTTTCTTGACATGTTTTTTTTTTTTTTTTTTTTTTGTGAACTTCATGTGTGTACTATACTGTAACTGACAGCATGTTGTCCCCTAAGTGGTGCAGGTCTAACATCAGGCCAGCTGTACACCTTGCACACCTACCCAGGAGACATTGGTGCCTCTGTTTGTGAGCGACAGGAGAAAACAGCATACATCTTTGTATAAAGATTGATAAGAGGCTGACACACCTTGTAAACTCAAACATGTATCATACACACTGTTACTGATTATTACTGCAGACATGACAACGTTTTTTCATGCACTGTGTGTATTTTATTTGTTGCTAATGACAACACAACGTCTCAATACCACAGAGGACTATTCAAATACATCATCATTTACTTACAATGCACCTGGGCCATGAAGACTTATATAACACATTATTGCATGCTGAGGCATGGCCACTAAATTCCCCAGCTGTGCTCACTCACTCACTGACATCCACCTGTTGGTATGTGGCTTTAACCAGGAACTTGTGAAACCCTCATGACAATCATTCTTTGGATATTAGTGCTAACTGGGTGAGAAAATAATGTAGGTTGAAATGAAGCTCGAGTGGAATTTATTTTCACTAAAAAGACGATAAGGGGGAAACTTTAATTCTAACTTTTTAAATCTGAGTACGAATTGACCACAGTGAGGAAAGTTCAGCCTAAGCTTTTATGTCATCAAAGTATTAACATGTATCTGCTGATTCTCAGGGAAAATGGAGCCTACTTATTTCTCACAGTTACCCTAATTTCTTTGTTATGTTCTAATGATTTCCGTCATGTGACATACTAACTCATTCGTCTGCATTGTTAATTGCTCATTGTCACTTTAGACAAAGAAACAGACTTTTCACAGGTAACTAGTTTGCACCTGGCTAAACAGCGTCTGATCTTTGCTGCTGACTCAGGTGCTATTGTCTTCGTTTAGCCTAGAGACATCAAGGTACTCTGTGTTGTCCAGACACCAAACACTGACTCATCTACTCACTCTTTCTCCTATAGTGAATCAGTCTTTCTGGATTTGGCAGCTCAGTTGATTCACTGGAAACCACTGGCAGTCCTAGACTGCAAACAGCCAAAAAGCATGGCACCTCAAACAGGTTTAATAGACACTGCTCTGAGTGATTTTGTTCGCCAAATGTAGAAGTGGTCAAGGGTTATACAGTAGCAGTAGCATTAATTTGTCATAAAATGTGATCTGATCTTCATCTAAGTCAAAAGTATTAAGAAATATAATGTGCCTAAACTAATAACTCAAAAAGAATTCAGATCTTTCGTGTCTTTATTGAGAACAACCATAAAAACCTCATAGTGCTAGTGGAATAAGTATGTGAACCCTTTGACCTCAAAAAAGCTAATTGGAGTCAAGTGTTAACATACATTAAGATAATTAGTTTGAGGGGGTGCAGTAGAGCTACTTTGACTGACAAAAAACACTCTAACTTTTTGACAAGAAGAATACGCTTATGTGAGCTGTGTCTCACCACAAGGAGCTTTCAGAGGCTATACAGTCAAGAATTGTTGATTTACATAAAGCTGGAAAGGGTTACAAAGTGATTTCAAAGACTTTAATTCACCATTCTACAGTTAAACAAACAATCTACAAATGGAGACACTTTGGGACTGTGGCTACTCTACCAAGAAATGGGCGGCAAGTCAAAATTACACCAAGAGCACAACAAACACTCATCAATGAGGTAAAGAAATTACCCTGAGTGACAAAGACTTGGAAGCATCATTGGAACTGGCTAAAATCTGTGTTCATGAGTCTACAGTACGTAGAATATTGAACAAGCAGGGTGTCTATGGCAGGACACCATGAAAGAAGAAGAAAGAGAACATTGCTGCACACCTGAAGTTTGCCAAAGAGCACATTGACACTCCACAGCAGTAATGGCAAAGTGTTTTGTAGTATGATGAAACTATATTTAAGGAATTGGAAAGGACACAGAACGACATCTGGTGTAAAAAGGTCACAGCAAGAAAACATCATCCCAATCATAAAGTATGGTGGAGGAAACATCATGATTTGGGCCTGCTTTGCTGTATCAGGAAGTGGCCAGTTTGCAGTGATTAAGGGGAAAATGAATTCCTAAGTATCAAAAACATCTTCAGAATAATGTGAGAATGTCTATACATCAGCTAAAACGCTGTAAACATTGGGTGATGCTACAGGACAATGACCCAAAACACACAACAGAATGGCTTCAGAAAAACAAAATCCGCCTTTTGGAGTGACCAAGTCAGAGCCCAGACCTCAACCCAATAGAGTTGCTATGGAACAACTTGAAGAGAGCCACACATGAGACGTCCAAAGAAATTCCAAAAGGTTCACATACATGTTCGTGCCACTGTAGGTTAAGATTAGAATTAGTAGTGGAAGTAACAGTAAAGATGAATTACACAGTCTATAAATAGACCAAATACAGCACAAGACCAAGTCAAGACCAAAAAAAACATAAAGCCTGTCTATGGTCTTCATTAGACAATTGCAAGTGCCTGAATCTCCCCCATTAAACCTAAATCACCTGCAAGCTGTAAACATGTCACCTTAAAGATTAATATGACAAACATGTTACCTAACAGTTGTCTATTCATCCAGCAGACCCACAGCAACATTTACAGTCATTTTGAGTTTCTGTTCTGATCTCCACAAAGCTTTGAGGGAAATCTGTCTTTTTCACTATAAATATCCCAGTTTCCTCACAAGCTGGACACCAACAAATGTTGTAGTTCTGGTGTTAAGTGCAAAGACAGGGGGGTACAGTGGGTTTATTTTAGTTTTTGCTCTGCAAACAAACTGTTCCTGATGCAGTAAGACTATATTAAAACAGTAAAAACCAAAGCAATGAGCTGAGGCAAAGAAACAACACTAAAGTGATGCTAAAGAGTCAGACGTGGACAGAACAGGTGGGGTGCTCTTGCTGCTGCTCTGCTACTGTGAACACCTAAGGCGAAACACCTTCATACCTTTGGCCTGCCAGCTGAATAATGCTGCAATTGACACCGACTTTAAAAATGTTGCAAGTAGCCTGCTGCAATATCTGAAATGTTTGCTTCATCTCAGCAACAGCCCTAAAATTAGAGGACGGTGCCCTGATTTATGTGGAAAAGTTAAGGGGTGGGGGCACATTCCATGACTGCTAGAGGCAGGAAGTTTTGGAATCTCCATGGAAATTAAGGCAAAACACAGTTATTTTTCCAAGTATTTACACAGGCTTTTAGTGCAAAATGTGCTCAAATGCCTCCAAAAGCAGAGAGAAGATTTGTTACCAATTGGCCCTTCTATGGTTGCCAGACACATTGATTTACTCACATTAGAATACAAATAGTGCAGGACTTTAAAAATGCAGTAAATTTAAAGGCATGATAGTATATTAGCATGGTTAACCCACATTTCCATGTCAACTATGAAAAAATATGAGAAATAGATTATTTTACATGACTCTACAGTTTACTGATCATGTTAGACAAACTAATAGAGCTCAAAAAACATGAAACCTAAACAACAACGCAACACGCAACAAAGTTATGTCAGTGGAAAGCAGTTATTTTAAGTTTAACTAACTATATGGGGCAGCCGTGGCTTAGTGGTAGGGCAGTTGTCTGCAATCCCCATGGTTGGTGGATTGGTCACAAGTTAAAGTGTCCCTGGACAAGACACCAAACTCTGATGCCTTCATGCTTAAATTTGGCTGCTGAATTTCCCCAAGGGGCTTAAGAAAGCATCTATTACTATTATTATATAAATAAGTTATATAACTTTAAAATAATTGCTTTTATCTGACATAACTCAGTTACATGCAATCTGTGTTTAGGTTTTTTTTTTTTTTACTGTAACAAAATTGAATTAAGCTTACTTCACTGACATCTGTTTTTGATCCACTATGACTGCTGCTTTGTCGAGTGAGAACCATTCACAGTCACTGGAAGTATCAAAATCATACTGAAATATGTAACAAACTTGACAACAATTTTAGTCATTCCTTTAAGAGTCTGGATCCATTGAATGCCTACACATAACACAACATAAGAGGGAATTTTCCCCCATCATGACAACTATAGAGCATTTCAGCATCTCCAGATATGTACATCCCTTAGTTAAGTTGCTCAAATGTGGCACTGCCTGATCTAATCATAACCTTTCACCTGCAGAACCCCCTAATTCTCACTCCCGGTTTGGTGGAAACTCTTGTCTAAGTAAGCAAGTACTATACTGACATTAAAGTCATGAAATATTATCTGTGTGTGCACAAATGGGGGCAAAATACTGGTTATTCGCAGACTCCACTATGCTTTGTGTGCAAAAGGTAGAGATTTATTACTGAAGCTGAGCTGAGAAATTGGCACTCAGATTCAACAAGTAAAGGCAACAGGAGGAAAATTTGTAGCATCTATGGAATGTCTTCCCTAGCTGAAAGGAACAAGTAGGAGAAAAATATTCACATTCAAAGTGTTTGTGAACGCACTATGAACTGATAAAAAAAAGACATTTTACACAATCAGAAGAGACATTTACTTTGAAAATCCCAGGACCGCTTCTGCGTGTTGATCCAAAGTTAACGGTTCAAGGTAGTGGTAGCTGACAAGAAAGAGGGCACTGATGATCACAGAGGGACTGGCATGCCAAAAAAAAAAAAAACACACCCCGGCTTATAAATGAAGAATTCCCTCCATAATAGAGAAAAATCAAACACCTGTCCAACAGATTAGAAAAAAACCATTTAGTGTCAGTAACCACTGTCTACAGGAGGCATGGACAGAAATACTGAGGCTAGAATGGAAGATGCAAACCCCTGGTTACCCACAAAACAGGAAAGCCAGGTGGTCGTTAGACAACTATGTAAAAGAGCAAACAGTGTTAACCTTTGAGTACATCACAAGAGAAGGTGCTGTCCAAAATGTGCAACATTATAGTGGGTGGTTTTAGGTTGGGCATGTACAGTATGACTGCTAGAGAAGCTGGCTCATTCATCTTCTTTCATGATGTGACTTCTGACTGTGGTAGAAAAACCAAAGGGTCTTTTAGGACTGGCCTCTGAAACAAAAATGAGCTCAACATGGCTGCAATAGAAGCCTGGTACAGCCCCCCCAGAGAAGCTTTGCCCTCATTCTCAAGTTGCCCTCAAAACACAGCATCATCAGTAGTTGATTGCTATGATTTCTTGGTGTCAAGGTTCTGGTAAAGGAAACAAGTATCATGGAAAATATTTATCATAAGCTGGAACAATGATCAAGTGCAACAATATTTCATATTTATTATGGTCCAATAAATAAAGAAAAGTGGTTTATTGTCCATGTTGCCAATGATTTCTAAGCCATTCTGGACTAGTTCCCAAAAACATTGATTTCATTCTTAAATGTCAAAGAGGACTGGGACAACTCTTACTCAGATTAAATGAAAGGTTAGGCCTAAGTGGTAAACATATGCTGTGTACTGAGCATGTCTGTATGCATGTTATGTTCATTTACATCCATCACTGTGTCAAACAGTAGAGTGCTCTGCACAGGGAGCTGAATCACATTGCTGCAGATTACAAATGTGAAACTGTGGAGTACAAAGAAAAATGGAGAAATGATGGGTGTTTGTCCCAAACATTATGGAAGGCGCTTCATTTTTGTAACAGTGCGACTGCCAATAATCTGGTTGATATCTGGTTGAATCTATTGACATATATATGTCAACAGATTCCCTAAATGTTTGCAGGTAGCAATCTTGCGTTGCACCTATATTCTTAAAAGCTTCAACAAATCCAAACACACAAAAAGCTTTCAGACATATATTAAGAATTTTAATCTATTGTTGTGAAATGTTAGGCATACATACAAATATTTTTCTTTACAAAAGTTCACAGCAATATCAAAATGGGTCAACTAGCTGAAGCAAGGTACCTTAACAGAACCTTTTGTGTTTGTCATCGGTTATAACTTAAAGGCAGAGTTCCTCTTTGGCACCAGAAAATGAAACAAATACACTTGTAGAAATGAAAAACAAAACAAAACAAAAACTGAATATATTAACTTCTCTCACTTCAAAATTGCCATTCATGTAAACACAGTCCAAAAACAGTGAAGGGTATTAACTTTGACACACTGTATTGACCAGCAAGTACACTGTGACAGGAAATGTGATGAAAAGGGGGAATACCAGTTAAATGTGAGGCTCTGTGACAAAAATGAGCATCACTGCTGATACATTAGCAGTGATGATAATATATTAGCTTCTTCAGAAATCTAAACATGCTGAATTTTAGCAGTATTCCCCTCCAAAGAGTAGAACAAATCAGATTTATGGCACAATCCAGTTAAATACAAAACACATTCCTGGACAAACAGGAGTCTACATTCAGCAGTGTTCAGTGATTCTACACTATGCAGGCAGAAATAAATAGAAGATTCCATGTTAAGGATATAGTCCACTCAGAAATGTGAGATACTTGAGCAATGGAGAAAACGCAGCTGAATATAACACAGTGTTGGGGACAACAAATAGAGTAGCAAATGCAGGACAATTATAGTTGACCATATCTAGGCTCACGGCAGAACCAGCTACCACGACTCAGAAGAAATAACCCCCCCCCCCTCCCCAGAAAAGGAATCATGTGGAGAATGCGTGCCATTTTAACAAGGGCGAGGGGTCAGACTTTAGATAGCCTTTTTCTTTAACGGGCGCATTCCCTCAGTGAGGAATGTGAGAAGATTAGCTCCGGCGTGTCAGAGGAGAGGAGCAAAATGCTGGGCAGCCGCCACCTCAGGCCCCAAACATTAACCCTGGATATGGAAAATTAGACCCCTGTGAAACACTGTCAATCCTCTGAAGCTTTTTAAAGAGAGAAATGAGCAGGCTCTGCAATCAGAAGAAACTTTAAAATCCTCTGTAGAGTCGCCCGGTGTATTTTAAAGACAGGGGCAACTCTTAATTTAGGTTTGAGTAGCTCTGTCAGACAGAACAATCCTCAAACATGGCATGAAAACTGAAGTACAAGGATGCTTATACTGAGTCCTATATATCCCCAATGATAAGAGGCATGCTACTGAAACAAGACATGGACAGGTCGCACACTTGTACATAATTTAAAAAGTGAGCAGCTTTTACAATATATAAATACAATACATAACTAAAACAATAATGTTTAGGCACAATCAGCAGCCCAGTTCCTATTGTAATGCAGAATACTCTCCAGGTACCTAGAAGAATTCTGACTTGTGAGAAGTGTCAGACTTTGTGTATTGTGCAGATACAGTAGGAGGAAAGCTCAGCTCTCCTCATCATACTGTGCCACATTGTGTGTAGAATTAGGCATTTCTTTACTCAGGCGTGGTCAGGCCTTAAAGGCCTTAAACACCTTGGCCAAAAGTCTCTGTCTTCGTCGTCTGTCATCAGTGTTCAGTCAACTGAGCTTTAGACTGCACTTAAATCAGGATTTCAACTACTTCTGCATCTGAGCTGTTGATGCTGTTAAACGTCTTGAGTGGTGCCTTTGGATCCTCCGATGTGTCTGCAGTGAAGATAAGATTAGCAGATTAGAGAAATAATGTTGCAAAGCTGCATGCAACCTTGTTTCATTATACCAACAAAGTTTTAGCCTATTATTATCAACAACGCTTGCTGGGTCTGTCCACATTCATGGTGTCACTACACTTTAAAGAGTAATAATAAATAAGCAGCACAGTAGTTTGCCTAAACTCACCGGTGGGAGCTACTGAGATCGTCTCAGACATCTTTAGCTTGCCCGGCTCTGCTCTGAGATCAGGCTCCTGTGGGACCTCGTCACTTTGGGTGCTAGAGTCTCGGCTCGGGCCCTTGGGCACCACTCTGGGTTGGGGTTGCAGTGCAGCAGCACCTGTCTGGTCATCTGAGAGGCTCTTTGCTACAAAGACAAAGAGGAGGCTGCTTCATTGCTCGCCTACATCCACATTTACACACTGTTAAACATCTGCCCTGAGGAGTTCTTCCCATGACTATTCTGGATCGGACTATTCTGGAGTGAGAGATGATATGCATTCCAGTGTAAAAACATGTGGTCTATTTAAGGGGCACGAAACGACTGTCTCTGGGCCCTTTTTTTTAGGAAGTGTACATTCTGTCTGGTGGCACAGACCAGTTGTCACTTGATAGCATGTGTCATTAAAGATTCAAAATTTCTCAGTGTAGCTTCAAGCATGATGGTAAAAACTCACCCTTACTGTCCACGCTGTTAGCGACAGTGTTGATGGAGGGGACGGACCAGGCCAGCCGAAGCCCTTGTTTCTCCAGCTTGCCTTGCTCCCATCTGGAACGCTGCTGGAGGACTTTGATCATAGCGTCCTTTTCCAGGAGCTGTGCATGAAGCGCCCGGATCCTGAACACGTGGAATACATCATGAGTTCACAAACTCCTGTGCACCAGGCATTAACTAAGGGTCTAACAAGGACTTAACAACAGCTTTGAAAGATGTGTACCTGTTCTCCATCTCCTGATGCCTCTGACTCGGCAAAGGCAGGTCTTCATTGAAACTGCTGTTTGGTGAATTTCTTGGTGAATGATTGATTATGGTCGTATCTCTGAAAAGAAGACAATGACACACTGTTAAAATGTGTGATCCCTAAGCTTCACTACATTTTTAATAAACCAGTCACTAGCTTTACTAGTTTTCTGTGTGTGCTGCCGTACCTCTGTGCTGCAGCAGTAGCAGCTACATCCATTGCAAACTGCCTCATAGTGCTCTCCTCCAGGTACTTCTGCTCCCACTTGGTAATGTCGGCCTCCAGGGCCAGAATGTGCTCCTCTTTCTCTCTCAACTGCTGCTGCATTGTGGAAGAGGTCATGTCTGAAGCCATGGGTTGACCTGTCTGGTTCTGAGACTGAGACAGTAGACACGAGTGGTAAGCACTAAGCTTCTAGGCAAACCTTGCAGAAATAACAAAATTACATGTCCGTGTAATGAATCCTTTTTCTCACCTGTTGCGCCCTCAGGCTTTTCAGTTCCTGCTCCAGTCGTGTGCGCAGCCGCAGCTCGAGCGCTTCCCTCTTCTCGCATGCCGCCTGCAGCTGAGCCAGAGCGCTCTGCAGCCGCTCCACTTTCTCCACATAGGCCCTCTTCCTCTGCAGTTCGTCTTCCAGTTGCCGGTTGCGGGCCTGCGCTGAGGCTAGAGCCTGCTCCAGCAGCTCCTGTCTCCGCTGGCACTCCTCCCCAGTGACGCGCAGGTGCTGAACTTGCTTCTCCAGACGTTCACGCTCCTTCTGCTGTTCTTCATCTGAGATACAGAGAGGGAAGAATACTGGTCAGTGGCGGTAAGAGTAGCAGGGACATGATCCTAGAGGTCCTTGGAGAAATGGTTCCTCAGTTAAAAAAAACGACTTGGGAGGGCTATACTGCACCAAATCCATTCAAGCAGTCACTAGGGGATCTACACTTTAAATGGAATGTGACCCAACAACAGACATGTACATGCTGCTATAAAGGCGTGAAGTTCAACAACAAACCATTTAACACTCTTCAGCCTCCTAAAGTAAAATGAAGCAGAAAAGATTGAAAGTTGCCTTCAATTAAAGTAAAGTAAATCTAGTTTATCTGTTGTGCCACTTTGAAAGGGGGCTGATTACACAACAAGCCTGCGGAGGGAATGCAGACTTCTTCTTATCCACTTACGCACACAGGCATAGCTTTGTACTGGGAAAAGCTCTGGAATGTTTCTAAGGACATGAAGTAAACAAGCAGCTCAAAATATAATTCAAGTGTTCGCTGTAACAAAAAAACTATACACTACACATCCCTTTATTGCATTTCACATTTTGTTTTGCTCCTTCTATGGCAAGATTACTGTTATTGCTGTTGTTAAAAAACAAACCTACAATATTTCAGAACCGATGGCTCAAGGCAATCACACAGCTTTAAAATTAGCTAACGTCCTTCCAGCAGGTAATGTATAACAGCTGATGTATCATTATATAACTTCACCTGATGAGACGCTACATGAAAAATGAAACTAACCATTACTGTCAGAAGTGTCTGCAAGTGTAAAAAAGGTTATATGGGTTTACGCTACAGCACGTCCCTGCACAGAGGTGAAGAGAGTGAAAGAAATGCTCACAACTGGCCCATCATGATTAAACCGTGAGGTTAAGAAATGCCCAAACAAGGAGAGCGAGCTAGCCAGGGGTCATGTTGAGCTCGGCCTGGACGCTCTGGAGTCCCAGACTTATTAGTTCCCCTTGAGGAGGGAAGTCAGCAGCGATGCAAAAGTGAGCAGAGGGGGAAGGAGAGCGGGAGGAAGGCATTCCTAATGCCAGAACAGCCTGAAATACCTTAAAAAATTCCTGGAATCCAGGCCACATTTACTGCAGCTACGAAGAATGGCTGACGTCTAAGTGCCAAGAGTAACTCTTAACATTTGAGATAGAGCCATGTGTGTCCCAACATGGAGGATGACAGCTTTACGACACACCACATAACTGAAGGAGGAAACTAATCCCTGCTCAACCATTCTGCTATTGTTTAATGCTTCGCAGTGGGGCGTGATTCATCAGATCAGAGCGAAAAAGAGATTCTTTCCCGCTCTGCACAAGAAGAAAGTTTCTCATCAGACATGAACTTACTCTGCTCCAAGAGTTTAACAAAGACGTGCTGCCTCTGATTCATACTCTCATCTTCTTTGGCTGCCCGCTGTTTGATCGCTGTGTCAAGTTGTTCTGAACAGAGGATGAGAAACAAAACATGAACGTCACGTGCACAGAGACGCATTTAAACGCAGGCGACGCATTAGATCAACATTTACCTCTCAGGTCCCTGTTGAAGTCATGCATCCTCTTAATCTCAGCCTCCAGTTTGTTGCGCATTGTTTTCTCGAGACTCTCCCGCTTGGCAGATCCTTTCATCAGGGTCTCATAAGCTTCAGATATCCTTTGAATCTCCAGCTCCAACTGGGAAGAAAATGTGAGAAGGACATCAGTCTCTGGGAGAGACATCTCCACTCATTGTCTGGACTGTGGTTGTTTATGTTATAGTTGTTAATACCAATGAGGCCAATTAGTCATCTGTACAAATGCCACACCCCCCTTTTTGTACTGCCTACAGGCAAATGGCTTTTTAACAGTGGGAATCGGCATTCCTGAGTGAACACTTATGGGTCCCAGGTGTCAAAGCTTTTAGTTCCTTTCATGGCAACGTGCCAGCATGCTTTTAAAAGACAAAAGAGATATGTTGTGTTGTGTGTGTGTTGTCTGGAAAAATGAGAAAACGTTTAACAGCTAACAGGTAGAGTCACTTTAGAAAAGTCCCAAATGAAAGAAAAAAAACACACACCAGGAAAACAATAATAATAACAACAAGATAAATACTTTTGGAAGTTCATCTGTGTGCAACTGCCAGACGGCTTATCACCCTGACATGTGCTGGCAGGAATATTACTGTTTAACAATTTCCACACCCTCTATGAGCCAGCGATTCCATTCATCGCACCACCTTTTGCCCTCACCTTCTGCAGCCTGGCGGACTTCTCGGTGTACACCTCCAGCTCCTTTCTGAGCCGCTCGTTCTCCCGCGTCAACACGTCAGTCTGAGCCGAGTTATTGCTGGAGGCTGCGGTGACGTTGTTGTGAGCCACCTGGCACTGAGAAGACACATACCTGCAGAGGGAACGCACAAGTAAATTCATTACAATGAAAGGCTTGTGTGGAGCTGTTAGTTTGATCACTGTTCATCTCACACTTAAATTAAATTCCACAGCATCGTCCATCTGTTGGGATTACCTGTGATGCTGTGAGTAGAAGGGGGGAGGAGGGTCTCTGTAGTACTGCCCTTGCTCCTGCGAGTGGCTGAGCATATATCCAGGAAGTCTGGCACATAATGGATACTCCGGTGGTGGTCCACGCTGGTCTGCACACGGCTGAGCCGCTTGCCTGTCAGCTTCCACAGTTCTTGTAACATTGTTATTATACAGTTGTGGATAGCTGTGTGAAGGGCTCATAGCTAGACTGTCTCTAGGCCTGTTCCTCTCCAGAGAAAGCTGCATGAGCCTCTCACTGAGGGAACGAGCGTGCTCCCTCTTCAGGTCCCACTGTCCTTCACTGCAGCTCCCCATTATATCCATGCTCGGGCCCTCCTGCTCTGCCTGCCCCTTCTGAGAGATCAGGTACTGGGAGTGGGCTTTGGCCTCCTCATAAGTGGGTAGCTCCTCTCCATGGAGCTGGTACAGATGGCACACCGGGCTCTCAGAGTGCAAGCAGTCCCCATGGTGCTCCTGGCCTTGAGGCTCCTGCCGTGTTGACATCTGGATGTACTGTGTGTCCTCCTGAGTCAGGCTCTCCAGAGAAGACCGGGGACTGCCTGTGCCCGCTCCGTTGCTGCCTCTACGCAGGGCCTGCTGCTGGATAGCCAAAAGTGTGCGAGTGTCTGTCAAATTCCCGTAACGGAGCTGCTCCTGGATGAGACGGTGCAAAACCGTTCCAGAGGAGTCTTCAGCAGTTCTCATTTCAGTCAGTAGGAAGCGAGTGAAAAATTATAACCTGGAGGTGGAGTTGAGCACTTGACAAATCACCAGTCTGATGGAAAAACAAAAGCACTGATCAGACCTGCACTTTATATATTTGACATTTTAATTGCATTTTGGCAAGATTCCCTATTCCCATTCATTTGGAATAGTTGTGTTTCAGTTGAGAGCCACATCCAGAAGCCAACACAAACATTCTTCTCATTTCCAAGCTATTCTATTGCACAATTACTTTTGCTTTAAGTAAATGAGCTGTTGCTGGAAAAACCCTTCACAATGATGTCAGTGTGGGTTCAGTTTTATTGCCTCCACACTGTAAAGCGTACATTTCTCCAGTCAGACAGAAATGCACTCAACATCTCACATTCCCAACCCATAACAACAAAACAGACTGATTTTCCAATTAGACATGAATCACAACACCCAGTTGGTCAACACAGGCTCCGGATGTTAAAATTCATTATGTAAAAGCTACAAAAGCTGAATGTTCCCGAGTTCATATTCAAAATACGCAACAAACTCAGTTTAGTTCAAATGTTGATGAATGTGATCGTTGTCTTTAAACACTTTAAGTAATATTTCAATGTGATCCATCGGGATTTAATTTTAAACAACACTGAAAAAATCCTTTTAAGAATCCAACACTCAGTTACGCGTCGTGCACAAACCCCGTGCCAATGGTGCATCAGGCTACCAGGCGTCCAAGCACAATCCGGCCCGGAGCGAGTGATAAACTGAGATCAACAAAGAGTCAGACTCACCAGATTATAGTCTCATCACACTCGGAGCAGTTATCGGTGGGAAAATCGCTCCGTGTTTCTGCGTTTGATTCAACTACGTCCACAAGTCTCCCGAGCGCCTTTGCTCCATGTACGTGTTTGCGCGCCGACGGTCGGGCAGCAGCAGACTGAGCAGACTGAGGAGAGAGCTGCACTAATAAATAACTGAGGGCCGATTGTTCGCTGCGGCTGGAATGACTGGAATGTAAAGGCTCCAAGTCCCTGTGGGATCAAAAGCAGAGCACAGGGGAGGGAGAGGAGGAGGAGGAGGAGCAGGAGCAGGAGAGGATGAGGGCAGTGTGTGTGTGTGGGGGGGGGGGTGAGCAAAAATTGGATTCAGAGCAGGAGCACTGTCTCAGCTGGCTGCTTGTGTCATGTAAAAGAGCTTGTTATTGTTTTTGTTGTTGAGTGGTTTTAGGAATTTTAAGTCTCGGCAGCTCCTAAAGCTGAAGGACCAGCTCCTCTTTACAGCAACAGAGCAGTGTTACTGTGAGATCATAAAATAAAAACCACAACAGCAAGACCAGATAACGCACATCCAACCATCACAGAAAACTGCTGATAAGGATTATTTTAATGATGTATTATTATTATAATTACTTTGTTTGATTAGTGTCTTTCTCTTTGTTTTGTCCAACCATCACTCCATAACACAAAGACATTCAGTTCACAGTGATGATGGTGAAACAGAGAAAAATGCTCACAGAATAATAGATTTTGTAATAATCTAATATTATATTACACAGTAAGTATATAACAATATGACAGCAGTTTAATGTAAGTTGGATTCAAAGGCTTTTACATGATACAAACTCTACACAAACATCTACTGCACTGAGGCAGCGATGAAAATACTGCTTTCATATATCAGAGGTGTGGATTAATGGTTATTTCTTGAGCAGCCTTTTGTTAGCATGTGGCTGGTAAATATTTAAGCCGTGGCCCGTGCCAGTTAATTGCAGAGTGTGTGTCTGTGACCACGGAGGGAGAGGGGTGGGTGCGAGGCACGCTGCCTGCCAGCTGTCCGTGGACTGAAATCCCCTTCCCCTCCTTTAATAAGAGCTGTGAGAGATGCATTGTTCTCCCCCAAAAAGCAGACATGACGGGGGCAGCCCTGCCATCTGCTGTTCACCCCTCCACCACTAGCACCGGCTATATGCTCCTTTCACACATACACTTGCATGTAGATGGAGACCCTAGGATCAGCTGGCAGCGGGGGTGGGGCTGGCGTTTTGGATAGTAATGTTATTGAGTGCAGCCTCTTTTGCATGAAAAGGACCGTCCTAGTGTTGCTGGTGCTGCTTTGGTGTAAACAAGTCCTCCGTTGTGCAGCCAGTTAGTAGACAAACTGCAGGTTACTTTATCTCACACACTCACAGGCAAACGTCCACCTGCTGATTTGCATGGCAGTTGAAGTCCAACAGTTAGTAAAGAATGCCGATTGCTTCAACAGCTGATAAGAATCAACAGGTTTTGCTATTTCATGCTTCATCTGGAGCCACAAGATAAGCCAGCCGTTTATAACATCCTGCATTGTTGCACTATGAACCATTTTACCATGATTTTATTGTGGACAGTAATAAAGCATTCTTTGAGGGAATACTGATTCTTTGTCACGATAAAGACAGATTTGAAGATCAATGTCGAACTCAAACCTAACTATGAAATCACACATTTGAAGGCTTGGCAGCAGTGGAGAAGGGGAAACAGCTGATTCAATGTTTGTGCAAATCTAAAAGAAATCATCTTGTGCCTTTCAGCACCTGTGAAATTCATTACTTACATGCTGTATGTTGTTTAATCCATAAAAATGACAAGTTGTGGTTTAATATCGGCTTATGTTTTTGCTACTACTTCACCTCATTTAAAACTTATTTAATCTAATACGATCTTTAAAATTATTATTACTGAGAATTAGTTTAAGATGCTGGTGGGTGTGATTTTTAGTTTTGGACAGCAACACAGAGAACAACATGACCCACACACACATTTTATTTGCACTGAGGAAAAGTGTGCCCTTCAGTGCGTAGGACCAGTTTCTCTTTGAACAAACTTGCTGAGGCAACTAAATAACTGATCTTCCCTGGAAATGCGATATGTCATTTCTTTAATTTAGTGAGAAACAGCGTATTTTATTATTGAATTGCATTACACATAACTTTTACATAACTATTTAGATCATTTCCTGCTCTTCTGTCAACACACTACTTTACAAGAGAAGTAGTGACTTATTTCAAACTTGAATCAGACCATAACTCAACACGACATGAGATCCGTTACTTACTAATAGAATCACACAAAGAAGCCAAAACATATAGAGAGAAAAGAATCTGCTCTTAAGTGAACATTTAAAAGAATAAGCTTATTCTATTTTCTAGTAGAGCATTTACTGAGAAGATATTATTATATGCAGGGAGAGGTGAAGAGCGAGCCTGGCTCTGTCTTAAGGCAGTAAAGTTTTCTTGATTGATGCACACTAGGTGTTTCCCTGTTTCCAGCCTACTAGCTGCTAACTTTAACTAGTTTACTAGTTCAAGGGGACATCTTATCTCATCATTAACCCTCTCAGGTTAGCCACTACAGCTAACATTAGAGGGTTTCTGCAAACCCAAACCCAAATGTCTTGCATGAAGTGTTTTTTCACCTGTGAAGGAAAGTTAATTTAGTTTTGTTTTACAAAAACTAAATTAGAAAAATAAATAGATACAGTTACCTGCTCCAACATGCAGCATGATTATCGGCTAAATGTTGCAGAAAGCAGAGTACTGGTTCACCTGGGCATAGTCCAGCTTGCAGGAAGTCTTCCACAAGCTGGCCAATCAGATCAGAGTGGGATGGGGGGAAGGCAGGGCGTGAAGAGACAGGCACTAAGTCAGGCCTTTATTGCTACAAAGCAGGGGGCCGTTGCATACAGAGACATTATAACATGTATTTGCACCTACTTGAAATAATATAATCTTTTACCACTGGAGCCAAAGAATAAAATAGAAACCCGACATTACAGTAGCATATGTAGCATGTGGACATGAGAATCAATCAGTCAGTCTCATTAAGTCAGTGATCAGGTGTCCGTTATGATCAATTCAATTACCCACAGACAGTCCTGATTCCATTATGCTTGTAAACTTTAGTTATTTAGTATATAGACAAATCGATTAGCATTAGCATCACCTGCTTTGCTGAAAGTGTGTGCTTAGCAAGTGTTGGAAATATGTCTTAGATTTCTTCCTGTGCTACATTTCTCTCTCAGTGAGAGTTGTCTGGCACAGGTGAGACGTTCTGTGGGGAGGCAGGTATAATCGCTGGTGTGTTTTTCAACAGCTGGTTGGTACAGTACAAGTCTTCCCAAGGGATCAAGGACAAAGATTTAACCGAAGACTCAAACACAATGTTTGTCACCATGTTAGCACCGTGTAAGACACTCAAACACTCTACCTCACAGTTTAAAACACATTCCCCATCAAGAGTGACATTTAATAAGATCAACCATTAGAACCTGTTAATGGCATGGATCGGGCTGACTGGATTAACACAATACAGACTGTGATCTAGGACGCCTGCCTTATGTGAGGTGGGACAAGCCAGGCGCTTCAGCAGCTCCTTTTGTTTTGGTGCAAAGGAGGAAATGGCCGCATTCCTCACATTACCATGTCCATGGGATGCGAACGAGCCTCCTGTCTGCTGTTTTACTGGTAACGACAGGAGGGCCACCGGAAGCCACTGACATTTTCTCCTTCAATGGGGGAGTCTCGCTAATGAATAATACACAAGTACATCTGTCCCAATTCATAACCACAACTTTTCTTTGCAGACAATAGGTGTGAATGACTTTTGATTCAGGAAATAGGGATAATTGAATAAACACAGAGCTCTGATTTTTGAAATTTTGACAATGATTTTAATCAGATTCTGAGAATGAAAACACAAATCTAAATCATAATGCTTATTTGCCGTGGATCATTTCCAAAAGCAGCAGAATGGTCAACAAATGCCAGAAGCCACACAGCATTTGAGGACTGTGCATTCACTGGAGGTGAACAGCATTACGCAACATCACAAGTCTAACTTGTTGCAGGCTACTAAGAAATGGTGTCTTGCTCTTCACAACACAAGAAATTCCTCAGTTAACCATAAAAGTAAACAAATAACTCTGAATCAGTGAGGAGCGAACGGGACTACGCCTGTGGGTGATGCTGTTTACAGATAAGGCAAGGACACATATTTTCATGATTGCCCCGTGGGCTCATCACTTCACTGGTTTCCACTTTAGCTCAGTTCAGCTAATTGATCTGGATCAGATCACCCATTCAGTGCAGTTTGAATATATATGTATAATATACTATATGCATGTTGTGTTTACTTTCACAGAAATCCAATGGTACAGTATAGTGCAACAATGTAGAGACAACTTGGAATTCAACTGTTCAAGCAGTATTTTCAATAGGTCAGTCAATACATAAGAAGTAAAATAATAGATTTAATAAGATAATAGGACAATATAATTAGGCTATGACTACATCCTGTTCTGCGTGCTGCATTTTTTGTGTCTTTTTGGATATAAACTGTGTACTGTAAAAACAAAGGAGCTCAAAACATGTGGGCATATAGGGTAGTGGTTGACAAGAAGACGAACGTGTGACTTCACCAGCACATTACAAGAATGCCATGACATTGTCTACTAGAGCTCTGTAAACCCGTACAGCTCACTAGGGTCCTTGTTTTGGTGACAGATAGTAAAGGTCAGTACCATAGTACCAACTCACAAAATTAATGAGGTGAATGTAAGTAGGCCACAGAAAAGATCATATAGTGACTAAGTACAGTTCAGCTAGTTTATAAAGTACCTACTGTATCTCCGTAGTACAACACAAAGTGTTTATTAATCTGTCTGTGATTTCACAAGTGCTTTTTAAAAACTTAACAAAAAGCATAACATAAAAGAGCTTTTATTGCTGTAAGTTTTGAGGAACACGGGCAACCGATGACTTATCAGCTATTACTCTTATGAAAAATAATTAGTTGCAATAAGAGAAATTCAACATAAATGTAGCTGCTTACTTTACAGTTCAGCTCAGTTTAAGTTTATTTAATTTGGTTCCACGCCGACATGTTACATTTTCATTGTTTAACACTTGTACAAGTAGAAATGTGCAAGAAGCAGGACCTTACAGGAGAACTGTATGTACATCCATAAGCTGGCTTCAATTTAGCATTAGCTAATCTGATGTTGTTGGTGACATACATTTGAAAGTAACTAGTTTATTCTTAGAGGTTAAAAAAATGACATTTATAGCAGCTAATTAAAGTATAAGGTCAAAGGTCTCATGCTTTGGTTTGTTGTGGAACAGAAACAGCAAAGCTGCTAAACATGACTGTGTACTGTACTGACAGGTGGTTAATCAGATTTACAGTTATCATTATTTATTAGTAGATTGCATTTATAGTAGGATACACATCTATAAAAAATAACATGTAACTATAGCTGTAAGATAAATGTTGTAAAGTAAAAGTATAACATTTCCTTCTGAATTGTAGTGATGAAAAATATAAAAGGAAAAAACTCCAGCGAAGTACAAGTGCATTAAAATTCAAGTATGACACCTGAGTTGGTGACTTACCACCTCAGCTGTGACGAAATATGCAATTGTACTTTAAAAAGCAGCCTGTAAATGAGTTGTATGTGTGCCAACTGTTTTTGATCACTTTAGACCACACTGTCAGCATTTGTCCATGTGTATAATCACACAGCTACTTTATACTCTCTTATCAAGCAATAATAAAAGCTTGAAATACAGTTGATCACAATTACATAATAGTATGTTACAAACCTTGGTAGGGAGTTCAAATAAAGTCTGTTCATTGGTTTGGGTGCACTATGTGTAGTGTTGGCCAGAGGCTGCCGACCATCTGCTTTAGCCAGGGGTCAGAGAGCAACTTCTGTGGTGATAGTCATCTCTGCAGCTACACCAACATCCTGCTGGCTCATTTGCCTAAACAAATCCTTTCTAGCTAGTCCAGTATTGATTGAGATGCTTTCTTGATGACCACACTGACAAACATGTAACCACATGTCACATCTTTAAACGGCTTCAAACTTTTGGTCACCTGGATCATTTTTTTGTGTTGTTAGGAAAATGAGACACAAACTGACACATCAGTTCTGAATAAGTCCTGATCACCAGGTGTTTCAGAAAACCCTTTTTTCATGGCTCCTTGTTGCTGACTGCTCTTTGTGGAGTTTTTGTGGCAGCTCTTGAAGCGATCAGTGCAGCATACATACAATGAACAAAGACTCATTCTTGTGAGGATGTGGGAGTCAAATCATAACAGAAAACACTGAATATAATTCACACTTCCGCACTCACTAGGTTCACTTTTAACTGTTTGTAATGAGTTTGTAATATTTGCCATCCATCTAAAGAAAGCAACGTGTCAGTTCATGTATTAAGAATTGCCACTGTGTGTTTTAATGAGACTGGACACACCACTATAACCTTTAGGTGGTGCAGGAACAGCTGATGCTCAAACATTCCTTGTCGTCACTGTTGCAGAAACCTTTGGAAGGTGTTGAGCTCCAATTAGCCATTTCAGGAAAACAAGCAACTTGTGTTCACAACACAGATCTTGTGTCAACAGACAACATGAGGATTCTTTTGAATGCTAGAGTTGTCTGTTTGATTGCTGACTAATGCTGTTTAGTGAAAAATCAATAGTGGTATAAAAGTTATAACTTAGGAAGAATTGTAATAAAGGTAATAGCATGCATGCCATTATTTTAGGCTGTTTGGTGCACGTGTACTTTAACACTGTCGATGTTGAGCTAACATGAACCGTAAAAATATTTGGTGACAGTTCCGATTATCCATTTATTTTTTAAACCAAAGGCTGATATATAGTGGGATGGCACGTGGCTTCAAGCTAAACGGCAGATGTTTTGGGGAAACAAAGCACGCTCCTGCCCTCCAGCTCAGAGGCAGATGCACCTGTCAGCCCCCCACCCACCATATGGACTCAACATGAATGCAGTGTATGCGAAACAAAAAGCCGGCCATACAGATAACAAGTCAAGAACACAAAGAGAGAGACTTCAAATATGTACTTGTTGTACATCCTGTACAAAATTAATCCAGCACCTGTTTTCCTTATTGACATTACCTATTCATGTGTAATCTTCCCTTTCTCTGGTCCAAATTCCTAAAACCGTCATGCTTAGAGCAGGTGGAAGAGCAATTTAACATCACATCAGCTGCAGTTCACTGCTCTGAACAAGTGTTTAGACTCTTTACGTGGCCATCCGTTGTTGCTCCGCTCCAAAACCTGCCGTTTTAATCCACACCATCACTTGTGGATCCAAAGTAACCGTCACAACAAGGGGGTCTCGAGTTACACACAAGCTTGCACGTGCTCGCGCATATAAGCTCACCACCCAAACCCCGCATCCCCCACTTCCATGCAGGCCTGGCGCAGGCTTGTGTGGAAGCAGATGGCTGGATAAAGCCGTCGCTTCCGGGGCCAGATAAAGATGTCTCCTAGAGCCATGCTGAGTGGAGAACTTTCAACCTGCTCACTGGCCAGTGAGTGGAGATGGATGGCTCAGTGCGCCTAGAGCCTAGAGCAGCCCTGTGTCAGGCACAGAGCAGGTGGTGGGCCTCTGTGACAGAGGCCAAATACCTAACAGCCCTGTTACTGATAGGCAAGGGTTAAACACCGGAGATTCCATTTCTGGGACAGAAGGCGAGAATATACCTCTAGGACAACAAACAATACAATTCAAACATAGTGTTCAGTACTTTATTTAAAGATTAGCTTTGACTTGCTTTGGAATTGTTACCCTAACTAACCAATATTCAATCAAGATTTCAGATTGAACAAGACAAATGTACATTTGAATAGTTCATCAGGCATTAATGGTTTGATCTGCAATGTTTTACAATAATAAAATTAGCTGTATTGTCATATAAAGGCTGACTGAAGTTTGAAAAACCTGAATTTATCAACTGATCGTGATTGCAAATATACTTTAAAAAGCATGAATAACTTCTAATTTAACTGTGGAACGTACCGTAATGTATTCGAGTCAGTGTGCATTTCAAACACAGAATGAGAATTTGGAACCACTTGAATTATAGTTTGTAGAGATATTGTTATCTAACCAACAGTTCAAACAGAAATGTGTTCTGTGTTTGCCGTCTTGACAAAAGCACACAAGAACACCAGTTGACTTATCTATTTATGCACAGAGCAGACTTCTTTTTAACCCATCACATTCTCAAAATAGAGACACAAAAGACCATTATATGTATATTTCTGTACATTACATGTTAGCGCATGACTTAAAAGTGCTGACAAACATTAGTGTTGCTGAGTCCTGTTTGTTTACATCTGGATATCATATTATAAACAACTAATAGCTGTAAAACTGATAAAGATATAAATAAATAAGGGTTCATCTCCAGGATATGTGACTATTTGGGTTCCTTAGATACAGGGCTATTTATTATTGAATCTACATGTGGAAGCACAGGTTATTATCTGAGAGCAGCGCCTGACACAGTTTCCTCTGTCTGCCCCCACCTCTGTCCCAAATGTCTGACTTTGTGTTTCTGGCAATTTGCTCCCATTGTGCAGCACTTCCTGATAGGAGGCACTCTGGAAGACTGGGCTCAGTCAACTGCAAAGGAATGTGACATTCCTTTCTAAAATTACGGATGTTTCTTTGGATTTCTGGGGCCGATTTGTGCCATTTTCCCTGGGGTGTCTGGAGAAAGTGTTTCTGGACAGACACTCAAGTGGATATAGGATTGGATATTCTAAGCTGTATTCATGACTGACAGCAACAGACGGGGGGACACCTTTAATGTCATCACATCCCCATGTGATGACATTAAAGGTCTTTGGCAACGACTGATCCATTACTAGAGAACATAATTTCCCCAAAATGTGGATTCATAATGCAGCTTATGATATTAGAAAAGTGTTGCAGTGTGTATTACTAACTGCTGATTTTGTATGACCCCTGTATGACCTAACCTCCCAGGCTGTTTGACTTGTCACTCAAAGCGAGATCTACTTGTGACCCATCATCACAAAGCTTCAGTCTTGACCTGATTTGTGCACAGTTAAGCCAGGAAATCATTTTCTATGTCAAATTGTTTGATTATATCTTTTTTTGTGCAAGAAAATTCATAAAGAAATTCCAAAAACATAAAAAATAAGGTAACGGTTGTTTGAATGAGCATTGTTTTTCCTTTTGATTTGTTGTGACCCTGCGTGGGAGCAATGAAAACAAGCTGTGAAACTACCACCAGCATGTTATTATCTTTTAAATTGATGGGCTGACCTTGTTGGAAAAAATGTTAACTATTTACACAACACAGAAACATTAGCATTCGTTTAGAGTCATGTTTCTGGCAATGTTATGAATTTAAGTCCAATATTTACTATTCTATGTTATGACTCTCCACCTGGTTCTTAAGATGTCAAACAGTCCACTGTTTTCACCAGTAGTCACTAACTACTAACCACTAACCAAAACAGTAAGGCTGTGGGCCAGGAAACCAAAACAATGAGCTGAAAGACACCTTTAAGGTCACTGTAGAGGTAATCATCCCATACATTTAACTTAGAACCGTGATACTGGTCTGCAGGTTGGGGACCACTGCTATAAAAGTGTGTTCATAAAGAAAGCAGGGTAAAAGAAAGCAGAGCAAATTGTTTAGCAAAGCGATAAAAGTCATTTAAACACTACCCGTGAAAATTCTCTCATAAGTTGGGAGCAAATCAGTTAATCTAACTGAATAGAGAGAATAGTTTTCCATGTTTATGCAAACCAGTATTTTTATAAACATTATCAACTAACTTCAGTCAGTAAGAAGATAAAACTCAGTTATTTGTTTTGAAGAATTCATGCTGATATGTGATGTGATGTCTGTTTTTCTCATTCGTTTATTTTATAGCTGTGTTTGAGGTATCGCCATAAATTTGACACGAAGCAAAGTGTTGGTTAATATTTATCAAAAACACTATGTCAGCAGAGCGCTTTGGTAAATACAGGTCTAACTGAACAAACATAAAGAGGCCACAGGCTTACTGTGATAACCTTTATCTCCAGATGGTAGAGTGGAGCTAGAGGGAAAGGGTAGAAAGAGGAGTAGAGGGGTCAGACGTCAGGAATGAGGAAATCCCACCCTGGCCCCAGTAGATATAGGACAGGAAGCAAAGCCATTTGCATACAAATTCACCCTCTTCAGTGCAACATGCGCAGGTCGGGGTGAGTGCGTTAAAAGCGTGGGAGGAGACCTGCAGGACACTGATAGTGCACAGTCAGGTGGCCACAATGTGCCTCATGACATCCACAGGCCGTGACTGCAGAGACGGAGGTGCAAAAATAAGATCCATTTATGTCAAGTCCAGAAGTGCCTTTAATGGAAACCAGCAACCTGCTGGGTGGCAGCCACGAGAACAACATTTTAGAGACAATATAAGGGCGTTGTGATTTTTTTATTTTTTATTTTTAACTTCTGCAGTTTATCCAGAAAAGATTGTATAAATAAAGAGATAATCCTTCAAAATCCAGTATACACAGTGTTGGTATAAAGCATGTCCACCTCCAGTACTCACACACCACTGTCAGGATTCAGGCCTCATACCTGCCTGTTTAGACGTTTTTGTCTCCCCCTTCTGTTTGTTTTCTCCCTTCCTGCACCTCCACCTCCACTCAACCCATGGACTCTTAATTGACTGATTAATTTCACCTGTGTTCCCCTTTTGTTTTATAAGCTTCCCTCAGTCCTTTGTTCTCTGCTGGTTCGTCACGTTGTGTTGTGTGTCATGGTGCATAGTGTCCTCAGCAACTCTGGTTCGTCCGTCATCTTCCTCGTTTGTTTGTTGGACTGTTTCCCCACATGTGAGTTTTTGTTTGCCTGCGACTGCAGTGATTTTCTGTTGTCACTTTGTATTTTTGGTTTTGGCGTTTGCTCCTGTGTTGCCTTGCCCTCGACAGTAGTTTTCTTTTGTTACTTTTGTATTTTTTAGTCTGTCGGTTTTGTGCTGTGTAGTCCTGTGTTAAGTTAGTCAGTTATTTGTGTGTTTAGTTGTTTTATATTTCTTTACCTGCATTCCTGCGTTGTTTTAGGTTGCTACTTGGTCTGTCGGTTCCTGGTTTTTGTTAGTTCTAATCCACCGTGGTTTTGGGTCTTTTTGTGTTGATACTTTGTTAGTGTTTGTTTGGTTTCCCTGTGTCCCTGCCTTTTGTTGTTAATAAATAGTTCCTTTTGTACGTACCTGTTTACTCCGTGTCAGTCCGTTCCCTCACAGAACGAACCAGCCAAAAGCGACCATGGAATCACGCAATTCCACCACTGGTCGCACCGTCCTCCCTCCCTGTCCGTCTTTCATGCACTACGGTGTTTATGAAGACATCCTGAGGGATGAGTATTTAGACCTCCATAGCAGCTCAGCATATGTACTACGGTGTGTGGACATGGCTGACACGTTGGCGTGTGTGGAGGCAATGTGTAGGGCATCAATCAGGGCTTTCAGGGATAAGGAGTACCTGCTAAAATATGTCGAGTTTCGACACTTGGAAGACGCCATGATGGCACGTCTGATTTCGGCCAGGGAACGGTTTTTGTCGGCTCCCCCACCCATTCAGTCCTCCATTGCCAGTCACTCACCCAGTACGTCACCGGTTCCGCCAGTCACCTCTCCTGACCCACTAACCCCTGTTGCTCTGAGCCCTGAAGAAGCTCGCTCAGTATATGCAGAGCTGAAGGCTCAGTCGGCTCCAGAGCTAGATCTCCGGTGTGGTGTGTTAGTGAGCCAGTCACCCACCCCCTGTGAACCTCACCTTTCCCCTTACTGGGGTTCTCGTCTTGCTCTGCGGGTGGAAACCCCAGAGACTACCGTGCACAGCAAGCGCAGACGTCCCCGTCAGCGACGGAGGGCCTCCCAGGCCCCTGTGTCGGCAGTGTATGTGGCTCCGGGTGCAGTTGCCACAGCAGCCCGGGGCTCAGTCCAGGTTTGTGCGCCAGTTCTTGCTAGGGGTGCAGCCAATACTGTTTTATTTGGTGGTACAACTGATGCTGCCTCAGTTAGAGGTCCTGCAGCCGATACTACGGCTCTTGTTTGTCCTGGTCCTGCAGCCGATGCTGCGGATTTTGTTTGTTCTGCAGCCGATGCTGCTTTAGTTGGTCCTGCAGCCGATGCTGCTTTTGTCTGTCCTGTTTCTGCAGCCGATGCTGCTCTAGTTTGTCCTGGCCGTGCAGCCGATGCTGCGGCTCTAGTTTGTCCTGGCCGTGCAGCCGATGCTGCGGCTCTAGTTTGTCCTGGCCGTGCAGCCGATGCTGCGGCTCTAGTTTGTCCTGGCCGTGCAGCCGATGCTGCGGCTCTAGTTTGTCCTGGCCGTGCAGCCGATGCTGCGGCTCTAGTTTGTCCTGGCCGTGCAGCCGATGCTGCGGCTCTAGTTTGTCCTGGCCGTGCAGCCGATGCTGCGGCTCTAGTTTGTCCTGGCCGTGCAGCCGATACTATGGATTTTGTTTGTTCTGCAGCCGATGCTGCTTTAGTTGGTCCTGCAGCCGATGCTGCTTTTGTTTGTACTGGTTCTGCAGCCGATGCTGCGGGTTTTGTTTGTCCTGATTCTAGAACCGATGCTGCGGCTCTAGTTTGTCCTGCTCGTGCAGCCCATGCTGCTAGTGTTGGCCCCGCAGCCCATGCTGCTGGTGATAGCCCCGCAGCCCATGCTGCTAGCGTTTATTGTGCAGCCGATGCGGCTTTTGTTTGCCCCGCAGCGGCCCTCGTCATAGCTGCTGCTGCCGCTGCTGCTGCTGCCGCTGTTGCTCTTGTCAAAGCTCCACCTTCAGTTCCTGTCGCCTCATCAGCCTCTTCAGTTCCTGTCGCCTCATCAGCCTCTTCAGTTCCTGTCGCCTCATCAGCCTCTTCAGTTCCTGTCGCCTCATCAGCCTCTTCAGTTCCTGTCGCCTCATCAGCCTCTTCAGTTCCTGTCGCCTCATCAGCCTCTTCAGTTCCTGTCGCCTCATCAGCCTCTTCAGTTCCTGTCGCCTCATCAGCCTCTTCAGTTCCTGTCGCCTCATCAGCCTCTTCAGTTCCTGTCGCCTCATCAGCCTCTTCAGTTCCTGTCGCCTCATCAGCCTCTTCAGTTCCTGTCGCCTCATCAGCCTCTTCAGTCCCTGTCCCTTCATCAGCCTCTTCAGTCCCTGGTCCTTCATCAGCCTCTTCAGTCCCTGGTCCTTCATCAGCCTCTTCAGTCCCTGGTCCTTCATCAGCCTCTTCAGTCCCTGGTCCTTCATCAGCCTCTTCAGTCCCTGGTCCTTCATCAGCCTCTTCAGTCCCTGGTCCTTCATCAGCCTCTTCAGTCCCTGGTCCTTCATCAGCCTCTTCAGTCCCTGGTCCCTCATCAGCCTCTTCAGTTCCTGGTCCCTCATCAGCCTCTTCAGTTCCTGGTCCCTCATCAGCCTCTTCAGTTCCTGGTCCCTCATCAGCCTCTTCAGTTCCTGGTCCCTCATCAGCCTCTTCAGTTCCTGGTCCCTCATCAGCCTCTTCAGTTCCTGGTCCCTCATCAGCCTCTTCAGTTCCTGGTCCCTCATCAGCCTCTTCAGTTCCTGGTCCCTCATCAGCCTCTTCAGTTCCTGGTCCCTCATCAGCCTCTTCAGTTCCTGGTCCCTCATCAGCCTCTTCAGTTCCTGGTCCCTCATCAGCCTCTTCAGTTCCTGGTCCCTCATCAGCCTCTTCAGTTCCTGGTCCCTCATCAGCCTCTTCAGTTCCTGGTCCCTCATCAGCCTCTTCAGTTCCTGGTCCCTCATCAGCCTCTTCAGTTCCTGGTCCCTCAGCTGCCTCTTCAGTTCCTGGTCCCTCAGCTGTCGCTGCAGTTGCAGCCACCTTGATTGCCGCAGTCACCGCTGCTCTGGTGTCAGCTGCTGATCTGGTCCCTGCAGCCGCCACTGCTCCAGTCCGGTTCCCAGGCGGGTCGACGCAGAGGCCGCCGTCGCCGTCTCTTCAGTCTTCGGACGGGTCGACGCAGAGGCCGCCGCCGTCTCTTCAGTCTTCGGACGGGTCGACGCAGAGGCCGCCGCCGTCGCCGTCTCTTCAGTCTTCGGACGGGTCGACGCAGAGGCCGCCGCCGTCGCCGTCTCTTCAGTCTTCGGACGGGTCGACGCAGAGGCCGCCGCCGTCGCCGTCTCTTCAGTCTTCGGACGGGTCGACGCAGAGGCCGCCGCCGCCGTCTCTCAACTTTGAACTGTGTTTGTCACCCCAGGAGATGTGGTGGGATGACAATGAGGACACCACCACCCTGCTCCTGTCTTCTTGGGGGGCCCCTGAGAACTGTGGTCCTGTTCTGGCCCCTCAACTCCAGCCGGCACTCCAGACGCCGGAGCATCCGCCCGGCGCTCCTCAGCCGGCACTCCAGACGCCGGAGCATCCGCCCGGCGCTCCTCAGCCGGCACTCCAGACGCCGGAGCATCCGCCCGGCGCTCCTCAGCCGGCACTCCAGACGCCGGAGCATCCGCCCGGCGCTCCTCAGCCGGCACTCCAGACGCCGGAGCATCCGCCCGGCGCTCCTCAGCCGGCACTCCAGACGCCGGAGCATCCGCCCGGCGCTCCTCAGCCGGCACTCCAGACGCCGGAGCATCCGCCCGGCGCTCCTCAGCCGGCACTCCAGACGCCGGAGCATCCGCCCGGCGCTCCTCAGCCGGCACTCCAGACGCCGGAGCATCCGCCCGGCGCTCCTCAGCCGGCTCTCCAGGCCTCCGCTCCAGGCAGCCGGCTTCCGCTTCGCAGTCCCGAGGTTCTTCGGTCTGCGGCTCTCCTGCCGCCTCCCGGCCGTCCGCCCGAGGCTCTGTCTTCTGGTTTGTCGTCTCCGCCTTCTGGTTCGTCGCCTCCCGGCCGTCCGCCCGAGGCTCCGTCTTCTGGTTTGTCGTCTCCGCCTTCTGGTTCGTCGCCTCCCGGCCGTCCGCCCGAGGCTCCGCCTTCTGGTTCGTCGCCTCCCGGCCGTCCGCCCGAGGCTCCGCCTTCTGGTTCGTCGCCTCCCGGCCGTCCACCCGAGGCTCCGCCTTCTGGTTCGTCGCCTCCCGGCCGTCCGCCCGAGGCTCCGCCTTCTGGTTCGTCGCCTCCCGGCCGTCCGCCCGAGGCTCCGCCTTCTGGTTCGTCGTCTCTCCAGTCCTGTTCGCCGCCTCCTGGCCGTCCGCCGGAGGCACTGCTGGTCCGTTTGCCGCCTCCTGGCCGTCCGCCGGAGGCACTGCTGGTCCGTTTGCCGCCTCCTGGCCGTCCGCCGGAGGCACTGCTGGGCCGTTTGCCGCCTCCTGGCCGTCCGCCGGAGGCACTGCTGGTCCGTTTGCCGCCTCCTGGCCGTCCGCCGGAGGCACTGCTGGTCCGTTTGCCGCCTCCTGGCCGTCCGCCGGAGGCACTCCTGGTCTGCTGCTCCCGGTCCCTCCACCGGGCCTCCCTCCGCCCACCCGGTCTGGTGTTTCGGGCCCTCCTCCA
Source organism: Anabas testudineus (assembly GCF_900324465.2). Lineage (NCBI taxonomy): Eukaryota > Metazoa > Chordata > Actinopteri > Anabantiformes > Anabantidae > Anabas > Anabas testudineus. Next base: position 5,117,252 of record NC_046613.1, on the reverse strand, counting down.
AGCCTCCCTCCTCCCGCCCGTCCTCGTTTGTTTGTGGCCGTCTGGTATCCGCCCCTTGCCGGGGGGGTCCTGTCAGGATTCAGGCCTCATACCTGCCTGTTTAGACGTTTTTGTCTCCCCCTTCTGTTTGTTTTCTCCCTTCCTGCACCTCCACCTCCACTCAACCCATGGACTCTTAATTGACTGATTAATTTCACCTGTGTTCCCCTTTTGTTTTATAAGCTTCCCTCAGTCCTTTGTTCTCTGCTGGTTCGTCACGTTGTGTTGTGTGTCATGGTGCATAGTGTCCTCAGCAACTCTGGTTCGTCCGTCATCTTCCTCGTTTGTTTGTTGGACTGTTTCCCCACATGTGAGTTTTTGTTTGCCTGCGACTGCAGTGATTTTCTGTTGTCACTTTGTATTTTTGGTTTTGGCGTTTGCTCCTGTGTTGCCTTGCCCTCGACAGTAGTTTTCTTTTGTTACTTTTGTATTTTTTAGTCTGTCGGTTTTGTGCTGTGTAGTCCTGTGTTAAGTTAGTCAGTTATTTGTGTGTTTAGTTGTTTTATATTTCTTTACCTGCATTCCTGCGTTGTTTTAGGTTGCTACTTGGTCTGTCGGTTCCTGGTTTTTGTTAGTTCTAATCCACCGTGGTTTTGGGTCTTTTTGTGTTGATACTTTGTTAGTGTTTGTTTGGTTTCCCTGTGTCCCTGCCTTTTGTTGTTAATAAATAGTTCCTTTTGTACGTACCTGTTTACTCCGTGTCAGTCCGTTCCCTCACACACCACAACTCAAATCCTGTTTGTGTAATGAACAGACGCTGCATATTCTTGGCTTCTCCTTGCAGAATTTGTCATAATTTGACCTATTTACAAGACGACAGTGCCGGACTAAAGTATTTTATCTACGTGATACTGCAAATGTTGAGTTTGAAAGTTAAACTATTAAATAAGTCGACATAACTACCTCGAGAGAGATTTACGATGTGGTCACTCTAGTGGGGTGATCACCACAGGTGACGACATTTCTCTCTGTGATCTCTAACAGCACTGACAATTTTATGGCTCGAGTGATTAAAGACTTAAACATACAGAAGCATCAGGGTTGACTCAGGCATGAAAGGAAGACAGGCTGTTTAGGGTCATTAGTGTTTGTCTGACTGGGAAGGCATTTAAAGTGGCTTTGGTGATTATAGATAAGGCAGTAATATGTATTTTCAAGCTGCACAACATTCATGCAAACCAAGTGCTTTGTTAGAGTTTAACATGAGGACAGTTTGCTGTCTCCTCCTCCAGTATTGGAATGGCAAGGCTAATTTATTTAAGCCATTTGGGTTTAAATACGTATAAGAACAACGTTCAGTTTATTAGATGATATTTACAACTCAATACATTTGCTATTTGTCTGGCTTCCCAGTACTTTTGGAGGCCACTGTATAGTAGGTTTAAGTAAGGGTGGTGAGTTCAGCTTCCTGTTCACTTCAGCGGGAACAGGCAGGAGACGGGTGTTCTTGGAATGAACTGTTAAAAATTCCTTTGTGTGTGAGAATAATTGATGCTGTTATCCAGCCCCACCTCCTAGTCAAGTGACAACAACTGCCTGAAAGTAATCAAGTGTGACGTCTTCCCTCTTGAGAACCAAGAGTGTACGTGGACACCATTCACCTAATTAGTGTGCATAAGTATTAGGGAAGTCTGTATTCTGACAAGAGATGTTTTTCACATTGTTGCAACAGCTAACGCTCTATAGAGTCATTTTTTAAGAGATCTATTTGCTTGGTTGACAGATGGTATTTGTCAAATTGAGGCATGCCTTAGATTTCGATATATTCGACTGAATATGTCATTATTAAGCAGCTTTTTTGCTGGAGGCAAAAGAGTGACATAGTACACTGAGAAGATAATGAAGGTAGACAGGTTCACAAAATGTGTTGAGAAGAAAAGACACTTAGACACACTAATTACCTGCAAGAGATTTGTAAAACGTAAGCATTAACCTTCCAGGAACTCTTTAGTCTCTAGTGTCATCATTTTCCCGGACAGCGAACTTCCTGCTCTTGGTCTCTGAGCTACTAATATGATGAGAAAGTCAACGCCCTAATAAATAAGAAACACAAGCTGAGGCATCAAGAATCAGCCAATATTTACCTTAAGACTGATTCTCAAAGGTTTTATGGACTAATTCTGTGGGAGTGACACTGTGTGAACCTGGCAGTGGATGGATCGTTCATGGGCACAGGGCTACTTTACATTTGAAGAATGAATATGTGACTTTTCTTTGTATCAATACCAATATCCTAATATTAACAACATCATTTATTGATCCCCTTGGGCAAATGCTTGTTTGTACAGCTGCAGTATATGACGGCGCTGCTGTGTGGTTTCAGTGTCTTGTCCAAGGACTCCTCAACATGTAGCCAGGAGGAACAGGAAGTCACACCACTGACCCTGGGGTTTACAGACACCTGCTCTACTGACTGAGCTACATGGCACCCAATACCGAATCTGTTCAATAAGAAAAAAGATTCTGAGAAAATACACTATAGTATAATAATAAGATAGTTAAAGTCTTTAACACATGTGCAGAGGTACATAATACTTGTCGTTCGAGCGTGTCAAAGTTGTCATCAAAGCCAAAAGGTGGCTACTCTGAAGAACTGAAAACAACATTTCCTGGGTTGTTTAACACGTTTTTGTTGACTCCATGATTTTGTATTTGTTTTGTCATAACCTTAATTTCTTCAGTACCAATGTATAATGTTGAAAATAATAAAAAATAAAGACAAACCACTGAAGGAGAAGGTGTGTCCCAGTCTTTGACTGGTACTGGATATACTGTATATAATGTTTGCTGTGTTCAGAAAGGAAAGGAAAGCATACAGAACATTTTAAACATATGCGCCCACATCCATGACTGGGGTGTAGCTAATAATCCAACTCCAGCTAAACACCAACGTGTTATCGGCACATTTATAAACTGAAGGTTTGACCTGATCTTGGCACTAGATGAAAAGGGATAATGTTAAAGTTATTAGGATTCATTCAAGATCTGTCCGAGATCCGAGGTTAAATCGCAGCATAGAGTAAAACTAATGATAAAGCATGATGATAACATGCAGCTTTGCCAGAGATAGGTGTAACTTGTTACATTTCAGCAGTGTCATGGGAAGGTGAGAGTTTTTAAAGCTAGGACCGAGGAAGGGCGTCACTTCCTCAGGCATTTCTCTTGAAAAGGCGTACAAATCAAAACATGTTCAGCTGTTTATGTCACTGCAAGTGAAAGAATGTAAACTGACTTTTCCTCTCGCCAATTCATCAGAGCATCCCAGGATGCTTGTGTGGTGCAGATTATGATCGGTTGTTTCACATTGTTTTCACCCCATTTTTCCTTTCCTGTAGTTTCTCTTCGAAGCGAAGCCATATCAAGTATATCACAACTTTTACAGACTGAAAGGCACCCGGCGTTTAATCTAATATAATCTTTTCATTGTGGTGTGACAGCTGTGTAAAACCGAATCCAGCTTATGCTTGAATTCAATTTTGTAATTAAATAGTTCCAATAAACCTCGCTGGTTCCCACTGTCTTATATTTAATATTATATATCTCACAGCTCAGTCTTGAATCACTGCATAGAGGTCACAATCAAATATGTGCATGCCATTGCATAAGACAGTCGGAGAGAGAGAGAAAGAGAGAGAGAAATGAGGCTAGCTTGGGATGTTTGTGTTTGCCAGAAAATCCACAAACTAATTGCATAAGATAATCCAAACGGATGGCCTCATTAGCTGTGAATGAACAAGGAATGTTCTGAATAGTTTTTACATAACAGAAACCAACATCAAAGCTTACGCGCACAAAGACTTCATTATCTGATATCAACAAGAAGGTGCTCCCTGCTTTTTCAAGAATTTCTATTATTTGGGAGCGACCGAGCCACAACATCGGCTCATTTTACCTCATGTGAGAGAAGGTACAATCCAAAAGGGTCAACCCTAAAACCTAAATGAAATGGCCTGAACATGGTGCGACTCCCACGGTAGTTAATGTGTCACACTAATAAGCATCAGTAATGCCTACAAACAGAGCACGGTTTCTCTTTCCTTCCGTTGATCAGATCAGATCCATGCATGTATCCACCAGAAGGCAGAGCTGAACTCCAGAGGCTCTGTGAGAAATTGCTGCAAACCCTGACATGTCAAAATATTATACAGTGGTGAGAGAAAGTATGTGAACCATTTAGAATGTCATGGTTTTCTGCTTTAATTTGTCATAAGATCTGATCTGATCTTCATCTAAGTCAAGAGTATTCTCAAACATAATGTGCCTAAAATAATAACACAAAAGAAATTCTGATCTGTTTTCTGCTGGTGACAACTCCATAGCATCACTGTATCTCTGTCGCTTCCAGTCCGCTGCACTAACATCTCCTCGTGAAGCCTCTGAGAACAAGCCACCTTAAATTCTGCCACAGAACAGAAACCTTTGGCCTTCTGCTATTACTCAAAGCACTCCAAAAAGGTTAAGTGCATTTGATTTCTTTCTCAGCTACGCTCTGGCTCAGTCTTTGTCACTTCCGTTTTTTTCTTGTGTGTATGTTTGTACAATGAAAAGCAAAGCTTCAGTAAGAACATACAGGAAGTGGACACAATAGCATGAGCACGTGTACAATAATACTCTGAATAAAAGGTTTGGGAAGTGTTTTTTTTTATTCTTCCTCTGAATACCTGTATGAAAGATAAGAGCAACAATACACTTCACTTTCTCAATAAAATAGGTTAATAGGTTAACAACACTTAACTCACTATTAACCATTCACTAGTTCCGCTTTTAGAAAGGTAAATAAGTGTATTTTTTTGTGACATATTACTGGTAACACTGAAGTAAAAGATCTCTATATTTCTTTCGCACTGTTTTCAAACTCCTATTGTAAGAAGGACACTCTCATTGTGTTTTAAAAGACTGAGACTTTTCCTCTTGGTCTCTCTGGCACAGTTCCCTTGGCACAGAACACTAGGCGGGCCGACAAGAACGCGTCCCTCTGTCTTTGCAGCATTCAAAGTATCCTGCAGCGAACGTCCGGCGTCCTGCTGCACACGATGAGTCCTGCCACAACATGCACCCACTCCCTCGACCCCATCGTCCCTGAACAATGAGACGCAAATAAGGGATGCCATCAAATAAGGGACATGGCTGAAGCCAGAAGTGGGACATGGACACACGCGAAGCACGTCAAGCATGTACTCTGAGCCTCGGCCGTGGAATGTGCAACAAAGAACACATGCAGGCTGCAACAATTCTGGGAAAAGTTGTAATCTTGTGAAGAAAGACGTATTTATCTTATATGTGACAAGAGTAGCTCATAACATAGGAGCAAAATGTATTTCTTACTTTTTTAAAACAGTGTTCACACTCAAAAACACTGTGAAGGTCATCATAAGGTCCAAGAGCAAACGTATTGACCTCTTTTTGACACTGGTCAAAAAAAATATTTAAATCCATTATCGCTCAGATAATCACAGATATTTCTCTCTTCCCATGCTTAGGAATCTCTTGGCAGTCGCCCAGGCCTGGTTTCAAAAATCCCCGCCAGTCTGCATTGCCTTTGAGCATTTCTACAGAGATAAGTCAGCCGTCTACACAAACAATCTTTCTTCAGTCTTTCTGCCCCATGACAAGTTACGATCTTACAGACGAGGGAAAGTCTTAAAAACAAATACCTCAGATGTCTCACTCCCTTAAATTAGGTTAATAATATGGACTGCTTTCCCCCTGGGGTTTTCACTGAGCTTGCCAGGTTTACTGAATTATTTGTTCATTTGAGGTCAGAGCTTAATAGATAAATTGGCTTCATGGATCCATTAAAATGTCTGCTGTGTGACATAAGGTGTTCGGTATGGTGTGGGATTGCAGAGGCGTTCCTGTTTCATGACGGGAGCCTAGAAACCAGACGCAAGCCTCTGAATTACTGAGTAACAGAGAAGAAACTGATTTGGCAGACAGTCCACGTTGTCCTCGGTGCAACAGCACAGCCTTTAATTGCTCCCTCTGTTGGTGATAAGTCGAACAAAAAGGAAAGCTGAGACAATCACTGCTCTCTTGAGTCCTACTACAGATGTATCATCAGGCTCTTGCGGCAATAAATGTGCAAATAAAACTGTGTATGCTTGAATCAGAATGGAGTGAACTGGCATCACCAAAAACACATCCCTGCCAGTGGTTATTGGTTTATTATCACACTTAGACGAAAACTAAATATACTAAAAACATTCCTGGCAAGTGTTTTTTGCACAAATCTTCATTAAACTAAAGAAAGTACAGAGATTTCTACTTAACATTTATAAGTAAATAATGATCAAACCGGCCATTCCCATGTAATCTGCTATTTTTTCTAAAGCTTTCAGTCTCTTCTTGTGTCCTTCCTTATTCTGCAGATGGAGTTTTATAATTAGTAGAATAACTCATTTAAATTAAATCTGAAATAATATAAAAGAATCATAATAAGAATACTACACTGATATACAATAATCTATGGGTCTGGTAAGATTAATGTTTTATTAGTCAGTGTTTATTTGCACTTCACAGCATTTACCTAGAGTCACATGTCTGGCCACCTGGCTTCATCAGTCTTTTTTAGTTTTCACGTACTTCAGGCACATATCTGGCTCTTTAGCTGCTTAATGCTCCACTACATTCACCTGTTTAGTTGCTAAGTGTGTCTGTCTGCTGTTCGATGCTGTGTGAATTTGTCTTTTCGCTGCCCGCCGTGGCTCAATAAGCCACAACACAGGTGAGTTGTGGGCTGAACAGCTAAACAATGAGCTGAAACTCACTGTCAAGCTCCATAAAGCCAAAAAGAAGTGCACATCCAGCTGATGGATATCTGTAGGTTCACTATGAGTGAGTTTCTCATATTTTTAGAGAAAAGCTTGCAAGTTCAAATATGTATTTTAATCAAAGGCACTGAACTGACCTATGTCTCTTGTTAATCTAGAGAGGGAGTCCTCTGTTTGGTTGACACTAATTGTCCCGATAGAGTGAAGAGCCTAATTCAAGCAATTCCATTCACTAAAATGATCAATTTGGCGATTACTCAGTCATCTTCACGGCTAAATCTAATTCTTCCCATGAACATTACATAAATAACACAGTTTGAACTGTCCCTGGACTCGAGTCAACTCCACTCCTCCTCCCTTTTACTAGGCCTCTTGAAGGAATCTCCACATATAAAACCTTTTCACCTCCCTCCACAGAGAGCCAGAGAAATGCCTGCCTTGCCAAATTCCTCAGTGCTGTTTGTTGGGGCTTACAGTGCTGGTAACACAGGCTACCAAATACCAAAGTGAGAAGTCGCTGGTCTCAGAGAGAGCCGAATATGACTTTTGTTTTGTTATTGTATTATTATGATAGCAAAAAATTGGAAGGCATATTTCTTGAGTACGTATTGTTCACTTTATTTCCATTTATTGTATCCTTCGTTAGAAAAGCAGTAAAATTTAAGTATTTGTCTCCACAGGCCTTCTGCTGTTTTTGAGTTTCTCATCACCACATGGTTGATATTAACATTCCATTAACTTTTTAATGATGAGGACAATGCAGGCCGCAGGGGAAGGTTCATGACAGCACTGGCACGGTGCACACATTCCTGCATTAGTCTAACTGGAGGGCCTCTGCCGGGTGGGTGGTTATGGCGTTGATGCTGGGGGGCCTCGAGAGATGAGTAAACAAGAAAATAAAGAGCGCTACAGTATGAGCAACCTTCTCCCCCCCTGCTGTCTGAGATGTCTGGACAGAAATGTACACATGTGGTATTTTCCCAGCTAGGAAAGACGTGCAGGAGAGATGGACACCCCCCTCCCCCCCGACAGAAATGCAAAGCATGCATTTATGCAGCATTTTAGGCAACATGAAAAATTGGAATGTGAAGCCTTCTGTGAGAAATACTGAGGAATGCTGAATGATGTCCAACAAGTAACTCAGGTGGAATTCAGCAACCCAACGTTGGATACATGAGGTCTCATATGGCAGAAGACACCATGAATGGTCAACAGCTTCAGGCCATTCTCATCTATTAAAACCACAGCTGACATATATTTCAACCATGTACTGACAGCGGATGCTATATTTTCAGAGGCGACTCACAAAATGTTAAACTGGAGTTAGACAGGAAGCATCACTGTTAAGAAAATCAAGAGTCTTCTCGTCTTCAAACTGTCCAAACAATCCAAACTGCGACACTCAAATGTCAGAGGTCGTACAGGCTCAAATGAAGACGCAGCACATCTGGCATCTTTTCTGTTTAAAGTTTGAAACAGCTGGAAAACTATTTGGATTCATTTCAGCTGAATGAATCATATCAGAATAAATCACAAGCAGGTCCTGACACACTGCTAGCCGTTGCTGAGTTCTTGTCCTTATGCATTATGTCTATGCCACCATATAAGCAAGGAATTCACCAGTGGAGGTCATCTGTGTAATAAGACTGTTAAAACAGTTTCTCAGTGCTGCCACAGTGACATTCAATGTGCAAAACTGTTAAAACTAAGAACAGATGTCTCTAAAGTTCTACATTGTGGCACACAAATAACAACTGCGTACAGTCTAATGGAGAACACAAGTGGTTTTGGGCACAGTATTTTTTAGACTTATTCCTTTTTTCTGGATCACTGACCATTGGGAACAGAAGTCTGGGCAGAGTCGGGCCCTGAGCCACTGGGCAGGTACTTGGACACTGTCCTGATGTTGCCCTCTTTCATATCCTGGATGTGAGTGTCCAGTCTCTGGAGCAACTCCTCATTTCGCAACATTTCGTCCTCCAGGAAACGAGTGACCATGCCGTCTGCAGGTGACACTGACAAAGGCTGGAGAGGAAGAAAAACACACAACTGTAGGATTGTTTGCTTAAAAGAAGGCAGCGTGTTGCTACCTGTACACAACTGTGGACTCTGGATGTTTATTTGTGATAAGTCTCACCAGTGGAGAGGTACAGGGGGTAGTTTTGTCTCTGGACACAAGCTTCAGAGAGTCTTCAGATCTGGAGCTTTGTCCCTCACCACCAGATTCATTTGAACACGAGGATGGTACTGAGTTCCTCCTCATGTGTCTACTGCAGGAGGAGGACGAGGAGGATGCTGAGGAAAGAGGTCTGCTGTCTTGAGCCTGGCTGCAGGGCTGCTTGGTGCTGGGAGACTGGGATGGGGTCTGGAGCTGTTTGAAAAGCCTCTGGATCTCCTGCAACTTATCTTCGTTCCTACAGATAAAATAAATAAAGTGCATCAAGCTTCGGGTTCTTGATGTTTTGCGCTTTGTGTGCGCCACATATAGAGTACCTGTCGAGAGCAGGCTGTGGTTGGGTAGGTACAGTGGGGTTGTAGCAGGCTCGTTCATGGTTATCCTGGTTGGGATAGCCTACACGGGCATGCATCTCACTGAGAGCCTGCTTTAGCTGTCGATTCTCCTGCTCCAGCCCGCTGAGAGACGTCACATAATTCTCTTGTAGCGATGCCAGCGAGGAACCCCCCTTCTGAGCAGCGTGAAGGGATTCAGGGAGTACAAAGTAAAGATGGACAAATGAGTCACTTTTAGACACAAGGACTGAAGCCAAATGAAGAAAGAACCCTGTCTGCTGCAGTGTGTAAAATCATGTAGTGACCACATCACAACTATGTCAAACCTTGGATGACGGAGACTCTAGTTTATGCAGCAGAGCCCTCAGATGATGGTTGTCAGTTTGTAGAGTCTCCAGCTGTGCCTGAGTCATCTGAGAAACGAGAAACAAAAAAATGTGAGCTAATGTGTCATCCTCATTCCCACACAGCTGCTGGCTTTTAACCTTTTGCTGATCACAATTAATATGCGGATCATTTTTTTTGTCTCTGAGTCTGTATTTTCTGAAAACAACTGAAATGTATCCACTGTCTTTCATTTTATATCACATGAGCTTGGGCCCTAAAGAATTTGGTTGTGTTTCTGTACAGAATTTATGTACAGCATGTTGTTGAAGTAGCTTCTTTGCAATGCATGACTTTTAAAATGGCTGAGAGGACTTTATAAAAAGATTTTTAATAATGTAACTGACACATTTTGAAAAACCATTTTAGACACTTTGTTCAAAGCGAGTATTTTATATGTCTTAACAACACATCTGCAGGGAATCTTAAAGTGTTGTTCCTCTATGCTGATGCAGTGCCACTGAAAAATGTAAAAAGAAATATTCTGCAATAACATGTTGGTATTTTCTTCATTTTGGTCATTTCCATCCAACAAATCGTTTCCCTTCTTACTTTCAGCTCAGCTGCCTTCTGCTCTGCTCGCTCCACCTCACCACGAAGCTGCTGCTTGATGCTGGACGATGAGCCGCTGAGTGTGGCGATGGTGAGGTCGCGCTGGTGGAGCTCACTGGTCAGCCTTGACACCTCCTTCCTCATTCCCTCCACCTCACCGCTGTGAGTCTGTTTGGCCCTCTGAAGCTCTTCTCTGAGCTTTAAAATGAACCCAACAGATATTAATTTGTATAGAAAATATACATTAAGGTAAAGGTTCCCAAAACACAGCCTTTGTAGCATTTTGACCTTTTTCACTTCAGCCACAGCAGAGTCGTGTTCTGCTTTCATTCTCATCAGATCTTGCTCCATCTTTAAATGTTCCGCTTTCTGTCGGCTCATACTTCCCAGTCTGAACAAAAGAAACAAGAAAAAAGAGGGATTGTTACAGAATGTCATGCCTATATGTCCAAATAAATAGCGCTATGTGTATAAAGAGGTCAGTATCCACCTCTCTTTGAGGCATGCCAGTTCAGCCTTGAGATGAACCTCGCATTCTTGGGCACACTGAAGCTTTATCGCAGTTTTTTCCAGATCTTGTTTGAGGATTTCCACACCTGCACAGTCCCGAGCCGCCAGACAAGCCTCCAGAGAGCTGCACGCACAGGAACATCAATCACCATGGTGGATCACTGTCATTACAGTTGCTTCTACTTTTGTTTTGGACCAATGCAAACCACGGATATCACCACACAGTTACAACGTAGAGCGACCTCTTGTGCTAGAGTTGCTGCATTGCACCATCACAGCCTTGATAGTTAATAACAACAGATACCACGTTTACCCACCGAATGACTTGATCCTTAGCTTGCATTACTTGTTTGAGCCTGGCTGCTTCATTACGAAGCCTGTGGTGGTCAAGACTAGCTCTTTGCACAAATGCATCCTGAGACTCCAGCGTGGTACGGAGCTCGTCACATTCTTCTGAGAACACCTGTGGAGCAGCATCACACCAAATATATTCACTTTACTGTCAGACGCAGCAAAAAATGGAAACAGATCAGAACATTTAAGAAGCTGGAACTAAACAATGTTTGGGATTTTGCTTGATAACTTCTTATAATTATAAAAATCAGCTGATTTGTCATCATTGTGCTCACCCGTTTTTCTCTCTGATACTGTCCCTCATCAAGCTCCCTCTCTATTTGCCGTGATGCCAGCTGAGACTGGAAATAAGAAGGCAGACATTAGTGTCTATGGAAACGGTATGAAACTCTGACTTGGTTAAGTTATTATTTTGCTTTTACTTTCACATGTGTGAGCTCCTCTGTCAGGCTCTTATTCTGGGCCT